>NC_050082.1:23453040-26015464 GCF_009764565.3 Dermochelys coriacea
TTCTAGACAAAGGTCTAAGACGGGTTCTCAAATTGTGGGTCAGGACCTCAAATTGTGGGTTGGGACCCTGTTTTAATGGGGTTGCCAAGGGTGGCTTAGACTTGCTGGGGGCCAGGGCCAAAGCCAAAGTCTGAACCCCATTGCCCAGGGCTGAAGCCAAAGCCTGAGGGGTTCAGCCCTGAGTGGCAGGGCTCAAGTTACAGGCCACCTGCCTGGGGATGAAGTCCTTAAATGTTGAGGGAATGGACTTCTTCTTGGTGTTGGATGGGAGACAAGGTTTACATGGCCCTTTTTTGAAGGGTCTCTTTTTAGTTTGAGCTCTCTAGACTTCTTTGAACTCCTGCTTTGCTGCTCACCAAGTAGAACTGCTGGAAGACTGCTTGTTCTTCATCCCCCACTTCAAAAATAAACAACTCAGGGCTAAAATGTAGAGGAAACTGTTAGCATGGCTGTTTGGCTAACATAGTTGTCAGTCTGGCTTTTAAATTCCTCTTGCAACTCTTCTTGCAGTTGAATTACTGGCGGTCCGATGAGTGTAACATGATTAATGGAACTTCTGGAGAGATGTGGCCTCCTTTCATGACCCCTTCCTCTTCTCTAGAGTTTTATAGTCCTGACGCCTGCCGGTAAGATTAGCTTACATTGTCTTGTATGCTGTATCTGCATGTCTATCCACATGACTGGAAGTGCAAAGTCTTCAGCTTTAGGATGCAAGTGGGTGGAAGACGTATGGTCTTGTTTAGTTAAATAGCTATTTTCATTATAACTCGCCTGTCCTCTAAAATTTGTAGAACTAAACTTCAGCTACCATCCAGTGTTCAGGGTAGAGTTCTGAAGTGATCTCAAATATTCAGAGTGCAGTTGTTTGTCTGATTGGGCATGTCTTACCATCAAAAGATCTGCTGCTCCCAAAATGAATTTGCACTGGTCTACTGCCTTTTCATCAAAGGTCAGCAGATATTCACATCCCCAAAAGTGGAAAATGGAGGCTGGAAATCCTGCATGGCAGAGGAATAGAATCAAGGTTTCCTTCATGCAATCCCTGCTTTAGACTACCCTATCATATGTTCAATACCTGTGTTTAAAGACTCAAACAACCTAGAAGACAAAGGTGTAGCAGATCCAATTGCTGGCAGCTGAAGCTAGATAAATTCAGACTAGGAATAAGGTGCAAACTTTTAACAGGGTAATCAATCATTACTACATCTTCACAAGGGTGGCTGTGGCTTCCCTATCACTGGAAACTTTATTTAAAATCAGGACTGGGTGTTTTTCTCTGCTATACTTTAGTTCAAACTAGAATGAATACAGGGAAGTCCTATGGCTTGTGTTAGACTGGAGGTCAGACCATGGTTGCAGTCGTGCCTTCTGTAATTGACAGTCCTAGAGTTCATAGAAGTTGAAACCAGAAGCAACTTCAGGGAAGCTAGAAGTACTCAACTGCTGCCTCCGGGCTGTTTTCTGTATTTAAAGGGTCTGCAGCATGTCCCTTTTGGTGTTAAAGCAGTGACCTTTATTGTTGAAATGGCCCAATTGGAAGCAGGGATACCTGTAGAATCTGTGGAAATGTGCTGAAAAGCAAGGAGGTTACTTTCCTGGCAGTAGGTTACAGTTATTTAAGAATGTTTTATAACATGCATTGTCTGCATAACTGGGGCAGATAAGTTCCTTATTTCAAAACAGACTCAGTCTGCAACATCAATGACAACACTAATTGTGTTACTGGGTAGCAGTTGCAATGCAAAACAAGTTCTTGCTATGACAGCAAACAGAATTGAAAATGTTTGGGTTTTTTAAGTTTTTCCAGTTATCATGCAAACTAGCTCACTAAGCCAAAGGCTGTCTTACAAGAGAAACATATGTGTATGCAGAAGGCATTAAGCAATACCAAGAGAACTTGGTGCTAAGGACACAGGATTGGGCACCCTAGTAATTAAGAGTCCTGAGACTTGGGTTGTTTGAATCAAGCAAGGATAACTTGTTGGCCTTCTTTCTCTAACAAAGCAGAAGGTCCTCTTCCAAGGATGAGCAATATCCTGCAGGCCAAAGTAACCAGCAGTTTCTCTTGGAGCTCCATGCCACGCAGCAGTCACCACTCCCCTCCAAATAAATCGCTCTGCATATGGAAGCCTGTGGAGTCTCAAGTGCTCCAGTCAAGGCATAGTGCTGTGGGTCCCAGTAAGGAAATGACATTGGTCACTTCCAATTCAGTCCCCTTGCCTTGTTCTCATGCTCTTACAAACTGAAATTAACACCACACCTATACAGAATGTTTCCCCAGTGCCGGGCATGGTATTTATGTGAACCTTGCAGGCTGCTGTCTATAAAGATCACCTGCCTTTCCTGCAGGAGAAATAGCTTGGCCTTCCTAGAAGGGAGAATGCAGGGTTAAGTACTAGTCTCCAGTCAAGAAGTTAGTAACATGTTCTGAGTACTGCTGTCCCAGAAACAGACAAGGGAGGAGCCCTGCCACTGGAAGGACTCGGACTCCTAGAGACCTGGGTGAAACTACATGAGGAAGGGGGCATGGAATCTTCTCTGCATCCCTGTTCACTTTCCTTGAGTGCAGCAATATATTCTTTCCTGATTCCCCTCTTACCAGAGTGCCCCATAGACTTGTTTGTTGGTGCCACTGCTTAGGACCCCTGAGAGAAATGCCCCAGATGTAATAGGGGTTAGAGCCTTCTCTTAAACTTGAGACTAAACAAAGGAGAGCAAATATGGCCCATCCAATAGTCTAGTGACACCACAAAGTAGCTCATCTGCATCCCTTAGTTATCTGTAAGAAGAGCTGTTTCCTTCCCTCTAATATTTCATGTATATTTAATGTAACCCCTCTAGATCCATGAAGCTAGTGTATGAGCAGTCTGGAGTATTTAAAGGGGTGCCAACCTATCGATTTGTGGCTCCGAAGACTTTATTTGCCAACGGAACAGATTATCCACCAAATGAAGGCTTCTGCCCCTGCAGGGAATCTGGAATCCAGAATGTCAGCACCTGTCGAATGAGTGAGTCTTGTATGTCAGTGTCTCTCAAACAGCAGTTGGAGACAGAGCTATTATGAAACGCAGTCCATCCCCTTTGCATTGTGGGGAATGCACCCTAGGCTACTCTACTGTGTTGGCTAGGCTAATCTCAAGCCATAAGCAGTAGTTCTCCCATCACTCCCTTGAGGCAAATCTTTGTGGTCTTGCTACTGTTTAAATAATGCAACTACTTATGAATGGCAGCATGTCTGGGGAACTCTGATTGTGTAGCACTTTTACCTATGCTGTGCCCCAGTGTAGGTAAAGTAAGGTGTAAGAAAGTGGGGAGTAGGGCCTGAAGCTTTAAAGCAAACAAAAAAATCAAGAACTGGTTTTAGGATATTGTCAGTCACTTTAGAATGACTACAAATGTAGATCTCTAAAGCTCAATGAAAATAGGGGACAAGATGCATGGTTTTTGCTCCGAACCGTTATGCTGGAGCTCTACTCTATAAAATGGGCACAATTCTACTTCTACCGCTTTTTAAAAAAACAAAAACAAAGATCATTCTAGGCTGTTGCCTTGCGTAAGGCAGCGTTGGCATGATGGCCCAAGAAAAATAGTCAACAGGTCTTAATTTGAGATTGTACCACTGTTGATGGGCTGTATAGATTATCTTTCGGCATGCCACCTCTGGCAATGCTTGTTGCCCATGCAATCTGTTTTTAAACCTGCTAATATCCAGGTCATAACAAGAACCCAGTGAATGTTGCCCTCCAGAACCAAGCCTCTTACTCTTGGCTTGTGCTATGTACAAAGATGGCATGGGTCCATAGGCTATACAAAAGCCCCTTTATTGTATCCTGAGCATCTCCAGGGGATTAGCAGTAAGGACGGATAAATTTTCATGCAAGGTTTTTGTCCTATGGTAGAGTTGTACATATCTACCCTGATATGGAGGGGAAATAGTTAAGCACAATTGGCAAGAGAGAAATGCATCAGTTGGGGGCACACAATTACCCATGGGTGTGAAGAAGCTAAACTGAAGCCAAATCACCTTTCAGCTGTTGCTCTAGAGAACAGCAGGCCCCTGTCAGTTTTGTGAAACCTCTGACTTCATGATCTCCAAAGGCATAGATGCCGGACAATACAGATGAGTTATTAAATCAGCATGGCTAGTGAGAAGTAACAGGATTAAGCTGCAGCAGGGAAAAAGTAGGTTAAGTATTAAGAAATTTTAAGCTTCACTAAGCAATGGAGTAAACTGCCAGGGAAGGTATGGAAATCTCCTTCCTTCACACTCATCTGCCAAAGTAGGCTTAGGACTGATGTCATTCTGCCCAAATCTGGGGCATGGGGTGATGGGCTGCGGGGACAGGGGGAAGCAGACCCTCAAGGATCTGGCTTGCAATACAAAAGATCTGATGTTTGCATTTTCTTAGCCAGCAACTCTTATAAATAAGCACATTCATGCAAATCTTCTAAGGTGACTTAACTCTGTTCAGATGCACCCGTGTTCATATCCCATCCGCACTTCTACAATGCTGACCCTGTATTGGTGGAAGCCGTCGATGGATTACATCCCAATAAGGAGCAGCATGGGCTCTTCCTTGATGTTCATCCGGTGAGCTGGCTTCAAGTCTCACGCAGGCCGTTTCTTGAGAAAATGACTTTAATGCTTTTCTGTCTAGGCTCTGCACAATGAGGTGTCTGGGAATGTTATTTTCAGTTTAGGCTCTCAACAGAGCCGCACACTGGCTGCCTGTCAACTTCCTCACACTCTGGCACTAAAACTGCTGCCACAAGAGCAGATTCCATAGTACAAGGATTTTAAATGGTTATTGCTGAGATGTGTTTAGATAAAATGGCTGTAAAACCATAATTAAAACACTCGCTGATCTACTTTCAGAGAATTGCAAAATACAGCATGCCAGATAGACACATCGCCAGCATAACTGTGTTGATGGCTCTAGTCTAATTGCCCCGCAGGGAATGACTTCTCATCCTGCTAAGAGGCTTTTCAAAATTAGTGCATAAGCATGAAAGTCTAATATGTGCTAAAGAAATAGAATACATGAGGTTCAAACCCTTCCCCATTCCTCACTGCACATCAAACCTCACCAAGATCCTGCACTTGGCTGTATCTAGTCAGAACTTAGCTGTTCTCTTGCACAGTCTGTCAAGACAACATACAGATGTGACAAGAGCACCAGCTAATCCTGGAGGAAATACTTACCTGGAGCTGACCGCTAACCTATTGTAGTGGGTGAAATGTCTTCCTCTTCCTTAGTATCTGGCAGTAAGACTCTGCTCTGTAGTGCAAACAGGAATGCTATCCATGAAGTTACAGAGCAAAGCCATTTGATGCTGTGAGAAGTAGCCCAGTAGCATACGCAAATGTACAAACAGGGCACACTTCCAAGTGATTATGCAACAGCTAGAACTGTAAGTGACCTCCTGATAGGCTGCTGTCATTACAAACGTGGAGGAATGAATATTTTTTCAGCATCCTCCACTTCTTATTGCTATTGGACCCCTTTCAACACACTTTTGGACGAGCCTATCCTAAAACTTAAATTTTGTATCCAAAACTTTACCCCAAAGGTAATTTTCCTTATTCTGTTCCCTTCTGGTTACTATCTTTTGGCTGGCTTCTCTTGTGACTCTGTTCTATTTCTCAACTGTTTTCTCTTCCACTTCCAATGTATAATAGACATGGCACTTCCAGTTTGGTAGGCTACCAGGACCATTCTAAAGTCTAGCTGCTGTCCTGGATCCTGTATTTTGTAGGATTTCTCCAGGTAACAAGCACCCAAGGCATGCTCAGTAAAGTGTGGTGGCTTTTTTGTAAGCTCCAGAGAATGCAATTTAAGGATCTCCTCCTGACCAGCAGCCATGGGACCCGCAGAGAGTACAGTGGTGCTCTTACCAGAGGTTGGGTTGCAGGACAATGAAGCAATCTTGAACACATTAAGGGACTGTGTTCTGACTTCTAGATATCACTTGTAGAGCTGTTTTAAGCCTGCCTAAAGATGAATATACAGGCTTAAA
This sequence comes from Dermochelys coriacea, assembly GCF_009764565.3. Classification (NCBI taxonomy): domain Eukaryota; kingdom Metazoa; phylum Chordata; order Testudines; family Dermochelyidae; genus Dermochelys; species Dermochelys coriacea. The sequence continues at coordinate 23,459,059 of NC_050082.1, forward strand.
ATAAACAACCAAAACAATAGCTCTCATGCAAATGTCTTGTCAATCTTCAGGGATAAGGAAGGGTAATGGATGTTCTAGAGCTAAGCACTCCATGTTTTTACAATACTGGGCTGAGGTAAGTGTACTTTGGCTCTTTAAAAGAAAAAGATTAATTTCCCCCACCCCCATTACTTGCTAATCTGTGTAGATCATAAAATAGTCCATGGCAATAAAGGCTTAATTAAAATAGCTGTAATAAACATGAGCCGTAGAGATAAAACCTCAGTACTGCACAATTCACAAAACGTTCTGTCGCTTTGCACTACAAAACTATTGAAGATTAGTAGCAGAGGAGTGGGAAAGGCTGGGGATGGTGGGGAAGATATTAAATAGTGTATGGGTAGCATAATACTCTTAAACAGGAAGCTGTAGTAGTGATGCAATCCTGCTAAAGCCTTCATCTTGTTAGCTTTAACTCTCCATAGTAACATCATTTGGACAGATGTTTTGATATTGCAACAATTTGTAGCCAGACACCTGTCAATCATCCTATGGATGTTAGCACAACTGTGGAAGTAATGTGAGTAAATGGCTTGAAGGAAACATTGTGTGGGTGGGCATTCGCTTGCCAAATCCCCCAGTGATGGGGCTTTTTGTGCCTCTTACCACCATGACACTTAGTTGTCTGCAGGGGAATATCCTCATGCTCTTAAACTTCAAAGCAAGCTGAAGTGGCACTAAAACTATCTTCATAAGTTACACTAGGATACAAATGCCCAATTTTTTGATCATTTCAACTTACCTTTAGGCCTTTGAGTGCTAGAGTGTAAGTCAGTTATTTGGCCTTCTAGAGTTGCTGTGTGCTAACTTGACACTATTGGTCTGCTACAGCTCCACCTAGTGTTTCTCTGTTAGAGTAGTAGCCGTTCTTATGTGCCAGCTTTTGTTTTTTGGTCTTGTCTTGTGATTTGAGGAATGGTTTGGTTGCCCACCTTGGAGGACCCTTTCACGTATCTTCTGAAAGCAGAATTCTTCTGCTAACACATCAGATTTCCCAGAAGAGGCTGTTACGATCTTCCTAGGCAATTGTTCTGTCTTCTGAATCTTGACTCGACTGCCACACCTCCTTGTCTCTGCTTGAGCACTTCCTGTAGCACAGGCTCAAAGTGAAAAGCAATGATACAGTTTGCCTCCTAAGGCAAGGTCTTCCTCAGAGCCGTTTACCCTCTTTCTGGTCTCCTTCTCTCACCTTTTTTGCATGCACTATGTGCTTTCACATGTTGCAATTCTTAATAGTTTTTTTTTTGAAGCGCTTTCTTCTACATGAACACCAGGAGGTATTGCTGAGAAGTGCTTGGTTTCCTGTTCTAATGCAGGTCACGGGAATTCCAATGAACTGCTCCATCAAGTTGCAACTGAGTCTGTATATAAAGAAGGTCTCTGGCATAAGGTAAGTAGCTTGCTCTGGGGATGTCCAAGAGACATGTGGCTTACATGCTTGAAAGTTAATGAGACTAACTTCACAAATTGTAATGCTGTTTGAATAGCTTCTTTGTTTTAATTCTTCAGGAACCAAAAAACCAGCTCTACTGTAGTACAATCTGTTCAGTCTAATCCATTCCTCAATTTCATATCAGTTGTCAAACCTCAACTTGTCCAGATATTGTCATAAACATACCTCACAAAGCCTAGTGCCTTTTCTGTCTGAGAGAAAGACATTTGATATCTTACTACTCAGCTGAGCTCATGAACAAACAAGCTCTAAATGGTTTTCTCTTTTTAACACGCCATATGCAGGTATATGCCTCTTCAATTGGCTTTCTTATTTAGCTTGCTTTAGCTATTTGTGTGGATGACACCTCTGTACCAGTTCATGGCTGTCTACACTGGACTCCTGACAACATGGCTGTGTTGGTCAGGGGTGTGAAGAGGAGGTGTGAACCCTGACGCAGCTATGCTATCAGAACTCCAGATGCAGATGTGTTTATACTGGCAAAACTGCACTCTTACTGGTGTAGCTTGTTTCACTTGGGAGTGGGGATGGTTTCTATACTGGTGCAAAGTGCAATTTTGCTTTTATAGTTGAATCCACACTAGGAGATGTACTGGCAGAATTTCTAGTGTAGACATAAAGCTGCAGTCTGTTAGGCTAAGAGCTTGGAATGTAGCAGTGCCTAGTCATGCAGTAGTCTGTGTTCTGATGGCCCTGTTGCAAACGAAAATACAAAGTAGACTCCCTGGGTCAGATTCCTAAAATGCTGTGTGCTCATAATTGCAGTTGGTCTTCCAAAAGCATGCTCCTACCACTCAAGTATCAAAACAAGTGGTCAGACTTCCAAACTGGGTTCTGAGCTCTTAAAATCTGGTGCTATAGTACTTGGAGCACTAGATTACTTGCTCTTGTAGGAGGAGGTAAAATTGCTCTCTAGACCAGTTTTATTCCAGCCTCTAACAATTAGCTGAGACAGCAACACTATTACCTACACTTCCAGTACTCCATATGTTACCAGAATGCATTACAACAACTTTTGGATTAAGCACAGAGGTTCCCATTAAACTCTATGCTTCCAAAGTGATCCCTATTGGAAGTCTAAGGGAAGAACAGTGGTATTTCAGATACTACAGTGATATCTGGGAAATGCTGACTACTTATTAAACATCAACTAAAATTAAAGTTCTTCTCCTAAAAACTAACAACTTTAAAGTTTGCATCTGAGAAGTTTAATCAGACCTAATATTGCATAGAAAGAATTCACTGAAATGGGAGGGGGTGGATGAAATTACCAACTCTTTGCATTGTCTTCATGCCTGTAAAATTTTGAAATGTCTAGTAAAAACTGACCAGCTCCTTAGAAACCATTGGAGCATAATGCTGGTCTGTGCAGATTGACTGTGATTATAAATATAAGTGTGAACCTTTCTTTCTGTTTAGTCAAACAGGAAAGATCAAGCCAGTTGTCTTGCCTATACTTTGGTTTGCAGAGGTGAGTTGGATTTCCTCCCCTTGGTTGGAAAAGTAATGTTAACCCTGCAAAATCTGTACTGCAGAAGAGAAAATTTAGGGGGGACTGGAAGAAGTAGATGGCTTGTGATGAGCAGCAGTGTGGAAAGGGACTAGAAGGGCAGCATTGCATATCTGTACTGGAGAAACTTCAACTGGAGTAGAGGTCTAAACGGCACAGTTCTTAACTGGGAACTTTGCATAAATGGATTAGAAACACTTTGTTCAACATTTGGCTGCACACTTAATCTCTTCCTGACTCAGACTTGCAATCTGAGCAATTAACCTCTTCTGTCCACTTTGTGTTTAGAATATCACCAATGCTTTCTATCTTAACTTCTTGGTCTAGGTCTCCCAAGTTAACACAGATGGGCAAATGCCTACCCCCTGTACAAGCTGGAAGAGCATGCTGGGTATTTGTCACTTAATGAAATGAATAAAACGTGATTGTCGCTGGCCCAAACACTTTAGACCCTGCTGCCTAGACACTTATTACCACCAGTAGTAGTACTTGTAGTACAAGTTCCAATGCAGCTTCTGTTTTAAAGACTAGCATTTATTTCCTTGTGGTCTGTTAACTTCTTACACTTGACTGAATTCCTCTATATACCAAAATAAGTTTTCCAAGCCATGCTTTAGAGGAAGGGGGACACCACTAATACAGAATCTCTGTGCTGTGAAACTGCCACTGAAAACTACTTTCTTCTGGGCAGAGCGGAGCCATTGAAGGTTCAGTCTTAAAGCAGTTCTACACCAACCTGGTACTGATCCCATCTGTGCTGGAGTACATGCAATATATCTGCATTGGTCTGGGTGTCGTTTTGATTGTTGCTGCCAGTGTACTGGAGGTGAAGAGACAGGTAGGAAAAAGCAAATGGCAAAACTCCTGACTTAATCAACTGATGCCAACTTTCAATCTAATCCAGAAACTTCTGATTTTTCAATGTAAGATTGCTGATCTTTTAGGTAAGATGTCATAGCTTGATGGTCATGAAGTAGGCACTAGGGGGCATTGCTCACCTCTGCTCACTTCTAACTCTTAACACCTGAAAGACTTCAATAAATGAGTGGGTCTTTTTAGCTGACACTCTAAGACCAATGAGGCTTCTTTGTCTTCCAGCCCTGCCTCCAGATTCCTCATCAATGTTCCTACAAGCCATTTCTGTCGTGTGATAGGTGTGAGAAGGTCACTCTCCTTTTTTTCAGTCTGACCAGAGCAAGCATTGAAGTAGCCACTGATGCTTGTTAGCTAGTTGCTTGAATGGCTCAAAGTATATGAACACTTCCTTTCACTAGCTAAACCCCAAGCTTATTCTCCAGAGGTCTGGCTTATTATATACAATGTTGTGGCAGTTGGTCCTAGGATATTAGCCAGAGAAGGTGGGTGAGGTAATATCTTTTATTGGACCAACTTCTGTTGCTGAGAGAGAGAGAAGTGATGTGTCCGATGAAGTGAGCTGTAGCTCATGAAAGCTTATGCTCAAATAAATTTTAGTCTCTAAGGTGCCACAAGTCCTCCTTTTCTTTTTGCGGATACAGACTAACATGGCAGCTACTCTGAAACCTGAGAGAGAGAGAGGGACACACATGCACATCCAGCTTTGAAGCTCCCACAGAGCTCTGCTTCAGGTGACTTCCAGGTCAAAAGCTTGTCTATCTCTCTTCTGAACAGAAATTGGTCCAATAAAAGATATTCCCTTGCCTAACCGCTTCTTAGCGCTGACTGACCTCTCTATTTAAGATCACTCTATGCTTTGCAGTGGGGTCTGCTAAACCACATAGCAGTTTGGACTGCAAATACTTTCTGTAGTGGCTGTGATCCTTTGCAGTGGAACAGGGCCAGGCACTCACTATGTTCAATACAGAAAGCTAGCAAGAAGAGGGTAAGTTGCTTTCTCCCTCTTCTTTCCTGGAACCCTGATTCCTATTCTCCCCCCAGTAGCAAAGGCAGCAGTATGACAGTAGTTCAGAATCCATTGCTGGTTTCTGCTGCATTTAGCAACTTTAGGATATTTCTACACTGAAGTTTGTTAGGTCGACTTACAGCCACCACAGTAATTACTAGTCATGCATGTCCACTCTACCTTCCTTGGGTTGGTGGTGCGCATTCTCACCAGGAGCACTTCCACCAACCTTAGAGGGGCAGTGAGGGGAGCTGAGAACCCACCAGCTCCTGATAGGCTACCCTCTCCACCTCTCCATTCCCAACTGGGAGCAGGGGCCAACCCATCTAAGTTAGTGTTGACACAGACGCTGTGTCATCCTAACTGCACCGAAGTAAGCCTCTCGTATAGGTGCAATAGTTTTGCTGGTGTAGTAAGGCACTTATGTGGGTGGGACAAGGCTGTAGTGTAGACCCAGAGGTAGTTAAGTCGATGCAAGGCAGCTTATGTCTGTCTAACTGGAGTGTAGACCGGGCCTTAGTGACTCAAGCCAGCTCCTAAATTCCTAAGAGGTCTGTTAACCAGTGTACACTTGCAGTAGTTCCTCCCAGGTACACTTAAGGCAGGAAAATTTTCTGGTGTCCTTTCTCTTAGGGTATGTCTTCACTGTCCTCCGATCTGGTGGGTAGTGATCAATCTAGCAGGGATCGATTTATTGTGTCTAGTCTAGACGTGATCGACTCCTGAGTGCTCTCCCATCGACTCCTATACTCCAGCGCCACGAGAGGTGCAGGCAGAGTCGACAGGGGAGCAGCAGCAGTCGACTCACTGCAGTGAAGACTCTGCTGTAAGTCGAGCTAAGTATGTTGATTTCAGCTACATTATTCACATAGCTGTAGCCGAAGTTGCGTAACTTGGATCGATTCTTCTCCCCCCCAAGTGTAGACCAGGGCCTAGGGAAGATCATCAAGTTATGTTGAGAATCTGTGCTGTTTACTCGGAGTGCATCGTATAGGGAATTTCAACATGAGTGGCTTTGGGACTTATAGCAGCATTATGGGGCAGTCCCACTCCCTTACTGTGCTGGAGTAATCTTGAGGATTGCTGTGTAACATGAGGATAACACAGGAGAAAAGATGCAAAAAATAGCTTTAAAAACAAACCCTTGATAGTGATGTCTTTCAGCTTTAGCCCCAAAATGTGCACCTGAAAAGACTCCAAATAGTCCATGTGTGCTTTAAAATAGCCTCCTGGTTATTGACCAGAAAGTCGCATGTGTGTACATACTCCTCCCAACTAGCTCATTTGAATCTGGCTTAAAACTTGGTGTTTTGGCTCAACTCGCCTGTGATTGTGATATCTGCAATGTTAGCTCAACAGATGCCCAAAGCAGATCATACTTTACCCTCCAGTCCTTAAATCCTTGGAAACAATCATGACTTATGCATACACTAAGGAAATGGCTAGCTTTTCCTTATCCTACTTATCTTAACTGCTGATATTCAAACCCATTTTAACTAGTTGCCAAGGTTTTCCAAGTGGTAAATAATTGGATTTAAACCAAGCCACACCACAAAGCATAATTGATTTTGGCATATTATTTCCAAATCCCTTTGTTGCAAAGTGAGCGTGGATGAACAATTCCAAAGGAATACTGGGTCTGTAATCTTAAAGCTAAACCATTTACTGTATACTGAATCTGATTCACTAGTGTTTGATTCACTTGATGGTTCTCGGAAGTGATTTAGATTAGTAAATTAGCTGGGATAAATCAAAATTATTGCACAAGTGACTGACCTGTTAGTAGTGAGCTCCATTATGTGAAAAGGAAAGTGCTGCTATTTCTTGTCATAAAGTGGGAACCATGTGATAACTTTGATTGTACTTTAACAATGAGTGTAATTGTAACAAGTGTTGTGAGTGGGTTCTCAATTCCTGGCATCCTTTTAAAAAAAAAAAAAAAAAAATCCAGCCTTGATTTATATTTGGGATGCTGTAGTTTGAAAGGAAATATTTTAGGGCAGTTCTATGGCCTGTGTGATATAGGCAGTTAGACTAGATCAGTGGTCCCCTCTAGCCTTGCAATCTATGAAACCAGAAGCTACTCCACATTTACACTGGTCTGAGACTTTACCTCTCTGCTTCTGCACCCTTAGATGGAGGTAGGGCTTTGAGCACAGAGCAAGGAACCCAAGTTAATTCTGTAGGGAAGACCAGCCCAAAGAATTTCCTGTGGGGAGTGTTTATGCAAGGCAATGGCAACCAGTGCATTGCTGTTAAATACGCTGGCTCACAGCTCCTTCCAGTGGCCACTCTGCAGGAGTTGGCTTTAACAGGGACACCACAACAGACCCTAAACCATGGGTATCCTCTACAGGGAGCACTCCATCAATGGGGATTCAGTACAGGGTTAACAAACTCCAGTCGGCCACTTCCATGAATGGAGGCCTCTGGTAACAAACTCTGAATACCGATCTGCAAAAGAGAATCCTAGGCACAAGGCACTTGCAATTATCCATTGGTGAGCTAAGTAGTGTTGCCAGCTAAGCCACAACTGAGCCTGTATTGGTGCTACACAACCAAATGCAACTTCAAGAAACTTTCTTCTTACTCACTAAAAAGTGAGTTAACAAATCACGGCAGAGAACCTGGAAGTGGCCCTATAAATCTGTAGGGGAATATTGCTGAGCATTTAGGATTATGTAACTCTATAGTGATGCATAATATAAACTGCAACACAGGTCAAAATAAAAGCTGCATTTAAAGTGCATTCTTGATTGTTCTAGTGAAGTGTTAATAATCAGCTCTTAATAGATTGCTTAATCAACCACAGTCCTCCCTCTGAAGAGCCAGAATGCTGAGCTGAGCTAAGGCAAAGGCTCTAAATCTGTCTGTGATCCATTATGAAATCTCCCTAAATTCTTGCAACTGCATATAAAATGTACTTCATTTCCCAGAGCAGCTTTCTAGAGGGAGCACTGTTGCTTAAACTCAACTTCAATGAGATACTGGAAAATGTTAAATAGTCTCTTAAATGCAAAGTTAGATTCTGGATTATAACTTGAGCCAATTTAAAATGGTGTCTGTCTGTCCCACCAATCCAAACAAAAGCTTTTTTAAAAAAAAAAATCCCTCTTGCTCAACCACAGTAAAGCTTACCTGCAGCTGACTGTGTGCGACAATCCCAATCCACTGAACAAACCCTTTTACATTTCATTAGAAGTCTCTAAAAGGGTCTTAAATGTGAATGGACCATTTTAAAGATGGCTTGGTACAGATTGTTGTTTTAAGAAGATTAATAAAGTTGTAGCTCTAATTTAAACACCATGTAAAGAACTAGAATTTAGTAACTAAGCAAACCATGATTACAACTTAAACACAGCTGCCCTTTTTCAAGTGAAACATCTTCCAAATGTATTGTAAAATGCAACATAAACTAGCCTGATTATCTTCTAGGAAAAATGCTTTTTATTTTGGAGTAGCAATAAAAAGACTAAAGAGGCCAACCAGGCCTTATCCGAAAAACCACTGACTCCAGTTAAGGGGATGGTGCTGCAGGAAGCCAGCCTGTAGGTGGGTACCCAGTAAAGGTAAAACTCCTCTTCTCTAAACAATACTAACTCGATGATAAATCTGCTATCAAACTGAAGTGCTCAATGTTCACGTGTAAAATATGCCCTCTTCGTAAACTTATTCATGCTTCGTGGCAATAAGCTTGCTTTGGCTTAAACTAGGAAATGGGAATATTGCATGCATTTAGATCACACTTCATTAGGTGTTGGGGAGAGAAGGTGCAGGTAACTCTTCTTTCAAAACCCCCTTCTTGGTGGATTGATGGGAAGCATGATCTGCACCCTGGAGATGGGTGCAATGTTGCTAGATGTATGTGACAGTTGGCATGCAGGTGAGGTCCCATCATCTGTAAGAACTTCTGCTGGCTGGGGCATGTGTGCAAGGGAGGGGGAAGGTTGTAAAATCAGCAATGACATACGAGACCCTGGCTGACACCTGTGGACTTGCCTCACTTTGGCTAAATCTGAAAACGAATCTGAAGACCAAAAATTGTTACTCGCCAGTCTTCTTAATGTTATAACAGATACAGCCAACACCAGGAGAGACTAGGCAACGCTTTTCAAAGCCGTGACTTAGGAATGGATTTTGACTAAAACTTTCTTAGCACCTGCTAAATATTTTTAGGTTCTATATCGAGGTGTTGAGCTGTTCAACCTTTTAAATGTGTGCTCACTTTGTGGCTCGAGATACATACTCCAGTTAAAGGCCCTATAATCAAGAAAAGAGCTCTTCCTACAAGGGAATCTAACACATATGCTTAAGTGCTTTCCAGGCTGAGCAGCCTGAGATTGCTTGGGGTAAAAATCTCCCAGGAGGGGCATCTGCTGGGATTCCATGAGGTCACAGTCAGAGCTCTGTACAAATATGGAGCTGAGAATACTTCTCTCATTAGGCAAAATAGAGGGTTTTATTGCTTCTGATATTTACATTTAAATACTGACAGATGTCTCCTAGTATTACCAGTCTGACTATTTCATACGCCTTACATATATTAGGATTGCTCTTCATTTATTGCAGAAAAGTAGGTCAACCACCTCCTAAAGAATGAGTCGCTAGGTCACGCTCTTCTCATGCATGATGTTTATTTTGGAAAGCTTTTTGGGTTAAGTTGCCATACGGCTTGTTTGTATATTCAAAAGGCTTTTTGCACTAAACTTTCACTGGCAGGATGCAACAGCCCAGGAATGGACCAAGTGCTGTAGGCTGCTGGGGTAATGTATTGATCTAGAATGCCTGATGTATGTATTGTCTCATTGAGATACTATTGTAGTAAAGGCCAATTTTACACCCCTCTTGGAACCTGTAGTTCATTCTTTAGCTTGATTTCATCCTGGCTTTGTTTAGAAACCTGTGTAGAATGTTCTGTGATAAAATGGACCACGTGTTGGGTGCTGTTAAGCATTTATTTCATCCAGGGTTTATTGCTGTCCTTGAGAGGACAGTAGCTGTGGATTAATAAACATCCAGTTTCTGGTCTCTGAATGGGACATGTTGTCGGGGAGCACCTTGCTCCCCCTTTCTGGGTGTCATTAAACTACAGATTAGTCTGGAGTCTTTACATGGTGACAAATTCCAGTGCTGAACATACTGTCAGGTATCCTATGTAAATCTTTAGTCACTGGCTTATGTGATGACCAATGCTGGTGTCTAGCTGCACCCTGAGTCACCTGTCCTTGTTTTTATTCATTCAGAGAAACACCAGAGAGAAGAGCCCACGAGAGCCAGATCCACAGACTGAACCCCCTCAGTCTTCCGAAACAACACCACTCCTTTAAGATGATAGTGAAACCAGAATGATGCTGCAGAAGCCTGAAGTACCAATCTCTTACGAAGGGTTATTCCCACTGGTACCTGCTGTGCTTAGGGATCAGACTTGCTCTGGGTCCATTAGCAGGATCCTAGAAAGGAGATGCAGCGTTGGATAAAATACCTGATTCCGAACTATCTTGAGAGAGGCACAAAATACTCAGAGGCTATTGAGCTGTATTGCCACAGTTCGCACTTCCTGCATCAAGACCTGAGATGAGGATAAAACCAGTTCAGTCCTAGCATTTGAAGTACAGAACATTCAAAGAACATTTGTTGGCCTGGGGCTGGCATGGGCTGAGACCTCTTTTGCTACTTCCAGCCTGGCAGGGATGAAGAATACCTGGTGGCTAATCCCCTGAAGAGTCCTTTCCTCTGCCCACATAGTCTCTCTCCACCCAGAATCCTAAAAGAAAAAGGCATTTTAATGGATAATCCTTTAAAGCAAACAAGATTTACATGTGTAGAAATAACTGGTGTATATAGGAAAATGTCAGTATTTAACAACCTGTGCCACTCAAGGTTTATGGAGAGGTGATTACTAAATAGATCTACACTGACTGAAGTTCACTCCCATTCAGGATGCTAATGCTAATCTGGGAAAACTGGCAGCAATTTGCAGTAGGTCCTATTTTAAACTGGATGGGATGGGTTCATTTGCTCAAGTTCACTGAGTAGAAAAGAGTTCTCACATACTGCACAAGTTAAGAGAAATATGCTGCCAACTTTTTTTATATACCAGTATTAGGCCATGCAGCCATGTGCAGGTATAAGATTCAAGGTTGGGGTGGTTGCTGTTTTGGAGAGGTGGTGCTCTAGAATGAAGGCTCATTTGTCACTGCTCTAAAGCTTAGTGGGTTTTTCCAAAATGAGCAATGAATTGGTTTATCTGGCTAGTTGGTTCCCAAGTGCCATTGTGGGTTAGACATGTGGCAGTGGCGCTCATTTGATTTTTGCCAAAGAAATATTGCTTAGCTCCTTGGCTCTCCCACTCACACTTCTGTGGTGAATTTGTGCAGAGGCCACCAACTTTTAACTTGTATGGAAACCACTTACTCTTTACAAGTATCTAACTTGAAATCCAGGGAAAAACTAATCTGAGCTCTTCTACCTACACAGAGCCAGCCAGGTGCATTGCATTGTTCCACACACGAGATCACTCTTCTCATTGTTCTACTAGTGTCTTTAATCATGACACTGTAAAATGTCACCAGGGTAAGAGCTATTCCAGAGCTGCACCATTCCCCAATCAAATGAGATCTCTTCCTTGCAGTGTGACACTGGGTGTGCTACCACATACGGGAAACTAGCTGGCAGAATGTGAGGCTTAAGCTTTGTGTTGCAAGCTTTGTGATGGCAGCAAAGGACTTTCCTATGTGAGGCACAGGGGGGAGGGGGCGTGCATGGGCCTTACACAGTGTAGGGCTTCCAGAGGAGTTGAGGATTTCTTTTTACCATGCAAATTGCTATGCCCCAAGACTGCCTGGATCAGTGCTCTGAGAACACTCTGTGGGCTGGTCTTATGGCTCTTGTGCTAGTGTTGGGCATGCCCAGCAGGTATGGGATGTGGAGGGACATCTATCAAGACACTAGCTTAGATCATAGACTCTTGGCAAATGACTTGTAGGGTTCACACCCCACCTCCAATCTCCAGCTGACTCTGCATTCTGTCAAGCCAGACCTGGACCTCCCTAGTGGAGCAAGTATATGGTAGCTTCTCTTTTCCCTGCTATTACCTCTCTTCCTCCCCATGACCTTTCTATAGCTAAAGCTATTAATACCAGAGATGGCTGTGCCAGAAACCTTCCTGGAGTAGCCTGAAATTGCGTATCCTGCAGTATGTTGGATTAATTGGTGTAATCAGCCAAGTTGAACTGCTCTAAGAGCAAAATAAAATGTTCCCAACTCAAAGCTGGACTCTTTCTTGAGGTATATAAATAGTGTGGTTAATGTCACGCTTAGCTGTCACTTTCAGCTGTGACCTGCAGTTAGGATGTGACATCTGTGCACAGGTTCCAACATCAAACACAGCATCTAACTTTGTCCTAATCGTCTGTTGAAGGGCCTATATCCATCTCACACCCCTGCTCTGGGGCCTCCCCACTGCTTTTATTAGGGGAGAGAGGAAATGGAAAAACCCTACCCCCCCCATATCTGCCTATGTAGATGCAGCTAGTCCTGCCAGTGCAGCTGTGAGAGGCTGATGGCAGGGTGCAGGTTAAATACACTTCCCTGTGTGAATGGCCCAATCCTGTAGCAAGTGGCCTCCTTCCCGAGCAGCTCATTGAAGGATGAGGTGAGTGTCCATGTCAATGCCTTGGGTGAGGGCCTGTACCCTAGGACAAAAGCCTTTCCAAGTATTCTGCTTCTCATAGCTACATCCACAATTGTGCCAACTCTCACTCTACCTTCCCAAGACCCTTGGCTTTGGCAGGGACTGGAGTTGGTCTATGGCTGGTGCAAGAAGCTCTGCTCTGAGCCCTCTCCCTTCCCTTTCCACCTCGCCCTCAGGAAGAGAGAGGCAGCTGACAGTGGGCCCAGTCCTCTCCCTTCCTGTGAGCAATGGGGATAGGACAGGTGCTTTGTTCCTACCTCACTTCTGCAGCCCCGCAGCTGGGAAGGAACGGGACCTATGTAGGGAGAGCCCCTGGAGGAGAAGGGACCATGTTGGAGCCTCTCTAGGCCTGGGAGAAGTGGGCGAAGAGCCCTATAACTGACAGAGGGGAGGGAGATGGGTGCTCATGGGGTGAGAATTAATTGCTGGGCAGTAGGCATGAACATCCCATTACCTGGCAAACTGGGGAGAGTGAGCAATGCTCATTATGACATGCGCACATGGGGATCAGGCTGGGTGTGGGGGAGGTCAAAAGACAGAACAAGAACTACAGTGTTGTCTCTAAACCAAATCTCGGGCGAGTGGCGGCTCTGACTCAGACTTTTTAATTTCTCAAGGTTGGTAGCACTGGGGCTGTGCACTTGTAGCAGATAGGCCGGTTCTGGTCACGTTCCTCCAGCCGCCTTCTAAAGTCTGATGCGATCACAAAGCTGGGGTATGGGGGTGTTGGGTGGGACAGCTGCACCTTGCCACGGGCAGGTCCTGCTCTTCCTCCTCCAATGGCACCCCCTGGCTAGGGCCTGCTCATTAATTGAACATGGTCTATGAATTACCATTCATTAGCTCCAGTCCTGTGCACTAACAGTCTTTAGCCCAGGTCCCCTCTGTGAGACTGGTGACCCTCACCAGTGGTGGTGGCTCCCCCAAATGTAGGGGGTTGCTTGAACCAAAGAAACAGTGAGTTGGGAACAGAAGCTTCATTAAAAGTAGACAGCTTTAGTCATGCTACAAAACTACTCGCTAAAGTGACCTTCAACAGCGAATATTTTATTAAGTTTAGCCCACCCCTTCCCCCAGTAAAAAGTGTTGGCAGCCCTGGCACGGGAGCAGAGCAATTCTAGGTGCAGGAGCACCCTGTTGTGTAGCAGGAGTGGTGGGAATCTACCCTCTTCTTTTGGTGGGCATCGGCTATAGGTGGGTGGGGCCAGAGTCCAAATCCTTGCTGCTGCCAGGGGAAAGGTAAGGCAGAGAAGGGATGGGGTGCCTGGGGGGGAGGGGAGAAGATGATGTTTAAACAGTGAAGTCAGCTCAGCTATTGCATTAAAAACACTTTAATATCCATGTGTAACCATTGCACTGTAATGCCTTTGCTACTCCCAACGCAACTGATCGGTTAAAATAATTCTCTCCCTTCTGTGCTTATTGGTCCCTTTCTGCTCCTAGACTTTTTTTTAAAAAAAAATGCAGTTATGCTAGTGTCATTAAAAATTCTTATGCTCATCGAGCATTTGCTGAAGCAAAATAAGCTATACTGTTATAAAATCCCATATAGTGGTATAACTGGCTGCATGAAGGTTTTTTCCAGCAGAGCCATGGGGGTGCAAATATATATATGTGCACATGTGTGTGCACACACACACCACACCCCATTATGATATCAGTAAAACATTTTAGATGTAGTCTAAACCTGACTGTCTTTATATGGTTTCTTGGGTGCTATGGTGGTAGAAATAATGGCTGCTAAGCCCATCTGCTTACAAGGCTCCAGCAGCCTGAGCCCTAGGTCCAGTTTGGCATAGTTCCTCTGCCACATGAGTTTTGTGTAGGAGATGGGGAATATTAATTCTCCGAAACGGAGGCAGTGAGATGGCTGTGCAATCCCTCCGTTCTTACAGTCTTCTAGCCCCATCATAAATGTTACTTGCAAAATTTGCTGTGATGTTCATTTGCCCTGCCCCCATAAAGCACCTCCTTCCAGCCGCTGGCTGAATTTCCTCTGCTTGTCTGATGTCCGTCGTTCTGGGATGAATAAAGCCACCACAAGCGCTTAAAAAACAAACCAATACTGCTAAGCAACAGCCACAGGGACTGTCACCATCTTTATTGTGCCAAAGTTCTGAGAAATACCATGCCCACCTAGTCTCTGCGTATGGCGGGCAGGGGGCTATGTGTGTGTGATTGACAAACCAGGCAATGGGGCCACCTTATGCTGAGGTTTTTTGGCAAAAATGTCCAATGGATGGGATCATAGGGGTAGGGTGCTGCTGCATTATTTTAAGCACCATTGTGTGGTCAGAAATTATTACCACCTTAAAAACTCCCAACCAGTTCACAGGAAGGAAGTTGGTTTCATTCTAGTTTCTCCTATAAATAACCTGAATTTTAAAGGTTTCAGAGTAGCAGCCGTGTTAGTCTGTATTCGCAAAAAGAAAAGGAGTACTTGTGGCACCTTAGAGACTAACAAATTTATTAGAGCATAAGCTTTCGTGAGCTACAGCTCACTTCATCGCAAATGCATCCGATGAAGTGAGCTGTAGCTCACGAAAGCTTATGCTCTAATAAATTTGTTAGTCTCTAAGGTGCCACAAGTACTCCTTTTCTGAATTTTAAAATGATCATTACTAAGTACCTAGCTGCAAAGAGGTAAGGAATCATTTTAAAAATAGGAACTTTAGGTTCCCAATGACCTTTCAAAGCACAAAGATTAGACTCCACCTGTGGGACCCCTCTCCAGGCTTGTTCTCTTGTAGTCATGCTGTGTGGAATTACATTCATCAGGAGGTATTTATTAAAGAAAACTCCGTTGCCAACTCTGTCCACATATCTATTCAGGGGATACCATCATAGGGCCTAATCACATCAGCCACACTATCAGAGGCTCCTTCACCTGCGCATCTACCAATGTGATATATGCCATCATGTGCCAGCAATGCCCCTCTGCCATGTACATTGGCCAAACTGGACAGTCTCTATGTAAAAGAATGAATGGACACAAATCAGACGTCAAGAATGATAACATTCAAAAACCAGTTGGAGAACACTTCAATCTCTCTGGTCACTCGATTACAGACCTAAGAGTGGCTATACTTCAACAAAAAAGCTTCAAAAACAGACTCCAATGAGAGACTGCTGAATTGGAATTAATTTGCAAACTGGATACAATTAACTTAGGCTTCAATAGAGACTGGGAATGGATGAGTCATTACACAAAGTAAAACTATTTCCCCATGTTATTTCTCCCCCCCACCCCACTCCCCACTGTTCCTCAGATAAGTGAGCTGTAGCTCACGAAAGCTTATGCTCTAATAAATTTGTTAGTCTCTAAGGTGCCACAAGTACTGCTTTTCTTTTTTCAGATATTCTTGTTGACTGCTGGAAATAGCCTACCTTGCTTGTCACCATGAAAGGTTTTCCTCCTTCTCCCCCCCCCCCAGCTGCTGGTGATGGCTTATCTTAAGTTATCACTCTCCTTACAGTGTGTATGATAAACCCATTGTTTCATGTTCTCTGTGTGTGTATATAAATCTCCCCTCTGTTTTTTCCACCAAATGCATCCGATGAAGTGAGCTCACGAAAGCTTATTCTCTAATAAATTTGTTAGTCTCTAAGGTGCCACAAGTACTCCTTTTCTTTTTGCGAATACAGACTAACACGGCTGCTACTCTGAAACCTGTCATTAAAGAAAACAGTTCTCACTAGAGACATGAAGGCTTCCACACACTTTGAGGGCCAGCTTTGTTTCTCTTGTTTACCTGAATCTCCACTGTCTGAAATGCTTGACCATGGGGATATTTACTGGCTGAATAACATATTGCAAGTATCAGAGTAGCAGCCGTGTTAGTCTGTATTCGCAAAAAGAAAAGGAGTACTTGTGGCACCTTAGAAACTAACAAATTTATTAGAGCATAAGCTTTCGTGAGCTACAGCTCACTTCATCGGATGCATTTGGTGGAAAATGCATCTGATGAAGTGAGCTGTAGCTCACGAAAGCTTATGCTCTAATAAATTTGTTAGTCTCTAAGGTGCCACAAGTACTCCTTTTCATACTGCAAGTAAACATATATCACTCTCACTCAAGCCATGTGATCTTTAAGCAAGTGAAATAGGAATATGACACTTTTCCAGGCTGCCCCAGCCTTTTAGGACTGTGTCTAGACCAACAGCAATGACTTAAAGCCCTCACTTACTTGAGCACTTGCTGGCGCTACTTTGTCTCTTCCACAAACAAATCTGAAATGGACAAGCTAGTATCGCTTTAAAATAGCAGATGTGGATTTTATATAGACTGGAAAGCAGTATTCTGTAAATCACATGGCGTTGTTTGTAAAGCCTCATCTACAGTAAGAGAAAGTTTTAGAAGTCTACCCTATAATTAATCATTGATTAAAGGCTGAGGACTTGAGTTTCATGGGGCATGAAATAGGTTTTTAAAGGCAGAGTGTCAGGAAACAGCTCCTGCTAGAAGTACATCTGAGTGGTCACTGGGGGGCACTGTTGGTACGCAGGGGATAGGATCAGTGTTTTATGTCAGCAAACCCACAGTCCCAGCCCAATAATACAAGGAGCTTGTGTGAGTGGCTGTTGTTAGTGCTGTTAAAACTGACTGAGCCAAGGGAACTTTTTATAAAGTTTTAATTTAATCTCCCAATGCAGGGGAAAGGATGGAACGTACAAGCTTTCATTTTGTTTTGTTCAAGTCTATCTGACAACCCAGCTGACCCCTTTGCAGCTGCTCACAGGACAATTTTAATAATGCTTCCTATCGCTTGGCAATACATTTTTAACCTCTGCTTCTTCCCAGTACGTGCCCTGGACAATAACACCTTGCACTTGTTTAAAGGCCCTGAAGATCTTCAAGTTTTTTACGAACTTCGATTAAGTCTCCCAAACGCTCTGTTGGGTCAGGTACTATTAGATTGCAATAGATCTATGGCCGGCTAGGAAGTCATGGTGGTTGCTATGCTGCATCCAACACAGCCACTTAGAACAACATGGCAACAGCTGGGATAAAACACAGTTTCCATCTGGAGAACCTTCATTAGCTATCAGCAGTGCAGGGCACATGACACACAGTTGCACAGTTCTGATTCTGTTCAGTAGAGGGCAATGGTGCACATACAGCCCCGCCTCTCCCATCAACATACTCATTTTACAACCAAGTATAAGGTGAGGGACAGAAAGGTTAAATGACTCGCTTAAGGCAATGTAGTGAGTCAGTGGCACACCAGGGAACAGAACCAGGTTCCCAAACCCCTGTTCTAACCATTACCCAGCACTTCTTCCACTAGACTGAAGGGAAAGCTAAGAAATGCAGCCATGATGCAATGCTGATGTTGGCCAAGATAATTTTATTGGCCTTTGTCTCATTGGGTTTCACGTGCAAAACCAGAATATTCACAAGATCGGAATCAGTGGAGCTACGAGGTGGTGCTATCTCAGGCTTGGGCTGGGCGTGCCCCTTTCAGCACAGTGATTACGTGCTCCCACTGGGTTCTGTCCTGTCTCACCTGCCTGCTCACCTCTCTTGGGCAAACAATACTCGGCTTTATTTGGCTTTCTCCGCAGCTCCAAGTAGCAGCATCTCTTGGCTCCCTCCCTAGCAGCATGAGAGACACAGCAGGGCACTTCAGAAATGGTGAATGCTGAGCTGTCCCCACCTGACATCTAGGCTCCTTTTTTGCACTCCCACCCACCTGATCAAAATATGAATCCCAACCCAAGGCAGATGATTGCATAATAATTTCCATAGATACATATAAATTGCCTAGATGTTCAGCAAATCTCCAAGCACTTCACAAGCCAGCCTCATGACACCCTGGAGACGAAGGGGAGCATCCTTATGATGTTTGTTTTGCAGAAGGGGAAACTGAGGCACAGAGCATGGCTGTGAGGGCGTGACAGAGCTGGGAATAGAATTTAGACGTCCAGGATCCCTTTCCTCTGCTCTAAGCCCACTAATGAGATCTTTGATCAATGGACAAAGCTCACCAGGCTATTAAGCCACTTTCTCACCTCAGCTGCCTCCGTTCTGCTCGTTTGTGCCTTTGTGGATTGATCGGCATTGCTCCGGCTCTCGGCACACGCTGTCCGGAAGCCACAGCTGGTCGGCAGCTCTGTAATATGGTTCCTCATCGGCTCGGAGCATTCTGATTCTACTCCCCCCATGCTTCACACACCTCGTTGGCTCCCTCTGAAGTTTCCAATTCATTTAAAAATGCTTCGAGCAACCCCCAAGTCCTTTCATGGCCCTAACTCGCTCTCTCTGGCCAATTTCCTTTCCACGCGGCTCTGTACATTATATTCCTTGGCCACAGGACTATTATGACCACAAATACAGATGAAGCACCTGCCTTGGTTAATGTGCCCCTCAGCTTTCTGCTGCCAGGTCAGCTCCCTCTCCCGCTCTCTGTTCCAAGCAAAGTTAAAGACATTTGTGTTCGCCTGAGGATTTTAATTGGCCGGAACCAGCTTGGTAATTATTAGAATGATCTCATGTGACTGTACAGAGCCTTGGGAGGCTCCTTTCGGAAGGTATTATCTGTCCTGCCCTAGTTGAACTCAGAGACAACTAGAAAGAGGGCAAAACAGATCCACATGCCCCCACATTTAGTAGGGTTCAGGCCTGGGTTTTGCTTCAGACCCACTTCTAGGAGGGACCTAGTGAAGAAAGACTCTCTCCAGTTCCCCGTCAACAGTCCTCTGGGTCATTCAGGCTTCAAATACTACAGGGAGGCATGTGATTTGGAGCTAAGTCTGGAACATGTATTATATGGGTTCTAGTCCCAGTTCTACCACAAACTTCATGTCACCGTGGCAAGTCACTTAGGCCGAGATCCACAAAGGTATTTAGGCACCTGGATCCCATTGAAGAGCAGGGCTTTAGTCCCTGAAAAATCATGCAAAGGAGGGGAGACACCGTTCATTAATGTTCTATGGGGATTAGTGCCATAAAAATGCCCATAATGAATTATTGCTAATCAAAATGCATTTAACCAATAGAAATCTCTATGGCTTGTCTCCTAATGAACTGAAGTGGAGCAAATTCACTTTGAAAAGCTCAGCTTGCCCATTTGACTCAGAATTATTTTGAGCAGAAATGCTGCGGGAGAGAGAGCATTACAGTGTTATCCTGTGGTTAGTGCAGAGGAGTGGGAGTCATACTGGGCTCTGGTGTTCTTTTCCTTTTGTTTGAGGCTGGTTTTACAGTGCCTCAGTTTACCCATCTGTAAAATGGACCGACAATAATAATACATACATCACTGAGGTATTGTGGAAACCGAGTGGGGCTGGAAAAATGCTCTAAGAGCCAGCCGATGGCAAGGGCTGCATCTGTGCAAACTGTGTATAGACTCCATAGAAAGACTGTTTCTATTCTATGCCTGTCGTTGCCCAGCTGTGGGCGTGGATGAACATTCTCACTTGTTCAGCCCAGTTCTTTCCTGGAGCTCTGACATCACTGGGTGACTTGGTCCCCCCTTCTATTTTTTGATAAACACAGTGGACTCAGCAGACAAGCGTCCTCTGTGATATACATGGCTTGGGTAGGAGGGGTCTCCAGCTGAAAGCCCAGGAGAATCTATGCTTCTGTGACAACAGGCGTGCTCTCAGCCTAGCCTGCTTCCCCAGAGACTGCTCTCAGGTCATGTTAGTTACTTAGCACTTCTAATACACTCACACTGGGGCTCCGGGCTCCACTTTCAAAGAAGGGGTGGTCAGTGGCAAGGAAAGCAGGTTGGGGGTGGGGACAGAAACAGCACCTGTTGTTCATTTTCTACACAGAGCCAGCCAAAGCTCTTCTGATCCAGCTGCAAAGTCTCCCTTGCTCCTTTGCTTTATCCTACTCTTGCTCTCTGCACCCTTTGGAAAACTGCCCCCCCCGCCATGAGTTGTGATCACTGAAGAGCCCCTCACACTGTCCGTAAGAGGAAGAGCATCCACCCATCTGAGCCTGGGTAATTATTTTCTGCTACTAAGTTCCCTCGGCAGTTTCGGCTGAATATGGCCTTCTTTATTTCCTGCCTTAAACTGTTGTATGGTTTTAAACGGCTGCCATGTTCCACCCCAGAGGTGGCCATTTTTCAGTCTGAGTGAATCCAGGAAAGGCACCTTATAAACAGAAGATGATCATTACTTTCTCTTCCTACTGCCGCATCCCTCTAGCTCTTCTTCTCCCTTTCTATTCCCTTCTCCTCGATGCTAATTAGAGCCTAGTTTGGGGCTGTCAGCAGTCTGATAACCCCCAGGGCTGGATGCAAGGAAATCAGCTAAAGTCACCTGTGACAGGTTAATGGGCACAAAAGCAAGCCCAGGTGAGGTAGAAAAAGGGGTGGCTTTGAACTCTCCAAATGGTTGTGCTCTGGAGATCTGATGCCCAGGGCCTTGCACTTTGTGTTGTCCCATACACCTGTCCAGGCTGGCTGCTGAGTGGAGGTGGTTGTCCCAGCTTGTTGGATTGTGTTAAAAACCTAGGTAGCCCTAAGTGTAACTTCCTGGCTTCATACAGGTGCATGTTTTACCTTCGTCCCTTAGATGGGTGGGGAGTTGCTTTGCTTTTTGTTATAGAGCAGACGCTTCACCAGTGAACTACTTTCTCCAGGCTAAGCCCAGTGTAACTGTGATGCAATTTCACCCCCTCTGTATCCGAGCAGTAACACAAAGCTACAGCCGTGCGGGATGGGGATTCAGATTCCATCAACATGGCGTTCCATGGTGCATGTGGGAGCAAGTCGCTGCAATCCTCTCTGAGTGGTCTCTGTCCCACTTGGCTGTGCTTCGTTAAAGACTGAGTGCATGGCACAGGGAGGAGTGCCTCAGGGGGGAAAGCAATGCTCGCGTTGTTGGGGCATGCCAGGCCCTCAGAAACTACACAGTGCAGAGCGGGCTGCAGTCCAGGACCTCCCCCTCCCTCTGTTCAGAGGCTTGCTGGGAATGCACTTTCTGTCACGGCAGAAAACATTCCCCCCAGATGATCAGCTAAATGGAAAACTGATCCCAAATGGAGCTATCGCTCCCCCTGGAAATAGGGTTTTATTTCTACACCTGTGCCCCTGGGGTGGAGGCAATGGAGATAGACGTGCTGTTTTGGGGATGTTTTTTGTTCCCCCAGAAATGAATGGGTTTTCCCAGAAACGAATGAGTGAAAGATGGCACAGGCTGTTGTTTTGGACGTAATGACCTGTGGTGTCCTTTCTAGGATGAGTGCTGCATATTGACACGCACTGAGAGAAGAGAGCCACCAGGCCCAGCTCTGGCCCCCATCCCGGCTCTGGCAGTGCACAGGCACCAGACAGGGGCCTGACCCTTGCAGAGGAGGATTCACCTACATGTTCTTATGCTGCTCCTATCACAGGTGGGGATGTGTCGGGGTGGGAAGAGGAGCACCATGGAGTTTCTGGGAAGTGGGGCAGCCGGGCTGAAAGGCTGCTGTAAGTTAGAACTGCTTTACCTTACCCCAGGCTTCATGGCCAGCCAGCTCAGTACCTACATACCACAAAGGCAGTGTACTTGTGAGGGGCAGAACGGCGTCTGTCCCTGGGAGTTTGCAGGGCTCTTCTGTGGCCCGGTAAGCTCCTTGCCCACCTTAGCACTGGCCATTGCCCTCAGTCAAAGTGTGGTCAGCTTGGCCTGGCCATTGGCCTTCTAAGGAATACAAGGAAGATGTCACACTTACAATGATGCCCCTTGTCTGTCTGTCTGTCTCTCTCAGTTTTTTGCCTCACTAATCAATATATAGTATCGAAGGCCCCGATCTGGCAAAGACTTACTGCACTGAACCCGTTGGGATGCGGACTGTACAAAGGATGCTCTAAACCTGTGTTCCTCTCAGGCTTTCTGTCTTGTAATGACTGAACCCTACTGCGTATTTATTTATTTATTTAGAAGCACACCAGAAAATGGCCTCAGCAGGAAAACCAGAGCTGGGAAAATCCCAAAGGCTTTGGCGCCTTGTAAATGGGGGCCCGGGATAAGCATATTATCTCAGTCGTTGAAAAGCAGGAGAGCAGAAGGATGGTCCAGTGCCTTTAAGCTGAGGCTTAGGAGAGCCAGGTTCAAGTCCCCACTCCACCATAGACGCTGTGTGTGAGGGACAACTCTCCTCAGAACCAAAGGTTCTCGATTAAAGTTAGTCATATTTTACTTTCTGTACCGTGACTCCAAAGTGTTCTCCAAACAATGGCTGAAAGGCAGCCACCTCTGGGGTGGAAATCAAAGTTTACATTTTCCAGCACAAACAAAATGTCATGGGGGGAGTGAAGGGGATTAGTCTTGTGCCGCCTCTGAAATGGAATTACCGCATGGTGTTGTGTTCTCCTTTGATAACTTTGAGCTGTGCCACTGAAATCCATGGCCAATGGAAACATTTTGTGACTCTGTTTTATCCCTTGCACCTTCATCCGGGGACTGCAGACCACTCTAAACGGGGGTTTGGGTTGGTTGTTTCAGGTTCTGATTCTGCAGTGTGATGCATGCGGGTAGAGCCTTGCACTCCCATGGGCTCCTGAATGGCCTGAACCCATTGCTTTGCAGGATGAGGACCAGGGATTGTCAACTCCTTGGAACAAGAGTCATGTCTGGCAGCTTTGAGCATGCTGATGGTGCCTGGCAAACTCTAAAAACCCACACTGTGAATAATGCTATACCTGCACTTGCAGCTAACATCCTCCTGCCTGCTGCCTCAGTCTGTCTTGCTCAAGGTTGTGCTGCAAATCCGTGACAGAGGCCTGACTCACCACTGTCCCAAGCTCTTGCCAGCAAGCTACATTCCCTCCTGCCTTTTCAGACGTTCCTTTCTAAAATCCCTTTATTTGCTTTCCTGTAAAACTGTGCTACTCCCAGCTCTCTTTCTCTGCTGCGGCTGGATTTACCGGGGAGACCCTTCTACCTTGCCAGGATCACTTCTTCACGTATGCGCTTAAAAGTTATTCCAAGAGTCTTTTACTTTGCAATTCTGCGGCTGCAAACGAAGTGCAGTGAGAACAAGCCCCGCTTTTCATCCACAGTGCCTTGGTCAGTTTGCCTGCAGTGCTGTATTTCAGCTGTGCAGGCTGCATCTTCCTAGTGGCCGTTGAGTCTCACAGCCATTCAGTGGTGGTTAAGTAAATATGCTGAGTTTAGCTTTTATAGCAACACGTGAAGTGTTGCTGGACCATCTGAAGCAGTAGCTAGCAAACAGAGTTTATGGAATTTGGGTGAGGAGCTTAAATAGATTACTGCAGTCGGCTTGCAGAAAGGGAGTGTACAGTACTGCAGGTAAGGAGTTGGTCGTGTAAGTATGTTCTTCCTTTCTCCGTTAGGGGTCACTGACAACTTGAATGTTACTGTCAAACATTTCCTATTGAATGTGGAGGCGATGGTATCTATTGATTTGAGCAGAAGACTGAGTGCAGAAAAGAGGAATTCCCTGTCCCTGAAATGCCTCTTAACCAGTCTGTGCGTCAGTTTCCCAGTCTCTGACAGGGAAGTCATGTTTACCCGTTGGCTTGAGGAAAAGTGTTTTAAGATTGTCTGATGAGAGATGCTATCATTGCAAAGTGTCCATTTTAGATCATGTCTTTCAAGTGGCGTCCACACTTTCCTGCTTAACCTTCAGAGTACCACTTTGCAAGCTGTAAAAGCCCGGCATGCTGGGATGCAGTGCGGGAAAAGACGTGGATTGGAGTCCAGGCCTTTCTGCTCATTGGATCTGAAATTCTGGCATAGAGTTTCTGAGCTAGACTTTTACCAAATGCAGGTAAATGATTGCTAGAGATACTTTAAAATGGCTACTTGAAAGATCAGGGTTTAGGAGTACAGCTGGGCAGGAAACAGTTGTCCTGTCCTGTGAAAATTCTTGAGATATTGAAAAATACCAAATTGGGACAAAAAGTCAACCTCAAAAATTATGATCCAAAAATTCTCCCCCCCCCCCCCCAAAAAAAAATTGGTTCAGGTCAATCATGTTTCGTTTCAGTTGGATGCAGTGGTGTTGTAGCTGTGTTGGTCTCAGGATATGAGAGAGACAAGGTGGGTGAGGTCATATCAATTCAGTTTTGACTTTGTTCATTATAGTAAAAAAAAAAAAATCACATTGAGCCGGAAAAACAGAACTTTCCATTTTGAAAATATCAAAACAATCTTTTGATACTTTGTGTAAAACATTCCTTGAAACTGATCCATTCCCACAAACAGTTTGGAAAACACCGAGTAAGTGAAACCAAAAGAAAAAGAATGTTTCATTGGAAAATTCCTGACCAGCTCTTCTTAGGATGGCTGCTTTTGGGGCAGTTTCTTACTGGTACTCTGGAGTGTTTTGCATGAGACACCAGCACATGCTGGGGTAGGATGCAGCTAGATAGTCTAAAGAATGCCACCCTTTTGGGTTTGTGTGTTGTGTGTGTGTGTATAGTATTCTTGTGCTTGTAGGTTTATTGAAGTTGTTGATATATTGCCAAGAACTTCCTTGAGTGCACTTGAGGGTTAATTCTGTGTTTTCAGAAATCTAAGAAAGCAGCAACCTCTTCCTTAGGTAAGGACCCTGCCGCTTTGTCTCTTTCATCTGTGAGCCATTGTTCCTTGGGGCCTGCAGTTCCCATCAGAAGCCTCCTGTTGATTCCGGGATGCCAAGAAGCACATCTTGATTTCTTACTCCTTTGTACAATATCTGCACGGTCCCTCTGTTATCGTCCACCCACTGACGATGGAAGTCTGAGTTTCCTTTCCCCCTGCAAATGATGAGGAGCAAACTAAATTCTCTAGGTTGGATGCAGACCCGAAGCGAGAGCCAGCCTTAGTCTCAATTTGACAGTGAATGAATGTCCAGTGATTACAAACCTCTTTCCAAAGCTAAGAATATTTAAAGGAATCCCCCCTCACCCCTGTGCGCCGAGGCGTTCTCTGGTTTTCCAAGTCAATCTTTGGTTTGACTCCATGTTTCTAGAAAATCAAATGAGTCACCAGCTGGATCCATTAGAATAGTGTTTGAGCTGCAGGCTCGGGCTGGCCCTCTTTCAAAACTATACTTGTTTTGGGAGTGATAAGCACTTCTAGTGTCTTGTCTTAAGTACCCTTCTTGTGGGTATAGCTTTATTTATTACATGATGATGTGCCTAGTGCTGTACTGAGACAATCCCCAATGCCAAGAAAAGACAGACGGTTAAAGCTTTATGCTGTGTACTGGTGAAACATAGTTGATGAGCCAACACCTGTCTTTATCCTTTGCCCTCAAAACCATGAACATCCCCACTCCCAAAGCCCAGATCTTCTAGAGGGAGTCGCTCTGACTTTTGCACTGATTGTGTGAGGCCCTTTTATAAACCATCTTCCTCTTAGGAATAAGGAGTCCCCTCTGTGTGTTACTTTAGAGCTCTGCCTCGCACAGCTTCGCCGTGCCAGGAGTGGTAATTGTGTTTCATCCCACATCACTAGATAGTCTGTTGGTCTGCAAAGAATAAGACTTCAACATTCTACTCTAGCCCAGTGGTTCTCAAGCAGTGGATGGCTGGCTAGTCACATGGCACAGACTTCTCCTTGTATATGCCTGTTAATGAATTTTCAGCTTCTTGTAATGCACTTGAAGTAGGCTAACGATGTTACTTTTCCATGAAAGCAGTTCCTGTGGCTGCTCCAGGGATGTTGTGTGGTGGCCAGTGGGAGGGGAGTGATTGTTATATAGACCATCGCTCTTACCATCTGCAATCTTCAATGGATAGGAAGTTTGAGATCCCTGCAGTAGGATCCTCACAGAGGTAACCAAGCTTGTCCATCCTAGGGGGATGAAAGGTATGTATAGATTATGTTCCTTCATTCCTGGGCTTAACTGCCTTAGTTCAGCAAACATGCATCAGCTCCGATGGAGGGCAGCCCTAGGAGCACACCTTTCAGATCTTCCTTTGCTTGAAAAGTCTACCCTTCCCCTGCCACCTCCTACAGGCAAATAATTGATCAGAAGCTTTTCTTCTCAGCTGCAAGACTTCTGAGAGAAACCAGAGGATTTAGCAATCTTAGCTGGCTGGAGAAGTTCACATGGCATACTTCCATTTACACGTGATCTACGTCATCATAGGTCAAGTAACCCTTGAAAGCTACAGCTGATCATAGGTCCTTTGCAGCCCTGCATGAAACCTGTGCATGGCATGGACTGTAGTCTAAAGCTGAATAACACATGAACATGTTCAGAAGGCCTGGTCAATCCTTGATTCAGGGACTCTTGTGATGGCTTCTTGCTGGAGAAGGGTGAATGTTTAAGTCAGATTAAGGGAGAGAAGTGGGTGTGTTTGGCTGGAGTCTTGGGGTATGTCTACACTGAAATTAAAAACCCGGGCTGGCCCATGTTAGCAGATGGGAGCTGCAGTCCAAGCTCGGGACCCTCCCACCTCACAGGGTCCTAGAGCCCGGGCGCCAGCCTGAGCCCGGAAGTCTACACTGCAATTAAACATCCTGAACCCCCTGAGCCTGAATCAGCTGGCGCAGTCCAGCCGTGGGTGTCTAACTTCAGTGTAGACAGACTTTTTTAAGGGCAGCATATCAATGGGATGGAAGTCCTGGGAGCCAGGTTTACTTTTAGACACAAAAAGTCTTTCCCATTGTTTTATCTTTGGTAACCACTTCTGAAAGAAGGTGTTCAAGTCTTGACCAAGGGTTCATGCCTCGGTAGAAGAGTGGTTTTACCATCTCAGAGGGAGAGGTTGTCAGCCTATGAACATACGCCAGCTCTATTGTGGTCTAAGGTAACTCACAGGCAGAGTCTTCCCCAGGAATTGAAATTAGAGGGAGTGTTCAAGTTTACGGGGTTAGGGGGTGGAAAATGACTAAATTGGCAACAGTAGTTACATGATGTAACTAGTTGATCATGGGGGGTTGGAGGAGTTCAGGGGGGTGTAGGGAAATCACTGCTAACATGACTTGCATCTTAATAATTTTTTAATTTGTTTTTCTATTTTGCAAACTCTCTGGGGCAGGGAATGTCGCTCTCCATATTTGTACAGTGCTTAGCGTAATGGGACCGTTATATTGGAATGTACCTATTGTGTGTGTTTTCTGGAGAGAGACACAATCAATCCACATAATCTGTATTCCTTCATTTAAAACGAACTACGTTCCTCCCCCTACCCCCAAAAGCCACAGTTTCTCAACCACAGACTGACTTCAATTATGGAATAAGATCAGACGAATGGGCACTACCTAGAGGTAATTGGCTTTCCAGGAAAGGGCTGGTTACAGCCAGTGATCAATTAGCTTTGTGCGTCGCGTGCATTAGTTCAGTTTGGTTCAAGCCATTCCCGAACTGTCTCTAATTATATTAGAACTTCAGCGTGGTGCCAGGTCAAATGCTGAGAGTGAACTTCTCCCCAGTGTCGACGACCAGCCCAGAGTTCGCTCACTGCTTAATCCTTGGAACCAAATCGGTACCTGGGCCTTGTCCTGACTCTGTGCAGGGGTGTATTTCGCCCATTGTGAACATGCCCTCGAAAGGATACATGAAATAAAGAAAATGGGGGATGCAAGTCAGTAGCAATGGGAACTATCTGAATATTTTTCAGAGTAGCAGCCGTATTAGTCTGTATTCGCAAAAATAAAAGGAGTACTTGTGGCACCTTAGAGACTAACAAATTTATTTGAGCATAAGCTTTCGTGAGCTACAGCTCACTGCATCGAATGCATCCGATGAAGTGAGCTGTAGCTCACGAAAGCTTATGCTCAAATAAATTTGTTAGTCTCTAAGGTGCCACAAGTACTCCTTTTCTTTTTATCTGAATATTGCTACACGTGGTGGTGACAATACACCTCCTCTTCCAGCAATCGTGTCCAAAAACCCCACAAGGTTCCCCAGTGAGTCACTCCTCTCTTGCTGGACCTTGCTTACCTTGCATTTAATTTTTGGTTTTTTTTTGAAGTCTAAGTTGCTTTCCACTCTCCTCTGCATCCATGTTTGCTGTCTGGACATAAGGTGAAGACTGCACTGGGCTGGAAGCCGGGACACTGGGTTCCATTTCCAGCTCAGCCACTGAGCTGCTGCCTGACCTTACTCAAATCACTTTGGGCCAGATTCCCAAAGCTATTTAAGTGCCTAATGATGCAGGTAGGTGCTTAGTGGAATTTTCAGAAGCACCTAAGCAGATTACGTGTCTAATTCCCATTGGATTCAATGAGACACTTAATCTGCTTGGGATTTTCAAAAAGCACCTATCTGTATGTTTAGGTGCCTACTTATCACTGAAAATTTGGCCCTTCATCTCTCTGTGCCACTGTTAACCCACCCGGGATCTTTGTCGTGTCTATTTAGACCCTAAGCTCTTCAGGCCATTGACTGTTTCTAAGTACGTGTTTGTAAAGTGCTTGGCATAACGCAACCTGATCTCACTAATACAAATAAATAATATTGATATTTGAGGAAACCAAAATCTAAAGCAGCAGTTCTCAAACTTCATTGCCCCAGCCATGATCCCGTTCTGACAATAAAAATTACTACATGACCCCAGGAGGGGGGACAGAAGACCAAGCCTGCCTGAGCCCCGCCACCCTGGGTGGCAGGTCCACAGCTGAAGCCCAAGGGCTTCTGCCTGGGGCCTGGGGCATGTAACCTTAGCCCTGGGTGGTGGGGCTTGGGCTTCAGACTTGCTGGGGCCCAGAGCCAACACCAGCTTTGGTGACCCCATTAAAATGGGGTCACGATCCACTTTGGGGTCCTGACCCACAGTTTGAGAACCCCTGATCTAGAGGATGCAGAAGAAGAATGAAGATGTCATGATAGTCCATATAGTTTTTCTCATCCTGTTTTATTAAATGCCTTAGCAGCTGATGCTTCTAGATGTTCTGCATTAAAACATCGATGATAGGTATGCATTAACATAAGCTGTAGATGGCTACAAGATGAAAACTAGGGCTCTCTGCATGTCTTAAATATATGTGCATCCCGGTAGCTAAGTATCAAGCTGCATCCTCTTGGAAGTTAATTAAATTGGCCCTGTTTAAATATTAAAATGCTATTCTCTGCCTATTTTGTTTTTCTACAAAGAGACAGTTCAAAAGCTCCAACCTGATGTTCTGCAGCGTTCTTGCTGAAAGAAGCAGATGTGATTTCCTGACTCAGGGATTTGTAAAGGATGTGAAGTGAGTTCCTTTTCTTAGCAGGTTAGACTCTTGATCTGGTATAAATGATTAGTAAGGCAACTGCTTCAGTGGGGGAATCTGATAAATATTACCATTGTAAACAACAAGCAGGGCAGGATCAAGGCAGCCTGGGAAGAGCTGTATGAAGAACATCAATGTGTTCTGGAAATTCTAGAGTTCAATAAAAGAAAAAGTCACCAGGTTATGTTTTCCATTCACAAAAAGCAGATGTGTAAACAAGGAGGAATCAGTCAGGTCTCCATGCAAGAGCACAGTGTCTGTGTTTTCCCTTGTATCCTACTGCATCACTTTACCTCCCAAAGTGGCAGCTACCCCCCTAGACAAGTGGACTCCTTAGAAATGTAAAGGGGAAGTATCTGACTACAACAGCTAAACATGGCTGCCTACCTGTGGGCTCCTAGGTGGACTAGATGCTGTCTAACTTGAGACTCTAATCACCCTTTTTAGCAGGCTTCCATCTAGCGGAATCATTACACTCCTCTCCTGGTGGTGTGGTCAGCAGAAGCACTTGAATTGGATCTCCCGTGATAGAAAAGAGAGGTGGTTGTTGGCCTGGAGTTTTCCACAAGGACCCCTAGCTTCTAGAACTTGTTCCCTCCCCCAACTCTTTTGGTATAAAATAGCTCCCCTCTGACTTTCGGGGCATGCTGCAATGGTCATCTCTGGGCTAGGGCTTTTGGAGAGGGCTGAGGGCATTGCTGGAATGGGTGGAGTGGTGTATTCTTTTGCTGTTTTTAAATTTCCTAGTTCATTATAGGTGGGGGCTTTGTCATGTTGCTGAGTATTCTTTGTACAGACTGTTTTTTAAAATAGGTATTGTGCCATCAGTGTTGAAGACACAGACATGCCTTAATAGTAAGGTTATTATCAGGGGTTCCAATCCAATCCGGGATCCACCGAGGCAGACTTGTTATGGGACCGGAGCTTCTGTATTAGTTACGTATTTAAAGGGAGTTCAATACCCAAGTCCCACATGGAGCTTCCTTTGGAATTCCCAGTCTGTGTTCTAAAACCATAGAGATCGTGTAAAAAGGAGACCGTAAATGGGACTGCCTAGATTTTGCTTTGGGAATCCCCTTAGTGGGATGTCCGCCCTTATTTAATTAACGCCAGCCATTATTCAACATATGCAAAATAGTTTTGTAAACTCCAGAAAACAATCAGTGCAGAGCATAAACTTGTCCACCATGCAGCAGCATCTCCTAGGAACTCGGGTCTGGTCCCGTGTGCATCTAGTCCAGTATTCTGTCTCTGACCGTGGCTGGAATCCCATGCTTTAGAGGAAGATGTCAAATCCTGCCATAGGCAGTTGTGAGATAATCTGGCCCCACACTAGGTCTCATCCTGATCTCCATTAGTTACCAGCTGGCTCAAGCCCTCAGGCATGAGGTTTAATATCCCATTCAAAAACTTTCTAATTAATTATAACTCTTAATATCCTTGATAGCCATATAAATGTCCAATCCCTTTTTGAATCTTGCTAAATTCTCATTCTAAAAAAAATATGCAAATGATCTTTTTTCCCCAAAAATCCCACTTCCCTGTTGAGTGTTTTTTTGTTTGTTTGTTTATTTGTTTGTTTTTAATCCCAGGCAAGTGGATGTTGTTCAACATGCAGATCTTCAGCTGGCACAAATTGTCACGGCTCCATTGACTTCTGTGGAGCCATGCCGGTTTACACCAGCTGAGGATACAGCCCTCTGTTAATGAGCCCTTTGCATCTCAAAGCTGACCGGGTCATAAACAGCAGAGTAGAATCTTTCCAAGACACCCTGACAGGATAAACTATGACGACTTTCATCTGAGCCATTGGTGGTCTCTCTCTCTCCTACATTACTCACGTTATAATTAAGAGATAATGTCAATAGAATAAAACATTGTCACAGGATAACGGTCTCCTGCTGCTACAGAAATGTCAAGGCAAAGTCAAATCATTTATCAACAATAAATGTTGAGGCAACGCTGGAACGTTTGTCACAGCAGCAGGACATTAATCCTGGGACAACAATATTCCAATGCCTTTATTTCTCCTATCCCAAGTGATGGATGCCGATGGGTCATTTTATCTGAGGGATGCTGATGTAGCTGAGTGATGCTTTATGACTGTACCATTATTGACCAGCTGCATTTTGACTGGCTGAAATATACAATAAATCAAGGAGCACTGGATCACAAATGTGGTGTGTGTTTGTGTGTATATAACTCAGCTTTAAAGCTGTCTTGTGCTTTGGACGCTCTGGTTTCTAGCTGGCTGAAATTGTGAATGGGTGAGAGGTGACTGGGCCCCTCTCCAGCATTCTGGCTGGGAGCCATTGCGTTCTATGTCAGAGCCTACTCACGCTCCAGAGTTCACATCTGGACCCAAACTTCACCAAAGTTGGGGAAAGTTCAGCTCTGGGTTTTAGTTGGTCTCCTGTCTAAATAGCAGGATCTTTATTATGGGAAAGAATAGGGAGCACTTAGGGCCTTTCTCCCAGGCGCTGTCATTTCCTTCCCCCCAGCAGTTGATACTTAATGAAAAGTAAAATGACTTCTTAAAATCCAGACAAGACAAGGCAGGGGAGAAGACAGAATGGGTTATTTTTTCCCTTTTTGATGGATCACTGGGTTGGGACTCAGGAGGCCTGGATTCTGATCTGAACTCTGCCACTCATCAGCTGTCTGCAGCGACCTGTTTTGAACTCATCTCTTTGTGCTCTCTTTCCCCTCCCATTCTTTCTCCAGCTTGTCTATTTAGCCTGTATGCTGGTCAGGGCTAAGACTAGCCTGTGCTATGTATTTGTACAAGGCCGAGCCCAATGGGGCTCCAGTCTCTTGAGGCTTCGAGGTGCAACTATCATGTGAATAAGTCAAATCCTCCTCCAAGAGGCAAGTTTAATATCAGTCTGATGGAACGGGAGGGGACACACCTGGCAGAGAGGAGGCTAAGGAACTCTTATGGGCTCAGCCAGCACTAACCAGACACACCTGGGGGCTTGCTGTGCCTGGAGACAGGAAGCTTAGAAAAGGAAAGAATAGGGAGGGTTGGTAATTGGGGGGAAGCCTGTCATGTCTGGGAGAGATCAGCAAGGAGGGACCCTGCTGCCCCTCAGACTGTAAGGACCAGGTACAGAGTGGGGGTTCCCAAAATCAGGGGGCTTACGAACAGGCCCTAACCCTGATCTAGGATGCTGGAGCCTGTGGGTAAGCTGAGTACCTTTTTCTATTTGCTCTGATTCTCCCTGTCCCTGGAGAGGGGGAGGGAAAGAATCTTGTTTGTTTAGAGAAACCCTTGTATGCCCCAAGCAGGGGAAAGACTCTGTCCTTCTAGAGAAGAGAAGCAACACACATCTCCGTCTGGTGGGGACTCAAGGGGGCCCCACCCACCACATGGATAATGAGGAAAGGGCATCACTACAGAACACTAACATAGGGGCTGCAACTAGGGATGCTGCTGCACCTCCTGGCTTGAAGTGGTTTCCATTATATACAGGGTTTACTGTTCAGTTCAATGGCTCTCAGCACACCCACGATGCTAATTCTTCCAGCATCCCTGCACACTACATGTTGCTATGGTAGTCTACATCCTTCGGCTTTAAACTTGTCGGGTCTTAAGCTATGCGGCTGCAGGTCAATATGGTACTTGGGTAGGGGACCTCCCAGTATAGTCCAGTGTGCTGTGCACCAAAATATAACTCCCCTTCTCTCATTCCTGGCTTTTCCAGAATAGCCTGTCTTTTCTGTTTCATCAGTCTTCTAGGTTTGCAAGCTGTTAGGGTCCAGATTTGTACAGCACCGGTTACATGGCTGCCATTAAACAAAGCATTAGCTTAGCACCATGCTAGGGTTTGGCTCCAACTGGAGTCCAGTTCGCCATTGCCTTGCACTTTGGGTGGTTACTTACGTGAGTTCAAAGTGGATGTAAATGGTCACCATTTGGATATAGCACCATTTCACACTCCCTCTGCAATCATTTTACACTGGTGCACAATATGCTTGAACAAGTGTAGGGCAAAAGTGAATCTGGCTGTATTCTTCTGTTCTGTTTGCTCAGCACCTGACACAATGAGGTCCAAGTCTGGGGTTCCTAGTATACTGGGGTTCCTAGACACTACTGCAGTATAATTCATTCCATCCCAGGGGTGAGTGCATTTCAGCATGGGCACCCCTTTGGGATGAAAGGCTCTTGCTATAAGTGGTGGGTGTAGTTTTAAATCCACAGGCCCCTGCAGATAGCCACAGATAGACACATGGTGCTCTGAAGTGATACATGTTGCAATTACCACATACCCAGAGGGGGGGTGAGAGGGAGTGGCTTGGGGCTTTCATCTTCAGTTTGCTTTAGAAAAAGTTACAAGGTCAATAATGCGTAAGGGGGGGGAAAACATATCTGTAACCAGCAATTATTGAACCAGAATCCCATGAGGGGTTCTCAGAACCCTTACAGAAACCTCATTCTCCTCACTGCAAACATGAGAAAAGCAACATTTTTTATTAAACATCTGGGATGAATAGAAATACAAGTGCTTTGTATCTTCTCCAGACAGTGAATCTCATAGGTGCTGGAATGAGGGGTGCTGCCTTGAAGTGGTTTCCATCAAATACAGGGTTTATAGTTTGGTTCAATGGCTCTGGGCACCCCCACTATACAAATTGTTCCAGCCCCCCTCGTGAATCTGAGTTTCTTAGGCTGCCTCTGGTATCTCATGCACAAATGTTGGTGGTGGGGGGTGGGGTACATTTTGGTTCTTACAAATGTTCTGGGTGTTTAAGGAGGAGTTTCTCGCACTGCCGTGTGTGGGAGGCACTGAACTGAGGACGGGGAAGAGGCAGAATTGCACCATGCATAGACGCTGACTCTGTGGCCCCGCTGATCAGCTCTTCCCCCCTCTCCCCCAGCACCTCCCGCCTGCCATAGATCAGCTGTTGAGTGGTGTGCTGGAGGCGCTGGGGGGAAGGAGAGGAGCAGGGGCAGGAAGAAGGGGAGGGAGGGAGGGTGGGGTGCGCTCGGGGAGGGGGCAAAACAGGGCACGAAGGGCTGGGGGCGGAGCAGGGGTGGGAGGGGGCGGAGCAGGGCCTTGGGTGAAGTGGGGGCGGGGCTTGGGGCAAGGCAGGGGTCGAAACTCCTGGGGAACCAGAAAGTCAGCGCCTCTGGCACTATGGTTCATAACGTAGCATAATGTGCTTTATTGTATGTCCAGGACAACCACTAGGGAATTGGTGGTGGTTTTATGACTTTGTTACATAGGATTTAATTAATTAATTAGTTTGTATTATTGTAGCACCTTTAAGCCCTAAATGAGCTCAAGGCCCCATAGTGCTAGGCATTGGTACAGCATGCCATTGCCCGCTTATATTTAAAATTTCTCTCTAAATCACTGTACACATTTATAGTACAGTAAAATATACACATGCACAGCTCTTCATCCAGAAGAGGCCTAAAATACATGGGCCATCACTTGTAACGCAACAGCCTGAATGGGTTAGTAGTAGTGGAGATCAAACTCTGGATCCAGACTTGTATGTGGTCCGGCCACTAGAGGGGGACAGAGTCCCACAGTTTGTGTGGGTTACATCTATACAAACACAATTTTAATGTATCCACCCAGCACAGGCAGGCCATTTGTCTGGTTTTAAGCTGGACAGTCCTGCTTTCCCAAGCTCTGTCTCCGTCCTGTATTCAGACAAAACCGGATGTGGTTTTGTCTGGTATTGGACAGCGAACCCCATTTTGAAGAACACCCCGCCCCCACTGGTGTGATCTTGCACGCACAGTGCATGCGAGGTCATGCTGGCAGGGGTGGGCCGGCGTGCTCATCAAAATGGCCTCCTGTGTGCAGTCATGCTGTTCCCAGAAGCCTCTTTTTACAGCGGCTGTGAGATCTTAATGTCTCCACAAACCAGAGAGGGTCTGTTTCTAGGGTCTTGTCCAAACAATACCTCCTGTTGTGTCTTCGCTCTCCACACAGTGTGAAGAATATGAGGAAACCGCAAAGACGCAGTTGGGTTCCAAATAACTGAGTTTAGTAATGACATACAAACATAAAAGACCTAACTACATACAGATGCTGTTGGTGTATTAGGATCCTGCAGCTTCTGCAGCAGAAGACAGGGAGGGTCAATGATGGGCTGCCAAACGACTCGGAGCAATCCCCTAGTTCCCATGCGCTCTACTCCCCCTGCCCCGCTCCCTAAAACAGTCAGCTCTGCCACAGGCAGATGCAGGGCTGACTCAGGACGGCTGGGGTTTGAACGCGTAGCTTCCATGAGGCCTATATGTGCTAGCCCTCAGGCACTGGGATATAGACCCTTCTTAGGGTGTGTCTTCACTGCAGAGTTTACATGGGTGTTGTCCCTGGCCCCTTTCCAGTCCACACACACAAATCTCTCACCCAAGTTTGGTGGTGTTTTCAACCTGGGCTAGTTGGGCTGTTCAGGGGTGCGGGTTAGGCTCTGGATTCTGCTTTCACTGGGGTTGGTGAACTGCCCATTTTGGAGTGACGATGCAGGCTAAATCACCCAAATACTGGCAGTCCTCCAATGCCTCCCCACAATTCTCCCCAGAAGGACAGACAAGTTCTCCCACATCTCACTGGGCAATTATCAGAGTCGCTCAGCTTAGCGCCGCACCAAGAATCACGGGCTAGGCCCCCAGGAGTCCTAGCAACACATGCAGGGCCAGGGAGGACACAGCAACTTGGGTAGTGCCTGGATAGGCTGACCCAAGTGCCAATCGCCTGAGCTAATTCAGCTGTGAAGACCTGGGGTGGGTATGCGTTCATAACTCCCACGAGAGCAGGCTGAGTGGGGAATGTAGCCAAGGGTCTGAGTGACAGCCCACAGCCAGACAATAGGGATAGATGCGCTTGGCACTTGAACATTCATACCTGTGTTCTTGATTGCACATTAATGAAGCCCTGCTATGGTGCCATGTGTCAGGTGGCGGTTCTGCACCAGAGGAAATGGCAGGCATGCAACTTTTAAAATGCTTATAAGTGGCACTGGTTTAAGATCCTCTTTATTCACAGGGTAATGAAATGCAGGCTCACCAGGATTCAATGAGCTCTTAATTGTTTTTGTAACCTTCTTCGGGGGACTGTACTTACGTTAATACTTCACATGGTGCTTAGAACTGGCTATTGAACAGTCCAATTGAATGCATCATAGGCCGGATATATCCACTTAGGTTCTGAGTGGGGGCTAGCTTTTCAGAGGAACAATAAATTGCAGTGAGCATTTATCCTATTTACTTGCTCCAAGAGACGCAGCAGCTGGAGAAGGCAGGGGCTTGCTGAATAGCTGAAATGGGCTTTAATATAAAGAGTTGGCATTTGCTGTGGCTTTTGTTGCACCATGCTACTTGCCTGGGTGCACCAGGGCTAAGCTAGAGCAAGCAATGTCCGTTTTTCAACAAAAGTCTTGCTAGAGGTACCGGGGTGGCTTAGAGGATTGTTGGTGGCTTACAGAGAGCCAGGTTTTTGCCCTTGCTCCAGCTTCTTTATGGCAGTTGAGGAAAAAGGGCTGAAGTTGCATAAAGGGGCCATAAAAGGCCCCTTGTCCAGCTGGGGTAGATTTCTCATGACCCCTCCTGGAGTAGGCACTGCAGAGACAACTGCAAGGCTGTCTTCTGAGCCTCTCCCTCTGAGCTCTGGTGTTGGGGTTGGATCAGGGGAGGGCTGGGGTGGGTGAAAGGGGTGTGTTGGGGTGGGGCTGAGGTGGGTGAAAGGGGGTGTGTTGGGGTGGGGCTACAGCACTGCAGTCCATACATGTCCCCCAGGGCATCCAGGAGGTTGTAAAGCTGGCTTTAAGCCATTCTAACCCCTCTTGGGGTATGTCTACACTAGAGCAGGAAGGTGTAATGTCCAAAGCAAGGAGACATTCATGCCCTAACTTGATTAGAGCTAGCATGCTAAAAACAGAAGTGCAGCTGCTATGGCATGACTGGTGGGACCGACTATGTTGACCACCCCTTCCCAGACCCTAGGCATGTATTCAGTGCAGCCAGTCCCTCCTGCTACTTCTACCACGGCAGCTACATGTCTGTCTTTAGTGTGTTTAGCTCTGATCGAGCTAGCCTGGGTATTTCTCCTTGAGCTGGAAATGACACCTTCCAACTCCAGTGTAGACGTACCCTTAGAGAATCCAGTGAAAATGCAGCAGACCTGAGAATCTCTCTGAGAGTCTCTAGGTCATAGGTTAAGACTTTTTTTTAATTGGGTACCTAAAGTTAGGCTCCTAAATTCATCTTTTTTCACCTAAGAAGGGGACTGGCTTCCAAAAAAGCTGAGAGCCTAGAAGCTCCTGTTGAAGCCCGGGCATAACTAGCACAAAGGAGAATCACATCTGTAATATGCATTGATTTATATAAAATACTCCATAATGGTATGTAACTATTGCATCAGTGGTCTTAGAAACAACAAGCTGCCTACTCAATGTGCTGTTACACACACACTGACCTCTCTCAGCCCAATGTACGTTCACAGGGACTTGGCCAGGAAATACAGCACTAAATTATTCAAACACAACTGAGTGTGAATCTGAGGCATTTCTGATCTCCTACCACCTACTGGTATCAAAATAAATGAGGTTTCCCAGGCAGGGTTCATGTTTGTTAAGGGTCAGACCCTTTCAGAGACTGTTGGCCTTTGTCTTTATGTGAAACAGTCAGTCTGAAAAAAAGACAACAAGTAACTAATGGAGCTGAAAATAAAATGTGTGTTTGCGTTTGGGCCATATGTGTGGTTTTCTAGCATTCTTAAAAGCAACTTCAGTGGAGTTGCTACATCACTCACCAAGACAGACCTCTGAAGTGAAGTCAGTGCTCAAGAAAGGTGCCTGATTACCAGCTGTAGAGATAGCAGCTACCATGCTCATCAGTAGAGACCAGTCTTGCTTGGGAAATCATCTCTGAGTTACCCTTAGTCGTGATCTTCTTGGGACATCCTGTTAGGTTGGTGGTTACTGGTGACAAAGGAATTTTGTCCTTTGTCCTTAAACCACCAATTTATTTAACAAAGGCCACTAAATCCTGCTGTGATATGGATTTGAACTAATATCTCAGATTGAAAGGCTTTGTATCCTATTAGCTATCCCCTCCGCTCCGTGACTCTGGAAGGTCTGATGTCAAGATATTGCTATAGCTGGCCAATGGTCACAATAGGAGGACAGGTTAAGATGATTGACTTTTAAGACAGGACTCTCACAAAGGTTGTGAAGCAGCAAGCTGCCCTCTAGTAACTGACCTTACATGGAGCAGTTTCTTGTTTCTTCTTACTGTTTAGGTACTAGAATTTATAGAGGATTCCTTAAATGTTAATGGTGCAGTGATTTGGAAACTGTCCCAGAGCTGCTAAGGGAGCCTTGTAAGAATATGGCTGATTTGCTTATGCAGTTGAATTTTCTGTTGAACATTACAGAAGTTCTTACCTGCTGTTTTGTAATTAAAGTGCCAAAAGAACATTACTCTTTAATTTGAAAACTCTTAAATTCACCCCATAAGGGACAGTCTATTTAGATGCACTGAAATTAAAGACAATCTGTGGACCATTTTTTTTTTTTTTAAGACAGCTTCTTACCTCTTCTCCTTGCTTGATGCTATCCACTTACTGAAGATGCCAAAATTAGCCAGTGGTGGGAGTTGAATAGCCAATGTGTTTCTTTCATTAGAGATAGGACCTGCCATTAAGGCCATTCTGTAAGTATGTGAATGAGTTTAAATGTAGCATGGAAACATTATTTTCTTTAACTTTGGGAGGCGTCTAGGGTCAAGTAGGTGCTAGAAGATCCAAATCAATGGCAAAACGTAGATAACAAATGGTTTGTAACCGAGGAGACTTGTGCAGTAAAGCAGGGCCAACCTTGCACTGGTCAAATATTGCTAGGCTAATGGCCTTGCTATCTCAGGTGCGGATATGGTCCCCATTATTCCAGTATCTTTAGAGTGCGTGTGTGTGTGTGTGTAGCCTCACAACAACCCTATTAAGTATGGCAGTGCATTATCCCCATTGTACAGATGCAGAACTGAGGCACAGGGAGGTTAAGTGACTTCCCCAAGATCACAAGGGAAATCATTGAGAGGAGGGATTTGAACTCTGGTCTCCTAACTTCTAGGTTATTGGCCTAGCCGCTGCTTTATCATTGGCTCTAGCTCCACAGAAACAAACTTCTGTAAAGTGGATTTTCCTGAAAGATTTCCCCCCCCCCCGCCCCGAATAAAGGTATTTAAGAGGCTATAAGAGAATAATATATAGAGAAAATGCCATCTTTCTACCAGTATGAGTCAAGATCATATCTTTCTATGGATTAGTCCTAACTTTCATGCAAAATTGTCATGTAATAGGTATGATTATTGAGGAGGTTGGCAGGGCTGGGTTTCTGTTTGGTTTTGACTAAGACAGATGAAGGGCATTCATTTGATAAAGCAAGATCTAGATGTATGTCATCGAGGGGTATTTAACAGGAAGGAATAAATTGCAGGACCTGTGACTTTTAGGGCTGGTCTACACTGGGAACTTGCATTGGCAGAGCTACATCTCTCAAGGGTGCGAAAAATCTATACCACTGAGAGATGTAGCTATGCCAACCTAACCCCCAGTGTAGACAGTGCTAGGTTGACAGAATAATTCTTCCGTCATCCTATCTCTCAGGAGGTGGATTACCTGTGCTGATGGGAGACCCATAAGTAGTGTCTCCTCTGAAGCACTGCAGTAGCGCAGCTGTAGCGGTTTAAGTGGAGATGTATCCTTAGAAACTTCCTGGGTTCTACACCTTCATTGCGCTAAATAGTGGTACTGGTATATAAACATGATTGATTATAAAAATTAAATTCAAGGTCAAAAATGAGCACATAGTTGGCTCTACGGAAAAAAATATAGTGATCTTAAAATTTCTTGTGTCTCAAAG
This sequence comes from Dermochelys coriacea, assembly GCF_009764565.3. Lineage (NCBI taxonomy): Eukaryota > Metazoa > Chordata > Testudines > Dermochelyidae > Dermochelys > Dermochelys coriacea. The sequence continues at coordinate 23,499,626 of NC_050082.1, forward strand.
ATTTTATCTCCTCTTTCATCTTTGTCTTTTCTTTTCATTCTCCTTTTCACCCTACCCAGAAAATCATTAAGGCCCGGCCCCTGATTCAGAAAAGCACTTAAGCGTATGCTCTCCTTTGGCATCAACTTGGTGGGAAGGTGACTTTGACTTCAGTGTGACTTAAAACATGCGTTTGAGCACTTTGCTGACCAGAGATGGACTTAAGCACAAGCTGGGATGCTTTGCTAGGTCAGGCCTGCTTTTCTGAGGTGCTGAATTTTAACTGAAGTCAGTGGGAGCTGCAGGTGCTCAGCCTCTCTGGAAATTGGGCTCTAAGCTTTTTCTTTCTAACTAGATTCTTTTATTCTAACTTTTTAGAATAACGTCTAAAAACTAACTTTAAAATTGGCATAATCTCTGTTCTGACCGCTGCATATGGGTTGGCACGTGTCAGATCTGTGGCAATTGATGACTTAAAAATGCTCCATAGTGTGGCATTTGCATCAGAGTTATGGCCCTCACCTCCCATACGTATTTTAATGGGAAATATACTGACCTCCGTCACGGCTGCGGAAAACATAAACCACTTTCGGGCATTCAATATTCTTATTGCATGCTCCAGTGAATCAAGACAAACCTGCCACTAAACTGCATTGCAAAAAGAAAATTGATAACCATATTGAAGAAGAAAAAGAGACCTTCAATGATATTGGTGCTAATATCTTAGTCCCTTCTTAAATATATTCTTGGGATCAATGTGCTTGGCATAGTTTTTCGTCTCTTAATGCCTGTGTTCCTGATGAACTGTTCTTCAGGATTAGTCATCAGCAGGTCTGGAGTCTTTGAGTGCAATCTCCGCAGCACCTTTTGCGCTATGCTTAATGGGCTGCCTTTCAGTGACAGAGATAATAATTTTGCACTCTGTGCCGGTAATGCCTCATTACTTTGGCTCTACTATCCAGAATTAGCATGTTGTTTTCTTGCAGAATTGGTGGCTGTGCATTATTTTAAGTTTCTGGCTGCTGAACTAAATTTTGGCCACATGTGAGTGTCTGGTGACGTTGGAAAATATTCATCAAGGTACAAACACTTTTCATATTCAGCTTATCAGAGCTGTTTAGTTAATGGTGAGAACAGGGGTCATTAGATCCTTACGCTGGATTTCTGATCTTGGAGACTCAATGACTTGAGAGAACAAAGTCACATTTCTATCTTCGTAACCCCATCCCTATGCAATGCACACCAAGTACCAAGTTCCAGGGGACCAGAAGGTCTAAAACTGAGGAGTATATCAATAAGCAGAGTTAATATAAATATTGCGAACACTCACCAGTCACTTAACCATTCATAGTTAAATCTTTCATTCACTAAGGGCCTGATCCAAAGCACATTGAAGTCAGTGGAAAGGTTCCCATACATTTTGATGGGCTTTGGATCAGGTTTCAATATGCTCTAGATCCAAAATGGGATGTTTATGGTCCAGAAATCAGCAAGTGGCTAGGAAAGCAGCAGGAATTTTCTTAATTTTGTGACTGTGACGCTGGCAGGCCAGGTACCAGCTCCTGTCGGAGTCCCAGGTCAATTCACTTGTATATTAGTATAGATCAAAGCGATTATTAAATGTATAAGAGTGTATTTGGTGCTTAAACTTCATGAAAACTAATGGGATGTTACATTCATTGTTTTTACTTATCTATATCCTATTATAATAGAGTAGCAAACATTGACATTGCAACTGTAACTAAATAACCCATCAAATGAGGAAAAAGCCATGTGGAATGCAAATGAAGAACTTTAATAGAAAAATGCTAATTTCAAAGGGAGTGGTCATTGTGTGTGAGGATTAGAGGTCAAAGACTCTAAATGCATTCCCCACTCTCTGTCCCCAAAGGAAAAGCCCACATGGGCAGTGACATTGTCAGTTTGTTTCCTGTGAGAAGAAGCAATCAGAATGGATTCAAGGAAAGATCCTTCATCCCTGGACTGTTTGGATTCTAAGAGGGTAGGATAACTGAACAAGAAGACTAACATCCCCAAAGTTGTTCTGGGTAGCCCTGAGAGACTTTTGGGCAACTGGCAGATTATTACATCTCTGCTACCATTTGGAGTGATAGACTGTGACATACCTGTACATATATTTTACCTGGTTTAACCTCTCAATAACTGTCACTTCCCTTTCTTAGCTAATAAACCTTGAATTAGTTTACTATAGAATTGGCTACAGTGTTGTCTTTCGTTTAAAATCTAGAGCAGGGGTGACCAAACTTACTGACCCTTCAAGCCACATATAATAATTACCAGAAATTTGAGAGTCGGGTGCACCTGCCAGGACTCTGGGCTTCTGCCCTGCAGCAGGGTGGTGGGGGTAGGGGTATCAGCCCCATGGAAGGTGCCTGCTGGGCTCAGGGCTTCAGCAAGAGCGGGGCTGAAACCCCAAGCCTCAGCAGGCATCTCCCGCAGGGCTGAAGCCCCTAAGACCCCCCCTCAGTTGCCAGAAGCCCCTAGTCCCATCATCCTGCTGCAAGGTAAGTAGGTGAAAAATGGGGGGGGGGCATGGGGAGCTCTGCGAGCTGCACTTTAACTGTAAAAGAGCCACATGTGGCTTCTGAGCTGCAGTTTGGCCACCGCTGATTTAGAGTACTAATTGATCTGGGATATGTGACTGGTCTCTTGGAACTGGGAGCAACCTGAATATTATGTGATTTTTGGTTTAAGAGATCTTTTATCACTAAGTCCAGTTTGTCTTGGTGGCAAGATAGATTGGAGAGTGCAAGGGGACTGTCTGTGCCCCATGGTAAGTGTGTATAGTGTCCCAGGACCCACGTTTGTTACTAGCATGGTGAAATCTAGTTCTAGAACACACCACCAGTTTGGGATGTCTGCCTTGGTTTCTAACAGTCTGCCCAGAGGTAGGCACTCTGTTGGGAGCCAATCCAGACATGTGACAGTGACCACTTCCCCCTTTGCCTTTACTGAAACATTGACCATGGAATTTTGTGGAGACATATAGGTCCCGATCTAATAGACTTCAGTGGGACCACTCGTGTGCGGAAAGCGAAGTATGTATTCAAGAGCTTTGCCATATTGGCCGAGAAGCCCATGTTGTACAGTCCTGTAGGGCAGTTCAAGTAATCCCAACTGGTGCAAAGCAGAAATGCTGGGCCAGCGCGCAGCATGCTTATGACAAAATTATAAGTCCGTCCGACGGGATGTCGAATGGAAATGCTGTCTAACAGTAGCATGACACGTCAGCAAGAGCGGACCTGATAAAACCAACGCAGGGCAGTAAGCAGAGAACGATGCACAAGTGGTTTTCTTTTCTTTTCGTTTTTTTTTTAAATCTGAATTTATGATCCATTGCTGGTCTCCTTCAGTCGGTTCCACGAAACACCGAATACAAACATGGCTCAAAGGACACTCATTGGAAAGTAATCCCCTTTTTTAGATGCAGCTACTTGGAGTCCTACTTGATTTCAGCCCTGGAGATTTATTGACAGACCATAGTTTCTTGAACAGCTGCTGTCTCTGCACTGAACTGTTACGAATAGGAGCTGGATATTGGGATCGACTGCTGGCAATTTCTACCCATGTTACGGTGTTATCCAGGGCTGCCACAATGACTCTGAAGGTGCATCATTGGAGGGCAGGGCACACAACTTGCTCTGGTGGCAAATAAGACAAACTTGATGGTAGTGTTTCTTGGGGGGGAATGTTACTAAACACAAGCTGTGTTCACACTAGGACAAGTGGCCTTAGCTACCTAAATGGCCACTCATGTTAACCACCTGTTTTCTCTGAAGGGAGGGAGACCTCGAAGGTTTTATCCTAGCCCTTCTTACTTCAGCCATGACTCTTGGAATGCATAGAAAGGCAGAGATTCTGCACCCCGGACCATGTGTTACTGATTGATGTGTGTGCCTGATCTCTGGCAGCTATACAGCACCTATTGTGCTTTCTCCCTTGGCAACCTGGTCAGGCTCCTAAGGACAGATCCTTCCCTGCGTTACACCTTGTGTTGTCATTTACACTTGTGCCAAATGGGTGTAAAATGCCACAATGTCTGAGCGTTAGCGTTTTGTGTCTGCTTTGTACCCACGATGTCACAAACAGTGACACCCAGGCAGTGGAGAATCAGACTCCTAATATCTACGACGTGAAAAAGGCCAAAACTCCTTAGCAGTACAGTTAAGGAGGAACATCAGTAATGCTCTAAATCAGTGCACCCTGGGGAACTTGAAACCAAGATGATAGAAAAAGCCCATTCTGTTAGTGAATGCTTGCATCAGCAAAAAGCAAATGAATTAGATCTCTAGCAAGTGGTTAATCAGTTATTAATTATTATTTGTATTATTGTGGGACTAGGCACCCTAGTCTCGGAGCAGAACCTCACTGCGTTAGGTGCTGTACAAACACACAACAAAAATATAGGCCCTACTCTATTTACAATCTAAGTCTAAGACAAGAAACAGCAGATAGACACAGACTGACTGGGGGAGAACAAGGAAACAGTGAGACAATATTTGTCAATCCGAGAGGCAGTGGGCCCAGCACTAACCATTGCCAAGTTAACCTGACTAGTCTGTGCAGTCCCTCATCTGTTCAGTATAAAAGGCCAAGCAGGAGGCTTTGCTAACGGTTTCCTTTGACTGTTCAGTGGAACATAACTGAGCTAAAGCAAATGTTTTGATGCATCAGCCTTTAGTGAAATCTGAAGTTCAACCTGAGTTTCTCGTGAAGATAAGACCTGACCCACATGATCAAATCCATTGGTGAGAGTTGTGGAGGAGTTAAGTAGGCAGCGATACTGAATATATTAATGTAACCTCAGGAAAGATTAAGCCTAGGCAAGGTCACATAAAAGCCAAGATCTTCCTTCTGATAAAGCTTCTCTGCAGCTTTATATATAATTGATAGAACAGTCACAAAGGATAAGCTCACGCAACAGACCACTTCAATCCTCGACGTTTTCCAAAACCGAAATGCTTGCAGCCCCAGCACATGGACACATGGCCACACATCACAATCTGAGGGTGTAACATCTCTTACTCTCCTCCTATTTTTCCTCCCCTCCTCTCCCTAGCCACAGGCACTGGAATATAAAGTGGGGAAAGACATTTGGAAGAGTTCAGAGAGACTGCTCGTCTCGGGTCAGAGCAGAGCAATGCAGTGGTGTGTGTGGAGGCCATAGATTATTCATGTGCAGTCATGTATTAAGTCTTGCACAGCAGGGAGAATATGGCTTTTATTTTCGTTTGTGCACATGGCCCCTGGCTAGAGATTTTTGATGCCTTTTAACAGGCAATAGAAGCTCATAAAGAAGATCTCTCTCTCTCTCTCTCTCTCCCCCCCCCCAAAAAAGGGGGAAATGATCCACTTCGTGTGCACATGTTTGAGGAGTGACACAAATGCAAGAAACCTCATTCAGTACAGGGGTGAGAGGTGACTGTAGATGAGTTACCAAGGACCATTGCTATCGATAAGTGTTATTAAAAAAAAAAAAACAACCCAACCCCAGTAACAAACAGTGGGTTGGCATGTCCTTGTTAATTACTTTTGACTCTACAGAAATTTGGATCCACATTTAAACAACTCAGTGAGAACAAGGGCCTGGGATGAAGTTACATGGCAAATGATGAAGTTAAAAAAGTGGGGCTAAGACTTTGGCATGAGAAACAGCAGCCTTTAAAAATTAGCTTGTGGATTTGTTTTTTGTCTTGAAAATTTCATTTGGCTTTTTCAAATTTGAGCATCCTCCCCTTCCCCTCCCCCCGCATCCCATCTTCCCCAATTTAAAAGGTAAAGACAGAAATTGTGGAGACTTTCTGGTTTGGGGAATTATTTTTTCAGTGTCCATATAGAAGCCCCTAAATCAGCCCCAAAAGTTTCAAACCTGCACAGAGTTCTGGGTTTGTGATGGACCCTTTAACTTGAGTTTGTCTGTGAAAGCTATGCACAGTACCGGTTATAAGGCAATGGAAACACAGCTTCAGAATGGATTGGCGCCAAGTGTGACAGTTTCATGTGTGCGCAGTGGACATGGGAAGCCTGTAGATCAGCTTCCTTAGATTCATAGAGAGCTCGTGGTTACATCAGTCTGCAGTATTCTATATGCCTACTGGCATTTTTAAATGACCCATATACTCTTCTCCTCTCTGAAGTTCTCAAAACAGGCTTTTAGCCTTAAGCTAAACCTTTGTAGGTTGAAGCAAACAGTAATCTGTGAATCATGAGTAACAGTCGTCCAGAGGAGATACTACTTGTCTTATCTCTGGCTTTCTGGACACAGACTTCTATTCCAATGTATGAAAGTCTCAGTTATCAATTATCTGAGCATTATGATTCAACTCCCTTTGTCCATAATGGTATCTTGTACGCTCAGCTTGTCTTGATGGGTCCAGTGCTCTTGAGAGGTAAGTGGGATTTCTCCCCTTGTGTCTAGCCACTCTGATTAGACTAATGTCCTTGTAAATCTTTGTCTTGTATAGTGTGTTCTTGGGTTCTTTCCAGCCCCTGCCTTGAAACTGGCATTTGACTGACGCTTTCTATGTCTAGCAGGTTGAGGATCTCATATTCTTGTTTCACGGCCGTATTTTCATGGTGCAACGCGGCTCTGGATAAGAAGTCAGCTAAGCACGTCTCAATCCCTTTCTTGTTGCATGCATCTAAGTTGTAGCGTTGCAGTTTCAGGACCACGTGCTGAAGGTGTTTTGTGGGCGGCTGGCAGTTGCTTTTAAAAAATGCTATCTGGTAGTTTATGGCCACTTCTACTCAAACTGTTTTCTGTTCTTGAACAGACTGGTTGAACTTTTACCCGTGAACACCATTGCAAGGCATTATTTTTCAGTGTGAGTGAATCTTTGTTCCATTGGTAATAGTGACCTTGATGTAAAAGCAACCAGCTGCCCCTTTTGTACGAATGAACCCCTCAGTCCTGACTCACTGGCATCACGTTGCATGACTGCCTCTGTGTTCACAGCATAGGTTTCAGCATGGGCTAACCCGCCAGCCCTGCCTCTTCCACTTGCGGCCCCCCCACGGCCAGAGGAGCCTCGGCTCGTCCACCCAGGGGAGGTGGGGCATGGCCTCGGGGTGGAACATGGGTGGGGCCATGGCCTGGATTAGGGGAGGATTTAGCCTGCCCTGACCTCTGATACTCGCCATCCATGGATTTCAGGATGGGATAACGGGTCACCACCTCCTTGATATGTGTGATGGCTACATCGTAATGTAATCACATCCAGGCTGCATCTTTGTCCTGTAGTTGCCTCCGGGTTCATACACATCTGAGAGGCTTGGAAAAAAATTGTCAGATGCTAAGAGTCTCTGAATTGATTTAATATCTTTAGGTGTGGCCATCTGCTGTATTGCTTTTACCTTAATCAGGGTCCCACTGGGAGGTCAGTAAGTGTCCCATGTAGGGAACTGCAGTCAATTGCAACCTCATCTTGTTTGTATTTAATTCTGGAGTTGGATCCCTGGCTCTTTCTAGCAGACAGATGAGGTTTTGGTCATGACCTGCCACAGCTTTCGCTATGCTGTCTCCATGGCCATACACTAGAATGCCATCCATTCAGATCTCTGAAAGTCCGGTTAGTATGGTTTGCTAGCAGCATTGATATTCTTCTCACCCAAGTTTGATCCCAAATGGCATTTTCCACCATCTCTATCTACTTGCTGGTGCCCCAAATGAGAGGGGGTGGGGGGAGCCTGCTTTCCTTATTCAGTAGCACTTGGCAATATCCGTCTTTGGATCAGGTATGAAAATATGTTTGTTTTGCAAGTCAGGTAATAATTCTTCAGTTGTAGGCATGTGATAGTGAGATCTTTTTAGTGCTTTGTTTAAATTGCTTGGGTCTTTACTATGTGCAGCTTGCCTGGCTCCTCAACGGCGACTGTGCTGCTTATCCAACTTGTGGGTTCTGTGCCTTTAGCCATGAGACTTCTTTTTCCCCGTGCTTTATTGCTCCCATTTTTTCCCCGTAATGCAATGGGACGAGCGCTCTGCTGGATGGATGCTGTACTGGTTGAATCATTTTACCTATTTCCAGGTGTTACACGCCAGAAGGCAACACTGTCCGTCAAAAACATCTTGGTAATTTTTAGCAAGCTTTGTGGCAGAGCTGCCACAAGTCATTGTCTGCTCTGATATGGTTTTTTGTTTTGCTTGTGTCTATTTTATGAATCCTTTGTCCCAAGTTTAGACTCATTAAATTAGTGCATTCACTAGTTTTAGCTGAGAACGATGACTTCTGTACTACCTGAAATGTCAGCCTGTATGGTTTTCCCTGTGGCATTCTGCTTGTAAATTACATTGTCCAAAAGGTATTATGATGGTACCATTGTAACTTTAATTTAGTTTTGCTTGATTGCAAATTCACTTTGTTCTCTTGCATAATGCTGAGGAAATCTTTGTAGCCTAGCATATTCAGTGCTGCCCCCCCCCCCCGTATTCATTTTCTTGTCTGTGTGCTGCTGCCTTGTCTTTGAATCTGGTACTAGTCTAAGCTATACAAATCATTTATTTCTGCTGTATTGCACCACATTGTTGTTATATATGTGCAAAATCTGTGGTTTCTCCCTTGTGGCGGTGCATTTTTTGTCTTTGTTTTACTTGTCTTCAAGCTCTGGCATAATTTCACTTGCCAAAATTATCGCATGTGACTATACACAGGGCACTTTCTATTCTCCTCCACATCCCCCTCAGCTCTTCCTTTGCAAATACTAAACAAACTTGTTTGTTTTTGTCTGCTTTGTATTTGTGTATTGACGTTAGCCCAAATGTTTATGTATTTTCCCTTGTATTCTCATGCCTTCCCTGTGCTACTTGGTTAATGATCTCGCTGTCTGCTCCATTTACTCTCTGCACTGGGATGTGAGCTTGCTCGCTAGCTCTGTGCGTCTTTAGCTCTTCATGGAGTTAATGTGGGGGCTCAGAACATGCTCATTTGAGCTCATGCATCTTTCACTCCTATTACTAACCTATCACGAATTAGTTCATCTTTTAAGATTGATCATCACATAAATCAGCCATTTTGCAGTTTGGCAATATACTGACGTACAGTTTCTCCAGGTTCTTGATGACACTTGTTGAAAGGATACCTTTTTGTAATAGGACATTCTCTGTGGGCTGAAAACGCTGCTAGGGTTTCACATGGCTTTCCGCTGACCTATCCAGATGCCTTTGGAGCATGTGCGCCGCCGTTGCTCATTACCGCTAACAGTGTGGCTGCTCTAATTTGGTTCCCTTTTTATCCAGCCTCCTTGCAATTCTGTAGTTTTGATTCCCTATTTTGATCTAAAGAACGGCCAATTGCAAAACATGCCCCCACCCCCTTCATGTCTGTTTGCTCAGGGACAGGAATCTGGGATGCCGCCATGATTACTTATTGAAATATTCTAAGGCCCTGATTCACTGCTGACACCATGTTCAGTGTGTGAGCATAAAAAAAGAGCCAGGACAGCGCGACAGTCTGGCTTTATTCCCTCCTCCAGATGCATTGTCCTTTCAGGATGTTCTTGTTAAGGGAGTAGAGTTCTCTAAGTTACTAGACATAACCCTGTGCATAATCACACTACAGCCTCCCCTACTAGAGAACCTTGCTATTGTAATGAGCAGCTTCCTATTTGAACTAGGAGAGAAAACCCAGGCAAAGGGTTAAAAGCTGAAGAGGACGATGTTTGCTGGGACCCCGGCAGACGACAAGTGAGGCTCTTGCATTTTACTCTCTACAGATGTGCCCATAGTCATTCTAATTTAGGAGAGAGCCACCTTCTGAACCAAAGTGACTCAGATGAATTAATTTTGTTAACTGAGAGGCTCCATCTCGCAGGCTGAAGCTGCGTGTTACAAGTTTAATTTGGAAATGCTGACACATGGCATTTCCCCGCCGTCTAGCTGCGAAGGGCAGTCTGTCTGTCGGCAGTTCTCATTTGTCACTGTCAGGATTGTCCCCGTCTAAACCTTGTGTCTGCAGCAACTTGTAATTGGTGGCGGAGAAGATATTGTCATTTTCTATTTAACATCATGTACAAGGGTTTCTTTTTTTAATTATCCACATTATTTTGGAAGGTTTTTTCTCCCCCCCCCCCCTTCACCTGTAAATCTTTTTTTAATTTTGTTTTGTTTACCGGTTTGTTTCAGTTAGTCTCTGTTGCTTTACGGAAACACCACCCATGGTGCGTTTTCTCCCTCTTTGCCCTATCCCCCAAATCCTTTCGTTAACAACCAGGTACAGAACCCACCTACGCAAACCCTTAAACAAGGAGACCTAATATGAAGGGGTCCTTGAGAACTGCACCTTAACACACTCGTTATGCTAATTACTCGTAGACAAATGCTCTCCCTCCACAGATAGCTCCCAGGCACCTGAATTATATATATAAAAAGAAACAATGCGCGCACACACACAGACACAGACACACACACTGCAAATCCCTTGCACAGGAATGGGATGTCAGCAACATTAATGTAGATGCACCTTAGACATCCCATGCCCTGGCGAAGAGTCTGAACCGTTTGCGTATGGGGTGGGAAATGAGGTTGGCGCGAGGGTTCGGTGTTCAGTATTTCTGCTGCTAGGATTGGATCCATGTTTCCATTTTCAGTACATGTGGTTGTCTCACATGATGTAAGCATCCAGAGAGCTGGCATCATGACATGATGCACTGGGAAAGCTGCGGGGTGAGAGAATAAACTGATTTAGGCCCCATCTTGCCATGAGCCTGGGGGGGAGGGGTGGGATGCAATGAAGCCAGCCGGGCTCCCTGTAGGCAGGCTTTGCAGGATCCAGGCCCAAGATTATAATAGGTGTGGGCAGAGACTGTCACTTTGCTATACACCTGTACAGCGCTGAGCGCAATGAGACTCGGACCTGGTTGGGGCCTCTGGGTTCTAGTGCAGTATTAATAATAAGGGCTGGTAGTTCCAAAAGAGCGTAATGGTACCTAATTCCCATTGAAATCTGATGGCAGTTGGGTACTTTCTTCCTGCTGCAGCACCCACGTGTCCCAGTCAGAGGCCAGGACCCATTGTGCAAGGTGCTGTACAATCCCAGATCAAAAAGACGGCCTCGTCCCAACATCCTGAGGCTCCTTCTGCAAATCCCAGTCAAAGGATAACTCAGTAGCTGGCTTGCTCTGGTGGAAGAAGCAAATCTTCACCTTACAGGAGGATTTGAAATGGTGTCTTGTTAACGTGTGCGTCTGGTGAATCCTGATAGGGAGAAAGTGGGCCTGCAAGATGGAAACTCCATTCTCAGGGAAATAGCAAGGATCGCTTCAGACCTTGGAGCCATCGAGAGAAAAGGACAGGGTTCTGGGGCAGAGAAGATTTAAAGAGGGAAAGGGCCAAACCGCCTATGTGGCAGAAATTTGGCCATTCCTGCATCTCTGCTTTCTCACTCCTCACCCTGGCTGCAAGGCAGATCCTGCATGTTGGTGCTTCAGCTTCTCTCCATGGCCTGTGCATGTTTGTGTGTCTGTGTGGTCACGTGTGTTCTGCCATGCTCTCTTGACTCATTAAATGACTTCTAGGTTTCAGTCTGGAGCTGGCCTATAGGGAACACCAATACAGATGCTGGGATTTTCAAAGATGCCTAAGAGAATTAGGTGCTAAATCCCACTAAAAATCAACAGGAGTCTATCTCCTTTATGTTCCTTTGGAAATCTCAGCCATATAAACTGAGTTCTTGGCTTCTTTGGGACGCCTCTCCGTTCCCCACCTCCCCTACCCACCCAAAAGTATTTGAGTCATCCACTTCAGATTTCTGCTCAAACAGCTTTGCAATCCAGAGCGAAAACCACAGAGACACAGTTTTGTACTCCATCTAAAATATGAGCAATTGATTTCACAGTGTGCTTGTTTTATTTTTTTGTTTGTTTTTATTGCAGAGGGATTGTACTGTTGAGAACTGTAGCTTGAATAATCCTTTTCCCCTTCTCCCTGTAGAATACCAATATAGCATAAAACTAGAGGTGTGACAAGAAGACAGTTACGGGCTCTTTGTCTTTTGGATTGATTGAGAGAGAGAGAGAGAGACCGACCTCCGCAGCATGGCTCTTATCATTTTTGTTCCTCTCTTGCACTAGGAGGTATGTTGGTTCTCTTTGTTTCTGCTAGTAATGGGCAGAGTTCCGCAGTCACAGGTCTGGAAAACTATCCAAAAACATGGATGCTCAGCTGAATCCCTTGGACCTTCAAATTAGCCCTGTATTCCTCCTGGTGACCGCTTCTGTTATTTTGGCTCTCTCATTTCAAGTTGGATAGGATCCAAGGAGAGCAGTTAGCTGGCCCTTTGAGGTAGGTTAGAAGCAAGGCCAAGGATTCAAACTGGTTCTTCCCTTGGCCTCTTGGCTTGTTTAGCTTCTCTCTCCACAGCCATTAGGAACCAACTTCTGGGACTTGAACACTCACGCTGGGATTGAGAACGTGCAAAGTCCCTGATTTGAACACTCCGCTCCAAATCCAGGTCAAACCTTGGCAGCTCTCCCATTCCCTAAACCGGCTGAGCTGAAACCCTGGATCTGAACAGTCTCAAACGTCTGAAAAATCTCCACTCAAACTTTGTGGTGTTCTGACTACCCAGGATTAGTGTGAACCCAGGTCTCAGGGGTGGCACAGGCTTCAGATCTTCTGAGGGTGCAGCAGATCTCTTGTGCAGTATATTCTTGCAGCTCTTAGCTTTGCAAGTGTGTGGGTCAGAAGTCATGGAAGTTGGAGGAGGGGAGGGGAGGGAAAGTGGGGGGGCGTTGGAAGTGAGGAACAGAGCTCTTTTCCAACATCGGTTTGTAGGTATCACTTCCCCATTTTCAGAGGTATACACTTTGTGTGGTAATTTCTAGAAATATGAGCATGTTTATTGTAAGGGGAAACAGATGTCTTGGGGTGTCATTTAGAAATTTCTTAGGCTCCAGTTTCAGGAGGAAGAGTGAACATCTGGCTCTTTCTTGGCTTCCTTTGCTGAGAAATATGAAAATACCTAATCATTTAATGTAGTGTGACTGAGGGGTGTAATGGAGAAAGCGAGCTGCTACTGCTTTTGAACGAGGCAAAGGGGGAGTTTGAGTCAACGAGACTGCTGTGACTAGCACCAAGGGGACTGAGGTGGAGTATTCACACCCTACATGCACAGTGAGGAAGGATGGTCTTGTGCAGAGGTGAGCAAACTACGGCCCGCAGGCCACATCCAGCCCAGCCCCTGTCCCAGCAGGGGGCAGTCAGGGGACGGAAAGTGGGAGAGGGCGAATAGGGGGTGGGGGCCAGGCTGTTTAGGGGGCACAGCCTTCCCTACCTGGCTCTCCATACAGTTTCGCACCCCAATGTGGCCCTTGGCCCAAAAAGTTTGCCTACCCCTGGTCTTGTGGCTCTCCAAGGATGGACTGGGACACAGGAAATATGGATGTCCGCTCTGGCTCTGCCACAGTTCCCCTGTGTGACCTTGGATAAGTCACTCAGGGTGGGATATTTTTAAAACATGGGAGTGACTTAGGGGCACAGACTGGGAATTTCAAAATGCTTTGTCCTGGCTTAACTCTGTGCCCAGTGAAGTCAGTGGGAGTTTTCCTGTTGAATTCAATAGGAACAGAGTTAAATCAGTGCTGAGGGTTTTTGGAAGTCCCACCCACAAGTGCCATCCTTTTGCAATAGCCCTGATGCTCCTAAGTTACTTAGACCCTTGAACATCTCATCCTTCACCTCTGTGGGCCTTGGTACCCAGCCGTACAACAGGGATAATAATACATCCTGTCTCTGTCTTGTTGCCTTTGAGAATAAGCTCTTTGGAGCAGGGACTGATTCTTACTACGTATGTGTATAGCATAATAAGGCCCTAGTCTTGGTGGGGGCTGCCTCCCGAGTGCCCCCTCAGGTCAGGGGCGCTTGGCACTCCCCTGCTCTGCTTCCCCCCCTTCAGGGCTCTTTTAAGAACCTGCTCAGCTCAGACAACTCCACTCCTGGGGGCCAGTTTATTGACTCCTCAAGTACATACTGCCCTTCTAAGCCTTCAGCCCAGTTCAGCATCTCTTTCCTGATTAATCCAAGCTAACACAAAACACACACTGAGTCTACATCCCATAGGTCTTTACAAGCTCTCTCCTGCTTGGACAGGGTCTCTCCTGGGCCTCCCTGCCTGGGGAGTTTTCTCCTACTCTCTCCTGCTTCTTCAGCTTTTCTCCTGCTGGCTCAGGGCCCCACTGGAGCTTTCTTACTCTCTGCAGACATAGCTGCTTTCTTCTAGGCTCCCCCAACCCCCTTTACTGCCTTGTCCTGGCATCTCCTGAATCAACTCAGCTGTGCCTTATCTTGTAATCAAGGCTGGCTTAAACACGGACTTGCCAGCCCCTGGGACAAGCCACCCCGTTACAGGGTCCGTAAGTGCTACCGTAATACAAACAAGGAGGGTGAATGCTGCTGTAGAGGAAGCTTGGGAAGGAGTATGGCCGTCCTGAAGAGCTGCAGTGCGTTCTATGGGACGCACCATAGAGAGCGAAGCTTTGCGCAAGAAGATTCTTCCTTTGGTGAATGGTACTTTGCTTCTCCTTGTCTATTTTTTCTTTCATATTAAACTGCTACTTCTATACTGTACAAAAAGAACAGGAGGACTTGTGGCACCTTAGAGACTAACAAATTTATTTGAGCATAAGCTTTCGTGAGCTACAGCTCACTTCATCGGATGCATTTGGTGGGGAAAAAAAATATATACTATACTGTACAGTGTCTTGTCTGCCCCAGGGTTTCGTGGTTGGTTTGTTTGGTTTTTTTGCACCCGGGATGAGGGAAAGCCGTTCCTTTTCATGGAAAAGACTAGTGATGGGAAGGCAGCGTGCCATGATACATTCTCTTTTTTTGCATTGTGCAATAGGGCATGTTGCCATAGAGGTGGCTGATTAAATCTCAGGGAAAACTTCCTAACAGTAAGAACCGTAGGACAATGGAGCAGACTGCCTGGGGAGATTGTGGCAGCTCCTTCACAGGAGGGTTTCAAAAAGCGCCAGGATAGCCATGTGTCTTGGATGGTCTAGACACAACAAATCCTGCATCTTGACAGGGGGTCAGACTATTCTTTTGACTCAGGACCTGTGAAGAGCAAATTCTTTCTTAATAAACCAGGTTGCAAAAAGAGCCAGGTGCTTTTAAGAAAAAAGCTGTATGGGAGGAGATGAACAGCCCTCTGTCATGCTCCTTCCTTCAGCAACCCCTTCCCCAGCACGGCATTAGGGAGAACAAATTTTTGTGTGGGAGCTCCTTGTTGAAATATTGGCAGCTCCTCATTGCTGGGGGTGGGCGGGTTACACAGTAAACACATGGGGCCAGATTTCCAGCCGGTGGAAATTGCCTAGCTCGGGTGATTTCAGTGGAGCCAGACTGATTTACAGCAGCTGAGGATCTGACGGATGAAATTTAGCCACGTGGAGGGGGTTATTGGAAAAGAACAAATCAACCTTATTGTACAAGCAAATAAAACCACATTAAGTAATCTCTTGAAATCTAACTAATCTGGCACCTGGGCACTGGGCACCAGTTCCACTGTAGCACAAGAATCCACACCCTTAAGAAACAAATTCCTTTATCCACTCGGGTACAGCAGGAAGCATACCAGAGCCTGAGGCTATATAAGAGAGAAGTTCAAGTTGTGATTCATAGCCTATCCTTGTATAGGAAGCCCTGAACATAAATTACCCTCTTTGCAGTGGCTTCCTATTCAGGCAGCCCTCCCCAGGTGACTTTCTGCTAGCTCAGGTCCAAGGCTATAAAAGCTCCCCTATTAGGAAAGGAAATATTTTACATCGGGTTTATACTGTATGCCTGAGGTCATCAGAAGTACAGATAGAGTGGCAGAAATACGCTGCACACTCTCTTTCCAGCATGCGAAATGAATCAGTAACTCATTGATTTAAATTAAAATGTCTTCCTTGCAAAATGCCTCTGAGCACTAATATTTGTAGCCTTGTGTCTTGCAATGGTGATCGGAAATCTGCTGCCCCTGTAAAAAATGGACCCGTTAACTGTTTAGGCTTGTCAGAGGGCAAGAATCCATTTAGTCTAACTGCTTGCAATTGCTGATGCTCCCAGAAACCCAGTTCTAGATTCAGCTGCTTTGTGGAAAAATCCAATAAGGTGAACTTTTGAAAATTGCCTCTCCTGGCACATTCATTATGTATCCAATATTTTCTGGTCAATATCTGACTTCACTAAGTATTTAAGAGTAAAGGTGGGAATTCAGGCAGAACTATTATACTGAAAGGGAAGCAAATGTAAACATCATGGGATAGGTTGTGAAGAAGGGGGGTTCCAAAGAGGATGGAGCTCAGCTGTTCTCAGTGATGGTAGATGACCGAACAAAGAGCAATGGTCTCCAGTTGCAGTGGGGGAGGTCTAGGTTGAATATTAGGAAACACTATTTCGCTAGGAGGGTGGTGAAGCACTGGAATGGGTTACCTAGGGAGGTGGTGGAGTCTCCATCCTTAGAGGTTTTTAAGGCCCGGCTTGACAAAGCCCTGGCTGGGATGATTTGGTTGGTGTTGGTCCTGCTTTGAGCAGGGGGTTGGACTAGATGACCTCCTGAGGTCTCTTTCAACCCTAATCTTCTATGATTCTAAGGTGGGTAAAACAAATGGCATTAGTGAGCTTAAGCTAGACACTTTTGTGCAGAGAGAAGGGATTGAAGTGACAGAGCAGAGATGTTTGGCTCAGATGAAGCTAAAACAGGCCCTTTCCCACCAACTTCTTATGGCCGTATGCCTTAGGAGAAGGGATGTAAATAAAATCATGAAACTTTTAACTCTGCAGCTTGTACAACAGGAAGAAATATTCATGGGCATAAGAAGAGAAAGGGAATTTTCCTGGTGCAGTTTGGGTGAAATTCTCCTGGTGCAGAGGGCCGGTACAAGGGCCTATGCACCTCTAACACAGTGACTTCCCCTTTAAGGGCTAGGAGGCCTGGAGCTAGCCACCCCTGTTTAATTAATTAATTCTGCCCCGCCACACCTGTGCTGGGTGTAGAAGCCTGGCAGTTAAGGGCTGGTTGTAGAGGAGAGCTGGGTTGTGGCTGGAGAGCTGAGCTACAGGAATGTGGGCCCCAGAGCAAGGGGACAAGCTCCAGGGAGGAAGCTTGTCAGTCCTGGAGCCAGTGTTGCACAAAGAACCAGGAGCTGAGAAGGAGCCCAAGAGAGACGAGAGGCTCTGTCCCAGAGAAGGGTGAGAGAGGTTTTGGTAATCTTTACTTCTGTTTGTAGCCTTGCAGTGCTACAGTGGGATCCAGGGATCTGCTGTGGGAAAGAAAAGTAAATATGACTCTATTGGCTCTGGAGGGACTCTGCTGCAGGCCCAGGGGGACCCTGGCCTGTGACTTGCTTCTGTCCATGTGGAGTTTGCTGTGATGCGGCCCCCTACAACCATACGACTCCAAGCCCTGAAGTGGTCCACAGGCCTTGCATTGGCTTTCTCCCCACAAGCACATGTCTGCCCTGGAGATCACGATTAGTTGTTCCCATATTCCAGGTATCCCAACTCAGTTGCGGTGTGCACTAGTGTGACCCAAGAACCCCATCAGGCCAACTGGCAAAGGGGTTACAGAAAGGTGCTAATGCTGGTATGTACATTCTGGTTCACCAAAGAATGTCATGTGAGGCCTGAAATGAAAGCCAGGGTCACACAGCTCATTAATGTTATTGGGAAATGGATGTATGGATACCATGTAAGGAGTTATGTATAGATAATGAAACTATGTTCTTAGAATCTGTATCAAAGTCTTAGTCATCAGCACAGGTGAAAAAACAGTTTGTTTTTTATCAAATGAGATGTCTGTCGGGATGCCAAGTTAAGCAGTGTAAGCTAAGACAATGGATGCCCATTTACATATGAAGTCAACAGGTAAGCAGCACATAGGAAAAACAAGCCATTGTGGTAGTTGCGTGGATTATACCACCTCTGAGTACAGACAATGAAACTTTGGGGGTATGAGTAGAGGGCAAAGAAAACACCCCTCATCCTGCACCTAGGAAGTAAAGGGCAGTGTATTTACATGCATGGAAAAAGGGATCTCGGCCAACCTTGTTTGAAAAGTTACAAAAGGCTTTGGAAAAAGAAAAGGAGTACTTGTGGCACCTTAGAGACTAACAAATTTATTTGAGCATAAGCTTTCGTGAGTTACCGCTCACTTCATCGGATGCATTTGGGTGGGCTAACCAGGCTATAGACAGATGATTAACCTGATAGTTCAGTTTAGTCTCTAGAAAGCATGTTATGATTTTGTTTTATATGTAACCATCCATTTCCAATATCCTTACTCACTTTCTCTCTTGAATAACAAACATATTCATGTTTTCACTATGAATATATCTCAGTGCTGGAGCAGAGCTGAATCTTATAAGCTGGTGTGTATATTGTCCTTTTGAGGACAATAGACCTGGTATTTCTGTGAGTAGCTAGTGACAGGTGCTGGATATCACAGGGGAATGCTTCAAAGGGGCTCCAGGACTGGGGTGAACCAATTGTTCCCCTGCAAGGCAAAGTAAGAGCTGGCCTAGCCCAGAGGAGACTGTTCGAGTGGCTAGAAGGCTGGCAGTGTTATAGAGCTGACACAGGCAAGACCCCCTCATGCTGAAGGTAGGGGGTAACAAGGTGATTCACAGTCCTAGGTGTATCGAGAACCATCACAGCTTGTATGTATAGAAAAATGATACCCTTGAGCATCAGAAAAAAGAAAAGGAGTACTTGTGGCACCTTAGAGACTAACAAATTTATTAGAGCATAAGCTTTCGTGAGCTACAGCTCACTTCATCGGATGCATTTGGTGGAAAAAACAGGAGAGATTTATATACACACACACAGAGAACATGAAACAATGGGTTTATCATACACACTGTAAGGAGAGTGATCACTTAAGATAAGCCATCACCCACAGCAGGGGGGGGAAAGGAGGAAAACCTTCCATGGTGACAAGCAGGTAGGCTAATTCCAGCAGTTAACAAGAATATCAGAGGAACAGTGGGGGGTGGGGTGGAGGGGAGAAATACCATGGGGAAATAGTTTTACTTTGTGTAATGACTCATCCATTCCCAGTCTCTATTCAAGCCTAAGTTAATTGTATCCAGTTTGCAAATTAATTCCAATTCAGCAGTCTCTCGTTGGAGTCTGGTTTTGAAGCTTTTTTGTTGAAGTATAGCCACTCTTAGGTCTGTGATCGAGTGACCAGAGAGATTGAAGTGTTCTCCAACTGGTTTTTGAACGTTATAATTCTTGACGTCTGATTTGTGTCCATTCATTCTTTTACGTAGAGACTGTCCAGTTTGGCCAATGTACATGGCAGAGGGGCACTGCTGGCACATGATGGCATATATCACATTGGTAGATGCGCAGGTGAACGAGCCTCTGATAGTGTGGCTGGTGTGATTAGGCCCTATGATGGTATCCCCTGAATAGATATGTGGACAGAGTTGGCAACGGGCTTTGTTGCAAGGATAGGTTCCTGGGTTAGTGGTTCTGTTGTGTGGTGTGTGGTTGCTGGTGAGTATTTGCTTCAGATTGGGGGGCTGTCTGTAAGCAAGGACTGGTCTGTCTCCCAAAATCTGTGAGAGTGATGGGTCGTCCTTCAGGATAGGTTGTAGATCCTTGATGATGCGTTGGAGAGGTTTTAGTTGGGGGCTGAAGGTGATGGCTAGTGGCGTTCTGTTGTTTTCTTTGTTGGGCCTGTCCTGTAGTAGGTGACTTCTGGGTACTCTTCTGGCTCTGTCAATCTGTTTCTTCACTTCAGCAGGTGGGTATTGTAGTTGTAGGAATGCATGATAGAGATCTTGTAGGTGTTTGTCTCTGTCTGAGGGGTTGGAGCAAATGCGGTTATATCGTAGCGCTTGGCTGTAGACAATGGATCGAGTGGTATGATCTGGATGAAAGCTAGAGGCATGTAGGTAGGAATAGCGGTCAGTAGGTTTCCGATATAGGGTGGTGTTTATGTGACCATCGCTTATTAGCACCGTAGTGTCCAGGAAGTGGATCTCTTGTGAGGACTGGTCCAGGCTGAGGTTGATGGTGGGATGGAAATTGTTGAAATCATGGTGGAATTCCTCAAGAGCTTCTTTTCCATGGGTCCAGATGATGAAGATGTCATCAATGTAGCGCAAGTAGAGTAGGGGCATTAGGGGACGAGAGCTGAGGAAGCGTTGTTCTAAGTCAGCCATAAAAATGTTGGCATACTGTGGGGCCATGCGGGTACCCATCGCAGTGCCGCTGATTTGAAGGTATACATTGTCACCAAATGTGAAATAGTTATGGGTCAGGACAAAGTCACAAAATTCTGCCACCAGGTTAGCCGTGACAGTATCGGGGATACTGTTCCTGACGGCTTGTAGTCCATCTTTGTGTGGAATGTTGGTGTAGAGGGCTTCTACATCCATAGTGGCTAGGATGGTGTTTTTTAGGAAGATCACCAATGGACTGTAGTTTCCTCAGGAAATCGGTGGTGTCTCGAAGGTAGCTGGGAGTGCTGGTAACGAAGGGCCTGAGGAGGGAGTCTACATAGCCAGACAATCCTGCTGTCAGGGTGCCAATGCCTGAGATGATGGGGCATCCAGGATTTCCAGGTTTATGGATCTTGGGTAGCAGATAGAATACCCCAGGTCGGGGCTCCAGGGGTGTGTCTGTGCGGATTTGTTCTTGTGCTTTTTCAGGGCATCAGAATATCCCACCTTAAGTGACAAACAGCTAAACCCATCCTTGAGGATTTGGTACCTGGCCTTTTTTTTTCTTTTTAAAGGAACGAATCCAATTTCTGAGCAGAGCCACCTGTCTGTAGGATTGAGATCCACCAGTGGCTCCTTCCCACCTAGGAACAATAACTGTCTGAGAACAAAGGGTTTCTCCTCAGTGTTTATTATGCTCTGAAGAAGACAGGCTAAGGACTTCAACCCCTGAGACACAGGGATACATCTGCACAAACCCCCTCGATTTCAGTGGTCACACAGTGTTTTTCCTTACAGATGTCTTGTATATCTGCATCCAGAGAAACTTTCCTGACACGTGTGGGTATTGAAGTACGTTACTGTGCAGGCTTTCACAGCCTCAGTTGCTCATGTTTGGTCCAACAGGTACTTGGCTACTGAACAACTAAATTTCTTCTCTCATTATCTATCAAAGCACTGACCAGCCTCTTCCTATTCCAGTTCCAATTTTCAGAGCCTCCTATAGGGTGCCACCCATATGATTCACAGTAGCTGAGGAGCTCAATTTGCTCCAGGAATTCCGCCAACTTCCATCAACATTTAGAACTTGGCAGAGAGCTCCTGTGGTATGAAGACTGCCAGGGAAGAAGATGGCGGTGGTGAAAAATGGCTGCACACGCAACCTTGCAATTATAGGTCTGGGGCGGGGGATTAGCACAGCCCATACTGTGAGCAGCACTGGTTGGGAAGGGTGGGGGAATGGATTGTTCCAGTCACGGCTCCCATGACTGAGCTCCTAGATGGCTCCAATGACCATTAAAGCTGCTCCAGGAGGAAACCTATGAAGGATGGCTGTAGTGGTACATCCTGCTCTCTAGTTCTGTCCCCAGCTGGGTCGCACAGGGCTTCATAGCTGGACTTTCCATCTTCCAGTACCAGCTGTAGTGAATGTGGTCCAACGCTTTGAAGAGGATCTTCCTAGAAGGTATAAGCTTTAATTCCAGCACTACAATTTTTGCACATGTTCACCAAATCTATCTGATTGCTAATTAAACTGCAGACATAGACCTTTTCCTTTTGTATCTGACTTCTTGCAAAGTCGCGACTTGACCTCAGCACTAAATTGAATGCAGACTCAGAAGGGTGGTACCTGAGCACGCACATGCTTTGGTCACAAGTACATTCTGGGGGTTTGATTGCGGTCTTTGCATTTGGAATGGCTCCCCAGAAGGACAAGAAGTGTTCAAACACACTGCATGTGTTTCCAGTCCTCTACAATAAAATGATCTCAGAGAGTAATTAGTTGGTAAAGTGTCAAAGAGGGGGAAATAGGACATTTAATTTGAGCTATCTCAAGTATCTTATGCAAATATTGACTTGCAATTTAAAAAAATCAACATTCCTCCACATGCAAATCTATTATTTCAAGATAATTAAAAAGTATCTCTATTAGCTAACACATTTATGGTCATTAGCAAACAGACAAATAATTTTAAAGATTTATGATAATGGCAGGAGGTATATTATAGTCTTAGGAGGCCTTTTTTATGAATAAACCGAAAGAGAGGTTTGTTTTAGCCTCAGGGAAACATAAAAGAAATGCATTTGATGACTGCAAATTGTATGCATTAATATTCCCAATAAGATCTTTAACATATATTTGCAATTTATATTCTCTGAAACGTACAATATCTTCTCTTAGTAGATAGGAATTGCCATCTTG
The DNA here is from genome assembly GCF_009764565.3 of Dermochelys coriacea. Lineage (NCBI taxonomy): Eukaryota > Metazoa > Chordata > Testudines > Dermochelyidae > Dermochelys > Dermochelys coriacea. Next base: position 23,521,983 of record NC_050082.1, read on the forward strand.
GGACAATCCATTTGTCAGAGTACTTGGGTGTCTTGGCTCTCTGTGGTCTATGCTGGAAGCCAGAACTAAAATGGTAATAAATTGCATGGTCCATTATGCTATATTAGGCCATCTGGGAAATCTTCCCAGTCATAGTCGGTGAAAAGATTCTGACCAGGAAAACTGTAGCCTGTATCAAAATGGAGTTAAATAATAAAGTTACACAAACTCCGTTATAAAGCCCCACTCTCTGCCAAATGTGACAAGTGAGGTGCATACATTATAGTAGCACTGGTCATAGTTCCACAATGAAGGCAGAGTTGAGTTTTTGACTTAAAGTTCTAAGCATCTGTATCTATCTTTGATACTACAATGCCATAAACCACTGCATGATCTCTATTCCTACCACAATCCTCTTATTCCATCTGCAATGGGAAAAGTCTTTGTGCAATATTTTAATCTCTTGGCCCTGAAGCTCTTGTTGCACACTTAAAAATTTTTTGGAATTCCAGTATCTACAATGCACAGCAGACTTAGTGGTCCTGTTTGCTAAAGTAGGAAATGCACAAGCTTTATTACTTGATCTGATTGAATTGACACTCCCTTGATCTACCCAGCAGGGCATAGAGCACTTTCGGCAAATGTAATTGACCTGTTCAGAATGGACAGATGGGTATCTCTAAGCTCTTGTGTACGTACTAAGCTGCGCTCCCTCCTACTGTCACTGCAGCTGCACTCAGAATTGGCTTTTGCAATTTGAGTTTGCAGGTAAACACTTTACTGAAAGAGTTTTAATAGAAAGAACCAGGCTCCGCCCCCCAACCACGACCTCTTTCTCCCCCCCCCCCCCATATGTCTTAAAGAAAGCCTGGGTGACTTCACATGTCATGCACTTCTTTCCAGCCTGGCTCTTTCTCCTGTTGGGCACCATGCTAAGAAATTAAACCAGAGGAGCCCTGGCCGAAAGAAGTGGTGGCTACTGTATCTAACGGCAGGAGCACTGCAAAGGGCACAGGGGTTGTAAAATTGGTCCCCAAGTTTGAATGCCCCAGTAAAAGCACACAGGAGGGATAAAGCTATCTTTAATTTTTTTTTAAAGAAAACCCAAACCTTTTGTAGAGTAGCTGATTGCTCAATCGATTAATATCAGTCACTGAACACTGGGACTCTGGTGGTAAGTAGTGCCAAAATGGCAAAGCATCACTTATTTCACATTATTTAAATATAAAATACTTGAGTGAGTGCACACAGTTGTTCTGCTATAGATCATTCACCCCCCCCTTTCTTTTTTTTAAAAAAAAGAACTATTATTAACACACACAATTTCTTGGAGTGGTGGCCACTCTAACTTGCAGACAGACCCACATAGAATATAAATGACCACATTTCTCCTTGGTAGCAAAGACTCCAGCTGAGGGTTATCCTCTCTGCATAGTAACTGTTAATTATAGGAAGTGTTTACATCATTAAGGCTTATTTGCAGCACTCTCCTTCCCCCATTAAATCATTAATGTACCTCACACAGGCTAATTCGTTATACTCCCTTTTTATTTATTTGCTTTTGTTGTTTCCTTATGTGAAAATGTGTTTCTCATCTGTTCGAGTGGAACTTGCTAGGCAATAGATCCATTCTATCCTGGGTGGTGTCGTGGCATTGGTTACAGTAAAGGATTTGGCTGCACACCTTGGCTGGCTCTGTTTTAGGGCCTTCTTCAGCATGGTGTGTCTGTCCCTGGCTCTGAGGCAGCCATGTAGTCAAAGGCAGTTGTAATATTGGCTTTAAATCTGTGCCTCCGGGGGTTTGGCTTGGTGGATTGTTAATGACAGGTGGGGCCTGTCTCCTCTACCTAACAAACCCTGGCCGGGTCAGTAGCAAATGGAGCTTGTGAAATGTGACTCTCGTTGGCAGGGCATCCTAGTGGTCAGGTGGGGTGGGGCCAGTGATCCCTCCTATCCTCTTCTTCTACAACTCCATTCTGGGGATTGGTCCCTTCTTTTGCAGCTCAGCCCTCTAGCTGGGTCCCCCATTGTAGTACACTCCTTTTGGGGTATACAGAAAGAAAAGTCCAATAATGGGGAAGTCTTTTGATGCCCCTGAGGGCTTCAGGACTTTCTCCTTCACTCTGGGACTTGTGTATTCAGCTGGATTCCCCACTGAGGGATAGGCTCCTCTTGTTGTCCCACCTTCAGGTGTTGGTAGGGGAGCCAAGGCCCATCCTGTCCACCGGGCTCTGATCCAGGGCCCAATGGAGGGCAGCTAAGTTCTGCACCTTGAGGTGCTAAATAGCTGCCTCCCTGGATCATTCCTACCCAAGTGCCCTCCCTCCCCCAGGGTAAATGAAAGAACTGAGGTGAAAATCAAGTTTCTGACCTTCCCAAAGAGTCATCAGTCTCTCCTCAGCAGTCAAGTCACGTCTCTGGCAATAAGGGCTTCTGGGCTGCTGTTTGCTCAGAGCCGAGGTTTGTCTTCGGGTACAATCATCTACAAAATAAATTTGGATACTGGCTTTGTTTCTTGGTTGGATCCAACAGCCTTCCCTTCCTGTCCCACAGTGTAAATCATCGGGCAAGAATTTCCCACAAGGCAGATGCATACCATGCATGAGTTCATCTGAGGTACAATCCATTGTTTTACTGCAGGGATGAGCAATGAAATCCACCATCGTCAGTGGGGTATAAGTCCTGTGGATTTATGGCCTGTAGCAAGACTGTCTGTCCCCTAGAGTGAAATACAGGATGGTTCATTTCCTTAACCAAACCCCCTAAATCACATGCTATCCCCTTAGACCCCCCCTTTCTGCTGAGCGCCTCAGGTCTAGTGTTGAACAAGAAGCTCTTTAGGCTTTCACATAAAGCATTCCAAATATTATCTTTTGTGAAGAGGCTTTTTAGAGGGGTGGGGATTCTATTGACTCTAGAGTCTTATAAATAATTTAAATCTTTCATTGGGGATGGTACCTTTAGGGGACTGAGTTTAATTGAATGTCTGGAGGCTTCTCCTGTTCCTCTCCCGTGCCCCTTCCCACCCCTCCAAGAGGGAAAACAAAAACTTTAATTATATTGGCTGTCAGCAGGATGTCCTCGGGGTATCCGGGAGGAGGTGGTCTGAGGTCTCCTAAGCAGCCAACACTTCCGAGACTGATGTTTAAGCATTTTGTATTTATGCTATCTATTAATTGGCTAGCACAAGCTCAGCAACAGAGTCTCTCTCTGACAGGAACACTCTGGAAGAGAACCGGCTTAATATGATCCTTGAAAGAACTTGCTTAATATTAGCTAATGCTAGAAAGGCATTAAATGACTTTCTTTTGATGCCTCCCACGGAAGTGTAGCCCTGCTGTGTCTCCTACCAAGTTCTATTGGCGAGCACGTTGGCTTCCTGAATTTCCTGGACTCTTCTTATGAAGTGGAAACTTCCATAGATGGTTGGTTTACACTAACATTCGGTTGGTGAGAGAAATGGAATCCTAATTAGAGCTGGTTGAAATCTTTTTGCTGAATCACTTTTTTTCCAACAAAAAATGACTTTTTGAGTAAAATGGAAATTTTCTTGAAGAAACTTGGTGGATTGTTTGTTAGCCAGATTCTTTTTTGTTGTTTGTTTGTTTTTTTTTTCTGATGGAAAAAGTGAGAAATTTTTATTCTGTTTGGGTTGTTTTTCTTTAAAGTGGGTTTTGGTTTTCAGTAAACACAATGATGTTTTTTTTTTCCTGTTGGAAAAACAGTCTTAAAAATAAAGCCATTTTTGGACAAGTTTTAATTCTGATTTTCTCACAATGACCTCCACTATAGATACATGTGAGATTTTTGTTAATATTTCATGAACTGGCAAGAATGTATGTGTGCAACTGCCTCCTACTGGATAAAACTGAAACTCCTTACCAGCATCCTATGCCCCATATTGCTAAAAGCTAAAGATTGTTCTTTAGGTCATGTGTTAGGGATTTGGGCCAAGATTTTCAAGTGACTAGTGGGTTTGGATGCCTTTTTTGGGGGTGAAGGGGAAGGGAGTACCCAACTTCAGAGATACTGCAAAGGAGACTGATTTTCAGAAAGTGCTGAGCACCTGTGCTTTTGACATTTTTTGACCTGTGCGTTAGGGATAAGAGGGTCACAGTGCTATCCCTGATGATTATGAGTTTCCAGGTAGCCAGGGTGTGCAGCATCATTGCAGCTGTGAAGTCCTGGGCAGCTTACAGATCTGATACTGCTTCACATTTACATGGTGTCTGTTAATTCTGAATTGCAAACGAGGTTTTCATGGACTTAAATAAACTTTTATTTTATGCTGCTAATGGATTTTTTCTGTGCCCTTAAAACAAGGGAGCAGATTATTTAAGAGCTGGGCTTGTGGGTGGGAGAGATGGCAAAAGGCCAAATCTGAGTCCTCTTGACCATTATGCCACATATCGTACTTAATATAGCCGCTGACATCTTAAACCTGGCCACCAGTCCAGCATGGAGCCAAAAACAGCGGAGGAACTGGTTCATGTTGAGACCAACTTACTATTACTAGATTACTATATTTAACTGTATTAATGTCAATGTGCTGACAGCATGCTGTGTGTGCGTGTGCGGGGTGGGGTTGGGGGAGAGGGATTGTTTGTTTTTTTGCAGGACTTGTCCAAAGGGCCAGACACACTCCCTTTTAAAAAAATATTTGTTTAAGAAATGAGCCAGACATGAGACGCATTGCTTTTTTAAATTGTTGTATTTCTTTTGAGTACACCATATATTGCCCCGCACTGACTTAAGTCTTGGTGTCAATTACCTGGGGATGCTAGTGGCAAAGTAGGGTACTCGTACCAATTTGGCATATGGTACATGTGCCAAAATATACAATTTAAATACTTTTTGTTGATTGCCTTCCCTCCTATGCTCCTGCTCCCTCCTTGGTATGCAAAGCCAAGTAAGAGAAACCTACCTATTTAATTAAAAAAAAAAAATCGGGGGAAAACTCGGTAAGTCAATTCACCTAGTTTCTCCAGTTGCTCTTGGCATGTGTATCCCAAAGAGGGGACTTTTTTGTTTTGTTCACAGAACTTTGTTAAACCGCAATAAATGATTTAGTTGTCACTTGAAAGATGAGTGTGAAATGGAAACTGAAGCATTAGTGAATAAATCAACAAAAGGCAACAAATCAATCTGTAGGCTTCTTGCTGAAAGTCCTTCCTCCCCCCCCCCCCCCACACCCCCGAATGATCCGTTTAAAGGCTCAATGTGCACTGGCATGTAGGATACGGAGGTGGTTTAAAGTCTTTGGGGGTTAGAACAGGTATGGCAGACTGTGTGCCAGAGAAAATAAGGGGGTGTATTATGTGGAGTCCTGATATGTTGCAATAAAGCAGAGGAATGGAGAGGAAATCCCATTGGACAGTTGTTAGACTCTTTTTTAATACTGAACTCTGGAAGTGCTTGGATTCCACACAAGATGTCAAAACTTGCATAGATTAGACTGGAACACAAGAAACTCTAGAAATAATTAGCATAGGGCGTCCCCCCAGCTAATAAAATATATTCAAACATCATTTACCAAATGTCCAGCTACTGGTGTTTGGATTGCCAAAGTAACTTTATTTCCAGCAGCGTAATTGCTCTGGGAGCCTATTTCAAGCTATAGAAGCCGCACAGGAGAAGTTATCTAGTTAAAACCAGTCTCTGCTACCTTTGGAACAAACTCCTTTTTCCCATTTTATACACTATCTATAGATGAGTTAGACTAGATCACCCTTGAGATCCCTTCTATCCCTATGGTTCTATGCTCCCTCAAAAGGGGAGTGCAGGAAGGAAACTAGCCCCACTCAATGGGGTCATTACAGCAATTACTGGCTGAGGTGTTGACAGTGCTTACAGCTGTGTTTCATGCAAATAAGGGCACGCCCCCAGGTGCTCCCTATCTAGGAACAACTGGATGTTTAAAAATAAACTCCAGTTGTTCATGTCTAGCCCTGGTTGTCTGCTTCCAGTGGCCCACTGATTTTTAGATGCATTTGCCAGTGCCGCCCAGAGGATTCAGGGGGCTTGGGGCAAAGCAATTTCGGGGGCCCCATCCATAAAAAATAGTTAGTTTTTGCCACCTCAAGCAGCGAAGGGAGGGGGGGGGGGGAAAAAAAGAAAAACCCAACTCGTGCCGCCAAAGAAAGAAGAGGACAGGAGGACCCGCCGCTGAATTGCCGCAGAAGACTTAAGCAGAGCTATTGAGCTGCCACCGAAGTGCCGCTGACGAGGAAGAGAGGGACTGAAAGACCCACTGCTGAAATTGCCCCCCGCCCTGTCTGCGGGGCCTGGGGCAAATTGCCCCACTTGACCCCCTCCTCCCCACTCCCTGGGCAGCCCTGGCGTTTGTCATTCTTCTATGAGAAGTGAGTTTCGTTTCCAAGTGTGCATAACCGCCATTAGCAATCAAAGAAGTTGATACTTAAAACTCGACAGGTCATACAGAAGATGTTCCCCAGTCTCTTCTTTAAACTGACTGGCAAGATGGTGCGAGTTAATCTAATCGCTAACCATGTCTCGGAAATTGCTGGATAAAACAATCTAACCTTCCTGACAAGGAGATAGTCTAGCCTGTGAAATAGTTTCCTTAAGGAAAGGATGGAAACCCCATCACTTGGAACTTTAAAAATTAGAAAAGCAGGGCAAAAAGTAAAATAGGGGACAATTCTGCGTCGGCCAGGAGCTGGACTGGATGACCTAGTAAATCTCTACCAATTCTGACTTCTGTAAAACAATTTTCATTGGGTAAAATTCCCATAGTAGTGCTGAAATTGGAGACCTGATCAGTCCAGGCTACTGAGTATCAGACTAGCTAGCCTCGCTGCAAATTTCCATCCTTTGTTTTTTAAATCCTTTCTTCCAGCTGTTTGACTGACTAGCAGCAGGTGCATGCCAATGGCTTTTTGTTTGGAAAAGCGTCCCAAAATTCAGATAGTTTTTACAATTCGGGTCTTAACCAGATCTCTTTACTCTGCAGAATTGGGCTGGAAATCACATGAGAAAAAGGCATCTGCAAAATGTCCAGCAGTTGCAAAGAATGAGGGCGAGAGAGGCAACTCGGCGATGCATCCAGATGAAGGCCTGTTCTTGCTCCCTCCATCCAAAGCTGCTTTCAACATGCCATCTGATCTCTAAACCAAGCCCCTTCCCCTCCCCTTCACAAGTCTCCCACTGCCTGAACTCTTTCAAACAATAAACCATGACTAACTGCATCACATGCCTTGGCAAGGTTGAGGCACACCGCACTAACAATGAGACCAGTGTCCATAGGTGAAGGTGTGTGATCTGTGGCTTCAGGAAGAGCCGTTTCTGTAAGATTGTGATTTACTAACCTCAGGCAGAGGAGAGGATGAAGTGTTGGACTGGTGCATTCTGCAAGTTTGCTTCTGAACCAATTCTCTCTTCTTCTCCGCCTTCCCCCCCCCCCCCCCCCCCCGCCCTGCCCCAGCTCTGAAATAGCTTCTGGAAGTACTAGGGGCATGATCCAAAAACAGCTAAAATCAATGGCAGGACTAGGTCCCAGGGTGCAGTACGGCATAGAACTGCCCCCCCCCCCCCACAAGGCTTGGCAGTGCCATCACTCGGGCCTTGCTTTCCCCTCTGTCACATCCATACAGCTCATGTCAGGGTGCAGTTAGGCCGGCTGGCTCTTTATTGGAACACCACCAAAAATGCATTTCCTTCTTGTGTTAAGGCTTCCCCTCTAGTCTCCTAGTCCTTCCCAATTACCTTATGAAAGGGTTCCTTTAATGTAATAAGTTCTTTACCCATTGCTTCAGACCACTATCTTCCTCTGCTCCGCATCCAGTCCCTTCCTGGGCTCCTACCCCAGCTTCTATCTGGGCAGGAGCTGTGGGACCCTAGACCTCTGCTGAGAGACCTACCCCTGGTTGACCCTTGACTGAGGAATAGTCCCTGCCCTTTTGTTTTCTGCCTTGGTCACATGACTTTGGCTTAGACTAGGTCCATTTCTGGTCTTGCGATCTGTCCAGATGAGCAACAAGATCCAGAACACTAGTTCTTAAGGGGCCGGGCCTTAGAACAGGGCTGGCTGGTCCCCAGCCATAACTACCCCAAAGGGGGACTGTCTGCCCTGCCGTGTTACAAACTCCCACTGACTTCTTTGAGTTTTGGATTGGGTGCTAAAGCAGAATGAACAAATGGGATAGTTCTGTGGGTCAAACACCTTCATTAAAATGGCAGGTAAAATTCCCTTCTTGGGATTCTTCTGCATGAACGTGTTCAGTTGTCCATAATGGTTTGCTTGCTTGCTTGTTTGCTTCCATAGTGCACAGCTTGTGGTGAACTTGCCAACGGTCTGGAAAGAATGGTCTTTCTCACTTTCTTTTTGCAAGAGCAGTAACTGCTCTGGGTGGGTGGGTGCACTAAACTGGATAGCTTAAAAAAATAAAATACAAGTTTTGATACAGTGATAAAATTATATATAAACAACAATGATCCGAACGGCTGTTTCCCACTCACAAGGTTATAACCACTGTAAGGCAGGTCAGATGTTTGAAAACGCTGCCTGCCTATCTTCAAACCCAGCTTGGATTCTTTCATAATAAAAGTAGTCATAAAAGCTTCACCACCAAAATGTTTATGTGGCTTCATAAACATAGACATGCTATTCCATGGCTAATCTTGCAACAAGTCAATTCTGCAGCTGATTGTTCAATCAGGGAACACTCTGACCTGATAAATTCTGCCTGGTCTGTTTTGCTAATGCCCAATCTATCAAACTTTTGTTCATTCGTCACTCTTTTTGTGGATAACTATTTACTGTGGAAACTCCATTCCTGTGGCCACCTTAGAACTGCTTGAAATATTTTTGGCATCTGGGTTTGTTAAACTCCTCATATATCACAATTTCAACATATTCCCCGCCATCTCCTTCCCTGTGGGGCAGTAATTCTTAAAGTACTAGTGGTGGCTTTAATACTTGGCCCAAATGGACATTCCAGAAATGTAAATGTATTTGAAAGATTCTGACCTCCCCACATCAGGGCATAATGTATATAAAGCATCAAGGGAAATTTATACAATCTAATGTTGCCCTTCTATCTTTTCCATAGTAGTTTCCATCCTAAGTAATTGGTATATTTAGGACTTAACCAATCCTCACTCAGGGAGAGGAAGGATGGTTTTAAGAGAGCAGGAGTTCTGAATTCAGTTCCTGGCTCTGCCACAGGTTCCTGTTTGAACTCTGGCAAGTTGCTTAGACCTGGATTCAGGAAAGCCCCTTAAGCAGAGATGTTTTCTTGAATTGGGTCCTTAATCTGTCTGTGCTCCAATTCTGCATTTGTAAAATGGTGGTGAGCCTTTCTCCCACCCTCCCCTTGTCATGTGTATTTCGGCTGCAAGGTCTTCAGGGCAGAGGCTCTCTTACAGGTACGCGGCATAGGGGATAAAACACTGGACAGTGACTCAGGAGACCTGGGTTCAGCTCTGCCATGGATTTCTTGGGAGACTTTGGAAAATCAGTATGTCTCTGTGTCCCTGTTCTCTGGGGTTAACAGCACTGCCTTGCTGCAGGGGGCTAAATACATTACATTGAGGCACATGGTTACTGTAGTAATAGGGGCTATACGAATACCTTGGATAGCTAGATCTAGGTTATTTCCATTCTGGATAAAACCAGGACAGTACTGCAAATTCCTTGAGGCCAGTTCCATCCCAAGCCATCGAGAGAAGAATATGAACACCTGGGATACTCATCAGAGACAAACTTCCTTTGAGGAATCTTCCCTTAGATGAAGGATTGCAAATTCCTTAGTTACTTGGAACACCCAGGTAACTTGGTGCAGATGGTCTGTGGAAGGTTTTCAAACCTTCTCTCGTAGGATGAAGAGATGTGGGGATAGGAAGAGATATTTTTGGTGCTGTAACCTTTGCTAGGGAATAAATCCATCACTGCTGGAATAGAAACCAAGGAAGGGAAAAGATGCTTGTGCAGATTTCAGATTGAATTATTTCCAATAAGAACAGCTGTCATCTCTTACAAGACAGGGGGAAAATAACAAACCAGGAATCAACACAGTCAATCTTGGGCCACTCCAGCCTGACCTTCCACTCCCACACTCTGTGTAAAGCAGGTTTTATATAGGTGTAGCTCTGCTGGTGTAGCTGTGTTTTAAACAGACATCCTATGGAACAGGCAGCTCTTCCCCCTGCCCCCCCCCCCCACAGTCGTTGAAGAGCTTCCAAGGATCAGGAATGGTGGCTACTGCTGCTTGCATCGAGAGCTGTCTGTGCTCTGCAGTACACTAAATCCAATGCAAGGGGGACTAATGGTTATTTCATTTGCTCTTTCTGAGATGGGGGGTATAAACACCGAACGTCTTAGCTTATGATTTTAAAAAGACTCTTTGAAGAAACAAAATAGTCTGAATACCCTCCTTCCCCCAAAAAAACCCTAATTAAAACAGTGCTGTGCCATAGTCTCCATCCCCATAGATCTGTATAACTAGCTCCTGCCTGTCAGTCGCAGATGCCCCCTACACTCTCTCTTGGGATTATCAATATACTTTGCCACCACCGTTGTGTAGCACCGTGCCAGTGACACGAGGGCGGATGGAACAAGGGTGTTTAAACACAGGAGTTATTTCCTCTGCTGTTACATGTTTACCTGCCCACCGATATTTTTAACATGCGCCATAGGTTTTTGCTTTGGCATCAGAGTGAGCGCCGTTCTGGAGCAGCCCTGACAAAGCTGGGGCTACGAGGCCTGATGTATGCACTGCTTAAGACTCTAGTTGCTCCCGCCTGCCTTCCATGTCTACGTTATTGAAAGCCAGGGACTCGTTGAGCACTAGGATTATGATTCTTAGCCTGACCAACATCCTCAAGGACTTGGAGGACTCTTTCCCAAAGGAAAGATCTATTTTCTGTTCTTTCAGTGTGCTGCGGCTTTATAGAAGTCCAATGGGAGAGCATTTGCAGTCTTTAAACAGACTTGTTTTATTTTCAGTGTTAATAGCTTTTTGCTCACCTGAAGAAAGGGGATTATGAAGCATGCCTGGTCCTACTGGTTGAAGTAATCTTTAAATAGAGGGTGATGAGGATTAAAAGCACTAGAAGGTAAAGTTTGATTCAATTTCTGCTCTGGTATACGGATGGAGGGAAACGCACCATAGAAATCAACAGACATTTCCCCCCATGTAACTGAGAGCTGAATTTGGCCCAGTGTCTTCATGACAAGAGGGTTACTTAAAAATGGATAGTCCCTGAAGGCTCCAACCAAGATTGGGGCCTTCTTGTATGAGCGGCTATGTAGCCCAGGCCACTGTCCCATGCTGCCTCTCAATGACTCTGTAATGTGGGAACCCGAAATATATGGTGTCCTCTAGATTCTACAATGCTGGCTCCATCGCAAGGCCTCTCCACACATCTGTAATGCAAATAAATAACAGAACTTCTGGCTCAAAATGATAATGAAGGAAAGATGTTCTGTCTGGAAATCTGTGATTGTGACATCTGTGTTGGGAATGGACTTTACAGACTCGTACTGGGGAGCCTCCAGAATCGGGTCTGTCCCATGTAACTTTCAGCAATATGGTCAACACAAGCTAAGAGTTCAAATAGTCCTCCTTAACCTGATTCAACTGATGCACAGATCTCACCGTGCTGGGTGCGTTGGAAATACCTGTGCAGATAGCTAGGTATAGACTTGTTTCTATATGGTGAAAAGTGCCTTGCTCAAATTCTTTCCAAATGCTGGCTCAAACAATGTAGTGTGGCTTTCTTGTGAACTATTGGCAGTGTCACTTTTCCCTGCCTCCTGCTTTCCTTTAAACCTTTAATAATTTCTGTTACTGACAGGCATTTTATCTGGACTCTGTCCTGCTATAGGATGTAATCGTTTGTACAATTAACTTTGGAACATTGTATTTCTGTTGCCAGAACTTGTAGTTCTAGCAAAACTGTACTTGGTCGACATAATTATGAAATGGTTTAATCATGACTTTCTGATGCAGAACTAAGTGCTGCTGATAAACATAAATCCTGATTTGGGGCCTGAAGCGAGAATAGTCTAGTCTAGACTAAAATAGTCAGCGTATGGTCTGATTTGTTGAGTCCAGGGAGACACTGAGCTGCATTGACAGATTTCCCATTACGTGAGGAACATGTGTAATTTCACACTAATGTAAGTACGTTTGTGCGCATCATACAAATATAAACCATACATAGTCACAATTTTACTTGTACCTTCTTTGGTAGATGAATAGAAATTATCTTAAGAGGTCATCGGCAGTGAAGGAAAAAGACCAAAACAAATGAGCCACCCTGAGCCATTAGTGGGGACCAGGAGATTTGGGCTCTAGCCTGCTAAACTCCTTGAACATCACGGGTACGTTTGCCCTTTGGCCACAACTCTCAGAATGTGGACTCTGGAAAAAGAAAAAAAAATCTCCAAATTGACAACATGGGTGGAGCACTGCCAGTTAATGAGGATCCAATGAGAAGGCTTGTCCCAATGAACTAGGCACCAGAATGAGAGTCAAGACTCAGAGACGTGTAGGGCCCGATCCTAAACGTCATGTAGCTTCATTGAAGACAACAGAGCTATGCCGATCTATACCCACTGAGGATCTAGCCCCCCTGGATTCTATCACTGAGTGGTTTTGTGTCTTTGAACCCGTCATTCTTCTTGGCTCAGTTTTCCCTGTGTGTAAATGGCGCTAATGATGACTCTGCACCTTTGCAGAGGACTTTGAAATCTTTGGGTGAAAAGTGCTGGATGACAGTCGTATTATTAGATCATATTGTGAGCCTCAGTTTTATGCAGGTGCAATTTAGAGTGCAAATGCTGCTATTTAGACAGATTGGGTCTGCAAAACAAGTAACTAGATGCCTAAAGGCTAGCATCTGACAGCCATTTTGAGCCCATAGTTAACTGCCTAGGGGCCACAGGGACTTGGCAGCCGCTTCTGGGAGCCTCACAAAGTCAGGGCAGGCATGGAGCCTGCCTTAGCCCTGGGCCCCCACTGCGCTGCCAATTGGACTTTTAATGGCCTGGTCGATGGTGCCAAACAGGGTCCCTTTTTGACTGGGCGTTCCAGTCAAAAACAGGACACCTGGCCACCCTACTCCACGCTAACAGTTTGTCTACTACTTTCCCTACACCAGTGATACTCAGACCTTGGTGGTTCAGAAGCCAAATTAGCGATCAGCATAACCCAAAAGAGGCACAGGGGTGTGAATTCATGGTTTCATTTACTTTTGAGATCCCTTTCAGCTTTACGTTTCTATGGTTCTATGAAAACAAAGCCAACCTCAATGCTTAATATTTACATTGAATCCAAAGCTGCCAACGTAAGCACAATGGCCACCCAGCTGGTCAGTCCACCAGGGGTTGAACCCAGGCCTGCCAGAGCTCAAAGCATCAGTAGGTACAGCTTGAGCTAAAGAGCCAGACTTCTGTAGGTGGGGGCTGTAACGATTCCACTCCTCTACAGATCCGTACAGAGGTGGCCTTGTAATGCACATTTACCCCAGTGGGTTATATCAGCACCTGACAATGAGGTTTTTGCACAAGGAAGACCTCTGGACTGAACCAATTAGAAGGCAAGGTAAAGTTTTGTTTGTTTGTTTTGTTTTTTGTCTCCTCCTCTTCTCCCCCGCTCTCCAAGTATGATCGCTACAGAAGCATTCTCCTGAAAGCAGCTGTTTGCAAAGACCTTGTTAGCATGATGCATCACGCATGTTGCTACTCTGTACTGTATTATAATTATCTGATGATCTGCTGACCAGGGTAACGTTCCAAAGATGGGGACTGTTCTAAATTTTCACAGAAAATAACCTGTCATTCATAGATCTTTATTAAACAAACAAAACCAGACACATTCAATAAGTAATACAGTCTCTAGGTTACCTTTGTGCAATTGGATTATTTTTTTGCTGTTAAAAACAGGGCAATAAACCAATTGGTACTTTTTGTTTTCTGCAGGTTCTTGGGTGAATTAATATGTGTATCTAACAATGGGCCAAAAAAATTTAATTTAGACCATCTTGAGTAAATCCCCGGTTCATCCAGTTGTACTCCTGTTTCTAAATCATTTTCGGTCTTAAATCCTTCATTCTTAAGCAACTGAATCCTTTTATATTAGCTTAATATCTTGCTAGTGTAATATCTTTTGTATTGATTAAAGAGTGGTTTCCACTGAAGCGGAGATTTGATTATTTGTGTTAATCCTACACGCACACCCTTGCCAAAGAAAATGTAGTTTGGAATAAGTGAGCTTCTGGTCCATACCATATTCCCCTACTGTATGTGGTTTTAGCAAACACATGATTTGAAGGCTTTGGAGATGTACAGAAATATTATGTTGTTTGTTTAGTCAAAAAAGCAAGCTCCTTTCCAAGATATGGAAATCCTACATCATAGTATTCTGAAGTCTTACATTTAACAAGATTTTACTTTCAAGCAGTGAATCTCATTAATCTCTTTATTTTCAGTAAGATCATTTATTTTAATTTTCTCTGGACACTGCCTTGTGTGTCAAATAAGGTTCTCCTCCAACTCCTCTCAAATGAAGTATCAGTTTAAATGAAGGCTCATTTGCAAGAGAGGGGATGTATCAGGGTAGGTCACCAGTTGGGAAACAAGATGGTTCAGAAGACTTTAATGGGGATACAGTATCTTTTAGCCACAATCTATGAATGTGAATCCAGCCCAGACCTGTAAACGCTTTGGTCATTACCATCTGCCACTTGTTCGGGCTGTGAAATTAGTAGTTGGCTTGTCAGTGATACTCTGACTATGGCTCTTGAGCCACAAGTGGCTCTTTAATGTATCTTCTGCAGCACGCTGCAGCACATGGTGTTAAAACACAGACCACGATGCTTTTACTATGTTATTAATCAATTAAGTTGTCAATGTGCACTAAGTTATTAACTACTTTGCTGTGAGAATAACATATAAACTAAATATTTCCCATCATACTGTTTAAATATGACTAGTACCATAGTAAACGAAACCATGAATTCACATGACTGTGGCTTTTTTGGGTAATGTTGATCTCTAATGTAGGGTTTCATGCGAGCCGGACAAAGCACAACAGCCAATATGGTTGGTAGCTAAGCCGTTTATCTGTTGTTTTCTCATTGCTTTTATACACTCCTCTTACATAATATTTTCAACCCCCTCCAAAGTCCATCACCCGATCATGGAGACATCTCGTTGGTCGAGCAGCCTCAGCACGGGCTATGCACGTGCGTCCTTCCTCTTGATTGAAGCATAGCTGTCCGCTATCTGTTGTCAACAAGGTCTGGTGTTGCCAGTTTGCCTGGGTCACGTTCCAGCCTGTAACTATTTCTCAATGGTTCATTAAAAGTTCACCGCGATCTTAACTAGCTCATAAATATTCTTAACTAGCTCACAAATACACCATGTTCCCACACTCTAATTTGGCTCCTGAATCACGGAAGTCTGAGTACTACTGGCCTAGCTGATGGCCGTCTGTCTTTTGTCACAGAAAACACCATCTTCCTGGGCAATCTTATTGACAGCCACATGGGTTTCTGACTAGGCCCTGATGGGTCATTTACATGTAGCTTTTTAACGCCCCACTCTTTTATTACAGCCTGAGTTAAACATCCCCTGCGTGCTCTGGGATGGTCCTCTCTAGTTTCTATAGCTGCCTTTTGGTTTGAATTTAGACATTTTTGCTGCTCGTTCTCTGTTAAGAAGAAAATGTGCTCTGCTCTGAGCACTTCAGAAGAAGATCCACACTCACCTCCTACTCCATAATCATCATTCTTCCATTTATAATCTTTCATTCTTTAGGGTGCTTTGCTATGATGGTGTGAGACTTCTGGGGAAGTGATTGCAATCCTGATTAATTTCTCAGAGCAGAGAACTAAGGGTACAGGAGACAGGACTCCGGGTTTCCATTCCTGGTCCCGTTACTGTGAGCAGGCAAGTTCCTTCTCTTATCACAGTGCCGGTAGCATAGAGAATCTTGGCTTCTGCCAGGTGTTTATGGATTTAGCCTCACAATATCTATGCGAGGTAGGGAGGAATTATTAGCCCCATTTTACAGATGAGGAACTGAGGCAGAGAGAGAGCAAATTACTTGACCAAGGTCACACACAAGGCTTATGATAAAGCCTGCAATTGAACTCTGATATTCTGAGTCTTGTACCTCAAACACAAGTAACTTCCATGTCTCACTTTACCAATCTCTCTGGGTGCTGTGCGCAGAGATCGAGGGAGGTGGTGATGTCTGGATCCGGATAAGACTTAGTTCAGGGTTTGACAAGGAGGAGGCCGGGCAGCAAGCAGAGTGGAGACATTATCTATTTGAAAATGTTCACAATAAAACCCTGCAGCTAGAAAGTGTTTGTGACCAAACTCTTGTCTTCATTCAAGAGTCATTTACCAATAGGAGTCTAAATAGGAAGGTTACTCAAATGCTGATTGCCCCTCCATGCTGCACTGCCTGCTGACTTTTTAAATTCCATCTTTCTGGTAATTGTCCAGGCTTTCTAAATTATGACACCCAACATCCATAGGGTTTGTATGCCAATTGCAGATGGACCAAGGAGATGCCTTTAGCCTAGATTAGGTACAGACACTAGGGTCTGGGAGTTCAAGGTGGAGGCCAAGCCACATTCATGTTCAGATTCTAGGACATTACGTGCTTGTAGGCTTTCTCATGAGATTTTAGCTTGAAATGATAGGTATCTGTGTGGTGATTCTGCTATATTGGGTCACACCTGAACTGGATCTAGAGAAAAGGCCCCTTCCTATTGTCAATCTGACTCTGACCCGAAATGGTAGAGATGGGGTCAGATGCAGAGGTTCAGATCTAAACCTCCCAAGCCTCTGGAGTGAAACTCTCCCATTGTTTGTATAACCACTGGTGCCCCATGGTTCCAAGATGGCTAACCTTGCAGTAATTATAATGTTACCCTCTGTCAGACGCTGGAAGTGTGGAAATCCTGGTTGAAAAATTCCATACGTATCCCCCAGAGATCCCGGTTTGCCATAATACCGTGTATTTAGCTCCTCTGTCCTGTTAAGCTAAATAAGAGCTCTTTTATAGGGAATGCGAAAAGATAAATGCGTTGGCTGAGTTTACAAGTAGTCATTAAATATTTGTTGTAAGATCTGATGGCTTTCCAGTCTGTCTGTGTGCTGCTGTCAAGTCTGTTTAAAGCAATATAAATAATAGCAGAGGCTTTACATTGCATCAGTGGCATAGCTTTCTACTGCTTCTTACTGAAATGAAGATGTGGTGTTTATTACTCTGTGGCCTTGCTGTTTTGAATTAAATATGTTAAGGGGGTTCAAGGCTGATTCCCCACTCTGGCACTTTGAGTGCAGAAGGTGGGGGACCGCAAGGATTCTAAAAATTAATACTGGCCACTCCAGGCTTGTATTAAAGTCCCACGGTCACAGCTTTTCTCTGATCTTGGATGGGTAGATGCTGCCACCACCTAAGTGCAAAAAAACCCTTTTGGAACTCAGGAAGATGTACTTGGGAATTCCTTCCTATGGGATACCCTCAAACCCTTTTATCCCCGAGGAAGAGCTGAGAAAGAAAACAAAGAAAATCAGCTGTTGCCACCAGCTAATTCAACAACATATGCACAAACCTCTTAGGGACACACAAATCCAATCCTGTTCTTTAAAAAAGGTAAACTTTATTAAAAACAAAAAGAAAATATACCTGGAATGTAGGCTTTTTGCTAGTTGTTAAAAAAAAAAATACAAAGATTAAGCATCAAGAGAGCTTCTTGAGGTCCAGCTTAAAGGTTACAAGCAAATCAAAAGCACCTAGGGTTAGCCCAGAGGAGTCCACAAGCCATAAAGAAAGAAAAGAGATAAATCTAATCAGGTCTTCCTAGACATTTCCTGATCTATGTACGTATCTGGGGTTTCAAATGAATAGTTTCTAGGTATGATCTGGTAATTTTCATACCTGGCCCAAAGCTTTTTACAGCATAGCTCCAGCCCAGTCTCTGCTTTGTCCCCTCTCTCCGGAGAACAACAGACAGACAAAGAGGGAAGTTTTCCCTCATTTTAAAAAGTTCTAGCCTTCTCATTGGCTCTTTTGGTCAGGTACCCATTCCCTTTCTTTTACCTATGGCCTTTTTTAACCCTTTACAGGTAAAGCAAGTAGAGAACAGCTACTAACAGGGATTTTATAGTTGGCTGGCTGGGTGGGTGTCCATAAAAGGGAGCTACTCTCCCCCCACCCCTTCATTTATCACAGGGGGACTGGATGCCTTGGGGTTACTGGTAATATGTACTATAAAGGTGATGTGGACTGTGTATCTCCAGGGACCAGGAATGCACTAAAAAGCTCTTTCTGGGTGAGGGCCTCTGCAAATCTAGGCTTGCTCAGTGTTGCCCAACAGCTGTTCAGTGTGCTCTGCAGAATCACTTGGTGGTAAATGTCCAGTTCTCACTGAACAAGTATGCCCCTCCTAAAGCAAACCAAACTCCCCTCCCATCCTGAGGCATGGTCCCTCCACTTCAGAGCTGAGGGACTTTGGGGGGCAATGCAGAGAAGCTTGCAATGATGCTGCCCATGTGGTGTCTGCTCTGTAGATAAAGGCTCTGCAGAGCTATCCGTCAGTGCTTATGAAAAGGTGCCCAACTTCAAGCATCCAGAGGAAGTGAACTGGAGGTGCACAGGGGACCCATGATCCAAAGCCCAGGAATTTGCCTGCAGATATCCTGAGATGTTGAATCCTACCCTTCACCGTTCCCAGCATTAAGAAAATGTAATGCTTCAGAAAAGAAATCCTCTTAGGAATGACTTTCTGGCTAGGATCAACCACATGGCAACATCCAGTTTTTACCTGGGCACTGTACAGAAAAAACAAGTTGGTATCAGTCACAGTTTCAAAGCCATGCCTACTTGGGCCATTCTTAATTCCCTGTGAATTACCTTCTTCTCCAATGGTTTCTCATGCTCCACTGCCTGTTGCTCACTTGCTTTCCTCTTGAATAGTATCACAGTCTCAGGGCTCCCAGCAGTTGCCTTTTCTTCCTCCCAACAGTGGGAAATCAATAGGCGAGTCAAGACCTTGTGTTCTCTGCTCTCCACGTCGGTTGCCCTGCAGCCTTCGACCACTTAGTGTGGCATCGCAATGCAGACAAGGTGATTACGGGTTTTTTGTGAAGTGCCAGGGCTAGTTTTCCAGTTTCCTCATGCTTTATAGAATCTCCTGATAAAGCAATAACTCAACTTTATTGATTATGTCAAAGGCAGTAATTCAAAAAAGCTATTTAAATTCACAAGAGGAAGCTATGGCAATTATAAGTGTCTGCAGCAGATTATTAATCATTTTTTGTTATGGATATCAAGCCACTAGACAGACCTTTTTTTCTGTAAGGCCTGCATGACAGCATGCTCTCCAGTAATGACTTGGGTTTGACTTGCTGATTGGTTCATAATGTGGAATAAAGAATAAACAAATTGTCCCTATATAAATCAATATGCATAAAGGCTTATAGGATATGGTTGTAGGAGTATATAAACACCTAGTAGTTTAAATTCATATTATGGTTAATCCAGACAAATCCCCATGGGAATCCCACTTCCTCCTCCCCCACCCCCGTACAGTGTTTATTTCCATAATAACATTGCGATTTGTGACAAAGCAAGCTGACTTCTTGCAATATATCCCTGTACTGAACCATTAATGAAGGCTTAAATCAAGACTGAATGGCAGTGGCTGACACTCGTACAAGGGATCTGTGTCCCGTTCAGAGGGATATATGTTTGGTTAGAACAGAGCTGGAGGGCTGAAACGGACTGTTCCATGACCCCGGGATATTAACAAGTGTGTCATCTCTTACTAGAACTGCAAATGAGGTGGGCAATGGAAAAGGCAGATTTTTTTTTTTAATTTCCTCCCATCCTTTTATTGACCTAAGCCATTTTTAAACTTTCCTTTGTCTATTTCCTGGCAAGTCAGACCCAGGGAAATGATGACCATTCCATCTATGCCTCTAAGATATTTTATATGGCCAGCTGTACTATCTGAGCACTTCACAGTCTTCAACGTACTTATCCTGTGAGGTACGGCAGTGCTATCCTCCCTGTGTTAGACACAGGGGAACTAAGACACCGAGAGATGCAGCCCAGTTGTATTTATAAAAGCTCCTAAGCATGTTAGGCTCCTAATGCCTAGAAGCTCAGTCATTGGGAGTTAGGCAGCTGACCCACTTACAGGTTTCTGAAAATCCTACCTGCATCTTTAGGTGCCTAAATACCTTTGAGAATCTGACCTTGGCAACTTGCTCAAGGTCACAGGAAGTCTCTGGTAGAGCAGGTGACCCAGATTCAATCATCTGACTTTCAAGCTAGCACTTAAACCACAGGACCATCCTTCCCCACCCCCTATCTAAAAAGTGGGACAATATCACTAGTTCCCACTCGCTCTGTGTGGCTAGACTTGCACAAACTGTGCTGGCGGTAGCAGTCGTAAAACCACACATGAATTATTATCTGCAGTTCTAGCCTCTTAATACCAGAAATATGTTGACAGATTAGAGGAAATTCAGACGAGCACTAAAAATGAGTGAGGTGACAGAGAGACTGACTGAGGAAAGATTAAAAGGAGATAAAGGAACCCACAGGAGGTAACGTCATCTAGGGAGAGCTGATGTTTTGGGGGATCTGCTCCAGATTTAGTTTCCCCGGATTAAGGGGTCTTTCAGTACAGTACAACAGGGCTGGATGGATTCTCGCCAGAAGGCCCATCTCATTACTGGTGTCAGATGCCCATATAGATGTGGAGTATTCAGCATGCATATGTTATATCCAGATTTGCCAGTGCTGGAGTTTAAACTATCTCCCCAAAAGTGGCACCCATGGGTAATCAGATCAGTGGAGAACATTGATCCATCCTGTGAAATGATGCCAGCTCCCTTGATTGGATATGGCTTGTGAACACTGGTGCTAAATAGGTGATGACTAAATTCTTCAGCCTATCAGGGGCTAGGCCTTGACCCAGACAGACCCAAGCTCTCATGCGTGGGACAGGGGTGTTAGTTTTGGGGTTTTGTGCCCTAGTGTCCGCTCCGTGTCATGTCAAATGACAGTACTTCCCTGGTATGCCTATGCCTAACCTGCCTGGCAAGGGAAAATGAAGCACTGCTCTGCAGGACCTTGTTCACGCAGAGATCCCGAGGCAGATGGCTGATGGTTAGGACTGTGTGAGAACCTGCTAGCAGTTCCCCCTTCCCTCGTTCCATCTTTCAGGCAAAGGTTCTTCCTTCTCAAGTGATATGATGGTTATCATAACAGCTCTGGCTTCAGTATGTGTAAAGGGTCGACTGACGTTTCCCAAGGCATCCATTATGTTCTTGGACTGCAAGCTCTTTGGGACAGGTAACGTCCTGTTCTTATGTGTTGCTCTAGCACCTAGCCCAACAGATCCCCAGTCCTGATAGACAATACAAATAATAATTACCGTAATCAAGCTCATTTCCACTAAAAAAATAATAAACTTCATTTCATCCAGTGCATGATGTGAGATACCACGTGCAGTCCCACCTGTGGTGTTCTTGGGTTAGAATTTTACTCTTTGCAGAAGCTTTTTTGGGGACCAGAAGCTTGTTCTGTTGCCACCTTCTTTCTTGCCACAGGTTAGGAAGGATGGTCTAGGGCTCGGATGCAAGTTTGTGACCTAGGGGACCTGCATTCAATTCCTTGCTCCTCCATGAATTTCCTGTGTGAACTTGGGCAAATCACCAGTGGCACTGACTTTTTAATTTCCCCAAGATTGCCCAACCCCAACCCTGCCTCAGGCCCAGCCTCCACTCCACCCCTTCTTCTTTTTTACAGTGCAAATATGGGTAATAAAAAAAATAAAATAAAATGAGCACTGTGCACTTTGTATTCCGTTGTAATTGAAATCAATATATTTGAAAATGTAAAAAACATCAAAAATATTTAAATAAATGGTATTCTATTATTATTTAGTAGATCAATTAATTGCAATTAATTTTTTTAAATCACTTGACAGCCCTAGTTTCAGCTATTTCTTCTGAGATTCTAGCTAACAACTGACCAATCCCTTGGTGATTGGATGATTCGTTCTGATCTTTATGTATGTGGCTACTCTAGTAAGCAAAAAGTTTCCGCTGATGCTACTGTATTAGGTCACTACTTCCTTTTGATTACCAATAAGACCTTGATGCTGATAAAACTGGCTAGCTAAAGCACAGCAGTCTTGGCTGTAATCCAGTCCTCAGCCGTCTTTTTAAATAACACAGTTAAGCAGAGCATTCTCTATAAAAAAATCAGCAAAAGGGGTCAGGGAAGCTGAGTCTTTCTCTTATCGTCCACCTCCCCTGCTTAGTGACCTAGAACTAGTGGGGTTATTTTTTTATGTTGTTAGAAATAAGTAACTAAAAAAAGTGGCAGGTTTCAGAGTAGCAGCCGTGTTAGTCTGTATTCGCAAAAAGAAAAGGAGTACTTGTGGCACTTTAGAGACTAACAAATTTATTAGAGCATAAGCTTTCGTGAGCTACAGCTCACGAAAGTTTATGCTCTAATAAATTTGTTAGTCTCTAAGGTGCCACAAGTACTCCTTTTCTTTTTAAAAAAAGTGGAGATCTGTGGTAATGCGTCTTCATAAGCACCATTCTCTAAAACAAGACAAAGTGGCCTGCGGAGTTACCCGTTGTGAAATGGCGAAGAGGACCAAGCTTCAGTGGAGGAGGAGCTGCTGTAGATGTAGAGTTTGGCTAACCTGTCTGAACCTTGTCTCTCTTGGCTGGCTCTCCAAGATAACGTGACCTAGCTGGCTGCTTTTGTTTTGCAAAAACAAGGAATGGAACAAGCTCTCCAACCCTTCTTCTCTTCTTAGAGTGCGGCAGCCAAGGTCTCTGGCGCTGGCGTTGTTCACATGACCATGCAGCTCGCATGACCCTTGCTGCTTTGCAGAACAGTACCTCTTTTGTGTTTTGTGCTGGGTAGCTCAGTGTCCCCAGCGTATGCAGTTCTAGCAAGTCTACATCAGCGAGGGCAGAGGGTTGCTTTTTCTTGCAGAATACGGATCAAACACCTGGGGAGAAAGGAAAACAAATAACTCCTCACAGTCCAAAACAGAACTTAAAAAGGTTTTTGTGGAAATCAAAGAGATGGGGAAAGGGCTGGAGGAGATTAAATAGCTATTGCCCGGTTGTATTAATTGATGCCCACCATAAAAGCAGTGACCCTCAAAAGGCAAAAATAAAGGCCATTCTGGAGGCTTATGGGCAGCATGACCATTACCACAGGTGTCTGGCAAGTCTATGCAGAGGCTGCAAGAGGCCTCTGCACCACAGTGAATGACACTTAATAAGAGGTCTATCCTCAGTGCCTTAATTGTGGCTAATGGGGATTGCATGTGCACACTGAGGAACGAACGTCTCCTTTAGTGTAAGTGGAAAGGGAGTGAAGGTTCTTCATCTTGGAAGGTGCCCAGATACCAGGCTGATGGGCCCAGAATCGTTTTTATGTTAATTGTATGCAGGCTAATTTGCCTTCAGATATTGCATGTGCAGCTCTGTTGAATTCAGGGGAGCTGGGTTTGCACAGTAGATGAGGGAATCTGGTCCTTGCACGCTGACAAGTGGCAGGCAGGTTCATCGGGACTTTTTGCCTATTTAGTCTCTGCAGCAGTATACAGTTGTGCCCCTCCCAACTCCTTCACTGAGAAGATCAGTCACTGCCTCTTTGCAGCGAGGGGAAAATGATCCCGTTCTGTTGGAAGGACTCCAAGGTTATCCTTCTCTGTCCTCTTGTTTCTGTAGTGCTACATCTTCAGAATGCAGAGCTTGGCAGCTCACAGGCAAGGGTTCTGAGCATGGGCGTGAGAGAAAATTGAAAATTTAATCTAGTATTTTGATTTGAGGAGTCTTTCTTTCTTTCCCTTGGGTAATGTTTTCCTTGGAGAGGGTGGGGAGGGGATTAGCTCTCTTGGATCACCAGGTTAGATGTATCCATACTAAAATTCATCCATAGAAACAGTGTGCCCAGAAAGAAGGGCTGCGTGTAGCAAAGGATGAGTTGTTGAGGGAAGGGATTTCTGGTGGCTAGGGTGGTAGCCAGAGAGCCAGCTTCAATTCCCACCTGTGTGACCTTGACCAACTCCTTTTAGCCTGTGCCTCAGTTCCGCATCTATAGAATGGAGATAGTGGCACTTCCTTACCTCACAGGTGTTGAGGAGAAAGTATATAAGATTGTGAGGTGCTTGGACAGGCCCACCAACAGCAATTCCAGGCACAAGAGCCATCCACGGCAGTGGCGGCATCTGGGAGCCCCCAGGCCCTTTTAAATCGACCGGGGCCCTGGGCAGTTGCCCCTTTGCCCCTCCCTGCATCGGCAGGCCTGCACTTGGATCTTATGGCAACAGGGCCATGAAAATATCTAAGATAGAAAAATGCTTTGAAGTCCAGTAAGGGCCTGATCATGCTCCCTTTGAAGTTGAATGAGCATTTGGCCATTGCCTTCAATGGGAGTTGGATCAGACCTGTGCTTGTGTGGGTGGTTGGAGGAGGAAAACCCATTTAAACCTTAAACCTAAGGTCACTTGAGGTCATTAAAAATCCCATGGCATTGCCCACACCTAAAGTGTTGTGTGTTTGTAACAGCTGCCAGGCTGCTGTAGGGTGACCAGATATCCCGATTTTATAGGGACAGTCCTGATATTTGGGGCTTTTTCTTATGTAGGCTCCTATTACCCCCCCACTCCCTGTCCCAAATTTTCACACTTGCTATCTGGTCACCCTAGGCTGTTGCCACCAAGGTGGTGAAATGTAATGGTGTGCAAAGCAGTTGCTATGTTGTGTGGCACACTATGGGGACCTTGGGAGGAGAGGTGCTGTGGAAATGTAGGTGTCTCAGGGGCACGTGGGTATCCAAGCTCTCTGCTCTCACTCTTGGAAACTAGCCTAACAAACCTGGGTTTAATCCCATACCAACAAATAACTCCTTCTCGCTGGAGAAAGTCTGCACTTTCTCTCAGTCAGGTCAGTTATCCTCTTTGGCAATTCACTAACCTTTCCCCATTGGCAGTCAGGGCTCTCCATTTTCCTGCTGTACCTCTTAGTTACAGTACAGTTGTGTTTCTGAATGGCACAGCTGGTCTGGTACGTAACTAGAGAGAATTCTGAGCCACAGATTCCAGCATCTGCATTCAACCTCCTCCACCCCCCCGGCTTTGCAGAATTCCACTTACCTGCTTTCATTCAAGGCAGGTTTTAGTTGCCAGATTTGCTGCCCATTGAGGAAACTGCTCTCCCGGGCACAGCCCCTGATTTCCGTGCAATGGTGCCAGTGTGGCAAGAGGGCGCTGGACTGGAACATGGGAGATCTGAGTTCTGTTCCTGGCCTTCATATAAGCACAGGTTTCCTGTGTGATCGTGAGCGAGTCACTCAGTCTATCCTGGGCCTCAATTTGCCATCTATGAAATGTGGAAAATCCTTCCCTGCCTCCCCTGGATATGGTGGGGATAAAACCCATTAATGGCTGTGAGGTGCTTCGTGGCTATGGTGGGAACTGATTATTCATGGTACAAACCGGTGTGGCAGATGGGAGGGAGATCTGGGCTACTTGAGAAGAGTCTTGCCTGTGGGAGGGAAATGCAAGGGAGTTAGGGACAATCACAGATAAAAATCGCACAAACACACACACACACAGAGCGCTCTGTTCCTAATAGAGTCTGCAAAATGGCTTTTCTCCAGGGAGCAATAATACAGTACAGGTGAACACTGGCCCCTTTTCCTGGAAAGCTGGAGCAGTTCAGGCTTGTTGGTCACTTTCTTGATGGTTTTATTTGATACTGTCAGATTGTGGGGTGTGATGGAGACAAAGCAGTCAAATCATTTCACAGCAATGTATCCACCCTCATCCAGCCCACCAAGGGCCCTGTGCTTCTCTCTACAGAGTCCAGGTGGCACTCTGGAATTTTCACTTCCTATTATATGTCGTCTTCCCCCCCGCCTCCGCTCCCCCGCAATCCATGTTCCCTTTCTCTCTTTGTAGATAGGCTGTCAGGCAATGCCCTCCTACTGTGGGATTTTCAAAAGCATTCAGCATTGGCCTAACGGTGCGCCCTATCCATCGCAGTTGTGCTTGCCTCTAATGGGAATAAATATGACCAAGACAGAGTATGCTTGGAAAACCTACACCTAGGGCCTAGATGGTGCATCTCATAACCCATTCGATCACTTTCCTGTGCAAAAGTTTGATCACCTTCCCCCATTCCTCAAACTAGTGTGTGTGAGAAAACACTAGTCTCCCAAGCTGGTTTCTCCTCGGAGGTGGACTAACTACTGACTTGGATGTAGCAATTGCGTACAGCTGTATTTGAAGTGGTCTGAAGTCTCCGTGACTGTAGTTCATATCACAGGGTAATTTAAATGCCTCTGAGGGGCAGAAGCTTGTGTCTAATTTGTCTGCCCTTGGGGGAGAAAATTTAATTCTTAAAGCAATCACGGTGGCTCAGTCACCAGTTGATGAAGTCTGCTTGTGGCTGAGTAAAATGCAGGGTTTAATTTAAATTCAAGTGATCTTTCTTTCTCTTGCTAGGAAGATGCATCACCAGCACTCTTTTGCCATTAGTCATATTTCACATACTGCAAACCAGAGAGCCGGCTACTCTTTTCTCATTCGTCATCTATTCGAGTTACTTTGCTGTTGATAAATGGGACCTTCTTGGGTCTCTGGGCCTGAATAGAAAAGGAGTACTAGTGGCACCTTAGAGACTAACACATTTATTTGAGCATAAGCTTTTGTGAGCTACAGCTCACTTCATCGGATGCATCCAATGAAGTGAGCTGTAGCTCATGAAAGCTTATGCTCAAATAAATTTGTTAGTCTCTAAAGTGCCACTAGTATTCCTTTTCTTTTTGCGAATACAGACTAACACGGCTGCTACTCTGGGCCTGAAGAGATGCCCTTTAGTTTTATCATTAAAAATGGCAATTTAGAAATGTAGAGACAATAGAATCCTGTACTAGCTGTGCATCAGGTTTTTTCCCTTTCACTATACTATGCCAGCTAAAAATATATAAAAATTTCTTCTGTAACAAGCAATGTGAAGAATATTTTGGACCCATATCCAAAGTAGAGCAATGTAACATGGTACAGACTGGCATAATACTATGGCACATAAATTGACCAAGATAGCAACTGAAAGAAGTAGGAATACTTAGCACTTGTAGCATCTTTCACCTGAGGATCTCAAACCACTTTACATTAATGAATTAAACATGACAGAATCTGGGGGGTGGGAATTGTTCTTCCTATTTGAGGGGGGGAAACTGAGGGAGAGAGGTTCAGTGTCTTGACTACGGCGACACAGGTAGTGCGGGAGTTGGGTTAAATCTTGGGAGTTCATGGCTTACAGTCCCATATGACAGGTTTCATAGTAGCAGCCGTGTTAGTCTGTATTCGCAAAAAGAAAAGGAGTACTTGTGGCACCTTAGAGACTAACAAATTTATTAGAGCATAAGCTTTCGTGAGCTACAGCTCACTTCATCGGATGCATTTGGTGGGAAAAAAAAGTCCCATATGCCGACTACTAGACCACATGTGCCTTTCTGTACTTTCTGGGTTTGTACGTTTTATGGATAGCTCTCACTAATGTGCTGGCTTTTCGTAGTCCAGGTATCAGTATGAATTGAAAAACAGGGACTGGTGGCTTAATCACTAGTCCTGGGGTGACTTAATGTTCAACACAGCTCTGGCTATCAGTGAGTGCAGCAAGATGAAGTGCCTCATTACTAAAGATGAATGGTCTGATTTCCTCTTAATGCTATTGTAGTTCCATGAAGTTCTCATCAGCGTAACTTGAGGAGGAAAATTGCAAACTTCCAGAACAATTTGTGCAATCTTTTAAATAGCAAGTGACCCATGATGTGCAATCGCTGTCACAGCAGTTATGACAGCTTGATACAGAAGTTACTGGGTGAGGTTCTCTGGGCCTGTGTTACATAGGAGGTCAGATTATATGATCATAATAGTCCCTTTTGACCTTTGAAATCTGAAAATCAAAGTAGAGTTTCCTACTTCTCCCCTAAATTTGGCCTGTTTGGGTTCAGACCCATTTCTCATTTCTGAGATTTCATAGGCCAAACTCATCTGTGATGTACATCCTTTAACTTTAATGGCTTACACCAGGAATGAATTTAAGGGCCAAGTTTGCAGCTAGTGTAAGCAGGTACGATGCTATGGAAGCCAATAGAATTATTGCAGCTTATGCTAGTAGTGACTATGGCGCCATATGTGTTTTGCCTTTTGAAGGTTTTCCCCCCCCCCCCCCCCCATTCAAACTATTTCTGTTAAGGGAAGCCAGTGTTCTTTATGATGATGGTGGGCAAATACACCCGAGGGGCGAGGTTTTCAAGCGCCCAGAATAGAGGCAAATGTTCAAAAGAGCTCAGCACCCAATGTGCTAAGCATTTAGGAAAATCCATACCTTAGTTTCCAACCCAACCTCTCCTAAAGACCATTTTCATTGAACAAATAACACATGCTTGTCCTCAAGGTGGTCTTTCAAGATGTGTTTAATTGGGCCGAATTCTGACCTATCATACCTGTGCAACTTTTTATGGCCATTGTCAGAGAAGGTAGGATTCAGGGTTTTGTATTTGATGCCTGAGTTGGGTTGCTGAATCTTCCTTTTGCAAAGGGGAAAAAAAAATTTAAGGCTGGTGTTATTACATGCGCCTGCAGAGCTTAGCTGGAGTTCTCTGACAGGAGTTGTGTAACTTTTGTATTTAATTCAAAATTGGGGCAAGAGGCTATGTAAAAAAATAGCTTTATTATATTTATTTACAAAGCTGTCTCTCTGGGTTCTTCTCTGGGTGAACGGAATAGAAACAACCCTGGATAAATTGCTAGTGCCTAAAAATTACTATTGGTCTTTTGTTGTATTTTCTTAAATGTAACTCTCTCTTGAATGAATAGCCTTGCTTTACCTGGTTTTGTTGTTTTTAATTGGCTCAGGTCCTCTTTCTTTGTATTCTGCCCTTGTAGTGTGGAAATGGATAACTAGTTATGCACACTGCAAACGCAGGAGAAAAGCCCATTGGAAAAAACGTTCATTCCCCAATTCCCTTTTGTAACATTAATGAAATTAATAGTATAAGACTATACTTAAAAAGCAGACACCTTCGAATTGATGCACAATCAAATTGTTTGTATCCATCACTTTGATTATATATTTCTTCTTGCTTTTCTGTCTTCCATTACCTCCCCATGTTCAGATTTAGTTTTAACATAAATCTAACTCTGCCTGCTTCTAAAGGAAATAACTTTCCATTTTTATAGTGTCTCCTGTCCAAACATTTCAAAATGGAATGCTGGAGCAACTAAACTGAGCCTTACAGCGCTCCTATTAAGTGAGGGAGAGGCCTATAAAGATTGCTATAACCAATCGGGCTTGGTCTACAGTACAGAGTTAGCTGCCTTATGTCTACCTAACTCTGCAAGTGTCTACACTACCAGGTGGTTCCTGCTGATGTAAGTCACCCACTACACCAACCTAATAACTTAACTCCCGGGAGAGGTGTAGTGTGTCAGTGTAGATGCAGAGTTACTTACATTGCCTATTGTCTGTCAGCCCTGGGGCCCACAGCCCAAACTGTCAGCCCTGGGATGGGGTTGAGGGGGCTCCAGCTGTCAGTGCCCCACAATGCCCCACACAATTAAGTTGGTGGAAGCACTCCTGATGAGGACATGAACCACCTCAATAATTACTGTAGTGGCTGTACATCAAGCTAACTTAGATTGACTTAATTCTGTTGTGTAGACAAGGCCTAAAATGCAGCCCAGCGTATGTTGGAACCGAGCATCTGATTAACAGCAACAGCAGTGTTTAAGCTGTCCTGTGAAAATCTGCCCAAATTTGGCCAAGCTATAAGCCTTTGAAATATCAGTTTGCATATGCTCAGTAGAGACTTCTTAGATTTTTAGCAGCCAAAATGTTAATTCTGGTATTTTTTAAATTATGTGTGCATGACTTTGCAACCTTAATAATGTTAAATTAATGTAGCTTTATGTGTATAACTCCTGAGTATGCTGGCACTAGTCACGCCAGTGTAAAACTGCAGCAACAACTCCCTTTTATTATAATAAATACCAAAGGATACAAACTGTTGTTTGGATTTTAGAGCATTCTCATGCTCCTTTGGATAATCCCTTGAATATTCCAGAGTTCTCCTCTTATCCTTTAGAAAAATAATGGATGAATCAGCCCCTTTCCATATACAAGATTTTCATCATCGGTGGCAGATGAATTACCCCATAATAACCTGCAAAGGGCCCAGGGGGGACTGGCTGCCTGATACCCTTATCAGTTCCTCAGCGTGATGATAGTCTGCTGTGCTGTATACACTGCTAAGAAATATACTGAAAGGGTGCAGCAAAACCACGCTAGGCAACTGCTGCCACAGAGCCAAATCCTGCTCGCTGTGTGTGAACAGTCACAACGGCTTGTGTGATTGAGGAGAACAGGATTTAATTCTTGGTTTATACCATTCCAATACTGCTGTGGGGGAATGCTGTAGGTGAGTAATAAAGCCATGGAAAGGGCTTGCCTATTTCTTGACTTCCTAATATTTTATCATGGAGACAAGCATCAGTTTTATGTCTGCGTCAATTAAAGGTTTAGTGGGTCGGCTAAGCTGTGTCTGGGAGCACCCAGATATGGGGCCCTGGAAGGAGAGTGAAGCGAAAGGCTCAAGAGCTGCTGTTCTTGTCGCCCATGAGCGAGCATGTCTTCTACCCTTTGCCGGAAGGAATTAAAGATGCATGCGAGCAATATCGCACGTCATGGACACAAACATGCTGTATTAATAGTGGATGCTCAGACACGTTGGTGAGGAACGGACACAGAAATGTAAATAATTACAAGGAGGAGCAAGTAATAGCGCAGCCTGGAGGAGGGTTGCTGCTGTCCCTGTTGAGGTGAAATCCGTTTGTGGTGTGGTGCTTCGGGGGCAGGAGGGGAATTACAGCTCGTGCTGAAGCTGTGAGATGAAAGGCCCAAATCTCATACCCGTTCAGCAGTATATTCTTGGCCCTGTTGAGTGGGGAAAGAAATCCAAAGGAGGAAGCCAGATAATTCTGCAGTATTTGAGAAACTGAGGTGTTTAGAGTACAAATGGTGCTCGTAAACATGCACCTCATCTTATCCTGCAGCAACTCCTTCTTTCCCTGTCCCCGGCCTCTGGCAACCAGAAAGACGCTTGCACGTACTGATGTGTCAGCTGCCTTCTTGGCTGATACCAGGGGCTGAACTGGGGTTCTCCAGAGCTAAAAGGTAGTGGGCACAGATTGTTCTGTTCTATGTAGGTTATTGGAGTGCATCCATCATCACAGTAGCTGAGCACTTTCCAGTAGTGCCATAAGCAACATAACTACATATCTGTCACATGTTGCTTGGTCTCTCATCCTCAACTCAGGCAGAGAAGCCTGTACAATGGAGTGTCTTGTTTTGGGAGGGTTTTAAGATATACTTGTTGCTATGTGTTCATGTCAGAGAAGACAAGGTCAAAGAAATGCACCTGGAACAGAAGATGTTGAGGTCCTCAGTTCCTGGGGGAGTTCATACCACAGACTCGCCCCCCCAAAAGTTCTGTGTGCTACACAGATGAGTTTTACCCTCATTGTAGGCAGTCACATTGTGCTAGAGAAGTATTACAGCGGGGGGATGTGTTAGTGTAAGGTCCAGTGAGTCTTGAACCTGGGTCTGCAGAGTTATTAAGCAGCAAATACCTCCACATTGTCATCCAAGGGGAGCTGTGACTTATGGGCAGGAGAGTGTGAACAACACACTGTGGACACAGCCCACAGGAAATCCCCCCCTCAAGGTATTTGACAAACAGCAGCCATTCCCGCCTTATAGAAACCTAAGAGGCCGTCCAGGAAGTGTCCAGGCAACAATGTGGATCACTAGTTAGCTGCCATGTCCACCCTGTATTCTCTGTTCCTGTGCTTCCAGTATTGACCTCAGCTCTGACTTTGACTTTGACTCCCACTTGAAGCCCAGAACACCCACATGGACCCTGATGTCTGGTATTGACCTTCGGTCTGAACCCTGACCCGTCTCTGGCTTTGACCTTTGGCCTGTTGAAACTGATGCTGACTCTGAACAGCAGCGGTTGTTCCTGCTTACTGATGTCCTGCCTACCTTTACCCAGGATCCCCCCCCCCCCACACTCTCTCTCTCTGTCTCTCTCTTCTCCAGTTGCTTATGCCCATGTGCATGAGAGGCTGGTACAGATGTTCTGTTCATGGGGAGTCTTGATGTCTCTGGCAGCTGGCAACTCTCTGAAGCTTCTTCTCATTGATAAGTCTCTCCCTCCCTTCATGCATCCGATGAAGTGAGCTGTAGCTCACGAAAGCTTACGCTCAAATAAATTTATTAGCCTCTAAGGTGCCACAAGTCCTCCTTTTCTTTTTGCGGATACAGACTAACACTGCTGCTACTCTGAAATTCCTCCCTACTCTCATCCTCATATGGAAATGCATTGCTGAGAGACTTTTCTGGTACATCCGCTGATGAGCGGAAGGGCTAACGAGCAGACCCATGTGACTACTGCCACCTCTCCTGTATCTCTAACTAGAGCCCATTGAAACGTTTTATTAAAAACTTTTTAAAAATGAAAAATAGCCTTTTTGCACCCAAAATTTAAGTGTTTGTGAAAATATTTATTTCCCCTCCGCCACAAAATTTTTTTCAATAAGAACCTAAAAATTCAGTTTTGGAGGCCCCTCCTCCTTTTCCCCCTTTTCCTTCCTTTCCTCCTCTCCCCCCCCCCTTTTTCTTCTTCTCATTTTGTTACTGAAAAGGGATGGAAGGGGGTGGGGAGGAAATGAAAAATGTTCTCTCTCCTCAAAACTGGAAAATTTCAAAATTTTATCTTTAATTTTGTAAATTGAATTCCCTCCAATGTCCACAAAACACACGCCTCGCTTTTTGACACACTGTCCTCCTTCGGTGGCCAGGCCTTGTTATAGCATTTAGCGCATTGATGGCTGCCGCATTTGAGTCCAAAGCGTGCGGTCCCAGCTCACGTCCACAGGCAGCTGAGGCCTGCCTGTGCAAAAACCAGCTGCTAAAATGCCCGTGGGAATTTCACCAGAGCAAGGACTGAGAATTTCAGGATTAGCCCCTAAGCAACTGGGCCTTGCAGTTCTTTTCTCCTCTTAAGAAAGCTCCCGACAGCATTCTAGGAAGGGGAGAGGGGAGTGGAATTAACTTTTTTTTCTCAGCTCAGGCACGCTTTCAAAGGCGTCTCAAAAGAACAGTGCCCCATAGAGATGTCCATGTGCAGACGGAGGAAATGGTGTTGTCATGGCAGCAGCCATGTGTCCGAGAACTTCCTTGAACCAGGTGTCGCTTAGGGTTCCGTCTGACTCGGAAAACTGCAAATCAGCAGTAGCGCTGCCCAGCCTGAGGCCCGTTTGGTTTCTTTTCCCAAGATAACATTGTAATCACATCGAGTCCTCCACACCAGAGGAATCATGCTGACCGGTTTTGCTGACGTTCCCCTTTGTGTGTGTGTGTGTGTGCGTGTGTGTGTGTGTGTGCGCGCGCGCTCATTGTGCTTTCTGTTTAGAAAAACCTACAGAGTAATTAATTTCAGGGCCATTGTGCTGCTGTGGCAGGCTTCTGATTTATAGCCCATGGAACAGCTTCTGGGTCAAAGTGCACATCCGCTGTGTTAATGCTCCATGATCTTTACCCCCTTCGAGGAAATAGCAGAGAATGAGGAGATTATTGCCGCCAGACTGGGTTCCTGGTATCAACATGATAATGCCGGCACAAATTAAGTGTGAGTTATGCATACAAAGCAGCTTGGCTTCAATACAGTAAATGAATAGTCTAATAGGTTTCAGAGTAGCAGCCGTATTTGCAAAAAAGAAAAGGAGTACTTGTGGCACCTTAGAGACTAACAAATTTATTTGAGCATAAGCTTTCGTGAGCTACAGCTCACTTCGCTTCACTTCAGCTGTAGCTCACGAAAGCTTATGCTCAAATAAATTTGTTAGTCTCTAAGGTGCCACAAGTACTCCTTTTCTTTTTTGTGAATAGTCTAATGTCTTTCCCCTGGAGTAACTCTGGGTGGATAGGAGACATCAGCCAGGTTTCTGTACCAAATTGTTGTTCATGAATTTTTTTTTCTGCCTCACTATTAATTACACGTAAAAGAGCCACTTTCGGAAATGCACATGATTGCACTGGTCAGTCGTTGAGCTGATAGCCTGGTACAGCACTGTCTTTCTCTTCTGTGTTCTGTACAGTGCCTAGCACGATGGGGTCCTGGTTCATGCCTGGGCTCAGAGACATAATGGAAATAGGAATAATAAAAAGGAACAACTTTCCAGTTGCAACTAGAGATGGTTCCAAGATGCAGCCCTGGGCTGAGTTTCTGAAATTACTCCCCTGCTTCACCCCTTTCAAAGTGTCAGGATAGCCAGACTTGTTCAGACTTATCTCAAATTATCCGGTTAATAATTATCTACCTCCTAGCAATTGGCAAGCAAACTCAGAGTACAAGGTATCATGGCCACCAGTCTCTGGCTAGGGTATTATGATAATCCATCGACATTTCTGATGATCCATAGGATTTGCTCTTTTAATCAACTCCAACACGTAGGCTTTTGTGCTGGCAATTGTGAAATTGCCCAAGTGAAAGGCGACAGGCATGCCTCAGGCTGAGCACACCTCAGGAGACTTTGCTTGAACTGCAACATCTTTCTTATCTTAGTCTGATTTGCCATTGTTCAACAGAATGGTCTCTCCTTGCCCTGGCAAAGGCAATTCTCATTTGCCTTTCACTGGAAGGCCGGCAGTGCTCTTCTTCCTACCCACCCACCCTTTCTTATTTGCATCATCTGTAAGGTTTGTCCAAAGCAGTCACCAGAGCTGATGCTGTCTAGGCACATGGGTGCACAGGATTGTCCTGGAGGCGCCAGGAATTAAAGATTAATCATTAATTAAAGGTTATTTCATGTGATGATATCTCCAGGAATTCGTCCAACCAAAGTTGGCAACCTAGGGTGTGGAGTGCATTGCAGAGCACCAGTTGATGAAATGCAAGTTGTAATTGGGTGGGGTTGTCAACCGAGACCCCCTTAGACTTTCACAGTAGAGGCAACAAGTATGTGGTTATAACCAGTGATAAGCTGCCAAAATCTTAACAACGGTTCCCTCCTCACCCCACGAGGGGGTCGTTGCCCACCCCCGCACCCCAGGACTCCTGCCCCATCCAACCTCCCCCCCTTCCTTGACGCCCCCCCAGGACCCCTGACCCATCCACCCCCCCGTCTCCGACTTCCCCCAGAACCAGGCAGGAGGGTCTTGTGGGCCACCGTAGTGGGTGTCCACCCCGCCCCTAAGAGCCAGAGGCACCTGCCAGGGGGCGAGGTGGGGAGTCCCGGCGGTGCTTACCTGGGGCAGCTCCTAGGGGCGGGGGAACGTAGCTGAGGGGGGAGCAGCCTTAGGCGCCGACTCCCTGGGTGCTCCGGGGCTGGAGCACCCATGGGAAAAATTGGTGGGTGCAGAGCCCCACCGGCAGCTCCCCGCGCCCGGCCCCAGCTCACCTCACCTCCACTCTGCCTCCGCCTCCACCCCTGAATGTGCCGCCCCGCTCTGCTTCTCCGCCCCCCCTTCCCACGAATCAGCTGTTCGGCGGGAAGTCAGGGAGGGCTGAGAAGCAGGCGGCGGCTTCCCGCTCAGGCTGAGGTTGGCGGAGGTGAGTTAGGGCGGGGAGTGGTTCCCCTGCGCCCCCCCCGGGTTACCTGCTGCGGCGCGGGCGGCCCTCCTCGTGCCCACCCCCCGCCCAAGCTCACGTCCGCTCTGCCTCCTTGGGCCTGAGCGGGAAGCCGCCGCTTGCTTCTCAGCCTGCCCCCGCTTCCCGCGCGAACAGCTGATTCACGGGAAGCCTGGGTGGGGGCGGAGAAGGGGCGGCGCGTTCAGGGGAGGAGGCGGAGCGGAGGTGAGGTGAGCTGGGGCCAGGGGTGAGGCGGGGAGCTGCCGGTGGGTGCTCTGCACCACCAAATTTTCCCCTTGGGTACTCCAGGGCTGGAGCACCCGTGGAGTCGGCGCTTAAGGCGCCACTTTTGGCTGGTTAAATTTAGAAGCCCTTTTAGAACCGGTTGTCCCTCGTGGAACAACCGGTTCTAAAACCACTGGTTATAACCTAATCTGTGCACATGAGATTAGACTTTCAAAGGAGCTCAGGGCCAGAATGCTAAGTGCTCATCGTTCATATCTGATGCCTGATTTTTTTCAGAAGGACTTCAGCTCCCAGCAGTTCACACTATTCTACTTTAAAGCCCGATCCCTGGTGCCAAAGTGGAAGCTGAGCTCTATTTATTTGTATTGCGGTTCTGCTTAGGAGCCCCAGGCACGGACCAGCACCCCATTGTGCAAGGTGCTGTACAAATAGAACGCAAAGAGGGTCTCAGCCCCTAAGAGCTGACCCTTGCCATCTCAGTAGCTTTGAATCACCCATTTTTTTTCTTGATTGATTTTGTTTTTCCCTGATCTTTTTTCAACTTTTATATGGAAACATTATTAAAATGTGGGGTTTTTTTTTTGTATATTGAAAATCTAGTTTTTGGTTAATGCAAATTTTTCACAATCTTTTCAGTTTTACAAAATACTAGTGAAAAATTCTTCCTTTTTCATAGAAAAAGTCCTGTCTTCTATGGTCCTGTCTTCTATGAAGAAAACTTCATTTTAAAAACGTTATTCACTCTGCTGAGCTTTCTTGGCATAGCTGGCACCTTGTGAGCAGATTGCCCTTGTGCAGGAATTATCATGGCAGTGAAGGTTTAGTGGAGGAAACTGCCTCTTGGGCAATGTGCCCGGAGTCCTAGCAGGAAGGTGCGTGTACATGGTAGCTTATTAGCTACACTTTCTTGTGGGCTCCCAGGAGCCCCTTGTTAATTTCCCCCCCTCCAAACTGAAGGGAACAGTGGAATGATTACCTCTGCTTCTAATGTCCTCCTTTTCTGCATACTGCTAACCATCCCTAGGTAGATGATTTCCCTTGGGAAGGTCATAACTTTGCCTCTCTGAAATGGACCAAATGTCTCGTTTAAAAAAAAAAAACGTTTTGGCTCCCTACCAAGTCTTTATCCTGCTGACCCCACCCTGCTTCATATTACACACACTGAACACAAGTCTCCATAATCAATCCACTCAGCATAGTGTTCACACCAACATTTTAACAAGGGATTCCCACAAAATTCCCCCCTTAGCCTAAGATAAACCTTGTGTCTTGATTAGTATGTTTGTCAGGGTGTGCGGAGTCTCTCAGTGGTCTTGATGATGACACAGCATTTGTATTTAATCGGGATTATGAATGAACAGGTTGCTCGGTTGCTTGCCCTTTCCCCATCCCCCTTCATACTCCATGCATCTGTGGGGGGACAGGCTTTATCACAGGCTAAAGGGGCAAGTTTTTGCAGGAATCTGTTGTTAAGAAGTTGGAATGGCATCACTGGTTAGCAGCACAGCTCAAGGTCTGTGCCTTCCTTTTAAAAAACAAACCAAAATTCGTGTGTCCAGGACTCCAGGGAGAGAGAAGGGATGGGGCCAATTTCTGATCCAGATTGGGGTTCAGGCTTAATTTTGGGATCTGCTTCAATGATAAAAATATTGAGCTATTCTCATGAAATTTCAGCTGCATCTGGAAAATTAGGCCCTGTTTTGGTTTGCTTGGGTTTGGTTTTGGATCAGATCTTGAACCAACACTGTAGGAGCAGGTTGGGTCTGAGGATTTGAAGCTCAACTCCCCTCCCCCACCCTAGAACTATAAAGGGGGTTAGATTTGGGGTTTATAACTTTTCCCCATCGATAGTATGCGTGCTTTGCTGTTTGCTAGGCGCCAGTTCAGCGTTGCCAAGTACGGGTGGTCCTTGCCCCAAGTGGCCTGTGGTCTATATCAGACACGCAGTGCTGTCCAGACACCTGTATTATACGCATTGTGCAGATGAAGTTCTAGTCTCAAAACACTTACTTTTTCCCTGGTGAAAAGAGGGTTAACACCACATTGGAATATATCCCCAACTCAGTGGGCTAGGAGTTGGGTGCTAATTTATGTTCACTTAAACGAACTAGGATTTGGGAGACCTAGCTTCTTTTCCTAGCTCTACCACTGGCCTATTGGGTGACCTTGGCCAGCTCCCATCACAGGCCTGCCTTCTGCCTTGCTTTCCATGCTTTGTCTCTTTACATGGGGCAAGGGACTGTCTAGCGAGGGACCTGATCCAAAACCGGTTGAAGTCAATAGACTTCTTTCAGTCTACTTCAATGGGCTTTGTGCAGTGCCAGGGACAACTGGGCCCACTCTCAGTTGGGGTTTCTAAGTGGGGCTGTAATCCAGATTAATAAATAAATGCATGGAGATGTGTGCATTCCCCAAAGCTTCTGTGATGTATCAGACAACTCCTAATCAAATTGCAGCCCTACTGCTCTTCTGTAACTGGCTCCACATTCCTCAGACACTGGTGTAGTCAGCCACAGGGGCAAAAGCTCTGCTGGTTTTAGTGCCAAATCAAAACCCTTGCAAACATATAATCCTTGCTAATTTATCACTTAGCTCCTGACTGCAAACATTAGTACGCAGTACTCCTAGATCAGAATTACAATCGATATGACTATAAAATTATAATTACAGCAGTAGTTTTGCATTATGCAAGCACCTTACATTGATTTCTCCTTCCCTTCCCCCTCCCCCGACTGTAAATTCTCTTTCCATAGCATACCAGCTCCCTGTCTGCCATTGACTGTATTTTAAGTCTTGTCCACCACGGATGGATTTTTTTAATCAGTGAGCAAACATGCTTTCCCCTCTGCATAAAATGTTCATTGCAGTTGTAAAAAACACATTTGAGAGGTGAGTGACAGCAGAAAGGAACTGGATTGTGCAGTCCTGACATAGATTGGCAAGCGCTTACCTAGCTATGAGGTTCCAGTGACCTGTGCATGCAAGTGCCCACCACTGTGATTACAGCTTGCACAATGCAGCTTAGTTTAAAGGGTTTGATGCCTTGGGGTGCTGGAGCACCTCAGGATTGGTGCTCTGGAACGTTTAAATAAAAGGAGCATTGCCACTCCGCAAACCCACCCCGTCTTGTACTTCTTGAACACACAAGTGGTGTCTACAATGCAATCAGGAGGTGTCATTGCAGCAGTGTGGGGATACCTGAACTAGCTTTGATCAAACTAGCTCGCTAAAAATAGCAGTGTAGTTGCAGAGACATGGACTAGCCACCAGAGTCATAGCCAGGTTTCTGAGCAGGATTGTGTTCAAGAGCAGTACAAGGCTGGGTGGGTTTTCAGTGCTAATTTTATTTAAAAGATCTAGACCCCAAAGCACCAATTCCTAGGTGCTCAAGTGCCTTACGTGTCAGAACCTTTAAACTAAGTATCTATGAATGGCTGGATTAAGGGTGACCGGGTGTCCGGTTTTCAACCGGAACACCCGGTGGAAAAGGGACCCTGGTGGCTCCAGTCAGCACAACTGACCAGGCCGCTAAAAATCCAGTTGGCAGGGTTGATGGGCTCCCTACCTGGCTCCATGTGGCTCCTCAGAAGCGACAACTAGTCCATCAGCTCCTAGGCATACGGGGCAGCCCGGGAGGCTCTGTGTGCTGCTCGAGCACCAGCTCCACAGCTCCCATTCGCCAGGAACCACAGCCAATGGGAGCTGTGGGGGCAGCACCTGCAGATGAAGGCAGCATGTTGAGCCCCCTGGCCACCTCTCTGCCTAGGAGCCGGAGGGACTTGTTACCGCTTCCGGGGAGCCGCCCAAGGTAAGTGCTACCTGGAGCCTGCACCCCAGCCCTGAGCCCCCTCCCACACCAAAACTTCCTCCTGGAGCCCACACCCCAGCCCCTTGCCCCAGCCCTGAGCCCCCTCCTGCACCCCAACTCCCTGCCCCAGCTCAGAACCCCCCTGCATGCCAAACCCCTCGGAATCACCCCCCAGACCTGAGTCCCCTCCTGCACCCCAAACCTCTCATCCCAGGCCCCATCCCAGAGCTCACACCTCCAGCTGGAGCCCTCACCCCATCCCGTGCCCCAACCCCCTGCCCCAACCTGGAACCCCCTCCCACACTCCAAACCCCTGCTTCAGCCCAGAACCCCCTCCCACTCTCTGAACCCCTCAGCCCCACTCCCCAGACTGGTGTCCCCTCCTGCACCCCAAACTTCTCATCCGTGGCCCTATCCTAGAATCTATATCTCCAGCTGGAGCCCTCACCCCCTTCCATGCCCCAACCCCCTGCCCCAACCCGGAGCCCCCTCCCACACCCTGAACCCCTCATTTCTGGCCCCACCCCAGAGCTCTCATGCCCA
The DNA here is from genome assembly GCF_009764565.3 of Dermochelys coriacea. Lineage (NCBI taxonomy): Eukaryota > Metazoa > Chordata > Testudines > Dermochelyidae > Dermochelys > Dermochelys coriacea. The sequence continues at coordinate 23,562,297 of NC_050082.1, forward strand.
GCCAAAGCCCTGCCCCACTCCCACACCCCTGCCCCAGCCCAGTGAAATGAGTGAGTAAGGGTGACGGAGAGCGAGCGATAGAGGAAGGGGGGGATGGAGTGAGCAGAGGTAGAGCCTCAGAGAAGGGGCGGGGCAAGTGTGTTTGGTTTTGTGCAATTAGAAAGTTAGCAACCCTAGCTGGATTGTGCAACCTTTACTCACAGTTGTGGGCACTTGCTTATGTGAATCAATGGGACCTCAAACCTAAGTAAGCACTTGCCATCCTGAGTTAGAATTGCACAGACTAACCCTAGACCTCATGAACCAAACTTGACTTTTGCGGGGAAGGGCCTAGTACTGTTCTCAGTTACACTGGTGTGAATTAGCTGTGACAGAGCACAATCAGTCCCAAGGGAAATCTGGAGTACCTGTATGGAAATCATTTGTTACTCCAGGTTTACTGACCGAGAGCAGAACGTGATCTCTTTTTTTCATTGTCCTCCTTGAGCAGCAAGTTCTCCTAACACTTAATAACAATGTCTACCAACACAAGCATATTTCAAATCCGTTTGATTTTCATAGTTCATCCAAGGATATTTTCCCTGGTCATTTCCCATGTCCTCTGGTATCCATCACTTTAAAAGTGATTTCACCTTTTAGAAATGCTCAACATCATACATTTTAGGAAAGCTCATCTTACAAGGTAAAACATCTGTATTCAGGCTGTAAAAGGAATACAATTGTAGCGGTGACGGGAAAAGCCTCTCTTTGATTTTTTTTTTTTTTTTGGACACATCTTCTGTATTTTTAGTCTGCTGCTTCGAATAGGAAGAAAATATTCCTGCAATCTGTCTTTGTGCTTTAATGTTAGTTCACGTTTCCCATGGAGGGCTCTTTCTGTGAAAGGCATAAAAAGACTTTCCCCAGATGGCTAAACCATCTGGAAAACCCAAAAACCTGGACTAAGCTGACTTTAAAACAAACTTTCATTTTAATCCTCCCAAGCATTGTGGTTTGATCCGGAAATGGAAAAAGCATCACACTGATCAGTATGATACCTTTAAATTCATCTTGCCCTCAATGGATTGGGGAGCTGAATGGGTGAAAGGAGGGTTCCCTCCCTGATCGAATGCTAACGTCTTGCTCAGAAAACCCTGCAGCCAAATCGATATTGCAGAAGCATCGTTTAATTAAAATGCTCATGACCAATGTTTAATTTATGTTCCTCCGTGGGGGTGGGGAATCCATAGGCATTGGACCGTTTGCAAGCGGTGGAATAGAGCTCAGGGTCCAACATGTGCTTAATGGGAATCCAAACTAGCAGCATTGAGAATGTAGCAAGTTGTCGTGTTCACCCCACCCCACCCCAGAGCTGACACAGCCATGACAGATGTGGGCTTCAACAGTAAAACACCAAATGGCCATCTTGACCCCATTGCCATCCTAATAAAAGCAAAGCAGACACCCTTTCCTTTTTTCTTCTCCTCTGTTTGTTCATCCAAACCTTTCAGGCTTATCATAATTTGTCGCTGTCAGGCCCAGCTGAGCAAACCTATTTAAGGAGATCAGTGTGTGGAACGCTCGCCACCTGGGAGAATTAGCTTTGTTGCACAGAATCAACGTTTCAGAACCATCAGGATGCTAAAAAAGGGTGTGTGTTTGTTTTAGCAGGTTTTTATGAAGCATGGACTATGCTGAATCCTAGTGCTTCCTAGATGATGATCGAGAGAGATGACAAATGGCCAGGATCTAGAAATGGTGAATTGAAGGAAGGAAAACAATTAAAAGGAAAAGAGAGAGGTAATGAACTTCTGCTTATCTAAAATCCCCTCTGAAGCTTCCTTCACTTCCTGTCTAGGGCAGATTCTTTCATTTCCTTCCAGGTGCCATACTTTTTTATAGATTGATCTCTTCATTTTTTAATCCTTTCTGACTATGAAAAACTCTCTCAGCTTCATCGGTCCCTCTCACGATTCTCTCTGGATTAGGTCACCTCAAAATCTCATATTTTATTCGGTGAGAATCAGCCCAACTCCCCATAATGTTCCCTAACTTAGTTTCTTGAGGCACCTTAGAGACTAACAAATTTATTTGAGTATAAGCTTTCGTAAGCTACAGCTCACTTCATCTGATTTCTTGAGAGACCTGTTATCCCCTCTTTTGCCCTACGCTGAGTACTTTCCAAGGCAGGGGAGCATTGGCAGGAAACAAAGCCAGGGATGCTGCAAGCGCTCTTGCAGAGGGAATGTCCTTTCGTGTGTGGGTGTGCCCTTCTCTTTCTCTGAACTGGGTCGAGTCCCATTTAGTCTTACTCCACCACCACACTAGGGAGACCTGATCTTGCCATTGTTTCCATCTGAGGTCAATGGGAAATTTAGCTGCAGATTGCTGGCAGGTTCCTGTCGTGGCTTGTAATGTGAACTGGGGTACTCCAGCATGAAAAGTGCTATGTACGGGTTAGCTTATTATTCATTATGTAATTTGGCTAAACAAACACAAACTCTGTCATAGATAATTATAACACTAAGGCGAGTCAACCAGGCTTGAAAGTTGCATTTGGCTCTCCCCTGTCCCTCCCACATCCTGCCCTTCCTTCTAGGTTTTACTTGTGAACAGCTGGTATGTTTGAGTGTCTTTTGAAATAGGTTATTTAGCAATCCCTCTTCCCTGTTTTTTGAAGCACAAATGTGTATATGTGTGACACTCCATTTCATAAGATTCACAGTGGTACCCAAGAGCAAAAACGGACCGATGACAGGGCCATGAGTCGCCTCCTGTATCTTCAAAAAGAAAAGGAGTACTTGTGGCACCTTAGAGACTAACAAATTTATTTGAGCATAAGCTTTCGTGAGCTATAGCTCACTTCACCCGGGTGCTGAGCACCTTTTTGTTAGCTCATAGATACCATTGACCAGTTTTCATTTACACAAAGGGCCCGTTACACTACCAGAGTGGCATAAAGTGGCCCCGGTGCAACTGAGAATCAGGCTCATTGTCATCTGGTGGGATTAAAAAAAAGTTAACAGAAGGAGAACTCTGGTCCTGACCCTGCTGTCCCTGATGCTAATGTTACTCCGTTGGGTTCACTGAAATTTCACTGGGGGTAAAACCGTTAGGTGGACTGAATCAAGTCCAGTATTTAGGAATCCTTATATGCTGGATGCTACTCAGCAGCAGTCTGTCACCTGCCATGGTAAACTGTACTAAGGTCTTAATTAAATGTCAATTTAGATTAGTTTGTTTTTTTGCCTAAGGAAAAAAGAATCTGCCACCTCCACAAGAATCTGACCCATGGAAGCTCAGGGACCCAAATTTCTGCAGTCTTCAGCAGAAGATTACAGGACTTCTATGGGCAGAAAATGAAAAGTCAGAGTAATATTGGGAAAGAATAATGCGGGGGAAAGAGAGCTGGTTAACGATATGATACAAAGCATTCCCAGTCTAACGTTCACTGTTGTGTGTTGCCTGAGCTGGGGCTAGCCAGCAAGCTGCAGTTGTCTTGCCAAACTCGGTGGCTTTTGCTCTTTATAACCCGCACTGGTATCTCATCTAACCTAATGCACGGAATGACAGATGACTTGCCTATATCAGGCATTCCAGTACCAGGAGGAAGTGAACAACCTGTGAAAGCTAGGATGTGACTGTTGCAGTGCTCTCCTGCTGGAATTCTGGACAACAGGAAGAACTGGAGGCAATCAACCCACACAAGCATCTGAGGCAAGACCAGAAATGTTCCTTTGAGGGAGCAGCTTGCTGATTAACTGTTCTCTGTCTGCTGGGAAATAGCTTTAAAAAAAAAAAATCCTCTGAAGTCACTGGCTTGACCTGGATTGGAAACGACAGCTTTGCACGGCTCCCACTTGAAACCAGACCTCTGAGTTTGGGAAAACGTCCAATCTCAGGTTTTTTAGCTTCTGGTTCTGTTATGAAAGTGTTGCCAAGAGAAAGAAGCAGAAAACCCGGATGCCGCAAGAGACTCACTGGTGTGGCTCTGAGAAAGTGAAAAGAGAGCTTTTTGAGCAGAGTGCCGGCTATAAAGGCAGATGTGGAACTCTGAGCAAGGAAACTGCCCCGCTTTGATCCTGCTGTGCTCAGGGAAATGTGACTTTATCCATTCTTGGTACATAAACAAGGTTGCAGCAAAAGAATTCCTGACTCCATCACCAATTTCTTCTCCTAACAGAAACTACCTGCAAAACACCAAATATTGACTAGCTGCGCAGGCTAAAAGGGGTAACAGCACTATCCCTGCCATCAGTGCTTCAGGTCCTGACACTGGCCTGTAGGAAGGTCAACTCTAGGATCTCTCCAGAAAACTGGCCCTGTTCTGAAAGGAATGCGTATGCAGGTCTGTATGTGGTAGACGCTGCTAGGGCTTGGAGCCTTGTATTCTAGCTTGCTTCTAATTACTTCAGATCAGCAAAGGACTCGCTTGGACTTGGGAACGGCTTACAGACTTATTTCCCAGAGGTGTGCAGCATGTGTATCCGGCTTTCTTTATTCCCACTTAGTCTCCATTGAGCTGGACAGTCAGTAACTGTGCGGCACTTAGACATTCAGCAGAGCTAGCTCACCTCTGGCTTCCCCTCTCATCCAGGAAGCTGCCCGTTAGGAAGCCTCCTGGAGACCCTTGGCATGAATACAATCTGTCTGTGGAATCACTCGGTCAGCCAGCCAGCATTGCGATTCACTCAGTAACAGGGCTCAGGGCTGGAGAATGTAGGCTCCGTGCTTGGCACTCACTTTCTAATCCCTAGATGAATGTGTCTGCGGGGGGGGGGGGGGGGAGGAGAAGAAACTAATTATCAAACCTGTCTCAAACAGAAGCATGTGTAAACTGGAGCTTAGCTGTGGAATGTTAAGTATTTTGGAAAGAGTGGTGGTGCTAGGCTCTACCAAGTGGGAAGCTAGGGTGGATTCCTACCTCCGGCTGTCACGCCCCAGGCCTTATGAAGGTGGCAAGCCCTGTGCAGACCGCACTTTGAGACCCTTGGCTGGAGGGAAAGACTTCTTCCTCGCCTGGTATAGATTCTGTTAGATGAGAAAGGATGATTCTCTGGCAGGGTGGGAACTAAGAGTGTGAAGATCTGTGCAGCTGAATGGGTTCCTGGAGTGCAGGCTCTACTGGGTTGGCGTTGGCAAGATTCCTTGAACGTCATTCACGTCGCAATACAGTTCTGGGCTTGGCTCGGAATTGCCAGACTATGGCAGAGCCCTAATGTCTTCAGATTCACCCAACTCTAACTAAAATCCATCCTGCCTGCCTTAGTCCCAGAAACAGCTTAATCCCCCTTTAGAGCCAGAGGCGCGATAACACATTCCTTTAGCTGCAGACATGCCAGCATTGGAGAGAGAACCTTTTCTGCATAACTGATGGCCATGCACAGTCACGTGGCATGCACGTGTGATCACATATCATTCCTGCCGATCATAGGTGCCAAGCACAACTCATTTAGAGCTGGGTTCTGGCCAGCCCCTCAGTGGGTGTACTAGTTCAGGGGAAGCTGCTCATGCCCTTCTCCCTGCCTTATGTCCTGCATAGAATCCTCTTTGGGTGGCCTGGTTCATTCTCTCCTCCAGGCACCGGCTGCATGGAAGGGCAAAGATCCACAGATAGATGGAAGATGCTCTTTGTGCAGCAGAGCACATGCTGCTGAAAAGCCCCAGGAACTGAGGCAGTCCTCCAGCTGCTGAACAGTCTTCCCTCCACGTCCCCTCTAAGGCAGGTCCAACCATGTCCAGGGCGCCGTCCATGCCCTAGATGCCCAACCAGGCATTCAGCACGCTCTGCGGGAGGTTCTGCGGAGGAGACCCCAGTGCCTCCTTGCACACAGCCTCCCCTGCTACTGCCCCTTGGAAAGCCAACAGAGGAAAGTAGAGAGATCCTTTCTCAGCTGCTTCTGGCTGTCAGCAAGACGGGGGACCCTGCAGTGTGGGCAGGGAAGACCCACAAATATTGCCGGGGAATGGGGGTGGGTAACAATTTGAGAAAATCCCAGTAGGACGGAGAATGGCTTAGGACAGCTGTGTGAAACACACTGAGCGGCTTGTTATCTTCACGTTCAGCAGAGACATTAAACCACAGGGTTTGTCTATGTCTGTCCCGCCCTCTGAAAGGCACCTTCCCCTCCTCCACTGCAAGAAAGACAGCAAGAATATATGCACCCACAACAGCTGCTTCAGCAGCTCAAGAAATATTGTATAATTATCCCACTCCTGGCCTGCCAACAGCTTCAGCAAGTGGCACATTTATTATGCTCTCCCTCCCGCTCCCCCTTTCTTCAAGAGACCAGTTGAGTTCCCAGCTGTTTACTGCAAGTAGGAGTTCAGAGAAAATTCTGTGCTCCAGGGCAGCAGAGACCAGCCTCGGCCCTTCATGTGCAGGCCAGGTGGGTCCTTCTCTTTACCTGTTGTTGTGTGATGGATTTGCCCGGTAGGAAGAGAGGAAGCTAGTGACCCTGGGGCTGCCAACGTGAGATTTACTATTTCTTGATTGACTGGGTGCTGCTGCCATTGCCAGTTTTTAGCAAGGAGAGGTGGCCAGCTCGGGAGGAGGAAGAGCATTAATGGATTCAGACCTAATGAGTGGGTTAAGGTTGTGTCACATGTGGATAAGGTGCTACCATTGCTGACCTCCTTACTGATTCCTTCCATCCACTCAAGAACTAATTTCACTCAAGTAGCAGGAATTTATCTCCTCATTAATATTTTCTATAGCATCCCATCTCTTCCTGTACTGTTTTCTGTCCTTTCCATATAAACCCCCTACAATTCCTCAACCGCATCAAAACATGTCTCCTTTGGACTGTGCGTAGAGCCGGGGTCTGGGAACTGGGATTCTTGAGATCCATTCCTGTCTCTACCACTGAAAAGCTAAATCCCCTTGGACAACTCACTCACCCTCTCAGTACAATTAGAAGAGCGCCTATCTTCCTCGAGGGACTCTGTGAGGCTTAATTAATGTTTGGCAAATGCCTGGGCGGCCTTGCAATGAATCTCTGTAGAAGTGCTACAGACCAAACCAAAACTCAAAAAGAAATATGGCTTTACTCCTCTCTTAAAGCATTTCCTTTTCATTTCTTCTATGATGCCTGCACTATCTTCCCTCTCCTCCATAGGGTGACACTTAGCCCATCTAATCATGTTTTCCAGTGGACAGTAATCTATGTACAACCATGGTAACAGAGGCGATTGAGTTTAATCTCTTGGTCTTCAACTCTTTCCTTCACTTGGATTGGCAGATTTTGCTTACGGTGAAATAAGCATAAGCTACCAAATGATACCAATGATACAAATATACAAATGACACCAATGAGGATGTCCGATTGAGGATTCTTGTAAGCTTCCTGGAACTCGAGGGCCTGTTTCTCATTTAAGGCTCCTTTAGAGTACCCTAGCATGTAATTTACACCCACGGTATGGCTTGTATAGTCTGCTAGAGTGACAAAAAGGAACCTTAGGCCTAGTCTACAGTAAAAAGTTAGGTTGACAGTTTCATTGTTTAGGGTATGAAAAATTCACACCCCTGAGTGATGTAGTTAAGGCGACCGAAACCCTGGTATAGACAGCGCTAGGTTGACAGAGGAATTCTTCTGTCAACCTAGCTACAGCCTCTTGGGGAGGTAGATTACATACACCGGCAGGAGAACTCCTCCTGTCAGCGTAGGTATTGTCTGCATTGAAGTGCTACAGCAGCACAGCTGTAGTGTTTCAAGTGTAGAGAGGTTTTTAGGATATGTCTAACTCACGTGTGGGTCTGATCAGAGGCCATCTACTGGCTCAGGCCCCTATGGGCAAGTTCACACAAAACAGACCAGGGATGGGGGGGAGGGGAAGGAGGAGGAGGTCTCCCTCATCACTGTTAGCCCAGTGGTTGGGGTTCCCACCAGGGATGTGGGAAGCCCCCAGTTAAAGTCCATCATCCCCTGCAGTGAGGAAAAGGGATTTGAATAGAGATCTGTCACTTCTCAGGTGAGTGCCCTAACTCTTGGGGCTCCCTCAGTCCCTCCTATTGAAGCAGTTCCACTGAGAATAAATAGAGTAATTGGAGCAGGGGACTGGAAACTGGGTCTCCCACTCCTGGGTGAGTGCTCCTACCACCAGGCTAGAGAGTCGCTTGTGTGTCCTCCCTCTCTGCCTCATGTGATTCTTTATTTATAGATAGCGGAACAGCTTCAGCAGGAGAGATTGACGGCCCCCCACCTCAGAATACCCCATAGCGAGTGACGTGGCAGATCCTGATTCAAATGCCTTTTCATTGGGGGACTTACACCAGGGGTCTCCCATATCCCTGCTGAGCACCTTAACCACTGGGCTAAAGGTTGTGGGAGAGGTGGTTGTAGTCTGCCACCCCCCGTCTTTTTGCACAAAATGGCATAGACCCGAAACTCCAAAGAGTTTCCAGCTGCGAATTGCTAGCAGAGCTCCATACCTCCCTGCCATCCAGATTCAGGCGCTTCGCTGATCCCCAAGAGGGGGTGATGCTTACAGTACACCCGTCTTGTCGGCGGCTCCCAGCATTTTGTGATTCACGGTCTAAGGCACCCCTCTCACCCCATTCATTGTACAGGGAGTCTAGGCACCTAACTCTGCCTTTGGGAATCCCAATGTATTCCAGAATTTTTTTAGGTGCCTAAAAGTTAAATGTTCTGACACTGGGCATCACTCCACCGAAGTACCTGTGTGAATCTAGGCCACAGAGCAAGTGACATGTCTTAGGTCATGTGGGCATTCAACGGTAGACAGACACTTGCACCCAGGTCTTCTGAGTTTGAGGCTTGTGCCCTAGCCACTGGACTATTTAGCCTTCAAAGACTAAGCCCCTACAGAGCAAAAGCTGCAATCATTTCTTGCTACTCTGTCAAGACTAGGCTTTGGCTGGCATGTCCAAGAAAAAGGACCTTCTCCTTATTTGGCATTTTCTCAGACTTGCCATGTTCTCGGAAAAGCTTTATCTCCCTAGTCAGAACAAAAAGATTTATGAGCAAGTTCATTTTATTGTTGCATTGGGTTTTAATCTGTGGCCAATCTCATTTTCCTTTCACCTCCCTAAAATGAAGCATATAAATATGCCTCTGGTGCCCTTATTTAAGACTAATGATTCATAACTGTTACACACATGCGTGCACACACACACACACACACACACACACAGAGAAAAGTGAGAACTGCAGAATTTGGTAGAGAGCTGCACCCACTAGGAAACTTGCTAAATGAGTCACTGGAAACTGCTGGGCAGGAAGCAATGTGCTGTGTTCTCTGACTTCCCAAGGGAAAAAAAAAACCCTCCTACAAAGCAGTAAGAAGTTTCATCTCTCTGACCTATGCAGAACACAGGCATTTCTCACCACACATTAGCATATGATTGAACCGTACTAAGGAGGTGACGATGCTGGCAGCGCTGGCAGTTTTGCTCAGTTTGGTCACTGAAAGCGTGTCGGCTTCTAGACGGGCCTTTAACGTGAGAGTGCCAGGAAAACAGCAGCTAGGCACTGCGGAGAAAGGCCTGGATCCTCAGTTGCAGCCAAGATGTGCTCGTGGGGCGATGGACGTACAAGAGTGGCTTTAAACCAACTCTGGGCTTCCCCCGATCCTGCGCTGATCTGCCTTGGATTGGTACCCTAGCTCCCAAGCCGCAGCGTGGCCAGCCAGGGATAGTTGGCACATAAGGATGACTAGGCCAGAATAGGGGTAGCATAGGAGCTGCTCTGGTAGCTCCTCACTGACCAGGGTCTCCCTGGGCAGGGGGAATCCTCCATGGGGCAGCTTTGGCCTGCTGGAGCATTGCAGAGCTGCCTAACTGTGGAGGAGAATGGGGCCCAGCCAATATGCCTGTTGTCGGTGGCTTTTTGGAAAAGGACAAAAGGACAAAGACCCAGGGATAGGTGGAAGTGGCTGCACTGCCAGTCATGCTAGACACCCTCAGAGAGCAGTCTGGGGTGTGTGGCCTCCCCATTTCTGCACTATCGGGCGGACTGTGGCTGGCACAGGGCTTGGTAAGGAATGCATGCTACTCCTGCTCAAGCGAGACATAAGCCTCCAGCGGTTCAGTGCCCCTCCATGTCCATCTCATCGTAATTCATAGTAGAGTCCTCTACAGCCTTGTCCATCAAGGGAAAATGTGATTGGCTGCTGTCTGCATCGCAGGTCAGTCGGGCGGGGCAGGGCATAGAGAAAGCAAGATTCCATTATGCCTGGTGCATCATTGTTGACTTTACCAGATCAGCCCTGATGCCTTATTAAACAGAAGGAACCAAGCTTTGCCTCAGGCACTGAGATGACCTTGCTGTGCCCAGTTTTGACCTGGTTAAAGCATACGGCCAGCTGAGCTGTAGGTGTTTGCAGGACAAATAAGGCAAGTGACAGGGGCATTTCAGATTTTGATCTTAATAGTGTTTGCTCTTCTGATCCGGTTATCACAGCAATGAAAAACAAATCTGTCCATATAATATCAAAGGATGTTTTAATCACCTTTTATAAGATATCGTGATTTGCAAATTTCCAAATGCAATTCATAGCCCAATCCTGTTCCTATTGAAGTAAATGGCAAAACTCTCGTTGGCTTCAGTGGTAAAGGTCAGCTATTAGCTACTAAGGAAAAATAGGACTTGCATATTTAATTAATTTTGACCTGGGCCTAATTTTCTCTAGAAGTAGTTTTGATCACCCTAACTATAGAAATGGTAATGCAGGGGCTGATCAATGAATAATCTCCCATTGGTTTTTGTGGCCTTTTGGACGCGGTCCCTAAAGTTATAGTGTGGTAATTATTTATGTTGTAACAGTATAAAGGTGTCAAAATAGTTAAGCATTAGATGTCTAGTATAGGCTTGTTACAGTAGATTTTTGTGGCTTTTGTTCTCTTATAATGTAGCTCAAGCACAAGAAAAATTTTAGGCTTTGTCTTGGTTTAATGGAGGGTGGAAAAGGTTTGCGATAAACGTGCTTGTTATGGACCGAAGATGTTTAGGCAGATGATATTTAAAGTGCTCATTGTATCTTGCCACCTGCTGTACTGGAATTCAACACAGCCAGTCTTTCTTGAAGATTAAATTATTGTTGGTATATGCAGTTTCTAATGTGCTAAAAATGTCTCCGGTATTAGCCTCTGAGGCATTGAGCTGATCTTTGAGAATTGAAAGCCAGTACAGAATCAACATTCATGCTCACTTTGCTCAACCAAAGAGATCCTCCAACGCCTAGGATGGGATCCCAATCTTGACACCAAATGCATATAATTAGCTGCTTTCTCAACATGATCTGTCTCAACATGATCCAAGGTTACCTATACACTCTAAAATCTCATGAAGGAGGGAGGCACAGAACATTCAACTACAAAAAGGGAGAGATCTGTGCATGTTCTTCCTGAAAAAGTAGCCTCTAGAGTCCAATAATTCTCCTTTGTGCATGATAATATCTTCTAGCAGTAGCTAAGAGAAAGATTGTATATCATGAGAGGGAATTCTAAGAATTTCCACACTGAATCAGACCAATAGTCCATCTAGCTCAGTATCCTGTCTTCCAGCAGTGGCTGGTACCAGATGCTTCAGAGGGAATGAGCAGAACAGGACAATTATCAAACGATCCATCCCCTGTCATCCAGGCCCAGCTTCTCACTGTCAGAGGTTTAGGGACACTTAGAGCATGTGGTTGCATCCTTGACCATCTTGGCTAACAGCCATTGATGGACATATCCTTCATGAACTTATCCAGTTCTTTTTGAACACAGTTATTCTTTTAGCCTGCACATTGAGCAGATGTTTTTAAAGAACCCTGCACAATGATTCTAAGATCTTTCTTTAGTGGTAACAGCTAATTTAGACCCCAGCATTTTGTATATATAGTTGGGATTATGTTTTCCAATGTGCATTACTTTGCATTTCATCTGCCAGTTTGTTGTCCAATTACCCAGTTTTGTGAGATCCCTTTTGTAACTCTTCAGTCAGCTTCAGACATTATGGAGTAATTTTGTATTGTCTGCAAACTTTGCCACCTTACTCTTTACCCCCTTTTCCAGATCACTAATGAATACATTGAACAGCATTGGTCCCAGTACAGATCCTTTGGGGACCCTGCTATTTACCCCTTCTGCTGTGAAAACTGTTTATTCCTACCCTTTGTTTCCTATGTTTTAACCAGTTCCTGATCCATGAGAGGACCTTCCCTTTTATCCCATGACAGCCTACTTTGTTTAAGAGTCTTTGCTCAGGGACCTTGTCAAAGGCTTTCTGAAAGTTCAGATACGCTACAGCCACTGGATCATCCATGTCAATGTTTGTTGAGCCCCTCAAAGAATTCTAATAGATTGGTGAGGCATGATTTCCCTTTACAAAAGCTATGTTGACTCTTCCCCAATATATTGTGAGCCTATAACTTAAAGCTGTTGGGATATGGAATTGTTTGGTACAATAAGGATTTTCTGAATCTCTTCTCTGGTTTTCCCTAAAGACATCTTCCAATCCCAGCCTGCATTTTCATAAGTGTTGTCATGTAGCATTCAGAAATGACAACATTTTGTTTTGCAAAGTCAAAAATGGTTCTGCTTCAGTTGCATTTTATCCGGCCCACAGAGTCTAAAAAGATGGACGATGGTCATACATACAACTCTGGTTTTATTCTATCTCTCCCATGCACCCTGATGAAAAGGAGATTTGTGGAAGGAATGTGTGTGTGGGAAAACAACAAGAATGCTCCATCAGGTTCAATATTCTGGTCATGGGCTAGGTAAACAAGGAGGAGCCCATGTTAAGCCTGAGAGGAGTGAGGGTGGAAAAACTGCAGAAACAAGATTCCCAGATCCGCTAAATAAAATTACGGCTGTGACCAGATATATCAGGTACTGCATGAGTTAAATACAATGAGCCACACTAAACTCTAGTGTAACACCACTGATTTCAGTGCAGTTGCACTAGGGGTGAATTTGATCCAGAAGTTTTTATTCAGCTTCACTGAGTTATTGAGCCATCTGGCTGAGTGCTCCATAAACAGTGGCTTCTTCAAGTCCATGTGGGAAAGCAATATATTGTCTCAAGTGGATGTTATGTTTCACACAATGCCCGGCCCAAATGTTTAAAAAAATATCTTTGACAATTATCTTCTGTGTTAGCAAATCAGACAGAGCAAGAGTAGATTCCTTTGGAGGAGGCTAAAGGTGATTTATTTCCTGGTGTCTAGATGTTGCCTTAAAATCTGATCCTGAGAAATGCAGAACAATTGGCTTCAGGCATCATCCTGAACAAGGGTTTGCCTGTGAGCTGCACCACTCCAGGAGCAGACTGGTGAGGGCATTGTGACTCTGAGTCACACACTTCCCAGTCACCGCCCTGGAGCGATTCAGCTCCACCTTCCCCACTCCTTGGCCAGTGTAGCTAAGTCTCTGTCTATTCCTTGCCCATCTACTCCAAGGAGGGATGAAGCAGATATGGAACCCAAAGTCTGGATAGCCCACATGGAGATATTTACTCCATTTTGCAGGCACATAGCCCAAGACACATTCTAGGCCTGAAGAAATGGGTCCTAGAGGTGTGACCTCTGCCAGACTGAAGACTCTGTCAGAAGTGACCACAGAAACATATAGAAAAATAGCATTTTTTTTTTAAACCTGAGAAGCAAGAGATGGGTTTGATGCACTGACAACACTGCTTCAACGACATGAAGGAGACGCTCCACTGTATTATCTGGCTACAGTCTACAATCCTTATGCACTGAAAAACTCCAGGGCAGTGGGGGAACATGAGAAAGGTGGGAGCCGGCTATGAGATTAAGCCTCTTGAGTTTGTGTAAGTACAAAGTGTGCAATAACTAATAGGAACACCAACCTGGGAAATAGAAAGCTAGTGGGGACTAGAGTGTCTGGGTGAAATTCTGATCTGACTGAAATTGGTGCTAAAATTCCTATTCTCTGAGGCAGGATTCCACGCTACAATGGGAGCTTAGGTCCCAATGCTACACTGAGGCCTTTGTACCAGGGGAGGAGGGGGTCTCTTTAACTCCACTGCTGCTGTGCGTGCTCTCAGCGACAGGTCTCCAAAATTCACAATGCAGGATCGCAGCCAGTTGATCATTTTGCGATGGATGTCCTAGAACATCACTCTCTGAAATGTAATCATTGCTGACAGAAATCCAATTAAGATTAAGCATCTACAAATAATTATATAGTGTAATTTTGTATCTAAAATATGGAAAACCAAAGAGCTTAAACATAAGTGACTGATTTCATTTTACTTTGAATATATGGACAACCCACCTTGTGAAATGCACAAACCATACAGTATATGGAAAACCAATATATCTTCCATACTGGCAACAAATCATTGATTATTATTCTAGAGGTGAAATATCCTTGCTATACCATGTATTTTGGAGGAGACACAGCTTTTCACTCCTGCTTCTTGACTGAATTTCCTAACCTGAGGAATGATCACACTCTCTGTGCAATGATTCAGGTTTGCTGTAAGGAAAACTTGCTTCCCAGAAGTTTTAAACAGTGTAACTGGCAAATGTAGTGCAATTCTGTAGGTCTGTGTGAAATACAACCTGACTTCTTGATGTAGAGAGAAGCACAGAGTAGAAGCTGTAAGGATGCAAACCCCAAATCATGACAATAGCAATATACTGGGGGGAAGTGGGGGGTGTCTTCAGCCTCCTGATTTGGAAAAGGCTACTGAGTGCACAGTGCTGAGAGAGATCACAGTGGAAGCTATGTTTAATCAAATGGTTTCCACTGAAGTCAGTAGGAGTTGAAGGCACTTGGCACCTGGCAGGATGGAGTGGCTTAGCTTACTACAGTGCTACTGAAACATGGGATGTGCCCCCAGAAGTCTCGTGTCACACACAAGGTAGCACGGTGCCAGTGCGAACACAGGGCGTTAACAGCAATTCGACTGTTGTTCTGTAGCATTGCCACTCTCCCTTCTGGTATGCTAAAGTAAGGGAAGCAACTCGAAGGCAGATCACTTGGGTTAACTCTAGCAAAGATACAGTAGAGGATATAAAATAGCGGAGCCCACAAATAAAGGCTAGCTCTCTTGACTGTGAGCTAGGAGAACTGCATGTAAAAGAGGAGTCTACTGCAAGAACGCTCTTGAGAGCGTTCGAAGACAGCCAGGTATCGGCAACTCACCGCTGTTCTTCCTGCTTGTGAGTTTATGGGTTTGGCCCAGTAGACCTAGCAGCTAGCTGCACGGTGAAAGGATGAATCAGGAGAGCAGGGCACATCACGTCTGACAAAGGCTGGAAATGAAATGCTTGATTAAATGAGCCCTGAAAGGCAGAGGCTTGAAACCCAGTCAAGGGTTTAGTTATTGCCTGCAATTGTGGTGGTGGTGCGGAGTCGTTGCCCAATTAGGATAATAAAGTGGAGCTCCATTTGAAAATTAGTGCCTAGCTTAGGTGAAATGTGCAGTAAAGTCTCTGAGCTGGTGAATCCTCCTACCCAATGACTGTGGCTTGCCGCACCAACGCTGTCGCATCAGGAGGAGAGTGAAGGATGTGGCCTGCTGCTTGTCCATGCATGGAATGTTAGACTTATGGGTCTGCGCTGTGCATAGACTTCCTGGCCGTACTCTCCCAGGTCCACTTCTTCCCTCTTCAAGGTGCCATGGTTCTGTTCTGCAGTAAGTGCAGAGACTCTATAGTAGAAAATAAACCTCTCTGTTGCTTATCCACAAACGCAGGCAGAAATCCCCAATTTCCACTTCCTTTGGGTCTTACATAGCCACGAAACGTTTTGGGTCCTGGGAGTAAAAAGCAGACCATTGGGGTCTAAGGCTTTCCTCCAGCCTCTAATTTAGTCTTTACTCCGCTTGACGGCCTTTTAACGAAACCTCATGAATGATCACTGGCAGCCGTTTGAAGATTGTTATAGCTGTGCAATACCCTGCAACTTTCATGCGGAAATGTGTTTCTGTCGTGTCAATTGAAATGAGCAAATAAAATGGGGTTTGCAGCAGGAAAGTCCTGCTTTGTGCTCTTGTTTTTTTAAATGTTGCACCACAGGAATCTTTCCTAGGACCAGCACATGCCCTGGGGCATGTGTTAGTGCACAGTAGAGCCGCATAAGACAAATTGCGCTTGCACAGGCTTGCAGGCTACTTCATCTGGATACACGCAGATGGAGACAGAAGGACGCTCTGTACGAGCTCTGGCCGGCTACAAGACCTTAGGTTTTGGGAAAGCTGGACAGCAGAGCTGGTAAGAGTGGCGAAGATGGGTCAGGCACTTGCATCATGACCAAACGACCTACTTTCCACAGCAGAGGATTCAGATAAAACATTCAGCAGAAATTAGCAGCAGTTAAGGCCAGGAATAAAGCTGGCTGCATGGAGGAAATGTATATGCTTCATCTGTTGGGTCAAACCCATATAAAGCAGCAAACCCTGAAATGAGAGTTAAGGCAGCAGAGGCTGCTGGCAGTAAGATTTGCATTAGGATGTTCCTGGACCTAGTGGTGGTAATGGACGTTCCATCCCATCCTGTCAGACAAAGGCAGCGTCTGCTTCTCGCACCAGCTTGTCAAAATGTCAGGCTGGGAAGATGATCTTGTTATAGGAAGATTATGCTAATGAAAAGTTTCCTGAAATCAAGTTCATTTTGTGTTCTAAAACATTAAAATAAATGGCTTCTAATTGAATCTTATAAATGGTCCCCTCCTGCTAATGAACGGCTATTAATTAGAATTGGAAGAAGGCAGAATGTAAACACAGTGGTAGTGCAGAGGGAGATATTCTGGCATGCAGAGTCCTGAGAAACACAACGTGGTTTCCATCTGAGACAGGTTCTCACCTGTCCCCTGGAGACTGGCTTTGTTTCTAGACCGAGCACACCTCAAAGTGACGGTCTGTCAGAGCCCTTTGGTTTCTCCCCGCTTTTGGCAAAGAAAACGGCACCTTCTGTCACCCGCGCAAATGGCCCTCCTCACTGCAGTGTCCCCGTGCCTTGTGCTCATCGATGGATTTGAGCTTCACAGCTCCCCGGTGAGGTAGGATAGTATTTTTCCCCATGTGAGGGATGATGAAATGAGGCACAAGGACTTGCTTCAGGATCTGAGAGGAAGTGGATGGTAGACAGGGCCGGCTCCAGGCACCAGCGAAGGGAGCAGGTGCCTGGGGCAGCCAATAGAAAGGGGCTGCACTCTGTCCGTTATTAGGGCGGCACATCTGGGTCTTTGGCGGCAATTCGGCGGCGGGTCCTTCATTCCCTCCCTTCCACTTCGGCGGCAGCTCAATTGTTTTTGCATTTTTTTCGCCGCTTGGGGCAGCAAAAAAGCTGGAGCTGGCCCTGGTGGCAGAGCCAGGAGGAAGGACGGCTTAGTGGTTAGGGTGCTAGCCTGAGCTGCGGGAGACCTGGGTTCAATTCCCAGCTCTGTCATAGACTTCCTCTGTGATCCTGGGCAAGTCACTTAGTCTCTCTGTTCCTCAGTATCCCGTTCGTAAAACGATGGTCATAATGTGCCCCTGGCGCCCAAGGGCGTTGTGAGGCACTTCAATACCATGATACTGGGACCAGATAAGTAGCCAGGAATTAAACTTGGTCTCTTGAGTTCCTGTCCACAGAACCACCCTGCGTACCGCATTGCATGATCTGAGTGCAAAGATCGGCACTTGAACTAGGTGTGCTTGAAACCGAGCCCCTGAACAAATCAAAAGACTTGAGCCTTTCAAATAGAGCAGCGAGAAGAAAGGTATTCATCTTCATGGAAGAGTTTGATATTTCAAAAGGTTGGTTTAGTTCTGATTGAAACAGGTCCTCCAAATTTTGAAATGACTCTGGCAGCCGGAACAGAGCCATAGACTGGGGAATCCTATGCCTGGCTGGTGGGCTGCAGAGCAGCAGGGCAGGTGGGAGGGTAGGAAAGCAGGCAGGGTCCCATTGAGTTTTTGGAGAAATTTTGCTGAAATGGAGCCGTCTCCGGGCACTGTTTTAATTTCAACCAGTCGTCCGATTCTGATGAAAAACAGTCCCATTGGAATTTTCCTGACCAACTCTAATTTCAAGGCACATTGAGCTTGAAGCGATACCTGTATCTAACCAGTTTCATGTGGCATTTCACATAGACACAGCTATGTATTCTGCATAGCAGATTGACTGCTCAGTTAATTGACTTGGGACAAAAATCGTCCTTGCCTGCACAAAACCAGAACAATCAGGTTGGAAAACCTAGCTGGGCTGGGGTCCATACTTTCCTTCCCACCCATGAGCAGCCCCTCTGCAAATTATTTCTTCCTTTGGGCTTGTTCAGCACTCACTGCCCCTCACTGGTTTGTTGGGCTTTTAGATCTTCATAAGGGAGATCCTACCCCTTCCCCATAATCCCAGTGTGATCCACTCCATGGCATTCCATTTGGACCTTGTGCATGAAGTCCAACACACAGGGGTTCGGGGAGGGCCCTCTCTGTTTGGCTTCTGTGCCCACACAGTATATCCATGGGACTAAAGCAGGGGGCAGGGCCTGGTACTATATCCTTGGTGCGGCCCTGCCCGCGGAATGTACCTCCGAACTAAAGAGCTTCACAGCATCCTTGAATTCCCCTCTTTACAAAAAATTCATGGTCTTATGTGGATCAAAGGGGAAGGAACAAATAAATAAAAAGTTTTTTTCCCTACCACTTCTTGAAAGAGGCAATTACCAATCCAGCTCGGAGAGAATTCAATCCTTTTGCCATTAGGGATCAAATGCGTTGAGCCTTCAATAACTTAATTTCCAGTCTCTCTTTGAGTTGGCTTAACCCTCTGCCTCCCGAGCACACTGGCTACTTGGGAAGTGGAAGAGGCAGGGACACTGACCTGAATCAGCGCCTTCCCCTCCCTCCCCTCACCTTCTACCCACTGCAATCAGCTTGGGGGAGGAGGGAAATGAAAGGGGGAAAGAATTACGCACACTCACTTGCCAGCCTGGTTAAAATGTTGTAATATTTCTTCCTGTTGTTTGATTGTTTGAGTCGTACCGGTTGGAAAGGGAAAATTGGATGTGTTTTTCCGGCATAGCGTTTGAATTCCTGGCCCTTATTTCATTGGTAAGGAACACAGGCTTTTAAATGGCAGCATTTTCTTTCCAGCAAGGATGACCTCATCTCTTTCTGAGCAGCAATGGGCATCTGAGATCAACAAACGAAAACTGTCAGGAATTCATCTGGCCAGAAAGACGTTTCATTTCATAATTGCTCCCTTCGAGATCACATTCCCCCCCCCTCTTTATTTATTGGCCGAAATAGTGCAGCATCTTGGTATTAGCCTAGAAAAGAAGCCAAGGTTTTGTTTCCCCTTCACCCAACCTCTCAGCTGAAACTCAACCCACTCTGATTTTCGCATCTTGCAAATGAGCAAAAAAATGTACAAATGAAGCCAAAGTGCTTTGTAGTCTAGAAGCATTGCCTACAGGAAATGCTTCCCCCACAACTGAAACACAGCTATCTTTCAGCGTGGGACATAGCGGCTGTTAAATGTTGGTGCGTTCACAGTTTCTGGAAGATGACTGGATTGATAGGGATGGCAGACTCGATTTCTTATATTCACAGAATACGCTCTCGCCACGTTTGTCAGACCTGCCTTGGAGAGCCCACCTCCAAGAAGAGCGTTGGAATAGTTCAGATGCCGTTTAAGTCTCCTCCGAGGGAGAGGATAAGGGAGAGCAAACCTCATGTGACAGATGTTCGGCACATTGCTTAATGCACTGCAGAAAGGCATTCAGATACAACGGTAATGAGGGTGGTAGAAGAATTGTAGACTTGATGGCTTGTTCAGTACTTGGCCTCTTTGCTGAAACTTTCAGGAAGGCTGTAATATGTTGTGTGGGAGTAACCGTAGGTGCCGACTCCGTGGGGAAAGTGCTGTCTAATAGCCTAGTAGCTGTGCTGTCTAATACCTTAGGACTTAGTGCTGTCTAATAGTCTAGTAGCTAGGACTTGCTCAGCAACCACCAGCAGCCCCCCATCTGCTCCCCACCCCAGCACCTCCCGCCCACCAGTGGGCCCAGTGGATCAGCGCCTTCCCCTCCCTCCCTGCACCTCCTATCCACCGCAATCAGCTTTGGGGGGAGGGGGAGGAACAGGGCGGGAAAAGGCAGGGCGGAGGCAGGACCTTGGGGGAAGGGGTGGAGTGGGGGCGGGGCCCGGGGCAGAGCCGGGGATCGAGCACCCCCAGGCACATTGGAAAGTCGGCACCTGTGGGAGTAACCCCGATCAGTGTGTGTGTTATACATCCAGCTCTGGGCCTGAGCGACCGAGAACGTGAGTCTGTTTATAATGGCCATTTGTGGAACCTGGTGCTGTCTCTCAAGCTGGAGCAACTCATGCATTTAGCTCTGACGTCCCCAGTGCTGACCAAGATGGCGACTGTCGTGGTGTCTTTGGGGATGTGGATCCTTGGCTTCTGGGGAGCATTTTGGGGACCACCAAATTTGTTTCATATGAACTCCCGAACAGCCGTCAGGTTGCCATCTAGGGTAAAGAAAGCAGTGGATTTGCCCACCTCCTCCTCCTGCCCCTCAAGTCAATCAAAATCTAAGCTGTTTAATATTCTTCCTGACCCCTAGGGCTGCAAATAAACTGTCTGAACGTAAGACAAACCTAACCCCGTGCCGCTTGCCACAAGAGCAGAGAGACGAGGGAGCTCCCCCAGGCCTCTCTGTGCAGTGCGGGGTGAGACTCGGAAGCAGTGTGGCCCGGTGGATGAGGCAATGGCGCGGCAGTCAGGAGATCTGCATTCTATTCCCATTTCTACCGCTGACCTGCTGAGGGACTCCTTTGTCCTGTCTATTGAATTTTGTGGATCATCAGAGCAAGGGCCGCCTCTTACTATGTGTTCTCATGGCATTTAGTACAACGGGGCTGCAATCTTGCTTGGGGTATCTAGCAGCTGCAGTAATATTAGACGGCCTCTGGAGTCCCAGTTAATGTCATAGTTGTCTCTTTACTTCCCGGGCTATGGGGCATGTGCTTCTCTCCTTCGAGGTCAGACAGGAAGCCAGCCTCAGGGCTTGCACAGACCCAGAGAGCGGATTGAAGACCCTCACAAGGAAAGCCTGGCTCCCATTGGAAGTGAAGCTGCAGGGATAACTGTATACAGACAGACACTTGATCCAAACTGGAATTTGGCCTTTTCACAGGCATTAACATTTGTGCAAAATGCACTGAGCTCTTAAATAACCACAGAAGATTGCTTGTATCTCACTTGTATTCGACGAGGGTAAAAATATAACCAAATACCCGGTGGTATAAAAGATCAATGATGTTGCACTGGCGAAGACTGAGAACATACCATCAGAACCATGTAAAATATGATTGACTTGTACACTGCAAATGTCCCCTCTATGTTTGCATTGTATTGGCAAACTAGTTGGCAGAAATCATTAAATCATGCAAGGCTACGTTGGAGGATCTACGTTTTCCCCAGACACGCATTGCATCAGAGCATTTAGCCACTGTGAAATGAGTGAGACTGACTCAGATTTCCAAGTCCTAGCTACTAGGCTATTAGACAGCACTAATGCTATATTTAAAATGTGCTCATCTGTGCAGTCAGGGGAACATAAGACAGCTCACTGAGAAGACAGATTGCAGATTCTGGGTGGATTGCCACCTTCCTAATGTCAGCATGCAAATTGCTGGCTGCCAGAAGCATTGTATTTTTGACACAGGACCAAGTCATAGACCCCAGTACCTGGGGCTGACCTGCTTTCTGGATGTTTGTTGAAGATACTAACATCAGTCAAATATAGGAGGCCCTGGTGCAAAGGAAACCACTTCAGATGTGGGAGTGCAACTTGCACTGCAGCCAGTTGGAGCCGTGCGAGTGTGAGTATTGTCACACTGCCTGCAGATAGTTCCTGATAGGGGGAGAACTGAAGGATTGTCCACTTTGGCCTCTTATTCCTCTTTCCAGAAGGAGTATGTTTCACTGGAGCAAATGGCAGCTTTCCTTGTTTACACTCGGGGGACGGGTGTGCGGTAGTGCAGCTACGCTAGAAGGCAGCAATTGATTGCTGGAATCAGGGCCAATTCCCTTTGCAGATGTGGACTTCAGCCAAGCATCTCTCTAATTTCAGCAGAAAGGTCTGCAAAGAATAAATCCTCCAAATGTTGGAAAGAACGTTGGCTGTTTATTTAGTGCAATGCATAAGGCAATGGATACTTACCTAATCATAACTCTGGATATGGAGAACCTGATTAAGCTCTCAGGGGAACATCAAACAGTGGATACAATGTAGCATGATGGCTTGGCATTATCATTAATGATTCTATTACAAAGCAGAGGCCAAGGCCGTTAGGCTGCCCTTCTTCCTGAGGATGTCATGGGGGTTTTTTTGGGGAGGAAGGGTGCTTATTTTTTTAGACCTGTGTTCTCAGCACAGTCTGTACACGGCATTCAAGCTGCCATCCTTCATTAGAGCAAAACAGTGTTAATCATGTCTTTCAGAACATCCTGGGGAACGGTGTATGAGTGCTACTTGTGCTGAAGGACTCAGGGGACCCAGTGGTAATCTGTCTGCTGTAATGATATTGCTGCCTGACAGAAGGAAATCAACGGCTGCCGAGAAGATCTGAATTTACTTTTCTCCCTCTTATAGCCAAGGAGAAATAGGTCTGGTGATGAGCTTTCCTAGATGAGGCCTCTAACACTTAAGTCAAAGCTGCCTGTGTATGGGGAGAATTCCTGATCTCTCTGAAACTGTGACACTGCCTGTCCTGTCCAGTTCCAGAGCGTGCATGCCAGGCAGGGAATTTATTAGCAGCAGGTAAACTTTAAAAGGTTGGGAGCAGAGCTGGACCTGAGCATGCACACAGTATGGGTCTGGAGCTGAGCCTTGCCAAAATCTGGAACTCTTCAGCACTGGGGCGCTGCCTCAGCCCTGGCACTGGTTCACATCAGCAGAAGCACCAAAGGATTGAATGTTTTTCTCAATCCCGTGAGCCTGCAAACCAGGGCTGTAAAACTAGTGAAAACAAGCTGCCTTTGGAGATCTCCAATTAGTCCTTGTGTCCAGCCAGGCAGAAACACCGCAGGAGCTTAGAGCTTTTGTGATTGAAATCAAGGAGCATGGAAAGAAATGAGAAATGGTGTGTATGGCTTATAATGCAATAAGCTACAGTCATCAGCACATTAATCCAATATCCACTGTGATACAGCATGGCCAGAAGGCAGCCAGGAGAGTGATATAGGAGAGATATGTAAGTTCCAGGATGAGGAGAAGCCTTATTCCCTGTAGAGGGAAGAAAGGTTTCTATAGATTAATTAAAAGCACCTGAAGCCAATTAGAGCACCTGAAGCTAGTCACCTGATAAAACCCCCCTGTTTCAATCAGCCAGGGGAAGGAGTTGAAGTAGAGGAGAGTTTGGAGAAGTGCCGTGGCTGGCTAGAAGACCAAGACCAAGACCAAGACCCTAGGTAAAGAGACACCTGGCTTGTGGAGAGAGAGCGAGAGAGAAGCAAGCAAGCAAGCAAGCAAGCCCCACAAGCTGAAAAGCAGGAGAGGGAAGTAGCCCAGGGGAAGGAAACACTAGTTTAAGTGGTTTACCACTATCCCTAGGGCCCCTGGGCTGGGACCTGGAGTAGAGGGTGGGCCCAGGTCCCTCCCTGTCCACTACCCTTCTCTGGGTTACTAGTGGGACAGTAGATACCCTAGCTCAGGGGCAGGAAACTGTGTCCCGGACCTCCCCCCCCCCCCGCCCCAAGAAGAGGAAGCCTGGGACCCATCATAATTGTACCCGCAATTTGCCACTCCACATATGGAAACCCCACCATCAATGTCCTGCAATCCACAACCCCAGGTTCTTCCCTGCCAGCACCTCCCAGCAATGTGCAGGAGAATAGAGATGCCTTGCAGTGTACCCTGAAGGCTATCAGGTCTGAGCTTATTTGGGACCAAGGGAGGAAGTTTGCTTCAGAGGAGTTGATGCCTCATGGAAAGTCCTATGCAGTCCCCCTCCCTTTCCCCATCTTGCTTTGAAGGCTGAGGATTCAACCCCCGAGTGTGCCCAATATTTGTCTTACAAAGCAAAAGCCATTTGCTGTGAACTTTGACCCCTCCTTGGGGTATGTTTTCCTTGATTCACAGTCTCAAGTTATTTGCTCTCCAAGAGTAAAGTCTGCTAGATGCTTATAAAAGCCGGATCACTGGAGTCCTTTAAAAATGTAGGCTCACCCAGTCAAAGGTTTCATTGATTTGATTTCTCTCTTTGTCTTTGTTCTGTGTTTGTACAGTGCCTGGCACCAGGGAGCCCTGGGCCATGTCTGGGACTCTGAGGTGCTGCTGCAATGCAAATAAGAAAGAATAATAAAACATAATCAGTCAGCCACCCGCAGCCCAGCAATCATGTAACTTCACAGTAAAATTTCAAATATAAAGGACTGCCCTCCCCAGCATAACTACACACCAGCAGGTAAAATAACCCAACAGTGGGCTCTCTGAATCTCAAACAACCCCTCCCCCAAGTGCTTGGCAGAGAAGGAACATTATAGGGAGGGTTTTCATCAAATGTGCCTAAGGGAGTTAGGTGGAAGTCCCTTTCAGTGCATTCGAAAATCCCATTTATAAAGCCCAGTTCTTGAGTAACCTGGGATGGATGATTTAAGAGACAAGATCTCTCTCTACCCTTGTCAAGGAAATCTGGTGTAACTCCCATTTAATTCAATACTATGAATTTACCCTATTGGACTGGAAAGGTGAAATTGACCTACATTTACATTGCCTCCCCGGGCTCAGTCTGATCAGGATCTTTTTAAACCACCTGGCATTTTTAATGTCATTTTAGGATTATAACACACACAGGTTCTTTCCTATTTGATGCAACAGTCGGTATTTATTTTC
Source organism: Dermochelys coriacea (assembly GCF_009764565.3). Taxonomy (NCBI): domain Eukaryota; kingdom Metazoa; phylum Chordata; order Testudines; family Dermochelyidae; genus Dermochelys; species Dermochelys coriacea. The sequence continues at coordinate 23,587,081 of NC_050082.1, forward strand.
CTGTCTCCAGAGAGATTACAGCTCTAGCGCCTTCATTTGTGGGATGGGATTTTATGGAGGGAGGAAGAGGGGAATTTATGGCAAGTGGAGGAAGAGGGGAAACCCACAAAAGTGACACACACTTTTGTCTCTTTTCCACTGAATGCTTCCGATGAAGTGAGCTGTAGCTCACGAAAGCTTATGCTCAAATAAATTTGTTAGTCTCTAAGGTGCCACAAGTCCTCTTTTTCTTTTTTCTTTTGATTTCAGCAGTTCATGGCAATTTCCCCTGCTGTTTTATGGCTGGGAAAGCCAGTGATAATGTGCTAATTAGATTTAACACCATGGCAAATTAACTAAAGACTTAAATTCTTAACCTCCACAACTGGGTTCAGCATTTGAATTCTTCTAAGAGACAGACCCAAAGAGGTACAAGCCCAGCACAAATCCGCCAGGCGTCTATGCTCCCAGTGCACTTCTCAAAGAATTCAATGCTATAGCCCGAGTTAAGCCTATTTCTCACTATTGAGGCTTCATAATGCAATTCTAGCCTATGTGGTAAAACTTCAAGGGAGTCTCTACACCCTGAAGCACTTTCAATATCTTACAGATTCTAATGAGTGAATAAACGTGGCTAACGAGACAGGAAACGGAGGAGGAAAACAAACCTTTTTCAAGAGCAGCTAATGCTAATCCAGGTATATAGTGCAGTCATGATATTTAATTATTTTATATTTGTACAGCACCTTTTATCTTGGAGTTCCCAAAGCCCTCTAAACTTCCATCAACTTCAGTAGCAGCGGGATCAGACACTATCTGCCAAAGTCAGGTGCTGAGAATCTCCCCTTGAAATCCATGCTCTGTATTGGACCCTGCTATCCATGTAGCATTGCTGAAATGTAGCCAGCTCTAGAATGGAGGGTAGCAGCCAGGCAGGGTACAATATGCCAGCATGCAAGCTCATGGAACTGCTAAAGGAGTCCATGAGAACTGCAGGAGCAGAATTTGGCTACTATGGCTCTATGAGGACCTTGTGGCTTTTCTATATATTTACTATTTATTTGTATTATCATAGCACTCAGGAGCCCCATTAATAGACCAAGACCCCATTGTGGTAGGTACTGTACAGACACAGAACAAAGACAGTCCCTGCCTCAAAGAGCTTACCATCTGAGTAACAAGCCCCATAAATCTACATTCCTGTTCCCCAGTAATCAGCACCTTAGAAATACTGAGACTGGGGAGAGAAATGTATGCAGGGTTTACTCAACATGCTTTATGTGAACAATCAGGAAACACAAAATAACCCAATACAGCCAGAACCATTCTTCTCCTCTCTAATGTAATGATGAAAAATGGCTGGAGCTCTTAGAAAGTCTTCAGAGCAGATTTAGAGAAGGGAACAGTTTGATTCCCAAGTATGACCTGTTCCTAGGGATGGGATCTCAAGTCGGCAACAGTGAGTGCGCCAGGCAATGCGAAGGAGGCATTCCAGCTGGGATTGGCCAGGGAGCTCCCTGCTGGCATGAAGCTGATGGAGGTGTTCTTGAGAGCCAGTTGACCCACCTTCTCCCACATGCACACCCGTCAGCAGGGACAAGAGAAGGATCTGTGAGAGGTGTGGAGGGTGTGTTGCAGAGGAAGCTCTGCTGGTGTAAGGTCACTTAGATGGTTTACGCCAGGAGCATAAAATTAGAGCAACTCCTCACCTGTTATGCCATAGCTGGCTGGGACAGGATCTGTAACCAGCTCCCTACGGTACTCTCTGTAACCCAAGAACCTCTTAATGCCAATTGGCAAGGGATGCAGAGAGGCTACAGGGATTCCCTGCATCTGGTGGGCACATTCTGCTTCACCAAAGAGTGTCAGATGAGGTTTCTAATAACAACTGGTGTCACGCTGGCCATCAATAATACTGCAAACCACATGCACAGATATTGTGTAAGGAGTTCTGTATAAACACTGAAGATAATGTTCATTCAATGTGACTAGGGACTGGCCACCAGCAACGGTGAAAAACAGGTTTTCCACCAGACAAGGAATGTTTATCTTGGTGACTGTTCACATGTAAATTATGTATTCTAGTTCACAATGTATAGTTCTCCTCTCCCCAGCCTGAACCGAATGCTAATGAAGGATTGTGAAAACTTCAAAGGGAGAAGAGTCACAGGAGGAAGCAAATGTGAAAGGGTGGAGCACGGGGGAGAGAACCCTGTCTTGAGGTACATGCTCAGAGGTTTGCTCTAGTATATTTGGGAGACAAAGAAGACACCCTATCATCCTTCACCTAGTAAATGGCCAGTGAGTTTGTTTCATGGAAGAGTCTCAACCAGGCTCAGTTGAAAAGGCTGGAGAGAACTTTGGGTGAGATAAACCTCGTTAGACCAGACATTAACCTGGTAGCATGCTTCCAGAGACTAAACTTAACTATGATTTTGCCTTTTATAAGTAACCATTTGTTTCCAATATTCTTACTCACTATCACTTGAATCTTTGAGAATAAATGTATTCTTGTTTTCACTATAAATATATCTAAGTGCTGTGGTGTTAAGCAAAGTGATGATCCTGAGCTGAATCTTTCAAGCTGGTGTGTTCTGTGCCTTTGGGAACAGCAGGCCTGGTAATTCTGTGAGTGCTCAGTGGATAAAAGGCTGGATGCTATAGGAAACACTTGGAGGTTGCTCTGTACTTATCACAGAGAGAATGAGGCCTGGAAGGCAGTGCTAGCATTGCTGGTGCTTTCAGGGAGCTTAGCCGCAGCAGGGACAGGCAAATTATAAGGGCAGCTGGTGGTGAGATGCCGCACAACCCTGAGTGTGCCTGCAGAGCACCACATCTTCCTCCCCAGCCCTGAGAAGAGCTTTGGCTTGAGATCGATTTTAGATCCTGCAGTTTAGCCTAACCCTAAATACCCACAGTGATCATTGGCTAATTAACACCAGGTGCTTGTGGGTTCCTGCAGGTCAGTTCAATAAGAAAGGTCAAGGCCTTGAATGCTTATAAATGCTATAAGTAGTTAAGTTCTCACTGACTCATGCAATGAACAGGCATCCAGATAGTCAATTGCAGAGAGCAGGGAGAATGGTTGTTTCTTTGTTCACTGGGGCCCATCTGTTTGGTGACTGATAAGAACCTGACTGAAGTAGAGGGAAAAGCTTGTCACGGAGCCCAGCAAACAGTTCCAGCGGTTATCTCTCAAGGTGACAAATGAATGCATTGAATTTTATGCATTTGGAGTGTTAATTGCAGGTCAGAATCTTAGTACTGCAATCCCCCCAAAAAAGAGAAACCTTAGCGCTTCAAACACAGCCCTTTCAAAACATGTTCACAATACAAATGTCTCTGGAAACAACAGGTGGTCTCACTCTGGTTGCTGATAGGCCAGTGACCACATCTCACTATTGCAAGGGGCAGATGCTACCTGCTTCGCAGAGAGACAAAGGACTGGGTCAGCAGACATGGAGGTTGATCCCTTAGGGGTCGTTCGGACAATAGTGGGTAAAGTGCCACTGCCTCGCCTTACAGTTACTCTCTTCTGGAGATAACCGGCAGGCTTCAGTCTCCAAAGGTCTCAGGGCAGCACCTTGCAATGAGCGCTACATTAATTAAACAAATACATTTAATTTTAAAAGTTGTGTAGATTCTGATCTCTGAACTGATACTTATTTCATAAGCCAGGATACAAATTTAGGGCCTGGTATCCTAGTGGCAATGGAATGCCATTCATACGGAGGGCCTGAATTGGCACCCATAGATGGGGACTGAGTTGCTCAGAGCTGGGAACTCTGTGGAGAGGGTTCAGACCCTACACAGTGGGCCTTGGAGTGAGTGTTTTCTGTCCACTGCTCAGAGCCTTTGGATGGTGCTTAGAAACCATGATGAGCAGGGCATGGTGTGGGAGTAGAACAGAACAATATTTCTGGCGCCTGAAGGCATTTATATCTAGGTTTCCTTGGTCAGCGGAAGGGCACAAAAGAGAAGTCCTTTTGAAGGTATGTGGGAGGGGACAGGCAAAGAAGAATAAAGAGGGTTCCAAAAGAGCAGGAGAGGTACAGGTTATTAGTACTTGCCTTTAGGGGTGTAAAAGTCAGAACATCTGTTTTGTCAGCATCGACCTAGGGGACATTTTGTTGCAAGCAAAGTTCTAACCCAAGCAAAGGAAACCTCACAGAGACACATCAGAATCAGCAGAGTTTAAGTGAAATAGAAATCTGTTTCTCTGGCATGTCAGCGAATACCAATCCCACACATATGAATAACTCATGATGTGATGCCATGCGTTTTCCACTGGAATAACACCAGAGACTCATCATTGCATTTTGGAACAGAGCAGCCGGTGAGTGAGTAAACCCATATCCTTGGAATGCAAGTGCCTTTCTCCTAGAACAAATGGCTGTCTAGAATTGCTTTCCCCATTTCCAATGACATTGGCATGAAATATATCTGGAATGCATAACAGCCTCCTTTATATTCCTATGTGATCTTTCCAAGAGCATTTAACTCCTTCGCTACCTTTCCAGCCTTTTGTCGACTGCTTTCATTAATTCAAGGTTTATTATCCATGCCATACTTGAATATCCAGGAAAGTGTTTCTAAATTCTCTGAAGATGAGGACTTTTCTTACTTGGTGCAGCAGGGGGGAGGGAATTTGACACCTCTAATGATTATGTTTAATTACACAAAACTTAAAGGAAAAATATAGTCCTTTTTGCAGATACCTCAACCCCAGTCTCCCAGGAAGTCTTTATCGATTTCAGTCCGAGAGCCTCCGATGGAGAGTGCTAGACAAGGATTCAGCAACAGAAACTTTAAGCAGCAGCTATTGCCGATGTGTCTACACAATGGCTACTCTGATGCCTCACCCAGGGTCTAAGCCAAAGCCCATTGAAGTCAAAGAGCATCTTTCCATTAAGTTCCAATGGGCTTTGAACCATGCCCCAGCATCACCCCCCAACTCCAAATTGAAACCCTAGGTAATATGACAGCGGTTGAGGCAGTGTGGTCCAGTGGATAGACCACTGGGCTCTGCCGCTGACTGGCTATGTGAGCTTGGAAACGTTATGTCACCTCTGTTTTCCCTTCCGACCCTTTTATCTGTTTTCCTATTTAGGTTGTAAGCTATTGGGGGCAGGGATTGTCTCTTACTATGTGTTGGGCCAGGGGCTGGCACAGTGGGGCCCTGATCTTATTTGCAGCATGTAGGCATTATTGCCATAGAAATAATAATAATTTTAAAGAGGAGCACAGAAAATGTTGTCTTACATACTTAACGGTTCTGTTACGTTTAATTGAAATGGACGGTAATTGTATGTTGGATGATCACCAGTTTATTAAGAACATATTTACCGAAATTCCTCTACTGTAATTGGTAAAACTCAGTCACCTGTCTAACAGCTCATATATAATCCATTCCATTGTTAAACCACAGTGGTTTTAATTCATCAGATTTGAATTTAAAAATCTATTCTGAATCAAATTAGTTGAGAGACATTTTAAGAATTTAAGTATGGCCTATTTCCACTCCCAGCCACCGGAAAGTGACCATTAAGACCATATTTTCTGATGATGATGATGTGCCAGGATAGTTATATATTCTCAGAGGGAGAATAATGTGTTCCTTATTGGGTAGCCAACTCATCAGAGATGTGCAAAGTACAAAAATATTTTCATATTGAACCACAATTTGGAAAAAAACCCAACTTTCAACCCAGAAATACGGAAAGTTCCTACTGAAAGTTTCAAAGCCTAAGGTTGCATTTCAAGGGCCCTACTGTGTCAGGCTAGCTTGCATGTTTCTATAACATTCATTGCTGCACAGTACTTGAGCCAAAAACAGTCATTAGAATTTGCAATTTTGTCCAAAAGGGACTTTGTCTACCCTGGCATTTCTCTACATATTTCCCATAATTGTGCTGGCGCTGGCACAGCTCCACCATTATTGTTTGTGTTACAGAAGTACCTGTAGAAGAAACAAGAAGGGTTTCTTCAGGTATGTTGGCAACAAGAAGAAAGCCAAGGAAAGTGTGGGCCCCTTACTGAATGAGGGAGGCAAGCTAGTGACAGAGGATGTGGAAAAAGCTAATGTACTCAATGCTTTTTTTGCCTCTGTTTTCACTAACAAGGTCAGCTCCCAGACTGCTGTGCTGGGCAACACAAAATGGGGAAGAGATGGCCAGCCCTCTGTAGAGATAGAGGTGGTTAGGGACTATTTAGAAAAGCTGGACGTGCACAAGTCCATGGGGCCGGACGAATTGCATCCGAGAGTGCTGAAGGAATTGGCGGCTGTGATTGCAGAGCCCTTGGCCACTATCTTTGAAAACTCGTGGCGAACGGGGGAAGTCCCGGATGACTGGAAAAAGGCTAATGTAGTGCCCATCTTTAAAAAAGGGAAGAAGGAGGATCCTGGGAACTACAGGCCGGTCAGCCTCACCTCAGTCCCTGGAAAAATCATGGAGCAGGTCCTCAAAGAATCAATCCTGAAGCACTTAGAGGAGAGGAAAGTGATCAGGAACAGTCAGCATGGATTCACCAAGGGAAGGTCATGCCTGACTAATCTAATCGCCTTTTATGATGAGATTACTGGTTCTGTGGATGAAGGGAAAGCAGTGGATGTATTGTTTCTTGACTTTAGCAAAGCTTTTGACACGGTCTCCCACAGCATTCTTGTCAGCAAGTTAAGGAAGTATGGGCTGGATGAATGCACTATAAGGTGGGTAGAAAGCTGGCTAGATTGTCGGGCTCAACGGGTAGTGATCAATGGCTCCATGTCTAGTTGGCAGCCGGTGTCAAGTGGAGTGCCCCAGGGGTCGGTCCTGGGGCCCGTTTTGTTCAATATCTTCATAAATGATCTGGAGGATGGTGTGGATTGCACTCTCAGCAAATTTGCGGATGATACTAAACTGGGAGGAGTGGTAGATACGCTGGAGGGGAGGGATAGGATACAGAAGGACCTAGACAAATTGGAAGATTGGGCCAAAAGAAATCTAATGAGGTTCAATAAGGATAAGTGCAGGGTCCTGCACTTAGGATGGAAGAATCCAATGCACCGCTACAGACTAGGGACCGAATGGCTCGGCAGCAGTTCTGCGGAAAAGGACCTAGGGGTGACAGTGGACGAGAAGCTGGATATGAGTCAGCAGTGTGCCCTTGTTGCCAAGAAGGCCAATGGCATTTTGGGATGTATAAGTAGGGGCATAGCGAGCAGATCGAGGGATGTGATCGTTCCCCTCTATTCGACACTGGTGAGGCCTCATCTGGAGTACTGTGTCCAGTTTTGGGCCCCACACTACAGGAAGGATGTGGATAAATTGGAAAGAGTACAACGAAGGGCAACAAAAATGATTAGGGGTCTAGAGCACATGACTTATGAGGAGAGGCTGAGGGAGCTGGGATTGTTTAGTCTGCAGAAGAGAAGAATGAGGGGGGATTTGATAGCTGCTTTCAACTACCTGAAAGGGGGTTTCAAAGAGGATGGCTCTAGACTGTTCTCAATGGTAGCAGATGACAGAACGAGGAGTAATGGTCTCAAGTTGCAATGGGGGAGGTTTAGATTGGATATTAGGAAAAACTTTTTCACTAAGAGGGTGGTGAAACACTGGAATGCGTTACCTAGGGAGGTGGTAGAATCTCCTTCCTTAGAGGTTTTTAAGGTCAGGCTTGACAAAGCCCTGGCTGGGATGATTTAACTGGGACTTGGTCCTGCTTTGAGCAGGGGGTTGGACTAGATGACCTTCTGGGGTCCCTTCCAACCCTGATATTCTATGATTCTATGATTGATTCTATGATACCTAGAAGTCCTACTGTGCTAGGCATTGTGTAGACATGCATGCACAGTGAAAGACGGTCGCCAAAGAGTTTGCAATCTAAACAGACAAGGCAGACAAAAGGTGGGAAAGGAAAGAGAAGCACCTCCAAGGTGAAGTGACTTGCCCTAGGTCACACAGGAGATCAGTGGCAGAACTGGGAGTACAAGGTGCCCTGAGTGCCAGTCCAATGCCCTATCCTGTGGGCCTTGCTGGATCTAGTGTAGACTGCCTCTGGCATTTTAATCACTGAATCATCTAGATCTGCTCAGACCAGGGTTAGGAGACACACCAATAGAAATACCTGAATACTCATTAGCCTTGTCTACACAACAGCTTCCATGAGTCCAAAGTACCCTAGTGTAGCCAAGACCTCAGTTACAGGTTTGGATCCAGGCTCAGGTCTACCTTCCTAGCTGTCCCCATTGGAGGTAGGGGAGGAGGTCAGATTCAGGGTTCCTCATCCACTTTCCTCCTCTTCCAGCAATAGATTGAGGTGGGAGGAACTGTCCCATTCAGAACTTGGACACTTTCCAGTTCTGGCATGACTGAACCAAATCAAAGGAGCTCTTACGCTATAAATGTCATGCTGCGATAGGTCTGATTAACTGCTGCCCAGAATTACTTACCTTAATGACCAGCTTGGAACTTAAAATGTGTTTCATACAAACATCAGCTGGTTCTGTGATGTTTCATTGCCATTTTATTCTTCCAAAGTAATGCTCTGAAGCTTGACATTCAGGGTGAGTTCCAACTCCCGAGAGAAATGCCTTAAACGTAGTCCTCAAAAGACCTCCAGGCTATGAGGAGTGAGTGTGTGTGTGTGTGATCAACAGCACAGAATCTGATGAAACCGCACAGACCATGACTGGGAGTGACAAGAGCGGCCCACGCTGCTTTGCAGCCTTGAATTCTGCACCCAGCATGTAATGAAAATGACACGTGGGTGTTTAAACTAGTGGGGAAAATTCAAAAGCAAGGGACAGGGAATGACTTTGCCTCTGTTGCTCTGCCAAGACCTCACTTCTCTGCCATTGCTCTGTAGTGTCAGTTTTCTTCCTTTGAAAGAATCCGTGTCCCAGATACTCAGAGGAGCTGGCAATGTTTTCATAAAGCTTTTCTTTCCCTTTCCATGGCAACACACTGTGACGAGGGTACAAAAGGATGATAAGGCTAAAGTTGTCAAGTGGGAGTGTCAACAACACTCGAAAAGGTGTGCAGGGAAAGCCATTTTAATGGGATGAAATGTTCCAAAGATGACCCCATGAGGGGCAGAACACTTTGAAACAATTATCTGTGCTTTTCACTGTAATCATAAACTAGGAAGAGCTCAACCTTTAAGGGCGATGCCAGAGGAGGATCAGGTCTGCTGCATCACATTTAATACATGGATTCTCTGCTAAGACAAGCTGGTCAAATATAACAAACCGGGAATTCCTCCTTCGCAAACATGTGACTCTTCTGCGCAGCAGGGAAAAATAAACAGCACCGCGGAAGCTGGCACTGAGCTTTATGGATCTAGTGCTTCATTTTAAGTACATCCAGGTTGTGGTGTAGGAAGCAAAGATGCCAAAATACCAGGAGAGATGGTGTTGCCACCAAAAACAACGAAGATTCCCAGCCTTCTCATGCAGACTAAAGGTTTGCATAACCGTCAGAGTCTAAACTCTTTTGAGTCTTATTTGAACCAAGCCTTGAGGCTCATCCTCAAGTGTACAGTAGCTGAAGATCCACTTTGCTAGAATAAGCCGCACATGGGCACTTGGAAGTGAGATTGTTTTAACTTGTCTGCGGCTCTTCTTTGACATCCTGCTTTATAGCATGCATTTTTCCTTCCCGTCATAGGGAACGTGCCACCTAAAAGAAACATCCCAAAGAACACAGAGGCCCTTCTTTTGCAGACGGAATGAACAAGTGTGGAACAGTTTGGGATCCTCCAAAGTGGGAGCATATGGGCCTGGATCCTTTTCTGGTGTAAATCAGCATAGCTCCATTGAAATCTATGAGCTGAGAATGGTCCTGGGTCTTACAGGATGGCACCTACATTTACCATCTAGACCCTATGCTGCAACCCAGAGCTGTAAACCCATTGGCGTGAGGATTAAATATAAGCTTCTATTTTGTGTGTTTAAAGCTCTTAATTCCCTGGCCTTGATAAGCTTGCCCTGCCTGCCTGAGGCTCGTTTCTGAGAGGGCTGTTTGAAGTAGGGCTGGCCAGAAAAAAAGAATCTGTTTCACAAATGTTTCCAAGTTTTCGAAATCTGGTTTTGTTCCATGTCCAGTGAAGGCAGGACGAGAAGTAATCAGCTTAATCTGCAGCAAGGGAGACGTGGGTAGATGTAAGGAAAAATCTTTTCAACAATTAGAATAGTTAAGCACTGGATTAGGTAGCCAAGGGAGATTGTGGGATACCCGTCATTGGAGGCTTTTAAGAACAGGTTAGAAACACCTGTCAGCAATGGTCTAGGTGTACTTGGTCCTGCTTTAGCCCAGGGTCTGTGCTAGATGACCTCTCAAAATCCCTGTCACTCCTACATTTCTATGGTTCTAAGACTAAACATATCCGGTTTTTTAACCTTTCCCCATAGGTCAGGCTTTCTGGATCTTTTATCATTTTTGTTGCTCTCCTCTAGACTCTCTCCAATTTGTCCACATCTTTCTTGAAGTGTGATGCTCAGAACTAGACACAGTACTCCAGCTGAGGCCTCTCCAGTGCCGACTAGTTATCTGTAGGGATAGTTATCTCCCATGTACATGTCTTATTTACGATGCTCCAGTTAATACACCCCAGAATGACATTGGCCTTTTTCGCAACTCCATCGCATTGTTGACTCATATTCAATTTGTGATCCACTATCACCCCCAGATCCTTTTCACCTCACACTACCACCTAGCCAGTTATTCCCCATTTTGTAGGTGCGCATTTGATTTTTTTTTCCTTCCCAAGTGTAGTACTTGTCTTTATTGAATTTCATCTTGATTTCAGACCAATTCTCTAATTTGTCAAGGTCATTTTGAATTCTAATCCTGTAAATTCTAATCCTCCAAAGTGTCCTCCCAGCTTGCTGTTATCAGCAAACTCTATAAGCATATGTTCCATTCCATTATCTAAGTCATTAATGAAAATGTTGAAAAGTACCAGACCCAAGACAGACAGACCCCTGCAGTACTCCACAAGATACAGCCTCCAAGTTTGATGGTGATAACATTGATAACTACTCTCCGAGTATGGTATTTCAATCAGTTGTGCTCCCACTTTATAGTAACTTCATTTAGACCACATTTCCCTAGTTTGCTTTTGAGAATGTTATGTGGGACTGTTTCAAAAGCCTTACTAAATTCAAGATACATCACATCTACAGCTTCCTCTAGCCACTAAGCCCCTAACCCTGTCAAAGAAGGAAATTACTTTGGTTTGGCATGATTTGTTCTTGACAAAGAACATGTTGGCTATTATGACAGTGTTATCCTCTCAGTATTTACAAACTGACTGATTGTTTAATTCTTTGTTCCAATACCTTGCCAGCTATTGCAGTTAGGCTGACTGGTTCTCTTTGTTCCCTTTTTTAAAAGATAGGTACTATATTTACCCTTTTATAGTCCTCTGAGACCTCACCTTTCCTCCGTGAGCACTCAAAGATGGTTCTGAGATTGCTTCAGCTAGTTCCTTAGGTATCCTAAAGGGTGAATTTCATTAGACACTGCTGACTTAAATACATCTAATTTATATAAATATCTTTAACCTGTTCTTTCCCTATTTTGGCTCTATTGTTATAACCTTCCCCTACCTGCAAATGTTTCATCATCTATTTAATAATAAAGTAAAAAGGATTTTCTCATCCCTTATCCTTTAAGCAAGGGCGATGGAAATTAGAACAGACTGCGTCGGATCCTGAATTGCTGTGAGCTGGCATACTTCTCATCTGCTCAGGATCTGGCCCACATATATTACTAGTGTGAGTCTGTTTCTCTGGGGCGAGGGAAGCTGGCTCAGCATATTCAATGCTCACTCCTTTGCCTTGGGCATATAACCCCTTGTGATTGTTCCACATGAGCCTGACCATAAGATGATGAGGAATCTTGTTTATTCAGGGTTTATCCTTTGTTTTCATCTCTGTTTATTTAATTGTCCCATGGGAGATTGCTGAGTGGCCTAATGCAGAACTGGGGTTGACATGCTTATTTATTAAATGAGTAAGGGGGCAAGGCCCTAGGAGACACTCCATAAGTAAGGGGGAAGTTTGGTGCTGGAATAGAACTGAATAAATGTCAGCCACAGGGAGAAATTTGACTAGGAGTGTGTTTATTTGCTTCTCAATTTTGTGAATGATTTGCTAACACAGTCACATTTGTGACCAAGCACACAATCAGTCATGTGAAGTTGCAAAAAACATGATGTCTCAAACATACAAAGATACATTCATCTGTGGCATCTTTGAGTGCTCTTTTTTTAATGAAAAGAAAAGGAGTACTTGTGGCACCTTAGAGACTAACAAATTTATTAGAGCATAAGCTTTCGTGAGCTACAGCTCACTTCATCGGATGCATTTGGTGGATAATACAGAGGGGAGATTGATATATATATATACACACACAGAGAACATGAAACAATGGGTTTATCATACACACTGTAAGGAGAGTGATCACTTAAGATAAGCCATCACCAGCAGCAGGGGGCGGAAAGGAGGAAAACCTTTCATGGTGACAAGCAAGGTAGGCTATTTCCAGCAGTTAACAAGAATATCTGAGGAACAGTGGGAGGTGGGAGGGAGAAATAACATGGGGAAATATTTTACTTTGTGTAATGACTCATCCATTCCCAGTCTCTATTCAAGCCTAAGTTAATTGTATCCAGTTTGCAAATTAATTCCAATTCAGCAGTCTCTCGTTGGAGTCTTTCAGAGTAGCAGCCGTGTTAGTCTATATTCGCAAAAAGAAAAGGAGTACTTGTGGCACCTTAGAGACTAACAAATTTATTAGAGCATAAGCTTTCGTGAGCTACAGCTCACTTCATCGGATGCGTCCTTTTCTCTTTTCGTTGGAGTCTGTTTTTGAAGCTTTTTTGTTGAAGGATAGCCACTCTTAGGTCTGTAATCGAGTGACCAGAGAGATTGAAGTGTTCTCCAACTGGTTTTTGAACGTTATAATTCTTGACGTCTGATTTGTGTCCATTTATTCTTTTACGTAGAGACTGTCCAGTTTGACCAATGTACATGGCAGAGGGGCATTGCTGGCACATGATGGCATATATCACATTGGTAGATGTGCAGGTGAACGAGCCTCTGATAGTGTGGCTGATGTGATTAGGCTCAATGATGGTGTCCCCTGAATAGATATGTGGACAGAGTTGGCAACGGGCTTTGTTGCAAGGATAGGTTCCTGGGTTAGTGGTTCTGTTGTGTGGTGTGTGGTTGCTGGTGAGTATTTGCTTCAGGTTGGGGGACTGTCTGTAAGCAAGGACTGGCCTGTCTCCCAAGATCTGTGAGAGTGATGGGTCGTCCTTCAGGATAGGTTGTAGATCCTTGATGATGCGTTGGAGAGGTTTTAGTTGGGGGCTGAAGGTGATGGCTAGTGGCGTTCTGTTATTATCTTTGTTGGGCCTCTCCTGTAGTAGGTGACTTCTGGGTACTCTTCTGGCTCTGTCAATCTGTTTCTTCATTTCAGCAGGTGGGTATTGTAGTTGTAGGAATGCATGATAGAGATCTTGTAGGTGTTTGTCTCTGTCTGAGGGGTTGGAGCAAATGCGGTTATATTGTAGAGTTTGGCTGTAGACAATGGATCGTGTGGTATGATCTGGATGAAAGCTAGAGGCATGTAGGTAGGAATAGCGGTCAGTAGGTTTCCGATATAGGGTGGTGTTTATGTGACCATCACTTATTAGCACCGTAGTGTCCAGGAAGTGGATCTCTTGTGTGGACTGGTCCAGGCTGAGGTTGATGGTGGGATGGAAATTGTTGAAATCATGGTGGAATTCCTCAAGAGCTTCTTTTCCATGGGTCCAGATGATGAAGATGTCATCAATGTAGCACAAGTAGAGTAGGGGCATTAGGAGACGAGAGCTGAGGAAGCGTTGTTCTAAGTCAGCCATAAAAATGTTGGCATACTGTAGGGCCATGCGGGTACCCATGGCAGTGCCGCTGATTTGAAGGTATACATTGTCCCCAAATGTGAAATAGTTATGGGTGAGGACAAAGTCACAAAGTTCAGCCACCAGGTTAGCCGTGACAGTATCGGGGATACTGTTCCTGATGGCTTGTAGTCCATCTTTGTGTGGAATGTTGGTGTAGAGGGCTTCTACATCCATAGTGGCTAGGATGGTGTTTTTAGGAAGATCACCAATGGACTGTAGTTTCCTCAGGAAGTCAGTGGTGTCTCGAAGATAGCTGGGAGTGCTGGTAACGTAGGGCCTGAGGAGGGAGTCTACATAGCCAGACAATCCTGCTGTCAGGGTGCCAATGCCTGAGATGATGGGGCGTCCAGGATTTCCAGGTTTATGGATCTTGGGTAGCAGATAGAATACCCCAGGTCGCGGTTCTAGGCGTGTGTCTGTGCGGATTTGTTCTTGTGCTTTTTCAGGGAGTTTCTTGAGAAAATGCTGTAGTTTCTTTTGGTAACTCTCAGTGGGATCAGAGGGTAATGACTTGTAGAAAGTGGTGTTGGAGAGCTGCCTAGCAGCCTCTTGTTCATATTCCGACCTATTCATGATGACGACAGCACCTCCTTTGTCAGTCTTTTTGATTATGATGTCAGAGTTGTTTCTGAGGCTGTGGATGGCACTGTGTTCTGCATGGCTGAGGTTATGGGGCAAGCGATGCTGCTTTTCCACAATTTCAGCTCGTGCACGTCGGTGGATGCACTCTATGTAGAAGTCCAGGCTGCTGTTTTGACCTTCAGAAGGAGTCCACCCAGAATCCTTCTTTTTGTAGTGTTGGTAGGAAGGTCTCTGTGGGTTAATATGTTGGTCAGAGGTGTGTTGGAAATATTCCTTGAGTCGGAGACGTCGAAAATAGGATTCTAGGTCACCACAGAACTGTATCATGTTCGTGCGGGTGGAGGGGCAAAAGGAGAGGCCCCGAGATAGGACAGATTCTTCTGCTGGGCTAAGAGTATAGTTGGATAGATTAACAATATTGCTGGGTGGGTTACGGGAACCACTGTTGTGGCCCCTTGTGGCAGGTAGTAGTTTAGATAGCTTAGTGTCCTTTTTCTTTTGTGGAGAAGCAAAGTGTGTGTTGTAAATGGCTTGTCTAGTTTTTGTAAAGTCCAGCCACGAGGAAGTTTGTGTGGAAGGTTGGTTCTTTATGAGAGTATCCAGTTTTGAGAGCTCATTCTTAATCTTTCCCTGTTTGCTGTAGAGGATGTTGATCAGGTGGTTCCGCAGTTTCTTTGAGAGCGTGTGGCACAAGCTGTCAGCATAGTCTGTGTGGTATGTAGATTGTAATGGATTTTTTACCTTCAGTCCTTTCGGTATGATGTCCATCTGTTTGCATTTGGAGAGAAAGATGATGTCTGTCTGTATCTGTACGAGTTTTTCATGAAGTTGACAGATTTCCACTCTATACGGCTAAATTCAGTGCCTTGCATAATGACAGGTTTCAGAGTAGCAGCCGTGTTAGTCTGTATTCGCAAAAAGAAAAGGAGTACTTGTGGCACCTTAGAGACTAACAAATTTATTAGAGCATAAGCTTTCGTGAGCTACAGCTCACTTTATCGGATGCATTTGGTGGAAAAAACACAGGGGAGATTGATATACACACACAGAGAACATGAAAAAATGGGTTTATCATACACACTGTAAGGAGAAAGAAAAGGAATACTTGTGGCACCTTAGAGACTAACAAATTTTAAGGAGAGTGATCACTTAAGATAAGCCATCACCAGCAGCAGTGGGGGGAAAGGAGGAAAACCTTTCATGGTGACAAGCAAGGTAGGCTATTTCCAGCAGTTAACAATAATATCTGAGGAACAGTGGGGGGTGGGGTGGGGGGGAGAAATACCATGGGGAAATAGTTTTACTTTGTGTAATGACTCATCCATTCCCAGTCTCTATTCAAGCCTAAGTTAATTGTATCCAGTTTGCAAATTAATTCCAATTCAGCAGTCTCTTGTTGGAGTCTGTTTTTGAAGCTTTTTTGTTGAAGGATAGCCACTCTCTAAGGTGCCACAAGTACTCCTTTTCTTTTTGCGAATACAGACTAATAGGGCTGCTACTCTGAAACCTTTTTTTAATGCAAAGTGTTGATCAGCTGACCAACAATTATCAGCTGTTCCAAAGGCTTTTACCTCTTCTCCCTTGCAGAGGAGAATACCGTGTGTGCAGTTTCTAGTTCCTGGAAGTTGCTATGCGTTAAACGTTGACCACTGAGAGCTGAAGCAACCGTGTAGGGTGGAGGGAAGGTGGACCCCCAAGAGGGCAGAAGAGAGAACAGAGTATGGAAAGAAATGTATCTTCCTTTCCAGAATAAATGATATTATCTACAAGACCTTATTGCCAAGGTAACTGGGTGATGTCTCCTCAGTAGATATGGAAAAGGCCTTTGAACACGCAGAGCAGAATTTTATGGTTTTAGTTTCAAATAAGACTGGCTATTAGGCCATTTGCTAATATATTTCTGAAGGGATTGGTGCATCAGAACTCTGTAGTTTATGTGCCTTCTAGAGTACCAGACAACTAGCCTTGGACCGACAAGTTTATTTGTATTTCTGTACTGTTCATTGGAATGTACAGTATGCATTTGATGGTGTCTGCCATGCCGGTTTGAATGTATAGAGAATGCCCTGTCTGGCATCTGCCATGTCTCAAGGCATTCACATATTTTCATTTTAAAGCAACCAACATATTTTCAAAGAGGCAAAAAGACAAGCACAGTCTCCCCCCCTTAGAAAACTCCAGGGTCTCCTTGCTCATCGCACCCAGCCGAAGACTGAGAAAAGTTAAGGGCATTCATTCTAGCTGATGATAAACAGACTTGAACACTCTCTAGTCGGTATGTTCTTATACCATGCTCATCACCATAATATCTGAGCACTTCAGTATCTGGACCCATGCCAGAGTCCAGGGCCTTCCAATGAGATCATTTTCCCACTAGCTTTAGTCACTTAAATCTCAGTCCTGTTAGGGAGCGGGCTAGAGGGAAGATGTGGTTTGTTTAGTACCCAAGGTAGACCTTTAGTAGATTGAAGGCAATTCCTTGAATGGTTAATAGGAAGCTAGTATAATTCCTTGAGCTCTCCAGAGCCTAGAACTGCCTGGGAAGAGCATGGATTATGTAGTGAAGCTCAGATCCCCAACTGAGAATCTCAGGTCCCTAATGAAAGCCTAATGGAAATGGGTGCTATTGATTACTGGGATGAAGCAAATGGCAGAGCTACACTTTTTGTCTCTCTTCTTTTCCCTGGCTGGGACCTTTGGCCCAAGCATCCACTAGGGCCTCTACCAAGCATTAAGAAAATGTAAGTGGAGGATAGAGACGGGTTTTGTTATGTACCCTATTTTACTGCTTCCATGTATGCTATTAATCTGATGGCTCCAATGTTTTATCAAGCTTTCAGGCTCTAGAGACAGCTGTCATAAATCTCAGATGCTATCCATTCTTCTCTTGGCTGAATGCTGGGAACATCTTCACGCGTTTCCCTCTTTGTCAATTAGGATTATATTTAGGTCCCCACCATAGTTAACAGAGCTGTATAAGGTCAATTATCCAGCCCGCTGCAGAGAACATAAGCAAAAGTTTGCCTTACGGAAAACGGTCTCTGGCAGCTGGATGGGAAGGGCATGTGCCCGTGGAGTGAAATCACTGCCAAAGCTCAGGGTGTGTTTATGTGTTCTTAAAACTACCAGGCTCTTCTCTTCAGTTCGTTTCTGTTTGTAGTGTAGCAGCCTGCAAAGGAAAGACAAAAGCATGGAAGTACCATGTGGTGAGGAAGAGGAAGCAAGACCCCTTATTTGGATTGAGCTAGAGCTGTGCAAAATTTTTCCCCAGCATCAGTGGTTTGGCCATGATTTGGGGTTTTTACAAAGCTTCTGAGCCTGGAAAACATCATCCAGGGTCAGGCTGCTTTCCCTTCTTCTCAGAAAGGTCTAATCCAAAGCACAGTGATGTCTTTAGGACTTGAGTGCAGTAGGCATTGGCTCAAACCCTTGGAATATTTCCTGCATACACCAACACACTGAAAACCATCTGGAAGAAAAAACCTATACAGCATGATATGCCTCCCGAGGGATGCTGGGTATCTGCAACTCCTGTCAACTTAAAGAGGAATTGAGGACGATCATCAGCTGTCAAAAGGCCTTCAGCGCCATGCAGATTGGTCCCTATATCTGGGAATAACCAATTTCAGCCAGTGTATTATTAGAAACTGGGAATAAGCAACCAGCTTCAGCCTCCTTGGCTGCTAGAGCAGAGGCGTGCAAACTTTTTGACCCAAAGGCCACATCGGTGTTGCAAAACGGTATGGAGGGCCGGGTAGGGAAGGCTGTGCCTCCCCAAACAGCCTGGCCCCCACCCCCTATCCGCTCCCTCCCACTTCCTGGCCCCTGACTGCTCCCCTCAGAACCCCTGACCCATCCAACCCCCCCAGCTCCTTGTCCCCTGACCGCCACCTCCTGGGACCACCCACCCCAACTGCCCCCCCGGACCCTACTCCCTATCCAACCCCCTCCGCTCCCTATCCACACCTCCGCTCCATGACAGACCCCCAACCCATCCAACCCCTCCCAACTCCTTATCCCCAGACTGCCCCCTCCCACGACCCACCCCCATCCAACCTGCCCTGCTCCCTGTCTCCTGACCACCACCCCCAACCTCTGCCCCATCCAACCCCTCCTCCCCCGCCCCGTTACCATGCCGCTCAGAGTGGCAGGACAGGCTTATTGGAAAGCCTGGGAGGTGGGCGGGCGCAAGCCACGCTACAGGCATGGCTGCGGGGGAGGAGGGACAGCGGGGGAGGGGCTGGGGGCCAGCCTCCCCGGCCGGGAGCTCAGGGGCCAGGCAGGACGCTCCCATGGGCCATAGTTTGCCCACCTCTGTGCTAGAGGATTATATTGCCCCGTAGTTGCCCGTTGTGCTCAAGATGAGCCACTTCTTGACCCTTTGCCATAGAAATTGACATGTGGAGGTAACTCCACGATCAACGTTTTTCATTGGACTGTTGTATTTGCTGTTCTTTTTCTACAGTTGCTGTGTAACATACAAATGAATGAAGACTAGGTATATGTAAGAAACTGCAGGTATTGCCTACTACAAATCACTATTTATACATAGTGAAAACGTATTGCACATGTTTTGTTTGTATACAAATACATGGCAGATCCTCCTAATGTGTTGTGTGATATGGTAAGCTCCTGTCCATCTAGGAAAAAAGGAAAATATGAATTAATATTAATAGAATAGGATAATGTCTCTATATATGCCTGAAATAATGTTTAAGACCATGTGTGCATGCTACATTTCAACTAAAGCACCATATATATATATACACACACACACACAGCTCAAGACAGCAATATTGCTAAGCTCTGCTCAGGCACTGTTGGTGATTTTGATTTTTTTTTTTAATATAGCATCTAGACAACAGGGTGTGTCAAATGCTATATGAAGCATTCATTTAACTAAGTCAATTTAAAATCTGTAACAATAATAAAGAGAGGTTTCAGAGTAGCAGCCGTGTTAGTCTGTATTCGCAAAAAGAAAAGGAGTACTTGTGGCACCTTAGAGACTAACAAATTTATTAGAGCATAAGCTTTCGTGAGCTACAGCTCACTTCATCGGATGCATTTGGTGGAAAAAACAGAGGAGAGATTTATATACACACACACAGAGAACATGAAACAATGGGTTTATCATACACACTGTAAGGAGAAAGAAAAGGAGTACTTGTGGCACCTTAGAGACTAACAAATTTATTAGAGCATAAGCTTTCGTGAGCTACAGCTCACTTAAGTTGTAGCTCACGAAAGCTTATGCTCTAATAAATTTGTTAGTCTCTAAGGTGCCACAAGTACTCCTTTTCTTTTTGCGAATACAGACTAACACAGCTGCTACTCTGAAAACTGTAAGGAGAGTGATCACTTAAGATAAGCCATCACCAGCAGCAGGGGGGGGAAAGGAGGAAAACCTTTCATGGTGACAAGCAAGGTAGGCTAATTCCAGCAGTTAACAAGAATATCAGAAAAAAGAAAAGGAGTACTTGTGGCACCTTAGAGACAAACAAATTTATTAGAGCATAAGCTTTCGTGAGCTACAGCTCACTTCATCGGATGCATCTCACGAAAGCTTATGCTCTAATAAATTTGTTAGTCTCTAAGGTGCCACAAGTACTCCTTTTCTTTTTGCGAATACAGACTAACACGGCTGCTACTCTGAAACCTAAGAATATCAGAGGAACAGTGGGGGGTGAGGTGGGAGGGAGAAATACCATGGGGAAATAGTTTTACTTTGTGTAATGACTCATCCATTCCCAGTCTCTATTCAAGCCTAAGTTAATTGTATCCAGTTTGCAAATTAATTCCAATTCAGCAGTCTCTCGTTGGAGAGAGGTGTACCCGCATGGCCCCACAGTATGCCAACATTTTTATGGCTGACTTAGAACAACGCTTCCTCAGCTCTCGTCCCCTAATGCCCCTACTCTACTTGCGCTACATTGATGACATCTTCATCATCTGGACCCATGGAAAAGAAGCTCTTGAGGAATTCCACCATGATTTCAACAATTTCCATCCCACCATCAACCTCAGCCTGGACCAGTCCACACAAGAGATCCACTTCCTGGACACTACGGTGCTAATAAGCGATGGTCACATAAACACCACCCTATATCGGAAACCTACTGACCGCTATTCCTACCTACATGCCTCTAGCTTTCATCCAGATCATACCACTCGATCCATTGTCTACAGCCAAGCGCTACGATATAACCGCATTTGCTCCAACCCCTCAGACAGAGACAAACACCTACAAGATCTCTATCATGCATTCCTACAACTACAATACCCACCTGCTGAAGTGAAGAAACAGATTGACAGAGCCAGAAGAGTACCCAGAAGTCACCTACTACAGGACAGGCCCAACAAAGAAAACAACAGAACGCCACTAGCCATCACCTTCAGCCCCCAACTAAAACCTCTCCAACGCATCATCAAGGATCTACAACCTATCCTGAAGGACGACCCATCACTCTCACAGATTTTGGGAGACAGACCAGTCCTTGCTTACAGACAGCCCCCCAATCTGAAGCAAATACTCACCAGCAACCACACACCACCCAACAGAACCACTAACCCAGGAACCTATCCTTGCAACAAAGCCCGTTGCCAACTCTGTCCACATATCTATTCAGGGGATACCATCATAGGGCCTAATCACATCAGCCACACTATCAGAGGCTCGTTCACCTGCGCATCTACCAATGTGATATATGCCATCATGTGCCAGCAGTGCCCCTCTGCCATGTACATTGGCCAAACTGGACAGTCTCTACGTAAAAGAATGAATGGACACAAATCAGACGTCAAGAATTATAACGTTCAAAAACCAGTTGGAGAACACTTCAATCTCTCTGGTCACTCGATCACAGACCTAAGAGTGGCTATACTTCAACAAAAAAGCTTCAAAAACAGACTCCAACGAGAGACTGCTGAATTGGAATTAATTTGCAAACTGGATACAATTAACTTAGGCTTGAATAGAGACTGGGAATGGATGAGTCATTACACAAAGTAAAACTATTTCCCCATGGTATTTCTCCCCCCCACCCCACCCCCCACTGTTCCTCTGATATTCTTGTTAACTGCTGAAATTAGCCTACCTTGCTTGTCACCATGGAAGGTTTTTCTCCTTTCCCCCCCCTGCTGTGGGTGATGGCTTATCTTAAGTGATCACTCTCCTTACAGTGTGTATGATAAACCCATTGTTTCATGTTCTCTGTGTGTGTGTATATAAATCTCTCCTCTGTTTTTTCCACCATATGCATCCGATGAAGTGAGCTGTAGCTCACGAAAGCTTATGCTCTAATAAATTTGTTAGTCTCTAAGGTGCCACAAGTACTCCTTTTCTTTTTGCGAATAATAAAGAGATAGGCTCAGATGACTAAATTTGTCCCATGTGTTTTTGGCTGAACCTAATAATATTGGGGATGTGGGACAAGTTAGAAAAAATTCTCCCCACTCCGTGTTCAATTCTTTTGAGAAGTAGAAATTCCTAATTCACATTAAGAAATGACAAATATTCCTCCCCTGTTCTAATTACATCTCACCGTGGTGTCTAGTAACTCTCCTTTTGAGGTTATACACAGCACATACCATTCTTTTTTTTTAAAATGGTGGGGAGAGGGGAAAGGTCCTGATTAGACTTTAAAAAAAGGCAGTGCAGTCCAGGAATAGAAGGTTTAGAACAGACACCTCCTGTTACTAACAAGTATCTCTTTTATTTCAGACTCTGCATATTTCTGAGAGTTCTGAGGACCAGATCCTCAGCTGCTGTAAATATGCTTAGCTCCATTGAAACTAATGGAGCCATACTGATTTACACCAGCCACCAAACTGGATCTGGCCCTCTGTCTTTATTCTTCAGTATGCTATTGCCTTTATAGTTTTCTTAGCCAATTGTATTTTTCCCTTTTGTGGTTGCTTAACTTTAAGTGAATGTAGTGCCTGTGGAAAACCCACTGGGCTGAGAGTGTGAAACCGAACTCCTTTACAAGAACCAGAGGCTGGAAATTAAAGCCAGACAAATTCAAATCAGAAATAAGGTACATATTTTTAACAGTAAAGGTGATTGAACCACTGGAGCAAACTACTGCGGGAAGTGGTGGGTTTTTTATCTCAACACCTTCAGATCAAGACTGAATGTGTTGCTGGAAGATATGCTGGAGCCAAACCCAAGTTTATTGGGCTCAGTAACGGAGCAACTGGGTGAAATTCTATGGCCTGTGTTATACAGAAATCCAGAATAGGGGATCTTACTGACTCTTCTGGCCTTAAAATCTCTGAATATAAACCTATGAACCTATGTTGAGGCACAGAACCAGATATGGCATAGACAGTGGCAAAGCAAGCTTCCCCACATGATGCTTTGCTTATACCTGGGGCATTGTAGGCCTACAAGCTTTTTTAGTGCTTGGCATCTTTCTGTTAAGGTCACCAACAAGGGGTTCTGTCTCTGGTGTGTTTTTCTGGAATTGGACAGTCTGCGGTGGAACTGGACTGAGACTAGTGTGCACGTCTCTGAGGAAGGAGCACAAATTAAGCTTGGAAAGATCTATTTGTTCCGCATGAGCAAGCAGCTGGATAACAGACAAGAAGACTGCTTCCTTTCTCAACATGCAGTAATGTATATTTGTTTTCCTCCAGTGGTGGGAGAACTTGATCAGGTGTTAGCTTTTATGAGAACATTTTTCTCATTTAATTCAAACCAGTTTTTTGAGGCAAATTTAATTTTAACAAGTATACTTCTAATTACCAGGAAACCCAAGTTATGCAAACAATAAGGATTCTAGACTGAGAGTCATTTTTGGCCTGCTCCTAGGATTGACAGAGGTAAAACCATTAAAAACCATGCTGCAGTCAGGGAATTGTGTTCGCCCAGAGTCCTGTGCAAAATTAAAACCTCAAACATTTCAGGTTTGTTTCTGAATCTAGGACCCATGACTTTGGCATCTTTCCTGAATCTACAGTTCATTATTTTTGCATCATTTGTAAATTTGACTAAACAAGTTCTCCCATCCCCATAGATCTAGGTTGTATTTTAATACCCTATATAAAATGGATTTGTCTTTCTAATACTCTGTGAGCTATAAACTGTATTTTGATTATTACAAAGTTTGTCAATTACTGAGCTATTTTTGAAAAATTTGATTGATACCACCGCCAGCTGGCTAAAAAAGATGGCTTTGCCAAAATACGCTCAAGTCTTCACATGCATGAAGCTTCCAAAAACTTTCTGTTCCTCATTCCTTCAAGTTTAACAGATGAGCAGTTACTTATTGCCTGTAGCTCAAAGTTCCAAGGTTTTGGCACTGTTTGTTTGAACCAGAAATTCAATTTTAATGATCGTATAGAGCTCATTGAGGTCCATTTCTTCCCTCCTAATGTGACTTAAAGAGCTTTTAGGGGGAGCATCCAGAATTCATTTTCAGGTGGAAATGGTGGTTCACTCAGGTCAACTTTGCCTCTGCTCTTAAAAACAAACAAAAACAGAAATCTCTGACTTTTTAAAAAAGTGGCCTTTAGATCATGCCCAAAGAGTTTGTAGCCAATCTGACTTTCTCCAGACTCACACAAATCCAATTCATTTGGGTTCTACTCAATTTCTCAGAAACAGAAGAGAAACCAAACAATAAAATTAAATAGAGCGGATAATTTCTTCTGTGAAAATGTGATCTTGAAGGTTTACCACAGTTCTTACAGCCCACTGGCTTTATACTGAAAGCGTGTGGGGAGACAGGATGCTATTGACCAGAGAGATAATGGGGCAGGTGCATAATGACCTCTTCCCAAACCTTACTTTCATATCTACTGCTGCATGGGCACATAACCTTAGAACAGGTTATTTTTCCCTCTGGTGACCTAGTCAGTTTATCCTTGCAGGGTCATCAAAGGGGCGCATTCAGATTGCTAAAGAAAAGGGTAATGATGGGTGGATGTGAACCACCTAATCCAAAATTCTTGAGTCTACAATCTTGTGTTCCATCCACATTCTTCTTCTATGATCTTTTCTGTGGCTGATAGCCACAAATATGCACTGGAGGGCAAAATTTGATCCCATGCACTGTAAGAATGTTGTCTTGAGCTATATAAACTACAGGCAGGCCAACCTTCTTTAGACTTGTATTGTTGAACTTCATTGCCATATTGAGGGGACATATCACAAGCTGGTGGCCACAAATGCTAGAGGACGGATAAAGCTAGAGAAGCAAGAATGGCCTCACCTTACTGGGTAAAATCCTAATGCAGAACGTCAAACTGAAGCATTGTAATGGTCCCTTCTGGCCTTAAAACCTATGAACTTGACCCTCCATGTGCTTCTACATCATGTTTCAATGATGAGCACTGAGTGTGCTTCAGTCTGTCCCGAGGAGTGGAGCAAGTGCCTGTCTGCCAAGAATCAAGCACTTAACTGACTTTCTTTTTTTGTTTTCTTAACTGAGTTCAGCGCCTTAGGCTAATACAGTCAGGGAAACAAACATGATTAAGACCAAAGCCTTGTCTTGTTAATAGAAAACTTGCCTGTAAATAGCCTTAATGTGCCAAGCTGATTCAACATTAAAGGATCTGCTAGTGCCTCTCTCAGGTCTTGATGGACCTGATCCAAACAACCCCTAAACTTGGAGATGTTCAAAAACTGCATCCAAAATGTGGGGCATAGACTCATCTCGCTGAAGAAAACCTTTTCTTTCTCTCTAGTCTAAAGCTTAGCAAGCAGGTCCTCAAGGATGTAGGTTACAAAAGCACTGCAAAATCCCAATTGCAACCTCCTCTTATCCTTTTCATTTAATTAGCTTAAGCCTCGAATAGCTAATGAGGTTCGCTTTACACTGTAGCTTCTTGACTTGTTAGCTTGTCATTGGTGACCTAAACTTTTGCTAAATATACGTGGCTTTACCAGTTATGTAATGAGCAGTCCTTGTATCTGAGTGGGGCTATTGTGTTGACTTCTCCAGGAGTAGGAGTATTATGGGTAATCACTTCAGCTGCTTCATCCACTGAACCATGGGACTTATCCTCTCCCAACTTTCCCTTACACCTTTAGCACTCAAAAGAACTAGCTTTCTTCCAAGAGGCAAAGGGCGAGAAAATGAGTAGAAGCTTTTCCTGTAATAAGCATGGGCTAACAGCAGCTGTACCCAAGGCCTTTGTACTGCCATGCCATGCTGTGACAAAGAATAAACCATGCAACTGTACACATAAAAAGGGATGCTGTATTGCCCTGACCGAGCTTCTGATACAAAGTGACCTTATCTTTTCAGGCTGAGACAGAAAAGAGATTTAGAAATCTGCTTAGAAGTCTGATTCATTAATAACCCACCGAAAGCTTTTATCAAATAATTAGCCTTTGTATTGCGCTTCCCAGGCTGCAAAATAAAGACGAGCTCAAACAGGACTTAAGCTAAAACAGCGTGTTGGAAACCTAGGGCCTATTCCAACCTCCAGGAGCCAATGGAAATAGTCCTCTTGACTTCAGTGGGATTTGCAACAGGCCCATAATCCTAAGAAGACTGCTGGGGTGAATGGACGCTGGCATTAGCTGTGGCTGGCCTATGCCATATTCAATAAATGCCCTGCTCTGCAGGAGATGCTGTATTGAGAGTGATGGTTTAGGGCCCAATTTTGTCCCATTGAAATTGATAGAAGTTTTGCAATCTGGGTTTATATTTAATACTGGCACTTAGTTATTCAATGGAAGTGACCCAGCAGAGCAGGGCAGGCAGTCCCCTGCAAGTCTAGTAGAATGTGAAGCATCTGGGACTGCGCATCCACCCTCACACAGTACCATGGGGCCGGGCCCACAGTTCAAAGGGGCCCCGGCCCGGCCTGCTCTTCTCCACTCTTTCCCCCGCCCTGCTGCATGGGGGCAGAAGCTTGGTGCTGCTGGCTCCTGGAGCTCCTGCTGCAGGAGAGCAGGATCTGCCGGCATCCAAGCTCCTCCCCCGCCTCTTCCCCCAGCATGCTAGGTTCCCCCCCCCCACATCTCCCTGCCGCAAATCAGCTGTTTGCCAGCAGCAGGGAGGGGGAAGAGCGGAGCCTCAGCCTGCTCGCAGCTCCGGGGAGGAAGAGGAGAAGGGCTGGAATCGGGGCTACCCCCTCCAGCCCCCTGCCGTGAGCACCCCCACAACCCCAGCCCTCTGCCCTGACCCCTGCACCTCCCACCCCCCCCACCCCATGCCCTGACTCCTGCACCCCCTCACACATACCCAGCCCCCTGCCTACCCTGACCCCCCTCACACCTCCAGCCCCCTGCCCTGACTCCTGCACCTTCCCAGCCATACCCAGCCCCCCCACCCCATGCCCTGACTCCTGAACCCTCCAACATCCCCACCCCCATCCTGAGCACCAAACGGGAGCTCCTGCATGCCCCCCGCATTCCCACCTGCACCCCTCGCACCAAACAGGAGCTGCCCCAGTAAGCACTCCACAACTCAATCTCCTGCCCCAGCCCAGAATCCCCTCCTGCACCCTAGCTCCTGGCCAGACCCCGCACCCCAAAGTTTTTTTACAATATTGGGAAAGGTCGCTAAGTGGTCTGTTGAGACCCTCCGCGATTTTCAAGTGGTCTGTGGAAAAATAAGTTAGACTACAAGAACAATCAAGGTACCTCACTTTATTTGCATTTACTTGCTATTACTTATAGGAGGAAGATGAAGAAAAAAAGAATGAAAAACAGGGCCGGGGGAGAAAAGAGAGAATATTCTTTTTCTTGGAGGGGTCCCAAGGAGGGGCCCCAAAAATGAAGCTGAGCACAGGGCCGGGGGGGCCCCACTAACTCTAAATCCACCCCTGGTGGTCACGTTACCTGGGCTAGGGATACTGGATCAGGTGATCCCCACAGTCTCCAACCTACCTGGGCAGAACAGCAGACATGGCCCTGCCCACCCCCCACTTGCTTCCCACCGCTTAAGGCTTTAGGCTTAGTCCTGATGCACTCCAAGTAAACATGCGCCAGGGTCTTCCTCGTGCTGCAGAAGGGGCAGGTGTCTGGGACAGGGGTAAACTGTGCCAAATACACGCCCGTGCTCACGGCCCCGTGAAGGAGCTGCCAGCTGATATCCCTGGCAGGTCTCGGGACCAGGGTAGAGTATAGGCTGGCCCACTGGGGTTCCTCACCCTCTAAAGGTGGCAGGAGGTCCTGCCACTTTGTGTCGGGGCAGGACACGAGGGTGAGGAAGTGAAGGGTGTGGAGTATGAGCATGTATAGATGTTTCCTTGGCACAGTCTGGAAATGAACAGGCTCCAAGTCGTGCAGCCGACTCACAATGAAGGGGCCAGTTGGGTCCACGGAGCAGGGGCCCAATGAAGACTGTTGCCAGGTATACAGTTTTAAACTAGAAACTCCAATAGAAAACAGGACCTGAATGTCCGGTTAGCACTGTTGAGTGGAAACTAAAAGTCCGGTTATCGGAGTAACCACATTAGCCTCCGTTCCTCCCACTCCCAACACCCACCCCAGAGGGTTGGAAGAGAACCTGTCCTGCTGCTGCTGGATGTCATGGAGTGTGGGGGAGTCAGGGTCCTGCACCCCCGCACTTCCTGCGATTCACCGTGACTCTCAGCCAGCCAGTAAAACAGAAGGTTTATTAGATGACAGGAACACAGTCAAAGCAGAGCTTGTAGGTATGGAAAACAGGACCCCTCCATCAGGTCGGTCTTGTGGGGTAGGGAGCCCGGACACCAGTGCTGGACCTCCCTCCGTTTCCCCAGCCAGCTCCAAACTGCAACCCCCTCCAGCTCCTCCTCTATCCTTTGTCTCTTCCCGTAATGCGAGAGGTTGAGTGACCACTCTGCAGGCTTCCTTACATGGCTGTGTTCTTTGTTAACTCAAATTTAAAACTCTTGGGAGCATTTTGCAATCTTTTTCACTGGAATATTTCATTCATTTATTACAAAATCATTAACATAGTTTCGGTCTCTGTTTCTTTCCGTTTTACCCAATGGATTTTCCCATGACAAATGTCAAGGTCTCTCCTTAAATCTAAGCCCAGCAGAGTGTGAAAAAACAGTGAGAACTGACCGGAAGTCCATCTCCTATCACCCTGGGTACTTCAGGCTAAATTATTGCTGGCGTTTGGTTCCCTCAGAAAAGTTTTCCATTGCAAATAAGGGCCAATGGAGAGCTATTAAAATGTTGAACTTTACATAATCTCACATATGTAAAATGATATGTTTTCTTGAAGTGATTAAATCTGTCTAGGTGTTCACATGGCCCCATCTCCATGGGGTGTCTGAGACGTGCCATCATGAAAGAAATTCTCACCACACCATCGGGTAGGGAAATATTATTATTCCCATTCTCCAGAGAGGGTGACTGAGGAGAGATTAAGTGGAAGTCTATGGGAGATCTGGGAATTGTTATTTATTACTTGTATTGCCATAGTTCACAGAGCCCTAATCAGGAACCAGGGCCCCATTGTGCTAGGGGCTGTACAAACACAGAACAAGAAGTTGGTCCTTGAACCCAGAATTTCAGAGTACCAGACCACTGCTTTAGCCACAGGACAGCACTTCCTGCAAGTAGCACATTACGTCTCTCCTCAGTGCACAATATCCTTCCTTTGGTGTAATACCGATAAACACATGAACTTCATTTAAGTTTACAATCATCATTATTATGCCCAAAGTAAATATGCACATCAGAATTAACCAGTCCATCGTTCTGGCTCTCTCAGCTTTCATCTCTCATTCCAGTGCAGTAATTAATGTGCTGTTCTGTTAATTCCAACCCAGTGGTTAAGTCAAGATAGCAGAAACAGGTATTCTTGGTGCAGATGCATCAATCTCCTTGTAAAAGACATGCTGTTCAGTCCATGCAGAGGTGCTTGTGAGAGCAGAATGCTGAATAATGCCTGTTCTGGTGGGTTTTGTAAATTGTTACACTGGACGCTCATGTGAGAGTGCTCAACAACTATATTCAATCTTGCATCCCATGAAAGGGCAAGTTTAGCAATTCTGTGCGAGCTGGCAGTTTTAAGAGCAATCCAAACAAAGACACATTCACAGAGCGAAGATACCCATCTCCTTTCCAGAGTTCCCTGTAGTTCCTCACAACTCTTGTCTAACATGGGTGGGTCAAGAAGACAACCGAGTCTCCTGCTGTGGGGTGACCTTGTGAATTTTAAGGAATGACCTCAGATCTGATACATGGAATCCAGACATGGAATTCAGATTGGTCTTTTCTTGTTCTGCTTAGTGAAGAGGCTTCATGTCCAAGGTAAGGTTTGATTTCAGCATAACGCTTATGCCCATTCTTAACTTGCAGCAAATGTGTAAGTGCATCCTGATCTAACCACATGCATGGGTCCAGTTGAAGTCAATGGGATTTAGGCACACTTTGCTGAATTAGTAGGGACATTTTAAATAGGTCCCATGTACAGGCTGTTTAATAGACTCCTTTCCACAGTAATGGGAGCCATGCATCCAAGGGCAGAATCTGATCCCCTGTGAGGGCTGTTCATGTAAGTTCACCGGTATTTTAAAATGTCTCTTTCATTATATCCCATCCACATACTGGCTGTCTGGATGCCAGTGTTAACTCAAGCAGAATATAACTTTTCCTCTGGACTGCAGAGCCTCAGTTCTGCAAGGCAGCAATTATAAATGTGTGTCGTCTTTTCTAGGTGAAGCATTTCACCTTGAGAGATGGAGTAATGGATTGGCACAGACTCCCTTTGGATTGGTTAGCATGCAGTTCAAGGCAGCCACTCTGCCTACTGCCAATTATTGCAGTGATTGAGGGAGACAAGCTATCTGGAAGAGAACCCCAGCAAAAGTCAGGTTATAAGGGCTGAACAACTACGCCCAAGAGCAATGCCAGACACCTTTGTCTGGTCTGCTTTGCTTTCTCCTTTTAGAGCTATTTTGCAGCTTGAGGTGACGAGACACAAGCAAACATATGGAAAGTAAATCATGAGTGTTCCTTCCTAGGGGGAGAGGGCTAGATACAGCCCTTGCTGGGTGTCCTGACCATGGGGTGACAGATGGGTGCACTCCCTCTAGGGGAGCCTTGGGGTGCAGCTGTGACTCAGAGAGTCAGGGTTCCTTCTTCAGCCCTGCTCTTGGTCCTGGAGTAGGAAGTACAGCAATTTCCTACAGCCCTTTACTCAGCCTAGCCTACTCCTCCCTGCTCAGTGGCTCAACTCTGCTAGCTGCTCCTCTCTGCCCCCTCTCCGGGCAGCGACCTTGCTCTTGTTCCCCCTCCCCCACAGCATCTGGACTTCAGTTCCCGGGGGACCCAACATCACTGTGCAGGGGAACTGTGGGAGATTTCTCTCTCCTGCATGGCTGCATTAGGATCTATCCCATAATGTCCAAAGGCATATTATCTTAAAGTATTTTCCCCCATTCTGACTTGAGCCCTAAGTTCACCAATGCAGCTCTTTCCTTCCTTACTCTTTAGGAAGCAGGTGCAAACACAAACAAACAAACATGACACCAGTTTCTCTTGACTTTGGACTTGACCTCTTTATCCTCAGCCAGTCAGCCTGCAACTGGATTCAAGTTACCTCTGGAGTCAATCCCGAACAGCTGCGCAGCCCCCTCAGCCATCAGAACCCTCCAAAACCAGTGCTTTTGCCCTTAATGCTTACAGCTAGTTCAGGATAACTTGTGAACTTAGAAGTTGCAAAGTCGATTTAAAATGTATTTATTTCAAATACTCTACTTGTCCAGGGGAAGCAGTTTGGGGTTCTTTTTAGCAGATGCATAAAATGCTGCAAGATTTTCCTTCTCATCACCAGTGTAAGGAGCAGGCCACGAGATTTTTGTACCTGGGCTAGTAAAATGTCATGATATTTTTGCCAGGCTGTCTTAAAAACAAAGAATTTTTTTTAAAAAGAATTTTGTTTAGCTGCTAACACCTAAGGTCAGGTTTTTCTATTTTCTTGGCCAGAGGAGATGGAAACACTGACACCTAAAGCAGGGGGAGGGATGTACACCTGGGCTGAGTTTAGATATTGGTATTGTCATTGATTGTTGCAGGATAAGGAGTAAGTCCCAAACTCGGTTTAGGCATGTAGAAAGCTTTTTAATAGTTCCTCCAAACAATAGCCACGAGAAATTATCCTTGTAAATGATGCTGCTGCTGTAAGCAGCTAGATGCACCAGTTTGCAAAAATTAAGTGTTGGCTTATAGCACTGTCTTGCTTCCCACCCACTCATCCTTCACTCCTGCTGGACCCCTTTTGGACTCCTCTGCTTACCCTACTCCTTGGGGACCTAAATCACTGCCAGCAGGGTCTTGTCTACACTAGACTTCCCTGGGAAATCTCTCACTGTGGCACTGCCACCAGTGCTGTGCCGCCGGGAGTGCTAGTGTAGCCAGATCGCCGGTGGCGAGCAACGTTCTTACCTCTGTGTCGTCAAGACCAGAGCTGAGCACGCTTAGAGGAGACGGTGGTGATAAAAGGAAACGAGGAGCTCTCCTGGCTCCCCTAGCCTCCCATCATTCCTGCAGGGCTGCACCAGGGCTAGCACAACGCTTGGAGACATACAAACAAATTTAGGGTGGAGACAGCCCTTCTGTCCAGCCCTCTAGAGACTCAGCACTATCCCTTAATCACCCTTATAGAGGATCGGTCAAGCCCTACGAAATACGCTGTTTCCCTCCCAAGAGGCTAAATATTCTGGGTGAAATCCTAGCCCCTACTGACATCCATGGAAGTCTTGTCAGTGACTTCAGTAGGGTCTGGATTTCATTCACTGCCTCTACAGCACTTGGTGTTCCTTGGGAGAGGAAGATAAGGCTCGGGAGAAAATACCAGTCTGCTGTCCTTAAAATACTCCTCCCTGGAAGCCATACGTGCTGCTTTCAGGAGCAGGCTGAAGACTGTTGCAGTGTGATGGAAAGAGGCCAGCATGGCAGCTCATTCTTGTTAATGAAAGAGATTGAATTGCAGAGGTCTAATGCTCCAGGAAAGCTGTAATCTTTGAGAACCTGGCGGTCGATTGCACTTTCCATCCATCTGCTTGTGAATGAATAAACATCAAAGTTAGTCTGTTTGATCAGTTGTCTGTCAGTGTTGGAATTAGTTTAGCCCCATGGGGCAGGGACAAGCAGAGGAATGGGGGAGTAGGGGAGGATGAAAGCACAGGGGAGTATAGGGACAGATTTGTGCAAAGCCTTGACTTGGGCAAAGAAGTTCTCAGACAGAGCATTTTCACTCTTGCAAAATGTGACTGGTACCGGTTTGGCCATTGTCTTTCTAGGGAACACATTACAAAGGAAGCAGTCTTGCTGCAGATGAAATTTACATTCTAAAAAATCAGCAGCATCATGTCAAAATCACCAGATTCTGCAGTGATTTTGGTTCCTAACACAGACCGAAAACATCTCTTATGTTTTCAATTTAAAAACAGCTGAATTCTTGCCATTAGATATACATACATAGTCTTGCTGCTTGGAGGTGCTTTAAGGCCAGAAGCTGCCTCAGCTTCCTGTAGGCTATCTGTTCCCTGCATTAGAACAAACCTGTCAGAACTAGAGAGGTACCACCTTCAGCTAGTCTCCCCTCCTTTGAGCTAGATGGACTGGGTTGGCCCTAGCATATCTCCAAAAGTGCTCCCTAGGGTCACAGGTTTCAAGTTGCACTGGCGCAGTATCTGCCAGCTCTCAGTACTTGGTTAGCATCAGCATTATGGAGCCATGCTTGAGCTATGATCTCATCTGATGAAAAAAGAGCAGGGCAGTGCATGGCTCACAAATGCCTCAGGAAGCATTTGGGGGATTTAGTAAATGATGCTCTTCTGTCTGACTCACAACTTGAACAGGTCTCCCAGTATGGTGCTAGGGGCTATGTTGGTCAAATCAGGGACTTCTGAGCATCTGGGACTATTAACCATGCCATTGCATGGAATTCCAATAGGACTGATTCCATTCCCTCTATCTGAAACTCCCCTGCAGTTTCAAGGGGATGGAATATACTTCTCCACTTCTATGCAGTTGTATCTTACAGATAGTACAATGGCATTTGTTGTTATTTGGGCAACAGTGAGATGGGGAATTGATTATGTGAAATAGAAATGGAGTCTCTCTGGTTGGAGATTGTTTGTTTATTTATTTTTATAATATAGCGGTCAAATATGTCTTCCGAGATAGCTCAGTAAGTTAATGTCAAAGGAATTAGCAACTTGATTAAGTGGAAATGGATTCTGGCCTCCATTAAGTGTTACCAAACATCAGTCTCATTAGTTCAGGAATCCATCTGAGATCCCCAGAGCATGAGAAATGGAATGGTGAATAGTTAAGGCAGGTATTTTATGTCTGCCCATTCAAAGAACAGAGGAGTGGCTGCTGATTATTCAGCATGGCTGCATATCGATTGATATATGTCCAATGGCCATGAGTCAGCCTACAGTCCATCTCTGCGTTCAGTCAATATTACGTAGAGGAGGTTGAAAAGTGGTAAGTATTTTTAATGCACTTTTCAGATGTGTGGTTGTTTGTTGGGATCCATAGAGGTGCCTTCCTTTACTAATGGTATCTTCATTTCATTACAGTATCTCCTGTATCTTTCCTCTACAATATGCTTTATTCATGCACGTGCAAAAGTTTTTAAAACTACAGTAACTAAATAGCATGTGCAGTGAGTGCATCGCCTAAGGTTTTCAGCACAAATTGTGCTTTGCATGGCAAATGTGAGCAGAATATTCTTTGCTGCTTTAGACAAACTAGGATGAGTCAAGTGGCTCAAGTAGCACGCCTTCTTTCAATCCCATCACTTTTGAAATAGGTGCAAGGATTCTGGTGATGGCATAAAACTCCAAGATGAAGCTCAAGTGATTTCTCAGTTTCACCTGATTCTGAAGATGGAATTACAAACACGTGTAGAATGTATTTTGTCTCTAAACACAACACATTTTCTCCCCTTCACGGTTTCCAGGTCCTTTCCTGATTCCACGCACATACTCCCTCCCTTCACCTTGATTTAAAATTGAATCAGCAGAATGTTGTACCACGCTTCACCATTTCCTTAATCCTACGTCCCAGAGTCCCAGTAGGGGGCCATGGCGGAGAGGTAAGCATTGGTGGCCCTGGTTTAACCAGGAAGACCAAGAAGTAGTGGCTGCAACTGCATGTATCTCTGATGGGCCCAGGAAGCCCTGCCACTCTGGGCCTGCCGAGGAGCAAACTGAAAGGATCTCAGAAGCTCCGGCAAAAGGGTGGTGGGCTGGGCAGTCTGCAGTAGAGAGGACTCCTTCTCCAGAAAGCCAGCTAGAAAGCTGAGCCTGAGGGGGACCACAGAGTGGGTAAGGCCCACAGTCAGTGTCTTCTCTAATCACCTCCCCCCCACACACACACTCCTTTGAGAGAAGAAGCAGGTGCAGCACAGCTCAGCTCCTTTGGACCTTTTGTTGTGTGACTGGCTGTTGGACTGTAGGGGTCATGCCCCCAACCGATTGGCAGGAAGTAGCCATGGGAAGCAAACTTAGACTTGCTGCAGGGAGGGCCCTGCTGGTGTTGCTTCCCACAGGGCCCTGGAACTGGGACCCAGTGGAGAAGGAGGGCCTGGGCCCCCTTACCACATCTCTTAAGGCCCGAGGCTCAGATGTGATGGAAAGCCACAGATCACCCACTTAGGGTCAGGAAGAGGCACCTCTACTGTCCTGACAGAGAGACGAAGGGCCTGAAATTGGGTGCACTAACCAGTAGGCCCCCCCCCAGCCCTCGGATCCCCCATCCTGTTATCTGTTCTCTCTGCTGCTTGACGTGAGCAGTAGAAACACCAAAGAGGTCCTGTGATTCACAGGACAACTAAGCATGAGCAGGGGCCAACGTGGGTGTGCTGGGAGATGTGTGGCGACAGCATCACGGAGTGTCGTTGCTGTGTAGCTCACCCCAGCAGGATCGAGAGTAGGACTGGGAGGGAGCAGTGAAGTCCATAAAGTCAGCTGGCATTGAAAGACTGGCACCATTTTCTTCAGCAGCTGGGGTATGAAATCCAGATCCAGCACTCTGTATGTCTCAGGCCCATCGGTAGCTGAGGGACGAGTGCTGTGGTGCATTAACCTTTCTCCTCAGGAGACCAGGTTCCAGTCTGACCTAACTCACAAAGAAAGCGAGCTTGGCCTTAGCCTGGTTCTTGTTCAGAACCGGTCCACGTGGCAAAGCCGTCCCAGAGTGGGGGACGAGTGTTGGCCTCGCTGTCGCGGAGCAGTGGCACGACAAGGCTGACGTTGACAGAGTTACAATTGGGGGGGAAAGCTCGCTGCCTGTGCTTTGGCTCTAGACAGTGCAATAAGGGCCTGATCCAAATCCCCTTGAAGTCAGTAGGCATCTTTCTATTGCCTTCAGTGGACTTTGGATCACCCACTGGGTTCAATGGCAGCAGGATGGGACCCTCTATGAAACATTACAGGCACCCAGTTCTCTAAAGTATGGAAAACCCCTTGGGGGTCTGAGCCTCCTCAACTCCAACTTGAACCTTCAATAGGAATGGTGGGTGGTCTGTACCTCTCAGGATTAGGCCCTTAAGCAATATGGCCTGAGCCTTCCAAAGCTGCCTGAAGGATTTGGATGGGCAGTTCCCATTTGAAAGAATGGGAATCGGCCATCCCCATCCCTTAGGGAGAAGTCCAACCCTGTTCTGGAGCAGCTACTTGTCAGAGCAGCAAATGTGAACTTTGCTCCTAAACACCTGTTCGAGAGGTATTGGTGAAAGCAGGCATGTTTCGAGTTGTGCTGATCTGAGTACACAGTGGCTTCTCCTAACGTCAATTGACCTAGAACATCCATATGGTACGACTGCAGTCTCAGCTTTGCCTGTAACCAAATGTGACTTTGGCAGAATCCAGCATGTTTGCAGTGATACGTGTATATATTTTTTTAAGGTTAATTTGTATTTTGGAGCAGAAAATCTGGGAATTGCCTCATAAGCAACATCTGCAATTTATAGATTTAGTCATGTTGGGGCTGGGTTCTGCTCCACAGCTGGTGGTTTTGCAGAGGCCGAGAATAAAAAGCTCCTCTCCTACCGCCCTGCCCCCATCAGCTTAAGCAACAAAAGCCCAAGGCACAACATGCAGGCTGAGAAAATGTGTTTGAATTGATAGGGCTGATGCTATGGATCAACATGCTGTGATGCTAATCTGCAAAGAGGCTGCTCTGAGCCACCAGGACCATAATTCAAAGCTCAGCCTGGCCGCCAGCAGGCACCGTAACAGTGAGTGGTGGCTAGGTTCTTGGATCTTACTGTGCACAGTGGAAAGAGAGGTGTGCGTGGGTGTATGTGTGTTCCACTGAACATTTAATACTAGGGATGGAGAGCGTAGGGGGAAGGAGAAAGGATGGACTTGTGGGTAAGGCATTGGCCTGGGAGATCAGGGATCTCTTTCTAGCTCTGTCACCAGCTTATCCGATGTGGATAAGGATACTTTCCTACCTCACAAGGGTGTTGCAAATGGACCCTAGAGCGGATGAGTGATAAAGCAATGGGCCATTGTGTATTAGTGCAAAATGAGTGTAACTTGCAGGTTGGGAGAATGGAAGGGCTTTGTGCTGCAGGCAGAGCATGCAGAGAAGCTGCGAGCTAGAACAATTCTCCCCCCAACTCTCTTACACCCCCCCATTTTGTCTTTCTTGTCATTTCCACCCCCACTTTTGACCCTCAGGGCCAGAGCCTCCAGTG
Organism: Dermochelys coriacea; assembly: GCF_009764565.3. NCBI lineage: Eukaryota > Metazoa > Chordata > Testudines > Dermochelyidae > Dermochelys > Dermochelys coriacea. The sequence continues at coordinate 23,624,193 of NC_050082.1, forward strand.
CTTTGTGCTGTGCCCACTCATTAACACATGGGCAAAGTACATGTGTATTGCAACCAGATCAGAATTCACCACACCCCTGGTTGTAGTATTTTACAACCATACTGCACAGGTGTAAATGACAACACATGGCAGTGGAGAGCTAGGTCCCTTGTTTTATTTTTCAGTTGCAAGACTTATCCAATCTTTTGTGCTGCCCACTAAACCAGGTTTACAATCATGTAGGTATTGAGCAGCACTGTTCCCAGCTCAGGGTCAATAAGTTTGAAGCTCACTGGAGAAATTGATTCCCCCGCCACACACACACACATACACATCTCAAATGGCTGTTACTATGATGTCTACAAAGAATATTGTAATAGCTGGCACCTGTATGTCCTTAGACTTTATAAACCATTGTAGAAGCAGGTGGGGGGTAGAAATCCAATACATTTTGAAATTAGATTGTCTTAGGGCTGTCAGACATCCCTGGGAGATTCTAGCTGGCCATGCATGAATCTGAGAGAGTACAAAAGGGATGTTGGGACACAAACACGCTGAGAAATTCTGGAGGGATGGATCATATTCCAAAAATATATCCGAGAAAAATGCTTACCATAAGCAATGAGCTGTTTCCACTTACCCTCATCTTTCTGATACATCAAGAAGGGCATCCCAACGTTCAGACCCTGGGGAGAATGGCACTTTCATCTGGCAGATGACAGTGGGTGGGTAAGCCCTGACTGGCCCCCCAGCCAAACACGCCATACGAACAGTCACTTCAAGTTAATTGAAGCTGACGGGGAAAGGGTGCCCTAGCACTTTTCCTGCCACAGACAGAATGCATGGCATCTTCGGGTGGGAGATTTTGTTAATCTGTGTCAGTCTAGCCAAAGGACACTTACCGAAACCAGACTGCCTGGGAAGGAAAAGAAAAGCATGAATAACATTCCGAAGGTTAAAGAGCTCAAGACTGCACGTTGCTCTGAGAGGCTAGTAAAGGGCAGAAACCCCTCATTGTGGATATGCGTAATTGAATAAGAAAGGGCACTTAGTGATCCAGCCTCTCATTTTGTCGAGAGAGCCCTGACGGGGGACTAGAGGAAGGAAATGGGTGTTGTGTAATGGCAATGTGCCGCTATAGACTTTTTTTTTTATTACATTAACAGCCCGGAAGCGGATCAGTTAATGCCCCCGAAGGATAGCTCTCACACGCTTCTCAGAGATCTCCACATGGTAGTGCCGTTGCCAGGGCTGGGCCTGATGCTGTGTGTGTGGGACCACAGGACAAAGCATTCTCAGCAGACAGTTCCGGAGGAGTTCAAGTCTTGTCCCCTTCCAGGAATCTGTTTGCGTAGCCCTTCCCACAACAGAGAGAGCAGACACCGGGTGTCAATTGGTGTAGCTCCTTGGACCCCTAGTCCAAGGTCTTGATCTGGGCCTGTGGCTTTTCGGCAAACCAGGCATTCTCTCACCATATGTCTCTCTCCCCAGTCAGGAATCAGTCCGCGGTGCGGGGGGAGCAGTGACTTTAGTCCTTCCAAGCTGACAGAGGGCGGCAGATTCTGATCTCTTGCTGGTGTAGGTCAGGAGTAAGTGCACCACAGTCAGTGGAGTTATACTGGTGTGAAATCAGAATTGGACACTGAGGCTTTCATACTTGCATTTGGTGCCCAGACACCATGGCAATTAACACACTAGAGCTACCTAGAGAAACTGTCCCCATCTAATCTTGTTTGCTGCTCTTGATATTCTAGCCAGTTACGTGCTCTTTGTCTTTTTAAGGTGAAGAGCCAATGACAATGTAAGTGCTGCCATTCTGGATCAGAGACTGGTCTGGCACACATTAGTGTGGCATCAGCAACGACAGGGCTCTGATGAGCTATAAATCCTCTAGTGGTATCCAGCCAGGTGTGCAGCACTGGACATAAGGGGGAAATTCCTTTCCAACTGCTGGAAGATGATTATCTCACACCCTTAAGCCATGAAGTGTGATTGTCCTTATTCCAGGATGTTACTTTTCCTTTCAGAGAAACTGGTTGCTACTGCTTCTCTGAAGCAGGGACTCCATTGTAAATAACATGTGAACACAGGATCAGAAGTTGTGCAGGAGAGGAATCACCAAAATCATTCAGTCAGTGGAGTTACACCAGGGTTGATTCTGGCCCATGGTGTTCTTTGGTCAATCATATTGGTGTTGCCACCTCTTCCCCCTTTATTTGGCCTATATCTGCTTGATTGTGTACTGCACATATTTTCTGTTCCCCAAATACATATGAAAACCGACTATAAAATGATCAAGTATAGAGTACTGAATAGTTTGAGGCAGTGCGGTCTAGTAGACAGAGAAGAGGATGGTAATTCAGGAAACCTGGGCTCTATTTTTGGCTCTGCTGCTAACTGCAGTGTGGCCTTGGGTAAATAACGTCAACTCTCTCTGCCTCGGTTTCCCTTCCCATCTGTTAGTCTCTAAGGTGCCACAAGTACTCCTTTTCTTTTTGCGAATACAGACTAACACGGCTGCTACTCTGAAACCCATCTTGACTACGTGGATTGTAGGCTCTTTGGGTCAGGGGTCTGTCTTTCAGTAGCTGTATGTATAGTGCTTTGCAACAGGGTCCTGATTTTGCCTGGGGCTTCTAGCTACCACTATCATATAAATAATAGTCTGGGCATCAGTGAGTTGAACCTTCAGTTTCAGATTTGTTTCATGCTTATCAAGATCCCCTTCCCCCTTTTCCTAAGTGCAAGAGTTTATTGCTGACCTCCTGAAATAAATGTGAAAGCTTTAGCCATGCTGAGAATGAATCGATTGCTCTTCAAGAGATTGCCTCTTCGGCTATGTGGTTAATTTGGACGCAGGCATCTTAAGAAAAGGGCAGTTTTATGGAGCCTAGGGTTAGCTTTCACTGAGGTGACAAATGTAGCTGCATTCCCCTGTCTTAGTATGTCCCAGTTGGCTAAGAAAAGAAAATTAAGTAGGAAAATGTTGGAACTGGTTGCTACTGCTTCACTTAAGTGGGCCATCCTTTCTGGAAACCAAGTGCAGTGAACAATCTTGATGCTTATAAGAGAGGAGAAAAGTCATGACTGTAGCAGAGAAGCTGGATTCCAGCCGAAGCCACAGCTGTGGAGAGTTAACTTACTGTGTTCCCAACATTACATTTTCCCATGATTCTCTCATTTCAATGTGGAATAGTGCGTATATTATGTCTGCAGGGCAATTGTAAAACACCCTAGACATGGCACAGGTGCTGTTATGGAGTTCTATTATAGGAAGATAGTGTTTTCAATATGGAGAGATGTGGGTGTGTGTGTGTGTGTGAGAGAGAGAGAGAGAGACCAAATCCAAACTCCCCCAAATTTCTACTTGGTGAAAACCTGTCTGTCACAGTTTTGATCCAATAGGGAATTCTTATATTCCTATATGTAGTGATCTCATCACCCCTGATGAGCTAAGTAAGGTTGGGTTTGGCCAATACTTGGATGGGAGACCTCCATGGAAAATTCCTGTGTAATCATTTACTCTGGCTATCAAATCAGGATTTTCCACTAATAGCAATGGTAGCATTTGACATCCACATTGCACAATATCCATGATACCCAAGCCTGTTTAATTGCTGACATGGTGGTCAGGCTCCCTGCCAAGCCTGGGGATGGGTGCTCCTGGTGTTGTCGCTTCTCCATCTACCAGACTGGGATGTCAGACATCTCACACTTAAGATGGTTGTAAGCGTCGCTCTGTGTTGTCTTTCCTCCTTGATGGGATGGTGTCTTGGATCCCACTTCTGGTACCATGTGGTGGTTGGCACTCAGCCCTGAAATGGCCCAGTGTGGACCTGTGGTTATGTCTCTGCCTCAGTCTCCCCAAGTGAGCTTTCAATAAGTTCAATGAGGCTTAAATGCAGTGAACAAAACCCCTTCAGGGCTCTAGTTTATTTAATCTACCCCCAAACATGGTATGTAAACAAGCTCTCTCCTTCTGCTGCACTGGCTGGAGCGCTGCAGTCTCTCACCTTGAGTCAGCACCTTGAGAGCTTTATAGTCTCTTTCCTCCAGGGCTTCCTCTCTTTGTGTTGCAGGCCTGTTCCTCTATCCAGGAGCCTCTGCTCTCCAGGGGGACACCACTGGGAGTAGCTTCCTCCCCTGCCCCCCTGAGGAGCTCTCTACCCAGGAGATTCCTCTCTGTGTCTGGGCTCCTGCCTGAGCACCCCCGCCTCCAGCTCTTTATCAGGCCGGAGTGTTCCCTAGCTACTCATCCCATTAACCATTCCCCAGTGGACCTGGATTGGCTCATTCTCCTTAGTGGAGCCTGTCCCAGGAAGACTGGCTGCCTGACCCCTCACAGGACAGCGCCTGGATAGATGCTATATATGGTGCTTCCATGATAAACAGGGGGAAGAGCCCTATCTCCTAGCCAAATTCTTCCTCAGCCAAATGCAGCCTGAATATAAAAATAATCACACCTACAACCTCCTATTTGCAGTGCTGCTAGAACAGAATGGCTACCGTGTCCTCTCTCAGAGATGGCTGCACTTCAGTGGTGGATGAAATGTTCACTTTGGGTGGTACATAAAGCACACAGAATCATAGAAACTCTGGGAGGGACTTTGAGAAGTCATCCAGTCCAGCCCACTGTGCTATGGCAGGACCAAGTAAACCTAGACCATCCCTGATAGGTGTTTTGTCCAACATATTCTTAAAAACCTCCAGTCGTGGGGATTTCACAACCTCCCTTTGAGGCCTATTCCAGTGCTTAGCTACCTTTACAGATACAACATTTTTCCTTATATATAACCCAAATCTCTCTTGCTGCAGATTAAGCCCATTACTTTTTGTCCTACCTTCAGTGGAAATGGAGAACAATTGATCACTGTCCGCTTCATAACAGCCCTTCCCATATTTGAAGACTGTCCTCCGGTCCCCCCTCACACTAAACATGCCCCATTGTTGTATTTTGTAACTTTTCCTCACAGGTCAGGTTTTCTAAACCTTTTATCTTTTTTGTTACTCTCCTCTGGACTTTCTCCAGTTTGTCCACACCTTTCCTAAAGTGTGGTACTCAGACTTGGACACATGACTCCAGCTGAGGCCATACCAGTGCCAAGTAAAGCGGGACAATTACCTCCTGTGTCTTACATACACTCCTGCTGGTGCACTCCAGAATATTAGCCTTTTTTGCAACTGTATTGCATTGTTGACTCTCATTCAATTTGTGATCCACTATAACCCCCAGATCCTTTTCAGCAGTATGGCCGCCTTGCCATATATTCCTGATTTTGTAGTGGTGTGTCTGATTTTTCCTTTCTAAGTTGAAGTACTTGGCACCTGTCTCTATTGAATTTCATCTTGTTGAATTGAGACCAATTCTCCAATTTGTCAACTTTGTGTTGAATTCTAATCCTGTACTCCAATGTGCTTGCAACCCCTCCCAGCTTGGTGTCCTCTGCAGATTTTATAAGCATACACATGTAGGCTCTGAATCAGGAAATCACTTAAGCATGTGCTCAAGTCCCATAGGCCTGGTCTACACTACGGGATTAGATTGAATTTAGCTGCATGAAGTCAATTTTAAAATGAATGCGTCCACACAACCAACCCCATTCCGTCGACTTAAAGGGCTCTTAAAATCACCTTTAGTACTCATAGATTCATAGATACTAAGGTCAGAAGGGACCATTCTGATCATCTAGTCTGACCTCCTGCACAACACAGGCCACAGAATCTCACCAACCCATTCCTGCGAAAAACCTCACCTATGTCTGAGCTATTGAAGTCCTCAAATCGTGGTTTAAAGACTTCAAGGAGCAGCGAATCCTCCAGCAAGTGACCCATGCCCCATGCTACAGAGGAAGGGGAAAAATCTCCAGGGCCTCTTCCAATCTGCCCTGGAGGAAAATTCCTTCCCAACCCCAAATATGGCGATCAGCTAAACCCTGAGCATATGGGCAAGATTCACCAGCCAGATACTACAGAAAATTCTTTCCTGGGTAACTCAGATCCCACCTATCTAATATCCCATCACAGGCCATTAGGCCTATTTACCATGAATATTTAAAGATCAATTAATTACCAAAATCACGTTATCCCATCATACCATCTCCTCCATAAACTTATCGAGTTTAATTTTAAAGCCAGATAGATCTTTTGCCCCCACTGCTTCCCTTGGAAGGCTATTCCAAAAATTCACTCTTCTGATGGTTAGAAACCTTCGTCTAATTTCAAGTCTAAACTTCCTGGTGGCCAGTTTATATCCATTTGTTCTTGTGTCCACATTGGTATTGAGCTTAAATAATTCCTCTCCCTCTCCGGTATTTATCCCTCTGATATATTTATAGAGAGCAATCATATCTCCCCTCAACCTTCTTTTAGTTAGGCTAAACAAGCCAAGCTCCTTGAGTCTCCTTTCATAAGACAAGTTTTCCATTCCTCGGATCATCCTAGTAGCCCTTCTCTGTACTTTTTCCAGTTTGAATTCATCCTTTTTAAACATGGGAGACCAGAACTGCACACAGTATTCCAGGTGAGGTCTCACCAGTGTCTTGTATAACTGTACTAAAACCTCCTTATCCCTACTGGAAATACGTCTTCTGATGCATCCCAAGACTGCATTAGCTTTTTCACAGCCATATCACATTGGCGGCTCAGTCATCCTATGATCAACCAATACTCCAAGGTCCTTCTCCTCCTCCGTTACTTCTAATTGATGCGTCCCCAGCTTATAACTAAAATTCTTGTTATTAATCCCTAAATGCATAACCTTACACTTCTCACTATTAAATTTCATCCTATTACTATTACTCCAGTTTACAAGGTCATCCAGATCCTCCTGTATGATATCCCGGTCCTTCTCTAAATTGGCAATACCTCCCAGCTTTGTATCATCCGCAAACTTTATTAGCACACTCCCGCTTTTTGTGCCGAGGTCAGTAATAAAAAGATTAAATAAGATGGGTCCCAAAACTGATCCCTGAGGAACTCCACTGGTAACCTCCCTCCAGCCTGACAGTTCACCTTTCAGTAGGACCCGTTGTAGTCTCCCCTTTAACCAATTCCTGATCCACCTTTCAATGTTCATATTGATCCCCATCTTTTCCAATTTATCTAATAATTCCCCATGTGGCACGGTATCAAATGCCAGTGAGGGAAGTAGCACTAAAATTGACCTTGCTGGGTTGAATTTGGGGTAGTGCGGACGCAAATTGATGGTATTGGCCTCCGGGAGCTATCCCAGGGTGCTCCATTGTGACCGCTCTGGACAGCACTTTGAACTCTGATGCACTAGCCAGGTACGCAGGAAAAGCCATGGGAACTTCTGAATTTCATTTCCTGTTTGGTCAATTGCATGCCATTCTAGGAAGAGACCCTACCACTACCCCACCACTGTCCGTGGACACCTGCAAGGGGGGAGTCTCACGCAACAGGGAGGAGGATTTTGTGGATGAGGAAGAGGAGGAGGAGAATGCGCAGCAGGCAAGCGGTGAATCTGCTCTCCCCAGCAACCAGGACTTTTTCATCACCCTGGAGCCAATACCCTCCGAAGGTGGGATCCCTGACCCTGAAGCTGGAGAAGGCACCTCTGATGAGTGAACATTTGTAACTACTGTACAGGGTTTAAAAGCAATAGTGTTTAATGTTTGATTTGCCCATATTCTATAAAATCAACCTAATTTCGTAGTGTAGCCATACCCATAGAAGTTAAGTGTGTGCTTTGCTGACTTGTGGCCCTGGCTCATAACTGGTCTGCTCTAAAATTCCTGAAGTCTCCTTCTGCAGTAACACAATGATCGAAAATGCCATTGCAAATGCACACACAAGATTACCCGTATTTTGAATGAGGAAATCAGGTAGCAGCTATGGGTGTGAACTCCACATTAGGTCACTGAATTTCTGCACGGGGTCTGGTTCCCAGGAAGACTGCAAGGCTGTTGGTGCAGAACAGAATTATTTTGAAGGCAAGAGTTTACACAGCTTAAACTTTGAACTCTTGTTTTAAACATCCAATATCCCAGCTTTAAATCGGTTGGCTTTCCATTCCTTCAGGCCAGGGTCTGTGCAGGTTCTTTTATGTAAACAAACTGACAGATGCAAAACTTGATTATCAGGACGCTCAGCATTCCTGTCATTCCAGAGATGCCTGTGAGAGCTCAACCACGGCCAAAGGGGGACTATTTCAGGGAAACACATAAACACCTCCCTCTTCAGGGCAGACCTGCCTAGCTACTCGTAGATTTGTATCAGTATTAGACTCCCTTACCTCCTCAATGACTCCTTCAAGACCCTTATGGATGGTCAGGCCACGCTATTCCCCTTCCCATCATACTTCCAGTGGAGAGAGGATGGATGGGAGTTTATTAGGAGCCCAGCCACTTGGCCCCTTAATCAGCTAGGCCAGGGATAGCTGTCACTTGCACAGGGCAATGTGCCCTTTCCCAAGGCAGAGCAAGATGCCTACATTGTGCTTTCAGAAGTTCTGCTGGCCCAGCTTGAAGAGTTCAGAATGGGGATCCAAGCCAATGTGTCTCACATAACAATGCAGTGAGCTATAATGAGATTGCCAGACAATGTACAGTGTGACCAGCTTGTATAGTAAGATATGCATTTTCACAAGACGATTATTAGCAAAGCTCCTATGAAAATTTTCAGTTTATTCACCAAAAAATGCAGTTTGGGGTCGACTTGAAACCAGTGGTGAATTCAGATCAAATTTGGCTAGTGGTTTTGGCTGGAAAAAATTAAAAAAACGGACATTTTTGAAAAAGTCAAAATATTTCATTTTGACATTTTCGTAAAGAAATGTTTTGACTTTTTGTTTCAAAATGTTTCATTTTGAAATTTAACTAGGTTTCTTTTAAAACAAACAAAAAAGGGTTTAAAAAACACTCAAAATAAAACAAAACAAAAATTAAAAAAATGTGTTTGACCCAAAATGAAATAGTTCAAGGTTTTTATTTTGGCAAGAAAAATAAAAAAAATTCTTTTTCAATTCAAATCTAAATAATTTTTTTTAAAAATTTTTGGTTGGGCCACCAAATTGAAAAAATCGATTATTTGTGCTACACTGATGATTAGTTATTAGAAACGTTAGGAGATTCCATTAAGGGACATGTGTGAGACTTTGGGGCGGGGGGGGGGGTTTGGCTTTCACTTCTGTTTTATTAGTTAAAATTCCAGCTCCAACTGATAGGGATTGAGAATCTTTGCACACTGCCTGACAGGTATTCAGCTGCCATTTGAAGATGATTGGCAGCCTTTCCAGTGCCTGATGGGTGGCTACTGCTGATGACAGCCGTGTTCCTCTGACTCTATAGGAAAAGGTGTTTGGTTTTGGAGCGACAGGGCCAGCATTCTAAATCTTGATTTTCCTCCCTCTGTGAGTGCGATTTTTATATAGTAGTTGGGTTTGGCCGCATGTGGATTTTTTTGCAATGATAACCTCAAGCACCACTATCAAAGTCATCCTGCTTGGCACCACAGACCAAGGACTGAATGGGCATGGATACTGACCTCCGGTTTCAATTTTTAGAGGTGGTCACTCCTGGGAGGAGAGACATTGCTAAGGAAGTGTGGGGAAGCTTGTAGTGCCATCGCCTGCGTTGTACATGGAGCTTGGCTCTCTTCTGATCCAGCACCTTTCATCACCACTAACTTCACTTATGTTTAAAATAATGTTCAGCTCTCAGGTAGCACTTTCTAGCTCTAGAAATCAGAGCACTTCACAGCAAAAGGTAGCTATATCACTATCCCCGCTTTATAGATGGGGGAGGAGGAAATGAGGCATCTGAAGTGGTGACCTGTCAAAGATGTTCTAACAAATCACTTGCAGAACCAGGCTAGAACCCAGGTCTCCTGTCTTGCCCCATCGTGTAGTTATTGACTGATTAGATAATTTTGGCTTATGTAGAATCGGACCAAAAATATATTACAAAAATTACTCTTTTAAGCAATATTACTTTATCCTTCTGATATACAACTGTGAGCCCACCAGCTATTGGCGTCTCCTCTTCCTATGGTATACAATGCCAGTGAAACTTCTTTTCTTATTCATATATCTCCTGCTGCACTTATGCTCATCAAATCATAGAAAGGTACGTCTGGAAGGCATCTTCAGTGGTCTTCAAGCCCAGGCCCCCAGGCTGAGACAGAACCAAATAAACCTACACCATCCTTGACAGGTATTTGACCAACTAACTCATGCTTTATTTGCTGTGATTGCTGCAGCGTGATACATATGATGCAGGCAATCTTCTGGGTGTTGTAAACTGAAAATTGGGATGAAGGATATGCTTGGGGGGAAAAAATCTAACCCTTTTACACGCCCAACTACTGTTCCTCACCTGATTCTTAAATCAGCAAAGAAAACAAGTCAGACAGTCAGCTTCTATGCATCTTAAATTCCATACTAGGCATCAAATAGCTTACTTCATTTTAAAAAAAGGAATAGACATTTATATGAATCAGAAGAGCATCTACAGTTACACTAGCTAGAATAATAACACAGGGGCTATCAGTTCTCCCTCAGGGAATAACTGATCACTAGCTTAAGCCATGGAGGCATATTGTAGTGCATAATTTAGGGCATTATGGGAGAGTTTTACATTCAGCACTGACTATTGTCAGAAACTGGATACGGGACTCGATGGTATTTCCATATATGGCAATTGCCTTATTCTGTCCTCAATACAATATTATAGTCTGGTTTCATGGTAGGAAATGTCAACTGGACAGTGTTGCCTAGTGTACAGAACACTGGACTGGCACACAGGAGAGATGGGTTCTACTCCTGGCTCTGCTGCTGGATAACCTTGACATGTTTGTGTGGACACTCCCCAAATATTTTGCTCCAGGCTACAGCGGTTCGGTTGAGCCCCAGGGTGCAAAGCGCAATCGATTAATATTTTATTCTGAGTTAATTTAACATGAATTGGCAATCCGTTAACTCAAGAGTAAAAAGTTTAGCAAAGATAAACGTAAGGTGTCCTCCTGAGTCTGCAGACAGGGAGACTAAGAAATAGAAAAGAAAGAAAGAAAAGAATAGAAATAGAAAGAAAATTGAAGATGCTTGGGTACCTCACAGTAGAGATCCTGCAGCTGTCAGTAATGTACTGTGTCCTATGTATGGCACAGAGAAACCTGGCAGCTTGGATTTGCAGGGCTTTTGCAGGTTCAGTTTGCCTGGATTGGCAGCCCCTGAATTTTATTCCATCTTGTTTCTTTGATCCACAAAACACAGATGAAACTTTCATAGACATTAAGGTCAGAAGGGACCATTATGATCATCTAGTCTGACTTCCTGCACAATGCAGGCCAGAGAATCTCACCTACCCACTCCTGCAATAAACCTCTCACCTATGTCTGAGCTATTGAAGGTCCTCAAATCATGGTTAAAGACTTCAAGGTGCAGAGTGTTTCAATGTAGAGTTTGGGGGCAGGCCCATCTCTGGTAAATCTGTGGAAAACCATGTGTTTGGGTCCCACTTGAAACCATGACTTGGTCCAGGTTCTCTGGCTTGACCTAGCTTTACCTACAAACCAAAGTAGATTGTTTAGTAATTTGACATGGCTTTCTCTTCTGTTGGTGGGCATAGCTACAGCTAGTAGTAGTAGTCAGTAATAATAATAATTAATAATAAAAATTGGAGGGGCAGGAGGTTCTATGGAAATTTTTGGCAAACATTCAAAACTAAACATTGCAATTTGGAAATGTTGCTGTGGTCCTTCATGGGAGTTGTAGTTTGGATGTCCTATGCCCCCATTCTTCTGTATAGACCCGGTCTCCCTGGTCAGACTACATCTCCTATGATAAACCTTAGGCTCCTCTCTCGTAGAAGGGAAGTAGTGGGTCATGGGAGTCCCTGGCAGTGGTGCATTATGGGAGATGTAATCTCGCTGGGGAGCCTGCTTCACAGAAGAGAATGAGGACCTGTGGCAATTGAATACTACTCCCAGGAGGAACCTCAGCAGTTTTTCCAACTCAAAAAACCGGAAATTTCAGCACAAAGAAAACTTTCCGCATAACACTTCATTTAATTGAAAACCTCCATTTTCCACTGAAGAACAGTTTTGACAGAAAACTTTCAGCCAGCATTAGACGTAACAGTTGGGGGAATTGCTGCACATCAGATCCTGGACCTGAGCTGGTAGACAATCACGAGACTTGGTGACAGACAGTACAGGATTGGCGCACGAGGGGCACCAGCAGTGAAGCAGGCTCCTCACTCTGCCCTTACACATGCCATGACAGCAGCCAGTGGTGGTGAGGAACAGAGCAGAGCTTGTGGGAATAAGCAGCTGCCTAAGTGATCTTTCCATTTAAGAGGAGGGAGAGCACAATGAAGTCTTATTTTTCCCACAAACCACCTCCCACTGTGTTATGCTCTAAAGTTAATTGCAAATGAGTAGATACAAGTAGCTTATTTTGACGTCTTTTAAACAGTACTTCATTGATTTTTTTTCCTTTTTTTCCTTTTTTTTTTTTTTTTGTGAGAGAGGCAAGCCTGTATCTCTTGGAAAATAGCAATTATTTCTGTAATTCCCTAGAATTAGTGGATTTAGTTGAATGGGTAAAATCTGAAGCAAAATGCTGATTAGAGATATACTTGAGTTTGAAGCGTCAAACTCACTGTAGGAGAATGTCAAGCATTCCCTCACGCTCTGTCTTCTGGGCGTAATCATTGTTTTCTAATATGTTATTCTCATTACAGCTTGGACTGGCTCCTGTCATGCTCTTTAATGCAGCATCAAGGAAATCCTGCTTTCCGAACTGTGGCTTTGGATCAAAAGTTGCATGGCCTGGCTGGAAGCTGTCTGTGCAATGTTTCCTTTTTTAATTGCATACCTGTGATTATAGTGCTAGTTCCTCCTATGCTCCACCTGGTTTTCAAGCAACAGTGTAGTCAAGGGTAAACACTGGTAAGAGGGTTTACCCACTTCTCATTTGGGGGAAATGGAGTTTAGGTTAGTTTACCCCACTTCTTCTTTTCTTTTCTTTTCTTTTCTTTTCTTTTACCACTGCACCACTGTTTTCAAGCAGCTCAGAAATTATCAGGAAGACCCACATTCATTGTTGCTCCATGCGGCTAATCCGGGTGGAGCAGCCTATATGTTGGCCATCAATTCTCAGGATTTCTAGATCTGATCCAAAGCCTGTTGAAGTCAGCAGGGATCAGGCCCTCTGTGCTCAAGGAGCAAGAAGGGTCCTGGCAAAACCTTAGCCCTCCAATGTCTTCTAAGGAAAAGCTGAAAAGGAAATAAACATATTTTCCATTAGACTTGATCTATCGGAAGGGCACTGGCCTGGGATCCCGGAGGACTGGGTTCTAGTCCTCGTTCTGCCACTGACCTGCGTGTGACTTTGAGCAAGTCACTTCCCCTCTCACCTGTTTTGTCTCAGGTCTATTTAGATTGTAAGCTCTTTGGGGCAGGGAATCTCCTATGTGTTTATAGCACGACGGAGCCCCAATCTCAGCAGGGAGCTTCCAGGCACTGTGAGACCAAATAACCATGAGGATAGACTCCTGCTGTCTGAGACTCATATGTCGCCCTTCCATTATCAGTGCCAAGCACAGTCACCCCCTCCGAACGTTGCAACTTATCTTCCTCCACCCCCAAAAGCTGTGGTCAGGAGCCTTACATCCATTATGACCCTTCCTAGGGCTTATGGTGTGGGTGGTAGAAGAGGCAGGGCTGTTTGCTCTGTTTCTTTTAGCCACTGAGTAGAAGAGAAGTCAAAACAGTAGCAAGCACCATACATCCCAGCTTCCACAAGACACAGGCTGCTTGGGCTGCTAAGTGAGAGCAGGGCTCTGTAACTGCATGCTCTGCTCCCCCTCCAATTACTGCCAACAGGCAGAGGCAGAGAGGCTGTAAAAGCATTCACCAGCATTAAGCATGAATGCTAGCCTTTGCCACTGAGATATCATGCTCTGCCTTTCATCAGGGGGAAGTCTAGGATGACTGTGTGTTGTTAAACGCGTGCATATTGTAAATACAGATGTTGGGTCTCTTCCTCTTTGGGAATAATTGCATACATCTGCTTGCATCTGCCAAAATAACCTCCCAGAGTTACAATCTGAAAATTTAGAGTAGCAGCCGTGTTAGTCTGTATCCGCAAAAAGAAAAGGAGTACTTGTGGCACCTTAGAGACTAACAAATTTATTTGAGCATAAGCTTTCATGAGCTACAGCTCACTTCATCGGATGCATTCAGAAGTCCACTGAATGCATCCAGTGAAGTAAGCTGTAGCTCACAAAAACTTACATTCAAATAAATTTGTTAGTCTCTAAGGTGCCACAAGTACTCCTTTTCTTAATCTGAAAATTGTTTGGTTTTAATTGTTTTATACCCATTACAAATGTAAGAGAGAACGTTTTCCCACAAACGTGAGCTGTCCCTCTGTTCATGTTAGCCATGGACCAGAACCAGAACTTTGAATCTAATTCCCCTGAGACTTCAGGGAAATTCAGCATTGCATCAAAATTCACAATTCCAGGATGAAACAACTAGAAAACAGAATTCCCAGCTCCGATCCCAACCCAAACTTCCACAAACTATAGTGAAGTCTGGATCTGAACATTGTGGTTCTGACCCAGCTATATAAGAATGATCTCAGCTGGAAAACTGATTTTAGGAACAACCTCAACTTGGGGAAGTTTTGGATCTGATCTGCATTTCCTGAGTTGAACCCATCTCTAGTGCATGTGTTTGTGTTTTCAAGTCTCTCTGCTTTGTACTTCAGATAAGAGAAGCTGCCGTATGTACCATATGGTACTGAAGTTACTCTGGCACTGAGCCTTTCTCGTGTATTGAGAACTATGCAAACAACCTCTCCAAGTCCTTCAGTAAATACAGGAGGGCAGGATTCAGATCAGCCTTGCCCTAGGAAGGCTATATTTATTCATTAGTTTCCTTTCCTTCCCCCTTTCATTATCCAGGTTGTGTCCTTCCTTCCCTGCCTCCCATACTGACAGGAATTTCCCCTTTACTTTCTATTCCCCACCACCATCCCCATTTCCACATCTTTGGGCTTGTAACTCCCCTGATGCCTCTTGCATGCATCCAATGAAACGCTCCCATCCTCACCCTTGGGTCTGCTTCATGCTTCCAAGAAGCAGATTCCCCAGGAACCCCTTGAAAGCCAAGTACAATTTTTGTGTCTCTCTCTTTAGCCAGCTGTTTCTCTGCTTATAGAAAGGAAGGGGTGGTGACACCTGCCTGTCTTTGCAAAGCACTTCTGAGGAAAACCACCATGTGCGTACAAAATATTTACCGTCTTTATTACTCAGAGAGAGGCCAATTAAGATAGATGCTTTATGTGGCTGAGATCACGGGGAGGCCACCTGCGTCCTTCCAAGCAAAGGGAGAGCAGGGTATTGCTTTGCTCCGTGCTGCCGTTGATAGAGCGGTGTTGACATTCTCCAGTGAGAGTCCCATCCAGTCATCTCCACAAGGATGCGGTGGCAACGACGGAGCTGCCAGCTTCAGTGCAGATATGAAGAGTGCCTGTAGTAGCTGCCACTGAGGTGAGCGGATACTGACCCCTGCCCTGTGACAGGGGGGATGGACCTCGTGACTGGGGCAGGGAATAAAGGTCACGCTCCTGCTGGTTCTCCTGTGGTTACAGCATCCACTGTTGGTGATGTAGAAGGGAAAGGTGGCATGCAAGACGATGGTCTTGTCCACATGGCGCGGCAATGCACACTAGAGGAGTGTGGATTCTAAAGCGCATCAATGTGTTGCACACTAACTGGCCCGTGTAGGCCTGCTGGAGTGCACTGAAAGTTCCCTCCCATCGCACTTGCCAAGAATGGTTTTGAAGGAGTGAGTGGGACATCTTCTCATTTGAGTATTATAAAGCAGGATGATCCTCAACAAAAGGATCCCATAGTAGGCGACAGCTCTTCTCTTTCTTTTTCCACTCCAACCTTTTTACAAGGCTTCACCATTTCTATCCAGTGCAGACAGAAGAAAGGAACTTGTTCTGCCAGAACGAGTCTCAGAACCCCAGCTGTCCCCTTTAGGAGGCCCAGAGGGGCTCCTGCCCTGGCTTGCTCCAGCTAAAACAATAAACCCAGCCACGAAGGTCACTCATTTTTCAGGAGTTCATGGAGGGATTATTCACACCATTATCTGCTTTGCAGTTAAAGGGTAGGTTGTGAAAACATGTCTAAAGTTCACCTTCTGTGACGTCCCGCGCACCCACTTAATGAAAAAAACAACTGCCTTGCTTCAATGTAAACTCTTTCAAAGTATAAACCTCGGGCTCCCTTTGCAAAATGTAGATCAAGGCCTAGTTCTTCAGATACTTGTTTGTGCTGAAGGGATTGGGCACTTGAGTCTTGCGGGGAAGGGGAAGGGGAGAATAGAAAATCCTGTGGAATTTTAATATACTGCTAATTTAACCCAATTTTGATAATCACTGACTTGCTCAGATGAAACAGAAGATAAACCTTCAATATTTTTTCCAGGATACTGCCAGTAAATTTTAACTAGATATTCAATTACTTAATTTTTTAAACAGTTTTTGATGAGAAAAGCATACTGCCTCCTTTATAAAGAGATATTTATTAGGGATAGGCAACGACTGTACCTCAGAGCTCAATCATCCACTGTTTCTTTCAAGGGGTGATTCAATTACTTTAAGATGTGTTGCCTGAAAGAACAAACGGGGCTCTGTTACCCCTCAAGTTAATGAAGTTTCTTTAGTGGTTTTTGTGGGTTAATAATTTTCATTGACGCTGCCTTCTGTTTTATTGTTTCATCCTTCCCGAGAAGACTCACTCAAATAAGAAAGAATAAAAAGTGCTATTCATTTCTGGGCTTAGTGCAGTATAAAAGGGCAGAGTCTTTGCATGTGTAACTTTACAGAAAAAGTTCTTTAAAAACCCATCCCACTGTAAGGCATTTGCTGAAGCTATGGCTGGTTGAATAATGGGGAAAAAAAACAGAATTAGTGAATGTTTTCACTGCTTAAAAGGACCACGTTTGTTTATTGTTCTCTGATGGGGTTGTTAAGTTTGTTCTTCAAGTATTTTGGACCAGGTATTCAGGACAATATTAGTGACTCCTCCTGGAAACGTCACTGAGACTATGTACCCATCAAAGCAGACGGTACCAGCTTTCAGTGAGTATGGGCACATGCCAGATTCACCTGCCCAAGGAGAGAAATTTGCACATGTGGTACTTAATCAGACAGCCAGGTTAAATTTCCCATTATCTAAATCTGAACCCACTAGTTTATCCAGTACTGTGCGTTACTTCAAAAACAACAGTAAAAATTTACAGTCCTCTGCACATCACTCTGAATAAATATATAATGCCCTTTCTTCCTAGGCAGTAATGATTAATAAATTGTTCCCGGAGATAAAACAATGAGATCAGGACTCAAAGGTTAAACCCAAATGAGGACATCTTTCTCACATACGCAGCGTCTGTCACACCTTCAGCATGACTCACAGATGGTAAGTCATTAGCATCGTTTAGAGGCAGGTGTTAAAACTTTTCCTCCATCTGAGGAACAAAATGCTGCATTAGGGAAATGAATGACGACTCAGAGCAACAAGTGTTAGGTATGATATTTTCATTAACTATTTTCATCACTCTTCTCTTGTGAAGTGCCTGATCCGATGCCCAGTGAAGCCAGTCAATGGATTTGGATCAGGGCTTAATTGAGAATCTGGTCTTTATGGAAGCAAGTGGCTGTGTCCTTAAAGATCTCCTGTTGCACTACTGGGTTAGCAATGGTGGCCGTGCTACTATAGATGGACCATGGTTGGACTGGTTTCAGAGTAGCAGCCGTGTTAGTCTGTATTCGCAAAAAGAAAAGGAGTACTTGTGGCACCTTAGAGACTAACTAATTTATTTGAGCATAAGCTTTCGTGAGCTACAGCTCACTTCATCGGATGCATTGGACTGTACCACCTTGGTTTATCCTAGTACTTCCACCACTCCTATGACCCACAGAGCAGCTCTGGTGGGAGTCTGAGAAACAAGCTAGTGAGCTAGCCAATCTGTTAGGAGGAATAAGGACAAACACATTAAACATGTCTCGGAGCAATTCCATGAGTCATTCAAACTGAGAAGAGCCCCAGTTTATTTCAGAGTGAATTTGTCTAGTTTCGTTTGTAGATTGTTTGTGGTGTGACGTTTTTAATGTCTCTGCTTCTAATCAAGCTGGTTTATCAGCAACACCTTACACTGCTGTCTCACCTTTGACCCAAGGAGTCCAAAGAGTTTAACAGACACCAAAGGAACCTCACAACACTCCTGCAAGGTAGGGTCAGTATTGTTATTGCTCTCTGTGAGCGGGAACAGCAGGGAGTTGGCTAAGATCACTTAGCTCATTGGTGGCAGACCTAGAATAGAAACTAGGTGTCTGCTTTTTGCTCCACATTGACAACAGGTGGGCTCTTCACAGGCACACAGTAGCTTGCAAAATCAGGGCCTCAGAATCCTGCCTTTCAGTTTTTGTGCCAAACAGCAGATCACACTTACTCCAGCCCTGCACCATTTTGGTCAGCTGGACTTTTGTACCTGCCTTCAATGGGAACAGGACAAAGCCACAAATATCAGTGCAGGTGATTGATGCTGAGATACCGTAAACTTGCTCCTAGCAAGTAAAGATGGGTTGTACGTGGATCCCCAGCAGAAATAACACAACAGGTTGCTGCTGACCAACCCAATCATCTCTGTCAGGTAATTTGCATGTTTAGAAGGTGTCATGTGACCTGATGAAGAGTCACATGACAAGGGTTGGTGCTAGCATTGCCACTCCCTGCAGTTTAAAGAAAGGGGCTCCTGAGCACTAGAGCAATACAAAAAATAACATCTGGAAAAAGAAAAGGAGTACTTGTGGCACCTTAGAGACTAACAAATTTATTTGAGCATAAGCTTTCGTGAGCTACAGCTCACTTCATCAGATGCATTTGGTGAAAAATAACATCTGTGAGCATGTATAGATCATTAATATAAAGAGTGCCATCTACTGGAATATAAGAATATGTAACATTGTTCTTAAATTTGTAGGACAATAAAGTTGCTGTTGTGCACTCCAAATGGCTTCCAGATGACATAGGTCTTAGCAGACCTCCCAAGAGACTGAAACCAGAACTGCCCAGCCCTCACTTGAAGCTAAAGGGGCGTTTAATCAGACCCTTCAGAACCATTTCTGTTAAGACCCATTTAATTCAAACGCCCAGCAAGTTGTAGGTAGCAAAGCTCTCTCTGCTAAAGACTTAACATCCCCTCCTCATTCATTTGAAAGTCTGAGAAAGCTGGTAGTTCAGTCTAATTTTGATATCAGAGTCAGTCTAGTGCTCTTGAGGATACCCCCAGCAAAACCAGAAAATCCCAGGCTTGCAATTACTAAGCTTAAAAAACAAGGTCAGACCTTTTTGTTTGTCTTGGAGAAAGCTTTATGGCCATTTTCATACCTCATAAAATAGCAGCAAAGGACACAAACAAGCCGTTTTTATTCTCCTTTTGTGGTTCACCTTTAAGATCCATCAGATGGTTGATTATAAATGCAAAAGTAGAGGAGATCACTTGAACAGCTCAGGCTCTGTCCATTCTACATGGAATATTGTATTGGAATGCCAGACTTGCTTGTGCTGTAACCTATTGGGATAAGGACGACAACCTTTTAAATTGTTGTTAATCATTTGAAATTCATTGAGTACCTTTGGTACACCTTTGGCACCTTGTGTGAGGTCCTGGATTCTTTAGGAGGCTGGAAATGGAAAATCCAGCCATGTGCCCTGGAGGCTATAGCTGCTGTGGCATGGAGAAAGTGAAATGTCAAGCTGCACTAAAGAAAACAAGTATTGAACAAGTGAACCCCAGCCTGAAAAAGGCAGAAGGCCCAAGACGGGGAGACTGGCTTGCTCCGTTGGTGGGTGAACATGGAGACTGGGGGAGGGCGGGACAAAAGAGCGTTCTTTCTGACTTTCTGTAGCATTTTATAATCCACTTCGCTATTGCTATCAACAGTGCCTGGAAAGGAATAGCTCCAGATACATTCCTGCTCTTTCAACCAACCCTCCTCCACTCTTATTGCCTGTGGCTAAGCACAAAAAGGATGATCATGTCATGGCATATTACTTTCATTTGCACAGGGTTCAATCTGTGATAAAGTTAAAGGGAGGGAATGTAGCTATTCCCAGAACAAAAAGTCATCTGTTTTCTTTCAGGGAATTGACTCTTGTTCAATCAGTTAAGTGGAGAACAGTAAAGCTCTTTTGTCTGTCAGTGGACGGGAGGAGAAAAGAGGAAGGCTTTTTTGTGAGATAACTGGTTTCATATGATCACCTAAAAGCCTAAAATCAGTTTTAACACTTTAAAAAGTATATATAAACTGTCATTTTTAGTGGATCTTGTGTAATTGATTTATTATTTGTGATTTTTTTTGGAAACGAACACCAGGTTTCTGGGTATACTGAAATCTGCAAACCAACTACATTTCTTTCTTTCTTTCTTTCTTTCTTTCTTTCTTTCTTTCTTTCTTTCTTATATTCAGCTGTGCTGCTTTCTCTGGAACTTGGGACCCAGTAGCTCAAGTTGATGAAGGTCATGTCTACACAAGTGAGTTTACAGTGGCATAGTTGTACCGATGCAGTTGGGCTGCTATAAGATCACTTGTATACACGCTCTGTGCCGACGGGTGAGAGCTCTCCCGACGACATCATAAAACCATCATCTCAAAGAGCATTGGTAGCTATGTAGGTGAGAGGAGCTCTCCTGCTGACAGAGTGCTGTGCTCACTACCACTTAGACCGGTAAAATTTATGTCGCCCAGAGGAGTGTTTTTTTCACACACTCCTGAGCGACATAAGTTTTGCCAACCTAAGTGGTAGTGTAGACATGGCCTATACAGTGGAACGAACAAATCTGTCAGTTTGGTCATTTGAGCGCCAACGTGAAAAACATTCCCATTGTGTAGGATTTACTCATTAAAAAGCCATGTTGCCTAAAGGCTGATGTGCTGTTCATGGAATACCAGGGATGGTTTGCTCTCTAAAGCAGAAGTTCCCCAAATTGTGGTCCATGGGTCACTGGGGTCTGGAGAGTGATTGCTGGTGGTCTGCAGAGAGCTGGTTGATTTCATGGTGCAGATTCTGCCTTGCCTTCAGGTGCTAACTTGCCATTAAAAGAAGATAAAATGCATAACGCCCTCTCCTGATGTGACAGCAATTGCTGGAGAAGTATCTGCCACAGGAATGTTACAGAGCTGTGAATAGAAAAGGAGTACTTGTGGCACCTTTGAGATAACAAATTTATTAGAGCTCACGAAAGCTTATGCTCTAATAAATTTGTTATCTCAAAGGTGCCACAAGTACTCCTTTTCTTTTGCGAATACAGACTAACACGGCTGCTACTCTGAGAGCTGTGAATGAAAGGGAGATACCACTGAGTGATGGGTGAACTTCAGGAAGTCCAATTTAGGTTAGCACTAGTGAAAACCTGGGATCTGAATGCCTAGTTTGGGAATATAAACCTGCGTCTAGATCTGAATTTTGCAACCCAAACCCATCTCCAGGTCAGATTCTTATGTAGGACCTTTATCTGCGCTACCTGAATGTCTGATCCACTTGCACAACTCAACTGGAAACCTCATGAAAGCAGTTCTGCCCTCAAGATTTCCAGAACTTCCGGTAAGACTAAATCTAGGGGAAGAATTGGGGTTAGTCAGGCCAGTTCTCCAAAGTGTAGGTGTCTGAGCTGCGCAGGAAACTTCTGTGCATGCTACTGGGAGTTACACAAAAAAGCAGTGGGAATAGAAACCCCATAAAGGATGAGCAGACCTGGCCTGCCGGTTTAGGGTATGGCTACCCTTCAGCTGGGTGTCTGAATGGCAGCCCGTGGCCATCGATGCGGGCTGGCTGTATTCCAGCGAACTTGCTCAACACAGAAGCGAGGGTGCTGTGCAGCTAGGGCCCGGAGGGTTTGTGCAACCCATGCTGAAGTGCGTGCTGCAGCATCCTTGCTCCGATTTCTAGCCAATTAGCTCACGTGGGGTGTGTCTCCACACGCAGGCTGTCATTCAGGCCCTCCGCTGCAATGGAGACGTAGCCTTAGTGCCAACAGCCTGTAACACGGGGGATCATGCGGCTCACGGGAAGGACTTGGGAGCAAGGCAGGGGCCACGTGCTTTACCCCCGAGGGTTCACTAGCCCAGAGCAATCCTGGAGGGATCCACTTCCTGCCTTTCTTGGGTGAAGACCTGGAGTAGAAGAGAGGGCAGAGTAAAGGCTAAATGAAGGGATGTTTGGGAGCAGGTTCCCCCCTCCCCGAAGGAGGGAGGGGTGTGTCTGGATAATACATTGGTACATATTATTCTCAAGTGCCTTTACAGCAAGTAGTAGGCTTTATTACTTATGCAACTTAGAGACATACCAGAACACCCCTGAAATGAGAATTCGGCAAAGATATCATTTCAAAGCTCCCCTCCGCTCCGTCCCAGTACTGTATCTTCTGGCAGTCTAATGGCACCAAGAAACCAGCTTGTTTAGGCAGGTTGGGCCAAGTTCTGCCCTTAGCGGAAATCATTGCGGTTTGCATGGTTATCATCGATGGCAAATTTTTGTTCCACTTTGTTTTTCATGCAATATTGTTGTTTTTTTAATATTCTTTTTAAGGCACAGGCTAAGCCATGTATAATTTACCTGCTGCTGCATACAATGGTAGGCCTTGTCCTCCTCCCCTAATGCATTTTTTTGAATTGCAGAAGCCACATGCTGAGGTATGGTCGATACTTTTGAAGCAGCTGGCAGACTCCACAAGGTAATTATGCTCTCAGGTCTCAAATAGCCTGTAGTTCTGTGACACACAGAAAATGCTGATGAGATGTCTAGTCTGCCTTATCCTGCTTAGCATCATTTTCCTTTGACTTACTGATTCTTTGCAACTCGCTCCCTTGCTAGGGGAAGGCAGTATGGTCTAGTGGATAGGGCACTGGCTGAGGAGTGGGGACACCTGGGTTCTGTTCCAGGCTCTGCCACTGACTGCTGTGGGGTCTTGAGCAAGTCACTTCACCTCTCCAGACCTGTTTCCTCTCCCACTCTTTGTCTGCCTTGTCTATTTAGAATGCAATCTCTGTGGGGCAAGGACTGCCTCTCGCTGCATTTGTACAGCACCTAGCGCAATGGGGTCCTGAGTTCAGGTGGGGGATTGAAGCACTACTATGCCATAAATAGTAGTACTAATCTGCAATTTTATTGCATCTTTCACAGGCTATTTTCCCCAAATACTTTTAGAGATAAAGGGTTGCCCCGTCCCTGCTGAATGCCTTTTGTGCCATCTGAGAGACAGCTCTAAAACAACTCTTTCCCTGGGAGCTATAAAGTGGGTCCATTCTTTCTGCAAGGCCTGCAGTCCTAGCTCACCGCTAAAGTACATCCTGTCCCTGTTGTCGTCCTGATAGGAGGAGAGCGCAGGGGACTGGGAGCTGGGACTCTGCTGAGCTAATCCCAACTCTACAGTGCAGCCATGGGCAAGTCACTTGGCTTCTCTTGGCCTTGTTTGCCCATCTGTCAATGCTGTGGGGATGCTGTGACCTCTCCCAGCCAGGGACAATGAGGGACGCATGTGGGCACCGCAGTGAGAGAGGACTGGCAGCCGCTGTGATTCTGAGACAGAGAAGGAGGTGAATGGCACAGTGCGCCAGGGAGTGCTGCCAGGCAGCTCCTGGCTGGGCTGGGCTGGGCTGCTTCACTTGGCAGGAAGATCAGGGACGGAGGAGTGAATGTGTGCGGGGAGGGAAGTGGTCAGGCTGGGAGGAACAGGTCGCCTGGGGCAGTAGGGCTGGGCTGGCGGAAGGGGTCTCACGGGTGAGGAAGACACTGAATGGTGAGAGCTGTTCTTCATGTTATTTTTGGTCTAAAATTATAACGATCCTATGCAAGCATCTGATGCAGTGAGATTCCAGCTGTCCTTTGCTGCTACTTTGTATTATTTAAGGATCTTTTCACCTTCAGTGCTTTGTGCATTGATCTCCCATGAATCCGGGAGACAGCAGATCCTCCTCCCCCATGGATTTCATTGATCACTGGTCTCCATTTCTCTCCCTGAGACTTTCCTCAGGTGCCCATTGCTTTTCCACTGGACTTAGACAGGGCAAAAGTTGAGCAAAGTGATGTTACTTGAAGGATTTCTGTCGGGCTCCCTGGAGCGGAGGATGATTGAATCAGAGAGATGGCACTACACCAGACACATCTCCATCTAATTCACCTCTTTACTCTAGCCAGGTATACGCTTCCACTTACTTGGGTATAACTTACGTCACTGGGGGGTGTGAATAAACGACACCTCTGAGCAATGTTAGATACGCTGACCAAAGCACCGGTGTGGAAGTGTTACGTCAGCGGGAGCAACTCGCCCACCAACGTAGTTCTCCCATCAGCATAATAAATCCACCTCCATGAGAACTGGGATAGAGCGTCCATTGGCATAGAGTGTCTTTATTAGACACGCTACAGTGGCGCAGCTGAGCCATTGCAGTGCTGCTAATGTAGACTAGCCCTCCCTCTTTGCACTATAGGCTGCTTTTGGCCTCAGAAGTGACTGGTTTTTCCCTCTGCCATCTCCCCAAGTAGGTTATTAGCCGGAGTACATCATATGGCAGTAGACCGGCATCCCTATATGTTAAGGATAATATGACACAGTCCTGTAGCACCATTCACCTTGAAGATATTAAGGCAATGTACAAATACAGCACCCGGGAGGTAGGTCAGGGGATATGCACAAAATACTTCTCCCACCACCACAGTGCAGCCAGCTCTGAGATGGAAGGCAGCAGCTGATTAACAGCGCAACAGCCTAGCCAGCCAGTTCTATACAACGGCTTAGCACATGAGGTGTAAAAGAATCCCGGCTCTCATTGGAATTGCAGGTGATTTACAAAGGCAGGATGTGGTTTCCTGAGCTGGAATACAAGCCGAACACAAGGGCTAACACCCCTACCTGGATGACAGGTGTCTTTAATGATTACAAGTGTTCAAGACTTTAAGGTTTTATTTTTCATCTGGACAACAGTAGGTCTAACAGCTTCATGCCAGAATAGTGGTTCTATTGTACTCTATATAGTTCTTACTATGGTGATGAGCACGGTCTATCTGAGCACCATCAGCCCTTCTCCATAATAGAACCCCTCTCGTTTTGCAATATACAAAGGGCAGGGTGATCACAGTTCACCTGGAGACCACAGTTATGCTCACAGCACACACACAGAGAAGTTAAACAAAGAAAGACAATATGCTTCGAGCACAACACAACTTTATTTTTTGGAATTCAGGACAACGTACAAGAACCCTGAAACCGAGAGAGACAAAACACGCTGCTCCCTAACACAGAGAGGCTCAATTCGTCCTACCTTACTCTAGGCTGTCTCTCTCTCTGCAGAGTGGCTGGTGCTAGGCCCAGATCACATCTTCCCTCCAGAGACCCCTAGCGTCCAAGCAGGACCAAGGAAAACATTCCAAAATGTAAAGTGAGAGCTTGTATTGAAAAACTGAGTTAAAATTACACCACTATCACACACCCCACACAGAGAACTCAGATGGCAGAATGCTACCTATCCAGCCATCTGCATCAGAGGACTTATAATTGGCAGCTGTTCTTGCAGGTGGAGGAGGAGTGGGCTGCTTGACCTGCTATAGCTTCTAACAGCCAGTCTAACTATGGACTCTGCAATCCATGGGCTGGGGTGGCAATAAAGAAATATGATGTTCAGGACTTTTAGCTAGCAGCTTGTGGAATAACAGAACAGCAGTTTCATTACCGTGCTGGAAAGTTCAGATTGTTCAGTTGCCTAGTTTGGGTTTAATATAATTCAGATAACTCATGTCTATAAATCACAATGCAATATCTAATGCAATATTTGAATCATGGGCCAAATCCTGCATCCCCACCTGACTTCAGCTGGAGTTCTGGGCATACGAGGAAGGTAGGATTTGGGCTCGACTTCAGCACAAGTTCACCACCAAGTCTCAGTCCATTGGAATAGGGTCTGAATGACTGTAAACTTGAGCTTGGATTTCAGAGAGGGAAAAGGACACCTCTCTTTCTCCTTAATCAGATCTTCATGTGAATTTACATTGCCAAAAATAACACACATCAGCCATCGTCAGCACAGGATTTGACAGGAGCTGTTTGGTTTCGTAGCACAGAACAGCGGAGCTGTTTCATTGCAGTCTGCTGGGGAGGGTGATCCCAGCGCTGTGTCTGTGACGCTATATAGGCAGCTCCCTGTCACAGATGGAGCTCTGCTGATGTAGTTTCCCAGGAAGCTGAGCAGGGGTTACACCCTAGATTACACACACCCACACACCCTATATTACATACACACACACACGCACACAGATCAGGCAAATCATCCCCTAAAGCAGTGCTACTCAAAATGGTGGTACGCGGACCGGTGCTGGTCCGCGAGCCATCAGTTGCCAGTCTGTGCGCACATTGGGGAAAAAAATTGCCAGTCCCCCACATCAGATAGCTTGAGAAGCACTGTCCTAAAGGACACAAGGCTGCTGGAGCCATATGCTAAGCACTAGGGGGTGACGAGTGGTATCCAGGATTTTAGATGCAGGCTTTTTTTGCAATATGCTGTGAACGCCAAAAGTGGGGACCAAAATTCCACTCAGGGAGTGAATTATTTGGCATGAAATGGGCACATTTTTTCTGGTGAATGTCTCATTGCCTCCAAAAAAATACAGATCAGATCAAAGTGGCCTGTTTTTCCGGGGTGTGGGGCATCCACAATCCTGTGTAGTCAATGCCTGCTCAGCACCCCTGAAAACCCCAGGTCTCATATTTGAAAATATTGCCCTATTTTTTCATTCCCCAGCTATCATCTGCCCCTTATTTATCTGGGTCTCCTTCCATCCAGTCCTCGCTCTGCCCTGATTGCCTGTAGCTTTTGCCCTTCCCTGCCCAAAACTTGTACCAGTCATTGGCCTAGAGGATCCCAAGAAGCTTATGCTAGTCCAGAACAGTTGTGGGATGGTTTGTCAGGTCAGTCTAAGCCTGGGTGGTAATTGAAACCTTTGCCTGGGGTCTCCAGGGCACAGGTGCCGAGAAACAAGGAGGCAAGCCCTACCCCACTCACCTTGCGGGAGATGGAAGGGGGAATTATCAACCAGCTATTGGTCAGACCCAATCCAGGTATGATGCAAATGGCCATTAATCTTCTTATGTTTAACTTTGACTTTAAAATCCCATACAGTGCTAAGGTAAACATAAAAATGGCACGCATCACCGACGAGTAATTAAAACACGCACGCACGCATGCACGCATGCACGCAGAGGCAGCAGTACTGATTTCTACATTAGCATGATAATGAACGTTCTCACTAGAAGCTTGTAATTATGTTTCCTCTTTTCTTTTTTTTCTCCCTCTGAAAGGATAATTAATTATGAATAGAGCCAGAGTTTGACGCTGACACATTTCCCCCTCTTTTGGTTCCATTTCTGCCCTATTAAAAATGTATGAAGGAACCAGAGGTAAAGTCATTTTCCCCAGACAGTTTCTCTTTTTTTTTTTATTCTTATTAAATTTATAGGCACAAGAGAGAAGCAGAAGGGCACATTGGCGATTTTTTTTGTTCAGGCTGTCTCCTAACAGACAGTGCCTTACTGCCCTGGAATCTATCCCCCTTTTCAAATGCTATTTCTAAAGCAGAGTAGTTTACAGAAAACAAGGGGTAGGATTTTGCTGACCCAACAAGTGACTCTGGGCATGTTGACACAGCAAAAAAATAAACCATGACAGCGAGTCTCAGAGCCCAGGTCTACAGACTCACTGGGCCATCGCTATGGTGGTCAAAATAGCTGGGTAGCTGTTCCTGCTCAGGTTGGAGCTCAGGCTCTGAAACCCACCCATCTTCCCAGGTGTTCAGAGCTTGAGCAGGAATGTCTGTTTTGCTGTTTTTAGCACCAGAGCACAAGCCCAAGTCTGTAGACCAGGGCTCTGAAACTCACTGCTGTGGCTTTTTTTTTTTGCCATGTAGACATACCCCTCCCCCCGCAGGCCTACAGAACTGATGCATTAACAGGATGTAACTTAGAGGCTTTCCCCTTTTTTCAAAGTGTTTAAAGCAGGAGGCGTTGGCCCTGATTCTCTGACGGTATTATTTACAGTAGAACCTCAGAGTTACGAACACCTCGAGAATGGAGGTTGTTCCTAACTCTGAAATGTTCATAACTCTGAATAAAATGTTATGGTTGTTCTTTCAAAAGTTTACAGCTGAACATTGACTTAATACAGCTTTGAAACATTGCTATGCAGAAGAAAAATGCTGCCTTTAGCCACCTTAATTTAAATGAAACAAGCACAGAAACAGTTTCCTTACCTGGTCAAATCTTTTTTTTAAACTTTCCCTGTATTTGTTTAGTAGTTTGTTTAACATAGTACTGTACTGTATTTGCTTTTCTTTTTTTTTTTTGGTCTCTGGTGCTGCCTGATTGTGTACTTCCGGTTCCAAATGAGGTGTGTGGCTGACCAGTCATTTCGTAACTCTGGTGTAAGTAACTCTGAGATTCTACTGTATTAGTCTACCAATTGTGTTTAGTTCATAGAGACCAAGTAAGAAGAGATTCCCATTGTGCTAGGTACTATACAAACACAGTAGTAGACAGTCCCTGGCCCAAAGAGCTTACAGTGAAAATAGACAGACGAGACAAAGGGCAGAAGAAAGGATATAATACATCAGCAAAGCAAACAATGATATAGCAGGAAATGGCATATTTTTGTCATGATTATTAAGGAAAGGGAGGGAACACTGAAGTAACTGGGGTGTGGGAAGGACAGGACAGGAGAGGAAGCAGGACAGTATGTGGGGAAGTGAAGAGGGAGATTGAGGTGCGGGAACTACCAAGGAGGGAAGGGAGAAAGGGTTGGAGCAAGCAGCCATTCAGCACAGGGGAGAGGACGTCCAGTCAAAACTGTAGAAAATAGTTGATGATATCAGATGTGTCCGTGGGCCCATACTTAACTGCTTCTGCAGCGGCTCTCAGGGCAAATCCAGAGTGGGCACCCAAAGGTGGCTTTAAACCATCTTTGCACTTTTTTGATCTTGGGGCTGTTCTGGCCTGCAGTGTAAATCAGAGAGGCCTGCAGGCTGTTCTAAGTTTCCCATGGCAGGACCTTACACTGGTATAACTACAGCAGAATCATTATAATTAATAAGAATTGGTAAATTTCTCTATGTAGGCAAGCACTGAATTTACAGCCATGCCAGTGAGATCAGAATCAGATGTCCTGTAAGCTTTTTGTGTGTGTTCTCATTAACCCAAACTCCCTCCACGGGGCTTGTTATTTCAAATACTGACTAAAATCCATGTGTTAAAAATTCAGAGGCCCCTCCTTGTGTGAAGAGAAACTAGTATCTTTTTGGCAAGTAATTTAGATACTTGGCTGTCACAATTTTTGGTATTGTTTTCAATTATTTGGATTTAATTTAATTTTTGTTTATTAATTGCACATACAACTTGGACATCTCAGCTGTGAAAGTAGGTGGTAAATTTTGTTCTCATTAAAGCTTCAAGCCTGGTTACTTCTCAAGGTATACAGATACTGTGGATTTGATGAGTCACTGAGTAGATGAGCTTAAAGTTTTATTGTAGTGATTAAAAAGATTGTTCTTATGTACTGTGTCCCTTTTAAAGGTCTAATGCATTCTACTAGGTGGCCATTCCTTCCAGATATAATGCTCCTAGGTATGATGCTAGAGTTTGTCTTCATACAGTTTTTGTACCCCAAGGACCATACTGATTTAGAAACCAGTATAATTTAAGGTAGTACAATCCCCTAGTGTGGACTTCTTATATTAGCAGAAGGTCATAGGCGTACACAAATTGTACTTCTACAGTATAAGGCACCTTGATGATGACAGAACTATATTCACACTAGGGGTTGTACCAGTTTAACTACGTTGGTATGAAATCACACTTTTAGCCCAAGCAGTTACACCAGCTTAAACTTTGCATTGATTAGGCATGAGGGTTCTGGCTAGAACTCACCTGCTATGCTGCTGAAAATTCTTAGCCTTCCATTAGCAGCCCTGGAATGTCAATGGGCGATGATCGTTGGGGTCGTGATACCATCAGTGACAGGGTGACAGTCTTCTTAAACTGATTCTAGCTGATTAAATTTCAAGCGGGACTCTGTCGTTGTTTGACTAGATTCTCTTCTGCACTGAGATCCAACCTGGGGGTGCCATCAGGTTGCTGAGCGTGAGTCACTGATTCTCCACCTGCCCCAGCCCTGATGCCAGGCTGCTATAACTCATCACAACCCGCTGTGCCTTTGGGGACCATGTGACAGATTTGAATTGGAGGGCAGAGCTGTGCACGGGACCACCTCCTCAATGTGACCCTGACACACTTCTCCTGCCAACTTTATGCTACCTCAGGGTTCTCTACCCACAGCTTGATTCTGGTATTTCCATGCCATGCAGAGGGTGTCAAGTGGACAGAACTAGGGCAGAGAATCTGACCAGGGAAGTGTCCTAGATCTCTAGGGTACAGTAACATGGCTATAAAATGTTCATTTGAAGAAAAAAAAGGGGGGGCATTTTGTTAATTTTCAACACATACAAAAATTATGTTTCAAAACAGGGAAAAAATATTTCATGAACATTTTTGAAAACATTTAAATTGGACACTAACTCCCAAATCTTTCATGGAAGTGGTTTCTGGGTCCTTCTGCAACCAGCTCTATGAATCTACTCTTATGATTTATCGATTTGTATTATGGTATCACTGAAGAACTCCAGTCATTGTTCTTGGTGCTCTACAAACACAGAACAAAAAGATGATCCCTGCACCAAATAGGTTGTATAAGGTATAACCAATTGGGCCAGTCTAACTCCAGGACGGGTTTGTCTGTCTCTAATTTCTGGTACAAGTTTTCCATTTTTTATTGCATCACCCTTTGGGTGAGTGAGACAAGTGCAGCTCCCATTGCTTCAGTGAGACAAGTGCAGCTCAGTGAGACAAGTGCAGCTCCCATTGCTTCAGTGATGGCTATCTGAGAATTTAACTCTAGGATGGGTCGGGGGGGTCTAAAAAAACCAGCTCTCACGATTCTGCCGAAGCTCAGATGCCGTGGTCGCACATCTGTAAATAAAACCAGCTTTGTGTCACTCCCCTCCTCGGCTGGCTGCCGTTTATAGCCTCAGCCTTGTTTTATTGCAAGTGTAAATTGTTTTTCTTTTTCAAATTGTATTTATTATAACAAATGTTTCATGCAAACACAAGTGCGGGTTAGTTGGAGAGAGATGCCATTTGCAAGGCAGCTTGGCACCGAGGCAGATTTATTCTCTCTCCTTTCATTCATTTGAAGCTCAAGTAATAGCTCTAACGACATCTGACTTGGAATAAATGTGGTGTTGAGAAGAACAAACCTGCATGCTGCGTGCCTCTCCTCTCTTTGTCAACTCCAGCTAGGGCACTCTCTATTTATTTGTTTTAAATCAGAGCCTTGTCAGTTGCAAGTTTATATGCCCTATTTATAGCATTCCAGTGTCTCCCAGCTTTTATAGTCTAGCATAACTATCTCTTTCCTCTGGGCTCCCAGGGAGCCTAGAGTGAGTCTGAGCAGTGCATGCAGCTCCATAATAGCCCTTTTATACTTCCCCACGGAGGGAAAGCATGCCCTGCTTTTGACAGACTAGTCTGATTTGGATCAAGCTGTTTCTGAGGCTGGCACCGGTCCCTGCGAGTGGGAGGAGGCTGCCCTTGAGAGCCTAAGCGCCCAGCTCCTTTCATCCCCCACGTTCTCGCCTCCTCACCCTGCACAAGAAATGAAGGACTTGGGTGCTGCTTTGGGCCTAGGATCACGGCCAGGTCCCAGGACCCTGTATTAGCAAGGTGAGCAGTCCATCAGTTGGAGGCTTTGGCTACGCTGCACAAGGCGGTGTTTTTACAGCCGGATATGGAACGTGCATTAGCCACCCCACTGTGACATCCTAACAGAGACACGGCACCTGTGGTTTTTACCATGATTTCGGTAGGTGAGGTCAGCGCTAGACGCCACGCCCGTGCTTGACCTCACCTCGTCTATCTCATTGTAAAACGGCAGTGCCTTTCCCCCACTCACATTGTACAGGAGCTCATTAGTTACCCCTAGCTAGCACGCATGGGTAAAAACACACTGGTTTTGGCTATGAAGACAGAGTCAGAGGATGATTTTCTGGCCTCACTAATGCTATGGTCTGTGGTAGAGTTCTTCGCTTGTTGTACCAGGCAGGCTGGTGCCATTGACTGTTTGCCATCACCTATTTTCTTGCCGCTCTGGCAGAGATGGGCACTGCAGGGCTGTGTGGGTACAGAAATAATCATATAGGGCCAGGTTCTGCAGCCCATACTCAAGTAGATGCCAATCAGACCACAAGAGGATGTTACTCACCCTGCAGCATCGAACCTATAGTTACGGACAGTCACCTAACAACACGGTACTGTCACTTTCAACAGGGTTAATATCCCCTCCACTGATTAACCATTGAACTCATGCCTGCCCATCTGTAGGATGCCACACGGAGGCCAGGAGGATCAGAGATGACAGCTGAACAGCACATGGAGTGAGCACATGCTGCTGCTGCTTTTGACAAGGAATCACCATGCCCTCCCTGCACGCAGGTGCTGCAGATGGCTTCGGACATGCTAGCCCGCTGGGGTTTGACCACAACGCCTAGCTGGTGGGTCACATCCCATTGGGACCCTGGCATGAGTGCAGCCCACCTCCCTAGCTCTCCCTTGAATGCTATGCTGGAATCCTTCCCTTTGGCAAACTCTCTTAAGCAATGTGCCACTCACACACCATTCACACTGGTTGGCTAATGTTACTGGGTGTCTTGTGAACCTATTCATATGCTCTCCCCCACACCCTCATGAGATCCCATGACTATCTTCCCCAACTTGGCTCCCACAAGCCCTCATGGCAACTCCTCCAGCAGCAGTCGTCATCTGTG
Organism: Dermochelys coriacea; assembly: GCF_009764565.3. Taxonomy (NCBI): domain Eukaryota; kingdom Metazoa; phylum Chordata; order Testudines; family Dermochelyidae; genus Dermochelys; species Dermochelys coriacea. Next base: position 23,657,129 of record NC_050082.1, read on the forward strand.
CTGTCACTCCTTGATGTAATACAGGTGTGACCCCCAGGAATGCTGGGAAGAGGCTGGCCTTTGTTTCCTGGCCCGTGTCACATGGCTATTGTTCCACAAGGCTTTGTTTTAGTCCAAGTTTCTGAGTCAAATACACCAGGACATTTCAGTCCTCCAGGCTCAGGCTCTATGCTCCTCCCCTGGTATCTGAGCCCCGGGGAGGCTACCATGACTTTGCCTGAAACATCTTGGTGCAACTCCTGTTACATGGTGACCTGCTGCTCATTTTCTCGAAGATTTCCTGGAAAGAAGAAACTTATTAGTTGGCCTTAGAAAATGCAGCGGGCATTGGCTGGCTGGGTGAGGTCTAGCCAAGAATGGCAGAGCACTGGGGACATCGGAGAAGAATACTGAGGTTCCCCTGATCTTCGTGAAACCAAGGAGCCCGATCTTACTAGGTGCTGAGTGCCCTTAGAGCTCAGCACTTTATAGCAGGCGGGATCAGCTCTGGTGTGGCAAGAGCAGGCTGGAACACGAGAGGTTAACGGTCTAAACATAGAAACAGAAAGGCAAACTCATGGATGGGTTGACTGAGATCTTTAAATGTATTTGAAATCTTGCTCGTAATTATTAGAGATTTTATACAAGCTCTCACCAAAGATCGGCTAACTGAGAAGGAGACTTCTGTCCACTAGCAGGGTGTAGGCACCAGAGAGAGGAATTGCTTAGCCTGGCATAAGGGAGTAGAATTCAGAGTAATGAAATGACAATATACACCAGGTTGCGGAAAAGTTTCCTATTGTAAGCTCTTTGGCGCAGGGACCAGCTCTTTGTTCTGTGTTTGTACAGCGCCTAGCACTATGGGATTCTGGTGTGTGCCTGGGGCCCAAGGTGCTATGGAAATACAAATAAATAATAATCATAATAATAATACTTCCTATTTGACAATGAAAGTGGCCCAAGGGAAGTGATGGAAGCCCCATTGCTCGTGTCCTTTGAACATCTGATTGGACAAAGCCCTTGAGAAGACATCCTCAGGTCCCGCCCTCTTTTTGGCCAAGGGTAGGGATACCATCCCTAGAGCAGCCCTAACGTCCTCTTAGGTAGGTTGATGCAACATGGCTTGTGGGAAGTGGATACAACACCCCACTGCTCTATCCCAGGGCTGCTCTTTTTCTTCTCTTAGCTAAGCAGAAGGCATGGTGGTTCCTCTGTCACCATCTATTGAATGGCATATGTGTGATCAGAGAGCGCTCAGGCAGGAGTTTCCCCCTCTGCTGGAGCCAGGAAAGGTTAGGATAAAAGAGTATTGTATTCTGCCCCCTGACCGCAACTACAATGTTTAATCCTGTGGGAGGGGAAACACCATACCCCTAATGAGAGGGCTCCCGCTCCAGCTCTCAAGGGTAAATGTTTGTTAGAATTTGAAGAAATAAACCCTGTTTTATGACATCACAACAAGCATCTCTGCGTTCTCCTGACATATAGAAGACATGGGGCCGGTTCCTCAGCTGCTGTCACCCTGCTGCAGTTAGCAGTGCTATGCTGACGTACACCAGCTGAGAATCTGGCCCTTCTGTTAAAAAGTGTATGGCAGCTGTTCTCAATTTGAACCTAGTTGCCTCTCCAGCGAGATGAAGGCTTTCTGGCTATTTGGAACTGCAAGGATCTGGATGATTACAGCCTGAACTCATCATCAGGTGGAGTGAGAAACTCATTTGTTATATCCGCTCCTGCCTGTCTTGCCCTTGGAAGGAAGAAGATTAAAAGTTGAATTCTCTGGGAAGGCGGATGGGGGATGGTGGACTCCTGGTGACATTCTTTTGAACTCTCACTCATTAAGATGTCAAAAGGCCGGATACCCTGGCAACTGCCTCTCCTGTCTAAGCGAGATCTTAAATTGCTAAAGTCGTCTTTGAGAAAAATCACAGACAGTTGCCTGGCCCTGTGTCCATGGGAATATGCACCCAGCCAGCTGCACAACTGCCTGCTGTGTCTGAACTGAGATAATCTTCTTGATAACATTGTCCTGCCGTTCATAGGAAACCACACCAAGCAGAAGCAAAATCCCTGTCTATCGCAGAGTTCATCCTGAAGGGCATGTCTCATTAAAGGGAATTTAGTGCCCCTAAGCAGGGCTAGACTAAGGCCAGGTGGCTATCCGCAGAGCCAGTAGAATACAAAGAGCGCTGTGCACGCTGCCTCACTAATGTGACTCAGGCTGGACCCTCAGGGCCCACCTCTAGGAACATAAGGTGAGTTCAGTCTTGTCACTCATTTACTGCTTGACCTTTGCTGAAAGGGCCAGAAATGGAGTCATCTGGACCTGGGTTTGATGGAGGTTTTGGTAATGTGGATGCTTGTCCATGGGGAACTTAGTTGAGATCACAAAACTAATTTCATGTAATCATCAAACACCAATAGTTGTTCCTGTGTCACTGGGAAAGGAAGGATGGTCTAGTAGTTAGCGACTCAAGATACCTGAGTTCAATTCCCTGCTTGTGACAGACTTCCTGGGTGACCTCGGGCAAGTTTAGTCCATGCCTCCATTTCCCCATCTGTAAAATGGGTATAATAGAACTGTCTTATGACATGGGGGTGTTGTAAGGGGAAATATGTGAATGATTGTGATGTGCTCAATACTATTATGGGTCATATGAGTGCTTCGATAAAGATGAGGTGGGTGAGGTAATGTCTTTCATTGTATCAACTTCTGTTGGTGGAAGAGACAAGCTGTCAAGCTTCACAGAGCTGCTTCTTCAAACTCTGAGAAGCTGAAAAGTTTGCCCCTTCCACCAACAGAAGTTGCTCCAGTAAAAGGTATTACCTCACCCACCTTGTCTCTCTCATATCGTGGGACCAACATGGCTACAGCCTACATAGATAAAGTCAATTATGCATTTGTACAAGCTCTGAAGGGGGAAACGGCTGTTTAATTTTCTTCTTCTTGGAAAATTCAGTGTGAGGGGTTTCCTGGAAATTGAGCAAAATCTCCTTCCTGCCATAGTACTGCACTTTGTTAAGATGAAGCAACTCACATATGAGAAGCACATGAAAGATAGCATGGAGCAGTTACACTGAAAGCTGATATGTGCTGTGTGTCTCCGTGTGCACACACGCCATTGAACTAATATGTGTAAGTGAAAACAGATTGGCAAAAGCTGGCAATAGACGGTGATGTGAGACTTTGCAAACAGAAGGCTAGACAGGGGAATCTTGGCCTTCTGCTCCTACTCCCATACTTCAGCCGCTGTGTCTCTTCAGCAGATAAACCTCTGTTAAGTTGCAATGAGAGGGCTTGACCCAATCTGGACTGGGTCCTGACTCCTTCTTTCTGTTACTGCAGTGATCCCATTCCCTGCTACCTCAGTAGGCATGAGACTGAGAATAGAAGCTGGCTCTCTTGCATGGCAGTGCAGATTGCTACCCCCAAGGCCACTAGTCAAGCAAATAGGATGGATGTTTAAATGAGCAGATGATTGGCAGGGTTAGAAGGAGATATGCTCGTATGACCCAAGAGTTAAATTCACCCCAGTACAGAGCACCAGCTCAAGGTTTATGCACCACTCCAGCCCAGCTAAAGCTGCATTGTCAGTGCAAAGTGGGCAGGTAGGTGCACACGTGTTATCCCATTTCCCCAGCCAAGGATGCTAACATGACCCAACGTTCACACAACATGTGTTTAAGGTTGTTTGTGTGTGAATGGCGGCGGGGGGCAGGGGTTGCCTTTGAGGGAATCCAAATATATTTCTCCTAAACCACAGCTTCTTTTTAAAAGAGTAGTTGCTAACAAAATATTCAGAACTCCTAGCTACCCTCTGACTAAGAATCTCTCCAGGGTATTCGGATGGGTTTCAGTTTAAATCCTCGGGGTGGACCTACTGTGTTTGACAGGATTGCTAATAGCCTTCCAGAATTGTAACACCCATGTCATTAGGAGATGTACTATTTATCAAAGCCATAGAGACACAAGGTCGGGGAGGGATTATCTTTTATTGGACCAACTTCTGTTGGTGAGAGAGACAAGCTTTCAAGCCAACAGAAGCTGGTCCAATAAAAGATATTAGCTCATCCACCTTGTCTCTCTAATATTCTGGGACCAACACGGCTACAACTACGCTGCATGTATCAAAGCCATAAGCATTCAGATCTCTCTCCTTTTTTTGTAGATATCTGGTACTGCCTCTCTTCAGTTACTGGAACAAATTCAGCTTTACAGTGTATGTGCCAGGGTCCCAATGACTTCATCAGGAGATACAGGACTGTTCTTTTAATCGTGTTTAGTACAGTAGTGCCTAGGTACAGCAGTGATATTAGAGAGGCAAGGTGGATGAGGTAATATCTTTTATTGTACCAACTTCTGTTGGCTTGAAAGCTTGTCTCTCTCACCAACAGAAGTTGGTCCAATGAAAATAGGGCCTAGGGACCAGCGAGGGCCCATTAGGCTAGGCATTGTACAAACACAGAGTTTTAGACAGTTCCTGGTCAAAGAGCTTCCAATCTAAACAGAGAAGACAGACAAAGGGGAGGGAAAAGGTATATTTGCACGAGCATACTCCTTGGCAGAGTTTGGCTTACTATACATTACTTACCAGATATAATATAATATGTATAGTAATGTAATAATAAATAATATAAATAATCATAAATATAATGTTGATTTTCAAAGAATGTACACAAAGTCTTGTTTCCTCAAACACAGGAACAAACAGCAGTAGTTTTCTTGCTCACAGTTTCCAAGCCTGCCCTATCTGCCAGTAATCTGCCCAAAAGAAGCAGTCTTTCTCTAGGGCTTCCTCCCAAGGCCACACTCCCGTTGCTTCTCTTAGAATCATAAGGTTAGATGGGACTGCAAGGGTCATCTAGTCTAACCCCCTGCCAAGATGCAGGATTGCCTGTCTGCTCTACTTTCTTCTGGCCTTACTGGTTGCTTTCTGCTTCTTATATACACAAACACATGCGACTCCACCAATGAATGCCCCAGCCCCTTATTTTCAGTCAGTGCCAGGAAAACCCTTATTCTCCCTGGGTTAGAACCTTGAGTGGTGGCTTCTATTCTTTCACCTATCGTACTCCATAAAGGACCTTAATTGCTTCTTCCTGAATGAACGGTGGCTTGACTGGCACACCCATCAGCTTCACCAAGATCTGTGATTGCCCCTAGAGCAAAGACATGCCTGCTGACAGCCACCAACACCCTCTAGTACAGTATAACAGGTATGTCAGCAAAACTATGCCCACACTTACTGAAATGACAAAATCCGGCATGATCATCTGCAGACTGACTTGCATGTGCAGTTGGGATCCTTGTGCCCCCACTGCCAAGTGGCCTGTGATTTGCATGACAAATGCAGGTTGTGTATGAGCAAAAGTTAGATTTTGGAGGTGCATTTTTTGCGATGGACAATTTGCTTGTGTCTGAAAATGTGCAGAGTGATTATATAAAATCCAGGTTTCAGAGTAGCAGCCGTGTTAGTCTGTATTCGCAAAAAGAAAAGGAGTACTTGTGGCACCTTAGAGACTAACAAATTTATTAGAGCATAAGCTTTCGTGAGCTACAGCTCACTTCATCGGTAAGTGAGCTGTAGCTCACGAAAGCTTATGCTCTAATAAATTTGTTAGTCTCTAAGGTGCCACAAGTACTCCTTTTCTTTTTATATAAAATCCAGAATCTTATTAAATTAAAAACATGTCCTTAAAAAGATAATCAACATAGTTACAAAGAATGAAACAGGGATACATCTCAAAGCGAGAAAACAGCAGATTGCTCTTACATTTAATATATGTGTAGGCTTTTCCTAGTTAATGTCTAGCTATAACTTCTAATATTTGCCAAAGGCGGTGCTAAGAATGATCAAATGCTCTACCCTATATACCTCAGAAGTCTAAAGTGTCCCCTAGCACTAGCTGTGCCTGACCCAGTCACTGGGGCATGATCCATTCTGCCCAGCACCTGAATCACAACCTGTGGACTGGTCTTGATGCCATGTTTATGTTCCCTCCCCTCACGGCCAGCACAGTCATTTGGGTGCTGAGTTTACCATCCTTCTGTTCCCATCTGTGTATGATTGCCGGTGAAGCTCTCACTTTCTCACCACAGGACAGCACTGCTGCTCGTTGGGTACTAATACCAATGCAGTTTGCTTCTTTAAGCCTTTATGCTCTTACTCCAGGAGCCATCTGTATTGCCTCTGGCATCAGGCCACCAGACAAGGGAAGGTCATTTTACCACCAAGTTTCCCAGATCATGTACCACCACCAAGTTATCAAATCTCACCGACGATGAGCCTTGTTGGGTCTTCTAGCCCATCCCAGCACCCATGCAGGTTTGTTCTATACATATCAGTCCAGGCCTGATGGGGTGCTAGGTCTTCCACCCCTTCCTTTGGGAGCTTATTCACAGATCTCACACGTAAGAAAGATTTTCAGATGTTGAGCCTAAATGTTTCCAGTGTTCAGTTTCAGCCCATCACTTTGTGTTTATGCTGCCTTGGGATCAACCTTAAACAATTTGTCTCCTTCCTTGGTGGTCTGGCTGTAGAATAGGATCCTGAGATTTGAACCCTCCCATACAACTAAAAACTCAGATATGGCTAAATGGCTGGAATAAACATCAATTCTTTCCATTTGCTTCTATCAACACTTACGAACATTTTAATGATAGTTTCTTTTGACTCCCCTATACCTTGGCATTTCTATTTTTTTCTGAAATCATTTCACTCCAGTCAGAAGCAATTTAAGTATCAAATATTGGACAGTTTTTGAATGTTTAGAAAATGGATTCCAAACATCCTTTTGGTTTTTGCTGTGCTTAAAAAAAAAAGAAAAATCTCACATGGTTCTCATGTTCCAAGTTTTCCTATCTTCCAAAACTTTGTACCAGCTGCTTCACAGCAGCAGAATCAATATTCCATCTGTGGAATATATGAAGTGTCTGTCCCAGTTTTTAAAGTGCATAATAAGTCTTTTAAATGTACAGCTTGTCTATTTTGGCCTCTTATTGTTTTTTTTTTTTTAAATGGGGGCCCTTACTTAAGATTTACATGGGTAGGAAAATATGTCTGTCATGGCCTTAGAGAAACTGAATTTCTCCAAAGGAAAAACTCCTCCAGCTGAGATGATCCAACCAGTGGGAAGCAGGGCTGTTCTTCCAGTCCATACTCAGGCAGATCTCTTATTAGGGTCAATGGGAATTTTGCTTGAGTAAGGACTGCAAAATTGGGTCCAGTGTCTTTTTCCATACACAGAGAATGACCAGATAAGGTCTTAAATGCGCAGTGTGGAGAGAGAGGCATAAAAATTACATTGTTAAATACAGCTGGAGTTTCTTTAAAAAAACCCACCCACAACACCACCACAGCCACCCAGAAGTTGAAGTCTCTCGTTAATGTTTGCACTGCATCTTAAAGCTAGTTTCAGAGTCAGACACTCAGTATTACTGTGGGGAGCCATCATCCTATTCTCCTGTTTTACTCATAACCAAAAATATGGTACAAGCAGACTGGATATGAGTCAGCAGTGTGCCCTTGTTGCCAAGAAGGCCAATGGCATTTTGGGATGTATAAGTAGGGGCATAGCGAGCAGATCGAGGGACGTGATCGTTCCCCTCTATTCGACACTGGTGAGGCCTCATCTGGAGTACTGTGTCCAGTTTTGGGCCCCACACTACAGGAAGGATGTGGATAAATTGGAAAGAGTACAACGAAGGGCAACGAAAATGATTAGGGGTCTAGAGCACATGACTTATGAGGAGAGGCTGAGGGAGCTGGGATTGTTTAGTCTGCAGAAGAGAAGAATGAGGGGGGATTTGATAGCTGCTTTCAACTACCTGAAAGGGGGTTTCAAAGAGGATGGCTCTAGACTGTTCTCAATGGTAGCAGATGACAGAACGAGGAGTAATGGTCTCAAGTTGCAATGGGGGAGGTTTAGATTGGATATTAGGAAAAACTTTTTCACTAAGAGGGTGGTGAAACACTGGAATGCGTTACCTAGGGAGGTGGTAGAATCTCCTTCCTTAGAGGTTTTTAAAGTCAGGCTTGACAAAGCCCTGGCTGGGATGATTTAACTGGGACTTGGTCCTGCTTTGAGCAGGGGGTTGGACTAGATGACCTTCTGGGGTCCCTTCCAACCCTGATATTCTATGATTCTATGAATGTTTTTTCTTGTTACTATCAGTGTAAATTACCACATTTCTTACTCAGAGGGAGCCTGCTTTTGTTTTCAGATATGTGGTGGGTGGGTGGGTGGTGGGGTATTTTCTAAGGCAGTGTTTTTCAACCAGAGGTATGCATACCCCTGGGGGTAGTGAGAGATCTTCCCAGGAGTACATCAACTCATCTAGATATTTGCCTAGTTTTACAACAGGCTACATAAAAAGCACTAGCAAAGTCAGTACAAACTAAAATTTCATACAGTGACTTGCTTATAATGCTCTAAATACTGTACACTGAAATGTAAGTACAAGGTTCATATTACAATTGATTTATTTTATAACCATATGATAAAAATACGAAAGTAAGCAAGTTTTGAGTAATAATGTGCTGTGACACTTTTATGTCTGATTTTGTAAGCAAGTAGTTTTTAACTTGGGGGCATGCAAAACAAATCAGATTCCTGAAAGGGGTACAGTAGACTGGAAAGGTTGAGCACCACTGTTCTAAGGCACTTGAAAATACTGTCTTTTCTTGCATTCTGTTGAGGCGAAGAATGTGTACACCAGTTTGGATAAAATAATGCCCCTTTCCTCCTCTATCAACTCCAGAAACGTCCCTCCAACTAGACCAGAGCTCTTGATGATGTTCCAAAGAGTTTGGATCCGTCATTTGCCACCTTGTTTTTCAGTTTCGCGCTTCCTTGTTTTTCACTTTCGCACTTCTCATGCTCCCCTCCCTTCCATGTAAATCCAAGGTTTTTGTACTGAAGTGACACTGGTGTAAGAGGAGAATTAGGATCCTGGAGTCTATCCAGTTGGTGGGAAAGGATGGGATGGAAGTGCTAAAATGAGAGCTGGTGCGCTTGCTTTGGTTCCAGCGTAATCTAGAAACACTGGAAAGCTGTTCAGAGCTTTGTTGTGGGACTTCCACTGCAGTTCTGCAGACTCGGGAGGCCGGCATAGTCAGACTGAGATTTGGACAACACTGCAGGCTTTGAGGCAGTAGTATTGCCTGGTGGTAAAAGCAGGTGACTGAGAATAAGGAGTTCTGTGCCCAACGCTGCCACTGACTCATTGTTTGACCTTTGTGCAATTCACTTAACCTCTCTGTGCCTGTTTCCCCCAGGGGCAAGACAGATTCAAAACCCCACCTAGCATGGGTGTCCTGAAGCTTAACTGATAACTGTGGAGTGTTCTGGGGTCTGCTGGTTGAAGGCGCTATAGAATGCGAAGTGGTGGGGTTGCTATGTTAGCCTTCCTCTTCTTTATGACAGCTACTTTGCTATCAAACAGACTATCATGGTACTGACATCAAAGCATGTCCTAGGACAATGTCAGTTTAATCAGCTTCCTCTTCATTACTCAGTGCCTATTATTAGAAGGACCAAACAGCCAGAAGCTTTTATCCCTTCACATCATACAGTATCTCTCAACTGCCCATCATGGAAGAGATCAACATCTTCCTCCATCCCCGGCCAAGTCTTATCTTGCTGTCATTATTGCTAATGACAATAATGCGAACAGGCGAAAGGCTCCTTCACCAAGCGCAGATAACAGACGGGGCTGTGTGAATTAAAGAAATTGATTCCCACATCTTTGTGCGCTTTCTGCCCTGTTATTCCTTTAGCTGTGATTTGGTGGTCTCTGCCCCACAATGCATCCTGCTCTGGACCCTCAGGCGATTGAGAGGTTGGCTTCATATCAGTACTATCGGGAAGTTTGCAAAGCAAAAGGCTGCTTTGTCGCTGTGTATGAAATTCCTCCCCCCTTCCCCCCCGTCCAGGCTTAAGGTGTACACAGCTGTAGCACCGGCCTGCTGCACAGTGGTGAATTTTACCTTAGTAGAGGAAATAGGGTTCGCCTGCTGGTTTTGTGTTGACACCAACAGAATTTAAATGCAGCCAGTGTTATCAAAGCAATGAGACTACTGAAACCAGGATTGTAGGCTGCCACCCTGGAGCCAGCTACTGGGACCATCATGGAAATGGTTAAACTACTCGGGACTTAATTTTAATTTTTGGTCCTTTGCTCAATGAAGAGACCAGAGCATTTCTCAGCCCTCCACAGTTGGTGTCTCTGGGCTAAGTCAGTTTCATGGCATCAGTCCCATACAGATCACTGAAATGCCGCCCACCATATGATGCAGCAGAGGCTCTGTCTGCCCAGAGGAAAGAATTGGCTTTCCTTTCTCCCTGCCAGGTGCTGCTATCAGCCTGATATGTTTCCATCCCCAAAATGCCAGGGGCCTGACAGATTTTATTCCATGTGTAGCTGCCCTCTTGACAGATTGTAGTGCAGCAGGGGCCAAAAGGGGGGGAAGTGGAGGCTGCGCCAGCTCGTGAAAACCACGCCAGTTATATAAGCCTGTGCATTACAAGTGAGCCTCCCTCAAGTAGTCCGTGTGCTGGCAAGTCCATGTCAAAAGCACCAAGGCAGAGTCAAAGCTAGTTGTCAGGGCAAAGTGTGTCCCAATGGGATATAACGTAGTGGCACTGAATCTGTGGGTAAAGGAGCTTTTCCCAATAGCTTGAGCAATCAGCATGTCCCAAGACTGCAGTGTCCTTCTAATCTAGCCGGTAGAACTCTGGAACAAATCTCCATTAAAAACTCACCCAGCCTGAAGCAAATGTTGATAGCCAAGTTATTATGAACGCCAGAAAATAAGGTAGAGAGAGAGGAGCCAATAATGTGACCTCAACTACAAAGGCATGAAAGAGACCATTGTAATGAGGGATGGGGCAAACCAGTTCAGTAAAAAATAAAAACGCTCCTATTTTCCGAGATTCATTGATGACCAGGGCAGAAGGCACCATTGTGATCACCCAGTCTGACCTCCTGCATAACACAGGCCAGAGAATACGGGCTCCCAAATTTTTTCTCTGCATGACTCCATTTTGAGACTTACTGTTTCCTGTGACCCTAGATGGCAATAAATCAACATAGCGACTAAGTGATCCAAGGAATTTACACATTATGTATGTTATTTAATGCTCTCTAATGTGACACATGAGTTTGTGTGTTGCAACGCAGCTTCACCCAGGCCAGTGGTATGGTAGAAACTGCACATCTAATTTCCAGTGTGACTTAAATGGTAGATCAATACCGAGAATCAATGGCAGGGTTTAATTTGTGCCTGGGCTTGCCAGACCTGAGCCCCAGCACCTCTAAGCTTGGCAGTTCATAGCTCCAGCACCTCTTGCTGCATCAGTTATGAATGTAAAAAACTTGCTTGAACCCCAGCCCCTAACTTCTTGAGCCCCGGCACCTCTTTCATTGCAAATTTAGCACTGCTCAGTGGACAGAAGTGCACTGAATCTAGCTTCACACAAATACGTGCTTGTGAATGGCACTATGAGTTTCAAGGCCCATGTTGACAGAGCAGGATAGTCATTCTTGACAATGAACCGGGACTCCAGGAGAGAAAGCTGGGGATATTTTCCTCCCAAAAATCAATTTCAGGAAATGTTGATGAGCTGTACAATTTCAGCTGCTGGCAAATCAATGGCATCAGGCTTGCTCTGAAAGGGGTTTCACACCCAGTCATGCATTGTCACGTCCAAATTAGGGGGAAAGGACACAAACTGTTCCTCCAGCCAGCTGAGATGCTCAGCCATCACCTGTGTGGGAGGCTGAATAATTTCATTGTCAGTCAGGAACTTACACAGCTGAGGGAAGGATTCATAGCTTGTCTTCAATGGATTGTCCTTCCAGAAAACAATTTTCTTCATGAATGCTGTGATGCATTCTCTCGGCTGAAGGATGTGGGTGTTCCTTTTTGCAGACCTGTATTTTATTCATGCCTTTTCCCAGCGATGTCTGTGACATAGTCAAGAAGGCACATCTTCCTTTGGTTACACAGAAAATCAATGACTTCGCTCTTTGTGAAGTCCATGGCACAGGCCCTCAGCTTGTCTCTGCGTTCTAAAAATCGTCCCAGTACTTTTCCTTTCGACAGCCAACAAGCTTTAGTGTGGGACAACAGGTCTTGATTGGACCCCATTTCTTCACACATTTTTGCAAACAGACCTGCACGAGGAGGCTGAGTCTTGATGTAGTTCACAGTAGACAAGGTCTGCTGCAAAGCTTTGCCTTGCTCTGGACTTAGATGTCAGTTGTTCTCTGTGAATCATGCAGTGAGTCCACACAGCAGACAGAGAAACTTCCTTTGGCAAGGTGCACAGACCTGATTGTGACCTGCCGTAGACGAAGCTCCATCGGTGCAAAAGCCCACCATACAATCACATGGGATATTTTTGTCTTGCATGTGGCTATGTAGCTCGTTGAACATTCCTTGTGCAGCCTCGTATCTAGGAAGAGAGAGACAGAACAGAACGTCATCTAGACTTGCACCCTCCCGTGTGTATTTCACGAAAGCCAAGAAGTGTGCATCATGCCCCTCGGTGCTCTTGAGGAGCAAAAGCATCTGTGTTTTTCAGACACTTCATTAGTGTTTTCCTGATCTACTGCTGTCACCTCAATCCTTCCTTTCACAGTGTGGTTGGAGAGCGGGGTGGCTTTGAATTAGTTTTTCTCGGTTTCCCCATACTTTATGTTCACCATTTTGATTGCAGCTGGCCAAACCAAAGTCTCTCCAATTATGTGAGGCTTCTTAGCCTTTGCGATGCAATAACTCACCTCATATGATGCCTACTGAGCTTGGTCAGAGACAGACATGGCTCTCTTGAATTGTTGATACAAAAGTTGTTCTTTCCAGCACTGGAAAAAGGAAGTTGGTTTTCCTATGTGTTCCTTCTGGAGGGTTTCCCAGTATCTCATAAGTTTATTAGGTTTCATGCTTTCTCTAGATAACGCTATGACATAGTGTGACACATTTCCACCGAATGCATCCGAAGAAGTGAGCTGTAGCTCACAAAAGCTTATGCTCAAATAAATTTGTTAGTCTCTAAGGTACCACAAGTACTCCTTTTCTTTTTGTGAATACAGACTAACATGGCTGCTACTCTGAAATATGACATAGTAGGCATTTTGGCCTTTCTTTGTTCTTGACCAAAACACCGGTGAAGCCGTACTCAAAGAAAGTCTCGTATTTGCGAGCACGTTTCTTGGACTCCTGTTTTTAGTTCGTAACTGCATCACTAGACTCACTGCTGGAGGCTGCAGCAGATACTCAGCATAAAAATGAGTCCATTGTCCCTCTTATCACAAATCAGAGGGAGGAATTCAGAGTTAAGCAAATGAAGGTAGGACTTAATATCACCACACTGGACTTTCCTAGGGCAGCACAGAGACAGTGAGTTACCATGATTCTTTATCAAGTGCCAACAGGGTACTCAGGGTGGCACAATAGAATATATAGGCCCTGCCTTAAGGCGCTTATGAACCACGATAGATTCCCCCCTCAGAAAAGGCTAGCACAGGCTACTATCAGCTGGAACAGAGAGGATGCTCTGTTGATGAGGCTGCTGCCCACAGATAGGGATCTTCTGGATTTAAGTCCCTCAGCTGGATGCTTGCACAGCTCAATGGTGCAGATGGCCAAATTGACGTCAGTAGAGCCACCTCCGCACAGCCAATGTGTCCGGACTTGATCCACAAACGCCAGGAGGCCACGGATTTGAGCTACAAAATGGAGGCCTCTGCACAACGTGACATTGCATGCACCATACATGCACGCACCACGCTGTGCAGAGGCTGCCATGTTGTAGGTCAGGGGGTAGATCAGACACATTTGGGGGCAGACAGCATCATCTGGCAGGCTAACTCCAACCCACTGGACCAGTGACCTCGTATGTTGATGGCACAACCCCTTTTGGGGTCATAACCCAGAGCTTGAGAAACGCTGCCATAGAACTTCCCCAAAATAATTCCTAGAGCCGTTCTTTTAGAAAAACATCCTGTCTTGATTTAAAAACTGCCAGTGATGGAGAATCCACCTCAACCTTTGGTGAGTTGTTCCAATGGTTAATCACGCTTGCTGTTAAAAACTTACCCCTTATTGCCAGTCTGAATTTGTCTAGCTTCAACTTCCAGCCATCGGATTGTATTATACCTTTCCCTGCTAGATTGAGGAGCCCATTATTAATATTTGTTCCCCATGTAGATATTTATAGACTATAATCAAGTCCCTCCTTAACCTTCTCTTCGTTAAACTAAAGATATTGAGCTCCTTTAGGCCTTTCACTGCAAGGCATGTTTTCTAATCCTTTAATCAACCTTTTAAGGTTGCAAAATGCTTTGCTACGTTTTTATTCACTTCTGGCTCACAGCTAGGATGGTACCTGTCAAAGCGTGCAGACACAGTTCTCCAGCCACCCTGGCAAGTGCTGGATGGATGTAGAGTGCTCCGATCAGTTGCTGTAAAAGCTCCAGCTATTTCCAGATAGTTTGAAAGATTGTGACGCAAGCCTGTTCAGGGAGCCACTCGCTACTCATAGCACCAGCTTTTTGTAGTAGATTTTTACTTTGGCTCCCGTTTGTTTGTTGCTAATTTTTTGAGGAAACGTCGTACCAGTTTTTCAACGACTGGTGCCGCTGGTTCGGATGGCAAGGTGGTAACATGTCTGTGCCTGGCCTGCTTTAGAGCTTTCACTGCTGGTGGCACTAGCACAGATACAATGCTGCTGGAAAACAGCTAAGAAACGCCCTATGGGGTAGCTGCACCTCAATTGTTCTCCGTGGTGTAATTAATAATACCCACACCACAGGGAGCCTCTTTGCTCATGGGGAAAGCAGTGTATGTTTTTCAGCAGCAGACGCTCACAGGCCAAGGTTTTCAAAAGAGACTGGTGGTTTTGGATGCCCTGCTGAGACATCTTAAAAAGGCACTATCTGAGCATCAGCCCCTTTCAGGTGTGTTGAGTAAGGGCCCCCATAATCCCTAGCCACATTTGAAATTCTTGAGCACGGGGCCTACCTGCCGTTAGAGCAACCATTCCAACTCTTGGTTAGGTAAAACTTCCAGAAGCTTAGCTGTGAATTTTGTCTCAGGACAAGCGTGAAGGGCCTGGCCCTGTTAGTTGGGTGCATTCCACTCAGTTGAGACTTGAGGTTGCTCAGCACCTTCAGGATCAGGCTCCAAGTAAGAACTGCAGGATGTGCCCTTCACTCCATTGATGGTGTGTTGTCTTGATTGAACAACAGCTTTGAAATGGTCTAGCTCCGAGTATTCCTTTATCCTGGAGGGAGCAATGTATCCTCTCAAGGTTAGTGTGGGTTGCTAAAAACCATAGGTGCTGGAACTAGAGAGGCTGGGGGTGCTGCCACACCCCTTGGCTTGAAATGGTTTCCATCATACACGGGGTTTACAGTTTGGTACAGTGGCTCTCAGCAACCCCATTATACAAATTGTTCCAGCACCCCTGTTAAAAACCCGACCTCACTTCCAGCCATCGCTAAGAGTATCCCCCAAATCCACCTCTGGCCTCTCAGCCTATTGCAACTGCTGTGAGCTACCCTTGTTATCCGCAGGTTGTGGTCAGAGGTTGCTAGACGGGATTAAATCAGTGGGAGACAAGGGGAAAATAGCTCTTTTATGGACCTTTTAATTTGGTGGCTGGACAAAAGTGTAAAACGTGTAAATGGATTACTGTCCATGGTTTATTAGCACTCCTTAATTCACCTCCCAGGGTAAAGGAAAAAGTTATTAGTAGCTACATAGCCAGTAATAAGCTAAATATATCCTGGACAGTTGGGAGATGTGACAAGAAGGTAGTTTGTATATAAGATATAACTGTAGTGGTGTGTTAAAGATTATGAATTAATATTGATTTAATAAATCTGTAGCAATTTATTTCAATGGTACTGTTTATCCTGTGGACTTCTCCAGCTGCAGAGGTGTATTGTACCAAACCAGCCGCTCTGGATTGCCTGCCTGTCTGCTTCTGGACACTGATGGATGAGCATTCCCTGGGAGTAGCTATCTCAAGTCAAAATATCCTGGCGCACAGGAACTCAATGCTTCAGGCTTTCTTCAGCTCTGCATTTGCTGGCATCTCCCATGACATCTGCATTCTGACTCTGACTGACGTGTGCTCCAATAACCTAACTGCATGTTATTCACAAAATGCCTCATCAGGGAAATGTTATAGGAAATTAAAGAAAAAATGTTCCTATGACAAGATTTCTTCCCCCTCCCATTATTTTAACAAGACCATCTTGCTGGGCTAGAATCTCAGCTGGTGTCAAGCACTGTAGATCAATTGAAGCTAATGGAGCGATGCTGATTTACACCAGAGGAGGATCTGCCCTTTTCCCTGTTTTAAATACCTATATCCAGCCCCCTTTAAATGGCTACGGGGGGATTGAAATTCTGCACATGTATTAAATGAGTACAGTGAGCTGGTGGAGCTGAGCCTTGTCTCCAGAACACTATTGTCCACATCACAAAAACAGCACCACAGCCAGCATTAGCTGGCACCTTTGGTCAGAGCCTTGGCAGAGAAGCTGACAACTGAATAGGCCCATGGAGACTGTTGGGCAGGGAGAATGGGAAACCTGAAGCCAAAATTGTTTGAATTCTGGGGTTCAAAGAGTGGAACTAGCAGCTCTCACAGAGAGGCCATTTCACCCCCTGACAAGCTTCCTCTCATCCGCCAGAGGGGACAATGAGCCCTAGCCCCACCTTACTGCCAGCATCAGACTGTACAAATGCATTATAGTTTTGATCACGCTGTGCATGTCTCCAGTGTATATACACTGGAGTTCAGGGCATGTGACTGAGAACTGGATGTGTGCCTTGGGGGTGATACTGCAAGTGAGTTGGTCCTGGAGCTGAGAGGTCTCCAATTTGTTGTTTGCTAGGTTAGAGACTTGAATTGAGACGGAACTGGATTTTAATGAGCCTTGATTATTAGTAATTGTGTTGGTAGGAAATGTCCAGGAGCAACATTAACTCTAAGTTTACAAAAATATTTGGTAGGTAGGTAGGTAGGTAGGGGGGTGTGTGTGTGTGTGTGTGTGTGTGCGCACACATACAAATATCCCCCAAACAAAATTCAAATAGATATATATATGTTACATATGCTGACTTGTATTTATTAATCATGTATTAATATTTCATTATAGGCATGGATTTCTCCTAGTTTTTAACTAGCTTCATGTCTGGTTATGTGCTCTGTAAATCAGATTATTATTTGGAATTAAAAGGGAAATATATGGCCATATGAATTTTCAATGGATTATTTTGGTTCTTTCAGTTTTACTGTGGAAAAAAATACCATACAAAGTCCAAAGTTACACAGATACGGAGCAATTTGGAGCAAAGCAGTTGGATTTTATAGCTGAAATCAGGAGACAGTGGCAGATTAGGTTAACTAAACTTCTGAGGAGAGTAATAACTATAACTCTTACAAATTATTTGACTTTCAGGTGAGGGTTTTGAGGTGTGCATATGTATGTTAAATTCTGCTACATTAAATGCAGTCAGTTTCTGGGCACTGCAGGTCCCTTGGTTCAATGTTCTTTTCCATCATTCAGCTCCCTTGAAGATTTCTATCTTCTAAGGCAATTTGCTGCTTCTAAATAGGTCCAGACACCTATTTTGGTTAGGAGAGGTTTCTTCAGACACACGAGGCTTAGCCCTGGAGCAGAGATGTCAGGCTTATGAGACGCTTCTTATGGCATTGATTAAATGTTTTCCACTCTCCTGCTTGCAACTCTGTGAGTAGCACTTAGCAGTGTTAACAAGCAGACTATGGTTGCAGATCTGCAGTGGAGAGACACCTTCCCAGAACTCCATGAGATGGTCACAGATAGGGTTTGGTCTACAACTCATAGGAGTCAACGGGTGACTGTTTATTGACTTCAGTGGGCTTGGATCAGGCCCGCAGATCTTTGGGGCAGTGATGTGTGTATTTATACAGAGCCTACCACCTCAGGACCCTGATTCTGATTTCTCTACCAATCAATTAATCATAATAAGCTGCATGGGCCCAGCAGGGAAGCATGCACCTTGAGTTTTCTCAGAGGCTGGGAAACTGTTTGGGATGGCAGAGAAGAGGAAAAGACTATAAAGGTATTTTTGATCATGGAGGATATGGCCAAACCCTGAATCCATCCCAACCCTGAACATCCCCATGGGAAATTGACTTCTGTTTAGTGTGTGACAACGTCCCCATACGGCATAGCCACTGGGTGGCCGCCTCTAGGTGGGAGTGGAGTGGCGTCGCCATGGTCAATGCAATTGCTGACCGGCCAGCGCTTGCGTTGTCTAGCATCTCTTGTCCTAGCAGCGTTTTCATAACCTCGCCGTGCACAGTAATTGGCAGGTTTTTTAAGGCAATTTGCTTTTCCAAGCTGATTTTTAGTTGAACGTATTAGCCAGTGTTGTGCTATTATTATTTCTGTCCCATTTCCAAAAATAATTTAATAACAGTTTCCAGCTGCTAACTATACACCTGTTATTTGCAGCCCATGGAGAGGGAGAGAACAAGGCAGTTCAGAAACAGGCGCTCCTGCCTTTGGGAATATTTTATTTCTATTCACTGTTTGCAGGGGTAAACAAAATCAGATCCCAGCCTGAGAAATCATTTAACACGCAGGTGGGCAGAGAGTCGGCTGAGGGCAGGAGCAGTATGTTTGCAGGCTCCCTTTACCATCTGCAGCTTCTTGCCACGCCAGAAAGCAACGTGGAGAAAAGACTTGTTAGTTGCTTGCTCATCGGACTCTTTGAGCCTGAAAATAACCTAAGTTTCCCCCATTTAAATATGGCTGGTGTGAAAATTAATTGTTGACTTTATTTACAACGGGCTTTAGTTTGTTTTTCTTTCATTATAAAAGGCAACCAGCAGCCACCACCCGTACCTAGAGCCCACCAGTGCAACCTGTGCAGACTGCACATCCCCAGATGCAGTACTCACCCTGATTCAAGAATGGCAGTATCGAGGGAGGCAGCGGGGTCAAGCGGATAAAGAACAGGACTGAGGATATGTCTACATTGCAATGCTGCTACCACACAGCTATGCACTGTAATGCCGGAATGTAGACATTTCCTACACCAGCTGAAGGGGTTTTTCTGTCGATGTAGTTAATCCCCCTCTCCGAGAGGCAGTAGATAGGCGGACAGCAGAGCCCTTCCATCAGCCTGGCTCTATGTACACCAAGGGTTACATTGACCTAAGTATGGGTGCACAGGGTGTGAAATTTTTCACGTAATTAGGTTGATCTAGGTTTTGGGTGTAGACCAGGCCTGAGAGTTAGGAGACCTGATGCTATGCCCAGCTCTTCTGCTGACTCATTTGGATCTTTGGCAAGTCACTTAATGTTTCTGGGCCTCAGTTTCCCTATCTGTAAACTGTGGGTAAAGATGCCCTCCTCTTATAGGGTGGATTGAGACTTTTGGATACAAAGTGCTAATTATTACTGTTATATTAATTATTGCTTGGATTCAGATGGAACACTGCATGTTGGGTTTCATAGCGCTGGGTTGTACCCCTGTGTTCAAGATGGAGGACAGCTTTAATTTGCTCCATTGAACATGAATTAAGTGCAACCTCTGAGTAGCCTGCGTCAGCTGGGTCCAGTTTGTGTGTCCCTGCCATGTACTGCATGCACGGAATGAAAACGCAGATGCAAAGACTGGCATTGGCTAGCAACAAGCAGCGCTGGCTCAGACCTCTGCTCCTGAGGGCAGGGTGGCTCAACCCAGGTGTGTTAACAAAGAACATCCCGTGGTTGGAGAAACTTAGATTTATGTAACTTTTCTGGCCAAGCCAAAGCAACATAATAAACGGAGCCCTCTAACTTTGGGGCATGATACGGGCAGGGCCTGTTCTGCTTCAGTGCGTCATAGAGGTGGCTGCTTTGCATGGGGCGAAGAATTACAAACCAGACATATTGGAAAAGACTCTGGGAATCTTATTTCAGGCCGAAAAGCGCTGTATAAATGCAAGAGATTATCACAGTTACTTTTCACCTCTGCTCAACCGTCTATCATGATTAGTGTGTTGTGCGGATACGTGATGTTATTATTTGTAGTACTGTCGTGTGGAGAGGCCTCAGCTGAACATGGCGGCCCATTGTGCTAGGTGCTGTACAAACACAGAGTGATAGTCAATTTCAATCCCAAAACTCTTGCTATCTAACTAAACA
The DNA here is from genome assembly GCF_009764565.3 of Dermochelys coriacea. Lineage (NCBI taxonomy): Eukaryota > Metazoa > Chordata > Testudines > Dermochelyidae > Dermochelys > Dermochelys coriacea. The sequence goes on from NC_050082.1 coordinate 23,677,308, forward strand.
AGGTGGGAGGGGGAACAGAGGCGTGACAGGACTGCCTCAAGCTCACACAGTAGGTCAGTGGCAGAGGTGGGGAAAAAAACCCCAGAGCTCTTGAGTTCCAGCCTTAGTGCCCTAGCCACTAGACCATGCTACATTTCTCTGTAATGCCTTTCTTCCAAAGACCCCAAACCTCTCTGAATCCATTACACATCTCTCTGTACAGTATATTTTCCTCCGCCTCAGAAATGCAGCCACGTCTGGGGAAGAATGTTGCAGCTGTTCAACAGTGCACTTTGCACAAGAACACCTTGCACAGTTGAAAGTGCAGGGGACATACAGAAAGCAGAATCTAAGGGCTAGTCTACACTGGCAATGTTAAAGGGCTGCCACGGCAGCGCTTTAACGTGGCTTGTGTAGTCGTGGCAGAGCGCTGGGAGAGAGCTCTCCCAGCGCTCTAAAAAACCCACCTCCACGAGGGGCGTAGCTACCAGCACGGGTGCACTGTCTACTCTGGCACTTTACAGCTCTGAAACTTGCTGCACACAGGGTTGGTTTTTTTTCACACCCCTGAGCGAGGAAATGGCAAGTGTAGGCAAGCCGTATTTGTCATATTGGAATCTGTCTCGGAAACAAAAGATTAAACACCTTCTCTTGAGAACTAGTATCATGGTTCCCTTAATGGCCACAAGCTGTTAGGACTCTGGCTTTCTGTCCACAGTAGCCTAGCAAATTGGAACTCAGAACTGTCTGTTGCTAATAAAATGCCCAATGAAATACTCTGAGTGTGCCCCTGTGATGTGTGTTCTGGCCAAAGACAGCTGTGCTGCTTTTCAAACCATTTCCGTATTAGTATCAAGCTGCCAGCATCTTGTCAGTTGTTCATTCACAGCGCAGATTTAAGTGCTATGTTCATGTTGCATCATTTGTTTCCATAGGTCATGGCCTGCTTGAAAGCAGACATGGAAAAAGGCGTGAGCTGTTTTTGTAAAGTCAAATAGAAGAGGCTGTGTGGGGATCAGGTAAGGGACGCTGGAGTGACCGACCGCCCAACGTGAAGTCATAATCCTCCGGCAACTTTCCTTCTACCCTACTCCATCCTACTCAAAACACATACACCATGGATGCCGAGAAGAGAAAAAGGCCCGTTATGTGATTTATATCCGACATATCCATCTCCTTGTCTGGAACATGATTGAAGAATGCTGTAAACAGGTTACAATTTGTTTATAGTCTGCATTCAAGCTCAAATAAATTTGTTAGTCTCTAAGGTGCCACAAGTACTCCTTTTCTTTTTGCGAATACAGACTAACACGGCTGCTACCCTGAAACCTGTATATAGTCTGACTCCCTTTGGTACTAACACACTTGGGTCTTGTCTACACTAGGAGGGCTTTGCCAGTACAGTCATATTGGTATAATTAACTGGCAAAACCCGCTAGTGTGGACACACTGTTATACCAAGATAACTGTTTATACCAGTATAGCTTATGCTGTATTATACTGTAATATTATATTGCAGTATTATATTGCCATAAGCTGTACTGTTATAAGCACAGTCAGATGCATATAATTGCAATAGCCTACACTAGGGGTTATCTATGTCTGTAAAAAATCACAGACCTAACCCACATAGCTATTGCGGTAGAACTTTTAAGTGTAGACCAGTCCTTATTTTATTTCTTTAAAGTTCTACATATTATGCCTTTCAGTGTTTCTCTGCGGGTGAAATTCAGCCCCAGTGCTATAGACCACTTCAGTCCCACTTACAACCTTTTCACCCATGGGCAAAGAACAGGAGTTCTCAAACTGGGAGTCGGGACCCCTCAGGGGGTCGTGAGGTTATTACATGGGGGGTCGCACGCTGTCAGCCTCCACCCAAACCCCACTTTGCATCCAGCATTTATAATGGTGTTAAATATGTAAAAAAGTGTTTTTAATTTATAAGCGGGGGGTCCCACTCAGAGGCTTGCTATGTGAAAGGCGTCACCAGTACAAAAGTTTGAGAATCACTGGCATAGAAACATATGAAAATAGGTCAACAGCACAATTAGAAGGCTCTCTCAAACCAAGTTGCACTGCATCCAGGGCCAGCTACAGGAACCAGCAAAGGAAGCAGCCTGGGGCGGCCAATAGAAAGGGGTAGCACTCTGTCCGTCATCGGGGCGGCTCGTCCGGGTCTTCGGCGGTGGGCCCTGCAGTCCCTCTCTTCCTCTTCGGCAGCACTTCAGTGGCAGCTCAACCAGGCTCAGGGTTTTGGTTTTTTTTTTTTTCCTTTTCGCTGCTTGGGGCGGCAAAAAAGCTGGAGCCGGCCCTGACTTCATTAGCCATTGTGTAAGTCCAATTGTGCCCACCACATCAAGCCTTCCAGAAAAAACATAAAAAATAGCGTGCACCATGATACAAAAGTCACAGGCACCTGTAGAAATACCTGTGGCATCATGTGTCTTTCTGCAGCTGCGATGGAATCCTGCGTACATCTCAGCAAGGCAAGACTCATTGACATGCAAGAGTCTATGTAAGAGTCATTGCACACGCACTGTATAGCAGGAGGAAAAAAAGGCCCAGCTTTTAGCAATTAGCATATGTTTATGCTGGAGCACCCAAGAGTTGCTTGACTTGCTTCTAGCTTTAGGTATGGTACATGGTTGGGTGTGCCTGCCCTAAATACAGAATGAGCTTCACTGGCGTGAAATCAAATTGAAGACCATTAAGTGTAGATGTCAATAAGGCCTCAAGAGCTACCTGCAAGCGTACTGAACCATTTTCCCTTGTGGAAGTCCTTATAATGTTTCGCTTTACCACTCTCTAGTCCTTTAACAGGCCAAATGCTGAAGTTCTTATTCCAATAGAGATCCAGAGTAAGGACTGCAGGATTTGGGCCATGGCCATGATGAATATTAAGCAGCAGAAGAATTCCCCAGCTAAGAAAAGTCCTACGTGTTAACAAAGGGTTGCTGTAAACCAATTGGTAATGGTTTTATGCACGTTCTTTCTATGGGGCTGATGCTCAGATAAAGTCCATTATCGTGTGTCTTAATTTAGAAGCTGCAATTGTATTAAACTTAATTACCTTCCCCGTTAAGCTTTAAATAGGAGAATGGTTTCATAGCAAGGGTGACTTCTATTTTGCATTTAACTTAGTTTTCCTGTGGCAGTTAGGTGCACCCAAGAAAACGCCCCAGTTTCTTGTATTCGGCCTGCCATTAGGGCAGTTGTATTCCCATATTGGAGTGTTTTCCGTATTCAAGGCAGGTCTCCAGCTCTTAATCAGTCTGTGAAATCCCCTTCTGTGCCATATTTCAGAAGCATGTTGCGTTACCATTTTATCTGATGGAATATCTATCAACTTTAGCTTAGAAATGAAACGCTATGGAAAGTTGGTGCCAGCTATCAATAGGTTTGCACTGCGAATATACTTTTGATGAGTTGGTACAACCTTATTCATGCAAGTTATATTTAACATTTATATTACTGTAGCACCCAAAGATCCCACCCAAGATTGGGACCTCTTTTGTTAGGTACCAGTGCTGCCAACCCTATCAACTTTGTCACGAGTCTCATGATATTCTGTGTTGTTCTTAAAGTTCCAGCTCCTGGAGTCTTGTCGTTCTATCAGAGCTTCAGCTTTCATTGAAAAGAAAAAGGACGCTCTAACTCTTATGGGTGTGGGGAAAATCTTGAAAACATGAAGCCTAAAGGCTTAAAAAACAAGAACACAAATTAAAAAGAAACCAAAATTAATTGGTAAGCCCATCTTATGGGGGGGGCGCGGCTTAACTCATTAAGTTTGGATGTTTGTGGTTGGCAATACTGAGGGTGTTTTACAAACTCATCGATAGGTGCAGTATCTTTCCCCAAAGAGAATACATTAAGAAGCATGTAACATACTAGATTTTTAAGGCCAGAAAGGGACTATTATAACACATGCACAGCATAGCACAGGCCATAGGATTTCATCCAGGGAATTCTAGCTTAGTAATGTTGTGGTGGGGGGCAACTTAAAGGTTGGGTGGAGAGTATAAATTGTGTGCAGTGATAAAGGATTATATGGTATTCAGGAATTGGCTTGATCCCCTCTGTTTCTAGACAGTCAGATGTTTGTGCTCTTAAAAGGTGTAGAACATGGTGTCCGACACCATCAGGTGGTCCAGAGACATCTACATCGAACAGGACACCTCCAGTATCAGGTTGAGTAACCGAGAACGCCGACCAGGGAAATAACCCACTTCCTCCCTTTCCTGATAAACCAAGGGACGCATCCTACCCATGTACTTATTGTCTACACCAATACTGACTTGGACTCTTAATATATTCCATGGGTGGTGTACCTGAGCCCATTTATCCACTGATGCTTTAAAAACTCCCACATCCCAATCTGGATCTATTCAGGTTATGTGATATGTATGTACCTCGTGAACCTTGTAACTGATAGTTGCAATCCCCCGTAACCCAACCCCAACCCCAGATGTACAGTACCTTCCCTCTTCACTTGTGTAAGTTTGATTTTAAACATTAACTTTAATAAAATTTTTATTTCTGTAAAGAATGTGCCCTCTTGTTTTGGGAGGTGCTATTATTCTTACAGTAGTCACATTAGCAAATGTTTATATTATGGTATGGGACAGTGGCGCTGGGTACTGTACAAACACCGAACAGCAACAGTTTCTGCCCTAGCAGGATTAGGTGAACTTCACTGAGACACACTTCCAACTTCTAATACTTTCTAAAGTTAGTTTTATTTTATTGTTCTTTCCAGCACCACCAAGAACTCAAATGCTGACTCCCCCCGATTGTAAAATAATATGTGAAACCTTTACAGGAGGGGCGACTTTCATTTAAGCCACACACACAAAAAGTCCCTGAGAAATGCCACAGATGCAAAAACAGCTACAGCACAACGGATGCTAATCAGCGAGAGCATAAGCCCCCCAGAATGCAACGCTGATAAATTGAGTCCTTTATCTTCAAAGATAATTGCATCTGTGAGAGGAGGGGATTTGATCTGCCACTTTGCGTCACAAGATATTAAATCTGCAAGACTAACACTTACAAACAAGAATTCCAAAGAAGGCATGCATAGACTACCAGATTTGAAACGTGTGTGTGTGTATATGATATATATATATACACATGCACATGCTTGCACACACACACACACACATGCACACACACACACCATACTGAGATTGTGGCAATGGGGAAGCCCTTGGACTTTCTTCTTTACACAGCTATGCAAGTTAGCACAGGCCAGATCTTCTTAGCTGGTGTAAGTGTGAACAGCGGAGTTTATCCCATGGTGCTTTTGGACCCACTATTACAGCTAAATACGATTTGTGACTGTGGACTGTGTATTTGGTAGCCGGACAGTCCCATAAGATTTGCAGGAGCGTTCCAGATTAGCACACCCATAGATGATGAGAGACCCCCGTCAAATTTAAATTAAATTTTGGTCTAAGATGATGAAATCTCTCAAATGTCTGATCTTGCCACATTTCCACCTGGCCCCCGATACTGTCAAACCTAAATCCCCACCAGATCATTCCTTGAAATGAATCTGATCCAGATCCCAGTGCCAGCTCCTCTTTCCATCTTTGCTTTTTACTCTAGGTTAGAATTTACAGAGGCAAGTCAAATAAAGTGTTGCCTAATCTTGTAAAGAAAGGTGAGGAGACTGCTCCTGAGTAGTGGAAAGTACCCCTCCTTTGTTACAATTGTACCCAGTGCCTGCCAGGGCAGTGGGGGAAGGAATACTCCAAACAGGTTGCAGCTTATTCCCCCTCTCCCCCACCCCAGCAGCAGGTACTTTCCTGCTGCAAAAACTACTTGAAAGAAGCAGAAATAACACAGATAAACCCCAGTGCTTCTGCAGAAATCCAATTGCTGCTGTTGAATATGCAGCATGCCAATATCTCAGCCACTCAGACAGCATTGCTGGCTGCATGCCTAAGTGGAATTGAAGGAAACGGTGGTTTGCAAGGGCCACCTGACCTTGCTTCAAACTTTGGAAACTGCAATAGGGAGCTGCCAGCCCTCAGCTAGACATGGGACAAGGAGATAGGACATCGGGGGGGGAGCAGGGAAACAGATCCTCAGCTGGTGAAAATCAATTGACTACAATGAAGCTATGCCAATTTATACCAGCTGAGATTCTGGTCCCAGCTGACCTTTGGGAGTGGGCTCCAAAGTTTAACTCTTGAGTCCTAAGGGAGAGGATGCTGACCCCTCCCATTTCTGCCTGGTGATGACTTCCCATTCAACTCTACTAGTGAGGCAGCGTTGCTTAGTGGTTAGCACTCTGGAAAGGGACTTGGGTTCTTATCTCAACTCTGCTGCTGGCCTGTGCCTCTCTGTTTCCCATTCTGTAAAATGGAAGTAATGAGACTGACCTCCATTGTAAAGCACTTTGAGATCTACTGATGAAAAAGGCTAGGTATTATTATTACTCAAGAAGCCAGGGAGAGAGTCCCTCTGAGGTCCCAATCCTGTAATGACAGGTTTCAGAGTAGCAGCCGTATTAGTCTGTATCCGCAAAAAGAACAGGAGTACTTGTGGCACCTTAGAGACTAACAAATTTATTTGAGCATAAGCTTTCGTGGGCTACAGCCCACTTCATCGGATGCATAGAATGGAACATATAGTAAGAAGAAATATATATATGTACAGATAAGTTGGAAGTTGCCATACAAACTGTGAGAGGCTAATTAGTTAAGATGAGCTATTATCAGCAGAAGAAAAAAACAGCTGGCAGACCCCTATACCCACATAAACTCATTGCAGGATCAGGGCCTCGCTGACATTAGGATCCAAGTAAAGTTAGCAGAAGACGCTGCTAGCGTATCACAGAAAAGTCATATAAAAAGTAGTTAACACATTACGGGCTTGCTCTGTCTTTCATTAAAGTGGGTGGGAAAACTCCCCGGTCCAAACTCCTATCAACCCCTATATTTCTTGCAAAGGAAAAGAGCTGCTTTAAATATTTCAGCAAACGAGTTTGAGTTTATTAAAGATGGAACGGCAAAGAGTTCACAAAAGTCCGCTTGAGATGGCTAATAGTCTGTTAACGATTAGTTCAATTCCGCTATCCTTATTCCGGTAAACTCCGAAATGAAGACTTAGGCCTAGATCTTGCCGTGAGCTCTCCACAGCTTGCACCATGCGGAGATCATTGCAGGGTCAGGCCGTAAAAATGACAGATATGTGTACATTTTAAATAATGAATGACCGTGATGGCACAGTAATTTAGTTTAACTGTTTGTTAGGAGCCGAGTGTGCTCAGTGGTAGCTAATATTGCCGGAAACCACAGGCCCGGGATTAAGAGGCCGCATGCTACACCAGCTGCTGTAAGTAACTTACTGGTCAGGGTGTGTTACCCACCCTCGTCTGTGCTTGGTCCACAGAGGATGTGAGGCTGGTACATCCCCAAGCTATAGAGCCCTGTCTGTTTAACTCAAGCGATGGAGACTTATGCTCTTAGTTCTAGAGGTCCACAAAGTGTTGGCACAAATGATGATAGGTCATGTCTGATTGTGCTGGCCTGCGGCAGAGGAACACATGCAAGCCCTGCTCCTGCTATGAACTCCTTGTGGATTGCAGGATTGGGGCCAAAGTTAGGGAAGATGGGGGTGAGTGGAGCACCAGAAAATGAAATAATGGTGGAAAAACTGGAAGATGGGGGTGGGCTGGATTAATTCCAATTGATGGGAATGAGCTGAAGAGATGATTCAGAAGTAGGCTTTTTCCCTCACTCTGTGATATTCTGAATTTCAATTTTTGTTAAACTGCCTGGTTTTTCCAAAATGTCCAGTTTGGGGCACAAACCAACCAAACCAGGAAATTCTGATTCAAGACAGAAGTGCCCAGTTCTGGCCTTTCTGAGTGACTTTGGATAAGTCACTTTGCCTCTTTGTGCCTCAGCTTTCCTGTCTGTAAAATGGGGATAATGATACTGACCTTCTTTGTAAAGTGGTTTGAGATCTACTGATGGAAAGTACTGTAAAGAGCTAGGTATTATTATCATTGATTGTTAGATACCCCTGAAGGCAATGGAAGATAAATGTGTGTATTCCAGGGCAGAATTTCTCTCATTATATTCTGTACAGTGGTGCTGAGACCCTGCGTTTCCCACTGACTTCAGATGGGGTTGTGGGTACTCAACAATTGTGAAAATCAAGTCCTAAAGTTTCCTCCCTCACACTCACAACTTCACGAGGATGGTGACAATAACTTTGAATTTCCTGGGGTTGGTAAGTTTATGCCCCCCTGTCCCATTACACAGTTATTTAAACAGGGGCATGCCTTTCTTTTTTTTTTTTGCCTGAAAATTCTGCAGTGATTTTCACTTCTCCCTGCAGATGTGCTGAACTGTTGTAAAACAATCTGACAACAGCTGACAGAGGTGTGTTTGGAAACTATAAAGCAATGTAACCAGTCCAATGGTTAAGGCCTCTTTTGCATTCCCCCCTCACTCCCCCCAGCATAAGCTGTGACGTATCTTTAAACAGAAAGGTTTTGTGCCTGCTAAAAGGAAATGACCAAATAGGAAAAACTGGCAAACTAAATAAACTGCAATCAGACAGAACTTTTTGAAACGCTCCTTTAACACCTTGTGTGAACTGTTAGTTTCTTAAAATGCATGTGAAAGTTTTACTTGGACATGTTGGAATTGATTTTTTATGTTAATTAGAAGCCTCAATTCTCACTGAAATAAATGGGGTTTTCTTTGCGGAGGAAGCTTGCAGAATCACAGACTGTGTCTGGAAATATTATTACAACCATGGGCCCAATTCTGTCAATACTTATGCATGTGAGTTAGATCCCTATCCTGCAGACACATACACATTTAACACGCTTGCAAGTAGCCCCAATTGTGTGTAAATCAGTGTTGTCAACCGCAAGCATTCAAAAATCATGTCATGCCTCCAAAAAATCATGATCGACTTTCACTGACCTTTGTAAAGGATTGAGAGCTACTCATGAAAAGTGCTATATAAGAGCTAGGTGTTATTAATTCTTTTTATTTTAATTATATTAAATTATATTTTTATATTTATATTACATTATATTATATTATAATTAAATTATAATTATTTTAATAATTATTTTACTAACAAAAGGAGGTTTCCACCCCCAAAAAAAAAAAAGTTCTCTGGCTACCTAGCTTTTAGCATGCACTTGATTCACATTGCCAAGGTTTTCCTCTGCAACTGTGGGGGCTAGAAAAGTACTTACAAAAAAAAGAAAGTTAAGAATCTCATGAAATCATTTGACTCCAGGAGCTGGGCCTTTAAGAAAAACACCAACTATCATGAGACGAAAAAAGAAAAGGAGGACTTGTGGCACCTTAGAGACTAACAAATTTATTACAGCATAAGCTTTCGTGAGCTACAGCTCACTTCAAGTGAGCTGTAGCTCACGAAAGCTTATGCTCTAATAAATTTGTTAGTCTCTAAGGTGCCACAAGTCCTCCTTTTCTTTTTGCGAATACAGACTAACACGGCTGCTACTCTGAAACCTGTTATCATGAGACGGGCAATAAAATCAGGAGAGTTGGCAACGTGGGACTAAAGGTAACCACATGCCGGCTTGTCAGGGCCCAACACTGCATGGTCCCCTTTGTAAGCAATCAGTGTTGGTCGCTTGCTGGTGAAGTTGCGGGCTTTGATCACTACTTGGCGCTGAGGCTTTTTGCAACTCTTAAGGGCAGTCGGTTCGGAACGAACCCAGGATCGGGGCCCCAAACGAAGTTCTCATGATATCCTCCAGATTTTTTTTTTTTTTTTACAATGTCTCTCTCTCTCTTTTTTAAGCAGAATTGGCTCCCAGATTTACCCCCTCCCCCCGCCCCCCGTGCAATGTCTCATTTCAGCCTTGTAAACAGCCCAGTGCCGAGGGCAGGTCAGTGGGGAGCAGGGGGCCGTGCCCTGCTGTCTGCAATGCCTCCCGCTCTGCAAAAAAAAAAAAAAAAACCAAACAAACCAAACCAACGAATTGCGGCGGGAGAGAAAAATAAAACCCGACCGATAAAAGGGAAGGGAGCCCGGCCGCTGGCAGAGAGGCAACGTGGCCGCGCTGGGTCGGCGGGGGAAGGGGCCCAGCGGGCGCTGGCCGCTTTAAGAACCCGGGGACTCGGCTCTTGCGAGCCTGGTGCAAGCCGGGCGGCTGCGGAGCTTGGGGCGGGGGGGGGGTCGCTGCTCGCAGGCGCTCTGCCCCCGCTCCCTCCCCACGCCGGATCGCAGGGGAGGAGCAGGCAGCCTGCAGCCGCCGCCAGAGGCGGATCACAAACTTGCTCCTTTGCAAAGGCTCCGGAGGCGAGAGCAGCAGCCGCAGACAGACATCTTAGGAAGGGAGAGAGGAGAGGGGAGGTTTCCGGGGAAAACAGACCCCCCCCCCGTCCTCCCCCCGGGCTCTGGATTTATAAACACCGCAGCAGATGGAAGGGGAGAGACACCGAGCAGCGCGCTCCTCCTCCAGCAATTGATCCAGGGGATATTTGGGTTGGTTTCTCTCCCCCCCCCAACACACTTGCTCATTTCCTTCCCAAACTCCCCCCCCCCCCCGTTCTTAATTTACGGATCCTCGTTATACTAGGGGAGAAGAAGGAGGAAGATTTGAAAGAAGAAGCGATTAGCAAAGGCACTAGGTAAGGGGGGGAGGGGTTCCCCCCCCAGACTTACTTTCTCCAAAACAAGCAGAAGGGGGAGAGGAGGAGGAGGGGGGGGGGAATCCCTCCTGGCTGGTGTGTGATGGGGGCGGGCGGGGGGTGTTTGCATGCCAGACGGAGCTGAATGGATAAGTCACTTTAAATGCATGTGTTGTTTTTTTTTTTAAACAAACAAACAAACCCCAAACAACCCCCCCCCCCCCAAGATTGGCGTGTGTCTGCAAAGCGCGCAGGGGAACTCAGACTTTTCCCGGGCAGCCCTTCCTGCCCCAGATCTTGGTAGGTGGTCTGCCCGCTCTTTCTAAAACATGGTATGCATGTCCCGGGGTGGCAGGACCCCCCCATCAGTCCCATCTCATCTAGGCTGGGATTCCCCGGAGCGAGACCTGGGGGTGATCCGCTGAGCAACTGCTTGGCTAACTCCTGCTTTAGAAAGAGGAAGGATATCTATATCTATATCTATCTATCTATATATATCTATATATCCTTTTTTTAAAAAGGACCTCCCTAGGGGAGAGAGAGAGAACTAGTCCCCCCCCCCCGTCGATGTAATTGATCTTCCTCCCCACCCCAAACGCTCCATAAGGAAAGGATGAGGTGGGGGTGAGGCAACGCTAGGGGAGTTTGTTATAGCCCCTGTTAATTGGCACGGTGCATTAACTGGGGAGAAAGGCTTGGCATCTGCACAAGCAGAGTGGAACTTGCCCATACAGCATCCTAGAGGGAAAAGCATGAACTGGCAGGGCCTCTGCTCTCCCTTCCACACCCTGGCTGAAATATATATGAGCTGGGGAGAGGGAGAGGAGAAACCACACAGAACTATTAATAGGCTCAGAATCCAGAGCAGATCATTGTGAATTGTGGGAGCAAATGAACTGAGGAATGCTTGCTTTAGGCAGGTGTGTGTGGGTGTGTCTCTGTGTAACTGAGGGGCTGTTGTGTAAAATCAAAATTACAGTTGAAAGCCGCTTTGAACTAGGACGTTTTTCAAGAGACAGTGAAGCTTCCTCTAGCGGGAATGCTGCAGGCTTTCCTTTCATTTGAACTGCGCTCTGTGGTACTTTGGAAAGTTGCTTTTGGTAAACTGATTCTTCTTCTCTTACCCTTGTGATCTTTCAGAGTAGCAGCCGTGTTAGTCTGTATTCGCAAAAAGAAAAGGAGTACTTGTGGCACCTTAGAGACTAACAAATTTATTTGAGCATAAGCTTTCTTGAGCTACAGTTCACTTCATCGGATGCATTTTGTGACCTTGTGTCACTTCTGTGCCTTCAACCAACAAGTGCTGGTCCCCTTCCTTTTCCACCCAGATTTCTCTCTTCCAAATGGCTGCCTGTGACATTCTTGCTGGGAACTGCAGTTCATGGACCCCAGGGTGTGTTTTTAAGGTCTGTTAAAGATATTGAAGTGATTTTGAAACTGGAAGCGGAACACAGGGAAATGCAGTTGACTTGGCAGCATGTCCTGTGATGCAAGATGCATTGTTGATGTGCAGGTAAATAGCTGGCCCTTTATTTTGTCCTTTAATATTTAGCCATAGTTCTTATTTCTATGGCTGTGTGTCGCTCTTTTGTTGTTGTTGTTGTTTGTTTTCAGACTGTTACTGTCATGTATATTTGAAGCTCCTGGCTTTATACCTACATGAGATCCCAGAGACACTAATCTGTGTCAAAGCCAAGTGGAAATCTAGACCCAATAAAGTTTCTCACTGATGCATTACATATTTTTAGATGTGTTAGAGAAAAGAGCAGTTACGGCCACTGTTGGGCAGTTCTCATCCATATAGAAATGAGAATACTGAGCCCACTTATCAGCAAATGTTGAGTTTAGTGGCTGATATGTAAATATTTATGATGAGTAAACAGGGCTGGTCTGATGGTGTCTGTGGGCAACAAGTGTACATTCCACTTTTGAACTGTAATCTCTGGAGTGATAAAATGAAAATTGACAAAAAAGGCAATCTCCTGTTCTCTCTCCTGACCGTGCTCTTGTTCCCTGATAATGCACAAAGAGCAGACTCTCTCTGGCGAAGCCAACTGCGGCTCACGCCAGACTGGCTGGAGCAGCAGAAGCTGCATGACTGTCTATCCCTCCTGTGGCTTCTTGTGCCTGGGGCTAGAGGTTACATTTTGACCCAGTGAGATTAGCCCTGTTTCCACTGCAGTAAGCTCTGTATACTCTGCATGTGATTGGAAGGTACTTGGCAGGATTGCAAACAATTCTGTTTGTAGTCAAGGTGTGATCTGACCTAACTTTGTGTTCAGCTAAAGAATTTTGTATGGAAAAAACCCATGCTGATGCTTTAGTTAGGCGATTATCTCTGATTTTTATTTCCCCCCAATCTCATTTGAATGCTTCTGTGACCTCTGCTCCAGTGTGCGAGCCAGGAAAACACCAGCTGTTAAGGTTTAGCTATCTGCTGTTGATTATCAGTAACCTTGATAAATCTGTATAGATGCTAATGTGACTTCTAAGCATTGCATAGTTGGATAAAAAGAAAAGGAGTACTTGTGGCACCTTAGAGACTAACAAATTTATTTGAGCATAAGCTTTCGTGAGCTACAGCTCACTTCGTCGGATAGAGGTTCCCATTTGCTGCTAGCCTAGGATTTGTAAGGGTGGGTGAGAATATATCCAGTGTTAGCTTGCAGCGTGCTCTGAAGAAGAATAGATGCATAATATTAATAAAAGTTTATAAGCCAGGGAATGAGAGTTAGGATCACTTCATGCAGTCCAATCTCCATTGGTGTCAGTTGCAAAACTGTCACTTCATTGGCCAGGATCTCCCCCCCCCCCCATGATTGCTGACTCGTTAAAGAATTTAGGGGAGGTCAATTAACCTCTCTACTTCTGCTTACCCAGCTGTATAATGGATATAATACCTACCTGGAGGGGGATTGCTGTAAGCATGATTGTTTTCAGAGTTTTGAGATCACTGAAATACTAAAGAAGAGCAGCACAACATATGACAGCTTTACACTGGAAATCCATGTGGAGTTACAGCCAGTGCTTTTGGAAAACTTACCTGCGTTATCGAAAGCAAATAAATGCAGTGGATTATCGCAGAGATGAATGTGTGTGTATGTAGGGGGATGGGCAGGTGGGGTGGTATTGCCTACAGTGACTGAGAAAGGAGGTAGCAGGGAGTGAGTTGGGGAGAGATTAAGATCTCTGTTTCAGCCAGGTTGAGCTGATGGCTGGGCATTCACAAGGAGATGAAGAGAGACAGGGAGAGTGGGTTTTTTCCCCCTTTGGGTAGGAGACGGGTCTGGAGTAGAAAGGTGGGTCTGTGAGTTGACCGCATAGAGTTAGTAATTTGTGGTTGAAATTTCCCAGAGTTAAGATGGAGTGGTAGAAGAGAAGGGGACCTAGGATCTGAGCCCTGTGGGATGGGGGGTGAGGAGGAGCCTCCAAAGGACATGCTAAATGTGATTGGTTTCAGAGTAGCAGCCGTGTTAGTCTGTATTCGCAAAAAGAAAAGGAGTACCCGTGGCACCTTAGAGACTAACAAATTTATTAGAGCATAAGCTTTCGTGAGCTACAGCTCACTTTAAATGCATCCGATGAAGTGAACTGTAGCTCACGAAAGCTTATGCTCTAATAAATTTGTTAGTCTCTAAGGTGCCACGGGTACTCCTTTTCTTTTTGCTAAATGTGATTAGAATTGAAAAGGGCTCAGGTGATTGCTCCTGTCTTGGTCTGCCTACAGTCACTAATGCTCCTGGTTTGGGGACAGTAGTGACACAAGAACACAAATGTTGTTGAGAGGGTAATGGCTTATTGCAGAAGAAGTCTATGTCCTCCAGAGAGGAATTACTGTACCATGTGATAGGAATTCCTGGCAGTGGTTAAATCTATCGGGAAATTTTTCGCCACTTATCTGTATGGGTCAGAATAGACTATGCATCTTGGCAATGGCCCCTTAGATTCAAGAATCCTAATGGACCATTTGCCAGGTGGCTGGAAAAACTGCCATGCTGTGAGTTCATAGTCGCACAACAGCTGTGGACACAATCATGGTATTGCTGATGGCCTCCTTGGGAGGCTAATGGCAAACACCGCCTTAGGTGGGAGAGCAAGCAATTGGTTACTCAAAGGAATGAGTGTTCTCAGGAAGAGATGGCTATCTCGTCTCTTCCCTTCCTTTGCAGAAGTGCAAAGGGTTCCTGGTTCACTCCCTGAAGCACAGGATGTAGGGTTTCAGAAAGGGACCCCAGAGCAACTAAAAGCTTCCCAAAGAGAGGATCCTGATTTAGAACAGTGTTTGATTAGAAAATCATTTGGCGAATGTAGCATCCCCTCGAAATACCACAGTAAAAGCTTTCTGGTCACAGTGGGGAATCTCAGAGTTGACAGATACGCTGAAAAAGGAGGTTGTCATAAATGTAAAACTGCTGGATATTTTGGGGCTGCCAAAACCTTAGCCAAGCTAAGAGAATTTCTGTTGAGGGAAATACGGGCAGGATGTAGAAAACTGGTGCAGGAAATGTGATACCTGTGGTACAAAGAAGGGGGCCCCCCTGTGGTAGGGAGAACCCCTATGCCACAGTGTCTCATGGGGACACGAATGGAGTTAATTGCTTTTGATGGGCTTGGTCAGTTCTGCCTGGGACAGAGACCGTCAATCAATATTTTTTTGGTAGCTATGAACTGTCATTGCATTTTATACCATACAAGGCTTTGCTGTATTTGAGGCCGTATGTAAATAATTTCTCATGTAAAATTGGTTTCAGAGTAGCAGCCGCGTTGGTCTGTATTCGCAAAAAGAAAAGGAGGACTTGTGGCACCTTAGAGACTAACAAATTTATTTGAGCATAAGCTTTCGTGAGCTACAGCTCACTTCCTCGGATGCATTTGCATTTGCATCCGATGAAGTGAGCTGTAGCTCACGAAAGCTTATGCTCAAATAAATTTTAGTCTCTAAGATGCCACAAGTCTTCCTTTTCTTCATGTAAAATTGTATAACTTTGTAGATTACCCTGAGTTCTTATGAATGTGTGTGATCGCAGAACACTGCTGTACTGAGCAAGTGTTTTGCTTTCAATTAATTTATTGGATAAGAAACCTGAATAAAGGTGGTAATTTTAGCACTTGCGTTTCACTTGCACGTTTAAAATGTACGTGACAAGCTAATAACAAATCCTCCAACCCTTTGAGAAGGAAGAGATTATTGTAGTTATTTACCAGGTGGTGTGGAATGATAGACAAATATTCAAAAGTGATTTTTGGTGCCCAATTTGAGATTTTTAAAGGGGCCTGAGTTTCAGATACTTGGCACTTGAATCCTGTTCCTGCCAAACCAAATGGTCTTGTTCTGACCAAATCACTAGACACTGCTGGAAATGTAGGCCTGCAAGGTTAAATGAGGGCCAAGGCTTCAGAGTAAGTCAGTTGAAGATATAGTGAGTGGTGTTAGATGTTTGGCTGCGTGATGATCTCTTTTGGTGTCTTTGGTCTGTCGGATGCAACCTTAAACAGCTAGTTAGTTTAACATAATAAAGTTAGTTTTTTTTATTTTGTTTTGTTTACATTTCTCATTGTTTTCAGTAACCCAGATTTAATACACAGATTGACTTAGTTTGTTTACAATGTAATGGGGACCAAGTAGTTTATAACACAAGCTATACTTTTGAAATTGTTGCATAGCTTTTAATTTTTACTTGAGGTGCATTACTAGTATATTAAATGTAATGCTTAACTGCTAGAATAGATGCTTACAATCTTCTCTGAGGAGGTGTATTGCTTTCCCTGGCTGGACATTCTCTGCTTTAGCAAAAGAGTTAGTAACATAATTTTTACGAAGCTTTTTAGAGTTAAAAGTGGAATAATTATCACCAGTAAATTAACTATTTAGAAGCATGGATTTTAACCATCAATACTTCCCTTTAACATAACGTAAAAGAAAAGTGTATGACAATGAAACCAAAATTTTAAATGCAAGTTTATGCAAACACTTTGAGGGTATTTAAATTTTTATTACACTTTGTTGTGTTTGGGAGCCAAAGATGGAAACCTTTTGAATTTGTTTGGTTAGTTTTATGCGTAAATTATTTTTAAACATTTTTGCTATGACATTTTTATAACTCCTATTTAAAAGCGCAAACAAGTTCATAAAAACCCAAACAAGAAATTGATGTTTTGTTAATATTACTTAATGCTGAGGTTTCCCCTTACATTTTTTTCTTCGAATAAATAAAAATCAAAATCTGACTAATAAAAAAAATTTTGTTTTCAATTGCGTTATTTGTTGAGGCAGAAATATATATGTGTTTATAACTGAGACCTTCTTGAACTTTAAAAAAGGTATTCTGATTATACCCCAACTATAATATTAAAATAGTGTGGTACCACTTATATATTTAAAAAAAGATATAAAATTGACTTCTGTTGCAACAAAATAAACATAATAAAGTAGCTTGCTTACCAGATCAGTAGTCGGGGGTCACCAGTGTTTTTAGGTGTGTGTTTACACCAGTTCTGCGGCACATCCTCAGGTGAACCACCCAATGATCACAAAATCCATTAAGGGGTGAAGGTGCCCGGTCGGGTTTGTTGTCGACAAAGCACAGTAATAGCTACAGCCCCGCAGCTGTGCTGCTGTAATGCCATGGTGTAGGTGGAAGGGGGTTTTTCTGTCCATGTAGGCGATCCATCTCTCTGAGAGGTAGTTGCCAGGTTGACAGAAGAATCCCTCAGGGCACACAATTTTTCACAGCTCTGAGCGATGTAGCGAGGTCAGCCTATGTTGTAAGTAAAGACCAGCTCTTCGTGAGAACTGGGTTGTGAGGGGAAAAGGGCAAGCAGACGGGCGTTGAAGTAAGCGCCAAGGTGATGTGCCTCCTGGGTGACCCTGGCGATGATGATAACATTTAGCTCGATGAAGCAATTTCTATTTTCAGAATGTTGAACAAACATTGGCTAATGTAAAGGAGAGCAGCGCTAGCTAGTTACGGGAAGGGAAGTAACTCCAAATTAACTTTATGAGCCATGAAACTGAAGGTTGTTTATTTAAAAAAATAATAACTTAAATGAAAACACTGACATTTTCAAGAGTAGTGAATGCATCGGTTGTTTAATGCTTTCCATTTTTTTTTTTCTTTTTGCCTGTGTTTTTTGGCTTGGGAACCAATTGTAGGCAATATCAACTTACGCTTGGATTTGAACCTGCATTGCTCTTTAGTGAGCCAAAAGATTTTTCTCTTATCCCTGATGCCATATTGTTTGATTTAGAAGGGTTGGCAGCAACTTTTCTCTTCTTTCTTTAGATGTGCTTGCTGTTAAGTGTAAGGAAACTGTTCAGAACGGTGTGACGCCTTTAAAAGAAGCTATCCTAAAGCTGGTGCTGTTAAATACCATGCAGCTGTGTTTTCTATAAGACTTTTCATGCAGACTGTATCCCAGGACACTTTAGCACAAAAACTTCAGAGGCAGCAGAGGTGTATGAATTGTAGAAGATGATGTTGTATGACTGATTTAAAGCATTCGGTCATGAGGCTGGTGTCTGAGGGAGAAGGGATGGAAAGATGGGAGAAGCTCTGTAGGAGGAGGCTCCTAGATTTACAGGGGGAGGAAGGGTCAGAGGGGGCAGGGGCAGCTGTTGCTGGAATACATGGAGGAAGAAGACAGACGGAGGCAAAAAGATTGCAGCAGTCTGGAATAGATCCCTGGAGAGGGGCATTTCTGAGATGGATAGGGAGCGTGTGTGTGTGTGTGGTGGGGCCATATTTCTTGTGATTTAGAAGGCAGCAAGTGGCAGCAGAGCGAGGAAGCTACTGGAGGAGGTGAAGGCAGTGATGGGAGTTGGGTGGTGGCCAAGGGCAGACATTAGAGATGAAGGGAGCAGCAGGAGGAAGAGAGCTCAGGTCAAAAATGATTACGTCAGGAATGTGGGCAGTACAGAGGAATACGGGAGGACGGGGTCATGCAGGAGGACAGGGCTGTTTGAGGCCTAAAACCCCAGCCCTGAAGACCGAAGTGCATAGATGTGGAGATAAAAATGGGAGTTGGCTTGATGAAGACACCAGGGAGGGTGTCTAGGGAGGCAGAGCCATTGATTAGACACCAAGAAGTCTGCTTAGGGTAGAAAGCAGCCAAGCAAGGAAAAGCTTGTGCAAGGGGCAGTAATGAAGCCTGAGTGACTCCTCTAAGGAGGGGTCTGAGAACAGAGGTGGAACCATTGACTGAAGCAGAGTGACCTGATACCCAGGAGCAGTGCTATAATGGCTGGGGA
The DNA here is from genome assembly GCF_009764565.3 of Dermochelys coriacea. NCBI lineage: Eukaryota > Metazoa > Chordata > Testudines > Dermochelyidae > Dermochelys > Dermochelys coriacea. The sequence continues at coordinate 23,696,175 of NC_050082.1, forward strand.
TTGGCGTCTTCTCCTTAGCTGTGGAATTGGGGAGGCAAGGAGGGAATCCATATGCATAGCAAAGTCCCCACTGAAGCTAGAGGGCTTGGATCTGCTCCTGTTGGCCTCAGTGGTGCAGGATCAGAGCAGAAGAGCTACTCTGGGCAGGGGGTATTAGATGTGGCTGAGGACAAAGATTTCAGGCTTAGTGGGGAGAAATGTGCTGAGGAGTGTTTACTTGAGAGGACGCATGGAGGAGGACACGAGGGATCCAAAGTCAGGAGGGGAGCCTTGACTACCAAAATTAGCCAGAGTGACTGGACCCTTCCCAGAGGAGATTTCCCAGCAGGGGAGGCAGAGGATGTTTCTAGTGTTCTGATAACCACAGGCCCAGCTGGAGCTGAGCGTGTGTACACATACCAAGACAGGGAGACCCGCAGGATTTCCTTTTTGTGGTGCTGGCTGTTGAGTTAATATCTAGCCAAGTGTCCTTGGTTTATCCTCTCCTTGTGGAAGAGAGTGATTTACATAATTACACGCAGCGTGGGCTTTATTGAGTCGGTTCTCTGTCATGTATGGACAGCATCAGCAGTGGCCTCCAGCAGCAAAGTTGAGATCCAAACTTCCTTAAAGCATGGGGTGGGGAGAGGGGTGGTTCGATGTGGGGGTTGGCACTCATCTCCAGAGCTCAGGCTGTAACATGGATGAATTCTTCACCCTGCATAGATCTATAAAGCACAGTGAACCGGGTCTGACCTGAAGCAGTACTTCAGTGCCATGTGTGTCTGTCTGGTGATGGGGATCTAGAACTCTGTTACTATGCTCTTTTTCTTTCTAAACCTAGTCTCTGGGCAGAAAAGGGAACAGCTGTAATGAGAAACTTAGGATTTTTTTTTTTTTTTTTTGAAATTGAATGGGAGTTTTATAAATGTTAGTTTTCACTCCGTTCTAAACTATAATTGTATGTGCATCATAGAAGTACAGTGTTGATTAAAGAGGGAAATAAAGGTAGAGAAAAACCTAACTACTCAAGCTTCTAACAAGCTATTATAAACAACACTTTTTTTTTTTTTTTTTTTTTTGTCAAAAGTCTATAAAAAGGTAACTGGCAGCCATTTTATGGGACTAGTTTTCTCTGTGGCACACTGATGCTTGGTTTTGTTTTTAAATTGCTCATTGTCTCTGGCCTCAATCTTCTAGAATATTTACCTCTGGTACCTCACAAATTCAGGCTAGAGCACTGTTTAGTGGTGGCAACATCCGGCTGCTACGTTGGCAGATACGTCACCGCTCTGGATAAGTGTTTACCCCCAAGCTTGAGTGGTCCTGTGCCTTCCTCTCCTTTTTTGACCTGATGTTATTAGGAGCTGGTTCAGTTAAGCGTTACTGTCTCACACCCAAGTGAGTAATTAAACTATATATATGGTGTATAAACAATGGGCACATAACTAGTGGCATACTGCTACATAGGAGTGTACTCTCAGGACGTTTCCAGAGTTAATTGTTTGCTATAGGACCTGTTGGAAAGTAGGAAAGCTGTCCCTAGATAATTAGTGGTCCCGTCCCCCCCGCCCCGTCTAGTATGAAAATTCCTCCAGAATTTTGTTTTCCATCAAGGTAAGGTCAGTCCAGATTCTCAGCTTTATTTCCAGGTCACTGATCTGCTCCCCTCCACCTCCCACACTGAACTTTGCAGACTTGTTTTGCTTCAGCAGCACATTAAGCTGTACCTGTAGACAAAAGCAGGCAGGCCTGCCAAGTTCACATTTCCGTGAAGCCATGCTGGTGTGTTGGGCGGAGAGGGGGAACACAACAAGAGAGATGATTGAAAGCTGCAGCAAAGCCTCTGTTTTAGGAATATTTATGTCTTGAGTTGGGAAAACTCTGAATACGCTGGGGAAAAAAAAGTAGATAAACCCTAAATAAAATTCATTTTAATACATCCGCTTGGTGGCAGATCAGTTAGCCAGAGCTCCTTTATTGTTCCCGGAAGGGTTCCCTTGTTCCCATTATCTCTTTGGGTGCTGGGCACTTAACTCTAATTTCTTTCTCATTTTGCTCACTTGTGACAGTTCCATCTGCATTGCTGAAGTTTCCACATCTGGCTGCTGTTGGGGCTTGTTTGGCTGCCTATGTGTGGCTTCTGACACCAGAGTGTCACGGGCAAGCGGATGTTTCACACCGAAGCTAGAAACTCACCTGCTTTCAATGACAAGAGCCTTTGCTCGCATGAGCTGTCTCTGCAGCCTCTGCTCACTCTGCCTGTTACACTGAGCCAAGAAAGTTTCTTTCTTTTTATTGTGATGCGAGTCAGTGGAGATTTTTATGTAACACACAAGCGTGGAGGCTGTGAGGCACATGGCACTTCATCAGTTACGCCGCCTCCTTCCCATGTAGAGAAGCGTTGTTTTTATTTTGGAGCAAATGGTGGTGGTGATGGTGTTTTTGTTTTGTTTTTGTTTTTGTTTTTTGTTTTGGCCTCAGAAGTGGCTGAAGTTTTTGGCTTTGGCAAGTAACCCACATGAAAGGCTGTGTTTGGAGACTGTCCTAAACAAGTGCTATAGGAGAGAATGATAAAGAAACCCACCAGTTGATGCAAGTGATGTTCTTTAAGATGTGCATCCATATCCCACTTTTATTCCTGGGTCTTTGGGGGCACAACTTCCAAGGTTTGCTGCCATTCCAGAGCTGTTCTTTTTGGGTGAACCAATCTGAAGTACTGTCCCATACTGATGTTTGCTTTAGAACAAATTGATAAAACAGTCATGTCACCAAGCTCAAATCTATTCACCCAAGTGTTCTGAAGGACCTAAAATATGAAATTGCAGAATTACTGAATGTCTGATGTAACCTGTCACTGAATCAAGCCTCTGTACCAGACTGATCGCCATCACCACATCCCATGGCAGAGTGTAACTGGATTTAAAAAAAGAATGAGAGAAGTTCATGGAGGATAGGTCCATCAATGGCTATTAGAAATAGATGGTAAGGGATGGGGTGACTGTACATCTCTGACTGCCAGAAGCCCAAAAAGATATCGCCAGAGTTGCCCTGTTCTGTATGTTCCCCCTGAAGCTCTGGTACTGGCCTCTGTTGGAGACAGGGTACTGGGTTTAATGGTCCATTGGTCTTACCCAGTATGGTAATTCTTATGAGGTGTACTCTGGACATCTTCCTTTTGGAAATTTCAAAGCACTTTTACAAATGTTGCTATTAAAACTCATGGTATCCCTGTTAGGTAGGTGAAAGCTGAAGGCTTGTCTTTGCTGTACTAGCAAACACCCCTAGTGGAGATTCAGCTTATACTTGGAAAAGCTGTTCTTTCGCCAATATAGCTTTAAACCAGTTCCCCGAATGGAATAAGGGAGATATATATATATTTTGCTATTATTACTGCATCTATATTTGATTTTTTTTTTTGCCAGTGTAGCCGTGTTGGTTAGGGGTGTGATTTCCTGCCCCCCTCCCCCACTCCCAAACTTCTCACATACGTAGCTATGCCTGCAAAGCTTTTAAGAGTAGACCAAGGTTGAGAAATGGAGAGTCCCAAGTTACAGTCTGCTGCAGAGCTATGCATAATACCCAGATCTCATGATTTCCCTTAGTGAAATTCTGGTGCCGTTGATGGGGGAGGTGCAGGATTTTTCCCCATGACTTTCACTATAGTTGCCAAACTATCCTTTCGTGAAGATAACATTCATGACCATGGGGTGGGTGGGGGAGTATTTGCTCCTCATGTGTCCTTAGACATCCATATAGTGTTAAGCAGGTGCTCTTCTTGGCTAATCTACATATTTTGCCATAGCTGATAGGATTTTTGATTTGTATTTTGTGTCTGTCTTACTCCAGAGACAAGGCAGGTGAAGTACTATCTTATTGGACCAGCTTCTCTTGTTGAGAGAGACAAGCTTTCGAGCTACACAGAGATGCATTTAATTAAAAAAAGACACCTATCTGGATTTGAAAGCTGTGGTTCCATGGGGGGACCTTTGTAGCTCCGAACATGACAGGTTGACTTCACAAATGTGGCTTCCCTAGACTTTTTAATCTGGAGTTAATTGCCAGTTAACTGCCAAAGTACTGGGACATGTTTGTAAAGGATGGCATGGATGACACTCCCTACAGGTGTGATCAAGGAAGTTACAAACATTTGTTCTTTGCTGATCCCTAAGGCAAACAGTGTTTGTAGCCTGGAGCAAAGTGTGAGGAGTGTCCATGCACATCAGCCTTCACAAACATATTAAGTGCCTTGAGAGTTAACTGGCAATTAATTAACTCAAGGTAAAGTCTAGTATCAGGGGGTAGCCATGTTAGTCTGTATCCACACAAACAACACGGAGTCTGGTGGCACTTTAAAGACTAACAGATTATTTGGGCATAAGCTTTCGTGGGTAAAACACCATGTGTTCAGATGCATGGAGTGAAAATTACCCTCGAAAGGTTTTTTACCCACAAAAGCTTATGCCCAAATAAACCTGTTAGTCTTTAAGGTGCCACCAGACTCCTTGTTGTTTTTAAGGTAAAGTCAGGTGCAGGCAAGCCCAAAGCCTTTACTAACCTAGGGTCTGATTCTTCCCCTCCGCACCCTCCAACCCTGCCACCACTTCTATGCTTATGTAACTTGTTTACGTCTAGTGGCATGAGAACAGAATCAGGCCCGTTGTATGATGAGTTCCAGGTCACCACTCTGGAGGTGGAGGAAAAGATGGAAATACAATGGCCTCACCATGCAGCCTTGTCAAGTGAATTTTTTGTGTGCATTGAAAAGTCAGAACAATTTGTTATGCAGTCAGCCGAGTCTTCTCTATAGTCCCTATATATTCTCATCACACAGGCAGTTGCAGGTGTAGTGATTCTCATAGCAGTGAAATCTGTCTAAAGCAGCCACTTAAGGCATCCACCAAAATAAATAAATCGGCTGCATAACATTAGCCTTCTGAGAGAGGTGGAGCAGAATTGTACTTACTATGTTTGGGGAATACTTTGAGACTTCCTCTTCAAGAGATGGGTGTCTGTTTCACTGTATAGAATTTGAATCTAGCCTTTCAATGGCCACAGTGCAGTTGTCTTCAAATCCTGGCTTACAGACCTATGCAACGTTGAAGATCTTTTACCAAAATAATACAATGTCAACCATAAAACACTCCTCAGCCCATAACTGCTTAGCCTACCGAGCCCTACTCCAAAAAGGAGGGGGGGGGAAGCACAGGGGTTAAAAACAATGGGATGGAAAGCTTTTGACCATTGTTTTTTCAGTGGAAAAATGAGGTTTTGACTAAATATATTCCTGAAAAGTCATCTTTTTACAGAAAACTTTGATTTTTGGAATGCCCCAACACTGGAACACTTTTTTCAGTTTTTCTCAGAAAACCAATATATTTCAATTCTGAAGTGCTCCATGGGAGTTGTTTGGGTGTCTCATGTTCTCATTCTTCTCTGTGGGCCAGTCTCTGCAGCTGGACTTCATCTCCTATGATAAGAACATAAGAATGGCCTTACTGGGTCAGATCTAGCCCAGTATCCTGTCTTCTAACGGTGGCCAATGCCAGGTGCCCCAGAGGGAACAAACAGAACATGTAATCATCAAGTGATCCATCCCCTGTCGCCCATTCCTAGCTTCTGGCAAACCGAGGCTAGGGACTCCATCCTGGCCCATCTTGGCTAATAGCCGTTGATGGACCTAAATGATGCACTGCCTCCCTTTGCCAAGAGGGGAGACCCTGGTGCATCACGGGAGATGTTGTCTGGCCGGGGATCTTGCATGGGGATAGCTCTATTAGTATTAACAGGTTTTTTTTTTTTTTTATACTGGTATTACTAGGTCCCTACTAGGGGGTTGTATTGCTTTAACCCAAGGAGACCTTTCTACAATAGATCAAACCCAGCATCTTGAATTGCACCTGCAGTGTAATCTGATGCCACAGCAGTTTGTGGCACATCGGAGCAATGAGCCCTCTGATATGCATCTTGAAGGAAGTGGGTACATGTAGAGCATATTTCTTGTTTCCTAGAGCAGCAGTGACTTCAGGCCACAGTCTACCTCTTTCAAGGTTGCCAGAGGTCATGTCATACCGCTGTGTGTCTGTGCCATCTGCTCAGGGTACAATGACTTGTCCTTGGCTGGCTCAGGAATGCTGCTGTGGCTACACTTCCCAAACAAGCATTTGTCACTTCTCCCTCATTATGTGCATCTTTGCTCTGAGTTAACGATTTCTAGTCTCATTAAGCCTCTGTCCCATAAAGGAAAGCCGTGGTCCTGCTAATATTCCAAGTCTCATTAACTCTTACACATGCTGCTCTACTCCAGTGGTTTAGAATTGAATCTGTCACTGAACTCTTTATTAGCTCAACACTAGCCATAAAACTACCCAAACAAACTCTGACCTCTGCTTCTGATACTTCCAAAGAGAGTCCCTGTTTGTTCAAGGAGCATTTCTGTGGCAAGAACCTTACTCCAGGTTTGAAACTTCCCATAACCTCTGCCTCAGCTTGGAAGCCATCAGAAAATTCTCTTCTTGATGTTGGTTATGGCTGTTGGACAGACAGGGCTGATCGTGGGAAGATCCTTTGGACACCATGGTATTTTATTGTTTGTTCTGCAGTGGCACATAGGAGCCCAAATCATGCAGCAGAACCTCATTGTGCTATACAAATGGAGAATGAAAAGATGGTGCTTGCCCCGGAGAACTTGCATTAAAGTTACCACTGTCAGGAAATATTGCTAAAGTGCGCATCTTTATACTCGACATACACAAATAGTTGGTCTCTTCCCATCCCTCCCAGCAAAGATTTAATAGCAGATTTTAGAAATGAGGGTGTAGTAGTTGTATTGATAGGCTCCAGTACACTGCAACATAGTGTAGTAAATAACTAAACTACTATTGATCATAAATGAATAGAGTTCAGTTGTGGCATGTTGCCCTCCCTTTTTAAATGGTTTTGCTTATTTTCAAAATGCAGTAACTTGCAGTGGTTTTCCCAGGCATTGGTGCAGATTAATGAGGTTCTGCTGTTTTAAACTTGATATTAAACTGATCAACATGACTTTAAAAAAAATTTCTGCCCATGTTGCCGGTAGATTACATGGAAACCCTGCTGTGTTGGGAAAGGGAACTGGGCTGAGTGCTTTTAGAGTCAGCATGCATTCATTTAGTTGCTACTGTGGTGGCCTGGTTGGGCTGCATTTATGTTGCTAAACCTTGTGCATGTCACAGCTAACTCCGTGAATGGATTAACATCTCTAGTGTGTCAAAGGAATAGGTTTTGAATTTTAAGTGGCAACATTTTAAAAAAAGGTGGGGGGGCATCTGAGTTGTCCATCAGGATGGGTACATGTGAGGAAGCAAAATGGGTGTTTACATTTGTATGTGCAACTGCACCCTCTGTGCATATAATTAGCCTGTTTGCTGTCAGCTGCGTAGATGCAATTTGGGAGCCTTTTGCTTAAAAAGTTGTGATCTACAGCTTGTAAGACATCTGACAAGTGAACTTGCTTTACAACTAGTTGGTGGTTTTGTTGGCGTTTGTCTTGACTGAACCCAAAGCCGGGAATCTTTTTTGGAGGTTGGCATGTTTCTGTGCTGTCAGAGATTCTTTGTGTCTGTGCTTTCTCTCCTGGTGCATGTGGAGTTTGAAGTGTTTATCCTCCCTTGTGCTGAACTGGAATACTCTCTCTTTCTCTCCTCCCCCCCTCCCCCGGGAGGTGACAGCAATGAAAAGTATTAAAGTACGGTAGAACCTCGGAGTTACGAACTGACCAGTAAACCACACACCTCGTTTGGAACCAGAAGTACACAATCAGGCAGCAGTACAGGCACCCCCCCCCCCCCAAAAAAAAAAGTACAACACTGTGTTAAATGTAAACTAAGCAGCATTTTTCTTCTGCATACTAAAGTTTCAAAGCTATATTATGTCAGTGTTCAGTTGTATGTTTTTGAAAGAACAACCATAATATTTTGTTCCGAGTTATGAGCATTTCAGAGTTACAAACAGCTGCCATTCCCGAAGTGCTCATAACTCTGAGGTTCTACTGTAGTTCAGTGCTCTTCCTGTGGGCATGGTAAGGGACCTCTGTTGTATCGAACTTTGATTAATCAATCTAAGGAAGAGCAGTTTCCAGGCTAAATCTGTACCCATGGATTTCTGAACAAAACTTCTCCCTTGTCTTGCCTGGCTTAAACCTCCCCAGTGATGGCTGAGTTCTCAGCACGGCTTCTACAGCAGGTCGTGTTTCTTTCCGAAGCCAGTGTTGGCCTGTGGGATGACTCCTTTAGCAGCACCTGAGACATCAGGTTGCTAATGCTTTTCCCCTTTTCTTGTCTCTCTTAGTCCTTTCCCATCCTAGTGGCCTTTGAGGGTATGGTTACACTGCAATAAAACACCCGCTGCTGTCCCATGTCAGCTGCCTTGGGCTGCGGCTGTGAGGCTGTAAAATTGCAGTGTGGTCGTTTGGGATTGGGCTGGAGCATGGTCTCTGAGACCTTCATCCCCCTCCCCCCCGCCCAAGCCTGTGAGTCAGCTGTCACGGGCCATTCAGGGTCTATTGCAATGTAGACCCTGAGATGCCCCGGGGCTAAGGAGGTGAGGTTGTGAATTCTGATGGGAGAAACCATCTTGAGCTTTCCTTCCATTCAGTCAGATGAAGGCAAGTAGCAGTTTCAAGAATTTCTGTTTCGATTATGCCCTATAATGCAGGGATTTTTTTTCTCTTTTTTCCCGCTCTTGATTTTTTTTTTTGTCATTAAAACCTAGCTTAATCAGGGATTTTGAAACAAAACAATGCTCCCTGGAGACGTTCGTGTGTGTGTCTTTGGGTTTCCTCCTCCCAATGTATCAGTCAAAGGCATTGCTACTTTGGACTGTTTCTCCTGGATTTAATTATCATGTCAATGACTAGAGCTTCATGCTGCAGCAGGGATCTCAGCCGTTCAACCTCAGTTAAAAGCAGGCCACGGCAGGCGCATGGTGGCAGGCAGCGCTGCTATACCCAAGCTCCTTAAGCTGTCCATCCAAACCCCATGTGATCAATGCAGCGTAGACACTTGAGTAGACAAAAGCCTGCCTGTTACTGGGAGGAATTTTACACATGCTTCTCCTCAAATTAGCCAGGATTTTTCTATCCATAGCCACAATCAGTGGTGGCTTTTGGTCAACATTTTAGGTGGATTACTCAGTATTGGCAACCCCAGGCCTTCAAGAATCATGGGCCGAGTGCCCCAAAAATAGTGAGGATACCTTAATATTTTTGAGGCTCTCATCATTTTTAAATTTTTGGTTTCTTTATAATTTTGCCTTCTGTTTTTTGAGCCTTTTGGGGTTCGAGCTTTTTCTCTCTGCCTCTAAGGGCTAGAAATTTCCTCTTTTTTATTTTTAATTTTTTGTTTTTAAATGGAAGCTGAGATCCTCATGTAGTCCCATGTCTCCAGGAGCTGAGGATTTAAGAAGTGCCAAATATTGTGAGACTCATGAATAAAATTGCAGGAGCTGGCAACACTGGTTACTGGAACTTGCCTTGGCTCTTTGAAGGTGTGTGGATTTGTTGCGACTGCTTTGGAGGCACCTCTTGGAATGGGTAATGTGCAGCCAGTCGAGCGTAGATCTTTCCTTTGGACAAGCAGGTCCATTGAATTACAGCTTTGAACTGGGATGCAAATTTTTATTTCCGGTCTGATTTCCACCCCTCTCTTCCCCCCCCACCCCCCCGCTTCTGTGTTTGTCAGTGCCTCAGGAGCAGAGGCTGTGCTTACCACTTACTAAAGAGACGCAGTTTTAATCTCCCACCCATTCTGTTGCAGAAACTTGTCATCGGGATAGGAATCTTTTTCTTTTCTTTGTTTTTCCTAAACAGAGCAACTTCCTTTCCAGAACTACTTTGGGATGTTGTTAGGAAAGGACCCTGGCTCTAGCAGGATACGGCACAGATGCAGCCCAGACAATATTGTCTGGTTGCTCTCCTCTGCCCCCTTTCTCCTGTATGACCCATAGAAACCTTTCCAGCCCTTAGGCAGGCTGGCAAACAAATCTGTTACCTCTGTCATGTCATGAAGAGACATCTCAAGCCGCTGTGTCAATCAGTCATTGACTTGCTCTTCGTTTTTCTGCTTTTGAAGGCCTGCTTAAGCATTAACAAGGCAAACCTCTGTCAGGCAGGGCACCCAGAATATAGCTGGCCGCTCCCTTCCCTGGAGGTGTAGAGGGTGATGGCCTGGTTGACATGTGGGATGTCCGCATGGGAGGGTTTAGAGACTCCAGCACTGTAATCGGGTTTTACTGAAGAAGAGGTTGTCATTGATATCCCTGGGATTTGGCATCTATATAAATAGACAAGCCAAGCTCTATTTAAGTATGAGTTCATGTCAGTTCATTTGCCTTGGAAAGGGCAGGAAGTGCCCTGTGATTGTAGTATGTTGGTATCGTTCCTATCTCTAATCCCTAGAAATTCCTGTTAGTATTGAGCCAACCTCCAAAAGGTTCTGAGCTTTGGGTTCAGTCAGGACAAATGTCTGCGAACTCGGGTGCTTTATTTGAATTATATGAACTCCTCAAGCCTGTGGATTTGATGATTGAGAATGGACTCGGTTAGATGATTTCCAGTCAGCCAAGGAACACCATGTGAGTAGATTTATCTCTTTATCTCCGGGTTCTTGGGGTGTTTTTCTGTTTCTCCCAATCGGGAGGTTGAATAACCCAGTTGCACTTAAAACAAAAACAGATTGGGGGGGTAGAGGAGGGCAGGTATTTCAGAAACTTCCAAAGTGTTCGGTTCTAGAAATGGGGAGGAGTTTCGTGGTATGTGTGGGTTTTTTTTTTTTTTTTTTTAAGCACCAGTTTGCCTGTGCCAAATGGTTATACACAAGACACACTCAGTTTTGGTGAATTGGTATAAACTAATCTGGGGGAGGGTAGGGAAGCCCTTGAATACTGTGTTGGATTTTTTCCCTTTAATTTTCTTGTGCCCTTGTTTGTGTTCACTGACATCTGTGCAGTTGAGTTTTGCTGGCACAAGCATTCACTGAAAGTGAACGTTAAACTCGCTCTCCAATCCTTGCAGAACATGCATTTTAAGTTCACTTTCCCATGGGCGTTCTCATCAGGAACTTAATTGTAATCAGGGAACAGACCATTCCAAGGGACCACTCTCTGTTAAGGTTTCAGAGTAGCAGCCGTGTTAGTCTGTATTCGCAAAAGGAAAAGGAGTTCTTGTGGCACCTTAGAGACTAACACATTTATTTGAGCATAAGATTTCGTGAGCTACAGCCCACTTAAGGGGTGCTACTCAAGTTAAGTGCTTGGATAGCGCCCCACAGCGTAAACAAAATCTACAAAAAAAATTTGGTTTGAATCATTTGGATTAACAAACTCCAGAAAACTGCTCTGTTTGTGGCCATTTTCCAAACCAAAAAAAGAGATGAAAGGATTCATTAGGACTTATTCGCTCAGCTCTGCAGCCTGTCTGGGATCTGGCTCTCTACTTTCATCCCCTAGCTCAGGAAAGGTCAGGGGCTGCTCCCCTGGGGAGGATTTGCTGTTGACTGAATTGCGCTCTGTCATTATTCTGCTGGATAATGAATGCAGTGGCCTCCTTGGCACTGGCTTCAGAAAAAAGCTCGGTCATCTGCATGTGGCCTGGAGGCAGGGGACTAAAACTGGGGAACAGAAGAAAAGAAAACAACATTTTACGGAGCAGATGTGGAATCTGCCCAATCTGTCCTTTAAAGGCAATACTGGAACAACCACTCTAGGGTCTCCTCTTCGCTGTTAAATCCTGGTACCTAATGTGCACATGAGCAGTCCTGCGGTAAAAACGCAAGGAAGACAAGGCATTTGGGTTTTACCTTCCTAAAGTCAGCCCTATACCCCGCTTGGGGTTGACCGTGTCCATTTTACCTCAGGGTATAATGAAGTACCTTTGTCTTCTGTTCAGAGTAAAAGCACAGTGTTCACGCCTATTAGTGACAATGAGGTAACACACACTTTTTTTTTTTTTTTTTTTTTTAAAGCTGTGAAGGCAGGACCTAAAACAATGGTTAATGAGATGTTGTCTAGTCAGATGGGAATCGGAATTCCTGGCTCTGCTACTGACTTGCTATGTAGGGATGGATGAGTCTTTAATCTTTCTGTGCCTTCATTTACTCATTTATATTGTCTTCCATCACAGGGATGTCGAGAGTTGATGGGTCAAATTCTCAGCTGGCATAAATGGGGCGGGGGACTTTGCTTTTATCAGTGGAGCAGTGACTATAGAATTGTAGGACTGGAAGGGACCTCGAGAGGTCGTCTAGTCTAGTCCATGTATTGCAGTTGAGAATTTGGCTTGATGCTTGTAAAGCACCATGAGATCCCATCATCATGGGCCATAAGTGCAAAGTACACATATCCATTTCCTAGGAGAAAATTGCAAACCTAGGAACCCTCCTAGGCCAACTGGCCTGTGGACTTGGTTCAATATCATTTCCAGGCTAACTTTTCACATAACTGATCTTAAAAACATTTCCTACAACATTACAGGTTCTAGGTCAGTGCTGTGGGATCCTTACGTTGATGGTATATGATGATCTATACCATTTGATAGACCATATCTCTTTGCTTGAACTTAAAAAAAAAAAAAATCAAAAAGGTCCTCAGTATTTTTTTTCCCGCCCCCCCCCCCAAGTCTCTTACCTAGCAACCAGTTTTTGAGACAAACAGAAAGTGAACCTATTGTTACAATAGAGTCCACTAAACTGAAACACCTTGACACCCAGCCTATTGCACGGTCTGAGAAAATGACATGCGCGGGGGGAGTCAGGGAGGATCTTAAAATATTGAATACAAATGATAGTCCATCTTACCGTTATCTTTTTGCGGGAACTATTTTATCTAAAAGAGCAGATCCTGGAGCTTCTCACTTTTAACAACTGGCTAAACATCACTTAACTACTTGGCAGTGGCCAAATGCATCCCTGTTAAATGGGGTTTGTGCAAATGTTTTTCTGACTTTTAGGCATAAATCATTGGCCTTTACTCCCTTTTGGTTAAATCAGTTCCCTGGATTAATCCCTGTTAAAGCAGCTGTCCTGTTTAATTTGCATCCTGATTTTATGTCCAGGCTTTTTTTTTTTTTGGGGGGGCGGGGGGGTTGGCTTGGAGAGCTTTAAAAATTTGTATATAATTAGCTTCTCCTCCCCCCCCCCATCATATATGCAGGGCTTGGAAGCAGAAGTTTATGCTAAATACTGGGCTGCTGTATTATACACACGGAACATCTGTCTAAACACAGGAATTATTAAACTGGATCCAGTCATTGATCTAGCAGATCTACCGTCCTGCCTATGATAGCAGCTAAGATCTGATCTGGTACGTAGTCAGATGAGGAAAGAAGTCCCAGGGTGTGCCATATTGTGTGCAGACATTAAGAAGAGGTACTTCCTGCCCCTCTTCTTGGCTAGCTACCAGTATTAGTAACTATTGCTAAATTATCCTGTGCTTTAAAAAAGCCAGCCACCTTACTGTTACTACTACTACTTCCACTTAACCCAACCCCAGTTGATGGGATTTCATGGAAACATCAGCTGTCTGTGTCTGTTTGAGATGGCATTAAGGTTCATCTGCTTACCATCTTTGATGCAATCGGTCCATCACATCCTCCGCTTTCCTCAAGGTCTCTTTCCTACCACCTTCTCCTGCCATGCTATCTTCATTAGGTCCCCTTCATTCATCCTCTGGATATATCCAAACGTTGCAGACTTTGACATTACCCAGCAGGCTAAGTAAGGTTCAGGATGGAAGTCAAACGTGCAATATGCTGAACCTATTGCAAAACTACTTGATGGGGCCTGATCCTGCAGATCCCTTACTCGTGCAAATAATCCTGTTCAAGATTCAGTAGGTTTCAGTGGGACTGTTTGCCTAAGTAGATACTACTTGCATGAGTAATGGTTTGTAGCATTATGGTTTAGGGTACAGTAGTAGATCTCTTTATTTAGGCAGACCTGTGTAAGCCACTAGTACCTTATATTAGATCCCTCATTTGCTTATGTTATAAATAAATGTGTGTCTGCATGCCCGTGTGTGCACGTGTCTGTCTTTTTTTAGCTAAAGGCAACCCCTTAAGCTCTTATCTGCAGGTCTGTTCAAGCTGGGACATGGGGAAATCCTAAAAGGATTATCATGGTTTACTTGATATAGAATGTGAACTTGAGCAATGGCTTATCTTATCAGAGATAAAAGACATGGAAATGAAGTTTATGTAACATGGCTTCCCCAAGTGGAATGCAAGTTCTCCCAAGTGCGTTCCCTATTAACAGTAACCGTGGGTAATGTGTCTGTCTCTTACCTGACACCTGTTTTTCAGACACTGATGGCATTTATTTATTTTCAGGGCTCTGTTTAGAGACCAGTCTGTTTGGGACTTTAATCCATGGCTGAATAAAGTGGAGGGAAGCTGGATACTGGGAGTGGGTAAGAACACTTCTGGATTTGACATTATTCAAAGGCTGGGGTGGCATTATTACTGTATGCAGCACTGGAAAGTGTTGTGTCCTGCATTGGTTGCTCTGGCCCAACCATAATTGTCGCATGATTGTACATTTAGTTTCAAGATAAACAAGTAATTGAAACAACCACCTTTGTATTCTTTTAAAAGGGGAGTGTGATTCATTGGATTGGAAACTGGACCAGGAGTTAGTCCAGAGTTCTAACCCCAGCTCTGCTACTGACTTGCTGTGTAGCCCTGAGCATGTAATCTAACCTGTCTGTGCCTAAGTTTTCCCTGATGTAAAATGGGGATGGCGGCTTATATACTTCTGTAAATCATTAACCCTTCAGATAAGAGTATGTAAGTGCCATTTATTATTTGATTGGCAGGGCTTGGTGTTAACCCTTTAATCTTCCTGTAAAAGGACTTAAGGATGCAGAACGTGCATGCATCTCATTGCCACCTGTGAAAGAAAGAGGCAAAGAAAAGTTCAGGATTCTTTAAACTAAAAATAAATTGAGTACCCAGAGCATTCCAGGGTCTCGTTGGATGCAAGTGACCCAATGCTAGTGTCAATACATATATATATTTATTTTTTTTAATGGCCCATCATGAAGCAGTTCCGTAGCAGTTGCGGTTTTGTTATACCTATTGCGGATAGAAGCATCCTTGGCCATCACTTTTTTAATGGAATAAAAAAGGAATTGAAATATTCCTCTGCAGTGTTTGTAGATGCAAACCCAACAGCGTCGTGCATAATCCCTGCCCAGCTGTTGGGGGGTGGGGGTGGGGGGGTGAAAGAGAAGCAGCACATGAACAGAATGTACACATCAGTGAAACAAAAGTTGTGCCCAGGAACTAGAAATGGCCATAAACAGAGTGAAATTGACTAGTCTGGTTCCCTCCCAAGCTGATTGGAGTGCAGAGACTAAATAGCCTCAGGAGTGCACAGTAAACTTTTTGCTAATGGGCTAATAACTAAATACATTGAATGCCTTACTGCACTCCATTGGTCTCACCTGGGTGTAAGGCTGCTGATAGCAATCTGCTGGCCTGGGGATTAGGGCTCAGAATGGAAGGGGACTCCCCTCCTCTTCCTGCCTTGGGTAATTAGCAGTTCCCTGCCGCTCCCCCTCTTTTTTGGCTAGTGCGCTGGGAGTTCCATCTAGCTCCAGTCTCCTTGAATCACTGCCTGTGATGTGCACCCAGGCTGTTCCTTTTTACCCAAGACAGATTGTCATGTGTTTGCCATGCAGAAGAGGTTTATTTTCTAAGCTCTTGCTGTCACAGATTGTGACAATGCCAAGGAGATCCAGGCAGCTTCAAGCTTCCCACAGAAAGACTCCGCAGCCAGTCTGAGCCTGGCAGGCTGACAGCACTTATTAGAGGTAACCTTCAGGAAATGCCACACACAGCCCTTGCTGAGCCTGCTGACTTCAGGCGCACACAGCATTCATGTTGTTCTTGAGTTTTCCTTCAGGCTCCCAGCCTGCAGCTGCTTTTCCTTGCTCCCACCACCTGCCATTCGGCCCTTCTGCTCCGCTGCCTTGGTCAGCTACCTGGGTTCTGGCTGCACTTGAGAGAGATGGGCCAAGAAGCAGGTAACACCTGCTCTGCTTCTGTGCATAGAGTAGCTGTCTCGTCCTTAATCATTCCGTTATTGAAGGTACGGTATACCCTAGTCAAGGGCTTGGGGAGCGGCTCCGTGCAAGAGGATGCACTCCTGTTAGGAGTGCATGCGTGAATTCTCTGGATCCTCGTCTTACCCTGTGTTAAGAAGGGTCATGCTATCTCTTCCCCACAGTCCGGAAGGCTGGATGAGGCCTTTTTCTGGAGCCCATTAGCACAGCTAGGTAGTGGAGGTAAGGTGTACCCTTCCCCTAGAGCCAGATTTTCAAATCTGAGTGTCTTAAATTGGGAGCCACACCAAGTTACCTGACTCTGAGACGCACAGCAGCACCCGCCCTGCAGCTCCTATTGGAGTCAGAGGGAATTAGCTGTCAGTACTTATGCAAATCAGACTACTTATTTGGGTTCCTATATATGGAGTTAAATGCCCAATTTTAAGGCATCCAAATTTGAAAATTTGACACTTAACACCTTCTATCTGTTTCTCCATTGGTCAGCTGGGGTCAGTATTTATCTTCCTCTCAGGGTTCTTGTGTAACTTAATTTATTGTGATTATTCATTTAACGGTAACACCTAGCACAATGTTTGTAAGCACTAGTGCTAATCAAGGTTGGGATGCCACATTGCTACGTGTTGTACTTGAACACGCTGCTCCTTGAAGAGTTCCGATCTAAATATAAACAAGACAAAGTACTGTCTTCAGTTTACAGAACAGAGACACATAGACATTATAATACTTATCCCTAATATTCAAAGGAGGGTAGCATCATTATCCCCGTTTTACAGATGAGGAAACTGAGGGCGGTGAAGTGATTTTTGCCCAAGGTTCTCTAGCAGTCTAGTGGTAGAGCCGGGAATAGAACCCAAGTCTCCTGAGTCACAGCGCAGAGCTCTGCGTTGGAACAACATAGAATGGGATCATTCAAAGCACTCAGTGACTTGCTCTGTGGCAGAACCAGGAATGGAACTGAAATCTGCTGAGTCCCTGTCCAGTTTCTTAGTCACAAGCCCATATATTTCCCCTCTAATCAACGTGCATAGATGCCAAGCGCTCAGTACCAGTATTGTCCTCTGTAGAGTCTTCAGCAACCATGCTCCTTAGCCAATCAAAGCCAGGAATGTACCAAATTAAATCTCCATGAAGAGACGACAACTCTTAACACCTGCTCTTTCTGGTGATCACTTTTCATCCAAGGCCTGCAGCTTTTGTCAAAGCCAGTCAGGAGTTTACAGGTGCTCAGCACCACTCGGGATTAGACTCACTCTCACGTTCTAAAACCGATTTAATCTGGGCTCTCTGGTCCCTTCTACAGAATAGCGAAGCCCACCTTCCCCTTTACCTTGTAAACATTTACTTTTGCTGAGCCCTGGGAAATCCATGGAGTGGCATTAAAATCCCATGCAATCATTGGCTTACTGTAATATTTCTATTGTGAGGAGCTCTGTGCATCCTGTCACTTGAACCTACTGGGGACAGGAGGGTGGGACAGGCCAGCCTCAAGCTGAGGGTCCCCAGCCATGTCAGACCTCAATAAGGTGCTCCTCTGCTGTGGATTTAATTTCCGCAGTGCTGAAAATGCTTCCCCGGTGCCCAGCTATCAATTGAAAAGCCGTTGAACGGGGAGGAGGTGGTGGTGGGGAATGACTTGTGGTCTCCATGGCAACTTACCAGACAAGAAGTGGATCAATGTGCCATTCTGCATCATCTGAAACTCAAACAGTGCTCGCTCAATCTTGGGGCTGCCTCTGCCTGCCAGACCCTGCTGGGGGGCTGTTAATGTGTGACGGCTCAGTGCTAAAGCATTCTTGCCAGATGCTCCAAGTCTTCAATACAGAGTACAAATAGATTTTTGTGCCTGCAAACTTGAAACCAGCGGCTAACTTTATGCACTGACAGCCTAACCCCACCAGATCTGGTGATTAGATCTCTGTAAACCAGCATTTCCCAAATTGTGTTCCACGGAACTCTGGTGTTCCACACGATGTGAATAGGTGTTCCATGAAAGAATCATAATTTAAAAAAAAAAAAAAAAAAAGGGGGGGTCTTGCCCTTGATTTTTTTGTACTACTTTATGTGCGCTTTCCAGTTAGAAATTGTTAGCTATTTTAATTTTGTATTGTTTTGTTTTAGAAAATAAAATGTATTTGAGCATAAATAACGCAATTTTTTTATTTGGAAACCAAACTACTACAAAATAATATTAGAAGTGTTCCGTAAATATATACCAGGTGTTCCGTGGCCAAAAAAGTTTGGGAAACGCTGCTGTAGTCATTGCGACACCAAGGGCTAGAGTTGGGCCCGAGCCATAAAATCCAGAGCTTGAGAGTGTCCTAAATTCAGGCAGGTTCAGCCCTGGAGATTTGTTCATGTCCGTTGCTTCAAGACGCCGCAAACTCTTTCTGTACACGTGAGTGAAAATTATGCTCCCCTTTAAAGGTGAGCTCTCCAGATCTTGGGTGAGATGTTTAGGATGGTGGGGTTGGGGAAGCTGTCTAACTGCTTGCCTGTGTTATAGGGGTATTGATAAATGGACTCTTCAAGGCCATCAATCCTACACATTTTTGTGATTGCCCACTCTACTGAATAAACAGGAAATCAGATTTAGCTTCTTTAGATTTCATAAAAATGGGTAATTGAGGGTCACAGATTATCCTGGGCTTTTGAACGGGAATGCTTACGTTGTCCCTGAGGTTACCTGCACAGCTCCAGGGTAGTGTCTGACCAGGAATCTCCAAGCATAGAACTAGTATTGGCTGAGCATGCTCTTTGGGGTGTGATAAAAGCTGCCTTTCATAGGCACTGCTACTAGCATGGCTAGTCAGTCCAGTCCTGCCAGTCGTTCTCAGCTGTGTTGTGCTACACTCCGTACCTGTACCGGTCACATGACTGACAGTATCACATCGGTGACATTGGAGAGGTACCCTCTATGGTTGGAACAGTGAGTGTTTAAGGGATTGCCTTTCCTAAGAGTACTTTCCCTCCGCATTGGCGATCTGCTGGTGGCATGCGAGAGCTGTACATCTGTGGGAGTTGCAGCAGTTTTGAGTGGGGCCCTCTGGAGTTGGTCTGTCAGACAGAGCCTGAGCTAGTTCGTTCTCTCTCAAGAACTTTATCTGGCCCCCGCTTACCATCATATCTAAGCGCTTTAATGTATTTATCCTCTCAATCTCCCCGGGAGGTAGGGCAGTGTTGTTATCCTCATTTTATAGATAGCCTTAGCCTCTCTGTGCCCCATGTCTACACTACTGACCTTACAGCAGCACAGCTGTACCACTGTAAAATCTCCTGTGTAGCTGCTTTTGGCCAGCATAATTAAACCACTCCCAGCGAGCGGCGTTAGCTCTGTTGGCAGGTGAGCCTCTCCTGTGGACATAGCGCTGTCCACACCAGCACTTTTGCCAGTGAAACTGTGTCAGTCAGGGATGTGCTTTTTCACACCCCTGACCGACACAAGTTTTACTGACAAAAGTGGTGGTGTAGGCAAAGTCCAAGTGACTTGTTTCATTGTGAGTCTATGGTGGAGTGGGCCTTTGAAGGTAGGGTCCTGAGTCTCGGGCTAGCATCCAAACCACTGCACATCTATCCTCTCTTAAATATCTGTAAGGTGCCTCTTACCTAAACATCTCGGCACCACTTCAGGATACGCTGAGAGGCATGAGTATTTACCCAGCTCCATTTGAGTGGACGTCAGTTTTGTCACAGGTTAGGCGTTTTGGTTTTTGTCATGACATTTGTATTTTTAATTTTGTTTATGCAGCCAAATGAATAGAAACCTGCTGCCTCCAAGTTTCTAGTGGAAACTCCCAAAAGTATATTCTGAAATCGTGTCTACTGTGGCTATGTAAACACGGTACATGTCGTGCAAAGCTGTCTATGGGATGGCTGCCTGTAATGCTTTCAATCCTCCATCTTGGCTAATACTGCAGCCCATGCTGATGTGATCATGGTAGTCTCGCCAAACGCTTCCAGCTCGTAATTCTTCAGTTGATATGTCTATTAGTCACTGCCCTATTAAATGTTGGTTTGAACTAAGAAGTCTGTCTCGCATCTTGCCCCATGACACATGTTTTTCATGAGACTCTTTGACTGTCATGCACCAACGATTAATTGCAACAAAAAATTGATAATTTTTCATAGGGATTTTCTGTTGGTTTAAACTCCCACCCTTTTTGAGCTCCTGATGTTTAAAAGCCTTGACTTGTAAGCTTACTGTAGCTATAGTTTTTGTAGCTGAATGGTGTGACGCTGCCAGGCCAGGTGCCAGCTTGTGGCAAGGCCTCACTGAAGACTGATAAACGCATAGCTGGCAACCAGTCTGGCTCACTTGTGTGTTAGTATTGTTAAAATAGGTATCAGATTTATAGAGCTATGTTTGGTGTTCGGACTTGATGAAATGCTTGTGAGTTGCATATATAAATCTCACATATCGTACCTGTAACCCATGCTGTGAGGTAATATTTAAATGTTTGCTTTGTAACTATAAAAGTGTTTGCTATGAAACTGGAAACTCTCAGTCAGGAGAGAAGCATTACCAAGCGTGAAATGTGAGTTTACCACAAGAGGTGTCATTTCCTGCCCAACAAAAGAACGTCTATAGACCCCAGATGAACCATTGTGGAACAGCAGTGGACAAAAGACTGATTGTCTCCCTCTCTCATGAAGAGGGGACATGCACAAACCCTTGTTCCATCACAGTTTGAGCTGTGGGGAAGGGGAATCAAAATCCCTGACCTGAAGCATCTGTATCACTATACTGCTTGGAAGTTGGAGAGGGCAGTATTTCTAAGCATAAGCAAGGGATCCCCAAACTGCTTAGCTTGGATTAGCTCTAGAGGACATCTAGAGTTTTCACATTCCAGCAGCTTCTACTACTTTTCAAAACCTAGGAGTATAACTCATTTGTATCTGTATGTTTACCTGCTTTAACTTTGTAAATAACTCTGATATCTTTTTCCTAGTTAATAAATCCTTAGTTAATTTACTACAGGATTGGCTACAAGCATTGCCTTTCAGAGATCTAAGGTATAAATGACCTGGGGTAAGTGACTGGTTCTTTGGGACTGGGAGTAACCTGAAAATTGTTGTGATTTTTTTGGGGTATAAGAGACCATCTCTCGCAAAGGCAGGCTTGTGGCAAGGTAGACCGGAGTGCCCAAGGGGACTGTCTGGGACTCCATGTTAAGACGGTTATAGTGCTTGAGGGGTTCACGCTTGGTACATAGTTGGTGAAATCTAATTCTAGACTACACAACCAGTTTGTGTCCACTGGTTTGTAACAGTCTGCCTTGAGATTGCCCCCACGTTTGTGAGCCACTCCAGACAGCTTGACAAATGGATACAGGTTTTTCCACTGAGCGGTCTGTCACTGTTTCTTCTTCAAGAGGATGTGTTTGGCTTGAGTTACTGAAGGATAAAACTGGCCTTGGTTTAGCCTTCTCCAGAGGCTGTTGGCTCTCTGCTCTGTTTTATTCCAGTTCCTTGCATTGGCGTGTTGCTGTTGGAGCCACCACCCCAGAGCTAAGCAACTGAGCTATGAAAGATCAAAGAATTTTGCTTTCCCATTGATACTTTGTGGCACTAGTTAACAAGAGGTTAAATGTGCTGCTGGGAGTGACTGACCATAGCACTTAGCCAATTCCTTCAGCCCCCTTTAGCCCAGTAATTTGGATATGGATATGTTAATTTATTCCTGCAATTTCTAGCCTTGTCTCTAAAAGCTAAAGTGCTCTGAAGATCTTTGTTCCCTGTCAAGATAAAAGCCAAAGCACAGAGTGTATCAATAACAGCTGTGCCCTCTGTGCTGGGTTATTATCCTTTTGGAATTTAATAACATGACACCCTTTTTTACTGGATAGCTTGTCCTTCCCTCTAGGAATGGATCAATAACAGACCTTGTATCTGCTATTTGTATGTAATTCCTAGTGTCAGCTGATGTCTGGTGCTGTTTCTCCAAATGGCCCTGGGAAGCTTAGTGGGATGCTAGGCTTGTAGGTTTGTTGTTGTTCTGTTGCAATCCCGTCAAAGATGAGGTTGGAAAGAGTCATTTGGGAGGGGAGTCTTATTTTTCCCTTCCTCCCTTTCATCACATTCATGACAGAGACCGAGTAAATAATGAACCCTCCAGAGACAGTGGCAGGTTTCCAGGATAACTGTACATAAATTTCCACCTCAAGAATATAGATTACTGCAAGGAAATTAAATCCAATTGTTTGGTGCATGGTCTTCGGCTGTATAACATGCCGATTTCACATAGATCAAACATGGATCAGAAAGGGCTAGGTCCCATTTCAGGGCAGCAAAGAGGCTCTTCTTTTCAGGCACTTACTCTAGCTAAGTCTTTAGGGTAATTCAGGAGAGTAATTACATGGGAACTCTTTATAATTCTTATATATTTTGGTTTCCTAGAATGAACAAAGGAGTTGGGTGCAAGTAAACATCTGTCTACCAGTGAAATGAGCTCACAACGGTTTAAGAAGGGTACAGCACGGTGCCTGAGGACTGCCCCAGAATCCCCATATCCCTAGTCACAGGTTGCTTTCTAAATATGATTGTGTATGATGATGATATACCCTCTATTAAGGGTGTGATGGCTAGTGTATGGTCTAATCCGCCCCATTGTGGCAGAATTCCAGTCTTTTACAGGTGGCGTTCTGGACCAATTTTAAAATCCACGGCACAAAATTCCCATCGACTTCAGTGAGTCAGGAGTTCACTTTCCATATTTGAGTACCCCCTGTTCTAGAGAACATAGAACCGTGGACAACTTCCAACCCATTTCACGAAACCATTTGGTGCTCCCTTTCTTAGCTCGAAGTTGCTTGAAATCTTGAACCTAGTTCAATTTATTTATATAATACCTACACCATACAGCCCTGGACTAGTCATCTGGCAAGGGAGACGAGTTCCCAAACCCACGTGGGAAGAGAGAGCATTTGGAAATATAAAACCTCTCAAGTTCTCTGAAGTTTCACAAACAAATCTGTAACCTGTGTTTGGCCTGTATTATTTGCTGCATTTCTTGTTTTGTTTCTCTCTGTGTTTTTGCATCCAACTCTATTAAGAGGTAGAGGAGGAAAAAAAAACAGAGGGATATAATGGGGCCAAATTCCACCCAGCTGTTTTCTCAGCAGTTGCCTCTGTTACAATCCCAAGGATGTGTGTGCTCCTCTTGAGGGTCCTGATGGTTAATGATGATTTGAAGGGCACACTCAAACCTTTCTGCAAATGCAGCCAATCTGTGAGATTCCAGTCATGAGGAGAACCCTGGGACCCCTCTCCTCTTGTATTCAGCGTGATGATAAATCATTCATAGCCTTGGTAAATGCAATTCTCTCTATCACTCTGTATGTAAACAATCCTGTACCCCATATTTATAGTCCTCTGAGGGCAAGGTAGAGGGTTGTGGCAGCTGGGAGATCCTAAATTCAAGTCCCTGGAAAGGATGCAAATGTCTAGGTGTGAAGCTGACGGTGTGTTTCTTTTGCAGCAGTGAAAAGAGAATAGCAGTGTCCTGTGTCCTGACAAACCATTGAAATAATTACAGCACTTTGCCCTTCTTTAGCACTTTTCATCCAGGAATCTCGCGCCAGGTTGCAAACGTATGTCGTACTGTCTTCACCGCACCACTGCGAGGGGAGGCTTGTCTCCTCCTTGTTCGTTTACAGCGTGGAAACCTGAGGTGCATAGAGGTGGTTCCATGCCCAATGTCCACACACTGAGTCAGCAGCAGAGCTGGGATTAGAGCCCATGAGTTGTGTGAAATGTAGGCTTTTGAAACACTCAGGTTTTGGGTTTGTTATAAATCTGAAATGTGCCAGATTTGCTGAGAGGTTAGTTTAGGGAGAGCTTAGGTCCAGTTTATGGGTTTGAGTGGGAGGCATGGAAAACTATGAAAAACCATAGGACTTTAACCCCAGATCAGGTAGAACTTGACATCTGTGGCAGGTTTCCACATTGGGTTCATTCCCATCTGAAACCCAGAGTGGAAAAGGGGGCGTGGTCATGATGAAAACCTATGTGGAGACCAACCCCTGTGAACCCAGACCATGCAGCTCCAGTCCTGCATCCCACAGCTCTGCTCTCTATCCAAGTGAAGGTACAAGAATGATCTGGAATTGACCCTATGATGAGTATCCCTTGTCTGTTTTTTTTGTGTATGTCACATTTTAACCAGTTGCTATGTTTGCTTTCATCCTCCAAAAACCCCAGATGGAAGAAGTGCTCTCTGTGATTCATAACTTCCAAGTCCAGCAAGCGCATGCAGGGGGCTCATTTGACTGGACTGGGGCTGCGTTTCAAACAGAAATCCCACCCTACAGTTTGCTTCATTCTGTGACTCTGTTTAAACTGTCTAATTTGGGTTTCTAGTTATGAGTATCGCAGAGAGAAACATGCACTCTAGATATAAGTCAGAATCACACTTGCTGAGAAATCCAGGACTCAAGCATGACCTACTTTAAGACTCTTACAATCTGCAGGGGAATGCCCTCTGGATTACACCAGCTAGATCCTATCAATTTGTGCTCTGGGTTGGAGGAAGCAGCTTACCCTTTTGTGCAATAAGTGAGGCAGGATTTTCTTCCTACCACTCAAGCAAGCCTGAAGGAGGAAGGGCTGGCATATACAATGTTTCATGCACCGTTCCCCTGTGGCGGGGCCTGCAAACTGTGTTCGAATTCCCAGCTGGTTTAGTTAGTGCATGTGCCACAGTGAGCATCACCCACTAGGTGGGGGGGGGCTTCCATATAACAAAGTGTGATCCAGCTGATGTCTACCCTATGGAATCCTGCCACAGCCAGCAGAGGATCAGCTGCATCAGAGGATGTTGCCTGGAATCACTGGGTGCATCTGGCAGTCTCTCCGCTCCCCCTTGGAAGTTAGGCAGGAGCCAAGTCCTGCTCTGGTTATCTATTTAAAAAAAAAAAAAATCCGCTATTCTCTCTCTGAGATGCTTTAAGAAAAGGGGAGAAAGTCAACAGAAAACCCAAGCTGCTGTTTATGTAGGACCTAAGAAAAATAAAGTTTTTGCTCTGGTCTGCAGCAGGAGCCAATAAATTAATGATGATTCCCAGAGTGGTGGTGCTGCTCATCTAGACAAGGATGCTCTTGCACTCAGCGTGAAGGAAATAAATAGCAAGGGAACATTAATTTCAGACCCTACTGGAAAGAGGGAAGGGAGAATCTAATGTTTATCAGGTAACTCAGGAGCGATTTTAAAAAGAGATTGAATGTTCCACGAGGCTTTCTGAACAGGGAAGGTTTATGTATCCCGTAAAGGGGTCGGAGAGAGAAAGTAGTGTTTAAAAGAAAATTCCTGGCGGACATGTGTTGTGGGAGACCTGAATTCCAGATGCGACTTTGCCCTGGATGACTCACTAGCATGGGCAGTGACCTTTCAGCTCCTTCCTCACTTGTTATCTGCAGCTTGAAGAATAAGGAGGTGTATATGTGTGTGTGGGGGTGGGGGGTGTTTTTTGGTGAACTGCTGTGAATTGCTTTCTGGGCTTGAAAGGGAGCGCAGGAGATGGAAATGCCTAATCTGCCACTTTCAGAGGGAGAAATAAAATATTCTGATAGATTCTAAATGGAATTGCGTCAGCGGTGCCTGCTCTGTGGATGCCTTTGAGCTGTTCAGTGATCTTTCTGACTGGGGTAATGCAGTGAGGAAGATACAGTATTCCCTTGAGGGGAGCAGCTTGTGAACATTACTGTTCAGTCAGCCTGAAAAAGCTCCATTACAGATAGATTTAGACCAGTCCTTGTACATTATAAGGAGCAAAGCTGACTTTCTGGAGCAGTATTTTCTTGAGGGGGGGGGGGGGAAGGTTGGACTGATTGGTATCCTGCTTGCCTGCCAGTTGGTCTTAGTTTAGTAAAAATAGCCTAGCAAATCGTGAGGGACAGGTAAGCAGCGTTAAACCTTGGCAGATCGTCTGGTTAACTAATTGGTAGAGTTGTGCACACATTGCAGGCCACCTCTCCCCCTTGAGAAGGCAGTGTAATGTAGTGAGTAGGGCACTGGAGTACAAGTCCTGGCTTCTGTCCTCTGCCGATGGTGCTCTGTGAGCTTGCGAAAGCTACCTTTCTTTGTCCGTTTCCTTTCCTACCTTTTGCTCATTGTATCCATTTAAACGGTAAGCCCTTTGGGGCAGGGCAGTCTCTCACTATGTGTTTGTACAACACCTAGTGCCACTGGACCTTGGTCTCAGTTGGAGCTTCTGGGCACTAATATAAAGCCAATAAATAATGAGCGTTGAATTGGTTCCACCCTTCTTTTAGATGAGGAGCTTTTAAATGTATACAAGCTGTGTTGTTTAAGATTCTTTAACAGCTGTAACAACTTGACATAATGGTGATGGAGAAATGCACTGGCAAGCCACACAGCTGAATATTAGTTTAATCATCACTTACCTGCCCAGACTTGAGTTCAGGGTTCTGGTTCCCAGTGCGGCAGTTGCTGATCCATCCCGAATAACACTGGGGTATGCTAATGGCATGCCTGTGGTGCATGCTGATGGAGGCTGTGTCGTACCATTTTGAGCAAATACAAGTACCAGCTTGCTGTCATGTGCAGTTTCCCCTGGAAGTGGTGTAGGGGACACAATGTGCGTCACTCATACTCTGTTATGCTTGTTGCTCTCCGTTGCTTTGCCCCCTTTCATGTTTCCACTCGTTTGGAGACTTGGACTTCTGACTTGGAGAAGGCTGCAGTGTCTGGCGATTCAGAGCTTCATCTTCCAGTGAAATACCTAGGGTCCCGTAATTGAAATGACAGTCCTGAAAGATCTCTTAATTGCTAATGTGTAGATTGCAGAATCCCTGGTTATTGAAAGCTTCTTAAATCAAGGTACTGAGATCAGACAGTGTGGAGGATAAACTATAACCTTTATTGAACTTTTCTGCACTGTGTGACTATCAATACAGCACTGACTAAATCTCCTAAATCCTGTACTGGATTGCAAGGGTCTAGAGTGGTTATGAGGTAGGATTCTCTTGGAGCATTTTGCTTTGACTCTGCAATGACAAGGAACCTTAGAAGAAAAAGGGAGATCTGTGACTCTCTTGACTTGGAACAACAACAAAGTGACAAGCTCCCCTGAAATAACAGACCTTGTACATGGAAGGGGATGCCGCGTTCCATCAGTCTGTCAGATGTAGGAGCAAGAATGACTCCTCCTGTCATCGATGCCCAAAACCTCCCTAGGGTTGGACTTGGTTCTTCAATAGATGCAAACCAGTGGTAGTGAACAAAGATAGACGCGTTTCTTTTGTCACAAACTTTTCCCTGAGGGCCTGACCCAGTAGCCATTAGAGTCAAGGAGAGTCTTACTAGTGACTTTGGTAGGTTCTGGATCAGGTCCATATTGAGAAGAACCTTCAAGGCAGCTTCACAGCTACATTAGAGAAACAACAAATGTACCTGCAAAGGAAGTCTTTAGAGATGTCCTAGCTGGAAAGTTATTGTCCCCGAGAACAATATCTAGGCTCTGCCGCGTAATCTGTGGAATCCAGCTCGAGTGTGATTGCAGCTGTTGGCTTCTTTTGCCAAAGGACAAGAAGCAGGAAGAGGAAGAAAAAGTTCTGTTTGAAAAATGGCAGCAAAGGCTGGAGGTCAGGCTGAGTGAAGCTGTTGATTACTGGCCTATCTCAGTTTCCTTTGCGCCTCTGTTAGCAGGCGCAACGCATGGACAGAGAGACCTTATGCGGAGGTCTGAAGAAGACAGTGGTGGAGTAGCAGTGGTTCAAACTTTTTAAAACTGAAGCAACAGTGTGTGATTTTGTTTGGTCCTTTTTTGGAACTTAAATCCCAATTTTCTCAGAGGGGAAAAATACTGAAATCCACCTTGTGTCTCTGAAAGGAGGATTTTGCCTTCAGTGTGGCTTCTGGAATAACTGGATATCTGTAAGAGAAACTAACATGTGGTTAGCTCTGCTAGTTTGAGGCTAATGCCCTAAACATCATCACATGAGAAATCCTTAAGGGTTCCAGTTCTGCAGTTGGGAGGGGGAAAAGTAAAAGTTCATTACAGAAAGAAGGCAATGTAGCTGACTGTGTACAGAAGCCACAGCACATACAACTCAGCAGCCACACACATGAGTCATGTCGCTACGTAACCCTGAAATTATTATGCTTTTAAAATGCTGCCTTTGAAAGTCTCTGAAACGCGCCTCGTTTTCAAGCTTCACATTTAATGTGCTCAAGAGGTAAACATACACCAAGTAGTTTTTTGGGTAGTAAGTAATAATACTTAGCATTTTCTCTTTCAGAGCTGTAAACAAGCCCTAGCTAGTAAATCCTTTCAACCCTGCTGAGATAGGTATATGTTCTTACTGCTCATTTTATGGATGGGAAGCAGAGTGCGAAGAGTCAGTATGGCCCAGTGGCCAGAGATCTGGACTGAAAGTCAGGAGACCTGCATTCTGACCCTGGTATGGGTGCTGACCTGCCATATGACCCTGGGCAAGTGGTTCACCTCTCTGGGCTTCCATTTCCCCTCCCGCTGTTTTTATCTGATGTGGTTGTGAGCTTGTTGGGACAAAGACTGTTTCTTACTCCCTATTTGTACTCTTGCACACCAGTCTTGGTTATGGCCTCTACCCACTACCATATAGCTAATAAAACCTAAATTTTGGGTCTGTGATGCTTGCCACTTACCGTGCTTAAAAATGTATGCTATATGTTGATACTCAGTCCTGTGCAGTGGGTAACAGTGAAATTGAGGCAGGGAATGGGATTTGCTGGAGGTCACAGGGAAGCCAGTGTTGGAAGCCCCCAATTCTAAGTTCCCTGGCTCCCTGTCCTATGCTTGGGCTACTAGATCAAACTTCTTTCCTAACTCATTAAGAACCTGATTACTTCCCTGCCTTTTTGAAAGTGAGTGAGAAGAAAGTGGTGCAAAGAGAAGGAAGCAGCTGGAATTGTACTGGCATGTCAGAGAGGGAAACGTGCCTCGCTTGGTGACAGCATTTGCCAGGAAACCAGATGCTGATGCTGGCTGGAAAATCTTTTTGCTCAGTTTGGTATCTGGGTTTCATAGATTGGGGGCTCGGAAGGAAGAGAACCGATCTAATCAGCCATAATTAGTGTGACAGCCTAATAAGCATAGCGTTGCCTAATGTTCTAAACATGTGGTGCTAAAGTGTGGGTCTGAATTCAGGAGGGAATGATGGCATGTTGTGTGAAGCTGATGTGTAGGCAGTTGTCCATGGCAGCCAGGCTGTTCCTCCATTGGAATGGGGTTAGGTGGCTGTGATAGCGTTTCATCCCACTTCTTTTCTAGCCACAGACTGCTCAGAGACCTTCTTTTGGTCTAACATCTTGTGCACTTTATTTCCAGTGTTTTCCCAACCACCCTTACAGACGTGCAGCTTAGTGTTTACCCTAGCATATGCTCCTGAACTCACTCAGCCAAGGAAGGGGGAGCCCGAAGATAGCTTTCCCCTGAGAGAGCTCACCTGGCTGATTCTCAGAAGCCTCTCACTCTCTTTCCCTCCCTCCCTCCCCCCCGCAGAATACTTCCTTCCTGTACCTTTTCTACTTTCTGGGCTAATGGGTTAGTTAGTTTGGGGATGGGTGAGAGCTACAAGACTATCAACTCGGCAAAGCTTTGCCCGTCAGGTTTCCTCCAGGGCCATGGAATTGGTGACCAGAGTGCTGGTACAGCTGCTGTTGCCCAGCACTCTGTCACAGTGACACCATAGCGCTGGCCTCCAGCACTTGGGGGTGGCGGCCATTTTGGCACCTTGCTACACCTGCCTCTCGGGAAGGGCAGCAGTTTCTCACGAATATTTTGAGAACATGAAATAGGAAATGGCAGCAGCCAGACCACTCACTAACAGGTCCTTTCTCAGGGTCGTGGTTGACTTCCCAGCCTGGTTAACACTCTCACCTGTGTTTCATTGACCAGACAAGGCAGAATCGTAGCATTGGAAGAGACCTTGAGAGGTCGTCTAGTCCCCTGCACTCAGGGCAGGATTAAGTGTTATCTAGACCATCCCTGACAGGAGTTTGTCTAACCTGCTCTTAAAAAATGATGCAGATTCCACAACCTCCCTAGGCAATTTATTCCTGTGTCTGACAGGGAAGTTTTTTCTAATGGCCAACCTTAACTGCCCTTGCTGCAATTTAAGCCCATTGCTTCTTGTCCTATCCGCAGAGATTAACAAGAACATTTTTTCTTCCTTCTTGTAACAACCTTTTTATGCTTCTTTCCTGACTAAAAAATAGCCAGAGTTCCTGTGTGTGCAGAAGCCCAACTCTGGGAAGAAGCCACTTGTGTCCTGAGGCCTCTGTGCTCCATCTCCTTGCAGAAATCCCATCGAGGTCACCTGTATTTTGGCAGTTTATTGTCCCTGAGTGTAATGAACTCATGACTTGATTTTGTGGGTGGGGCCTGTCACAGGGAGATCTTGAGGTTTAGGGTTTGAAGGGATGGAGTTTTCCCTGGTTGAAACAATGCCTTGTGGGAAGCTTGCAATGTTTTTAACCAAAGCACTCAATGCCAGGGTAGCAGACAAGGTGCATTAGATCAGGGGCACAGAGGGAGGTGGCCTCTCTGCCCCATGAAAACCTAGTAATCACCTGGGCCTCATTAGACATTTGTTTGGGTGTTACTGCTGAGTTTTTCGTCTTTAGAAGGCCAGCGCTTCAAGTTGTAGTTGTAACCCACCCATTCACGGTACCGAGGCCTGGGGTGGGAAGCATGCTGCTTGAGGAGTTCCCCCTAGGTGGTGAAGGGTAAATTCTTACCCTGTTAGCTTGGTTTCTTCAGGCCTGCCTACAGATACCCCCAACCTCTGATCACTGAGCTAGACGTGGGCTGCTTGTTTGATCTGTGTCCTTTAGTTATGTAGTTTCCACTGCTCTAGGAAGCCCTGAGTTGATCCAGGCAGCAAGTCCTTTGAGATTTCAAAGGTCTGATTTTTCTTCCCCCCCTCCCCCCCCCCGTGATCTCTAGAATAGGGAATGTAAACCTGTTTTGTCTGGGCTGGTAGAGAAAGCCATGGAGAAATCAAGTTAACTGGTAAGAAATTCCCCCTCTGCTGTGTTTCTTATCACCATCTTTTTCTATTCACAGTATGTTTAGTAGGTTCATTTATCATGATGAAGTTTAGTTGAACTTAACTCTCTTGCTGGTCTTCCCGTCCTCTTCCTTGAGGCACATATGCTCCCATTAATTTTCTGCTACCTATCATGCTTAATTTCATTCCACAGAGCACCAGCCTTCACAGTCTGAAGATGGTGGTGTGATTTTTTTTTTTTTTGCAAGTATCACAAAGAAACTAGTGCTTTCTTTTCTGGAGCTAACTGTTCCCTGGCTAATACACTAAAAGCTTCAGCCTGCCCTGGGTCACTGGATCCCTGGTTGTGCCCCTGAGGTTTGTATTTCACAATAGCATGCAGCACTCTGTTGGGATTGGGGTTTGCTGGGTGCTGTTCAAACACAGAGTAAAAGATGGCCCAGACTCGGGGGTGCTGGAACCCCGAGGACCAAGGGGCCATGGATCCATCACTTTTTTAAAAGGGGGAGGTCTAGGCCCTCCCACTTCTTACTAGCAGTAAGGGCAAGTGATCCGGGGGAGAAGGGTGGTGCAGGGCCAGGGCCATGATTTGGGTGCAGGTGGGTTCCCCCCCAACGCTTTTAGGAAGCTTCTGTCGCTCCTTTTCCTAGTCCTCAGAGTCTGGGATTTGAGACCTGATGCAGCAAGTGGGTGTAACAGACAACTGGAAGGAGCGGAGAATGGGGAGGCCATGGGAAATAGCAATATAAACCTGTGCTTATGTCAGCGGAGTGCAGAAATACAATGCTGGATGGCAAATAAGAACCTGAACAGAATAAAAATGACTGACTGTAAATGAAATACCCCTTCAAATGGGCCAGGTTCTAACACTGGCTAGTCTCTGAAGCCTGACTGGGGGCAAAGTCTCTTTGCAGAGGTGAGCCGATCAGAAGGGTTTGAAGAGCCTGTAGCTTTTCAGCTGCACAGTGCAGTTAAAACGTGGCTTCAAAGATGCTGAACTGTGGGCTTCTCAATCCTAGTAAGGAGAGGCAGCCTGGCCTCAATCCCTGTTGATCCATCCTCCCCCTGATTCTCTGCAGTTGCCCTGCCATCTGCTTTCAGTCTTTGGATGATCAGGTACATGGAAACATCTCTGTAAAGCCCGGTGATATGTTGCTTCCCCACTGTTTGTTTGTCCAGGAGAGTTATCTGCTGAGGAGCAGAATACACACACCTTCCAAATATGTTCTCTCTTGAAGTATTTAGTACCCATTACCTTGGCCTGAGGCCCTGCATGAAGATCCTTTTAAAAGTGTACAAATGCTTCCCTGTGATACGTTTTACAATAAATAATTTCCATTCCGGGCCGCCATTCCCCACTGGCCAGCATGTAAGTGCATGGTCCAGGGGTTAGGCAAACGCTCAGTTGAATAAATGCCTCCTGGATTTCACCCTGATGCAGGGCTGTCCCTAGGGACATGGTGCTGTGTTAGTCATAGAATCTCAGGATTGGAAGGGACCTCAGGAGGTCATCTAGTCCAACCCCCTGCTCAAAGCAGGACCAATCTCCAGTTTTTGCCCCAGATCCCTGAATGGCCC
Organism: Dermochelys coriacea; assembly: GCF_009764565.3. Lineage (NCBI taxonomy): Eukaryota > Metazoa > Chordata > Testudines > Dermochelyidae > Dermochelys > Dermochelys coriacea. The sequence continues at coordinate 23,728,839 of NC_050082.1, forward strand.
TCTCAAGAATTGAATTCACAACCCTGGGTTTAGCAGGCTAGAGCTCAAAGCACTGTGTTGTGCATGGTCTCTTTTGATGGGCAGTTTTCTATCTGGGAATGGTAGCAGTAAAGTTGGATTTCTCTGTGTGTGACAGGGAGAAAGTTGGAAGTGGTGAAAGCAGCAGGACTCTGGGCCATGAGGAGGCAAGAGACTGAAGCAGCTGGCGCACCCCTAGTTTTTGCATTTCCTGTAGTAATACGAGAGTTGCATTATCTTGAAGGCTGCCCAACTGGGCTTTGAGGGGATGTGCGCTGGAGCCAGGGTTGGGGTCCTGAAAACGCCCAGCTGGCAACCCCTGAGCATATGGCCCTGGTGACTGACTGAAAGGAAACACACAGACGTCTTAGGCACTAGCAGCGTGTGCAGAAGAGCTAACTTTAGAAGCTAAAGCAAACATGCACTGGCTAACAGAGGGCAAGCCAGAGGAGAAATGCTGAGACCTGTTTTTCTGTCTCCAGATGCATTTCTTCCTTGGACGCTTCCATGATTTAGTGCTGACATTCCAGACCTTGACAAGCCAACGTTTTGGTGTATACATGTTAAGCCCCTCCGTCCGCAGCAATACGTTTAAAACCCAAACAATTTATGATCTCGCCTGTCTCTGCAGATATTTAATGGACTGCTGAGACATGGAGGTCTTCTCTTCCCCTAGGAGTTGGAAACTTCCAGCTGAGTGGAGAGATGGTGTGGAATGCTGTGAGTGTGTGTATGTGGGGGGCTGCAGTGTAGAGTTGCTCAGCTCTTGCTTTGTGGGCAAAGATATGCATGCTGATCAGGTGCCAAGATTGGGTTTAGGGGAGTATAATCATGTCGTTAATAAGGACCTAGTTTCTTTTTCATGTTTTTTCCATCTAAGGCCGGCTCCTTTTCACAGGACCAAGCAAGAGCAAACGGTGCTGGCCACAAAGGAAGAGAGGATTTTAAGATTTCCCTTACATGTATCTTGATCCGCTACTACTCTAGCGCCATGCGTTCAGAATGCAGACAGGAAGCAGCAAGCTACGGAACATGGGGAGCATCTCTCGGGAGGCAGGCTGTTTAGGAATGAACCAGGAATAGATCCTTATTCACGGATATACTGTATTTACTAACAAATATCTTGGAGCACGTATGCAATGAGAAGAATGCAATTCATACAGCACCTCCTTTTCTCCCAAGCCAATTGCTGTCAAGTGGATGAATCAGTTTGCATTTCATAAATACATGTTTTATCAGCTTTTCAGAAAAGTCTGTTTCCTTTTTAAATAGAATAAAGGTGAGACTGAAGCATCTGAGTCCTTGATAAATTTATGGATAGAGTCTGTAATCTGGATTGTGTTTGAGATTCTATCTGAGGTTTTGTTTAATGTTTCTGTGGTGCTCTATGCTGCTGGCTATTTTTAGTCAGCTCTGGATAGGTAATTGTCCTCTACAGCAGTGCTTCTCAAGCTATCTAATGTGGGGGACTGGCAATTTTTTCCCCAACGTGCACGCGGACTGGCAGCCGATGGCTCGTAGACTGGCACTGGTCCGCGGACCACCACTTTGAGTAGATTGCTCTGCAGTTGTTGTTTCTCTGTGGCGATGATGCTCAGAAAAGCCAGGCTGCTGTGGTCATCTGTGAGCGAACGTAAATCAGCTAGTCATGGTATGAGTGACTGACATGAAGAGGTTAATAACATGGCAAGGATAATATGTATTAAGTACTGAGAGTGCCCTATGCCTATACTGTACAAGACACAGAGCAGACTGTTCCTGCCCTCAAAAGCTTACATCGGAACACAAAAAATAATACTAGAGAATACTTCACAAACATGATCCATTTAAGCCTCTCTTTATGCTGTGTGGTAGGTTAGTATTATTATCCCTTAAGTGGCTAGTTCCCAGTCTCATAGGGAGTCAAAGTCAGAGCAAGGGTTAGAAACCCAGAGTTTGTGACTTTGAGTTTTGTGCTCAGACTAATAAACATCTTTTTCCTGATAGAATTCAGAATAGGTAGAATGAGCCTTGCTGATCTGACTTTATTCCTACAGTCTTGGTAGCATGGTGTATGAATGCTAACTTTGCCTTTCTCCTTTGAAGGGAAGATGCTGGCTGTTTTCTTATGGCTATTTTCATCCTCTGTGGGTTACAGATCTATAGACCCAGATCGCTGTAAACAATAAAGAGGAAGTTCTTTTGCCTGCTCAGAGTCCCTGGCAGAGACTTGCTCACACAAAGTCCTGCTGAGAAATGTGTGCCATGGCTATAGACAGTAGAGAGATGTTATTGCAGCCAGTACCCCTTATGGGAAGGACTTCGCCACATATGATCAGTCTGAGCGGTATGGCAGCTTTTTGTTGCCTGGTGTATTACAAGTGAGACCATTGTGGTTTGGCCAGTTGACATTTATCTGGATTTCCTCCTCCCTCCCCCCACCCCCGGGAGATAATCCATTTATTTGCTTTGTGTATGGAAGTCGTCAGCCTACAGATGTTTCTTGTCCTTCCAGATAGTTTCAATTTATTATACAGTGTCTTCCCCCATCTACCTTTCCCTATAGATTTCTACCACCAAATGCATCCGATGAAGTGAGCTGTAGCTCATGAAAGCTTATGCTCTAATAAATTTGTTAGTCTCTAAGGTGCCACAAGTACTCCTTTTCTTTTTGCGAATACAGACTAACACGGCTGCTACTCTGAAACCTGTTACTACGCTCATGGTTTTTGAAGTAGTGGTGTGTGTGTGTGTGTGTGTATGTGTGTGTGTGAGGTTTTTTTTTTTTTTAAATGCTAGCTAAAATGTTACCCATTTAAGCCTCTCTGTATGCTGTGTGGTAGGTTAGTATTACTATCCCTTAAGTGGCTCATTCCTGGTCCCATAGGGAGTCAACGAGCTTTAAAAAAAATTCCCATTTTGCAGGCGTTTGTTTTTTCGTGTGTCGGGGCTCTTGCTGTTCAGTTATAAATGGTTGAATTATTAAACTTTAAACGCAGCTGCTCTTTAGAACATTTTTGTATGTGCGGTAAGCGTGATGGGTAATGAGGCAGTGTCTAATCTAATTGCCACAGGATTCATGACGTTTAATTCGGGTTTATGTAATGGTTACTTATTTTAAAGTTTTTGTATGGATTTAGTGGCAATAGTTGTCTGATCCACAATCAAAGACACTGAAATCCTCTCTGAGAAGAAGTAGGGAGCGAGGGCCTATGCAGAGCTGTGTAAAGTCCGCTCTCTGCCCTCCAGCATGGGTACAACTGCAAGCTTCAGCCCTGTTCTAGTGGAACCATTTCTAGGGTGAGGCAAAAGGGCTAATCCAGTCTTTGGCGCTTCTTCTGGGATTCTCAACAAGGGTGCCACTGGTGATGATGCTTTCTCTGATGTGGCTTATTGCCCTATAGAAACTGGACTGAGACTACCAATGCATCATGCATGAGCCACCGACAGCAGTGACTTTCAGCAACTACTAACCCAGGATGCATTTGAAACAGCAAAAGCCCACAGACCTGGCCAGTAGTAGCATCTCCCTTGTACAGCTTGAGAGAGGGAGAACGTATATTGCCCCTGTATTCTTTTCAGGTTACTTTTGAAGGGGTGGGGGGAGTGCCTCTTTTTATCAAGTAGATTGGTAGTTGTCTGTCGTCCTATCCTCAGTGTGCCCCCCTTGTGCTTTGCTAACATAGCACATAGGGAGCTTGAGAGCCCTGCAGCAGACTGTGAGGAGGCTCAGGGACTGAGTCTCTAGTTCTGATTTTCCCCTTGCTCTTTTTTTTTATTTGTTGTTGAGGGAAGGAGTGTGTGTGTGTGTGTGTGTGTGTGTGTGTGGTCCCTTCTGACCTTAGTGTCTATGAATCTGTGTGTGTGTGTGTGTGTGTGTGTGTGTGTCTTCCTCACAGTAACTAAGTACTATTTTAGCTATCTCAAACTCTTCTATTTGCCATTTTAACTGTTGCAAATCTTTTAGCTTGCAGAGTCTTGGATCATGCTTTCTCTCAGCTGGCAGATACATGCAGGGTTTATTCCTCTAGCTGGAAGGGAACACGTGTTTTTTTTTTTTTTTTTTTTTCCCCATCAGAAGGAAAGATAATTGCCTCGCACCTCCTATGCACGTGCCTAGCAGCCTATCCTCAGAACAAAGAATTAATGACACCTTCAGTGACAGCGAGGCGCCAGAGAGCCTCCTGCGGCTCGCAACCAGAGATGGCCTGTGGCACTTCTCATTTGCCATACATTCCCTGGGATGACCCGCTAATCATACAGAGTTAACGTGGGACATTTAGGCACTGACCTGTGATGGGAGAACCTACCACTGCACAGCCCTTAAGGGAGCCGAGGGACTCAGGAATTGTGCAACATCTTTGCTCTCTATCAGGGTGTCTGGCTTATCGGTCCAGTTGAGGTGCTCTGATATGGTGCCTGTTACTGTGGTATCTGAGTGCCTCATGTGTTTGGAACCTGGTGCCCTATTCAATTTAGCCTCACGGTGTCCCTGTGAAGTGCTATCATCCCCATTTTGGAGATGGGGAAACTGAGGCACAGAGAGGCTAAGTGATTCTGCCCAAAGGAAAGCTGTGGCAGAGCGTGGAATTGAACTCAAGTCTCCTCAGTCCCTGCATAGCACCATAACCATTGGACCATCCTTCCCTCTTCTCCCTTCTTGGCATCCAAAGATCTCTGACTTCTGGGCTCATGGAGGAAGCGGTTCCTGATTGTCTGCAGTCTTCCCCTCCCACCCCAGTCTGGTCTATAATATTGGTACTTATTTTCTTTATTTGCAGAACTCTGCTCTCTCCCTCCCTCTCTTCTTCAGCTTGCTCCTGGCATGCAGTAGCTTCAGCACAGATTGACAGCAGCAAGGGGTGCCAAGTTCCTTCTGAAAACTTTCCCACACAAAATCCTCTAGCAGTGCCAGCATAGACTATGGCAGCGAGAGACGGCACTGCTGTGTTATCGCACTCTTTCATCTTATTTTCAGCTCTTCTCCTAAGGGGCCCTGGCTCGTTGCACATTAGATGCCTTCTGCAGATATCTCAACAGGGAAAGAAGAAACAAAACCCCCCAAAACCTGTGTGGAGGGAAAAGAAAGCTCTTGATTTGCTTGTAAGAGAACGCAAGCGGAGCTGGGATTCACAGTCCTTCAATGAGTCTGGATTCGGATTTGTTACTTGCTGAAATAAAAAAAGGGTGTGGGTGTGTGTGCGCTAATTTAAAGTAGAGGGTTTGGCTGTGTTTATAAGGAAGTCACTAGTTGGAGGTTGTTTAACTGGCTATTGTTTCCAAAACAAATGGGGATCCTGTTGTGGAAGTGATGAAAGAGGTTTGAGTGCTGAATAGAGACCTTCGGTTTTGATACTTTGTGGAATGAGCCCTCCTACCTTTATATCAGGGATGGGCAAATTATGGCCTGGAGGCTGCATCTGGCCCTCCAGACCTTTTAATTCAGCCTTCAAGCTCCTGCCAGGCAGCAGGAGCAAGGGCTTGCCCCACCCTGGCACTCCAGCCAGGAAGTGGGGTCGAGGGCTTGCTCCACTCCATGCAGCTCCTGGAAGCTGCGGCATGTCCTCCTTCCAGCTCCTATGCGAAGACACAGCCAGGGGGCTCTGCACGCTGCCCCCGCCCCAAGTGCTGCCCCCACAGCTCCCATTGGCCGTGAACTGCGGCCAATAGGAGCTGCAGGGGCGGCGCCTGTGGACAGGGCAGTGTGCAGAGTCGCCTGGCTGTGTCTTCGCATAGGAGCTGAAAGGAGGACATGCCGCTGCTTCTGGGAGTCGCTTGAGGTAAGTGCCGCCTGGAGCCTGCACCCCTGATCTCCTCCCGCAACCCGAACCCCTCCATCCCAGCCCAGAGCAACCTCCTGCAGCCCCAACCCCTCACCCCAGCCCCACCCTAGAGCCTGCACGCCTAGCTGGAGCCCTGCCCCTGCCCCAGCCCAGAGCCCCCTCCCACATCCTGAAATCCTCATTTCTGCCCCCATCCCAGACCTTTCACCCCCAGCCAGAGCCCTTACCCCCTCCCACACCCCAACTCCCAATTTCGTGAGCATTCATGGCCTGCCATACAATTTCCATACCCAGATGTGGCCCTCGGGCCAAAAAGTTTGCCCACTCCTGCTTTATGAGCATAGCTGGAGTTAATGGGATAGGGAACCTATCTCTTCTCTGTTACTGTGACACATTGCTGGCGGCAGAAAGTCACCAACTCATCGCTGTTGGATGGCTTGAGTGGGATGAGTTAGTGACATTGGTCCAGTTCTTAATGGCCAGGAGTCTGTATTGCTGACATTAATTGTAGCAGTGAAGCCAAAGGCTGAGTAGGCTGTGGTGACTGAATTTTGCTTTAAGCCTTAGCAGTGATCCTTTCAGGCTGGGAAAGAGGCATATCTCACTTGGTAGGGTTGTCTGGGCAGCTTACATTGGTGTTGTCTGTACTGCACTTTCCTGTGGATGAACTAGAGGACTTCGGGCTCCAGGGCTGTCAGTCTGGCACTTTTTGAGCATTAAATTTTTATTAAAGCTCCCACTCCTTAAATCTGCCTTGAAGGTCTTTTCCCTTGGACAGGCAGGTGGCATTTATGGGGAAAACAAATTTTGGTGTCAGCATGTTTGTTTACTACGTTGTTCCTCTTGAATAGTCTTTAATCTCTCTCTTCTCCGCTCCGTTTGTTGTAGTCATGGAATTGTGCTACTCACTTCAGTGCCATTCTCCAGAGTCTCCTTACGCCAGCTGGACCAGTGGGTAGCTCTTACTGAGCGATAACCGAGACGGTTGCCAGCTCAGTGAACAGATGAGACTATGTCTGGCTGAACTCAATTTAGGGAGATTGTCCAGAAGTTTTGTGTTTTTTACAGGCCCGATCTTTGGCTGTGCAGGTCAGCCTAGAGACCTTTCTCTGTAGGTTGGGAACACTTGAATGTCACATGGCGAGTGAACCTGTACAATTAGCTTGGAAATCCATCCTGATTTTAGCAGGATGAGGGTATTGGAAGGATCCACTTGGTGCATCTGGTTTTACTTTTCTTGAGAATTAAGAGGTTGCAATGATGCTTAGGCACACAGTTAGACATTATTATTCAGGGTAACTCTAATTCTTATAATTTTATGTTGTTCAGGGCAATAGTGTTGCCTAGTGATTAATAGGAATCGAGACTCCTTGGTTCTGATCCCATCTCTGCCACGGATTTGAGACTCTCCTTGGTTCTAGTCCCTTTTCTCTGCCTCAGCTTACTTGTGTGTGATTGTAATAGTTTCGTTTTTTTTTTTTTTTTTTTTTGTGGGGGGAGGTTGTGAATCTTTCTAATTACTTCATATTTGCAAGGCTCTTTGAAATCTTTAGATGAAAAGTGCTGTAGAACTGCAAATACTAATTACGTTATTTCAATGGGGGAATTGACCCAGTGAGAGAATGACATGCTTTATTGCTGTGTTCTAACACTGACAATTTTGAAATGTTTGTCCTTCCGCTTCTATTCATCTGAGTGCTCGACTTTTGAAGACCAGCTCGCATAACCGTGCCATTACCCCCTTAACTTATCCACGCGAATACCAACTATAGACGTATGAACACGGGTGGTTGTGCATGCATGTGGCCAGGTAGCTGGTCACATACACACTCGGATACCATGTGTGTACTGCCCGCTTTGTACATTCATGAATTTATGTGTACTCTGACATTATGCAATTGCACATAAACTTTGAAAATCTAGCTTCAGAATTTTGGTAGCTATCTCAGTTCTTCCTCTAAGTAGATGTGCATGTTTGGGGGGGGGGAAAGTATATTCTGTACATGTCAGTAATGGAATAATTTTGTTAGTATTTTTTCCTCTGGTCACTGACCTGTAGTTTATTCCATTTATTGACTGGTGGGTTACTGGCTCTTTATGTTCTGTGGTTAAGTGAACTGTAAGGCTCATCTGGCTGGAATGGTGTTGCTGGGCAGGACTTGTGTCTGGCTGACTCATGGTGAGGGGAAAGCTTCTTTTTTTTTTTTTTTTTTTTTTTAATCTCTGGCTGCCCAAATACCCATTTATCTCTTTCCTTTTTTTTAATAACAAGCTGGCTAAACCACATAGTGAAGTATTGATCCGGCTTTCATCTCATCACCCAAGGCTGCTGCAGTAACCTTCACTCCACATTCCTGCCTCCTGCCATAGGAAGAGGTGCATTTTTTTTTCCTTAGAGATCAGTTTACACTGGCCATCAGCAAGTCCTGAGGTTACGCAGAACCGAAGGGGATTTGACCCTGGCAGCATAGTTATGTTGTTGTTCAGGCATTGGATTCAGAACACAACTCTCTGTGGATTCGTTCAGCTCTCTCACAGGTTCTTCAGTCTAGGGCTTTTTGCCTAGACTGATGTCTGAGGCACCCAGAAGTTAGATTCTAGGAACCATTGGTAGGTCATTGATGGAGAAGTGGTTTCTAAAATAGCAAAGTGCTGTTTCCTCCAGGACCTTAAAGATCAGGGCCTGATCCAAAGCTGAAAGCTCCCATTGGCTTCATTGGGGTTTGGATTAGACCATAGGACCAGCACAATGAATTGGAGCGAGTGGTGGATGTATAGCAGTAGATTCCTTGTGTTTTTTTTCTAATCTTGCTTGCTCAACAGGTGGACTGCTACATGTGGAACAACTTGTAACCTCTTTCTTCAGACCTGGTAATCTATTTGGGAGATGGAGGAAAGCATGGATCATGCTGGTGAGATCCTCTCCTGGGAAGAATGGGGGCAACTCCTTGGTGAGCATTTCTTGCCACTGCTGAGGTCCTAGTTGTCCATGAGCAGTTTGAGTTCAGAGTGACCCTGAGGCTCTGCCCTTGATCCTAGCTGTGCTGGCTGCTCTGTGTGAAGGGTCTGCAGAAGCAGTAAAACAATAAGCCTGGAAAGGAATCTGCTGAGCCATGCCTGTACCCAATAAACCATCATCCCCTTTCCTTTCAACAGCCTGGGGCTTGCTGTGCAGTGCTGGGAGTCTCCAACTTCAGTGGAGTCCAGGCGCTGAAATGCATATTAAATGGCATATTTTATTTACAAGAGAAGACTGTTTGTTTGTTGGTTTCCGGCTAAGCTCTAACGATTTCACTGAGCTCGCAGGACCTCCCTGTGATTGCCATAGGCTCCCCTTCCTCGCTGCTGTAGAGAAGTGGCTTTAAAGCATAAATACTCTGCAATGCTCTGATTTCTATAATCCATTCATATTTCAAGTCTAAAAACAGTTTTTCTTTGCTGGGTGACTTATTTGCTTGTCATGCTAGTGGGCCACTGGAGTGCTATAAAAGGGCTTTTTGTCTGCTAACTCTTAGCTTCCCCTCCAGGCAGATCCATCATGTTTAAAGGAAGAAAGGGAGGGGCGAGTTCCTTTTGGAGCCAGTAATACTTGGTGCACAAATAAGCTGGCTTTCTGCTTGAGATAGGGCAGGGGTTCTTAAACTGGGGGTCAGGACCCCCCAGGGGGTCGTAAGGTTATTGCATGGGGGGGTCGTGAGCTGTCAGCCTCCACCCTGTTTTGCATCCAGCATTTATAATGGTGTTAAATATGTAAAAAAGTGTTTTTAATTTATAAGGGGGGGGCGGGGTTGAACCCAGAGGCTTGCTATGTGAAAGGGGTCACCAGTACACAAGTTTGAGAACCACTGAGATAGGGGATCCTTGAGCTCCTGTCTTTCCTTTATTGGGGTAGGGTGCGGGAGGGGGAGGTTTTTTGTCCAAGATCTGGGGTGTATTATGTTTAACAGTGGATCCGAGAATAACCCTGTGTCCTGCCCGTATGATCGTCTATCTTTTCACGAGTGAGGGAAGGTTTGTGGGGTGAGACCAGAGGCAGAAGTTGTCTTGGGAATATAGTCTAATTCCATCAATAAATTTAAAAAAAAATATTTTTTTTTAAATTTTGGATTCTGGCTGACACATCCTATTTGGTATCGTACAGATTGTCTCTTACCGTGGGAGGCAAACCCTTATTACTCTTTGTCATTCACTAACTGCTGTATGCTGCTTTTTAATGAGGCAGCACTTGCTACTGCAAGTGACCTGATTCTAAGCATGCACATGTCTTCTGAGTCTCTGCTGCTCCCAGTATTGCTGCTGGACAGCCCTTCCTTGGCAGGGGTGGGGGAGAGGAGGGCTGTTTAAAGGAGCCTAAGGGAGTTAGGTGCCAAACTCCCATTTTAAATTGGAATGGAATGCTAGGATTTTCAATGGGGCTAAGTCTTGAAAACGTCTTTGTCACATCCCAACAATATTGAGATAAGGGGCAACGTTCATTTTGGTGGTAAAAGCCTGTAAAAATTCCAGCTTGGAGTCTGACCCTTTTTTGCTCAGTGATGGATTTGTTCTCCATGGAGCAGGAGCTCATTAGCGAAAACATTGGCAGATTATTTATTTGTTGGCAAACTGTACCCATTTTGTCACCTTTGTTTAAATGAACACACGTGTTTCAGTTTAGACTAGGTTCGCCTTTCGTTGCGAATGGTGTATACCCAGGTCCAGTCAGGCCAGGGCCTTAAGTCCCAAGTAACACCATTCCCTCTCAGGGCATAGTCCTGTTTTTCAGCCACCTTTTTGGCCAAATCATTTGACTTTGTTTTTGTGAAATTGAGATAAATATGAAAAGCTGGAGCTGCTGAAGTGTTCCCACAATTCCCCTGATCACTCTTCCTGTCAGTCGAGCCTGCAGGATGTGGAAGGAGTGATAGCTCAGTGGTTTGAGCACTGGCCTGCTAAACGCAGGGTTGCGAGTGCAATCCTTCAGGGGGGCCATTTAGGGATCAAAATTGGAGATTGGTCCTGCTTTGAGCAGGGGGTTGGACTAGATGACCTCCTGAGGTCCCTTCCAACCCTGATATTCTATGTGGGAAGACGCTCTGAAAATTGGGATTGTGATGGATCAGGAATGTGACGCTTGTCACTGGACCACAAGAGATTTAAATGTCCCTGTAATAACAAGCATGGTATTTTAAACCTGCCTGGGAAACCATCATTTTTTACAACCTCTAGTTGGGCATAACTTCCTCCCCGGGCTTCCAGATTCCACGAGTGAGGTGAATGCTCAGTGGGCCTGATCTAATCCACCCCAGAATCAGTGGGAGTTGTCTGTTGATCTCAGAGGGCTGTGTGGATTGGTCTCCCTGGGTGCCCTGCGTTCACTGGTGAAGCACCAAAAAGCTGTCTAGTGTTGGTCCAGCTTCACCTTGATTTTTTATTTTTATTTTTTTCCTGAAGCAACTCAAGGTGAAAATGCAGGGAAACCTGTGTGAAGTGAACCCACCACAAAGGTCGGCTGAAATGTAAAGGCAAAGGGTTTCCGAGTAGCTTTCTTTGCGTTGAGATTCTTAAGCCAAAGATTTCCTTATAGGTCTGCCAGTGGGCTTTTTAACATGCATCTCCACTTGCGTATTTGTTACACGTACCCAGTGCTTGTGACGGGGGCTCAGAGCAGCACCCTGATCTCTGAAATTACTGCCGCACAAGAAAGGTTGCAGGCTCAGTTGGCAGCATTAACCGCTTTCTGCTGGGGGATTGCAGACCCCTTAGTGGTGACTATTAGCCTCCCGTTACATAGTTAGCCCAGAACTAGAAGGAACAGGAAGCCAGGGAGGTCTCCAAAGGGAAGCTCAGAAGGTGAGCTGTGCTGTGCTGAGGAAGGACACTGGTTGGAAAGCTCCTGCTACGAGATGCCTGTGTCCCATTGGGTGTATAAAAGAGCAGGGTAATAAGAGGTACGTGTGGTGAAAGGAGGACAGCCTGGGCCCATTTCATGACTGAGGTGACAGAAACCGTCTAGACCGCCCGACACAGGGGGCAGCGACGGAGATGGCGCTCTTTGAAAAAATCTCTCGAGTGCCTCAGAGAGACGAAGTATCTGAGCGTCTCTGCACAGGGTCAAAGCCGTAGCTAAGCTCCCTTTTTGTTGTTGTGCTTAAATAAAAGTAACTCCTGAGCAGATGGAAACATTAGCATCAGAGAGCTCGTGTGCCTTTGTGTTTTAATGTCCGTTCCCTTAACAGCTGGAGAGCGTCATTATGAAGCTCTGGTTTCAGAGTAGCAGCCGTGTTAGTCTGTATTCGCAAAAAGAAAAGGAGTACTTGTGGCACCTTAGAGACTAACAAATTTATTAGAGCATAAGCTTTCGTGAGCTACAGCTCACTTCATCGGATGCATTTGGTGGAAAAAACAGAGGAGAGATTTATATACATACACACAGTGTATATAAATCTCTCCTCTGTTTTTTCCACCAAATGCATCCGATGAAGTGAGCTGTAGCTCACGAAAGCTTATGCTCTAATAAATTTGTTAGTCTCTAAGGTGCCACAAGTACTCCTTTTCTTATTATGAAGCTCTTTCTTTTAAAAAAGATCTCAGGAGTCAGCCTGGCTGGGGCAGCATTAGAGAACTCTTCAGGCCGCTTCTGGGTGCTCTACGTCACAGAATATTCTGTGCTTTATAGATTCATAAATACTAAGGTCAGAAGGAACCATTCTGATCATCTAGTCCGACCTCCTGCACAGCGCAGGCCACAGAATCTCACCCACCCACTCCTACAAAAAACCTCACCTATGTCTGAGCTATTGAAGTCCTTAAATCATGGTTTAAAGTCTTCAAGGAGCAGAGAAGCCTCCCTCAAGTCACCCATGCCCCATGCTACAGAGGAAGGCGAAAAACCTCCAGGGCCTCTTCCAATCTGCCCTGGAGGAAAATTCCTTCCCGACCCCAAATATGGCGATCAGCTAAACCCTGAGCATATGGGCAAGATTCACCAGCCAGATACCCAGGAAAGAATTTTCTATAGTAACTCAGATTCCATCCATCTAATATCCCATCTCAGGGGATTAGTCCTATTTACCCTGAATATTTAAAGATCAATTACTTACCAAAATCCCATTATCCCATCATACCATCTCCTCCATAAACTTATCGAGTAGAATCTTAAAACCAGATAGATCTTTTGCCCCCACTGCTTCCCTTGGAAGGCTATTCCAAAACTTCACTCCTCTGATGGTTAGAAACCTTCGTCTAATTTCAAGTCTAAACTTCCTGGTGGCCAGTTTATACCCATTGGTGCTGAGCTGAAATAATTCCTCTCCCTCTCCTGTATTTATCCCTCTGATATATTTATAGAGAGCAATCCTATCTCCCCTCAACCTTCTTTTAGTTAGGCTAAACAAGCCAAGCTTCTTGAGTCTCCTTTCATAAGACAAGTTTTCCATTCCTCGGATCATCCTAGTAGCCCTTCTCTGTACTTTTTCCAGTTTGAATTCATCCTTTTTAAACATGGGAGACCAGAACTGCACACAGTATTCTAGGTGAGGTCTCACCAGTGCCTTGTATAATGGTACTAAAACCTCCTTATCCCTACTGGAAATGCCTCTCCTGATGCATCCCAAAACCGCATTAGCTTTTTTCACAGCCATATCACATTGGCAGCTCATAGTCATCCTATGATCAACCAATACTCCAAGGTCCTTCTCTTCCGTTATTTCTAATTGATGCGTCCCCAGCTTATAACTAAAATTCTTGTTGTTAATCCCTAAATGCATAACCTTACACTTCTCACTATTAAATTTCATCCTATTACTATTACTCCAGTTTACAAGGTCATCCAGATCCTCCTGTATAATATCCCGATCCTTCTCTAAATTGGCAATACCTCCCAGCTTTGTATCATCTGCTAACTTTATTAGCACACTCCCACTTTTTGTGGCAAGGTCAGTAATAAAAAGATTAAATAAGATTGGTCCCAAAACCGATCCCTGAGGAACTCCACTGGTAACCTCCCTCCAACCTGACAGTTCTCCTTTCAGTAGGACCCGTTGCAGTCTCCCCTTTAACCAGTTCCTTATCCACCTTTTGATATTTCCAAGGTTGCCTTGGAAAAATCCAAGCGGTATCTAGTTTTGTAACTCGTGTAAATTACATCAACTAGCCAGGAAATTTGTGCAGCTCTGCAAAGCAGCGGGGCTTTTAAGCAAAGGAAGAGACCAAAATAACTAACAATTGATTGAGTTTGTTTTGTTTTAAAAGGCCAGAAAGGGATTGTCTAGTCTGACCTATAGAACATAGGGCATAGAATTTCACCCACTTACCCCTGCATCAAGCCCAGCAATGGTTGCATCCTTCTCAGGTTCTTGTATGGTGCCCATTGTCATGGCTAACATCTGTCACTTGTAGTTCTTTTCCCCCTTTCTTCCACTCTGTGCATGTGCTAGCCCAGCAAGGTAGCCCATGATCCAAGGTGAAGACAGCAAATAGCTCTCGGATGGGTCCTCTCTCGGACACCTGTAATGGAAGAGATGCAGATTCTTGGCCATCCTTCCCTCTCTAGGTGTCATATCTTGGAATAAGTTCATGCCAAATTGAACTGTTTTGATTTTTTTAGAGTGATTTAAATCCTCAGCACCGGAGGGCTGGATCTGTATACCAGTCAGCTTCGGTCACTCGTGTGCTGTCGGCGTGGTTGTTGAAGCTTCACGTTCTCAATTGTCAGCAATTAGGTACTGTATGTGTGTTAGAACTTTCCTTACTCATCTTTATATATGGCAAAAGCAATCGGCGGTCTGTGAGAACAGCCACGTGAATATGAAATGGCCAGAACCCGTGCGTTTTTATTTAGGTTGCATATTACCGTCACTTTCTGGCAGACAAAATACTCCATGGCGTTGCCATTTCAGATCCAAGTTGTCTGGGGTAGCAAGCGCTGGCGTATCCTCCAGTGCATTACTTGAAGCTGCTGTGGCATCTCAAGGTCTACTTGCATGAGGAGTGGTTGGTTGCAGCGAGTGGGGGGCCAGAATTGGAGGCTTCTCTATGAAACTGGGCTTTGCTCATCTTGTAAGGAGACCTCAACACTGAAATTTCCTCTGGTTTCATGTAGATCTTTCTCTGAATCCCACTTTCTGGTAGTGGGCAAAATGGTTTGTAACAAGTTCATGTAAACCTCAGGGTATGTGTGCTAATGAGAATTGAAAGCAGAATAGGGGTGTTTGTTTTGTTTTTTGCATGACAGTGGGTTTAATTTTGATTGTCTCAAGTAGGAAGTTAGTGTTGGGGTTTTGGGCTGGAGACAGTTTTGTTTTTACCAGAGCTGTTTTGAAAGCAGAAATCACTAAATTTCATTTCCATTGAACTTTCATTTCAGTTGAAACTCTTCTCCCCAGTTCCAGTTATTATGTGTCATGCGTCCTGGTCCACCAACACAGTTTTTAATCCACGTGGCAGTGATTCCAGCCCTTTCATTTACCTGGTGATGTCCAAAGCAAGGAAACTCCCTTTGGGAACATGTCATTTCTAATAACCTACCAGGACACGTTTGCATAGGTGGGGAAATGGATGACTCACCTGACAGACCTTTTCTATCTCTAGTATCGGATTTTTTTTTTAATTTTTTTGACACTCATAATTTTGAAGAGCTCTGTGTATGGTCGCACTGACCTTGGGACAGCTAGACAAAGCTGTATGGAATCCATTTAATGAAAATTTTTGAGCTGTATCTACTCTGGATTTTGAAGACAAAGTTCTGGCATTTTTTTCAAAATATTGTACTAGGTAGGGATATTCTTTCAGAGGTGTGCAGGGGATTTCTATAGGTGAACTCTAATAGTGCCACTGGGACTTAAGCAGGGTAAATTCCCTGTTGATGGAAGAATGTGCTCCAACGGGTGAGTGCGTGCGTGGGTATGTTCTGCCTTTTTGTATTCTAGATTTCTTCAGGTCACTTTCAGATGCTAGGTTTAAAGAAATTTTGTGCTGGACAAAGCTCTTAAAATCTGCAGCATCCATCAATTTAAAACCAATGCTTACGCTGTTCCTACCCTCCTCCTGTGAATCAGTGAGTCTGTACGTGTGGAAACCTGGCAAGACTCTGTCATCAGCAGCTGACTGTAACGGAACAGCAGGAGTCAGTGGAGGAAGAAAGGAGACGGACTGAGATGTCTGAGACACCGCTGTCTGAACGAGTAGAAAAGGGAATGCAACAGATTATCGGCAAATGACATTTCTGGGGTACGAATGTTCTCCTCTCTCATGTTCAATCGAGTATGAAAGTTTTCCCTGTCAAGGGTTTTGACCCCCCTGGCCTCAGGAACTGTCTGTGGAAGAGCAACTGCTTCTGTGAGATCTTGCTCAGTTCCTCTTCAGACTTTTGGGGTATTTTCAGGTGAAATCGAGAGTGATGCAGAAACTGCAAGCATGCTTAAGCAACATACTGTGTGCTGAGGTACTAGCTCAGGGATCCAGCAGAATTGACAGGGAGATGCTAACCATTGTGCATGCCAATGATCGCTCCATTCTTCCGCAGACTTCTGGGCAGCCTCTTAACACTGGATGAATTTTGAGTTTCTGGCTAGAGCTGGAACAATAAAGACTCAAACCTCAACATGCATTCCGGGTGCCCAGTTTCTCTCCAGCAGCACTGAGCTCTTGGCAAGGACCAGACCTTGCCTTGACTCGCTCTGGGCCTCAGAGCAGTTATTTGCAGAAGAAGTTGCATAAATTGAATAAACGATCTGGTTAAATAGGTAATGAAGTTAGCAGGGTGCCAAATTAAATTAAATTCAAAATTATGAGTGGATGATGCCTGCTTAATAATTTGAGCAGTTTTGTCTTTTAGATATATTACTCTATACTGCCCTCCTGAAAGAGATTACCCCACTGGCTCAAGCCTAATGAGTGTTGGCACCACAATCCAGCACTTTTTTTAACTTCAGTGTGTTTCAAGTGTTTCCTGACACACACACTCTCTCTTTTTTTCTTTTTAACACTGCCCAAGTTTTCAGCAGTGTTATTTGCTATTTGTTACCTAGGAGTATAGGAGGGGCTTCATAGATTTGCATTTTTATTAAATTAATATTTTCCCCCACAGATTGTCCTGATGCTTTTGCATCCACTTTTCCTGCTCTATGGGAAGACCCTGACAGTTGTAAAAATTCAGCCCACTGTGTTACCAATAATGGTTAGACAAAGAGTTTGGCCTCCTGGATTCTGGTCCTTGATCTGTTTGCAACATTGTGACCTTGTACAAATTGCCTCAACACCCTGGTCCTCAGTTTCCCCATCCGTACTTGGATAAAGATACTTCCCTTCTAGGGAGTTTGCAAGATTTAATTCCCGAATGACTTTAAGTGCTTGGAGATCCTCTGATGAAGGGCGTTGTAGAATTGGAAATTATTATTTATTAAGAGAAATTTTGTGCGAAACAATCCTTGACTGGCTAGGGTGTGGAGTTGGATCAGACAAGATGACTTATCATGTCATTAAAAGATTTTTTTTTTCAATCTAATTTCAATATTTCTAGAATTCGTTTAACCAGCAGCACTTTGAGGTGCTTGTCAGTACATCTCTTGAAATGAGCATTAGGCTAAGGCAGAAAAAGTATTTGAGAAGTGAGAAAAAGCCACTGATATTACAGACACTTGAGATGTCAGCAGCCATCATGTCTGCCAAAGGAAATTCCTCTCTTGACAAATTGTTGCTACTGTACTATCTCTGTTGCATATGCATACGGTCAGGCGTTCATTGCATTTCTAAGACAGCTTGTCAAGGCTGAAGTGTGTCTGTGAATAAGCAACTAGTGACCTTTGTGGCAATATGATCTCAATAGATGTGCGTGTGATAGTTACTATTATCCTAATGGGTTTCAGAGTAGCAGCTGTGTTAGTCTGTATTCGCAAAAAAGAAAAGGAGGACTTGTGGCACCTTAGAGACTAACAAATTTATTTGAGCATAAGCTTTTGTGAGCTACAGCTCACTTCATCGGCTGCATTCGGTGGAAAATTATCCAAATGATCACTCCACCCCTCCTGAAGAAGATAATTTAGACTCAAGGACCTGAACTAGGTGATAGGATAAGTTTTGCATTACAAGTGAGGTTGTGCTGACTTTTAGAAGTAGGGATGATTTGGTGGTGGGCAGGGTTAGGGGAACATGACTGCCAGCCACTGGTCTGTCTTTATTTGTATTGAGGTAGCACCTAGGAGCCTCAATCATAGATAAAGACTCCATTGTGCTAGGTGAGGAGACCGTAGTCAGAGAGACCCACATTGTGTGGTACATTTGGGGAAGGAGACGCTTGGTACAGTTGAATCTGAGGCTGAATTGTTGGTAGAAAATATCTGGAGCTCCAGTCATAGTGACCGGGTGATGGAAGAATGTTGATGCATTAGAGGCGCTCAGTGAAGCACACTAGAAAAGAGGCTTCCAGATAACTGACCGAAAACCCTGCAAGGAGTGAGTTATCCTGGCTGGATTACAGACCTGCAATAAAAAATTGCATCACACATCTCAAGGTCCTTCTCAAACGTCTCCACACCTTGGAGCGTCTCATGTTACTGCCCTACACCCTTGTAACTCTCTGAAAGAGGCAGTCATCTCTGCCACCATCTTACACATGGAAATGATGGCTCATTCTCAGCCTTGGCCAAAGTTATTGAAGGGCATCAATAGAGCCAGGAATAGGCCAAGTCCCAGTGCTTGCTATAACTGGTAGACTTGTATGTCGGTCAAATGCGCCGTGCCTGGGGGATTCTGGGCTCCTAATGAAGTGGTGTTTTGAGAGACAAATCCTGTCAAAACAAGGTGACCTAATAATTGCCAAATCAGATACAGGGAAAAATCTCACGTCCCAAAACAAATAAAGGAGGGGAAAAAAATGGTGTTACCTAAGTCATTCAACACAATGGAAATGTATACCTTGAAAACCACCTCCCTTCCAGTGCCTACTGACTAGAAAGAGACAAGGTGGTTTGCATCTGGCAAGGAGGACTTGCCTGTTAGTCATTTTGTGTGTGTGTGTGAGAGAGAGAGAGAGAGAGAGAGAGAGAGAGAGAGATTCTGGACTCTCAGGGCTTTGAGCCTCCTTTCCTCTGAGTTTATGGTTTGGTGAGGTCAGCAGCTCCTGTGCCATAGATCTCATTTGCTGTAACAGGACCTGGGGTCATCAGGCTGCTCCTCAGCAAGTTTATCCTATATTTTAGTCTTTGAATGTCAGGGCTAAGACGTTCCAGATATCACGCCTGTCCCTGAGAATAATGCATTGCTAGCCTGTGTCCCCTTTGGGTCGCACTGCAGGGTTCTCTGAGGGAAATCTTTCCGCCGTGGATGGGTGTTTAATGTTAATGTAACAGAGGGAGGATAACATTAATTTGGCACAGAGGGTGATTAGAGTGATTACATCAGTCAGGAGAGGCCAGCTTCTGCTCCCACATCTCTAGATATTTCCTACCTGTTACCGTGGGTAGGATTTTCAAAAGCACTTGGCATTGGCTTAATTTAGCTCCCAGGGGCGTGAAAGATAAAATTCTCATGGATGCCGGTGGGAGTAGAGCGCTTTTGATAATCGCCACTCTTGTCTTCATTACTTTCAGCTGTGATGGATGTCTTTTGAAGTGAGCAGGACAAATGGACATGGTGTTAAATAGAGTATCCTGGTTTTTGTTTGGGTTTGTCTTATTTATTTATGCTATTGGCTGGGGTTTTTTTTCCACGCTTTCACAAATTGTGAGCTTCTTATGAAATATGGAGCTGTTTAAAAACGGACCTCAGCTGCTCCAGCCCTGCATCAGCAAGGATGTGGCAGAAGGAAAGGGAATGATAGATGGCTGTTTAGCTGTGATATTTTTCTTCCCTTCATTGGTATTGTCATATTGTGCAAACAAAAGGCCTGACCAAGCACAGACTGGGAAAGTGTAGCATTTTAATGTTCCATTGTGCTCATAGAATCATGAGAGTTAGTGAAAGCTGTGAATGGGACTTTCGTTTTCAGGACTCTGATATCTCTAGATCATCTCTCCCAGGAAGTATGTTTTGGGTTTCTGCTATTATTTCTCAATGTGATTTCCTCCACTCCCCTTAAACTAAGGAAAATGTGTGTCTGTCTGTCTCAGGGGAAACTCTGCTGTATTATACAGGAAAGCTCTGTTGCAGTACATATTTAGGGGAGAGATTAGATGCCAAATTAACACTGACTTTCAGTGGGCTTTGGACACCCAACTTCTGAAGGTTCTTTTGAAAATCCCGGCCTGACTACAAAAAAATGAGGTACATCACCATTGCACGAGGACCGACCAGGAAGAGCCTACACAGCCTGCTTACTATTAAAATTGTACAATGGTTGTAAATGTTTAATAGAGAAAAACAAATTGTTTGGTGTATGTTTTCCTGCTAGTTCCTAATTTCTGAAGAAGGTGGAGAAACCATGGATGGTTCCTTAAAATTGCTAATGGGCTTAATTCATTGACTTTTAGTGGGATTATGCCAGGGAAGAATTTTGTCTCGATAATAGTCTACAAATATTTGAATGGTGGATACCAAGGAGGGAGAGGAACTGCGTAGATTTATAGAAGAGGTAAGAACTAGAGCTAATGAGATGAAGTGTAACATTTTCAAGAGCACTCAGTCCCATTGTCAGAAGTGCCTTTAATCACTTAGGAGTGTAAATCCCATTGAGAGTCAACAGGACTTGGGCACTTTGGAAAATGTTCCCCCAAATTACTAAAAGAAATGTCTGTCTAATCCATCCTGATTATTTACAGCACGCATATCACCATGGTATCAGAGAGTGATATGTTTAGGCTGAATATCAGGAGGAATTTCCTGATAGTGAGACCTTCTATGGAGGAAGAGATGGAATCCTCATTACTACTTAAATTAGGTTGATATACGCTAGGAAATCTGGAGGATCAAACTCCCGGTGGGCCTTTTCCAGATTAACTGGTATCCTTTTGTCTCAAATGCCTGTGATTTTTAGGTCATGGTTTTATGCAGAGATTGACATCCAATGGGACTTGATGGGAGTAAACAAGGTCAGAGTTTGGGCAGATCTAACTTTATTTTACCATAAGGCATGACGATAGAAATGGTCCTTGGGAGCCTTGCTAGGGAATATTTTCTAGAATGGCTTTGGAAGCAGAATCAGAAGGCCAGAGTTGCAGCTTGTGGCAATGACAGGGTGTTTAAGCAATGGTTACTTCATCGAGTCTGAGATTCTTCTTTCTGCATGGCCCTTGGAGATCGCGGAGATTGACTTACTATAAAAACTGACTTCCTTCCAAACAAAAAGTTCTCTCCAGAAGATTGGAAGCAGACATGATTGTAAGCTATCGACCTTTCACAGCTGGGGGAAAACATTCAGCAAAGAGGATTTGAACATGCCTAGAGTGAATTGGAATGTGCCAGAGCAGGTGTGTTAAACAATAAATCCCGTCAGCTGCCCGCACTCAGTTACAAGGGTGAGCCACTAGAGAGAGAAGTCCCAGCGCTGTTCATTAGGATCTTTGCTCAGTCATCGAAAGAGACTTGTGGAGCCTGTTGATCACTGTCCCACCGATCACAATGCTGGTGTAGGTGAAGTTAATTTGGTGACATGGCAGACAGCTCTGAGGAAGCTACCATATGACACTCCTTAATTTCACCGTAGTTAATTTTGCAAGGTTCTATCAAGTAAGGTTCTAGAACCAGAAGATAAATGCGGCTACGTTGAGAAGACATGGTTACTTATAGAATGCTGGAACTGAATAGCTGGAATGCTTTAGCTCCTTTTGAGGACCCACATGGTCACATTTAACAGGGACCATATTCAGCAATGAGGGTAATTATCCATTGGAAGAGATTACTAAGGGATGTGGTAAATTCTCCATTACTTGGGGTCTTTAAATCAGGAGTGGGGTTGGGGGGTGTGTGTGTGTGTGTGTGTTATGCTCTAGGTCAACCACAAGTAGTTGTGTTTAGATGCCGGAATTACTGGGTGAAATTCTGTGGCGTGTGTTCTTCCGAAGATCAGGCTAGATGCTTATGTAACTATTCCTTTGGCTGTTGTAATTGTGCTATGCAGTGTTGATGAGGTGGTAGATGTATGCTTATATAACTAAATAGCTTGTGGTACCAAGTGACTTATGGTCATAGGCTCTCCACAAAGGGTCCTGAAATGATGTAATCTTAAAGAAAACACCAGCATGTAAACGGGTGGTTGTTAACCATGTAGACCAGAGATCGAATGAATCTCATAAGGGAAAAATGCATTTATTAGTGATAGTCACAGATGAATATATGAAAATTTAATATGAGACCGTTTACTAAGATCAAAATGAGTTGCTGGGCAGCTACATTATTAAGGAAGCCAAAAGCAACGTCTGAGACTGATGTCTAAACCAGTTAGAAATTATTCGTGTACATGCAATTAACCTAGACAGCTGTGGAAAAATGTAGTATGCTTTAAACAAAACAAAATACTTTTGTTTTTACTAAAATTTGTTGTGTTTTTTTTAAGCTTTATTTTAATTGAGAGATTTCCATGTCTCTCATTCAAATAATGAAAAATATATTCAAACATTTTTCATTCCTAATTGAGCCTGTAACTTTGATTAAGGGCCTGCAAGTTGAAGGTTGCTACTCTGGTTAAATGATCTCCGTGTTTGATCTCTGGTAGTTTGGAGCTGAATCTTCCAATTGAATCTATTATGGAAATTCTCTTCATTTATCTCTAGGTCAGCTCCTATATCAAAGTTGTTACAAGGCTGGGGTTTATTTTTGGCCTGGGCACACAGAAGATAAACATGTTTTGTTTCTAATATTAGGATCCTGCTCTAACACTACATGGATTGGCTAAGCCCTTATAGACAAGATATTGAAGCATATGACTTGATCTGTGACGTCCTTATTCAACCTGTCCCTGCAATATTCCTAGCCTTTGTCATAACGTTCCTCTTCTAAGCACATAGGGTGCACTGGGTCCAAGCAAATGGAGCATTAGGGTATAAGAGATGGGCTTCAGCTGGAGATGAAATGAAAATGATGGTGCATGTAGGAAATGTATTTTATTATATGGACAAGGCACTCCCCTATTAATTTTTCTTTCTTGCTGGGAGATTTCTGTTTAGGATTCTGCAAATAAGGGCATGCTGATTTGGGATTTAGTTCTGAGTATTGACCATTCAGTATTGAATATTAGGCTCTTGGTTTGTCATTTCCTGAACAGAGGAGGCTGGGGCCTCTCTGGAGTATTCAGCCTCCAGCTGAGAAACACCAATTACCACAACTTCTGAGCCAGTGGTGGCTGTGTGTCTCATGCCTGTTTATGGCTCTGTGTATCTTGTGGCCATACCTTATAGTTCACCTACCTCCTGTTATACTTCCCAGTCTCGTGCATCCAGCATGGAATGATTTTTTTTTTTTTTTTTTGTCTTCCTAAGGATTTGTTCTGTTGCTGGTCGTATATTTCTATTGATTTTTCTCAGTGATCTCTTCCATTGCTTACTAGATTTTTCCCAGTTTGGTTTCATTTATTTGGTCATTATGGCTTCCATTCCTGGATTGTAACAAGTTGATGAACAAAACTTATCAGAGACTATATCTAACCCATAAAGAAAAGGAGTACTTGTGGCACCTTAGAGACTAACAAATTTATTAGAGCATAAGCTTTCGTGAGCTACAGCTCACTTCATCGGATGCATTCATCTAACCCATGTCACTGATACTCATTTAAAAGATTCCTTTTTTAAAAATAAGGTGTTTTTCAAATAATATAACATAGGCAAGGCATTTCCCAAGGGCTTGCTCCAAAGTTCATTGAAATCACTGGAAAGACTCTACTGCTTTGAGTGAGCTTTGGATCAGGCCCCTAATTTTTCTGTGTGTGTGTGTGTGTGTGTGTGTGTGTGCACGCGCGTGCATGCAGATTATTTCTCTGAGGCAAAATTTATTTTCTTTCTCTTTTAATCTGGGTTGATTTGATCTCCCCCCCCCCCCCGAAATGGTTGGCAAAGCATGGTTTTTGTTTGTGGGTAAATTTTTAATCCCATTTGCTGGAATTATGGGGCTCAGAACAACATACAATTGAAAATCTTCCCTGCGAATTGGTGTTAGACTGAATTAGATGCATATTGTTCTGGGCATCCCAGCTGTTGAGTTGAGCCTTGAGTAGCTCTATTTCTTTCCTTTCCTGGTCCACTCCCAATAGGCCGCCCCTTGTAAATATAGGGTTGCCAACCCTCTTGGATTGGCCTGGAGTCTCCCAGAAACAGCACTGGTCTCCCAATGACTATTGAAAGCAATCTGGGAGATTTTAATAGGATATTTTAAGAAAATGACATTGTCATGCTGGGGGGGAATCTCCCGGAATAGCTTCAGTCAGAGCCTGCAACCCTACATTATTAATAGGGAGTTGGGGGAAGGAATGTGGGTCACTTTATTTCCTTGTTTTGCTTTTGTTTATATTTTGATGCCAGAATATGCTGCCTTCTGTAATACAGAAGCAAAACTTAATACAAGCAAAAGATCATTTTAGCTACTGACTATACTGCAACAGTGATTTGGTTAAATAATTACTCCTTGAAGATGGTTTGTGACAAGGGGGTAGTTTGTTGGGGAAATTAAACAATCATCATGTCTCTTACTAATTGTCAAAAATTCCATCATTTTAAAAATGTATCTCAATCTATTTTTAGAACATAAGTGACTGAACAATATAATTAGCTTAGGATGCTGCTTGGGATAATTAGCGGAGTTTTCTACAAATTTCAACACTTGGGGTTTTTTGTTGTTGTTGTATTTTATTTAAAAAAAAATAAAAACATCTTGCATTTGGTAGAACTGCTGTGAGTAACCAGAGAGAAAGTCCATGAAAATCACTGAGATATAAGGTGTTATCGCTGGAAAAAAGATGATAGTGGTAATGTGTGGACGCTGCAGTTTATTGGTGCCCAGGCTGACATTTTTTTCCTCTGAGTTAGTCCTTTTCCATTTCTGGAATTGCTCCTCGCCTCCTCTGCTGAACTGTGTTGGAACATACAGTCATTGTGATTTGTGAATTACTCTTCCTAGGGAATGCTCCACCTCCAATACAAGAAGCTGGTAAACCTACAATTTTGTGATTTTAATAATTGGTATAATAAAAATGCTTAAGGCATTTTTAGCCTTTTGAGGAGCATGTTAGTAGATAGAAAAGGAGTACTTGTGGCACCTTATTTACCAAATTTGTTAGTCTCTAAGGTGCCACAAGTACTCCTTTTCTTTTTGCGAATACAGACTAACACAGCTGCTACTCTGAAACCTGTTAGTAGATGACTCCCAGCTAGAACAATGCAGCATTGATCTTTCCAGGGAACCATTTCACCAGATATCTTGTATCCCAGGTTTCAAACATATTCATAGTGTGGATTGCATCTTAATACTGAGATTGACTCATGGACACATCCCTTCTCATTTGTGATCCTGTGAACCACCTCCGCTGCACTCTGCCATTTCAGAACACCCCTATGGCAATGGCAATGTTTTCGTGAAGAAGTATTTAATAAATGTCTTTGGCTGCCTTGTTAGAAGCTAGAAATGCAGAGACTTGTGACTAGGCAGCTCTCTGTGGACCACCAGGAAATGGTCTCTAGGCCACTTGTAGTGGATAGGCCAAAGTTTTTGAAGACTGACGGTGAAACGCTGGACACACTGAAAACGGTAGCAAAGCTCCTATTGACTTCAGAGGGACTTGACTCTAAGTTCTACCCAAAATAAAATATAATTTTCCCTTCTAAGGTTGTCTGCAGGGATTGAGCCTGCAACTTCTAAATCAGAAAGCATGAGCTTCTACTGCCTGAGATGAAGGACAAAATTTATTATAATGATGGCAATAGCTGACACAATTCTCTACATGGTTCAGCACCTAGAGGGAGGCAAAGTCCCACACTGGATTAATATGGGTCACACCCACAATAATTTGGCTTTTGGTTCTGTAATGTTTTTAATAATGACTAGGGCTCTTGTTTCTTATGTTCCTGGTAGTTTTCTGCAGTTAGATTCTTTTTATATATTGGTTTGTCCTAGTTATCAGTGGATTATATTCAGGGCTAGCTCCCATACTTATGGAATGTACATTTTACTAACCTTGAGGCTCTTTCAAAAATGCATCCTATTAGGAAGTAGCATTGGTCACAGTTTCTTTTGAATGGAGAAATTCTTGGGTTTGAGGGAAAAATCATTATTTAATGTTTTAAAGGTGAATAAAGAAATTGAGAGAGAATGGAGATGAGGTCATTTTTTTGTTTTGTTTTTGTTTTTTGTTTTAATTGGACCAGCAGCTGATGGTGAAAGAGACAAGCTTTTGAGCATCAAAGAGCTCTTCTTCAGGTTGAGCCAATAAAAGATATTACCTCACTGACCTTGTTTTTCCTCATATCTTGGGTTCAGCTCTACTACAACAGTGCAAAAAATAAAAGTTAGTAATGTTTTAATGTTTTACACATGCCCCAGAGTGGGAAGGTTTTGTTTTTTTTTTTTAAATTTAACAATGGGAGTTGGAGCAACTCCAGAGCTATAAAGAAAAGTCTCCTTAATTATGATTTTAAGCTGAAGGAACAGTTTCCATGGACAGTAGGATACTATTTAAAGTTTTAGCAATGCTTTGTAGTTTTAAATCTTTATTCCCCCTCTGAGATCAGACCTCCATGCATGGGGTTGTCTTTTGGATGCTTCTGACTTCAGAAGAAAAGTTGGCCTATGCCAGAATAGCAAGATTCTCCCAAAGCTCTTGTTTTCCTTTCTAAAGCCCGTTGTTCCTCTTGAATCTGGTGTGGATTCTATTTGTTGGTTAGCAGGACACCTAAGCATCCTCTTCCCAGATGGATGCCAATGATGTATTGGAACATGGAGGGTTAGACTGCGTCTCGTTGTTCCTCAAGTACGTCAACTTCAGGACAAGATTGGGAGGCACTTGGTAATCCTCTCTTTTTTGGGGGTCATTTTGTGGAAACAAACTTTAAAAGGGGCTGCTGCCTTTGAGTTTCATGTAGTAGACCAAACCGATTCTATTAATAGTTACTCTTGCATTAGAGTCATGTGACCAGAAGTTCATTGGAGTGGGCTGATGTAATTGAGGGCTGAATTAGCCCAATATCTGTTGTATAATGACATGCCTGGTTTTGCTCGCCCTGAAGTCTGTAGGAGAGTTGTACTCTTAGTGGTCCGCATGCCTGTTGTTTGTTGGGGTGAAACTCGGAAAATTCACTAGTTCCCTTCCCTCCCTTCCCCCCCCCAACAAATAACCAGTATGGGACACTTAATATTTATCTCTGGAGGTCTGTCCAGCAGAGAAGTGTTGAAGTCTTTTTAATGATTAAGTCTTCCACTTACGTCACTTCTTAGAAGACGTGCTAGTCTTGCAAGCTAAGATAGAAAAAGATCCGTCGTGTTTCTTTATCACATGTGGACTTTCTTTTCCTGGAAGTGCATTAGCAAAACATGTTTGATTATCTGAGGCAAGACTGCTAATTTTGGCCATTTGGAGGTTTTGCTATACAGGTAGGTGTCATTTAAAAGCTAGCATCTGCCAACACTTACCAAATCCTGGTAAATGCTAAGAGGTGAGGAGAGACCGTCAACTTTTTGTGCAGATGGTAACTGTGAGGATTAGTCAGGGTTTATGATACAAGGTAATGTGGCGCTATATTAAAGATTTTAACAGCAGTACGCTTTAAGTGAGGCCTGCTATTTTGAACACTTCTGCAGTATGCTTCATACAAACCATAAAGATTTTTACTGGTAGAGTGAGCAATTAAACATGAACTACTAGCAGAATTGCCAGCCTCAGGCATCCAAAAAATAAGTAATGCCCTCCCAAAATCATGAGATGGACAAATATAGAAAAAGTTTGTGGGGGGGGGGAGCATGGCTACTATTTTAAGATTGCAAGTTGCAGACAATACACCTGCGTGCGTTTTGAGAGTCCATAATTGTGTCAGCACAGGAAGGAAATGGTTAAAAAGGAGAGGATGTTGAGTTGGGTCAGCCATAAGATCGCTAATTTTTTAGAGGTTTTTTTTTTTTTTAGAGCTGAGCTATAAAAAGGCTAGCAGTATTTCAAGTCTCCCATTGTCTGCTGGAAGCTGGCCAGTGTTACCATGACTACAAGGAATTATTACTCACTGCCAGAGCTGGAGGAAAAGCTCATACTTTGGCTGCAAAACAGGAGGGGTGGACTTATGTAATGCACAATGTTTATAGGCTGAGGCTGGCCAGGAGCATTGAAAAATAATTACAGGCTTTCCATTGCATTTCCAGCTTGGTTTTAAGACTGTGTGGACTCCTTTTTATTTTATTTATTTATTTATTTATTGAAATTGAGGTGGCTAATATTGCACTGGGGTGCCCAGGGTTAGGTAGGTGGCACGCAGATGCTACTAGGTAAGTGGGCTGCTCTTCTGGGGCTGCTCTGAAGTGCTTTGTTTGGGCTGCATTGTGTCTGGGGATCTAAAGTAGGCCATTGGCTTCTGCAAGAAGTTCCTTTGTACCACAGGCACTTGGCCCTGCAGCCGAAAGGCCGTGGTTACAGCAGTGGAGGTTGAGCGCTCACTTCTTCTGGTTCCCCAGAAGTGGCCAGTTGCCTACTTCTTCTTATCTCCTTTCGTGAAAGATTGTGAGTTGCTGCTTCTTATGTGGGTGGATTCTCTCCCCCCCCCCACCTCTCTCTTTTTTGAGGAGGAAAGTTTCTTGAGCCAAGCGTCTTGGTCTGGCTCACTGCAGATGTATTTGTGTGATCACTGCAGTTATTGATGCTTCCTGCTTTTGAGAGGTGGCTCTTGATATATGCATATCATTAATGCTGGTTTGTTCATTCTTGAAGCAGCCTGCAAATGATGGCTTAATTTGGGTTTGCCCAAAACCGCACTGCGATGTGGCTTAACTTAAGACAGGCAGTTGGGAGTTTGCAGCAGCTGTTTCAGTGGAGATGTTGCTTGTAAATTCGGCTCACAAACATAGATGCCAAGTTTGGCAGTGATTTTTTTTTTTTTTTTTTTTTTTTGCTAACTATATGTGCTGTTGTATGGTGGTCATCAGCAAGCCTAATACTCATGTGTTCTTAACATATTATTTACTTTCCTGTGGATTAAGTGCTCCTAAAGATGGGGCATAGGGAGACCTCGATTAAGTGACATTTTTCTTCTAAGTGACCTTGGGCAAATCACTTCCCTTCTCCTGTGAGTCAATTTTGCCATCAAGTAAACGAGTTTGAGATCTAGGGTTCAAAGAACAATATAAGTATGTGAACTGAGATTGTTTTGATGGCGGAAGAGACTGCTTTGCCATCTTGAAAACTTGCTCCTGCAGTTGGAGGAGAATACATATCTCTGGTTTTTAAATTGTGTTTTCAGTGTACAGTGATGCACAATGGTTGTGTTCTAAATCCTTGCTAATCTGCTGGTGCTGTCAGATTCGTCGTCATTGTATAATGTATAAAGATTTACTAGTCGCAGAGCTGTCATGTGGCCTGCACTTCTGTAGACTACAGTACATTTACCTGTACGCTATGCGGTATTATCAATTGAACTACTCCTCTGAGTAAACTTACTGTCGGTTTAGTGTCTGCATGACTGGGCCCTTTTGGCTATAGAGAGAAATGATGAAACTGACTATATCCGTTGTACCAAGTAAACTGACTGCAAAAGTTTTTATTTAGTTAACTTCCATCAGTTATAATAGTAAGCATTATGGAGCTATAAACAACTATAGTGGGTACACAATTTTCAGAGAGCAGTGTAACTTTTCCAGTTGACAGTGTCTCTTGAAATAATACTCAGTTCTCATTACCAGAAAAACATGGGTGTGGAATACACATTAATTCAATCTGTAATGCTGTTCTGTTCTGTAACAGATATTACCACAGATACTGTTGGACTAATGTGGAGTTAGATTTGTTATTTCAAGTTTTATTCCTGGGATTTGTGCCAAGATGAACTGTATGTCCTATTCTTTTGCTAGGACCTGCATGTGTTTATATGTAACATATACATAATATATGTTTGAAACCATAATAGATGTAATTGTATGTGTGCACACATGCGCACTATTTTATGTATATGCAATATTTTATATGTACATCTGTGCACATGTAATATGATTATGTGTAGGTTTCAAAACTGTGGCTCGGTCTGGGCAAAATTAATTATGTGGAACACAGTTATTACTTACCACAGAGTTACATTTGATGGCCTGCTCTGTTACCTGGACTGAAATTGCAGTTGCCAGTTGTAGTTTATGCAGGTAGCTGGCACACAGGAGTAAATTAGGGAAACTTGGAAATTCTTCCCATGCTTATTGGAGCCTCTTAAAACTAAAAGAATATGAAAGATGTTTGCACGGCAGCCCATGATTTCTGCAAGTCCCAGCTGGTGCCGTTTCAGTGTCTTATTTTGAAGCTAGAATGCCCTTACTCCAAGCACTTTGTGAAGCTGCACAGGTGCTATATCAGAAGGCAGGTCTGTTCAGTTTCATGTGGTGGTGTGGGTGTTTTCTTTTTTTTAAGTCTAGTAAAATGGCCTTTTCTCATAAATACAGGGGGTTTTTTTGGTGTGGAAAATGAGTGGTTGGCAATTCGACGCCCCCTCACCCCCTGTTTAGGATGAAGTCATTTATCTCGTAAAGTTTATACTGTGGATTATGAAACGCATTTGTTGCATTCCTGCTTCTCTTAACATGTCTCCCAAGGATTGCTGGAAATAAGTGGGAGACGGTGGAATGTTAGCAGGCTGTAAATGATATTGAAGCAGCATTGCCAGTTGGAAAGGGGCTTGGTTCAATTTGTCTGGGAAAGTTGTGCAGCACTCAGAGAGAGAGGCGTGCGCTGATTCCACTTGCACCAGTGTAAATCGGGAGGGACTGAAGTCACATTGATGTGAAACCAGAATCAGGTCTAAAGAGTCTTGGGCATGGGCAGTGGATGAACCCTGCCTTCGGGGAGGCTAACCTGCTGGTCCCGACCCTTCTTCCTTCCAGCATTCCTCTCCCCCCGCAAGGAACCCCAGCCCGCATGCCCCAACCACCCTTAGCTGCTGGCTGGCCCGAGTTGCCCTGGGTGGTCCTGGCTGCTGGGAGGCCCAAGTGCCAGGCTGCCTGCTAGCTTGAGGGGAGAGGGAGACAGAAGCGGGGCCTCGGGGTGGAACATGGGCTGGGCCACAAGCTGGGTTAAGGGAGGCGTATCCTGCCCTGGCCTTTGATGCCCGCTGCCTAGGGTCTTAGGCCCTGATCCTGCAAACGTTTAATCACCTGCTGAACCATATGTCCATGTTTACTATTCCCATAGACTTCCAAGGGTAAGCACTTGCATGACTGTCTATACAGGAAGCTGGCCTTAGTGAGCATGGTGGGCAACAGTTGCTGCTCCATCTTATGTGCGCTCACTCTCATTAATTCACTTTACCTCTGGAATTTCCTTGGTGCTGTTTAAAAAAACAGGCTTCTAGATTAAGTTGCCAAAGCTCACGACCTAACCTGGAATCCCTCCAAGACTTTTGTCGCTCGTCACGTGGCCGTACAGGGAATAATTTTTTTTTTTTTTAAAGGCTAGTACAGAACTGCTTACACTTTTTGCAATTGCTGTTTCCATGCTTGTCACATGCATTGTGTGCCCAGTGGAATCTTGCTGTGTCTGTGACTTTTGGCTTTCTGTCTTTTTTTTCCTCTCTTCCCTTGGTGACCGATGGGAAAAGGGTGTGCAGGTCACATGCTGGTGTTCGATTTGTCTCTAAAATCTGCAGTGCTTGTGACCATTCAGTGCTCTGGAGGGGGAGGTTGTTGGCTCTTATGTGATCCTGCTTCACAAGGTATATGTGCAAACGGATCAGAAAGGACTGTTTTTAATCTAGGTCTGCTAATTCATGATTTATTGTAACCTGGAGCTGGATATTTGGTGGTATTTGGCTGTAGGTTGGCTCTGGGGGGCTATGGATCGCACAGTGGTGTAATGTGCTCTCTGTTTCCAGGTATCAGTCAGACATCTGGTTAACAGACCTGCGTGTGCACATAGTTTTCATTGCATGGTAGGATAAAATCAGCGATAAAGATGACCAGTTTATAGCTCAAGTCAGCCAAGGCCATGTCTTCACATAGTGTCCCAGTTAAGCCAACGTTTGTCCTACTGAATCATAAACTGGAGGGTTGCAGACTCGCTGTCCCTCATTGTTCGACAGTGGAATGCTTCAGAGGTCATAAAGAGGCTAGTTGTTTGCCTCCAGGAGTTATTGTTTAACATCATTTAGCTCTATCCCCATCCCCTCACCTTGCATCGGGGACACATAATTGGCTAGTAAATTCTGAACTGGAACCCGGAAAATCCAGCTTTCAGAGCTCACTGCTTGCTGGGTTTAAATCAGCAGATAGCGGTGCTGGTGTCTCAAAATTATATTGCCACGATGGTTTTTGTGTGGTATAGGAGTTAATAATAATAATAATAATTAATAATTAATAATAAAAGAGATGGAGACATTCCGAAGGTGGATGAGAAGGGAGTTCAGTATTTTTTAAAAGCAGTTTCAGAAAGATTTACAGATTAACAGATTAAAAGCTGAGTTTTTGTGGGACTGAAAATTTCCATGCTTCGAAAGGGTGTCTGATAACCACTCAGTTGTAACGTATGGCTGAATGGTCCAGTGGATGGGGCTGGCGCTTCAGCCTGCCTTTAATCCTGGCTGTGCCACTGACCTGCTGTTGCTTTGGGCAAGTCACTTCACCTCTTGGCTGCCATTGTTTCTCCTCCTGCCCATTGTCTGCCTGGTCTATTTAGGTTGTAAGATCTTCAGAGAAGGGACTGCCCCATACTGTGTATTTGTGCGGCACCAAGCACAATGGGCTCACAATCAGATGAGATGTCTAGGCGCTACTGAAGTATAAATAACAAGTAAATGTGTGGTAGAGATGTGCAAGAAATATCCTTGGGAAACCTCTTAGCAACGAACCACTGCATTGTGATAAGAATTTAGTGTTTGCTTTACTAGTGCTTCGCACCAGTCCATTAGTGCGATATTTTACAGGCAGCAAAACGTAGCTACCCTATTTGTGGATTTGTCTGTTGGGGAGGCAGGGATCAGCTCGTATCATTGAGCATCAAATGTGAACTCACTTTAAAAGCTAAATAACTGGTGGAAGGGGGCTGAGATCTTGGGCACCAAATTTCCATCCTGAAGATGTTCGACTAGGGAGAGATCACAAGAAGAGTCCCTGATCGAAGCGTTGACAGACCCTCTGCTGTGGTGCCCTGCAAGGAATGTAAAGTACAGGAGAAGACGCTCCATTTACTAATAGTGAATACTTTGGAAGTACAACTATTCTGCATTAAAAAGGAAAATAGTAATATAGCTTTGGATAGAGGAGACCCTATGTGGAATAAATTCTGCATTGCTGTAAGCATATGTAGCTCCTACAGTTGGCATCCTACATGCTCATAGTAGAGTAGACTTAAGCATTATGTGCTGTAGGTGTATGTCTGAAATGTATCCATAATCCTTCCTAGTGCCATGGGCAGAAAAAATGGAGAAGCACAGTTTGAAGTTTGGGGGGAGGGGAGGGCACAAAAAACCTTCTAATTTTTCTGTTAGTTGCAGGTCTTTACGTGCTGGCCAGTCCATTTGAGTTTGTTTTTTAAAAATCTCATTAATAATGGCTGTTCACATCCTGCTGAACTCCAGTGAAGTCTCCATTTCTTTATTTTTCATCTTCATACTTCTCCTTAGTTGTCTTGTTGATGCCGCTGTCGGCATGATACAATCGCCCATTGTTTAGCCTATCTGTCTTTTGCCTCTTTGAAGGAACAGAGGGATCAGGGAACCAGATCTGTTAGTGAAACTGCTCCCCTGGGCTCTTTATAAAGAAATAAAAGGGCTCTCCTTCTCCTACTTGCTTCTCTTTGAGTAGAAGTGCTTTACCCTCTCAGATTCCCTGCAGGCTCCTCATACTGCTAAAATTGAAACATCAAGATGTCTGAGGCAGCAGGAATTAGCATCAGTGTTTTGACACCCGGAGGTACAATTTCTATTAGCTTTTATATAAAAACAACACCAGTTTTGCCAATAGAGTTCTTGTTAAATAATACATGAGGAACCCGTGCCTGACGGTAGGTATTCTTCTTTCACTTGCTTGGATTCTTGGATAATGACTTTTTGTTTTTGCGGCCTTTGAAAATAGATATGACTGAAGTGCTAATTTGGCATGTGTGTGTGAATAAAATCCCAGGGAGAGAGGCAATTATCCTGTTTTTTTAATAAAAATGGAGTGAGGGAAAAGCAATAGCGCTGGCCTTTCCATCCCCGTTGTAAAGTTTTTGAAGCAGTAGAATGAAAAGGTCCCTTAATGGAGATCATTGGCGAACTATATGACCTTGTAATACATGAGATACAGGATGGAGCTCAGTAGACGCTATATGTAGGCATCTAACATTTAGAAGCTTAGGGCCTTCAAAAATGGCAAGTAATCAATCCCTTAAAACATGCCTAGTAACTCATATTTTTGCACAGATTATACATACAAGGAACATGCCCTTTGTTCTCTTTTTGGGTGGTAAGGAAACAAAATTGGCACAAGCACCTGGGTGTGTCTGTTAATAGTCAGACTCTGAAATATAGTTTTGCCATTTCTAACTTAATAGTTTAGTTCAGTGTGCAAGAACCTTATTTTCCTTTTCACAAAGAGCTATGTTGATGACAGGTCCCATTTTGGCATTTCTGTCATTTTAACCAAACAGGGAGATTACAGTAAATTGAATTAAGTGGAAAATCTTGCTCAGATGTCTGTGGCTTGAGCTGATTTATAGATAATTGTCTCTTGAACATCATTCTGTGGTGTTTAGGCATCTGCTTGATGGCTGCTTTAACATTATTATTGCAAATAGTATACAAAGCAAACGCTTGAGCAGAAAGCAAGTTATCTGTTGTGATAGATTTAACTCCACTATGGAACCCAGGGATGGCAGGACACTGTTCTTTTCACTTTTCCAATTATTTAATGCCAACCTGTATAATGGGTGCTTGTTTATTTGATTTCTGTTGTTAAACCAATGTTACAATCTTCTATTTGGACTTGCACTGTTGTTCTCCTTGACTTTTGTTTTTCTAATTTTGTATTTATTCTATCCTGGAAAGAGCTTCTTAAGGAAGCAAACCCACACTACTCTCTTGGCAAACCACGTGTTGGCCATGGCTCCAGCTACAGAAGGAAATTCTCACTAGTGTTGATGTGTGTGTCATCACTAGGGCCCTACCGAATTCCCGGCCATGAAACGTCACAGACTGTGAAATCTGGTGCCGCTTCCCACCCCCGTGAAATCTGGCCTATACTATACAGATTTCACAAGGAGACAAGCGTTTTTCAAATTGGGGGTCCTCACCCAAAAGGGAGTTGCAGGAGGATTGCAAGATTATTGGGAGGTGGGGGCATGATATTGCTACCCTTACGTCTGCGCTGCTGCCTTCAGAGCAATAAGGTCCAGCTCTGCAGGCAGCAGTGGAGCAATAAGAGTGGCAATACCATACCAGGCCATCCTCGCTTCTGTGCGGCTGCTGGCGGCGGCTCTGCCTTCAGAGCTGGGCTCCTTCCCAGTAGCTGCTGCTCTCCAGCTGCCCAGTTCCGAAGGCAGCACCAGCAGATGTTGCACAGAAGTAAGGGTAGCAGCACTGCAAACCCCGCCCCCCCCCACAATAACCTTGCTACCCCGCCCCCCCCCCCACAACGCCACAACTCCATAAGTATAATTATAACACCATGAAATTTTAAGATTTTAAATAGCTGAAATCATGAAATTTACTATTTTAAAAATCCTATGACCGTGAAATTGACCAAAATGGACCATGAATTTGGTAGGGCCCTAGTGATTGCACTGAGCTGCGCTAGTACAGCATTAGTGGCTTGTGTTGGTGAAATGATCTCAACCTGATATAAGCAAATTAAATAAGTGTAGCAGTGTCCATCTGGTTTTGTGTGGATATTTATCCACACACAAAGGGTATGTATTTTAGTGTAGCTAGGTACAGTCATAAGAGCTAGGAGAAAGCCAAGGAACTGCAAGGAGGTTTCTTGGGGAAGATCAGGCACTCATTGCTTTTTCTTGTTTTAAGACTGTTGGGGTTCCTTCCCCACTCCTGAACTCTAGCATACAGATGTGGGGACCCTCATGAAGACCCCCTAAGCTTATTCTTACCATCTTAGGTTTAAAAACTTTCCCAAGGTACAAACTTTGCCTTGTCCTTGAACAGTATGCTGCCACCACCAAGCATTTTTAAATAAAGAACAAGGAAAAAGACCACTTGGAGACTTCTTCCCCCCCAAAATATCCCCCCAAGCCCTACACACCCCCTTTCCTGGGGAGGCTTGAGAATAATATCCTAACCAATTGGTTACAAAATCAAAGACCCAAGCCCCTGAATCTTGGAACAATGGAAAAATCAGTCAGGTTCTTAAAAGAAGGATTTTATTTTAAAAAAAAATAAGAGGTAAAAATCATCTCTGTAAAATCTGGATGGAAAATACTTTACAGGGTATTCAGATTCAAAACACCGAGGATCCCCCTCAGGGCAAAACCTTAAAGTTATAGAAAACAGGTATAAACCTCCCTCTTAACACGGGGAAAATTCACATAAAACAAAAGATAAACTAATCTGCCTTGCCTGATTTACTTATGCTGGTTGCAATATTGGAGACTTGGATTAGGATGGGTTGGAGAAGATGGATTTCTGTCTGGCCTCTCAGTCGCAAGAGAGAACAAATACGTAAACAAAGAGCAAAAACAAAAGCCTTCCCCCCCGCCCCCAGATTTGAAAGTATCTTGTCCCCTTATTGGTCCTTTGGGTTGGGGCCAGCCAGGTTAGCTGAGCTTCTTAACCCTTTACAGATAACAGGATGTTGCCTCTGGCCAGGAGGGATTTTATAGCACTGTATATAGAAAGGTGGTTACCCTTCCCTTTATATTTGTGACAGAGACAGTTGTGGTGTTGTCACTAACTGCTACTGTATTGTATCCGTTGTGCCTCACTTTCACTTGTCTCCAAACTTCACTAGCAATGGTACTGCTGGAAAATGTTATCTGGTGGTTAGAACAGTCCAAAACAAAGAAACTTCAAATTGGGGTCCCAGCATCACCACTGACCTGTAGCGAAACCTTGACCAACATGCTTCTCTTCCAAGTCTCCTTTTTTTCAGTCCTCTGCATCATGGGAATAATGTTAGGTGCTTTTGAGATTCTCAGGTGCATGGTTGGGGGTGTGTGTGTGTGTAGGCTGACATGTGGCAGAGCTGGGAATCTTGTGTTCGTCACAAGATCTGACCTGTAGGCAGCAGCTTTGGTGTTACACGAGTGATGAGATTTACAGCTTTCATTTAAAAAAATTTAAAATCCTAAAACAGTAGGAGTAAGCATTGATGTCGTTGAACAAATGTGTTAATCTGGTATTTGCCTGTCCCTGTTTACTAAATAAAACTGGCCTCTGCTCCTGGGCAGATCACATCCTAATTTGTTTTAAGAAGATGGGCTGTTCAAACATCAAAGGCCTACTCTGCTCTCTCCCATTGCTGTAAAGTCTTCAGTCTTCTATCCAGAGTAAAAATGTCACTTTCAAAAGCACATACTAGTTAGCCAGCATAAAGTTTAGCAATGTCACATACAAAATATTTGTCCTCAAGCCCTGCATTCATCTTTCCAAGGAGTGGTTGTAACAATTTTCCTGTAAATTTGATCTTGTGTGACCTTTTAAAAAAAAATTCTCTATGCTTCTGTCATCTTGACTATTAAAGAGCTGCTGATGCAATCTGGAAAACTGCTGATGCTGTGTGAAAACCCACAATCTGTGTGCCCTTTGGGAGTATCTGGTCCTGCTTATCAGCAAGCTGATACCACAGTCCTCAGTTTAAAATGTTGTAATAATTACTGATCCTCCCATTGTGATGTCATGGGCCAGGGATTATGATGTCATGTGGGCAATAATCAGCAGGATGAGATGAATTCTGAAGGACTAATGAAGCCATTTTTGTGCAAATGCTGCTAGTAATGACGAGACTGTCTCACTATGTGTTTTTTACATCAAGCCTTACATGTGGGAGCCTCTAGATGGTACCAGAATATAAATAATAATTATGAAAGGAGATCCCATTGGAAGTGAGTGTTTTGAGCTCTAACTTCCAACTGAGAACCTCTGGAGTTGTATCACTTCAGATTCCTGTGAACCAAACAGGGCTTGGTTTGCTATCCCTTTTTGTCCCACTCTGTTTTCCATGCACACTTGGCCATGCTTAAGATCAACTTTTTTCCATAAACAGCTTGATCAAAGGGAGGTGAAAGAAATTTGAGGTTGCGCATTCCAAAACATTCCTCATACGTGTGTCACCTTCGATTTAGAAGGACAATTTAGGAATGTGTGCGTTTATACAGTGGCAGCGTTGCTGGGCGCAATTATTTTAAAATACTTTTTTTTTCCTCAGTGATACGATTATTTGTGCAAGATCACACTACTGAGAGAAGATAAATTGTAATCCATCTTAGTGATGGATTGTCTCCTAAGTACTCTATGGTTGCGTAAAAGAGACAGTGATCTGAAATCTTTTTAAACCAGTGGCAGGATTTCTCTCCTCCTCTCCCTCAGATACAATGGCCTGGTTCAGACTTATTAAAGGTTTAAACGTGAATGATTTTACTTAGAACGCTGAACACCTCCAGTAACGAAACTTTAGATTGAGGTGCCTAAAGGTACAGCTACACTACAAAGAAAAACCCTCCCTGCTGAGTCTCTGAGCCTAGGCCCACTGACTCAGGCTGCGGGGCTAAAAAGAACAGTGTAGATGTGCCTTCTCAGGCAGGAGCCCGGGCTCAAAGATCCTCCCCTCTGTGAGCCTGAACCACTTGACCCTGGCTCGGAGCTGCGAGTTTTTCTTTGCAATGTAAAGGAAGGTGAGTTTTGTTTTGTTTTTATTTATTTTGACAGCATAGTTGCTTTTTCAATCTACACATTGAATGACCAATTTCCTTTGCATCTTCTCTAGGGCTACTAGTCTACAAGGTATGTTCAGCAACATTTGAAACATGTTGTTATTGGAAGCTGCATGGCAGAACAGCTGGCAAATAGATTTGAATTTTGGATCCAGATCCCCCAAAGGAGCATTTTTAGAGGCTGTGTGGTTGGGATACTTGACAAGTGGCCTGATCTATTGGTGGTTTGGAGGGGGCGGGGTGGGGGGGGGAGAAAGTCTGCGTTAACTTTGTGTTTTTGGATCTCAGCTGAGCTGGCACAGCTGTGGGTAGGAGGAGAAGGGCTGCTTCTCATCACTGGCCTAAAACCCAGAAACATCTGTCGGAGTCATGACTCGAATCTGTCTTTTTGACTTGGCTCAATAAAGCAAAGACAGAACCTGTTGATCCCTGGTGTGCGTGCCAGGCCTAGATCTGCCACTGTGGTATTCCCCACTCAGCTTCATCCCCTCTCCCATCCCTTCTAATCAGATAAGAACCCTAGATCTGGCAGCTGGTCTCTCCTGGCCAGGGCTGAATTTGTTGCGCTTTGAAGAGAGAGGCTGTGTCAGGGGTTTAAACCAGCTGCAAGATCCAGCAGAGAAGCGAGGTTTGTTCTCTCTCATCATAGCTTGCTTGTGCTTCTTCCAATGTCTGCATAGCCACATCTGCTTCCCCAAGGCAGATGAGGAGAGCGAAGCAAGTCCTGTGGTTCCAGAAGGAATCTGTTAACTGCAGAAGGCTGGACAATGGGAGCCTATCTGAGTAGGGGAGGGTGCTGCAAGACAGGAGACCTTATCTTCCCCCGGGGATGCTCTGGGAGGGCTGCATGGAAAATAAATAAAAATAAGATCAATTGTTGCAGAGTCGCCCCCCCCCTCCCCCTTTCTGGCAGGATCTTCCATATCTCTGCTTCCTTCTTCCTTCCTCCTGCTGTCCTGGAAAGAGAGGATGGATGGTGTTTTCATATGTAACCAGAGAGCAACAAAAGGAAGATATGTTAGAGACTTGGGGCCAACTCCTCATTGACTTCAGTCATGGGGGCAGTGCCAGTTTACCCCAGCTGAGGATTTGGCACTTGATGTTTAGTCACAGATTTTGAACTATAGCACTTAAATGCCTGTGAACCAAGCCTTTCCTACCAGCGACAGAGACTACTGCCCTGACCCAGTCTGCCTTGACAGTGCTTGACTCTTTTTTGCAGAATAATTGAAGTTTTCCTTAACTCTGAGCATTCGTCTTAAATGGAAGTGGGTTTAATCCCTCCTCCTCCATCCAGAGGTTAACAACTGTCATGTTACTCTCTGCCCACCAAGAAATCACTGGCAGAATTTTCAGATTTGTAGTCTTCTTAGTAAGTAACTGCTTATTTGCTTATTTACCTGCCCAAGTTCTCATCCGCTGTTGAGTGTTCTGCTCTCAGTTTCAAGAGGGGATTTCAAGTCAGAGAGTTACAGAAAGTCCATGGGAGGAAAGAAAGAGGAAAAATATTTTTCTCTTTCTTTTCTGTGGGGGACCTGAATTGGCTGAACCATATGGTGATGGATTCTAACTGTGACAGACTCAGTAAATTGGAACTCTCAAGGGAAATTAGCCTGGAGCTTTTGACTTTATTAAATATTCTTCAGCACTGCCCCAATGGACCACTCTTCTGCTCCGTGTGATGTATCATCTGTATCTGTATTTGTAACTGCAGCAAGATAAAGTGGGAGTATACGTGATCTATATTTATATTAAGGTTCCATTCAGCAATACTTAAATGATAGATGCATGTTATTAGCATGTTACAGGCATGAGTGGTATGTGTTTTAGAATGGCTATAAATATCTCAAGAGAAGGTGAAATTGTTATAATCGCCTAGAATCCTGTCTCACAATGATTGTTTTTACCATTTACTAAAAATCTATTAGTGATTTATTAAACCGTTAGAAACTATTTCTAAATGGAAACTTAATAAGTAGTGTGACCTGATGTGGTGGTTCTCCATTAGCATCTCTACTATTAAAATAAATATCTGGTAGGCATAAATAGACCTGAAATGCCTGGTAGGTTGGCAGGAATGATATTTTACACCTGGAGAGTGCTGGAGTTAATACTCTGACAGGTGATGCTGGATGTTTTTTCCAGCAAGTCCAGGGAGCCGCAGAGTGGAACGGGCCTCGCTGCTGTTCAAAGGGTGTCGTGTGATTTAATGATTTATTTATTTATTTTTATTTTATTATTAAAAGATCCAAATCTGATCAGATATTTACCTCCTCGGTCTGCTGTTTGCTGGCATTGAAACCATTTGTGTTGGTGTTACTGCTCTGTGAAATCTTGTCATAACTTGATACAGAGATTGAGCACTTAATAAAAATAACCGGTTTGAGAATGCTGGTGGTTTAATATGCACAGGGTTAATTAGTGTAGAGCAGGGGTTCTCAAACTTCATTTCACCGTGACCCCCTTCTGACAACAAAAACTACTACATGACCCCAGGAGGGGGATGGAAGCCTGAGCCCACCGAAGCCCTGCTGCCCTGGGTGGGGGGGAAGCCAAAACCCAAGCCCTATTGCACTGGGGTGGTGGGGGGGGAAGAGAATCTGATGCCCAAGAGCTTCAACCCCAGGTGGGCTTCAGCCCCAGGCCCCAGCAAGTCTAACGCCAGCCCTGGCCATCCCATTAAAATGAGGTCATGACCCATTTTGGGATCCCGACCCACAGTTTGAGAACTGCTGGTGTAGGGAAGGCAATGAAAGCAGCAATCAGTGAAAGCACACTGGGTCTCCAATTGAATGCACTAAGGTGTGCATCAGGCCCTTGGATACCCCAGTGATTTAGGATCGTAAATAGGACAGAATAGACTACAAACTTGCACTAGTAAGTGAGAGGTTCCCAGGAGGTTCCCAGCAACCTGCAGGACTGAGCTCTGGGAATGCTGTTGGTCTCTTATGAAGTGCATCTTAGGCTACGTCTGCCCGGCTGCAGTGCCGACTAGGGGAATGTGAATTGCAGCTCATGCCAACGTGCTGCGCTGGAACTCCCGCGCGTGGCTGCTGCTGGTGTGAACTCAAATGCACCTAGTTCGCGTTAGTCCTGTGTGAAGAGGACTATGTTGACGTGAACTAGGTACCTTGATACTTTGCGCCAGCAGAATTGACATGTCGGAGTTGCTGCGCAGGGCTTTGGCTGCAGTTCAGCTCCGCATAATCTGAACAGTGGGGCTGTATAGATTGGCTATTAGTTTAGAGTGGGCATCTTCATGTCTCTCTCTGCGGTGCCTCTGCTCTGTCTCGTGAAAGGCAACATCTCACTGGGACTGCTTCACTAAGGGAGAGTACTCTTTGTATGTCAGCGTCTCCATGCCAGAGGTTACAAGGTGCGATTCCTTTTGTAACAGTTGGTGGGTAAAGAGCAGTTACAGTAAGAAAAGTGACTAAGAAAAAACGACCCAGTAAGCTTCCATATTAAATGTACAAGTTCAACGTCCTGTCTCTTTTTTCCTAGCATGCAGCCCTATAAATTAAACCTGTGATCTGCAAATCAAGCCGCATCCTTGTATCACTCTAGTAATTGGCCTTGTGAACAGTGTTTTGGTAAAGCATTTTGCTGATGAACAGTACAAAAAAAAACTAATAAAGAATACTTGATTGGTACTCCACTGATTGGCTCTGTTGAAGATGCTCTAGAGGAAGTTGTATCATGCGCTCTCACCTGTGGCTGCATTGGTTCTGCAGTACTGAGAGTGATAAAACTAGCTTGTCAGTAAAGAAGGACCTTGTGGCTGGAAGACACGAAAGGCCATATTCAGCCCTGGTGTAAGCATGTGTGTGAATGGGTGGAGTTGCAATACTGTTGGCCACACACAATAAACTGTTGTCCAGTGTCTTCCCTCACTGGGCTTTGCCCGTATTAAACAAAGTACGACAGCCCTGAAGGCAGGGCTGTGCTTCCAGATCTAGAAGGGATTTTTTCAGCCTGGTACCATGTCTCTTCTGATTGGAGTTCCCTTCTTCAGAGTGCTCACCCTTTTGTATCCCTGAGTTGGAGCTTGCTGTCAGGGTGAGTCAGTCGAATAGCTCTGCAGAGCTGCATGGGATTACAAAGGGTGGTGTAAACCTACAGCTTGTGCCTGTTTTTAAAATCACTCTAGTCAAGCCCATGTAAAAACTCTTACATTGATTTAGCTTAATTTAGTAACTTGCTGGTGAAAGCTGTGGGTGTACACAAGGCTGAAAGCCTGACAAGAAGTGCAGCTCGGTTTGAATCAATAACACCATGCCTGTTTACGTTCCGGGTAAACTTGGCTCACAGGAAGCAGATATGTTCAGTAAGGAAGTGCTGCTTTTTACACACTAACTTTTAATCTGTCCCTAGCTGCATAGATTACAGTGAGTGATCCTGATTCAGTTCTGTGGTGGAATATACAGTTGGCTTGTTAAATCACTCACTCTCTGAGAATTAATGGCTGGCTTTTCTTTGAGAGCTTGAGCACATAGGATTCCAAAACGTTATGACGAGGCTGATCAGCATGTGCAGGATTTGTTGCTCGTGGGAGCTGTCTTGCACTATTGAAGGCTGATTTTTTTTTTCTTTAAAGAAACCTACAAAACAAAACAAACAAACAAACAAAAAACCACACACACTCTGCCTGCAAGATTTCTGTATGTTTGTGTTTGGGGGCAGGGGGAGGAATATTTTTTGGAGAATGGTTGTGATGTAAATTTGCCCTGAAATGCTGTCAAACAATTCCATGGTCACAGTTACTTATATGTCCTTGTAAATCCACGTGAAATGATTTTTTTCACTTTCTGCAAGTGGGAGCATGTTGCAGCAAATGTGCCCCTTTTAGTGTAAGGGGGAGGGGCTAAAATAGATCAGCTGTTTATCCCTTCATCAGCTGTTTCTGGTGCTGAGGTCAGTGGGAATTAAATTGGGTGCTTCCTTCGTTCCTCGAGCTCTAAACCTGGAATCTGGAAACTTTGTGCGCCAGGACGGCAGCTAGGACCTGAGAGGACGCTGGAGTGCCACAATGGAATTTCTAGCAGCAGAGGGCAGATTATAGTGCTGTTTCTTTCCCACAGTACAGCCCCACCTACCATTTGCTTTAGTGGCAGGGGGCTAGGTCATTATGTTGCAGGTTGTGAATGTGTTAGTTGGTTGCATGGAACTCTGCCAAGGGTTAGAGGTGTGTAATATGTCCTGCCTTGGTCCCAAGCCTGCACTAATCCTTTGTCACACAGGCCTTTTGGAGGGGCAGTTTTAAAGGATATATAAAGCTGCCTTTCCAATAGCCCTATATGAATAAAGGAGATTAGTTGTCTTGCCTGGTAAAAGATTAACATACCCAGTGCATGGTTCTAGCAATTGCTTTAGGTAGTTTTTTTTAGATGCCTCTAGCCCCTCAGTTTGTCCATGTGGTTTCCATTGTTTAATAGCAGCTAGGGACATAATCTTTTTGTTTCCTAGGAGTTCTGCTACCTGAAAGGGACCTGTATCAAAGTTTATGTTCTTAGTATAGTGCCTTGTGTGTTGTCAGGTTCCTTTCTATTCTAGGGGACTAAGATAGCTGTGTGATTAAGGTGGTAGTATAGGTAGATTTCCCCCCCCCCCCCCATTGAATGGTTCAGTGCTGGTCTGTCGGCAGTGGAACCCTCGTGACACCTATCCCGTGCTATAGACCATTTC
This sequence comes from Dermochelys coriacea, assembly GCF_009764565.3. Classification (NCBI taxonomy): domain Eukaryota; kingdom Metazoa; phylum Chordata; order Testudines; family Dermochelyidae; genus Dermochelys; species Dermochelys coriacea. The sequence goes on from NC_050082.1 coordinate 23,773,230, forward strand.
AGGCCATCTGTCTGGCTGCCATCACCATAGTATCTGAGTGCCGCACGCTCTTTTAATGTGCTTATCCCCTCAAAACCCTGTGGACACAGGGCAGTGCTGTTACACCCCTGTTTTAACTGAGGCTCAGAGAGGCTGAAGGAGTTAGTTCCCTATGGCGTCACATGGAACCTTTGGTAGAGTCAGGAATTGAATCTGGGTCTCTTGAGTGCCAGACTAGTGGACTAACCACTGGACTCCATTTCGCACTGCATCTACCCCCCACCAATGTGCCCAGGAGAGGGGTCCGTTCATTCCCTGGTGTTCCTTCTGAGATTTGCCAACACGAGGGCATCTTAATGCTGAGGATGGGGGAGGTTTGGGAATGCCGATTATATATCCACTGGGGAGTGTCTGGGGCTTCTATGTGTGTTTTAGGTGGGCCACAGAACAACCATCAGAGTGTGATGACTTGCAGACCCAGGTTAGGTTTGAAATTAGTTGGAAGATTTGGAGTCTGATTACCCGTCTCTTGAGCTCTCCAATCCCCTAGCTGGATTCCATTCACTTCATTGTTCTGGCTGTGCAGCCACGATGCCTTGCGCATCTCAGTCATCCAAACAAACAAAAATTCCCCCAGCTCCTTGCCATCTGTTATTTTTGCCCTCTTCAGAGAAGATTGGTGTTTGAAAGGCCAGATGGAGGGGAGCAGCCTCTAATGGGAAACTCACTTCTCCCGGGGAGCTCAGAACATGGTGCTGAAGAGCCAGGAGAAATCAAGTCTAATGTCTGTATTTCTCTCTTGGTATTTTATACTTAGCTTGAAAAGTAGTCTATGTGAAAGCCTCTGAACTTTGTGTAGCAGAAATTGTTCGTTTTGTTTAGTTTTTGTTTGATTGGCATTTGAGTCACAGTTTCAGAGACAATCATGCCAGTGGGTTTTGGTTACCGTTCAGTGAACATGGACATGTCAGCTGAATCATAAACAAAATGAGTCTGCTTCTCCCTCACTACCCATCCTCTTGGCCTCCTGGTTGCCACTACAACTGGCTCTTTCTGACTGACTCCGTGAGGAAGGGGCATCTGGAACATGATATGGAATGTGCTGCCAAAGGCATGCGGTCAGAGGATGCTGCAGCGAGATAGCAGAGCAGACCCTGTGCCCTAGGAACCAAGAAGGCTGGCTCTCCAGCATTGTCTGCCTGTTGTGAAGCCATAGATTACAGTGTTAAAGAGCTAAAGAGGAGGCCGTATTTCCCTGTGCTCTCCCTCCCAGAGAACCTCCCAAATGAAAATCTAAAAGGAATATGATACACCTTTTATGAGAACCCTATAGAATGTAACCGTAAAGGGCATGCTCTTCTATTGTGTAGTTTTGGGGGTTTTGTTTTGGACCACTCTGTGGAATTTAAGAGAAACCTACATCCACGTTTTATAACTCCATTGAACGTCTAAGCAAAGAAAACCTAGAGCAAGGAAATATTGTACAGGTATTTAGAACATACAGCCTACCTGCTACATTTTTTTTGGATGTTCACTTTTTTTTTAAATAAAAACCATGGACTCTAGGTCTGGTTAATGCAAAAATATTTAATTACCTTTTTAATTGGTGCAGGGTGATCCAGATCACATCCCTCTGAAACTGATGAATTCTCTTATTTCTGTCTGCACAATGGGGTCCTGATCCATGACTGGGGTTCCTAGTCAGTACAGCAATACAAATAATTATAATGTTGTCTTGCTGGCTGTTGGGATGTGAACTTTGGCGTTGCTGGCCAATTATTGCCAATCCCCATAAGGGTTCCATAGACTAAGAAGCTTTGTGCTCACACCTTATGGGAGTTGAGAGTGACTTCATGTGAGAGCCGTACGTGTGTCCCAGGGAAGGTTGCTAATTAATCCATGTGCTATGAGCCAAGAGCTCTCACTGGTGTGACTGAATCTCTGTCAGGGACTGGGGGATGACTCTCTTTTTTGCTCTGAGGGGTATAATTAAATCCCTTGTCTTCAAATGCTCCCTTTTTTTATTTGGTTACTGTGTTCTAACAATGACAGGGCTCGAGTGGTGAACTCTTATCCAAAGGAGGAATTCACAGTTTGCTCCTCATTGTGGGAAAACAGTATTCATCCCGATTTGCTTCAGGGGTCTGCCTCAAGGTTATGTGCTCTGGTGGAGTTTCTTCATTGCGTTATCTGTAAAGTGCCTTTATATGCATCCCCTGTAAGGTTCTATAGTCTATGATGTCTCATCAACGCAGCGTGGTAGAAGTCTGAGTTGGGCCATGGGCTATGCATCTGCCATTGTAGGACTTAACCCTGCACTGTGTTCCCCAGTGTTTTTTTTTTTTTCCAGTCTCTTTTCATTTAATTGAATGACTTGGGAGTTTCCCTCACTCCCAGACTGCCCCACAGTCAGAGAGTGTTTTCCATGGGGCAGTTTTTCCTGACTGCTGTCCTTAATTTCCACCACATGGGGGGAGAAATGTTACTAATTTCATGAAACCTTGGAAGAGAACATGCCCAATTCAGCCCTACTGTGAGCAGGCCCATCATTACTGACGTGATGTATTAGGGCCTGCTTGACACCAGGGCAGAATTGAGCTCATGAGTCACTAGAACCACTCAACACTGGTAGCTGGGACTTTGCTTTTTTGTTTATTTAATAGTTTCTGAGTTGAGTGATCTCGAAAGGTGCCAGACCGACAGCCCTGGAGACCGAAGGAGTGTTTCTCCACAGAACAAAGTGAGCTGCCTTTTGGGTGTGTCTCACCCAGGAACTTGGGCACAATGAATCAATCTCTTTGCCTATTCCGTCCTTGGCTTGGCTGGTTTTTGGGCTGGGTGCCAGCTGTGGAGGTGGCTTCTGAAATGTGGACACTTGTTTGCTAAGAACCGGACTAAGACCCCCCACCGCCAACTCGTTTCTTCCAAGCCAGGCAACTTCCCTGAGATAACCATGTCAGTCGCTGAGCTCAGGGCATGACCATGACGTGGAAAATGTGATACCCCTTTGCCAGTCCACATAGCCATCTAGTTCCTTGGCAGGTGGAATTTTTAACTTAAAAACCTTGTATCTGTCGTCTTTCCCCCCCCTCCTTTTTTTTCTTTTTCTTTTCCCCTTCTCTCTGATATTTCCACCCTCCCTTAGGCGTCACAACCAGGTCTTCATCCCATGCAAAATATCCAATCTACTTAAAATATTAGACCACGAAAGGTTCTCTGGTCTAAATCTGGTTTTCATTATCGCAGAGATGGCACCATCTGTCAGACTCGGAGACCCAGGGAGGCATTTCAAACCCACAGCTTTTTAAGAGCTTAGGGATGAGTTTTCGTTAGTAAAGCATCATATAGGGATTTGCCTTATAAACTCTTAATAGGACAAGCAAGCTGTGTATGCATCCCAATAAGCTGCTGTGAAAATGATCCTTTGTAAAAGTGAAAGGCTCTGCAGTCAAGATAACTCATCGATTATAAACCAGAACAAAATGATACCTTGCCTACTAGTGAAGCTGAAAGGGGATTTTTTTTCTTTGTCCTAACTTCTCACTACTATGCTAGTTTTTTACCCCTTTTGCATTGCCAAGCACAAGTGTTGATCAATCATATCAGACCCCCAAAAATCATGAGATTTTAAAATATATATAATTTTGTATTTCCTTTCTGGTTTGTGAACCTTTTAAGGTTCTTGTTTTCAACTTTTCTCTGTAACCAGGAGGGCTGAAAACAATTTTTTGTTGTTGTTTGAAATTAAAGATGAAATTCTCAGACAATAACATGGCTCCAGGAACTGAAATTTAAAGGAAAAAAACAAACAAAAACCCACCTTGCGAGAGTCAGCATTCCTGCCCCCCATTCAGCTTGGGCCTTGAAAGTAGGTCAGCCAGTATCACTTTGTGGATTAATTTCACTTTCATAGTTTAGTGATTCGGTTTCCAGCACTCTGTTTCCAGCAGTTTTATGGTGAGTCTTGCAATACTTAGTGTGTTTTCCCTAGAACCCTAGCTCCTGGAGTCATGTTGGTTCATGAGAACTTTGGCTTTTGGGGTTGTTTTTAAAGTAAGTTTTGAGCCCTTATGATTTTAGAGGAAAGCTTGAAAATGTATCCTGAGGGCACCCTAAGGGTTGTAAATAAAAGAATCCCAAATTTATGTAAAAACATTTAAAAAAAAAAAGAACAAAAAACCCCAGAAGCCCCTCATGATTTTTAAGCCAGCTTTATGCTTATGTGGGGAAGAAGGGGCAGTACTGACCACGGCAGGGAGAGACTTAAATCCAGTTTCCCCACTTGTTTGCACTCGGGTATTTAAACATCATGAAAACTCATCTGCGTTGTGACCCTTTCTTTACAAAAAACACAAGGCCCTGATCCTGCAAAATACCTTTTGCTCCCTCTGAAGTCAGTGGGAGTTGAGGCCTTGCCTGAGTGAAACGTTGCCATTTCCTTAAGGGTTGAGGGGAATTTCCCTGTGAGGGGACTTTCCCTGTGAGGTCCTGAATTCCCTGGACACCTGGTGATTGATGGGAACCGAGGGCGCCTAGCACCATGAAGAAACCGGTTGGTTAGTGAAAGCAGAAGGAGCCTGCCTGAGTGGGAACAGAAGACAGTCAGCTCGTCGCCAGATCAGGCCCTGTTACCTCAGGAGGCCCCAGTAAAAGAGCATAGGATAAATATCTAAATAGAAGCTCTGGGGCTTTCCCTTGTGAAACATCAACACACGTCATCCATCAAAGAACCAACGCACTGAGATGTGCACAGGGCCTAAACAGCAGAAGGCTTCAGTGCTAGACTGAGTTTGTGGGTGCTCTGCACGTGTAGCAGGCTGTTCGTTCTTCTGACAATCTGAGTGTTATTGCTACAAGATTCCTGCTAGTAGGGAGAGTGAATTTTTTAGTCCTGGTTAATAATGGGGCTTTGATGTTTTGTTTGACTCGTATGTTTCTGTTCCTTTCATTCCTCCTCCTCCTCCTCCAAGTCTCTCTCTCACAAGGAGTTAACAGCTCACTGATGGGACTGTTGAAAGTTGCTGCTCATTAGCTCAGAGCAGATCAGTTGGAGAGACAGGTCTGAGCTGCAGGAGCCATTGTGTATGTTCTGCCTTCCTCATTTAGATAAGTAATAGCTTCTAGACAGAAATTAAAGTCTCGCTCTAGGCACTGAAAGGCTTTTGTGCACTTCGGCACTAGTGCATAATGCTTAACAGCCTTGTGAGTGGCTGGCAGAGTTTAGATTTTTGAGGGCTATGAATGTATTACCTCCTCCTCTTCTACACCCTTTTGAAGTGAAGGAACTATTGGGCTTGAAATGTGTAGGTTCTTGATTTAACAGCATGGTCTTATGATACCACCAGATCTTCAGAGCAACTGATTTCTTGGGTTCCTTAGTGTATAGGTAACTTCATTTATTTGCACAATTTTAGTTTGCGCTCTTCTGTGTAATTTTTTTCCCAATTGCCATCTGATAGGAGGCATTAAGTTGCATAGTTTGTCACACTAATTTAGCTTTTATGTCAGGAGTCTCTGCTCTTCAGAAATTATTTTGTAAAGTTTAATTCCCAGATCAGGAGAGAATCGTGAAGCAAAAAGAATAATTTATAACATGAAGCAGACTTGTGTTCTTTGAAATGGGGAATCCACAAAAAGAGAAGCTGTTTAGTGATACAATCTGACTCAAAGAATTCATCTTAGGAAATCCAGAAATGTGTTTTGCTACTTTACTCAGGATGTAAATAGTCAAAAATGTTGTTCATGATCTGAGTAATTTTGTTCAACAAAAGAATCTTGAATAGATGAATCCCTGGGCTTCCATGACCTGCACAAAACATCAGAGACCCGTGTTCATCAGCGATATAAGTTAAGTGTTTGCGAATCAAATGAGCTGCGTGTTCTCTGAAATATCCTTACAGGTGCTTAATATTCAAGAGAAATTACAAAAGCATCATTTAGCCTAACATGCTACATCTTAGTCTAACAATTGAGAACTGCAAATGGATGTCAAAATGGGCTGTTATAGTGACAGTGGCTATTCTGCAGTTTAATGTACTTGGGGACCACGGCTTAAATGGCAAATTTTTTCAGCAACATTTTAGCAAATGTTTGGTTGCACATTGGTTAAATTTAAAGTAACTGTTTAGCTTCACTGGTACAACTGGGATTAGAATGTGCTCCTAGGTCTTAATGTCAAATACTGTTTTATGTAGGGTATGTGGTACTGCAGTGGTGGTGTAAATAAGGAGGGCAGTAGATACCAGCTGAGTAATTGAAGCAACTGTTTCTTGGTACTGTGTGTATGGGGAATAGTGATCCTTGGTTTGAACATAGTGATGGATGAGGTGAAGCCAAGACTGTGTTCAGAGTGATCATTACCCATGAAGATCGTTCAATTGTAAGGTCAGTGCTTCTTCAGATCCTCAGGCCCAGATGAAGGTCTCCATTATGGGACCGGTTTAGCAGACTTTTGCTATGTTCGCTAGTGGTTCCAAACCTTTTTGGGTGGCTGGGACTTATAGAGCCTGGATTTGTATCACACGCTTAATGCTATTTTTAACGCATAAGAATTCTGTGTGGGATTTGGATTAGTCTTGTGTGAGATTCCTCTCCTCTAAGTCACTGAATTACAAATAAAGTCATGATTGTATTGTCATTGTATTTTATTAAGGGTGAAATTCACCCCTGTACAGAGAGTCATCACAGGGCGTGTATGCCACATAAGTCCTATTTGGGAAAGCTTTAGTGGCCCATAGGCTCTCTTCAAAGGACTGAATGTTGAATATGAGCATTGAGTTGGAGTGTGGCGAGTGGGCTGGATATGAAAGAAGAAAAATGGTGTTCTAGGGACAGATACAATATTATAATAGTAATAATTATGCCTAGCTCATATCCAGCACTTTTCATCAGTAGATCTCAAAGTAATTTACAAAGGAGGTCAATAAAAGCCAGTTTCTTCCTAAGTGAAGGAAGCACAATTTCAAGGTACACCATAGAAATGGTAATTGGAAAGCTAAGATCTGATCCAAAAATCATTTGACTCGGATGCTGGTTGGAAGGAACTCATTTTCTTTTAACATTGTCTCGGTAGGATTTGTTACCACACTTGGTGTAGAAGCTGTAAATCAGGCTCAAGGGAAGAACATGTAATCCTTTATTTTTAAATTTTGGGGAATAGCGCATTAATGAGCAAACCTACGGGGTTGGGTGTGGTACTGGCACATATATTTATCCCGATTGCTTTCCAGCAAAGTAAAGAAGATGATAAATGATCAGTAACCCCTCAGGTTTTAAACAAAAGCAATCAACTATAGGGCAACATTGGGCTTTTTTTCCTCTAACAGTGGGTTAAATTATTGCTTTTGCAACCTGGAACTAGATGGCAATCTTTCCAAAAATGTCCCTGTGGCTTCCTCAGGCTGTTTGGTCTTTTCTGTCTGAGTGAAATTCACCTCTGGGCAGAGTCTTCAGTCGGTTTTATGCACCATTTAACACCTCAAAATAGGACCGAAGTGGGACTTAAAGTACGACATGACATCATCTGCATGCAGCCCTCCGCATGAAGGGAATTTCACCCCCCGTGACTGGCTTTATAAATCTTAGTGATGCTTTAGTTCCCATGTGATATTAAAAAATCAAGTGTTTTCCCTGGACACAAGTGTAGTTTTGCAATGCTGACTGAAAGCAGCAGCCATGTATCACTTTTATTCTGTTTAAATGATAGAATTGAAGGATAAGGGATTACATTCAGTTAGTGAGGTGCTCCGTTTTGAGGCCCGTAACGAGAGAAATGTCCTCCATTCTTGTTTTACTGCTGCATTCTCACTCCTGCCCTGCCTGGTCCTTTCAGCTGGTGCTGGCTGAAATTTTCAGGGTGTCGAGTTTTCAGCTTCGTTTTTCATCTCAAACTGAGTTTTCAATTAAAAAAAACAAACGTTTTTCAACAAAAGTCTTCCGGTTTTTCAGCTACGACTGTGCTTTCTAGATCCCCTTAATTGACTGTATCTACTCTGCCTTGACCTGGTCTACTCTCTACCATCTCCATCTAATCTATTCTTTGGTACTGGATTATTGTTCTTTGCCATCTTACCACCCCCTCCCTATTTCCCTTCCCATCTCAGCACCCAGGCCTTCTCTCTTTCTCTCCATGCATTTCCATCCATCTCTATAGAGCATCCTCAACAGAGACCTCATATTGGTCTATCTTGTTTTCTATTTTCAGCCTGCTCTTAAAATGACTCCTTTGTTCTGTGAGTGGCTTGTGCATTGATCCAACACCCCCCTTCTTCTGTTGGCTCTTCCCCCGCTTTGCATCTTCCATTATCTGTAGCATCCCTATTGGGTGCTTAGCATGACCAGTTGGCTGCTCAGAAGTGTGTGTTTTCTGTTTCCAGTTGTTTAAAAGGGTTTCAGTGAGTTTGCCAGGCCACAAGCATCCTGGCACAACAACAGAAGTAACATCATTACATAATCAGGGGTGGGCTGTGCCATAAACTCTCTGCTGATGGGTTTTGCTACTCTAAAGGCCTGTGTGTAATCTGTGTACTATTCCCATTAGTAATGAGCGTCTCTATTAAAAAGCCTTTAATTTTAATTGAATGGAAAAATTCCAAAAAAACCCGCTTGAATTTTCCTGCTCTAATGAATATTGCTGAATTTTAAAAGCTGAGGCTCTCGTTAGCTGTAATAAATGAGGCTGGTGTGCCCAAACTTGGCATCGGTTCTGGGACCTGTCTCGGTAACAAAGGCATGCTCCATCGACTTGCCTCGGTTTGGCTCGCTGGCCTTGCCCTTGCTCTGCTGCAGGGAAGCTGGAGCAGAAGACACTCCCAGTCGGAAAACCAAGGAACAGTGTGGTGCAGTGCGAGGGGACTGGTGATTCAGTGCTTTACCTGAAACAAGATTTTAAAAGGAGCCTAAGGGAAAAACAGTGCCTGTTTTTATGGGTTTTGAGCACCTCCTTCAAAATCTCAGCCTTATTGGCTGGTTTTGTAGGTTGCAGCTAGTACCTTCAGGGAAAAGGAAAGAAAACAGAGGCATTTACTTCTGTGGAAGGGTCATGCAGGTAAGCTGGGTGCTAGTCATTTCCTTTAAAGGCCCCTGTGTGGAGGCATTTCTCTCCCTATATCTCCCTTCTCTCTACCCACAAAGAGCTCTTTTGTTATGGAAAGTGGGTTTGGATTAGCATTGTTTTTTGGTGTAAGGATTGAGATGCACAGCGACTGCTGCAGGTGCTCTCCCTTGCCAAGATCTGTGTCCTGTCACAGCTGAAAATAGAACACGTGTGATACTGATATTTTGAAATATAACAAAGTGGAGTGGATTTGGCAGGACTTGAGAGCATCTGACACTGTCCTGTAAGGCGGGTGCGAGGACATGCTCTACTTCACAAATGTTGGAGAAGGTAATTCAAGCATCAGACTGAGGCCATGTCTACACTACAAAGTTAAGTCGACATCGAGCCTCTGATTTAAGCAAGTTGATCTTGCATGTCCGTACTATGCTCATTGGGTCGGTGGAGTGCATTCTCACCAGTAGGGCTTGCATTGATGCATGGAGCTCTGCACTCTGGGTAGCTATCCCACAGTGCACGTAGCTGAGTGGAATTTTGCTTTGGGCTTGCAATGCCTTATGGGACCAAAACTTTGGCACAGGTGGTTATGGGAACATGGCATTAGCCTCCCATGATGTACTTACCTCCCTCCCTCCCTTAAATCAATGGCAAACAAACCAAGCCTTTTTTCGTAAGCCTGTGTTACCTGCACAGAAGCCATATTACGATAAGCATGGACCCTGCATTAGAAACACCTCACACTTTATCCTGCAGTATTTACACAGCCAGTACAGGAGCCACCGCACCGAACAATGTGATGCCACTCAAGCAGCCCTGCTGGAAGACACAGAACAGAGCAATTTGCAAAGTTGCTGGCGGCAGTCACGCATTATCTTGACACAGTTGAGTGCCGTTTCTGGGCCCGGGAATCAAGCACTGACTGGCGGAACCACATTGTTATGCAGCTATGGGATGACGAGCAGTGACTGCAGAATTTTCAAATGCGTAAGGCCACATTCCAGGAACTGTGTGAAGAGCTTTCCCTAGCCCTGAAGTGCAGCAATATTAAAATGAGAGCTGCTCTGACAGTGGAGAAGTGAGTAGCAATAGCTCTGTGGAAGCTTGCAACACCAGACTGCTACAGGTCAGTGGGGCATCAGTTTGGAGTCATTAAATCTACCCTGGGATCTGTTGTGATCCAAGTTTTCAGGGCCATCAACAGACTTCTGCTAGGAAGGGTCGTGACTCTGGGCAAGGTGCAGGACATAGTGGATAGTTTTGCCGCAATGGGGCTCCCTAGCTGTGGTGGGGCGATAAATGGAATGCATATCTCTATCTTGGCACCAGACCATCTTGTCGAGAGTACATAAACCGAAAGGGGTACTTCTCAGTGGTGTTACAAATGCTGGTGGATCACAGGGGCTGTTTCACTGACATCAATGTGGGATGGTTGGGAAAGGTGCATGATGTGCGCATCTTTAGGAACACAGATCTTTTCAGAAAGCTGCAGGCAGGGACTATCTTTCCAGACTGCAAAATAACCATTGGTGATGTTGAAATGCCAGTCGCAATCCTGGGAGACCCAGCCTACCTTTTGCTCCCATGGCTCATGAAGCTGTACACAGACAGCCTGGACAGCAGTAAGGACCAATTCAACTATAGGCTGAGCAAGTGCAGAATGGTGGTGGAAGTGTGCCTTTGGATGTTTAAAAGGTCGCTGGCGTTTTGCTTACTAGGTTAACCTCAGTGAAAGCAATATCCCTATTTTTATTGCTGCCTGTTGTGCGCTCCATAATATCTGTGAAACAAAGGGAAAAAAGCTTGTGCCAGGGTGGGGGGTTGAGGCACATGGCCTGGTGGCCAATTTTAGCAGCCAGACACCAGTGAAATAAGAGCACATTGAGGGGCTCTGGGTCTCCGTGAGGCTTTGAAAATAAGTTTCAGCAATAAGCCAGAGTAATGTGACACTTATCTTTGTTCCTTACCAAAGTGTCTCCTCCAAGTGTTGATTTAATAGTCTTTTTTTTTTTCTCCTCAATCCGCTAAGTTTTATTATGCACACAAACAGAGACAGCAAAGAAAAGTAAGCTAACTTGGGGCAAAAGGGCTGATAACACTGAGGGTGGGGGGAGAGAAACAAGGAAAGCTTATTTACAGATACACTGCAATAACAATGAAGGGTGTGGGAATGGGTGCCTTTGGGTTCTTGTACTCTCCCCTGGTGTTGAGTGCAAGGGATACTGAACTTTGGAGGAAGACGTAGAACTGGGTGACAATCGCAGCAGGTTCAGCATAGGCTGCAGAGGGACTCTAGCATCCAGTTGCCTTTCAGTTGCCTCAACGTGTCTGATTGCTCCTTCATAACCCACAGCATCTCTTCCTTGGTGGCATGATCTTGTTCCCTGCATGCTCTCCTGTCCTCCATGTCCAGGTTCTTGGACAGCGTAATCCTCCATGCTCTGAGCTACGTCTTGTCGCTCTGAGGCACGCATTAACTCGTTGAACATGTCCTCCCAAGTTGTCTTTTTCTGCCTTCTGATCTGGGGAAGTTTCTGTTCTGGTGTGGAGGAGGCACTGACGGACAAGGTTTCAGCTGCAAGGAATGCAAAGCACAAGAGTAGCATTGACAGTTCATACTGGTGCAAGGTTAATTTTTAAAATTAAAAATACGCCCCTCAATACACTTCACTGCAAGCCACAACGTAGTCACAACCACTGGCTATTGCAAGAGTTGGTTTGCTGCTCTAGCCGTGGTGAGTAAGGCCACGGAGGCATGGGCAAAAGGTATGTGCTGCTGCTGCTTTTGTGAAGACATGGTTAGAATCGCCAGTTGGAACTTGAAAAAGCCCCCTTTCCCCCAGCAACCTGGATGATGCTTGAGGACAGACACCAGTGTAAAGCTCCACAGATAGCTAGCTAGTTTGTTTTTTACAAAAGCGGCACCGGGTTGAGAGGGAAGGGAGACAAACAGGAAGCTGCCACCCCCATTTCCCCCCCCCCCCTTTTCTTTTCCCAATGCTGCTTGCAATACATGGTCATCCCTTCCAACCACAATCATGGTACATATAGGAAAGTCTGGTTGTGTGACCCAGATTTCATCAGTAGGGCGGATTACTTGTTGAATGGTTTGCGGTTTAAGGGCTATCATTGAAAACTTCCCCCATGTCTCCTGGGTGACCCTATGCAATATCACTGTCCTGAGGCTAACAGAGGTGGCAGGGGAGATGCTGCAAGCGTCTGGGTAGAGACCTGGTCCTTATGCTGCAATGCTGTGTGCTGCAATGATGCCAGCAGAATTAATACTAGAGTGGCGTGGGAAAGTGTCTTATCATTGTGGACGAAATAAAGCAGCCCTTCCCAGAAACCTTCTGCAAAGGATTGCAGTGTACCTCCAAGATAGCTTCCTAGAGATCTCCATGGAGGATTCCTGGGCCATCCATGTGCACATAAACAGTCTTTTTCGGAGAGCACCCCTCTGTGTAGCTGGAGTGGCCATTGATACCCACCACACCTACTTTTTGTTCAGATTAAACATAAAATATAATAGCATGTAACCCCTACAGTTTGATTGGAAATGTGGACTCACCAGAGGTGCCTCCTTCCTTCCCCCCCCCCCCCCCCCCGCGCATCACGCTCCGCCACCAACTGGTCCTGTGAAGGGATGGACTCCAGGGTTGCAAACAGTTCATGACTGTCGGGGAGAATGGATCCTCTGCTTGCCTGCCTCATCATTTCCTCCACCTCCTCCTTCTCCTCAACGATATCCTCCTTGTTGTTGCTTGGGGCTCCTGGAAGGTATCCAGAGAGGGTTTTGGGGCAGTGGCTGAGGGGTCGCTGCTGAGAATTGCATGCATCTCCTCATAAAAGTGGCATGTCTGTGGGGCAGAACCAGAATGACTGTTCGCCTCCCTTGTCTTCTGGTACGCTTGCTGAAGCTCCTTTACTTCCACGCAGCAGTACTGCATGTCCCTGATATAGCCCTTCCCCCTGTGCCTCGTGCAATCTTGCAATAGATGTCTGAGTTTCTTCTGCTGGATGGGAGCCCTGCCTGCGCAGACTCTTCTCCCTCACACAGCAATAAGAGCCACACCTCCTGTGTACTCCATACTGAAGTGCGTTTGCTGCCTTGAATCTCCATGGTCGGCTGTGCTCTCCACGCTGATCAAACAGGAAATGAAAATTAAAAAGTTCCTGGGCCTTTAACAGGAGAGCAGCTGTTTCCTGTATACTGGCTGATGTGGAGTTGAAAGCACTCTCCACAACGGTCACAGCTAAGCACTGTGGGAAACCTCCTGGAAGCCAATTCATTCGAATTACTCACTGCAGTGTTTACACTATCCCCATATCGACCCATGGATGTCGAATCCAGCGCTATGCCTCTCGCGGAGGTGGAGTAAAGAAGTCGACTTTACAGGTCACTTAGGTTGGTGGAAGGGACTCAGTAGTGTAGACATATGCATTATTAGATTGACTTAATGTGGCTTATGTTGACCTAAATTTGTAGTGTAGACCAAGCCCCAGCTGGAAAGGTTTAAAAGGAGCGATGCTAGCTAAAATCCCTGTTTGCTGCTTTCAGTAGTGATACATGTTGGTAGAGGTGCCACCTTTCATTCTGGAACATAACCATTTCATCATGAATTTGTGTCATGATGAAAAAAAATTAATGTAATCTAGTACTTAGGACTGGGACATCTGGCTTCTTTTCTTAAGTGTCTCTGATGTGCTGCATGACTTAAGAGAAACTGACAAATAGGACTTACCCTAAGTGTTAGCATTGCTGCGAAAATTAAATCAGATTTTCTGAATGGAAACTGTGTACATCTGAGAGGTGGTCCCATATAACCTGCATACTCTTGAGAGATGCCTATATTTATTAATTAGTGACAAAAAGAGACATTAGTATGTATTTGGTCTCCTTGAGGATAAAATCCAGACATGGCTCAGCTGAGACTGTCTTGTCCTTAGTAACGTTTATGGACCCCGACTCAGCACTCTTGCCAATAATTTGAAAGACTCCAAAGTGCCCGATGCTCTAACTGCGTCCTTGGGAGATTTGAGTTACAACTTGCTGCACGGTATGCTTGCCAAGAGAGAGAAATGGACATGAAAACTGACTGTCCCATACACATTCAGCTCACTGTAGAGAAAAGGAAAAGGGATGAGGTTTTTATTTAATAGGTAAATACCCTGGGAAAACCCCACAGCAATTGCTTATGGTGTCTTATTTCCTAGTTTACCTGTTGAGTTAGCCATTGTGGTGTTGTCTCTTAAGGTGAAATCTTAACCTCCCCAGCACTCTTTGAAGTCAAAGGGATTTTTGCATGAGTTAAGAGCCAGAATTGTTCCTTAGCATCCCTGGTATATATTCATAGATATTAAGGTCAGAAGGGACCATTATGATCATCTAGTCTGACCTCCTGCATAGTGCAGGCCACAGAATCTCACCCACCCACTCCTGCAATAAACCTCGCACCTATGTCTGAGCTATTGAAGTCCTCAAATCATGGTTTAAAGACCTTCAAGGTACAGATAATCCTCCAGCAAGTGACCCGTGGCCCATGCTGCAGAGCAAGGCGAAAAACCCTCAGGACCTCTTCCAGTCTGCCCTGGAGGAAAAGTCACTAAGAGACTCCTCTGCCGGCAGCTCCCTCCCCTTTTATACCGACTGGTGCTCCAGATGGAGTATTTCTTTTGACTATGGCTTTGGCAATATCACTTGAGGAGAGAGGTGGCCTCTGATAGGCAGTTCATCTTCAAAGCCCTTTATAAACATTGCCCTGTTAATGTGGTAGTATCCCGTTACACAAGTGGCTCTCAACCTTTCCAGACTACTGTACCCCCTTTCAGGACTCTGATTTGTCTTGCGTACCCCCAAGTTTCATCTCCATTTAAAAATTGCTTGCTTACAAAATCAGACATAGAAGTACAAAAGTGTCACAGCACACTGTTCCTGCTGACTTTCTCATTTTTACCATATAATTATAAATCAATTGGAATATAAATCTTGTACTTACATTTCAGTGTATAATATAGAGTAATATAAACAAGTCATTTTATGAAATTTTAGTTTGTACTGACTTTGCTAGTGCTTTTTACGTAGCCTGTTGTAAAACTAGCAACTAGATGAGTTGATGTACCCCCTGGAAGACCGCTGCATTGCGCCAATGGGGAAATGAAGTTGGAGAGAGCAAATAAGTTACCCAGTCCATGTTCCTACCCCAAAAGTACTTTATAATAATGATCCACAACACCATGCTTTAGAAAAATGTTAGTGTTTATGTTGATTATGGCAGGGTGTGATATGTGGTGATTTTAATTAAAGGCACAGAACAATTAATAGTCAATAGCCCCTGGGTCCTAGTTCCATGCTTTGGCCATTAGATCATACTGTCACGTAGCTGTCCTGGATCAGGGCTTCTGATCCTCCTTGCTTGCAGTAAGCTCTGGGATCTGTGCATGGTATTGCTCTGTACTGCGGCAGGGCCCTCCCAGGAGGAAGGTGGTGGTATTGCCATTACTACTTTGTTCTATATTGCAAAGGGGGAAAAGGCTTCAGCTTTTTTGGCAATTAAATTGGCAAACGCAGAGTCCAGACCTGGTGGTCTTTTCACTTTCCATACTCCTGCTCTTAGGAGCTACGAATAAAAATACGTTTAAAAGTGAAAAATGTATAAGTAAACCCCTGCATGTGCCACCTTAGGCATGAAAAAGCATTTATTTTATCCATATCATATGCAGCTTTTGGGCAATCTTGATTTTTAATATTCTACATGTGTGTTTTTAATGTCTAACCCACAAGGCTCTGTTCCTGTTGAAAGGTTGTGTGTGTGTGTGTGTGTGTGTGTTTGTTATGCCTCTGTGTTGCCTTTGTTTGGGCCTTTTTTGCTGTGCATACAGCCCTAGGTTTATGCCAGCCAGCCTGCTTTTCAGTCTAAAGGATTTAGTAGCTACATTACATGTACACATTTTGTTCATAATGTTGACTGTCTTCCAAGGAACTTTCATGCATATATTGAATAGAGAGATCCATTATCATTTCATCATGAAGCGTTTCTTTGGAAACCTCTCTAAACACATTTCATTGTACCTCAATTATTTTGTCATGCACTAGTCTTTAAAGGAAAACATCAGTCATGATTTTAACCTGTCCAAGTTCTGGTTTTGATCACTGGCTGTAGAAGTACAATGACTGCACTAATGTCATTACAGGCTGTGGAATGTATGACCACTATATGTTGTGTTCAGCTCGGAAATGCAGCCACGTCATTTCGTAGTAGGGAGCGCGGATTCCTGTGAGGTGAGCACTCTTGGGCTCTTTAAGAAACAGAGCATTCTGTGATCCTTATTTCAGTTCATCTTTGCTTTAAAAAGTTTGAGAACTTATGGAGCACATCTTAATTGAAGGATCTCAAGACTTCTTTACAAATGTGAATAAATTGGCATCCTCCTTAAGGTGGGTGGGTCTCACTAGCCTCATCTTGTGAATGGATAAACTGAGGCACAGAGCGATTAACTGGTTTACCCAAATGCACGTAATGTGTCAGTGGCAGGCCAGGAATATACCCTTGGGGGGAGCCTGGGGCTGGGCTGGGAACGGAGCCGAGGTGGGGCCAGGGCCGAGAGTGGAGCCGTGGCTGGGCTGTGGTGGGAACGGGCAGTCGGCCGTGGCTGGGCTGGGGCCAGAGCAGAGTTGGGGGTAAAGGGGCTGGGTGGCACTCCCTTCCTGCCCCCTGTGGGGGCTGGCCTGCCCTGCTGGGCCCCCCGTAGGAGGGTGCACCCCACAGTTTGGAAGCCACTGACGTAATCAAAGCTGGCTCTTCTTTGCCATACACTTGCGGCCACAAGGCTATCCACGCATCCCTCCGAATGCAGTGGCGCATGGCCTGCTTATAACAAAAAGGAGTTTGTGTCAGAACTGGGGCATAATTCTGCTGATCCTGCCAAACGGGTGCATGTAAATGGATGCAGGAGACTCCTTAGACTGAAGCTGCCCATTGCACAGCTCTGCTGTCATAGTCCTGTGCCAAACGTGCTGGCAAACTTCCGCTTTCCGCTGTTTCTAATCAGAGGTTGTAAATCTATCCCAACCTAAAGCCGTAATGGCTATTGCAGGTCTGCGGTTAAAATGGTCCCTGATGGAGGCTGTAAGTACGGGAGAGAAATACTTTTCTTGTGAGACAATGTCTGCTGCAGGTCAAAATCAGGAGAGCTGGCAGTTATCTAATGGTTTGGTCTGAAAGGCTGAGACACTAGCTGCATGGGGGTAATTTGATTTCCCTTTCCATTTTGCTGCTGGTTGGTGTGTGTGACACTCTTCTCAGAGAGCCCAGAACAGTAAGCCACCATCTTACTCCTTTGCTTCCACCGATGGGAGCTGTGCTGCCACTCAAGTGTGTGTCCGCTCCCCGTCCGTCCCGCCTGGCCAGCAGACATGAGACTCTGCCCGCCTTAACATTAACCAGCCCGAGCAATGGGTGAACCCCAGTTTCCCTTTCTATGGCATTCAGTCCCTCTCACCGGATACTCGCAGAAAGTGATGTATATACAGCCTCTTTGGAGGCAGCAAACATCTGCTTGTTCGGTTAGCTAGGGACTCGCTCTGTAACCATTATAGCTGCACGGAGATCTGCTTTAGAGTAAAACTAAGAATAAGTTTATTAACAGAGATTGCATGATACTAAGCAGAGATAACCAAGATGGGAAAAAGGTTACAGACAAAACAAAACATCCTTTCTAGTGACCAAAAACTTATTTGTAGCAAGCTATAGCATTGCCTAAAACAGTTTCTTCTGCCCTACAGGCCAAGGGGATCCACCATGCCCAGGCTCAGAGAGCACTACTCTGTGTTCCCTAAGTGGTTGATGGATCACCTAGAGTGTCTTTTTGTTCCCCTTCAGGTTTTCCAGCTCCATGGTCTTTGTTTCAAGGGCCAGGAAGACCATCTGATGGTGCAGATGCTGTGTCGTCCCCCCCCCCCCCCCCCGCGCTCACTCATCCAGTGTGCTCACTGCTTCCTCCTCAGCTTGTTAGCTTGGTTACTTTATGTGATATGTAAATGTACTTCCGCTGACCTCTTCAGGCAGGTTAATACCTTTGTCTAAGGTAGAGTTGGTCGATGCATTCCCTCCCAAACATAAACGCATGACCAGGAATTTGCCAAGGTACATAGCACACAATATATAGGGAAGTTCAGCAACTATCTCAAATACTGCAGTAACATTAGACAGTGCACAGGCAAACTTGAAACACTTTTAAGGATGATCACTAGGCCCTGTGTTAAAACTTCGCATTCTGCATCATCCCAGTTGGTGCTGAGTTTTAAAGTTGGTTTAAACTTTGATGGGACTGGCAAAAAGTCATTCCATTTCTTTAATACAGGCAGCTGTGATGGCATTGAGCAATCTACCTGTTGAGCCAGCCTAGCTTTGAGTGAAACAATTGATGTACTGAAAGCCACTAATGGCACAAGGCTCCCTGAAGCCTGCAATGCAGTTGTCTGCATTAAGTCTTTGGAGGCTGCCAACACAGATGAGAGTTTGAATCAGTTGCTAGGAAAGGATCTTAAATTTCTATGGAGATTTTCATCCCAACAAGCTTTGAGCTCCTGTGAGGGTATATCCTGGCAAGCCCAGTGAAGTCAGTGGGGGTTGTCCAGGTATGAATGTATCAAAATTTGCCCACCAGTATGCACCCATGCATGGAATTCCTTCCGCCTTAGAGGTTGCTGTGTTTCAGTGGTGGGTGAAGGAACCAGCTGTTCAACGGTGCAGCAGGAACATGGCGTATTAGGCTGTGTCTACACTGCCACTTTCAGTGCTGAAACTTTAGTCGTTCAGGGGTGTGAAAAAACACCCCTCTGAGGGACAAAAGTTTTAGCGCTGAAAAGCGCCAGTATAGACAGCACTTCGTTGCTGGGAGTGTGGACCACCCCTTGTTCAGGGTGGGTTGTGTGGTTTTATGTTTTGTTTTTTGTTTATCGCCGGGAGAGCTCTTCCCCAGCGATAAAGCGTTTCTACACTGCCCACGTCACAGTGCTGCAACGTGGCAGTGTAGACATACCCATAGTTTAGGACAGGGAGTGAAAACTAGCGTGGCATCCAGTTGCAACAGCAAGCAGAAGTTAGTCAGAATGGAAGTATAAATAAATGACTGCTACTGTTTGGGTGCTCTAAATTTCCCCCTTGGTCTGCAGGGGCTTTCCTGCCCTGCAGGGTGAGTTCCATTGAATAGCATCAAGTTCCTGGATAGTAACATTTTCTCCTTTTGTGAGAGAGGAATGGGAATTTAAGGCTCCAGATGCCTTCATAGGACAAGGATTGCAGGTTATCTTTTTCTTCTGTGAGTATACCAGGAGACTGGGAGGAGGGAAGGGAACTAGCCTCCTTTGCAGTGTGTTAGTGAGCTGCAGGTGGGCGGGGGAAGCTGTTCTTCACCAGTTAGAGCAGGGCACTTGGCAGTTGAGACTCCTGGCTTCTCTTCCTGATTCTGCATTTCCATGGGATCTTAGCAACTTTTTTGGCATGTGATCTCCCCCTTACCCGCCAGGTTACTGTAGAATACCCACTTATTAAGGGGGTTGGGAGGACCTCTGAGGGCTGCAGATCATTATCGTTCATTGCAACACTCATCTGAACGCTCCCCCCATCTGGTCATTGCTTGGACACTGATTCTTGGCAGCAGATTCTTTCTGTAACTCACAGTTGTGGTGGCAGCAGGAATGCCAGGGTGCTTCTAGCCAGCAAGGCAATTTGCTCAGTGCAGCATCCAGCACACTGGTGTTCACTGGCTGTTTTGATGTCAGCCCCAACGGGCATGCATTTGTGAAGGATGCCTGGAAATGGGCAAATAAACGAGGCAGAGGCATTCCTGTGACCGCGGCGTATCTGCCTGATGCAGATAGCAAAGTGGTTTATTGTTGGGGCCGATCTGCGGTCCCAAGGAGTAAAAGCAACTTCCTCTCTTCTCTCCCCTTCTCCCCACTGCTTTTATTTATTTATTTATTTATTTTTTGTGCACACTAACTGCTGTTTCGGTTGAAACAGACACTGGGTTGGGCATGCGGTGCTCTTGTCTATAGCAGTGGCCAGGAGCAGTTTGAAAGGGGCTGAGTTGCAATTTACAGCACTGTAAATGTTCTGTGCTGCTCCCTGTGTGTTTGGTGACAGGGATCTATACATCTTGCAATACTCGCAAAACCCTAGGCACAAATGGGTACCTCAGCTGAGACCTAGGTATCTTAGGGTGTGGGATTATTATGTGCGGAGATGGGTTGGAATAACACGTTGACTTCTTTTGCACATAAATAAACTGCAGTTCTGCACGTAAAGGGTTCACCACTGCAATGGCAACGTTTGCTGAATCCAGGCAGCGGTGGAAATTTATGCTTTGTATAATTAACAGTTAATACGGGAATAATGCTTAATGCCTCTTAAACGGCTGGTAATAGAGTGCAGCATTAAGACATTAGTTACTTTGAGTTGAAATCCTGACAAAGCAGGGCTTAAAAACCTCTCAAAACAAACCACTTAAAGTGTCTATAAAAATCAACAATTTGTAAATTGCTCTTTGGGGTGGAGGTGGGGGGGGGGAGATTCTCTCACGGGTTGGGTTTTTTTCATTGTGGCTGAAAAAGGAAGTGTAACATCTGAGATTCCGTTCAAGAGGTGGGTGACTGGAATGCTTGTGAAAATACACCCAGTGCTGGGGTGGATTTCCTGGTATTTGATACTGGTCCCAGTGACTTAGATCAGAGGTGTGTGATGTTCATGTAATGTTTACATAGCATCATCATTTATGAAGCGCTTTAAAAGAGAATAAAAGACGGCCTTCCTGCAAACACAAATCTGAGAGCTGCTGTTGAGTTCTGTGGGATGCCTCCCTTGCGTAAGGCTACTCCCTTGTGAAAGTGTTTGAAGGATCAATCAGGGCTTATATTCAGTGGCCACAAACAGGATGGTGGTATCCAAAGAAGCATTTGGAAAGAAAAGTGTGAGTGTCAGCTATGGGTAACTAGGGATGTAAATATAGTTTAAAATGTTAACCAGTTAAACCATTAAAATTATATTGTTTACCCAGTTAACTGATGAAAGGGAAAGGGGCTGGGGCTGCTCCGGCCAGTGAGCACGGGGCTGGGGCTGCTCCTGGGGTTGGCCAGCCTGGCCCAGGGCTGCGGCTAGGGGCGGTTGGCTGGCGCAGCTTGGGCTGGGGGTTAACGGTTAGGCTGGGTTAACTGGTAAGATTAATGCTTATCAGTTAACCGTATTTTACATCCCTGTGGGTAACTACAAATATAGGTGTCCCACAGCATATACTGTCTGTGGAGCTTGAGATCCTAGATTTTTGAAATGGGTGATCGGGATGGTGCTAGAGTGGAGGCAGTGAAAGAAGTGAGTGAGGTTTTAATGGAGGATTTGAAGGCTGAGTGTGAGGATGGACTTGAGAGGTGGGAATGATTATGTCCTCTGGTCTATCTCCCAATGGCTCATGAACAAAACATGTTCTCCAGCATTTTCCCAGTCAAGTTTGAAATGACTCAAAGGGTTCTCACCAGTTCCCCATAGACTCCCTTCTTGACAGCTCAGTCTCCATTTTCAGTTCCTTTCAGCCCATTTACACCTATTTTACAGTGTCTGCCTCCTACTCGGAATGAAGCAGTTACCACTTCGGTCTCCACCAGTGGGAGCAGGTCACCTCCCACCCGTACTTGGATGTTTTGAGATGTAGGCCCTGATCCATGCAGGCAGAATGTTGTTATAGGCAATGGAACCCAAGCAAGCTGTCTGCATAGGTCCGTTTGCGGGATCAGCGTTGTACCGTCTTAAGATTTTGTCAGGTGCTGCTTACCACAGTGATGTGCTCAGTAGAAATGCCTATGGATAAATCAATAAAAATAAACTCTTATTTGGGCTTTCTTACGGTTGGAATGTTCCTTCGTTAAAAGAACAGGGAAGTTGTGCTCTGATGTGACGAAAAGTCCTTTTAAGAAAATATAAGGCAGTGAAGTTTTAGAAACCATTTGTGGCTTGACTTTGTTGTTTAGCTGGACTGTGGTTTGAGCAAGTTTTTAATCTTCTTCTGCTTTCCTGTTTCCTTGCAGTTGTAGAGTGACGTGGCCAACAGGCGCATAATGAAGAGGGGCTTTTGGATTTCCTAGTTCTTTGAGACCGAGATTCAAAGGAGAAGAACCTCCCAGCTGCTTCTTTGCCATGTCTGGATCTACTCAGCCTGTGACACAGAACTGGCGAGCCACCGAGCCACGCTATCCCCCTCACGCCATGTCCTATCCAGTTCAGATCAGTCGGACACATGCGGTAAGGCAGACCTCTCGCTTCCCTCAGGACGGACGTAGGATTGCGTGGCCCTGTTGTCAGGGACAGTGATTTGGATTTAATGGCTTCCGCTGATGTGGGGTGTCAAAGCGAATCGAAGCACACTTTCCTCTCTCGTAATGAGATTTCTTCTTGCCTCTGTCATCTGTTCTCTCTCTTCTCCATCCTCAGGGTGGCTGTAACTTCTCCCCCTCTCCAACCTACTTGGCCACCTGCCTCAGTGGTGCTCAAAGCTCCAGTTCATGGCTGTATTCTCAGAAGCTTGGTGGGTCGCTTGTTGTCCCGGAGAGAACACAATTGGTTAAAGGAACACGAGCAGGCGTTGGGAGTGGAGGGGAAGTGCGGTTAACCACGTGTGGAGTTCAGGGACTCTGCCTCTGTCCCTTTCTGGCTCGGCTTTTACAATGTGTGCTGAATCATGAGGTGGCTGGCATCCTTCCCCGAATGCCAACGTATCGCTTCCCAGCAAGCCTGACCCTCCGCACTCATGTTTGAGAAATCTTGAGATTTCCTCCAGGGCAGGCAGGCAGCTGTGCCAAGGGGGCTGCCATCTAATAAACCTAATGTTTGCTTTTCAGTCAGGTAGCCGAGACCCCTCTCTTTGTAGGGCTTTTGGATTGGGGAGGATGCTGCATATTGTGTTGGTGAAAGAGAGGGGAATCCATGCTCTTTTTTTTTAATACAGCCTTCCCCCCCCAGCTCTTAGGTTTTTCTCTTCTCCTCCTGTAGATAAAAGGCCTTGTCTTCTGTTAGACTGGGAAATACACTGAGGCAAGGAATGTACTCAAGGATCAAAGTCTGGATTCTTGGCTCTGAGTCTTCCTGCTCTAACCACTATACCACACTACTCAATCAGTCCAAAACTCTCACGGAGCATACCGGAGGATTGGAAAGTCATCTGGGATAGCCACGTCTGACACAGAGGGAAGCAGGCTGGGTTTTTGGGTGTGGGAGAATCTAGGCTATGTCTCAAAGAAGCCATTTGCATGTGAATCAGTTGTCTTTTCTTCGTGGTTTTTGCTAGCAAAGCTGTTTTTCCTAATTCTATTATCCAGAAGTCCATTCAAGAAAGCACTTCTATTTGATGACTCAGAGCTAGGAAGGGTTAACCCATCCAAATCCCGCTGCTCTGTACTGTCACCCCTACCCTTGCTCATCCTCCTGGATCTTTGAATGTTTGAGATTTAAGATCGAAATGGAAAAGACTTTCTGTAGTGGAACAGCTTCCATCAGCACAAGTTGCTTGAACGAATCTTATTAGGTGTTGGAGCATAAAACATACTTGTCAGGCTGCTCTTTGGAGCCAGCCCCTTGGTGAGTCATAGCAAGTGGACCACAGTTACGAAAGCGTTTATAGCGTGTTTTAGTGTAAGCGGGCCGAGATGACCTTGTTTCAGGGTTAGCTTTGTAACTGGGAATCCTATTGAACTGCCCTAACTTCAAAGCCTCCAAATCCAGGAAATGTCGATGCGAGGCTGAAAGTTTTGGTCTTCCCCCCACTCTGCTGCTCTTCAGGAGCACAGCACCCATGGGAGTGTCTGGGAAAGGGTCGGGGTCAGGAAAGCTCTGCGGTAGAAAACCAAGTAAGGTGAGGGGAAGGGATGGGCTTTTGGCTCAGTTTCTTTGCTCGTACGGGGTTGCTTGGGGCCTTTCTTCTGCCCTCTTTTACATTCCACAAGGAGGTTTTTATTCTTTGGTAACCGAGACACACACGTGAGAGTCTCGACATGGTTCTCTCTTCCGCGCCCACTCTGTGGAGGCATGCGAGGGGCTCGGCGCTCTCACCTCTTTGCTGGCCCCTGGCAAGTACCCTAGGCCTTGACGAGCTGGCGCTCTTAGCCTTCCAGCTCGGCTCCCACCCTCCTCAAATACTTGCATGTATTCCTCCACAGCTTGGTAGCAGCATCCTAATGTCAAGTCTCACTGTCGCTGGTGGAGAGCAGGAGAAGGGAAACCCTCTTGACTGGTGGGGTTCCCCCCCCCAGTCGCACCCCAGTCCTCAGGGGAATTTTGGGTCCTGCTCGTTGGGGGGCTTCCTGTCAATTTGCTTCTTACTGGGGGGTGGTCAGTAGCCTGTCGGGCAGGCTCAGGAGCCATTCTGCCCAGGCTGCAGCTCTGTATCCTAACCTTTGCTGGTCAGCCGGTTAGCCACAGATGGGGAAGGAGCTACTCTGTTGCTGGACCCCTTATTGGCTGTGGCAGCATGCGGCTTATACACCCCCGGGCAGCGCAGTTTCACGAGGATGCCATGTGCAGTGGAGTGAAGGGGCAAATTCTGTCCTGATCAGAAACTAGACATGGGGGTGGAGGCTGGAGGGGATGGGGGTGCGGAGAAACACACCAGGTTTGCAATCCTTTCAGAGCCTTTAAAGAGAGTCCATTTTGAGTGTGACCCCAGAAATGAGCAAATGCTCAGGGCCGTGGACTCGACTTCTTATATCTTCCAAACCAGCTTTGCTTTCCCTTTCGTGGCACCATCTAATAAAGTGAAACCAACCAATTGTGTTGGATGCAAGTTGAAACATGAGTGCTAGATTTTTTTCTAGGCTGCCCTTCCTCGCTGGCTGGCATGAATGCTGTTTTTATTCTGCTGAGTTAAGGTTGGAGCAGTTTGCTGGCGCAGCTTCTAAAGGCTATTTTTACAGCCGCATTAAATCTTCCAGAGTTATGTGATACCGCTGAGGTGTTTAGGAGCTGGAGATACCTTGTTTGAGGGGGCAGATGGGAACCCAAAAGGATCATCTCCTACTTAGTGAATACAGAGGAGTCTTTACCCCTCTTCCCACCCACTCAGTCTCCGCCACAGCCCTGTCAAAACTACCTTGTCTCCCTTAACAAAGTGGAGGGTGGGGCATTTCTCAGAAACCTCTTCCTGTATGATCTCCTTGTGCTCTGTTTGAAAATGTACATCTCTCACTTGGCAGAGCTGTCACCTGGCACCTGACCATGGCAGTAGGGACAGAGCTCATCTCTGGTTAGGACTATTGGGGAGAGAAGATGCAGTTGTTTGCTTTGAAGTTGCCTGCAGTGTGGTATTAACCCCAGCGTGGAGTTTGCTTGCATGTCTCGGCCAGGTCACTTTTGTTATGGGCTGTCTGTGTAGTAAGAGCTAGTTTGGAAGGAGATGGCGGAGGAACAAACCTGCCCCGGTGCTAATAAGTGTCTGCTTTTAATGATATTTTGATTCAGGTTTGCTACGTCCTCTGACATATTTTACAAGAATAGGGTCCTAACCCTAGGTAAATTCATGACTACTGAGGCTGTCTGCAGGATATTTTTGATTACATTGGTAGGGACTGTTAGTTTCTTACGTTTGTACGGTGATTTGCACTACGGTGCTTGGATATCTAGCTGTGACCATAATACAAGTAAATCCATAGCTTTGTCTGTCAGTGGTCTTGCGTTCACACACCTTGACCCCATATCTACTGTTGAAAAGAGCCTTGTAGAAAGGGGGGGATGGTTTGGAAATTAGCCTTAAAATGGTTTTAGGCTCAGAGAAACTTCCACAGGAAGAGAGATTTGTTTAAAGATGAGGCAAATAAGAGGGGATGTGATAAAAGCATGCCAAACAATGGGTGGTATAGAGAAGGTAAATTGGGCACTTCTATTTACCTTTCTCATGATGCAAAAACAGAAAGGCGGAGAACTTCAAATTAAAAAAAGGTTACATGTTTTATGGATATCTTATGGAACTCATTGCCACAAGGTATCATTTAAGACCATGAGTTCAGAATTTGAAAGAGGACTGGACATTTATATGTCTAATGAGAACATGCAGAGTTCCTTTAGTAAGGATTTAAGAAAAAGGAAGAGCCCCCTGCCTGCCAACCCCCCCCCCCCCCAAATTTGGAAGGGACATAAATCCTCATGTTTAGGAGTATAAACTAACCTCTAATACATGGGGTTAAGAAGAAATTTCCTGTATAGGTAGGTAGGATATTTTATCGCCCAATTCAGAGGTTTTTTCACCTTCCTGGGAAGTATCTGGTACTGGCCACTGTCGGAGAGACAGGATGCTAGTGAACCCACTGGTCTGGTACGTTATACCATCTCTATATAGCTCATTTTTGCTTTATTTAAAATAAATGATATGCAATCTCCATAGAATTGTGGTTTCAGAGTAGCAGTTGTGTTAGTCTGTATTCGCAAAAAGAAAAGGAGGACTTGTGGCACCTTAGAGACTAACACATTTATTTGAACACTGTAGCTCACGAAAGCTTATGCTCAGATAAATTTGTTAGTCTCTAAGGTGCCACAAATACTCCTTTTCTTTTTGTAGAAGTGTGGGTGTTCTTAATGGGAAAGGCAAAAGCCTTTCCTTTTTTAAAGCCAAATTCAGCAATGGTGTTTATCTGAAAACAGCTGTATGAACGGTTCCTCCCTTTGCTCCCAAGTGCACTGAATCATTGTGGACCAAGCAAAAGGGTACAGCCGATCATTTTCCACATTAATGAGTAGCTGGAGCAGCATAATATGTGGACGTCTTGTCAATTGTTGTCTTGCCAGCTCCTGGAGGGAGGGATTGCTTA
Organism: Dermochelys coriacea; assembly: GCF_009764565.3. Taxonomy (NCBI): domain Eukaryota; kingdom Metazoa; phylum Chordata; order Testudines; family Dermochelyidae; genus Dermochelys; species Dermochelys coriacea. The sequence continues at coordinate 23,800,103 of NC_050082.1, forward strand.
TTGAATGTTCTGTGACCTTTTAGCTAAAGGTCTAAATGCATATTATTTGTATGCTTAAACCTGTAATGTGTCTGGAGCTCCTGCTCTCTCGAAGGAAACCTTAGCATGAAGGGTTTTCATTTTCTATCAACCCGCAGATATTTTCTGTAAACAGATCAATTAGAACATAGAATGGCCCTGCTGAGTCAGACCAATAGGCTGCCTAGCCCAGTATCCTGTTTTCTGACAGTGGCTGGTGCCAGATGCTTCAGAGGGAATGAACAGAAGAAGGCAATTTGAGTGGTCCATCCCCTGTCATCCAGTCCCAGCTTCTGCCAAATTTCCTTTCCTAGCCTTGCCTCCATCCCTCACTGTAAATCCCCAAGTAATTTTATAGGCAATGGGGTGAGAAGGGTTCCCCCCCATCCATGTATCCAATTTAGTGGTGTCCTCCTTAATCGTCATAATTTACCTGCTCATGCCCTGCCGTTTCATTGCTGTAGGAATGACTATGACCTGGGCAGGAGTGGGGGAACCTGCATGGTATGACTAGCAAAGGGGAGGTTTAGGCATTCTGAGAGACTCAGTCTGTTGTTGCAGGCATTGGCAGGAAATATCAAGCAGCCCTAGTGTAGCGCATTGGTTTACTTTATGGAGATTTTAACTTTGTGTGTTGCGAGCACTAAATTCCCACGCGCAGAGCCGCTAGTTGAAGAGTGAAAGAATGAAATCTCCTCTCCACAGAACAGGTGGCTCACTATGAGCTTCCCACACGCTGCCCTGCAAACGATCCTTTCTCTGGAGGGACCACTTCTGTTGAGACTGCAGTTTTATGAGGGAGACTTCAGCTACTCATGTTTGGAACCACTGAGCTTAAACTTTCAAACAAGCACCTCTGTGCTTTTTCATACTGCCCCTCACGCTTGGGAGGAACTCCCCATAAACATCCACAAAGCTACTTTGTTGTCCTCCTTTGGATTTCTCCATAACTCTCCTTTGCCATGTGATGCCTACAAAACTTGGCAATAGTTAGGCTTCCAGTGTGCTGAGAACAAAGCCTATCATGCTGACCGTTAGCATTTTGTTTCCTTGTGCTCCCCCGTCTGTCTGTCTCTGTCTGTTGTTTTACACTTAGATTGTGAGCTCTTTTTGATCTGTGTTTGTATAGTACCTAGCACAATGGGGGTACTGATCCATCGTTGGGGCCCCAGGCACCACCCTAAAACAATAATAAATAATGCTTATATGGGCTTAATTTTGCACCTAGCAAAGTCAGTGCAAAACTCCTGTTGACTTTAGTAAGTGCAGGATCTAGTCCATGACACTCTGCTCAGCGGCTGAGCACATCATGTCTCTGTCTTGTCGAAGTTCATCCTTTGTGAGGCTAGCGTTCTAGAATCACAGTGCTGTATCTCTCGTGAACTAGCCCCTTAGCGTCTGAATCAAAAACTCCCTTGCTACAAGTGTCTGTTCCTTAGGGAACCATCCTATTTTTGGGGAAGTTCCATGGCCTGTGTTATACAGGCGGTCCGACTAGATAATCACTATGGTCCCTCCTGGCCGTGGCATCCATGAATCTATCGCAGAGATGTCCCTTAGACATGGCGCTCATTCAGCGCTGACCTGCCAGTTTAGCAGGCTGTTGGAGGTCACCTTCACCCTCAATCAAGCAAAATCAAGGGGATTGGTAAATATATGCCAGCATGTTGATATAAATTGTTGGAGAGGATCAGAGAAGTTAAATGGGGAATTAGTCATTGCAGTCTCCATCTAACAGCTTCCCTGCTGAAGAGGAATGTAATGTAACAAATCAAAAAAGTCTACAGGTTGGTCTATACACACCTTTGTCCGAAATAACAAACTTGGTTGTAAGTCTCACTGCTAGCTATTTTCGTGCGAGTCTGGGTGTGTACACTCTCTTACTTTGGATTACAAGCACCCTATTTTGATTTAAGATGTTGTTGCAATTTATTTTATTAGTATTTTTTTACTGATTTCAAATTAAATCACAATAGGATGCTCAAAATCTGAAATAAGTGTCCACACCCAGAATTGCACTAAACTAGCTAAGGATGCGAATTAGAAGTTGTTGCTTCAGTGTGTCAAACCTGCTGTAAAGGAAAGTTTGTGTTTGTTTGGCCATGATGATGTAGTTGGTCCGTCAGCATTTTGTTACTTGCTCGGACACTGAAACACGGCTGGGGAAGTCGTGAGCCCTTCTGGTTCTTCCATTGGCTTTGAGCTTCCAGACTGAAACGCCTGTTAGAAAGAAATGGTTCATCTCAAGTGTTAATTTCATCTGCATTAATAAAGGCCTTTATAATACATTATTGTACAACCAATCTAAACAGAATGGTTTGTTTTGGTATGTATCTTCATTGTCGTTGGCAAATCCATCAGCACAATCTTGATCAGTCTGACTCTCATTAATCCTTAAGGGAGGCTATATTTAGATAATCTGCTTCATAAACTGGCTCAAGTGGTAGCAATATCTCCTTAGAGCAGGGTTAATCAATAGGCAGACCACAGACCAAATCCAGACCGCCAGACGCTTTTGAATGGATCCCCAGATCTTTTTATTTACTTATTATATTTTTTTATTATTTTCTCTGGAGTCTGGACTTGACTATACCGTGACCAAGAAATTTGGACCATGACAAAAAATAATCAATTATTCCTGCCTTAGAGTATTTCTACATCAGATCTCCTAAGCTAGGCAGGGTCAGCCTGAAGAGTCATTCAAATGTTGTAGTGGGTGACCTAGCAGGGGATGGTGCTCAGAGTTAATACTGAATCAGTGCCCTAGCGAGAGTTTATAAGGACATAATGGTGCTGGAGGCTCTCTTCACTAGGGAGGCATAAACCTGTGAGGTCCTGACCACTCGTGATCATTAAAGATCCCCTGGCACTTCTCCCAACAGCAAGGGTGTTAATCTTGGAGTCCTGACCAAAATCCAGCTCAGGTAATTATGCTCTTCCTACCTGAAGTTCTCCTAGTAGTTTTGAACTGGGCAAGTTAACCCCTATGGCCTATCCTGAAAAACTGTCACATCAGGGTGTATGTTGCCAGTGGGGCAGGGTTGCTATAGATGGCTACGTTTTAGAGGTGGGTGACATGATCCATATATAAAAATCACTTTGAGATGAGTCTGTATGTAAAGTGCTTTATGCATGATGAATGTAAGGTGCTATTGGTATTATTGATTTGTGGAGAGCAGTGAATAATTTTACCTCTAAAACCACAATGCTTGTCTGTATTAATTTATACTTCTGTTGCAAACTGAAGACAGAGCATCAAACACCAGCCTGCCCCGGTGTTGCTCAAAGCTCCCTCCTCCCTCATCCCAGCAATCTCCAAAAGCAAAGAGATTCCTAGTACCAGCTGCACAGCAGTGTTGGAGCCTGTTCTCAGATTTCACACGAGATATTGTCATCTGTCAGAGTACTTTCTGTGATCCCGTGCCTGGCATTTTATTGGCGTTTGAAGACTGATTTGAATTTTTTTTAACCAAAACCGTGGAACCGATATGGCAACTTCGATTCAGCTGCTTACTAATGAATTCAAATCATCTCTCTGGAAAAGTGGCTTTGTTTCTGATGACACATTATGTGAGCTCTGAACTGTACAGTGATGGCTTGATTTAGTTGATTTATGTTTTGAGTTGGGATAGCTTGAAAGCAAAGCCAGAAGACCCCCTGATTCCCAGCTCTGGATTCTGTCTCTTTGCAAGGAAAGGCTTAGCTTCCAACACTCAGGATTCACAATGCATTTTCCCTGGTACCTTTTTTTAAAAACAGATGGAGCTGTGGCAAATTTCCACTTTTGCTTCCTAGTCAGGAATCTAAACTTCAGTGGGGTTTTTGAATTTGATTTGTAAACCTGTGGGATGCTTCCTTGCATTTAAAAACGTCACATGGGTTAATCACAAGAACACAGTAAATCTATACAAGGAAATAATACCTTGTAATAAGGGCTTTCAACTGACCCTGTTGGAGCTCTGAAAATCACCCGTTTCCCCTCCTCTTCCTTGTGTTTCATCATAACAGAACCCTTGGAACAGCCATAGTCAGTGGTGACTGGCTGGGATTCTTATTGGAGCTCTTCTGCTACATTCCTTAATTGGCTAAAGGAATTTCCATTGAGTTGAATGTCACTCTTCTCCCAGCCTAGATTGTGACTGCCATACTCTGTCATCCCAGAAATCCAGTGTGGCAGTGGAGCCCAGGGTCCTACCTGACCGTGCTTTACCCGTAAGCCAGGAGATGTGGTGCTCTTTGACTTAAGTATGCCAGGAGCTTCAGTTTGCTGTGAAGACAGCCCGATGGCTGGCTTTATCAATGTGGTGCTGGAAATGAAAACTCCAAATGATAAGCATGCAGCATCACAGAGGAAAATGACTTCATTCGTTGTTTGGAAGGCAAAGCCATCAAACAGCTCTGAGACCGCGATTTGGGGAATAGAAGAAAGTGTGAAAATGGATGGAAACTCTCTGAAGGAGGACTATGGAGTTATGTAACACTGCATATGTGCAGAATATAGATCAAAGCATGGACTTTGCTCTGAAGAGTTTGCAGTGGAAGATGAGCAAGGTAGAAGCACGGTCTTGTGGTTGAGGCACCGACCTAGAATTCAGGAGATCTGAACGTCAATGGGACATAGGCTTCTGAGTGCCCGAGTCACTTTTCAAAATGGGGTTTAACCCCATGAATCTTTCAGGTGCTTTGGAAAATGTTACCCTTAATATCTCTGGTCCTCCTTTCCCGGGATAGTAATCCTTCCTTTCTCTTCTGTTTGTCCAGTCTATGTAGATGGGCTGTGTGTATGTAAATGATGCCAACACAATGGAGATCTTGGCTGGGGCCTCTAGAATGGAAATAATAGATAGTAATATATAGACCAGTGATGGGACAGCGGCACAGATAAAGGAACTGTGAGGAGGATCTCTAAAGAAAATGGGTAGGAAGGCTTCCTGGAAGAAACGAGTGTAAGGAAGAGAGAGGATTGGGGGTTTCTTGGCAGACAAGACTAAGGAACTGGTTCCAAGCATACGGATAGCACACTAGAAAGCCTGGAGCTGAGAGGAGGAGGAGGTGGTGATAAGCGGGAAGAGTAGGAGTGAGATGGGGAGTCAGAAATTTAGAGCAGAGGTGCTTAAATTGCAGAAGAGATTTGGGGAGGGGGCAAGATTAGATGAGGTCCCAAAGGCGAGGTGAGGATCTTGCGTGCATTAAAGGAATGGGATTCCAGGGTGTGGTGGTAGCTTGAGAGTTGTGGTTAGCATGTGACCACAAGTGATGCTGGAAAGCTGAGTTCCAAGTCTTGGGGGGATTTTACAGGATGATTTTGGTGGACAAGAGATGGAAATCCCCAGCAAAAGGCTTTGTTTTAATTGTGGTTGGGTATGACTCAGGGATGAGGAAGGGAGCACAGGGTCCAGCAGTGCTCTGACACTTCTGCTGGAGAAGCTCCAAAGAATCGAAGTCCTAAATTGTTTCTCTTTTGCAGACACCTCTGGTTGTGTCTGCCATCTGCCTGAGGACTGGCTGCTCAAATCTGGCAGCAGGTGTCAGAGTGGCTGCAGCTAGTTACAAGGACCCACTGGTCAGATGACTGTGAATCAGAAAAACCGAGTGCTATTCCCAGTGACATTGGTTCTTTTCAGTGAATGGCGTATTTGGCATGGCCAGGAAAAACACCACCGAAATTCACAGCTCACTGAGAGAAAAAATAAGTTAAGAAGGATGTGCTGCTCTGCAGCTGGTCCATACGCTGCTCAGGATGGCAACAAAAAGCAGTGCCTTTCCAAGAGCAGGCGACGTGGAGTGTGGTCACCTTCCGAAACAAAAGGCCAAGCCAGCAGTGTTTGGGAGATTGATGGCCTGGAGACTCTACTGGAACAATAAGGATGTTGTCTGAAGCACATGTTGCATCCCTGTAGACAAGATAACACTGAGTTAATTCAACCAAGTTTTTATTCCTAACCTTATCTCAAACAACATACTTGATTATGGAGGAGTTGTTGTTGCTTTATTTTTCTTGCATCTCTAATCTTTGTTGAATATTCAAATGGCTGGAGGGCGGGTGGTGCTGGGTTGCGTTGACCTGTTTGATCAATAGCTTCCTTTTGTTTCTGCTAAATCAATTGCAGATGTTTTCTCAGGGGCCCCAGAAAAGTTAATCATTACAGAAGAAGCCAGCTGAGTCTAGCTACATAGCAACTCCAGTGTGGACTGCCTTTATCATGGCAACAGATTGCCCCTAACTCACTGCAGAAAGACATCCACAGACAGCATCTCCCTTGATTAGAGTGAAAAGTTATAGGTGATAAGGCAAGCCCAGTCATAATGTGAGCCACTAAGTGATTTATTCTTAGAATGAATCTTTGAGCTCTTCTTCTGGGGAATGTTTTCAGTTCCCTATTTCCGTCTCCCCGCTGTAACCAAAAGGGTACTATCAAGTTGTTCATTCCTGAACTTGACCTAAATAGTAACCTTTGGATGCAGTGTGTGTCTACACAATTTCCAGACCTGCATATGGTTGGCAGCCTGATGGGGTAAGAGAGCTTGATGGGGAATGCCACAATAAACACTTCCTTTTGGTCTTAAAATATTGGTGGGTTTTTTATTTTTTAATTTTAAAGCTACTATTGATGTAGAAACTTGGAGTGATTATGTTTCCTCTGCTTGCTGAATGGCATCTGTTAGTGAGCAAATAGCGTGCCAAGAGCTATGCTAACATGGTTGATACTGGTGCACAAACAAGGAATGAAATAGCCAATGAACCATGCTTACCTTTGGAGCTACATTAGAAGGACGGGGAAATGACTCAGTGGGTCACAGAGTAGCAGCCATGTTAGTCTGTATCCACAAAAAGAAAAAGAGGACTTGTGGCACCTTAGACATTACAAATTTGAGCATAAGCTTTTGTGAGCTACACTCACTTCGTCGGATGCATTCAGTTTTTTCCACTGTATGCATCCGACAAAGTGAGCTGTAGCTCATGAAAGCTTATGCTCAAATTTGTAGTGTCTAAGGTGCCACAAGTCCTCCTTTCTTTTTTCAGTGGGTCAGTTACCAGGCAAGGTGCTATAGGTTGGGGCCTAACCCTAACTGCTTGTGAATTATGAGCAGCGTGGGGCAAAATTCAGCCCCAGTCTTACTCCTCTCCAAAACCAGTGGAGCGGTTCCTTCCTGCATGCTCTGACAGTAACTATGGGGCTGTGTTCTGGGATGTATCTGGAGGACTGGAAGCATGTAGACATGCAGATCATGCTATGCAGCCTAGACTCAGTTATGATCTCTCTGCATATACCCCACACAGAAGATTTTGTGTGTGCGTGTGCGCATGAGAGTGAGTGATATGGGCTTTGAGTGATGGTGGCTTGTTGCCAACCAGAATAAAGGAACATCTTGATGTTTCTGTAGCTGTGTGTGGGTGGGTGCCTTCACCAGCATGCGGGGGTATTTCCACACCAGCCCAGAATTTGGTCTGTTTGTTAAATGTGTCTGGTTGTCACTTTCACACATGTAAGAGGTTATGGCAGATCACCAGTAGACAAACCACATTTGAATTCCCACTGGCATCAGTGCATGACTCTCAGCGCTAGCGTCATGGTGCTGCCAGGGCTTGTCCCTGCCTCCAGTGAAGCCGCATTGGAGCCCGGGCTGTGAGAGGCCATACCCGCACCTGCCTCTGCAGCACCACGTGCCGCTGGGATAGAGTTGCATTACGGCATCACTCTCTGCCCCTCCTTGTTAATGCTGTTTGGAGAAGCAGAGTTAGCAGAAGCCGTAGTGTTGGGGACAGCTGCTTGGGGAGAAGACGACCCTGGAATGGCTCCTCACCTGCCCTGTGACAGGGAGGGGAGGAACCGCCCTACCCTGCCTCCGAGTAGGAACCAGGGAACAAACAGTGCTTTTAAAAAAAATGACCCCTCCCTCCAAAGAAACAACCAACCAGGCTATCCAGTGCAGGGTATCGAGATCAAACTCCTCCCTCCCCCATCTGCCATAAACACCTTAGAGCACATCCATCCGGCGCCACTGTAGTTGCTGGCAGTGATGCTCCGTCCGTCCGTCCAATGACAAAGGAGCAGCAAGAGACCATGAATGCAGAGCTTTTGCCAGGATGCTCTTCTGAATGAGGTGGTGGGGGGTCTCCTCTCCCATTGCACAGTGAGTTTTTTAGACCTAGTCTGCTGTCTTGCGAGGGTGCAGTGAGAGCCTGGTGCTGCCAAACTGCATCGTGGCACTGCTGAGATGTTCAGTTATTTCCAAATCCCCCATTTTTGGCCTCAGAAAGTGGCTTTACATGGGTAAAGGCTAAAAAGTACATCTCTCGGTCTGCGGGCCAGCTGATGTGCTGCCAGTGCCTAGGGCCATCCAAACACCCAGGAGCTAAAACAGGTCCTGCTTGATTCTGGCATAAAGATACCTGGTATTGGATCCACAGCCCTGGAGACAGAAATCCTCCAGTCTGAGTTGCAGCAGTCCAGGCTTCCCCCAAACTCCTCCTCTTACCCGACGTGCCATGACCCTCGTTGGGAGACCACCTGCATGGACAAGACAGTAGCTGGGTCAATGTAATTCTAGGTCTTTTTGCTGAGACTGTCTTGTATAACAGTAAAACATCTCCTGCCTCAAAAATATCCCCCGTTTTGCTACTGAGCAAGTGGAAGCTGCTTAGAACGTTACCCATGAGCATTTGCAGCTTGTGTGCATGCTCGCCGTGGGGGAAGAGCGTTGGTGACCCTGGTGGCACGGGCATCTGGCTTGAGGGATTGAACTCAGCAAAGGGAGAAGTGAGATGGGATTCATTGGCAAAACAAGTGCCGGAGCTGGGAGGAAGAATGGTTTAGTGGATAGGCTGCATGCCTGGGACACAGGAGCCCTGGGTTGAATTCCCAGCTCTGCTGGAGGCTTCCTGTGTGATGTTGCGCAAATCACTTGGGACACGTCTACGCAGGGATTAAAAAACCAGCCGCTGGCCTGGGTCAGCTGACTTTGGCTTGTGGGACTCAGGCTCTAGGGCTGAAAAATTTGTTCTGTAGACATTTGGGCTTGGCTGGAGCTGATCTCTGAGACCTTGTGAGGGCGGAGGGCCTGAGCCCAAACGTCTACATGGCAATTTTTAGCCCTGCTTAGACGTTTCCTCAGGGAACTGAGTCACAGAGACACTATCTGAAAAATGCTACTATGGATGATGATTCCTAGCTCTTACCTCCCCGACCTCGAGGGGGTGTTGTCAGGATAAATACATTAAAGATTGTGAGGCACTTAGATATGGTCATAATGAGGACCACAAGTACCATAGATAGTGATTGGTAAATTGAGGCACAGAGGTTCTGATTGCTCCAAAGAGACACTACGAGTTACTAGGAACCCTAGGGTTCCTGGCTCGCATCCTGGGCTCTAACCACTAGTCCAGCCTCTCTCTCAGGGCAGCTATTTCCTACAACTTCATGCCCATATTGTCCCAGGGTGCTGCAGGTTTCACTCTGTGACATGCTGGGCCGTGCTGCTAGCCCATCGCTGTCCATGAGAGGCTTCAGCTTTGCTTTCTTAACTGAGTGATTTCCAGAGAACACCGGGGATTTGTGTGTCCTGGGCTGGCACAATTTGGCTGCTGTAAAACCATCTTTTTCTCCCAGTTCAGTTGCCCTGCAGTTGAAAGGGATTCTTTAAAAACAATATTTTGGTTACCAGCAATTGAAATGAACCAAACATCAAAGTCCTACAATTAAGATAAGGAGCAAATTATACTAAAATGTATATGTCCACCATCCTTTTGTGCTTACCTTTTAGGGCACCATGTGATTAAGCAGCTTCATTTTCGGCGCAGCGGTTGTCTCAGGGCAGTTGAAATGTCCTGTTTTAAAAAATAAATAAATAAATAAAATAAATTGCTTGCAATAAAACACGAAGTGAACTTGTCATATATGATCTGTGCAGTGTGCCAGCTAGGGGGAAAGGGACTCAGCTTTGCTTATTCCTAAGCACTTCATCAGAGCCTGGACTGGTAGTTTATAAAAAGGCTGATAGCTGCACAGCTGAGCTTGGGGTATGCAGCGTTCTGGCAGAATGGCATCTCCTGAGTTCTTTGTGCACGAGTACTGTGGGAGGGAAGCTGAGGCAGGTCGAGATTCCCAAGTACTTGGAATCGCAGGTATTAGAGATGGGACAAGCCTGTTTAGTCATCGGGATCATCCCTCTTCCGTTGGAGAGGTGGCCCCTTGTTGTATAGCAGGGGTGGGCAAACTTTTTGGCCAGAGGGGCACATCAGGGTTCCGAAACCGTATGGAGGCCTGATATAGCGTATTAAATTGATCCCTTTAGGGGTGCGCTACTTGCGTCTGCCAGTTTTGGTGCTCTGAGTAGCATGGTAAGGGGGTGGGGAGCGGGGGGGTTGGGTAAGGGGCAGGGGGGCAGTCGGGACAGGGAGCAGGGGGCGGTTGGATGGGGTGGAGGTTCTGGGGGGAGCGGTCAGGGGATGGGGAACAGGGGGAGGTTAGATAGGGTGTGGGAGTCCGGGGGGACCTGTCGGAGTGGGGGTGTGGATAAGGGTCAGTGCAGTCGGGAGCGGGGGATTTGGATGTGTTGGAGGGTCTGAGGGGGAAGTCAGGGGGTGGGAAGTGGGAGGGGGCGGATAGGGGGCGGGGGCCAGGCTGTTTGGGGAGGCATAGCCTTCCCTATCCAAGTGTAGTGTATTAAATTGCTCCCTGTAGGAGTGTGCTACTTACGGTGTACTACTTACCGCTGCCAGTCCTGGTGCTCTATAAGTAGCACATTCCTACAGGGAGCAATTTTAATACACTACACCCAGCAGCTCTCACAGCCATGCTGCCCGGCAGGACCTCTCAGCTCCGTTGCCCAGAGTCCTGGCAGCATGGTGAGCTGAGGCTGTTGGGGAGAGGGGACAGGAGGGAAGGGGCCGAGTATCCCCGGCTGGGAGCTCAAGGGCCAGGCAGGGCAGTTCCATGGGCCGGACGTGGCCCGCGGGCTGTAGTTTGTCCACCTCTGTTGTATAGTATCTACTGTTTTGTTGAGCTCACTTGCAAACTCAAGCACTGGAAGACTATTCCACGGTGGAATAGAACACACCAGTAGGGAATGCTCTGCTAGAGGTCTAGGTCTCCCTAAACTCACTGTAAAAAGGCATTAAAAATGAACGTTAAGAAAGGGAATGATAAAGGCTGTTCCTCTATTGGGAAAACGATAGGTAATTTTTGATGCAAGATGAGCCCATAACTCTGGCTGTCCACCCCTTGTCCCCACCTTGCGTCTACAGTTACTCCCCCTAGGAGCTAATTCTGATGCCAATGAGGACCTGTGGGTGCCTTGAACCCCTCGGATCAGGCTGGGTAAGGGTCCTTGCTCCACATGGGAAAGTGCCTGGGAGAGCAGGAACATAACAGGGGTTGTCTGCGACCTGGCATTGTCTGGGTTTGGAGGAAAGTGCTTTGCTTTGAAGGTCCAAAGCCTGGAGCAGATTGCGGAGTTGTTTCCAAACTTCCCTTTCTCTCTCATGGCTGGAGATTGGGCAGCCCAGACCCTGCCAGCTGGAAACAGGAAGAAAAGAATGAAACATGCAAGCAACCACATACGGTTAGAATAGCAATCAAACTAAGCAGCAAGAATGGTCGCTTGCATGCAGTTATTGGTTTAGCATATAGGTTATCTTGAGGTCGGGAGCTAATGGGGGCTTTTATTTGAGAAAGTGTGGGAGATGGCATTGCAGACAGAAAGCTTTCAAAAATTAAGAAGCTTTTTCCTTAAACCCTCTGGGTTTCTGTGATGCTCATGGTTTTCTTGAAGATTGAATTCAGCCTCCTCATGCTCGCGTGCTCTCTCGCGCTCTTTTTTAAAAAATTATTTATTTATTTATTTATTTATGGGAGACAATTTGATTGTAGTATCTAAATGAGCCTGACAAGCGCAGGTTATTCAGGGTCAGAGGATTTACCAGGAAGTGGGGGCGGGAGGAGTGCTTGCAGGGCTTCAGAAAAAAATAATGCACTGAAAACAAAAACATAAAAAGACCTCGAGAATGCCAGAGCTGTCTGTCATCAGCTAGCTCCCACCAACACACAGCGGATGTGCAAATTAATCTAACCCTCCTTGGTGGCTAAGGAAGGCTTTAGAAAGATTTCAAATAGGCCTTATGCACCTTTCTATGCTCCTGTGTGGAGATACTTATTTTAATGAGGCTGTTTGGCTCTTTAGCGTTTTATTTTTTTAAACACTAATTTTTTGTGTGTGATCTGTTCTTCCATTTTGATCCGTTGCAGAACCCCAAACGCTTTAGGGTGGGTGGGTGTGTGTGTGTGTGTGTGTGTGTGTGTGTGTTGCAGCTGTAACTGTTTTTGTTGGGTTATCTGAATGGATTGTGCATTTGGGTGCAGTGGAAGGCACTGCTCCAGAAACAAAGAGTTTTAAATGGAGAGCTACGTTTTCAGTACATGTGGTTGGCTGAAGCTAGGTAAAAATGTCATGTATTTTGATGGGGCTGACCATGTTGTTTTAACTTCTAGGCCCTTACCCCACTAGTTCAACCAGCAATCAGCATAAAATATGGTGCCATCAGTGACCACCCATTCAAGCCCATTGGCTTCAGTGGGCTTTCAAATTTAAATTAGAGCAGAATTGGGCCCGGTATTTCCAACTGGATGCAAAATTAGAATCTGACCAAATGCATTTTTTAACAGAAGTTAGGAGGGCGGAGAGCACACTGTAGCCTTGCTAGTTTTATGATGGGGTCTAAGTTGAGGCTCTCGATGTCCCATGTGGATCCTCTCCTATCTCCAGGGCATATGCCATGGACACCATACACTCTCCAAGGTTTTAAGTAGATAGAATTGGAATTCTTGTTGTTCTTGGCTGTCACCTGTTGTAATCCCTGTTCCCAGTCCATCTCCCTCCTGGCTAGCAGCCACACACATCCCTGCACCTGGGTGCTGCATGCATCCTATAATTAATGGAGCAAATGAACTGGAAGTACGGTTAGTTAGTGGTGTGGGGAATGGATACCACTAAAATCTGCAGTGGACAGGATCACTGAAAGTTTGGATGTTAGCTGCAGTGAAATAATAGGGCAATTTCAGCATCCTGGCCAGGGCAACAATCCAAAACACTGGAGAGAGGGCGTGTGATTCTGTGCAACAGCTGCTGGTTTTAGAGTGACAAATATGTACATTGATACATATCTGGGCCTGGTTGATCCTTCACGTTGTTTGTTTTCCCCATCCATTTCCATGGAGATGTTACTGCTAGCAGGGAACCGTTTCTTTGGGCCTTTAGCCCACATTGTCCAGCGTGGCACTGAGGGGAAAACCCTGAGCGTGGCTTGAGGAAGATCAAGAGGAACCGTTCCCTTTGCATTAAGCTGTGAATGATCACAAGGACGTGGAGGCCTGCTTCTGGTTCTGTAGTGACTGGCAGGTCTGCTTCTGCTCCGGGAGCTGGGCTGTGCAGTGCTGCTCCCATTGTGCAAATCTGGTGCGGTTGGAGTCTCTCACTAGGTTATTGCAGAGGGTTAAGCAGTGTGCAATATTAGCCGTTATTCATGTTCTAAGGTTGCAGTAAGGGTTTGATGGGGTGTGTGAGTGAGTGAGTGGTGAGGGGGAGGACAGTTTTCGTTGTAGAAAAGGGATCTTGAATTCTATCCAAGAGCCTTTGCTCTGCATACAGCACTCTTTGTCCTCTGTGGACCTATATATTACCCTCAGTCTCCACATAGAAATCCAGGTAAAGTCCCTGGGTTATGGGCTGCCCTTATCCCCTATGAGGCAGCCCCATTGCTAGCCTGTGCTGCCTGTAGTCTGTACCATGAACTCCCATTGTTATCCATGATGTGTGTGTCATAAATGGTTAAATAGACCAATCTCCATGTTGCATGACTATTGCTGTTAACAGACTAGTTGTTGCCCAAGACCTGCACGTGGAATAGGATTTCAGGCAAGGAGCATAACTCTTTCGTTTGAAACGTAACTCTTCGGTGGCACACTGAAAATTGCCATGCTCTCTTAAGGACCCATGTGCTGTCATAGCAGAAGGAAAGCTCCAGACAGATTGTTTAAACATTTTAACAATTAATGTAGTTTCTTTCTCCCAACAGTTAGGTTTCGGGGGAAATTGATCAAGAGGGTGATAAGACCTCAGAACTGGGGTTTCCCAAATGGTGGCTGCTGCTACTGTTGATTTAGTTTGGAAAGGTTGTGTATCATTCATTTGTGTCTCAAAAGAGTTAATTTCCACCAGCAAAACTGAAAATGTTGCTAATTCCTTCTTCCCACACCACCTTTTTTCAAGACATCAGTTTGCAAAACCCTGTAGAATTTACAGAAGCCACAAAGCAATATCTAAGTCATCATGAAAGAAGATCTGGTCAGCCTGCAGGCTGTTGGAAGGTGTGTTTCAAATGATCCCCAAATGATTTCAAAGTCAAGATAATCCAGACAAGACTGCTTGCTTTCTTTTGGCATAACCACTGCACACTGATTTATCTTCCAGTTTACGCAGTATTCTGTTTGGTCCCTTCCCCCCACCTCTCCGCCCTCTGTCTTAAGTGAGCTGAAATCATTGTTGTGCACAGTAGTGTCCTGAACATGGTTATAGTAGTTAGAACTGTCGGACACGTTGGTTTCCTGTTTTGTTTTTTTTTTCCTCTCATGAATGGGGAGTGTGGTTCAGCCAGCATCTCCGTTGAAGTGGTGGCCCAGTGGTTAGGGCAATAGTCTAGATCTTGGGAGACCAGCCTTCAATTCCCTGCTGTGCCCTGGACTTCATGCGTGACTTTGGGCAAGTCATCTAGCCTCCCTGAGCCTCAGGTCTTATCTGCAAAACAGGGATAACAGCGCTGCCCTGCCTCCCAGGGACGTGCGTTCGAGATTGTGAGGCGCTTTGACCTCATTACTGTAGCATCTACATAGGTAGATACATTTGGGGCAGGTGTTCCAGTTGGAATGCTTTGAGGACGGTGACTGCCCCACGGTGCCCCGGTTTTAAAGGGGGGTTCTAGATAAGAAGTTAAATTGGGGAATGAGGGAGAATATGTTTTGAAATTTGTGGCCTGCTCTTGTTTCTAATTTGAGTGCGTGCCTTTTGGTGCTCTAATTGAACGCCGTTTTAAAAGCAGGCAAAAGACTTGCACTTTAGAGAGCACCAAATGGGGGCTTTTCATGTTTTTGTCTGTCATGACAAGTTTTATCAGCAACTTGTGAGCTAATAAGGTGTCAGTGCGGATATTTGATGGTCTTGCACTGAATGGAACCCCTGGAAAAGAGATGCTACTTTTTAGGTTGTACAGTCTGGCGGGGGGGGGGGGGTGACATTCCTACTAGCATGTTGTGTTCTGGAAAGCTGCATTGACTGCCAGGAATTGTAGAGTGGAGAAGCAGATGAGTGGGATGGAGGGAAAGGGAATGAAATTGCAAGAGGAGAAAACGGGAGGGATATAACAGCTCCATGGAGAAAGCCTACTGCTTTGAACTATCAGCAAATAGAGGAGAGAGTTATTTTTATTTTATTTTTTTTCCCCAAAGGAAGAGAAAAGAGATCCAGAGAGAGAAGGAATGGAGAAAGAGCAAAAAGTAGAATTAAAAAACCAAAACCAACCAAGAAAACGAAGAGACGTATAGCTTCGGGGCCAGGCTGTGTTTGGTCATCTGAGTTCCAATGTTCTATTCTCATTCTCTAGCAGGAGGCAAGAAATTGCAGTACATTTTGGGTTGATAGGTGCAAGTTGTATCACTTCTCCCATGTGTCTTTGTGCATGGTGCTGCATGCCTCACTGTTGCATTGGATCCATAACCTACATTCTGAGTGGAGAGGTCAGGAGAAACTCTGGAATGATAAAGATGGTCATTAGAAAATCATCTCTTTGTCATGGTAGCACTCGGAAGGTTTTCTGACGGGGGTTGCCTTGTGATGTCTGTCTTTTAAAGATTGCAAAACAAACTAAGGCCTCTTCTGACACGGGTTTGTTAAACCCTAAAGGTATTGCTTATGAAAAGCGCAATCTTGGCACACAATGCAATTTACTGTAGTAACTTTCTGAGCAATTAATCCACCTACATTCTGACAGGTCTCTTGTGGCTACTTTGATGGTTCGTCAAAGGGCACAGAGAGATTCATGGATTTTAATCCTTTGTGCTAATTTTTTAGGTTATGTTTTGTGCTGGCAGAACCAAGCACTAACGTTAGTGAAGTGAAACAGGTCAGAGACCGTCAGTGAACTTTTGGAAATTGTAATGGCCGACGCTGCGTTTAGTGGTGAAGCTGGAAAGGCAGGTCTCAAAGATCTTAACTCATGGGTAGTAGCACATCTCTGTGAGCTTCCCCTTCACTTCAGGCAGTATAAAAAGACTTGTAAGGCTCGTGAGAATTGGGAGGAAGGCTGACTTGAGCAGGGGATGGAAGGAGGCAATCTGGAAGTGGGAGAGCTTTCTTACAGGGTTAGAGCTGGGGAGATACTGGGCCTGACAAACAATCTCCCTTTAGACCATGGGCGCTAAAGCGGGAGGTCAGGCACAGGTGTCAGGGAATCATGACTAGGCTGCCCTTCACACCGTGCTATATGGAGGGATGACCTGGCTAGATTGGTGGTGTGGATCCGGTATGGAAAAGGGAACCAGAGTATAGGAAAGATTGAACACCACTGCATTAAACACCAGGGCTGAAATATGCCTGCCTCTTTGAGGTTTGCAATACTCTCCTAGCAATCATGTAATTGGCTTGGCAGGGTCTTCCTGGTTGGGCATGACGTAAACCATATATAATTGTTAATGCAAAATTGAGATTGACATTTTTACTTGACAAATCCACCTCTCAAACTAGGAATCTGGGCATTATTTATTCCTTTTAATAAGTTTCTTCAAAAGGGGATTGTCCTGTTTATGGGCCCGTCTATCCATCCGTTCTCTATGTATGCTTATATTTTGTATAACTTCCCTAGTGAAGTGCCGAAAGCAACATCATATGGGATCTTTAAAAATAGGATGAGCGAGTAATTTGGGGAATGTGCCTTCGTGAGGAGTCCTGTAGTGTCTGGGAGATGGACTGGAAGATCTGATAGGATCATTCCGTCTCAAACTTCCTTGGTTTTATGTATCAGGTAATGTAGAATTGGGCCAGCTACCTATGTCTAACAGAGCCACATGGTCAACTGGCTAGTATTGCTAGAGATTAAGCAACTTGGGGGATTTTATCTCTGGAGAGCTGGGCCATATCAGAATTGGGAATGCCAAAGTAAAGTTGGACCTGAACAGACTCCAGTAGGTGTTTTCTTCACATGAAACCATCTGTCAAGTCATGCCTCGGTTCAGGAGAGGCCCAGGTCTGGAATAGCAGGGGTGTAGTTAAAGAAGGGGATGTAAAGCGCTGGATAAATTCTATGCAAACTTGTCCATGCCGCTTAAAAAGGACTGGACCTGACCAAGATAATTTAGAATAGAAAAAGAAAACCAAGGGTAACGCCACACTATTGCTTAGTGGCAGGAAACCATGAACCCTGGTGCCATGGGCTAATATCCCCGTGTACTATTCCAGGCATAACAAGAAATAGTAGCTATAGACGCCACCGTTTTCCCCCTTTTGATATTTGTCTCTTTTAAGCTTTTGTGAAGGAGATGCTGAACTTGGAAATAATTCTGTTTTTCTTGGCTCCCCTGGAGGGAATACCTAGAATTCCTCCTCCCCCCCCCCCCGGTTTTCCATAGCGTTACTGTACAAACATGTTATTTTACCTCTTGACATCCCAAGATGTTGGGCTTTGATATTTCCTGACATTTTCTTCTAATCTGTAGTCCCAATTGCAATTGAAGCATTGGCTTTCATTGCTGATTTCTTTGTTTTTTCTTACAATTGAGGGGGGAAGTTTTCAACATGAGATCATTGTCCAACTCCTCTTGATTTTTAAAGGCTGCCTAACTGCACCCTTTTTGAAAATCGGTGGGACTTATCTAGTCCCATCACTACAGTATCTGGGGCCAGGTCTACACTAAAAAGTTGGGTTGACCAAGCTACATTGCATGGGGGGTGAAAACTCCAAACCCCTGAGCGACATAGTTAAACCAATCTAATCCCCCGGCATAGACAGCGCTACGTTGACAGAAGAATTCTTCTGTCAACCTAGCTGCCCCCTCTTGGAGAGGTGGATTAACCACAGCGATAGAGGGAACCCCTTCTGTCGCTATAGTGAGCATTTACACTGACGCACTACAGCGGCACAGCTGTTCCTCTGTGGCTGTACCGGTTTGAGTGTAGACATAGCCTGAAAGCATCACGGTTTTTAATATATTTAGAAGGGATGCATGAACATTTTCTTTTGAAATTGGCTTTTGGCAGAAAATTGGGTGTTTCTGTCTGATTTCCATGGACAATTTTGCTTTTTTGATTCAACCAAAAAACCCCCAACAAAACAAACCCCAGAAATATTTTGGCAGAAACCCTAAATAGTATGATTTGCATGTGCCGCTGCAGTGCGTCATGGGAGTTATAGTTTGGTTTCCTCCTGTTTTTCCCAGTTCTCTTTTTGGGCTGGGCTCCCTGACTGGACTTCATTCTACCATGGCTGGGGACTCCCATGGTGCATTGCCTTCCTTTGCAATTTTTGCCAAAAAATTTAAGAGTTCTGTGGGGGGAGAGAACCTGCTTTCTGGCCAGCTCTTTCATTTAGCCTCAGAACCCTGCTGTGAGGAACAGCCATATTTGTTATTGCCATCATACAGATGGGGTCACTGAGGCACAGAGAGACTAAGTGATGTGCCCAAGGTGTCAAGGCGAGTCTTTTGAGCTGGGAAGGGAACTGAGGTCTTCTGAATCCTGGGCTAGTGCTGTATCCACTGGATCATTCTTCCTCCCCCCTGAAACGCATATCCGCAGGGTTTACCAAAACTATACAGTGAGTGGCTTGGGAATCAAACCAGGGTAGAAACTTCTCAAATTTTTTCAGGTGAAAAATACTTAAAATATGGTCTGAAGTCCTAGTAGTTTCCTTCTGGCAAAACTATGTTCCAGTATTACCATGGTTTTCATGAAGGTGGTGGGACGTTACGAAGCATTGATCAGTGTCTTAGATAATTAGATGAATAATCTTTGCTCTCTTTCTCCCCCCCCACTCCCCCCCATGGTCAGGCATCTATCTGCAGATAAACAACAGTTGAAATATAGCAGCTGAAATATTTCATTGTTTGAATAAGAGCCTTTGTGGTACAGAGCAGGAGGGCTCCTTAGTTAATTAAATCAGGGACATACAGTACTGTATTCTCCAAGGGCCAAGGAACAAAACGGATGAGTACATAATAAGTAACAAAATGTCCTTTCTACCCCTTTTTGCTCAGTTCTCAGGACCCACGTTTAAAGGGTCATGGTCAAGAAGATGTATTTTTTCTTTATTGTTACCAACACCTTAGATTACTAAAGTTGAAAGCATTTTAGAAATTTAATTTTCTTTTAAAATTTTCTACTCCTTGGATTTGATTTCAGCGGACCCACTTGCATGCTTAAAGTTAATCACGTATTTGGCTGGATTGGGGACAGTGCTCAGCAAGTTGCAGGATTGAGCCCTTTGTCTGCCTGTTGCTGTTTCACACCGGTATACCTGCATCCACGCTACACAGGGTTGTGCCGCTTTAACTATAGAGGTGTAATGAAAATGGTAAAACTTTCTAGTGTAGACAGGGCCTCAGGCTGGACAATGAAATGAGCTTGATTAGTTTTTCTCATAATATGAAGCCCTTTAGGGAAGGGACTGTCTTTTTGTTCAGTGTTTGTACAGTGTGTAGCGCAATGGGTCTGTGACTGAGACTCCTTGATGCCATGATAATACAAATAATAATAATAATAATGTACCTTTTTGGAGGATCTGCTTTAGCCAAACACAAGTTCAAAGTAGGGGCAACTGGGTGAAACGACCTGTGAGACACAGGATGTCAGACAAGAGAATCTAATGGTTCCTTAAACTCTGTGGGTTTGTTGTGCTGAAGGTTGATAACTCTGCAGAACTGGATTGAAATTAAGTAAAAGTAATCTTACATTACAAACATTTTTTCATCACACCAGGTTTTACTGTATAAAGCCCCTTTGCTGCTTCCCAAACCCCCCATTTGAGAATTTTGGCCTAACCACGTGACTGTATTGCTGTACTGTGGGAGGATGGCTGTTTAACACTTCTGCTGCTGGCCCTGCAGAGGCAGGCCTGCATCCTTTCACAGACAATCGGATGTCCCCTTGAATAGCATCAGAAAGATGCAAGATGCCTGGTAAATGGGCTGCACTTGAAAAGACCTTTCCAAGTCCCTTCCACCAGAAGCTGCAGTGAAGTGATTGATGGGAATGTGGACTGAGTGAATGAGGCTACGACTGTAGGTCCAGAACAAAGACCTGCCTCCGCTCAGTGACAGTCGGCTTCTAGCCATATTTCTTGTGTGTGTGGTGGGAAGGAGAGAGGGAATGGAATAGCTCAGGGGAAATGGTGAAAGATGACAGCGCCTTTCAGCTTTAGGTCACTGGATCAAACCCAGCCCAGATCACTTCTGCCCAAGGCAAAATGAGTTTGTGGTCTGAGTCCACTGACTAGAGTGGACGTGTGACTACGTTATAAGCAACCACCCTCACCGTTGTGGTGCCCTTTTGAGCAGTCCAAGCAGAGGGGCCCAGGACTGACTGACTAGGCCACAGAGACCATCTCAACCCAACATGTGTTGAGGTTCATTGATAAGGCCGCTCAGGGACCCTCGCTCTGCTCCCCCTTACATGGTGGATAGAAAGCTCAGAGCTCCCCAGGGAATTCAGTCTGGCACCTGGTGTTCTTAAAGGAATATCACCTATAATTTGCAGAGATGTAAATGCAAGTGATCATGGTCCTCTGAATATTTGATATCCGCAGAACAACTCTCTTTCTTTCTACATTTGTTGCAGGATGTGGGTCTCTTAGAGTATCAGCATCATCCCAGGGATTACACTTCCCACCTACCACCTGGATCTGTTTTGCAACCACAGCGGAGGAGGCCTTCCTTGCTGTCTGAATTCCAGCCAGGGAATGAAAGGTAAGGAGGCGGGCATTCTACCCCCAGAGTCTCCTCCTCAGGGTGTGTGTGTGTGTGTGTGTGTGTGTGTGTGAACTCCTCAATCCTTCATGTTCGCACAGTGCTTGGAAGGTGACGAGCGCTCTGTAAGACCTAAGGGCTGTTGTTATGAGCTCCGTGTGTTTTAATGAGGTTTATTATACTTGATGATGCAAAAGCTCTTCTGATTTCTCCAGTATAATCCAATCCCCGTAATGATCCCTACCTGCCAAACGTTTGGAAGAAAGGGCCTTGTGTGTCTGGGGCTGTCCTTCCCATTTCCAGTGGATGGCACTGCTAAGTGGGAGGGCACTGGGCCTGCGGGTGTGTGCTCTTTTTGGTTCTCCATGGGTGCTAAAGCCAGAGGAAACATCTAACAGCCTGAGCTAGAGAACACGAGAATAACAGGCTGTGTGCTCTCTATCTCTATTCCCTGGGCCAGACTCTGAGCTCAGTTGCGCTGGTGCAAATGTGTAATTACTGATTTATGACTTGTGGCACCTTAGAGACTAACAAATTTATTAGAGCATAAGCTTTCGTGAGCTACAGTTCACTTCATCGGATGCACGAAAGCTTATGCTCTAAAAAATTAGTTTCTAAGGTGCCACAAGTACTCCTTTTCTTTTTGCGAATACAGACTAACACTGCTGCTACTCTGAAACCTGATTTATGACTTTGTCCCTTTTTCTTAACTCCTTTACTGTCCGCTGGGTAACTTTAAACAAGAACGCTTCCATGAAGCTGTACATTGGCTCAATCAGCTCTGTGGGCTTCTCTGAGTGGGAAGTGAATGCAGTGTTTTTGGTTTTGGTTTTAACTCTAAAAGGCAAAAGAGAGGAGTTAGAGGAACCAGAATGGTCGGTTTCCATTGTTCACCTCCACTTCTTCTTTTGGTGCTCTCCTCCTGGTTTTTTTTTTAAATTTCTCCTTTTTACATTTGCATCTTCCACTCATTTCATTCTTGCCAGGTCCCATTGCCTTCCCATCACACTCGCCGATAACCCCAGGGAGAGTGTGCAGGGTGTTTTATGTGCGGCTCAGGCAAACACAGTGTGGCTAACAGTTTTGTAGATGCACTAACCACAGGAGCTAACCAGTTAAAAAGGCCAGCACTCTCGCTCTCGGTTTCACTGCAAAACACCATGCTCTCCATGTTAGTTTCTCTTCTGCATTTGACACCTAGTGGTCTTGGAAAAAAATAGCCTGGAAGTGAAATACATACTGTAGAACAGTAGACTTGTGCAAGACAGTGTTTGACTCTTGCTACTGGGTATGGCTAAGTGCAGTCCTGAATCGCTGAGCTCTCTGTTATGGCTGGATCAAAAATACATTTTTGCTTTTCCAAAATCATAATAGTTAAAGATAGGGAAAGATATATTAGGTCATCCAGTTCGTTCCATGGTAAGTGCATGAACTTTATGATGGATTGCTCCAGATTTTGGCCAGAAATGCCAAAATATCCTTTTTCCCAGCAGCGTGGGTTCTCACCGATGCAGTCGAGTCAAACTAGCAAGAATTTGGCAAAAGAATACAGATTTTGAAATTGCTCTTTGCATCTGGTAGCATGGTGATGTATGTACTTGTGACGTGGATTGAGTGCAGGCATCAGGCACTTGTGCAAAGAGGTAGTGTCAGTTTTGGTGACTACTAATCCATCTCTCTGCCTGACGCATTGTTTTGACTTGCTCTGATTTCTCAGTGGTAACTTCTCCATAGTGTAGCACCTGAAAACAAAGTTGGAAGTGGGCCAAATCAGAACCGTTTATCTGAATCCTCCTACGTAAATGGGATCTTGATAGAAACAGCCCCTGACTTTAGTTTTTACAATTATGAGTGTGCTAATGAGGTTTGGCAAAATCTGGAACAGGACCTACCCTTTTCTGGGCATTTGCCCAGTAAGAATTTATGTTTCAAGGTACTGAATGTATTCCTTTCACATTCATTTCTTGTTTCCCTGTATAACAAAATACCAGAGGGAATACAAAAGCAGCCTGCTGATAGGACTAACTCTTTTTACATGAGCAGTTCTTAGAACACCAAATGCAAAAGGGTCTCAGAAACAACTGCCTTGTATATGCTATGTGATTTATACAATAGAGCCTATCCTGTGTAGTGTGGTCGTGGACTCATAGACGTTAAGTCAGAAGGGACCATCATGATCATCTAGTCTGACCTCCTGCGTTCTGGCTGAGTTACTGAAGTCCTCAAATCGTAATTTAAAGACTTCAAGTTACAGAGAATCCACCATTGACACTAGTTTAAACCTGCAAGTGACCTGGGCCCCATCCTGCAGAAGAAGGTGACCCCCTCCCCCCCCAGGGTCTTTGCCAATCTGACCAAGAATAGTGTGTTTTTAACCCTTCAAGCACTGATTAAAGAAAAGATGAAGGACAGCCTGGGTCCTCTGCTCAGTGCAGAAGGTGATCTGGTAACAGGATGATAGGAAGGCGGAGCTGCTTAACACCTACTTTGCTTCAGTCTTCTCACAAAAAATAGTGACTGGATGACTAGCGAAGTTACTGTAGACCAGGGGAAAGAACTGCAGATTGGCATAAGCAAAGAACATGTCGGGGATCTTCTGACCAATTTGAATGAATTCAAATCAGCGGTGCCTTATGCTGTTCACCCCAGGGTACTGAAGGAATTAGCTGAAGATATCTCGGAGCCACTGGCAATGATGTTTGCGAACTCATGGATAACAGGAGAGGGCCTGAAAGACTGGAGCAGGGCTAACGTGGTGCCCATCTTTAAAAAGGAGGAGCTGGGGAACTACAGACCAGTCAGCCTGGTCTAGATAGCTGGGAAGCTACTAGAGCAATGTCTAAAACATTCAATTTGCGACTACCTGGAGGATGGAGGGGTGAGCACAAGAAGCCAGAATGGATTTACCAAGAACAAATCATGCCAAACCAGGTTGATCTCCTTCTTTGACAAGGTAATTGGTTTGGTGGTTAGGGGGAATGCGATGGACATAATATACCTGGACTTTAACAAGGCTTTTGACACAGTTCCACATGACATTCTGATAAGTAGCTGGAGAAATGCAGGCTTGGCAGAACTGCCGTTAAGTGAATACATAATTGCTTAAACAACTGCAAACAAAGTAACTTTTAATGGGATGATGTCAGATTGGAGGGAGGTCTCAAGTCGGATTCCACAGGGATCTGTTCTGGGACCGATGTTTAACATCTTTATTAATAACCTGAATGCAGGAAGAGAGAGTATCCTGATGAAATTTGCAGATGACAAAAAGCTAGGGAGGTTGCCAGCACTTTGGAGAATAGAGTAAGATTCAGATGGATTTTGATAAATTGGAGAACTAGACTATAGACAATAAAATGAAATTCAACAAAGACAAATGTAAGGTGCTACACTTAGAGAAGAAAAACCAAATGCAGAAATACAGAATGGAGGATAACTGGCTTGGCAGCAGCACTTCTGAGAAGGATCTGGGAGTTGTGGTGGATCAGAACCTCAACATGAGTCAGCAATGTGATGCTGTTGCAAAAAAAGCAAATGCAGTTTTGGGCTGCATTAACAGGCATAGCATGCAAATCACGGAAGGTGGTTGTACCGCTCTACTTGGCACTGGTTAGGACTCTAGCTGGAGTACTGCGTCCAGTTTGGTCGCCAATGTGTAGAAAGGTTGGGGAGAAACTTGAAAGGCTCCAGAGGCAAGCAACAAAGATGATCAAAGGGATGGAATGCAAGCCATACTAGGAAAGGTGAACGAACTGGGTATGTTTAGTTTGGAAAAGAGGAGATGGGGGGGGGGGGGAAGGGAAATGATTGCGATCTTCAAATACTTGAAAGGCTGCCATAAAAAAGATGGAGGAAAAATTATTCTTGCTTGCCGCAGAAAGCAGGACAAGGGGAGTGGGTTCAAACTACAGCATAGCAGATTTAGATTAAATTTCAGGGGAAAAACTTCCTAAGACCCGTAGGACAATGGAACAGACTGTCTAGGGAAGTTGTGGAAGCTCCTTTGCTGGAGATTTTCAAAAAGAGACTGGATAGCCATCTGTCTTGGATGATTTAGACACAGCAAATGCTGCATCTTGGCTGGGGGAGGGGGGTTAGACTAGATTACCCTTGCGGTCCTTTCTTACCCTACGATTATTTTCAGACTGTCGGCCACATGAATGCTTAGGACTTGTACAGCATGTAATGTCAGTTCTGGATGCATCTAGACAGGCATTCCATAAACACAACCATATTTTAAAAACTGGTCCCTTCTCTCTTTCTTTCTATCTGTTCCCCATAGTGCCCAAGGAGATAACCTTATGAAAAGGTTGCATTTGCTAAGATGAAGCTGCAAATAAGAGAGCCCTGTGCCTAGGGAGGGTTGTGTTTTGGTGGCTCCTACAATGGGAGAGGGCAAAAGGACAGGACGGGCCAGGTCCTGCGAGATTTCCAGCTGCCACAGGGCTTCTGGGGTGGGCTTGAGGTCTCGTGGGATTTGGCACCAGATTTGGAGCCATGATGATAAGCATGTGCTCAGAGCCACTTCCTGTTTGCTGGTTTCTAGCAGTCAACTCACCCTCCCTCCCTATCTAGGTTGCTGTGGGCTGTGCTTGTCACCGCTTTGGGGGTGGGAAGGAATTTCCCCCCATAACAGTAGAATGAGTCTTGCCTTTTGCGCCTTCCTCTCAGCGAAACCTAGAGGTTGGGTTTTGGGCAGCCAGAGGACTGGGATTCTCCCCCTCCTGGGGGGCACAGTGGGGACCTGTGTTAGGTTGGCAGGTGCCCAGTGTGGGGACTCGCTGATTTAGGCTGCAGATCCAAAAAAGGATAATATAATGGGTATCCTGAGGGCATCTCCTTATGAGATGGGGCATTATGTCTAACTCCTTGGGGGCAAATGCAAACCAGGGCTGGGGCACTACCTGGGGGGGACTGCCAATGCATTTGATGATGTTGCTGGCTGGGGGTTGAGGTCCCCTCTTGCCTCAACCCCCAAAAGGAAAGGGATGCTGGCAAGTGAGGGGAGGCCCCAAGAGACCCTCCCTGTGTGATGATTGGGAGTCCTCAAGAATTGGCAAAAGATCTGTGGGGTGTGTGATGGCTCTGGGCTGTCCCCTGATTGGCCCCTTTTAGATGCGATTTGTCTAAGAAAGCTGTGGCCTGGTTCAAACCCATGTCACATGTCCTTGCCTTCTTCTACTCCGTGAGCACACCAATGCTATTAAGCTCAGGAGGGACTTGAGCCCAGAGCTTGTGGATGTGGGGCCAGATTGTCAAAGGTATGTAGCATGCCTAGTGATTTTTTTTCTGCCCCCCATCCCCCACCCCGAAAAAAAAAAAAGCTCCTGGGTGCCTAATTGCCATTGAAATCTGTCAAACAATTGATTTCAATGGGAGTTGGGTTTCTAGGCCCTTGTGAATATCCCAATAGGTATCGATCTGCATCGTTCGGTGCCTAAATACATTAAAAAATCAGGCCATGAGACCAGGCTGCCCTCTCTTGTTGGTGTGAAGTTCTTCTCTAAAACAGTATCCCAGTGAAACAGCTGTAGACCTAACCCTTTGGGCACCTTGCTGCTGGATTCCAATTTGTCGTGCTCATCTGGAGTGTACTCTCCACTTGCCTGCCTGAAAGACTGCCTGGCTCCTGGAATCTGGTTGGAATGTTTATTAAAACAACATTTTAGCTAGAGGCAGCTGCACATAATACAGTCAATACATACACATTTTAAACAGTGACAACTCCCCAAAAGAGATGCATTTTAAAAACGCACACTAAAAACAAAAGATTAACCCTTCCCTGAAATCAGTGGCACCTTTGAAATCACCACCTCTAAAATGATACAGTAGAACCTCAGAGTTACGAACTGACCAGTTGATCACACGCCTCGTTTGGAACCAGAAGTACACAATCAGGCAGCCCCAGAGACCTAAAAAAAAAGGCAGTACAGTACTGTGTTAAACATAAACTACAAAAAAATAGAGAGCAGCATTTTTCTTCTGCATAGTGAAATTTTAAAGCTGCATTAACTCAATGTTCAGTTGTTGTAAACTTGAAAGAACAACCCTAATGTTCAAAGTTACGAACAACCTCCATTCCCAGGGTGTTCGTAACTCTGAGGTTCTATTGTATATGAAAATAAGATTATTTTAATCTTTGGAGTCATTTTGATTAGAAGGAGCCTCTCTTTCACATTCTTTAATTGCTAGGCGAGGTACCATAGTAAAAGGCAGAGAAATGTCCCTGTCGTCTTGCCCTCTGGCTGGAGCAAGGCAGGATGGTAGCCTGTATCTGACACCATGAATAGTTCTGGTTTTCCCTGGCACAAAAGCGAACCCCAGTGCTGAAGGGAGAGGAGCAGCTCAGGAATCCGGGCAGCTGAGTCCCCTGTGGCAGGTTCAAGCCAGGCGCATTTGTAAGCGCTTTGGCTTTGTTCCGGTGTTCCGATTGATTTGGCTGCAAGCGGAGGCAGCTGGCTCTCAGCACGCAAGGCTTTGAGGGATGACAAACACAAATCATGTCTGTGAATCGGGGGCGGGAGATTGGGAAGCACAAAAGTGTGCTCTGTCTGAAAGGAAGAGTCTCATCCCGCCTTCCATGGTGTAATACTCTGCCTGGCACACAGCAGCGGGAGGTGTGAGGTACTTGTTTATGGATTTCTAGGCTGTTGCCCTCCTTCCCCCCCCATTTAGAATATACAGAAAGGAAACAGCCTGTCTGGTTCTGGCTGCTGCGTCTGACGCGCTGTCAGAATCACTTTTTCCCCCATGCCCTTATTTAAGTGCGAGCGAGTCTGGTACAAGTGGAAGGTGCCAGACTGACAGCCCTGGAGACTGAGGGCCTGTGTTTATTAGCAGAACAGATGCAGGCCAGGCGGACTGCCCTGCACTGCCTGGCCAGCGTGCCGAGCACCTGACCTGCAGCACCTCCAATTTCGCACCCATCCACACTGGCCGCTCTGGGACCGCCGGTTGGGGCAGTCGGATTGGTTCTGTTATTGCCGCTCCGCTGGAAAAGGGGTTGATGCAACTTATTTTACATAGAGGGAACGTGCCGTCTGGGATTCAGGAGACCAAGGCCCTGGTTGCTCTGGCCTGACGTTGTTAACTTGGCCAAGTCCCCTCGCCTCTCTGTGCTTTGTACACCGGTGACACCACTGACCTACTCCACAGAAGTGTTTGTAGTGCTTGTAAAACCCACTGAGATCCCTTGGAGGCGTGTAGCATCTTCCACCTGGGATTGTTCTTGAAAAGGTTATGATTGGGGCAAGGCAGTGTCTCTCTCTACCCTGTCGATTAGTCTATCTTCGCTACTGAGGCTTGGCTTTAGGAGCTCCGTGGAATGGGAATAGGCTATTGAGCATTTCCTTGGGAGGATACCAGTTTGAAGCCAGCCCATGTTTACAGTGACAGAAAGCTGTGGCTGTTTTGGTGTCCTGGGGTGTGTGGGGAATGGGTTTGGTGTCAGTCCTTTCCCAGAGCACAGCTCAGTTGGGTGCCCGGATTTGTCAGTCGAAGCAGAGGGATCAGGAGTTGAGTGGGCTGTAGAGAGGGAATTCCCCTCTTGCTGCTGGAGGTGGTCATGGCAGGTCAGGGTTTTGGCCTGTTGGCAGGGCAGGGTTGGGGAGGTTTGCCCAGGGTGTGAGGCTGCTTCTGAAAGACACCAAAGATGGGAGGTTTGAAGTCCTCACGCAGAGCAGGGCGAGAGCAGAAGTCCAAGTTTCTCCGTGCTGCCTGACTCTTGTTCTAGTGTGCAGTTGTAGGGGAGCCGTAGCTTCTCGCCTGGGGTGGCCAGCTGGTGCCAGTTGTGATGGTGGTGGGCTGTTTGTGAGGTAGACACTGGGCACCCTGTTGAGAGGTTAGTTTGATACCTGTTGTGATGAAGAAGGGCTTGCAGATATGGGTACTCATAAAGGGCAGGCAATAGACTGGGTGGTGGGACTGGAGCTGACTTTCACATGAACCTTTTGGAAGTAGTGGTCAGCACTGCTCGGCCCCAGAGCGTCTCTCCAGGGAGGCATCGTGCACTCTTTGGATCTCCACACAATTGGGGTGGCACTCGCAGGATTTCCCCTGCTGCATCAACAGGGGCGAAAAGGTTTCTACGACACTTAATACATCCTGGAGCAGTCAGCTTTCTGGCACTGCTCCCACTGGCTGCCATGGAGGGGAGGGGGTATTGTGCCATCTTTTTGACCTTCCCTGCTTCCCATACGTGGCAGCCTGGATCTGCAGAGGTTGCTGCTTGGAGTAGCTGCTGACACTTCCCTTTCCACAAGCAGGGTAATACCCATAGGGAAGGGAACTTTTCTGGGTTTTGATCTAGAAGGAACTATCCACGCACTTTCTCTTGTGATCCTGGCTTGAAGGAGGGAAGGAAGGCTTGAACCCTGTTGGTGGCATTGCTTTGGGGAAGTCACCTCTGCATTTCATCTCCCTGATATGCTGCTTTCCCTGACAGTTTATTGATTTGCAGGCTTATTCTTGGAAGGAGCCGTAAGACTTCCCCTTAGCTTGTTCAGTTGACTGTTGCCAGCTGGAACGCAGGAGCTAAGAAAAGTATTTCAGGATCTACTGTTGGTACGAGTTGTACCGTGAATACTTGCAAAGGAATGTCCTGGTAAGATTACAGGGCTCAGTTTATTTATTTTATTTTTTTCCCAATTTTTAATCTGCTGGAGAAATGAGAATAATTGGGTTGACTGTAGCGTGGCAGGTGGAGTGAGTGTGTGTGTGTGTGTGTGTGTGTGTGTGTGTGTGTGTGTGTAACAGTTTTTAGTCAAATTTTCTTATTAACACAAGAAAATTTGACTATATAATGGTTTCACTTGGAGAAATTGTAGCTGTAATGTACGGGACACATGTTTATCTGTGGTAAAGTGAGTCGGTGTTTTCAGGGTGGGTAGATTGTATCACCAGTTTGTGAGCCATGCCCTTTCTTTGGAGTTTCTCCACTGAGCAGCAATTCAGGTTTTAAAGAGTTCACCCAGCACTGATGTGAAGTATGCTCCCTTTGACGATAATGATTTTTTGGGTTTATTAACCAGCTGTCAGGTTTCTGTGGCAGTCAGGAGTAGCCACGTGTGCTATAGAATGAGGGACAGCCTAATTACTATGTTTATTGAATATGATTAATCCCCCTGACTGACCAGCCCAGGGAGTCGTGGGAGTTGGAAACGTGTGGAAAGCCGCCACAATATGCGGC
Organism: Dermochelys coriacea; assembly: GCF_009764565.3. Classification (NCBI taxonomy): domain Eukaryota; kingdom Metazoa; phylum Chordata; order Testudines; family Dermochelyidae; genus Dermochelys; species Dermochelys coriacea. The sequence continues at coordinate 23,830,313 of NC_050082.1, forward strand.
TAAGGAAATAATGTGCAGTTTTTCTATCTTAATCGGGTTTGGGCCAAATGGCACCAAATGTTCCAGAATTAAAGTGCGATCACTCTGATTTTATTTACTCTGCTTAATTAAGGTCCTGTTTTTAAAGGTGACCCCCTTTTTCAGCTGAAGGCTGTAATGCTGGCTTCACTACGCTCCATCCACAGCCCCTCATGTCGTTGTTTCACAATATTAAAATTACATTCTTGGTCTGGTTTTGTTTTTTGTTTTGTTTTGTTAAAATTAATGTGGGAAAATAATGGATGAAAGCCATAGCTGGTAACATCTGGATATCTGTTCCCAATGTTAAGATCCGCTCCAATAAGCTCCTTCAATTCCCATTGAAGCTAGGTTGAGTTAAGGTGCTCAGCACCTCGGAGGATCAGGCCCTTCGAAGGAAGAGGTTTTCAATATAGCATTTTTATTTTTTTGTAAAACAGGCACAAGAACCTTACCTACTAAGGCCTGGATTCAAATGAAGCTCAGGTCATGATGAAATGAACATGGAAGTGGCAACTTCATAATTTACATATCTGTCTCCTTTGGCATGATGGGAGAAGATTGTTCTGAGGAGAAGTCCTGGGCTTTGCATGACTGGACCAGCGTGGGTTGGTTAGAGTAATGTGAGGAAGATTTCATTACTCTGCTTGGTTGATATTTTGCTTTCCTCAACACTGAGCTGTTCATATTTTGGAATGAAAACTAGAAATGTAGGGTTCTTATTATGAATTTCATCCCAAAGGGCAAACTCATTTGCATTGCCACTTTGTGACACACAACTTCATTATGATGCAGTGATGCTTGTATAAGTCACTTCATGATGCAGTTTCCCTTCAATGATGTGCTGACCCAGAGTTCTTTTCTGAGAGGGGAAAATAGTCTTGCAAGGTGTGTAACTGCCCTGGTGAAATTGGAAAGACTCTACAACCTTCAGGATAAATGGTGATTCTAGCATAAATGTGAACTAAGAATTATCTGCTCGCACTCCAAATTTTTAAGGTAGGGGTGGGCAAACTACGGCCCGGGGGCCCTATCCGGCCCTCGAGCTCCTGCTGGGGAGCGGGGTCTGGGGCTTGTCCTGCTCCCGTGCTCCAGCCAGAGAGTGGGTTTGGAGGGCACTCCGCGTGTATAAGTCGAGGCTCCTGGAAGCAGCAGCATGTCCCCGCTCCGGCTCCTACGCTTAGGGTCGGGGGCTGCACGTGCTGCCCCTGCCCCAAGTGCCACTTCCGCAGCTCCCATTGGCCAGGAACTGTGGATAACAGGAGCTGCACGGGCGGTGCCTGCGGACGGGTCAACGCGCAGAGCTGCCTGGCCGCATCTCCGCATAGGAGCCGGAGTGGGGACATGTTGTTGCTGCTTCCAGGAGCTGCTTCAGGTAAGCGTTGCCTGGAGCCTGCTCCCTTCCCGTGCCCCAACCTCCTGCCCCAGCCCACAGCCCCCTTCCGCAGCCTGAACTCCTCATTTCTGGCCCCACCCCAGAGCCCGAATCCTGGCCAGAGCCCTCACCACCTCGTGCCCCAACCCCCTGCCCCAGCCCTGATCCCTCCCCTCCTGCCCTCTGAATTCTTTGGTCCCAGCCTGGAGCACCCTCCTACACCCCAAATCCATCATCCCCAGCCTCACCCCAGAGCCCACACCTCCAACCAGAGCCTTTCCTCTCCCCCTTCCACACCCCAGCCTGGAGCCCTGAACTCCTCATTTCTGGCCCCATCCCAGAGCCTGCATCCTAGCCAGAGCCCTCACCCCCTCCTGCACCCCAACCCCAAGTTCATGAGCATTCATGGCCCACCATACAATTTTCATACCAAGATGTGGCCCTCGGGCCAAAAAGTTTGCCCACCCCTGTTTTTAAGGAGTTACGGAAAGAAGAGCTTTTGTGTTAGCTGACAATCCAAGGACACGCACAGAGTACTTGTTCTCTCTCTATTGAGTTAGCCTGTGCTGTCCCATGTGGCAGAGTGTTAAAATTTATGCTGGTTCAGGCAGTGTGCATGGAGTTTTTTTTTTTTTTTTTTTTTTTTAAGCAGTAGCTTTTAAATAAACCCAGTACTTTCATCTAAACTGAGACTGACGTGGTAGATGCAAGCTGAAATTTTTGTGCCAGGCTGCTGAGGCAAAGCTACCTACCATCTGGTAGGACTTGCCACAGATGGCATTATGAAGAACCAAATATGCTAGCCTGGCCTGGGGCAGTCAAACTTCTGTAGAGATTTGCCAAAATCAAAGTTCAAGCAAGCGGTGAGCTAACTGTTCTGTACTTGCACAGCTCATCATTGGAATCCTTCCTGCGCCATCAGATGACACTTAGGGCATGAAGAGGGCTGCTCCATCCCTGTCTGTTCCGGGCCGCTTTTGGCATATCCTCTATGTTGTGAAGTCCTGTAAGTCCTTAACTGAGTAGTGTCTGGCAGAGGGACTCTTTCATTCAGTCCCTCTTGTGTGTTCCTTCAGCTGCAGGGTGGCACGCCTGCCGTGGCAAACTAGGCTTTGTTCTTAAAACGTGGCCCAGATAGTTCCTCCTCCTTTTCTGGATAGCTTTAGAACAGGGGTGGCCAACCTGTGGCTTTGGAGCCACATGCGGCTCTTCAGAAGTTAACATGTGGCTCCTTGTATAGGCACCGACTCTGGGGTTGGAGTTACAGGTGCCAACTTTCCGGTGTGCTGGGGGGTGCTCACTGCTCAACCCCTGGCTCTGCCACAGGCCCTGCCCCCACTCCACCCCTTCCCGCCTCCTCCCTTGAGCCTGCCATGCCCTCATCCTTCCCTCTCCCCCCCCGAGCCTCCTGCACGCCACAAAACAGCTGGTCGGAAGATGCAGGGATGGAGGGGGAGGCACTGATTGGTGGGGCTGCCACTGGGTAGGAGGTGCTGGGAGTGGGGGAGGGAGCTGATGAGGGACTGCTGACCTATTTCTGTGGCTCTTTGGCAATGTACATTGGTAAATTCTGGCTCCTTCTCAGGGTCAGGTTGGCCACCCGTGCTTTAGAGATAAGGGGTTGTTGAACTCTGACAAATTTGGGCATTTGTTATAAATCCATTCCATTTAATAAATATTTTTCAAAGGAGTGTTGACATCTGTCTGTAACTGATAGATTTGGTGGAGTCTAGTGAGTAATATGTTTAAATGTAATGTTTAATGTAAGGAAGTATTTCTTCCTCCAGTGCACAACCTGTGAAACTTGTTGCCAGGGGATGTTGTGAAGGCCAACAGCATAACCGAGTTCAAAAAAGAATTTGATAAGTTCATGGAAGGTAGGTCTATCCATGGCTCCTAGCCAAGATGGTCAGGGACGCAACCCCATGCTCTGGGTGTCCCTAAACCTCTGACGGACAGAAGCTGCAATTGATTGACGGGATGGATCACTCAATAATGGCCTGTTCTATTCATTCCGCCTGAAGCATCTGGCACTGTCCATTGTTGGAAGACAGAGTATGGTCATTTTTATGTTCTAATTAAACACTTTTTTGTAACAGAAAAATCTTTGTCTGCTAACCATCGAAATCTTCTCAGCTGGAGAGAAACAAGCACCCCCCCCCCCCAAAAAAGGCCACCAGTTAATGCAAACCAGTTTCCAACTCGGGGGGCCTGTTGGTCGGTCCTGAAAAAGTATTCTAGAGACTTGTGCCGGCCTCTGAGGCTTTGTCTGCATTTGAGAGATGCAGTAGACTTGTGCCATTCTTGCTAAATCTGATTCTGCTCCCCCAGTGTGAACAAAATTGGGAGGAGCCCTCACGCAGACTGGCTGCTGCTGCTGATGTTGTAAACAGTATGGATAAAATCCTGGCCTCATTGAAATCAGTGGGAGGTTTGCCATTGATTTTAGTGGAGCCAGAATTTCATGCTGTCATACAAGCCTGATTCAGTTTCCTCAGTGGAGAGCTTGGAGATTATGGTTAGGGACCTGAAACAGGACATGACAGGAGTAGAACTGTCACCATTTTCAATGACTCTAGGTCGCTTTGAAGAAAGTCTCATAGATTGGGAGCCCATGTGTAAAATGATTGTTCAGATGCGTATTTCAAAGAGAAACGGTTAAAGTTAACGGGTCCAGAGGATTACCTGCTTTGGAAATGGCACATCTTTTATATGATCCTCATTAATCTGTGTGCTGGGCACTTCCATGCAGTATTTCCTGCCAGATCTCTAAAAAGGATGTTTTTTCACCAAAGTCGGGGCTACAGACTGACTTTAAATTAAAAAGACACTTTTAGCAACCTTACAGCACCAGTCCAGGATGCTGGTTCTGTGTGCGCGCGTGCGCGTCCCTGTGTGTATCAGAGAGAATTTTGTAGCACTTGCCGCCTCTTGTGCTGGTTGTGTGCTCAGTCCTTGTGAATTTCAACCTCTCTCCTAGTCGCGGGATTCTCTTTGGAAGTGCTCAGAGCACTAGGACATTTCTTGGGGTCTCCGACAAAGACCAGGCAGGCACCAAACTTAGAGTTGGGGGGAATGTGCTGTGGCACATATCAAAATCCCAGCTGGTGGGTCCCTTTTTTTTTTTTTTGGCCTGCTGGCATTGAGTGTCCTTTAAAGATAACCCTTCCATTTAAATAGCGAGGAACTTCATTATTGCCAGAGAAATGGTGATAACCGTCTGAAAAATATGTAATAGTGTTAAAGGTTTTGGCCTCATCCCACTTTTGGCCTTCCCTAGGGTTGGCAGCCCATTGGAGAACATGGTTATAAGACTTGAAGGAGTGCCCAAAAGGTTCCGCTGATTTGAGGAACAAAGTTATGTGCTTCTGGGAGACACTGAGGGCAGTTTTAGTTAATGCAAGAACTTTATTCATTATTATTTATTTTATTTTTACAGTTTGAAAAGTCCAAGCTCACCCCCTCCCTGGGATTTGACTTTGCTAACAAAACAAATGCGAAGATAAAGTCAAGATCAGATCAGGTCTTCCCTGGCCTCGCTGCTCCCAGGATTCCTTCTTGCTCAGCACACACCCTAGATCGTGTCTCCCCCAGAGGAAAACACACTCAACTTTCTTTATGTCCAACTAATGAGACACCTTAGTCAGTGAAGCAACAAAACCCGTGTAACCCTTTCCTAGCCATTTCAGGCAAACATTGCAAGCCTGTTACCAACCCTCTTTTATAAATGATACAGACTTAAAGCAGCCATGAGTATAATATGGTAAAAAATTTATTTGAAGGAGGGCATCTGCAACAATGCCTGACCCTGCAATGTGATGAGCACTCTCAGTACTCATTTGATTGCACTGGGAGTTGCTTAGTAATTTGCATGAAATCATAACTGTTTATACTTTACTAATTCCAAGTGTCGGTTGCCAAAGATTAGCCTGTTGGTGTTTAGTTACTGGTTGTGCAATTGAACATGACATTAGAAACACTCTTTTCCTTTAGCGAACTGGAAATTTCTGGAATGAAATGGCCAGGTGGGTACTAATTTTGGAGAAAATGCAACACTAACTAAAATAGAATGTAACTAAACTTTTTTTCTAGCTGGAGCTATTTTTACTCTAATGGCAATGCTGTTGCTGCATAAAAGTCCATTGTAAAGATCTTGCTACAGGTGTGAATGTGGAGAGTGAAAGGTGTGAAAATTTCTAGCAATAGCATTTTATTATCAAACAAGAAAGGCTGAAGGAATTGTATTGGGTAAAGTAATCTCAGGAGCCGTTTGAAATTCCTCAGAATGAAAGTCAATAGATGTTCCAATGGCTGTGGAAATTGAAATAAAATAGCAGCCTATAATGTAATAGTTGCTTGGCACAGTATAGGCCTGAGTCATGATAGAGAATTGTGTTCTTAAAATTGTATTATTTTATCTTTAAAAAATGTCTCAATGTAATGAATACGCCTGAAGCTAGATTTGGGGTTTTTTTTTTTTGTAAGTCCCAGGGCTTCAGGCCAGTCCCTTGGCAATTAGCAGCTTCTTGGTAATATATGCTTTAAGAAAATAGGAATCTGATTATAATTACCTTTGTGCACCAGAGTCTGGGTGTTGCAATATTTCAACACCCTCTGTGCTCAGCAGTTGCTGTTTGTTATTTAGTGTTAGAGCAGAAAATGAAATGTTGAACTGCAGCTGTGGGTCAACAGAATTTGCCCGGGGGATTGGGCAGAACAACGGGAAACTTGAGGGATGCCACAAGGTGTTTCAAGGCTGGCTAGAAGAGTGCTGTATCATTCAAGTGAAATGATCTGGATTTCAGAGGCTTACTTTGAAAAGTAGCTGCATAAATGGCAAATTTCCTCTCTGCTATACTTGGAGGCTTAAATGGCAAAAATAATGCAAGTATTGAATTGATCTTTATCCTCTTATCTCCTCAGCTGAGAGTGAACAAGCCACATTTTATTCCTGTCTGTGTATCAGCAGAATTGTTCACTGAACTTCAGCAGTTTCCCCTGTCCCAAGCCCATGGCAGACAATGCGGGTTGTCACTGACAGTGTAGTTTGGCCTGCAGAACCTTTGTTACTGGTGGTGGTGTGCAAGAAGGAAAACTCCTGGCTTGATGCTTGGAATGCATGCTGAGTTTGCAAGCCCAGGAGTTGAGCGGTTGGGAGCTTCTTTAACTCATAAATTAAACGCATTTGATCTGAAACCCATTGGTGCATTTACAGAAAACTTTCACATCAAATTGACTGAATGTGATTGTTTTCAGGAGGGCCCCTCCTCTCTCTCTAATTACTTTGGGCCTGACCCAAAGCTTGGTGAGGTCCCCTCCCCATCCCCCACCACCATTTTTCACCTTGCTTTTGTATCAATCAAATAACTTGTTTTATTGGGAAAATGCATTACATTGAATGAGATATATGTATTATGATGATACATTAGTCTATGTGTGTATATGCAAAGCTGCGTGTTGAAGTAAAGCCATATGTATTAGTTTAGAAGATGCACACAATAAACAGGCACGCATGTAAACTCTGAAGTGCGTGCTTGTCTGAATGTATTGATGAATCTCACGCCCACCACGTACCCATTTCAAGCAGTTAGCAGATAACGGGTTACAGATCTAACACGCCAAAATGGGAAGAAAATGAAAATCTATATCAGATTATGGTTTAGAAAACAAGGAATTATTCAGAAGTTTAAAACAGAAACAAAAACAGGAGAAAAGGATTGTCAAGTGTGTGCACTACAAATGGTGTAGCCCAGTTATTAAATGTAAATATTTATGGGCTAATAGTTCTGTGTCTACAACAGTAAACTGTTTATTCAAATGAGAAGTTTTATTTGGGGATTAGAGATGTATTGTTTTCTTAAACTCAAAGGTGGCTGTTTTAAGTCTGTGGCAAATCGCATTGAATTCCATTCATCAAAGCATTAATCTACTGCAGGTTCTCAAACTTCATTGCACTGTGACCCCCTTCTGACAACAGAAATTACTACATGACCCCAGGAGTGGGGACCAAAGCCTGAACCTCCCCAAGTCCTGCAGCTCCAGATAGGAGTGCCAAAGTTAAAGCCTGAGCCCTACTGCCCCGGGCACAGGGGCCAAAGCTGAAGCCCCAGGGCTTCAGCCACAGGTGGTGGGGGCCCTGTAACTTGAGACCCACCACCTAGGGCTGAAGCCCTGGGGTTTTGGCCCCAGGCGGTGGGGCTTAGGCTTCAGCTTTGGCCCTGGGCCCCAGCAAGTCTAATGCCAGGTCTGGCGACCTCATTAAAAAGGGGTCATGACCTAAGTTCCCTGTGAGCTGCGTGGATGCACAGCTGCCTATTAAGCCCCATGAAGCAGCTCAGGGATGCAGCAAGGAGAGGCGCCCTCCTCGCCAGCCCCAGCCCCAGCATAGACCTGCCATGGCTGGGGGAGAGGAGCCCCTCTATGCTGGCCCCAGTGCGGACCTGCCCTGAACTTGCCATGGCCGGGAAAGAGGAGCCCTGCCAGAGCTGCCACGGCTGGGGAGAGACACCTCTCTCCCAACCCTGAGCTACTGCAGTGAGAGGGGACGGTGGGGAGTCCTTTCTCCCCACCCCAGAGCCTGCACCCCAACCCTGAGCCCCCTCCTGTACCCCAAACTCCTCATCCCTGGCCCCACCCCAGAGCCCGCACCTCCTGCACCCCAGCTCTCTGCCCCAGCCTTGAGCCCCCCCGTGCTTCCCCAAACCCCTCAGCCCCACCCCAGAGCCCACAACCCCTCGCACCTGAACCCTCTGCCCCAGTCCTGAGCACCCTCCTGCACCCCAAACCCCTCATCCTCATCCCTGACCCCACCCTAGAGCCTGCACCTCCTGTACCCCAACCCTCTGCCACAGCCCTGAGCCCCCTCCTGCACCCTGAACCCCTCATCCTCATCCCAGACTCCACCCCAGAGCTTGTACCTCCTGCACCCCAACTCTCTGCCACAGCCCTGAGCCCCGTCCTGCACCTTGAACCCCTCATCCCCCCTGACACCCCAACCCTCTGCCACAGCCCTGAGCCACCCCACACACTCCAAACCCCTTGGCCCGACCCCCACCGCATGAATTTTGTTATGTGCACCAATATGAAGGTCATGTGTCACACATCACCTCCATATTGGTGCACATAACAAAATTCATTCCGCACATGGACGTAAAAAATTAGAGGGAACACTAGTCACAACCCACTTTGGGGTCCTGACCCATGATTGGAGAACCGCTAATCTACTGAATACTTTTCCCCATCCTTCCGTCCACCAAAATAAACCCCAATGTTTTCCCAGAAAAATTAAGTTTTTTCCCCCACCGATTTTTACTTGTTTTTGTTGTAGTAAAAAAAATTGATAAATTCCCGGAAAAATTATATAAAATAAAAACTGAAAACAAAGGGCACTACAGATAAACCACTGAGGGACAGAGAAATCAAGTGACTTGCCTAGCACTATGCAAGAAGTCATTGGCAGAGTTGAGAAATGAATCCAGGTTGTCTGAATCCCTGTTTTGTGCTGTTACCACCAGTCCATCTTTTCCTTGGATAGCCTACCACGGTGGGAGTGTTGTGAGGCACAAAACTGAAGAACACAGGTCTTTAGCTGCCTGGGAAGTGTAAATAGTTGAACACTTTATCCTCCCGCGATGGGGTACAACCCTTCAGGAATTCTTAATGTGGAAATGCAGGAGCCCTGTGTCTGCTAGAATGGCTGCTTGTGACTCTAAAATTGCCCCTCTCTTTCTCCCAGGTCGCAGGAGTTACACCTGAGAGCTGAGCCCCACTCCTATCTCTCTGACATGAGCAAACAGTCAGAAATAGAGTTCATTGAAACAAAACGACCACGGCTAGACCTGCTGCAAGACCCGCTGATGCGGCACTCGCCTCTACTCAACCAAAATCAGCAGGGAGGGACGGAAGATCTCTCAAAGGTAAGGAAAATCGCCACACACCTCCTTAGGACACTAAGCAGGTGCAGACCAAGTGTTATATGGCGCCTGTGGGAATTGCATTTGCTTTACTGTCTGGCTCCTACAGGTTGCCTATGGGTAAGGTTAAGATTTTGTCACAGTTACTTTTAGTAAAAGTCAGGGACAGGTCATTGGCAATAAACAAAAATTCATGGATGCCCGTGACCTGTCCCTGGTTTTTACTAAAAATAACTGTGACAAAAGGGGTTGACGGGGAGATGAGAATCCGAGCCCTGCTGCGGGGTGGTCCAGCACCTGCGGCATCTGGGAGTGTTGGGGCCTGCAACGGCTGGGAATTGCGGGGGCCCCCACCAGCTGACAGCTCCAGCCTGCCACCCTGGACTGACGCAGAAGATGTCACAGGTCTCTGGAAGTCACGGAATCCGTGACCTCGGTGACATAATCTTAGCCTTGCGTATGAGGCCTGTAATTTTCTAGTTCCTTGAAGACTCCATGCACCATTTAATTCCATACAGGTATAGCTTACAGCTCCTGTTGGCTCTAGCATTCTGGAAGATGTCAGGTGCTAAACAGTGACCTGGATGCCCGGTTCCAGGGGGTGTAGGTTTTCATCATAACTAGTAGAATACGCATGCATTTACTAGGCTGTTAGACGTTCTAGTCACTAGAGCAGCTTGATGCTGCCCTTGACCTGGTGTGGCATTGGGAAGCCCTACTCCTCTGGATATTGGGTCCTCTGATTTCATTTTACTTCATCTTTTTCTTTCATTCTGTCTGTCTATTTGCTGGCTGTGTGTGCAGTGTTCTGTGGTCGACTGGTGGCTCTGTTACCCTCATTAGAGTTTTACTTCCCTCGCTGTGAACGTTTGAGTCATCTTGATGAAGGAGAATACGTTGCACACACTGAACGGCAGAGAGTGCAGCCCTTTATAATCTTACACAATGAAGCCTCCCTCAACCGAACCTCATTTAACAAAATAACTCATTTATCATTTTATATAACGGTAATGCCTCCCCATGTAATAACTGTGATTTAAAGATCAGCAGCTTAAGTGAACTCCTGCTTATTTGGATCAGTTTTGATGCTGCATTTGGATACACAGCATTTGACTTTTCTCTGTCTGAAATTCTGTCTGGATTCATGTCTCTCAGCATCTGCAGGCAAATGGCATTAACCTGATAGAGCCATAGCTCATTTTTATGGTGCATCTAATTCTGTCAGTGTGAGTTCTTTGGACTGTGAGCCCATTTGATTAATACAACTGGACCAAGTTGCCATGAAAATGCATGGGTTGGGTATCCAAATCTGAGGCTAACGTGTGTGCATTTCATGCTAATTGCTTCCCTGCTTGGGAGTGCCAGAACATGGTGACTTTTCCTGGTCAAGTGGCATGAGCGACCATGGTTGCAAGCCTTCAGTAATGGAGATGCCACCTAAGAAGGAGAATGGCTTTGTTTGGCTTTCAAGGGAATCCCATCAAGCTGTCCTGAGCAGGAAAGACACGTAGTTTCAACTAGCAGGGTGCAAAGCTGCGGAAAATGAGGATGCTCAGGGATTCCAGAGGCCTATTTTGGTGGTTCCTAGTGGTTGGGGAGAGAGTCTGGAATGAAGCTGATACAACAGGTGCTCTGATGGCTCAGATCCCAGTATAATTAGTGGTTTCAGAGTAGCAGCCGTGTTAGTCTGTATCGTCAAAAAGAACAGGAGGACTTGTGGCACCTTAGAGACTAACCCATTTATTTGAGCATAAGCTTTCATGGGCTACAGCCCACTTCATTGGATGCAGGCAGTGGAAAGTACAGTAGGACGATTTTATATACACAGAGAACATGAACCAATGGATGTTACTATGTACAATGAGAGTGATCAGTTAAGATGAGCTATTACCATCAGGAGAGGGGAAAAAAAACCTTTTGTAGTGAAATGGCCCATCTTGATTATCACTACAAAAGGTTTTTTTTCCTCTCCTGCTGGTAATAGCTCACCTTACCTATCACTCTTGTTATAGTGTGCGTGGTAACACCCATTGGTTCATGTTCTCTGTGTATATACAATCATCCTACAGTATTTTCCACTGAATGCATCCGATGAAGTGGGCTGTAGTCCATGAAAGCTTATGCTCAAATGAATTTTAGTTTCTAAGGTACCACAAGGACTCCTGTTCTTTTTGAGTATAATTAGTGAGGCTCCATTGTAAAGGAGTAGAGCAGTCAGCACTTAACGGCCAGTACTATGCTATCGGACTATGACACCTTCCCCAAGTTAATCAACTCTCTCCCCTACAGCCTTGATAGTATTTTCCTTTGAAATTACCCATCCTGGGCACCCTAGCCCCTTGCATTCCACAGCCACTACTGTTCCAGAAAGCATCATCGAGGAGGAGGTACTGCGACCACCCTGGAGTTCTTTTCAACACCATTGGGATGGAGCCACATCTGGCAGCAGCTCTGCACTGGAAAAAATGTTCTGCTGACTGCTGAATTGGGTATCTTGTGAGGGGGTGCAAAACAAAAGCCCCCTCTCCCTCCAAGGAATACGGAGAAACTGATAAGCTTCTCTATCTACACGTGACTTCAGTCAACACTTGTGAAGGCCAAGACTATATAATAGGGCTCAAAAAATAACTAGATAAGTTCCTGGAGGACAGGTCCATCAATGGGTATTAGCCAGGAGGGGCAGAGACTGTGTCCATAGCCTCTGTTTGCCACAAGCTGGGAATAGGTGATGGGGATGGATCACTGGATGATTATCTGTTCTGTTCACCCTGTGGTTCACACCTGGCATTGGCCACTGTCGGAAGACGGGATACTGGGCTAGATGGACATTTGGTCTGACTCTATGTGGCCGTTCTTATGATACATTTCTCACTGGAAAACATAAGCAAAGCTACTTGGAAGCCTTAGCTAATGAGTATAGGGAGAGCAGTTGTTTCTTGGTCTGTGACACATGATGGTCATTTTCTGGGAATGTGAAGTGTTTGTTTAAAAAAAAAAAAAATAGAGCAGTGAGATCCAGTACAGGAGAAATGTGCTTCTACTGGAGGGATTTGAAATTTCAGAGTCTGTATTGAGAACAGGATCTGGTATTTCAAACTGGTGGGAATCTTAGTGAAGCCTGAAATCATCATTTGCAATTTCTTTGTTCCAGCACCCAGGAAATGGAATTAAGTGATCTCTCTTAGCCCAGTGCTATGGATTGCTGATTGTCCTCAGCTCCCACTGAAGTGGATGGGAAGCGAGGGCTTCCAGCATCTCTTAAAACTGAGCACAGGTGTGGTGTTAGAACCCTTCGTCCCAGAAGATGCATTGTATGTCTTCTCAGAGCCTTACAGACCAGGTTGGAAGGGACTTCTGGGTTTATCTAGGCCATTTGCCCCCATAATAGAACAAGGCAGTCTTCTACCCTAAACCAAGAAAGGCCACCTTTGGCACTCGCTGGTGTCCAGTGTACATCTAAAATAACTATTAGTTAGCCTTCATGGAGTTATTCTAATTCATTCTAATATAGGCACCCCAGCTTACTCTTCTAATTAAATTTCTTCAGTCCTGGCAGAGTTACACTGGCTTCTGATCTAAGGTAAATCTTTACGAGCATGACCACCCTCTGCCTGGGTGTGTGGCTGAAGGGAGTACCTCTTCTACATGCTGGCCTGGGATTCTCTCTCTTTGCTGCCAGTGACTTCTTCATGAGTGACTGTGAAGGTCATCCCTTCTGTGGATGCTGCCAGCTTTCCCATGTAGCACCTTTGACTTTGTGAAATGGCGCATTGTATGTGTGTTCTCGGGTCCTTGTTGCTAATGGCCGCTTAGCACTGTCCTTGCGGACACTTGGCCTTTGCTGTCACGCTGCTTTTTTTAACACCATCTTAGTGGTTCACACTTATTCATCATACCCCTTAGTTTTTACAACTTTCTTTGCTAGCTTTGCTCCCTTCTCCCCATGTGCAGAGCCGGATGTCTCTGATGCTGTGTATTCACCAGCCATGCAGTTGAAAGAGAACATGCCTTGAACCTAGCGGAGGAGGAGAATTTCATGTACATGTATAGATATAAATACATAGGCAGTGTGACTGGATGGCTAGAGCATTAGACTGGGAGTTGGGAGACCTGGGTGCTATTCCTAACTCTGCCTCTGATCCACTGGGTGACCTTGGGCAAGTCGCTTCCCCTCTCTGGCCTCAGCTTCCCAATCTGTAAAATGGGGATAACAATACTGATATTCTTTGTGGAGTGCTTTGAAATCTGTGGATGACCTGTAGAAGAGCCAGGTGGTGCTGGTGGTGGTATTGTATACATATTTCAAAAAAAACAAAACAAAAAAAACCCCCACCCCTAACATAGATATCAAGATTTACCTTAACTGGCTGCATTGATGTAAAACTACCATTTGCCTCACCTTCATTAGGATTTTACAAGACAATTAACTTGTTAGCCACCTCATTATAAAAAAAACCCCACCCTTTTACCAGTGGGGAGACAGCCTCGCTGTTCCATCACCCCCTGTGCTGCAGTGAAAACGGACATCGCTGTCGAGTGGTAAATGCCAACTTTATAATGCCGCCCACTGTGTTTTCAGAGAACAAATGGAGATGAGCTGCAGTCAGTTGCCTGGTACGCTGAGTTTAGTGCATACCTGGTAACTATTGAATCGACTGACTAGTATCATTTTTGATGGTAAGCTTGGAGCTGTTTCCCCAGCCCAGGGAAGGAAGCAGCACTGTGCCCAAATCTTTTTAAAGCCATTGCTTCAGGGCACAATTTATTGTGAACACAAAATCAATTAACTCAACTGACCGGACTCTCTCCATAGGCTTTTCCCTCGCTGCCTCAGCTAGGGGAAAAGAGGAGACCCTTCCCCTCTGCCCCATGTCCCCTTCCTTTATATAGCCCTTCCTCCTGACCATGTGATAGATGGGGAACTCAACCCTTTCCAGGCTGCTGCTGTCACACACGCAGTCAGGCAAATGAATATTTTTTGTTCTTTTCTCCCTCTTTAACTTCCCCGCTGGTTTGCGGTTCACTCTGGCAGGAGAGAACTTTCCTGCAGTTTGCATTGTGTTCCCTGGCTGCTGCTGCAATGTGTGATTACCAGGGCCAGATTGGCTTTGGTTTTCCTTTAGGAATTGGAGTGACCCTGCTGTCTGTACTCGGGGGTGCCAGTGTGGATTGAGCCTATCCCAGCAAGGATATTGACTGGAGCTGGCAGAGAGCGTGCCTGAATGGTGGTAGGCACAATTATGTTTTTAATCATCACAGGTTTGGACATGGGATTCACTGGAAAAGCTGTCCTGATGTACCTTACCTGATGTGCCCATGAGAGAGAGATGCTAGCTTGTTTCCCAAGACATCTGGGGTTTTTTGGTTACTTATTTCGAGGAGAGTAATGCAGACGGCATAGCTATTAAATTACAACAGAGAAGAGCAACAGAGACCACCCCAGAGTAGACCAGTGGTGTCTCTACCAGGTATCTTGTCTCTGCCAGTGCAAGAGGAAACCAAGAGCCTCCGTTGCATACCCCACACATTGTAATTTCATCCCATGGACAGGGCGTAATCAGTGTCTCTGGGCAAGCTGGGTGTCTATTTCTAACCTTCCAGCGCTTCCTAGGCGTGGGCGCTCTCTAGTGTCGGAGTATGAAGTGCCATTCTAGGAGACGCAGATGATTCCGAAGCAGCATGGCAGGGACGCAGTGTCAGTGGAGTTCAGTTATGTCTCTTTGTGGTTGGGAGCATAGATCCAAAACCGTTGGAAGATGAACTCCTGGAACCTCTGTCTCAGTTGTTTTAGAACATTATACTCCATCTTGCCCATCCCTCTCCCCTTCATCTCTTCTCATTCCTACCCTATGGCTACTCGTTCCTTTGCCTTTTCTGCAACTGCTTTTCTACCATTGTGCATGGTGTGCTGCTTTGCATACACAGCTTGACTTGGTAGCGCTCCATACTAAATCCGATCACGGAAAGCTCCCACAAAGGCTGGCCAGATGCATTCCCCATCACTCCAGGAGTTGGCTAGTCTTTTATTAGCTCATTGAATGACTTTGGGGGAGGCAGTGTTATCTAGTGGGGAAGAGCACTGAACTGGGATTTAGGAGACCTGCTTCCTATCCCCAGCTCTGCCATTGGCCTTCTGGGTGACCTTGGGCAAATGGCATCACCTCTCTGTACCTCAGTTTTTTCATCTGTAAACTGGAAATAATACTGGCCTCCTTTGGGATCTAGTGAAGAAAAATGTTACAGAAGAGCTGGGTGGTGGTGGTATTATTATTATTATTATTACTATTATGTTATTTTATTTATTAATATTATTACTCAGATGCTCCCTTGGAATTATGACTTCCATTGTTGGCTAGTTCTTTTATTGCTTGTCTTTGTACATAAAACGTCTTTGCTTCAGACTAGTAACTCTTAGAATATTCATGGGGGGGGGGGGGGAATTTTGAAAAGATGGTGGCAGCCAGTCTAAGCCATAGATTTGGCAGAACCAAAGGGCGTTTTGGTTTGATGTAGCTTTTAAAAAAAAAAAATTAAAATGACCAAACTAACCCTTTAAAAATAAACTTGTAATGACACATTCAGGCGAACGATTGACTTGCCAAGTTTCACCCTGACTGCACATTCCCCGAGACAAGGTCACAATGAATTCCTGGAAAACAGGGTTTATAATGGCAAAGGCAGTAGCCCATTAACTATTGCTTTGAATGCAGCCCTGCAAGGGATTAAAGACCTCTTCTAAGGCATTCAGTAGTCCTGTTTCCTGTATTTTCCTATTCGTTTCTCTTCTATTGTGTGGTGGCTTGGCAGTGCCACTCCGAGCTAGACTTCCTCAAACAAATCTCTCCCTTCCTCTGTGAGAGGCGGCCGTGGGTTTAGAAAGTAACTGAGTGGAGAAATTGAAGGTTAGTGACCTACAGGCTCAGCTGTCCATAAATCTCAAACTCCACTGACCTCTCACCCACTAAAGGCTCGCCCGCACTATGGCCCAGCTAGAAATTCAGGTGAGATGTCAGGAGCGTGGTTGGGACTTGTATGCAGGGCAGTCCGCAGCTTGCCCTGAATTTGCTAATGCAGCTAGTTGGAATGGTTAGCTGGTAAACTACCAGCTGTGTTTTCTGTTCTGTTTTTTTTTTTTTTCCATGGCTTTGTTATGGGAACGTTCATCTGTTTCTGGGATTAACCTCTCAGAGTTTCCAGTAGGCTGGGTCTCACCATTATTAATGAAACTGGCTGGAACTTGTGTTGACCTTGGCAGAGGCCCCAGTTGGCTGGGGGATGACTGGCAGAAGCATAATCCCTAATTGAGTAATCCAGCCCAAGGGGGGTGGGGACGCAGCAGCTCTTTGAACTCGGAAAGCTGCGGCATTCAGGCAGGATGCGTAGGAGGAACGGGGCATTCAGAAACTCGCTGAGCCCCACGGCCTGCCTTTGAGTTCATGAGGAAAAGTGAGGTGACACCCCTGCTCCATCCGCTTGTTGGTAAGGGGTCCAGGTTGTGGGAATGGCCCTGAAAGCCACGATTGGAGAGAGCTGCTTTCAAACCCAAGGCACTCTGCTGATTTATTACTTTTGAACAACAGTGCAAAACGGCTGAGTAATAAAACAAATCTGATAACAGGAACTGCTACCAAAATGCCTTTTTGTAGCCACTGGGCTTGTGACTTGTACCCAGAGCCTCCGCTCACTTCCCACTTCCCCTCTGCAGATTTTGTTTAGACCACATAGATCCAAGCTTAGTAACTGGGGCTTCTTTTAATGAGGCTGTGGTACCACCTAGCTTATGCATGCCGTCCTTTAGTTCAGGATAGGTAATAGCAGCCATCGACAGAAGGCATTGTGTCTCTGATTGTGATTAGATCAGATATTGTATGCTAAGTGGGGGTCATACCAGGACACTAGTTGGATGGGAGACCCGCAGCAGCCTGGGGACTTCCTGCAGGTATTGGGGATTCAGCAAGTGACATTTCTCCACCGGAGTACATGCTGTTGCACTAGGCCGCAGTGTCCTGGGGCATGGTTTTACTGAACCCGTGAAAGGCCAGCTACTTACAGCACCCTGCCCTGAAGGTTTTGTAGGCAAGGAGGTGTAGAGTTCCTGTTTCCAAAGCTGTCTCTTGGTGTGTATACTTGGTATATAGTTGGGCAGACCCAGTAAAGAGCATAGATCTGGCCTCTGCGCTGTCTTAAAAAGCAAGATGCATCTATTCACATCAGTTTAATCCAGCAAGTGGCATCAGGACATGCAGTTCAGCAGATGTAGGAGGGTTCTGTCTTTTGCAACATATTCATCCATCTGCCTGGCTTTTGCTTGGGCTGTTTACTTGTGTGGTTAAAAACCTGATTATAAAAATGATTCGCTCTTGGGTGGGAGAGCTGATGGTGGAGGAAAGATTTGAGATGATTCAAAATGATTTCTGGGAAGATGAATGGCTTGTTGGCTTTCTGTCTCATTCCGGACATATTTAAAAGCTGAAATGTTTGCATTGCTCACGTTTTTGAACTGCAAACACTGCTGGCTAGCTTGTTTTCTCTCCTTTCTTCTTTTTTCCTCCTCCTGGATGGATTAATTTTTATTGCGATCCAAACACGTGTGTGGATGCAGTGGTTTTAGCTGCTTCTGGCCTGCTACACATTTCATCCTTCACCCGCTTTTACATGAGCTGACCTGACTCTACGTGGGGGGGGGGGGGCTTGCTGTGGTTGTGGAAACTCTCCCATTAACTTGCATGGACAGGAATTGTTTCAGCCACCACCACAAAGCAATTATTGTGGGTCAAATGTGTAGGCTCATTTGTCAATAGCATGCACTGTGCAAAAATGGGAGAGGGAAAGTCAAAAAAGAATATTGTGTCCGATTCAGACTGTAGTGAGGCTGCATGTAAATACCTGAGATGGAACTTGCCAAGGACACTGGGGTTAGCACCCTGGCATGGCAAAAAGTGCTATCCATGGTCTTTAATGACTACACATAATCAGGACTTTGGTTTAACTTGTCATCCAAAAGACAGCCCTGTCAAGAGAGCCGTGAATCATGTCAAGTGGGGTTAAAGATGCCAACGCAATGAGAAACTCCAGAATTATTCACCTGGAAATTCGTGCCTGGAATGCAGGTTTTTATTTCTCACTTCCTTCTGCTCATTTATGGTGATTGACGCTGAAAACAACCATTTAAATTGCCTTTCAAACCATAACTGTGGAAAAGAGATGTGTTAAGCTTGGCTGCTTTTTGGGAACCAGCCTCATCGTTTACATAATTAGACCTTTCTGTTCTGTTCTGTTCAATCAATATTACAACGTTTGTATAGTGTGACATCTCACCTAATCTGCTTGGGGTGAAAGAAAACCCTTTTAACTTCATACGCTCTGTAATTGGAAGAAATATTGCTAGATTTTCTGCTTCTGAAGGGAAATGTTACAAGCAGTGTGCGTTGCAGATACATGTGTGATTTTATCTTTGTGGATGTATGGGAGCTACAAGGCTTTTGAAATCTGCTGGCTCCTTAATGGTGAGCTAAATCTTAAGCACTGTTGTGGGATTGCCGAAATTCTCATACCCCAAATTTGGTTTAGGCTGGGTTAGTAGTTGGATGGGGATCTTCCAGGGAAGACCCAGGAATGCTGTGCTAAAGACAAACAAAAACAAACAAGGTCGTTTTTTTCTTCCCAAAACACAAAAAACCTTACGAACATAGATTCATAGATACTAAGGTCAGAAGGGACCATTCTGATCATCTAGTCCGACCTCCTGCACAGCGCAGGCCACAGAATGTCACCCACCCACTCCTATGAAAAACCTCACCCATGTCTGAGCTAATGAAGTCCTTAAATCATGGTTCAAAACTTCAAGGAGCAGAGAAGCCTCCCTCCAGTCAACCATGCCCCATGCTACAGAGGAAGGCAAAAAAACTTCCAGGGCCTCTCCAATCTGCCCTGGAGGAAAATTCCTTCCCGACCCCAAATATGGCGATCAGCTAAACCCTGAGCATATGGGCAAGATGCACCAGGCAGATACCCAGGAAAGAATTTTCTATAGTAAATCAGATCCCATCCATCTAATATCCCATCTCAGGGGATTTGGCCTATTTACCCTGAATATTTAAAGATCAATTACTTGCCAAAATCCCATTATCCCATCATACCATCTCCTCCATAAACTTATCGAGTAGAATCTTAAAACCAGATAGATCTTTTGCCCCCACTGCTTCCCTTGGAAGGTTATTCCAAAACTTCACTCCTCTGATGGTTAAAAACCTTCGTCTGATTTCAAGTCTAAACTTCCTGGTGGCCAGTTTATACCCATTTGTTCTTGTGTCCACATTGGTGCTGAGCTTAAATAATTCCTCTCCCTCTCCTATATTTATCCCTCTGATATATTTATAGAGAGCAATCATATCTCCCCTCAACCTTCTTTTAGTTAGGCTAAACAAGCCAAGCTCCTTGAGTCTCCTTTCATAAGACAAGTTTTCCATTCCTCGGATCATCCTAATAGCCCTTCTCTGTACCTGCTCCAGTTTGAATTCATCCTTTTTAAACATGGGAGACCAGAACTGCACACAGTATTCTAGGTGAGGTCTCACCAGTGCCTTGTATAATGGTACTAAAACCTCCTTATCCCTACTGGAAATGCCTCTCCTGATGCATCCCAAAACCGCATTAGCTTTTTTCACAGCCATATCACATTGGCAGCTCATAGTCACTCCAAGGTCCTTCTCCTCTTCCGTTACTTGTAATTGATGCGTCCCCAACTTATAACTAAAATTCTTGTTATTAATCCCTAAATGCATAACCTTACACTTCTCACTATTAAATTTCATCTTATTACTATTAGTCCAGTTTACAAGGTCATCCAGATCCTCCTGTGTAATATCCCGATCCTTCTCCGAATTGGCAATACCTCCCAGCTTTGTATCATCTGCAAACTTTATTAGCACACTCCCACTTTTTGTGCCAAGGTCAGTAATAAAAAGATTAAATAAGATTGGTCCCAGAACCGATCCCTGAGGAACTCCACTGGTAACCTCCCTCCAACCTGACAGTTCGCCTTTCAGTAGGACCCGTTGCAGTCTCCCCTTTAACCAATTCCTTATCCACCTTTTGATGTTCATATTGATCCCCATCTTCTCCAATTTAACTAATAATTCCCCATGTGGCACGGTATCAAATGCCTTACTGAAATCTAGGTAAATTAGATCCACTGCATTTCCTTTATCTAAAAAATCTGTTACTTTTTCAAAAAAGGAGATTAGGTTGGTTTGGCACGATCTACCTTTTGTAAAACCATGTTGTATTTTGTCCCATTTACCATTGACTTCAATGTCCTTAACTAATTTCTCCTTCAAAATTTTTTCCAGGACCTTGCATACTACAGATGTCAAACTAACTGGCCTGTAGTTACCCGGATCACGTTTTTTTCCTTTCTTAAAAATAGGAACTATATTAGCAATTCTTACGAACATTTTGAACGTTGTTTGGCAATTAGATTTCATTTTGAAATGAAATGTTGAATGGTTTGTTTAGAAAATGTCGAAACCTTTCCAATTCCTGCCCCCCGTGTTCGTCCCCCCTTCCCCCCCAATCTTTTTCTGGCTGAAACCATTTGCCGCATTCAACCTGGTTTTTGGCTTACGATTTGCTGAAATTCCCCGCCCCCAAGATCCATGAGTGACTCAGGAGGTGGTTTTGTTCCCCGAGTGCCAATAAGGACCCAGCGGAGTGTTGGGGGGAGGGGGTACTTTCATTGCTAACACTGCTGATTTGCAGTGCAATATATATAAATTTATTTTTTAAAACGAAAAGGTTCTTTGCGTTTATGGTCATTAACAACCAAGAAGTGCACGTGGTGTCATTTTGCAAGAAAAAGCATGTTTGCCCTAGTGCAATGAGGGCAGGGACATTTTACCACCTTTGACTCCTCCAGAAGTTTCACAGTCATCTGGCATGCTCCGTGTCTCCCGAGCTCTTATGTAAGGTTTCTTTGTGTTCTACCGTATTAACATATGGAATGCTGCTGCAGGTCAGTGATGGGGGAAGTGATCCCTTCCCCTATACAGAGTATGGTTAGTAAAGGCCATGAAGCAGTGTAAGCTCATTTGGAATTCTTTCCCATGCACATGTGTCTAGTGATAGACGGCCACCACCTCGACACCTTCCCCTCCCCTCTCGGGCTGTTTGTTCTGTCTTTGTGCCGGGGCGGGGCCCCCTTTTGGGTTTGTACAGAGCCTAGCGCACTGTGGGCGTTACTGGAAATGGATAACGCACACTGGTGATACCATACTGCGTCCACACTTGTTACTGTGCAGCGTTTGTGTGCGTGTCCCGAAAGAAGTCAGTGTTTGTTGTGGCTCAGACTGGATGCATTTTTTCACACTGTGCTGGCGTGTGTATTCCACACTGAATCCTTCTGTCATAACAGCTGGGAAATAGCAGAGGGGACCCTGTAATTGTCGGTGCTGTTCGCTTACTGTGGTTGAGGAAAGGAAAGACAGCGCTGGGTTTAGCAGAGAATGGCAGCTGTCCTCTGCACATTCATATTTAATGCAGTAACATCCCTTGCTGAAGCTTAGTGACTTCACCTCATAGCCCTTCATAGCGGTTTGTCTCCTAACAATACCCCAAGCGACAACAACAAAAGAAGGGCGCTCTGGTGCTGTAGGCCCAGTTGAATAATACTCAAAAATACTCCATGCTTTGCTTTTTGGACCCAAGTCTGCTTGTTTAACGTGGAAGCTGTTTGATTATTTTTTAGCCAGAGAATGAACGTTGCCTTGTTCTGTGATCAAATGCTTTGCCGGCTGAGAGGGCATAGGGAGGGGGGAATCCGAGGCTAATGGACACTGCTGGAATGCTGCTACGTGCTGTGTGAGGGTTGTTTGAGGACAAGCTGACTAACCTTTCACTTGTTCAGTCGCTGGCTAAAGACCTAACGCTAGCTCTCAGCACCTTTTTTCCGAGAGAGGAGTCAGAGTGACAATTTAGGGGTCTCTCCCTGGGTTCAGGGCTGAGGCTGGAACCAGCCCTGTGATTTGATTTCCCCAAACAAAAATAGGGGATGGGGTGGGGGCAGGTGAGGAAGGAATCAGGCCCTGAGTTTCCTTCTCCTCTCTCATTCTGTTTCTGCTGGCAGAAGGGAAGGAGAGGTCTGGGGTGGAGGAGGTTCCTCCATCTACCATCCTACGGACAGAGGGGGCAGGAGGGTCAGTTGTGGGGTGCCGAAGGAATGGAGTCCAAAGCACTGATTGCTTTAGCAGTAGCTAAGGCTGGCCCAGGTCCTGTCAGAGGTGCTCTCCTGCTGATCTGTTCAACCTAATGGCCTTCCGACCTCCTCTTGCAGCCTGTCCATGTGGGAGTTAAAGATCCCAGGGGCAAAAACCCAGTTCTGCTCTGTACAGGTTCTTATACCAGGCTCATCACCGCAGTATCTGTGTTCCCAAGGCCATTATTTTCCCCCCCTCCCCGCAGGTTTTACATTCAAGGCTGTATGAGAGTTATTGCTGAGCCCACCAGGGCAGTTTAGTTTGCCCACAGAGTCACTGCACTGGGCCAGAGTCTGCTCTCTGTTCCACTGGTGTAAATCTGGTGCCAAACCCATCGATTCTGGTCTGAATTTCCACCCATGCAAAGGAGAGCTGATTGCCCTGCTTTAACTAATTCAGTAATGAAAAGCACTTTGGGATGCACTCAGCCTCATTCTGATCTCACTTAGCCACTTGTACTCCAGTTAACTACACTGACTTCCGGGGTGGGGGGCACCTGGTTTACCCTGCTGCAAACTGAAATCAGAATTAAAACCTTTAATAAAACAACTCTGCTGTGCCCTGTTAGAGCTAGTGACAGAGCTAGGTGGTTAGGCAAGTATGTTATTGCATGTTCTGTTGTCTCTTTGGAGCAGCAGACGCCGATCTAGAAGAGTCTGGATATAAACACAGTTAATTTGGGTAGGGGGATGCTGGGGTAAAGTTGACAAACTCTATACTAGGACAGGTGACTAATGTCGTCCTCTGGATGTCGGCATATTGTAATTGTAACAAATCAACAGCCACCTAGGATTTTACAGGTGTCACTCCATGGTCACTTGCAGCTTCATGATGGCAGCAGGGATAGAACCTAGATCTTTCTGCTCTAGGTTGCCGCAAGTGGAGCTAAAGGGTGAACCATTGTCCTGAGAGGACTAGGTGAGCAGTCCCCAGTCGATCCAGCAGGGGGCAGTGCTACACATACACAGTATCCAGTTGCCACAATGTATGCAAATTCCTCTGGCTTGTTTTTGGGTAGGTCCCTGATGCTTTGGGTTTTGGCCACCAGATGCAGGATGCAGGGCTAGATGGCTCATTTATTCAATCCATATTATACTGGAGACAGGTAACAATGTATAAACCAGATTTCTGCTTCCTTCCCTGAAATAATCTGAGCCAAGGGGGCTAGCACACCTGACCAGGAGCGGCCACAGCTCAGACTGGTACTGGAGATTCCCAGATCTCAGTCTTGACATGATATCTTTCATGTCTGAGTATGTTTTCTGCCTGTACCATGTCTACTGTTACCATTTTATGGTGATCTAGGAATGGCTACAGTAGAACCGCAGATTTACGAACACCAGAGATACGAGCTGGCCAGTCAACCACACACCTCATTTGAAACCGGAAGCACACAATCAAGCAGCAGCAGAGAAAGGGGGGCGGGGAGAAGGCAAATAGAGCACAGTACTGTGTTAAACATAAACTATTAAAAATAAAGAGAAAGTAGCATTTTTCTTCTGCACAGTAAAGTTTCAAAGCTGTATCAAGTCAGTGTTCAGTTGAAAACTTTGGAAAGAACAACCCTAATGTTTTCTTCAGAGCTCTGAACATTTCAGAGGTCCAAACAGCCTCTGTTCCCGGGTTGTTCGTAACTCAGAGGTTCTGCTGCACTACTTTAATCTTGGGCCTGGTAGAATGTTTTCCAAGAACAAATCACCCTAAAGTTGCTGTTAGAACAAGGCTGCTGGGAGAAACGCTCCCTGTAGAAGGGAAACAAGTGGCAGACACCAAAATAAAACGTGCCGGTGGCTGAGTGGGCAGACTTGCC
Source organism: Dermochelys coriacea (assembly GCF_009764565.3). Classification (NCBI taxonomy): domain Eukaryota; kingdom Metazoa; phylum Chordata; order Testudines; family Dermochelyidae; genus Dermochelys; species Dermochelys coriacea. Next base: position 23,854,682 of record NC_050082.1, read on the forward strand.
GCTGACTCTCACCTGGAGCACATGAAGGAGACATCCCAGCTGTGCACCAGTGAATGGGATCGCCTCTCAGCCTGGCTGTTGGGATGACAAATGAGAGTCGAGCCCTTTTGTTGCCATTTATGAAACGAAAACTAGCAGAGAGGAGCGAACCGCGAGCCTGTCCACTGTGTGCTAAGGAACGCTCTTCCTTCTGTGTTCTCTGCCATTCGTGTATGATATCACCGCATGGCTCTTTTTGTAGCAAGCCCTGTAGCACAGAAGATGAGAGATCAGCTTTACTCCACGCTTGCAGTGCTCTGATTCCCAACCACTTCCCCATGGGCTTCCCAGTTCTGGCCGCCTGCTGCACAATTAACATCCCATTATGATGAACACCTGCAGAGGCTTTATCCCCAGACCACTGTGCTGGAGCGCTTCACCACCTACACGATTACACTTTCTAGGTTTGCTTTTCAGCCTGCTTCTCTGACGGGGGAAGTGCCTCACTTTCACGCTTCCCTACTCCATTAACTGAGGGTGAGTTTTGATGGGCTCTGCTTTGTATCTCTGTCACATGGACACCATCCTCCCAGTGGACGCTTAGAAAAGGCTGTTGTGTTGTGCAAATCATGCTGTCTTTGTTCTGGTGAAGTGGCTAACCAGGGCAGAACAGGGTACAGAAATGATTAATAGGTGGCCTTTACATCATATGGTTTTCAAGATTGCGTGTATATCCTACACACACGCTAGCTCACACTCAGTCAATTACAGCTTACAAATACATATATCAAGCATTTTATATATGCTATTAATGTGAGTTTTCAACCCTTTAACGCTGTGTCTTTGTTGTCTTTGTTTATATATACACACACATACTGGTAATTTTCAATGAACAGCTACAACAAAGAGTAGGCACATGTGTTTATAGATAAACACACACAAATGCTAGATAAATAGGTCTGTATATATGTTGAACATGTATAAATATGCCTGCATGTGTAAGCTGGTCATGCTAAGTAATTGAAAACTGTGTCAAATAGTACATAACATAAAAATACGCTCTGTCTAATATATTTGTAAGCGGTATTTTCAAAGACTTCTTGTAAGTCTGCAGTTGAATGATCCTCTCCAACAGCTGCACTAAGAATGGCTCACAGTCCCCAGGAAACTAAATATTGATTTGAGCCGATATGCATACACTTCAAGACATCACTGGTGTTCATGAATGCAGCATAATCTCTGATTGATTGGAGTGGGGCAATTTCATCATAAAGGCCCCAAAAGGGAGGTTTATTATTTTTCTTCCAAATGCCTGAATTTTATTAGCGTCAGTCATTCTTGGCAGAGCAGTGGAATGGGATTTTATAGTCAGCAAAGGAAAGGCAAACACAGTAATCATTTCACAGTCCTGCGCCTGCCAAACCAAGATGGAAATTCCAGCCTTGGTGGGAAGCTGCTGCTTTGCTAACAGATAATAAATTTGTTTGCAAGCTTATCCTCATTAAAGGATCTGTGGGGTTTTTAAACTTCTTTAGCCTGAAAGCCCGGGGGTGTTTTACACTTGTTGCTGCTGAAATGGAGTGGACCTCGGTTTGCATTTTCAGTGACTCCTACTTTTTGCAGTCATTAGCAGACTGAGATACTGCTTTCCCCTTAGCCCTTAGAAGTCTTTTGATCTGGATGCCATTTGGCAGTATTTGGTCTTTCAACTGACAGTGAAATAATATTTTTTCTGAGCATGCTGTGAAGTCTGGACAAGTGCTGAATGTAACGTGGGGCGTGAGGGGGGGAAGGCGGTTTCTAAAGCCGAGGGGTGTCTGCTTCTTCCAAGTGAAATCAATGCAAAAACAACAATCAGTTTGTCAAACTCAGCACATGAAGGATTTCCCCAGGGGGTTGCTGTGAAGATCCGGATAGCATGTTAGACACTTCTAGCTGGTTTGGGAAAAATTCTGAGGACGTGCAGTAGGTTCTAGAAGAGCTTTTTCCAAGCAGGGAGCTGCCTTTACCTTAGGCGACCTGCTGACTGGTGGATGTGGAAGCATGCTGACTTAAGAGGCAGTATTTCTCTGTAGTGTCATGCGTGAAGGCAGTCATTGGTACAGGAGGCTGGATTGAGGGCAGTCACAAGGATGGTGTCTGGAACGGAGCAAAGTCCATTTCCTGCTGAATATTGCCTGGTTTGCACAGTTCTGCCCAGATGTGTCGAGATACACACGTTTTAGAGCAATCAGGGCTGGTTTGGGTTGGGGTTTGTATCAAAACCACTAGCCATTTGAGTTTCATTATTTAATGTAAAATCGCCAGTGGTGTAGCAGGTGAATGAAGGTTACTGGGGCAAAAATGCACAGGAAATGGCAAAACTCCCTTTGATTTCAGCGGCAGCACAATTAACGAATTAAAACAGGCCAGCTCATGCACTGCAGGCCTGTATCCCAGGGTTGCTTTAAATCTGAACATCACTTCCCTCCTACCTTCTGAGCCGGGGGTCAGGGTTGGCGGAGCCCTGGTGATACTGAGAGAAAGCAAGATGGAAGTGACCTCAGAAATAACCAGCAAACATTTAGGAACTCCTTCCACGTGTCTACACAGGTATTAAAACAATAAACGGTTGAGTACAGCCTCGTGCGGACCGTGATTGATAGTGCCGCTGATGGTTATGTTAGGACACCAGTGCTAACAGGGTCTCAGACTGCTACATAGTCCTGTGTATTATTCATATGGCATGCATGTTAGTTAAAATGAGACCGAAGGCTGTTGGGTGTAATGCCCCTCCCAGGATTCTGTCCTGGTCCTGATTGGGCATTCTTGGTGTAATATGATACAATAGCATTCCACATAAATATCCCAGAAGATGAGTAACACTCATGTACTCTGCAGTGTTTGGGCTCATTGCAGTAGTGTGTTTTACATGTAATGAATGATTTCTAGGGCTGTTAATGGATATCTTGGAGGAGTGGAAGGACGCAACAGCTGCAGCTGGGTGCGGCCGTGTCGTGTGGGTTGCCATTGTTTTAGTGAACACATTGTCTTTGTAATGCCACATGCACATGTTTCAGAACAGTGTATTCCATAGCATGTGGCCAGCCAGCTTTCTTTTAAAGGGGCATGGCCAGATTTAAATAAGTGTGGTTGTAGCTGTGTTGGTCCCAGGATATGAGAGACACAAGGAGGGCGAGGTCATATCTTTTATCGGACCAACTTCTGTTGGTGAAAGAGACAAACTTTTGAGCTCCACAGAGCGCTTCTTTAGTCTTTCAGTTTCATTAAAAAAGCACCCTTCTATCCTTGTGTTGTTGCAATAGAGAGGAAAAGTTAAGTGCTATCACGATAGCTTCTGTCTTAAAATCCAGGACAGATTGGTAGAAATGAAGGAATTCTGAAAAACCTCATTTTCTGTTCTTGGGGCTTGTCTATACTACCGCTCAAGTCGATGTAACTTTCCAGGCTCCAGGGTGCGGAAAAGCCTCCCCCCCCCACCCCAGCGATGTAAGTTACATTGACTTAGTGGTGTCTGCACTGTGCTGGGCTGGCAGGAGCTGCTCTCCCGTTGACATAGTTTCTGCCTCTCGTTGGGGTGAAGTAATTATGCCACGGGAAAGAGCTCTCCCTTTGGCATTGCGTGTCTTCACCAGATGTGCTACAGTGGCGCAGCTGCAGCATGGCAGTGTGGACTAGCCCTTAGTTTGTACTGGGTAAATCTTTCAAAAGCACCTAATTGACTTGGAAAGTCAATGGAATTTAGGCTCCTATGAGACTTAGAGTAACATTTTTAAAAGGTTCCTAAGTCTCATTGAAGGTTAATGGGATTTAGGCTCCTGAGTCACTTTGGTGCTTTTGAAACTATTACTTGCTCTTGGTTTATTATTTCATTATACTTCTCTGGATCAGTGACAGCAGCTCATTCTGGTCACTTTCTCTTTCAGGTGTTCGTGCTCTAGCACGCAGCCATTGTTTTGGGGAGAGAAGGTCTGTAGCCACGACCAAAAAAAGCTGTTTTCGTTTCAATTAAGAATGATGACGATCATCACCTTTGTACCCCTATTAGCTTTTGTCTAAATCTTTGGAGTATTTTTATTAAACACATTTTCATGGAGTCCTAGATTTCCAGCTGTACACACCGGGGAACAGAGCTAAGTGATTTGTACACCAGCCAGTAAATCAGTGGGAGAACCAGAAAGAGAACCAAGGTCTCTTCTGAGTTTGGGCCTTCTGCTCTAATTACTAAAAAGCACCTGTATGCTAAATTACATTGCCGGGAGATTAATACAATCACTGTTGTTTATATATTGCATTTAGGGCTGGTAAGAAGTACTGGATTGATTCGCCTAGCAGCTGATGACCCCGCACACCCACCAGCACAGCCTGGGTAGCAGCAGAGCCTCTCGACTCTGATTTGGCAAAGGAATTGCCACTAGCACTGAGAGGGGCCCATTCGTGACCCATTTGGTCTTTGCCCTCCCTGCTGGCAGTGCCAGCTGCGGTGCCAGGGGCAGCGCCGGTGTTTGTGGTACAGAAATGTGTTTGTGAAAAAGGGGGATTGGGTTGGCCCCACCACTCAGTCCAAGCCCAGCCACTTGACAACCATGAATAATACCATTGTAGCAGACAACTTCTCATGCAAATACATTAGTGATTCCTTCCTTTTCCTGCCTTTCTGTGTCCGTCCCCAGGGAGCCCCGAAGCAGCCAGACAGCTCAGCCTCTTGGCGTTAAGTAACATCGTTGGGGTGTAAGCCGTGCGCCCTGCTCTTCAACTACGGAGGGGACAGAGAAGCAGCCCTGGCTGCCCCAAGAATATTTTATGTGCTGGATTGCTAGATCCCTGCAAATCTATTTCCCCCCCCCCCCCCCTTCAAGCCAACTTCCCTTGATTAACACGATGCGTTGGTGGTGATGAACTCTTTGACACATTCGCTCTCCAAACAGCTGTCGTGGGGATGCCATGAATGCACCAGCATTTAAATTTACATGGCCTAGAAGGCTCTGCTCTACCCCCAACCCCTTCAAAAGGGTGAAATTTTAAACATGTCTTCAGAGTGACACTTCTATTTCAAATGCTGTTTGTGAAAATGGGCTCCCCCCCTCCCCCCACCCCTCTTTGTGTGGGAGCTTTAAATATCTCATTTCTTTTCCCTGATATGAGGCGGAGAAGGCTTTTCTTTTTTTTTAAAATGATCTTAGAAGCTGGGCTGGGTGGAATTTTTTCCACTCCCCTGTTTGCTCACCGTGAAAGGATGCACCTGGCGTCCCTTTCAAATCAACTGGAGCGGCCAACCTTGGAAGAAAGTCCTTTGGTCTCTGGTGTTGCAGGCACAATGTCTAGTGGCTTTACAAACTAACGGGATTCTTCCTGCTGCCTTTTTTATTTTTCCAACTTGCACCTTGTGGACCACAACTGGTAAAGGCACTTTAAATTGCTCCATCAGTGCTGGGGGTAGAGCACAGATTTCACTCTGGAATGATCAACAGGCCATTCTCTGAATATCCTCCATCGCACTAATATTGCTCCCCTCTTTGTGGAGGTCCTCAAGCCTGATCTGATCCTATGGATTCCGAGGCCAGAAGGGACTGTCTGAACTCCTGTATAACTCCGCTTTACAGAACTTCCCTAAAATAGTTCCTTGCGCCAAACTTTTACAAAAACATCCAATCTTGATCTAAAAATAGTAATTGATGTAGAATTCACTATGACCTTGATAAATAGTCCCAATGATTAATTACCCTCACTGTTAAAAATTTACACCTTTTTTTTCCAGTCTGAATTTGTCTCGCTTCAACTTCCAGCCGTTGGATCTTGTTAGACTTTTCACTGCTCGATTGTAGAGCCCATTATTAAACATTTGCACCACATGTTGGTACTTATAAACTGTAATCAAGTCACCCCTTAACCTTCTCTTTAAGCTAAATAGTTTGAGCGCCGTAAGTCTCTCACTGTAAGGCATGTTTTCTAATCCTTTAATCATTCTCGTGGTTCTTCTCCAAACCCTCTTCCATTTATGAACATGAGGGCACTGAACATTAAAACTTCCTTTGACGACTATGTGCGTGAAAGGCGCTCAGCCTTCCGCAGTGCCAGTCCCTGCATTTGTAATGATATATCATTGTCTCCAGTCACTTAGGGCTGGTCTATGCACCGCTTTTGTACCAGTTTAGCTACAGGGGCTCTTTTTTTTTTTTTTTTTTTTTTTTTTTTTTTTTTTTTTTAAATTTGTTATACCAATACCGTCTCCTAGTGTGGACTCAGATCCATATAAAGGTGCCTTATACTCATATAGCTTGTTCCCCTTCCTGTACAGGAATAAGCTATAGAGATATAAGAACATTTATACCTGCACTATGGGGTTGTACCTCTAACTATAATTAAAGCCGTACAACCTTCATGTACAGGAAAGCTCTTACAGTAAATGGTGTGGCGTATTTTATTATTCATATTAAACTCTTTGGTCTGTATTGTTTTGAGACCTTGTTATTGTATTGAGGGCTCATTATCTAGGACACTGCAGATATTTGGGGAAATTGTCAAGCTTTTTTAATCACTTCATCTGTGGAAATGTGCCTCCTGTTATTGACGTTGTTCTTGGTTATGTGGCGTGCTGGAAATATTGTGACCATATTTTTCTGTGTGTGATAAGTAGGGCAGGTGTGACCTGGGGGGGAAAGCTGGAATATTCAAAGAAGTTTTAGTGAGTTAGGTATCAAAAGGCCATTGACTTGCAAAGGAATTTGGGTTTCTAAATCCCAGGTGAAATGTGTAAAATTACTTTCACTGCTGTTTTGTGTGTTGGGCCTTAGTTTTTAACAGTTTTTATTTGAGTCATCCCTTAAATTTCACACCAATATATATTCCCTGGGTCCCTTTGTTTGGACGTTAATTAAGTCAGTGATCTGAACTCTTTTTATATTAGATGCGATCGTGTTAGTGGCAATCAGAGCAGTTGGGTTCAGTTTCTGCTTCTGCCACAGATTTGTTGTGTGACTTTAAGCGCACACGCTTTGTTCCAAAGATATTTCTTCCAAATGTGTTATGCCTCAGTTTACCGATCTGAAAGTTGTATTTAATGCAGGCAGTTTATTCGATGGCAAGAGGCTTGTTTGATGAAGTGGAAATGTGTATGAAAAATTTCTGTTCCCAACAGAAAATGTGGGGGGTTTCATTGAAAAAATTCCAATAACTGAAGTATTTTGGGATTCTGATTTCTGAAAACTGGAAGGAAAGGGTTTCCAAACTTTGCTTTTTGACTAAAATGCAGAAATTTTTGATGGCAGTTTTCAAATATATTTTATTAGGCATGATGGGAGAAATAGGATTTCCCGATCATCCCTAATTCTGTACTTCCCTTGCATGGGTGCTGAAGCTGAGCTGTTTGATTCACTTTGAGATTCTTTGATGAACAGTGATTTATCACTCCGAAGTGGTGGTTTCTGTGGACCAGAGTGGGAATGGCATCTATAGCTTAACGATGGCTACATCTGTGAGAATGCTGCTTGCAGTAGATGTTCGTAGGAGTTATTCAAGTCCCTATGATCAGTGCAAGGCTGTCTTCTATTGTATACTGTGTGGTTCGTCCAGGCTGTTTACAAATGACTCAAGAAACAGAGCTGCTATGGGAAAAGTAAAAAGGCTTTTGAAGTTCTGAGTCAGCACTTTCCCCCAAGGAATCCCTGTGACTTAAATCTGTGTATTTGAACGGGTCGCTCAGAATTTTTATTTATGTAAAGTAATTACAGTGATAAGAGAGACAGGGAAGAGCGCGAAGGAGTGAAGGGGTGGGAAAAGGTCATGTGTGACACTGACATGATTCTGGGGAAGCATATTGCCCATATTTAGATAGTTCTGAGAGTGCTCTGAAGGTTTTCAAGTTCCAGTGAAAGCGATTGGGGTTTTGAGCCATGATCATGCTGTTGATGGTGAGTAGGGATTATGTGAGTGAGTGAGGAAGAGAGTTGCAGGATGAGGTCTCTGGTTTGCTTTCTTCTTCTCCTTCTTCTGGCTGTTTTTTTCCATAGCTGCTCAGTGAAGACTAACTTTCATGTAATCTTCCAGTTACTCATGGCATTTCTTAGAGGCAGCTGATAAGCAGGTAACATTATGGGTAACAGACTTGATTGTAGAATGAATGTATTTATGGAGGGGAAGGGTGGTGGTAGTAGGAAATGTATCAGAAATAATATTGATCAGAGCTTCCAAGTCGCATATGATAGCTTATGAATTCATAAGCATTGGTGGGTCCTTAGCCTTGAAGGTAAAGGTGGGTTATATTGATGGACACAAAAGAGTTTTCCTTCTATTGATGATAAAATCCTGTTAAAATTTGCATGGCGACTTTTCTTTAAACAAAAGTGTATTTACTATAAACACAAATATGCCAAGGGAAGACAAGCGAGCTAGCAGTTACGATCCAACAGAACAGCTGATGCCAGTTCTCCAATAAGCCCCAGTTGGAACCAGTAGGAATCTGCATCAAGGGGTCCCCTGCTGTAGGAAATAATGAAGAGTACTGTTTCTCTGCTGTGTTCCCATGTGTCAGTTGTCACATGTTGGTCAGCTGTGGCCGTTAAAGATCTGTCGTTCTTTTGGGAAGTGGTGGGATGTTAACTGAGCTGCCCTGGCCAAATTCCAAATTAGATAGTTAAATTTTGCCTCCCTAAATTCACCCTGTAATTTCAGCTGGAGAAGTTCTTATTCTTCACTGTTTGATTCTTTTAAAAGACAGCAGACAAACACCTCTTTTGTAGCTTTGCTGGCAGGTCCTCTCTTCCACCCAAGAGATGGTTGCATTTTAGTTATTGCTGAGCAATCCCTTTTCGTGAGGGCTAGTTTCTATCTAGTGCAGGAAGTCACTTTGTGGGACAAAATTTCAAACATGGGTTTGAAACAGTGGGGCCTCCAGATCCTACTTGTGCATGCTGAAATTGGCCCTTGTAAACCTAAACAGAATTTACTCCCCTAAGTTCTATTTTTGAGCTGCCAAATGTAGGATTTTGTCATACTCGTATTGTTTCCCACATCTGAAAATGCACCTCGGGTCTCTCTTTCCATCCAATAAACCAAAAGAGCAATATGTGTGCTTAGAGGTCTGTTTTACCTAGGGTCTTATTTTTTCCTTTGTACTCTGGGCTTTACTTTGGAGCAGTGGCAAGTGTTTGCAATCAAGGAAACATAAACCTCATGCATCCGATGAAGTGAGCTGTAGCTCACGAAAGCTTATGCTCAAATAAATTTGTTAGTCTCTAAGGTGCCACAAGTACTCCTTTTCTTTTTGCGAATACAGACTAACACGGCTGCTACTCATAAACCTCAGATATAGCTTTATGGGAGTGAAGTAAGTGTGTGTGTGTGTGTGTGGCTTTATGGGAATGAAGTAAGTGTGTGTGTGTGTGTGTGTGTGTGTGTGTGTGTGTGGAGGGGCTTCATGGGAGTGAAGTAAGTGTGTGTGTGTGGAGAGAGAGACTTAGCAAACTGTTCAACATCTAAAGATGTCAGCCACAAAAGAGAGGAAGCTAGACATGCAAATGCTGAGAAAAAGTAGAAGCTGGTTTGTTTATGTGCTAAAAATAGAAGGATGGGAATGGTGTCTCTCTCTCTTTTGCCATCACCTGGAATTCATTCATGCAGGGTGTGATTATGTAAGTGGTACTGTAACTGAATTCCTTATGAGGCTAACAGAAGCCCAGCTTGTTACCCAAGCAAATCTTGCTCTGTGAAGCAGATGGTGTAGCATTTAGGGTTGAATTTGTACGTGACCAGAAAAAGGGGGCTCACTTGTATGTATTTTTTTTTGCTTTTGTGTGCCTTCAGGGTAGGTGAAAGGACACGCTCGCACACCAAAATCTACATTGAACGAACGTTAAGGTTGCAAAGTCAAGCACTGAAAAGATAGGAAATGACAGAATTAAGGTTGCTGTGCAATCTTAATTCAGCCTCCTCGTGCATAAGCATCACGATAGTCTTCAATGACACATACATACTGTTTTTCCCACAGGACCAGTGTCTCATTTAGTGCACAGGATAGGCAGAGCTCAATGAATGAACAGCTATTCAATATTTTGTTTTATCCTCGTTGTTCAATGTGTGACCCTAGGTCTCATTTACTGTCACTATTCAGACCCCAATCTGAATGCAGAATTCTTAATTTCCTCATGAGCTTTTCTACGGCACTCGTCACTATAGTATCTGAGTGCATAATCTATTTCCACAGCACACAGATGAGGTGACGGGGGACAGGGTGGTGGTATCCCCATTTTACAGATGAGGAGCCAAGGCACAGAGATATTAAGGTCAAAAAGTGTCCATTAATTTTGGGACTGCATTTGAGTCCAGTGGCTTTTTCCTTCAGGTTGCCTGGGCCCAAGGACTGGGGTTTCAGTGAGAGCACAGGAGAGACGAGGCTCCTTGAAAACTTGTCTCTGTTGCCAACAGAAGTTGGTCTAGTAAAAGATATTACCTCCCCCACCATGTCTCTGTCAGACTCCCTCCCTGTTCTCAGTACAGGTGTCTAGACCCAGACCCAACCTGGAGCAGCAATTATAGGGAAAGTCTTTCGGAGCCCCTATAGCCCTGGGATGGAACCTGCTCAATCATTCTGGTGGAGGATGGAGCATGTACAATCTGGTCACATGTAGGAGCTATGAGGGGATAAAGTATGTTCCATGAGGATGGAATCTTCCGGGCTGTTAGCTGCTGAATTCGAAGCATGTGAGAACTGAGATTTTTCAACCTCAGCCAAATTTGGACAGGTTTTCACAGGAACAGCAAAAGGCACCACCCCTGCCAAATTTCAAGTCCCTGTTCGAAAGCACGGAGGTGCTAAAGCTTCTTATGGAAAAAGTTTGCCAGAATTTTTTTTTTTTTTTTTTTTTAAAACATTGCAAACCAACATATATTTCCCTAACCTCATTTCTGGGAATGGCTGAACTGTTTTGGCTGAAACTTACAAAAATAAAATAAAATGAAAAATCAACCTGAGGTAGACCCCCAGCATGGAAAATTTCAGCCCAAATGGTTAAAATTTTGGCAAAGTTAAGAGCAGCTGAAAACAGGGTCTTTAAAATGCAAAGGGTCAGACAACCCTTAATAATAGATGCCTGCTACCAGCCCACCTATAATAAATAGTTCAGTAGCTAAGTATTCATAATTCGTATGATCTCACTGGGGGAATGTGTGTGACATCAATACAATTATTATCTAGTAGTGGGAAATGCAAGGAGGTAATGAGAGAGGCAGAACATCCATTGGTTAGTACAAGACCTACGAGTTCAATGGGAGTTTTATGTAAGTCTTTCATGATTTGGTCATTGTTCTGAGCTGCTTTGAAGCATATATGCATTGTTCATTGCTGCTTCTGTATTCTTCTGGAATCTTAGCAAGCCCGGAGGCAGCATTTGTTAAGTGTAATAACGTGGAATGGCTTCTTTGAGCGCAAGTTTTGCAAGACCAGATACCGTGCTTCAGTTAGTGCATTTAACCATAACACGAACTGGAAGGGTTTACCAACCTCATAAATCTGTTGGTGGAGATGGGAGAGGGACAGTCAGCATTTGTTACTTATTTTGCAATTAAATTGCTTCAAGCTGTTTGAAACATTGGGGAAGTTTCTTGACCTAGTTTTGTGCAAGCTAAAAAATTATTGGGATAGTTTGTGCTCTGGCTGCATGGAAATCACCCAGGTACAGGGAATGGAATTGCATGGGTCTTCTCAAAAAGTTTTTATATAGTTTAAAAAAAAATCAGTGCTCTCTTATACAGCTGCTGAGTCTCCTGCTTCATTAACTCCCGTGAGAATATTTACTATTTAAAATCCTATGAATATAATTTTTTTTAACTTCTGCTGCTGCCTTCACATGCTGTTTGTGTGTGGAAACTGAGGAAAAACGCATGTAATCCTTAAATCCCACAGCTTTGAATTACTTAAATATTCTGATTAGTTTTGCCTGGGAACGTTACTGTACTTGCTAATTGACTCCTTTTTTGGTGGGCTTTGGGGGTGCGCTTGGGACCCCTGCAACAAGCGTGTGCTGCGGACCTGCAGGATCGGTCGACGGTACGCACAGCTCATGCGGTGCCTCATGGTCTTGGACACAATCAGATGGTCCAGGGACATCTACATCGAACACATCACTGGCCACCGACAGTACTAGGAGGTGTGAGCTGGTACAACATTGTGCATCAACCTTGGGAAAGGGACTGAGAGACTTTTTTTTTCATTGGACCATATGAACTGGAACCATAAACTCACTGAACATTAAATCCCACCAAATGAGGGTAGAGCCATCCTCATCATCATCATTCGCTCATTATACTCCACACCTGCACATAGCCATTATATGGACAACATACCCCCATATCTCAATGTCTGTACTTTGACCCGTTAAACTTTTACCCCCAATCAGGGAGATTGCAGATTATGTATTCCTTACGCCACCCGCTCCTAAACTGAACTTCGCACCCCTTGATAATCTGTACCTTATTCCCTGATAATCAGAAACTTCTATGCCTAAACTCTGTACCGTTTTCTTTTTACTTCAACATTATCTTAATAAAATGATTAAGGCACCATTTACAGTTACTGTACCATTCTGCAGATGCCTTTTTCACCCACCCCTTTCCTACTATGTTAGAGGTGTAGTTACTCTGGCTTAGTAAGAACTACTTCTGCCCATCGCTAGAAGGCAGTCCTGAGAGCAAAGGGAGTGTCGTTTGGGAGGGTCCCAAGTCAGAGTGGTTTGCCTGATGTTGGGCTGCAGGAATTCTGAACGAGCTGCTGAGCTGCTGTGTTCTCAGTGCGTTACCTTTGGCAAGCATTAACTTCACTGCGACCAGGAATCAAGCACAGTTTACAGCCCTGCCTGCACTTGGATCAGTCTAGAAAAGCTAACGCTGCCTTCAGTTTTATTGTAAAGATACTGTCAATGGAAAACCCTAAGGGTTTAAAAATTACATTTCCCATAAGAAGATTGGGCTAAACAAAGGGTCAGTAAAATGCCAGATGATAGAAAAACAAAAAGTTTAATAACCTGATCTGCTTTTCACGGTTACACTCTTTTACCTCTTTCTGCCTTTCCCTCTGCTGGGAAGATGTGACCAGCTAGTCAGTTTCATGGTTTGTTTCTATTCATTTTTGATTCTCATCTGCTGCATTAGCACAAGGCTGTAATGTTTGGATTGCAGATGCTCTAGGGTTAAGCCTGGTTCCCTTTGGACTTTTAACTATTTAAATATACGTATGACCTCTTTGGTTTTAACGTTTTTATAAGCTTGTTTTTGCAGTGCAATCCAGGGGAAATGGGCACTAGATTGGGAATCAGGAGGCCTGGATTCCCTGACCTGCTCTGCCATCTCTAGTACGAAATTGGAGAAGATCCTTTCCAGCCTTCTTCCCCTTCTCCCACTTCCATAGGAATCACAGCCCTTAATAGCCCTTGGGTTTAGTACTTATTCTAGCTTTATGGAATCGAACAATGCTTTCCAAACCACAGGTTCTTGCAGATGGCTAGAGAGCAAATAGTGGCTCTGCCTTGTGGCACAGACTCTCACTAACTGCATACTGGGAATTTAATTAGTTTGAAGATTTAAGGTGCATTTGATGAGTATGTAGAGATAAGAAAGATTCAGATGACAGAATTATATCCCCAGATAAAATCACAGGCATTCAGACGCCTCAACTGTCTACCTGGACGCAAGGGCTTCCTTCATTTTTAGGTCTGAATTGAATTTTGCCCACTGTGGATCTGCAGCAGTTGTCATCCAGCTGTCTGTAACTGTGTTCTCTTTTATCCTCTGGGTGTGCCTGAGATGTGCAAGCAGAAGGAATTGGGGGTAGAAGCTCAGAGTTCTAACAAAACACTGTGTTTAATAAATCAATCAATCAAACTGCAGTTGGACAATCCTTTAATTTCCTAATTGTCAAGTCCTTCACTAAACTGGGTTAATGAAGTAATTTATAGACATTTGATGTTGAAGTTACTCATGTTCCTGGAATGAAGAGACTGTTAGTAGTATACTTATTTTATAGATGGGTAAACTGAGGCAGAGAGCCACCATGACTTGCTGGAACACGCATAGTGAGGCAGTGGTAGAGAGAAGTTTAAAAACAAGGAGACCTGACTCCCAATTCCATATCCGTAATCACTAGACTTTGCCCCCTCTTTTTCAGACAGCATAGCTTTATTTGACCAGCTGAAAGTGAAGGTTCCAAAGTTATGATGTGGCATCCCCTGGGGCTTTAGAAAGGTGGCTGATTCATTGTCAAGAAAACCCAGGTTCAAGCCAGTCACAGCTCGCCCTGAGGTCTGGGTGAGTCCAGATGTGAACAAGGGCTCCGTTGTGTCTCCCACCATGCCTTCATTCTAAAACCTCTCATTATCTCTTACCTTTCAAAATGCTAAATGCAGATATGTGTCTGAAGGCAGGAGCAATACTTGCTTTGCATTGGCAGGTGATTTGCCCTCCATGGAAGGATTTTTTTTTTTTTTTAAAAAGGCAGCATATTATTGATCTGTCCTTCCCCCACATCCTCCATTCCCCACCCCAGCCCCCTCCTCCTCCTCTTTATTTCTCTTCAACTGCACCAGCTGTTTTGAACACTCTCTTCCTTCTGCCTTGTTGATTCTCCACTCTCCAACCCCACCTCCCGTCTATTTAGTATTACTGCTTCTGATGCACACCACTAACAGCATCCGATGAAGTGAGCTGTAGCTCACGAAAGCTTATGCTCAAATAAATTTTAGTCTCTAAGGTGCCACAAGTCCTCCTTTTCTTTTTGAGAATACAGACTAATACGGCTGCTACTCTGAAACCACTAACAGCGCCGTTCTTCTTCAGGCATTGACTGTTCAGCCTGCCCAGTGAGGTTGATCAGTTTAATTACTGTGAGGAAGGTGAAGTGTCTACACTACAAACATATGTCACTACAGATACGTCGCTCTGGGGTGTGGAAAAGCCACACTCCTGAGCGATGCAGTTATCCCAGTGTAACTCCTGGGTGCAGACAGCTCTGTGTCAACGGAAGAGCTTCTCCCATCGACACAGCTACTGCCTCTTGTGGAAGTGGACGGGAGAAGCGTAGTAGCGTCTTCGCTTGCAGCTGCGTCACTGCAGCACGGTAAGTGTAGACAAGCCCCAAGGCTGCAGAGGGCAGTCGTTGGAGATGGAGTCTGCATTCAAGAATTCCTGACCTTGTGCTTTGACCGCTTGCCCAAGTGCATCTTTTAAACTGCCATGTGATAGCTGGATCGGGCCCACTGCAGACTCCAATTAAAGTCTGTGAAAGTTGAATCAAGCCCTGAATCTGCAGTTGTTTTAGAAACAGTGGGCCGTGGCGGCGTTACAAATTCTTCCCTAGTCTTTGCAGTTTAAAATAAGAGATGCTATCAGTTGCATCCCAGAAAGTGAAGGTGGTACTCATCATACAGAGCTTTGATTTTTTTGGTGGGACCTCCAGTGAAGAGCTGTGATTGTTATTGGTTGGACCTATGCTTGGAACAACCACATGCAGAATAAAAATCTAGGACAGGTTCTCCTCTCAGATGGAGTGTCTCTCTAGTGTTAATTGTTTTCTTTTATGGCAGCAGCAGCTGTTATTACCAAGGGATGCTTTATATTAATCCTGGCCCCCCGCCCCCACCCTTCTTCCCTTTATCGTACAAATCGCATAATAACAACACCAGGGATAAACAGGGACTACAGTAGCTGTTAGCTGTGTATAAAAACAAATCACATGGAAACAGTATAATTACTGAGAAAGTATCGACTTGAGTAATGAAGTAATTGTTTTCTTCCCTCCAGCAGATTGATTCTAACTCTCTGGGCTGCATGCTGGTTTTGAAGGCCGTGACTACTCATTAATAAGAATTTTACATTTCACACTATGTTAATTTAAAACCTGGATGTGATAGGATCCCAGGCGTCAACATCATCATATAGAGCCTGCTTTAAGTGGCTTCTTCAGTGTTAGGAAGCAGACGACTGCTACCATTTAAAAAAAAAAAAAAAAACCCACCCTCCCTAGCAGTGAGTTGAGCTCCTGTGTTGGCTGAAATGGGTTCCTATTTTAAGGATGCAGTTCACAAATATTTGACTTTCTGGTCCAGGATGCTCCCTCGGGATGGATTTCTCTCTGCAGCTAGCAAGCACAATCCAGCGGTGTCTGGCTTGCTGGGAGCTGGAGCATCCCCCTCTTGGCTGGATGCTTAGAGCTGCCATGTAGCAGTGGGAAGGGGGAAGTGAAGGGGGGACGGACACCAGTACAGTGCTGAGAGGCTGGGATAACATTGGAGCAAGGAAAAGGCAGTCCCAGTCATAATGTGAATGGGAGGTTCCCAACCTTTTGTTCCTCTCCAAGGGTTCTATGGGCAGCTGAGAGGCCCACTGGCATGTATCTTCAAAGGATATGTTGTTATATGTGCCCATCCTGTTCTCCTTTTTGGCTTTTGCAACGCTGCTTTCTTCTCTTCCCTGGTAATCTTCAGGAGATGCATTGCACTGGGTTGTTGTGTCACCACAGTGTGCCGTTTCCCTTTGAGGTTTGTGCCACAAGGTCTCTCTCTGTCATGAACATTTAATGTTGAACCCGTATGAGGTCGGGCTGAATTACTTACGTGGCCCCTGTCTCTTTAGAGCATTCCAAACAGCTGTTTTTAGACATGCTTATGACACGTTTGATGCCAAGATATCAGCACTTGTGCAAAAGAACAGGCAGATTCTCACAGTAACAAAGAACCAACAGTAGAAAAACTGGATGTTCTGGCGACATAGCAATCACTGTGTGTAAGGCGTGCTGTTGTAAGCTTCACTGAGCATCTCCTTATGTATTCTGTCATGGAAACTGGAGATGGAACAGACTGATTAGGTCACCCAGTCCAGGCTTCTGACAGCACAGGATTGCTCCCAGCAATAGCTGCTGCATCAAAAGAGCACTAGGCCCTCGTTACTTGACTGAGTCAAGCACAAGAGTATTTTAAATTCATAATCTGCGAACACTCATGCTCAACGCTCTTCAGCCAGGGGAGGCAATCAGGCCTCTTTTCCCAGGAAGAGCGCTAATGGAGGAGGTTGGAGTACACGTCAGGGATTCAAGTGCCCACCACTTGCTGTTACTTAACCTGCTTTGAAAGTCCAGCCTTTGCAAGCTGACTGTGGCAGGCAGCTGTCACAATCTTTTCATGTGCACCTGGTTTTTGCACTTAGGAATAAGGGCTTCTTTTTAAAAACGAGAGTGCTGTTCCCCGAACCTCATTATCAGATGTGAGTTTCCCAAGAGACTTCTGCATTCATTCCCTTTCTCCCGCGTCCTTGTTGTCTGTCTCTCTCTGTCTAGATACCTGTGTCTGTGAAAATGGCAATTACCCGTTTTGAAAGAGCCTCCGAGCACTGCTGACGTAATGCGAGATGGCGGTACTTTTATGTAAGGTAGCGCTCTGCCATTCTTTCTGCTCCACTATACCATCGCTTCTCTTCCAGAATCCGTAGGCTGAAAATATGACTGGACAGCAGAAACAGAGTCTCCAAAGGTTTTACAAAAAGGGCTTTAATCTTTTAAAGTCCTTACGTTTTGCATATTGCCAAATGTGGGCCAGTTTCACTTGGTTGTTTTCTACTTAGGGTTCGATTCTCTCTCTCTCTCTCTCTCTCTCTCTCTCACTCTTTGAAATTGTGGACTGAAATGACTTCTGCTGATTCGCTCACCCACACACCATCACCACACAATTTCCTTCCCACTCCTGCTGTCCCATAGGCTTGCGCAAACCAGGCATTGCATGCCTTAAAATCTATCTTCCGCTTCCTCTGGCTTTGAAAATTGAGAGCATAGGGAAGGCTTAGCAGTTGCCCATGAGGAAGGCCAGGTTTCAGCTCTCCGCTTGTGGTTGGCAGGTAATTGAGCACTTGCACCATCTTATCCCAGTGTAAATCTACTGAGATAGAAACCCACTGTTTTGCCTTCTCAGTATGTGTTTAATGCTCTTGTAGCTTGGTTTTTGGAGGGATGTTTGGAGTCAACTTCTTCAGCTGCCTTTGTGGTATCTCCTCATGCTAAGAAATGGAAAAAAACCCCATCCTGTGATAGTAAGGAATGTGGTGGGGGAAAGGATATTAATATCCAGATTGCTACTATGCTTTATCTTCACGGTGGCAGAAGCAGGAGCGGCATTGACGAGCCAACATGCTTTTAAAGCTACCAAGCAGTCTTATTGGAATAAAGCCATTTGAAGAGAGACAAACTCCTTGTCTCTTAGCAGAGTTGTATAATGGGGCGGGGGGAGGGGGAGCGAAGAAAAGTAAGAACATTATTCATTAGCCCTTGTGGCCCTGGGGTCAGAAGTTCTGGGAAAGCCACTGGCAGGCAAGAATGCCAGGAGAAGAAGGCGCTCACGAAGAGTGTTGACTGTCCCATCTCAGTTCTTTCCAGTGGCTGGAATGGGGCCTGGGCAGAAATCTCTCCGTCCTTTGCTGCTACTTCTTCCCCTTTCAGTCGTCCTCTGCTCTGGCTGAGCAAAAGAAAACGATTATTCCCTTTGACTGCGGCACTGAATACCCATCGAGGAGTCAACATACTTTTCTTTCTGGGAGGCTAGCACAGTGAAACCAGCTTATAATTGAGTGAAACTTGACTGGAAGCAGCATGAAGCTTCATTTGCAGCATGGTGAAAATTCCTTGACCTGTATCAAAGCTGTCCAGGGCCGACTTGAGTGGGGAGCAAGGCTTAAGATGTGGCATTGTGATGCACACTCCACTTCTAAGGCTGCTTTGGGAGTTCAAAAAGCAGGGGTGGAGGTTACGTGCTGCAGCTGCACATTCCAGTAAGCAGTTATTAATTAAAAGATGCGTGTCATTAAATGTCATTGAGTGTCATTAGGTGGTATCTTTTTTTTTTTTTTTTTTTTTTTTTTTAACGCACACATCCATCCCAGAAGGTTTCATCATGGGTAATCATGCCCGGGCCAGAGCAATTCATAGTGCTTAACTGTGCGGACGCCTGCCGCTTTAACCAATGCAGCAGAACGTTCTTGTCATATTGTTGGCTGCAACTAGCTGCGGTCTGAGATCACGTGGCTCCGTGCCTCCCAAAGGAGGAAACAGCCCTGAAGTACAAGTGGTAAGTTAATGAATAGCCCACCTGTTGCTGGTCCAGGCGGGAAGTTAGCCTGGCAGTCATCCACAGCCCGGGAGTCAGAGAGAAAGGGAGCCCTTCTGGAAGGAATGAAAAGCACCAGTTGGTGCTGGAGAACAATGGCAGACTTGTCTCCAGTTGTGAGGCTGTTGTAATAAAGGTGCAAAGTTGTGTGAACTTCGTTGCTTGTTTGCTTTTTTTTTTCTTCTTTTTCTCAGAGCAGCTGCAGGGTGATTATTGAGCAGTTTGTGGTTTAAGGTTACAAACTAAACCATCATTTTACCTCCCCTGTTTCTATCCTGGGGGAAAAGAAATCCCATCCCATCGCAAAATAAATGAACAGATAAACTTAATTACGATGTCTTGTAGCTACCAAATATGAGTGGAATGCATTAGGCCAGAATAGGCTGTCGTACTGGGATCCTGTCGGATCAAAACAGGGTCAGGGCTGGGTCATCACTGGGGCAGGAGACGGTAAGGAACTATGGTGATGCGCTGAGTCAGCATGGAAGCAGTGCCCCATGTGGTGATAGGAAATAAGACGTAAAATTGAGAGCCTGATGTGTAGTTACAGATCCTATTGATGCTCTTTATAAAGGCACGAGCGTTAACTTCAGTGTCCTGCCAGGTTGGATGAATCTGTCTCTTGCCTCTTGAAATTCCCTAGGCTGTTTCAGGCCTTGATATTCAGGTCCTTGCTAAAGGTTTCTGGGCTCTGATGCCTGTGAAAGAGGAGGTTGTGTGCAAGCAGATGTTAGTTAAGAGCAAGGCAGAATCCTCTTTGCTGAACTCTACTTGCGTTGGGATGAGCTGGTGTTCATGTCCAGTTCTAAACTACTTCTCACATTGCCATGCGATGTTAATCAGCTGCAGTGCTTCAGCTCAGAGGTGGCTTCATTTCAGTGGAGGGTGAACGGAACCCTTTGTCAAGTTTGTATATCAGTAGTTACACTTTGAGATCTTTGGGGTGAAAGGCATTGCACAACAGCCGGATTATTGTTCTAAGCCTGTCAGGAGATATTGGCTAATTAGTAGTAGCTAAACCATTGCTTTGCTTGGGAAAAATCTAAAGTGCTGAACACTTTGATCTTTTCCCCAGAGCGGTGTCGTCCCTTCCCCTTCCCCCCCAGCAAACGCCATCCTAATGAGAGCTATTCTTTGAAACTCTGTTAGGTTGCATTGTTCCATGAAGTTTCTTTTTTGAAGAGCACTTCCTCCAACGCTGTTTGCTTTAGAGCCTGTAAACAGACATTTGTCATTACTTCTGCCTATTTTATCTAACCTAGTCTCTCATACAGCGTCTTTTTCTTATTTATCTGGCACCCACCACCCTAGTATCTGAGCTCCTCCCCAAATTAACAAGAGCATGAAATCTCCCCCCAACCCCACCCCCTAGGTGGACTAGATTTCTCTCTCTCTCCGGGAGGCTTCCAGAATTCTTTTAGAACAAACTGCGTGCCTATGTTACTCTCTCTTCCTCAATTTAGTTGTTGGGGCTATTGTCGTGTTAAGTTTTGTGGTAGTCTGGAACCAGTTATCAATAAAGCTCTGTCCCCTGCCATCAGGAGTTTGACCTGCGAAGTTGATGGTTTTATGGGATGTGACCACTGCAGGAGCGGATGGTCGCAAAGTGAGTGGCCTTTCTTGGACCAGTACCATGGGTGACCATAAAGATGAAGGCCACCTTCTCATTCTCTGGAGTTTAACTTGCTGTTCCATGGGGAGCCAGGGAGTTTGTAGAGCGTCCGGGTGATGTGGCCAGCCTTGCTTAGTGTAGCAGGTTCTTTGAAGCGTCCATGTTAAAGGGCTGGAAAGTGACCAGGGAAGTGCGCATCTGTAACGTGATGAGGGAAAGGTGCTGAAATCGCTGATCGGGGGGTTCTTACTCTCCACAGGAGCGAAGCCTGACAGGCAAGCTGGAACCCATGTCTCCAGTCAGCCCCGCCCACCCTGACTCGGATCTGGATCTGTTACCCACCAGGCTTTCAAAGGAGGAGCTGATCCAGAACATGGACCGAGTGGATCGGGAGATCACCATGGTGGAGCAGCAGATCTCCAAGCTGAAAAAGAAACAGGTAGGGTGGCTCGGCACTGATGGAGTGGTATGTCTGTCAGAGCATCCGCATGTCCCTGTAATGGCGGCCCGTCTGTTCCGAGCGTCCACTGCCATCCACCGAGGGATGACATTGCACAGTTCCACTGAGGGCAGCAGTTGCAGCAGCCACTGTACATAAGGCAAGGAAACTGCTAGCGCTTTAACCAGCGTGACACCTAGACTTCCCCCGGACAGCTCGCCAGCCCATCTGCACTGTTGTTTGTCCTGCATTAGCACTAAGAGGCCCAAACCAAGACCAGGGATCCATTGTGCTGTGCTGTGCTGTGCTGTGCACACACCTGGTAAGAGCCGATCCCTACCCACCTGGTGCTTACAACCTGAATAGAGAAGACAAACAAGGGGTGAGGTAAAGAAGTATTTTTATCCCTGTTATATAGATGGGGAAATGAGGTACAGAGAAATTAAGCGACATGCCCAGGATCACGCAAGAAGTGGGTGACAGAGCTGGCAATTGATCCCAGGTCCTCAACCCTGTGCATTGTAATCACAAGACTATCTTTCCTCCCAACTAGATCTCCAGCAGCATTACCACAGGGGAAATAGTGCAGTCAGTAGTGCAATGGTGGGAAATGTTAAGAAAAAATGCAATTGTGCTCTGGTTCTAAATCTGCGAATGCTGAATTCAGCGCTTGGAAATTTCCACCCTGAGTCTCAGGAAGGGATTTGCTTCTCTGCAGTGCCCCGTTCTGCCTATATTGCATTATATGTTGCTGTTTGTTGTTCCCGACTTGTGGTGGTGCCTGGCATGCTTGGTAGTTCTGTAATCAGTGTGTGCCCCAGTTGTCCTGTTCTCCCTCTTCCCCTGGGGTGGGTGGGTGTGTGTGTCCCAAAATAAAGCTGCAATACTGAGATTTCTCGTTGTAGCTTGAAAAACAAACCCAAAGCTTTGTGTGTCAACGCGATAGGGCAGCCCTGCATCAGTGGCAGACTTGGGAACAATGCCTCCTGCTGTTTTGTGACCTAACCTGCAGCCCCTGCTGTATTGCAGTGAGTGTTACTCTGCTCAGGCAGATGTAACAGAGGGCTCTGGGCAGTTCCCTTCCTGTAGTCAATTGAGGGGATGGGAGAAGAGACCCATATTTGTTTGCCATTAAATTCTACTGCTGAGCCTTGGGTAAGCGTGTACCACTATTCTAGGGAAGTGCTAGGTCTCACAGTAAGGCCCTTGTTACTGTAGTATCTGGACACATGACCATTTTCAATGTACGTATCCTCCCTGCAGAGATGGCTATTATTCTTGTTACAGATGAGCACTGGGAGGCTAAGTGAGTTGCCCAAGGTCACACAGTATGTCTGTGGCAGAGCAGGGAATTGAACCCAGGTCTTCTAAATCTTAGGCTAGTGCTCTAACCACTGGACAATCCTTCCTTGTCTATGTAGCAGAGTAGAAGTCTGCCTGGTAGAAGACTCCACCAGCACATCTCAGGCTTATTGTTCCCACACAGATTATCATAACCCCATTAAGAGATTAACATGACAAAAGTACAGTGGCAGCCTGTGATTTTTATAAAGGTTTTTCAGTGCCTAAAGCAAAGCAGTTCTTTGTGTCTCCCTGTTACTGGTTGTTACTTTCCCTGCGTCAGGAAGCTCTGTAATGCTTGCTGATGACTGCTAATCCCCACCCGCCCGCCCGAGAGATGAGCCAGCTCTCCTGATGTGCGTGTGCCCTGGAATTTATGAATTAAGGAGGCGGTATAATTGGGCTGTCATTCTGAATGAAAAACTGGGTCTATTTCCATGCTCCTAGAGGGAAAACAAGTTGCTGACGTTCCTCCCAAGTTCGGCAGAAACGGCACAGGAAGGGAATAATGAGTGCAATAGAACAACTGAAGAAACTGCTCTTGTTTCACACGCACACAATCACGCACACCCATGCACACGCTCGTGCTCACGTGCACTCTCAGCAGGCTATGCTGTAGCTGGCACAGAACAAAGCTCTTTAGTCTCTTTACTGCAAGGCCATCCTAAATGACCCTTTTTGCTATGAATAGAGTTGAGGTTTTGATGAACAGATGCCTCTCCATCCCCCTCGTAAGTGGAATCAGGACAGTTTGGTTTTGTTTTTAAATAGTGTGGTGTAATTAGTCCTAGACACCTGTTTTTAGTTGATTTCCCTACAGAGGTATCAAAAGGGCTGGAGCAGGGAGAGGGGAAGGGAGGGGAGCCCGGAGGGCTAAGCAGCAGCTGTGATGCCAGGTGAAATGAATGGCCCCAAAGCTGCCTTTTCATTGGTGCAGCTGAAACATCTGGAGTGATTTTAAAACCACAGAGGATTCCCTTGTTTTATGTTTTGGGAGTTGGGTGGAGTCTGGCCCGCCGTAAGGGCTGAGAGCAATAAGATTCTGGCGCTTGCCACTGGAAGGCTGGTTCCTTTAAAGACAGACCTGCCGGGACAATGGTGGCGTAATGATAAAGTTGGAGTTCAAAGGACGCTGTTGGCTTTAAACTCCTGGGCCAGATCCCTTGGTCTCCCCAAGCTGCTTTGCAGAGAAGCAGATGGAAGGATGTGGGGAAGGGCAGAATGGGTCAAAGGTAGCTTTAAGACATCTTTACATTCTCTGCTGATAGGGACTTGAAGCCTGCTCTCATCTTATGCCCGGCCTCCTGTGCTCCAAGGGGCTGTCCTGATAGCTGGGGAATCAGCCAGATGCATCAGCTTTGCGACCATGCCCCCTTCGCTGAGGCCTGGGAGAGAAATTGGAATGGGAGCCGTAAGAGTGGCCAGGGAGCTTTTCTTGCATGCTGCCTGGTCTTGCTAGCCTTTCTGCCTGCTTCACCTGGCAGAGTAGCCCAAACTGACTGCAGTGCGGCACTATGCAACAGGTGCCTCCCGCATCTGCAAGGGTGATGCCCCTTCTCAGGTGGGGCTGCCTCCAAGCACCAGTCTCAGAAAAGAAGCTGGCACTTTGCGCCAACACTGTATTCATTACAGTTCCTTTTAAAGAAAAGCCCTTGCTCCCAAGGGACCTTTGGTCCGGCGACCTCAACATGCTGGCAGTGTCCATCGCCCGGTCAGTTTGCAGTGAAGGGGGATTTAGCCTATTGAGAGCAACAGGCTCCACTTAGTTAGAGCCTTAGTACTCCTGGAGCCACCTGGCTTTACCAAGGGCGCAGGGCTTCCAGGCCTGTGCAAACCAGGTCATCAGTGAAGCACAGCTGGGAAGTTTGGCTTGTTTTCTAGTGGAAAAAACTTCTATGCCTAAACTCTGTACCATTTTCTTTTTACTTCAATATTATCTTAATAACATTATTAAATTTGATCTTAAGTCAGTGACTCTGGGAAAGCAAAACGAGATTGTCATTTTACCTTGAAATGGAGATTCCCCCAACTCCTCCAGGGTATAATTCACAGTAGCTGTGGGGACGGTGTCCTCCTAGCAGACAAGCTCTGCAGCCTGGCTTTTCCAGAGCTGCTGGATACCCACAGATTTGAAGTTAAGGGAGCTGCAGGTACTTAGTATCTTTCAAAGCCAGGCCATCATCCTGGAAAAAAAAGGCTTTTATTGTTTGTCTCGTTTTCTCCCCCAATCATTGATTTTATAAATCCTCTGCAAATGCTCAGATTAGTTACGAAGGCGGCAAAAGTAGCTGCTGACAGATAAACCCCCTTCTCCCTTTTCTTTGCGTGTGGTTCTGTTGCTTGGTGTGCAGTCAGTTACAGATATTGACCTTGGCCTTCCCTCTCCTTAAGAAAGTTCAGTACATCTGGCCTTTTAGGATTCAATACAAGAGAAAATATTTGAGAGGTGTGGGGGGAAAAGAGAGAGCAGAAAAGTTCCTCTCTGTAATACTTTGAGAACATTTGGTCCATCTGGGCATCTGAGCCCCACTGACTTTTAAAGAACATGAGAGAGAGAGAGAGAAAACAAAAGATATTAGCCAGATCTTCCTTGAGCAAACAGTAGAGCAGTTGTACGAAGCCCTAATGTCTCAATGCGTTTTCCCTCTGTCCTTGGGAGGTCTTAGAGACAATTAAACACATTTGTACACACAGCCTGTGCAAAATAAATAAAGCAGCAGCAGCAGTAGCAACAACGTCTCCTTGGTCGTTCCAAAAATGGCCCTGAAGGCTCTCTCTGGGCTTGGCTGGCAGGAGGGGTTCTGATGAAGCAAAGTCTTTAGCAGCCCAGGAGCTTTGCTTTCCTGAAATCCAATGCACCAGTGAGCTGCTTTGACCAGCTGCCCCTCCCCGGCTGCCCCTTCTTTTTCATGTGCGTTCAATCTCTTTCGCTTCTCCCACTAGCCTTCTCTGTCATGACAAGGAAGGATAATCGCCATGCCGTTATTCCTGGCCATGGTACCAGGGATCTTGAATAACCAACCTTTGCGCCCCCTTTCCCCCCCACGCTCCAAAAAATTTTCTGGGATTTTCTTTCTTTGCAAATATTTTCTAAGCCATCTCAAAAATGCTTTTTGGAAGAGTAACGCTGACACCTGCTGGCAAAGGTGGAGCCAGCGGTGGCCTGTAGCCTTGCAGCACCGTAGGGGAACGCAAGACTTGGCCTATTTGCCAAATCTGCCAGGTAGGTTTATCATGTTAAAGAACAATTCCCCCAACTCAATTTTATCTGCTGTTTCTCAGCCTATTTTTCTTAGAATATGTGTTTAGAAGTAGATTTCCTGAGCTGGAAACCCTGTTTCTTTCTGTTTTAAGTTGCCGTGTGTGTGGGCTAATCACTGGTGATTTCTGCCCAGGAACTAGCATGTGCCTGGATTAAACATGAACATTTAAATGATAAAAAGAAAAGGAATGATAGCTACCTCTGAGAAAGGGCAACCATGCCAAAGACTGACTAGATTCACAGAAGACTGGAAAAGCCAGACACAGTCAAAGCTATTTCAGTTCATACCTCATGCAACTTGATCAAACAGGAGGGAATCTATGCTTGCTGCCATATGTACTGCAGATTAAGTATTGTTTTTACCGTACCATTGTTGCTGGGGAAGAGAAAGAGGTGCTGCCTTCATTTAGAAACTGATTGGCCTTAGGAGGAGAGGGAAGCTTACGCTGTCCCTAATAACAGGGCTTTGTGTTGCCTTGAAGACACTGCAGTGGGATTTTCATTTTAGAAGAAGGAAGTTGCAGCTAGCGGAGGGTTGGCGTGTCACTGTCAAGACTCCTCCTGATTTTTGATTGTAAAGGTCACAGTCCCAGACGGTTTTTTTGTGGCAGACCTTTAAGATCCGTCTCTTGATCTTGACCTATTTTGCTTTGCCATTTACCACAAATTCCAAGAGAAGTTGTTGCTGACTAAACCTACTGATATCATCTTTGTAATCTCAGAGAGCACAGAGGGGAAGTAACTCCTAGTCCGTGTACTCTAATTGGTGGGCCTACACCTTTGATAATTGTACAGTATTACGCCCACAGAGAGTAGAGAGACTAATTCTTCACTGTATTTCATCTCTAATTAGATGTGCAGGCATGGTGGTTTTGCTTTTAAGGAGCTGCTTTTAATGAGCCTCCACTTACTGGCAATCATTCATTTCTTGATTTGCCATCAAATCTTCTGTTTTAAATCAATTAACAGATTGGACCACCGGGAAAGTTTTTTGTGGGCTGCCAAAATACCTGTCAAAGCTTCTAGAGATTTTACCCAGATCCTTTCCCTGATAGAAATTGGGGTTTTTGGTTTTTTGTTTGATAATCTGGGGATCTTTTGTTTCGAATTCCTGGATTTTGTAGTTTTGGGGACTGTAAAGGGCATCTCTTCTATTATGAGAATAGTGCATGCATTTCTTTCCTCGAACCAAACTCTGGATCCTAACATTCTTCGACCCTGGGAAAGTTCTAATCTGGATTGGACCTTTGCTGCTTGGACCCTGCTCCGTTTGGAAGCGGTTCTAGTTGAACAAAGAGCTAGAAGTGCACTGTAAACCCCAGGGGAAAGTAGTTCATCAAGACACAGGTTGCTGATTAGTTCCCAAGTGGAGTTGAACATGTTGGTCCTGACCTGAAAAGCTTTAAGTGGCTTACCTCGTCTTGTTGGGGAACCACTTCACAATTCTGGCAGCATCCATGGAGGGAGATCAATGGAGACACTTGAGCCAGTGGTCTCCTGGTTTAAACAGGAGGGGACCAATAGTGGGGCATATTCCAAAAAGGGAGTATCGAACCCACCTTTTGTCCTTCAGATGCCTTGGTTATTGGGTCTTGAGATCAAACTGCAAGTCATAATATACATTTCTTCTGGCTTTGGGCAGCGGGGTGGGTCAAAGGATAGGGATAGTTGGGGGTTGCTGTTTTTATTGTTGGTGCTTTATATTTGGTTAGGATTGAAAGATCAGCTGAGAAATTAGGTGGATGGACAGGACACAATTAAGGGCACTAGGGTTTGATGCCAGGCCCTTTGGCGTCGGTGGAAAAGCCCTTTCCTGCAGAGCTTCCCAAAAAAACACCGTGCCTGATTCCTGATAGTTGACCCCCGCCCTTCTGTCTAACCTGTGTTACTATTTTTTTTTAGCTGAATTAACATCCTCAAAGTCTCTTCCAGATTCACTTCTGAGTCTTTGCACAACTCTCTCTCTTTTTTAGGTTTCCAAGTATGAGACCCGTCCTATTGGTTCAGGAGAAGCATTTCTGATGAGTCATTTGCGAATTAATATAAATTGCCCAAATTTTCACAGTTTCACTCTCCTGTTTTGCTGCACCCTTCACGTAACATGAGTAACAAGTTCTCCTCCTTCAGGGTCTCCTGGTTATTTCCTCTCTCCTCTCTGCAGTTCCTCCAGCCTGTTGAAAAGACTGTAGCATTTCTCCTAACCTTGTCCTGGTTACAGGGATAATAATTACCCAGGATAAGATGGTATGTACAGTACGTCGTCTGGCAGGCTGCTGTTCGTTGGGATGTTGGGAATATTTTAACGTTTGCATTAAAAAGTTAAACAGTTAATACTCACTCCTCAGGCCATGGCGGCGGTACTGTGTAGCAGCACACACTAACGAACGTTCATGAAACACATTGTGTTACTATGTAGAGACTTCAGAATTGCCCCAGTGTGAACCCATAAGGTAGATACCCTTTGCAGCAATGCAGAACGATTGGCACCCAGACATGCAGGCTGCCTTGCACTGGTGTGAAGGGGTTTGCATCGCTGCAGTGGCTGAAACGTCAGTTCAGAGTGGGCTGGAGTTGCATGTTTAGAAATCTGAGGCTCTTCTGGGATCAGTGTGAGTCAGTGTTTGTGATGACAATAGAGGAGATGCTTTTTTGGAGCAGGAGGAAGTCTTTCATTGTGTTATGCAGTCTCCCTAGGCACGTTCCTACCTCCCCATTTCTTCACGGTGCAGTTTTTCAGCCCTCCTTTTGTACCCATTGGCTTTTATGCTGTGCCAGGGTTAATTTTTCTCTCGCACTCTCCAAGGTGCATCCACGCCATAGCAGGGCTGCCCAAAGGCCAAGTGCCGCCTGCGGAGTCCTGGAAACATGGCTTATGGCCGCACTCTGCCGGTCTCTGCAGGAGGTGATCAAGGGCAGGTTTTTATCTCTGCTGAGCTCAAACAAGCTGCTGCATCGCTTCATCTTCAGAGCATTCATGTCTAAGTGACTATCAGGGTTACCTTCATTTTGCTGTTGGTAAAAGCTGTGGATGTGTCTGGGAACTTGGGTGTGGCTTTTGGGCTCCTGGCTGGTTGCCCGGATCGCCCTCAACAGATGGAGTTTGGGTACCTCATGTGCACAGCCAGGGGAAGGCTGTGACTCAGAACTAAGGGAACTGCCACACGCCCCTTTTATATGTAGGCCCACAGAGGAAGAGATGTACAGTCAGCTGCAATCTCTCTCCAGGGCAGGGGAGTCTGAACCAGATGCTGGCCCCTTGCTCAGTGCTGGCTAGTTTGCCATTGTTGTGGTGTTGAGTTTTTACCAGATTCTGGTACATTCCCTTTGTTGTATTTAACCCTGAAAAGGCAAAGGGGATTTGAAAATGGCCTGCTGAGACAAGCCGTTGGTCTGTAGATGCCCTGAGGAAAGTGGCTTGTGGTGATGCCCTTAGCAGCAGCTCCTGGGTCAGTCTGACGTTCCTAGAATTGTATGAGGTACCGATAGTACAGTAAGCGTGTGTGGCCGTTTGACCATGAGAAGCGGCCCCTTAATGATGATGAACACCCTGCCTCTGGGCTCCTTAGTAATATCTACTACATACAATCGCGAAATTTGTCTCTATGGCCTACCTGCCTGCTTCCCGCCTGCATCTCTGGCCTGTCTCCTGATGCTGCCCTTTACGCATGGGACATACTCCCCTTTGAGATTCCTACAGCTCCCATCTCCTGTTTGGCTGAACCCCTCCTTACATCCTGCCTCTGCCGGCATGCCTGCGGCTCGCTCCCGTCTGGCACTGGGTGGAAGAGCTGCAACTTCTGCCTTTCTGCTAAACTCGGTTCATCCCAGGCCTGGTCTCCACTGGGGTGGGGGTGGGGGTGAATAACGTAGCTGAAGTCGAGGTACTTAGACCTTAGACCTGTCTTCACTGTGGTGAGTCGACGGCTGCTGCTCCCCTATCGACTCCGCCTGCTCCTCTTGCAGCAGTGGAGTACTAGAGTCGATGGGAGTGTGCTCGGGGGGTGGGTCGATTTACCGCATCTAGACTAGATGCGATGGATTGATTGCTGTCCGCCGATCTGGTGGGTAGTGTAGACATACCCTTGGTCTTTGATACTTGGCTGTACGGTGCCTAGCACAAGGGAGGCCTCATGCTTGACTGAGGTTCTGAGGCACTGTTGTAAATAGAAAAAGAACAATATGTAGCCACAGAAGGCATCTCGCTTAGGTGAAGAACTAGGAAATCAGCAGCGGGCTATTAAACCAAAAGAGTCCAATAACCCCTTAACTCCCCGCCCCCCCTTTAAACACGAGCGTGGCAAATGGTGTGGCTACAAATTAAGACATAAACAAGGAACTTTGCTGCTCTGAGAAATGTTTTTCCTCCATGGAATTTTCATTCAGCTGTTTTTTATGCGTCGCATCTGTAGTCGAGCGCCACAGGCCAGATCTAAGAGGGCCACTTTATGCAGTTTGTGGCCAGAAAACACCCTGGCTAAGGCAACATGAAATGTTTAAGGGTTGTTCTCCCCTCCCCCCCGTTAGCCCCTTTGTCTTGTTGATGTCTCACAGGAAATGGTTTATGGTTACGTTTTCTATTTCTGTCACGGTGCTGGAGAGAGAGAGTCTCCTATGGCCAGAGTGTTTCTTGTTTTGAACCACTCACTCTTCTTTTCAACCTTTCACAGCAACAGTTGGAGGAGGAAGCAGCCAAACCACCAGAGCCTGAGAAGCCGATCTCACCCCCACCTATTGAGTCCAAGCATCGCAGCTTAGTGCAGATAATCTATGATGAGAACAGGGTAAGTCACTTACCGACTAGCACTTGCTGAACTGACTGACGTATTAACATAGCAGTTGTGCTGTGGATATGCACTCCCTACTCAACTAGCTTCGCGTGTATTGTCAGGAAATGACTGCTTGTACCAACTGACTGGGGCCAGGCCAGTGAGGGGGGGATCTGGATTTCCGTCAACAGTACACGCAAATGGCCTACGTGCCATGTGATCTCTTGTGGAAATTGTGAGAGATGCTGGTTGGTGGATGTGACAGGAGCAAGCCAGAGCAAAGGGCGTTAATTGTGTAGTGTGGCTCTTTGTTGCATGTTCTATTGCTGGAGGGGGTGAGGGTTTAATGGGATAAGCCTTGGATTTGAAATGCCTAGGATGATGCCCTGGAACCCGACGTGATCAACCAACAGGAACCACTCAGCGTAACATCCTCCTGGGGTAAATTGGGTGCTTGAATTACTGTATGCTGACCTGTAGGATGATCCCTTAGAAACATAGGCACTCTTGTCTGTGTGGGAGACACAGATCCTGTGATGCTTTCTGTCCGCTTGGTGACCTTACCCAAACTCCCTTCCCACGGCTGGATGTGCTGGCGTGGGGTGTGCTTTTGGGGGGCCCCGTGGCCCCCTTTCTGTGTAGCTTGTAAGCACAGTATTGAGTCTGAAATGTTCAAACTTGGGTGCCTCAGACATCCAAATCCCATATTTAGGCACCTATGTGTAAGTAGCCTGCTTCCCAGAGGTGCCTAGTGCCTGCAACTCCCATTGGTTTCATGTCTGAAAATGTTGGCCTATGCCATATGCAGAGCACTTTACTATCACAGGGATTATCTGAGAGGTTATCGCTAGCATTCTGCATCTGTCTGGTGTGCGGGGTTCCCTGTGAGCTCAGTGCTGCTCCTGTTAGGGCAGTGTTTGGTCGTGACTCCCGGTGGGAAATGTGAGACCTTTTAACATTTAAACAGAATCAAGCAAAGCAAACCTCTCCAGGACCACTTCGCACACACCCTTACTCTTCAAGGTCAAGGACTCTCAGCGTTTCAAAACAGATACAGATACATTATCACAGCTTATTATATTTCCCTAAAGTTAAGTATCCTCACACCTTCTTGTCAACTGTCTAAATGGGCCATCTTGATTATCATACAAAAGTTTTTTTTCTCCTGCTGATAGCTCATCTTAACTAATTAGCCTCTCACAGTTTGTATGGCAACTTCCAACTTATCTGTGTGTATGTATATTTCTTCTTACTATATGGTCCATTCTGTGCGTCCAATGAAGTGGGCTGTAGCCCATGAATGTTATGCTCAAATTTGTTAGTCTCTAAGGTGCCACAAGTACTCCTGTTCTTTTTGCAGATACAGACTAACATGGTACTCTGAAACTTATTATTGTTGTAACTGATATGCGTTTTTACTCTTCTGTGATAAATGTGAGGGTATTGTGGACATTTTTGACTTTGAATAAGGGGTCATCAGCTTGGAAACGTTGTATTAGTGGAATGAGTTTGCCCTTTATTTGTTTTCTGAAGAACTGTGTTGCAGGGCAGGGCCTGTGGCTTTAGCTGTGCCAAGTTCCCAACCCCTTGCATTTAGGAAATCCAGTGCAAACCGTGAGTGTGATTATGCAAAACAGACTTAGAGCGCCTAAAGGCGAAGAGGATTTAAAGGACTGTGTGATCTGTGCTGAACACTTTAAATGGGGCAAGGCGAATGGAAAGGAGATTGACACAAATCAGCGCTGAATCTCTGGAATTTTAATGTGGCAGCAAACTTTAATAAAACGGCGTGAATTGCTGACAGTGTGTAACTCTCCTTGACTGCTAATTCATTAAACAGGGCCAATGCCCGCAATTGGGGTCGAAGGAGAAATGAATCTGGCTGGGTTCTTTGCATTGACATTAGAAAATTGGGCTCTTTTGTACATAATCAAGCACATTCATTTTAGGTGTTGGGTTTAATGGATGATTCTGCATAAAAGGAAAGTGACTAGCCGCTAATTGTTTTGAATTGCGAGTCCTTTGAATTCACTGTGAGCTGCAGAACTCCAGGTGCCTGACGCTTAAAGATTACATGCCCTGGACACTACTCAGAGGTAAAGCAATTACTTTGGCATGGTTGTCATTCTTTATATCTCATATAAACACCTAGATATGCATGATGCTGTGTGGAACTGTATAGAGAGAGGCCAAGATTTTTAGAAATGTGCATGCCTACCTTGAGACAACCTAAAGGGACCTAGGTTTCAGGGGACAGGTGTGTAAGCACTTTCTGAAAACTCTTGACCCTCTTTAAGTCTTCTCCAGTTGTGCGCTCAACATAACTAGTCACTTCGGAGAATCTTGGCCAAAATCCCCACCCAAATTGCTTAGGCTTTAGGTTAAGACAAGAACACCAGGGAGTGGGCAGACACAATGAGGATCACAGGATCATGCAGTCACTTAGGGGAGTAAGCTTTTCTCACAGATGTTGGGGCAGATGTCGCTTGTTGGGTGGGGTTTTGAGCACCTTGGGTTGGTTGGAACTGTGGGGCAAGGTGGATTGGTTTGTTGTCTTTGTTTCACAGTCTGATGGTTAGCTGGATAACTGAAACATTCTACTAATGATCTGAGAAGGGACTGGAGAGAAGACAGAGCACCATCATGGCCTGAGGGCTCAGGAAGGTTGTTCCAATCCTAGAGATCACTCTTTCACGGTACTTGCCAGGTACACAGTGGAAGGTATAAATGTAGTGCTTAGATTTTTGCGGCAGGAGGGGCAGGCAGAGCTCGACTGTCCCTCAAACAGTGTCATCTGCTGGAAGTGCCATGATCCCATTCAAACAGCACCGAGTTACAATACTGCCTATCCAGCTTGCTTGGGGCTGCTGGTGTTACTGAAGTGTTCAGTGGATGGTGCTGAAAAGAATGTGAAGAACCATGTGAGCTGAAATGTGCTGTTGAGAGCAAATGGTTACAATGAACTGGAAGCAGCTGAGCATGATGGCTTGGCTTCAGTTCTTCATTTGTGGTTTCAGTTTGTCTGTGTTCTGCAATTCATACCCCAATCCTGCTAATATTCATTCCTGCCCAAAACCTGGCTTTGGTTTTCCTATGAACCTTCGCAGTAGCATGTGCTTGTTCAAAATGGGTGTGAATCAAAACGGGAGGTCCAGTCCGACTCCAGATGACTAAATAACATTTTCCACATGTAGCTCTGTTAATATCCATATGACGGCTGGGACGTGGAAGGCAGATGCTGCTTCTCTCTCCTCTTTTGGGGATCCAATGTAGAATAATGTGAGGACACATTTTAATGGATTATCTCTGGGTAAAAACAACTTTTTTTTTTTTTTTTTTTTAAATAGAAGGCCCAGCAGGCTGCCAGCCTAGGGCTATGAACTAAGAGCACTTGTCCGCTGCTTTCATGCCCACTGCTGCCTTTCTCAGGGGTGCATTTAACTCCCTTGGGGGCTCAGTACCAGGGGAGGTTGACAAACTGAAGGTAACTCAGTGAAGAGCAAAACAAATTTGTAAGAGCTGGAGGCATTTGGATACTGTGGTGGTGGATACGGTGTCAGAATCTGAATAAAGTAGATAGAAGTCTAGACTGTGTATTTAATTTGTTTCACTAGTTCTTGATAACGAAAGGATTTACAGAGTGGTCCATAGAGTGTTGAGATCTCTTATTGGCCACTGATTATTCGGGTCTGCGTAGAGCTGTGTGAGTGGAGCATGAGTGGTCGGTTTTTAGCAGCAAAAGGCATTCCCATCACATACTTTGTGCAGTGGGCTCATAGAAGCAGGTCTCAGAGTCAAACATAACCCCATGAAGCTGAGTTTCAAAAACAGTGCTGAATATGAATGCCATGATGTTGATGGTTAGGAAGGAAATTACTGTTGATGAATGTAGCCCAATCACACCTCCCAGCTGAGAGGTAGAGAGGCTACCAGTCAATTGCTGGAGAAAGCAGGGTTGCTGGGGAGCTAAGCATCTGTATTTTGATTCATAAGGGGTGGAGGTGGAGAGAAATGGTCTCTCTTTTAAGGCATAGAAAGTAGAAAGATATCCAAGCCCCATGGCAATACAGGCAGCCGAGACAGGCTGTTCCAGGGTGAGAAAGAAAAGGAGTACTTGTGGCACCTTAGAGACTAACAAATTTATTTGAGCATAAGCTTGGGTGAGAGCGAAAGTTGGAATCTGTATTTTGGGGTGGTGATGCATCCCTTGATCCATCCGTTTGAATTCAGAAGGAGGAAAACCAGGCACTTGTTTAAACACCAAAGCAAGGGATTAGTGCTTCACCCCAAACTGGAGTGTCTGCTTCCCCAAGTGTGTGCATGCCCCCGTCCCCCCCCACTCACAGGTTGTGCCAGGCGAGAGAGGAGAATATCACGCTAGAGACTGTGGGAAATCAAGTTAGCCAGCTATTGTGTGACCTACTTTCATTTTGGCGATAGCTGTGATTCTTCAGGGGTGAGTGGATTCTAATTTTAGCCGTGTAGTTCATCAGGGAATTGTATTTCTTCCCACCAGCACATTGGGTAAATGGCGCAGAGGAGCCCCATTTTGTATGGGGCATAGAATATCGGTTGGCATTGTCTGCATCAAAGCTTTACTCAGAATCCAGGCTCTCCTTAGCCATTCACCTTAACACTGTGTGAGTCTCTTCCTCCCTGTGACCTGCTTTACAAGTGTGATTTGAAAGGTCTCTCTGCATCAGGGAGACTTACAATCTTTGGCAAATTTAACCTGGGATTCCTTTCTTACTATATGCAATGTGCTGGAAAAGTTAATCGTATTCCGGAAACACATGGCTGTGCAGATGGGACTAAAGAAGGTAGAAAAGCGCAGGGACCTTCACGGACTTTGTTCTGAGAGAACTGGCTGCATTTGCTTTTAGGGCGAGATTTTCAAAGGCGTAAGTGGCAGTGAAGCGCACAGTTGCCATGGACATTCATCTCACGGTCATTTGTGCCTTTGAAAATATCTGCTGTGTGTGTTGATCCGAGATGCTTTGTCATTCCATCCTCAGTGGGCGTTGGAAATTGCGCCTGCCAGATTTTGCACTTGCCCCCGTTTTGCGTACAAGCCCATGACATGAAATAACTGTGCTGGGACCACCCAAACTGTGCATACAAATGTGGGCCTTCTGCCCACAGAGGGGTGTCACGTGGCCAGCTGCAGTCTGAGGGCTCGTCTGTACAGCAATCTAGGGTATGAATCTACAACGTCCCAGCTTGCTGCACAGGATGAACCTTGTCACGGCTGAGCGTGCTCTGGAGCTTTCAGCACACTGTAGTGAACGTTCGTATACAGCAGGCTCGGGGGCTGTGGATTCACATCTTGGTTTGCTCTGCAGCAACCCGCCGTGTAGAGAAGGCTCTAAATAAAAGCATGTTTGAGATGTGGCCTAGTGTTTTTGCTGCTGCCAAAGGACCAAAGCACGACTGCACCAAGGGTGACATTTTCAGAGATACCCAAGTTCCATTTTCAAAAGTGGCAGAGGCACGTGGGAGCCTGTCACATACAAGTACTTTTTGAAACTGGGTCTGTTTACAAACTGTCCTTGGAACCCTCCTCTTGATTTGACATTTGCTGCTTGACACTCTGTGGGATTCTGCTAAGGGCATGCGAGGCCATGGCATTCGCAGCCACCCAAGGTATGTTCATTTTACACAGTGGCATTCCCTGCTCCTTGGGCTCGCCGCCAGGAGAGCAGTCATGAGTTACCCAATGGAATCTGCTTCTCTAGCCATTGTGAATTGCTGCCAGAGGTTGGCGCACGGCCGGTAATGATATAGTCACAATAGTTATGTAAGAGGAAAATGGGCCAACACTTGAATTTAAGTGTGCAAGTCTCCCCTGTGGGAGAGAAGGATGAATACAGCTTGGTCTGACGCCTCTGAGGTGGTGGGAATCTCCTTAGTTTGTAATTAGTCCTTCTGGGCTGCATTATTGTCTCAAGGCAGCCTCCCCTGTCATTTTCACATTAAATCCCCATAACCAGGGCACATGCACTGGGTAAATTGTTAATAACGTTTTTATTCCACAAGGTAGTTCAGTGGAGATTCCCCGCTGCGCCCCCCCCCCCCTTTTTCTTCACACTTA
This sequence comes from Dermochelys coriacea, assembly GCF_009764565.3. Taxonomy (NCBI): domain Eukaryota; kingdom Metazoa; phylum Chordata; order Testudines; family Dermochelyidae; genus Dermochelys; species Dermochelys coriacea. The sequence goes on from NC_050082.1 coordinate 23,891,305, forward strand.
TATATAATATTTTTCTGACATTGCTGACAATTTGGCTTGACATTTCTGGCCCTGAGTAACTCTGGTTTTAAGCAAAAATTCCAGGTCTCCTGTTCAGTGCTGGGTGGTATTTTTTTGTTGTTTGTTTTCCCAGTTACTTTTTGAATGGAACTCATCACACTTTTGGTTTTGTTCAGATCTCATTTGTCAGAGTGCCCTGGAGGACGCTCTCCGGCTCCAGTCAGCCGTCCCTCTCTTTGTGGTCATTAATTCTGCTCTCTGAATTCTGAATTCCCCATCATTGTACACACAAAGTCACTCATAGCCAATTGTCAGTGCATGCTGATGTGTCAGTTTACTTGATTTCCAGCAAGTCTGTGTTCATAGAATCATAGAATCATAGAATATCAGGGTTGGAAGGGACCCCAGAAGGTCATCTAGTCCAACCCCCTGCTCAAAGCAGGACCAAGTCCCAGTTAAATCATCCTAGCCAGGGCTTTGTCAAGCCTGACCTTAAAAATCTCTGAGGAAGGAGATTCTACCACCTCCCTAGGTAACGCATTCCAGTGTTTCACCACCCTCTTAGTGAAAAAGTTTTTCCTAATATCCAATCTAAACCTCCCCCATTGCAACTTGAGACCATTACTCCTCGTTCTGTCATCTGCTACCATTGAGAACAGTCTAGAGCCATCCTCTTTGAAACCCCCTTTCAGGTAGTTGAAAGCAGCTATCAAATCCCCCCTCATTCTTCTCTTCTGCAGACTAAACAATCCCAGCTCCCTCAGCCTCTCCTCATAAGTCATGTGCTCTAGACCCCTAATCATTTTTGTTGCCCTTCGCTGTACTCTTTCCAATTTATCCACATCCTTCTTGTAGTGTGGGGCCCAAAACTGGACACAGTACTCCAGATGAGGCCTCACCAGTGTCGAATAGAAGGGAACGATCACGTCCCTCGATCTGCTCGCTATGCCCCTACTTATAAATCCCAAAATGCCATTGGCCTTCTTGGCAACAAGGGCACACTGCTGACTCATATCCAGCTTCTCGTCCACTGTCACCCCTAGGTCCTTTTCCGCAGAACTGCTGCCGAGCCATTCGGTCCCTAGTCTGTAGCGGTGCATTGGATTCTTCCATCCTAAGTGCAGGACCCTGCACTTATCCTTATTGAACCTCATTAGATTTCTTTTGGCCCAATCTTCCAATTTGTCTAGGTCCTTCTGTATCCTATCCCTCCCCTCCAGCGTATCTACCACTCCTCCCAGTTTAGTATCATCCGCAAATTTGCTGAGAGTGCAATCCACACCATCCTCCAGATCATTTATGAAGATATTGAACAAAACGGGCCCCAGGACCGACCCCTGGGGCACTCCACTTGACACCGGCTGCCAACTAGACATGGAGCCATTGATCACTACCCGTTGAGCCCGACAATCTAGCCAGCTTTCTACCCACCTTATAGTGCATTCATCCAGCCCATACTTCCTTAACTTGCTGACAAGAATGCTGTGGGAGACCGTGTCAAAAGCTTTGCTAAAGTCAAGAAACAATACATCCACTGCTTTCCCTTCATCCACAGAACCAGTAATCTCATCATAAAAGGCGATTAGATTAGTCAGGCATGACCTTCCCTTGGTGAATCCATGCTGACTGTTCCTGATCACTTTCCTCTCCTCTAAGTGCTTCAGGATTGATTCTTTGAGGACCTGCTCCATGATTTTTCCAGGGACTGAGGTGAGGCTGACCGGCCTGTAGTTCCCAGGATCCTCCTTCTTCCCTTTTTTAAAGATGGGCACTACATTAGCCTTTTTCCAGTCATCCGGGACTTCCCCCGTTCGCCACGAGTTTTCAAAGATAATGGCCAAGGGCTCTGCAATCACAGCCGCCAATTCCCTCAGCACTCTCGGATGCAATTCGTCCGGCCCCATGGACTTGTGCACGTCCAGCTTTTCTAAATAGTCCCTAACCACCTCTATCTCTACAGAGGGCTGGCCATCTCTTCCCCATTTTGTGATGCCCAGCACAGCAGTCTGGGAGCTGACCTTGTTAGTGAAAACAGAGGCAAAAAAAGCATTGAGTACATTAGCTTTTTCCACATCCTCTGTCACTAGCTTGCCTCCCTCATTCAGTAAGGGGCCCACACTTTCCTTGGCTTTCTTCTTGTTGCCAACATACCTGAAGAAACCCTTCTTGTTACTCTTGACATCTCTTGCTAGCTGCAGCTCCAGGTGCGATTTGGCCCTCCTGATATCTTTCCTACATGCCCGAGCAATATTTTTATACTCTTCCCTGGTCATATGTCCAACCTTCCACTTCTTGTAAGCTTCTTTTTTATGTTTAAGATCCGCTAGGATTTCACCATTAAGCCAAGCTGGTCGCCTGCCATATTTACTATTCTTTCGACTCATAGGGATGGTTTGTCCCTGTAACCTCAACAGGGATTCCTTGAAATACAGCCAGCTCTCCTGGACTCCCTTCCCTTTCATGTTAGTCCCCCAGGGGATCCTGGCCATCTGTTCCCTGAGGGAGTCAAAGTCTGCTTTCCTGAAGTCCAGGGTCCGTATCCTGCTGCTTACCTTTCTTCCCTGCGTCAGGATCCTGAACTCAACCAACTCATGGTCACTGCCTCCCAGATTCCCATCCACTTTTGCTTCCCCCACTAATTCTACCCGGTTTGTGAGCAGCAGGTCAAGAAAAGCGCTCCCCCTAGTTGGCTCCCCTAGCACTTGCACCAGGAAATTGTCCCCTACGCTTTCCAAAAACTTCCTGGATTGTCTATGCACCGCTGTATTGCTCTCCCAGCAGATATCAGGAAAATTAAAGTCACCCATGAGAATCAGGGCATGCGATCTAGTAGCTTCCGTGAGTTGCCGGAAGAAAGCCTCATCCACCTCATCCCCCTGGTCCGGTGGTCTATAGCAGACTCCCACCATGACATCACTCTTGTTGCACACACTTCTAAACTTAATCCAGAGACCCCAGGTGTTCATGGAGGGAAACCACTGGCTCAGAGGGACTGCTCATGGGAGAGGGGAACCTCTAACTGGTGGGTCACTGGGTTGGAATGTAGCCCAAGGTGGTGGTGACATATCAGATCAAAATAAGTTTAGTGGGTCTCTGTCCTGTTCCCATGTTCCAGTCTATGGCATACTGTCCAGCATGGCAATTTTCAGACTGCCTATTACTGACAGGAGAGGCTCAGGATTTGGATAGCTCAATCTCCATGGCCCCTCCTTTCAATCAAGATTGCATGCCTTTCAAAAAAATATGTTCTAGCTCAATTGCAAGCTATGGGCTTGATGCAGAAATTGCTGGGGGAAATTCCTTGGCTGGTGCTATGTGGATTGATGGTCCCATCTGGCCTAAAGTTCTTTGAAGCTGTGAATCCTCTAAACCTTAAAAGGCCATATCTGCACTGGAGAGAAAGAGAGAAGTTTCAAAATAATTTCCAAACCTGGCTTAAAATCTATAAATTGGTTTTGGATGCAGTTTGGTCACCTTGGTGGAGCAGGCCAAGCCATGCCAGACCCTTACTGAGACAGCAGCTTTATGCTGGGTGAAGCAGTGACTGGCTGTGCGGACATTTAAATGACCCTCTCTAGAGATGAGTTGGGCAGCTCAAAACTTGCTGAGAACTGCTGCGGTGTGAAGGCTCTGAGAAGCATCTACCTTCGGAAGAACTTCGCTGCAACAGGAGAGCTAGAACTTACTATAATTTCACACTTGTATCTCAGTAGCCCTAAGACACCAACCAGGTCAGGGCCCCATTGTGCTAGGTCCCACCCCCTCTCTGTAACACGCAGCCCGCGTTCCCCTCCCCCATTACGGCTTCCTTCCCGCCCCCTCGGCCTTCTTCCTGCCCCCTCTCTGTAACCCTCACCCCGCGTTCCCCTCCCTGATTACTGCTTCTTTCCCACCCCCACATTCCCCTCCTTCATTTTGCCTTCCCTTTCCTTCCCTTTCTTCCTGAAATTCTCTGTAGAGCTGCTTGTGTGTGTAAGGAGTGAGCTACATTTACAGCACATCTCTGGGCAGCCATATATCTGCATCTCCTTCATCTATTTCTTCCCTATCTTGGGGCTCAGCTATTTTACCCCCATTGTTTGTTCATATCTGGGGCAGAGAAGGTGCTGACTGAATTGGGGCTCTAGTTAAAGCCACGCACCTTTCTCTACCTAGCCCAGTGTGCGGTGAAGCTCAAACCCTGGCGTCGCAGGGCTATAATTGAGATTCAGCCCAGAGATTTGATGGCTTTTATCTCTCTCCTGTGAGACAGCCAGTCTCTGATCTGAGTATCGGAGCTGTCCTTTGAAACACAAGTACATCTGCTTTCCTTTCAAGTGTCGAGCTCATCACTTCTTTCTCTTTTGGAGAGGAAGAGTTAATGTCAAGATGCTCACTGCCGCTTTTTATGTTCCGCGCCACTGCTGTGGGGCCATGATTAACCACAGTGTCACGTGGGTTTGGATGTAAATCCCTTCCTTCTCCATCGCAGGTGCGGGTGCTAATGGATTGTGGCACTGCTTGCCCTTTCAGGCTTTGCTGTCAGGCTTTGAAAAACAGAGTTAGATGCAGTGCAGCCAGTGGAAGCCGGCAACAAATGTCTGTTTGGCTCTTGGGATTGTCTGTGGAAATCAATAAGATGAAATTTTGTTTTCTGTCTCAGTGCTTGTTCCTTCAGAAAGGCACTGCTATGTATCTATAAATACAACAGGGTGGTGGAAAATGGAAATTCACAGGATTTTTTTTAATACTCCTACTGCTCTTATATCTGTATGGAATGTATTTCCCTGACTATCCATTTGCACTTATAAAGCATGTTCAGCATTGCTGGTTCTTCGATAAATAAGTGAATAAATAAACAAAAGTTTTTAATGTTCTCAAGTAGAATCTAGCCTCTTGTTATCTGTTTAGTTTCTCTGTTGCAACAGGATTAACCTACTTGCCCTTTAAAGGCCATGGGATGTGATTTTGATCCCATAGTGGTTTCACACCAGTGTAACTGTGTCTTCAGTGGACTTATTCCTGATTTATACTGGCCAGCATACATCAGGGCTACAGTGTCAATGTGAAAATCCTATGTTAAATAAATCTGTATCTGTAGAACACCTTTTGAATGGGGCTGTCGATTAATCGCAGTTAACTTGTACAATTAACTCCAAAAAATTAATTGTGATTAAAAAATTTAATCAGTTTTAATCACAATGTTAAACAATAGAATACCAATTAAAATTTCAGATGTTTTCTACATTTTCATATAAATTGTACTGTGTTGTAATTGAAATCAGTGTATTATTTTTGATTACAAATATTTGCACTGTAAAAATGATAAACAAAAGTAGTAGTATTTTTCAATTCACCTCATACAAGTACTGTAGTGCAATCTCTTTGTCATGAAAGTGCAACTTGCAAATGTAATTTAAAAAAAAATTTTTTTTGGTTACATAAATGCACTCACAAACAAAACAATGTAAAACTTCAGAGCCTGCAAGTCCATTCAGTCCTACTTCTTGTTCAGACAATTGCTAAGTTTGTTTACATTTACAGGGGATAATGCTGCCCTCTTTTTGCTTACAATGTCATCTGAAAGTGAGAACACGCATTTGCATGGCACTTTTGTCGCCAGCATTACAAGGTATTTACTTGCCAGATATGTTAAACATTCGTATGTCCCTTCATGCTTCAGTCACCGTTCCAGAGGACATGCTTCCATGCGGATGACACATGTTAAAAAAATAATGCGTTCATTAAATTTGTGACTGAACTCCTCAGGAGGACTGAGTGTATGTTCCCTGCTCTGTTTTACCCGCATTCTGGCACATATTTTATGGAATAGCAGTCTCGAATGATGACCCAGCACATTTTTCATTTTAAGAACACTTTCATTGCAGATTTGACCAAAAACCAGATACCAATGTGAGATTTGTAAAGAAAGCTACAGCACTCAACCCAAGGTTTAAGAATCTGAAGTGCCGTCCAAAATCTGAGAGAGATGAGGTGTGAAGCATGCTTTCAGAAGTCTTAAAAGAGCAACACTCCAATACGGAAACTACAGAACCCGAGCCACCAAAAAAGAAAATCAACCTTCTGCTGGTGGCATCTGACTCAGATGATGAAAATAAACATACGTTGGACTGCAGTGCTTTGGATTGTTGTTGAGCAGAACCAGTCATCAGCATGGACGCATATCCCCTGGAATGGTGGTTGAAGCATGAAGGGACATATGAATCTTTAGCACATCCGGCAAGTAAATATCTTGCAACGCTGGCTACAACAGTGTCGTGAGAACGCCTGTTCTCACTTTCAGGTGACATTGGAAACAAGAAGTGGGCAGCATTATGTCCTGCAAATGTAACCAAACTTGTTTGTCTGAGCAATTGGCTGAACAAGAAATAGGACTGAGTGGACTGGTGCTAAAGTTTTACATTATTTTATTTTTGAATGCAGGGTTTTTGGTACATAATTCTACATTTGTAAATTCAACTTTCATGACAGAGATTGCACTACAGTACTTGAATTAGGTTAATTGAAAAATACTATTTCTTTTTTTACAGTGCAAATACTTGTAATCAGAAATAAAGTAAGCACTGTACACTTTGTATTCTTTGTTGTAATTGAAATCAGTATATTTGAAAATGTAGAAAACGTGCAAAGATGTTTAAATGAATGATAATTTAAAAAAAAATTTTAATCGCTTGATTTCCCTACTTTTGAACATTAAAGCTGAAAGAATTTTAAAAATCGAATTTACTTTGCATCATTTATTGATGTATGTATTTAATTTTTTTTTTTGAGCTCTGCTTATTTGGACAACTAAACAAAAAGAGTGATTGGTTTCACTTTTGTTTCTGGTCAGTTTCACACTCAGGTTCTGATGTGCTAGACAATGAGGCCAGATTTGCCTTTTGATTGTTACAGTGGAACAGTTAAAGAAGAAAGATATATATTTTTTTATTGACATTTAAAAATATGAGGTAAGCATCGTTTTAGCATTACAGATGTTTTGCAGACAGATAAAATTCAATCTTCTGAAGCCCCCAGCACCTTGGAATTGTTTTGCTTTCCACCAGAGATTTAAAGCAAAGTAGACTTTTGTCCTCAGTCTATTTATTATCTTCCCCCATGATCAGAAGTTCCATGTAAGTGTGGGATTTTCTCTGTCCGCTGAGAGTCATCCAGCCCAAGCGATGCTGTATCATAGGCTTTCAGAGGGGCTGGAAATAACTGCAGGAAGTGCTGTAACTCCCAGAAGCTCTGAAGAGAGGAGCGTAAGCCATACTGTACAGTGCCTCTGACAAATAGATGCTTTCCTATAATTGTGCTGATGACTAGACTTTGTCACTTCCAAAGGCCTCCTTAGCATTTCAGTTTTCATTTTTTAAAGTGCCTTCTGAATGGGAGATAACTTTGCAGTCTGCTGGCTGGGATATTTATATATAATTCCACACCTCCCTTGAAGGTCTGCACCTCTGTCACTTGGTGTGATAGAGTATGACACACTCAGCCGCAGGAACCCACTTAAAATGTCTAGCAAAATACAAGTACTTGGAGACAAGAGAGGAACAGAAATGAGTCGGTCAGTCACGCTCTGCACAGGAAATGTTGAGAGGATTATTACACATCTCCAATATGACCCATTTCCCCAGTTTTCTTCTTATGCTTGATGAGTCATTTGCAAACAAAGTTGGTTGTCTGTAGCACAGCCCATTGCAGATACTACCAGCTAGGTAGAATTCCAGTAACACTCTTTCAAACTTTCCAATTGTGCTTTTGCAAGTAGACTGGCAGCGCAGAAGTCATGGTGCCCGCAATGCCTCGTTCAGGGAGTTCCCATAGGGAATGGTGTACATGTTCCTGAAAAGTTTTATTCTCGGCTCTTCAACTGTGGGACCAATTGATGGCCATATGAATTCCACACATTGCTCAATCCTTTGTTTCACAAGGGTGCTCGCATCACTGAGGAGACAGGAAAAATAACCCCCTTGCTGTATCGGTGCTATAGGGATTTCTTGATTCATGGAAGACAGTTACGTCTCTCCTCTAACTCCACCCTGGTAGTTAAGATCAGACAGAAGGCCCTGATTAGCAGACCCTGGATTTGATTTTTGGGGATATTGGTCCAATACTGAGGCCTGGTCTATGCTAGAAAATTAAATTGACCCAGTTACATCACTCAGTGGTATGAAACATCCACACCCCTGAGCTAAGTCCTCACATAGACAGTGCTAGGTTGTCAAAAGAATTATTCTAGCTAGTGCCCCTTGGGGAGGTGGATTACCTACACCGATGGGAGAGCCCCTCCTGTCAGCGTAGGTAGCATCTACACTGACGCACTGCCGTGTTTCAAGTGTAGACAAGCCTCTGAGATTGCCACCTGCTGAACTGGCACAACACCATCCTGCAGAACCCTAGGTGTTCCTGGGAGGCTTCCAATTCAAGTTTGGGCCATGCCAAACTCTGCTTAGCTTGTAAGATGTGCCAAAATGCCATGGTGGTTTGACTCCAGATGAAATGAACCTGGTGTTGGGAGAAAATAAGGGCTTTCTTGGTGTCTAGAAATTAAAACCTTCCAGATGGGGGCCAGTATTGATAAGCTGCAATCCTGTCCCAGCTATCTTTTAATCTTAATGCAAAAGACAGCATATGCAAGAGAGACCTTTACATTTGAATTAATGAAACTGATTATTTCGGTCTTTTGCAGAATATATGAGTTTGATTGTGATATGAGGTTTACACCAATCTGACTGCATTGACTTCAGTGGAGTTACTTCTTATTTGCACCATTGTAACTGAGATCAGAATATGTTCTGCTGCTTTAATATACAAGTCTTGCTACCCAGCCTGTGGCGGTGAATTCATGATCTAAATGGCCAGGACAGAACGTAGTCACACAGTAAACGTTTTCAGCATTGCTCTGGGTATTCTCCAGCCTCTTTAAAGGATTTGCTTGTCTCAGTGCAGGACATGCCTGATCCTGAATGAGAATGCTTATATTCTTAGGCATGGGCTGGCTTTGAGTGCTGCATTTTCTGTCTATGAAATGCTATAAATAACCCTGAGAGCATGGTTCAGCTCTGGCGGCTGAGTGTGTATATGGAAGGATGGTTGGAAAAATTCCAGGAAAACGCCCCCTTCTAATTCCTGATCCACTTTCTCAAAATAACTTTGTGTTTCCTCATCTTCAGGTTTTGGTTTTTTTCCCAAAGCTCACTAACTCCTCTGATATATTGGAAGGTTTGGGAGTCAGAGGTTGCTGTGCTGGAGGGTGATCCCTACAAGAAGCTCAGGTTGCCTGTAAATTGCTCGAATGGACCCTTTTTTCTCCTCTCCCATGCCAAGATTCAGCAAAGGGAAACCAGGTTTGTGTTCCCAGATTGAGGGTCCCACTGAAAACCTTTGTCATGAATATTTCTAGACCTGCATGGAGATTTTCATGGCCCCTCACGGAGCTTCTTACATACGATGTCACCATTGTTTTCAGGAGCAGTTTAAGGGGCATAATCCTGATATTGGCAGAGGTGCCCCATCCAGCAGAGAATCAGTGAGAAACAAAGGGTTAAATTGGGGCTTGCCAGCCCGGTGTCCAGCAGGAGGCAATGGGGATGTAGGAGTCCTTGGAGGTATGAGGCACCAAGCCTCCAGGAGCCATGGCTGTGCTCAGAGAGGCTGTACAGGCCAGTGGGAATTGGGGGAGGGGACTGGTCATCCTTCCCCCTTGGAAGATGCCCGTGGTGCTGTTGGAATCAGGCCAGAGCAGCCCCTGCTCTTAGCCAGAGTACGGAGTGTGACCTCGGCCAACACCTTAAATGGGCCTAAGGAGGATTTGTGTGTGCTCTGTCCCTGCTCCTCTCGCGCCCCTTAGGGCGAAGGACAGTCTAGTCCCTAGAGAGGGAAATCAAGGAGTTCATCCTGGATGTGAAGTCTGGGAAGGCAGAGTGGGGATGCTAGGGGCAGAGTTTCAGTGGAGGCCCATCTTTTGGGATGTAGCTGGAAATGTGAATGGATCTCGGTGCCAGTCTGTGTTAATCCACCCCACGTTATTTGTGGTATGTCTGGCCCCCAGCAGCAGCCCAAGACATGACAACGCATGGAACGGGACGCAGCAGGGAGATGCAAAGCGAAGTGTGAAGCATGGTGAAAAGCGAGTCCGCTCCTTGGGGCCACAGCATGGCTCGAGCTTCTTGGGCTGACAAGCACTGACCCCTTTGGGGATGCCAGTTCCCAGCACCACGAGGTGAAAAGGAAACTGCTCACTGCGCCGGGCATAACTCAGCGGGTTTTTAGCTCGCTGTTGTTTGTAACACCCCGTTAGAGCTGTGACATGACACATCTGTCCCACCCTGAATGGGAAATAACCACGCCCACCCCCGGTGACTGCCACATGGCAGAATGAGGCCTCTTTCCAGTATACTCCGGGAAGTAGCTGGCGATCAATTCTGTGCAATTGTCATGCTGGTTCAGCTGCACAAAGGCGGGTAGGCCGTGATCACCATGCATTGCAGAGCCCTGCCCTGCAGGAGGCATCTGTGCTCCGGGCCACCAGGCGGCCAAGGGGGATCCCCTAATGTGGCTAAGGCATTAGACTGGCGGTCAGGAGAGCTGGGTTCTATTTCCAACTCTGCTGCTGGGCGACCTTGGGCCGGTCACGCCCCTGCTCTGTGCCTTTGTTGATCTTCTGACCCCTTGTCTACCTAGACTGTAAACGGTTTAAGGCAGGGATTGTCCCTCCCTGTGAGCCCTGGTCTCTGTTTGGGCCCCCTGGTGCTACTGTAAAACTCATAAATCATTTGCTCATAGACCCCTATATCCCAATGTGAAGAGCTAATTCTTTGCCTTTTACATTATGTCCAGTCGCACCTCTGTGTGTACATTCCTAAAAAGCATCCCAGAGGAGGCTTCTCCGCAGCCCTAGCAAGAGATCGAACTCTGCTCTCACTTACATCGGTGCTAAATCCAGAGTCACTCCACCCAAGTAGAGTGGCTGTGGTGTAAAAGGGAGCAGAATTCTGCCCCCAAGGTGCTAGCTCCTGTGCTGCAAATGACTCTGTTCAGATGCTGAGCCACTGATGGATGGTATGTCAGGAATCTGTACTGAATCTGGAAAAGGAGCCATTAACTGCTTGCTGAGGAACAGTGGAGGGAATAGAAAACCAGTGGGATTTTCATTCATCACACTAAGAACAATGCCTAGATTTGCTTGTTAATGTCTTGGTGACAGAGCAGTGGAGTTTTTCTTTATTAAATAACACATATTCAGAACTCTGGGCTTGCTGACTGAGTGCGAGGATGGACACACTGTAGGGTTGATCGTTATGGGCTCAGTATGCTCCTGATGAAATCAATAGGGAAAAAATCCCACTGCTTCACAGGGAAGTAGCATTGAGCCCTAATCCTGATCCCCATTAGGTGCCATAGAAGGGTACAGAAGCAGTGGAATAGGCACCATTCTGCTGCAAAGATCCCACTAATGCAGGAGGAGCTCTAAGCCTCCTTTGCACACTGCCCCTTTGCCTGCCTTCCTGGAGCAGGCTCTTTGTCCCTGAGCCTGCAGAACTGGAGCATGTTCTCCTGATGCTGTTCATCCTTCAGCAAAAGTCTTACATTAGGAGTGTGGGGAAACTTTGGATAACTAATAGATGTCATTAACATCTCTGCCACCCAGCTCTTGCTGTGCCTGTGTGGCCTTTTAAATAGCTTGTTACAGTTGTGTTAGGATCCGATAAATGCAGCAAGGAGCGTCAGCAATTACATTGTGTGTCAAGTGTTAATCAGGCAGCTTTCGGGATAGAGGCATTGCTTTGTGTACATACAGCGAGATGCCGTGCCCAGAATACTTTCCCCAGCACTGTTACATTCTGGAGATGTGTACGTTAATCAGTTAACGCGAGAGGAATGATGTCACTCTTTGATTCCCAGCTACGTTCTCCCTGCAGTGTTTTGCCTCTGGTCATCTCATTAAGTTGTCTAAATATGACAAGTGTGTTAGCCAAACACATTCAGCTTTATTCTGAGTTAATCTCATCATACGCATAGGCTTTCAGCAATATCGGCCTATATACGCGGCGTCTGATTGTGCCAGGACATCTTGATTTTGTGCACCAGTATCTGTGATGATGGGCCTTTGCAGTGAAAGACTGCCTCTTAATTTTGTGGGCACAATCTTATGCCTGCAATTAATTGCACCTGCGGTTAATTGGTGTGAAGTTTTGTACCAAGCGTGTGCCAGAGTCCGTGTCGGTAAGCCAATAGGTGGATGCTTATGGAGAAATTCATGCACAGCTAGCTAGATGCCTGCGTTGCACAGCATGCTGTTTGGGATTTTCAAAGCACTCAGAGTTGGCCTAACTCTGCTCCTATTGACAATTTCACCCACTGTTTTTAAGTGTCCATACATTTTTTTAGTACCGCTGCATCAATATTCTCCAAGATCTTAGTGTTTTATAGATCTCCCAGAGACCTGAAAATTCTAGGCTCATTGGGGTTAAACTTCTAAATGTTTAATATTGACAAGTCCAGGGACAGGCTTAACTCATACAAATTAGTGAGGATGAATGCACAGCCATGGAAACGCGTATATTACTTAACATGCAGAACTAACACGTAGTGACCTTTGTCAGATGGGTGCCCAAGCCTCAGAGTGTGCAGCTTACTAATGGCATTGATAGACTCCAGTTGGCTTTTGTTGACTGGTTTTTATTAGTTACAGAACCACTGAGGCTTGTTTAACTTCCATTTCCTCCCCTCTTTTTTTAAAAAAAGAAAGAAGACTAGAAATTAAATGCAGTAACTTCAACAACGCAACATGAAAAGTTGTCAGTTGGGGTGAACTGGTTTTAAGGTTGAATCCTTAAATTGTCAATTACATGACAGTCTTTTTAATTATATCATCACATAGACCAGTGGTCCCCAACCTTTCTGTGGGAATAGCATATTGCTATTCCCAGAAGACTGTGGCGGGCGCTGGACGCCCCACCCCCGGAGAACCGCCTGCCGGAATCCCGCCGAGAAGCGGTAGCGGAAGAAGCGTCACAACCAAAATGCCGCCAAGAAACGGTAAGGCCTGTAGGTGTCTCCGCTTCTCAGCAGCATTTCCGCGGCCGGTTCCCCAGTGGCTGCGCTCGGCGGCGGGGTGTCCTGCGGGTGCACAAAAATGCCCTGGCAGGCGCCATGGCACCCACAAGCACCGCGTTGGGGACCACTGACGTAGACTTTCTCAGACATTAGTATAATGGTTTTAGGTTTTGGAACTTTAGATACATGTGTATCTAAAATGTATGCAGATGTAAAGTCATGTAATTATAGTCTGTTCCAACGTCTGTGTGTAAGAGGCAGAGTTAAAGTGGTTGTGTTCAACAATAGCTTGATGTGCAGCCATTGCAGTGATGTATTTTTCCATGAGATTATGTTCTGCTACAGCAGTGGTGAAGCAAGGTAGGGGTAGTTTAACTTTATAATAAGATGCTACATTTAATTTCACAGGTAAGGATCTATACAACTGCAATCTATGGAGCTGTGATGGCATTATATGAACAGTGCTGGCTACAGAATGGTGTGTTTTCCCTTCTTAATGAATCTGGCAGGAAATCTACAGTATAAGCCATTGTTTCCTAACGGAAGGGATCTCGCATGGAAAAGTCCCTTTTTGGCAGTTGTCCCTTTTTATGAGTAGGGATAAACGTTTTTCTTATCATGCAGGCCATATGTTACATCCCATTGATACAGTGCTTTACAAATGGTAGCATTTGTGTTCATGGAGACGTTCCCTGGCTGTGGTCCGTAGATCACTTGCTGGTGGCCCCATGGGGCTGACTCCTCCTTGTTTCCAGTTGTGAAATGGCAATTAAAGAAGCTAAAAATACCATATGACTGCATCAAGCTGTTTTCCCATGTAAGCTGTGGCCTGTGGGTGCCACAGGGGTGTGGTAAGGTGCGAGGACAAGTTGGATGATCTCTTTTCAAATGTGGCGCATGCTGCAGAAAGAGTGTGCGAACCACGGTGTTAGTGGGGATCCTAAATCCTTGTCCGCTGTCACAGCCGTCTCCCTTAGAGCAGGGAAGCTTCCAGCTAGCATCCCACTTTCATTAGTTTGGGAGCAGAGCGGCCGTACGGGGTTAAAGTACAAGACACTTGGAGAGGGCAGCCTTCTCCATAGTGTGTACTTCAGCCTGATAGTTTGGCTTGTATGGTTTCTTAGCTACTGGATTGACCCATTAGTGGAGCTGATCTTTTAGCTTTCAGGGTAGAGCTTGTGCTTTTGGAGCCTAAGCATGAGAGTTCAAATCCTCCACTTCCTCCCGGTGTAGTTGATGGGGCATGTCCGCCTCAAATAGCCGAGCCCGGCAAGAGGAGTTTAAAGACGCTTAGTGCGCAAGAATAAATACCATTGAGTTGTGTAAAAAGCAACTTTTTTTTTAATCAAACAAATTGCTGTAAGCAAGTCCCGTTTAAGGCAAATATTTTCTTTGTCTTTTCATCGAATTCATACATTCCAAGGCCAGAAGGGACCATTGTGATAATGTAGTATAACACAGGCCATGCCCGAGAGAGAGCCATTACGTTCTGGCAACTTCACAGATATTCAGGGACTAGCAGAATCCTCAGCACTGAGGCATTTTCATGGAGACTTTGATGGATGAAATGCAAGACAATTAAGCTGCATCTCTTCACTGCTAGTTTGCTGTTTGTAGCTAATTGAATTGCATCACTGGTCGCTGAAGTGTTCTGGGGTTGCTTGGAATATAGCCTGCCTTGGTAAGAACAGAAACCAAGTGGAGATAATACAACTGACCACTGGGTGGCTTCCATGTCTGCAAGATGAACCTAGCTCTGAATGCTGGCACGGTCGTTTTTGCAAATCTGTGGTGGGACAGATTGTTGGTCGTTACTTATAACGTGCTATCGCAGCCACACCCTCACCCCCGCTTCAGACTTTGAAGCACCCCTCCCTCTATATGGAATGTTCATGTATCAAATGACCCAAACAGAAGAGACTTGGAAAAACAGGGGAAATCAAATAGGCATCTCAGGGATTTAGCTGCCCAGACATGGCCCTGCCCATGAGAAAGCCTTGCCCCCTACCTGACAGTCACAGCCTCGCTGATCTCAGTTGTCTTGGTGGAGCGTAGAGTGAAATGTGGGCCTGCATCTACCATGGCCCTAGACTAAAAGGCTTGATATCGTGGTAAGGGGGCCTCGAAGTTTGTCGGATGGCTCTCTGCCAGCTAGTGCTGTGTGCAGATTATAGGCACCATGGATTGCCAGGTGTCTCTGTGCCAGTCAGCAGGCAGACAGCTGTGAGCTGCAGATGCAGTAGCTACTGGATCATCTTGCCCAAGAAGGAGCAAATGGCAAAAATCTAGCCAGGCACGGTCCACCCTTGAGAGGACAGTCTGTCTAGGCATTGAGAGAGTTGGCCTTGCTGAGCGCCATCCCAACATTATCTGTTAGCCTTTTAGTTTTGAGTTTGGCGATTCCTCCTGGGCCTTGCATATTGTAGGTAGACTTTTATACTGGGCTAAATATGCAAGAAAGGGGCAACCCAAAGAGCCATGTATTTTTTTGCAGCATGTTTCTCTTTGCCCTTTTCTGGAACTTCATTTGTTTGTGTTTGCAAACAAACTTTCCCCTTCCTCTCTCTCCACTTGCTGGATCCAGAAGTGAAGTCACAATCCTCTGCTTATGGCATCACACACGATCCCCGTGAAGTGTCTCCACTGGGGGACCAGCAAGGGGAGACAATCCTTTGTTAATGAAGAGAGTGACAAGGAACCTTGTTAGAAACGCACAGAGAAAATGTTAGGTGAGTATTATCGTTAGGGGAGAAGACTGTCCTTTCCAGAGACTGATGTTTCTGGTTCATCTCTGGAACAAGTACAGCCCAGGCAGGCAGCAATGCAATCTCTCCACACTGAATCCACCTACTTGCCTCACCCCAGATGGCCCACATCTGGGGATGACAGGACAGTTCCTTCTCTCCCATCTCTCTAGATTCTCTCTCTGTCTGTCTGTCCGTGGCCTGTCTGATCCCCTTGCCAGTCAGTGTGCCGTTTGCGCTGGTGGTTTCTGTGATGTGGATACCGTTCCACTAAGAACAAGCCTGCTGCACCAACTCAGTTCACAGTGGCCACTTAATAGGCAAGGGACAATGGGGGGGGGAAGGGGGGAATGAGACCACACCACACCAAGGCACCTTTTAAAATCTCTGCATGTTTTCTTCACTTGGAAGGAGTCCCTCTCCCAACTCCATCTGGACTGGCTGCATATTTACTAGCACCTCGATTCCACTCTGTGATTTCAGTTAGGGCTCTTCACACCTGTTTTTTATTTTGCTGTACTCTAGTTGCAAGAGCGGTGAGCCAGGCTGCAGCTTGCAGCTGGTTTATTGTATTGTAATTCAAATGCAAACCAATGTGATGGCCCCACGCTGGGCCAGACTAGCCTTTGAGTGTCAGGGGGAGCCTGTGAATATTGGGGATGAGACACTGGCCACTCAGAGTGAGGGTGGAAATACCAGGGCTGACTCTGCTCTCATCTCCCTCATTTTACGCTGGTGTAACACCATGGATTTCAGTGAGTTGCTCTTGGCCTTATGCTGGGGTGAGTGAGGTCAGAAGCATACCCCTGTTGTATCTGGAAATTAGAGACAGGGAAGGGGTTGCTATAAAATTCCCAGAGCCAAGTCTCACCTCTGCACCCAGCCAGCTGTCTGCTTTTCCTCTAAGCATTGCTTGGGTGTTAGCTTGGTGGAGCTTATCCCTGCCTCAGCTGCTCTGGGGGTATTTTTCCCTTCAGCATCCCCTGGAGTGGGAAGGGGTGTGCCAGGAATATGTTTTATCTGTATCTCTCAGCAGGCCATGGCTGTGGGGCTGTCTAGTGGATAGAGTGCTGGACTGGGGCTGGAGAGACTTGGGTTCTATTCCTGGCTCTGCAGTTGACCGACCTTGCCCAAATAATTTAAATGCTCTGTGCCTCAGTTTCCCCTCCTGTAAAATGGGGGTCATGATACTGACCTCTGTTGTAAAATTCTCTGAGCTCTATTGATGAAATGTGCTGTGTACGAGCTGCATGCTGGTGATGGTATTACTCTGCCTAGTGAGGAAGGCTCCTTTTCTGTATGATTCAGTTATATTGGGGTGATGTCAGCTGAATTAGTTCCAGATCACAACAATGTGAGAGGAGAATCCGTCCCATTGCACCCACACGTCCTGCAGCCCCTGGAATAGTTTGAAACTCATCCTGGTTTGCTGGGCAAATTTTCATTTGTCAGGTGAGCCTTCTGGGGCTGGTTAGTGGACGGTTAGCAGGGGCTGGTTAGTGGATGACTGCAGATGTGAGCTCCTTTTTTGATTCTGGGACCAAACCTGTAAAAGTGCTCACATGCAAATCAGCTCTTCTGTGTGGGTGTGCAAGGAATTTCCACACCTATGATCTGCATTTGCACTTTTGGGGCTCTGCCCTGGGATGATGTAGGGAATAGATAGTTATAAATCTTGGGAAACATAATAAAGCCCTTGCATTTGCTGGATGAGAGTCGAGGTGAGCTGTCAGCATGGCATGTGGGGGATTAGTGAGGCATCTCCCATCACAAAACATTATAAGTGCATCCAGCTGTGGACAGGCATCAGCGTGAGAGGGTTATGGGCTTTGCTGTCAGAGAGGGGCCCGTATCAGCCCCCTCGATCTAAATACCCCAAAAGTTGTAATCCTGATCCAAATTTGGCAATTTATAGTGCACTTAACGGAAACCCAGTCCTCAGGCTGCCCAGCCCGGGGAGTGTTTGAAATTCAAATCCCAAGCTTGTGGCTCTAGCCCATCTCTCAGGTGAACGTGCTTCAAGAAGGATTTTTTCCACTCTGCTGTGTGCTGGTGCTCCCAGTGCTAAACCCTTCTAGGCAGCAGTGGAATTTTATTCCCCCCACCTTCTAGCCCTCTTGAATGCTTAAAATTCTATGTTTTGTTAAGTGTGTATAAAAATGCATCTCTGCAGCCCCTTATACAGCCAGGTGTTTTGCTTTATGTGATCAGCACTGGGTAACTTCAGCAGCCTAAAGCGATCCAGACTTATCAGGCTGTTAGTACCAATCACTGAGAAGCCTGGCTTTGCTAGGAATAGAGCTTTTGACTGAGTATGTCCATCTTTTATTTAGCTTCCCCGCCCCCCTGCAGTGAACCCCGGCTCTTTTCAGGCCTGATTAATTAGTAACCACTGAGCACACGATGACGCATGTTCCTGCTGTCCTAGCAAGTGCCAGGTAGTTTGGCCGGGGAGTGGGGATGTGTGTTGTACTGCGGAGGGGAGAGGGAAGCTAGCAAGGGAAGGAGCTAAGGGCAGCTCAGATGTAATGATCACATGTTCGTGAGAGGATGAATCCTAGAAAGGGCATCTCTCTCTGTCTCTGCCTGCTCCCCCTCCCGCCCCCTCGTGCTGTGCTAGTGCTGAGATAATTGTACAGAATCCAACCGCCTGAAAAGTGAAAGAGAAGTCAGTTGCTACGGCGAGCAGGCGAAGGGCTCCTAAATGAACAAGCGCTGAGGACGAGGGGACTGCTGGGCAGCATGGAATAGGTTCCGGCGTCTGGATTGTTTTCTGCAGCTCCTCTGTGGACTGTGCAGGTTAAACTTAGCCAGCGGTGCCCTTTGCCTGCAGTGTTGTGTTGCGGATCTGGCAGCTCTGCTGCTTTTAACCATTTTTTTCCCCTGGCACCTGGGTGGGGGGTGTGTGGAAGAGGAGGGGGTGGTGGTGGTTGAGTTTAGCAGCAGTTTAAAAAAAACAGAACAAAAGGTTTTGAGCAGGGAGAAAAATGAAGCCTGGGACTGAAATTCAGATGGGTGAGAGAAATAACTTCTCTTCCTATCCCCTCCCCCCCTCTTCTTTGCAGAAAAAAGCAGAAGCGGCCCACAGGATCCTGGAAGGATTGGGCCCCCAAGTGGAACTGGTAAGTCATGTCTCACAATATGGGGATTTGGAGGGCAGCCAACTTCGGAGAGGTCTTGGAGACCAGTGCACCATCCTGTGTGTGTGTGTGTGTGTGTGTGTGTGTGTGTGTGTGTGTAAGCCATAAGAAGGAAGTGTTCTGCTGGCCAGAACATGTCAGTGGTATGCACCAAAGGAGGAAGCAAAGCGGATAGGATGAATAATCTCACGCGCGCGCGCACACACACGTGCACACACACACACCCCATGTAGTTGTGTTCTGGGAGCTGTAGCCTGTTTTCCCTGCTTCTACCTCAGACGAAGGCAGAATGGCGGGAGGGACTTACCCCAAACTTCATTGATGTCTGACACTGCCATTGTGAATCCGTGATGCTAATGTTTTCCTCCACCACGTTCCTGGTACTATGCATTCAGCACCTCAGTGGCTGGTGAAAATCAGGATGCCGTGTGTGGACGATCTCATTGTGGGTCCCCCTCCCCAGCGCAGTTATAATAGGATCGCATGGGGGAGGGGGGAGGAGAGGTGTCAGAAGAGCATGTTCCAGGGGTGCTAGTTCTAGATTGGAATGACCTGTCAGCAGTAATTATGTGAAATTGTAAGAGTCCAGTTCCAAGTCTCTCTCAGCTGCATGTCGTACTTGTGGGAGCAGTGAAAATTCAATCAGCGTTATCCATGGTTGCTGTCAAATTTCAACTGTCCCCTCCTATCTACCCAACACACCCTGCTCTGTCTCCAGCAAATGCAAGTGACTGTATGATTCCTGAGCTGAAGGTGAAAACAGCTCATTGCAGGGCACTGTTTTGGGGCTTCCCAGGGGAACTCCCTCAACACTATACAAAGGGAGCAGCTGGGTGTGGGGAGGATTGAGTCCTGTATCACGCTGAGCACCCTTAGCAAGATGCTGAGAACCCTTAGCACCTACTGACTGCAGCCTTGCACAGACCAGTACTTTTAGGTAAAGGGGTGTGTGTGTGTGTGGGTGTGTGTGTGTGTGTGTGTGTGTGTGTTGGAATCTGCCGGATGACTAGCCCTTGGGAAGATGGGGGCAGAGGGAGCTGTCCTTGCCAGTTTTTTAATTCAGAAGTATTTGGGGTAGCATGGCGTTAATCTCGTGTGTGTGTGTGTAATATATATATATATATATATACACAGAAGGTGTCGCAAGGAAGCTATTGTAGTCCCCAGGGAGTTAATCCCTTCAGAGTCTCTTTCTGCTTCTCAGGTTGGCTGTGTCAGGGCTCAGTGCTGGTCCTTTAAATGTGGTGTGTTTAAATAATAAATAAATGGCACCGGGTGGTGATTACTGGGGCCAAGCCTGTCTCTCTGTCCCAGCGTAATCACTGTCCGTTCCAGCCCCACTTCTGAGGGGGGCATGGAAACCTGGCCTGTATGGACATGCTGCAGAACGGGGCTTATGTTCTTTTCCCATCCCCCACTCTCTGCCGTGTTGTGATTAGCACAACAGGGCCCCAGCCACGCGAAGGGCCCTTGAGAAGCTACTGGGCCCCAAGAAAGGATGTTCATACGCAGCTACTCTTCTGTATCAGGAAGGAAATTACCTCAGGAAGGAGGTCGGAGCTTTCCATGCCTGCCTCGCTTGGTATTCCTCCTCTTTAGAAGCCCAGGTGATATAGGCACATGCAACAGTCCTAGGTGACCCTCAAACCTGAGAGTCTCTTGTGCCGCTCTGGGTCCCTTGGAGCCAGTTGCATGAGAAAGGGCTGCAGAATTTTCCTGAGTTCACTTGAAATACAGCTGCGAGAATTGCTCCTGGCTTCTCTGTGGGCATGGCGGTCTCACTAATATTTGTTCAAGAGTGCTCTGGTTACTACAGTCAAACAGAGGTGGTGACAGATAAACGTCTGCTTGATCAGAAGGCAGCTTGCCAGATGCTGATTGCTCAAAACAAGAGGTCACGGAGGAAATTGGTTAATCAAAACTGAGAGAGGCAGGAGGTCATACAAAACCTCGGATTGCAATCTGGGGCTGAGGGGAACATCCCGATAGCGTTAAGGTGTTAATGGCAGGGTTGAATCTAGAGCTCCACCTCCTCAAGGTAGCGATTGTTTTTGTTTCCCATCCTGGTGAGCAGACAGATGAACGTTGCAGTGCATTGGAGCTTTCATTTGACTTCATTTTCAAAAGGGTATCACTATAGCCAAGTCTCCCATAACAAATGTAACTGTCTTCTCGTTTTTTCAAGTGGATGTTCTCCAGAAGGAATAGGCTGTGCTCATCTTACTTTAGGGAAATGCTGATTTGGATCTGTCACACTTACTTGCTTCTCTGTCCAATTTGGTATTTACAAAGTCTCTTTCTGTGGGCTGTTTATGGCCGCAAGGAAAGACCAAGTTTGCTCAACCAGTGCACAATTAATTCTGAAGCATTTTACTGTTGGTGATCACCGATGAGATTATTGTATTTCTTATGGAGGGGGATGTATCTCTTTGTTTGATTGTGGGGATAGATTTAGGGTGATGTGGATATTGGGCAGATGAAAGTTTCTAGCCTATGAGCGTATAATAAGTGATGTGTTGAACTTGATGTTGGGGTTTTAGAGTTCCATATTTCTTAATGTTTGGGTTTCTTTTCAAGTGCTGTGTGGAATGGCATGTCATTAACTCAAAGCAACCTAAACTGTTAGTTAACAAAAAAAAATTGTGGATACAGTGTTGTTGTAGCTGTGTTGGTTGCAGGATACTAGAGAGACAAGATGGGTGAGGTAATAAGATATTCGATAGTGTCTCAAGTTTTCCTTATGGCAGTATAAGAAAAAGCAGCAGAAGTTGGTGACATTAATCAAACTGATGTATTTGCAAGGTTGTGTGTGCACTTGAATATATCCTAACCCATAAGCAGCCGAACCACCATTCCTCCCTCCCCTTCCAGCAGGAACTGGTGTTTACGTGCCTCATCAAACCCTTGTTGGTTCAATTTCAGTTTACCCAATCACACTGAAGAAAGGCATTTTCATTTATCAATATGTTTGCTCGCCCTTCGTTCCAGTCCCCATACAGGAGCTCATGGCAGAAGTGCGCTGTAAAGTCGCTCCAGCATTCCTGCAAAGAGAGCCCCTCCAGTGCGATGGTTGATCAGGAGGGACATGCTGATGGGATGCGACAGAGTCACCACTTGGGTTTTTCTCTTCCCAGTGCAGGCATTGATTCTAAGGATGGACTTACCCTCTCGAAGTTTCCTGGACTGAGTAGGACAGATGCCTGTTTCCCCTGCAGCTTTCCAAACTTGAATTAGTCAGCAGGCTCTTTGCCTGCACTTCAACAAGCAGATTTGGGTGGGTTAGTGTTAGAAATGTGCACTGGGGAAGGGAAGCTGCTGTTAACCTGGCTCCTGACTGGGTCATACCTGTTTTGTCTTGTAAGCCCTTGCGTTGCCAATCCTTGTAGCACATACATTGCCTGGGATACAGTTGTAGTCTGTTGCATTTCTGCATCATGACGTAGACCACCAGTACTGCCCCCAGCTTCAGTGAACTTCATTCCATTACGGGTCTGACTGCATCGAGATTGCTTTCCATGTTGTTACCATGGAAAACTGTGACGTGAGCCTGATGCCTTCCATAGCACAGGTGCAGTCAGCATGTTAGCGCCAAGATGCTATGACAGTGGGCACGTTTAAAAGAGTATGAAGTGTGATCCTCTAGCTGTCTCCTGCTTGCTGATCTATAGGGATTATTATTTTTCAATTTTACAAAATTTTTGTGTCTTTGCCCTCCTGGTGATATGATAATATGTGAGTTGTATTGACTCTGCCATGTGATTACAGAGCAGATGTGGAGGTCAACCTTTAAAAGAAGGGACAGGAACTTAAGAATGGCCATTCTGGGTCAGATCAATGGTCCATCTGGCTCACTATCCTGCTTGTGATAGTGGCCAGTGCCAGATGCTTCTGGCCTTCAGAGGTTTCGGGACAGCCAGAGCATGAGGTGGTGTCGCTGATCATCTTGGCTAATAGCCAGTGATGGACCTGACCTCCATGAATTTATCTAGTTCTTTTTTGAACCCAATTATACTTTTGGTCTTCACAATATCCCCTGACAAGGAGTTCCACAGGTTGACTGTGCATTGCATGAAGAAGTACTTCCTTTTGTTTGCTTACACCTGCTGCCTATTAATTTCATTGGGTGACCCATAGTCCTTGTGTCATGTGACCCGGTAAATAACACTTCCCTGTTCACTTTCTCCACCCCAGTCATGAGTGTATAGACTGCTGTCACACCCTCATTAGCTGTCTCTTTTCTAAACTGATCAGTCCCAGTCTTTTTAACCTCTCCTTCTCGGGAAGCTGTTCCATCCCCCTCATCTTTCTTGTTGCCCTTCTCTACACCTTTTCCAATTTTAATGCATCTCTTTTGAGATGGGGAAACCAGAACTGCACACAGTATTGAAGGTGGGGGCATACCACGGATTTATATAATGGCTTTATGATGGTTTCTGTTTTATTCATCTACCCCTTTCCTAATCGTTCCTAACATTCTGGGAGATGTTTTGACTGCCGCTGCACTGGAGCGGATGTTTTCAGAAAACTCTCCACAATGACTCCAAGATCTTTTTCTTGAGAGGTAACAGCTAATTTTGACCCATCGTTTTCTATGTATAGTTGGGATTAAGTTTTACAATGTGTATTACTTTGCACTTATCAGCACTGAATTTCATCGGCCATTTTGTTGCCCTATCATCCAGTTTATTTAGATCCCTTTGTAACTCTTCACAGTCTGCTTTGGACTTGCCTATCTTGAGTAATTTTGTATCATCTGCAAACTTTGCCAGCTCACTGTTCACCTCCTTTTTCAGACCATGTATGAATATTTTGAACAGCACAGGTTCCAGTACAGATCTTTTTGGGAACCCACTATTTACCTCTCTCCATTGTGAAAACTGATAATTTATTGTTGCCTTTTATTTCCTATCCTTTAGCCAGTTAATGATCCATAAGAGAACCATCTCTCGTATCCCATGACAGCTTACTTTGAATAAGAGACTCCTTTCAAAGGCTTTCTGACAGTCCAAGTACACTATATTGACTGGGTCACCCTTGTCTACATGTCTGTTGACACCCTCAAAGAATTCTAATAGATTAGTGAAGTATGATTTCCCTTTACAAAATGTGTGATTCGTCCTCAACATATTGTATTTATCTAAGTGTCTGATAATTTTGTTCTTTACTATAGTTTCAAGCAATTTGACTGATACTGCCAAGATCGCATCTGGAGCCTTTTTTAAAAAAAAGGCTTTGTTAGCTCCTTAAATCGTCCTCTGTACCAGATGACGTGAACGATAGGTTACATACCACAGTTAGTAGTTCTGCAGTTTCAAATTTGAGTTTCTTCAGAACTCTTGGGTGAATACCATCTGGTCCTGGTGACTTATTACTGTTTAATTTTTCTATTTGTTCCAAAATCACCTCTATTGACACCTCAATCTGGGACAATTCCTCAGATTCATTACCTAAAAAGAAAGGCCCACATCTCCCCCACATTCTCTGCAGTGAAGACCAACGCAAAGAATTCATTTAGCTTCTCCGCAATGGCCTTGTCTTCCTTGAGTGCTCCTCTAGCCCTCAACCATCGAGGGGTCATGTTTCTGCTTCCGATGTACTTAAAATTTTTTTTTTTGGTCTTAGTTTTTGAGGGGTTTTTTTTGCTAGTTGTTCTTCAATTCTCTTCTGGCTTACCTTATTATACGTTTACACTTAACTTGCCAGAGTTTATGCTCCTTTCTATTTTCCTCACTAGGATTTGATTTCCAGTTTTTAAAGGATGCCACTTTGCTTCTGAACTGTCTTTTATTCTCCTGTTTAGCTATGGTGAGTTTTTTATGGTTGTCTTACTGTTTTGTTTTTTTATTTGGCGTATACGTTTAGTACAGGGGCTGGATCTTTGAAAAACAAGCTTCTAGGACAGATAGTAGTAGTAGTAGCCTACTATAGACTGAAAAGGTCCATTGGATGGGTGTGGCAAGGTCTTAGATGCTGAAAAATCGTTGAGAGAGAGACACGCTGAGCCGATAGAACAGCCATTAGCCCAAGCCTTTCAAAGGCTGTGGGATGAGGAATCTGATAAACACAGGGCAAACCAGTCTTTTATCTCTTTGTCATGGCTCTTTTCATTGGTTTAATGTGAAACAAAATTACAGTCAACCCTCAGTTTAACCTCCATTACCATGGAGAGTGAACATGGCGGGTTTGTATTTAACCATGTTCAGAATACAGACTTCGACCATAAGCTATCCATCATGAGCACTCCTGGCTGTTTGACCACGCTTTGCCACAGATGTTAAATCAGATGGTTTAGTGAAACTTTATGGATAAATTGCCTGCACAGTTGGATAGTGTTTCTGTGGTTAGACAGAGATTGTGTTCACCAGTTGCTTTTTGTGGCTGGGCGATGGTTGGCTTTATTAACACAGTGTGGGGTGTGCTCACAGACCCTTATCTTTAGAATTAGCCCAGTGACTAGACATGTTGATTTGGTTATGATCCTGAATTCATGATGGTCTCTTTTGGTACTTGGGCTGCGTCTTGGTGCCATTCTCCAGCAATCTCTGGTGCACCAGTGGCTCTTGTGGCTTTCCCTGTTTCTCCTTCACGTTCTCTCGGCTGCCTGCTTGGGTACCAACTGGTTTATAAATGGTGTAAAACTGATTTATTTTTTTTTATGAAAAAAAAATCTTGTGTGCCAGCGTTTCTTATTCTTTCCGCTTGGCCGGTGTAATTTAGCTCCCTGGCTGAGATCCCCTCTGCGCCTCCCCTCCCCCCGCAGAAAGAAGTATCCTGTGCAGTGCATCATATGCTGTGGTGTACAAAGCACAGAACAGCCGCTCTTTTAACAAGACCAGTCCAGAGCAGAGAGGCCTGCCCTGTGGCCCAGGGCTTGGCACAGCCCTTCAGGTGGGGCAGGAAGGTAAGCAACAAAGGAAGAGTTTAAAAAAAAAAAAACAACCCACCTTGATCTGGGGAGGGTGGTAACTTTGTTATGGTGCCACACCCATTTACACCAGCTGGCTGTGTCATCTGCAAATGCTATCAGCCTCCACTGCTCTCTTATGGTCTCCCAGGGGCACATTTTGCTTCCTCTCCTGGCTTCTTCATCTCAGACTTGTCCCCAGGGCCTTTTGTCTTTATAATTCCAAATGGATACAAGGGCTCTCTTTCCCATAGTCACCTATTCCCAACCAATAAAAGCTCCATGTCTCATTCCAGTGGCTCTGGGCTAGGTGAGATGCCCTGAGCAACCAGAGGCAGGATGAGGGCTAAGGAGCAGGGTCAGCGTGGTGTGAGAGTGCTTGGAGCTGTTCCCACCACTCAAGGCTAATCAGGGCTGCCGGGTGCGGGAGGCTGGATGTCTTGTCCTGTGTCTCATCATCAGCTGCTCTCGTCTTAAAAAAAAAAAAAAAAAAAAAAAAAAAAAGGAAGATTCAAGGCCTATTCTGTCTGGTGCTGAGAACCCAAAGCTCCCAGGAAAATCAGACCTAATCCTGAAACGGGGAGGAGTTTGTAATGGCATTCCTTATTTTTGGCGTTTCAGCCAAGTCCTAAAAGCAGAGCATTCCCCTGGGGTGGTGGGACTGTGCAGCTGAGATGACTCTAGGGCGCAGGGTGCTGAGGTCTGGCAGCTGCTGGTGATCTGGGCAAAGGTTGAAGGATTTTCGATACGTTTTGGTCCCATCAGGAGTTTGGCCTGAGCTGATCCAATGGAAGGAAATGCTGAGAAGAGGCCATTTGGATCGATTGCTTTAAGGCGGAGATGCGCATCAGCCAGAAATCCCAGTTCTGACCTCTCTGAAATTTTGGGGAAGTTGGATTCCAGATCTGGACTGGACAGTCTGGGCCCAGCTCTAGTCAAAGTCAGCAAGCGTCTGCTGGGGTGTGGTATGACCAGAACTTTGTGATAAATGTATTTCATGCCCCTAAGCCAGGGCTTTCATCATCTCAGAAAGATTTACCCATGTCCCTTATCTGGGAAAGGCCCACATGCACTCATGCCTTACTCACTAGTGCACAGTTAATCTAGGTTATGCCTCCGGCATGACCATGAATAGCCATGGTGCGACTTCGGTGACTCCCCGTCCATGGATGACAGGTGGCAGTGCTTGACATGACCATTAATCCCGAAGGCATAGGATTTAGTGACTGACTACATGCCATCCTGCAAGAGCTCCTTCCCTCCCAGAATCTCTAAGCACTTTATACACGCTAATGGATGAAGGGTTAGGGGTCACCTCTGGAGGAGGTGGCAAGTCCTCATCCCACTGATAGAGAAACTGAGGCACAGCAGTTAAGCAGTTTGCCCAAGGTTGCAGTGTGGGTGAGAGAGAGCCAGGAATAGGACACAGATCTCCTGACTCACCACTGCGTGATCTAATCACTAGGCAGTGCAAGGACGGGTGGCCCAGTGGGTAGGGCTCTAGCTTGGAACTTGACACCTGGGTTCGGTTCCCTTTTCTGGCACGGATTTCCTGTGTGACCCTGGATTGAGTCACTTAGTGTCTGTGTGCATCAGTTCCCCATTGGTAACACGGGGAGAACAGCACTGCCCTGCCTCCCATGGGTGTTGTGAGGATAAGTACATTAAAGATTGACGTGCTCCGATCCAATGGTGATAATCCCGAGACGGACCAAATCCCAATGCAGTTGGAACCCGAGGGCTCTGTCTGTCTTTTGAGTGGCACCAGCATCTGACCCTCCCTGTGGCTGGCTCCCTCGGAGGCTAAGGCAGCTTTCCTTGAGTAGACAGAACAATTTGCAGCACACACTGTTTTTCCCCCCGCCCCTTTCTCCTATCCTCCCCCGTGTCATATGTTCCAAGGTGCACTGCATTTTCGGTAAGTGAATAACACTCAGCTCCCCCCACCTCCCCGTGCTGTGCTGTATGGTGTTTATATGGATTACAGAGCAAATTGCTTGTTCTTAGCCAGCTCAGTTGAGTGCTGCCTGCCTCCCACGGGCTGATCTTGGATGCCCGCTGACTCAAGCCGCATTGCTGTGTGTTTGGGAAGAAGCAGCACCTCCTGTATGAAAGGAGAGGAACAGAATGGGGCGGGGGGCCGTGAGAGATGGCACTGAGCCCAGAGCATTGGAGCAGAATGGACTACGCTGGCGTATCTCTCTAGGAGCTGAAAGTCCACGCTGATACAGTAGCATTTCTGACAGGTTGAAGTTTCTAAATGTCAGACTGTACATTTATGCCTTCATTTTTCTTGTTTATTTCAGCCATTATACAACCAGCCTTCAGACACCAGGCAGTACCATGAAAATATTAAAATGTAAGTATGTGGCAATGAAGTCTATTTGAAATGTCAGGTTATGCATTAGGCTGGAGCAGAAGAGATGCTCGCCTGCCCCCAGATCCCATTTTCCATTAAGGCTGAAAAGAAATCGTGTGTACCCTTTTAGTGATATTGTGTTCCTGCCATTGGTACCCAGAGCATTCAAACGTCTTAAAAAGTACATCAGTCAGGAAGAGCAGAGTTTGTGGGATGGTAAAGGTACCATTCGATTTGTGTGGCGAGGAGTGGGGTGGGGGGGAAACTTGGCTGTCTCCGGGGGGAGGGAGTTTTAAATGAGTTGGTTAAGGAGGATGGCGGCGTGGTGCATTTTATATACGGGAGAATGTATTTTTAAAAAGGATGAATGGGGGCAGAAGTTGGAGAGCCCAGGTGGCGTCAGTGGCTGCTCGGAACCTCTTTGGCCAGCTGAGGAAAGCTGCGCTAGGAGGAAACGGATCCTCTGCAAGCAAGATTTGGAAACCGTGCTCTGCTGCTTAGCCATTGCAAAGGGGGAGAGCGAATGTGTAATGCTAGTCCCTAAGTTCACCCTGCTTCCCTCAGGTGTGTAATACGACCCAGGAGAGGACTGGGAAGAGCTTCATCTCAAATTTACAAAAGTAAGAGATCAGCTCAGATCCTCTTGAATTGATGGCCAGGTTACACCCTTGGACGAGCAAGTGTGGTTGAAACTTGGCAGAATGGGGGAGGGGAAAAGGAAGTATCTGTACTGAGCACCATGTCAGAGTATTATTTGTAGCTTTTCAAGAGCCTGCACTCCTTAATCACCTTTCTAACCTTCCTGTGCTGTTGAGTCTGACTGTGTGGATTCTTCTTTGAGCTCCCTTGTCTGATTGACAGCCTCAAGTCCAGGTATATTTCAGAATGAAATGTAAGTGCAGTTTTGTTTGACACATGCTGAGGTATGAAATTTCATAAACTGTCAACTTTTTTTAATGTGTTTTCGGGAAGGATAGATTGAAGGGAAAAGTTGGACATTATTTTAAAGTGTCTCTTCTGTCAATAGGAAAGGGTACTTGTGGCACCTTAGAGACTAACAAATTTATTTGAGCATAAGCTTTCGTGAGCTACAGCTCACTTCATCGGATGCATTCAGTGGAAAATTCTGTCAATGAGGCTGTAATGAATGTTTAATAACAGATTATTACAAAGATATTTACCAAGTTTTAATAATCCTGTTGTCAATTACTTATCTTTTAAACATCAATAAATGATTTGATAAACAATTGATATTTAGTGACTACATTGAGTTACTACAGATTGAATATAACATAAACTTCTAGATTTATCAATTGAAATTAAAAAGGTTCACATGTGGTCTAACAGTTCTTGTCTGGGTTGGTTCTATACAGATGATTACTTTCAAATCACCCAGTTGTGCCGACGTGGGATACACCTGTTCTAGTACCGAGCATACCAGCCATTTCCTAATATTCTGTGGCTTTCAGTGGAATGTTAATAAACGCCAGGCGAGTTGAAGTAAAGGAGTTAGCATAGAGCTTCTTTCTTATTACAGGATTCAGGATGTAGTTAAATGTGCTATGAACTGACCTGATTTCTAGGCATTTAATTGGTGTTCATTTCTGTGGTATCCATAAAGGGAAAGGATTGTCCAGTGGGGAGAATGGTAGTCTGGGAATCAGGAGACCCAGGTTCAAGTCCCTTTTCCATCACAGATTTCCTGCATGACCGTAGGCAACTCACTTAAGGTAAAATGTCCAAAAGCACCTAAGTGGTTTAGGAGCTGAGGCCCCATTGAGTTTTTGCCTTTCTGTACCTCAGCTCTCCATCTGTGAAATGGGGATGATAGCACTGCCCTGCCTCACACGGGTGCTGTGAGGATCAATGTGTGGCGTTCAGACTCTGTGAGAATGGGGACATACAAGTGCCCTAGACAAAGAGTAGCAAAATGCTTCAGAGGCATTAACAAATGAAGCACCCCCCCGGAATAGGGAAATATTATCCCTATTTCTCCGGTGCGGAAATTGAGGCACAGAAATTAAGTGCCTGAGGTCAGATCAGAAGTCGGTGGTAACTCAGGATCAGAACTCATGTTTCTTAACTAAAAAGCTATCCTTTCTCTCCTTGATTTTAAGTTGCAGAGTAGCAGCCATGTTAGTCTTTATTCGCAAAAAGAAAAGGAGTACTTGTGGCACCTTAGAGACTAACAAATTTATTTAAGCATAAGCTTTCGGATGAAGTGAGCTGTAGCTCACAAAAACTTATGCTCAAATAAATTTGTTAGTCTCTAAGGTGCCACAAGAACTCCTTTTGATTTTAAGTGTTACTCTGGATTTCTTTACTTAGTTTAGCCTCTTCTCCAATGATTGAGAAGTCTTGGCTGCCTTCAGCAGCTTTCAGAAACATGGATTATCTTTAGATCTCAGATTTTGTACAAACATAGTTAATTTTTCAAGTTCACGTTTGCTTACCCTCACCTTCTGCCTAAATAGCTTCACTTCTGACTTTTGCACCCAAAGATTAATTTCCAGAATGATGGATCCATGCATACGTTGTCAATCACAGCCCATTCGTATTGACCAAGAGCATCCCTACTGATTAAGTGGGATCAGAAAACGTGTGGCTTTGATAATGCGTTTACCTCTGTTGATCATCACTCAAGCTTGGCAAGCATTGCCAGAACCCTTCTGCAAGTACTCACTTGGATTTTTAGGTGTCTGTGCTGTGGCTTGTTCTCCAGTCGGTTCACGTTAAGCAAATGTTCTGGCCATTGGGTTTAATGAGCAGGGGGATTTGCAAAGGAAACTCTTTGCCATGAGTGAACACAAATGGTTAAAGCCACAGGTACTGATGCTCAAAGTGAAAGGTTTTTTTACCAACATCCAGTTGGGGAACAGGAAGAATTCTGTGGGATATACCTGACCAGTGACAATGGATGGGCAGCTGGAATTTTGAATTGTATGCCCCCAGCACACTGCATTCAACTGGGGAGTTATTAAAATGTAAGGAAATGGATGCGTGCTCATGGATGTTCCAGGGGAAGGAAAAGAGGCTGTATTTCTCAGATGAATTACACATTGGGAATTATTTATGTGGCTGTAATTCCTGTTCATAATTTTCCTCTGGCGTTCAGGTGTTGGGAAGTACAAAGCAGCAAAAGGAGAATAAAATGCTAGGGAAGGATCCTTCGCAGGAAGGATGCTGCTACCTGGGGGTCTGTATTCTCTGAAAGTTCACCTAGGGCTATATAGCTTAGCAGAGATCCATTCTGCAATGGGATGTTGTTGCTTATTTTGGGAATGAAGTATTAAGCTATATCCAGCAATGAGCTCCATGCAGGCAGATCCCTGTACCTGTTCAGAGCTTATCACAGGTCCAGAATGTCACTTTCTTTCTGATAGATATGTTGCATCAGATTCAGTGTTCTTATTGGTTTTCGCTTTGCTTTGCTTTGCCACCATTTAAACATGATTGTCTCGAGCCTATGGAAAGCTGTATCAAACAGCGTATCTAAAGTGACACTGTCAAATTGATAGCTAGTCAATTGTGAAAAGAATGGGTTAAAAGTAGTTCCAGATATTACACCTGCCCCTAAGTCTCCCTGCCAATTTCTGTGCGTTTACAATCCCATTTTCTTAGTATTTAAATGATTTTCCCTCCCCTCTTGCTTTGTAACAGACCCACACAAACAGGGGTAACTAACTAGCTGCCTGTACAGGGGAACAGTGAAACTGATGATTAAATACAAAGTGCTGTCAAATACACAGAATTGAACACTGAAAAGAGAGAAAATGGTGTTCTCTGATCTTTCGTTCCTAGTCATCTTAGAGATTACTTATAGCCATAGTGGGTAATATATTTCCAGGTAGCAGTGTACAGGTTTTGCTGTTACTGTGTTTTTTTTTTTTAAACATTAATGGTGTCCTTTAATGAGGGTTTTTTTATTATGGGTTTGATTGTCCTGCCCCCAAAACTTACTGTGTTATGATAAGCAAAAGGAGACCTTAAGGCAGGCAAGTAGGTTTGGGGTTTATGCTCATAGTGATTTGGTTCTGCAAAAATCTGGAAAATAAACCTTAACATTTAAATTAAAAACATCAATCCCCTCCTTTCTGGCCTATCACAGAAACCTCCCAATTAGCCATTTCAGCTGGTTATCAAAGCCAGTGAATGCACTCTTGGATCTAGGTCAGCATAAGGACCTGAAGCCCTCTCTGTTCCAAATGCAGTCTTTTTAACAGTGGTCCCATCTGGAAGGTCTTGTTTTCTAGATTGTCTTGGTTTACATATTTGCTTTGTTACCTGTTGTTGAATGTGCAAGGAAATTGGCAGGTCACAATCCTCCCATTGTTTCTGTGCCCCAGCCTGGAGTTAAGGGATGTAAAACCAAGGCCTCAAACCCACTCCTGGTACTAATGATCCCAGGACACTTTTTGCAAGAAGAGAGCATGTTAAGCCACAGCATCTTGACCAGATTCATTTTGATGCTGGTATCCTGGCGATGGCTCTCTTGCTGTTTTGGTTGGAGACCTTCTTCTTCTTCCTTCCCCACTCCTCTTAAAATTGGTGTGTAGTTTTGCTAACAAATAACAGCTGCCATCTTCCACCCCAGAGGTGGCTGAATTACAGTGGGAGGTGAAGTGATCCTCACAGAAGAGTCCTCAGGGAGACGTCTTCAGGATGAAGGACAGGATAGAGTTGGAAGGTAGCATTACAAAGGTACAACAGTTTCCCTCAGACTGAAGTACAATGGGGTTATCTAGTCCTGTGAATAATTTCACTTTAAGTAGAGGTTTGCTGTAACCAGAGCTACAGCTAGCCTATGCTGGGAAATAATCTGGGATGACCATTCTCCTGAACTATCAACAGGATTTCACTATAAACTAGTTCTGCTGTGTTAAACACAGAAGGACACCCTGTGTAACAAGTTTCATGCCCGGCCCTGCAAGGACAGTCTAGCACTTTTTTCTCTAAATATGCAGATGGTTTTTAATTTATAGTGATTCTTTTTTTGCTTGCAATTGGACAAGTTCTGTTGTCAGTTACGCTCCTCCTACTCCATGGAAGCCAATGTTTTGCAGAGGGGTAAAACAAAAAGCAGGATTCCCCCTTTACCCCCCCCCCCAAAATTTGTGCTTCTCTATAGTAGTGTTCTTTGGATGCCAACACTTGTTTAATTCTTACTGTTTGGTTTGCTTCCTGATTGGGGCTTTTCACTTATGTTAATAAAACAGACTTGATAGTTCTACCCTTCTTAAAATGTTACCAGTGTCTTTTTATTTTCCTGAAGCTTGGTGTTGGGTCTTTTCCTTTGTACAGTGAACGTTAATTTCATGCCAGTGTTCGCAATTTCAAAAGCTTTTAAGTCTTATTTAACTGCTTTGCCATGTTCTGTTCCCCTTCTGCTTGGGTCCATTTTGGTTCACCTATATATCAGACTTTCGAGCAAAGACAGTTAATTTTGTGTGCTACATCTGCTGTGAGGTCTAAGGCACTGTCAAGCAGGTTATGCCTAAGACTTGTGACCTACCTCAGAAATCTTTACAAGCTGCTGGGAGGGAATGTCCTTCAGGTGCTAAATATCTGATTTGTTAAAGGAAAATACCTGCTGCTCTGTCAATGGGAAAGGAGAAGTAAAAGCGCAATAAAAATTAAAATAGCCCCATTTTAATGAGATCCTCTGCAGAGGCTTTTCCCACTGGCTCCTCAGCAATTTGGCACTAGCGATTATTTTCGTCATTTTAAAACACAACATTGACAGCTCAATTTTACTACACAGTGCTGACAGTCTTCTTCACAACATCCTGTCGGCCCGGAAGGCTATTTGAAGGCTATTTAAAAGGTCCTGAATCGAGGCTTGGGGAAAAGAGAGCCCAGAAATTAGTGACTCCATATACAATGGGCTTCAGAACAATCTTCTCATTCCTTGCTTCAGACATTGCTGAAACAAGGCAGCAAACCTACTGGAGACCTAATTCTGCAGTAATCGCATGCAATCTCATCTGTGTTGGTTCTTTCTAATGTAGCTTTGTGCCAGATTTAACCTCCTGTAGCACCTTTGCAATATTCTCTGACTCCTAGCACCAAAGGATTTAACTACAAGATATCCACACCAGGAGGATCAATTACCTGCTGTCCGCTGGGGGAACCTTTACCTTTACTACAGTAGACTCCCACCAGTCAGTCAGGAAAAACAGCCCACCACCACTTTTCCCCTGAAGGACCAAGTTTATATCATGGTTTGCATAAAGGGCTCCGTAGTTTGGAGCAAAATATCAGCCCCCCCCCCCATTCAAGGCTTTTTCATCCCCTTTCTTTCCCGTGTGCTTGTACTAGTGCAGAAGTATTAGCTTGTGATGAATTATTCAATGATGGAGAATCACATTTCAGCCCCCAGCTTGTTGTTCCTACCAAGCCTGGTGCTTACTCTTTATGGAATACTTTGAACAGGCCAGCACTGAAACAAACAGCATGGGCTTCAGGAGAAGACAAAGTGGGGTAATGCCGGGGTGTCTTTTATGGCTGGAAAGGCTGCTGCTGAAGAACTACAGGAAGGGTTGCACTTGATTTTTGTCTTCAGCCCAAAGGTGCAAAAAGAACCTAAATTAAATCTCCCAGGACACCAGGCATGGAGAGAACAGCTGCCAAAGCAAGTTATTCAAGCATGTTCAACATTAAAAAAAGGATTGGATACCAGGCTGGGGCATAAACATTGTGTGGCATGCAGGGAGTTGCACTCGGGAACCTCCGAGGGCCCTGACACCCGTAATACCAATCTGCCTGTTATGGCATTCCCTCATCGCCACGGACCACAGTAATGCCAAACGCAGCGTATAAACTTCCAGGAGGATTAGTGGTTCAAGCCCTTTTCTGCTATTCACAGATAAAAGCTGTGATAACTTGGGACCTCTGCAGCCAAGTGCACTTTGTATCTGCAAGGATGTGATTCAAAAAATGGTGATGTGATTGGCAACCCACTTACAGTATCTTTCCCTTGACTAGCGTCACTGGGCGCAAACAGTACCTATAGCACATGGAATGCATTACAAGTGCCTTACAGCAACTCCAGAGAGATTTGCCTCTGTCGTTTCAGGCTCCTGTTTTATTTTGTCATTAATGGTGATAATAACACTGTTAACTTAGTGGGGCCTAAGTGCCCTGGAATAAATTAATAGGAAAACGGACACTCTGGATAATGGAACCTTTTCTTCCCTCTCCCCTCACAAGGGATTCTGAATGTTTTACGTGGAGCGTTGCTTCCCCACTTCATTGCGGTTAAGGGCTGTGATGTGACCGTGGGTAAATAGGGATATACCCTGCTAATATGGTCCCATCTCGGAGCAGGGGCAAGGAAATAGATGAGTGGGATGCTACATGCAACCTGTAATGCACCTTCTGCCCTCTCTGATACATTTGATCAAGCGTCACTCACACCTTTGTAGGTATAAAGGTAGCCTGTTTCCGCACTCTGCCCTCTAAGCATGTGAGCTGGGGCGTGGTAAGCTACACAAAGTACTGGCACTGCGTCTGATGTGACTGGGTACCAAAAGGAACTGGGACAGCAGCAGAAACACAAGCCAGCAGGAAGCAAACCAGCCTTTTCTTTACATACAAGCTATTCCCTTTTCCTTGGCTGCTGGTTAGTTTCAATCTCTGAGCGTCTCAGTCTTGCAGCGTGGATTCCAATGATTGAAGACCCCCAGACTCCCTGGTTTGTTCAGCTCAAGTCGTAATCCGGCTTCTGCCTTTGTCCCTGGGCTCTACAACAAATGTCACTGTATAATCAGGCTGCAGCAGTTAATTCACCCTTACTGCCATACATCTTGGCAGGCTTGATCCCTACCTCTGTTTATACTGACTATTTGATGAAAAGGATTCCTGTGTAATTAAACACCTGAGATTAGTTTTGATGAAATAACAAAAATCCTTTGTCTCTTGTGCTGGCTCAAACTTCTGTGCAGGCAGATTTGGCCAGATCTGTATAGTACCTCAGACTTGTGATAAGAATTACAGCTACGCACAGGAGTTTTGGGGCGGGGGTGTGGGGGATGCGCGCACAAAATGTGTTAAGGTTACAACCTGGTTGACTCTAGCCAAGTAATTCATGTGGGCTCTGGCCAAATAACTCAAAAGTCAGGCTGATGGATTCCCTCCTCCATTGTGAAAGCCCAAAATGAAAACAACCGCATGTCAAGCGGGTTAAGGTGAAAGTATCCACTTTAACTGAGTTTCTTTGCTGCCCTTGGTTTGCCTAGAGAGCGAGAGGTGGGGTTTTGTTTTGTTTTTAAATTATAGTACTTAGTGATTATGGGACCAGTTCTGGAACACTTACTCATGCATACAAGTAATCACATTGAAATCAGTGGGGCTACCTGGGTGAGGAAGGATTACTTGTGAGAAAAGGCTGCAGAACTGGGCCTTAAATTATGGGTGCTTTGAATCCTGCTTTTTTTTTTATATATAGGTGATGGTTCCAGCCCCAACCTCATTCATGATTAAAACCATGCATTTTTATTTATTTAACATCCGTTTCCTCCTCCATCCCTCAGACCAAGTAGGCACAGGTGGAATGAGACTGTTACAGACTCTCTGCACTTTCTCCCCTTGGCTTTGTCGTCTTGGTAGAATCTGCTTGGCAGCAGGCTGGGCAATATCTGATTTCAGACCAGGCCATCAGTACCGGTGTCTATTCCAGGGGTGGCCAGCCTGAGCCTGAGAAGGAGCCAGAATTTACCAATGTACTTTGCCAAAGAGCCACGGTAACGTGTCAGCAGCCCCACCCCCGCTCCCAGTGCTTCCCACCAGGCGGCAGCCCTGCTAGTCAGTGCCTCTCCCTCCCTGCACCTCCCGATCAGCTGTTTTGTGGCATGCAGGAGGTTCAGGGGGGAGGGCACGGCAGGGGAGGGGGTGGGAAGTGGTGGAGTGGGGGCAGGGCCTGTGACAGAGCCAGGGGATGAGCAGTGAGCACCCCTCCCCCCCCCGCCCGGCACAGTGGAAAGTTGGCGCCTGTAGCTCCAGCCCCAGAGTCGGTGCCTGTACAAGGAGCCGCATATTAACTTCTGAAGAACCACATGTGGCTCCAGAGCCACAGGTTGGCCACCCCTAGTATTTTCCAAGCAAGAAATCCCATGCAATTCAGTCAGCTGGCACCCTTTTCCCCCTAGAAGAGGGGCGCCCGGACTTTGTGACACAGAGAGCTGTGCCTGGCTTTCACTTCTAAAGATACCCATGCTGTAAAATACAGCATTGCACTCCTGCATAGTGTTTGCTTGGGCTCCTGTCCTCCTCAAGAGCCAAATGGAAAGGACTTCTTATTTGAGTTCACCAGCAGTAAAAACAAAAAAAACCCCAAGAGGTTCGCAGAGCGATTTGAGATGAATAATAGGCTTGGGCTCTGGCGTATCTCAGGTCAGGAATCTCTGGGCTCTACTTCCATCCCATAAGCCCAAGGGTAGCCGTAAGCTGTGTTTTAAACACTCCCTGCCTCAGAGGCTGAGCATATGGCATAGCTGCAAATTTCACATCCCTTGCCTTGATTTTCCCCCCCTTTTTCTCCTGGTTCTGAAGCAGACTCTGGAGACAGCTGCATTTCTAGGGATCTCAAGTACCTCCCTACCTTGCTTCACAATCAGCCAGCTTTTCGGAGGAGACTGAGTAGTGAACTAATTGTGAGCTAACCTCTGTACAAATCACTCTAACGGATCTCTTTCCAGCACATCTGCAGCTCAGAATCCAAGTAAAGTTTTTGGCATGGTTCCCTGTTTTCAATCCATAGCACAGCTTTCAAAATTAACTCTCAAGATTAGCTTCATCCGTTTATTTTTTCAATCACTTTGAATTCTCCAGATCTTTAAGACCCCAGGGACTGAAGACATAGTTCCTGAGGATTGATGCCCCTGAAGGGGATGGTGTATTGCGGCGACGACCTTGCTAAAGTGCTGCTACAAGTACTGTGTGCCTCTCCAGCTGTTACAGAGGACAGCCTTTACCTTCTCCGGCTGCGCAGTGGGAATTTTGGTTTGCCCTGGGAGCAGAACATGTGCTCCTCAGACATGTGCTCTGAATTAACCTCCCTGCAAATGGTTTCTAAGTAACAGCGGTGTGTGTAGCAAGATAAACTGTGAAGCATATTTATATTTAGCAAGATCGTACTAACCTTTGCAGGCTTGACCTTAACAGGAAAGGTAAAGCAGCACACACATTTTAGAGTATATTTAAAAAAACCAAACAAACACAACCCTTCCGTTAGCTGATTATTTCAGCCCTAATAATGATAAACATGCACTTGCTTTCAAGACATTTCCAGGCTTTACAGCTGCAGAGTGATTAAGCCTTTGCCTACATGAGTATTCTCAAGGTCAGACATCATGCAAAACTCAAGACTACTCATCAGCTGCGTAAGAGCTTCTAAATTTCCTCATTTATTCTCCTATGTGCTGATGAGTTTCAAGGCAGCAGCAGGCAGCTTCAGAACTCCTGTCTTGCTCTTGGTTTGCCTTGTGAAGGAGGAGTATTGATTAGCTGTGTTGTCTGGTCCAGAAGTGGAGGGTGAGACTTAGGAGCCCCTCCTCCCGCTTTCAATCTCTTTGAGTGCTGCAGCTCGCTTGCTGCGGGGTGTATAAATAGCAGAGAGCTGCAGAACTTCTCCTTTGGCCTTCCGACTTCACAGGTGTGAGGCAAAGCTTAAAGGGATATTCTTCTGTGGAAATGGATTTCCATGCTTACCTTTAAATTGATACCAGTGAGCCCAATCCTGTCATCAGTGACAGTTGTAACTCCCATTGACTTCCCCATTGGAGGATGAATCGGGCCCCTCAGTGATTAAAACTGAAATAGCGTTAGCAATCTAGAGCCTGTTTTACCCCTGCGTTTACTCCAGTTTTATGTCAGTGGAGCTCTGCTGATTTAGTGCAGTTGTGCTACCTGACATTGGACTGGTGAGTCAAGCCCCCGAATGCTTTTTCCATGGTTTGTGCTGCTTGGAAGCTGAAGATGTGTTGAGTTTTCATTTGCCTTCTTGTGTTTGAGGTTTAGTATTCACGTTTTCACCCTTTTCTCTGTAACCAGGGAACGTAGAAATAAAATGTTGTTGGTTTTTAATTAAAGCTGAAGTGCTCACCATCACCTGACTCGGAGAGCTGGGGCTTGACGAAAAGCAGCAAATGTCCTCAGACTTGTGATAAAATCATCAGAGTTGGCAACACTGTGTTTTCAGATGACCTGTTTCCACTGGAATTTGAAAATAATGGGAATGTGTTTCTGGGGATTAGGTTCCTATCAAAGCTTGTTCACACACAAATCCAGATTGTGACAGTGCCTCTTTAAAAATAAAATGTTATCTGCTGTAGCATCACATTGCGCTGGAATATAGAGACGAAAGCACATCCTGACAGTTGGGGTGAACAGAGGTTAATTCCAGTGTTCTGAATGGATCTGGCTCAGCAGCGCCAGTGAGAAGCCAAGAATTTCTTCAGAGGACTTGGGAGAGAAGGCTCGGGGGGAAAGGGGGGGTGGAGCAGTGAAGGAACTTTCTGCCTGGAAGGTCTGATATTTTGCAGGCCTTGATATTATATTGGATCTGGCTGCATTTCGTCTTCATCTACCAGAGCTGCAGTATTCCAGAGAGGAAACATGGCCTAGTGGATGAAGCACAGGACAATAAGTCCTGGGTCCCGGTCTCTGACTCTTTCCGTGACCCACTGCATGATAGTGGGCAAAGTCATTTCACCTCATGCCTCAGTTTCTCCATTTTTTAAAAGTGGGAGAGAATACTTTATCTTCCTCATAGGTGGATGGTGAGGGTTAAGTCAACAGTTAGCTGCAAAACACTTTGATGGAACATGCTGCAGAAATTTAGATGAAGCACAACAGGATTGTGTGATCCAGTGGAGAAAAGCCTCCGTCAGTGATGTTGGTTAAATAGGTCGAATGCAAGGGTGAGCAAACTTTTTGGCCTGAGGGCCACATCTGGGTATGAAAATTGTATGGTGGGCCATGAATGCTCACGAAATTGGGGTTGGGATGCGGGGGGGGGGAAAGAGGGCTCTGGCTGGGGGTGTGGGCTCTGGGCGGGGGATGAGGAGTTTGGGGTGAGGGTGTTCTGGGCTGGGACCGAGGGGTTTGGAGGGCAGAAGGAGGATCAGGGCTGGGGGGCAGGGGGTTGGGGCACAGGAGGAGGTCAGGGATGCAGGTTCTGGGTGATGCTTAAGTCAAGCAATCCCCTCTCTGGCTCCTATGCGGAAGTGGGGCCAGGCGGCTCTGCGCACTGCCCTGTCTGCAGGTGCTGCCCCTGCAGCTCCCATTGGCCGTGGTTCCTGGCCAATGGGAGCTGCGGGAGCGGCACTTGGGCTAGGGGCAGAGTGCGGAGCCCCCTGGCTGCCCCTACGCGAAGGAGCCAGAAGGGGGAAAATACCACTGCTTCTGGGAGCCACATGGAGTTGGGCAAGCCCCCTACCCCGCTCTCTGGCTGAAGCACCAGAGCGGGACAAGCCCCAGACCCCGTCCCTGTCCCTGGCGGGAGCTTGAGGGCCAGATTAAAACATCTGGAGGGCCAGATGCAGCCCTCGGACTGTAGTTTGCCCACCTCTGGTCTAATGGGTTGGGCTCTGATCATTGCAATGAAGATTGGAATAACAGTGGGTCCTTTGCAAACATACAGTCAAAAAGAGTGATCCCCTCTCCTCCCCAAAAAACAGCCCCTCTGGCATAATTTTTTTTTTTGTGATCAACACTGTCCATATATATATATATATGCACATATAATCATCATCCTAATAAAAAGGGCACCGTTTGATATGCAGGCCCTGGTTCAAAAAATAATTCTAGATCCAGGCAGTTGTCTTCAGGGACACACAAGCCTTATGCTAATATTTGACATTGGTATTCATTATGTTAACGTTATCGCGGCCCATAATTGGACGTGCATGGTGGTTTCAGGCTGAGTGTTTTACTTTCAGAAGGCTCAAGCTGGGGATGCTTGACTCTAATTCAGGCAGTTAGCTGCTGTTTCCTATTTGAACAAGGAGGTTGCAGATGCCACTTGCAAGCGCTACCTTGGAAATCCAATTCTATTTTTACATCAAAGCGATCAAGGTGAAGTCGGAGAGAATGACAATGTGGTGCGGCTTAACTGGAGCTCTGGGATCCAGCATTCCTTTGGCACCGCTGGTAACTAAGTAAGAGGGGAAAACAGAATAGAACATTATTACTCAGACCCACTGTGCATTCCAAAGGGATAGCACAGTTCTCTTGTGAGTTGGAATTCACCTTTAAGTCATTTGGCTTTTTGCTTCATAACCCTCCTTCCCCAAATACACTGCCTGGAATAACTGATGGTTTTTGCATTTGAGAGAAGAACATCAATATTTTCTTCCTCAAAATAGAGGATTTCCAAAGCAGCATGTGGTTTTGTGACACAAGTCAGAGTTGTGTGCATCCTGCTGGGTAATCAAAGCAGAGCCCAATGGGATAAGCACGGTCAAAGGCTGCTGGGAACAAGAGGAGGATCTTGACCCATGTCCCATTATTATTTGGTTAGCATTTTGCAGGCAGGTTTAAGAATAGCCCCTGCTCCAAAGAGCTTACTGTCTAGGGAGAGAACCTATAAATGTCAGGAGAGGAATTCAGAAGCAGCCAAAGCAAATGTGGGTGACTGAACGGCGAAGGGTAGAATGTGTCTTGTTAGGGCCCTGTGCGCTGTTGGAGTGGGGAGGCAGTTAGCATCATCCCTTCTTCTCCAGAAAGTAAATCCAACTGTATATACTCTTTGTATAAAGGTGACCTCCTCCTTTTTTATCCATCCATGATCCATCCATCCATCCCTTTTTCTGGCTGGCTAGCTCTTTAGCTGCTCCCTGTGTTTTGGAGAAATGCTGCTTAGAAGGATCCAGTGTCTACAATGCAGCTCCTGCAGGAGGGCCAGATGATGCCCGGTTATTGCCGAGGCAGGGGCGCGAGGGCACAGTGTGTATCTTGGGTCCCCAAGGGGCTGTAGATCTCTTTGAAAACGAAGTCCATCCACTCTGCTTCTCTGTTTTGTATTTTTTTCCGGTCAAGGGACATGGGGAGGGGCAGAGGGAGGGAGAGCCAGACTGAGAACACTTGGGTGTATTTCATTTTGGGAACTCCTGGATGGGTGGGAAAGATTCTTTTTAGGCCCCTGATAGTAATTACACACCATGCAGCTCTGCTTTAATTGGGATCAAAGGCTTCTTTGCAGACACACACTCGCAGCTGATCTTTGCTCTTTGCCAAGAGTTTGTATTGCAATAACGACTGGCAGTGCGAATGTGTGTTTGAAACAGTTCAGCACTTGGGTTCAGCCAATATTTCACAGGCTTCTGCGAGCCCCTCAGCTCTTCATCCTTGGGAGTGGGGACTTTTTCTTTTCTACATGGTATTTTGGACCCCTTAAAAAGAAGGGGGGGGCAGAGACGTGTCTGGCTGAAAGTGCGGATTGGTTTTATCCATATGGGTTACTTTATCCCTTATAGCTGCTGCTGAGGTCCTGATCCTGCATGGCGCTC
Source organism: Dermochelys coriacea (assembly GCF_009764565.3). Lineage (NCBI taxonomy): Eukaryota > Metazoa > Chordata > Testudines > Dermochelyidae > Dermochelys > Dermochelys coriacea. Next base: position 23,934,006 of record NC_050082.1, read on the forward strand.
AGTAGCTCCTGCAAGATGCTGAGCTCACTCAATTGATTTGCTTGCTCCTTTGCAGGACAGGGTTCCCCAGGGAGTAAAAGGGGTGGGAGATTTCCTTGCATCCAGGATTCCCTTGAAACCATCACTTCAGACCTGCCACTTCTGATCATTTGGATCCTGTAGGTAGGAAATTGAGCCCACTGTGTGTGTGTTGCCTAGTCAGGCATGCGTTCCAGGCAGCTCTGCCTTCCCTAAGCTGGGAAGGTGGCTGTCCTAAAGTTCTCTTTGAGGGGTAAGTGGAGAGGCAGCGTGGTCCTGTTGGTTTGAGTCCTGGGCTGGAAACAAGGAACTCTTGAGGGTTCTAATCCCAGTTGTGCCACTGGCTTGCTGTATGACCCTAGGAAAGTCACTTTACCTCTCTGTGTAGAGAAGTTGCATTGAGCTGTAATTACATCCATATGTCTCCGGCAGCCCCCTCTGTCTCTGCAGAACTGCAGCATTCCAGAAAAAGCAAATCAAGCCAAGAGTAAAGAAAACTTCCGCAATGTGAAAAGTTGCAGCACTGTCTGTCTGCAGCCAGCAGTAACCCCAGCTCTCGGGTCCTGATGCAGCTAGGTGCTTTAGCTCATGCCTAACGTTAACCAGTGAAATAAATGAGTTATTCATATGCTGAAAGTTGGGCACATGCTTAAGTACCTTCCTGAGCTGGGACCTAAGAGAGGCGTCAGCTGCCGACTCAGTCCTGCCGAAGCCGAACCCGGCGATTTAAACGTCAGCATTGCTCTCCTTTGTTTCTGAGCGTTGTAGCAGAAACATCCCATTGCCCTGTAATTGCGGCATAGCTCCCATAGAGCGCTACTGTATTTTTTTTTCCTACTCTCACCTCTGTTTCTGTTTTTCCAGCTGTAAACCGCGTCTTAACATTTCATTGTACCATAGGGGTGCTGTGTAGTTAATGCTTTGAGGCAGAATCGTGGGAGTGGGGACTGTAGGCACTAATATGCCATTACTGTTACGTGGCTATCTTTCATTCGTCACTTGGGAAATGAAGGGTCTGGTTCTCCAGCATGCACTATACTGGCTAGTGCTTGCTTCCGGTACTGGTGCTATTGACATAACGTAGAGCGTTTGGCATCTGTTGGACTACTTGTGGTAGTGAGCGGTAAGCTTAGTCGCAGAGGTCAGGAGGATTAAGGGAACTGGTGAAGTTAGTTAGAATCTGTGGCCCTGATCCTGGAAACACATCAGTGAGTAAAGTTACACATGTGTAAATGTTGGTAGGGTCAGGCACTGGGATGACGGGACTAACCCCAGGTGAAGTGCGTACTGCAAGGCAAACAATGCAGCTTATCAAAGGAGCATTCGAAAAGACTTTGGCCAGCGTAGCAGAACTGCAGGGAATGCCTCAGTTTTGCTCCAGAGTGATGGTAAGGGCCACATGTGCCGTGTTGTTGTAGGTACCACATCCACCGCTCTGAGGTTGCGTCATTTCAACGGGAAGGTAGAAATTGTTGCATGGTGTTGAAAACAGAAGAGGTGTGCAGGACTTCGCATTTTAATGGACTGTTATGTTTTCCCCCCTTTTCTCCACTGTAGAAACCAGGCAATGCGGAAGAAGTTAATTTTGTACTTTAAGAGGAGAAATCATGCTCGTAAACAGTGGGTAAGTGCAGTTCCTAAGTCTTATTTTATATGTGCATAACAGATGCAAAGAAGACTCCATGTTTAGCTCTTGTACATAGAAAACAAAAGGAGAGATCCCAGCTCAGAAAGGTTGGTATTTAGCATGTTACCTGTTGCTTTTTTTTCCTTCTTGTAGGATCCTCTGTCTTCCATGCTGTAGCAGCCTCCATTATAAAAGTAACTTGTATGCAACTAACCCAGGGCCTGATTCTACGGTTCGGCAGTACCTTACTCCACAAATATCCCATTCACAGGAAAGGCGAATAGCCTCTTGGTTTATCCATAGTGGAGTCCATCGTTGATTTCAATGGGACTGTTTGTGGAGTACATTTCTACTCAGTGTAAATAATCGAGTCTTGAGAGAAGAGTGAAGCTTATATTGACTCCACAGCAGACAAATAGTATGAAGATTAATCTCATTCTTTCCAGCTGACCACAGAATTACGTTTTAGGAATTTGTGGTTTAAAACAAAACAAAACACAGCCCCGTCCAATTCTGTTGCAAGAAAAGCTGTCTAAGAGTGAACTGCAAACACTTTTCATGGAAGTTACTCTTCGTTATGTAACAGAAAAGACATGGGTTTTATGATGAGATTTTGAAGGGACCTGGTCAGATGGTTATACACCTAAACTTCTGATTTTATTCAACATTGCCTCTGGAAAGTAACCGAATGACCCCATTGTGATGCTCCATGGTCGCTGGAAAATGAAACCTAGAAACAAAAGTAAAACTGACCAGTCTATTATCCATTGTCCAAACTAGGTGAAATGCTAAAAGTAAACAAACAGCCCAGATTTGGAAGCACAAATCAGATTGTAAACAATTTTTGTTTTAATAATCTAAATTATTATTAGTCTCACAGGTGAGGCATGTATTTTTTTTCCATGTCAGCTATATGTTGCAATGGACTTTCATGTTAGACTATTTAGAAACTCAGACTTCGATATAGACACTACTGAGCTGCCCTCTGTGGGGAAGCCTGAAATGTTGGATTTAGCTTCTGATGTGGAAGGGTTAGCAGGTTTTGTTAATTTCCGTGCGAGTGGAAGTTTGCATGAACCTGGGAGGGATAGTTAGGAAAGCTTTGAACAATGCACATCGGGGAAGTGGTATTAAAGCTGTGACTGTAAAAGCCACGCTTGGAGGGGCTGTTCCTGGAGATGTATCGGAGCCAGCGATCAAAGCATGGCTGTTACTGCCAGTGAATAAGGGCGCGTGCTTTTTCTTTTCTGTGTTTTTAAAAAACCTTTTGAGATGCCCCAGGATGTGCATTCCAAAGGGATAGCACAGTTCTCTTGTGAGTTGGAATTCACCTTTAAGTCATTTGGCTTTTTGCTTCATAACCCTCCTTCCCCAAATACACTGCCTGGAATAACTGATGGTTTTTGCATTTGAGAGAAGAACATCAATATTTTCTTCCTCAAAATAGAGGATTTCCAAAGCAGCATGTGGTTTTGTTGAAGCACAGAGGAACTAAGCAGGGTTGTTTCTGGTACTGTATGTGATACCCTCCATTGTACTAAATCTTGAATAGGTTGCTCTGTTGTAAGTAGCGAGGAGGTGGAGGGGCAGTTTCATTTGACTGCAACTGCATGGGACCCAAAATGTGGCTTGCAGAAAAATGGCCTACTATGAAGAATCAGTAAATTTCTGCCACCCGGTTTGTTCCGTTGAATGGGGATTTTTCAATTTAGGGGGAGGCATATTGCTTGTTTTTGTAGAATAGACAGTATACTGAAGTTGCAAAGTGAATGCATTTGCTATTTCTCTTTGCAAAATGGGCACATCTAGCTGCCTATTTCATAGAGCAGACACTCTTTAAAAAAAGAAATGAAAAGCACTTGTCTATTCTGGAACATTTCCATTCATCCATCTCTCTCTCTCTCTGATACATATGCTTCTTTTAATATATCACCGTTAGACAAATTGCATGATGTGGACATAGTTCTACATTAGATACTGACTGCGTTTGCCTGGTGCAGCCAGGGATTGGATGGCTCAGGGGACTGGTAAAGGGGTACATCATTTACCACTCAGACACTGGTTTTAATCTGGTCTGTTTTGCTAGTGACTGAACTATGTCATCAGGATATCAGCAGGGTGGCCTAGTGGATGCATCCCTGGACTTGGCCTCAGCTGACCTGGGTTCTATTCCTGGCTCTCCCACTGACCTGCTGGGTGACTGTGGGCCAGTTGTTTTGCCTCTCAGGCCTGGTCTACACCTGGAATGTAGGTCAACCGAGGTATGTTGCTCAGGAGGTGAATTTACTACAGCGATGGGAGCAGCCCCTCTGTTGCTGTAGGAATCTCCTATGCGACAGCAGCCTAGCTGCTGTGTTACTGCAGTGCTGATAGTGTAGACACAGCCAGCGTAAGCTCCCTCCCACACACGTTCTTGCACAACAGACGAGTGCAGCGGTTCTCAATCCAAGTCTCGTGTTAGATTGCTGAAGCCCAGGGACGAAGCCCGAGATTCCACTGCCTGGGACCAAAGCCTGAGCCGCACTACCCAGGGCCAAAGCTGAAGCACCATGGCTTCAGCCCTAGGTGGGAGGGCTCAGGTTACAGGCCCCCCGCCTGGGGCTGAGGCCTTGGCCTTCGGCTTTGCTCCCCACCTCAGGGTGGCAGGACTCAAGCAGGCTCAGACTTCGGTCCTCCCTCCTGGGGTCATGTAGTAATTTTCGTTGTCAGAAGGGGGTCACGGTGCCGTGACATTTGAGAATCCCTGAGTCAGTGCATTGGGATCTTTAATGGCCACTAGCGGTGCAGGGTGTGCATTTGTGTATCGCACAGAGGAGATTGGAGGTTATGGGAGAAGTAAGGTTGCCTAGAGCGGGTCAGGAATTTTTTGACAAGTCTTCTTTTTTGTGGGAAAATGCCAATTTGTCAAGGTCAAAACTGTGTCTGGCAACATCTCCGTTCTGATGAAAATTTCAGTGGGAAGGTGGATCAGGCCCAGAGTGGGTATGTGTGTGCATAAAAGAAAGAGAATGGCCAAAATAGCCCAGTGGCTAGAGTGCTCACCTGGAATAGGGAAGACCCAGGTTCAGATTCTGTTTTGGAGTATTCTGTTTGGTTAGAATGGTTGATGCTTTGTACAAAGTGGAACAGCGGGGAGATTTGACTCTAGTTTGGTGGCTAGAGCACTCACATGGGGTGCAGAAGACCCATATTCAATTCCCTGATTCAGAAAAGTCTCCATTTCCCTCCAGTGTGACCAAAAACTCTTTTAGTAACCGTGACATTTTTCATGAAGCGGAATGAATGTTTTCTGGGCAGCCCTCGTGGAGCATCAGCTGGGTGGGTGTCACAGGTTCCAAGTGTCCTGCATAATCCTGTTTGTTTTTCAGAAAAGGAAGCCTTTGCCTTCCTAAATTTGTGAGACTCAGAGCCTGGCCCTTTCTCTAGGGAAACCACAGACTGGCACACAGCAGCAGCAGCCAGCTGCATCCCAGCATTCAGGCCACTGCTCGCGAAACTTCATGGGCTGTTTTTAGCCTTTTCCCAAACACGGAGCTGTAAAAGCAGGAAAACGTGGCAGACTTTTTGGCAGCAGAAGGAACCTTGGAGCATGTCCTCATTTGCCTGCTTATTTTGAGTTGTTTGTTTATTTGCTGTCTGGCCCAGGTGGCCTCACTAGGAGAGGAGCGGCTGGGAAATCTCTGTGCTGCCGGGGTCTGTTCAGATTACCTGCCGCTTCTTGCCCATGACAGGAGATGTCACTGGGCTGGTTTCACAGGCTTTCGCTTTTTGCTCCAGTTCCCCCCTTTTCCTTAGTTCCCAGGTGAGCTGCTGTTGAAACCAAAAAACTCCCTAGGGGGGCAGGAAAATGTCCCTATGGGGGCAGGAAAGTCCCAATGCTGGGCTCTATTTTATGGGGTTCCTGCACCATGCTCAGGCTGCTGGAGAGGAGTGTCTGTGCTACATCAGCCCCGTGGGGGCACCATCACGGAGAGCGCCTCTGTTAGCAGCATGGGTGGGGTCAGGAGCAGAGCGCATGCTGGCTGTGCTTCAGTGTGGCCAGGAAAAATCCCACCATCTTGGTGAAGACAGTAGGAGAAGGAAGGGGAGAAATAGAGGGAAAGGGCAGCGGGGACAGAGAAACAGGAGAACAGAATGTCGGCTCTCTGCAGATGGACTCCTGATTAGCATCTTTGCTGGCCTCCAGCTGGATCTGCATTCAGCTAAACATGTCTTGCCTTTATCACATCCTTGCAACCAATAGTGTGTGGCGGGAAGCAAGGGATCCCGGGGACCATCCCACTTTGGGCTTTGCCTATTTCAGAGAGTGATGTGCCGCTTCAACCAGCTGGGACTGTCCCCTTCGAAAGCTGGGATGTGATGGACTGACGGGGTCTGGCCGTGGGACTGTGTCCCCGACAACCCAGCGACGGCATGTTTGTATTTCTCAGCTTTGGAAGGGCTGGCTTCCTTTTTAGATTTGGAAAAGCAGGTGGTCGTGCTTGAAGACACTCCCAGCACCACACACAGCAGGGCTTGGGTAGCCGTGCGGAATGTGTATGCCCGCGGCAAACCTGCCAGTCTGCATGAGACGTGATGGCCCCCGGAAAACGGAGACGTGTGGCAGATACAGGGTGTGTGTTAAGCCATTGTGCCCTGCATTATGTGGGTTGGCATTGCAGGCTGCTGGCCTGTCCCCTCAGCCCAGGAAGGAGTGAAGCCATGTCCAAGGTCTGGTTCAGGCCCTTTATTCTTTTTCTTCCACAGAAAACTAGTCCCTTTCCCCTAACCTGGCGGCGTCTGCAGGGGCCTTTTCCTTACAGGTTTGCACTCTGCAAGTCACATGCCTTAGAGCCATACCCTTCTCCAGGGCCTCCCACAGGAGCCAGCTGCTTCCTGTAGCTCTCCCCCCTCTTGAACTAGGATTCCCTGCCAGCGCCTGCCTGCTCCCGGCAGCTCTCCCCAGTTGGCCTACAAGCTGGCTTTTAGAATACCCTGATCCCTGGCAGATCTGTTTCGGCTGGGCGGGAGCTGATGTGTCACAGGTGAGGCTGGGCCCAGCTCCTCTTACAGGGCCAGCCACCCTGGGACAGCATCCTATCCTAATTGTGCAGCATTTTGAGAGAGAGTGTGGTTTGACAATGGGAATAGGAGCCAGAAAATCTGATATTGGTCTCCCAATGGGCCTGGAGTAAGCCAATGCCCCCGCCTCAATTCCACATCTGTGGAACAGGTATATTAATGATACTTCCTGACATCCCAAGAAATGTTGGATATTGCTAAGGGCTATACAAAGAGCTGATTACTGTTGTTCCCCCTTGAACTTCAGGGTCAATTTTTTGCTAGCCCCAGAAAATTTACTTGGGCTTTTATTTGTCTGAATCAAATCTGGTGCTCTAAAGACAAAACAGATACGGGGTTTTATTGTCGTATTATTCCATTACTTTAAATGACTAATAGGCTAGAAGTATTCCTTTCACAAGGAGTAAATCTGATTTGCATTAAATGCAAAGGTATGGGAAGAAGTTGATTATCAAATGCGGTTCAGATTTACTTCTTTCCAAAGGCAAATGGCCCAGCTGGGTTTTATATTGGTGCTACCCCTGGGGAATGTCGTCCTGTGATTTATCCTAACAAACCATACTCCCCTTCATTACTGCCTCACATTGCACTGAGCCACTGCTCTGAAAAGGGAATGCTGTCGTCTTTCAGATTCTTGCCAACTTTGCAGGTCGTCATTTGGATTATATGGCCTCCACCCCTCTCTCATTTTACACTTGGTCACTCCTTTCATAGATTCACTCAGCGTAACAGATCAAAAGAAGGCACTGAACACTAGACGAGAGCTCTCCTGAATACTGCATTTAAAGCAGCATAAGAACTGGAGCATAAAAACCCACTTGGCCTGAAACTTGGCAGCTTGAAAGCAAGTGATTTTGCTCAGGGATTGCGTGGGAATATATAGAAACATCAATAGCTTTCTGTCTGTTTCTCTGTCTTTCCCTCCCACATGGACACATCCCACGGATCCATGTTCTCCGATAAGTGACTCTTGGGAGGGAAGATGATGTGGGCTATAAACCTTTGGCAGTAACTGTAAATACAGAGGACCTACCGAATTTGGTCTCGCTTGTGCTATGGGCCAGTTCCTGCCCTGGGTGTGCATGGGAGCCCCGTGCTCACATCCAGGGACAGTATCTGGTCCACTGGGTTTTGTGTTTTTAGGCTGAGCTTTTCAAAAGGTCCTAGCTGCCCAGATCCCTCTGAAAGTCACTGACAGATGCACAACTGATTCCACCTTTCGAAGAGGCCAGCCAGAGGCAATGCTAAAGAGCACTGGAATAAACTGCTGCAGCTTAAAAGACAAAAGACCAAAGGCCTGTTAGAGCAGATGGTCACTACAGCCATAAAGAGAGGGCGGTGGTTCCACTGGTCTGAGAAGAGGAGAGTTTGGGCTTGAAAGTGCCCTGGGGGTTTCAGCATTCAGGGGCCAGGCATTGGGCTAGCTGCACCAGTGCAGGCAGGTCAAGCAGCTTCGCCTGCTTGTAGTAGCTGTCGGCTGAATCGGTGCAAACCACAGCTTTGCCTGTCTCCGCCAGGGCTTTGCATTGATGCATCAGCGTGGCATGTAGCCCCTGCTGTTTGCAAGGGAGGCAAATCCCCAGTGCAGACAAGGCCTTAGGAGCAGCTTGGGGACTGAGAAGGTGAAGTCAAAGCAGAGGTGGAGGAGGCCTTTGTGCATTGCTCCAGGTGCGAGGCTCCTCGGGAGTTTGACTGTCACCGTGGGCAGTGCAGCCGCTGGGGAGGATGGGGATGAGCAGCAGCTCTCTGGTAGGCTGGCAAGAAGCAAGGTGAGTAGCATGGAGGCTGAGAGGAGGAGTTGCAATGGGTTTTGGCCCTGCAAGTGGGGAGGAAAAGATAGCTCTTAGAGATGCTGGAGTTGCAGGGGTGGTGGCAGGGTTGGGCAGGGCAAAGGGGTTGACTCTAACCCTGCTTTCAGGCCTGGTTGACAGGGAGACTCACGGGATTGGGAAGTCAGTTCCTCTTGGCTATCCCTTTCCGTGCTAGAGACCCTGCCATCTCAAATGCTTTACAGAACAGTGAATCCCAGACCTCTAGACATCAGCAATGACAAAGGCTGGCAGTGTTGGGACATCTAGGCCCAGATCCTCAAAGGTATTTGGGTGCTTAATTCCCATGGAAATCAGTGGGAGTTAAGTGCCAAGAACCTTTGAGGATCTGGGCTGTAGCCCGTCGAGGGCTACGTCTGCAGCTTGTAGAGCAGTCATACCCCAGCTGACGCTTGGGAGCCGCAAGTGGCTCTTTAATGTGTCTCCTGCGGCTCTGAGGCACATGATGTTAAAACACTGGGTGATCTAATTATTAACCAATCAGGATGCTTTTATTGTGTTGTTAAGCAGTTGTAGAATACTTGGTTGGTCATTTTGCTGTGCAAATTATATATATTGTGACAAAGCTCTGTCCTTGTCTCCGTGGATCCCGTGTTTCCTGGCGGATTTCGCTAGCCTCAGAGGCTCACTGTGACTCTCCACGTAACCCTTCTTTCTCTAGAGGCAAAGGTCACAGTCTACTGAGCCATTTTCATCATAAGCCGGCGAGGGAGGTGAGGAGAAGTTATCCTTCCTTGCACAGTCTCTGTTGTCTCCCAGTCTCAGTGATTAAACAGGGGGCAAAGGTGAGGGGAGGGGGAGCCCGGGCCCACCCTCTACTCCGGGCTCCAGCCCAGGGACCCTAATAGTATCAGCTATGGTAGCTGACCTTTTAGAAACATGACATGTACAATTCCCTGAGTTACTTCCCCCACAGCAGCCCTAACTTCCTCAAGCTCCACTTCACCCTTACCTCAGGGCCTCCTTCCTTGTGCCTGATATGGTGTACACTACTCAGCCTCTCCAACAGCACAACTTCCTCCCACAGCTCCTGACATGCACCCCCACCTGACTAACTGGGAGGCTTTTAACTAGTTTCAGCCAGTCCCTGATTGGCTTCAGATGTCCCAATCAACCTAGCATTCTCCCTGCCTTCTGGAAAGTTCTTAATTGGCACCAGGTGTCTTAATTGACCTGGAGCAGCTTCCATTTCACTTAACCTGGTATCAGGGATTTGTTTAGCCTGGAGCTAATAGATATATTTCCCACTACTTTTCTATAGCCATCTGGCCTTGCCCCGTCACAATATATACACAATAATAAATGAAACAACGAATTCACACTACAGTGGCTCTTTTGGGTCATGGTTATGGCTAATTTGGTTCCTGCACCAGTGAGGTCTGAGTATCACTGTCGCTGTGACAAGAGTTAATGGCAACTTTCTCCTGAATATTGTGGGGAAAGGACTTTAGGGGGATACAAAGGAGGCTGGGGTTTAGCTGAGCATTGTTGGCTTCCGTGCTACCAGCCACGTGGGAGATGCTACTGCTCAGGCCGCACTGGGGCAGCTCACCTGTTCTCGGGCTGCATGGTAAGGGGTTTGGAAATCAGGCTGAGGGTCCCACTCCGAGATTAGCTAATGGGTGGTGCAGGGAAGGGGCAATGCAGGCCAAGTCATTTTTTGTGCCAAGTGAAAATTGAATGTTTCGAAGCGCTGAAAACAGAGACGCTGAAACAGCAGAATCTGCAGCCAGTCAATTGGGCATTAGGGCTTGGATCCCCTTTCATTTCCCTGGGCCTGAGCACCTGGCCCAGCGGGGCCCTGGTGGCCCTCGCTCGTGCTAGGAGCTAGATCCTGCCTGAGGAGCTGCCGCTTCACTCCCGCTCCGGGCAAGTGGGAAGAGTCTCCATTAGTACGGTAGCCACCCTCCTGCTTCCCAAAATAAGTGCAGTTATCCGGGTCAGGGAAGTCCCCTGTTGAGTTATTAGTGTATTCATTATAGAGCACTGTAATTCGGCCTGGGCTTTTAGTGTACATCTGCACAACAATGAAACACCCAGGGCTGGCCTAGGTTGGCTGGCTTGGGCTTTGGGGCTGTAAAACTGCTGTGTAGATCCCGAACTCTGGGCTCCCACGAGGGGGGAAGGGTCCCAGAACCTGGACCCCAGCCACAACATCTACGCAGCATTCTTCGCCCCGTGAGCCGAAGTCAGCTGGCCTGGGCCAGCTGCAGCGCTGCCGTGGGGTCATTGTAGCCAGACACATCAAATGACAGAGTCCTGCCCTGGGGAGCCAGCTATCTGAATTAGGTGAACAGGTTCTGGAGTCCCAATCGTTGAATTTTTAAGTCACTTCATGCAGTTTCAAACTTGTCAGTGTCACACGCCCAACCCAGTTTCTAGACACAAGCTCTGCGTCCTTTTTGCTTCCCACCGTCATTGCTGGCAGTCGGGGTGCTGGAACTGAAATATTACTGATGATGTGAGGAGCAAAGCAGGTCACATCACTCCAAGTTTGGCCTTGGGGTAAGCAGGCACAGCTCCTGTTGATTCCAGTAGGAGATGGACTTGCTTACACCAGATCAGGATTACCTATTGCGAGGGACGCAGACTCTTCAGTGCAAGGCTGGTGCGTCAGTATGACTCGGGTTACATAGTGAGCACGCATTCACAGCACCGAGGTGCCATTTCTGACAATAACCAAAGCAAGTGGGGAGTGGGACCATAGGAAAAGAGCCCGGATTTGTCTCTGGATGACTTGGCTGCTCTCTCCTGCTTTGAAACTGCTTTACGACGGACACCGAAGTTGGACATGTCCAGTATAAATGACATCATCCATCTGCATGGCAAATGGCAACCCGCTCAAGATTTTGGGCCTGATCCACAGCGCAGTGAAGTTAATGGAGAGAGTCCCACTCACATCAAAAGCTTTCAATCAGGCCTTTTTCGAAGAAGAAAGTTATTGGATGAGAGTAAGACCTCTGGGGAAGTTGACAGCTGCATACTTTCCTCTCTGTGGGGCACAGCTGATGGAGAGGAGGTTGTATTTCTTTGAAATCTGGATTTGCGATGTGTTGGATGCCGTGACCAGGAGTGTGACTAATGAAAAAATCAGTTGCTGATAAGCTCTTTCCAAACTAGAGAACTCCATGACACAAGGGGGTGGGGGGATTTGGAGTTGGCCATTGAATTTTGGCAAAGTGACATCTGCTTTCACTTCCTAATTTTTGGCCTAGAGTGGATTAGTGTCACTCAGAATGAAACCTGAAAATCCCCACTGGCAAACCCGGTTGCCTTCACTTGGACCTGAGTTTCTTTGAACCCCAGCATGAAGGATGAAAGCATGAGCATTGGAAGGGCCTGTCTGGTTAGCTGGGGGAGTGCTCGGTTATGGCTGGGCTGCATTCTTGCCTTCCCCAGCCAAATATGGACGGCTCCACCCACTGCATGGCCAAGTATGATCTCCCTGAATCTTGGGTGTGGGTCTAGTGTGCAGCGCCAGCCGCTGCTCCTCGCTTGGCTCTTTCTGCAGGGAACAGGCATAACAGTGGGAATAAGCTGCAGTAAGTTACTGCCTCCCACCCAGAGAAGAGGGCAGAAGGGAATAAATTGTGTCTGAGGCCCAGTGCCCTCTGGGGGGGTGCTGCTTACACATGGTCCCTTTTCAGGTGTTGTTTTCGGGTGCTGCCTTAAAGATGTGACCTAGGCTTTAGCATGCAAGAGAGTATTATTCCCATGGCGGGAGGGGGTACCTTTTAATCAGAGTGAAACTTTAGCATTCGTTATGAGGGTAAAACCATAATCCTTGGGAGGTGCTTGGATATGGTAGTGATGGGCCCCTATGGGCAGGGGATGGCTGTGCCAGAACGAAGTTGCATGGAGTTGTTCTGGGTTTACACCAGTGTAACTTTGAGCAGAATCTGGCCTGCAGTCTTTGCAGAGCCATGTATGTCAATCAGCATCCCACTCCCCCTCCCTTGCACTTGGACTGTTCTGTTTCACTGTTAGCTTCTCTGGCTGCTCAGAAGGTGTGGTAACAGGCCTGAATGCCTTTGCTCTTACCTTGGTTTCCTGGTTAGGCGCTTTAGTGTTGCTAACAGGTTATTTTTAGTGTCCAGAGAAGGGCAGTCTTTTAAATTAAACCAATGGGAAGGAACAGAACTGTATGGGCTGAGCAGCAATGGACGCTACTTAAGCAAACCTTCCTGCATGCTGATGGAAGTTTGTGTGTGTGTGTGTGTGTGTGTGTGTGTGTGTGTGTACACACTGTAAAATGACCAGAGCCAGTAGGGAATGGGATGAACTATGTTTTCTGCATTTCCTAGGTTCTATCTATCCCATTAAACTTTATATCCCTAAAGGAAAGAATCAAATCATAGAATAATAGAACTGGAAGGGACCTCAAGAAGTCATCTAGGCCAGTCCCCTGCACTCAAGGCAGGCCTAAATATTATCTAGACCATCCTGACAGGTGTTTGTCCAACCTGCTCTTAAAAATCCCCAATGATGGAGATTCCACAACATCCCTAGGCAATTTATTCCAGTGCTTAAAACCACTCTGACAGTTAGGAAGTTTTTCCTAATGTCTCTTCTTCCAAGAGAATAAATGATCCTTAGACATTAGAGATGTAAAAGACCTACCAGTTATTGCTTGAGTCATTTAAAACTGGGCAGCGCAGGTGAGAATATAAAGTAAGGAAAAATAGTACGCTGGAGGCGAGAATCTAGCAGGTCTCTTTCATCTCCAACCTCTGAGATTCTCCACCCCCTGCTGGAACAGAACTTCTCCTGTTGGTCTGTTCTCTGATCAAGCCTGCTATCTGCTTGAATATATAAATGTCCTAAGGAGTCGGACTTCCATTGTGTCTTTTGGGAAACCCACCCTGCCATCAAATGAGACCTTGCTGAGAGTGGACAGGAAGCAGAATGCACAGAATCCCTGCTTGTAGAATAACTTTGTGTATCTACTATTGGTTGGATTTAGTTGTATGCTTAGGATGTCCTGCATGGGTTGACGGGGAATGTGCATGGAAGAATTGGTGGAGTTCTGGGGCAGTCTGGTCCCCCATGTCAGGTTTGGGGTATGGTGTGAGGCTGGGTTGAGATGTCTGCACTGACACGCCGAACGCTGAACACGCCTGGACTCAATTTTCCCCTGTGCCCGAATTCCACCTCCATGTTGTTTCTAACATATCACCACCTCTACTGAAGAATTGGTTGAGCTCTGTTCCACAATGCCCCTCCCTCTCTTACCACATCCCCTACTCTGGGTGGGGTGCTGGGGAAGGAGTCGTGTCCAGTTTAATGGGATAGATAAAACCTAGTCGTGCCAGTAGGGTGTTTCTGTCAGCCAGGGGAATTCTCCACTGGTCGTTTGTGGCTAGAGTTTGCACCACATGCGTGGCTCCGAGAATCCAGGGCTCCGCGCTCGTAGACAGCGCTTGAATTCACCAAAACCTCAGTTGACATTGGTGAAGGGCTTTGAAGGCTGAAAGCGTTGTACAGCAGTTGAGTGCGCTAATTATTAAAGAAAAACCACCAGCCATCACGAGAATCCAATTTCCCTCAGTGTTTCAGGTTGGGCTTCCAAAGAAATGGCCTCCAATTCTCAAAAGTGTGTGTGTGTGTGTGTGTGTGTGTGTGTGTGTGTGTGTGACTTCCACAGGGCATGGAAGCCTGCCAGCGCCTAGTGCTGACACTTCTAGTTTGCTCTTTCATGTCGGGATGCAAAAGGTTGACTCCGTTCCCTCAGGAACAGCTCTTATGGATTGTTTTTTTCCTCTCTGTTATATTTTTTTTTGTTTGTTTGTTTTTCTCCCCTTCTTCTCATCCTTTCTGATTGAGATGCACCAGGGCGTAGAAGGCTCAAGAAAAATCACCATAAAATCTTTGTGGCAGTAGCAGGACTTTGAGTATTGATCAGTTTTGGTAATATTGGGGTATTTTTTGAGATGCTCTAACTTACCCATGGGAGAAACCAGCCATATTCTGCTCCTTATCCCCCGGAGACTCTGTTTTGCAGCAGCTTTGGCACTGAAGTTTCATTAATCCTGCTGTGTTTACTCAAGTGCTGCTCTTCTCCACCTGGGAATTACTTGGAGGTACTTGTGGTTTGGGCGATTCTTTTCTGAAACAAAATGCTTCAGGCCTTGACTGTAATGCAGTTGAAATCTCATCTCTCTGTTTCCCTCGTGCCCCTTGTGTGTCTTGTCTGTTTAGGTTGCAGACTCTTCAGGGCTGGGACCACCTCTCGTGGGGCTGGCGCAAAGGGATTTCAATAGCCTTGGTGGGGGGGAGGTGTTTTAACAGTGCCTGCCCAATTGTTTGGGGTTTTTTTTGCTGGGGGGGGTGGTCTTTTGGTATGGCTTGTGTTTCCCAGATTAACAGGACTTAGGTGGGAAGGCTATGACAGATACGGAGGCAGCTGTGGGAGTGACTCGTGTAGTGGAAGACGCAATGAGGATGACTGGATGTGGAAGCTGTGGTATGTACATGATCCTGGAGGGGCGACCTGGATAAGACTTTTTTTCTGCATGAAATGCCATCTGATAGAGCTGATGGAGGAAAAGATCAGAGGTTTGGAGATGCAGGTGGAAAGTCTAGTTGAGTTTTGGAAGGGGTTTGAGCAGATGATGGAGCAAAGACATGAGGTATCTGAAGGGAAAAGCTCAGACTTACAGATGGAATCAGGGCTTGGGAATTTTGAGGAGAGACTGGGTGAGGAAAGTGGTCAGTGGAAGCATGTGACTAAAAGAACCAGGCAGAGGCAAAGACGGGCTAGTGAAGGAGAAATAGAGCTTAGGAACAGGTTTGCAGAGTGGGAAAATGAAGAAGGGGCTCAGCCGGTAGTCGCTGAAGGTGGAAGGGCAAGGAAGAAGAGGAGAGGCTAGTCCTATAGGAAAAGGGGAAGAGTCAAGGGAGACTACACCAAATATGAGCCCCAGGAGGATACAGGAGGATTATAAGAGAAAATAGGAATGTAAAGAACTTGCAGCTAGAGGGAGCAGGAGAGAGACTGGAGAATAGCACCGTCACCAGGAAAAGGCAGGTCTATGTGATCGGGGACTCTTTATTGAGAAGAATAGACAGGCCTGTAACTAGAGCTGATCCAGAGAATAGAAGGGTGTGCTGTCTTCCAAGTGCTAAGATACGGGATGTAGACCTGAGGTTGAAAAGGATCCTAAAGGGAGCGGGAAAGAATCCCCTAATTATCCTTCATGTGGGAACAAATGATGCGGCTAGATTCTCGCTGGAAAGTATTAAGGGAGACTATGCTAGGCTGGGGAAGACGCTAAAGGAAATAGAGACTCAGGTGATCTTTAGTGGGATTCTGCCTGTTCCTAGAGAAGGGCAACAAAGGTGTGACAAGATTATGACTGTCAACAGATGGCTTAGGCAGTGATGCTATAAGGAGGGCTTTGGGATGTATGGCCACTGAGAGGCATTCATGGACAGAGGACATTTCTCTCGGGATGGACTTCATCTGAGTAGGGAAGGAAATAGACTTCGAGGATGGAGGCTGGCACAACTGATAAAGAGAGCTTTAAACTAGGAATTTGGGGGAGATGGTTAGGAGATGTCCAGGTAATCTCCACGCCAGATTTTAGCATTGAGAGGGAAGAAGATGAAGTAAGAAAGGATACAGCCGTGGGTAGGAGAATGTATATAAGGAGCGAGGGCAGTGTGGATACTAGTCTAATAGGTTATACTGGCAGTAGAATGACTGTGCCTAATAGGGTACAAAATGTGAGCGAGGCCAAACAGCAAAAATTAAGATGTTTATACACCAATGCGAGGAGCCTAGGAAACAAAATGGAAGAACTAGAGCTACTGGTGCAGGAAGTGAAACCAGATGTTATAGGGATAACAGAAACATGGTGGAATAGTAGCCATGACTGGACTACAGGTATTGAAGGGTATGTGCTGTTTAGGAAAGACAGAAATAAAAATAAAGGTGGTGGAGTAGCATTGTATATCAATGATGAGGTAGAATGTAAAGAAATAAGAAGTGATGCAATGGATAAGACAGAGTCCGTCTGGGCAAAAATTACATTGGGGAAGATAACTAGTAGAGCCTCTCCTACAATAGTGCTTGGGGTGTGCTATAGACCACCAGGATCTAATTTGGATATGGATAGAGCCCTTTTTAATGTTTTTAATAAAGCTAATACTAATGGAAACTGCATGATCATGGGAGACTTTAACTTCCCAGATATAGACTGGAGGACCAGTGCTAGTAATAATAATAGGGCTCAGATTTTCCTAGATGTGATAGCTGATGGATTCCTTCATCAAGTAGTTGCTGAACCTACTAGAGGGGATGCCATTTTAGATTTAATTTTGGTGAGTAGCGAGGACCTCATAGAAGAAGTGGTTGTAGGGGATAATCTTGGTTTAAGTGATCATGAGCTAATTCAGTTCAAACTGAACGGAAGGATTAACAAAAATAAATCTGCAACTAGGGTTTTTGATTTCAAAAGGGCTAACTTTCAAAAATTAAGGAAATTAGTTAGGGAAGTGTATTGGACTGAAGAACTTACGGATCTAAAGGTAGAGGAGGCCTGGGATTACTTTAAATCAAAGCTGCAGAAGCTATCGGAAGCCTGTATCCCAAGAAAGGGGAAAAAATTCATAGGCAGGAGTTGTAGACCAAGCTGGATGAGCAAGCATCTTAGAGAGGTGATTAAGAAGAAGCAGAAAGCATACAGGGAGTGGAAGATGGGAGGGATCAGCAAAGAAAGCTACCTTATTGAGGTCAGAACATGTAGGGATAAAGTGAGACAGGCTAAAAGTCGAGTAGAGTTGGACCTTGCAAAGGGAATTAAAATTAATAGTAAAAGGTTCTATAGCTATATAAATAAGAAGAAAACTAAGAAAGAAGAAGTGGGGCCGCTAAACACTGAGGATGGAGTGGAAGTTAAAGATAATCTAGGCATGGCCCAATATCTAAACAAATACTTTGCCTCAGTCTTTAATAAGGCTAAAGAGGATCTTGGGGATAATGGTAGCACGACAAATGGGAATGAGGATATGGAGGTAAATATTACCATATCTGAGGTAGAAGCGAAACTCAAACAGCTTAATGGGACTAAATCGGGGGGCCCAGATAATCTTCATCCAAGAATATTAAAGGAATTAGCACCTGAAATTGCAAGCCCATTACCAAGAATTTTTAATGAATCTGTAAACTCAGAAGTTGTACCGAATGATTGGAGAATTGCTAATATAGTTCCTATTTTTAAGAAAGGGAAAAAAAAATGATCCGGGTAACTACAGGCCAGTTAGTTTGACATCTGTAGTATGCAAGGTCCTGGAAAAAATTTTGAAGGAGAAATTAGTTAAGGATATTGAAGTCAATGGTAAATGGGACAAAATACAACATGATTTTACAAAAGGTAGATCGTGCCAAACCAACCGTATGTCCTTCTTTGAGAAAGTAACAGATTTTTTAGACAAAGGAAATGCAGTGGATCTAATTTACCTAGATTTCAGTAAGGCATTTGATACCGTGCCACATGGGGAATTATTAGTTAAATTGAAAAAGATGGGGATCAATATGAACATCAAAAGGTGGATAAGGAATTGGTTAAAGGGGAGACTACAACGGGTCCTACTGAAAGGCGAACTGTCAGGCTGGAGGGAGGTTACCAGTTGAGTTCCTCCTTGCTGACCTTGGCACAAAAAGTGGGAGTGTGCTAACAAAGTTTGCAGATGATACAAAGCTGGGAGGTATTGCCAATTCAGAGAAGGGTCGGGATATTATACAGGAGGATCTGGATGACCTTGTAAACTGGAGTAATAGTAATAGGATGAAATGTAATAGTGAGAAGTGTAAGGTTATGCATTTAGGGATTAATAACAAGAATTTTAGTTATAAGCTGGGGACGCATCAATTAGAAGTAACAGAGGAGAAGGACCTTGGAGTATTGGCTGATCATAGGATGACTATGAGCTGCCAATGTGATATGGCTGTGAAAAAAGCTAATGCGGTTTTGGGATGCATCAGGAGAGGTATTTCCAGTAGGGATAAGAAGGCTTTAGTACCATTATACAAGACATTGGTGAGACCTCACCTGGAATACTGTGTGCAGTTCTGGTCTCCCATGTTCAAAAAGGATGAATTCAAAGTGGAGCAGGTACAGAGAAGGGCTACTAGGATGATCCGAGGAATGGAAAACTTGTCTTATGAAAGGAGACTCAAGGAGCTTGGCTTGTTTAGCCTAACTAAAAGAAGGTTGAGGGGAGGTATGATTGCTCTCTATAAATATATCAGAGGGATAAATGCAGGAGACGGAGCGGAATTATTTAAGCTCAGCACCAATGGGGACACAAGAACAAATGGGTATAAACTGGCCACCAGGAAGTTTAGACTTGAAATTAGACGAAGGTTTCTAACCATCAGAGGAGTGAAGTTTTGGAATAGCCTTCCAAGGGAAGCAGTGGGGGCAAAAGATCTATCTGGCTTTAAGATTCTACTTGATAAGTTTATGGAGGAGATGGTATGATGGGATAACGTGATTTTAGTAATTAATTGATCTTTAAATATTCATGGTAAATAGGCCAAATCCCCTGAGATGGGATATTAATTGGGTGGGATCTGAGTTACCCAGGAAAGAATTTTCTGTAGTATCTGGCTGGTGCATCTTGCCCATATGCTCAGAGTTTAGCTGATAGCCATATTTGGGGTCAGGAAGGAATTTTCCTCCAATACAGATTGGAGAGGCCTGGAGGTTTTTCACCTTCCTCTGTAGCATGGAGCATGGTTGACTTGAGGGAGGCTTCTCTGCTCCTTGAAGTCTTTAAACCATGATTTAAGGACTTCAATAGCTCAGACATAGGTGAGGTTTTTCATAGGAGTGGGTGGGTGAGATTCTGTGTCCTGCGTTGTGCAGGAGGTCGGACTAGATGATCAGAATGGTCCCTTCTGACCTTAGTATCTATGAAAAGGGCTTGAATCTCATTTGGGGCCTGTAGGCTCCACTTTAATGCGGATAGTGATGGTGGTGATAATGAGGTTGGGACTGTGAAATGCATGTCTTGGTTAATTTTTTCCTTACTGTTCTAGAACAAACTTCAATCATGTTATGGGTTTGCAGCTTCCAAAGTCTTCAGTGGGAGGCTCTAGCACACACCCGACAGCAGGCATTGATCTTAGGCTAGATTTTCAAAGGAGCTTCTGTTTTTTGCACGCCCGGTGCAAGTACATCTGCCTACCTGCCTTAGGTGCTTATCTGGCTCTGTTCAGAGTGAAACAAAGAGGAGAATGGAGCCCAGTGCCTGGAAAACGGGGCCCTTGCTCCATTGTTATGGTTGGAAGGGCTAGTTCCAGCGTCAGTAGTTAGGAAATGTTTACACTGCAGTCGGAGGTGTGGTTGTAGTTTGGGCAGGCGTACCTGTGCTAGCTGTATCTGCACTTGCACAGCTAAAAATAGCAGCGGAGACATAGTGCCATGAACTCCTGGTGCACTTGGACAGCTTGTGCCACCACGTCTTCCCTAATGCTTATAGCCATGCTGGCTAGATGAAAGCTAATGTGGGTCTGCCTACTTAAGCTGCAAGGACACCTCTGATTGCAGTGTAGACTTACCCAAAGTGCGTGTGTTGTCCTTTTAACCAGATATTCTTAAACTCTGCTGATAAAGACAATGAATGAGAGTAACAGTCTACAGGAGGAAATGTTATCCAGTGATTAGATCAGAGACGTGGGAGTCATTCTACTCCTGCGTTGTGTCCTTTGGCGAGCTCTTTCTCTTATGTGTATCTTATCCCATATCTCCTAGCAGAACCGTATCTGCCTCGTTGGGGTGGAGCTGGCTTGGGGGGGAGGCGGGCTTTGATTAATGGATGGATGTGTGTAAAGTGTTTGGAGATGCTCAGTGCTTCAGAAAAGCAAAGTCCCACTCAGAAAGGGACCTTTAGGACAAGGACATCATGGAAGTTTTCCAACTCTTAAGATCAAAATCCCCTCTGTTTAGAACACTTGATTTGAGCTTTCTTGTTCTTTCTGGTCCCCAGCCCCGTGCAACTTACCTAACAAACCCTGCTACTGTTCTCCGCAGCTTGGCTGCTGTTCAGCCTGACAAGCCATCGAGGGAAGGGCTTGAGGAGCTGCTCTGTCTGGGCCTGTTTTCTGATCTTCCCCCTCTCACTTGCCCTTTCAGGAACAGAAGTTTTGCCAGCGCTATGACCAGCTGATGGAAGCCTGGGAAAAGAAAGTGGAGCGCATTGAAAATAACCCCCGGCGCCGTGCCAAAGAGAGCAAAGTGCGGGAGTACTATGAGAAGCAGTTCCCAGAGATCCGGAAGCAGCGGGAACTCCAGGAGCGCATGCAGAGGTTAGAGGAGAAGCGGTAGGAAGAGGCTTGGCAGCCTTTCTCCTTTGCCTCTAGGGGGCTGGGGTTCAAATATGGTCTAAAATGGCTGGGGGTGGCTCCCGGGGAAACAAGCCCCATTCTCCTGCAATGGAATGACTGTTAGAGGCACAAACCAGAGAGCCCCATGAACAAATAACTCGGGTTCTTTCTCCCCAAGGGGGGATCAGCATAGCTCAGACTGTCTACAGAGGAGGAGACAGATCTCCATTTTTCCCTATGTTGTTAATTTCCTGGCTGGCCACATCATGCCATGTGGGGTTAGTCCGTCACTCTGAACATCTGACTGGGAGAGGGTATACCTGGTCCCATACTAGGAGGCTCAAATCAAGGTGGGAAGACCCAGTCTAATCATTTAGTCATGTAGATAGTTAAAAATATATCTAGGCTTTGATCTGGGTATGTACGCAGAGGCCAAGCATTTGCAGAACTGGTAGAAAAGATTGCAAAAGATCTGAAGATGTTAAAGGTCTTGCTCGCTCGCTCCATTCACATGATCAGCATTGTCCACCACCACTCCCATCCCCACAGCTCATTTACCTCTCCTCAACTCACCTCATCTTCAGAAGCGCTCTGAAGGTCAGGTTGTTCCAGAGCAAGAGGAGAAGGTACTTCCAGAGTCAATTGCCCCTCATTGAGAGGGGTCCCTACCTCAGCCCTGTTTCGCTGAAACCAGCCGGTGGTTGGCTTAAGAAGCCTTAGCAAGTCAGGACCCAGACTGTTTAGCGTGGCGCCATATTCGGTGGGAGTTTTACCATTGACCTCAGTGCGAGCAGAGTTGGGCATTTGTAAAAGTCCCACCCTACAGCTTCTTTGTCTTTAGCTTTTAAAAAAAATGTGTGTAGTTAAATAAAAGAGCATAGGCTCAGTCCGGGAGTTTAGACCCCATGTTTAGTGCTTAACTGCTTAACAAGAAAAGCATTAAAAAAAAATCTAATATTAACAGCCAGGTTTTTCATGCTTTAAAAAAAAAAATAGTGAATGGAAAGTTTTCTGTGTCTGGGTCTAAGCATTTCCCTGCAGCATTTGCAGCCCAATCACAACTGCAGTGGGCAAGATGACCTGGAGCTGAACAGAGGCAGAAGTGAAACAGTGACGGGTTTATTGCAGTGTTCAGGATGAATGAAATGCAAAACTGTGGTGGAAAGTCATATGGATTGTAAATATTCCTTGAGTCAATCTAAAGATTTATCTACATGGAGATGCAGCGTGTGGCAAGCCAGGGTGTGAATGTACAGCCCAATATCCTGCCTGGTCCTGTCACCAGGTGGACGCTGCTCCTGCACACTGGAAATTCCTTTGACACACTGCTGCTGAGGGTGCAGCCGGCTGGCGCACTCTAGATTTGCGCCCTGGCTTGTCGCACGCTAAGTCTCCAGGTAGGCGCAGGGAAGGACATGGGTTTGGTTTGGTTTTCTTTTATTGTCGGCCGCATCTGCCATGTCTTCTCTCCCGCCTCCAAGGCAGGCTCTGTTCCCTGTTTTGACTGCGCCGCCTTTCGAATGCGAGGAGTCCCGGGAGGTGATTGAGGCGCGGTGCCAAGTGCAAGACTGGGCATGTATTTTTCAGTGTTTCACTGCCATTTCCCAGCAGGGTAGGACAGAGGGGCAGCGGTCTCTCCATGTCAGCCGCACGCAGCGAACACGAGGTGTCAGAAATTATCGATGGGCTCTCGGAACAAGAGGTGAGACCAGGTCGCCGTTTCTCCTTACTTTTTTTTTTCCCCCCACCCGCCCCGTTCCCCCTTCTATCTGGGGAACACAGTGCAGTCACAACAGACCCTGATGGTGGAGCTGGTGCCGCATTCAATTAACGTCAGGCCGGGCTGTGTTTAGTAAACACTGTCATGCGCAGGATGTGATTCCCTGGCAGGACCCTGAGCGGGGCTTGGGAGTGTGAGCAGAATCTGTGTAAGCAAGCAGCATCCCACTGGAGCACCCATCAGTGCTGACCTCATCTCACTGCCCATCCTCGTTGCTAGGAAGCAGCAGGATCTTTTAGAGGAATTCAAGTAATGAAATAACAGTCAAGGTGGCAGGACATTTTGCACTCAGATGCATCTCAGGCTATCCACTCCAGCCAGTCATTGTTCCTACTCTTTTTTAAACTGAAATCGGGAGTGGGGGAACAGACCTCCACAACGGCACAGGTTTATGCATAATATTTTAACGGGGGATGCTGTTTCCTGCAGGGGATTCCTATGGGATGAATGGTTTGTACATCAGCCAGTCGGATTGACTCTCTTGAGTGCTCTGTTCATCTCAGGCTGTCCCAGTGACATTGGCTTCTCCTGGATCTGGTTTCACGAGGGTTCCACTTGGCTGGCTCTGATCGCAAGCTGTCGAGAATGGGTTCGTGCTTGGGAAGAGACAGCAACTGCTGCCCAGCAATAGCGGAGATGTTTGCTGCATGTACTCGTTGTGCTCTTGGCTGGGAGGGAGTTTGCTTTGACCAAGTTAGAGGCTGACCCATGAGCTTAGTTCTCAGGGACAGATAGGCACCATGCTTTAATTCGTTCTTCACAGAGGGGGCCTGATGCGCTTCCTGGCACTGATCTCCTCCAGGAACTAAAGTACTCAGCGAGTGGGCCCACAGCCAAGGGCGATCGCTAGTGCTCCGTTGTGGAGAACATTTCTACAGAGGAGCAAGATGGAGCAAACAGCTGGGATATGCATTATGCCATATCCGCCAAGCTTGGGCTACATCTATGCTGAAACTGGGATAGCGACACAGCTGCAGCGCTTCAGTGTAGACGTTCCCTAGATGTTCCCTACAGTGACGGGAGGGGTTCTGCTGCCCTTAATCCATCTCCCCAAGAGGCAGTAGCTAGGCCAAAGAAGAATTCTTCCATCAACCTAGCGCAGGCTGCACCAGGGGTTAGGTCAGCTTCACTGCCTCGCTCAGGGGTGTGGAGTTTTCACACCCCTGAGCAAGGTCGCTGGGTTCATCTAACATTTTAGTGTCGACTTGGCCGTAGATAGATCCTTAGCTATTGCCCAAGACCAGCACCAAACAGATCAGAGATCTGATTCAATGCTGCTCTTTTGGGGCTGGTGCATCGTGAGCTAAACTGGTGCTCATTATGTCGTTACACGTCATGGCTCTGCTCATTAAATGTTGTTGGCCAGCCTGTGTTTGTCCTGGCCAACCCGCTCACTTAGTGAGAACTGCCATTTACCTCTCATTAAAAGAACCTCCTTGAGAGCTGTAAGCGTTTTGAATGTCATCAAAGGTGTTGCCAGAGTCAGAGGTGTTGCTGTGGAGTTTGAGGATGTGGGAAGCTAAGAGGAAGCAGCCTTGTATCCATCAGAGAGCTATGCCAGACAGCTGTAACTCCTGTTCTTTGGACCGGCACTAACTCCCATCATCTCCTGTGTTAGGATGTGGAGTTTGTGCGTGAATTTGATAGTAAAGCATCAAGACTCTTTGCAGAGTAAGAGACTCTGGCTAGATTTACAATCCTCTGGAGTCTTAGAAGTTCAGCGTTCTCTGAAGTATTGACACCTGGTTTTCAAATCAAGGTCAGAACACGCCACTCCAGAGCTGGGCTTCCCTGGTCCTTAATCAACGAGGGCCAGATTCTGAGATCTTTACTCACACTGGGTTCGTGTTTGACACTGTGAAGAGCTCCACTGACGTTAATAGGGACTACTCGTGAATTTTGCTGCCGTTAATAAATTAGAGTAAGGGCATCAGAATCTGCCCCAAAGCGTTTAACAGCAAGAAGAAAAGGGATTACGGCACAGCAAGAGGCTGTCGCTTTTGGTGGCCAAGCTGAGAATCTGCTGTTTGTTTAAGCATCTAACATGGCAATAAGAAATGGTGGTTGGGATGTTTTGTGTGTGATATTGTGTGTGCCATATGGTGTTTGTTGTGTTGTGTGCCGTTTTGTGTGTCGTGTGAGGTGTTTGTGTGTCGGTGTCGTGGGATGTGCCATGAATGGACAAAGTGGCCTTTGGGTAAATGTCAGACATGAACCTGACTCTAGACTGTGTGTTTACCGAGTGGAAATTAGACCCATTTAGTAGCAAATACAGAGTATAAGGATCAAACGTTGTGTGGAGAAGTCCATTCAGTTATGACCTCCAGTGCTTTGGAGATGCTGTCCGTCTGAGTTTCAAACCACACTCAGAGCAGAAGGGAAATGGAGGAGGGTGTTAGGAAAGTTTTCATAAAAACAAAAGGTTCCCATGAAATGAGACTGGCTCCAGACCTGTCTTTTCCACCTCCCAACCCCTTCAGTCCCCCCCTTTTCCAAAATAACATTCAGACCAAGATATTTGCAAAACTGGACCCTCTCCTGCTTACATCCAAACAGTGCGGTTGAGATTTGAGCCACTCTTTGTATGATTTTTACAAAACCCAGACCTGACTGACAAGGGTTTTCAAACCCCCAGGGAGCCCTGATTTTGTCTGTCTCTAGCTTTGAGCACGGGAGTAGGTTTCCTTGGGTCAAACATTTTTACAGTGTGTCTCAAGAGCCTTTTATTTCCAAAGGGAAGATTAACTATTTCCCTGCTGAGGGTGACAGCTTCTTTCAATATTAAATTTAGGGTTACTCCAGCAATAAAGCTGTCTAGTACTTGCCTTTAAAGTCTCCTGGTCCCAGAACCTGTCCTTTCCCTATGAACATCTAGTCCCCTCTGATTCGCCCCTGGGTTCTGTGATGCTGATGAGAACTGTCCCCTTTGCTTCCTTTCTCAAAGAACCTGGAGAAGCAGATGCGCCAGCTAGCCGTCATCCCCCCCATGCTATATGATGCTGACCAGCAGCGCATTAAATTCATCAACATGAACGGCCTGATGGACGACCCCATGAAGGTGTATAAGGACCGGCAGGTGATGAACATGTGGAGCGAACAGGAGAAGGAGACCTTTCGGGAAAAGTGAGTGGACTGAGAAGTGGCTGACCATAGGCAATGGGAATCAGGTGGTGGGAAGTGTGACGTATGGGCTGGAAAACGACTTGAGCACTGGGCCCTGGGTTGTGCAGGCAATATGTTGGTAGTGGAAAGCAGTGGTAGATTCTGCGATGACACGCTAGCTGATACCAGTGCGTGCACTGCAGCGTGTTTTGGAAGCTGAATTCCTTGCAGTAGCTTGAATGGCTGCTGGGCTGTAGGTAGCAATGACTGGTGAATCACAAAGGTTTTTTAGAAAAACTCCAAATGGTGTTAGCTGTACCAGGCAGTCTGATAACTTGGATGAGACTGAACCTAGAAAAAAGGACCCAGGTACAAGCCAGAATATGCCCAAGAGGAGCCGATCTAAAGGTTTGGTTTGGTATGGGGAGCCATTGGAATAGACACACTGCATACAAAAAGGGAAATACATACTTTGAACTAGACAAGGTCCCTGGGCTCAGCTCATCTCAAGCCTTATCTGGAGAGGTTCTTTGGAGACTTCCAGTCTGTCCTGGTTTTCTCCATGTCAGGAATACCTTTGGCCTTCCTCATAGTTACTTCCACATGCAACTGAAGCAAGCAATTGCAAAGATGCACCTAAATACCCGGTATTAGCCTTTTTAAGTGTATTGTGTGTATCCCAGGCCATCAAAACTGCAAGTATTGCACCTGGAATGATGCAAGGATTAATAATTTAAGGTAAAATTAAGGAAAATGCAAGGATCAGGCCTGGTTAATGACACTGGAAGATTCCGTGCATGACTGTAGCATCGTCCATGCATGATGGTTTCATTTTTGTCAGGGTGGGCCGTCCGAAATGCAAGACACACGTACAATACAATTTATAGACATTGACACAATTCAGCTTGACCTGACTTCACTCTCTCCAGTCCATGAAGCCAAATGGGACCCTGGGTCTTGCAGCCGTTCATCACTGGCACACTCAGATAAAAATAGGTAGCCCTTGTGGCCTGTCCTGAAGATCAATAAACTTGGGGTCAGTTTAACCAGACTTACTCAGAACTTAAGGCAGATTCCCGTTCCATTCAAGTTGGACAAGGTTCAGGTTGCTTTATTTTATGCAGCCCTTTTAACTTCTCCCAAATTTGGACGTGGGTGGTGCCAATAGAGAAGTAGAGTGTTACGCTGTTGTGCTATTTGTTGTTTTCGTGAGTACAGCTAGACGCCCCAGTTTTCCTTTATTGTGCTGTGCACGCACACAATGGAAAAAACAATTCCTGCCCTAAAGAACACAGCATGGAAGTATGGCCCTGCCTGAAGACAATTAGGGTCTCTTTGAAAGCACAACTCACCCATGGTACCAGAAGTATATTTGAGTGTTAGCAGCCTTGCGAGTGCTGACTTTGAAAAAGCATATTGTTGTTTGCATTGCATTGCTCTGCTCTGAATATGAAGAGTCATGCATATTTATAAAACTTCAGTAAAACAAAGTTTCTTGATCAGCCATTTGTTTATACGTTTAGTACATGACAAAGAGCCTCAGATCTGTGATGTGATCCCACTTTGTCAGAATGTCTGATTCTTTTTTATCATCTCAGTTTCTCCTTTAGTCACATACCACAGAAGAGCTCTCCAGGGTATGGTATGATATTTGTCTAGATTCACACTTTAGGACACTTGACGTAACAGCCTTCAGCTGCAGATGGGTTATGTTTAAAGGGGCCTTTATTGTAAGCTCCCAAGCGCTGCGTTCCTGCTGCTCCATCCTCCACACTGGCCACCTCCCACACACTCAGTGCCCCCATTTATGTTTCCTTGTTGCCCCGGGAAAGCCATCTGCTGGCTGCCGCTCTGACTAGCTCCTGCTCTGCTGCAGTCATTGATTACAGTGGCCATCCTTAGGGCGGTCTGAGTCCTGATTCCAGTCTCGCTTCAGCACATATAAATCAGGAATCGCTCCACCTAAGTCAGCAGTTACACTGGGATAATAAAGCCAGTGCAGTTAGATCAGAATCAGGCTCTGTCTGTGAAGCCTTGGGCAGACATTGATCGTTCAAACCTGACAACACCCCTGTGAGTTAACCAGTGACCTTACACTCTCAGAGAAACCGAGGCAGGGAGGTTCTGACTTGCCCAAGGTCATACAGAGAATCGGCAGCAGAACCAAGCTCGGGAGCTGGACTTCAAGTCCCACGTATGTTTCATTAGAATGTTCAGCCTCTTAACCCTCTGCCTTCCATCAGAGGGAGCAGCCAGCCCATACGGTCCAGCTCTTGTCTACCGAGAGTTTTCCCCAGGCAGCGATTTTGCCAATCCTGTAACTCCGAGTCAGACGTGTGACTGCATAGGCGGCCCTTAGGAAGGCTTGACTTGTGACCTGCTGTGTTCTGTCTGCTGTCAGAGAGCCGCTTGCTCTGGGAGCAGCACTAATGCAGCAAGGGGCGCTTCTGGGCCAGGGTGAATTGTGCTGAACTTCTCCCAGCTGAATTCCCATTCCACTGCATTCCTCTGTGCCAAGGCTAAGGGAGCAGTCTTGTCGGGGGAACCCAGGGAAGTTATTTTGTTTAAACACAGACAGTCCTTTGCCATAGCTAAGCTTGCTTTCCTTTGGCAAAGTACCAATTTGTTTTTCCCTTGCCGGCCAGGAATAGCTTATGCCAAAAGCTCTTCAGTCCTGTCCTGCTAGTTAAAGAAGAGGGGTTAATTAGAGGAGCTGTTGCTTTTGCGTTGTAGGCTTTCTCCCTGCTGGAGGGGCAGCCGCTCAGAGTCACTATCAGCTGCTCCAGCTGGGGTATAGCCTGCTGACACCATGTGTGTGTTCTGCAGAGGAGGAAAAGTCCGTCCAAGCCTCCATCGCACTGTCAATCTCTTGGGTAACTCAGAAGCCTGCTAACTACTCGTGTTGTCCTGCAGTTCCAGCAACAAGCTGAAATAACACGTGAAAGGCGCCTGTTTCCCCCAATTGGGGTTGCGCTTTTTAATTACCCACTGTGCTGTCTTTAAACATGGGGGGGGGGGAGAGCGCATTAAAAGCCAGTCTTTAACAGACACAAGCAATGATGCATCTGTTGAGACAGGTTTTGTTAGCTGGCAACATTTGGAATCCTTTGTCCCTCGTAGTTTGGAGTTATCCCTGGGGTTTTTCTTACAGTAGTCAGCCCTCTGCCATGCCAACCGAAAGGTGAGAGGAAATAGGAGTGGTTTATAATGGGTCACAGTTGCGTTCAGATGAGCTTCCCATGAAGTAGCTTTCCAAGACCCCATTCACCACCCATACCCAGTGCAGAGGTAACGTGGCACCAGCCAGAACATTCTGTTCTCTGCACCATGGGATATTTTTCAGGCATGAAGCTGTTAAATTACAGTGAATCCTGCACTAAGGCCCCTTTCCTACAGGCAAACCCCTGCCTTGGGCAACCACTTCAAAGGATGTCCAATTTCCCACACCACATTTGCTCAGCCTTTGCTTAAGGATCAGCCCGTTTCTTGCTGTTCACTTATGTGGCTGCAGGTTTGACTCCAGATGTTAATTCCGAGTTTCCTTAGCACATCACTGCCAGCTACTGAGATCCTGCTCGGGAAACTATGCTCGGTCTTTTCTCGTCCTTCCCCTTCTCAGGCCAGACCGGGTCTTTGCAGCTGCAGGCTGGTGTTCTTGGCATCAGATCTCTGGGCTCAATGGCAGCATAAACCAAGCAGCAGGTGGTGGCTTCATTAACCCCAGTATTCTTTGGGAGATCATCCATCGTAAGACTATAGATGGGGAAATCTCATGATCAAGCCATGGCTCCTAGCCTCTCTTGGCGACTCTGAGTTCATCAGACGATGGGGAAAATGCATCTGTAGAGAGTGTCTGAACTGCGTAGCTGATCCATCCATAGCTTTGCAGAAGGGGGCAGCTACCCAAGCAGAGGCTACTGCAACCATGAGGCTGCAGAGCAGCTGTGTGTGGTGGGGAGGGGATTGTTCCAAACCCTCCTTATGAGAACACCAAGCCCGGCTATGCAGGCCTGTTGTGTGAGCTGCTTCGGTCAGAACGCACCCCGATGAATGCCAAGCAGGCAGTAGGGTCAAAACCCTGGGGTGCTAGCACTGATGGACTTGTTTGGTAAATCCCTGGCTCCACTGAAGTCAATGGCAAAGCTCTCGTTGACTTCAGTGGGGTCAGAATCGTCACCTCTTGCCTTTCTCAGGCTGCGTGAGCAAAACTGCAGGGAAACAGGCAGGCGAGCATTTGGGTCTTTTACTGGAAGGGGCTGAGGGAGTTTGACGCTCTCCCAGGAGCGCAGCTGCCATGCCTGGTTCTTACTTCTCCCAGAGGACGTCTGACCAGCAGCTGGGCCTGGTGATGCCAAGGCATTTTAATCATGCTTAGTGATTTCCCTGGAACTTCCTCAAAACGGGTCATTTGTTTTCCGTTTGCAAACTCCTCGGTCGTTCTTACGCTTGGCACTCAAAGGGAATCAGTGGCAATTTTTGGCCTCTCTTTCCTTTGGCAGGGCTTGAGAGAGCTGGCACGAAGTGGAGTAGTTCTTAGGCCTTCCTGTGGTATGTGATTTAGCCGATTGCCGAAGACCGCTCCATGGCGCTATCTGCTTCAAGATGCTGAAGCTTCTTGTCCTATTTCTTCTGTCCTTCCTTGCCCCGCTATGCAAACCTGTGGAATAACAGCCAAAATACTGAGGGTGGGGGTGGGAGGAGGAGACATTTTCTCCCCCACCTTCAACTCCCAGTCAACAAAACTTGAATGGGCTACATTTTAAAGTTCTTCTTTCTGGGAAGCTGCCTCATCAGGACAAATAAATATTTTCTCAAACCAATGAGTTACTTGAAAAGTTCCCTCCCACTGCCCTCTGACTTTAGGAATCAAGGCTAGCTCTGCCAGCAGATGGAGTGCGCAGGCAGCTGCAAGGCCAGGGCTTGGGATCACAAAGGCAAACATGGAGAACAAACAGAGAGGTCTCCAGGCTTTCACTTTAACCTTCTGTCTCTTGCTCTCTAGGTTCATGCAGCATCCAAAGAATTTTGGTGTGATTGCTTCATTTTTGGACAGAAAGGTAAGTTGGTTGGTTTGTAACAAAGTGATTTTAAACCCCTTCTCTGTCTCTATCTGTCTTTCATTTATCTCAAGTGTTTCTCTTGCACCCATCCCCAAAGTATCTAAGGCACAGAACTATTCCTCCTATTGAAAAACCTTCTTTTATAAAGCCCTGTGTTGCCACAGAGCCTCTTTCACCAAAGAATCAGAGTCACTGTACTTGCTGTGGAAAGGCAGCCACTTCTGCAACAGAGGGAGCCAGTGAGGTGGCTGCACAGTAGCCAGAGGAGAGAAAGTGCTGGCCAAGGACATCAGGACATATCCCTACTTCTATGAGATGACATGGGACTGGACTGTCTGTGGAGAGCAGGCAAGGACCTTAGTTTTTATGGTGTCATCTGAATGACCCCACGTGAAATGAAGTGGATGGGTTTTGGCTTAGCTTGGAAAGGTGAGAG
Source organism: Dermochelys coriacea (assembly GCF_009764565.3). Taxonomy (NCBI): domain Eukaryota; kingdom Metazoa; phylum Chordata; order Testudines; family Dermochelyidae; genus Dermochelys; species Dermochelys coriacea. The sequence continues at coordinate 23,965,250 of NC_050082.1, forward strand.
GCGGAGTCAGCTCTGAAGGGATTTGGAGCTCAGGGTCCCAGGGTGCTGGGATTTTCAAACCTACTGTCTAGGTACCTAAACCCACGCCTCTGCTTTATCCCACATTTTGTAGGCATCCCCCATTGACTGGACTGTCATGTATTGGGGGTAGCAGACATCCGTCGTGCCCTGTCCAGTGTGCTGCCCCGTCTCAACTCAGGGTGGGGCCTCAGAGCCACATTCCATTTTAGGGATAATTTGGCTCCCAGATTGCCACACACAAACCAAACTGAGGTGAATGGGAGTGACATGTGCATACCTGAGGAATTTTGCCCTGTCTCTTGTGTCAAGGATTCCGGGTGTGCTTCATTCACCTGTGGAAGAAAACATCCCCCCGGCTTACTTTATCTGCACTTCTTCTCTGTGAACTTCTGCCTCCAAAAATATTGGTCCCATTGAAGTTAATTGTAAAACTCCCTTTGATGGGTGAAATCCTGACCCCACTGAAGTCAAGTCCAGCTGCTAAATTAAATGATGCTGACAACTGCTGAAAGCTACTGAACACATGCTATAAACACAGGTGGAAGCAGATGTGATCCCCACTGATTCTAGTGGGATTTGCATCAGCTCCTGCCAGGTTTCCATGTGTCCCTTTAAGAGTAAGTAGATTGAAATATGGACATCATGAGCATTCATTTCTGTTGTGTTGTTTTTTTTAAAAAACACACAGGTGCTTTCTTATAACTAAGTTATGCTGACAATTTAGTAATCAGAAAGTCTACTGCAAAGGGAAGAATCTTTTTAAATGAATAAGAAGAATAACTTAGATTGGTTAGCAGAGCTTACAAAAATACATTTGCTTGTCATCAGTGGCCAACATTCTTCACTAGAAGAACTTTGGAGTGGGTGGGTGAGATTCTGTGGCCTGCGTTGTGCAGGAGGTCGGACTAGATGATCATAATGGTCCCTTCTGACCTTAATATCTATGAGTCTATGAGATGCTGTGAACAATAACCCACTGATCTCTTGCATTATCATTTTTCTTTTTTTAATTCTGAAAAACCATCAATAGACAAGAGGTTTTTAGTGGTGGGTAGACACTGAAATGGCCCAAGCTCCCCAGTGTGCATTCCTGGTGGATTGATTTACATCAAGGGACTTTTTTGACCCCCACTAGTTGGACAAACAGAGGAAGTATTTGAAAAGCAGACCCCCAGGACATAGTGAATCTTCTGTTCCTCCCAAGACAAGACAAGTAATCTGTACTAGAGCAGGGCAGCCTGGAGGTTTGGGTGGTGTCATATCAGTAAATCCTAAATGGGCACAATGTTGCAGCCTCTGGGAAGAAGTCTCTAGGCTAGCACTACAGTCCTAGCACTTTTGACCTGTAGATCTCAAACACTTTGCAAAGGAGGGAAGCATCATTATTGCCACTTCACAGATGGGGAAACTGAGGTGCAGAGCAGGGAAGTGACTTGTCCAAGGTCACACAGCAGATCAGTGGCAGAGGTGGGAATAGAGTCCAGGTCTCCTGAGTCCCAGACCAGTGCGCTAGTAAAGAGACTGCTCTTCCTCTGAAAGGATGGGATCTGCTAGGACACGGCCAGCCACTTCTTGTCCTGGCTGTCCAAGTTGCAAACCAACTTCTGGCTGCGGAACTTCTGCCTCAGGAGAATATCATCGTAGCCTGGATTAACGCACTCAGATTCTGGAGCAGAAAGCTCCACTTCTCATCCCAACTAGCAAACAGGGCAACAGACACAAAGACCCTCTTCTAGAGAGCATAGCAGGTGTGTGAGTGGGGGTGTGTGTAATCGTGGCTATAGAAAGGGATCCAATTAACCGTAGAACATCCAGACTCTGTTTTGCAAACCGCTTAATTCTCCTTGCGTGAATATGACAGGTGTGTCAGCAGGTATTCATCCTGTCGACAGAGCCGCCTCACTGTGCAGCTGCCTTCAGTACTAGAGCACCATCGTTTTCCAACCTCCCCTTTCTCCTGTTTTCTAATGCAACTGGTCCATATGTCCTTCCTCTAGGCTGGTGCCTGCCTCTCTGAGCATTGTAATTGGAATCCAGGCAGCACCTTCTGAATACAGAGGACTCAATATGTCAGCACGACGGTGAAATCTGTTCAACGCAGCAATTGTGGGATCCAGCACTGCCAGCTCTCTATTCTGGCATTTATAGGGTGGGGTGCAGTTATAGGGGTACACTTATAGGAAGGGGTCCCAGCTCATCACTTTAAAGTTTGCTGGGTGTTGAGTGCCCTGGGCATGCATGGGGGCTCACTCTGTTCCGTGGCTGAGCATCTCTCCCAAATCGCTGGGCCCATACTGAGCTCTCAAGGGAAAGCCTTGCTCTGGGTGAGTGTGGGAATGTTTTTTGCCCTGCAAACCTCCAGTAATTGAAAGAAACCCAGCTGTATTGGGGTCTGGAAACATGCCGTGTATAACGTGTGCCCAAACACCCAGTGCTGGGGTCCTGCGCTCTGAAAGAATGCTGGTGTCGAAAATGCCGACACTTCCTGTGTCGTTACAGACGGTGGCAGACTGCGTGCTCTATTACTACCTGACCAAGAAGAATGAGAACTACAAGAACCTGGTGAGGAGGAATTATCGACGAAGGGGGAAGAATCAGGTAAGAGGTGAAGACGGATGCACAGGACCTTTAGCCGGTCTCGCCTCCTGACCACACAGCAGCAATCCTTTATATTCACAGCCCACAAGTGTCAGGTTAAAGTGACCCATCCCAGATCATTCCTCCTCTCCCCAGGGAGTGGATGGCCTGGTTGCTGGCCTCAGTGACTCTTCGCATCAGGACCTTGATCTTGGAGTTGAAAAGCTATTTGGGGCCTTTTTGTGGTCAGAGTGGTTCACTGACTGTTTGGCTTTCAAGAGGCGTTGTCATCTGGGAAATAGTGACATTTATATATTCTCCTCCTCCCCAGCTTATCAGTAGATTTTAAAAAGAGACTGTTTAAAAAGGGAATTAGTGTTTGTGAAAGACCCAAGAGGCTGGAGTCCTCTGCATACACAGTAGATACAATCTACGCAGTAGAACAAGTTTCCCCAAGCTGTCTACCAATGCACCTCACTTCCACGGCTGTAGGGACCACTAGCCTTACAGGTGAGAACAATATTCAGTATCCTTAGGCCATTTAGATCTTTGCCTCCCTCAGACTGTCAGCAAAGGTAACCGTTGTGTTAGTGGCTTTTGTGATATGGATCCTTGAGATGTATCTGTTCCTTGGGAACTAAGCTGAGACCACTGAACTCATTTCACAGACAACCGAAAAGAACTGGAAGTGGCTTGTGGTCACCCCATGCCATCAGCTCCAGGGCTAAAATTGAGCCAGTGACTGATAGGTCACATTAACTCTACCGCTGAGATTTTCCAAGCTATCTAGGGGAACTGGGTGTCCACATCTCTTAAGCAGCATCCACTGTCTCAGCCCACATCTTTAACCCAGTGGAAAGTCTTCTGGTGAATCCTGAACCTTTAGGAACTGTCCATTTCATAGAAGGGTGGCTGGGGGGAGAATCTATTTAGATAACGTGATGCTAGGGAGGGAAAAAAAGGCTAATGCCATTCTTTCTTGTTCTATAAAACTACCAACATAAGGAGTTCATCCTGATGCCTTGCCATAAGAAGTACTTGTCTGATTGAGGGGAGATAGGTAGCTTTGCCCCAATTTGATCTCCACAGCATGAAGACATCAGAATAGGTAGCACATGATGAATACCACATATTGGCCCAATTTTCTCCTCTTTTTTTCAGATTTAGAAAAGGAAAAGGCCTGTTAGGTGATCCATCTCCCTGCAAACACGGGATGGTGGCCTGCAGTATGTTTTATAGTGTTGACCATAGTCTGTTTTGTTAGGTCACAGCAACTAGGATGTGAGGTCATGTTTGTTTCTTGTTCATATCAGAGGCACGCAGCCAATTCTGATTTCAGTGTTGAGTTGAGCAAGTAACAGGCATGGGGAGTGATAGGTAATTTACCTCCCTTCCCCCCGCCTCTTGTAGACGTGCACCTGTGTGGTGACATACCTGCATATACTTCACTCAGTGTGTTTTATTTACATTTCAGGTTATAAACCATACTTGGTTACAAAAAGTCCCCAGGGACTTGCTCACAATTAACAAATGGGCCTATGTGTGATCACTAGAAGTAGGGCTCTGTCTTTTTAGAGGCGTGTAAATGTCAAGCACTTGGAATTTGAGAATATTGATTAAAATAAGAGCATCAGATCATAAGTTTTGAAGGGGTATGTGGAATAATCAAGCCTTTTATTAAATCTGTTATTATTACCAAGCGCCTAGAAGTGTGCTAGGTGCTTCACAGAAAAAGGAAAGATGTATGGCTGTTGGTATAATTTGTCATAGTTCTGTTGAAATCAGTGCATGGGTTGATAAGAGGTGGTGAAGCACAAGGGAACAATGAGACGAAACAGGGTCAGTATGAGAATTCGTGGTCTCAGCGCATAAAGTTTCCAGGAACCCTGCAGCTGTCTGAACAACAGGAGAAAGGGGGCTTCTACACAACCTTTGTAACAGCAGTCTGCATTCCGCCTTGTTCACTACAATTGATGCAGTTAAAGCATTGAACTTGCCCTTCTAGATGGAAAAGATTTAAACATGAGAAACTGGGATTTAGTAGAGTAAACGGGGAAAAAAAAAAGGAATTTAGTTCTTGTCATAGCAGAGCATGCAGTTGAATTCGGATAGAAATCGCGTTTCAGCCGGGCCTTTCGTTGCTCTGTTTATGCTTTTGAGAAGGCAATAATGGTGGTTTTATTTGCTTTGAGGAAAGAGGGGAGTTCAGGGCAGGTTGGAGATAATTATGAGATGAAATGAGCTGTTCTAGTGTCAAGACTGTCATTGTGGTCTAGTTATTAGAAAATAAATTTAAAAAATTCCCAAATCTGCTTTGGCCGATTGTCTCCTGGCAAAGGATGTTCCTCGTAAAGCTGCTATTTACTGCTGAAATAGCTCTTGCTGCGATCAGGGACTTCGCAGGCGCTGCTTCCAGTTCATGTAATAAAACCAAGGAGGTTGGTGTTCTCATTCAGAATGTGGGCTCAATAATTAGTATGTTTTCCAAACTTGAATGAGAGAAAGGTGAGCAAATCTGATATACTATCATTCCCACTCCCCCGTCACCAACGTGCTAACTCTCTCTAAAATAACGACTTTGAATTCAAGTAAAAGAATCACACTGCAGTGCCCTTTGGCCTTTCAGCACTGGATCATTTAACAATTTAAGGACAATTCATAATCTTGAAGTTAGTCTTAATATCTTAACCCCAGATAGAGTACAAAGTTAATTACATACTCTCTTTTTGTCTGTGTTTTGTCAGGCGTTCTACAAGCAGACAAAAAGATTAGATAATACACGTGAGCTTGTGTTAATGGGGGATTTTAACTTCTCTGATATCTTCTGGAAGACCTTTACATAATATGCAAAACATAATATGTCCTGCGCGTTCTTAGCATGTGTAGGGAACAGCTTTCTGATTCAGAAAGTTGAGGAAACAACTAGGGGGTCATCCATTTTGGATCTGGTTTTGACCAACAGGGATGAATTAGTTGTGAATGGGAAGATGGTCGGGAACTTGGGAGGAAATGAACATGATCTGATAGAATTCAAGATCCTAAGGAAAGGAGGACACGAGAACAGCAAACCAAGGACAATGGATTTCAAAAAGGCAGATTTCAACCAACTCGGAGAAATAGTGGGCAGGGTTCTATGGAAAGACCAATTAGGAAGAAAAAGAGTCAAAGAGGGCTGGCAGTTCCCAAAAGATGTAATGCTAGAGGCTCAACATCAAGCTATTCCGACGCAGAGGAAAGAGAAGAAGAGCCACAGCAGACCAGCGTGGTTGCACAAGGAACTTTTTAGCTATCTAAAAATGAAAAGGGATCCATTCAGGAAATGGAAGGAGGGGCATGTCCCCAAGGAAGTATAATGGGAATAGTGTGAACATGTAGGGACACAGTCAGGAAAGCCAAGACAAAGAACAAGTTTCAGCTGGCAAGAAATGTTAGAGACAACAAGAAGGGGTTCTACAAATAGGTTGGACAAAAAAATAAAGATCAGGGATGGTATGCATCCTCTGCTCAGTGGAGAAGGTGAGCTGGTAACAGGATGATAGGAAGGCAGAGCTGCTCAACACCTACTTCGCTTCAGTCTTCGCACACAAAATAATGTGACCAGATGACTAGTGAAGTTATCATAGACAATAAAAAGGGGGAGGGATGCAGATCAAGATAAGTAAAGAACATGTCAGAGATCTTCTGACTAATCTGGATGCTATTCACCTCAGGGTGCTGAAGGAATTAGCTAAAGAAATCTCAGAACCAATGGCAATAATATTTGCAAACTCAGGGATGACAGGAGAGGTCCTGGAAGCCTGAAGCAGGGCTAAGGTAGGGCCCATCTTTAAAGCGGGGGGGGAGAGAAGAAGCTGGGGAACTACAGACCAGTCCACCTGACCTCGATACCTCGGAAACTACTAGAGCAATGTCTAAAACATTAAATGTGCAAGTACCTGGAGGATGGAGGGTGATCGTGAGCAGCCAGCATGGATTGATTTCCTCCTTTGACAGGATAACTGGTTTAGTGGTTAGGGGGAATGCTGTGGACATAATATACCTGGACTTCAACAAGGCTTTTGATGTATAGTGCCACCTGACATTCTAATAAGTAGCTGGAGAAATGCAGGCTCAGTGGAACTGCATTAAGTGGATACATAACTGGTTAAACAACCAGAAACAAAGAGTAACTATTAATGGAATGTCAGATTGGAGGGAGGTCTCAAGTGGGGTTCCACAGGGATCTGTTCTGGGTTCGGTGTTTAACATCTTTATTAATTACCTGGATGTCGGAATACAGAGCATACTGATCAAATTTTCAGATGACCCAAAGCTGTGGGGGAGGGTTGTCAACCCTCTGGAGGGTAGTGCTAAAATTCAAAGGGATCTTGATAAATTGGAGAACTGGGCTATAGATGACAAAATGAAATTCAACAAAGATGAATGTAAAGTGCTACACTTAGAGAAGAAAAACCAAACGCGCAAATACAGAATGGAGGATAACTGGCTTGGCAGCAGCGTGGCTGAGAAGGATCTGGGAGTTGTGGTGGATCACAGCCTCAATATGAGTTAGCAATGTGATGCTGTTGCAAAAAAAGCAAATGCAATTTGGAGTTTCATTAACAGGGGCACAGCAGGCAAATCATGGGAGGTGATTGTACCACTTCACTCGGTTCTGGTTAGGCCTTAGCTGGAGAACCGTGTCCAATTTTGGTCACTGATGTAGAGAAACTGGAAGGGATCCAGAGGCGAGCAACCAAGATGATCAAAGGGATGGAATGCAAGCCACATGAGCAAAGGCTGAAGGAAATGGGTATGTTTAGTTTGGAAAAGAGGAGATTAAGGGGAGATATGATGGGGTCTTCAAATACTTGAAAGGCTGCCTTAATAAGATGGAGAAAAATTATTCTCGCTTGCCACAGAGGGCAGGACAAGAGGCAATGGGTTCAAACTACAGCATAACAGATATAGATTAAATTTCAGGAAAAACTTCCTAACAGTAAGAACAATAGGACAATGGAACAGACTGCCTAGGGAAGTCATGGATGCTCCTTCACTGGAGGCTTGCAAAAGGAGGCTGGACAGCCATCTGTCTTGGATGGTTTAGACACAACAAATGCTACATCTTGGCGGGGGGGGTTAGACCAGATAACTCTTGTGGTCCCTCTAATCCTGTAGTTCTAGGAGTCTGAGGTTTTTTACCTTTTTCAAAAACACAAATTTCTAATATATAATTTCATTATCACTCTAAAACTTTTTTTAAAAATTAGATCAAATATTGCTATACACGTTACTAACCAGAAGTGTACACCGGGTTTAATTGACATTTACATGCAGGCACTATTACAAATACACACACGTGTGGGGGTGGGGGGGCTATAAGCTCTTCAGGACTTCCATGACTCAGTCTCATTCAATGACTTACTCAGCTTCAGATTCACTTCATGGTATGAGGGAAACTGTTGCTTCAGTCTTGTGTACGTGGAGAATCTGACTGGCTTCGCTCTAGCAGAATAACTGTTACGCTATTCCAGCCTAACTTCCCCATATAGGCACTCTGTTTTGGAATAAAAATGATTTCATTCCATTACACATTACTTCACGGAGCCTAGTTATTGTGGAATAAAGTCACTTTTATTCCAGAATCGAGTGCCTGGCCAGAGGAGTATACCTGAGAAGCCACAAAATGGTAGTAACTCTGCGGTAGCTGTGCCGGTCGGTTTCCCCATGCCGACAAGCCCTAAGTGAAAGCCTTCCTCCAACAGCAGGAAGGCAGGTGGTGCAGCACAACCGGGGGCAGTGTCAGGATGCGGTGGATTGTCAGGCTATATAAAGTCACTGGTTGACTCAGACAGCAAGAGGGAGCCTGTGATGTTTCTCCTCATGCCTCCTCCAAAGTGGATCAATCAGGCTGTTGGGCTCGGGGTCAATTTCATAGATCAGCTGCTAACTAAGCCAACTGCCATGGCCAGGATGATTCAGAGGTAAATGAAGTCATCTGGCTAAGTGCTAAACCCCCCAGGCTGAGTCCCTGGGCAGGCCAACAGGATATGCTGTCATGGCTCTCCTGCTTGGTGTTGCAGTCAGCACTCAGATATTCCAGAGTGAAAGAGCCGCTTCCTCGAAAGCATCAGCTAATGAACATTCTGTGTCCTCTCCACTGATGGCAAAACAAACTGCCCATCCTTACTGCGCAGGAGACACAGCTGTATTTTCCCCTATGCTGTGACATTTGAACCGGCATGTTGTAGTGATTAAAGCAGGGAGCCGGGAGCCAGAAGTCCTGTTCCAAGTGACCGCGAGTGACTCACTGTATGACCTTGGCCCTTGGGCAGCTTGAATAGTTCTTGCCAGTCCTGAGAAACATTTTCCCATGCCCACCCTCCCCTGCCCTCTGCCAAAAAAGCAACTGTATTATTTGTACAGACTGCTGTCCCGCACCCAAAAGAAACCCATTTCTTGTCCCCCGCGGTCATTGCAGTGATGTGAAGGAACAACACAAACTCCGACTTTATAAACACGCCATTTGTTTTACGTAAACACTGTGTCAGACTGTTAAACTGCTGAGCTATTAAATATCTGCAGCAGAAACATGGCATGTTGGGCAAACTGTTCTTGCGTTGTGTGTGGGTTGGGCATATGTAAGGCATGTTGGGAGTTCATGTTCCTCGTCCGTTTCACTTGCTTGTCCCATGAGTGCACTTTCATGGCTCAAGATTACTTAAGATGCAGAAGAGTAAGGTCCTCATGTAAATCAGTGTAGCCATAGATGTCAGCAGGAGCTCTGTTTTACACCGGACAAGGATCTGGCCCTAAGAACAACAACATGAAGAATATATAGTGGGATCTTCAAAAGCACCTAGGTACCTCGTTTCCATTGAAATCATGGGATTGGGTGTCTAAATGTCTTTACAAATCTGGCCCATAAGTCTTAAATTTACCTTTCCTCAGTTACCCAGATCCATTTTTTCCCCCTAAACCTTTCATTGTTATAAAGGAAGAAGTTGGCAATAAAATAATATCAGAGCCTTGGGTCCATCCTGTAAGCAGTACTCACGCGGTCCCTCATCAGCAAAGCGTGGAAGTGGGACACGTTGCCTTTAGTGGGACTTTAGCATGTGCTTAAAGTTGAATGAGCGCCTGAGTGCTGTATCCAGACCACAAGTAATGCCTCACCACTAACGGAACTACTTACGTGGGTGACTGACTTGTGTGAGGGAGGGTTGCAGGACTGAGTTGGTGTGTTAGGGGCTGGGAGGACCTCCCTAACCAGTTTAATATCACCAGCTTGGGTTTGGTTTGACGATTCCCAGTCTCGTGCGGTGTGCAGGAACTCTCTCACGAGGAAGTGAGGATGCTCAGGATCGAGTCCCAGGCCCTGCCCGCTTTCCATAAAGGCAGCTGATCCTCTCTCACGGTAACAGGTCGCGACAGGCAGGCCGAATTCCTTGTCAGAGCCACAACCTTCCGAATTTTTAACTGAACATTTTTTGTCAAAGTTACTCCTCATGGAGAGCAACATGCTTCGGTTCCAGGCAGAGGGCCAGATGGGGCCATTTCGTTTTTAAGCCAAAATCCCCACTGGGAATTTAACTTGGAAACTGATGGCACAGGATGACTCAAAGCTTTGAAAAGCCACCGCTCCTGATAGGAAAACGCAGCTAGTTCTAGAAAAGCTGCCTCCCCTGCAATTTCTTCAACTCAGCATGGGCTCATCCGTATATTGAGGCAAATTGCAAGGGTTCCCCCCACCCCAGGGAAAACCTCGTGATTTAGCAAATATCCCATTTTTATGGATCGTCAAAACTCCGAAATACAACACCCCAGTGAAAAATAATCTCACCATTTATACGCAAAGATCCAGAAATCGGATTCAAAGGTTCGAACTGGCCCTGGAGACTGATCTACTCTGTGACCCCCTAGAGATGGTCCCTGCAGGTCAGGATGGAGGTGTGCCCTGGGACTGTGGGGGGGAAAGGCCTGCACTGTTGCCGACCTGCTCTGTTGGTGAGCTAAGGCTCAGCACGCAGGGTTGGAAATCTGGCATTTTTCGGGTGCACTCTATTGACTTCAAAGAATCATGCAGGGAGGAAGGATAGTTGGTGCTGAAGTTTGGGCGCTGGCTGGGGACCTGCAGACCAGGGTTCAATTTCCTGCTTTGCCACAGACGACATGTGAGGGAGTCACTGCGCCTCCGTGTCTGTGAAATGGGGATAATAGCACTTCCCTACCTCATAGGGGTAAAGCTTTTACGGGCCTTAGATATTCCAGTGATGCGGGGGGGTGTGGGTTCAGTTGGTAGGTGGTAATATCTGAAACGTGGAGATATACTCTGTTGTTCAAACAGGCTTTAGAAATGAGGCGGGAGTGGGTATGAAATGGACAGTGCATGCCACGAGGGATCTGTTTGAAGGATAACATTCAAAATCCAAAAAGAAAAGGAGTACTTGTGGCACCTTAGAGACTAACAAATTTATTAGAGCATAAGCTTTCGTGAGCTACAGCTCACTAGCTCACGAAAGCTTATGCTCAAATAAATTTGTTAGTCTCTAAGGTGCCACAAGTACTCCTTTTCTTTTTGCGAATACAGACTAACACGGCTGCTACTCTGAAACCATTCAAAATCCAATATTACTTTACATCAAGCCCTTACAGGAATCCTGAATGTGCTACTTGGCTTTTAGTGCATCCGCTCTGGTTTCCTGCCACTCTGGGCTCATGCTGCTCCCAAAGTCCTTCGAGCATGCGCATGGACATGTTGTTCACCCCCCTCCCTGCGCGGTTCTTCCCCCCCCCCCCCGCCACTGCCATTGTTGTGCTGCAGTTTCTCCTCTATTTCAATAACCCATCTGAGGTTTTCCAAACAAAACAAAAAGAATGCCCTAAACGCGTTCCCATTCACCCAGCCACATCGTTTGACAAATAAGAACGATATGGCCATATTTGGGAGAAAACTCAAGTCAGAATGGGCCACTGTGGAAGGGTTAGTATGTGTTCCAGGGGGCGCAGGCTCTATTTACTGCCTGGCAAGGAGCTGGCAGGGCAGAAGCAGCAGGAGGACGTTGAGGAGTCTGGTGAGGGATCTGGGGGCTGGTCTACACTGGAGACTTACATCGACGTAGCTACGTCTCTTGGGGCATCGTGCTACTATAGGCAGGACAGGGAAGCCTGGAGAACCCACAGTTCTTCATCCTTTGAAAGTGTCGCTGCAAAGGGGTATTGAATCACATGCTAAAGAACAAGGTGGGTGAGGTCATATCTTGGATCAACTTCTGTTGGTGGAAGGTACAAGTTTTCGAGCCACACAGAGCTTGTCTTCAGGCCTGGGGAAGGGAGCAGTGTCTGAGCTACATACGAGTTGGGATAGATTTTTAGGCAGAAGGGGTAGCAGGTGGGAGGCGATCTCTTGAAATGAATTGGGCAATTGGGGGTTAGATTGTTAAACATAAAGGGTTTGAAGTGGGCAATTAAGGGTAGCAGGCAGTGTAGTGTGTTGCAGGTTGTTTTAATAAGCTACAAAACCACTGTCCCTGTGAAGTCCATGGCTTTTGGTGTCTGGCAGAATTATGAATTTTAAGTTCCCAGGCTTGCTGTTTGAAGGTGTGCAGGTTTCCCCGGAGGACAAGTATTGAAAGAGCCCTTCTGCTTAACAATCTGTCCCAACTTATAGTTACGACAGACACTCTGTGCTGCCTTCCCCGCACCTGAAGCAGAGCTCTGTGTAGCTCGAAAGCTTGTACCGTCCACCCACAGAAGTTGGTCCAATAAAAGATGTGACCTCACCCACCTAGTCTCTCTCATATCCTGGGGCTACAACAACACTACCAGCATGCTGAAGAACATCCAGCCAAGACAGTCGGGCACTTTGGTGTGGCTTCGTTACATATGTGGTGGAAAACCTCTTAAAAGTGAAATGAAACACAGGCTCCGGGTTCCTCCAGGGCCTGGAGGTGATTAACCCCCCTGCTCTGCCCTGTTCCCACCCAAACCCTTCCCCCTCCCCCACCCCATCCCACCTCTTCCTGCCCCCTTCCCCCAAACCTCCACCTCTGCCCCGTATCTTCTTGCCCCCACTCCGCCCCCATCCCACCCCACCTCTTCCCACCCAGTTCTGCCCCTTCCCCCGAGCATGCCCCATTCCCACTCCTCCCTCTCCCTCCCAGCACCTCCTGCACGCCGTGGAACAGCTGATGGGTAGCGGACGGGTGGTGCTGGGAGGGAGGGGGAGGAGTTCATCAGTGGGGCCGCCAGCAGGGGGAAAGTGGGGGAAGCTGGCTGCTAGTGGGTGCTAAGCACCCCACTAATTTTTTTCTGTGGGTGCTTCAGCCCTGGAGCATCCACGGCATCAGCGCCTATGAAATTAAAAGCTCTTTCTTTCCCTGTTCACACGTGAGTTCAGGCTCCAGTATTTCTCCTGCAGCAGTCGATTGTGTTCTCTAAGGGTGCAAACCTGTACCCATGCGCGTAAGTCCTGTTGACTATAAAATCCAACAGGAAGTTTTGGATTTTAGCATTGTGAGTATCTTCCCTTTTGCAGGGGAGATGCAGAACACCAGGCTCCGGTCTTTGCCAGGTACCTAAAGGAGAAAGTTGTTTCTGAGGTGTGTTGTTTTTGACAGATTTGGGGTTGTAAACAGCTCTGGAACAAGGGAAATATTCCAGCATTTCGTGTCACTGTTCGTTGCTTTCCAAAGCAGGCCTTGATGGAAATCCTAGAGAGGGATTTTCTGCAAAAACATCGATGCTTTGTTTGTGCTAGGCATGTCTGCACTGTGGGTGAACACAGGACTTCTGCCCCCAGTGTTGTCAATCTGGCATCTTTCACTAGGGATCCATTTACAAAATTCCTAGAGGGGAGTGGTACAGGCAGCTCGTGAGGCTGCAGGCAGTGATAAATAGCACAGTATAAGACACTTAATGGGTGAGAAGGCAAACCACAGAAGAGGAGAAAAATCCATTTCCTGACTGGGTCAGTGAGTGTGGGCTGTCCTCCATCCCCATGTACAAATATGGTCATCCCTATCCTTCTTCTCATCTCTTGGGACTCCTCTTGCACAGGCAATCAATTCACTTAAAAAAAAAAATATCAGCAGCAACCCAAAACAGAAACCAACCCTCTTATGGAAATGCCTGGTAGAACTTGAGGGATCAAACTGACAAGGTTCTATAGAAATCACTCTAAAACCCTTCAAGGAGTCTTCTGGCACCTTATAGACTAACAGACGTATTGGAACATAAGCTTTTGTGGGTGAATACTCACTTTGTCGGATGCATGTCATGGATATAAACCCTTATAGATTCTACTATTATTGTTTGTATTGTGGGAACACCAAGGGACCTTGGTCAGAGACCAGGGACACATTGTGCTATGTGCAGTACAAAGACATATAGGAAAGACCATCTCAGTCCGGCGGAGCTTGTAATGTACATATAAGACAAGAGTCCACAGATGGATACAACAGGTGGATAGGGAGCACAGGGTAACAGTGAGACAAAACTGATCAACCGAGAATCATCTCCTTTCTGAAGAGTTTGTTGCGGATTTTTTTAACCACCCTGTAGCAAGATTTTCTATCAAATTCTATAGGACTGTTCAAAGTACCCATAGGGAAGTGGTTCTACTCTGAGTGCCGTAGGCCTTTTCCATATCTTGTGAAGATTAGTCACCATACAGAAATGCAGGTCCCTACAGTTCCATTGCACACTAGCAAAGGATCACATTCCATGGTTTATTCTTCTTTGCTAGGACTTCTCGGCAGAATTAGGCCAGTTCTTGACTCTGCATATTTTTTATGCACTTGTTTTCCTTATAGAATCGACAACCCAGCTCTTTGATTTCATTCTGCTTCCACAGTTGCTCTCTCAGATGGAGGCTCAGGACAGCAGTCATCAAAGTCAAGCACCCGACAGCTATTCCTCATTCTCTGCATGTTGTTTCGGCGATAGCATGCTTTGATTTGAGGTGTTTCTCTGTGAACGAAGGGTGCCAAGTATGGTAATGAGATGCGAGGCTTGGGGATTGGGACATTCCAGACAATTACAATGAAGACTTTGGGGCCTGGGTGATGCATATATACTTTAAAAACAATAATAAAAACCCCAGCCATCCACCCTGAACTCTATATCCATCCTGTCTGCAAGGGCCGCCTGTGGGTTGTGGTCTGACTGATGCTATTTGCAGCGGCTGCCTGGCATCAAGCCACTGTCGTAAGTGTCTCTGCCCCGTCTCTGCTGTAATGTCGACTGACACAATCCAAGGACGCTTTGGGGGAGACGTTGTGGGGTGGTGGCAGTGTTTGCTAGTGGCTAGAAGAGGGGATTGACAGAGGTTCTCAGATCTGTAGTAGTAGGTTCACCTTCTCTCCATGCACACAAGTTACTCCTCTCACGTTAACTGCAAGAGACAATATGTGGTTGTCCCATTAAATGTACAAGATTCACAGGCTGTTTGGTTGTGGAGCAGGCTGCGCCAAGCCACTGGCTGGGGAGTGAACAATGCCTCATATGCGGCAGATCCAGGTGGGGACAGGAAGGAGGTGCACAGCTGAAGTAGCAGAGTTGGACAGCACTGGAGCGAGTGCAGGAAGCAACGGGACTTGCTGCACCATTTCATAGGTGTAGCCAGAGCTCTCCTGGCAGTCCTCATCAATGCAGGAGGAGAGGGAAGACTCCTACAAGCTGGCAACTCCAGTGCCTTCAGCCATGTTATGGGCCTGATCCCCCAAAGGGACCACCTGTGCAAAGTACCCACTGAAGTCAGTAGCTGTTATCTGGATTGGCTGCCTCCTGTGTGAGTGCACTGGGGGGATGGGGCTCTCTGTACCCAAGCAGGGCCATACATAATGTGGCCCATAGAGTGGGTTCCTTAATAAGGCTGGTGCTGTCCCCCCACACAGACACTTCAAGCTCATGTAGAAAAGACAACCACAGGCCTCCTGGTGCTTCCGTGCCAAGGTCCCTTTAACCCTTTGCCTTAAGCTGGTCTCTGAACTTTTTAAAAAATTTGTCACTCTGATCACATGCGATGGCCTCAGAGCTAGTCTGTTGGCCAACCAAATGCAAATGGGAAACAGAATCAGAGCCAATCTTCTGAAGTCACCCAAAGGAAAATCCAGTCTCTGGCGCTGTGTGTGGGAGATAACGCTCCCCAAATAGAGCTGTAAAAAGAAGGGGAAAAAAGTGCACTGGGTTGTCAGAGGGTTCGTATGAGCTTTGGAACACTTTTTGAAGTCGCTGTCAGAACAAATTTCATAGAATATCAGGGTTGGAAGGGACCTCAGGAGGTCATCTAGCCCAACCCCCTGCTCAAAGCAGGACCAATCCCCAACTAAATCATCCCAGCCAGGGCTTTGTCAAGCCTGACCTTAAAAACCTCTAAGGAAGGAGATTCCACCACCTCGCTAGGTAACCATTCCAGTGCTTCACCACCCTCCTAGTGAAAAAGTTTTTCCTCATATCCAACCTAAACCTCCCCCACTGCAACTTGAGACCATTGCTCCTTGTTCTATCAGCTGGTACCACTGCGAACAGTCTCGATCCATCCTCTTTGGAACCCCCTTTCCGGTAGTTGAAAGCAGCTATCAAAGAGAAATCATTCTTCTCATCTGCAGACTAAATAATCCCAGTTCCCTCAGCCTCTCCTCATAAGTCATGTGCTCCAGCCCCCTAATCATTTGTGTTGTCCTCCGCTGGACTCTTTCCAATTTTTCCACATCCTTCTTGTAGTGTGGGGCCCAAAACTGGACATAGTACTCCGCATGAGGCCTTACCAATGCTGAATAGAGTGGAATGATCATGTCCCTCGATCTGCTGGCAAAGCTCCTACTTGTCCAGCCCAAAATACGGTTAGCCGTCTTGGCAACAAGGGCACACTGTTGACTCTCGTCCAGCTTCTCATCCACCGTAACCCCTAGGTCCTTTTCTGCAGAACTGCTGACTAGCCACTCGGTCCCTAGTCTGTAGCAGTGCATGGAATTCTTCCGTCCTAAGTGCAGGACTCTGCACTTGTCCTTGTTGAACCTCATCAGATTTCTTTTGGCCCAAGCCTCTAATTTGTCTAGGGCCCTCAGTATCCTATCCCTACTCTCCAGCGTATCTACCACTCCTCCCAGTTTAGTGTCATCTGCAAACTTGCTGAGGGTGCAATCCACACCATCCTCCAGATCATTAATGAAGATATTGAACAAAACCAGCCCCAACACTGACCCTTGGGGCACTCTGCTTGATACCAATTTGGATGGAAGGCGATATTGTCTCAGGGAGGAAGGAGGTTTCACAAGTGTCAGAGCATTGCCATGGAGAGCACAGAACAAAGCCAAGGTGGTGATTGTAAAAGCCATCTTTCTAATACTAGAAAAATATCCTAGAACTGTGCTGCTCGAGGTGTCGTGGGATGAGTTGGAGAGGTGATGAAATCAGCTCGCTTGGCTCACGGCTTCTCTTCAGGGCATGCTTTGCTCATTACATTGTGAGAGCTGTTGTGGGGAGGTGCAATATCTAGAGATGGGGGGGCGGGGGCAGGCCTGTTCGCTGCAGGATGCATTCAAGCTCCAGGTCCTAGGATCTGTTGAGTGTTACCTGGGACACAGAGAGGTGCAGGGGTTTAGCTTAATTGTGCTGTCTCACGTCCTGCAGGCTTGGAGAACCACGGGAGGAGGAGAAAGGGGACTGATTAGAGGTGCCACTGGAGCTATGGGTGGGGATTAGAGCTGGGTGGTGGTGATGTGGGGGGTTGTTTTGAGGAATGGAAGGAAGAGAGAGTTTCTTACAGATATTTGTGAGTTCTCTTCCCCACCGTGGTTTTTCTAATGGATGGAAGTGGGGGAGCTGTGCGTTCTGAGCAGTGCTGGGAGTCACAGTGTAGTGATTAGTGTGCAAACTCATTAGTACTGTATATTGAGAGCCAAGAAAGAAGGTGGAAGTAGCACAGTGAACCCGAGGGGGAAGTGTCTCTGAGGGTCCGTGCTTAGCCTGCTCGTGGCATTGGTGGGCAAATGTGTGCGTGCATAGGTGCATTCACTTTGCCTCTCAACTGATTGTAAAGCACGTGCCTCGTTCCAGACCTAAATGTACCTTTTATCCCTCACAAACCTGCTGGGACCTCATGCTGCAAATTCCTGTCCTCGGAAATGCTGACTTATGCTGGGTGCAGGTCAGCAAAGCGAGCCCTGGAATCGGGGGCTCTTTGGGGCAGGAGCAGCCTTCTTTGGGGGGGTCATATTGCAGCAAGTACGTTGTTTATGGCTTGTACAAAAGAATCCCCCTTTGCTTTTTGTGGGGAGCCTGGAAGCCTGAATAGCCTTGCGGTAAGTGCGTGGAGGGTCTTGCAGGACACCTACAGTTCTGAAGCTGCCATGCTGTGATGTACCGGCAGCACTAGTGGCCACATGAAAGGTTTACTGGAGAAGAATTAGGCCTTGTGAGCAGATGAGTGAACCCTGCTGCAAATCTGATCAGCAAAAATCAGTAGGGATTAAAAAAACCAAGCGTGTGGCCCACTCCCCAAGGTAGGCTATGCTGGGGGGGAGGGGTCCTCAGAACAGTGAGGTCTCATAAATAGTCTTTAACTCGCACCTGCATCACCCTGCGATCGTATCACCACGATGGGGAGATGGGACCAGAGGTTTCACCCTTTCCCCCCCGAGTTCCCCTGCTGTAGAGTGTGCAGCTTAGGTACCCTTGTGACTGGTAGGTGCGCCCTGCAGTTCAATGCACATAGCAGCAGGTCTCTGCTCCCAGCAGCTCCCTGGTGGCTCTGCAGGGCGACGTAGTAGCGGAGGGAGAGGTGTGCGCTGGGGAGAATAGCGGGGCTCGGGGTGGGAGCATTGGCGAGGCAGGGTGAAACTTCCAGAGGCTGGCACGGGGGAGAAGGCTCTTGTGCTCCTGGAGAGGGGAGCTTGAGGGGAAGGAAAGGGAGGAGGCCCATCCTAGATAAACCGACAGAGGCACCAGGAGAGCATTCCAGGCAGCGGGAGCTGCAGAGGAGAAGGCTCTCTCCCCAACGGGGCTGGCAGAGCGTGACTGAAGGAACAGCCTCTCAGTGGCAGGGGCAGTCTTTTTGTTCTGTGTTCGTACAGCCCCTAGCCCAGCTGGGGCCCTAGGTGCCTCGATAAGTCAAACGATAAGGACTGAGTCAGTGGCCAGGGTTGGGAGTGGAGCCATGCAGTGTTCCTTTGCTGGGGATTTTGATGGCTCCGTTGAGCAGGGTTAGGGGGCTGAGTAAGGTTGTTGGAGGACATGAGTCTCTCCTAGACGCAAGGTGCAGGAGGCCACACTTCTGGGGTTACATGCACAATCCCCTCTAGCCTGTGAGGTTTCTGTGCGTTGCAGAGGAATTGTCTTGATCCTCTTGACACAGTGCCATGGCCTCAAGTATCACGGCCCCACTGGGCGGAGGGGTGGGGAGGGGAAGGCAGGAACAGGAACTCTCTGGAGGTTTGAAAGCTTGGAAAATAAATAGCAATGTGCTGTAAATTAACCCTGGCATCCCCTGAGATGAATCACGCTGGCTGCAATCAGCTCTGAGCCCCGGTGACGAGCGCTGTGGTTTATAGATCATGATTCATCGGCCCGACTTAGCGCGACCACATTATTCCAGCCGATTGCAAAATCGTAAGAGGAATGTTGTGGTTAGTTTACGGCTTAACTATGCAAATCGTCAGGAAGCCTCCCGAGCCGGAGAATGTAGACGCACCCCGCCCGGCTGGCAGGGCTGTGAGGGGGAGCGCGAAGCGCCGGGAGCTGCCCATGGGGCTGTACGGGAGCAGCAACTCGCACGAGACAGGGTCCGGGATGGAGCTGGAAGTAAGTGCTTTGGGGAGCCGGCTCGCTGGCGGGGAGAGGCTGCCGTCCTTCCAAGTGGGGACTGCTGCGTTCAAGCTGGGCCTGGCTCCCGCGTGGTGCCTGTGAATCTGGCTGGAGCTTTCCGAGGGCGGGGAAACCTCCCCGACTGGACCGACAGAAAAGACTTTGCTGAGATCCACCCTGGCACTCTGCTGCCGAGCTCCCCAGAGGGATGCTCGCCCCTTGCAGGGGGCTGAGTCCCCTCCTTGTTCTCTGCGGGGGGGGGGGGGAGCTGAACGCACAAAGCCTGCTCCCCACCCCCTCCTCCTGCGGCCTCCCGCCAGATCTCAGCAGCTGCTGGCTCTGGGAGAAGTAAACAGAGAAGTGGGAGGAGCTGCACCTTTCCCTCCCCGCGGCTGGTTGGGAGCATGTATGGCAGGGAGGGGTGCAGCGAGGAGCCCCTCGCTGCTCAGGGAATGAGAGTGCTGCCTCGGGAGCCGGGACCTCGAGAGGAGGGAAAGGGAGGGGCTGGCGAGCAGTGAAAGCTTCGTGGCAGACGAAATCCTCATGATATTAGAGCCCAAAGGAGTTGGCAAGGTCGATTCCCGCCTGGGGGCGGGGTGTCACTTGGGTGTGTATTATTGTCAAGACAAGAGAGCTGCTGGGCAGTGAGGCCGGGGGTGGGGGGGAGGGTTGGCTGGCAATGCCAGTGGGTGGGCGCTGTCACTGCCTGGAAGGAGAGTTAACTAGAGGTGCACACGGCTTCTAGGAAGGGCTGCAAGCTCTGTGCTTGTCTAGAGCTAATCAGAGTCCTCTGGGAAGTGAGGACAAAGGAGCAGCTGTTCATAGTTACTCTGCAGCTCAGGCGGAAGGGCTCCGGGGAACGTCCGCCTGCACCCCGGGGCTGTGAGACGCATTGTTTGTGTCCAAGCTGAGCTCAATAAACAGGAGGGATGGAAGGGAACCCGAAGCGCCAGCGTTGATGCTAGAGAAGGATGGGTCCAGGGGTTAGAGGGCTAGCCTAGGTCCTGAGAGACTGCAAGTCCTTGCTCTGCCACAAACTTCCCGTGGGACCTTGGGCACGTCACATAGCTCCCTGTGCCTCCTGGCCCATCTCTGTAATGAGAAAAGAGCCCCGCTGTGCCCGTCGGAGCTGTTATGAAGATACGAATGTCACACTGGGAGGGGGTCAGATACTACAGAAATGGGGGCTGATATGTATACTGAATAGATGGATACTTGCACTGCTAGGAGTTAATTCTGCTCCTGCCCACCCTTGGAAATACACTGTGCTCATCGGTATCGTCCACCCTATGATGAGAGAGGATCCACACTTAATCCCCTGCACCGCTTGCCGCTTCCCTCCGGAGGGCACTGGGATTAGATAAAGCAGAGCGCTGTGGGCTGGATATCAGGGAAACGTTTCCTGGCAAAGAGACTGTGGAACAGTGACCCTGAAAACTAGATGTCACGCAGTGCTACAAAATATACTGCTACAGCTAGTCGCACCTTGGGCGAGGTGTTTTCCTGCTGAGAGCTCGTCGGCCCGTCCTTCCTTTTGTAGTTTTGTTGTGGAGTGTGCCAACAGCACAGATCCCTTTATTTTCCCCTCCAAGTCTTTTGTTTGCTTTGTTTTTGTTTTACTTCACGGTTTTTGATTTGGCTTCTGGGTAAGGGTCTGTCTTTTCTGCATTTGTGCAGTGCCTAGAACCATGGGGTCCAGGTCAGTGACCCGGGTTCCACGGTGCTATTACAGTATAAATTCATAATCACAGGGAAGTGTCCACGTTCTTGGAGTGCCAGAGCAAGTACTCAGAGCACTTCCTGTTTGCATCTGAACTGTACTGCAGCGTGTGGGCTCAACCTCTCCCGGTTACTCTGTGTTCTCTTCCCAGCCAGGCTTGCTGGGTTTCAGCGTGATGCTCGCTGCTTTGGTGGTAAACATGTGGCATTTGTCAGTACAGCCAAGGTTCCTTCGCAGGGTGTTTGATGGGTATCTCACTGCACTCTGGGGCTCTGCGGATGGCTCCTGGCTTTCCTTTTGCTGCAGTGAGTTCAGAGCATGGGGAATAAATAGCTTCAATAAGAGATCTGCTAGGAATGCACCATTTGAACAGACATTTAGCCAGGAGGCCTTCTGACTGGGGGAAGGATTACAAGCTGAATCAGTATCATTTTTCCTCGGTGGCCTTGTGCTAAAGATGTTAACTCTGATGTTGTTTTACAGGTGGGATGGGGCATCATCATAATAACCGTTCCTCTGCTGGAGTGAGATGTATTGATTCTCAAGGTCGTCTGTCCACCTATGCTGTTCTGATCCGCATTAGGGCCGTGCTGCCATGTGGGTAGCCCAGCCCAGGGCCCAAACACTAAGGGGCGCCATTGGCTATTTTGTTTGTTTTTTGGTGGGGTGAAGCACACATTTTCCTGCAAGGTGATGCTAGCTTAATGCTGTGGCTGACATTGCATCAGACTTGCTTAAAAGTGTTCTGTGGGGCATTTTTTTTTTTAACGCAGCAGCTTTCGTTCGGGGGGAAGGAGACCCAGACACAGCCTTTTGTGAATGTACCCCACAAACCCACTCGAACAGGTTGGGTTTATCTTTTCTATTGAAGAATCAGATTACTCAAATGCACATCCTGTTTCACGGCCATGCAAGGGACATAGACTCGCTTCGGGCTGCGTCCGCGTGCACATGTATTTCGGTGGGTGTGTTTCATTGCCTTTTTGCTCCCATCCCACCCGGTGGTTTTGCTCGTTGGCGCTCAGAGATCATTATCATCTGTGCTATCCCAATCTGATACTATGCAGAAGAGCTGCGATTGCCTTACAGGATTACAGCACTCTGGTTTGAATAAGTGCAAACACAAGATAAGATGATAACAAGCCTTCCCTTAGGAACACAGCTTTGTGATGCCATGGACAGGAACTCTATGTGACTATTATCATAAATATCAGGATTGAAAGGGACCTCAGGAGGTCATCTAGTCCAGTGCTACTCAAAGTGGTGGTCCGCGGACTGAGCCATCGGCTGCTGGTCTGCGTGCACGTTGGGGGGAAAAAATTCCCGGTCCCCCACATCAGATAGCTTGAGAAGCACTGACTAGTCCAACCCCCTGCTCAAAGCAGGACCAATCCCCAACTAAATCATCCCAGCCAGGGCTTTGTCAAGCCTGACCTTGAAAACCTCTAAGGAAAGAGATTCCACCACCTCACTAGGTAACGCATTCCAGTGCTTCACCACCCTCCTAGGAGTTGATCTGTCCACGGTACCTCCATGGCCCCCATCTCTGGGCACCTCACCACATCCCCTGTGATGTTGAGAAGTGCTATTATACCCATTTTTCTATATGGAGAACTGAGGCCCAGAGCAGCTAGGTGAGTTGCTCAGGCTCTCACAGGAAGCCTGTGGCAATGCAGGGATTTGAACCTAGGTCTCCCATGTCCTAAGTTAGTGCCCTAATAACTGGACCATCCTTCCTCTCTGTTGGTCCCTTATGATAATCTCAGCTTTGCCTGCTGGCTCCCTTCTTGTGAGCAGGCCAGGAACAGGCCGGTCAATTTCATCCCCAGCCCCGTCCAGTGTAGCTAAGACAGCCCAAGTTCTAGGTATAACTAGGCCTGAGCAGAGGGGAACCAGTGATATGGCGGGGCAGCTGCAGCAGGCCAGGGACACGTTTGCACTGTAGCTCTCTGCACGCTGGCTGGTGGGTTTATCAGTGAGGCCTCGAGCTGAGAAACTGGCATTTTTGCAGGAATAGGAGGCAATTTGTTGCTGTTGTGGTCACAGACATGTTCAGGGCCTGTACCCATCTGACAGGGAGGAGCTGCTCGCCTGTGTGGTGACCCGTCTCCTGGATCACTCGATTAATCGTTGACCTCAGTGTAGAAGATGGGCACTTGGACATAATGGCAGCTAGTGCTCTTCCGCTCTGCATCCTGGATTCCATCTGATGCGCAGAGGCCTGTTTCCCAATGCCTAAAAGCCACAAACACCTGAAGGAATCAGTCTGTCTGGAGATTAATGAGATAGGGTTGTGTGACCAGGTCAGAGCAAGCCTTCTCTTGGCTGTGTTAGAGAATTCCTGCCTGCATCACCCCAGGCAGCGAGGAGTGTCCATGGTCCTTTCTGGAGGGAGGGGTGGACAGGTGATACCTCAGTGCAAGGGGCTGTGACTGCCAAAGGCTGCTGTGGCTCTGGGAGGAGAATGTGGCACTCCTGGGTAGCCCTCCAGGGAAGCATCATCAAGGCAGGGGGAGGAAAGTGGTGAGGAGATGCCGGGGCAGCCAGAGCTGGCTGGCAGAGAGGATCTGCTAGTGACTCAGCCCTGGGAGCACCCCTAGCTACATAACACTCGCTGTGGATGGCTGGTGGTAAAAACACAAGGCCCCTCTTTTCATTGGCCTTCCCACAATAGCTCCCCAAACAAGCCCAACGCGCCCCCTCGCCTGGCAGCTGAGCAGCAAAGGGGGAGCACGCGACTTTGGCTAGTTCATCACATGCTCCCGGGGTCCTGGCAGCACTCGGACACCATGGCATGGGTTCGGTGAGAGAGAGCTGCAGCAGACCCTCTGGGGGAGCGCTGGGAAGTTGTGGCGGGCGGGGGGGGTTGTAAAATCTGTGGCTGCTCGAACACCTTCCAGCCCGAGCGGGTGTGATGCGGCGAGGGACACCCCACCCCAGCCTTTTACACACTCACTGGCACATTGGCATCTGCACTTCCTGGGCTGTCGTCACGCAGAGTAATTCAGTCCATTGCGAGGGAGAGGAAGGCATGTCTGCTCCCCTTTTGCTGGACATCAGGAAAGTGCAGTAACAAGGGTCAAAAAAAGTCCTAAGATTTTTTTTTTCCTAAAACCCATTGTGCCTCGTTGATGAAATGGTTACTAGGAAGGGAGTGCGCCGGTTCTGACCCAATTAGAAGCTCTAGCCCACCTCACCCAGCTGCCTCTCCTCAGGAGACTATCAGGCCCCTCGAAGCTCAGGGAGTCTTGCTAATCTTGTGGCTCTTTGTCCAAGCTGAATCCAAGCTACAGAGTTCCCAGGTGAACCATGTCTGTGACTCAGAAAGGGTCACAGAGTTCAGGGCAGCATTACTGCAACCCAGGAATGTTGTTGTGTCCTTCCCC
This sequence comes from Dermochelys coriacea, assembly GCF_009764565.3. Taxonomy (NCBI): domain Eukaryota; kingdom Metazoa; phylum Chordata; order Testudines; family Dermochelyidae; genus Dermochelys; species Dermochelys coriacea. The sequence goes on from NC_050082.1 coordinate 23,989,739, forward strand.
GTCAGCGTCAGCGTGGTCTTTGCCACGTGCTGTATTCAGAATGATCCTCGTGCAGCTCTGCGCCCCTCCTTAACCACCTGCCTGGGGGTAGCAAGGAAATCTGGCCTCTCTACTGCAGTGCAAGGAGAGGGACTACCAGCATGTGACATATTTGACCCTGTGTGTGTAGAGAGGGTGGGACCAGGCCAGTGAGAGAGGAGGAGCTTAGGCAGAGGGAGAGTTTCAGTCTAGCTGAGCCTTTTGGTGGGTGTAAATCAGACCCGTCACATTCTGGAGACACAGGTCCCTGGAGGTTGTGAGATTCCTTTTAGCCGTGAGAGTGTTCCATGCAAACCCAAGAGGCCATCAAAGGAGCAGGAGGAAGAACAGTAGCTGCTATGTTTGCATTTCAGTTTTATTTCAGGATTTGTGTGTTAAACCAAGCCAAATAAAGTGGCGCAGTTGCCACTTCCCGAGAGGTCCTCTGTGTCTTCAGGTGCGTTGCTTCCATGGCCGCAAGTGGTGCTCTTGCAGACGCATGTGGCTGCCCAGTAGCGGTTACTCAGCAAGTAGTTTGTATTTGCTGCCAGCAACAAAACTGTCTCTTGGTGTTCTTGAGGACAGCAGTAGAGAATGCTTTGCACTCGTGAGCATTGATTCCCCTTCTGCAGCAGCCGCCTTGAAATGAATGCAATGGTTTGTTAGCATTAGTGAGTATTATTAATGAATGACACTAAGTTTAGCCCCACACAGGCTGCTCTCGCTAACCCACAATGATGTCTGAAAGATCCTGCCATCTAACGCCCTCCACTGCTGCTTCCTGTCTATGTAGATGTATTGGCAGCAGTTCCTCTAGTGTGGTCTTTTGGATGAATGAGTACATGCATTGGGGATTTGGCTAGACAAGGGCATTTTTCTGGCTTTACCCTGCAGGCACAGAAGCACTTGCTTGTAGGTCCTCATTATTTACGCTTGCATCAATGCACGAGTCTAAATGTCCTATATTGATTTGATGATGCGGCATTTAAATACCTGAACGGCTTCTCTGAACTTGCCTGATTCTTCTAGCAGCTGTGTGAATTGGTTCGAGAGAACATCTCTTACCTTTCAGGGGGCTCCCTCACCCCAGAGAGAGGAGCGCTGTTTCCATTCCCAGATCTCGATATAAACCCTTTAGATCCTGCCCCTCTGCAGTGAGTGCCACATCAGTGGAGCTCCGAGCCTACACAGGCCCAGTGGCTGCCCATGCAGAATTCATTGCAGGACCGGGAGTCGTCGATACTTAGAGACATTTTACTATCACCAGTCCTCAGAACCCAGGCTTCCAGCTAATTTGAGTTTACCTGCCCCAGAAATCTCCTGAGACAGCCTGTTGCAGGCTACAGAGTTTCTGGCGGATCAGAGGAAGGTCTGAAAAGCAATTGCATATTCTCTGAACTGTGGTTCCAACCCTTTCAAAGTTCTCTCGTCACTACGTCCTATTCTTCACTGCTTCACGCCTCATGTTGTCATTTTCACTAGTGCCCAGCGGGCATGAAAGGCTGCCCTTCTGATCTGGCTGGGCTTCCGGCTCCCATCGAGCAGGCGCAAATGCCAGCGTATGGCATCAGGCAGTGGAGAATCAGGCTTGCTCTTGACGGTTACCATTTGGTTTGTGGCAAGCTGGGAGCTCATAAAATATAAACCCCCACCCCACACAAATAGAGAGGCGCTGAAGTCGTGAGTGCATCCTTAAAGTGAAGCACGTGCTTCCAGTACTTTGCCGAATCAAGGCCTGAAAGAACAAGATGCTTTCCTGTCACTTCCCGTAGCCCATTTCAGTAGCTCTGCATGTCTCATTTAGCACTAACCCTTTGGGGCACAAGAGTTTGCTTGGCGCAGAACGCTGGTGCACGGGAGATCTGTGTTCACAGGCAACACTGGGGTGTGCTATCAAATCGCACGCCCCTGCCATAAAGCACCTTCCTAGCAGCTGCAAACAGGCCGCACAGATCATTCGGGATCAGCCCTTCTGCGGATCAGTTCAGTTGGAGGTTTCTTCATTTCAGCCTGTGGAATCCTCTCCCTGGGAAAGCTGCACTGGGCAAGATCCGGTGAATTTACTGTAGGAAACAGTCCTGTATTAGCTGGGGAGGAGCGTGGTTTAATAAATCATTTCTGTCTCTAATTTCTACGTCTCTGTGGAATTCCTTTCATTTGATGCTAGCCAGAAGGAGGGCTGAGGAACCGGGCCTCCCCCATGCTGTCTTCCTGCAGCTGCAAAATGGAATCCAGCATCATTATCGTTTTAGAAAAGCTCCCGTTTGGTAACCTGAAATGTCTGGGAGCATGGCGGGCTCCTGCACAAACTCTCTTAAAAGAGGGTAAAGACAAGTGGGTGCCTCACACCCAGCAGCGTTTGGGGCAAATGGGAGTAACAGCTTCTCAGTGAAGTGTCTGTCAAGCTGTGCGGATTCTCCCTCAGGTGATCTGGGGTCAGGCTTACTTCTCCTGTGCAGGATGTCTTGCGTCGCTTGCCCCGACACGGATTGCGTCGTTGTTAGCCTCGTAGCTTCTGTCACCGGTGGGAGCCTTTCCATTCACCTTAATGGGCTTTGGATCAGGCCCCTAAGCACAGACCCAAAACGGGCTCTGATCTCTGCATTAAGCTATCTGACCCGCTGGCCTGCAGTAGCCCTGCCTGCCCCTGGACTGCCGATGTCCACACCATGGCTTAAGCAGCGCTTTGTTGTTTGTTTCCCCTCTCGGTCAGCCCCTTCAGCATAGTTTAAATGTGCTTGTTTGGTTTAGTCTCAGTGCTAAGATTTATCTGCCTCAACGTTTCTTTTTTGAATTGTCCCTTGTTTGGCAGCAGCAGCAGATGCCCCGAAGCAGCCAAGAGGAGAAGGATGAAAAAGAGAGAGAAAAGGAGAAGGAGGCAGAGAAGGAGGAAGACAAACAGGAAGCAGAAAACGACAAAGAAGAACTGACAAAGTAAGCAAGTTTTCGCCTTTCTCTCCACTCCTCGCCCCTAGGGATCATAGTGTGCACTGGGCTGGGAATGCATCATCTCAATGCTCCCTCCTTCAGGAGAACCACACTGGAAAGAGTGGGAGGGGAAGTGGTCAATGTTTTGAAGTGCATCCAGCAGAATCTGGGCTCTGATCCCAGTATTGGGTGATTCTTTTGCAGGTTACCTTGGATGTGCTGCGTGTACCCCTCTCTTCTAGCATGGCGCAGGCTAAACCTGCTGCTAGCAAAGGAGCGAGTCTGTTCATTTATAGGTTTTCCCTCTTCCCCCGCATTCCTGGTGAGCCTAGAAGAAATCACTGACTTACTTTATAAAGCCGATCAGTCCATGAAGCAACTTTGATACCAGGGTTTATTTTATTGTTGCAAGATATTGCTGAGCCTCCTAGAGTCAAAGCAGAAATCAGGATGCAGTGGAGTATAGAGCTTCACCTTTAGCGGTGTTGATGTCAATGTGAGATCTTCCAGCTCAAGGGGTTCGACCAGTTTTATAAGTGTGCCTGTCTTAGTGCTTGGCACAGCATGGCTTAGCAGGGAACGCTGGATTTGTTGCTGGGAAAGGTTGGCAGGCAGACTGCTAGCTATCTGTAATGGGCTTAATACTTGGCTTAGGAGAACATCTGGCTTCATTATATCCAGGCTGCCTAGACATTTACCAGCAGTCCCTTTCAGAAAGATAAATGAGGAGGAGGCGATGATAAATTTGAATGGCCCAGCGTTAAACCTGTCTCTGTCAGGTCTCTGCGCGCTCTTGGAACTGCAACCATCTGCCAAAAAACAAAACAAAACAAAAAAAACTCCAACCCACCCAAAGTCAGGGAAAGTGCCCTCGTTGCAAACTCCTGAAATAGATCCTGTCACCCAGTGATTTCCCCGCTCTTGCAGGGAGAAGAATGACGACACGTCCGGGGAGGATAACGACGAGAAAGAAGCAGTCACTTCCAAAGGGCGTAAAACTGCCAACAGTCAGGGCAGGCGCAAAGGCCGCATCACCCGTTCCATGGCTAATGAGGCCAACCATGAGGAGGCAGCCGCTCCACAGCAGAACACAGAGCTGGGTACGTACCGGCTAGGCACAAAGCCTCTGGAACCCAAGGTGGGGAGGAGGGATTTGTAGTAATCCAGCCAGCTGGGTGGAGGGAAGGCCCTGGGAACAAAGGCTGCTGGGTTTCGCCTCTATTTTGTCACTGATTCATTAGGCAGCCTGGGACAAGTCACCCTGCCTCAGTTTCTCTATCTGGACATGGAGGATGATGATACTGTCCTACAGCCCTGGCTCTGAGGAGTGTGAGTGATGTTTCACCAGCACCTCAGGATTACCCAGTGGAATTCATCTAGCTGGACAGGAGGCGTCTCAAAGGGCCAGGCCTGTGTCTCACCAGGTGAGGTTTGCGTCATGTGGAACCTCAGCTGGAAAGCACTGAAGGCAAAGGGAATCGTGCCATTTTCAGCAAAGCCATGCAGATCTTCATGCAGGCGTCTCTCTACTGCCGGTGGCTATTGAGTGTGAGGCCATCCTCGGGAGTCTGGCTGGTGGAGTGTTTTACCATACGTCCTGAGGCGGGCTCAGACTGTCCATGAGAGCTCCACAGCCAGCAGATTCCCAGGGCGCTGCACCTGCCCGGGGGCCTCGCTTGGAGTCACTCGCTCATTCTCCCTCCCTGCCCTGGCCCCCACTCCCTCCAGTTTATAGGCGCCTGGGCTCAGAAGCAGTAGGGATGAGCGACGGCTCTGATGCGGCTTGTTGCAGTGACGGTGGTGTTGGAAATCCAGGCTTTGCCTTCCTTGCCTTTGTGGCTATCACAGATGATGGCTCAGTGAGGGGAAGGCTGGGACAACTCTCTACCTGTAGCCTGTGATGCCATATTTCTTCCAGAGTAGGAGATCCTCAGCACATCACTTACTCCTAATACTTCTGATGAAGTGAGCTGTAGCTCACGAAAGCTTATGCTCTTAATAAATTTGTTAGTCTCTAAGGTGCCACAAGTACTCCTTTTCTTTTTGCGAATACTGACTAACACGGCTGCTACTCTGAATCCTAATACTTTCTGTCCCATGCGGTCTGTGCTTGGGACATAGCTGTCATTGGGGCTAGCTTGTTCGATGCAGCTCTGATTCCCTGCCCCATTTCAGCCAACCTCCCTGCTCTGCAAACACGTGTGCAGTGATCTCAAATGAGAGGACCCAATACGACAGCCCCGGAACATCCTGAACATGCCATTATGTTTCCTGAGACTTTAAGGCATCTCAGGCTGGCAGGGTGGTGCCCGTGGTGTTGTTGTCAGAAACGAGAGAGAGAGAGAAGTCAAACCGATCTCACCCTAAAATGCAGGGACAGACGGCTAGCATAGCCCTTAGTTTGGAATGACAGGAGACAAGGATTCTGCATGCAGCTGAGACCCATACAAAGGTGATAGCTTCCACTGCCAACCACATGGGGACTTGTAAGTGTTGAAAAGTGCCATATCCAGGCGATGGTAGATGTCTGTCTTTCCCTCCCTTCTATGACTGACAGAAAGATGATGGTTGCCCTTGGGAACTATTCGATAAACTGACTGCAGTATTTGCCTGATTCCCTATAGCAAATACTAAAGAAACATTGATCCATGCAAGACAATTAAAAACGTTTTAGAGGTGACCTGCATGTCTGTCTGTTAGAGAATTTCCTTACTGAATGCGGTGTCTTTATTAGTAAAAATTATGTCTGTAAATGTCCATTGATTCACTTGCTGAGTATTGACAAAACTCTTGACTGTGAGCTCTCCAGGGCGATGACCGTCTTTGTGGGTATGGTGCTAGCACGGTGGGGCCCTGGTCCCGGTTTGGGGTGCTTGGGCATTGTGCCAATAGCGATCGGGAATAATCCCAGTCATTTAGGTAGCATGTTTCCTCCAGAGGTCTCCAATGGAATCACAAGCGGGGAGAAAAGACTGCTGACAATAGTAAAGTGACCAAAGGAAATGTCACTGGCATGCCAAAGCAATCAGTTACATTTTGTGTCTCCCCAGGAGTGATTTAATTTAGGTTGGCAAAGACAGTTACCGCATGTTAAATACCCATTGAACATTAAAAAACAAACAAAAACCCCATACTGTGGTTTAGCTGCAGCACGCTGCAGCTCCCAGTAGACATCTGTTACGTAACTGCTCAACCTCCATAAATATCATTAATCAAACCCAATAGGCCATTTATCTGACATTTATTTAACATACACTAACAATCTTATTAAAACGCAATTAAATGCCTAGTCAAGTGTGTTTAGGATACTTAAAGCAAATAAATCCTGAAGCCCTAATTTGCCCATGGAGGGGGAAATAAAATTCCCAGGTATTGATTTCTTCTACCAGCTGAGCTAACATGTGCTGGCTGGATCTCTGTGGGGACTATATTTCTAATGGAGGAAAAGACCTGCAGTGACTTCCACGAGGTGACACCTGCAATCTGGTGCAGTCAGCTGTGAAGGAGATGCATTTTTCTCACTCCCAGGCCCTGGTACCTAACAGGTTGTGGGCATCAGAGCTGTACTCTTTCCCCCTCCAGAGCTTTACAAGCTTCTTGGAGATGCTGCTTCTCCTCCCCACTCTTGTCCTTTAACCTAGCTTGTTGGCCTAGTTTCCATTTTAAAAGAATATGGTCAAAACCTCTCTCCTCAGTGTTGAAATAATGCTCCGCCTGTTGGCAGCTGAAACGGAAATCTGTTTTCTTACTGGGGGCTTTCTGTCTCTGACTCACATACTGGGTTTGTTGTTGTCGGGTTTGCTCACATGTGCCAGGCTGCCAGCAGGATTATTTCAAAGTGAATACATTACTCGGGCCCACAATGTCCAGGGCATGGAGCATGGGGGTGGAGAATATAAGTGAATGCTGGGCATAGCTGGCACCCATCTTTTACTGTGCTGGTTGGAGGGCATGGTCGCCTCCAGGCCTCCTGAGAGTCGCTGTGGCTCTGAGGCTCTCATTGGGTGTGAAAGTGAATCGGATGTAGCCCAAGGTGCTGCATGCAGAATCTCTGGAAATCTCTGATCGCCTGGGCATTGCACCATCTCGCTGAGCACATCAGATTTGCTGACGACTGGCTCCCCCTACTGACTCTCCACTCCCCGGGGGTTGATCAGTATTGTTGAGATGATCATACATCCCTGCGTCCGGTCTGAGTTCTCAGCTCTTGCCACCCCGGCGACGACACCTCTCCACACGATTAGACTAAAATCAGTAACTGCGTCACGCCTTTTTTCTGCAAGACAAGGGCGAGTGGGACCAACATATCATTGGCAAAACAGTTTCCCTAAGGGGGCTGGCTTTGTTTTCCCAGCCCAAAGCTACTTTCTGCTCAGACCTTCCATCAGTGTGCCGAATACTATGCTGGCTCACCAATATTGGGCCTGGCACCTCCCCATATCTAAGCCTGGCTCGGAGGCTTGTGAAGCACTTTGGGATGCTCAGATGAAAGGCGCTATCCGTGTACAGTGTATTCTGATCGGAATGGCTGGCATTTGGGCGCTAGTCACCCTCCTGAGAATTTCTGGCTCAGTTGCTGTGTTTCGTACGTTTAAATACCTCTCGCCGTGACCACTTGGTTCTGTCTCTTTATTTTTCAGCTTCTTTGGAGATGAATGAAAGTTCTCGCTGGACAGAGGAAGAAATGGAAACGGCCAAAAAAGGTAATATACAATACAGTTTTTCTCCCCATCGGCCAGTTCTGTTGGTCTGGAAAAGAAGCCAGTCTGTGGTATTAGATGGTACTCGCCCAGCACAGACAGCATGGGTGTGTTACCACACTGAATCTTGGGGGCCTGATTCTGCTCTTCTTTACACTGCTTTCACCCACTGTGTAAACCCATTGACTTCAGTGAAGTGACTCCTGATTTATGCTCGATTTAGGCAAGCAGGAACGAGGACCTGTATAGTCTGAGAAAAGTGCTTTTGTGTTTGTTTTGGTAACAAGCTACAAAGTTGGCAGAAAGTTTGGGGATTTTGTCAGTGCTTGCTCCAGGAGTCGTGCGTGATTGATTTGTGTCATGGCAGGACAAGGTGTTGTAGCATTGCCCAGGCTCTGTCCTGGAGCGAGGTCGCTACAGGAGATGGCTGCATGGCCAGAACTCGTGTCGGTGTCGAACTGGGAGAGCAGTTGCTAGTTTGCAGGCCTGGTCTAGATAGCTGGGGTTTAGTTCCGTGTCACAGAGTTAAAGACTGGAAGGGATCATCTAGTCTGACCACCTACGTATCACAGGCCATCGAACACCACCCACCCACCTCCACACCAAGTCCAACAACCAGAATTAGACCAGAGTATTCTAGCCTCAGGAGACTGAACTATTGTGTGCCACAGGCAGAAAACTGGAGGGACCGAGGTGCCCAGTGCCCAAGGTCCCTGCAGTGGCAGGAAATTGTTTTAGTGAGATGTACCCAGCCGAGCCCAGCAGGTAATCCATGACCCATGCAGAGGAAGGTGACCCTCCGCCCCTAAGGTCTTTGCCAATCTGACCTGGGGGAAAATTCCTTCCTGACCCCAAATTTGGGGTCACTTTCTGTGTGTTCGTGATACACGCAGGGCCCCATACCGGTAAAAGGCATGTACCTTGATGCCCATGCAGGGGACTCTCATGTGTAAAAAGTGTAGAAGATAACCCCCTCAGTCCGTAACTGCACAACTGCAATTGCCCCCAATGGCAAGTCAGAGTTTCTGATCTCTGCAGCCTCCTTTGGAGGATGTGCTGCTGTTCGTAAAGTGACTGCCACTGGCACATAGAATCATAGAATCATAGAATATCAGGGTTGGAAGGGACCCCAGAAGGTCATCTAGTCCAACCCCCTGCTCAAAGCAGGACCAAATCCCAGTTAAATCATCCCAGCCAGGGCTTTGTCAAGCCTGACCTTAAAAACCTCTAAGGAAGGAGATTCTACCACCTCCCTAGGTAACGCATTCCAGTGTTTCACCACCCTCTTAGTGAAAAAGTTTTTCCTAATATCCAATCTAAACCTCCCCCATTGCAACTTGAGACCATTACTCCTCGTTCTGTCATCTGCTACCATTGAGAACAGTCTAGAGCCATCCTCTTTGAAACCCCCTTTCAGGTAGTGAAACCCCCTTTCAGGTAGTCATCAGCTGAGAGCCCCCAGGCCTCCAAAGCGCAATTGCAGATGGGGATTCTCCTGCTGAACGCTGAGACAGGGCTGTCCCTTTAACCGGGGTGAGGCTGCTCGCCAGAGGAGGTTTGTTTTGTGTCCTGTGGCTGAGAGAGAGAGAGAGAGAGAGAGCCCGTCGCTGAGACCGTTGTGTAAATGTGCTGAGTGTAGCAGGCTCCCCTTGCCACTTCCCCCTGGTTTGTCGGGCTCCTGTGCCAAGATTTCTGCTGTTTTAATTTTTTCCAAAGTCATGTCCTGTTGATCTGCGGTTGAGTTCCCAGCCCGTGCGGAGTGCAGCCCGCTCAGCTTGCTCCCACCCTTCTGGCCTGCGAGTAGTGTAGACGTGCAGCTTCAAATGGAAACGAGCTTCATTTGGGGACAGCAAACGCAGACAGACCTGCTGGCTGGTGTTGGATCAGCTGGGAAAAGCCCCTGCAGGAGGCACCGGGAGCATAGCCTCTGGCCTCTCATGTGCCTGCAGCATCCTGGACTCAGTTTGTGTTGAATACAAATACACCGATATGTTTGGCTTGTTCTCATTTGAGCCATTCGGGACCCTCTATAAACCCCTGGGCCAGTCTTGTGTACGGCCAAGCATTACTCTCTCTAGACTCGTCACTTACGAGATAGACTTCAGTCAGGCTGCCTGGCAGAGCTCCAGCTGCTGGGATTAGCAGCTGCCAGTCCAGTGGATTTCTGCTGTAAGGATCCCTTTGAGCAGCCTCCTCTTTCCGATTTTACTGTAGAAGAGCCATAGAGGCTGCACGGTGGGGCTGTGCTGAAAGGAACAGTCTTGGTAGCCACCCACCTAAGCCAGCATGGAGGATGGAACTGTGAGGAGTGGGCATCCAGTCGCCCCAGCATCTCCCCAGTTTGCAAAGAAAGGCAGCCTATGCAGGGTTGGATCAGCCCACGGGAGTGTGGGGTTTGGCCGCCTTCCCCGCTTCACCTGGCCACTTACATGACATTTCCCCCATGCAGTGACCTGGGAAGTAGCGAGGTTTCCATCTCAGGTGTATGCAGGGAAGCTAAATTCCCGTCTTGCCAGGCCCCAGCCAGCTTCACAAGGCATTTTCCTGTTGAGTGCACCCAGCGAATTTGAATGCACTCTAACCGGCACTTCCAAAGTTTGGGGCTGGATTATTTTTTTAGCCTGTAGCCAGTTGGCATTCTGAACATTCAAAAAGAACCTCTGAAGTCAGTCCCAGTCTGATCCTTCCAGCTGATGGCTGTAAGGGTCGAACCCAGCAGCATGTATGCCAGGGAAATTGGTTTGGGGCAGTAAAGAAGTGTAGTTGAATAATCTCTCCGGATTGCAATCTGGGTGAGCATATTCGACAGCACTTGCATAGCGATGCTGAACGGAGAGATTTTAAGTAAGAGATGGAGGTATTATGGATATATGGTGAGACAACAGTGGGGAATACCATATTAAAGTTAACTAGAGGAACGAGAACCTTGTAAGGGTGAAGTTCTTGTTTAACGACACTTTTATTTTGTAATAAACTTTGATTTGATAGTCTGCCAGAATGTACAGCGATTGATATAATTATGGGGCCGTGTGTTCTGATATCATTGGCTTCTTCCATTGTGACTGTGATTCAAAGGTACAAGCAGGCGGTTTTGATTAGCTGTAGTTGCTCCAGGAGTTACCCCACTTGCTTTTGGACTGGGTGGTGGGTAGAGAGCGAATCCACTCCCATTGGTGCTTCAGCCTCAGCTTGGATCTGAGGCTGGGGCAGTTTGGATGGAGTTTTCACTGCAGATGGTTTATCCTTGCTCGTGTTCTCACGCCCCAGACCTGGGAATGCTTAGCTAGCTACTAGGTTCGGAGGATTTATTGAAGAGCTAGTGACCATTCTAGATGCAGCTCAGGGCTTTCCCTAAAGCTTTAACATGTGGTTTTACTTTGCAAAGAGACTATGTAATGCTGGCACCTTCTTACTCACCAGCTTTTCCTCCCTATGCATCATTGGGGCTTAGATCTGCTGACTTCAGGAACAAAAATAAGCTTTGGCCACTTTCAGTTGTGTGAACTGTGCTGGCTCTGCAAGCCTGGGGCTAAGGGGTCTGCCCCACTTCGTGCATCCTCCATTTCTGTGCAAGCACATGGAAAGCAGTGGATTGACACAGGTGAGGGCCTGCTCGGAGGACAGTGGGTGGCTGCGCAGGTGTTGTTTGACCTTCAGCACCGTCAGCTCAGGTGATGATGCACAAGAAGGGAAGCAACCCCCACTTGATTCTCAGATAGCCAGGCTGAGTTTTCAGGGCTGGCAGTTAGAAACACTAGCCTTTTTACTCGTAAACTAGCACGCACATTGACATTAGATGAATTAAACGGGTCCACATGAAGCCGCCTTCTGCTTCTTAGCCTTCTTCTGCTTAGCTTGCGTGTGTGGAAACACACTTCATTGTGTGTGTGCGGAAACACACTTCATTGTGTGTGTGCATGCAAAATGTCCAGATTTCTGCTCTGTTGCCCCTTCCTAGCACTAAAACATTGTGCTCTTGCGAGGATTTGTCGGGTTGGACGCAGAGTAAGTGGCAGTTTAACACGGCGAAGGCACTGGGTATGTCCCCTGGTGCAGAGAGAACCCCTCACCACCACATATGCAATCACCCACGCTTGCTCCGTTCCAGTGTAAAAACCTGCTGATTGAATTAAACCTTGGAAAGAGAAGCTGTGTGTCAGCCTGTCTAGTCTTCGGCTCACTCCCCCTTCCATGAGTGCTGTGGTCTAGCCAGGAGGCAGGCATAGGTGTTGCTGCTAGCAGGCTGGTTTACAGGACAACTGACACAGTTGCTGGTAAAAAGCACTTTTTCCCTTCCCACAGCAATATATATACAGCACTTGTTTATTCCTTTTCTGTTGTTTATCACCCAATGTTCTCATCATTCTTATCTTTGGGTTCCATTATCTTGTGGTAGTAAAGACTCTCAGGTGCTGCTTATATCATTAGTCCTTAGTTCAGCCAAAGTTTAGTCCTCAGTCCAGCCAAAATCTTCTGGCCTTGTCCTTTATCTCTTGTACTGTTATTTTCCATTACTTGGCACACATTTCTAAAACATCTGATACTCAGCATTTCCCACATCTCCCCCTTTTTGTTAAAAAGCAGCTTGAATCATCCGTGACATTCCCCAACGCATACATTGAACTATATATGGACCACACAAACAAATTATACCAATACAGATACCAATTAATAAAAGAGTGTGCTATAATGATGTTGTTCATATTTTGTTCTAATTTTGCAAGTAACTCATGAACAGAGTGAGAATGATCTGACAAATTAACACAACACATACCCTCAAAATCTTCATATCCGTGTCCATGTGCTAATAATAAAAATTCAATTGCAGCACTATTATATAAAACTGCATGGCAAATGCTATCTACATCGATTAATAACTCAGTTAATATTTCAAAAATTAGATTAAACTGTTTAATACTCCAACACACTAATTTCTCTAAATTAAAAGCATTTTCCATAATAGCAACACCAGGGATGCTTAAGCAATAGAAAATCAATCGCAGCTCGATTATCTAAAATGGCATCTCTTAATTCCTGTTGTTCCATACTTAAAAGAGCAATTGCCTGTAATATAGCATTAAGCGCTTTAACAGCAAAACAAGCTAATGCATTCAAAGTTTGCACCGTGTAATAAGTTGCAAAGCCAGGAATGCCTGCAACAGCATTCAGCAAAGCCAAATATTCTGAGTGACTATATAAGGTAACATCGGCGGAACACGTATTTTGCAGGGCCGTGCTTCGCCGATTTCGCTGCTGATTCTTTCCGGGCAACAAAAGGGTCATTCGGCTAAGACAGCACAAGGTATTATGACTTAGATTGGCAGGAATATAACTAAAGGTTCGTGCGCCGCAGGTAAAAAACCAACCAGACGGCAAAATAATATGTCCATAATTAAAAGAAACATTAACCGCATTAGTACAATTCAAAAGGGGGGCACTTACGGTTTGGCAGCCCATGGGTACCTTTGCGCGTGTGCAATTAACCACTCGCGCACACGTTACATTATCTGCCCCGGCTGGGTACGGGGTATGTAAAGATAGGGCCCCAGGGAGCAATGAGTAATTGGCGGGGCCCCAATTTTCCATATTCGAATACTGTGAAGACAAATTGGCATAAGCTGCAAGCATGGTGTGACTGCCAATTTCTTCGGGATGATGACATATGGGAACAAGACAAGTGCCCAGTAGTTCCCCGGCTGCCACAAAATCAGACAAACAAAAGTGTGTGACATTGGCTATCAATGCTAGACGTTCCCATAGGTTATACGTCATTCGCACGCGTAGGGGTACAAGGAGTCCCCCCTGTAACCCAAGCAATACCACTATAACAATATCGATAACCCACATCCTCATTCTGGAAATAAACAGGATATGGCCACAAGCACAACCTCCTCTGATGCTTCCCCTCCAAGCGCGAGTTATATCCTGATTTGTGATGCCACAAAGGGGGCGAAGCCATTGCAGTTCACCTAGCAGTTTCTGTGCATCATACAGTGTGTGAACATGAGGAGAGATTTTCAACTGCTGGGGGCGTACGGTGCAGTCAGTGATCCGAAGTCCCAAATACAAAAAGGGGCTTTAGTCTGACCTCTTTTCTTGGGGCAATCCCGTTTTAAATGACCCATCTTTCCACACTGATAACACGCCCCCTCCCTTCCTCTACGCCAATTCGACTTGGAGGTATTCAAGGCTACCGCCAAGGCGCGTGCCTTACCCTCCTCCTCCACCAAGGGGGCACGAGTGCAGGCTTCAATTACGTCGACTAGGGAGGCCGATTTTGGTAAAGTCACCAAAATCATCTTACACGTGGGGTTAGCATTTTGAAGGGCTAAATCTACCCCCAATGCCGATCTGGCGTCTGGTGTTAAATTAGGGGCCCTATCCAATGCCGTCCTTAGGCGGTCCAAAAAGAGGGCAAAAGATTCGCCCACTCCCTGCGTGACTTTTAAATAGGGAGGTGAAGGGGTGCCCAAATCAGGGAGCTCTTTGAATGCCTCCAATGCTAGAAGCTGAGACTGTTGTAATATTTGGGGTACCAATCGCGCCTATAGCTGAGGCTCTTCAAATCGCCCCTGTCCCAAAAACATGTCTATTGATGCTACCTGGAGAGGGTCGTCCCGGGGTCTATCTAAATTAAGCACTGCCGCGTGCTCAGCCTTTTTTCTCCATGAATCCTTCCATAATAATCTCTGTGTGGGTGTTAACAACATGTCTGCAAATTTCTGGGCGTCAAAGGGACACATCGCTTGCCCCGAGAATATTTGTTCTAATAATGCTTGTACATACGGATTTTTCAAGCCCTACGCCACAATAGCTTTCTGAGCCTCCCTCATCAATTTCCAGTCTAACGGCACCCAAGATTTAACCCCCTCCCTTGATACCAATACCGGGAAAGTAGCCGGCATGGCATCCCAAAATTCCGCTTCAATTATAGCATCCTTTATCAATCCATGCCAGCGCTTAATTGGGTCAGGAGATCCCACTCCTCCCCCCCCATCCCTCCAAATCACCCCCGTCCCCCGTTCTTCTTGCCCTCGTCCAATTGAAGAACACGTAGGTGGCGGAGGTTTCACTTTTGGTTGAACCTGTTGCGTAGCGGGGGCATAAATTTTGCGATATTCTTCCTCTGCTGTCGGTCGCAACTCTCCCTCGGGAGTGAGGTACTCCGTACAACCATAATACCCACACAACCTACAAATATGGGGCAAACGTGAGGGGTCAGGTATGCCGTGCTCTTGAAGCTGTTGTAGCAGATGCAATCGTGACGATCCTTGCGGTCTGTTTTCCTTTCTATCCAGCTCATCCATCATCTGTTGAGCTCCAATACCTTCCTTATATAACCACCGAATTATCTGGTCCTGCGTCAAGTTATCAAACTTTCCAGTTTTAGGCAAGTCAGTAATCCGAGCGTGTCGGGGAGGGGCTGGTGGCACAACCGCGGGCGGCAATCCTGACCCCCCTTGTAACGGGTTCTCTGGATTGCCCGATGACGATTCCCCCGACACAGGCTGATCCACGGCCATCTGTTCGCCCCGATCTGAGTCGTCATCCTTCAAGGGCAACGGTACCTCACTGGGGTCCAACGGCGCCAAAGGAATCATAGGCGTTGTTTTACCAAAAAAGTCTTTCGCTCCTACCGTGAAGGCCCCTTTCGCTGATGATTCTAATGCCTCGCGTAATGCAATACGCGCCCCTGCCTGAGCCGCTGCGGTGGTAACGGCTCGATGAACAGTCCGCCAGATAGGGCTCAAGGCAGCAGCTTCTTTATTTCCGACCCCCACAAAGTCCCACAGGTCTTCCCCCACTGTTTTCCACACCGAGGAGTCAAACACATTCTTTGCATTAACCAGGACACCCCGTCGCTTTCCCCACCGAAGCAATTTTTGAAGAGCTTCTGGGGAAAATTTTTCTCCCTGGTTATTAAGCAGATTGCTTAAGACCTTAAACACGGCCTGCTCATCTGCTGATGCTGCCGCTCCCATTATGAGAGATATTCCCCGCCGCTCACCTTTCAGTGGGAGCTCCCCCGCCTCTTGGGCGTCCCGGTTCCTCACCCGAACGGAGGAAACCGGCAGCGGCGGTCCCTGCTATTTCTTCCTCTGTCCGTGATATCAAATTCACAGAATTCTATCACGTCGGGGTCACCATTTGTTGCTGCTAGCAGGCTGGCTTACAGGACAACTGACACAGTTGCTGGTAAAAAGCACTTTATTTCCCTTCCCACAGCAATATATATACAGCACTTGTTTATTCCTTTTCTGTTGTTTATCACCCAATGTTCTCATCATTCTTATCTTTGGGTTCCATTATCTTGTGGTAGTAAAGACTCTCAGGTGCTGCTTATCTCATTAGTCCTTAGTTCAGCCAAAGTTTAGTCCTCAGTCCAGCCAAAATCTTCTGGCCTTGTCCTTCAACTTGCCACCCGCAGCCCCGCCTCTTGTACTGTTATTTTCCATTACTTGGCACACATTTCTAAAACATCTGATACTCAGCATTTCCCACACATAGGTACTGGGACATCTCCATCATTGGAGGTTTTTAAGAGCAGATTAGACAAACACCTGTCAGGGATGGTCTCTATAATACTTAGTCTTGCCTTGAGTGCAGGGGACTGGACTAGATGACCTCTCAAGGTCCCTTCCACTCTTATGATTCTATTACCTGAAGGTATACGGATAAGAGAAGTGGAAATGAGCACATACAGCATTAGGTAATTCTCCTGGACTGGTCGAACCCTTGTGTTGGCTGGGGAGCATCCCCAGGTATCGGGGGCAAAATCAGATACAGGGGCCATATTCGCTCCGGGGGATCCCTTGCCTCTGTGAAGCATCAAATTGAGCAAGAGCATAGCCTGGCCCTACCTAGTCCCAGGGTAGCCTCATGCACTTCTGGGGCCAGGTGGCCTGGGGCAGGAAGTGGCAGACAGTTTGCACTGTGGTGGTCCCCACTCCAGCCCAACACACGAATGTGGCGGGGGCAGGGGGCTAGAATTTGTTAGCCTCCTGTGTTAGCATCTACATAGCTAACTCTTAAGAGGTGAGGAATCTCCCCTTCCCCAGCATCTCCTTTGTAATGCTACTGTGTCTTTCGGCCTTCTAATCCTTGATTAGACGTGGGGCCCGGGCACTGATGTTCACATCCATCAGTCCAGAAGCAAGTTCAGGTGGGAGAGGTTGGTTCAGCTACTTACAGTAACAGCCAAGCTGCAGAGTTGGGCACTGGCTCCGCGCTTGCCTAAATCCAGATCCTGTCCCACCCAGGGGTCAATCAGGCCCCGTTGTGGTTTATCCCAGCATTGTGTAGCCACCTGCGAGGGGTGGCAGTGCCCTGCGGAGCTGCTCTCTGTGTGATGCTGGTCTCTGTGTCATGGCATGTGTTGTGTTTCTTCACTAGGTAGCAGAGGCACCCCAGGATCAGCTCAGGGAGCGTCAGCACATGAAATACAAAGGCCTGTCAAGGGAGCGGGTTGGTAATGACTGTAATTTCCCGCCTACGGTTGAGTTTCAAACAGATTTTTCTTTTACCAGTAAAGGAGGAGGAATAGCACCTCTAGCAGGTGACAAAACAGCCAGATTGCACTCCAGCGGCGGCTTCTCACTGCCTCTGTTCTTTAGGAGGAGCCCTGGCAAGGAGGAGCCACATTTTCCCCCAAAAGATGGTAAAAGTCCCTCTTGGATTATGAACGTCAGAAGGGAAAACTGGCTCCTGCTAAAGGCTCGCAGACTGACACTGCCTTTCCCTCAGACGGGCCGTGTGGCGCAGAGAGGGCAGCGAGGTCCGAGTTCAGCGAGAGGAAGACGTGAATCCTGCCAGCCGTGGAGTGGGCTGCTCTAGAGTTCTGAGACTGAAGCGAATGGAGTAGGCCGATGTAGCTGAATCATCGGGGTCTCGCTCACTGATGGGCTGTAACAAGGAGGCTAACCTGGGTCAGGGGAAGATGTGGAGGGTTCATAAAAACCATGGTGAAGCGTTAACGTGGCTGATGTCCCAGAGAGCCCCTCAATAAGGGGAGACCTGGGGTGAACATGGGCCCCTCTCCTGCGAGCTGTTCTCAAGAGGAGAGGAGGGAGACCACACTAAAGGGGAGTTCCTTGGCCATTGCAGCCAGGGGAGTCTGCAGCAAACCATGTCAGACCTGCTGGGTTTGCGGCACTGCGCCGTGCAGTGAGATCACGCAGCAGCCACGAAAATGGCCTCCGGCTGTGAGCACCCCTCTCTTAGCAAGGGCCGGGAGATTCTCTTGTGGGGATGGAGAGAGTTTCATTGCAAGTCTCCTTCGCAGCAGCAGAACATCTTATAGATGCTCGAACCGACAGACTTGTGGCATGAGCCAGAAGCTCATAGGAACAATCTGGATCCCCAGGCTGGTTTCTGAGGAAGAGTGGCCCAGATGGCGCAGATCACAGCTAGCGAGAGCCGGCGTTTACTGATAGTATTGCTGGCCATCCGTAAAAACACCTTTGGAGGAACTGCCATGGCATACATGTGCTGCACAGAGAAGTCCCTGATACTCTCATTGGCCTGGAACTGGGAGTCCTGTGTTCTGTTCTAGGCTCTGCCACTGATGTGCTCAGTGACCTATTTGCTTTGTGCCTCAGTTTCCCTACCTGCAAAACAGGGCTGCTAATGTTATATACAGTCTCACACTTGGTAAAGCACCATGCAATCTGCAGGTTAGTTTGGCTTGTGTTTTTTCAGACAGTGTGTGTAAACTTGTATACCTTTTGGGCTGTTGTTGGAGGAGATTTCTTAAACTTAAGTTCTGTACACACTGCCTCTGTAATGCTGGTTGTGGTTGGAGAAACCCAGCCCCTTCCCAATAACACCCCATCCCCTCCGCTGCCATGCTCTCTGGGCAGGCTGCTTGCAAACCCGGGACAGTCTCCATCAGCTGTAGGAAATGGTTAAAGGAAGAACATGAAGGGAGAGAGGGTCAGAAGGGTCTTGGGACGGGTGTCGCATTAGGGTGTCGCTTTTGGGATGAGATTTTTTTTTTTTTTTTTTTTTTTAAGTGTAACCATGGTCTGTTAATCCAGTCGAGAGCCCGTTAAAGGACCCTTTTGTGGGCTTGCTCATGCGTTGTTCTGAGAGGCGAGACCTGGGTGGGGCGAGGGCAGCCACGCTGGAGAGTCGCGGAAGAAATAATCGAAAAAGCCTGTGACCGTGGAGAGCTTGAATGAAAGCCACGCTCCCCGCAATGCTGCTTTCCTCTGTCTCTCATGCTCCAGAAACCGAATGTGCTTTAAAGTGTTCTCGCAGGTCTGCATGCTCCTCTTCCTTCCTGCCTTCGTTTCTCGGGCGCTCCAGCCTCATTTTCCACAGACTGGGGAGGAGACTGTCCCCACACCCATGTCCTGGCTGATCCCGTCTGCATGGACTCACTGCGCAGCCGGCACGCTCGGGGTATGTCTGGCTGTCCCTGTCTCCCCTGCCCTTGGAACAGGCTGCAGTTATTCAACCACTTGTTGGTCCAGCGTTATCTCTGCGCTCTGTTTGTTTTCTCTACCTCCTCTCCCGGGAGCCCTCTGACCTTGCCAGATGGTAGCGACCTTCAGTTGAAAAGCGAGGCAGAGGGGAGACGTGTGGGGAAGGTCTGGTCCGGTTCAGTAGAAATCGAATCTGGCTCGCACCTCCTCAAAGAAAAGCCTCTTTGATTCATTTCAGAGCAGAGGAAACTATTAAGCAAAGCTTTGTTTTCCTGGCTCACTCCCCCTGCTGTTGACATTCAGATGAGAGAGAGAGAGAGAAAGTGAGAGAGAGAAAGGAAGTGGGTGCCAAGTTGGCCGCACCCCTTGTCAGCTTGGGTCAGTGCCACGCTCGTTATTAATGCTCTGTCTAGAGGTCACATTCAGACAAACCGAGCCTCTGGGTCAGCCAGAGGAAAAGATTAGAGCTTGCTTGCTGCTCCGCCGCACCCTCCCTCCACCCCCCCGGCACCGATCTCCTCCTGGCCCGCAGCTGGCAGAAGGGAAGCTGCAGCGCGTGCTCGACTGCTTCCCCCCCCCCCCTTTTTTTTTCTTTTGGCAGTGTTGGGCATCTCTTGAAACTGCACAGACTCTCCTCCCCGTATCGCTGAGTGAGGAGGTGAGACCGGGGGGGCAAAGCAACTTCAGTCCACCTTAACAAACGCCGCTCGAGACTGCTGGAAAGCTCGGAGGAGCTGAGCCTGAGGAGTGCCGAGGGTGCTTCTCGCCAGCCCCAGTGGGGCAGAGAGCACTGAGGACAGAGCATGTGTTCAAGGCAACTTCTTGCGTCAGGGTCAGGCGCCTTCTGCTTTTAAGACCCGGTTTTAAGTTACCGCGCAGTAGCTGCTCTTGCTGCCGAGGGCTCCTAAGTGCCGGAGCCCCCAGGATTTAAAGAACCAGCTTTTATTTTTTTTCCCCCCCTCCTTCCTTCCCTTTCTTTGGCTGCTGCGAGGGAGTGAAAACAAAATGAGCGGGGAGGATGTGAGTCAAGAACTCCCGGCGCTTGGTAACAAACTGCTCTGCCGTGGAGGGCTTTGAAGAAGTGCTCTCCCTGTTTATTCTGATCTGCCTGCCGCATGCTCGGAGCTGATTTTCTGGCAGGCGAAGCTAGACTCAGAGAATGTAAGTACAGCCATAGGGTTGCAATGAAATGCTGAGCTTCTGTGGTGAACGTTAAGGATGGGGAGAGTGAGCGTGTGTGCGTGTGCACACTTGTGCACACACCTATCCTCTCCTCCTCGCCAGTCAACGCAGGAATGATTAAGATCTGGTTGGCTGGTTAGTCATAGTTTCAGTTGTGGTGCTAAATGAGTGTGTGTTTTGTGAGAGACGGACCTACGTGTGGCAGGCTCGTGTGATAGAGGTGGGGGGAGGGGCAGTGAAGAGTGCGTCGGGGAGGCGGTGGGGTGGGGTGGAAGGAAACACTGTTGTGACGTTGCTCAGCAGAGCCCTGGTGTCTGGCGAGTGGCCTGTTCACCAGCAAGATCCAGGGCAGCTGCTGGCTGCTCCCGCCCTGAGAGTACAGATAATTATAGTTTTGGGAAGCAGGTGTTGCTGTTTTGTTCTCTTGCCTGCGAAGATAAGGGCATCTATACGCACTGGTTTAATCCTGCAGGGGGAAGGTCTGTCTGTGCTTTGGAAACATGCAGCCTCCTCCTCTTGAGATAGACACAGACACCTGCGCGGCTCCCCTCCTGCCGGCTAGATGCTTGCCTCCAGGCCTGCGCCAATTGCATGTGTGGAGATGAGGCACACCGCACACTGTCCCCAGTAGGCTAGGGGAAGGGTGCCGAGCTTCCCAAGGAGCTGGGCCTCGTGGGGCCACTGGAGCAGGTGACTTTAAATTGAACGGGCTTCAGCGCAGTCTGGTGATTGGGAAGTGGCCCTGCAAAACCGCTGGGCACAGCGCACCTGATGAACGAAAGGGCTGCTGAGAGACTTGTTCCGTGCAGCAAGACAAGGTCAAGCTGCCCTTGGAAATAGATTGGGCACGGACGGATCTTGGGGTGAGACCCTTCCCAGCACAGTAACAGCCATTGCAATTAGCACACCCTGCTACCCCATACTGTGCAGCGCAGTCATCTCGGAGGACAACACAGTTGTACAGAGTGGCGCCTGTTGTGGATGCAGGAACTGTTGTTACTATTCAAGGCCCGTGCCCGAGATGTAGGTTACTGGCCTAGTTTGTTACCCTGGGGAGTAAGCCCTCCAAGTAGCGAAGAGTGAATGGACTGATTCATTCGTTCATTCTGGAAGCGATGACGAATCGCAGTGCATGGGGCAGGACTGCTTTCCCCTGCCTTGTTTAGCCATCCCTGGGGGGGAAGGATCTTGCTGGCTAGTGTCTCTCAAGGTTGGTGGCAAGATGGATTCGAGAGGTCCCAGTCGAAAGCAGCAGCAGCCGAGGTCGTGGCTTTCAATGGATCAATGTCAGGCGTTGTGGAGCTAAAGCTCAAGCCTGACTCTTCCGTTGCCCCCACTCTGCTGTGCACAACGGGTCTACTACATACAGCACAGTCAGGGCTGCATGGCCATGCGAGGGTGCAGGATATGGGCGCTCCTGGAACTGTCACTCTTCGTTCCTGGCTGCGGTTGGGTTCACCCAGAGCCGGATGGGTGTTTATCTGAGGGCCGGTTGGCATCTCTTCGGGGCAAATCCCACGCCCCTCTTTCCTAGCCTGTGGAGGGCCCTCATCTGCCATGGAGCTGGTGTGCTTCTGCTGCATGGGGGTGGTGGGTGGGATTTGGGGATCACTGCACTCCCTGTGCCCCAGCCCTCTGGGGGTATTTAAAGCTGGGATTGCTGGTTCTGCAGCTACACAGCTCACCCACCTGCCTGGACCCGGGGTGCCAATTCTTGCTCTCCCAGACCCTGCTCTGATCCCAGGGGGGCACTGCTGCTTGAGCTGTGTGTGCTGATGCTAGGGTGTTGTATTGTCAACCTTCGGATTCACAGAACCAATGCAGCCTTTTTAGAGTGGGCCCTACACATAAACAAAGCCGGTGTTGGGTTCATTTGTTCGTTGCTAGAACACTTTTAAAGGGAAGTATAGTGCAGACGTGCCTAAGGACGTGCCAAGGGCTTCCCTGTACCGTGGACAAGGACTCTGCCTTTGATCTCGTCAGGGCTCTCAGGCTAAGGCCTGACCAGTACGGGGACGGGGGGACCTTCAAGGAAGACCCTCCGGTGCTGCAGGAGGGTCTGTGTCAGTGGCATTCTTTGCACCAAGGGAACCCCAGCATGGTGTCAGGCTCTGTGCCAGAGGGGCCAGGCACAATGGGCAAGACAGCTTTTGCCAGTTTGTTTTGGGTGCTTCGTGTGTCCTTAAAATGTTGCTTTTCATGGGGCTTGCGATAGCCCATCTTCACCAAGCGTGTTAGAAATAACGTGGCAAGCGGCAGGCAAAAGGCAAAGGAACATGGACCGACGCAAGGGCCAGCTGGTCGCAGTCCCACCTGATGGTGTGGTGCCAGCTGGAGCTGTGCAATGTGTCTCATCCCCAGGGCTTGTGGGCAACCTGATGGCAGCTACCTAGCAGGCCAGCCCCAGCCCAGCCTGGCAGTGGGGAAGACTCCAGGGTCTCATCGACATCTCAGTGGGTCAGAGGGAGCAACGAGGTCAGGCTGGCTTATTTACATGCAGGCAGGGGAAACCTTAAAGGGGGCACGTGCCCCTGATTCAGAGCTTCCAGCTTGATGCAGCTTTGAGGCCGTTGGGCAAACCAAGTCCCCAGACAGGGAATCCAGGGAAGGACACAGATTTGTAAGAGGGTAGCATCCTGGTTCAGCTGCACAGTCCCAGTGGGCAATACAGCGGCTGTGATGGTCTGCTCAGGGCTGCAGGGTGCTCATTAAGTGAATGGCCCCTGGCACCCCCACCTCGAGCTGGTGTGGATTCTCTTGCTCCCCGCACCTTTATACACTGTGAGCTCAGCTGGCCTCTGCATTCCAAGGGGAGGTTGGTAATTTCCCTGATTTCACTGTGTTTGGCCTCCTCCCAGTGCCAGACGTGTAACTAAATCTTTGGCAGTGCCCCAGGTTTCTAGATCTTTCACGATCCAGGTTTCTCCCTCCTTGGTTCCACTGGCCTCTGGTTTCTAGTAGCAGCGTTAGCATGTCTCTCTTCACAGTGCCTGTGGCAGGCACATTTTTGTGTGTGAATATCCCTCTGTATTGTACCCATGGATTAGACCCGTGTCTATTGCATATAGTGTGTGTATGAAGCAGAGCCATGCGGTAGCATTGCTTAGAGGAAGGGTGGTCCCGTGGTTAGGGCAATAGCTGGGGAATCAGGAGACCTGGGTTCAGTTCCCTGCTCCACCAGGAACTCCTTGTGTGACTGTAGGTAAGTCACTCTGTGCCTCAGTTTCATCCTCTGTAAATTGGGGGTAATAGCACTGCCCAGTCGCACAGAAGTGTGGGGAGGGTAAATACGTTAATGATATGGAGGGGTTTAGATACGATGGAAATGCCTTGGCTGATGATTAGCTCCTTCCTACCTTAATGCCTCCCCTTGGTCCCCACAACTATCCTCCATTAGTGCATCCTGGTGCTGCTTCATCTGCCCACAGTTGTCAGCCCCTGGCTTGATGCCTGACCTGAAAAACTTCTGCATGTGAGCCCCTGATTACCACTGATTTTCCCCGCCCCCTCCCTCCCACACACACACACACACACTCCTTCTTCCAGCAGTGGAGTTGCCTGGGTGAATACATCACTGTACTTAAGTCTCAGCTCCTGTGTTTGGGCCCCTCCTGGCCATCTCTGCATGTACATCCAGCCCATCCGAGCCTGTGGGCTCCAGCTCTCGAAAGCTCTCTCTCTCTGATAGTAGAGGGTGCAAAGAGCCTTTCCCCATCCCCATTAGCCCCCCGGGTAGGAAACAAGCACAACTACAGCCATCCGGGAGGAAGGTACATGCTTTCACCTTCTGAAGGGGTAGAGCAACAGGCTTCTTGTCACTCCCTTGTGGGATGCTGAGTCTGTGCTGCCCCTAACCTGCCATAACAGTGTGGTCTGGCCTCAAACCCACAGAGCCATCTGCGTTGTTGGTAGATGCTGCTACAGCACGCCTTGTTCCCTAAGACTGCTGCTCTAATACTTTTCACCTGAAAAGAAAAACAGGAGCCTCTCGCTCATTCTCTTGGCCACAGAAGTCTCGCAGACGGGTGCTGGTGACCATATTGTCCCAGCAGAGTTTGGTTTGTTCATGGGGTGTGACCCAGCCTTCATGCACTGCGCCACCCTTGTGAGAGTTTATCTTGTTTCGAATCCTCTGATTTTATTTTCCTGGTTGCAGGTCTCCTTGAACATGGGCGGAACTGGTCGGCCATTGCCAGGATGGTGGGCTCCAAGACTGTGTCACAGTGCAAAAACTTCTATTTCAACTACAAGAAAAGACAGAACCTGGATGACATCCTACAGCAGCACAAACTAAAAATGGTAAGCAGCCCGCCGCAGCCCACTCCAAGCACCACAGATATTTCCCAGCAAACAGTGACACAGAGTCTGACATTCCCAAGTCCAAAGGGAAGTTTTTCATCCCTGAGAATTTACTGGGTGAAAATCACGGAGCCCAGGCTTCAGCTGACAGCTTATAATGAGAAAGGGGGCATTTGTCCTTTGGCCCTTGGTATTTTCTGGCTAGGTTAGGGGCTCCTGTGGGACACAATGACCAGGTCTCGGACGCATACGTGCTACTCAGTGAGAGAAAAGAGATAGGAAGGAGAGAATAGCCGCTATGTGTTAAGATGCGTAGCCAGATTGTGATCCCAGTTACAGCTGTGTGAATCCGTTGATGCCAATGGAGTAGTACCAGTTTACCCCAGTGTCACGGAGATTGGAAGTGGGCCCAGTAATGCTGTTCATTTCCGGTGCAGTCTTTCAACTACTGTATGTCCCATGGTAGCTCAAGCACTGAGTCTAAAGAAATGAATGGCAAACTGACCACAAACAACCAACAAAAACCAAACCCCACAAGGCTGTCATCCCGTTTTAACAATATTAGAAGGAGGGAGGTTGATTCCCAGAAAGAACAGTCATTGGGATGTCCAGAGACAAGTATGGTCCAGTGGCCTACTGACAGGAGTTCAAATCCTGACAGACATTTTGATTCCTTCCATGGTCTGGAGCAAATTACTTAACCTTTCTGTGCATCAATTTCCCTGTGGCAGAAAGGGGATAATAATACTTTCTTCCCTCAGAAAGTTCAGGGAATGAATTAATTGGCGCTTGCCAAGCACTCTGAAGATGCAACGCGCCACTACAGATCTGCTAAGTATTATAATTATAATTTAATTTGTAGAAGACCCTGGGGTTCTGAGCTTCCTGGCTAATAGAATTCACATGGTGAACCCCCCAAGGAGTGCTTTGGAAATGAAAGGGACAATGTTCAATACAGGAATCTCTCCATCAAGCTATTACAGCATGAGTAAAAAGACAGAAAAACACTCAGTGACTTAGCCAGGAATTGAATATCCTAGTCACTCTATAGGAACAAGAAGTAGAGCGGACAATGGTGATTCTTTTGATCATTTCTCCAAGCTGAAAGATACTCCTGTGTTCCTCTTTGTGTTAGAAACAAAGCAAACAAACGGTACAAACAACAAAAATACCTACCTAAAGAATGGGATGAAACACTCTCACACAATGTCTCCAAATAAAGCTTTAGGTTATAAAGATCTAGTGTTCGTTCCTTGGGAGAATTAGAAGGAAGATCGCTGAACTCAGTAATAGAATTGGAATTGAGTATAATAATTTATTCTGCTTCCTAATATTTCAGAAATTGCACTGCATGAGCGTTTTTCTGCAGAATCAGTTTTCCCCTTATCCTTTTCTCCCCCCTTCATATTGTTCACTAGCGCATGCAGTTTAGATCATCATCATCTAGTCTTTTAAATGCTGGGGCTCTGGAATTTAGGTTTTGTATAAGAACAATGAATGCTCAGCTGTTATTTATTGGGCTCCATTGTTTTATGGCAACAGCAGATGCCATAAAACTGAATAAAATAAAATAACTGAGAGTGAATTTCCACAGACTTTCCTTCCTAACTTCTAAATATAGTCACAAATAGAGCAAACCTCCTGATGGTTTCCTGGGCATGCAAAATAGTCAGCTTTGACCTCCCTCTCAGTGGAAGCAGTCAGAGGTCAGGCCAATGTGTCATCAGGTAATTTTGCAGTGAAGTCTCTAGGTTGTTCCATGACCTGGATGTCAGCTGCTATTACTGATCTCCCTGCAGATAACGTACAAGGAAACGTCTGCATTCCCAGTTTTGCTAGAATGTTGTTTATTTAATTTGAGGAGGATAAACTCTGTGAGTAACGCTTGTTAATTTCTAAAATGTAGCTTGTTTATGGTTTGTAGCCCTGTTGCTAGGATGGGTATAGCAAGGGTTTTGTTACAAACTCAGAGATCTCAGCCCAGCTTTGCTGAGGTCTCTAGAAACCTTCAAGTGAACCAGAGCACAGTTTTGGGCAAACCTGAGTCAGTGTATGGTTTAGCCAGTGCCAGTGTGTGGTGTTGAATTACAGCCAGATGAGTCACTGTTCCAGACGGTTTCATCCTAATGAAACTCGGTAGCTCCTAGTGATCTTCAGCTTAGGTCTGAGGGCTCATTCAAATGAGAACCTAAAGCATGGCCCAAGGAACATGAGCCCATTTGAGCCCTGTGTCCCCAGTTTGCTGTGGCTAGCACAGCTGTAGTCTGCACTCGTTCAATTTGCTCGCGTGCGCAGTGGGTGCGTTGGCCTGCAGCTGGTGATTTTCAGGTACGGCTCTCAGATCGGTGAGCATGCATGCTGGACTTTCAGTCACACCCCGGATTTGCCGGTGCCTGTGGGTTACGAGGGTCCAGCTTAGAGTCTTGCCTCTAAAGGGAGGCTCACAGCCCAGGCTGACTTGTGCTAGTGGAGCTCACATTAGCACACAAAAAAAAGTTGTGTAGACACTGTGGCTTGGGCTGTCAAGCCCCCTTCCCTCAGGCAGGGAGGCTGGCTTCCAAATGCAATGTAGACATACCCAAAAAGGGAATCTGCGGAGCCTGTTCTGCCCCCCAGGGCACCTCCCCGCTGCCCAGGAAAGGCATTCGAGCTGCAGTCAGAAAGCAGGTCTATGGCAGCTCCTTCCTGTTTCTCTGGGGGGTGGATGGTCCATGGGCTTCCACAGCTTCTCCACTCATGCCGTGCTTGGGGTTTGAAGTTTAAGGGCTGTCCTTTTGTCCTTACAGAAAAAAAATGTCACCTGGAGAGATGTTGAGAGATGGATTTTGTATACTGGGAGCCCAGAGAAGCGCTGCATAGCCCTGTCTACCTTTCAGCAGAGCTGTACAGACTCCCAGACCTCCCTCTTTCACTGACTTGTGGCTGGAGGAGAACCCTCCTGGCAGTATTGCATTAAGACAGGATCAGATAGGCGGGGGGACCCAGATTTTACAGCCCCATCCCTGGAAATACATGCCTGGAGGTGTATATTGACAGCCCAAGAAACCCATCAGAAGGGTCAGTGCCTCTGATTAGGGTTGAGTCACGCCACCTTTAAGCCTCATTCTAAGTCTGTCTCTGGGTGTTTCGACTCAGTTCTGTTGTGAGCACCTGAGATCTGTTCTTGGCTTCAGCCTCGGTTAGTCCTGACCTTCTGCACGCTGATTTCTTGTTTCATTAACCACAGCATTCAAGGGGAAAATGGGGCATTGTGATCCAGAATGTCCTTTCAAGTTGCTCTTTCCTTGAGCCATTGGAGCTCAGAATCTCTCTCCCCATGTGGGTGTCTGCCACTTGTTCTGGACTTGTCTTAGGCCAGGGAACGATGTGGCTCATATTAACCTATCAAACGAAGGGTCCCTACAAGTCTCTGCAAGATGTCCTCAGGGCACCCAGCTGTGCGTTTTCCTCGATCAGTTAGATGGAGCCTGCTCCCTGTTAGACACTGCCTCAGAATCTGGACAGCTCCTAGATTGGCAGGATCCTGGTGCTGATCCCAGTGGGAGAGAGCTGCTCTACTCAACTGTCTGCTTTCCCTTCGGAAGGGGGGAATGAGCTCTTTTTGCTGCCCTGGAGGCACTGTAGGCTGGGGCCCCATTCACTCGCTCATCCCATGGGCTGAGGGAAAGAGTTAGACAGATCCAGTCACCCTTTCCTATTGAAAGGCAGGCTGTCCCTTTCCATGCGTGTCTGGGCTATGATTCCCAGCTGTGGAACAGAGGCCACGATTCCTCTCTGCAGGTGGGATCCTGTGGGGAACGCTCCCCCTGCTAACATGGAACCTGACCCAAAGGCCATTGAAGTCAGCGGGCATCGGATCAGGCCATTGTTCTCCATGCCAGTCCTGGGACTGACACTGGGTTATAGTATTGGGCGAAGGTCAGCATTCACTGCTAGAGTGCACCATCCTGTGACCCGGCCCGCTGGCCGGATTTAGTCCATCCCTTCTGGGGTAATGGAACTTCCAACATAAAATGGTCTACAGTCCTCAAGAAACGGGCCCCACCCCTGGGCCTTGTGGTCCTCACACCCTTCTCCCAGGGCTTTCTACTGTCTCTGTCCCCTTCTCAGGGGCCAGGACTCCTGGGGTTTTCCCCTCGATCCTCTAACAGAAATCCCAAACCAAAAATATACGGAGTCAAACTAAATTCTACCCTTGGCCTCTCTTCCCTCTCTGCAGCAGTGTTCCTCCACCGAGCACCTCCCAGGGCTCCCTCCCTGGTTCTCCAAATCTATGCTTTGTTCAGAGCTCAATGCTCTGCTCCACTCCCAGCGGCTGCTTTGTCTCTCTCCTGTCCTCGTGCCAGACTTCCCCACTCAGGGTCCTAAGCTTCCTCCTCTCTCATCCCAGGGCCTGACTGCAGAATCTGTCCCTTCTGCATTAACCTTCCCGCCTACCACCCAGCCCCTTCCCAGCTGGCCATGGTCTCTAATTAAACCAGGCTCTCTCCCTCTACCCCAGGTGCCAACAAGTAACACAAGTGGCCTCTCAGGTCCCCATTAATCCTTTCAGGGCCTGTGTGGGGTACACACCCCATCGCAGTGGGCCTTAGCCCCACTTCTGATCCCAGTGCTGGAATACGCATGACCCTGCCTTGCTAATTCGGGAGTGCCAGCGTTGTGCTTTTAGGGAAGGCTGAGACAGCTGCTGATGGGGCATAAAGATAATGACGGCTCTGTATCAGGAGCAGGGTTTTTTAAAGCCGCTTTGGCTGCTCACTCTGTGTCAGGTGGTGATCCCGTGAGGAGGCCACATTTGTCCGGGCTGCTCCTTTCCCTTCTGGGGCAGATGGCCAGAATGATGTCACACTAGCAGGTTGTGTTAGCTATATCCTGGCCACTCAGTGTTGTTCAGGTGGGGTGGGGGAGTGGGGAAGGCTCCAGTAACACCAGACAGCTTGGAGAGGAGGTTGAGAAGAACTGCTGATTCTCAACAGAATTGGAGACAACCTAATAGAGCTGGCTGGAAACCAGCCACCCCAGGCGCCGGGGTTGGCCATCCTCCCCATAGGAAGTGGAATGACACACTAGGCACTGCAGAGTGCTAGGAAATAACCTGCTGTGGGAGAAGTTCAGGGTTTAGTCTGGTTTGGTTTATTTCCCTTTTGACGTAGATGTCTCTGCTATCACGTAAGCCAAAGACTGCCACGCAGTCCTGCTCGAGCTATCCCATACATTCCAAGGGAAAAAACCCTCTAGGATGACTCTAACAAGTCACTTTTAATAGGACACACAGTATGCTTAGCACCAAGGAATAGGATGGATGTGAAAACTACTGAAGTACTGATAACAGGTCTCAAACTGAGCCCAGGGAGCTACTCAGTTACATACCAAAGAAAGGATGGAACACCACCATAAAAGCATTTAATTCCTGCAGCAACTATGAGCTTCACCTTACCATCATCTCACTTATTTATTCTTTGTATCTAGCACCTCTGGGATTTGGAGACCCATTGTGCTGGGCACTGTACAAACACCTCGGTTCTATGGACAACCAACTTTTGCCTTTAATGCTAAATTTGACTGAAGCCTCTCTTCTCCCCACTTTCGCTGCCATGTGAACTGAACTAATGTTGGATGATGCATTTTGTAGTGATTAGGGTCGCCATCAGGGATTAGGGACCCAGTGTGTTAAGGTAGGCCACCCCTACCCGTAAAGAGCTTCCAGTCGAAGTATATGATGACAGCCGGTGCATTGAGTTTGATGGAGTTACAAGGCAATGGAGTTTGAGCAGGTATGAATTTGGCTGGATATGCCTTGACCAGAACCCAAACCTTAGAGCAGAACATGTTTGCATGCAGCTTGAGCCTGTTACTAGGTATGTCCCCCTCCCCCGAACTCTGCTTTCTAGATTCAAATTGCTTCCAATAGCTCACCATTTTTACTTCACTGAACAGTGGGTCTCTCGCAGCCCCAGAGGCCTGCCTGCCGGAGCTTTCATCTCTGCATGGGCCAAATCCCGCTGCTTATCATTTAGTGCAAACATAAAAGCCAAGTCTGGTGTTGATGCAGGGGCTTGTTCCCAGCTAATTTCCCAGCATAAGATCCCGCTCGTCTGAGTCAGACACATGAGTAAGAGAGGCAGTAAAGTGAAGAAGGCTTTGCCATAGTAACGCAAGAGCTTTGTCATCACATTAGCATTATCTGAAGCCCTAACTAAGAGCTGCTTCTTCAGACAATAACATACAATTATTGAATTGTTCCCTTGGCACAAGTTGAAGCTCTGACAAAGTTCTTCCTGAGGGAGCAGAGATTGCCGAAACAATGGGGTTACTGCAGAAGTGGGTGGATCAGGTCAGAGGGCTCTTTGGTTCCGTTTGTAATGCCTCTGCTATCACGTAACTTCTCAGGTGCTTCCAGCCTCTCCTGCCCAATTCGATACAAAATGGTTAAAGCGGCAGTGTTGCCAAGCAAAAGCAGTTTGTGGGGTTTTTATCCAGTGGTTTTTGAGTCTATAGAGACGGAGGGAAGACCCCCCCCCCCCACCTCGAGATCCAAAGGTAGAGTTCGCATTGCTGCTGCAGCCTTCATTTGCCATCCATTTAAATAAATGTTCTAAGTACGTCATTTGAGTGGGGCGAGCGGAGGGAGCAGCAGGTGACGAGCATGTTCCTACTGGTTATATTTATTTCCATAATGACCCTGGGAAACATTAGCAGAAACAAGACTCTTGATTCAGACCAAACGGTTTATTGGAAGTAGCAGTGTGTGTCTGTTATACGTGTTTAAAGAGGAGAAGAGAGGGTATCCTTTGTGGTTCAAGGAGGAAGAGAGCAAGGAATCTCAGCTCCCAGCTTCTGTTTTCTGCTGTGCTGCTCACTGGCTGTGTGACCTTGGGATAGTCGCTCAGGGCACAATTTTTCAAAAGTATCTACTAAATTTGGGTGTCCAGCTCAACACACCCGGCACCTGATTTTTCCAGAATGCTGAGCTCTGAGTGGCCACTAACTTCATTTCAAGACATGCGTGACTGAAAATCAGGTCCCCTTAAGGTGTGTCAAGTTGGGCATCCAAAAATGGAGACACCCACGATGTTGACTAAAGTTTGTCTGTGTTGCTATCTTAGTCATCTGTTAATTGGCTTCATAATACGGTGATAGATCTTACAGACCCAGCTTAGTTTTAAAGATAGGCACCCAATTAATTGAAATTGAGGCCAACTTCTTGATGGTAATTAGGTGTCTTAAGCTCTGAATTGCTAGCATTAGTGCACACACAATTGTGCTGTCAAAATGGAGACTGGTTTTATCTTATCACATGATTGTTTGCAATGCTTTCCTGCTCTTACACTGTGGTATTGTGCAAAGAGGAATGGTTTCTTGTTAGCCTCTCCCTCTCCCGACAGCCTCCTAAGGATGGCGTGCCACTCAATTAGTAAAAGTTTCGTTGGGAAACTTAGAGGGCTGGTACTCTGCATGTGTATGCCAACTCTAGAACAGGGGCTTCCACCCTAACTCTCACTGAGTAGGACATTACTCTGTGAGTAGTCCCAAGGTGGGAGGCACCACTCACAGTAAGGATGGCATTAAAGTTGCTCTTTCTGTCATTTCATGAAGTCTGCCCTTCTGCGGTGCAGTCACTAAGGTCCAGGAGCGATAAGGGGGTAAAGAGAATCAAGAATACGCAGTGTTTTATGTAGCCTCTTACTTCCTTCCCATTGAGGAATCCAGGAAAAGCACTGGCCCTGCAGGCTGAACTCTGCCTTTGGTTACTGTCGAGGGCTTAGTCTTCAACCCTTGACTGTTTCTCCCGTAGGAGAAAGAGAGGAACGCAAGGCGGAAGAAGAAGAAAGCCCCTGCCATTCAAAATGAAGAAGCTGCCTTCCCTCCCATGGCAGAGGACGAGGAGATGGAGGTATCGGGGACAAGCGGCAATGAAGAGGAGATGGCCGAGGAGGCGGAAGGTGAGACATTTGAGGGGCGAGGTCCTGGGGGGAATTGGCTCGGGTTTGTTTGCTTCATCCCTGGACCCTGGGCTGCAGCCGAGCTGCTCTTTCCTGCCAGGGGAGGAGGCAGGAGAGGCGTTTTTGCCCTGCAAATGTCAGTGCTTCCATGGGTCTCCCTGGCGAGCGTATCTCCCGGGCGGGAGGAGTCATGCTGAGGCTCTGGCACCCGCAGGCTATGCGAGGGCGACACTTTCACACCACACCGGAGAAACGGAAGCACTGACATTTCTGGCTCCTCCAGGTTTCACAGTCGGTCGCTGGGACTGTCCTCAGTCACAGCTCCGATCTGATTTATTTGTGGAGGCCATGAAGCTCCCTATCCTGGTCAGCTGATAGCCAGGATGCCCTCAGGCTGAGGTGGGGGTTGTTTTGATAGGGGTTTGATTGGCAGCTCCAGTCCGTATGTCTCCAGGAGTGGGAGAGCGCGGACAGCACCAGTCTTCCCCCGCTGCCTAGCTCCAGAGGGATTACCCGCAGACAGGTGGTTTATTTCCACAGCCCATTTATGCTTTGGCCTCTCTCTTAGGTGACCTACCAGGAACTCAGTTGGTGCCGTTTTGGGGGATAGAATTTTTGTTAGTTTCACTTTCAGCCACTACTGCTCCTGGCCCAAATTATCATTGCCACCCTCATAGGGACAAAACCCTGTATCCTGTGACCGATCCCTTGAGCCCCCCTCCCTTAGCACTGGGCATCTCTGGGCTGGTCAAGGGTGTCATCTTGCATATCCTTAGGTTTTCCATCACCCTAGTGAAGAGTCTGCACTGTGATCGGCCTCCAGTCCCCACGTCGCTAGGCCTTGCACACCTCTAGACTTCTGTAACTCAGATTGAGTTTCCTTTTAAATAAAGGCCTGTTAACGCTGCATGACCCCCAGTGAGGCGAGAGGGTTGGAAAGCAGATGCCGGGGTGGGGTGGGTAGGGGTAGTCATAAGGCAAAGTAAGCGTCACTACCCTATCCACTGCCCCAGGCTTCCAGACTATGAGTCACCAAAGCATTCGAGCACCAGGCATAAGCATGTTCTTAAATTAAGTGCTTTGCTGAATCGGGAGGGGTCTTACTCACATGCTTTAAGTTAAGCCCAGCTTGAAGTGCTTTGCTGACTCTGATCCCCCACGAGTGAATCAACAGGAGGGCTGGGAGAGCCAAGACTGCCCCGTTTTCTCCAGGGCATCGCTTTTATGAATTTCCTGACCTAAACAACAAACACCCCGTGGCTTCTGCTTCGGAAAGTCGTCCTTCTTCGGGGCAGCAGCACGTTCAGTAGCTGCTAAGCCACAGGGTCAGCCCACCTCTGCATTGCCTGCATAGGCAGGCAATTTCCACACTCCCATTTGAGCAGAAGAAAGGAAGCCAACCGAAAGTAACAGTTTTAGCTATTTGTGGCTCAGAAACCTCAACCACGAGTTTGGGAAAATGTGTGTAATTTACGGCAATGGTCCCATTTGACTTTTGTCAAAGTAATTTAATAACTTAACCAGCAGCGCTGACACCATGCTGAGTCCTGGCCTTGGAGACCAGGCTAATGGGACTGGAAATGGCAAATCTTTTCTAGTCATTGTTGAAAGTGAATCACGATAAGGCAGGTTCCAGGTAAATCTGTGCTGGGTGATCTGTGACTCACAGACCTGGTGTAAGATGTGGTTCTTGCTCTTTGTGAGAGCTATTCAGAGTAAAACCATGTGTTTTAAGATTAAAGACTTGAAGACAGATCTCTTGACACGCTTAGAAGCTTTACATTATTACGGCTTCAATTCTCATCTCTTCTTCATCCTGTGAGGCAGGTGGGACTATATTTCTGAAGTGGGCTACTGAGCTGAACAAAGCTGTAAGCCAAGTGGATGAAATGTCACAGGAGCAGAAATATCAGAACAGCAGTATGCTTGAGCAGTTTGTCTGGCTTCCCTGTGACATTTGGGGATGCATTTTGGTGTAATGAATACCTACCGGAGGGGAGGGCTTTGGATAAATCTGTTGCGCGATTAATTGTCGGTGTCCGGACGACCTGGTTTGCGAGTGCAAAGTGTACGTATGGCTCACCTAATGCTCCTGTGAATGGGGCTCTTGTAGCAAAGCCACGCCTGATCACTAACTATAGCGTGCACCTCACCATCCGTGCACAACTCATTCGTGATTCAGCTCCTCAGGCTCGCGATATTGGGAACGAACACATGGAAATCTAAAGCCTGGTTGAACCAGAGGTGAAATCTCTGCAGACATCTTTTCGGCCTCAGCAGACCGCGTTTCCCTTTGGGAAGGGAAGCGGGTGCATTTCTGAGCGAGGCTTTCGCCAAATACACCATAAATCTCTGTCCGGCCTAAATACTGTAAATTCCTGGCCCATAGTCCTTGGGTGACTGTGTTTCACTGATTTATTATAAGTAAATAAACATCAGGGAAGGCTGAAATTCCTATTGGCCTTGGGGCATTTTTCTGCCAAGAAAGTGGAATACTTTGGATGTGCTCAGACATAAAGCTATCAGAATACTGTTCCTCTGTGTCCATCCATTTTGGATATAACTTGAAAGCCTTGCAGACCGATAACTATCTGTGTCTGGAAGGAATTCCACCTTCCCTCCCATCCTACTGTATTGAGGGGGAGGACCCTGCCCTTAAATCCCAAAGCAAGTTCATCTTGACCCTACACCTCTGACATTTTGAGATATTCTGGGAGCCCTCAACTCCCACCGATAGAGCACACCCTTTCCCTTGGGTCAGGAAGTCCCTGAAGGAGTTGCAGGCCATCTTGCCAAGGCACAGGTCATTCCAAATATTCCTCCCTTTGGGCCAAAGAAACAAAAACCGTCTCTGCTCTGAAACGCCTCCCTGCATCTAGACGTGAGTGTTTTCAGCTCGGGAGGAAGCCATTTCCCATAGATTTGGGGATGATCCTGGATGCTTAATCATTAACCTGTCCTGAAACTCTGGGATATTTTTCCTCCGGCTGACCCTGATCTCCTTTCTTTTCGTATTGGCTGCTAAACAAAAACGCGTGGAAGGCTCCTTCTGCTGCCATGGATTTCTTCGTGGCTGGGTCGTGGGATGGGGAAGGCTGGTATCCATAGTCACAATGATGCAGTCCTGGGAGGCAAGCAGAGAGGTTGGAGCTTTGAGAGCTTAGGCCTTGATCAGACTGGAACTGGCCCCGATGCCTTGACGAGGGCTGGTTGGAATTTTGAGAACGATGCAAAGAAGAGTGAAGGGAGCGATTTTAAATGTTGTCATTGGTTCATAGGGCCAACAGACGGCTCCCGCCTGCCTGGTTTTAGACGCAGGGTTCTGGCTCTTGGATTCATGACCCCGTCCCTTAGTTGTTAAGGCTGGGCTCCGTTATTTGAATGGCACCCAGCCTACAGGATGCACTCAGCCTAGGCAGAGAGAGGAGCATGCTTCTTTCTGTCCTTGATGTGTCATGGATGGTGTGGGGATCCCAGCACTTTGCTGTTCAGTTCAGAGACTGGGTAGGTCGACATTTTTATGTGGAGTAGCGGGAACAGGAGACTCCTGAGACATTCCATGTTTGCTCCTGTATGGGGCAGGTAGGGAGAAGGTCAGACCACAGCATCATTGAGGGGGGAGTGCAGAAGAGATGAGGAAAGTAGCCAGGAGGCTGAGCGGGTGTCCCCGTCCCACGCAGCTAGAGTGGGAGCCTGGCAGGAGCTAGACCTGAAGGGAGTGCTTTTGGGGGGACAGGCTGGGGCTGCTGGTTCCAGACTGAAAGCGAGTGACCCTAACAAACAGCATATGGGAGATGGGGATTTGATGCGTTCACCTTGTTTTACTCCCAAACACAGTCCTGTCTGTCTGGTGTTCTCCAGCTGGGACAGGGGAAAGCAACATGAATGGGACATGTACAGGCCAGATTTTCAGCTCCCATAGCTCCCTGTGGAGGGAAGGGAAGTGTGTGAGTTGGGGGAGAAGAGATTCTCCATGGGAGCTACTGGGTGCTGAAAATTTGGCCACAAATGTCTCAGTGAAATGCACGGTAAAATCCCACTTCGTCTTGGGGGTTTGTGTATAATCCATAACTGCATTGCGATGGGGATTCCCATTGGCCTGCTGTTAAAGCACTGGACTGGAACTCAGGAGAGCTGAGGTCTGTTCCCAGCCCTGCCATTAGTCTGCTGGATGATCTCAGGCAAAGCACTTCAGGCCCCAGTTTCCCCAGACGTAAAAGGGAGCTAATGATGCTGCCCTCCTTTGTAAAGCACTGTGAGATCTACTGATGAAAAGCGCTAGATAAGATCAAGGCAGTGTCCATTTTTGTTTCTTAACATTTAAGAATAGTGATCCGGGAATGTGCCAGGCCTGTGGCTATTACTCTGAAATATGGGGAAATCAGATATAATGGTTCAGATCCCAGCCACCCAAAGCCTAAACCCAACTGATGGAAGCTCTGAAATCATTTTCGCCCCCCACCCCTGGCACTCGGGTCCCTCTAGGCCGTTGCTGAATTGAATGTGCTGTAATGTAATGTGCTGGATGCTGGAGAAGGAGAGGGGGAAAATGACAAACCATATGCTGTTGTCTGCTTCAGGTGGGACGTTGAAACTGGTGATTTCCAAATGTAGGGCTCCATTCTTGCTGCCAGTTGACACTGGTGCATCCTGCTTCCCCAGTGTGGTTACTCCAGCGTAACTGGGAAGAGAATTTGGCCTTTCGTAGGGAACGAAAGTGTTTCCCAAAGCTGGGGAAGTACCTTCCTTCTTGTGTCTGCCTCATGTTTGTGTATTAGATGTCTATGGCGTAGTAACGAACGCCATAGAAATTGATTCTGGTTTGATTTCCTTTCAGCTGCAGTAAATCACAGCTCGGATACCGAGAGCGTTCCCTCGCCGAGGCCTGAAGCCAAAGAAAGTGGAGAGAATGGGCCCAAGCCCACGCCTGGGCGAGACTCCGGTGCAGAACCTGCCCTCAAGGCAGAGGATGCTGATGCTGCTACTGCAGCTAATCCCACTGCTACCACCACCCCACAGCCTCAGGAGACAGCTGCCGAGCCAGCCAGCAGTGAGGAGAAGCCGCAGGAGGAGCTGGTGGTAGACGTGGTGAAAACAGAGGAGCCAGAGGAGAAGCCCAGCGAGGAGCCCTGCAAGAGCGAGATCAAAGAGGAGGAGACCAAGGACTCCCCGGAGAGAGACAAGGAGAGCGACAAGAAAACGGAGAGCGTCAGTAGCGCAGCGGGAGAAGAGGCGACGCCCAAAGCTGAGAAGAAGGAGAGTCATAAACCAGGCAAAGCCGCCGGGCTCAACCCTGACAGCGACTCCAGCGCCACCTGCAGCGCGGATGAGATGGACGAGCAGGACGCCGTGGACAAAAACAGGTAAGAAGAGGTGCCTGGGGAGCAGAGCCGGCAAAGCGGGTTTGCCAAAGGGGCCGGATAACCTCCCTGCCCGTGGGAGCCTTGGCAGCTGTGTGGCTGGCACGCCTCTTGCAGGGGAGGTCGTGTCTCAGGCTGTGTGATGTCGGCAGCTCGTGCTGTGGCTGGGGAACTCTTTCTCCGAAGTACAGTGATGGGCCAGCGTCAGGGGTGCATGACTGATGAGGTCTTTCCTGGGAAGTGCCAGTCATCGGCCGTGGCTGGAGCCAGGAGGCAAGGCTAGATCCCGTGGGGTCCTTCCGCGGTCCCATAGCCCTGTCTCCTTCATGCCTACCATACAGAAGCTGATCGTGCCAGCCTTGCTCAGGCTGAGGTGCACCCACTCCACAGAAATCAGCGAAACCATTTGCGGAGTATGATGCTGCTCTGGGTGAGGGTGTGCGGAAGTGATTGGGGGCCTAAGGCACAGAGCAGAAAGCTCCACACTCCTGGGCGCTTCTCCCAGCTCTGCCTCTGACACACTGTATGACCTTGGGCAAATCACCTCACCTCTCCGGGCCTATATTTCCCTATCTATAAAATGGGGATGATGATAAGGCTTGCCTCCCTCACAGTGAGCTTGACAGGCATAATTAACTGATGTTTGGGCCCCCTAAGATGGAGGGGGGCGACAGAAGTAAAGGGGGGGAGAGAAAGCATTTTTATTAATTAGGTCTTTATCCTGAACTAGCAATGAGTGCATTTGCTGACCAAGTAAGTAGTTCCCATCTCTAATGCCTGCCATCCCCATTCTCATCGGGCCAGCCCTTGTCGAAAGCTCTTTAATGCCTGTGTCTTTGAACCTTGTGCTGGCAACAGCTTCTGAAGGGAAAGTGGAATAAAGGGCACCATGCTGCCCTGCTGTGTCACAGACCCACGATAGATGACTGTGGACAGGAGTAAGACAGAGGTTACTGGCTGCAATACTCTCCTGTCCTCTATCGCTGGCAGGCTCTTGTGACCTGGGATTTGTGGCTTATTGCATAGACTCAATTTCAGTAAGGGCCAGTGGGCAGTTTCTCCTTCAGTGGCTGCGTCCTGTTTGCAGGGAAGGAGCTGCTTTGATCTCTCACTTACAGCATGGAGAGGGGACTGGGGTCTGAATTGTTCCTGGGGTGGAGAGAGGCATTTAAACATCTAGAAGTTAATTATCCGTGAGGAAAGCAGGGCAAGTCACCGGCCCACACGTGCTGCAACTCTCTACGCCTCTGCCATGATGAGTGTGATCGGACTTTTAATGGAATCTCCTGTACTTCCCCCCGTAGACACTGGGGAAATGGAGACATGGCTCCTCCCGTGACACAGTGTGCCCTTGTTACCAAGAAGGCTAATGGCATTTTGAGCTGTATAAGTAGGGGCATTGTCAGCAGATCGAGGGACATGATCATTCCTCTCTATTTGACATGGGTGAGGCCTCATCTGGAGTATTGCATCCAGTTTTGGGCCCCACACTACAAGAAGGATGTGGAAAAATTGGAAAGAGTCCAGCGAAGAGCAACACAAATGATTAGGGGGCTGGAGCACATGATTTATGAGGAGAGGCTGAGGGAACTGGGATTGTTTAGTCTGCAGAAGAGAAGAATGAGGGGGGATTTGATAGCTGCTTTCAACTACCTGAAAGGGGGTTCCAAAAAGGATGGATCTAGACTGTTCTCAGTGGGAGCAGATGACAGAACAAGGAGTAATGGTCTCAAGTTGCAGTGTGGGAGGTTTAGGTTGTATAGTAAGAAAAACTTTTTCATTGGAATGGTAAAGCACTGGAATGTGTTACCTAGCGAGGTGGTGGAAACTCCTTCCTTAGAGGTTTTTAAGGTCAGGCTTGACAAAGCCCTGGCTGGGATGATTTAGTTGGGGATTGGTCCTGCTTTGAGCAGGGGGTCGGACTAGATGCCCTCCTGAGGTCCCTTCCAACCCTGATGTTCTATGATAACTTGGGGCTGCATGTGGAGACAGGGAAGCAGCTGCAGGTTGTTTTAGATTAGCAAGGAGGTGAATATTCAGGATTTTCAGGGGTGTGGCCAGACTTCTGGATGAGGCGGCATTCTAGCAACTGTACCCGCCCCCCGCCCCGTTCCCACTTGCCCTCCTCCAAGCCAACCGATTCCTCAATCCCCAGCCTCCTTGAAAGATGTAATTTATAAAAACAAATTCTAAAATTGATTTTCCATCACTGGTCCCTTCTGCCCTCCCTCAGCAGCGGTCGGTTCTATGGGTGAGTGGGAGCCATCTCGGTTCCCTCCCCTCCTCTTGTGTGGAATTGCTTTTGGGGAGGGGCCCCCCGGCGATGGGAGTCGTCCCCCCCACATACACAGAGCCAGGGAGGTGTCCCAACTCCCCGTGGGGAACTGGTTTGTGGGGGAGGGGAAGCCAGGTTGACAGCAAAGCAGGATGCAGGGGTGTAGCAAAGTGAGACTCACCGTTGGGCGCCTCCTGCTGGTTGTCCTGAGAATTAACTTGATTCCAGCTCAGAGCACTCTCTGCTGGCCGGTGGCTCACCTGCCTCAGGCCCCCGTGCCCCTACCAGACCCCGGTGCCCCTTACTCTGGAGTTCTGCCCCAGCAGTTCCCCCACTCTCTGCGTCTCCTCTCCCAGGGAAACCCCCAGCCCTCTAATCCCACCTTACCTCAGTGGCTACTGCCAGTTGTCATCCAGCCCCCCATTCACTGGGGCAGACTGCAGTCTGTAATGGCCACTCATCATTGGACCAGCTGCCTTTGCCTATTCCCAGGCTGTATCTCGGCAGCCCCAGTACCTTTCTGGGCCTTTACCAAGGCCTGCAGCCTGGGGGTTTACCAGGCTGGAGCTCCCCAGCTCCCCTTTGCCCTTCCCCAGCACTGTTCTGTTTCAGGTACTTTGCTCCCAGGCAGCCACTCCAGGGCTACAGTGAGACTCCTCCAGCTTCTGGCCCCCAGCCCTCTTATCAGGGCCAGGTGGGCCCTAATTGAGCTGGCCATACCTGTGGCTGCTTTCCCAATTAGCCTAGCTTGGCCCCTTTTAACCCCCTGCCTATCAGAATTGGGCAGCCACCCCACGACAAAGGGGCATGTGGTTCAGGGCTAGGAAGCTGGTACTGAGAGCTAATAGCCTGGCTGGCCCAAAGAATGGGAAAGCAACAAGTTCCCCTTGATGAGCCTGCCCTCTCCAGCGTGTACTTGAAGGAGACACAAGCTCTTTAAGCTTTGCTGCTGCATTTGCATGGAACATGGTGAGGTTATTAGCGAGCAGTTGTGAGCACAGTTCGCAGAATAGAGTCAAAGATGCTGTTGGTACTTCCTGTGGGAACGGCAGATTCTGCTGCAAAGCTGCTAAGAGATGGGGCTGCGGGTGAATCCTGGCCATGCTGCCTGAGGCGACTCTGACAGTGCTGTGAGGCTGGCCCTGTCGCTCTTGGCTTTCCTGCCGCAGAGTTCAGGCCTGTTTGAATTGGTTGTTTTCTCCTTTAGACAGAGGAAGGAGCCCAGCCTCCCTCCTCCCCCCAAACCCCATACTAATCCCCGTGAGAAAGGGGGAGGGCAGCGCTCAGGTTGACTGTTAACCCAGCTTCACACCACAACAACAGCAGCATTTATCAGCTTCCCGGAGCCAGTCGAGGGAACGGGCTTGTGAACCGCGCTTTATCCCAGGCTCCCCCCAGAGGCAGCACATATCTGCCCTGGCAAACAAATATCAGTTTTCAGGGACATTAAACATTAAACAGGCTTCCCTTGGGGGGGGCCTTGTGCCACTCCGCTTAGCAGCCATTGTGCTGAAATATGGGATATTGCAGGGATTCAGGGATTGGCTGTCTGGGAAAGTTTGGCCAGTTATACCAGTACATCTAGACCAGTTTAATTATACTGGTATAACTCCCCATGTGGACACGCTCTTACTCTGGGATACAATTAGCTTCTTTAGTCTTTAGAAAGCATCCCAGCTGAACTGGGCAATCCCTCTTCTACCAGAGTGACTGTCAGCAGGGGGCGTCTTACTAGATTAGCTACTCTGCAGTCAGATGTCTATACCTGTGGAAAGGCTTTGCTTTAGAAGATGGCGTGAGAAGGTAGCAGTGAAGCCGTGGCGCGATGGGCTTCGGTGCAGCCTGTACCGTGCACACCCCAGCCCCTGGGTAGGTACTTGAGCAGGTAGCCCATGTGCTGCAGCTTCACTGCTACTGGTGCTGGTACTAGCTCGCTCAGTGCATGCTTTCTGCAGTCCTACTCAGTCAACATCCCCTCTTATCAGTTTGAAGGCGCACCTTGACTTATACCCGATGTGGCTTTCCTGTGGAGATGAGCCCTCAGCTCTTATCTTTACTTTGGATTGGTGAAGAACCTAGCCATCTTCTCTGGGTGCTGTGTGTGTGTGTGTGTGTGTGTGTGTGTGTACACACGCATGTGTATGCAAACACCTGCACACACGGAGT
Source organism: Dermochelys coriacea (assembly GCF_009764565.3). NCBI lineage: Eukaryota > Metazoa > Chordata > Testudines > Dermochelyidae > Dermochelys > Dermochelys coriacea. Next base: position 24,032,036 of record NC_050082.1, read on the forward strand.
TTTGTCTGCTGGGATGCTGGAAGCTGTTTTCTCCCTCTTTGCTCTCTGCTTCAGTTACAAGTGCATTCAGTGGTTTAAAGTGTTTTGCTTTCTCCTTCAGGGGGGGTTGGGGTAGCTCTGAAGGATGAGGAGGGACAGGGGAGGACCGGATTGGAGGAGTGATGCTTAGGGACAGCTGCGTTGGCTGCCCTCCATCGTTTTGCAGGTCGTGCGACTCAGTGGCAGGCCAGGGTGAAGGTAATCACAGCTTTAACTCTCCAGAGTTAAAAATACAGATAATTATCTTCATATATATCTCTTTAAAAAGGCCGCTAGCCATGCCAATGGCGAAGTTCAGCTGTCGGTCACCCTAGACGTAAATGAATGTGTGATGCTGTGCGGATTTAGCCATTGCAAGTTTACAGCTAGCAGAGAAACCAGGAGACTGAGTTGTAAAAGTTACAGGAAGGCACTTACCACCTGTGCTTGGTAGTTATGTGCCCAGGAGACATGGTGCCAACCACTGTTACATTGCTACCCAAGTACCTAACGCCTGCTCCCTGGCAGCACTGCAGGGAAAACGGGGCCAGTTCTGCAACTGTTTGTAGGCCTCTTGACTTTTTGCACCGAGCCATTAGGCTAAGTATTTGAAAGGTTTGAGGAGGAATTTGGATTTACTACACTGATGCCCAACACTGCTTACTGCAGCGTGTGGATTAGTATTTGTGGGGGCGTCTCTGCAGTAGAATGAGAAATGGCACCGTGATGAAACTCTTCATATGGATCCACATGTCACACTTTTACAGTTTAGTCTTCCATCTTGTCCTTTTCCTGGGGTATGTGTGCACCCAGCCAATGTTCATCCCCCCTTCCGTGGTGCTGAATCAGGCAAGAGATCCAAAGGGACCCTGCATAAACCTTCCTCCCTGATTTTTCCATCGCTCAGCTCTTCGGGGCTCGGTTGTCAATGTCTAGAGCATGGTTTGGGAGACCCAAAATTAACAATGGAAGGTTGTGTGTGTGTGTGTGTAAGTTAGTGTCCTGGAGATGTCATTCTCCACGTCACACACATGCAGATTAGCTGTGTAAATTTCCAGAGCCCGGTTTATGGGCAGGTGGTTTACACAGTAAAGTGATATCTGTTGCTTTCCCAGCAAGTAGAGCTGTACGCACGTGTTCGTTTCAGTCAATTGGCAGTTTATGTAATTTACAGACATTGTAACAATATGAATCTGAGGCTCTCCAACTGCTTTACAAACCTTAATTACCTCAGCCTCCCAGCACCGTGGTGAGGCAGGTATTGTTTGCCTCATTTGACTGACGGGGAAGGCAAGGCTCAGAGGGTTCAGTTAAGACTTTTTAAAACCCAAGTGCCTAAATTTGGGCTTCTAAAGCCACTTCAGGCACACGAGGATCTGGGGCCAGATCCTCAGCTGATGTAAAGCAGCTCCTGTTGAGTAACTGCACTGCTTCCCACCAGCTGAGGAGCTGGCCAGGTCTGTCTGTATGTAGATGGGAACTGCTGGATTCTCAGTACTATAGAAAATCAGGCCACTGAGCTAGCTGTCCAGTGAGGCCATTTGTGGAGTAAAATGCTGCTGAACGTGAGCAAAGCTGTCAGAATCCGGCCCTGCATTTTAACATCACTAGAACTGCCTCTGAAAGGTCTGTGACCGAAATCAGTGCTGTGCCTTCAGCAGCGCTCATGTGTAGTGCAACCCAGTCCTCGTTCCCAGACGGTTCGCCAGTCAGTCGGCCTGTTCATTAGTGAGGGGACTGTGCTCGCACTGTGGATTTTGATGAGTTGCCTGCTTGGCAGAGTTTGTGTCTAATGTGACCTGGCAGCCCGCGTTGGAGGTACAGCGAGCTCTTCCCAGCCAGTGGAAGCTGGGTGGAGATGGCCCTGGCATCAGTGCATCTGGAAGCTACATTTGCTAGGAAAGAAATGGAATTTGATTTTGTGGGAAAAGAGTGGGGGGGTGTTTTTGTTTTTGTTTTAAAAAAGAATGAGGCCAAAGTTTCCAAAAGCGACCAGCTATTTGGATGCTCAGCCAGAGCTGCCTTGCAGGGGCCAGAAGGAAAGATGGGGCGGGTGCCTGGCCCAGCCTGAAAATCAGGGTGTCTCAGGTTGGGCAGCCAAAAACTGAAGTCCCCAAAATCACTGGTCGTTTGAAAATCCTGGCCAGAGTTTGCACCAGTCAGTCCCTTACCTACACCCGTCAATGGCTTTGCATGGCCGTTGTGGGGCATAGGCCCCCTGGGGTATGTATCCTTTTACATTTCCACAGCAGTCGAGCTTCTAGCTTTCGATACACCGCAGCAGGCAGATGCTGCGCATTTATTCCCACGACGGTTCTGATTAGCCGCCCCTCTTCTCGTTTCCTCCTCAGAGAGCTCCTGGGCCAGGCTCCTGGGGGGAATCCAAGGCTGTGCATTTTGCAGGTCCTGCCGTGTAACTAGAATCTGCTGCAGGAGAAGGATTGGTGGGGCGGGAATGGAGCTAGGGCAAGGGGCGGGGAAAGGAGGATGGGCACACAGCACAAAGATATATTTATTCCCCTCACATGGCCTCGCCGGACTTGTTTGTCATCCAAGGTTGAACACAGAATGACCTTGAAATTTATAGACTGAAAAGAGCAGTCAGCTCGCAGCTCCGATAAACAGAGCAGACTGTAAACCTTAAAACTCCAGACTGCTTCACTAGCTGGTAGTTGGGAGAGAGAGAAGACAAGGGTCAGAGAGAGGCCTGGTCCAGTGGTCTGAGCACTAGGCTGGGAGCCAGGAGCTCTGACTCCCTAGGGCAAGTCCCGGCCCCTCTCTGGGGTGAGCCTTCCCCCCTCCCCAGGGGTACTAGGAGGGTTCGGCTTGGAAGCTAAAAAGCGGTGAATGAGCTAAACAATACTGGGGAGCCATGTAAGTTAGCAGCTGCCCTGCGGAACAAACCCTGTCATTCTGCTTCCGCTGAGGCCAATGGCGGGTCTGTCGCCGAGTCTGCGTTGCATTGCTCTGTTGCACTGGCGCGTGGAACTGCAGCTAGCTATGGAGGGGTTCAGCGCCCCGCGCAGCCTGCCGGCCCAGTGAATACAGACCCTGGGGTACGAGCCAGTGTCCAGGCCATTCACTAACACAGGCAGCAGCTCCCCAGGTGAAGAAGGCAGCTCGGCGCGGGGGCTGGGAAGCAGTGTGTTTGGCTGGAGGACAGCACTGGTGTATCCTTCACTGCAGCCTCTTGGCCAGCCTCAAGCGAGAGAAAGTTTTCTCCCCCCTTTGGGGTTGTACACTGAAGACAGCCTGATTTCAGCCTCCCCCGCATGAGCTCTGCCTTCCTCCCCGCTCCTGTTCCCTTCCTCCCCCTCCTCTGGGTAATCACATGCACACAGAGAGACAGACCCACCCTGGGATTTCCCAGGGTGCCCAGCCCGGAGGAGCAGCAGCATGTGGGAGAAGGGAAGCAGAGCAGGGCCTGAAGGAGAGGAGGCCAGGCCAGGCCAAATGTGACTCAGATGCAGCCAGGACCACCCAGCAGCCTTAGGGAAGCTCAGGTGCACCAATGTGGCAATGAGCCAGCTTCTGAAGGATTGACCCAAAGATCTGGAGATTGGGGGCACTGGAGGAGGTGGGAGCCCACTCAGACACACACCTGAGATAAATCATTCCTGGCAGCTCTAGCCAGATCTTCTGCTGAGTGGCTAGGTTTGGGAACCATGCCTTAGTGCAGGGGGCAGCTTCATTGTCTCTTGCTCTCAGGCAGGGAGCATCCAGCCCAGCACATTGTGCAAGGATTGTTCTTCGCTTTTGGCTCTTACCAGTGAGTTATTATGTAGTCGAGAGAGTTGGCTTGATAGCCAACTGGTTGCAGAGTGGCCGGCCCAGACAGGAAATGCCCTCAGAATGCACCGGCTTGTCCTGTGAACCTGATGAGATCCTGTTTGACTAGGCCAGATCACTTAGTTCCTCACACCACTCAGTTGTATTGAATCTGCACGCAAACTTTGGCTATCTCGCTGTAAGAGAGATCTCCAGCCCTGGGCCTGCTTGTGATTTCACACATGCTGGTGAAATCTGGAGTCCCATACGAGATCAGAATCAAGCACCCTGACTTTGTAACTAACTGGCATCCTGTGTTGGCCCTGATTTGTCCCTGGGCTCACTCCAGGGTAATGCAGTGGCTTCATTGGCATTACTCCTGATTTACTCTTGGGTACGTGAAAGAGTAATCAGGCCCATTGAGCCAAATCCTGCTCTTCGTACTTATGCCAGGGGTCCCACTGGAGTCGTACCCTTCTGAGCAAGGCAGGCGGGAATCGGCCCGCTTTTCCTCTTCTGTAGCTGTGTAATCCCAGCTCCCTGTCCTGCCCTGCCTTTCCCGCTGCAGCTGCACTCCATGGCCGAGTAGCTCTGGCTGTCATAAGCTGTGCTATGCTGCGCTCCATGATAACAGTGCTCTGTTATCTCCAAAGGTCGGTGCTCTATCCTGGCCAGTGCTCTCAGTGCAGTAGTAGTTAGCCATACCGCTGTATGCATCCTGTTTCAGAGTAGGATGGTCCGAGACTTGTGCTATTTTATCACTGATTATAGATTAAGGTCTAGCGAGTAAGAACTCCAGGTACCAGGCCAGTCGATGCTGCTCCTTGCTGATGCAACAAGGCGAGCAGTGGCTCCTTGAAGCATGGTCTATTCAGCAAGCAGACCCTTGCAGGTGCCCAATACTGAGACACTTTGGGAGGTATGGGAGGCGCTAACCAGGAATATACAAAGTATATTGTACAAGGGACGGCTGCTGTCCTGGCTGACGCCCTGGGGACCTCCAGAGCTAAAAGAATGAGCTGCTGGAGCTTGAGCTGAAAAGCCAGCGCTCCCCAGCTGGGACAGTAGCACTCTCCTCCGCTGTGGCTCAGGCTCTGAGGGGGGACCCGTAACGTGCGCTCCCCAGTGGGTGACGCGCACACGGACCGACATGCATCGGTGTGACCGGCTTCTTCTTGGTGTGCTGGTGAGGACGCTGACCTCTAGAGTCGTAATTAAGATTCCTCGCCTCCTCCCAGCACAGGCTGTGCGGGCATCGGTGCGTCCTCGCCTGTGGAGGTGGGAAGTACGTGGCTCCTTATGACATGTGTCTGTGTGCAGGCTGCTGTCTCCGAGGCCCAGCCTCCTCAACGCGGCCACCGATGCCAGGCTGAACTCTTCACCTCAGAAACCATTGGACCTGAAGCAGCTGAAGCAGAGAGCTGCTGCTATCCCCCCCATTGTAAGTACCGGACGGAAGACCCTCGTCACCTGGTCCCAGGAAAGTGGCTCATTCCCCTCCAAGTTCTGCATCCCGTGGTGTTTTTAAAACCCTGGGACTGAGGGCACCAAGCAAAAGTTTGCCTTGTGCATGCTTGGGCGTGGGTGTGCGCGCTTGGGCCTGGGTTCCTGCCTCTGTGTGTGCATGCGTGTTCTCATGTGGGCATCTGTTGAGGAGGACAGTGCGGGTTTCCAATCTGTTTGCACCGGGAACGGTGTGAGTGAATGAGTTTGGGAGTGGGCATCTGTGCTTGATTGTGCTCATGCATGGGCCAGGTGTGTTTCTCCATGGATGGGTGATAGCACTGGGGTGTCGGGCACGGTTCTCTGTGCGTGCTGTGCAAAGGGCATTTGGGAGCCATGTGGCGTGCTCTCACTGGGTTCTCTATAGACAACTCCTTCCTGATTTCTGAGAGAGTTCCCCCAGAGACGTTCAATTGTATCATGAGTTTCTTTATAAGAAACCTTTTCATTGCTGTACAGCCATTTCCTTCCTTAGTTGGAGGCCCGGGGGAGAAACCCCAGCCATACACACCTTTCACAGCCCAGTGTTTTCCTTTATCTCAGAATGTTAAGGACCAGATTGTGATGTCAGTTACACCATCAAGTCCAGAGCAACTCTGTTGATGAGCTACTCTGGAATTCCACTGGGGTCACTGAAATCAGTAAATTCACCTAACAGGAGAGAGAGAGGTGCCGTTCTGGCTGGTCCCACCAAAATCTTCTCTGTGCTCCCCCTGCTTAGCTATTCAGCAGCAGCTCCCCACAAGAAGGTACATTCTCCACGCTGATCATTGTTGCTGGTGCCTTCACAATGAAGTAAAAATAAAAAGCAACCTAGTTATTCTTCACCAGACTCAAAATAGTGGCCAAGGAGCAATGTTTGCAGAGTGGGACGTGGCCAAAATCCCGTTGTACTTTGGTGATCCAAAGAGGGCATTACAAACAAAAAGTTCACATCGTCATTCCAGACATCTCTGTGCCAGGACTTGAGATCGGTGCATAGTATTGAAACCACTTCTAGGCTGCCAGTCCTAGGCTAGCGATTACATTCCTTAGACAAGCCAAATCAGAGGTTCCCCTGTAACATTTCCCAAACAGGACGCTAGCCTTGTGGCAAAAGATAAACATGCTGCCTCACTCTCTCTTGTTTACTGCCTGTGCTAGGAAGGGCAGTGGCTTGGTTAGAATCCCTGGGAGCCCACCTGGGGAGCTGAGCGGAGTGTCTGCAAAGGTGGGAGAAAAGCTCCCCAAAAAGGAGCCAAGGTCTTGTCTCGTTTTTGGAGTGAAACCTCCTTGCAGACTCGGCTGTGGAAGTTAACAATAGCTGGCACAATATGTCCTGCTTCTCCCATCCCATTCTTTCTGCTCCCACTGCAGATTTCCGAGGGATTCCCAGACGGGACGTTACAGAGCGGAAGCATGAAGCCTCAGGTGCCTCACCACGCCTTGGCCCTCTACCAGCAGCAGATCACTAAAGCCCATGAATCTGCCCGGGATGACGTGGCCCAGAGCAAGCAGCCGCAGCACCAACAGCACACTGAGCAGGAGCAGCAGCCGAGCAGCAGCCCCAGGGGAAAGAGCAGGAGCCCAGCTGTGGGTGACAAAGAAGGTAAGATGCACCTGCGCATGATTTCACAGAGCGGGGACAGGGGTCCTATTGCAGGTGGAAGCTAGCTTTAAAGGCTGATAGCATGGCGGAGCAGAATCATGTTGGCATGGCTAATTGGCCGTGTTCATTAGGAAGTGCATCGTGTCTCATTGAACCTGCAGCAAATCCTGGTAGAACGTCGAAAGCTGAGGATGGGAAGGTTGCCTTTTGGAGAGTAGAGGACCTGGAGGCGCGCCAGGGCACTGGGTTCAGTCGCTCTTTTCTACCTTGTTTGCTCCTTATAAAGAATGCTTTTAATGCTCGGTGGGGGCCGTTCTTTCATTTAAAATCAATACTCCTGCTGTGACTCGCAGCCCAAAGCTTCCTGTAAAGGTTCTCAATGCCGTCCCCTTGGGATAGCGCTAACGAAGGATTCAGAGCTTCCCACCAGAGCACATTGTGAGCATTGGTCCCCTGGGGGCCGTGGTTAGGGAGAACTGGGCACCCTTGCTGATGCTGTTTGTAATTTCAAAGCTGGTTCCCGTCAGAAGTCTGTATGTTGGTCTGGCATGTGCTCTTTAAACCTGTGCACCTTGATGAAGGTTTGGGCGTGGTCAGTTTTGAGGCTGGCCGGAACCTGCGACATGTTAAGTGCAGTTAGAACAAAGGCAGCTCGGCACCTCGCAGGGGAAGGTCTGTAAGTTGTGATGGTACAGCAACAGGCACTGTGGCCATCAGCTAACCAAACGCATGCCCTCCCCCCTTCCTCCCCCGTGCTTGTACCTTCTTCCCAGACCCCCAGCCACTAGAGGAAGAGACCATTGCAATCACCTCAACATTTCAGCAATCGAGATCCCATCTATCCAGTGCTGTCAAGCCAGTACCTCACCAGGATCTCCCTGGCCTGTGAGTGCGGTGTGCTTAGCCCTGCCCTGAGTAGGCAACAGCAGTCCCCATATCATGCAGGTTATGACAGAGTTGATGAATGTTACTCACAGGAAATGGTTTGCCTCAGATCCTTAGAGAGAGAATCCCCTTGTCAGGTGATATTTGAGGTTGTTGGGGAGGGGGGAGGTTGCTCTCCGTGGTTATTTTTGTGGGCTGATGGTGCATTGGATGGGCTGAAATGCCATTGCCATGTGTGGCTGCATCTTTGGGGCATGGCAACGCAAACATCATGACTTTCGGTGCCTTTGTCCTAGAGGACGTCCATCTGTAAGGTAGCAAATCTAGGCATTGGGGATGTAAGCACCATATTTTGTTTGCAGCCGGACAGAAGAATTTTGTTTGCAGCCGTGGAATTTCACACTCTCATGCAAGAGAATGGAGGAAAAAAATACACCAATTAGCTTGAATTTGTTGGAATTTGATCTCCATTGTTGCTGAAAAGTTGGGTCACAAGAGCAACTACGCTAGTTCAACTTCTGTCAGCCAAGGTTTCCCAAAGCTGATATGTGGTGTGCTGGCCCAAAGGTTAGACGAAGAGTAGTGTTGCAAAATGAGTTACTTCCTAGGAGAGCTGATTGCTGCTGCTCAGCCAGCTGGCTTTCTGCACGATAATAAATAACAGCATGCATAGCCATACAGACTGGCCACAGCACAATAAAACAATCTGAATGTAAGGAAGATAGCTGTTCACCTTGAAGGAATTTGATACTCCAATAAGTCACATGATTGATACTTGTCTCATGCAGACTCTCCAGCTTGTCCTATCCTGCCTTCTCCACTCTCACTTTCGTATGTTCATTACCCAGACTCAGTTACGCTCCAGTGCAAGTGATCAGGGCTACGCTTCTGCTGTAACACATCACTATACAGGGTAGCCCGTCTCGCACAGCTCAGCTTCCTGTCGAGTCTCGTGGCAGAACCAGCACTTACGACAGCTCCTTCTAGCCTGGAACCCCAACGGATTGTTCCTCTATGGGCTCCCACTACACTGGGATGCTTGGTTCATCTTCCCACCGGCTTTTGCACCAGCTGATCTTCTGCTCTGATTTCAGGACCCAAGAGCAGCGAGGAAAGAGGGAGGCTCACCATGCCATGTGGAAGTGGGTAGACCAGGATGTGAAATATCAGGTTTCAGAATAACCTTTAAACTCTGCAATCTGATGGCTCCTTTGTTAAGGTCCAGACGTGACATCAATGCAGGTTTATGCAGCTCTGCTGTCTGCAAAGCACCTGGCTTAGAGTGCTGTGCCAGCACTGCTGGTGACACACACCTAGCACCTTGAATCCTCCAAGCTTGCTGCAGAGATTAGTTCAACTAATTGCACTGTAAAAAGAAAAGGAGTACTTGTGGCACCTTAGAGACTAACAAATTTATTTGAGCATAAGCTTTCGTGAGCTACAGCTCACTTCTCACGAAAGCTTATGCTCAAATAAATTTGTTAGTCTCTAAGGTGCCACAAGTACTCCTTTTCTTTTTGCGAATACAGACTAACACGGCTGCTACTCTGAAACCTGTCTTAATTGCACCGTGCGTGCGTATTATTCCCCAGTGCACAGATAGGGAAGCTTAGGCAGAGAGGTGAAAGGAGATGGCAGGTCTTGACTCTCAGGGGTTTGCTCACCATACTGTGCCCTCAATATCCTGTGTGCCCAGAGACGGAGTTTTGAAGCAGTCACACATCCAAGATACCAGTGTGAGCTGGAGAACTGCATGGCATTCCCATCAACATTCAGTAAATGATTGGCCCTGGGTCAGAACCCAGCTCCCTCTGGCGTTTGGGCTAGTTCACATACAGACACAGCTGAGCAGAGGGGTGGAATCCGTGCCCCTTTGAAGCCAGTGGGACTTTTGCCATTGACTTGGATGGCACTAGCATTTCATCCAGTGGCTCAAGCCTGGCTCTGAACTGGAGAGGGAAAGGCACCAGCAGCAGGTTTGGAAGGCAGCAAGGGAACCAGTCCGTCAGGGCAAAGCAGTGAAAGGGGTGGGAGGAAGGGAGCATCCCTCCTCTCTCCTTTTATGGTAAGAATATCGGGAGCCTCCTTTGAATGTTCTGTTAAAGTAACCGTGCACCAGGCATCCATCTGGACTCTGAATTGCTGTGAAGACCAGGCCCTGGGTACATTCATTGTGCTGCTACAGAGGAAGTGGAGTGATCCTAGCAGAGGGCTGGTCTTGCAGCAAGAGCAGCTGTTCCTGCTCCCCAGAAAGCTGTGATCAGATTGGCATGGCCCTGCCTGATAAGAGAGCGTGAACTGTTGCAACTTCTCCAGAGACAGACAAGTTTCGCACCACCCTGGAACTGATTCAAAGCACTGTCTTGGACACAAGCATCACATCCTGGCCAAGGCGTTGGCTGCCCCTTGCAGACCTTTGGCTGGGGCTGTATCTGTCTGGAGCCCGGCCAGTTTAGTATCTCCTCCTAAAAGAAAAGGAGGACTTGTGGCACCTTAGAGACTAACAAATTCATTTGAGCATAAGCTTTCGTGACCTACAGCTCACTGCATCGGATGCTTTCAGTGAAAAATACAGTGGGGAGATTTATATACACACACAGAGAACATGAAACAATGGGTTTTATCATACACACTAAGGAGAGTGATCACTTAAGATGAGCTATTACCAGCGGGAGGGGGAGGGAGGAAGGGAGGAAGAAAACCTTTAGTGGTGATAATCAAGGTGGGCCATTTCCAGCAGTTGACAAGACACTCCTCCTAAGGTGCTTTGACAGTGCTGCTCTGGTGTGGGGCTGGGGGTCGCGGCCTGTCCATTTGGAGCATGCTCTCAGACAGATGGATCCTTTCCCTCATCACCGAGTGGCCATCACGCCTATTTTTGACTATCTTGGGGCAGTTTTAAAGCCAGCAATGTGTTTTCTGTTGGTTTAGTCACTCGTTTCACTTAGCCTTTCTGGAGATTGGAAGCCAAAAGTATTAATTTGGGTGATGGATGATATAAACGCTGACTTCTCCGCTCTGGTTTCAGGGACTTGACAAATGGCCATAGGAACTCTTCCCAGGATAAGTGCTATTTTATCAAAAGCTGGCTGAGTTATAGTTACCTTTAATGTGGGGTCAATAATCAACTGACCACATCTCATAGATTTCATAGCGGAATGTGTGCGGGAACAGCTCCCAGGGGAGGAGGAACCACTTTTCCAAGAGCTCCATGCTGCCTCAGGGTGCACGTGCGCTTGGCCAATAGTATCTTGGGATTACAGAGCATCTTCGCCCAGCTGTACGATACACAGATGCCACCCGTGCAAGGCAGCTGCCTCTGGCATACAGCACAGCAGCCAGTTGGTGCGCAACACACCTCTCGGCAGCTGGGATGGAGGAGAGCTTGTGTCTCAGGACAAATGCCCTCCTCTTGTGGGAAGTGCCATGGGATCTTCAATGTCCACATGGAGAACATGACAGGGACTTCGTTTTCAAGGATTTCTCCTAAGATCCTCACAGTGACTAGCGTGGGGTGCTCCAATTCAGCTGCCCTGGGAGGGTGAATTGATCCGTTTGAGATGTGAAATGGGGAATCTGGGTGTGTTAACCCTGAGGCTTAGCCCCTTACACCACCCCCTCTGGAATCTGAGGGTACATCTCCACTCCAGTTTAAGGTGTAACTGTAGTTGGGTGGTCATACCCGTGCTGGCTTTAATCCAGACGGTGTGGGTAAGGAGCAGTGAAGACACAGCACGGACCCTGGTGCATGCTTACAATCTGAGTCCTGGCAGGCTTGTAGCTCGCTCTAAAGCCCAGGCTGCCACGTCTTCACTGCTATGGTTACCCACGCTAGCTCAATTAAATCCAGCACAGGTATGCCTACCCAGAGCTATCAGTCCCACCTACCCTTGCAGTGCAAACATTCCCCAAGAGTCTCTGTGCTTGGATATGTACATAGACTTGCTGCTGCTGGATTCTTTTCATCACTGTGTGAGGGGCACAGGATTAAGTCTCCCAGCTCCTGAGCACACCAAGTGTTAATGAGCCTTTTCTGTATTATTCCTAATAATGGGCCCTTTGCTAGCCGTGCATCTCATCCCACTTGTCTGCAAAGCTTTAATAGCAGAGTCGGAGCTGTAGTGAGGTCTGGTACTGCTAAAGCGCCTTCCTTTTACACAGCATAGTACAGAATCTTGGCTAGATAACTCTTTTTTTGAATGCGTGGATGCTTAAAATTAAGCACATGCTTATATGCTTTGTTGAAGTGGGGCCTTAAGGTAAAATTTCCAGAAGTATCTAGGTCCCGTTTTCAGAAATGACTTGGGCACTTTTCAGGCCTCCTTCATGCGCCCTGTGGGCTTGTCTACACAGCGAGTTACTGCGCAACAAGTTGGACTGAGACACTCCGATCCTCAGACTTACCCTGCGGTAGGGTTTCATGTGGGCAACGAAAGCCTTGGAATGCAGCATGGTGTACTTCTGCTAAGCTATGCTCTGGGGCATTCACTGTGTGCTAGCTGCGTCCACAGGATGAGTTGGTGGCAGCAAGCAGGTGCACTGCAGAGTCACACCCTGACTTGTCTTGCTGTAAGGCAAGCCCTAACCAAAGGAAAGGAGCCCCATTTGTTGTTTCCCTTTGCAGGTCTCTGTAAGATCTTGCTGATTTGCAAAGCTGTGTGTGTGAGTTCATGTGTGTGGCAAGCTGATCAGTTCTCTTTCTCCTTGCAGAAAAACCAGTGCCTTTCTCATCCCTTGCAGAAGGACAGAAGCTAACCGGAGAGCAGATTGCCACGTCGTGCTGGCCCCCCATGCTGCCGTACCAAGTGTCCTCTAGGGATGTGATCAAAACCTCCCCACACGCTGAGTCACATGTGTTTCAGTATAACCTGCCAGGTGAGCATAGGCTTGCATTCTTCTTCAGGGGTCTGCACGCACTAGGGGGAGCCAGTTTGGTTTAGCCACTGGGGGTGCATGGCCTAAAAGGTCCAATGGTTCTTGTGTCAGTCACCTCATTTAGTAAATTCATGCAGACATTTTCTTCCTGATTGGGAAAGCTGCTGAAAGTTTGCCATTCAAAGGCATCATGCCAGGAGGCTAGCAACCCCGTCTGATTTGCCTAGCGTGGAGCAGCCAATCCCATCTATAACACAGAGATGCCGTGTGTGGAAACAGCAGATCCCAGAATGCAATGGGAGATGGACAGGATTAATGGCTGCAGTGCCAAAAAAGCTACAGTTACAACCACCAATCAACCTACAGAATCTCTGTACCTGGTCTCTGTCTCTGTTTCCGTTTGGTGTCCCCTGGTCTCTGTCTCTCTGATACAAATAACCATCAGTCCGTAATAATGTTTGTTTTGTCAATAGCGCACCCAATCCCATTAACTTTCCATGAGAGCTCTCGGTCTGGGCTACAAAGATTGTCCAACATCTCCAATCCTCCCCCTCTCATCTCTTCCACCAAACACCCATCTGTTCTGGAGCGCCCCATCGGCTCCATTTCCCAGGTAAGATGCTATCCCAGTGCCATGGTACTCCCAAGGATTCGAGGAAAGAGACCTCTCTGTTGGCAAAGAGCAGGCTTGCCAGAATTAGATTGTTGTTGTTTTATAATTTTGATGGATAATATCAGTGTTTATTTTTAAGCATTGTTTTCAGTTTTTGTCGATTGTAAATGTTCACAGTTGCAGTTAATTACGTAGGGATCAGACAATTATTTAATGACCCCAGACACTGAGATTCAAAAAGTTAAAGCTTTGTGACCGTTAAAACACAATTGTTAGCATCATCTGTCAATAACTACAAAGCAAATATCCTTAAATCAAACTCTAGTAAGTTCTCAAGCAGCATTTTTCTTTCTTTGCCTCTCTGTGAATTGATCTGATTCACAATGGCAATATTTTTTCCTTCTGTTTGTGTGTGCGGTGAAATGGACGTTTACCAAATAAAAATCCTTCCACACGTTGTTGAGAGCAGCTTCCTGCCAGGTCCCCGTTTTGATTCCTGGGCAAAGGGCTTTGTAATCATTCAGTGGAGGCCTTTTCCCATGAGCTTCCTCTCCTTGGTGACTGCCCCGTTCAGGAAGTGTCTTAGCAGGGCATCCCACACCGTCGGTGACCTTTTTCTCTTGTGTTTTAGGGGGTGCCCATTCAGCTCCATACTCCGTACAGCTCTGAACATGCAAAAGTTCCCGTTGGCTCCATCACCATGGGCCTGCCACTGACTATGGATCCTAAGAAACTGGGTAAGCTGTTGACACACTACTTGTGTGCCTCTGACCCTTGGTTCACTCCTGGCCTTTTTGTTGAATGGTCAGAGCTGTCCCTGTGGAGCTGCTGTTAGCCTTGAGTTGAGCACACCCACACCCACCCACCCACCCACCCACCAGGGCCGTTCCCAGTGAGCTGAATGACACAAAGGGAGGATGCAGAGCTTTGCAAGTTCACTGGGTTCACCCAGTCAGCAGTGACTATGAAATTCCTGTCTGGTGGCCTTTGGGAAATTGCACGGTGGTCTCCTCTCGCATCCTAATGCACAGTTGTCTACAAAATCTGCCGACACACTTGACTTTCTCGTTGGCAATCTCAGGAGAGGCTTGAATGAATCCCCTCTCAATGGTTTCTCTGGGGTCAAGGCAGAGACATATTGGTGGAGCAGATACAAGGGAAGCATACCTTGTCACTGCCTCTTCTGTACTGGCTTTGGGTACAGAGGATTCTGGTACAGTGCTGTCAACCCAGCATCACTCAGCAGCAGGGATATTTGTAATTCTCAAGACTCTGCACTTGCGAACTACAATGAGAGGTGGTGGTGATGCTATTCTATTTTCCAAGTGGGGAGAGAGCTGCTTTTGGGGATCATCGTAGCTCGAGTCCCTGCGGGTCTGATTCCAGGATCAGGGCCCATAAGGAGAAGCCAGCATTTCCATGCATGGATTTCAAGAAGATGGTCAACCCCAACAAGCAGTTACCATTGGAAAGAAACCTATGGTACTGCATTACCTCCCTCACGTCAGTGTTACGTTCCAGGAATGGGAAGACAGTGCAATGTGTAGCAATCAAGACTGTGATCGGATAAATGCTTGCTTTTTAATGGCAACCTGTCATGGACTCTCACATCATGCCCACTCTTGGCCCCATGCAGTCCATGGGGGGAAACCCCCTTCAGTGAGACAGCCCTTTTTGGGGGTCCACTCTCTCTCGGGGGTTAAGCCCCTCCCCCTCCTGGAGATGCACCTCTCTGAGCCTTAGCATACCTGTTTCTCGCCGTGGGCCCTCACAGGGAGTCCACTCGCTCTGGACCCCCAGGGCCTTCACTCCCAGAGGGAATAATGCAACCCTGCTCTCTAGGCTGGAGTGACATTCAGCCAGCGTAAAACAGGAGGGGTTATTGAGCGTTTGAACACAGAACAAGAAACCCTCAGGCCTGGCCTCCCTCAGCACAGCACATCCCAGTCTTCCCTGAATCCAGGTGGGCTCTGCCTGATCCCTCTCTCCAGCCCAGAGTCCCCCTGCTTCCCAGCTGGGCATCTGATATCACCAGCCCAAAGCCCCACCTTTGTCCATTGTCATCTTCTGTAACGACAAACTCCCTCTCCCATTACCTCCTTAAACCAGTAACACCCAGGGAAATGGCATCCCACCCCGTCTGCATGCAAACCATTGGAAAAAACAAGGAAAAAACGAGAAAATCCCCCACTTTGTCACACAACCACCATTGTCCAGTATGAGAAACCTATAAAGAACCTGAATAAATAACCAAACTACATTAAAAATAGATGGGTTAAGAATTAATTGATGACTAGGAATAACAAGGCCCCAAAGTGAGGAGCGCTGGCTGGGGGTGGGGGGGTCTGTCACAGGCATTCATGAGGTTTGATATATTTTGATCAATCAAGAGAAAAGTGAACTCAACCATGATGGAGTTCCCTAGGAGGGTATGTAACACACACGAGGAGAGAGCCTGCTTGGTGTGAGATGAGTCAGTGATAGCTATGCACTGAGGTAGGACATGAACAGCTCAGATATATCCCAGGGAATGGCTGTGTACAAAAACTGCCTTCAAGAAAGGGATCAACGAATGACACACAAACACCTAGTGCCAGGCTGCTGGGAAAAAGCCAACAGAATCTCCCTGTGTGCGGCTGTATATCTTATAGAGAGATATGCCAATGTGGGGTGGAGTGATGCTATTCTGCTTGGTCCTGGGGGAATTGCACATGGGGTAGTCTGTGCCATATTGACCCCCACCATTAAAGGAGGAACTATAGTAAAAGAGCAAATACAAAGGGGATCAAAACCACTAAAAGGATTAACCAAGCATAAGAGGAGAGGCAGAGGGAGCGAAATTCCTACAGTCTAGGAAAATAGAAGACTTGGTCAGGGACCTGATCCCAGACTAAAAATACCTTCCAACTAACTGTGATTGATGGAAGGAAACTTATTGATATTCGCCCGACAGCTGGTGGGATAAACAGTAAATGGCCTGAAATGAGAGAGGAAAATGTTCAGTTTGCAGATTTGGAAACATCTCGTAAGAGCCAGAGCCAGAGAGGAAAGTCGTAAGGGAGGAGACCTGGGCCCAGCACTGTAGAGAGCGGAGAAGGCCATGGGCTAAACCAGCTGTGAGTGTGCTCCATGGGTCTGCACAGCACTAGAGGCTATTCCCAGCTCTCTTCCTCTTGAGCGGATTCTGCAGTCGGCTTGTCACTCTCCAGGGTTGTTTCCTGACAGCTCTGAACTGTGTGTTTCAGGAGATGGGTTATTGTCCCTCAGCTCTTAAGAACATCAGGCTGACCACAGCAGATCGGACAATTAGTCCATCAGCTCCAGCCTCCCACCTGTGGCAGTGGTCAACTGGAAGGCAGCTGCACTTTCAGTCCACATAGTTCCAGTTGCCCAGTGCTCTGCAAAGGGTGGGAAATTTCTGGGTGATCCACTGAAGTCCTGTAGCCGGGATCTGAGTACTCTTCTCTGAGTTTGCATAGCTACAGTTATCAATGGATTTAAAATTATTCAGCCCATTTACAAACCCAGTCATGGCATTAAATCCAGCCCCGGTCTGTGTGTATGACTCTGGTCCTGCTGTAGGGCTGAGGGTGCAGCGCCGTGCAGGAGTGGATTTCAGGAACCCCTGCTGTCTTGCCTGCCAGGAGACCTTGAACGATGCCCTTGCAGAGGGGATAAGAGCAATTTGAGTTTTCCTTTATCATCTGTAGTTGTGTAATCTGCTACTCAGAAGCAGCAGCAGCTGCACGGGGACCTAGGTTATTTAAGACCTGTCTCTTTCAGCAATTGTGAATATAAAGCAAGACAAAATTAAAGACTAAGCAAAATAAAAAAGGCAAGAGAGCAATTCAGGACAAGAGCTGTCTGGTTGTGACCGGTGCAAACATTGTCATGTATGATTAATGTTTTCTAGTGCCTTTTCCTGGAGTAAAGCAGGAACAACTTTCTCCTAGAAGCCAGGCCAACCAGCCTGAAAGTCTGGTACTTCAGACGTCCCAAGAGAGCTCCATCCTGAGGGGTAAGCACATAGCAGGGCAGCTGTGATGATCGATGGAAACCAGGCACCTCTCGGGGAGGCTGCTCAGGAGGTGGAAGGGGATCAACCCGGGCCAAGCTCTTCAAAAGTGACTTGTGGTTTTGGCTACGCGTTAGCTTCTGCTATCCAACCTGAGACACCGTAAGAGTTCCTGATTTTCAGAGGACAGATGAGCCAGTCTTCAAAGTGCCAGAGACTGGGCACCTGAAATCACTAGCCCCTTTTAAAAATCTGAGCCGCAAACTTCTATCCAACTTTTGGGGAGAAGGGATATGTTCTCGTTAGTTTCAAAGGGCAGTCTGCTAATGAAGAAAGCAAAGCAGCTGCTAATAAAATGGCACTGATTACATTCTGAACCTCGCTCTCTAGAATCATGAGTACATGTTGAGGATAGACGGAGAGAGCGTTTCATTTTTAAATCCAAGCCCCTTTCTGCAGTGCAAAAAAAAAAGGCACAAAACTCTGTTTTAACTGTACATTCTTGTCTCTCATAAACACCCAATTAATTCAGCCAAATTCAGGAAGTTCACTGGGTTGGCTCAGGACCGAAGCAGATAAAATAGGAACCAACTCAAGGCAGCCCCCAAGATAAATCTCAGCAACCTAATCTCGCTTGCTTTGTTGTAACTTTCAGGGGCATCGCTGGGCTCAACCCCAGGAGGGAGCATCAGCAAGGGGCTCCCCGGCACCAGGCCTCGGTCGGAATCACCCATCACCTATCGGGGATCTATCACACACGTAGGTTTCTTCTCTTAACGGCTTGGGGGGGATCTCAGCTGGTTTGTAATGTGGGCCGGGAAGGAACGGTTGCTGTCAGAGCAGACCCTCTCCTGGAGTGCATAGAAATGATCGCAATTTGTTGTTACTTGGAGGGGACATCAGAGCACCCCCTCCCGGCAGACCCATCAGGAGGCATTTCAGAGGACTAAGCAAAGAGGGTGTAAACCCTTGAATTGCCCTGGGGCAGACCGGCAGATCCGGTGGGTAACTGCTCTGACCTATCACCTCTGCAGAGCTGAGTTCAGATCCTGGTGAGGCAAGTGGGGAGAGTCAGAGTGGGTTGGTGCCTCCACCGCCTCCTAGCAGAGCATCTGCACATAGCCCCACCCAGATTGTCTCCCCACCTGCCCAGGTGCGCCAGCAGGAGAGGTGGGGGCTTCAGGATGCAAGGGCTGCAGGGCAGGGCAGAGGAGTGATCTGTGGTGGAAGAGTACGCCCAAGATCAGGTTCGTTCCGTTCTCCAAGACTGGTGAAAAGCAGAAGTAAACAGACCTCACCAGTGGTGAAAGGGGCATTGCATTTGAAACTGCCTTCACCCATGCCAGTTGTGCTCATGAACCCAGGCTCGGGCGGGGGTTAGCTGGGGTTTTAATCTTGCTGGCACACTGTGTAGCAGGCCAAGGAAATGGAAAAGAACAGTAGGCTGGTGGGTGGGCCGGAGGAGGGGGGCTGACCAAGCCAACTAAAGGGAATCCTAAAATCATATCATAGACTCTCAGGGTTGGAAGGGACCTCAGGAGGTCATCTAGTCCAGCCCCCTGCTCACAGCAGGACCAATCCCTCACCCCCAGTGGGGTGATGAAGTTGAGGAATCAGTGCAGTAAGTCTCCTTCCACGGCTGTAGCAGGGTGTTCTCTAGGCCCTGCCCGAAAGGCTGTTGTGAGTGCAGTAGGAAGGCACTCTGCCTTTAATCATTTATCATCCATCTTCAGAAGAGCAGCTGCCAAGTGGGGGATAGTTCAGCAGCATGAGTTGTTGCTCAGTGCTGAGTGGAATGCCTAAAAAGAATCTGTTTCCCTTGGGGATTTTTATCTGGCCATCATTCAGCTCTTTAAAGCCACTTATAAGCACTGAGATTTTTTCCTGTTGTCTGGGTGGCTTCAAAAAGGGAAGATACACTGCCCTGCCCCTGGAAGAGCTATGGGGGTTGGGAGGGAAAGCGCTGGCTAGTAGGTTCTGCAATAGATCTAAGAGACGTCCGATCCAGGGCATGATCTGATCAAATGCTGTTTTAGAGCCAGCTAGTTAATTGACATTAGAATTCTTGTATTCATCTTAGAAATAAAGTAGCAGCAGGAAGTGAGGCTGCCCCTTTGGTTTGATTCAATGGTAAAGTAGCTCTCGGAGCAGTTGTCACGTGTTTGCAGTGTGTCTGATGGCTGTACCCTGCAGGCCAAAGAGCTCTGACATCTCCTCTGAGCAATGCCCGTGATGCCCCTCGGCACGGCATCCTGCGCAGTCTCCTGACAGGGAAGCACAGCGACCCCGATTGTTGTCACAGCTCCCAGCACTGTGGCTGATACTTGATGTCAGATTACTCACCCAGAAGACAGATCTTAAATAGGGTGCACTCTGCTCCCAAGCTCCTGTCATCGCTCGCTTTCAAACCCCCTGCAAACACGGCCAGTGCGGGAAGGAAACTTACCTGGCACTGACTGGGAAAGCCAGTGCTGAGCGTTTCTGTGAGCCTGTGTCAGAGCAAACAATCAGGGCATTGAAACCTGCACATTGACACGTCCCATCCAGTCTCTGCAGCAAGCAGCTTAGTGACTGCTGGTCTGACTGCTTACAAAGAAGCAGAGACCTATTGAACGGAGGGGTTCGGGGTGGGATTGGGGGGGACATCCTGTCCTGATGTATTGGAGCAACCTCCAAACACCACCATGCTGAAGTGCTGACATTTAGAATCAGATTCCTTATTCACCCCTTACAGCAGTACAGACATGGGGTAGCATTCAGCGTGGCCTGTTCAGATAGTGTGACTGGTGTTGTTGGGTTTTTAGCTTTGAACAGCAGGATGCAAGTCGATTCTGGTTCTCCCTGGGCATGGATCGCTAGGCTGCTAGGGCACCCACGATGAGGGATTGTTACCATGTTAACTCCGTCCCGTGTGCTCCAGAAGAAAGCAGGCGCTAGGATGGCAGCTTGGTAAATCAGGAAAGAGGCCCGCATATAAACAGAACTTGTCCACACATACACACATGTTGTATAGGTAAAGCAATACACGCCTTAGTGTGGACTCAGTTATACCAGTATAAAGAGGCTTTATATCAGTGTAGCTATTACCATACGCGCAGGGGAATAAGTCGTACCCATATAAGGCACCTTTATACTGATATAACTGCACCCCAGTAAATAATTTACAAGCACCCCTTAAGGCTGAAATTTGTTCCAGTGAGACGTTCATCAAATAATTCCAAGTAACTAAATGAGGTCAAAATCTCTGTCTGTTGACAGATAATTCAGAGACAGAAAAAAGGGATAAATTCGCTGCAGCTAGATCCCTGGCTCTGGCCATGGCAGCACTCGTACAGAGCAAATTTCCCCCTTGTGCAGAGAGCAAGCGCAAGCCTGGGCACTTGAGCCCTTTAAGTGTGACTTGAAGGTCGCAGGTGCCAGCTCTCTGCCCTCGGGGTGAATTTCACTTACAGTTGGAGGAATAGAGGGAGGGAGCTTCCCTGTATTCCTAATTTACATTTCACCCTTATGGCTATTGAATTGTTTCTTGCATCTTGGTCTGGCTTGGATCATGAAACGAGGCTGGTCAAAAGAAAAGCAGTACTTGTGGCACCTTAGAGACTAACAAATTTATTAGAGCATAAGCTTTCGTGAGCTACAGCTCACTTCATCGGATGCATTCAACGAGGCTGGTCAGTTTCCCTCCTGCACCAACTCTTGTGAGCAGCTTGCAAACCCAGAACGACCTTGAATGATGAAAAGGGTGGAAGGAGGATATTCAAGGCTTCCTTGGGGATTTGGGCACCTGCTTTCCATTATTTCTGCTGGGAATTGGGTGTCCAAATGCCTTTCCAAATCTCAGGCCTGGGCTGTTTCCCGGGATGTTTTGAAGAAAGTGATGGAGAAGGATGAGTTTGCATAAGCAGCTGCTCCCTTCTTTTTATTTAAAAGGAAAGCTATGGGCCTGACTCTTTGCTCTGCTCTACCAGTAACCCCGGTTCGAGTCTATAAAGCTGGTGTGGTGGAATGACGAATGGCCCAGCATTTTGGGCTCAGACTGCTTGATTGCATGCCCTTTTGAAGGTCAACATTTCTGTGACCGGTTGTGCCCCGTGATATTAGTCGGAGAAAATAATTTTCAGTGACAGTAGTCCCAAGGGAAAGAAAAAGACTTAAGTAGTGTTGGCCATGACTAAGACGTCCCTAGGGAAGGCAGAGCTGTAAGAGTGCCTGTCCCTTCGATCCAGTGGGATGGAAAGCAACCAGATAGTTGACTTTGAAAAGCGCAGCACGGACGGAGTGGGCAGCGTGGGTTGGTGTTTCCATTCCTGCTTTGCCCGATGGTAGAGGAGCCTGAGCTGCTCTGTAACTGTATGTAATGAAAGCCAGGCTCGCTCCGTCTCTTTACACCCGTTGAATTGCAAGGCCTGTCATCTCTGCCTGGCACTCACCCCTGTCTCTTCCCAGCAACCATACACAGATCACGTACCTTTTACCGCTCAGCATTAGTATCCTTATCAATAATTAAGCTGCAGATTTCTCGCTATTGGCCCTGACAGGAAGCAGAGTTCAGCTGTGCGCCCTCCTCTGCTCTGCCTTTTGGAGCAGTGTGTTCCTGTGGGGGTGAGAGCTTTCTTCCTTAATTGCTTGTGGCACTGTTAAATATGGATCTTGGTGGCTTTCCAAGGGCACCCCAGCTGAAGTGCTGTATAAAGGAACCATTACCAGACTAATCGGAGAAGACAGCCCCGGCAGAGCAGAGAAGGTGAGAGAGGATGCCTTGCCCAAAGGACATGTCATCTACGAAGGGAAGAAGGGCCATGTGCTCTCCTATGATGGTAAGCTAGAATCCTCTCTGGGGTTTTTTGGAGGGCCGGGGGGGAGCATCAGGATCGTGCACTAATGTTTGGGAGCTAGAATGTTTGGGAAAACGTTGCGAAGCGTATCTTGCCGGTATCCTGTTTCTAGTTCCGGAGTAATTTTCTTCCTGTTCCTGATTTTTGAGGTCTTATCCAAGGGCCAGATTTTCTTCTTTGATGCACACAGCAGATCTGGCCTGTGGCACGCTGCTTGATTCAGCAGGGAGAGCCTCTGGTGTCAGTAGGAGAGCCCCATGTGTACGGAGGGCAGCACATTTAGACTGTAAGCTCTCTGGAATCTCATCCAATTATGCATTAGAGCCTTGCACAATGGGGCCCTGATCTTGGTTGGGGCCCCCGGGGGATTGCTGTGTATCAGTGATCACACTGGTGTGCTTGCAGTTGGCTTAGTTGGTCTGAGGGGAGAGCATCTGCAGGACACCTCTCTCCTTGCGCAGCAGGTAACTTCTCTCCTTCTTCCCGCTGGGCTGAATGAAACCATGTTGTGGGTTGCTTCATGCTCTCAGCCTGCGCACGCCAGTCCTGGGATAGAGGGCAGCGTGCCACCAGTGAGTATGAAGCTGCACCTTTGGGGGAGTCTCTGAAGGTGTCAGACTCTAGGGCTTAAGTTCCCGTGTGCCCACATGAGGCCATTGCACCTCTGAAGGCCCCTGAGGTGAACATTCCCTTAGATGTGGAAAGCAGAAAAAGCAGGGCCCGTCCTGGCCTAGGGGAAATCTCTCCCACTGAGGGTCACCCTCGTCCAGGACAAGGTGACAGAGTTGAAAGCCCTGTGGCCCAGTGTCACAGCCTCCCAGCACGCTGCACCTTGCACTGAGCTGATGTCGCTATGGAGCATGCAGCGGCAGGGCTGTACAGTGTTGCCAGCCCTGCAGTAAATGGGGACCCTTCGGTTGTCCTTCCAGCTGGGTATGCAGGTGTCAGGTCGGACCCATGGGAGTTGGGGCCTTTCCGTGAAACTTGGGGTCTGTGGCAAACCCCATCATGCCCCTGGCTCCCCATGTCGAGCAGAGAATGCTTTAAGGGGTTTGCCAGGCAGTTAGGGTCTGAGCAAAGGGGCATCTCTTGTCATGTCATAACTCTACCTTCCGACCCTGCCCTTTCCCCTCCTGCCACCCTGATTTTGACCACCGGAGTCCTGCCTAGTGGTTAGAGCACAGGGCTGGGAGTCAGGACTCTGGGTTCCATCCTCCACTTTAATACTGACCTGCTAGGGCATTTCAGGTAACTCACACAGGGCCAAAGGGCAGGCAGGTGTGTGGAACCTCTAGCTCTGCCCCTAACGCAGGAAGCAGCTGTAGTTTGGCTGATTTGCCATCTGGATGAGTCAGTTCCAGAGGGGCAATTAGGTGCTGGCTCCTGCCAGCGCTGGGAGGACGCACCTGGGGAACAGGTGTTGTTGGGAGAACCCAGCGAACACACATCCCACCACACAGCTGAAAGATTCGCTGGAGTGTAAGGTCTCCCACTTGGGCACTAAACACCCCCTTCCAATGTAGGGCTCCCCTGTAGCAGCCTTCACTAGCTCCTTAACACGGAGCCTCAGTTTCCCCCGCTGTACAGTGAGGATAACGCCCATTTCCCAGGGTGCTGTGAACCTGGTGTAGTTAAGGATAACGTTCATGTAGTGCTTGGAGCTCCTCAGCTGGGATCCCTTAGTATTCTCCCCTGTTCTGTAGCCCAGGGGAATGGCAACCTCTCACTCCCAGATTGTGCTTAGCACCGGTGACTAGGTTGCTGCTTCTTAACTCTGACGTGGCCAAGCTGCAGCACGTCTGGGCCTTGCATCCGGGCTCAGCGTGACAATGCGATGCAGCTGAGCTGATGCCAGGGATGTTTGGCAGTGGTTTTTATGTCTACGCTGCAGGGCGGCCCCTTTGTGATCCTCATGCCGTGCGTAAGAAGCCACAGGCCTCCTCGTCAGCCCACAGAAACCTGGCTGCTAAATGGCAGTCAGAATCGCTGGTGATGAGTCAGCGTGTTCAATGAGCCCCAGCTGAACGCAAGGTGGAGGTCAAGTGGGGCGCTGTGCGCTTGGAATGGAACGAGATGCACTCCCTGTCCCCCAGGGCGTCCATGTTGGAATGGATGGAGCTGTATTCCCCTTCTCCCAGCGCTTCCATCTTGTCCCCTTTCCCCCATTGCTTCCTTTGACTTCCCCAAGTGCTCCATCTCTTGCACTGTGGGGTTCTTTATTTCATAGACGCACACAGGCACCTGCACCAGAGACGGCCGCGATGGGCCTGTTCCTTGGTGGCCCCCTCCTGCTCGTTGTTGTTAAACCCAGCCCCTACCCGCGGTCAGCCAGGGCCGTGGCTCGCACGGAGGCTGCTGTCTCAGTGGGACCCGCTTGTGTAGAACAGACAGAGGAAGCGTTGCTGCTCTTGGGCCCTGCCAGGGCTGGGTGAGTCCTATGCACATGTTTGCTCTCGAGAGCACGCCAGCAGAAAGGGAGCCCCAACCCCTTTTAGCGCATGGAGGACACAGACACAGCATTGCGTCTCAGCGAGTCTCCAAGCTCCATTCTCATCTCCAGCTTGCTAGTATCGCTGCCAATGTCCCTTTGTGTTACCGGGACGCTGCCAAGGGAGGTAGCTCGGGCGGTTCGGTTTGGTGCCGTGATAAAGGGTTTTGCTGAACCTGCTCTAAATACCCTGCCTGACTTTTCCACTGCTGCTTAGAAGTGCCTTCCACTTTCCCCTGACCCTTTCCCAGCAGTGCTGTGACCCCGAGCATGGGATCCTCGCTTCTGAGACGTGACGCTGTCGGTGAACTGCGCCGGGCAGCTCCCAAGCTGGCATCGGTGTCCAGGCGGAGAAGAATGCCTGAAAGGAGCCGTCCGCACACCTGGTGGGAAGTCCGGCCAGTTTGACTAATCTCTGGGGTGTTACAGCAACACAGGCAGGGAGGCTCCTCCCCCCCCTTAAAATATAAGATCCTCTTGACGGTGTCAAGAAACGCAACATTTCCAACCCACACCCCTGTGACAGGTGTGCCAACCCCACGCTGGCGAAGTAAGGGTTAAAGAGCAGTTTGGGGCCCAAGAGGCCACAGCCCTTCGCCTCAGCTGGCATGCCCCCAGTGGAAGGAGCATTCTGAAGGGAGCGGCTCAGTTCAGTCTGGGCTGACCCAGCAGAGCACTCGTGGACAGCAGCCTCCTACCAGGAAGCCGCTGGGTTCGCACCTCCTAGCTGCACCGCGGGGAGCCAGTTGTCCATGGGAACCGAAGGGGGCGACTCACTGTTGCCGGCCGAGGAACTGCTGGAGATGGAGCAGAAGGGACGCAAGAGGGACCCCATGTCCAACCCTGGAGACAACACCAGGGGGACTGGGACGACGGTAGGCAGCAACCTAGGGAACATGCTTGGGGGTATTGGGACCTGAGCCCTGTGCCAGGGTACCCTGTTTTGAAGGGCCCTGGGTTGAAACTAGGTGGAGTAGGGTGGGCCCAGCTTCTCCTCTCCATGTTCACGGCTCGGTGACGTTGCCTCTGATACCCCTGCTGTAAAGCGGCCCCTTGGTCTCTCGCCAGGAGACAACATTCCCCTGGGCTTTGAACTCTTGCCAGTAGGCATTCCATGCCGGAGTATCGCCATTAGGTGATACTGCCAGCCCGGGGCATCTACCCAACGCCCAACAACCCTGCATAGGTCACAGCACTTCTTTGTTGAGTGCAGAGATGCTCTTTGTGTTAACTCAGTAACCAGCTATTATCTCCTTCCCCAAGCCTGCGCACTGGATGGCCCTAAAATCAGCTGACAGTTTGCTCAGAAGCTCAGTTTGCTTCCATGAGCAATGAGCAGAGGTTTGTTTCCAGTGAAGCTTACGAGCGACTCCTCCATACAAGCCTTTCATTGCACACTGCTCTTCCCCAAGCTTTTGGGGCCGGGCACGTGCAGCCCAGCAGCCGTTTTGAGAGACGTCCTTGCCCTGTTGAGTCTGGAAGCAGAGGATGCCAGGAGGCTTGGTAACCCGGCCCGATGCGAAGCAGAGGAGCATTTTGGTGCCTGGCCGGAACACGCACGAGGAGCATGAGTGACTGTTTTACAGGGCTGCATCACTTCTGCTCTGAGTGTAAGGCAGAGATGACTAAGGACCAGATCCTAATCTCGGATGTGCCCGCCCGCCTCACCGTCTATCTTTCAGATCTGCTGCTGTGTCACACCCCCACAGCTCACATCCCTCTCCAGAGAGCAACGGCCTTCAGTGCTTGTCTCTCTCTCTCGCCACCGTGGCCTGCCTGACAACAAAATGAAGCCAAGAGGTGGGGTGGGAGCGGCACTTTGGCTACCATTGGGAAGATTTAGTGTTCGAGCACATGGCTGGGAACACTTGCCATGTTCTCGGACTGAGGAAGGAGCCACCAGAGAGAATGTGCTGGGGTTGGCTCTTTCTCTGCCACTCATCGCTGCCATGGGGAGCCGCTGCGTCTCTCTCCTGCCCCCAGGTGAGGGTTCCTTGATGTGGGCTGCTGGTGGCGCTTGTAGGGAGGGATGGGGCATTGTTGCAGGGGGGTGTCTGAGTGGGTCTCTCTTTCTCTCTCTGTGTTGGAAGCAGGAGCAGGAGGGGAGAGTCTGAAAAGACAAGCTACAGTCTTGGCCCACAGGCTGTATCTCTGTTCCATTCCAGAGGTTGTTGCTTGGTTTTCTGTGGTACACTTGTGCGGGGGGGGAGGGGGAGAATGTGCTGGCATGTCCAATGATGGAGCAGGGCTCTCACTCAAACTGTTGGAGGAAAAGAGCACAGGCTCGGGATGGGCCAGCTTGGGGTCAGTGTACATGTATGTACACGTGTACACACACACGCACGCGTGTCGGGGCAGCTTTTCTGCCAGGGGCAGCACTTGCCAGCCCCCACTCTGATGCTGATAGCCAGATTTCCAGGCACTCTGCACGCAACTTACAGATATGTGTGGATCAGAATGCTAAAACATAGCCTGCCCCACTTGGATTTAGTTCCCATACCTCCCAGAGCTCCCTCGGCTTCACCGCAAACAGCGGGACCATTGCCCAACAGACATGGAACCATGGGCCTGCAGCAAAAAGGTTAAAATCCTACCATGACGTACAGCTCATGCATTTAGGCGTGGAGCCACCCCTGTGACACAGTCTTCTGCTGCAGTGACTTTCCTGTGCTGGGTGTGAGGAGCATTTTCTGCAGTGCCCACCAGGCACCGCGTACAGAGCAAATCTCCATTCCTCTCCCTTTCGGTTGTTAACTTTGCCCCAGCTGGGCTTGGTGTAGCCTTCGGGGGGTAGTTGGCAGAATCAGTACCAGAAAACCACACCGGAAATGTTTCCAAGCTGTCTTCGCAAGGAGCAACTGGTTCTCTTTAGCCAGCACTCCGGATCAAATAGTTGATCTTAAAAATCATGCCGCAGTGGGAGAAAAGCCAGAGCTCCTCTCCTAGGCCAAATTCTGGTTTAAAGAATAAACAGCTCCAATCCTTGCATTAGCTGTTAATCAGACACAGGGGGATTACCAAATGGAGAGAATGAACTACAAATAATGGATGTGAACCAAATTCCATATGATTCACGCTCCACGTGCGTGCCTCCCACCGAAACCCAGGGCTGCTGGGCCTGCTTGTGCATGGACTTCACGTGACGCTCCATTTATAATGATAATGACGATACTTCTTATCCCTCAGAGCGTTCATTCAAACACCTAACCCATGGAGGAAGCATGTTCTAGTGTCTGGGGCCCTGAACTTGGATTCATGAGACCTGGATTCTATTCCCAGACCTGCTGCATGACCTTGAACAAGTCACAGAATCACTCTGTGCCTCAGTTTCCCACCCCACCATTCATCTGTGTGGCTTGACAGCCATTCAGGGCAGGGATTGTCCCATGCTCTGAGGGTGAGACCTTGATTTCGGCTGGAGCCTCTTGGCGCTACCATAATACAAACAATAAGAAGAACATGGGAGAGGGAGGTTCGCATCATTATCTACGGGGCAATGGAACTGACTGATTCACCCAAGGCCACAGGGGGAGTGAGAACTGAAATAAGCCTCCAGGAGTTTTCACTGTTTTGATCCCATGCGCAGACCTGAAACATAAACTGCAGCAAGCAGTCCTGCATTGTCAAAGAGATGGGTTCCATATATAATCCAATAGGTCTTGCCTATCTCTGATTCTGCATGAAAATCTATTTCAGATCAAAAGAGGAGCTAGGGTTTGAGGCTTAATTTAATTCGCTTTTGTACTTTCTCCACCAGTCTCTCTTTGTCCATTAGATTTTTAGGCCACCTCTCCCTCTACCCTGTACATAAGAATAGTCAGTAACAATTGAGTAAGAGGGGCCCTAAGCAGAGTACCTGGATTCATGTATCTGGTTGATTTTCCTCTCCTTTCTGGACCTGCAAGGCAAGATGATTTGATCCCTAATATCCTGATCATCTCCTTTCCCCTAGATAATTCTGGGATGGTTTCAAATGCAGTAGCGAATGAGTTAAAAAAATTAAATTAAATTAAATCGTTGGTGATTATGAGTTCTGGCAAGCAGGGGAGAAAAAAACTGCAAGTTCTGTAGTGCCATGAGGGTACTTACAAATAAAAGGGCTCTAATGAGACAAAATCCTGTAGCGTATGCAAGATGAATTGTGCTAGATTGGTTATTCTCATTCTGCATGTGATTGCTAATGGCGTCTGCGAGCAAGGGACATGTTTTCTGAGCAATTTTCTTTCTTTTTAATCTCTCTACTCCCTCCCCCCCAAACACGTGAAACAAAGAGAACAGGGGACGGCGTTCCTTTTGTAGAAGAGCTATTTAGAACAGATGTTCCTTGATAACAGGATGCAGCAACATTACCCCCTTCATGTGTCTCAAGATGCCTGGCTGTTTCTAAACATCAGCTGCTGATTTTTCACGTCCAATGAGTCTGAAGCCAAGAGGGAGACAGAGATTCACTTTTTCTGTTTCCCAGAATCTTTCCCCAAGCCCTTTTCGGTTTGATTGTATGGTGATTGCAGAAACTGGTAGTGGGGGTTGTGTCGTAATAATCCCATTTTATTCATTACTAGCATCACAAAAGAGAACTTTTGTTCCCAAACTTTCCGGGACCAAACAAATGTTTTGAACTTCTCCTGTGTTTTTTATAACTGTGTAATCCTAGATATGGTATATGTGAAAGAAGAGGATCAGGACACCAGCATTCCTTGGCAGGATAGACTAGTCCAGGGATAACAGACAACGAGTTTCTTGTGTGAGCCAATTGCGGAGCTTGGAGCTTGTTACATAAACCTTGGGCTTTCAGCTGTGTCCTAAACTGCCTCGTAAATTTCATGGGGTGGGCTGCATTATGCAGGGAATAAGAATGTGGCAGCAGGATGGATTTGCTGATGTTAAATCCAATGGTGATTTTTTTTTTCAGGCTGTAGAACAGACTTCCAAGGGAAAAGGGGAGAGCCCCATCACTTGGAAATATAGCATATAGGTGCAACAGAGCTGTAGCGGGCAGTACTGCCTTGGCAGGGAGATGGGTTTAATAGCACAGTAGGTCTTGCCTATCTTGAATTTCCATAGTTCTGCATGAAAATCTATTTTAAATTGGAAGAGGAACTAGTATATTAGGCTTAATTTAGTTCTGTGGCTTGATACTGTACTTTATCCACCAGCCGCTGTTGTGGTGCATTGGATTTTTCACATCCTCCTTTTTTTGTTTTTGTGTGGTTTGTCCATCTCTTCGTTCTGATTAGAATAACGTGAATGTTTTTTATGCTAGTTTTGATGTTAAAGATTTTTCTGCTTTGCTTCTTCCTCTTTGTCTGCTTTTATCATCTGGGGAATGTCTCAGTGTCTGTTAGGGAGACTGGACAAGATCACAAACAGTAGGTGTATTCAGGAAACAGCGCCACTGGGCTAATTTCAGTGGGAGTTCCAGCTGCTTGGAGCTTCAGAACTGAATTTGCTCCATAATGTCTCGCAGGCTGTGTCTGGATAGTGGAAAAGACATATGCTCTTGCCCAAACATGAGGCCATGGAATTTGAAATCTGAGGTGGGCAGGGCAGAGAGAGAGACTGAATTTCCTGGAACCTAGCAGCATGGTATAATGCCGACAAAGCCTGCTGAGTGCAAGCTGAATTGCAGGACTCACTCCTATGGGAGTGAGCCTTTAGTGGACGTGCAAATGACAGTAAACAACCTCGCTTGCTCACTCCCCCTTCTTCATGCAGCTTTTGTTTCTTCATCTCCTTTTATGTCCTAGGTGGAGTCGGTGCTTCCCAGTGCCCCAAGGAGGACAGCAGAAGCGCTGGCGCTTCTCATGAGACCACTGGTACCAAACGGACCTACGATATGATGGAGGGGAGGATCAGCCGGGGTTTACCGGCTCGTGATTTGTCATCCACTAGCATTGAAGGTTGGTTTGGGGAAATCTTTCAGTCGTGCCGTGTCAGGAGTCATACTCTAGGGCAGAATATGTGCAGCATCTTTCCAATTCTGAGAACTCTCCCTGTCTGCCGACAGCAGCCCTTCTGTTCCAGGAGTGGCAGCAGCCTGATTTAGAGGAGATGCACGTGCCTATGCGCTTCCCCGCAGCACCTTCTGGCTCATAGTTTCCTTCATCTAAAATAAGACATCCAGACCGAAAGTGCATGTTTTGCTGTGTGTGTGTGTGTGTGTGTGTGTGTGTGTGACAACCATATCTATCTTCTGGATCTATCAATACAGTGAGAACTTACAGGCCTTACCAGGAAAATGAGTCTTAATTCATCCATCCTCCTCAACACCAGTGCTTTGTGCTCTGCACAGAAATGGCCAAATCATTCTAAACTAGAGATACAGGCTGCGATTTTCAGTGGTTGACAGGCACATATATAACCCATTGAAGGTCACAGCTGTAACTGTTGAAGGGACTTCAGTAGATAATTCTAGCTGTAAAAGATTTTGCTTAAAATAAACCCTAAAAAAGGTTTAGTACTTATACTAACACTAATACTTAGTAGAAATTTTTTCTGGCCCTGTTACCAAGAGAACCCAGCATCAGAACTGGCTAACTCTGCACATATAACCTCATAAGCTCTTTGGGACAGGGCCCGTCTTTTTGTTGTGTGTTTGTACAGTGCCTAGCACAATGGGTTCCTGGTCCATGGCTGCAGCTCCTAGGCCGTACTGTAATAAAATAATAAATAACTATAATAGTGACTATTCATGTGAAACCTCTGATCTCACTGGGGCTCCTTACAAGTGTTACAGTGTTTTGTTAGATTGGCATCCAAGTATCTAGGTTATCTATAGAGCTTATATATTTTAATAGTGGCATCTTCATTCTCTCTAGACCCACATGGAACTGAAAGCAGGGAAAAGTTACACAGAAATTTTGCGGGGGTAGGGGCAAAGTGGGTTTCTGATTTATAAAGCAGGAAGGGATGCGGTTTTGAAGTTACGATTATCTAATTGCTATCTAATGGGCAGATGAATCATATTTTTGTTGGAGGTGTTGGCATCTATCCATATGCTTTGGGTGTTACTGACTTACATGCATATCAGGAAAAACTTTCAGGGAAGATGATCATTCTGGACCTGCAAATGCTTTTTTAACCCAAAACCTTCCCTTGCAGGGTTTTGAATCCAAACAGGACAGCAATAGTAGGAAAATAAGAAAGTGAAACTGACTGGAAACAAAGGGAAACTGACCAGTCTGGCCTTTTGGTCCCCCAAGTACAAGAAGTAAACAAGTAGTTCAAAAGGAGAAAAGTAAACTAGCTAATTAGAAAGCATTGTTGTATTAATCCCAGGTGGTGCTATTACTGGAGAAAACTTGTAAAAATTAGGTGATTTCTCTCTTGTCAGTGTCCCTTTGAAGTATAATGAAAATGTCAGCAGTCTTGCTACTTTCTGACTGTTCTCTTTGGCCTGTTCTAGGTCTAATGGGTCGAGCGATCCCACCTGACAGACACAGTCCCCATAACTTAAAGGAACAGCATCATATCCGGGGCTCAATTACACAAGGTAATACTGGCAAGTATCCACATCAGGAAGTATATATGCGGGAGGGCAGGCCATGCGTTGTGACATTTCCTCATTTGCAACTCAGCACTATCAATTAGCCCTGGATGCAATTAGCGTGGAAGGAACTAAGTACTGAGTTGTCCCACTGGTTCTGCAGTCACATTGCAGACTTAGACAATGACTGGAGAAGCAGAGAGTCCTAGTGGGTAGATCACTGGACAGGGACTCAGGAGACTTGAGGTCTACTGCTAGCTTTGCCACTGGCCTGCCATGGGCACGTTACTTCCCTACTCTGTGCCTCAGTTTCCCCATCTGTAAAATGGGGATAATGATCCTGACCTCCTTTGTCAAGTGTTTTAAGATCTAATGATGCAGAGGGATAGGCAAGAGCTAGGTATTCTTCATCATCATCATATCTGCTGCCTGGCGAGGGTGAGATTTTCAGAAGTGAGCCGTTGACATTGGCCTCACTCTGCTCTCGTTTAAGTCACTGGTAAAATTCCCATTGGGGAGCTCACTGAGAGCAGAGCTGAATCAACGCAGAGCGTTTCTGAAAAATCCCACTCTTGGTCTTTAAGACCCCATATGGCAGGCAGTTGGGGCTTTGCAGAATCAGTTGGGTTGCCCAGGCTCTGTAGTGGCTTTGCATGTGAACTCCATCAGACCCCCATGGCCCACAGCCTGTATAGGGGCTGTAAGTACATCATTCAGTTTGCATGACCCTGCTTCTTTGGAGAATCACGCTGGTGCATTATCTTCTTGGGGGGCTGCAGGAATCCCACGATCCTATGTGGAGGGCCACGAGGACTACCTCAGAAGAGAAGCCAAACAGCTCAAGAGGGAAAACACTCCCCCAAGGGACTTGTCCGACACCTACAAAGTCAGGCCTCATGAGGGCCTCGCTCCCTTGAAAATGAAAGCAGTTCACGAAGGCCTCGTTGCCACCGTGAAGGAAGCGGGAAGATCGATCCACGAGATTCCCAGGGAAGAGTTAAGGCACACGCCTGACATCCCGGTGGCAGCAAGGCCTCTGAAGGAAGGATCTATCACACAGGTGCGTTCCTTGGGGGGGCAGGTAACTTTGCATGAGGTAAAGGGGATCAGTATGGCTCCAGGTGGATGAGGGCACCCAAGCACTGGCAGACTGGGCCGAAGAGAGGTCTCCATGGGGGTGTCTCCCATAGAACCTTGGCCCCTATTTTAAAATATGTTTGGCACATACTTGGCCCTCTTTCCCCAGAGGGGCCCAGTGCACACCCAGGCTGTCACAGAGCTTGAAAAGATCTCCAGGGTGCTGCATTTCCTGCCCCTTCATAGGTACCCTGTTAGAGTGTGACCTGTCAGCGCAATTCTGCATGGGGTTTGTTGTCCAGAGGATATTTTAAGTCCTAGCAAACACCGCGAGTGATTCTTTCACTTATTGCCCAAATGAATCATTTAGTACCTGGGGTATGAGTGTAACTTCAGAACTAAGGTGGCCTTATTACTTGTGTAGACTCCTGGCAAACTTAATTAGTTAAACTAAGGGTCTGATCTGCACAGCAAAGCTGCCTGGGTTACTGACCCGGGCTAGCTTGAACCCAGCTAGTACAGGTAACCGTTGCAGTGAAGACAGTACAGTGCAGATAGTAGAAGCCCAGCACAGACCCTGATACGCACTCGGCTCACTAGCCTTGAGTGATGCCCACACTGCACCGTCTTGGCTGCTATTGTTAGCCACGCTAGCTAGATTCCAGCTCCCTCAGCTAGGCTAGCCTGTTGTAGAGACGTACCCTGGGAGTAGAGGTGGGAGAAAGTGGAGAGGGTTGTGCTTTTGCAAAAATGTCATTGGTCAGGTTTTTGTTCTGTAAAACCAGGGGCCTTCAGATGCAGGTTCTGTCTACACGACACCCCCTTAATCTCCTCCTTCCTCTTCCTCCCCTCCCTCCGCCATGAAATATTGGGGTGGTGGGATGAGATGAATGATGCCAGTTTTGGCCCCTCTCTAATGAAGAGTGTCCCTTTCTAACCACTTTTTTGAGACACCCACCCACCACATGTAAACTTCTTGGGTCCTGTTGTGTTCTCAGTTACATGGGTGTAAACCCAAAGTGAGCTCACTGAAGTCAGTTGGAGTGACTCTGGATTACGTAGGTGTCACTAAGAGCAGGGTCTGTCACCTCCAGCAGGACCAGCTTTAGGAACTGAGGAACAAGTGCTTGGGGCATGTTTCGTGGCTTGGACTCTCACCGTACATGGAGCGTTTTAATAGCAGCCATTTAGAATACTCATGACTGTGGATTGTATCTTATTTCTCTGGGGTGTGTGGGAGAAGCGCAGTGGATATAGACACTCATTGATGGTGATTCATCTTCCTTTTGTCACAGTGGAGAATGTGCATTTACATGCCATGTTCTGTTGGGCTGTAGCTCCTGGAGATGTTGATTCCCTTGGGAATAGGAGTCTCCACTCACGCATAAGTGTTCCAGTGAAATAGCATTACCTCCTAGTTCTGAGTCTCACTGGTGCAGTTCTGTGTTCAGTATTAGTGCTATTTATAGAGCACAAGCCCTGTTGATTTTCAGTGGGACTTTTGTTTCCAAGTCACTTCGGTGCTTTGGAATATCCCACCCTGGGTCCCAGGCTGAGCACACAGTGCGAGTGACAACCTGAAAGAGCAAACGGTGATCTTCACTGATTCTGCCCTGTTGCGTTCCCTTCCCCACTCTGATGCCCTCTTCGCTGCCTTGTTTTCCCAGGGTACGCCGCTGAAATACGACAACAACTCTTCCTCAGTAAGTGCCAAAAAGCATGATGTCCTGTCGATCATCGGGAGCCCAGGGAGGACTTTTCACTCTGTGCACTCACTGGACGTCATGCAAGACCCAAGGACTCTGGAAAGAGCATGTTATGAGGAGAGCCTGAAAAGCAGGCCCAGCCCAGTTACAAACTCCGGAGGTTCAATTACCAGGGGAGCCCCTGTGATTGTTCCTGAACCTGGAAAGCCTCGCCGTAGCCCACTTACCTATGAGGACCATGGGGCGGCGTTCAGTAGCCATCTGCATCGAGGTTCTCCGGTATCCACAAGGGAGTCGACCCCAAGGCAGCCTGAAGGTAACTTATTCTCCAGGTTTCAGAGTAGCAGCCGTGTTAGTCTGTATCCGCAAAAAGAAAAGGAGGACTTGTGGCACCTTAGAGATTAACACATTTATTTGAGCATAAGCTTGCGTGAGCTACAGCTCACTTCATCGGATGCCTTCAGTGGCATCCGATGAAGTGAGCTGTAGCTCACAAAAGGTTATGCTCAAATAAATGTGTTGGTCTCTAAGGTGCCACAAGTCCTCTCATTCTCCAGCAGACCCCTAATGTGCTGGGGACACTTAGGGCTTTTAGGAAATGCTAAGGTTGGAGCATACAGAGCACTGGCCGGGTTCCCACCCTCGCCCCCATTTGCTGTCCCCTCACAAACGCTAGAGGGAAATGTGCAGTAGTTGCTGTGGACCAAATGGTGTGGTGTAAATCTGGACTGTCTCTTGGAAGCCAATGGAGATGGCTCCAGATTGACACCAGAATCGCTGAGAATGAGGATTTGGCCCTGTGTGATTCTGAAGGCCGTGCTGCAGAGGAACGCACATATTTTAATGGTGTGGGAGAAAACTCATAACATGGAAAATTGGGGGGAGGGGGGATATTTTCTCCCCTCTCTTCTGTGCAAGTCTAGGTGTTTGTCTGCCCAGCTCTGCATTTATACCTCATCCAGCACCATAGCATCTGAGGGCTTTGACTGTAGTTGGGTATAATCCCTGCTAGCCAGTAGATGGAGACAGTCCAGTTGGGTTGTTGAGATCTGACATCCCTTTGGGAGGTGCAAGGGTTTTGCTGCCTCAGAATGGTTGTGTGTTTCCAGCAGGGGGTGCAGTTCCATCTGCATGCATTGAAATGACTTGGGCTGCTCACCAGCAGCCTGCGAGCAAGACCCCGGCCTGGCAAAGCACTAGGATTGTGTTGCCATAGCTGCTCTCAGAGGCCACATTCAAAAGCCAGCAAGGTTGCTTGGTCAGACAAAATTTGGCACAGTGCAAATCTAGCAATCCAGAGCAAAGACGTAGCCAGAATGACTCGCTGCCTGGCTGATAGGATTGCTCTTCAGTCCAGCAAATGCCTGTTTCCTTTTGTCCTGTTAACTCTTGGTTGCTTGGTGAAACATAAGGACAAGAGCACAATTGCGTAGAGTGCATTTACTCTAACAGTCAGCATCAGCTCCAGCAATGCTTTCCCCTAGATCGAGCCAGAGCCTCGGGTCCTGAGTCATCAGGCGGAGCTAGATAAATCTCATCCTGACTGCAACTGTGCCAGTGACCCAAACTTCATTTGCAGTTCGGAAAACTGCAGTCTGTGTCCAAGAGTGTTAGTGCAGTCCCTGCCTCCTCGTGCTTCCTCTGAGGGTCGAACAAGAGAGGGATGACCAAAGAGAGCCATGGTGACCTTGCCTGTGATCCTTAATAGAGAAGAAGAATTTTCGAAAATCCACCCCACCCAACAACCAATAGAACCAGGGCAAACCAATAGCCATCCCACCCAACAGCCAATAGACCCAAGGCAAACCAATAGCCACCCCACCCAACAACCAGTAGACTCAGGGCAAACCAATAGCCACTGGCAGGGTTCCCTCCCCACTCTGAACTCTAGGGTACGGATGTGGGGACCCGCATGAAAGAACCCCTAAGCTTATTTCTACCAGCTTAGGTTAAAACTTCCCCAAGGCACAAATTCTTTGCCCGTGGACAGTATGCTGCCACCACCAAGTGATTTAACAAAGAATCAGGGAAAGGACCACTTGGAGTTCCTATTCCCCCAAAATATCCCCCCAAA
Source organism: Dermochelys coriacea (assembly GCF_009764565.3). NCBI lineage: Eukaryota > Metazoa > Chordata > Testudines > Dermochelyidae > Dermochelys > Dermochelys coriacea. The sequence goes on from NC_050082.1 coordinate 24,068,967, forward strand.
CCCTTACACCCCCTTTCCTGGGGAGGCTTGAGAATAATATCCTAACCAATTGGTTACAAAGTGATCACAGACCCAAACCCCTGGGTCTTAGGACAATAGAGAAACCAGTCAGGTTCTTAAAAGAAGGATTTTATTTTAAAAAAAAAGGTAAAAATCATCTCTGTAAAATCAGGATGGAAAATAACTTTACAGGGTAACAAAAGATTCAAAAACACAACAGAACTTCCTCTAGGCTTAGTTTCAAAGTTACAGAAAACAAGAATAACCTCCCTCCAGCAAAGGAAATATTCACAAGCAGAACAAAAGATAATCTAACACGCCTTGCCTGGCTTTTACTCTCAATTTTTGTAATATGAGAGATTTGAGACTTTTAGGATGGTTTCTAGGAGAAGGAGTTTTCTGACCTGATGCTTCTCTGCTTCCCAAGAGAACACACTAAAACAAAGCCCCCCTTCTCCCCCCCAAGATTTGAAAGTATCTTCTTTCCCCATTGGTCCTTTTGGTCAGGGGCCAACCAGGTTATTTGAGCTTCTTAACCCCTTACAGGTAAGGAGGCATTCTAGGCTATCCTTAGCTGTATGGTTATGACAGCCACCCCACCCAACCGCCAATAGAGCCAGGGCAAACCAATAACCAGTAGCCACCCCACCCAACAACCAGTAGAACCAGGCAAACCAATAGCCACCCTACCCCCCCCCAACAACCAATAGAACCAGGGCAAAAGGTCCCCTTGATCTCACCTTGCTCCCCCAACACTATTACCAAAAATAACAACCCTTGCCCCAAACACACAGGGGGTGGGAAAAGGAGCCTGGTTGGCCCAAGAAGAGAAGGCCATGTTCCATCCCTTATGCTCTTCCTCTTGAGAGCCACCTGTGGGGTCCCAGGGACAGAGTGTACTTAGACTGTTGTTACCTTTCAAAAGGGACTGCTGAATTTAAAGTGTTCACCATGAGAAACCTTAAAGGGGCCTGACTTTGTAGAGATCAAGCCCATGTTGGGCACCCAAGATCACTAGTCTCTTTTGAAAACATAAGCCAAAGTGCTCATCCAATGGGATTTCCCTCTGACCGATACATGAATATGGGAAATCAGTCGTTCCCTCCTCGCTGAGAATCCACGCCCTAACTTCAGCATCGCCAAGCAATGCGAGCCCCAGTTGCTGTTCTCTAGCAGGCTACAAGTCGCGCAGTTGAAGGTGGGGGACACTTCTCTGTCCGCCTGTCTGTGTGACCAATCTAGCCATAGGGCCTTCACCACCACAGGCCCTCAAGACTGATCGTTTGCCAAAGCAGAGCAAGATGCCTCATTTCAGAAAAAGGCCCTTTGGCTGGCTGGCTTCTCTGTGATTTGTACATTTGGCCAACATGCAGCACTGGTGTTGGGGAGGCTGCATGCAGAGGGGCTGGAGGTTTCCCAAGAAAGAGATGAATATTTCTATTAAATTCGAGCAGAGAGGCGTAATTTTGTGTGTCTGTAGATGACAGGGTGCCTGCGTGTACAGGAAGGACACTGTAGGGGCTCTGCAAGGGTAAATCATAGCATCATTTTTCTGGGTTGGCAGGAGCTGTTCTGGGTTGTTTAGTGCATCCCTCTGCATCCCTGGCAGGTTTGATGTACAGGGCCCTGCCAAGTAGCTGAGATTTCGTTAAAACCGAGGGAGTGGCGATGCAAACCTGAAACGTTTCCATGGTTATTTTTGCGTCAATGAAAACAGTTTTGTGAGGGGAATTAACCAGTCCCTGCAGGGCTGGAAACCCAAACGTAACTGAACAGGGCTAGTGCATAAGAATGAGACAGTGAAATTGAGCAGCTTAGCTTTGTTGTCCGAACTTGAGCTGGTTGAGTCATCCCTAAAAAATCCTCGATTTGTGGAATTTCGGTTCGTTGCCTGTTTGCAAACAGATCACAGCTTTTCTTGCATTTATTTGTTGTTGGGAAATGACACGCTGGCTCACGTCTCTGAATAGTTCAGGGTCTGTGGCTTGTTTGCAAGTGGTTTGTTGCAAAAATTTGATATTCAAGCTGTTTTGATTGGACCCTGGGCACACATGGTATGTTTCCCTCCCCAGAGCGGATGAGCTGAGTGTAACTCTTAGAATCAGGGCTTGCTGTTACTAATTAGTTCGCCTGGAGATACTCACCCTGTACAGAGGGCAAGCACGAGACCCGTGTGCCACCAAAGCGCCAACTCTGAGTTAATAGGGATGCTAGAGAAGCTTGACATTATTCCAGCTGCTTCTCCATGTATTATGAAAGTGTTTACAGCTCCTGGTGAGCGCAGGAGGACAGCGGCTGTCAGAACCATCTGGACCCTATTTCATCATGTTTATTTTGAGTTTCCAGGGTCACTTTTTTTCTCTCTGGTAACGTTAACCTCTCTGCTGCCAGCAGAGCATTCAGACAGGGCTATGGTAGCAGGTTCCCGCTGCCATCCACTCAGATGGGTCAGGTTCGTTGGACTGCATCAGGAGAGCATGTTTGTCAGATGTCCCTGGCCTGTTGCTGAGACTAAGTGAAGATCTTTGTGAAGGCAAACGTGAGATCCATTCAGGGAAAAACTGGCTTTCGTTTAGGAACCAAATTAGGGAACTGGCAGGGCAAGATTCTGGAGAGCTTTGTGCGGAAGTGGGAGAAGATAAGACCCTGCAGGCTGGAAGCTCAGTTGGATAGAGAAGATTTGCTTTTGTGGTTGTCTCTGAAACGTTTCTCGTGGGTATGTCCTTAGAGTGGCTGAGCCCAGGCCTGGGAGCCAGAAACTCTTCAGCTCGGAATCTTGGCTCTGGTGCTGATCTTGGGCAAGCCCCCCCCCCCACCTCTCCCCCTGCCCCCGCTCTTCTCCTAGCTGTAATAACAGGAATGCTTATTTACTTTCCTCTTCTGGATGCTGGGGATTAATCACTGTTCCTAGAGTGTTTTGAATGCAAACAGGCAAATACCTCACTGCTGTCAATGAGGGCAACTCCATTGATGTCAGGAGAAGATGATTCCCCTTTTCATTAAAGCCACTGGAGTTGCACCCCCTTATCCCAAGGGTGAATTTAGCCCCAAAAGCGTTACCCAGGGGGAGCGTCTCATTCTCTTTATAGAAGTAACAGCCTTTGCTCTCACCGATATTGCCAAGGAGATCTGCTCTGACTTGTTATCTCTTGGGCCTGTGCTGTGTTGGGCCCAGCAATTCAAAAGGCAAAACAAAAGGGTGGGGTTTTGACTTAGGAACACACTTGCCGTGGGCAGACCAGGAGAGCAGAACTCTTAGAATCAGGTGCAGCTGCTCGTAGTCTTCCCTAGTCACAGAGCCGTTTTCGGAAATCGCACCTGTTGTCACATGCCGCAGGCTGGATTCTGACCCCAGGTAAACTATGGCAGCTCCCACTGAAGGCAGTGGCAGTCGCTACAGTGACCCTGAGGGCGCAGTGGGCCCGGTAGGTTTAAACAGAGAAATCAAAACACTCCTTTATTTGACAAAGCTCAATGTACGTGCCAGAATCAGTAAGGCAGTTGGGGGCTGCGGGGAGCCCTTCATTTGTAGATGTAACTGTTCAGATCAAGGGCCACGTTCCACTTTTGATGCACAGTGCAGTGGGGCCTCAACCTGGCTGAGGCCTCTGGGCATGATCTCAGTATAAACAAAATAATAACAATCAGGGAGGAAGGAGGGTTCCCCTTAGCTCAGCAGCAGTTGGGCCTGCCCCTCTGAGAGCAGAGCGTGGCTGTGAGTGTGTTTCAGCACGGAGTCTTCTGACTATGTTCTTTTGCTTCTGCAGGGAGCATCACGGCTGGGAAGCCGGCATCCCAGGACAGAAAGGTCACCCCCACAACAAGAGACATCACCAATTCCAAGTCTCCTCATGCTACTCTATCGGACCATCACCATCCCATCTCCCCCTACGAACATTTACTCCGGGGAATGAGTGGTGTCGATTTGTACAGAGGACACATTCCATTGGCTTTCGACCCCGCTGCAATTCCCAGGGGAATTCAACTGGAAGCAGGTACTCCTTTATTTGGGGCACTTGGCAGGAGCAGCCCTGGTCACCTGGGCAAAAAATCTGCCTTGGGTTCCACTGCTATGAAGGTAGCATAGCTGAGAACAGAACCGGGGGCCTTTCTGTTCTAAGCTGCATAACAAGCCGCTGGCTGGCTGGTGACGTTCCGTTTCACAATGAGCAATGGAAACGGGCTTTTAAAACAGTGCTGCCTTCACTGCTGAGTAACTTTTTAGCTTAAACCGCATGTCGGATGACCTCTTCTCTTACTCAGTTCCATCCTTACCCTGACACTGCTCCTCTGCACAGTTGGCAGATGAAGGCCCTGAGACAGTAAAAAGCCAACTTCCTCCACCCTCATGCCCACGGGGGTTGATGTCTCTGGTGCGTTGCATGGGCCTCCCCAGCCCGAAGGCCAGACGGGGGGTTCTTGATGTTCACTGATTTGGGCCTTGGTTGTTCGTAAATTATCCCACGTCCCAGCTGATGCTCTAGAGCGCTGCAGTTTTCATGAGTCAGGCTCTGCCATCTCTCGTAGGACCGTATTGCATGGAAAACTGACTCATCCGAATTTTCTTTTTTAGCTGCTGCTTACTACTTGCCCAGGCATCTTGCTCCAAGCCCGACATACCCCCATCTCTACCCTCCGTACCTCATCAGAGGGTATCCAGACACTGCCGCCATGGAGAACAGGCAGACCATCATCAATGACTACATCACCTCCCAGCAGATGCACCAGAACGCAGCCGCCACTGCCATGGCTCAGAGGGCGGACATGCTGCGCGGACTTTCGCCCCGAGAACCGTCGCTGGCTCTCAACTATGCTGCAGGTCCTCGAAGTATGAAGCTGTCTGTGGTTTTTAGGTGGCATTTTTTCTTCTTGAAAGGCCATAGGGCTGTCATTCTGACCCCAGACCCCTAGCGTAACACCCAGCAGGCTTCTGTGGTGGCGATCACAACAGCAGTACCCATGCGGCATGCACATTGGTATGCCACATTGGTCTCCAGCGCCGGGGGCAGGAGCATCTTTGCTTCGGCCGGTTGAGCGGTTCCTGAGCCATCTGTGCAAAGGCGGTTAGTTTTTGTCAGTCTCGATAGCCTGTTTCTCAAGACTGCTTCGGGGGCAGCCACGTGACCTTGGGCTGGAGTTTGATCAGCTCTTGCAAGTTAGAGTGCCAGGCCTGACCAGTGCTTGGATGAGAGCCCCTCAGGGTACATCTGCGCAGCCCGAGTCTGGCCCGACACACTCGGACTTGCGGGGCCTGCTGTCACACTCTAAGAATTGCTGGATAGACGGTGCTTTGAAGCCATGGCTCAGACAGGAGCCAGGGTGCTGAAACCAAGGCGTGGGCATCAGAGCCCAGCTGCAGCTGCAAAGCGCTGTCTACACAGCTGTTTTTAGAGAGCCACTGCAAACCTAAGTCTATCGACCCAGGCAGGGAGGCTCAGTGTTCTGCGGGGAGATGGGATCCAATTCTGGGTGCAGTACCCTAGTGTGGAACTAGGGGCTGGGCTGCTGCTTCTGCACTCTCCTCCAGATGAAACCACACTGGGGTCCCAGTCCGTGTGTGACTAGTCAGGATCATTTGTTTGGTTGGGTTTGTTTTCCTGCATGGCATGTCCTAGCCAGATTCAGCCTCCCTAAATCCCCCTCCAAACTGAATACATTGTTGATCTCTGCTTCCTGCCCTAAGCAGTTGTGCAGTTATTGCCAGGCTGTTCAAAAGCTGCCACCCTGAAAAGAGATGGACTTTCAGTGGTAGGTGAAGTGATTCCATACACCCAGACGAAATCGCTTTGGGATCCCTTGGGCTGGGAGCTGCTCTATAAGTTGCTCTTGTTCTTTGAGCTCTTTACTGCTAGCAGTTTGCAGGTTTTTATTTCTGTTAGTAATACATGGCTCTGCACTAACCTGTTCCTTGCCCTGCTGTCCTTTCACCATCCCCCAGCAGTGGGGCCAGATTCAGGGTAATTGGCAGGAATTTCAGGTGCCAATGAAACTTTGCAGACTGGAGGAGGTGAGAAACCAAGAGTGTAATATTGAAAGAGGTACAGTAGAAAGCCTGGGCATGTTGAACGTTATCTGGGCATGCACCCTGGAAACTAGCTCAGGAAACGTAGGGTAAGGCAGAAGGATGACTTAGTGAGAGGCCGGATTATGGAGCGCTTCCTCTCCATAGAGAGCGCTTGGGGAGCTCCATTGACTTCAGCTGTGCTTGAGTAAGGACTCCACAAGCTGGCCCATGGTGTTTGTAAAGCTCTTTCAAGATTAAAAAATGCTGCATGAATGCGAAGTGTGGTTGTTAATAATGAGAGAAGCTTGCTGTTGGGTGTGGGTGTAACATTTGCTTGCATCTTCTCAACCAGTCAGGTAGCTGATCTGTGGCTTTCCAGCTCTTCAGAGTATGCTCCAGAGGTCCATAGCCCTGTAAAGTAGCATTTATGCTGTTGCACTGTTGGCTCTTTGAGTCTACACTGACTGTGGCCATATTCTCGCTCAATGCAAATGGATCTCTGCCTTCCCATCGCTGGGCAAAAGTGGCCCATTTGTACTGGTCTTTATAGACAGTATCTGCAGTGAACTGTGCTGAACTGGGCCCTTCTAGCACAGGGTAAATCTTGAGAAAAGACCAAGGGGGACTTTCTCATCTCATTGTGCTGAGTGGGCCTCTCCTCACAGCTGACTCTGTTTCCCTCCAGCTAAAATCCCACACGCAGGGAATCTGGGGGTCCCCTCTGACTCCAGAACTAAAATCTGTATGTAGCTTGTGCTAGTTTCACCTGCAGAACACATCGATCTGAGCTAATGACCCACTCAAGTGCCCCCCAGTGAGAGAATTCTCCATTCAGGCTCTGACTCTGCCCTTTCTCATACCCTGGCATGTACAGAATGCAGTGTATGTAGAATCACAGAAATGTAGGGCTGGAAGGGATCTTGAGAGGCCATCTAGCCCAGCCCCCTGCACTGAGGCAGGACCAGGTCTACCTAAACCATCCCTGACAGGCGTTTGTCCCACCTGTTCTTAAAAACCTCCACTGACAGGGATTCCACGACGTCCCTTGGAAGCCTGTTCCAGATCTTAACAATCCCTGTTGGTTTAATTTCAGTGAATTCCATGTGTGGGGTGCCCCAGCTTGCAGAGTTAGAATCCCCAGAGCAGTGCCTGGAACCTGCCATTCAAAAGAGAGCCCCACTGAGTCCTCTGCTTTCACTGTCCGAGCTGAGTGAAAGGCATTAAGGGAACCAAGGGTGAAATTCCCCCTGTGAAAGACAGGACTGAACTGGGAGTTAAGTGGCCTTTAGCTGGGCCTCTGCACCGGGGTGGACTTCACCCTCCGATTGTAGGTCCCTGGGACAGAGACTACCTTTGTGCTTTGTGTCTGTCCAGCACCGTGGGGTCCTGGTCTGTGACTGGGGCTCCTAGGTAGAAATAATAAATGATGATAGCCCCAAGAGTATCAATGGTGAGAAGTAGATCCTAATTTTTCAATGCTTCCTCTTTTAATAATCCATCGCCAGAGGGGTTCACGCCCCAGAGCGGGAAACAGCTTTTAAATTATGCAGCTAGCCCTAGACAGTCAGATTGTTCTCTTGCTAGTGTCCCCTTCCCAATTGCCGGGGTATGTGTGTTCGTGTGCTGTCCGATTCCCAGCATCACTCTCCGCACTGTCTTGCGTGGAGAGTGGGTTTTATCATTGTCCTGACAGTCCTTTCGATTCTGTCTCCAGGGATCATTGACCTGTCCCAAGTGCCGCACCTGCCTGTCCTCGTGCCCCCCACACCTGGCACCTCTGCCGCCTCGATGGACCGAATCACATACATCCCCAGTGCCCCCCAGACATTTAGCAGCCGGCATAGCAGCTCCCCGCTATCCCCAGGTAAAACCCGCGGAGTTTGAATTGCCACCTGATAATCTGCCTGGGTGGGCATGTGGGCAAACCGTGTGTGTGTGTGTTTGACGCTTCCCGGTAACTCCTTATTGCTCCAGGATTTCAATATGGTGAGCCTGACGTGCTGATTCGTCCTACAGCCTGAATTTCTTAGTCCCCACGGCTCTTACCACACTGATAGTACTTCCCATATAAGGATCTTCAGGTGCTTGAGGTGCACAAATTAAACCAACAGGGGAAGGGAGCTGGTAAACTGAGGGACGGAGAGACGTAATTTGTCCAAGGCCAATCCAGACCCAGGTTTAGAGCACAGCAGAGTCCTGCTCCTACTCTTGTCTGGTCACTACCTACCAGTCCCTCTCCGCTGGGCTTAACCTGAGCTGGGGTTAGGGTTGGGGCCAGCTGGAGGCCCGGAACTGGGGCTAGGGCCAGGGCTGGTGGGGGGGGCCCTGACCTGGGGAGCTGATCAGTAGGGTTGTTTCTCTCTCTTTTATGGAGGGCTCTGAGGCTTGAAGGACTGTGTGTTGGACATCTGCATTTCCTCCCTTTGGGAGTCTGTAACCAGAGATCCCCTGTTGAAGTGTTTTCTTTTAGCCATTGGGAACAAATCATTAGAGAAACAAGGATGTAGCGTGCTAGTTCGGATTGCGCTGAGTAGAGAAGAGTCACCATGGCTTTGTGAACAGCAGGAGGGGCTAGTTCCCTAGGATCTTGGACGGGATCCTCCTTGGGGTGGCTAGCCCCTCCCACTGCTCATGACGCCGCAGCTACATTCCTATTTTTAGCACATTAGCTCAAGCAGACCTAGGGCAGGGATGTCTCCTGACCCCAGCTCCTTCCAGCTCTAGTGCAGACATACCCTGAGAGTGTTTACCTCTGTCCCCATCCAGCATGGCCTACCCAGGAGAATGCCCCCACAATGGGCAGGTAGGCCCATTCAGTCTCAGTGGGTTGTAATCACTGGCCTAGTGGCTCTGTCTCCCCGTAGGTGAGGGTGTTGAAACCATCTGATCCCTTTTGTCAGTCGAACACACCATCTTAAAGTCAAGCGCATCTGTCACATTTTGGGTATGGAACGAAATGTGCAGTTAATGCAGATACTCGAGGTCAGACTGTGGCCCGATGGTTGCCCCAGCTTTACCCCGGTATAAGTGGTATCAGGCCCCATCTTTGCTTATCTGCCAGGATCTGGTTTAGGAAGCTCGTGCAGAGTTCCCGTAGCTGCAACACTCACAAGAGTGAAGGTGGCACCAGAATTCTGCTTGCAGGGACCCCTGTGACTGGCTGCCTTTGAATTCCAGGAGGCCCCACACACATGACCAAACAGACAGGAGCATCGGCTTCCGAAAGGGAACGAGATCGGGAGCGCGAGAAATCCTTCCTAGCAGCCACCACTGTGGAGCATGCGCCCATCTGGAGACCAGGTAGGCTTGGAGGAACCCGGTCCATACAGCTGGTGCATAGCAATGGTTCCACTGGTGAGCAGAGCCTTTTCAGGGGGCTGGGGACAATCCTCCAAGGTTTATGCAGAGCTCTCTTCCTCCCCATCTCGCTGTCACTTGCCCCTTGGTTTTCCATATTGGTTTCCAGCTCAGATTCTTCGCTGCATTTTCTTACAGGGACCGAGCAAAGCAGCAGCCGTTCAGCCACTCATTCTCACAGCCACCAGCACTCTCCTGCCTCGCCCCGCACCCACGAGACCGTCCAGCAGCGACCCAGCGTGCTGCACAACACAGGCATGAAGGTCATCTCGTCGGAGAGCCTCACCCCGTCGGTTTTGCGGTGTGTATGGGCTTTGAGGCTCACCACGCCCCTGCCCTCGGGGGGTGGAGGGCTCTGGGTTGTTAAGGATCTCATCCAGTGCCATTGACTGTTTTTTGGTCATTGATTTCAGTGGGAGCAGGCTTTAGCAGGATGCCTGTGGTGGGCTGGCTGATTTTGACCGGGTCTTTTCCTTTTCAAATGGCTTTTGCTGGGAGCTTCTCCCAGGGAGCAAACGGGTGGATGGTTGTGGGCTGTCCGCTCTGGGCCAAATCCAAATGTTCTTACTCAGTCCATGCTCCAAACCTTGCCTCAATGAGAAGTTTTCTTCAGCCTTTTGAAGTAAGGGCTCCAGAATTTGGCCCCTTACTTTGGTCACTCCAACTGGCCAGCCCCTTGTGCAGCAAACAACCTGGAATCCGTTCCTGTTGGAAGTGCATATGTAGATGGTGGGGTCCAGATTGCTCTTAGACCCAACTTCAGCAGGAGGTGAGAAGTTATCTGATTCCTCTTGCTCTCTGGTATTATGCCACACTCCACCTGGGCCTTTCTTACCCCAGTGCAGTCTCATGGCTAAGTTTTAAATGGGGAATCAACCACACTGGTTAAATGGAACATGGGCAGGGTTCTCTGCTCACTTACGTCAGTGCAGAGGAGAAGTAACTCTGCTGAAGTCCAAACTGGTGTAAATGGGACCAGAGGGAGGCCCCGTTTGTTTAGTTTTCCAAGGAAGATGCATTGTGACCTTCTCCTGTGTCTGTCTCGCGTAGTTTGGCATTGGATCCATTAACCTCTGAGTAACATGCACGGTAGCTAATACCCCTGTAGGGTTACTGGATTTGACAAGAGCAAACAGCCTAGTTCCTGTGGGGGTGGGGAAGCTGCAGTGTCTCTCAGCCCCATGGTCATATTATCTCTGCGTTCTTTTTTGCTTCCAAGATCCTCCTCCACCACCACCACGTCGCCCATCCGCTCTGCAGGCTTTCCCACGGCATCCGCCCTGCGCTGCTCCCTCGGTGGAGTGGACAGCTACGCAGCCATGATGGACCCTGCTCTCCTACAGAAAGAGGCGTCCAGGGTCCGAGAAGTCAAGGTAGAACGTCCTCAGACTGACAACAACATGTTCACCTCAAAGCTGCCCAGTGGGGCAGGCCTAGAACAGTCATCGTCACCTGTTAAAGCCATGGAGTCCAGGCCCTTACCAGCCTCCGGGCCAGGTTCTACCCAGCAGCATAGCAGAGGACAGGGGAAAAGCCAGCACCATCATCCACCCCTGGATCAGCAGCACGCAGTCTCGGTCAATGAGCAGCACAGTAGAGAAAAGAATCAAAGTAAATCCTTTTCAATGCAGGAACAGGAGCTCCGAGCACTCGGTAAGACCACCATGACAGCGGCCAGCTTCATAGATGTGATTATCATGCGTCAAATTTCTTGCGATAAGGGGAAGCGAGAAAGACGCTCGCTAAATAACGACTCCACTAGTGATGGTAAGAAATTGGAGAGGCGGGTGCCAGTCCAAGTTTGTGGCCTAAAACCAATTTGTTTATTTATTTTTATTTTTTGAATTGCACGTTTTGGTGGTTGGCTTCTTCCACTTCCTGAGTTTTTGGAATCATTTATGTTATTCGAGTCTTTAATTTTTGTTGTTTGTTTTAAAAATCCTTCCTCCCCCCACTCCACCCCCCTTTTTAAAAAAAAAAAATTTCCTTTGCCGATTCTTGCTTGCAGCTCTAGTTCATTTCCTGGTATTTATTTATTTTAAATTCTTGATTTCACTGTAATTAGCAATTCACATGTGGCCTATGTTAAAGAATCGTGGGTAATAACTCAAACAGCAAGGGATTTGGGGGGAGGGGGCAGGAATGTGTGATTCTAACAGGACAGCCATGTCAGACAAGAACAATGTCTTATGTTTGCACAATGCCTTTGAATTTGATGGATCCCAAAGCGATGTATCAATTTGTCTATCAAATGATATATCAGTGCTTAGATGCCATGGTGACAGACACAATATAAGACATGAATATAGATAGTATACTGTACACAGGGATCATGGAGCTGCCATTGGAATGCAACCACTTCTGGAGTGAAACACAGCAACTGCTTAACCCAGCACAACAGCTTAAGGCACAAAATAAAGTAGAATATGTTTATCTGGGTGAAACTGCTATTGGGGACAGGGGAGGGTGGATCCATGTTCATGTCTCTATCGGGACACTTACGGGGACAGCTGTGCTTTGGACCAGAGCAGACCTCTGGGTTCCATTTAGATATTTAGTTAATAGCAAGTGTCATGTACTGCTTAGCCTACAGGCCCCCCCGTGCATGTCGCAGCGTTATCTCTGTGAATCTCTCCCACATGTCTGCCCTGGATCCCAGCGTTGCACTCCCATGCATGTAAACCTAAGTGCATGGTGTGCACCAGACAATCCACAGGGATAATTAGAGAGGAGAGTTTTTTTCTGACTCTATTCTCTGAATCTTCCCCTTTGCTCTTCAAGATCTTACTGATAAGCAGTGATACTTGTCATTAGGCCCTTCCAGCCAGCTGCCAAGAATGCTCCACTAGTTATGAATACACACTCCCTTTTGGCTTTAATGGTACATTTTTTCCTGACTCTAGTATAAAACATTAAATCATTTCTGCAAATATGTCTGAACAAGCAGATCGTCAGGAAGTTATGCAGCAGCAGGATTTCCTCTGAGCCCATCCAGAGAGCTGGGAGTAGCAACGCTCCACCTTACACTGGCTAGAAATCCTGCTCGTTCAATAGGAAGGATGAGGTGTCCCAGCCTAGAGATCTCAGCAAGGGGTGCTACTGTAAAAGAGTTTCCCCTTTTATTGGAGCCAAGGCTATGTTGTGCTGCTGTGTTTGACCGTCCCATACTAGAGAGGGGCTGTGTTCCAGTGACCCATAGGCCAGAGCTAGGAACACAGTAACCTGAAAGCCTTGGAACAAGAATTAGCTTTATGTTACCTTGTTAAGTCTTTTCTATTGATCCCCTCCCCCCACAAGCTCTCTGATCTGTGCCTGGCCATTCGTACATCTTACTCCTCTTCCTCCTCCAGACACGCATAAACACAAACAGCTTTCTCCAAGCTGCTCTGATTTCTGGGGGATTACAATATTGCACACACTCCAAATGCCCCAGTGCTAGCAGACCGAGCTGGTCTGCTTCCCACCCCTGGCTCCAGCCATCAGTCAGATCAGACAATGACCAGCCAGCCCTGATCAGGGATATCAGTGACAACAATGTTCTGTCAATAGAGACAAGCCTTTCAGAATGGGGTGGAGACCCAGTGCTACTAGGGTTTGGCTCTTCAGCCAAGACTCACTAGAACATCACTGGAAGGAGTGGGGAACTCACACTAAGCAGCAATAGCACTAGAAGCAATGAATCTGCATGAGAAGGCATGTGCCCGATGACCCAGTCAAGCAGGGAGTGAGCAGAATGACCCTTTAATACAAGGCACGCACGTGTGTGGGTACGGCACATCTCCCACTCGTCCCACCTCTCCGCCAGTGACTTCACTTGAATCCATGGATATCCGCTGGGTTCAGCAGGTGAGCCCAGCTTGGCACAGGTGCCCTACCTGGGCTGGGATAGGGCGAGCAGGCTGGTCTTTGACTGGCTCCCAGAGAGAATGCCCTGGGGACAAGTTAGCCCTTGGTGAAATACACCTGGGTCTCGCAGAGCCAGGAGGGAACAGTGTGATTTGTCTCCATGGGTAACTCCTGGGAACTCAGCTTTAGGAAGTTAAAGGCGTATCAAGAAGTGCGTGAAATTCCTTAGCCAGAGAGGCAGTGTTTCCAGTGGCCAGGGTGCAAGGTTGGGACTCAGGACACCTTAGTCCTCCTCCTGGCTTTGCCCTCAATCTGTCCTGTGATCTTGTGGAAGTCACGGCACCCCTCCGTGTCTCAATCCGCCCACCTGTAAGATGGGGATAATGATGATGCCGTGTTGCCGGCTCTCGGGGTTTTATCACGCGTTTCATTTTATACTCCAACTCCTGGAGAATCTCAACTTTCATGTCCAAAAAAAAAAAAGTTTCTCGCCCCATGTTAGCCAATAAAAGCTTGAAAATGTGGCCTGCGTGCACCCCAAAGGCTCAGAAACCCAAAGGAAAATAATAAAAACCCAACTGTTGTTAGTATTTTTGTTTAGTCTCGTAGCTTCAATCTCACGGGTTTGGGGTGGCCTGTCTCTCAATTTTTGACCAGTTGAGGTTGGCAGCAGTGTGATCCTGGCTTTCCTTTGAGCTGTACCAGTGAAAATGCCACCTAAAATAGTTAAAACCCAACACCCAATCACAACAGCAACTTGCTCCTCACTGTCTCTGTGGCTTTCATCTGTTTGTTGCATTTCCCTGATGTGGGAGGTGTGAATCCAGGCCAGTCAGTTTCACTGTCTTGAGCTGTTATGGTGTCTGGGTTTCCAGCTCTGCAGGAAAATGTGATGATGTTGTTTTTTTTCATTGTAATAGAAAAGCAGCAAATGTGGCTGTCCGTGTGTTGGGGTGTGTGTGTGTGTGTGTGTGTGTGTGTGTGTGTGTGTGTGTTTCCTGCTGATTGTCAGCTGGTTCTTCTAATGATACCGGTACTGTTCGATGCGCCTGGGGCTATATCTACACTTCATGTGAAGGTATCATGATAGTACGGATAGGCACCCCCTCTGTAGCTTTAATCTGTCTAGCACGGGTAACAACAGGAGCACAGATGCGGTGATACGGGCTTCAGAGCGGGCTAGCCAACCAAATATAAACCTGCTGGGGACCCTGGGGATGTTCTTGGGCAGCCAGCCTGTACTGGGATCCATGCCACTGCAACTTCATTGCTTTTATTACCCATGGTAGCTAGATTAAACCTGGCAGAGTATGCATGCCCAAGCTTCCGTCATGCCTTCGCTGGTAGTGGAGATGTGCCTTGGATGCCCCCTGCCATACTAAGAAGGGCTGTAGAAGCTTCAGCCAGGCAGGTGCATCCTGCAGCTTTAGATGGAGGGTCTCTGATTATTTTTGTCACTTCTTTGCTGATGCTGAAGATCTCGCTGCAGCAGGACACGTAGGGTTAATCGGAATGAAGGAAACTCACCATATAAAGGCCCTTGCTTCCATTTCCCCAGGTTTCCATGGAGGCTACAGCCCTGATGGTATTGAAGCGGTAAGCCCGGTGAGCTCGCCCAGCGTATCCCACGAGAAAGGGGCAAAGGTGCTGCCGGATCTGGAGAGAGGGCACGGGGAGCACAACGTGAGACAAAAACAGCAAGGTGAGGGGCTGCTGTTGCTGCTAGCGTCCGGGGCAGATCTGACATGGCCCCTGGCACTGCCGATGTTCCAGCCCACAGCCCAGTCGAAGGCTGCCAGGCAAAATATGTGAGGAATCCCCCTCCACCTCGCTGTGTCCGCACCAACCTGCGGTCCCTGAAATCTCCCCCTGGGACTATGCTTGTCTTAGCGGTGGGCAGATTCAGGGAACAGAGGCTGGTGGTGGCAAGATGAATGGAGGGACCCACCAGGCAGCTTCTGCTTTGCAAAGATCTGGCCGTGTCCTTGAGAAGGAGGTTGGCCTTGCCATTGACACTCTGGATGGGGACTCAGGAGATCTGGGTTCAGTTCCTGGCTCCACCATGGGCTTCCACTCAGAGCTTGGCTGAGTCACTCTCTCATTTCCCCCCACCCCCTCTGCCCTCTCCATTTAGACGGCAAGCTCTTCAGGGCAGGGACTCTCGCTCACACGGCATGTATACAAGCACCTAGCACGAGGGGGCCCTGATAGGGCCTCTAGGCACTACCCAGTGCGAGCAATAGTGATGCCAAGCTGGCGCCAGTGTGTGATGACAGGCAGTGCAGGGAAGAGCTGGGAGCAGGGAATGTGCGTTGGCTGGTCATGCTGCAGAAAAGTGCCCATTCCCTTCTGGGCTGGGGTGAGGCACACAGAAGGCAAACGACAGGCTGAGAGGGAGCAGGAAATGTGCAGGGAGGCAGGAGAGGCTTAGAAGGAGGGCAGGATGTGTCAGTGGGTAGCAGAGGGCCCATCGGTCTCAGTTTGCACCTGCCTGGGCGTGTTTTGCTGGAGCTGCCACCAGCGTTTGAAGAATAACCTTAGCACGCCGTGGGCTTATCAGCTGGCGTAATTCCAGCATCCCCTGTTCAGCCTCCCATTGCCGGTTCCTGACAGCAGACTGGTACAGGGAACTGCAGCTCTGCCAAGGAGTGTCTCGTTGGTATATTAACTAACAGTGACTGCTTTACATCCCCGGTGGATAGAGCTTTTCATGGGAGCTTTCCAGAGCACTTCATAAATATTCATTAATTAATTATCTGGGAGCACCTCAGTGCCCCACCTGATTAGTAAATATCATCAGCCCCATTTTACAGATGGGGAAACAGAGGCACAGAGAGCTTAAGTGACTTGTTCAGGATCGCACAGCTGACCACTGGCAGAGTGGGGGATAGAGCTCAGGTCTCCGGACTCACAGTTCCTTGCTGTAACCCTTAAACCAAATTCCCTGGAGTGTGTCTCTGGCTTCTTTCATAACAAGTAAGTAGCATAGTTTAAAAGAACCGTTTGATTCAAGAGAGGAAGGGCAGAATAGAGCATCTGTGCTGGGTAAGCGGAGGCGCTGTGTGATTGCCCTGGGTTGTCATGTCCGTTTCTTTCCTTTCACAGCCTCCCTGAAGCTCTCTGCAGCGGAAGCCGCTCACATGCAGCACCTGCGCCAGCTGCCCGATGGCCAGCAATCCCCATGCCAGCTGCTGCAGTCATCCCAGAACATCAAAGGCCACCAGCAGCGGGTGGTCACGCTGGCTCAGCACATCAGCGTAATCAGCCTCTCTCTCCTCCTCCCGTCCAGCAGTTGTTCTGGGGCATCTCCAATGGGGTCAGCGGAGAACGGGCCAGGATTGGAGTCAGGAGCCTTGGTGGCAGACCCGAGGGGGGTGAGGGGGCACAGGGTAGCAATTCACCTTGTTCTACTGCAACTCCTCTGGCCTTTTGCTTTTGGAGGCAGCAGAATGCTGCAGAGAAGCCACGCTCAGCCCCAGGGGAGAAGGGTGCTTCATCATTCAGCCAACATAACTAGGAGGGGAGAAATAACTAGAGGTCAGCGCGAGAGGGTGCCCTCCCATCCCTTCCCCATCTCCCTACTGCATAAAGTACTGCCTAGTGAAGGTTCGCAGACAGAAGTGCTGACTCAAGGAGTTTCTTCTTCTAGGAGGTTATCACACAAGACTACACACGCCATCATCCTCAGCAGCTCAACTCCCACCTCCAGACCCCAGTGTACTCTTTCCCCGGGGCCACGTGTCCCGTGCTGGACCTGCGAAGGACGCCCAGTGATGCTTACATCCAGCCACAGGAGCACGCTCCGGCCTCCAGAATCTCCCCGCAGAGCGAGGGAGACAAGAGGTGAGCTCAGCACCTGATCAGGGCAGCCATGAGATATGGCTCATGCTCACCCCCTTCAGCGGTCTCTGCACAAAGGGGAAAGGGCGCGTTTGGAACACGTGGGAACGAACACAGGCAAACATCCTGGTGGAGACAGGGCACGGTGCAGTTTTAACGCGGCTTAGCTGGTCGCCGGGAATTCCAGGCGCCCCCTGTAGGGTTCACATCCACCGGCTAATGCAGCTTGCCCCGGCCACGCAGGGATTTTAACGTGGTAGTGATCATGCTTTTAAAACGCGCCTTTTTTCCTAGTGTGGACAAACAACTGAGCCCTGATCCTGAGCTTTCTCCAGAGCTTGGCTGCTCTTAGGCGTGTTCTCTGCAAGACCCATCTCTTCCTGTACCTAGTGCCCTCTGCCCCAGAGACATTCTCCGCTCTCCCGGATAGCCCAGACTGGGGCTAAGTGGACTCACCTGCCAGCATGAGCAGCTAGAAATAGCAGCTTTCTTATGCAGGGGTTTAGCTCTTGATATTGGGGGAACTCAGGAGCAGAGCCCTGCATTTCCTCTGCAGGGTGCTAGAATCTGCCCCCTGTTGGTTGCAAGAGGAAACAGCGTGCTCAGTACTAAAAATAAAACCAAGGAGAAAATAATAAGAACAAAAAATATCCCTAGAGAAAGCTCCTGTTCGTCTTTGTCCCTGGTGACTGGTGGAGTTTTGAGCCCTTGTACTTTCCACCCAGATATATTAGTGCTTTCGGAGGGTGCAGGAGTGTCCTCTGTAGTCCTACAGACGTCACAATGTATCAGAGGGGTAGCCGTGTTAGTCTGGATCTGTAAAAGCGGCAAAGAGTCCTGTGGCACCTTATAGACTAACAGACATATTGGAGCATATGCTTTCATGGGTGAATACCCACTTCGTCAGATGCGTGTAGTGGAAATTTCCAGAGGCAGGTATAAATGCACAATTTGTTAACGCTGCAGCAAGAGAACATGAACTCTCTGGACTCTGCAGAGCCATACCTTTGAAGGGTTAATTCTCCGTAATGCCACAGCTTTGATTGACGCATTCTAGAGGAGTTTAGATGAGGTCCCGCTCGCTGCAAATGCAGGATCTCGCCCTGGGTAGAGGATGTACTGGTAGGACACTTGATCTGAGCCACAAAGTCCCAGGGTTAGTTCCTCTGTTTCTGCAGTGTAACTATATTAGAACCAATTGCAGGATTACATACGAGTTGCCTACAGCTTTGGGGCCTGTCTAAATTTAATCCTTCCTATATATGTATGTGGTTCAGAAACACACAAAGCAACACGCTCTTAGCAAATATGCAATTTAAGGGTAACATTAAGGGCTTGGGTGATTGGTTCCCCCTTCTCCCTGACACTCCAGTTTGCAGAAGGGTTTTAATCCCTCTTCCCCCAGCGCTGTGAGCAGAGGTTAAGAGCATTGTAATTGAATAACAGCATCTCACTGCACGTCCTCAGATCTCCTGAGCAGAGCAAAGCCTCTGTGGGGAGTGCACCGGATGACTGCATTGAGCCTGTCTCGCCACCAGACGGCATGGGAGAGTCGGAGCACGCAAGGAGCACCTCGTACCCAATCTTGTACCGAGAGGGAGAACAGTCTGAGCAGAGGTAACTACAGGAGGAGGGGAACGTGGGCTCTTCCTGCCTGGCCAGGGGTTACAGCACAAAAGCAATACTCTGGGGTCTTCCTTCCTCTACTCATTGTACTCTGAGCACTTGGGGGGCAGAGCTGGGCCATTCCTGGGAGCACAGACTACCCTCGAATGGCAGCCAGATGTCATTCTATGCTGCCTGTCCTGGAGCGCTCTGGCTCAGGCTTGGAGTGGCTGGCTGAGCTGACTGCCAGCTTTCTTCATTTGTATTGCTGCTGGAGTTGGATATGCCACCAAATAGATTCATAGATACTAAGGTCAGAAGGGACCATTTTGATCATTTAGTCCGACCTCCTGTACAGCGCAGGCCACAGAATCTCACCCACCCACTCCTATGAAAAACCTCACCTATGTCTGAGCTATTGAAGTCCTTAAATCATGGTTTAAAGACTTCAAGGAGCAGAGAAGCCTCCCTCAAGTCAACCATGCTCCATGCTACAGAGGAAGGTGAAAAACCTCCAGGGCCTCTCCAATCTGCCCTGGAGGAAAATTCCTTCCTGACCCCAAATATGGCAATCAGCTAAACCCTGAGCATATGGGCAAGATTCACCAGCCAGATACTACAGAAAATTCTTTCCTGGGTAACTCAGATCCCACCCATCTAATATACCATCTCAGGGGATTTGGCCTATTTACCCTGAATATTTAAAGATCAATTACTTACCAAAATCCCATTATCCCATCATACCATCTCCTCCATAAACTTGTCGAGTAGAATCTTAAAACCAGATAGATCTTTTGCCCCCACTGCTTCCCTTGGAAGGCTATTCCAAAACTTCACTCCTCTGATGGTTAAAAACCTTCGTCTGATTTCAAGTCTAAACTTCCTGGTGGCCAGTTTATACCCATTTGTTCTTGTGTCCACATTGGTGCTGAGCTTAAATAATTCCTCTCCCTCTCTTGTATTTATCCCTCTGATATATTTATAGATAGCAATCATATCTCCCCTCAACCTTCTTTTAGTTAGGCTAAACAAGCCAAGCTCCTTAAGTCTCCTTTCATAAGACAAGTTTTCCATTCCTCGGATCATCCTAGTAGCCCTTCTCTGTACCTGCTCCAGTTTGAACTCATCCTTTTTGAACATGGGAGACCAGAACTGCACACAGTATTCTAGGTGAGGTCTCACCAGTGCCTTGTATAACGGTACTAAAACCTCCTTATCCCTACTGGAAATGCCTCTCCTGATGTATCCCAAAACCGCATTAGCTTTTTTCACAGCCATATCACATTGGCAGCTCATAGTCATCCTATGATCAACCAATACTTCAAGGTCCTTCTCCTCTTCTGTTACTTGTAATTGATGCGTCCCCAACTTATAACTAAAATTCTTGTTATTAATCCCTAAATGCATAACTTTTACACTTCTCACTATTAAATTTCATCCTATTACTATTACTCCAGTTTACAAGGTCATCCAGATCCTCCTGTATAATATCCCGATCCTTCTCTGAATTGGCAATACCTCCCAGCTTTGTATCATCTGCAGACTTTATTAGCACACTCCCACTTTTTGTGCCAAGGTCAGTAATAAAAAGATTAAATAAGATTGGTCCCAAAACTGATCCCTGAGGAACTCCACTGGTAACCTCCCTCCAGCCTGACAGTTCGCCTTTCAGTAGGACCCGTTGCAGTCTCCCCTTTAACCAATTCCTTATCCACCTTTTGATATTCATATTGATCCCCATCTTCTCCAATTTAACTAATAATTCCCCATGTGGCACGGTATCAAATGCCTTACTGAAATCTAGGTAAATTAGATCCACTGCATTTCCTTTATCTAAAAAATCTGTTACTTTTTCAAAAAAGGAGATTAGGTTGGTTTGGCACGATCTACCTTTTGTAAAACCATGTTGTATTTTGTCCCATTTACCATTGACTTCAATGTCCTTAACTAATTTCTCCTTCAAAATTTTTTCCAGGACTTTGCATACTACAGATGTCAAACTAACTGGCCTGTAGTTACCCGGATCACTTTTTTTTCCTTTCTTAAAAATAGGAACTATATTAGCAATTCTCCAATCATTCGGTACTACTCCTGAGTTTAGAGATTCATTAAAAATTCTTGCTAATGGGCTTGCAAGATTTAGTCCCATTAAGCTATTTCAGTTTCGCTTCTACCTCAGATATGGTAATATCTACCTCCATATCCTCATTCCCATTTGTCATGCTAACAGGACTGAGGAATAACAGGAGTGAGGAATTAACTCGCTTTGCAGCCTCTTCCCGAAGTCCTCCCCTCTGACTGCCGGTGCCCAGGGACAGCGCTTTACCTCCCATCTGTGGCTGTCCAAGCAAAGTTCATTAACTTTCCCAACCCCATGGTGCAAAGTATTTGACCCCTGCTACAGGGTGATAGATGGAGGCTGAGTGACTTGTCCCAAGGTCACAGGCAAGAGGCAGTGTCAGGAGTGGAACCCAGGCATCTTGACTCCTTCCAATTCTTTCCTGCAGCTGAGGGCCAGCCTGTCCTGGCAGCTCAGAGATCCCCTGCCCAAGTCCTCAGTCTCTTCCCAAGATGCCTTACCACGTAATCTTTCTGCTCCGGTGATTGGCTGAGCAGAAAGAATTCACTTCTAGAGCAGAGGATTTCAGGGCCCAGAGGAGAATTTTTTTGGGGCCCTTCAATCTAGAGTAAGAAGCAGTAGGCCAGAAGTGTTTCTCTTCCAGCCAAGAGACGTTTTGTGGTCTGGGACCTCCTGGGGGAATAAACCACACTGTATTTAGAGGCCTTTGATCAGTCTCAAATTGAAGACAACCTAACTCATAAATGTAAACTAGAAAACCCCCAATATCTGGGTGGCCTGGGAACTGGTTCAAAGCATTGGGTGGCTAATGGGATGGGGCTCTATAGACAGAAGGGCTTAGATTGAGCCCTGTGCAGCTATTGCTGATCGCCTTTTGCTTCACAGAATGGGTTCCAAATCCCCAGGAAACAACACCCAGCCCCCAGCCT
Organism: Dermochelys coriacea; assembly: GCF_009764565.3. Taxonomy (NCBI): domain Eukaryota; kingdom Metazoa; phylum Chordata; order Testudines; family Dermochelyidae; genus Dermochelys; species Dermochelys coriacea. The sequence continues at coordinate 24,090,628 of NC_050082.1, forward strand.
TCTTCAGCAAACTGACAGAGAGCAACTCCGCCATGGTGAAATCCAAGAAGCAGGAGATCATCAAAAAGCTCGGCACGACCAACAGGAGCGAAACGGAGTACAGTAAGGCTTCCAGGCTGGGGCTTTCATGCAGCTGCCGCCAGAGGGGGCAGGGTGGGATGAAGGCGCCTTGCAAAAACAAAGAAGAGAGAGGGAATTCCAGAGTAGCCCTCTTTCTGACATGGCTGCTGTTGTGATTTAAAGGCACAGGAGCCCACCTCCCAAACTTGAGCAGTCTGAAGCCGTTTTCTTCTGCAGCTTTGGGGATGAGAATTTGCTGCCCCATGCTCTTAGCCCATCCATGCAGTGACATATTGTTAAATACAGATGCGTAAGCACATCCTGTGCCTCTCCTGCATACAAGTACTATGCCTGTGGGTGGCCGGGCATGTTGGGAAACGTCTTAGTTCAGTGTCTTCCCACTGCACACATCCGTCAGAGAGGAATGGGGCAGGGAGATCTGCTGATGGGGAAAAGAGATAGAAAGGCAGGTGACTTGGGGACCTTAAGGATGGGTCATGGCCCTGTATTGCGATGGCCATTTAGGTCAAATATACCCCTCCACCACTGCAAGCTGCATTGGTCATGCTGGAAGCTGGCAGCTAGGCCAGGATCTGTGAGACTGATCTACCCCGAAGGTGCCTCTTAGAAGCCTGTCCTTTTTCTGGGGCTATTGGTCCAGCACCATTCACCAGCACTGAACGACCTCAATAGGAACTAACTAACAAGTGGAGAATAGAGGAGTCTTAAGAGCTATTGACGTTTTTAATGACTGCCCAGCCAGCCTGAATTCTGCCTCCTGAAGATGCATCTCTCAGACCCGACATCAATATTGGTACAGCTCTGAAAAACCATCCAGCCTGACTCGTATTCGAAATTCATCCCATTCCTTCATTAGCCGCTAATAGAGTAGATAAGATCATAATTTAATTTAGCTCAGCATTATACAGTCAACACTAATTCAATTTGAATCCATCTTATAACAGCTGTATTGCATAAGAAGGACCGAGCTGTCTCATCCTGTATATGCTGTTACCATGATCCAACCATATTGTTATGTCCCTTGAGGGACGCATGGTTGAACCAAGTGACCTCCCACTCATTTCCTTATCAGGGGAAAATATACAGAAATAGGAAACGTTTTGTGTTAGAGAACTGCTGTTATTCTAAGAAAAGCGATACCCAAGTCAAATAGCTCAGCTCAGAGGGAAAATATTGACTTAGTATTTCCCCCTTGCTAAATGCATGAACAAAAACTCTTCTCTGAGGATGGGGGATTGAACCTTTGGAAACACCCCGAGAAAGCTCTGGGTTTTGTACCCCAGCTTAACCTCCCAGAGGGCAGGATCTCGGGGTAGAGGGAGACGGGATTGCACTTGTGGACATCAACATGACTCTCTGGGGCACTGCTGCATTAATGCCAGTAGGGTTAGACCTGTACCCATGATTCTCTGTTGCCATCTCTGGTCCACTTGATGAGAGCAGTATTCTCCCATGCATCCAACTTCCCAAACCGCCACTCCTTGCCTATCAGGCCACCTGGAAGGGCTTTACAGATCACTGATGATCCATGGGTCATACTTGGAGAACCTCTGATGTTGATTGGAATGGCCAGGGCTTGCGTGTCTGGGGGTAGCATTGCTTTAAAAACAGAGATACTTTTTAGTCCCAAACCATCATTCCTTGCTCCACCCCACCCACACTTCGAACTTGGCCTGGGATTTTGTCAGTGTGGGTAATGTAGGTGCCAGGCCTCCAACTGCATGTCCCATGATCCTCTGGGGTTGGGGAAGTGTTAGGAAGGAAAAGCTCCCTTAGGAATAACTGTTGTGCACTGCAGTTCTTACTGAGGGACTTTTGTTTTCCTCCAGATGTTGGACAGCCTGGGACAGAGATTTTCAACATGCCAGCAATTACTGGAGCAGGTAACAGTCCCAATATATCTTTATCGTATGTCATTCTCTGCCACACGCCACACAGAATTCACAGCCTGAGAAGAGGAGTTCAGCAGGTTCCGGTGTCGTTTATTGCAATATGATACAGTATATTCCTGGTGGGAAAGGTGGGAGGCTGGGAGAATATGTGCGTACAGCCCTTCCCTGCTTTGGAAACTGCTCTGTTGGGCTGCAGGCTACAGGCCTAGCCCTTTCAAAGCCTCCAGGTTGTCAGAATTTGAGAAGACACAAAAACTTACAGCCTGGAGGCCTTTGGCCTGGGATCTGTTGGGTTGGGAGGAGACCATGTAACGCCAGCAGGCAGGACGCTGTAGGGAAACAGTATCTTTAAATGGACTCTTATTGGCAGAGGGCCGGTGACATAAGGTACAGACTCTGCTTCCGTGAAGAGGTATGAGCTGGCAAACGGGAAGGTTGGAGCTAGAATCAGAGGGAGAGGGAAAGGGAACAGTATGCTTTAGCTCAACTACACGTGATGGGCTGGATGCAAGGATCAGTGGGTGAAGTTCTCTGGCGCATGCTAGGCGGGAGGTCAGACTAGATGATCATGCCGGTCCCATCAGCATTGGCAGCAGAATTCGGGTCCTTAAACGGTGCTACAATCTCAGCCCAAAACTCAGGAGAGGCTGCCCACCGTTCCCAGCAGACTTCTTGTTTCATTTTCCCAGACGTGTGTCTTGCTGAAAGCAGAAAGTCCCCATGTGTCTTAAGCCGTTTGGTGTCTGGTTGGGCAGCGTGGTGCCCGTGGCTTTATCCAGGGGACACTACATCAGGCACACTGACTTGTTAATACTTGCTGAAGGTACACATGCCAGACAAAGCAATGACCATCTGAGCCCAGAGGGTGTGGGGGAGAGAGAGAGAGAAGGCGGGCTCAGATGTTGGTTCCTATACAGACAGAAAAACATTACTCTGAAACTAAGGGCCTTCAGGCTTAAGCCTAGATCAGTAACAGTATCAGCTGTATACATTGTGCTAAGTTAATACTTGGGTTAGCCCTGGCATTGTGCAAGGCGCTGTACGCTCCACAAAAATAAAGACCGTCCCTGCCCTGAAGAGCTTCCTGTCTAAACGACAGGGACAGTGCAGTGCCCAAAGAACTCCAAGACTGAGACCTGATGGGGAAAGAGGAATGGCTGCGGATAGCCTTAAATGAAGGGAGGACGGCAACTTGGCGGAGCGGGACCAGAAGGTCATGCCACACACTGTGGGGGCATTGTGGTTCTGCAGAGCAAAGCACATGGTTCCGCCGTTGAGAGCTGAGCCTGCCTGGGGGATGAGGAGTGAGTGGGGCTGGGCAGGTTCAGAGGAGGACAACAGGGCATCCACCCAGGTGGGCCAGCAGAAATGTCCCTGTGGGATGCTGTCGTGGGAACAGAGGTCCCACCTTGTTACTGAGAGGGGACAGCCGTGGCTTTTCAGAGGCAGTAGTCACCTTTGACCTCCAGGAGCTCTATTTCGGAGAAGAGTGGAGGAATTGCCGCAGGCCCAGAGCCTTAAAGTTCTACCTGCCTCACGGGCGTTTGCCGTTGAGTGACAGTGAGCTCCTGTGCGAAAAAGACCTTTGCTCCCTTCCTGCAGAACGGTGGTTCTGGAAGTGGAGGGACCATACTTCCATACGGGAGCCCTCTCACCAGAGCACTGCGGGGCTCCAAAGAGCTGAGTCCATGACTCCTGGCTCTGCATGTCTCTCTCTCTCCAAGCTCTTCAGCATTAAAGGAGACATTCAGGCTACTCCTCCCTACTCCAGCACCACACGAGAAGTCAAGGCCTCCGGTGCCAGTGTCCCTGTTACACTCCATAGCAACAGGGGAGCCCAGCAGTCCCAGACTGTGAGGCCTCTTCCCTCCCCACTGAGAGCGCAGCCTGCTCCAAGGGGTTCCCAGAATCCTCCCCCTGCAGCTGAGGGGAATCCGCTTCTCAAATGATGGCCTATCTTTCCTCAGGCCGCCCCTGGGGGCGCAGGCTCGGGTTTCATTTGCCGCCCCTGGGCTGCTTCTGTAACAGGCTTGCTCTTCCCAGCTCAGATGTTTCAGAGTAGCAGCTGTGTTAGTCTGTATGGGCAAAAAGAGAAGGAGGACTTGTGGCACCTTAGAGACTAACAAATTTATTTGAGCATAAGCTTTGGTGAGCTTATGCTCAAATAATTTTGTTAGTCTCTAAGGTGCCACAAGTCCTCCTTTTCTTTTTCCAGCTCAGATGTGTGTCTTTTCAGACGTCAGTGGCTACTGAGCAGGGCTGCTCCCCGCCTTTCCTCTCCAGAGGCTCCTATTTTCCACGCAGTGTATAAATAACCTGTGAAAAGCACTGCCGGATATTATCGAAGCCTCGTGGAGAGCGTTCCCAAAAGGGATTAGGCATTGATAGGGCCAAGAATAGCACTGGAATAGGACAGTGAGCAGCAGTCAGGGCTCCTGGGTTCTCGCCCCAGCTCTGCCACTGGCTTGCTGGTTTTCCTTGACAAGTCACTTCACCTCGCAAGGCCTCCCTTTCCCCTTCTGTGCAATGGGTACTGCAGTGCCTGCTTCCCAAGGAAGTTGTGGGGGCTTCTTTCGTAGCTGGAGTGCACTCTGTGCCCCTCAGCTGAAGTGCACTATGTACATATGCATCACTATATAGCACGCTTCATGAGTGAGACAGACCGAGCTAGCGGATCGTATTCATTTGCTTTCTGTATTAAACCAAAACCTATGGCCCTCCTAGCTGAGTCCCCACTCTAAGAACGTGGACTTCAGTGGTGTTACACCAGGACTGGTCTTTTTGTAGAATGCTTAAACTTCCCAGGGACCTGCACTGTCCCCAGACCCCGCCGTTTGGTCGAAAGGCAGGCCTCAGCCATGGATCCTCCCCGCATCCCGCTCTATGTGGGGAGCTAGACCCATGCCCACTGTGCGTCCCCACCCTATTTTGTTTGATCCAAGAGTTCCATAACCCCAAGTTTCTGTGGTATCTGCAAGGCAGAGGCTGCTGGCAATGGGGTTCTTTGCCTTAAAGCTTCCCAGTAAGAGTTAGTATTGGGGAAGGGAGACGGTGACCAAAGAGCCAGGTTTTGACCCTGCACAGTGGTTAAGCTGACTCATGCAGGCAGCCGAGCCAGGTGGATCCCTTTAGCTGCGAACTAGGAGCATTGGAGGCGGGGGGTGTTGTGTGTCCTTGTCTGTGTCAGCAGGAGCTTGGGTGAGAGACTGGAAGTGTTGCAGGGAAAAGCCTGTAGCTAAGGGTTGTTCTGCTGGGCTGAGCGAAGGAGAAAGGCAAACCCTCGGGAATGTAGGTGGGTTTGGGACACTAGCCCAAAGCGTGTGTGCTGGGAGCTGGTCAGTGATGCTGCCCATTCGCAGGGGGAGGAATGAACGTGTGTGCGCTCCGCTGCATAAGATACGAGGAGGGGGCAGCATAGCAGCAGCCTTCCCACTGAGAGAGGAGAATTGCTCTGAGGATGGGGAGAGGGGGCTGCAGGCACCAAAGTGACCATTAAGGAAACATGGCATTTTATTTTCTTGCCTGTATTTTGACTCTCTTAAGTTTTGCCCTTGCTCGTTTCCTGTAACCGGCGCATTGGGAATGACGGTCCCATGGCTGAGCGAGTGCCCTACGGTCCCTGTGCGGCGCTGCACCATAACTGCATGGCTTCTGATGACTCACAAGCACTCAAACACATCACTGCGTTTCTGCATCCTGTTTCCTAATGACATTTGACCTGTAGATGTGGGTGTCTGGGCCCCGGTGGAATCCGAACTACAGATGGTGCAGGGAGCTGGGAAGGAATTAAACAGCATGGGGAAGGATTCTCTCCTCTTGACCTCCCGCCCCACTGGACCCAGTAGAGAACAACCTCACAGGAGAGCTAGGACAAGTTCCCCAGCAGGTCATTGCTGGGCCGGGTGCCCACGAGGCATTGCCAGCCACAGGGTCCATTCCTGTCACTCCATTGTCACTCCTCAGCTATTGAGGCATTGGGGTCTCCATTTAAATTTTTTTTTTAAATCACTCCCACCCCCCAGACTCTTTCTCACTCAGCAAGTAGTTTTCTAACTCCCCACCCCCCCCCCCAGCTCCTGCCAAGCCCTGGGGCGGGGCGGGGGGACGGAGTGCACTGCAGAGCTTAAAACAATATGACAAATTTTGTTGCTTTGCAAGAATGTGCTGACTGTTTGTTTCTTCCCTTCTCCCTTGTCTCCTTTCTCCCCCCCCATCTTTCTTCTTATTTGGTTCCCCCCCAACCCATCTCCCATCCCTCACCTCTCCTTCCCCTTTCCGTATCTCCCAGGGCTAATCAGTTGTAGAAGCCAGTCGGTTCAAGAAAATTCCAGTACCAACATGGGGTTGGAGGCAATAATTAGGAAGGCCCTAATGGGTAAATATGACGAGCAGTGGGAAGAGCGCTCGCCTCTCAGTGCCAATGCCAATGCTTTTAACTCTCTGAATGCCAGTGCAAGCGTGCCCGCTGCTATGCCCATAACCGCTGCTGACGGACGGAATGACGACATGCGCTCCTTGCCAGGTCTGCAGCCCTTTCCACCTTCGCCGTTTCTCAGTGTTGTTCATTCTTTTTTTATATCCTCTTTGTTTTGTGTTTTCCCTTCGAGCTTTGTGAATTCGCTGATTAATCCTGGAATCTTTTATGTTCGTGTCGGAGCCTGAAAGGGGCTGTTGCTTTTTCTCTAAAACACTGACCGGGCTCTTTTCCTTGTTTAATCGCCTTTTCTTCTTATGTTGTCAAGGTTTATTTAAAAAAAAGACATGCAACAGAAAGATACTGCAGAGAAATATGGATTTCAAACAAATCCCAAGCCCGAGCGAGGATCCTGATTCAACAAGGCCTTTAAGCCTCCCTGCTGAGCCAAACATTTAGATTTGCGTAAGGCTCCGTCTGCTTCAGTTAAAGCACTTTAACACAAGAAATCAAGTTCTTGAGTGCTGTGCTGAATCAGGGCCTGAGATCATATAGCCCCAAAAGAGATACTCACCCAGTGAGAAATCCATGCTCCTCTCAGTAGAAATGTGCCCCTGAATAGAAATGGTCCTTTAAAACACACACACCCCAGTGTGGGGATCAGGGAAGGGACATTTGGGGCACTGGAGGTAGAGAAGCACAAAGTTTTCCATTCCCCTCCAGCCCAGGTGTCCCTTGCTCTGGCTGTGTGATATCCACAGTACCAGGGGAAATGACCTAATTCAGATGATAACAGGGCTCGTGGTTAACCTCCCATCTGGGGCTCCCCATGTACCTGCCAGGGGGAGTCTTCACTTGCCCTCGGCAGGGTTGATGGTTAACCACGGTTGTAGATTGGCTCCAAGCTTTTCTTTAGCTGTCAGTGTTGCCTGCTCACCGTTCAGCCGCTGCAAAGGCCTGGCACTGTATCTATCGCTCTGCTCTGGAAGACAGCCTGGCTCGCTGGTGGAGCAGTGGGAATGGCAGCCCCCTAAAACAGCCGGGGCTGGGGAGAGATGCTGTGTCGGGACAGCAGAGGGAGGCATTTGGAATGGGAGGGAAGCCTCAAGGCAACTGAGAATGGTGGGATAAGGCAGAACCCTCGGAAAACCGGGGAGGGGAGCATCCCTGCTGAGGCCAGAAGATATAGACCCACTGCTCCTCCCGCCCCATGCCACGAATTGGGTCGTGAGAACACTGCTTGCAAGCCTGTGCAGCAGGTCAAATGCAAGGAATTACCTCTGACTTCAGGGTTGGGCCATTGTACAGCTCCAGGGACAGCCATTCCCACGAATCTCTGCAATGCCGCTAGGACACGCGGAGGTGGGTAGAATCAGAAATATGGGCAGGGGGTGGGGAGTCCGTCATTCCCCCAAATACCAATTGATTTGCCATCCACATGGGTTAACATGGCTCCAGTTACAGAAGCATTGAGTTACGTCTCGTCCTGGCTAGGACAGGACATGGCTGGGTTGGAGAACAGGGAGCTCTGCTTCTTATCCTGGGAATTCACCAGAATGGAGCCCTTCAGGCAGGGCCACACAGAGGTCTTGAGGGCCTGGGGCAAAATCTGAAAGTGAGGCCCCTACCCTTCCAAAACCATTACCATGGAGACAAATGGGACTCAGGGATGTGGGGGGTTGGAGAGAGAGCCCACCCCACACTCACCCCACAGCAGCGACTCCCATCTTACAGGGCTAGGCCTCCTCCCTGCTCTGGGCATTGCAGCCCGGTGCGTGGGGTCACAGCACCATTCAGGTTTGGCCTGACTGTCCCTCTATCAGGACAGGGAGTGAGTGGTGTTGTAACCCCAGGCCATATGCACTCAAATTCCATGGGCATGGAGGCCATCTCAAGTGGATGGGCAGAGCAAACTGCCCACTTTGTGCTCCCGGGCGGCCCTGCATCCAGGCTGTCTGTAGAGAGGGAGGAGGGGCATGTGGGTTCCTGTTCCTTCTCACACACAGTCCCTGTCCTGCTGAGTCACTCAAGGCCCCTGTCACTGGGTTTTAGGAGTTCAATGAGGCACTCCCCAGTCCCTTGCAAAAAAACAGCCAGGCAGGGCCAGCAGACAAACGCCCTTCATCAGCCCACTCTCTCCTTGTGCCAGACCCTTCAGTGCGTCCAAGTGCGCAGCCCCCATGCCGGACACAAGCTGCTGCAGCTTGCTTCGTGGTAGCAGGTGAGTTCAACAAGGAGCTGACAAGGCTGTGGTGGCGTGGGGGGTAAATCAGGGAAGTATTTGGCCCTTTGAGCCTTTCCGTTGCAGCTGCAGTAGCTTCTTCGTTCCAGCAGAGGGCCTTGAAGTCCTTGGGCATTTTAGCGAACGGTCAATAGGGGGTTGCTGGTAGAACGCCCTGAATACAGGTGCACTCTTGTAGCGTGGGAAACCTGCCCGTTTCTGGCTGGGAAATGCCAAGAACTCTGTTCTGTACCATTCCCCGCTCAGACGTCTGCTGTGAAGGTTCGCGGATGCTAAGCTTCCTATACCTCTAGTGGTACTTAAAGGTAGCACGTGCAGTTCTGAACATGCAAGAGACCTAGATCAAGCTCCTAGTGATATTGGGGACTCATCCAGAGACAACTTAAAGGGGCCAGATCTTGAGGAGGTGCTGAGCACCCCCCCCCTTCAAAAATCAGGCTTCTTTAAGGCATCTCCAGTTAGGCACCCAAAACCATGAGCTGCTTTTGCTGCCTTGGCCATGTAGCATGTGTCTCCAGCGATCAGTTTGACAAGCAAGGTGCTTCTCTTTGCAGGAGGAGGAGGGAAGCCAAAGATTGCTGCCAGACCCAACGGCCGCAAGGCCAAGTCTCCAGCACCGGGCCTGTCCTCTGGAGAGAGACCACCGTCGGTTTCTTCCGTTCATTCAGAGGGGGACTGTAACAGGAGGACACCGCTAACCAGTCGGGTCTGGGAGGACAGGCCTTCGTCCGCAGGTATCACAGCGCTGCCCCCTGCGGGCTTTGGCTCTGCACTCTGCCAGATGTGGGAGGGTGAGATTTCCTCCCCAGACAGACAGCCGGGTCAGCATCAGCTGACTCGTCCCGTTAGGGAAGTTACTTCTTCTTATACCTGGGGACACCCCGCGGGAGTGAGCTATGCCAGTTCATCTCGCTCCTGATGCACAGGACCTGCTGCTCTTCCATTCCTGGGCCTCTCTTCCCTGCTAGTTGTGCTGAATTTCAAGGGGGCTCTCTGACACTGACTGGGGGGGTGCTGGTGAGTGAATTCCCTGCCCTGGGCTGCCTCTTGGACCATGTTGAGTTTCTCCTTTCCTTCTGCACTGATTCAGGTTCCACGCCATTTCCATACAACCCACTGACAATGAGGCTTCCAACTGGCGTGGTGACAGCCCCGCCGCCAGCGTCCATTCCACAAGGGAACTCCACCAGCCAGCACCACGCTTGGGAGGAGGAGCCCAAGCCCCTGCTCTGCTCCCAGTACGAAACGCTGTCAGACAGTGAATGAACGAAAGAAAGGGAGGGAGAAGAGTGGACACGCGTGGGTAGCAAGCTGGCCAAGGTGGACTCCGACCATATCAGTCCATGGCGCTGTCAGCAAAGAAACTGGAGCAGCGCTTTTCCAATCGGTCGATTTCTCACATCAGGAAATTTCTGAACCTTCTTCAGTCTAAAGCCTTAAGACAGCCGGATGGAACCCAGCCTAGTTCTCTTTCCAGCACTGGTGTCCCCACACAGCAGCTGAGAGCTTGAGATATAGTCTGTGAACAGCTGATGGGAGGGGGGAGGAAGCTCCAAAGGATGCAGTCGCTCACTGAATCCCAGTTGTTTACTCAGGGGAGACCAGCTGGTGCTCCAGTTCTACTCCTTAGATTCGGTGAGAACGAGGAAACCCATGTTGGGAGGAGAGTGAGCATGCTTGGGTGCATGTGCATATACTATATGTGTGTGCGTGTGCCTATGCACACATATAGCATGTATTCTCTGCCTGCACACCCGTGTTGCCTGCTATTGAGTACTTGAAATAGGATTAGACTGCCCTTCCCCAGCCTCCAGGTTGTTCCGTGCATTTATCAGCCCATGGGCTGCGCCACTGATTTATAAAATCAAACGGGCCCCATGTTGTTTCTCTTGGGCTGCTTGGGATGTTCTTTTTCTTACAGGCATCCCCCTGCATGGGATTAACTTCCCCAGCAGAGCCTCGACAGAGCAGGCCCTGGAAAAGCTTAAACAAATAAAAATACAGGGTGGGGGGAGGAAAACTAAGGATCCTTTTTTTTTTTTTTTTTTTTTAAAAGTCCTTCTGAAAAGAAATCCTTAGTTACCTTGTAATCAGAAGAAGTTCCCCATCTTGTGGTGCATTAATCTGCAGATGAAGGGACTCTGTTGCTCTAAGTGCATTGTTTTCCGGACTGGTGAGAAAAAGCAATTGTAAATGATGTATTGGTCTACAGGGTATATTTTTGATACCTTCAGTGAATTATGTCAAGATGTTTGACGTGAGGAAGGACTTAAAACAGTATTACGTGCTGCTTTCAGTCTCGGCTCCTGGAAAAGAGGTTCTGTTGTTGCGTGCAAGGTTTGACGAGTTTGTCCATGTATGGAAATGTAAAAGAGGTCTCGTTGATCCATCACAGTTGTCTGTACGTCAGTAGAAGTATTAACTTAGTTTAAAAAAAAAAAATGTTGCCCACAACTGCAGGGCCTCTCATTCTTACATGTACTGCTTTTAAGCCAGAGGGATTTTCTTCTCCTTACAGAGGGTACTCTCTGGTAAAGAGATCTTAAGGGAGCCTTTCGAAGACCTTGTCAATAGTTTTGTTTTGCAGTGGGAGGGGATTCGTGAAAAACTTAAAACGTTTGTATGTATTTTTTCTGATGCACATGAACGCTCTGCTTTATATTATTTTTCATTCCATGATGTTGGATCATATCTGCAGTTACACAGTTCAAGAACAAAATATTAGACTTTTGTTTTTCCTTCACTTCTGCTTTCTCACTCTGGGGATTTGCGGTGTGGGGGGGAGATGATGTATTAAATGCTTTGCATTCTGCACGCTAGAGGAAAGAAGACCAGGACATAGACTTTCTGCCTCTCCCATTGCCTGTTGGAACAGACAGCTGCTGTGTTACAGAATCTCTCTGATCTGCTAGGAGTATATCGAAGAAAAAGGTTCACATTGTCACACTATCAATGGTTATTTTTTTTCAACACCGTCCCAAGGGTGATTCTAATTTCAAAGCAACAGAAAGATCGTATGTGGTGGTTGGTTGGGGTGTTTTTACAATGTGCAGGTTTTTAACGTTGACAGACGTTTGTGTCTTTTCTGTTGCATTTTTTTGTTTGTTTTTTTAAACGCACAAAATATTTGGAAGTGTGTTTGTTCCCCAGGTGTTGCTGCTGGTGTGGCATAGTTCAGAAACAAAAAGTTGGCAGCTGATGTTTTGGATATAATATTTTACAAAGAAGCCATAGGTTCTTCTGGGTGAAGTTTAAATTCACCCCATCTTTCCCCTTAATAGCCCCTTTAAAAAAATTACACTGTCAGAATAGCTTAGCACTGTAGTAATAGTGAGGTCAGCTGCAGTGTCTTGCCAAAAATGTTTGCCATTTTTTAATGAGACACAAACACACTTTTCACCAAAACATTTGCCAGAAATCCAGCCCGTTTTTGACTGGCGCAGGAAAAGAAAAAAATGTGATTTGTCACAAAAACCTTCCCAGTTTTCAGCTAGCTCTAGAGATTTAGACCTTTTACTGTAGCTTTTTCCTGTTTCCTTAAGGGATCCAAGCTTTGTCAGCCATGGTGAGACTAGACCTCAGTGGTACCTAGCAATAAGTGACAGCAAGAGGAAATAAACGCAAATAGCCTGTGCTAATGGACAGAGAAAGCTGGTCTCAGACGTCTGAGGGGTTGCCGTCCGGTCTTTGCTTAGCAGGATAGGTGCATCGATCCAAGCAGGGCGAGCTGGATGTGTGTGTGTTTCCCACGCCTCGTGGGGAATCTGGCTGTGCAGTGCAGAGGAAGTGGCGTTCTGTATGAAAAATAGAGCTGAGCTGGGAGGAGGGGCTGGGATTCTCTTACTGAATGGGCTGGTCCCTGAAGGCGGCCGTCATAATGTGTCAGATAAGTGAGACATTTGAGAATTTAGGCTGGAAGTTTCATGGGGGGGCTTAAGAGAGTTAGGCACCCATCTATCATTGACCTTCAGTGGAAGCTTGGGAATCTTAACCCCTTTAAGCCCCTTTGCAAATGCCAGCCCAACTGGCTTGGGTTTTGCTGACAGAGCCCCTCCTCTCCGCCCCATGCCAGATGTGCTGATGTAGCGCAAATGATAACAACAACCAACCAGCTAGAACGGTTCCACTTCCTTCCTTCCTGTCCCACCGCCCCATTCATGCTCTCATGACTCTCCAAGTCAAAGTGAAAACCCTTGGACATCAAAATGGACAGTTTGGGTTCCTCCCTTGGGCATCCCCCACTGACAGGAAGAAAAGGAAATGTCTGCAAAGTGCAGGGTTCAAATATAACCTGGCAAAGAGCCATACAAACGTGCGCTGCCATCTGATGATGCCTGTTATACTTGGCAGCCCGGGCTGGGTGAATGTCGCTGTTTTGTAGAAAGTCCTGTTACATCAGAGGAGGGAATATCTAATGGGGAGGGGGGGAGCCTTGGAAATCCTTCCTTTCGATGTCCCGGACAGCTGCAGCTGTTTGTCTCTGCCGCCTCTCAGCTGCCCCATTGCTTACTTGATACCCAAGGGAGGGTTTCAGGCAGAGGAGCAGGGGAGGGTCTCCTTGTTCAGCGTTGGCCATTGTTTCCTTCTGGATGTTTGCACCATAGAGGGTTTTAGCCCCAGAAGTCAAATACCTTGGGAGCAGAGTGAGTCTTTCAAAGCCTTAATTGAGTGGTAAGTCTTGAGTTGTTGGTTGCTTTTGTTCCCGGCACTTACTGCATGTCAAGTGATGAGTGCAACTGCAGCTTCACCACCTGGTACGTCCCCCGTCGAAGCACGGAGCTCACTGCGTTTAACAAGGACAGGCCTGGGATTACTGAAAAAGAGAGAACCTCCAAAACCACTTGGCAAAAGTCCTTTGTTAAATCCAAATCTCTTTAAATATTGCTGAGATTCTTAGTCAGTTTGGTTCTGTGCAGTAGTGCTCATCTTATATGGCTAGATAGTCACCATCCTGTGGCTTCTGTGGTACCTTGCCTTTGCTAAGGGGGCAGGGAAATAGGGACCTGTTCTTTAGGCACATGCACTGTCTGGAAGGGTGACAGCCAGATGCCCAAGGTGAGCTACCAGGAATGGTGGGTGGGTCTGTAGCCGCCAAGAGGTTCAAGCCACTTCTTCTTGGGCTTAAGAGATTTCCTGTTCTGCAGCTAGAGAATTTTTATCTCCCCAGAGCTATTTGCAGAAGGAACAGCCCCGTGCCAGTTCCCCCGCTCTGCCCTGCAAGGGGTCCCCAAGTCTGACCTGCAGGGACCAGCTCTAGGGAGCAAGGTTGGTCCATTTGGTCGTGAGTCTGCCCGCAGCTGCCAGGCAGGGCATGGCTCCTCCAGTCTGGGGTGAGGACAGAGATCCACCGACTCGTTCCACGCAGGTGGTTGCAATCAAGACCTTCAAGCAGTAAGCTGTCAGGCATTGCTGCTTGCCACATGGAGCAGTTGAGACAGCTCGTTTTTCAACAATGACTAACGACTGTGCTGGGACTCGCCCAGGCTCCTCTTCACAGGGTCAAATGCTCAAAGAAAACCTTGTTAGTAAGATATTGTTTCGTTCCTCTGTGTACAGTACCAGGAAAAATCAAACCTCAATGCACCCACGGATCCCCACCCTGCTTCTGAATGCAGACAGGCAGTGCCCAGAGCTCACCGGTGGCCTTGGCTCGGATTGTTACTGGGAGGTGGCAGCAGGGTCTTTAAAAGCTCCCGATCTCAGCTTTGCAGCTTTCCGGTTGGGCTAGAGTCTGAATTGTTCTTGCTCCTCCTTTGTCTAGACGTCTGCATGGCAGGTGTTGAATGATTTTCATTTTAAAAAAATGTCCCCCCAAAACCACACACCCTCTGTCATTGCAGTCCAACCCGACTGTGCAGATACATCCACAGTGTGTGCCCCTGGAAAACAGCAAGGGCAAACCCAAAAGCATGTAGTGTTGCCAGAAATAACCACAAAACCTCCAATAGCCACATATGCCTAGAACATCTCTGGGCGCTCTTTATGTGACAGATCCAGCATCACTGAGTCTAATGACAGCACCAAACCAAGCTGAAAATGGGGTGGGTTGGTAAACATACGCAAGCTTGAAGTAGTCACAGTTCATGGCATCCTAGGCCAAGATCCGCAAAGGTATTTAGTCATTGATTTCAATGGGAGTTAGGAGCCTCCATACTTTTGAGGATATGGGTCATAGGTGTTAGCTGTACTTTAAAGGGATGTTTTCTTTTAGTAAGTGAGAAATCGTGTTCCTATTGAAATTAGTGGCAAAACTTCCACTGACTTCCCTGGGGGCAGGATCACGTCCTGTACCATATGCATGATATTTGGCCTATGTGGGACCAAAGAAACTCGGTGAGTAGGGTTAGACCTAAACTAGGATTTATCTAGCGTGGGCTGTTTTTCTTTTTCTGGTTGATATCAGTGACTGGAGTGGAGCTGCCACCATGGAGTGCGAAATGCATTTGATTGTAGCTCAAACTCTTCTCCTGGTGTAAATTCATTCAGGTCCAATCAGTGACTCTTACATCAATGTTGTCAACTTTGTCAAGAAAGAATGGAGGGTAGGCGCTCTCGCTCAGCGATCCGGAATAGAAATAGGTGACCCAGGATGTTGTGAGGGTGTATTCTGTATTACTGAGGACTGGTGTTTTTCTTATAGTTACATACAGTACATGGTATTTCAGTGTTACAGTGCTGGGTATGATCCAGTCTTTTGCACAAGCTGCTGGAACAAGCAGCTATTGCACTTAGAGACACTAAGATTTCAAAACTGTAACCCCACCCCAACCCTTCGCTCGGTGTTTGGTTTTCAAGAGACTGATCCTTTTAAGAGACTTCCCCCAAAGTCATTGGCTTCCCCAGAGCGGCGTTGGGGCAATGGTATTAGTTGGACAGAGGGTTGTTTTTACTCACTGGTAGTATGCTGAGGTGTGTGGCCAGAAACCTGTTGCTTTAGGTTTCCGGGATGCAGTGGTAAGGACAGATGTTGTAAATACGCTGGTCACTTCTGATGTTCATCTAACAGGTTCTTCTTGCTGTTTGAGTACAAGGGAGTGGAGTCTTCTCCAGTGTTTGTGACTACGGCCACATGTACATTCCACACAGGGATGCGGGAATGGCAGTCCCTTCAAAACGAGGTACTTCCTTGTGCCCAGATACTGTAAATTCTGTGTGTGTGTGTGTGTACACTCCTAGACTGTGTGTGTATACATAGATCTCCATATGCATGTGTGTGTAGGCGTGCACACACACATGCTTTATATGTGCCTGAATTGATTTATTGGCATATATCCATGGATGTACTAAACATACAAGCTGGATTTTGGTAAATCAGGTTCGCCACAATTCAGCCAAATTCAGACTCCATTGACTGCAACTTCCATATAAGGTGAGCACCATCTGTGTTAGCTGAAAGGAAAGACTCTTTCATACAAAACTGTCCGCATAATCTGTCAGATTTTGGTGACCTATGTCTTTGTGCTACCTGCTATGATTTGTATTGATCGTGCAATCAAAAATGGAGGTTATATTAAGCTATTTAAAACAAAAGGTTTGAAGTTAGTGTAACCAACTTTCTAATTTGTACAAACAAAAAGATAAAAGGACAATTTATTGTTTGAACTGTACAAGGGGGGAAAAAATCTATCTTTTGTACAACCAAATTGTGCATAGCTGTTTTGAAGTGAGTTGTATGATAGAACGGACTGTATATAGAACTGATGTGTTGTAAATATTTATGCGGCTTGCTATAAAGGGTTGGTTTTCTTCTACTGAAGGTGAAGTTTTTGTTCACTGTCATTTTGCTCAACATGCCCTCTGGCATTGTGGGTAGCAGTGTCTGAACACTGCCTTACTGTTTTAAATAAAAGAAGAAGAAAAAAAAGCTTATTGCCAAGAAAGCAGCGCTCTCCTCTGGTTCTTGGGTACGTCACCCCAGTGACAGCAAGATGGTCAGCTGACCTTTCCAGAGAGCACTATCCTCCAGAAGTTGCACCCGATGGTGACAACTGGGTAGAGTTTAAAGAGGAGTTCACTAAGAGTGCGTCTATACTGGGATTGCAGCGCAGGTAGACATATCTGCGCTAGCATGGCTAAAATAGTGTAGATGCAAGCTACAGGCTTCAGCGTGCGCTGTACAAGCATGCCAGGCTGCTCTCCTCTGCAATGCATAGCTACAGGGGACAGTGAAAGGCTCTGGCAGCGGGGAGGCAGCGGTGAAGAGCTCTGGCAGCAAGGAGCTGCTGGAGCCTTTCCCTACCGACGGAGCCTTTTCCTGCGGCAGGGGAAGATTCCAGCAGTGGGGAGGCTGCGGCACTGCTAAAATAGCAGAGTGTAGATGGCAGAGGTGCTGTTTGGGCCTGTATAGAGCTGTGTAGGAACATACCCACAGGATTCAGGCCTGGTGTCTTTACTTGCCTAAGCCAATGCACGTCTACGCTGCAGTTATACCCAGGCTGGGGGCCATGCACTGTGTGTCCTCTACGCACTGCCATAAGCCCGTGCGGTGGGATGTGCCCTCTGAGCAGGTGAGTTGAAATCCTGCATTTACACGAAACATGCCAACACAGAACGTGCATTATCCCACAACACATATTGCTGCTTCCCCACAAGTAGCTCAGTGCACAGATAAGCACCGTGTAAGTACCTGGACAGTCACGCAGGGCAATGACACTAGCTGTAGAGAGAGGAGGATTGGGCATGGGGGGGGGGGATTCATTCTGCCTGCAGATGTCACTCCTGCAGAAGGCTTTGGGTGCTGCACCCATGCATTTAAGGGCACTGTTGTATCTTGCGAGTCCTGCTTGCATTCCTCATTGGCCCCCCATTTCTGTTCTTGGGAGCTCAAGTCTACATGCTGGTGTTGAAATCCTCACTTTAAAGACCCCCCGTTGATGCGAGCACAGGATTTGAAAACTGGGCTCCCTGCACATGGAATATGCCAGGCCAACAGCCCAAATGATCCTTTGTATTGGGTCCCATTGTATTGTCAAGCACTTGCTCCCTGCCTCTTGGAGCTCCAGCCTTGGGTGTCTGTGTGTTGGTCAGCTAGAGGTGATGGGTGAGTCGTTCTGAAATAGCTACAGTTGCCCAAAGATGCCAACAGGACAAGCTTTCCAGGTGGATCCTGATGGTCGAGGAGGAAAGAGGTTGGGGAACCCGTGTCCACCCCAACAGCTAATAATTGTCTCTGCGGTTGCATCTCTTAGAGAAACCCTCCAGGGTCTCTGCCCAGAATTAAATCTTCTGTAATAAACCCATCATAAAGCAGGTTGGCTGATTGGTGCCTGTTCCCAGTTTGTCCCACACGGTGGCAGTATCTGCCTAACCAAGCATCCTTTCTTCTGTAGCCTGAGGCGACTCCTGCCACTGGCCTTTTTCGTGAGTTTCTCCCTGGCAGTGGACAAGGTGCCCAAAGAGTTGCCCTCTCCTCCCCTGTCTGCTGTGGAGGCCTTAGCTTGCATGGGCCTTTCCTTAGGAAAGTCGAAAGAAAATCAACACCAAAGCCCCTTCGTTTCATGCCTCAGACTGAGTCGGGGTCAGAGAGGGGCCTGGGTGTTGCTGATTCCCATGATTGGAGGGTAAGCCTCATGCTATTTTGGGGGGGGGAGTTCTTAAAGCCCCAGCTGCTGGAGTCATGTGATGAAGGGAGACTCTCTGCTTTCCGTTTTAAAAGACGTGGAGGTTATAGGGGGAAAGGCTCGAATATGTGACGCCGGAAGGCAAATAAAAAAGACCCCGATCCTGAACGAGTTACTAGACACTCAGGATTTTTACCACTAGAGGCTGGAAATACCTGGTTCTTTCCAGCACTTGGCAGCGAGGTGGGAGGATGGGCTCTTGGCTGTTGAGACAGGCACGTTGGACAGCAGCAGAACTGGACTTCCTGTGCCTGAGGCTGAGAGGCTATGGGGTATTCGAAGAAGCTTGGATTTCTGCCTGTCTCCTCCCCTCAATATATGGTCAGATCCTGAAAGGCCAAGGGGCCATCTCAGGGACAGGTTGGCAGCACGTGCCTTTCATCTTTAACAGCCCCTCTAAACACCAGAGTTTGCCCGAGGTCCCAACCTTGCTGAATAAGACCCTTGAGCTGCTGATCCCCCTGGAAACTTGCTGGAGGAAGAAGCATGGGTTGTGGACATGGGGATAACATGATCTAGAGTAATGGACTGGGTGTCCAGAGACTCAGGTTCTAGTTCCAGCTGCCCCACTGCTTCCGTGTGAGAGTATTGCCGCGATGCTGAGCCTGTTCTCTGCCTCAGTTTCCCCATCTGACAGCTGATTCCCTACCATTGCCAAGGGCTGCAAGATCCTCAGACAAAGTTCTCCAGAAATGCAGTGTTTGTACAAGGGAACCCTAACAGAAGCACTTTAAAATATTTCCTTCCCCAAAGTGTCTGAAACCCATAACAGCACTTCTAAATATATCTGATTCCACAACATCCCAGGCTGAGAGAGGGGAAATGGGAGGGGTGTGGCCTGAGCTCCCAAATGGCACTTTAATGCAATAACTCCTTTATTTTTTTCAGATGTGCCACGATGGGGAACGAGCAATCGAAGCGCCAGCGTGACCCAGCCGCCACAGCCACAGCAGCTGGATAGATTTTGGACTCGCGCTGGGCCCCAGAACGTCGCTCCGACACAGTCAACAGCTCTTTTCTTTCCCTGTCATTTCCACCTTCCACCCAAGTGCCAAAGTCCTCTGCAGTTTGCTCGGGCTTCATAAGTGGCAAGCAGCCATCTGCTCCCTCCCTCTGAGGCTTGCCTTGCTACACCTAATCCCCTGCACTGGCAATCAGGCTATATGGGAACACAGTGTGGCCTAATGGATAGTGCTTTGGGCTGGCACTCAGAAGACCTGGGTTCTAGTCCTGGTTTTGCTGCTAAGTAACCTTAGGTGAGTCACTAGTCTGTGCCTCAGTTTACCCATCTATAAAATGGGGGGTGATGATACTGACCTTGTTGGTAAAGCACTTTGAGATCTGTGGATGAAAAATGCTCTATAGGTAAAAGGTATTGTGCTTTGGGGAGCTAGTCCCATTTGCGATTTACTTGTATCCCAAGCACATAGCCCTAGAAACCCTGTGAGAAAGTGTCAGGCCAACTGATTGCGTGGTCGGAATTGAAATCTAGGTTTGGGTTTAAGAATCAAAGTGGTCAAGGTCTGAATTTCAAAAGTGTTGGGGGAGATCCAGAGTATCTCTCCGCTCAGCCTTGCTTGCTTCTTAGCCGAATGTTAATTAAAACGACAGAGTCAAGATATTTCTCATAACTTTAAAAATCATTTTCCTCCCACCTCGCAGCTATTGGTCCTACACAAGCTTGCAGCTGAGGTCTGGTTTAGCCATATTCCCCCCTCCTCCACCGACACCGTACAGCACTGGCCTTGGCGTTCGACATGCAAGGGAGTGCAGGCTCTGGATGCCAATTTGTTATTGTAGGGTGCCTCTGATGCTGTACGTGGTGCTTTGCTATTGCAGATTTGCTAGTGAGTCTTGGGATCTGCATGCTGCTTTGTCGTCTTACGGGTGCTGGCCTATTGATATCTATCTAAAGGTAAATAGGCTTTTTAAAGCATGTTTATTCCTTATCACCTAGAGAAAAGATTACATGCATTTGGCAAACAAATAGACCATAAAAGGGGCTGAATTAAAGTTTGGAGCTGTGCACCCTGAGGACATGTCTGCAGCTGCTAGACAACACCGTTGCCTTACTTGTTTTAAATGTCCTAGTGGACAGAGCACTGGACTGGGACTTGGGAGGCTTAGGTTCTATTCCCGCTCTGCCCTAGCCTGATCTGTGACTTTGGGCAAGTAGCTTCACTGCTTGGTGCCTCAGTTTCCCCATCTGTAAAATGGGGATAATGCTATTAACCTCCTTTGTCAAGCACTTTGAGGACTGCTGTCTGAGTGCTAGATGGTTGTTGTTGTTTGTTTATTACTACAGATATGCCCAAAAAGGAACCCATCCTAATGAACAAGATTTCTGAACAAAATGCAGCCTGGGGGAATGGCTGGGGGATCCCGCTTTATTCATATGATTTCTTCCCACATCATTGTCATGTCCGCTTTAAAAGCCATTTGTTAGAGAAAGGGAAACAATAATATGCAGCACTTCCACCATGGCCTTTCGCCCAGGAAGGATAGATGGGAGTGCGGCCTTGCTGAGACCTCTTCACGCTTCAAGGGATGGGATTGTTCAGGGGGCTTGGGCATTGGACACAGAGCTTTTCACCATCAGGTTGGGGGCTTGGGTCCCTTGGGTGATAGTGATTCCCTTTGATGGCCTAGTATCATACTCTTTGTATTCCTTAGCACACAACCACATTACCAAGGATATCAATGAGGCAGAGCAATTTGTTGACCCAAGTTTCAATATCTGGTTGGCAGCCCTGATGTGCACCACAGACACTCACCTCACACTGAGGGCAAAGCAAAACTTTTGAAGCAACTTCATTAGCACAGTTAGTAAAGACACAGATGTTCCAAACCACATAGCAATGTAGCAGTAGTACAAGGTAGTGCAGCTAACATCTTGTACCGTTCCTTACATGTCTGCTCACGCCCTTCCTAGGAGATGTGGCGCGGGTGAGAGACACAGATCCTGCTTTGTCCCTGGTATGAAGGTCCAAATCTCCCCCTTACATGGTAGTCTGGCCTATTAGAGGGGCTGTCATGTATATTCATAGAAATGCCCGGCCTCCTTTGTCCATATCTAACTTCCTCACCCTAATAATGTTGGGGTGTCCTTATCCTATAGATTTAGTCAATTTAATTATCATAACACATCAGTTCAACACCAAGGCGAGTTCATGGTTAGAACCTGCCAACATTTATCCGAAAATATCCTAGTCTAGTATCAGTTCAGTGTTCCGACAGTTACCTGGTATTATCTTCAAGCTCTCCCGCCAAGCACGATGTTCCCAGTTGCCAAAAACTCAGGGTCACAGTTGGGCCACTTATGTATGCTAAAGTCTGTAGGCCTCAAAGCCTTATGCTAACTCCTTAAGCTAATGCCTTACAGGATATAGGCCTGTTAAGTTCCTGTGCTACTGCTAAACTGAATGCTAAGCTATCTCCATGGGCTACACCCTATTAAACATCAGAGCATCTGCCCAGCCCAGGGCTGAATGCATGCTGGGGATGTGATGTGAAGGAAGCCTGCATGGTGCCTCCCTGATGGGCAGGACCAAGGTGAAAAATTCTCCAAACCAGGTAAAACATTAAAAAGGAGACAAGAGGAAAACCCAAGGCAAGAGGAGACAACTGAGCTGAGCAGCAATCAGCCGCCAATTCACGCAAGGAAGGACTCGGGTTAATTTGCCATTTCCCTTCCAGTTAATTCTCCTGTCAGTTCTAAAACTTACCACGCGCTTATTGTCATAGTTTCATTTTTTTATTTGAACTCCCTATTTCCTGCAACTCAATAAAACACAAACAACCCCTGGTTTTTATTGGCAAAGCTGACAAATGGCAGGAAACAGCAGACCGCAAAGTGCATAAGACCAGGGGCTTTTCCCCCCCTCATCCCTTCCTTGGGCAGTAGACTGTTTTTACTGGATTATTGGAGCGGAAATTGAAACCCCTTGAATACTCCTGAAATCTCCTTGTGAAGTTCTTTCCCTGCTTTATTAGGCTCGGAGAGGGAAATGGTAGCAACTCTGAAAAGTCCCTTGAAAAGGCTGAATGATTTCCCTGACACGTCCGGATGCTGACCGTCTCCTACATGAGATGTGTATTGGCCAGCTCATTCAGGGCCTGGATTTTGGAAGGAGACAAAGGTTGCCACGTGCCTTTCAGAGACTAATATGCCTGGCTTTGCTGAGTCCCAGTTCCCAGAGCCCTGGAGATGGAAGCCTTCGAAGGGCAGGTCCATGCTGCTCTAGCTGGTGGGGTTTATTAGGAGATCCGTGGGCTATCTGTTCGCGGGCTCCCTTGGCAGCCAGTGAGGTTCGGGTTCATACTTGTCTCGTGTTTGTACTACAGACCTGGCTATGTGCACAGTAGTGTCTGCCATCCTGATTCTTCGTGTGGAGTTTGTGGAGCCCGACAAGTAGCTGGCCGGGAGACTTAGCAGCGAAACAGGTGTCTGTCCCCCTCCAGCGCCTGCCGTTCAACCCAAGCAGGAGGAGCATGCGGCTGGGCTCAGGCACCCTGAATTGCCCCTTCCCAAAGGACAGCGGCGGAAGCGAGCTCTTGAAACAGACTCATGCTGGGTATGAGAGAGCCCTGAGGTAGCCCCCCTCTGGGGATGGCGGGAAACTGGAGCAGCACAGAGCACCTCGTGACTCCCTTCAGCTGCGCTCCGGCTGTGAGGATCACACTGCGTTGTGCACAGCCCAGGGGGTTCTGAGCCTGGGTGGGGCACAGTGGGCCAGGAAAGGGCAGGCGAAACCCTCACCAGATGCCACCTCACTTCATGGACCTGGCTTGACCCAGCAGAGTGGGGCTTCCCATCCCCGCTGTGGCGTCTCCCCTGTCCAAATCTGGGAAAGAGCTCTCGCGGCACCAGCCCCTTGATCCCTCCCAGTCTGCTCTCCACTTGCTCTAGGATACTCTCT
Organism: Dermochelys coriacea; assembly: GCF_009764565.3. NCBI lineage: Eukaryota > Metazoa > Chordata > Testudines > Dermochelyidae > Dermochelys > Dermochelys coriacea. The sequence continues at coordinate 24,113,796 of NC_050082.1, forward strand.
TCTGGGAGCTTGGCCCTCCGGCCAGGTCAGCCTTTGGACCACCCCTTCCAGGGTTACAAAGTCCAACAGAGGGCCCCAGGCCAAATGCCTTCTCTGGACACCACTCAGCCCTGGCTCGGGGCAACTACAGCAGTGGTTGGCAGGAGAGCATCCCACCCCAGCCCCTGCTACACTGGGTTCTGGCCCAGGGCTTCTATAACCAGCTATCCAGGTCAGCTCAGGCTTCAGCCCTGTTGCCACTTCTCTGGGCTCCTTCCTACTCAGTAGATCTCTCTCCCCTTATCTGGGTTTACCACAGGAGCCAGCTCTGCGCCTCATGGCAGGACAGGATCTCAGGGCTTGCTCTCTCCTTGTCCCTGAAGACCTGCCTCCTCCTCCTCCAGGCCCCCTTCTGCTTTTAGCCTCCTGGCTTTATAGTCTAGGCTTCACCCTCAGTTAACCCTCCCTGCCCTTCTCTCCCCCCTCCCCCCCCGGGGCCTCTCAGGCCCTCGTTAACTCTCCTAGGGCTGGTCAGGGATGCACAGCCCGTCACACCCAGACCGCCTCTGAAATATGAGCATTCCAGCCTGGCTGATAACTAACTCGTTGGTAACAGGACCCCAACATCTGCAAGCACTTTCCTCACTGTCACATTCAAGTTCAAACAGTGCTAACTTCATCCCACTGGGCAACCAAAGCGGAGAAACATAGCTACCACAGGTGGGGCGGGGTCTGAAAACCAGAGCACACGGCTTGTGTACTCAGGATTGCAGCTCTGAGACCGGTTATGCCGGCCATGCACCTGATTGCTGGCATATGGGTGATGGCACGTTTGCACTCCAATGTGGGCTAAGGCGTGTGTTCAACATGCACTTTTGGAGAGAAGATGATTGAGACGGGAGCATGCTGGAAATGTTTCAATTGGCTCAGGACTGTTAGACCGTGAATACTGGTGCGCTATCTGAGGGGCCATGGGACAAACCAGAAAAAAGGGCCGGAGGGCTGCAGCAAGGGGAAACGCGTGGAAGCAGAGTTTAAGGAGGTGTTAGTTTACAAAGCCAGCGATGAATAGGTAGCCCAGACTTCCCACTGAGGTGGTGGAGCCGAGTGGTTATAATGTGTTTAAATAAAAATCAGATGGCTATCTGGAACTGAATACATTAAAGGGCCAGTCCTTCGTTTTGTCCTTGGAACCACACAGTTGCCTTTCCTGGCGGGGTCCAGAGGGGATTTAACAGTGTTCAGGTCCGTTCTCCTCCACTGCACCTGAGAATGGCAATGTAGTATTGCTCCTGAGCAGGTTATCACACTCCTCTGACCTGGCTGTTGTAAGAAGAACGGTTGCATATATTTAAAACTTTCAGCTAACATAGACCATGGGGTCACCAAATGCCTCTGAGCATCAGGGGCCATTGGGTGCCCTCTGCTCCTGCACAGTCGTCTGGCTAACCCAACCTGTGTCTTCCCATCATTGTGGTTCCCAGGTGCAAGTGTTGGAAGTATCCAGGAAATATTGATCATATAAATGTGTTATCTAGACAGCTAATGGTGCTTGCTTACTGATCAATCTATTGATTGATTTAACATTTCTGCAGCCCCCCCCCACCTCCATAGTATCTCAGTACTCTTCTGCCTCAATGAGTCCCATGTGCATAAGATAAGAAGTATAAATCTGCAGTCTTAAGTTTGTTGAGACCAATAACACTGGGTTTGAAGTCCTTTTGGAACGCCCTTTCTGAAGGCAACTAGAATAAGCCAGTAAATATTACCGACTGAAGCAGAGCTATTTGGCTTGTCCGTGATCGGAATGTGGGTGGTCATGCCTGCTGGTTGGAGCAGCAGTAGCGGTCAGGAATTGGAGCCCAGGACCAGAGCTGAAATCAGAAATTGGAGCCAAGGGTTGGAACTGGAGTCAGAGGCTAGGGCCAAGGGTCAGAGTCAAAGTCAGAAGACAGGAATCGGAGCTAAGGGTCAGAACTGGGTTATATGGAGATAGGCAAGACTGGTGCCATGGCTGGAGCAGGAGTGGGAACAAACTGGTGCAGGAGCTATTGCAGCTGCAGGTCAGCACTTGGAGCAGCCTTTGAACTGCCACTGCTGGGCATAAGAGACAGTCTGATGATTCTTCCAACCAATCCGGCAGCGCAGCCAATCAGGCAGCCTGCCGCGCTCCTTAGATTGCCAGAAGACCTGACTCTCTGGCAGGCCTGGCTTCCTGACACAGCTTTGCCAGTGGCCAGATTTAAATAAGGGGGCGTGACAGCGATGGCCCTCGTCAATAACTCCTACTTTGGTTGAAGAAGCAGAGGCAGACTTCAAGCTTCGAAGCCAAAACTTACGATTTAATGATAGCAAACGTTCGGCTGCGTCCATAAAGAGTTGAAAGGGAAATAGTACAAAAGCGGCTGGGTTTGAAAACACCTTGGTAACAAAGGATAGAAATTCAGAATTCTTACATTTTTGACCTGGCTGCAGAGTTTGGGGGGGGGGGGGAAGGGTCATGAGTGATGGTTACGAAGTGGAGGGAGAGGTGACAGCCGATAGATCCTGCAGATCCCTAGCTGGTCTGGCAATGATGGATTGCTGCTGAATTGGGCCTATGAGAATATTTCTTAGTTTGGAAAGCACTGAAGTGAGAGGAAGTCATTTGGAAGGGCTTGTCCAAGGGAAAGTGAAGAGGGAAAGCAGAGCATGAGATAGCAGCCTGACAAGTATTCAGTGTTCATTGCTCTTTCTGCAGGGTGCAGAATCAGGGGCCCTTCATATGGTGAGCAAAGAGTCGCAGAACTGGGATGCATAGCACAGGTTAAGGGGAAAGTATTTGTAGGATCCGGCGGTGAATGTTGCAAGAAAAAACACACAAGTGCCAAAAGGTGACTGGTGCTTGCGAGGAAACCTATTTTGCCTTGCTGTTAGCAGACACTCTAAGAACACAGGAAGTGCCATCCCAGACCCGAACAAGGATACATTTGGTCAACTATCTGGCCTCCAGCTGTGGATGCAAACAGATGTTCCCTTTATGCTTAGAAATCTTCTGTGACATGTTTTGATGGTGGGCACTCAGGCCCAGAAGGCCCCCTCATGGCCCAGTGTGCAACTGTGGATATGCCTCTGCCTCAGTTTCCCCTCGTGGGCTTTTAGTAAGTTCAATGAGGCTTGCATACCGTGAACAAAGCCCCTTCAGGGCTCTGGTTTATTTAATCTACCCCAAAATGTGGTATGTAAACAAACCCTCTCCTTCTGCTGTAAGTCCCCAGGCTTCTCCATTGCCTGGCGCGCTGCAGTCTCTCACCCTGAGACAGCACAGATCTCCCAGGCTTCCCTGCCTGGAGAGCTTTGTAGTTTCTCTCCTCCAGGGCTTCCTCTCTTCGTGTTGCAGGCCTGTTCCTCTTTCTAGGAGCCTCTGCTCTCCGGGGAGACAGCACTGGGAGTAGCTTCCTCCCCTGCTCCTCAGATGAGCTCTCTCCCTAGGAGATCCCCTCTCTGTGTCTGGGCTCCTGCCTGAGTCCTCATAATGCTTTATTATGCTCATTAACTAATTATGCCCTGCTACTCATCCCATTAACCAGACACAGGTGGACCTGGGTTGGCTCATTTTCCTTAGTGGAGGCTGTCCCAGGGAGGCTGGGTGCTGGACCCCTCAGAGGGCCACCCCTGTGACACATGTACACTCTGGGACCAGATTCCCAGTGCGCAGCACCCACAACATGAGCCAGTACCCACAGCAGACACCCAGGGGCTGACCTCTTCTGGAAATCTGTCCTGCAGCCACCGTGAGGTGCAGAGCTCTGCTGAGAACCCGTTCCTGTTGTTCACTTTTCCTGTAGCAGGTGAGGTGGTTTCTCCGGGTTTGTGGTCATTCACCTTTTCCCTGGCTCCTCCCATGTCCCCACACGGCACTCGCCCGACTTGCGCTGTTTGTGACACTCCGGAGGATTTCTGGCGGGTGGAGCAGTTTTACAGAGTGTTATGGGAGCTCACCGGGGAAGCAGCTTTGGTTTTTGTTTGGGACTTTGAAGCTATTTCTACTGCAACTTCTGACACTTCCCTTCATGCCAAGGTGCCCCTCCCCGCAGGAGCAATGTACAGGCCTAGAGGAGGAGTACCACAGATTGGCTTTAAATAAGGAAAGACAGTCTACAAATAGCTGGTGTAAGTCAACAGCCTAAACTCTATGGCTTCTGGCCCGAACAGTTGTTTCTTTTTTAAACTGAAATTCAAGGCTGGGGAGTTGAACTGTAGCAAAGGCGTTTGTGGTCCCTGAAAGGCAGGATTGTTTCTGCTTATATAAAAGTCCCTCAGCTGTGCCAGGTGAGTAGGGGGCTGTTCAAATGAGGAATGGAGCTGGGCAGCCGGGTCTCTGGCCAGTAAAAGCAGGTATCTGTTCTTAGGATCCTTAGAACAGGAAGTATTTTATACTCTCCTGACAATTGCAATCTAAATAGTCATTCATCAGTTTCTGTGATTTACCATGAAATTATATATGCTCGCTGATAATGATGCATTGGGCTAAAGAGCTGATCTTGGCAGCCGATTAGACACGCCAGATTGGCATGCAACTTGGAGGGAAAATATGGCAGCCTTCTTATGCTATTCCTGGCTATTATCAGTTTTAGCCCATTGAGGATGTTGTTTTAAGCTGGCTGATCTGTATTTGTTTTGTGTGTGATGTGAGGGGGAGAATAAGGCTAGTAAGGAAGCATGGGAAAGGGTGCCATTTTTTTAATTGCTGAATTAATTGTCAGGTTTATTTCCCCTCTCGTTTTGGACCCCTGTGATTATTGAAATGAATATTTGTCAGGATGGCAGCCAGGTAATAAATCACGCACCATAGGCTGGAAGCTGGAACAGTCACATCTGAAGTGACCTGAGATTGATGTCAATTGTAATAAAATGAAAGCGCTGTCAGGCTTCACAGAGGAGCTGGTGGGCTGGTTAAACAAAGACATTTTAAAAAACACCCACTTTGCCCACATACTCCTTCAAAATTCTATATTCTCCCAGTATTGGCCTTTAAATCATCTTTCCTGTTCTTTAGGGACAGTAATGAGGGATTACCTAGGAGGACAGCATAGGACTCTTCCATGGGAAGAAAGCCAGGTATGCAATAACCTGATCTTTTATAACTGATGGGCCCGTGGTAACGTTTATTGCCTTCAAAGGTAGGGAATCTCCTTGAGTGCAAATGCATCTGTAACAAAATAGGAAGCAGAAAATGCACCATTAAAATGACCAAGAGAGTTTTTCCCGAAGCAGTAAATAAAGCGCTCGTCTTGTGGTAGCCACCTCCAGGGCTATACAGAATGTAAAGGGCATTTATGGGATGGGAGGTGACCTTATGAAAAAGGCACCTTCTCACCTAAAACACTGTGGGCCCTAGTCATGCCTTGCTTACGTTGGTTTTACCTCAATGCAATGCCATTGACTTCAGTGGAATTACTGCTGGTGTGAGAGGGGAATCAAGCCTCAGATTCAGTTCTATGCATTTTTGGCTCTAATAATTGACCCAAATCAAGATCCTGGAACTTTGAAGGCATTTGGATCAAGACTCATACTTTTGCAGCTGGCTTTTTTTCTCTGTAACTAGTTGAACCAAAACTCCAGATCTGAACAATTCCAAACACGGGGAAAGCTCTGATCCACATTTGAAGCAGAAATTTTTGGCTCCAGGCATTTTCTATTGCTTGCTTTACTGACAGAAAGTCTTTTCTCCTGTTAGTACTCCAGAACCAATACACGTATGGGAGAATTAGCTGGATTATTTTCTGCTTCATACATCATTAGCTAAGTTCCAAATTGCTTGTAAAGATGCATGATGTAAGAAGAACCCAGCTTGACTCTCAGATTCCAGATTGAAGTTGCAGTTAGAAAAACTCATCTTTCCAATTATAAATTGAATAAATCTGATCTGAAAGTCACTAGGGGTGAAACTCACCCTTATGTCATCCCACATAAAAATGGAACAGGTGTAAACAGCTACACAAGGTGCCAGGCAGTAGAGTACTAGGACCCCGATACATAATGCTGCAGCCTATAGCATTATGAAAAGTGCAACATCGGTTGTGGATATTAATGATTCTTTTAAAAAATATACCCCTGAAAGCATGGCCTCTGGTTTGAATTCCGTCTTTGGGAACAATCAAAATGACTCTAGATGTAAATGTGTGTAACTTGATAAAGCACGCTGTGTTAGTAACAGTGGTAATCTCTATCTGGAGACCTCTTTCCTTTGAAGTTGGATGCAGTTTTAAACTCTGCAGGGTATTTTTGCTTAGAAAAATCCAACAGTTGCCAGTGAAGATTGATCTTTGTACAGAATTCTTTTCTCTGTAGTATTTGTTAGCCACTTACAATTCCTTTGATGACTAGATACATGGCTGGCTTAGCTTAACCAAGAAGATTGTGTTTCAGTATTTGATATGCAAGAGCCGGATGCTAGGAGACACTGAACACTCTAGCTGCCGGGTAAGGTTATGTGACAAATGGTATATTTCAAGTTATCATTATTATTTGCCAGAGCAACCTCTAATGCCCACAACTGAAGGCCCAGGGACTGCAGAAAGCTGTTTGCAGAGGCATCCCTGTGGAATCCCGCATGTGAACATTGCTGATATTCCATGGGGTTTTCCTGGCTGGCATCACTGCTAAAGTGTGGGGCTGGTCCTCTGAGCCTCACTCCTATAGCCCCATTGAAGCCAAATGAATTAGTGGGATTGTTCAGACAGTACGATCCTGCTCAGTGTGGGGAAGGGGATCAGAACTGAGCCCGCTGAGCATCTGCATAAGCGTTGCTCATCCGAGGATCTCCATACACATTAAGTGCCAGATGCTGCCACCAGTGCTCACGGTGACTAACAATTTACACAGAGGCCAATGGGATTACTCACCAAAGTGCTATTTGTAATTAACAAGAGAGGCAGAATCTAGTCCTTGTTAATTAAGCCTCTCAGCACCCTGTGAGATACCGGAGATAAGTGTTCTTATACCACCTTGCCTCAGTGGCCCAACACAGAGCAGCAAATGTTGCTTTTTGCCCAATTTACCAGGTGAGACACAGTGAGTTACTGGGAAAGCAGGGTATAGATCGATCCCAGGAGCGCTCTCTCCTAGATCTTTACTGTAAACGCTAGAAACTCCATCCTCCAGTCACGTCCCAGTGCAAGAACTTGGCCAAATTATGTATCAAGAAATAGCCAGGACCTAGGTTGAGACCACCAAGCTATTTCATTTATGAGCTAGCCCAGCTCTGAACTTGGGTCATTTTTCTCCAGACTTTTCGGTATGCAGTCCCTGTGCTGGGTAAGTGCTCTCAGCTACCTGCGATAAAGATACAGGGCTCTCATTTTAATGCAAGGATATAATTCAATTATGGAATTCTGTTGAAGGTAAAATCTGGCTATCAGCAGGAACCTAGGCTAGAATGACCATGGTGATATTTAATCCAGCACCACGTGTTGCAATTTATGATGCTTAGAATGTTTCAGAGCATTCAGGGGAAATATCATATATGGGTCATTGGGATTTTTTTTTCTTTTTTTGCTGTTTAAGGGCCCGATCCTGCCCTTCGCTTTAGGCACATAGGTTTTTGCATTAAAGCCAATGGGACTAGGAACATGCATAACATTAAGCAAGATGGTGGGTAAGTCTTTGCAGGCTCTGAGCCTGAATCATAGTTCTCCAGTTGTGGTCTATGGTCCCTCATGGGTGGTCTGAAGAGAGCTGGACAGTTGCAGAGTTCAGCCCATTGCTGGAGAAAGGGACTGAACTTGGATTCAAGTTGGGTCTGATTTGACCTTTCCCTGCATTTGGGGGTGGGCCAGAGAGGACACAACCAGCCCCTGAACATTGGGCTGGACTCATCTCTAGTGCTGATGGTTTTGAAATACCAAAGAAATATAAATAATATAAACACAAATGAGTGAACCAGAGAGACCAGCGGAGAAGATACCTCTGCTCTTGATACCAACAAAGATGTTGCAACCATTTGAAATAACTCCACAGCCCTTGAAGGGCACAAATGGTCCTGTAGAAAATGCAGAAGAGATACTTCCAGCTGAGCATGTGAATTGAATGGAGTCCAGTGGCTTGCTAATGTTGAGAAACCTTTCTCATCCTTGGACGTTACACCTGGGCTGAATTTGGCCCTTTCTGCTGCCGTAACATCTTGTAGATTCCTCTGGTCATTTAAAGCTTAATGATTGATAAGGTGTAACTGCTGTTTCCTTCCAGTGCTGAAGGATCAACCAAATAGCAGCAGCACACGTCTCAGAGAACCATTGTTACTGCACAGGGTGAGTCACTTCATTTGGGAGGTGCAGTTGGGCCAGGAAGGCTTGCAGTCCAGTGGATGGTGCACTGGGCTGGGACTCTGGTTATCTGACCATTGTGTCTGTGTGCCCTCGGGAAAGTCACTTCCCCTCTCTGTGCCTCTGTTTCCCCTCCTGCCTGGTGTCTGCCTTGTCTACAGAGATTGTAAGCACTTTGAGGCAGGGACTCTCAGTCACTGTATGGTGCCCAGCACCCTGTTCCTGGCAGACACTGCTAGGTGCTAATGTAGTGCAAATGATCAATAATATGAACAATACCAGGAGCCCCTATGGCGGTCCAGACAGAGTATCGATTAACTCTAAGCTCTCCTGTCCTGCAGCCCCTTCCTCTGTGTAGCTGTTACAGATTATGTGGGCTGCTCACATATGTGGGTAAAGTAGTTTGCCCTAGCCAGCTCTGAAGTTACAATTCACTTCTGGGCTGATCTCTTGTACTGGTTTCATACAGAGATGTGGCAAATCACCTACTGGGGAGCCTCCATGGAGGGGCAAGCGTGCTCTCCAGATGTTGTGTTTCATCATTAAGGTGTATTTTTTAAAGACCTGCAAGCTGCTTGGGGAGGGGGTGTTTCCCCTTATAAAATGCAGCACTTGGCGAAAGGAGCCTCTCTCAGAAATCGCTGAGCTTTGTGTTTCAGAGGGAGGGTCCATCGGGCTGCTGCCCAATAGAACGCGGTGGACAAATGCAGCTGGGACGGGATGTGTCCTGCTGGTGGGGTGCCAAGCCTGGAAGCTTTCAAAACCTGCAGGCCGTTATATAGACTCTCGTGCCACAACTGTGGCTTTCAGAGAGGGGGCTATACTGCCAAGAGGCTTGAGATTTAAATCTTTTGACTCGAGATAGGCCCACGCTGCAAAGTTCAGTTATGGAGGCTGAAACAGAGTAGAGGTGAGATGGCCCGTGGTTCGGGTTCTAGTCTGTGGCTTGGGTGACCCAGGTTCAATTCCCTGTTCTGCCACTGACTTCCTGTGGGACCTTGGGCAATTCACTTAGGCCCAGCTCCGCAAAGGTATTACAGCTCCAAACTTCCACTGAAGTCAAGGGAAATACCCTCACGTATCTTTGAGCATCTGAGCCTTAGTCTCTCTCTGCCTCAGCACCTAGGCTGTAAAAGGGGTATAACGGTGCTTTCCTACCTCCCAGGGAGTGTTGTGAGGCTAGAGATCATGAGGTACTAGGAGACAGGGATGGCTCGACTCCCCAAGGAACAGGTTCAGCATTTCAGCCGCCATAGTGAGATCCTGTTATGGGGCATGACGGGCCTCGCTGCTTCTCTGCTGCACAGGCTCAGTTTGGCCCAGCTGATTTTAGTGACCAAACTAACCTTGATCGGCATTTCACTCCTGTTCGCCCTCCAGAGCCTATGCAGCTCCGGGGGAGAAGGCTGGATGTCAGTCCAGCTTGGGCAGCAGAACTGTGGATGAAATTCCAGTGAGATGGCCAATCGGAACAGAGCAGATCATTTGGCTGCAGAACCTTGTCTGTTGGGGGGTGATGCCCGAGAAGGAAAGCCCCAGCCGAGGCTCTCCGATCCCAGGGTGAACTGGCAGGGCTGGCAGCTAGAAGAACCGGCTTCCTGACGTATCCGAGAGAGTTAAGAGCAGACGGAGGAAGCTGTCTGGGGTGCAAAACCCAGGAACAAGACCACATATCGCTGAGTGCTGTCTCCTGGCACCTTCTCTATTAACGACTTGTGTATATGTAGCCATCTCTAGCGGTTGGCACGTTTGCTCTGCAATCAAAGTGGCCCAATATGCAGAGGACTCCCGGGTGCCGTTTTTACAGATGTTGGCGGCTGAAATGTTCAGAGGCACCTAGGGGAGTTGCCAGCTTCTGTAGGCTCCTGTGGGAAACCCCCGCTGAAGGGTGCAAACAGAATTTGCACACTTCCCTTGGAACTGACATCGGCTGAAGTGGGGGGTGTCACTTTCCACCCAATTGTATACAGGGCGTGTTGCAAGGGTTGCCGAACAACCCTCCCCAGAGGTGGCTGCATTTGAATGATGGAAGATGTGATCACATCCTGGGTGCCCTTTGCCCAGCAGGTACGTTGGTGAGGCATGTGCAGATCTGTAAGGAGGTGGGGAAAAGGAAGGGACTCATCTGTCCATACTATATCGAGATTGCTGATGTGAGGCTGGTTGGTGGGATGCTGCATTAGGAGGAGAGACTGGGTTTTAGTCCTGGCTCTGCCATGTGACCTGAGCAAGTCACTTCCCCCCTCTATTTGGACTCTTTGGGACTGGATATGTCTGCACCAGGGACGCAGAGCTCCTAGCATGGCAGGGCTCCGAGCTCAGCGGGAGCCTTTAGCTGCCTGCCACTGCGGGACAGATTGTAAAGCGAGCAATTCTGCCCCATCATTTGAGAGCTCTGGATTAGAGGATTAGTCAGAGGTCCCAAAAAACATGCTGCTGCTTCATCTGCCAGGCCCTTGTACTGGTGCGGGAGAGAGGGATTTTCCATGTGGCTTCCAGCATGGTAACCTAGCCAGAAGGTAAAATCTGATCCATCAGCAAAGCTCTTTGCAGCCTGTTCCTCCAGGCAGGTTCTCTGGACAATCAGTGGGGGTTGGACAGAGGAGTTTGGCTGGAAGGGAGAGCACTGCTGCAGTATTACAGGGCAGGTAGAAAGCCAGAAAAACCACTGCCCAGATTCCGAGCCGAGATGCGTGCCAGCCAAACTGGCCGTCACTCAGCTTATCTAAGGGTCCAGGGAGAACCAGCCCAGTGTCTCCCAGGAAAGAGGAGAATCCGCACAGAGCAGTGATGCTTCAGTCTGCAGCATGGGATGCTACAAGTAGAAAAGATACCCAGAGCGGAGAGCGCTCCTGGACGGGAAGAGAATTTCTTTAAAGGATGGAAATGGAACAGAGGCTGTGAACAACATCCCAGAACTGAGCCATAGGGCCTGTGGTTAAGGGTCTGGTCCATAGTTCTTACTCAGGCAAAATGGCAGAGAAGTCGATAGGACTTTTGATGTCAGATTGACTTTAATGGGAATTGTGCCTGGGTGAAGACTGAATATGAACAAAGCCCTGATGATTTAGGCATATGTTTAAATGTGCTGATTAAGGCCCCAATTCAGCCAAGCACTTGAGCACCTGCTTGACTTTAAGCAAGTGCTTAAGTACCTCCCTATTCACCAAAGCACTCAGTGGAATGCTTGAAGCCTAGGGCATGTGCAGAAGTGCTGCATCAGGTTCTAGTAATGACCGTCTGTTTTCCATTCATAAAATCCACAGATTGAGCAAACAGTTAAATGAGTGTCCTGGAAGTGCAGGCACTAAGAAGCTGTCGGATGTGGAGCAGAAACGGCTGTGACCAGAGCAGGTCAGAGAGGAATACAAAGGCTGTTATTTCCTGAGGAATTTGTCAGTGTGACAAATAGGTTTTTTTTTAATTCACTGCATTTTCCTAGCCAGCCTCCCACACAACAGCCGAAGTGACTTTCACATGCATGTAGAAGGAGATCGGCTTGTGTTTCTTGTAATCCAATGCTCGTGGATTCAGACAAGAAATCAGTCGGATCACTGTTTATTATCAGTAAGTGGGGCAGGTTTAAAGGAAATGGGCAGATTTCAACACTAGAGCTATAACTAATTTACTGCTGGCATGTTCTGCTCTTGCCCTCATTATTTATGTTGAAAATGATAAATGAGGGATTGATGATTCTTGCTGGTTTATGAATAATCAGGTTATTGCGCTGCAAAGCCCTGGGGGAGGGTAGTGTTTCTGCAGTCCTCCATCAAAGAGAATGCAGAATGCTCTGTGTGTCTCTATACGCACACACCCCCCTTCTCTTTGCACACCCACCACTTTGTGCATTTTCACACTCACAACCTGGGCATATGCTTGCCTGCACCCACACCCATCTTTCTGCTCACACCTCTGTATGTGTTCACTCAGCCCTCTGTGCATATATGTGCACCCACCCCCACCTTTCCGTGCACAACCAATGCCCCTGGCTGTAACCAACATCACCCAGGTGCCTGCATGCACTTGGACCCACCCACTCAGATCCACGCAGGGACTGAAGCCTGCCTGGCTGTCAGAAACATGAGTCGCCCTAACTCTTCTCTAGCCAATGGAGTCCCATGATGCCACACATGGCTAATGCTGAGTTAGTGACTTTGAAGGAAACAAACGAATTAGCCTTCCATTGAAAAGTGCTAGTTGGCTTTGGGGTAGTATTGTGGGAAGTAGTTGAAGTCGGGATGTGGGGACAGGGTCCATCTATGACTCTCTGTACAACACCCAGCGCAGTGGGGATCCTGTGTTGGACTGGCCCTCAGGGGCTGCTGTAATAAACATAGTCGTTACTAATAACGGTATCAAAAGGCCCAGGCTACTGATGCAAAGGGGCAGTGGTCGCTTGGAAGAAGCGCTGATAACATCTGTAGTTCACGGAGCTCTTATGCAGGATCAGCTCACCTACTTTGCGGTGAGAATGCAAGCGACTCAAGCCCATGCACTGTTAATCCTTTTCTGCTATCCCACAATCCCATCTGGGTTGTACTTTCTCGTCTTCCTCCATCCTTCTTTGGCACTGTACGTCACCGACACTGGCTCAGCGCTCTAGCCCATGTTGGCCTGCTCCATTTCTGCTGCCCTCCACAGCATTTACAGAGATGCCATCCAAGAAATACTCGTCCTGTGCTGAAACTAGCCTTTGGGTAGAGCTGTGATGTGCTAGCGGTAAGACTCATGAGTAGGAGAAATGTACATTAAATGACATTTTTATGTTTAGTTAACAGGAAAGAAGCAGAGTGGCTGAGCAAGTCAGCCAGCTGTGTTATGAATCACTTTGTAGTTTGCAGACCGACTTAATTAATGGTATTCTCATTAACAGTTCTTGCTGCCAAATACAGCTTGCTTTCACCTTCAGAACTGTCTGCATTAATAATGAATAACTCCACTTGCAAGTTACTTATGAAATATTGTTTTCCTGTCACTGCCACAGACAGCAGCTTGGCTAGATGAGAGAGAGAGAGAGACAGAGCACGCTGTGAATGAATTCATAGTGCACCCTGGTTAATGCACCGCTCAGAACCATGGGATAGCCCAGCAGAAATCCAGCCCAGCACACGGGTGGATACAGTTACACCGGTCGGGCACAGGTAGCACTTAGGTCTCAGTCTGGAATCTAATTCTGCTCTTTCTTTAGACCAGCCTTATAAAACTGTTCATTTTGATTTAAGTAAAATTGGGTCTCTCTCTTTCACAGTTTCTTTCTGTCTTGTTTAAGGATCTTGATGCAAATGTGACTGGATGGTCCTTTCTGCATTAAGGCATCACCTAGATCTTCAGAAGACCCACCTGCTGACAGTACAGGGCTAGGTTCTGATATTACGATCTGCCCAGTGGAAGTAATAGCCAATTGAGGATAGTGGTGTGGTGTGGGGGGGCTTGTGACCTTGCACCCCTTTATACCCTTGCACTGCTGTGCTAGCCAAGCCTCAATTCAGTCCCCAGTTACCTTAGCTCTGCCAGGATAATTTCAAACTGGTGTCTTGGTGATCACTGCTCAAATGCCTATTTTTGGCTGGCTTCCCACTACCAGGCAAGTTAATTTTCCAGCAATTCCCTTCATGGTTTATTGACCGTAGAGAGATCCGGAATAAAATTTGACAAATGGTTCTGTCATCCCCATATGCCTCTGTAGCTATGCTTTACATGTTGGAATGGAGCTTGCAGCTATTCCTTTTTATTTTGTCTGAATCTACAGTTATGCCATATTTGTTCAATTGATGCCCAATATCAGTAACTTCACTGACATCAGGTTTTTTGACTTTTTAAGTTTAAGGTTTTTGCGGTCTACAAAACTTGCTTGCATTTTTCCTTCCGCTCTTTAAGGTGCCTAGTCCAAATTAAAGCACCATCCATAACTTCAGCACCTTGTAATCCCTCCGAGATCTAGGCAATTGCTCTTTGAAATATTTCTGGAGCAGAACTAATACCAAATGTCATTCGCTTAAATTTAGAAGATCCAAATGGCATAGTAAAAGTCACGAGCTTAGAGCTTGGCTCATCTGATTGTCCTTCATCCAACACACAGATTGCTTTTGCCTCTGAGGCTTAGCTGCCACAACAGGTTTCACTGGATGTTGCTCATGTTTTGTTTAAATACCAAGAATAGCTGCATAATTTTTTTATTTGCCTCTTGAGTCACAACCACCCCACTCTGTAGGTAGTTCTACCTTTTCCTAATCTTCCAGCCTCTCCATATTATCAGGTTCAGGATTGACTGTCTGGTAGGGTAAAAGGGTGTTTTGTTTTGTTTTCTGGTGGATGCCTCACCAAAGATTTGTGTGTGGAAAAAGAAACTGATCACCTTCTTATAGGCTTTTCAACCATCCTATCAAACTGAATGGACAAGTAGATCTCTTGCATATGGTATCCTTCTTCTCTCTTCAGTTCTATAGGTTTTAACAATCCTTTCAGTAGACACCTATTGGTTTCACTCGTATTAAATCCTATCTGACTTGTCCGTAAAACAATATTCTCCTTGCAGACGTTCTAGGGCTTGGAAGACAGCTGAGAATTCTCCCAGCATGCTGGCTGTGCTTTCTTCATGCGAGTCCATGACATTTACAACTATGTCTTTTCAACTAACTTCAGAGTTAGGCAGGGTTTTAATTCCCTAATACAGGTGGTGCATCTACCTTAACTGTTCGGAAAGTTATTAAGCAAGACTGACATGTAAAACTTGCATGTTGCTGTGCTAGTGTATTAATTCCTGGATATGAAACAAGTCAAAGTGTGTCTTCAGCATTGTCTCGCAGTATTTGAAAGGCATACAGGAAAAACGATGAGAGAGGAATTAGTAGGTTGGACCCTAGGGTTATCCAATTAGGTGTGGTGGGGTGAGTGAGGTAAAGGGAAATTTAGACTGAATAACTGGAAAAACTTCAAAACAGTGAAATCTCTGATTGTGAAACAGTCTCCTGGGGGAAGTGGTAGAAGCCCCTTTGCTTGAATCATTTAAAATTGGCCTGGAAAAAAAGTGCTTGAGAATACATCAACAGTCAAGACTGTACATCTTGATGCTATATCATCTTTTATCTGTGGCTCTTGGAGACTTTACAAACATCAGTTAAACCTCCCAGCATGAGGCAGCGTGGTGTAGAGATTATGGGGCTGGTCTGAGAGTCAGGAGACATGGATTCTATTTCCTGCATCTCTGGCTGGCTTGCTGTGTGAGCATGTGAAAGTCACTTCTCTCTGTGCCTCAGTTTACCCTCCTGCCCTTTGTCCATCTTGCCTATTTAGCTTGCAAGCTCTTTGGGGCAAGGGCTGACCCTCACTGTGAGTTTGTATAGCACCTACCACGACAGGACTCTCATCTCCAGTGGAGCTTCTGGGAAATATTGTACTACAAATAATAACTGCCCCCATCCAGAGTAGTAAATTGTATCATCTCCATATTAAAGAGTGTGAAACTGAAGCCATGAGCGAGTAGGTGATGTGAGTATGATCTGTGATGATTTCTGTCTTGCCCCAAACCGCGCGCACACAGCTGTTACGGGGGAACTTCAGTTGTTACTGGTGAATGGGGGTAGGTCACCTAGTGAGGCTGCCCGTAAAGACGGCGGAATCAGGAGGCGAGGATTCCGGTTCCTTGTTCTAATTGGCTGTGCTGCCTCACGTATGCCGAAGGGAGGACTCGGCCCTGGTGAGGGTGGCTGAGATGCAGCTTGAAGGCTGTTGTTCCAATGCTGCTGCCATTTCGTCATGGTAGGCCCGTGCACTAGCAATCTCCAGCAAGTCTCCCAGGGATACCCAAGCAGGTCTCATCGAGCTAGACCCCCAGCCTCCCACCTCCTGCTGCTCTGCTCTGTTGGTGGAGCTTGTCAATATCATTACTTGGGAAATCCCTGCACTCAAGAGAGCAGACCAATCTGCTCTTCCTGGCACCAGCCGTCACAAAGTAACCCCACTCCTTCCTCTGTCTGTTCCGGGGATTACACTGCTGGCAAATGAACCCCATACTTATGTGCTGGGAGAAAAGGAGAGAGGCTGCAGAGGAGTGGGGATTTTTTCTAAGGCACCAGAAGATTGGATTTACGCAGAAGATTGGATGTTCTATCGATGGGACTAATGGACCAACAGCGCCAATGAGTGGGACAAAAATCCTTTAATCGGCGAGGCTGCAAAGAAAAGGAGTCCCAGTGAGCTGGTTCCATTGTGCTTCACGCTGTAAGTTCCTTGGGTTTGGTGGGAGGGTTAGTGGCAAAAAAACCCAAATCATTATTCCAAAGTGATTATCATTTTATTTCAGTGATCCATAGGAGCTCTTAAAAATACATGGTAGGGAGCAGTACTGCATTGGCAGAAGGCTCAGTGCCATAATAGGTCTCTTCCATCTCTAGCAGCTATAAGTGCATGAACTTATCAATAGAATAGTTAGAACGTCATGCATTACATGCCTTCAAGCACTTAGCTGGTTTATTCTATCAGTATAAAAGCAACCTGGCTGCATCTCACTTTGCTGTGACCTGAGTACATTTGGTCCTAAGTCTATAACTTACAATAACAATAATCCTTTGCACTTTAGAGAGAGGCTTTCCATCAGGGGATCTCAAAGCGCTTCACATCCCTGTAAAGTAGGAAAGGGTTAGGATGGTTCTGCCCTCATTTGTAAGGCACTCTGAGCTCTACTGACGAAAAGTGCTAGATAAGCACTAAGTAGCATTATTATTATTACCCTCACTTTGCAGCTGGGGATTGAGTCCCAGATTAAGTGACTCCATAAAATCATACAAAGATAAAATCAACTAGGTCTCCTAACGTAAAATGTTCAAAAATGCCCAGCTGACATAACTTAAGAATGGCCATCCTGGGTCAGACCAGTGGTCCATCAAGCCCTGTATCCTGTCTTCTGAAAGTGGCCAGTGCCAGATACTTCTGGCAGTTGAAGGTTTAGGGACGCATGGGGCCTGAGGTTGTGTCCATGACTTTCTTGGCTAATAGCCAAAGATGGACCTGACCTCTATGAACTTAGGATTCTGCTACATCTTGTTGACTTTTGAAGGGGGTAAAGTTCCTAAGTGCCCCCCTCTTTTGAAAGTGGGACAAAGGTTTCTAAGTCTCTAAGTCACTTCTGAAGATAGGATCATCAGTCCCTAGTGATTCCCACACTTTATCCAAGGTCACACTGGAAGTCTGTTGCAGACCCAGCACTCCTGACCCCCAATCTTGCACCTAAATCACAAGAGCTTTTCTCCCTAAATATCCAGTTATTTAACAACTAACTCCTGTAGATTGTGTTTCACTGCGTATATTCTGTTGTGAGTAGCTTAAGGAAATGCTGAAATGTACTTTCTACTCCCTCCCTTATGTTCCCATCCCAACACTCCCAATCAAAATAAAGTTTGGATATTTATTTTATTGACAACATGCTACCAGGACTTCCTAACCCAAACCCACTAGAGCATCACAAAAAATCTCCCATCTAGTTAGAGTACTAACACAGGGCTAGGTGCTGAGTCGCAAGTAGTTGTGTATGGAAGAGGAAGCAAAAGCCAGACGTGAGCATTCTGCTTTCAGCACTTTATTAAGATATATACATTTGTTTTCTTAAATTATTTTCTACAAGTTGAACAGGAAGCGACTATTGTGGAGAGAAAAAAAAATACAAAAATAAAAGGGTATCGTGAAGTACCAGATCACCACATATACAACTGTAAAGTACTTTACAAGCACTTAGAGTATCAGAATTATAAAAATAGAAATACAACACATCCATGAGCATGAGCCACTTCTCTAACCCTCAAACATCTTTCAGTTCCACCCGCAGTTCAGGATTCCCGTGAGAGAGTACATTAGCTTGTTTGGACAATGGACATATTGGCTAGAGAGGAAAGGGCATCCCAACACTTCAAAAATAAAATGGTGCATCTGTTAGCAGAGTTGGCTTTTTAGACGTGATCAGCATTGGCCCTAACATTGCTCCCAATGACACCAATGGGGTCTAGCTCTCATTGACTTCAGTGGGAGCAGAGTTAGGTCGATGAGAGCATTTGAAGATCCCACCCACAGTCGCCTACTGCCTGACCCAACATAACTATTGAAATCAACATGAGCCTTTCCACGGACTTCGACTGCCTTGAAAGCCACACTGTGTACCTGGCTCCGCAACAACGCTGAGTTGAGCTAGGTGCAGGATCTGGGGCTTCAGGCCAAATTCTGAGATTCACTGTTTTCAATCAGGCTGAGGATGCAAGTCGGGGGGGATTTTTTTGTTTGTTTGTTTTTTTTGTTTTGTTTTGTTTTTTTTGTTCCTCAGCCTCAAGGAAGGAAAATGTGTCTTTGTGTCACTACAGGTAGAATGTCCAGAAAGATTAAAAATATCCTACTTTGTGATGTTCACTTACAGACTCAGTAACCTTTATATCAGATTTCCGCACTCTTTAGTCTTCAGTTCACTTTACACAGATTTTTGCTGACTCGCCCTCTAGCTACCTTCTCATTTTTTTTATAAATGTTTTTTGCACGACACAGTTAACATAAATAGTAAGTAACATACACATGCCTACTCCACTAGTCACTGAAATGCTCTATATGATACTATTCCTTTTTCCACAAGTTTGGAAGGCATGGGCCTTGGACATGAATCCATTTCCATTTTACCTCGAGGACAGCGTCTGTGTTGAGCTGGTCAAAGAAAGGAAAAACCCTTTCAGAAAAACTTTCAAAGTAATTTGTGTTCTGAATTTAAATTTTTTTTTTTTTCAAAATATGTTTTGGAAAATGTCAACATCTTGAATTGAAAGATGTAGAAATGTCAATATTTTGTTTGGAGAGGGTTTCTCTTTTTGTCACTGAATGCAATAAAATGAGTGACACCCAGAATCTGTCTCTTTCTTTCTCTCACTCTTTTTCAAAATGTTACAAAGTGGCAAAAGGAATTATGAAAAACAAAGAGAACAAACAAACTCTGGGTGTAATTGATTCTATTGCATTCTGTGACAAAATGGTATAGAAAAACAACCCCCTCAAAATATAAAAATATTGACATTTCCAAATTTCTGGTTGGGATGGCCAAGCAGAACATTTTGAAAAACTGGCAGCTTTTTGCAGAAGTTTCTGGGTTTAAAAAAAAGACTAATTTTCACTGCGGGCAGGAAAGTATTAAAAGAAAGATTTTGACCAACTCTACTCATTGGACTCATGGCATGATGGAAAACAAACAGGTCAAAAAAACTCAAGAGCGTGGGTGACATTGGTAAGTAACTGCTCAGGGAAATGCACCTTTTCAAAGCTACATTTACTCATTCGACATTAACAGCCTTAACTCTGGAAAAATAAATGTATAAAGATCTTTTGTTTAAAATTAATTATATCCCTCCTAAAAAAAAAGAGAGCTCTGCAAAATGAAACAAACAGCCCCTTTAAATGCACAATACACTACAAATATGGCATTTATTTGCTGCTGGCAGAAATTAATGGGAAATAAATTTGCCTTTTCTGATTGACGTAGCAAACCTAGAATCCAATTTATGGTGTTCAAGTGAGATATAACAATTATTGTCCTCCAAACCAAAAAAGGAGCTTTTTTTGCAGGACTTTTGACTATTGGTAACATGTAAACGGGACACGGGGATATGGCTAGCGAGTGGATAAAAAGTACTGTGTAGGAAGAAGGCAAGACATGGCTGCTTCTGACTATTGCAAGCACATTGGTGATTCACGCATTGATTCGGCATCAAACCAAAGTCCAGCTAAGTCAGTGATTCTCCTAGTATCTGGGAAGTATTTGTGTATGAACACCCAAAGGGAAGGATTTAAAACAAAAGAAAACTGACGCATCTTGTTGCATCTACATTACAGGGAACTGACATGGGTACAAGACCACGCTGAATGAGAGGCAACGTCAAGAAAATCTAGGCTGTAATTGATAACGTTGCTTTGAAAGAGAGTATTAAACTAGCAAACAATAAATGTAGCTGAAATAGGGTCTGATCCGACTGCCACTGAGCTCAGTAGGAGTCTTTTGGCTGATTTCATGTGGAGTTAACTAGAGCCTTTAGACAAGTTAAATAAAAGCCGGGTGCCGTAAGGGCCCAGTCCTGCAGGGGAGCCCCCAGAACCTTGTCCCAGACGGGGGAACAAGGGGAGATCAGACCTGTAGGGTATAATCCCTGCTTAGCATGAGCCAGTGGGTTCCATCTGCAGAAATGTTTCCTCTTGCCAATGCAATAAGAACCTTATTCCGCTGAACCTTCGCCCCATTGCTTGTCAGCGTATTGTAAATCTCCAGCAGCTAACCAGCGTTCCAAACCAGCTACCTGTGCAATCGTGCGCTTAATCTATGAGACCAATAACTGTAATTGCATGTGCCGATCAGGTAACTGCACATACAAATGGTTGGCTAGGGTCGTTAGTATTCTGAATTACCTGGCTAGGTATTTGTCCTGCAGCACTGGGCTGTACCGGGAATAAACCAAGTTACCCCACAAATGGTATTTTGAGCATCCCTCCTGACTGAAAACAAGGACCAGATAAATGTCCGCCATTGGAGCTGTGATATACTATAGGGCCCGAACGGTTATAGATCTGCACAGACACAATCCCAGGCAAATCCATCAGAAGAAGGTATTTGAAAAACCCTACAACTACCAGGCATGTTCTATATTATAGTTCCAAGTCCCTGGTTTAGATCCATTCATGTTCCTCTGTAAGATTATTATTCAGGGACATCTCAGCTCTAATGATACAGTTCAGACTACATGTTTTCTCTTTCAGTCCTGCTGGCACCCAATGACACTGATTTCATTGCTCCCTAGGATGTTCAAAACCCTGCTTTTTCAGTCTCCTTACAAGTGAAATACTCTGCAGCTCTCCAGAGGCCTGATCAATGCAAACTGTTTGGCAGCCAATGAAGCTGAGCCATGTTTAGGATTTGAGCAGCTGCTGCTTTTTGGACCATTTGGCTATTAAAAAACTACGTCATAAGTCTGTTTTGTTTTTTAAGGCAAAACAAACCAGTAAAAATCACTTTTGCTCCCACAGAGCCGAAAATGGCACATTTGGATGTTTCTTTCAAGTATGTTTTCTAATCTGAAAGCGCGTTTAAGTGTTTGCACAGCAAACAAAGCCCAGAACTGGGGATGGATTAGTTGGGAAGGATAAAGACGCTCATGCTCCAACCAACGTGTGTTTTAAGTCTGTCCCTGGCAACGGCTGGGCATCAGCAGAACCTGCGCACAGTGACCATGCTTATGCCTGATGGGAGCCCACCTCAGCTTGGAGTGGAGCTGTTCTGGGAAGGCAAGGGTGGAAAAGATATGGTAAGTAAGAGTTGGGTTGTGCCTTCTGGGCAGTGGCAGGCATAGTGCAGAGTCACACCACCCTAGCAGGAACACCAGGAAAACACAGCACACATTGAGCCATTCCCTAAGACAGTGCAGTGTGTCTTCCCCTCTGCAGTTAGCCAGCCTGCAGTGCTCCCTGCCCCCGTTAGGGCAGCACGTGTCCTGGGGGCACAGGGACTGTGCACAGTGCGGGTGGGAAAGGTGCCTTGTACCTTTCCTCCCAAGAGCCAGTCACAGGCTGCTGAGGAAGCTTTGACTTAAGCAGAGCGTGTCAGAGGTGTGGGGCCTAAGAATGGACAGCAAGTCAGGTGTCTGCCCCTGGATTTCGTTCACCAACCAGATTTTTTGCAGCAGCTGGCATTCATAAAGCAAAGGCAGGAAGAACAGACTCCCTAGGCAGAGAAGTAGTGTCTGCCCAGGATGCTGCGATGAGGGAGAGCACAAGGGACCTGCTGCATCGGCTCAGCTACAGGTGCTGCTGTGACAAGGGCTGGTGAGCAGAACAAAGAGCCAGTGGGATTCCTGAAGGCAAGACTACATCAATGCGGAGCCAGCCTGGCAAGGGACGGCCATTTTAGTTTGCCTTCTGTCTCTGGCCTGCCCCTTGCGACCAACAAGAGCAGGGAATTTAACAGGTAAGGCTGAACTGCAGCTTGTAAGTCATCCTGTTGGCAGCCTAAAGGACTCATCAAGGGGAAATCAGGTCCAGATTGTCCCAAAAGATGCAATTCTTGGGATGGGCTCTTCTATTTTTAGAGTGTGGGGGGGATTAAGTTCCAATCTGAGAGCAGGAGTACAGGTTCCTTGGGGTTCCCCTTCAGCTCATGGGGACTGGAGCCTCAATTTACCACTCTGTCTACTCTTTGGAGAGCACTGAACCGCCTAAGGGTCTATCTTCACTGCCAAGTTAATTTGGGCTCTTGCTCAGACAGTGGCCCTAACGTCCATCCCATCCACAAACCCAACCCGCCCCCCGCCCCCGAGTCTGGTGGTGGTATGGGGCTGGATTAGCGCTCAGTGGCTGCTTTCGCTCAGGCTGGTAACCCACCCACTTTGCAGTGAGGACACAGGCTAAATCATTCGTGCGCCAATAGTCCTCCACGCCATCCCAAAATTCCCCTCCATGCACCTGGCAGGACAGACACATTCTCCCACAATTCACTAGGAAGGGATTACAGAGCGGCCCAGTTAACCAACACACAAAGGACCATAAGCTGTGCCCCGAAGTCTAGTGACGCATATGGGGAAATGCAGTGTCCGCAAGGCCCCAATGACTTGTGTGGCTTTGCAGACTCAGACCTGGATGCCAATCACCCGAGTTAACTGTGCCATGAAGGCATACCTTAAGTGCACTGGGGCATGTTATAGGAGGACACCCTCTCTCTCTCTCACACACACACATTTGAAGCTGGATAGTTTGGGGCAAATACTATGTTCCTTTATGCCTGAAGTCAATGTGCTGGACAGAGCAAGTGCACAGCTTTCAGTGCGAGCAGTGTCGCTGCAATCAACACTTCAGCGATAGTGTCAAGACTTCAAGTTCGTGTCCGAATAAAAAAATATGCTGCTTTAAAAACAAACAAAACAAAACCCCCACACACCCAAGAATGGCCCTGTTTCAGAAAGGAAAGCGTTCTGGTACCCTAATGAATTGCCTTTCCCCATGGCTTCTGAAACACAACGTAAGGGGGCTGTTGGCCCCGTACTGAGACTCAGTGGGGGTTTTTTTGGCTGGCCATCTCCCAGGACTAAAAGACAGGGGAAGGGCCGCGGAGACTCACAGTCCCCAGGGGCAATGGGAGAGGCCACCGCTCCAAGTCACCCTGATTGACAGGGCAGGCAGGCCAATGAGGGAGGCCCGTCCTCCGTGTGAGTGGGAGCTGCCTGGGCCAGGACGGGGAGAGCAGGAGCCCGAGCGGAGCCGGGGAGCAGGGCCCCGCCGGCCCGAGCTGAGCAGGGGCAGCCCAGGGAGCGGGACTGCAGCCGTCCGGAGCTGGGTGCCATGAGGAGAGCCAGGGGGCCCCTGGGCAGTGGGGCCAGCGCAGGGAGACGCCCCTGGAGGGGATCGTAACCCCGGCGGGTCCTGCCTCCTAGAGCCTGAGGGCGTGTGGCCGCTGCCAAAGCAAGCGTCCCACCCGCGGCATCCCTGCGGCACAGCCAGGGCCCGGGCCGTGTGAGGAACAGACTGTGAACGGCCCTGACCTTCCAGGGACGCTGGTTGGGGCTCCCCTGTGCCCACAGAGACGGGGTTTCCTTTCATCTTTCCCTTTTGTTCTTATTTTTTAATGGGTTGCTGTTTAATGAATTGTATTTGTTTTGAACTATGTGCAATGATCAGTGGGTCAGGGAAGGGTCCAGAGTGGAGAGAGCACCCCGGAGCGAGGTCACTGTATCCCCTGTCCTAAATCCCCCCAGGAATCCTGCATCCAGACTTCTCGGGGTTACGAGGGCTCTGCCACGCAGGAGAGTTGAAGGGTCAGGCAGGCTTCTGGGCAAAGGGAGTGGGAGCGAGGACTCGTATCCTTTTGCTAGCCAATTCCATTGGGGTTGCTAGGAAAGTTCCCCACTATAGCAGCAGGACCATTCACCCGCTTACACAGAAGGAAACCTGATCTTTTCAAATTGGTTTTTTTTAAATATCTGGGGGAGGAGGGTTGTTTGTTTGTCATGGCATTTTTAACAGCTGTGGGCGTTCATGTAATTGCAAACTTTCTGAGCAAGGAGTTTGAGTTATTCCTTATTATTATTATTAGATGTTGTAACTTGGCTGGTCATGTGTACACTGAAATAACTGAATCAGAACTGCAGCAAGACAAATACAAAACAAAACACTTAAGAAAACCAAATAGAAATTAACTTCCAGAGCTGTTTAGCTAAAAAAGCCTGCAGGAGTTACATTTTCAAGAGCTTCTAAGTCCCATTTCCCAAGGTGACATAGGTACATAGGCACCTAAGGGCTATTGATTTTTAAATGAGACTAAAAGTTCCTAAGTGCCCAAGGCCCAGATCCTCAAATATATTTAGGTGCATAATTCCCCGAGGAGTTAGGTATCTAAATACCTTTGCGGATCTCAGTTTGTTTCCTTTGAAAATGGAACTTAGCCTCCTAAATCACTTAGGTGCTGGTCAGAATTTTACTGTAGATGTCCAAATCCCATACAAATCCAGTGAGAGTTAGGTGTCTAATTCCTTTAGTCTCCATTGACAATCCCAGCCCTGGTGGCCTGTATTCACAAAACAGCAACAGCTTTGGGATCTTCTATTGCTTTCTTACCCCTCTGCATAAGTATTGTCATTTACTGACGCACCGTTGCTTAGCATTTTGTAGTCTGTTGTAGTCTAATCAACACAGAAGTCCCACTTGTAGACGCATCAAATAATCTTTATGGGTGATGCTGGATGGGTTCATTTTTCATAACTATGAGCATGATTTCCCTAATTCCTTTCCCATCCAGAGCCGTGCTTATCTTGCTGCAGTTTGTTATCCCCAGAGGGAAATGAAAACAGCTAACAATGGATCAGTACAGTGATGCCACCACATATGGAGTCCTGTAGTAAAACAGAGCCTGCCAGAGCACTGTTCTTTTCTCGTTCCCTTTCAATGCTGATGCCAGTTGAAGCCCTAGAGTGGACGGTTTCCTCATGGTTTAGCTACAAGTGAAAGTAAGCATTTAAAAAAGAGCAACCAACTTCTCTCCTGCAGCTTCACCTCACGAAAAATAAAGCACCAGGGGGCTAAATCCATCCTTTGTGAAGAAGAGGTGGGAAAAGGGTATCAAATCAGTCTCTGCATGCAGATGCCATTGGACCCAGTGACAGTATCTGTTAGCGCCAGATCTCTGAGAGCCTGTAGGTGGCAGGGAGGGATCAGCCAGGTTTGAACCTGGCTGCTGGTGCTGGTCCGCTGGCACCTTCTGAAGGCTGCCCACCTCCATGTATTTACAGCTGCATGGGAACTAACCAGCTTGTGGGAGGAGCAGAGGGTAGGAATAGCGGTCCTTTCATTGTCCTTGGATGAATTATTACTATTGTGCATTATTACCGGACTCAGCAGGCTGGCGATGAGCCACGGCCCCCTTCTGCTGAATTTTGGAAACATCTGTCCTGTTGACAATCTTCAACTCGGAGTTTAAAATTCTGCTCCTGCTATGGTCTTTATCATCTCATACAACAGAAAAGGCTTTTGATCCTCAAGGAACTGCCCTTGAAAGCATATTCTCCTACACCTAGTTAACCTGATTGTCGTAAGCCGCCTTTGCATAAAATCAGATTAATCCTGAATTAGATCTGTCCTCTCTGTGTGTTTTATCCCAGTTAGCTAAGCTTTCTGCCATTTTCCCTGGCTTGCATCCTCCTTAGAATGCAAATCTCCCCTGAAGCATTCCGTTCTTGGCTCCCCTAAAAGCCCCTTGCATGGTATCCCGCTATGGCACGTAAACATCTGGCTCCTCGGAAGGGTCTCAAATGGGAGTTTGGCACTTGTCTATACTGGAAAGGCTGATGCCTTGTCGGCACGATCGTCTTTCCTGTTTTGGTGACAATTTTTTTTTAAAGCTAAATTGGAGGTCACTGTGGTGCCGCAATGCAATCCTGGAGCCATCCTCCAAAGAGGGATTCGGCGTGGGATCAATGTTTTATGCAATTAAAAATAACAACTGTCTTCTCTGTGTTTAAACACTAGGAAAAGCAGGCGGATAGCAGCTGTGCAGGCTGGATGGTGAGTGTGCAACTGGCCTTCTCCTATCAGATAGGATCAGCTTTCAAGGCACTGTTAAGTCGCGCCTATGTGCTAGAGAAGACCCATGGAGCTGGGAAGCAGCACTATAACGTATGGTAACTGCAAATCTAGGGCCTTTGCTATCAGATTTCATTGAAATGCTAGTCAAAATAGATATGTCAAAAAATAAAATAAAAATCCAGAGCATGAACATCAAAAACGTCCCACAACAAATGCCAGCCTTTCGTTGACCAAATCCATAAAAAGTATGTCCCCTCTAAGCCTCCTCTTGGAGCAGTTCAGACGCGTCTAAGACCATGCACGCCCAGCCGCTAGTAGTCAAGTGCCTGTCACCATCAATGAAGGCACCTGGCCAATCTGTCTGTCCGGAGAGGCCAGCGAAGGATGCAGCCTTGCGATCGTCAGAGCCCCGCACGGGCGGATGAAAGGGTCTCGCTGTAGATGATGCAGGGGCTGGTTTCCTCGCACAGCTCCAGCTGCACGCTGGAGGCGAACCAGCGCTTGGCACAGCCCAGGCTGTAAGTGAGGGTGGTTCGGTAAATGTTCTTGGTGCGTTTGGGGAAGATGATGGTTGTGCTCTGGAACCGCAGGGGCTTCTGGCGGGGCTCGAAGATCAGCTGCGACTTGTAGTTCCGCCAGGTGCAGTTTGGCGTGGCAATGACCGTCTCGCTGTAGGCGGTCACGGTGGGGATGGGTCCGTAGAAGATGTCGTCCCTGTAGTGTTTCTCTGAGTCATATTTCACTTCCGAGTTGCACCTGAAAAGGACAGCGAGAAGTCAGGGAGTATAGAGCAGGAGGGTTCTGTGCTGACCCGCTCCTATCTTCTGCCAGGATACTGGCGCAATGAAAGCAAATGGTGCTCTAGGGAGGGCTGGGCAGATGGTCCCCCTGGTGCAGAACAGCAGCAGAATGTCCTTGCTGCAACCACAGGTTTGCAGTAGCCATCTCCGCTGCTATACCCATTCAGCTCCTGGTACTTCTGCTTAGTAGTGAATCCATGATCCCAACTCCCCATGGATGGTGGGGCACAAGGATCCCCCTCCCTGGAGCCTGGCTACATGCCATAGAGAGCATTGGGACCCCCTGCACAGGCACATGGGTTCCTGCCCCTTCCCTTGCACAGAACAGCCCAGGTTTGGTTGCTTCACAGTGTCATCCCTGCTCCTTCCTTGGGTCTTAGGGTTATCCCAGCCCTAAGACAGGATCCCTTTTAGCTCTTTTCCACAGTGGGAGCAAGCCCAGAAGCAGCAGTAAAGGACACAGCTGTTGGCCACTTGTTGCTGGTGCCCCGTATGTGGGAGACAGAGGAATTGGAGAGAAACAGATGTTCAGCCAGAGGCTGGAAGGGTGAGCCTGGTCAAAGATTCCTGACATTTTAGGTGCATCCGTGGCCCACCCCTGCTTTTCCACAGGGTGGTGTGCTGGCTTCCTAGTCTCTATCCCAAACACATCAGTGGTCTCTGGCAGAGCTTCTGCGGCTAGTCTCTTGAAGCATTGCCATCAACCATGACGGAAAAGGGTTCCCTTGATTTTTAAATCATGCTGCATGTCACCTAGATTGTTGTCATGCAGCACACAACCTTCCCCGGCATTGTGCCGGAAAGAGTCAGCCCTCCCTTATGAGTAATGCACAGGGACAGGCTGGTGAGCATGGGAAATGGACATGCAAGCTGGGTGAAAACTGCCGCTATTCGTTGATGCTCCTGTACTCCTAATGGGGACCCTTAGGTGGCCCTAAAGCAGATGCCTTTCCAGTCTCTGCTGTGCACCAGTGTCAGCTCCTGCCCTCACTTGGCAAGAAAATAACACCATGGACGTGGTTATTAAAAGGAGCTAGAGGGGGCTTGATTGAGCTGCTTAACACCACCTTCCCATCCCTCCCATATTAGAGCAAAGGGTCACCTGCTTAGAGCAATGGCAGCTTGATTTACAAAGGGACCTTGTGCATATCCCCTAGAGCACAAAGCCATTTGGCCCAAACTAGGCTGCAGTAGAGGAAAAAGGGAGTGAAGTGACCAGGCACAACCTCAAAAAGCTGTGCCAAATGGACAGAGGAAATCCTGAACTAGCCATAAACCAAAGAGCCTGAGAGAGTGGATGGAGATTGCTTGATGATTTGGGATCTACAGAAAAGCCAGTGAGGGGTCAAATCTAGGGCTGTCAATTAATCGCAGTTAACTCACGTGATTAACTCAAAATAATTAATCACAATTTTAAAAATGAATCGTGATTAATCGCAGTTTTCATCGCACTGTTAAACAATAGAATACCAATTGAAATGTATTAAATATTTTTGGATGTTTTTCTACATTTTCAAATATATTGATTTCAATTACAACACAGAATACAAAGTGTACAGTGCTCACTGTATATTATTATTTTTTATTTCAAATATTTGCACTGTAAAAGTGATAAGCAAAAGAAACAGTATTTTTCAATTCACCTCATACAAGTACTGTAGTGCAATCTCTTTATTGTGAAAGTGCAACTTAGAAATGTAGATTTTTTTTGTTACATAACTGAACTCAAAAACAAAACAGTGCAAAACTTTAGCGCCTACAAGTCCACTCAGTCCTACTTCTCGTTCGGCCAATCAAGACAAGACAAACAAGTTTGTTTACATTTATGGGAGATGATGCTGCCAGCTTCTTTTTTACACTGTCACCTGAAAGTCAGAACAGGCATTCACACGGGACTTTTGTAGCCAGCATTGCAAGATATTTACATGCCAGATATGCTAAACATTCGTATGCCCTTTCATGCTTTCCACCATTCCAGAGGACCATGTTTCCGTGCTGATGACACTCATTAAAAAAAAATGAATTAATTAAATTTGTGACTGAACTCCTTGGGGGAGAATTGTACATCTCTGGCTCTATTTTACCCCCATTCTGCCATATAGTTCACATTATAGTAATCTCAGATGATGACTCAGCACATGTTCATTTTAAGAACACTTTCGCTGCAGATTTGACAAAACACAAAAAAGGTACCAATGTGAGATTTCTAAAGCTACCGCACTCGACCCAAGGTTTAAGAATCTGAGGTGCCTTTCAAAATCTGAGAGGGACGAGTGTGGAGCATGCTTTCAGAAGTCTTAAAAGAGCAACGCGCCAATGCAGAAACTACAGAAACCGAACGACCAAAAAAGAAAATAAACCTTCTGCTGGTGGCATCTGACTCAGATGATGAAAATGAACACGCGTCGGACCACACGGCTTTGGATTGTTATAGAGCAGAACCAGTCATCAGCATGGATGCAGGTCCTCTGGAAGGGTGGTTGAAGAATGAAGGGACATATGAATCTTTAGCATCTGGCATGTAAATATCTTGCGATGCTGGCTACAATAGTGCCATGAGAACACCTGTTCTCACTTTCAGGTGACATTGTGAACAAGAAGCGGGCAGCATTATCTCCTGCAAATGTAAACAAACTTGTTTGAGCAATTGGCTGAACAAGAAATAGGACTGAGTGGACTTGTAGGCTCTAAAGTTTGACGTTTTATTTTTGAATGCAGGGGTTTTTTTGTACATAATTCTACATTTGTAAGTTCAACTTTCATGAAAAAGAGATTGCACTACAGTGCTTATCTTAGGTGAATTGAAAAATACTATTTCTTTTGTTTTTTGCAGTGCAAATATTTGTAATCAAAAATAAATATAAAGTGAGCACTGTACACTTTGTATTCTGTGTTTTAATTGAAATCAGTATATTTGAAAATGTAGAAAACATCCAAAAATATTTAAATAAATGGTTTTCTATTATTGTTTAACAGTGCGATTAATCACCATTCATTTTTTTAATCGCTTGACAGCCCTAGAAAATCCCAAACTAAACAGGGAGAAGCTGACAGGTCTGGTTCACGCTACCTACACAAAATGAGCACTGTGGGGCTCAGCCACCATTAAGATGAGGATAAAAAGTAGACACCAAGAGAATTAACAATGACTCTTCTATCCTTGTTAGTTTCTCTATCTATATTCCATTCTGCACCTAACCTTCTCTACTGGCTCGTGTGCATAAGTCGCTAACCCTGCAAGGTAAATATCCTTAAACTGTGTGCTCTTTGGGACAGAGACTGTCTTTTGTTTGTTCTGTGTCCGTACAACACCTAGCAGCATGGGGGCCTCATCCATGAGCGGCTCCTAGTTGCTACAGTTATACAGATACTAAAACCATATTTTTTATTATGAAAGCTCAGACTGCAGGGAGCTGTGGGACTTCCATGCATTTTACTGCTCCAAACCTTTCAACTGCAATCAGCAGGTACGGAATTTGCAGCTCTGTGAAAAAAGATTAAAAGCTGGGTGTGTGCACGTCAATTACCTCCACCCTGGAGGGAGCTGGGGGATTATGTGGCATATGTAACGTGATCTGCCTTAATGTATTTTGCACAGCTAGGTGTGTAAGCAAGCAAGTCGCTTGGTGCACATAAAACAAGACTCCTGTGTAATCGTCATAAAAACATGCCTGCCAGCTGTTCCTGGGTAACCAGAGATTTAGCCGGGTACGTTCCCAGGATGGTCTTTGTGTGCGCTGGGGGTAGTTGCATACACAACCCCCCCCTTCCCCCCTCCCTCTTTAATTATTACCACAAGCTGGGTGAGTAACTGTACTGAAAATGCAACTTAGTGTTTTTAAAGTGAATTCCAGGCTGGCAAGACAAGACCCAGACTGTGAGCCCCGCTACTGTGTAGGCAGCAAAGCACCAGCCTCCCAGCATTGAATGTCAGCTAGAAAGACCGCCCTTAGGGGCAGAGGATAGATGGATCTAACCTTGGCCTCTCTGCTGCAAGCACCAATAAAAATGGACGCCAGTTACGGAGACCACCAGCTTGTTCCGCATTCCAGATGGTAATGGTTTTCTATCCCAGCCTGGGCTGCATTTGATATAATCTGGAAATGAAGACCTCCATCTCCTATTACCAACCCCGGAACCACCCTCGCTTCCACCACCCATCAGTTTCTTTTCAGTTCAGGAATTAATCTCCGACTTCCTCCTCCCCTTCCCCCCCCAACAAAATAACCGTGACACCCATTGATAAACACCGTTAATCTTTTGCAGAAGAAAATGTACCGGGGGAGGGAAGAAACCCCTCCATATGTACCTAATTTCCTGCACAGGTTCAGGGTTGACCTCAATGCTTTCGCCAAAAAACACCGGGAACATTCGAGGCCTCATCTCTGGCACAGAAGAGTTCACAAGAAGGTAAGGGATCTACAGGACAAACAGGGAAAGAACAGCGTATCAAGCATTAGGACACAGCAGAATGCTGTTGGTGTTATTTACAGCATACACTGCTCAATCATTGAACATGCCACCAGCGCTATGGCCAAATTCAACTCTGGTGAAGGTGGGCGCAACTCACTTGAATTCAGACCCCCCCCCTCGGTTCATGCTCTGCTGGGACTGCCCAAGAAGACGTCCCCTGTGGCAGGTGCTTTTTGTGACGTGGACACGGGCTGGAAAGACAGCACCAACTCATGTCAGACTGCTGGTGGTAATGGCTTTACATCACAAGGGGCCAAACTTTGCTGCTAGCTAGACTGGTGTAAATCCCAGGTAACTCCATTGACTTCCATGGAATCACTGTGGATTCACCATAGTGTAAATAAGAGAATCTGGCCAATGACTTCATTGGCATTGCACTCAGTTGCACCAGGTCTGAATTTGCCCCTTCCCCCGAGGCCCTTTAACTCCCACTTACAGTCCCTCTTACTTCTGGGAACAGAGTAGGGCTTGCAATGGTTATCTAGTAGATCTGTTTGTGTCAGTGCATGGGGAGGAGGGATCCTTCCTTGCTCAGGTTACAAAGCTCAAAGGCTCATTTCTCAAAGGTGGGGCCAGATCCTCAGCTAGTGCAAACTGGGGTAGCTCCTTTGATGTCAACACCAATTTAAATCAACCCACAAACTGGGAGGTGCAAGAACAGGCGCTACACAGACTCTGATCGGCTTTTCAAGTGGTTTGGCCTGATGGTGCATCCCCAGTAACACCGTCTGTACTTATGTGGTTGCTTTCATTTCTCCCACTCTGGTTGCAACACCAGATTAGCATTACACAGCAGAGTCTCTGCCAGCACCACCCTAGACACTGCCAGTAGCCATCCCATCGCAGTGCCTCCTTCTGAGTGCCCAGCCCTGACGTAAGCTGATCTAGCCCTACAATCCAGGGTCGCCTCTCTACCCTGCAGATTCTTTCATTTGGAATTTTATCCCCTTCCCATATATCTTTTTCATTTGAATTATTCTTCTCTTCCCTTATTGCTCCTGCTATTGTGAGCCAGTGAGACTAGATAGTTTTCATGTGGGGTCCCCTGCTCAAAATGACCCTGATCAGCATAGTTCCAGATCTGGAGGTGGATCTAACGTTTGGGAGGGGTGAGAGCAAGGTGGGTCAGACCTGCTGTGGATGCATCTGTGTTTTGTATATTCCTTCCTCTCTTGCTGCTGAACTACATAGGATGGAGCCCACCGGAATACTCACTGCTCAACCTGTGTCTTGAAATGTCGCTGCCCAAGGATCATGAGGAAAATCCTTCCTGAGGCAGGGATCTAACAAAGCTTCGAGTTTCAATACATTTTCCAATAAGCGCTGCGCATGAGAGCCTCAGTGGCTTTGTTTCCCCCAATTAGTGCCCTGTGCTGGGGCAGTACATAGTGATGCACAAATGCCCACTTACTCCAGTGGGAATGGAGAAGTGAAAACATCATAGGCCACATTCCCCAGTCTGCTACGTCCACTTTGCACAGGGTAAGCATCTCCCGCTACCCCTCCTCTGCCGGCGGAATGTCAGGGGCATGGCAGAACAGAGCTCCATTGCCCCAGTGCTCCTTCGGAGTATGGTCCCTGTGGAGCTGCAGCTCCAACTTGCACCGGGGCAGGGCAGCTCTGTATCAGAGAGCTGCAACCAGCCCCCTCTCTTGTAACGGAGAATCCAGCTTGATGTACCTTGATTTGGGCTATTCACCCCTGCAGCTGAGTAGCCCCTCATGGTCCTTGCTAGAAGTACTGCAATCCCCAAATGTCCAGGGAGGCAGAGCACCCTACCGCTGAGTTCAGCAAATAAACCATTCACCACCCACAATGGTTTCTGCTTTTTCTGCACCAATGAAAACCTCCTGGAATGTTTGTTCCTCTAGCCTAGAAGAGCACATTGGGGAGATTAATTGGTGCCTTTCGTTATATTTTCTCAGCTCCGTTCATAGCAGCAGCCCTGTGAATCTGGGGCTTTAAAACAAAGTGACACAGAGCACTGGAACAGACTGATCACCTTCTCCTGAAGCTTGTGAATGTAGCTGCTTTGCAACTCCACATGGGACAATGGTGTCGGGAAAAACTAGGTTTGGTGAAGAGGGCACAATTGGTAGATAAGTATCCAACTCACATCGAAAATCACTGGGATTTGAATGCCTTTGAAAATCTGCCTTTTAGTCTTAAATGTTACAGTTGTCGGTAGAAATCACGTTCCATTCTATAATAAAGATAATATCCTGAACATCTAGAGCACCTCCCTGCCTACCATTTGAAACTCACTTTGCAAACATTTCAGCCTCAATGTCTTCATAATGAAGCAAGCTAACAATGGGCAAACGCCAAGGATTCCCTTTAATCCAAAGCACCAACATTCAGGGGTTCAGACAAATAGTTCTCACTTTGACCCGTCTCTAAAGCAAACTGAATAAAATGGATTTAGACAGCTTGGGCAACAGCAAGGGATTCCAAATTTCTAGTTACTCTCTTGTCCTCTATCAAGAAACACATTCTTTCTCTCTCTCTCTCTCTCTATTCCTCCCCGAAGTACAGAGTAAATTTGTGCATGCTCTACATTTTAGATTTTGACCCAATCATTTATTCAGAACCCTTAAACACCTTAGAAGCTCTTCGTACATAAAGCCTAATGGGAAAATAATCATCTACATGGTCTGATTGATTGATCAGTAGGGGGGAAGTATTGGAAGACCCATAAAGTTCTCCGAAATAATGTTGAGACACTGAGATTCTTCCAACAATATAATGTAGCTGTCTAGTCTCACAAAGCCCAATAGCTTCCCTAGCACACAGGGAAAGCTGCTTAAGACTCTTTCTCCTTAGATCTGGGGCCAGATTCTCTGCTGGTATAAATTGAGGTGGCTCTATGGAAGTTACTGGTGCAGAATTTTTGCACTGAAGGCAATTAACCGTTGGAGCAACTTACCGAGGGATGTGGTGGGCTCTCCATCATTTGAAATCGTTGGGTGTCTTTATATGAGACGTGTTCTAGTGCAACCACAAATTATTGGGCCTACAGCAGGAATTACTAGTAGAAATCTTACGGCCTGTGTTGTGCAGGTTGGACTGGATGACCACAACGGTCCCATCTGGCCTACAAATTTATGACTCTATGGAACTGCTCCAATTTACATCAGCAACAAATCTGACCTCTGAAGTTTTTGGCAGTGAGGAGGGGTTTAGGGGTAAGGTATTTTCAGAAATGTGCCACAGGACATGAAAAAGGCTCCCCCTGACCACCAGGAAAGCTAATCATGAACTCCTCTCCAGCACAATGTCCTTAAACATAAGTTTCCAGATCAAGTGAACCGGCATCTGCTGTCTGGAGCCAGTGCAGCTGCTATGTTAGCTCTGTGGCACTCTTTCGGAAGGCTGCCGTGTTGTGTGTTTCACTCCCCACAGCCACTTTGCCGTTGGCTTTGATTTATGAAACACAGGAACCTGGTGTCCGTCTAGGGAGATGTCTGGCGGCCTCTGGGCAGGGTTTAAAGGTCTCCAAGGGGGGTGAAAAACCCTTGGAAACATTCTCTCCACCCAGTGCAAGCTGAATCTATGCACGACAGAACCTGAGCCCATTTCTCAGCAGTCACCCATTCAATAACAGTGAATAGTCTAAGAAAGCGGAGGATCCA
The DNA here is from genome assembly GCF_009764565.3 of Dermochelys coriacea. Taxonomy (NCBI): domain Eukaryota; kingdom Metazoa; phylum Chordata; order Testudines; family Dermochelyidae; genus Dermochelys; species Dermochelys coriacea. The sequence goes on from NC_050082.1 coordinate 24,149,061, forward strand.
CTTGACGGTAGCTGAATCAATGGCTTCCAGCTTCCCTCTCTCTTTGAATTGTCTTTCACCTCTGCGTTTCTTATGGCTGGGTGGATTTGCTGCGATGGTGCACTCGGCCCAACAGGCCCCAGGAAGTAGTAGCACTCTCCAGAGGCCCTGTTCTAAGAAGTTCTCTAGCTGTCTCTGCAGAGACAAGAGGTTCTGAGATGCATCAAACTTTGGGGGGCTTAGCCTGAACCAAAAAGGAAGACTTTGCAGCTTCTACTCCATGCTCAGACAACGTAGTTCTAGAAAGTAAAAAGCAAGACCTAAATATTTTTCTAGAGTGAAATTCATGCCTCTGCAGAGGGCCAGCTCCAGGCCTATGCCCCACTTAAGTTCCCTGTAAGCCCCTTGGGCCATATCCTCAAGTGGTGTACATTGGCATAACTCCACTGACTTCAATGGAACAGTCCCGATTTACAACAGCAGACCACCTGGGCTTAAGAGGTGCATAAACTGAGAGCTTTTGCTTTTGACTGGCAATGAAGTTTCAATGTTTCAGCTGAATTCTCAGGACCACAAACTCCAGTTTATCGCGTTGCTCTGTTACCAGCCAGTTCTTTTAAAACCAGTGACACTAAAAAAAAAATCCCTCCTTTTATCAAATGTTGCTGCTCCATCATCGATAATAGCCAGTATTTGCACAGTGCTATGGAAAAGGCTTGTCTCCACTGACTTTCAACTCCTGTCCAAATGGGAAAGGTCGTTCCTGCTTATTCCTGGCTCACATTCAACACTCATGAGGGAGGGGTGGGCATTTCTATTTGTAAATAAAGCTCTTTGCCTTTTGCACGCGATTCTTTTACAAGGCTATCTTCCATGACCGTATACACATGCCTTGCCTTAGATCTGTATGCTAGCTTTTACCTCTTGTCTGTGGCAGGTGCTCTGTTTGAAAGCACCTAATCTGCAAGAGGGTTTTGTTGTAGTTGTTTGACAGGGGGACGGGGGGGGGGGCAAATTGTACACAGACACATTTGCAGCATCTGCTAACTGCAAACATGCTGGTTGAGTCACCTGCAAAGCACTGCAGATTGCTTCTACTGGAGTGGGAAGCAGAGCTGGGAATATGCATCCCTCAATATGCACCAATTAGGAATGCGCAAAGGAGAGAGAAACGTAATTAGCTGCTGGGTGCCCTCAGTGTGAGTGCACACAGGCAGAAGTAGTAAAATGGAAAAGAATAACATGATGATTCCCCTCGAAGGCTGTTTAGACATAGCCTGCTCTAATATGTGCCGCCTTGTTCTGTAACATCAGCAATCAGCATGCATTTTTAGTGCAAAAGAATTTGCTGGCTTTGTCTTGGTTTTTATAATTCTATGACCAAATTTATCCTTGGCATAACTCCACAGATTTCAATTTGGTCCCCGATGTTTGTAATCTAACCCTGTCTATCTAGATGAAATCTAACAATCAGAGAGCAGGATGGGACATAAGGAGGGCAGGGGAGTCAGATGATCCCACATCTACTCCTGCAGGGTTCTGACATTGTCCTCTGAAGAATCTGGTGCTGGCCACTATCAAAGACAGGATACTGGACTAAATGGACCTGGGGTCTGATCCAGTCAGGCAATTCCTGTTTCTAATCAGCCAGATCCACAGCTGGAGTAAATCACTACCGTGCCATTGACTTCAGTAGAGTTACACTGATTTTACACCAGCTGAGGATCTAGGCTGTGCCCATGGTCATGATTTACCAAAAGCTCTCTTTTAAAAGAGTCCGGTTTCTCTTTACTGGTAGCTAAGGTTAGGAGATTGTGGGCATTGGGATCCCCAGGGTTGGACTCTGTGAGGATGTGGAGGGGATCCCTCCAAGAGGAGAACATCCTGAGTGCTTTCCCCCTTTCAGTCCATTCTGAACCAATGCCCCAGCAGGTGGTAGCTGGGGCCTGAAAGGACAGTGTCATGCACAGACCTGGATAGACAAAATAATGTCTATAGAAATGAGCATTTTCAAAACATCCAGGGCGAAATTCTGTTTGCACGGGACAGAAGGGAGGAATTTAGCCCCTGCAGCAAGGAACAGACTTGAACGTATGCATGGCTTTTTATTACCTTGTTGGAGGATTTGCATAGTGTTGGTGCCAGCCCTATAGTAACTGACTAGTTATTGGGAAAGAGGGAAGGAAATGCCTAAAACAATACTTCAGTGCTCCGGCTAACTGGAGGGACAGATGCTGGCAACGTCTATTTGAGAAGAACAATGAGCAATGCAAAACGTGTAGAAAACAACATTCTCCCCAGCCCCCCACAGGGCTTTCCCAGCTGATATCCAAATGATGTGCAGGAATTACCTTGCCACCGTTTGACAGAACAGGATGCAGTGCAAAGAACACTGGACCCGACTGAAATTACAGAGCATTCAGGTGGCAGAGTGAAATCCTCAGGGTTGGACTCTAACCAGCCTACTGGGTCTAACGCTTCTTTCCTGATACAAAGTGCCCCTGGATCTTTGAGAAGCCCACAAGTAGCTGGGGCTTTTCAGACAGCACCTCCGACAGTACAGCAGCCCCCAGCCACATGCTGGGGCATTGGTTTGGAACTGACCCAGTGGGGAAAGCACCTGCCTATTGAATTATCAACTCTTTCTTTCCAGCATCATCTAGATTTTCCTTGGCAGGATTCCATCCTCCTCCTCACCCTGTCCAACCCTGCTTAGCATGTGTGAGCTGACAGGATGACAGCACGAGAAAACAGAGCTGCAGCAGCTATACATGCTACATCGCAGCCCTCAAGGAGACTCGAGCTCAGCTTGCTTTGGCTTATGGGTACACAGTTATTTTAAAATCTAAACAGTGGAGTTGATGTCATGTGCATTTGCCGTCTCCTACCGTGGGTAAGGAAAGCTGCTGTCACAACCAAGGAAGCCACTTTGGCACCCAAAACCAGATTCCCTGCTACTCTGCAATCAAACACTTCACCCTGTCATATTTCCCCTGAAACCATCACCCTGCAAAGATTTTGCATGTGATAGATCTGCTTTTCCCTGCACTGTTTCCTGCAAACGCATCCATCTTAGGGCATGCGCAGAAAACTAAAACAGTGTATAGAGGCAATTCCTGCAATAATTCAATTTGTTCTTGGCATGCTATTAACTCCACTCTATCTGATTGGATATAGGTAGGTATTTATACTGCGCTCATCACCACAACATCTTGTCCTTCTGCTAATTGGATCTGACACATGAACCCTTGGAGGGAACCACACAAAATATAGTTGAACTAAAAGTATTAAATAGTAAGGGGAAAATGTGCAAAAACCACCTAGGGGATTTAGGAGCCCAATTCCTATTGATTTTTGAAAATATCTCCCTAAATCAGAGAGATTCTGTTGGTGAAAGAGAAACTTTTGAGCTACACAGAGCTCTTTGTCAGGTCATAGTGGGCAAAAGCTTTGGCTCCAGCATCCCAAACAACTTGCCCATTATATGTTTTCAAACCACTTGATCAAAGAGCTAGTCAAACACCTGGACCAATGATCAAAATGCTGCAAGTGAGGGATGAATCTATATACTAGGTTGGTCGAGTGTTGTCTTACTCCACATTTTAAGTGACGGGAATATGTGCGTTTACTTCTATTGCCAAGAGGGAAAGGAACTTTTTGGAATTCAGCTGCCCTTCATGTGCTAGCTGATTTCAGTGAACCTGTCTGATAATCCCCCTTGCACTTTAGCCAATGCCAGTTCATTACAGCGCTGAGTAACAAACTTGGTGACAAGGTAACTGGGAGCATTCTTGAGGGATTAGCACATTAGAAGTCAAGACCTCATAATGTTTCCCCCAAGTGCCTCTCCAGAGCAAATTCTGTTCTCAGCTCTGCACAGCTGATCTCATGCTCCTTACTAACACGCACAAGTTGTATGCTGATTCAAGGGGCATTGTGTGCATTCCAGGACAGTAGGATACTGGAGCCAAAATAGTCCATATGACTCAGAGAGCAAGACCATGCCCACAGCACTTTATGAAATCTGTACTTTTGCCCAGACTTGTGTACAAAGGGGGTCTGCGAATGGAGAATGTTAGATAGCTGATTGCACGGAATGTATCCTGCTAAATCAGATCATAGACACAGCAGCACTAGGTGCTTGTTGAAGTAATTAACTGATTAATACAACTGGGCCCCTCCCCTGGAAACAGAAGCCTGTCACAGGAACCAGAACCCTGTGTGTTGCAAAGCAAGGGCCCGTCCTACACAGCTGAACTCAATGGGAGTTTTGCCATTCACTTCAATGGGAGCAGGAGCCGGTCTTCAAATGCGTCTAGTCCTGAATGCTGGTGACAGGACCATTTTTATGCAGCCTATGGAATTTGCAAAGGTACTGGCAGGGGAGCGATCAAAGTAGAAAATGATACATTGGTGTAGGAACCAAATGTAAATCAACATTCACATCGCTCCTGCAGGCTTAATTTAAGAAATAAAAGCTACGCATATCTGGGTAATCAATAAAGCACAGAACTGCAGAATGACATGTTGAGCTGGTGATTGCCACTCTATCATCAGAGACAGTCACAGTGTCACAGCTAATTACACAAGAACACAAGAACGGCCATGCTGGGTCAGACCAATTGTCCATGTAGCCCAGTATCCTGTCTTTTGACAGTGGCTTCAAAGGGAATGAACAGAATAGGACAATTGAGTGATTCATCCCCCGTCATCCAGTCCCAGCTTCTGTCAGTCAGAGGTTTAAGGACACCCAGAGCATGGGGTTGCATCCCCGACCATCTTGGCTAATAGCCATTGATGGACTTATCCACCTTATCTAATTCTTTCTGAACCCAGTTATACAGTTGGCTTTCACAACATCCCCTGGCAATGAGTCCACAAGTCCAATCATACAACTGCTGCATGAGAACTCTCTTGAAGTCACTTAGAATTCTGCATGTGGAGGGCCTACGTGGCTTATAAAGCTTGGCGTACATTGGAAGATCATTCAATAAACACTGCAGGTTGCCCCCACTCTAAGCAATCAAAAACCTTGCATAGCGTGACAAGGACACTAAATAGCAGCACTTGTTTTATGGAGCAGCTCTTTGGAGGAATCCCAGCTGAAGTTCTGTTTGTCCCTCCAGCATTCAGAGTTCTGAAGCCTCTTCCCTTCCATCTAATCTGTAGTTACTGGGTGAAGAATGGGGATTAAATTAAATGTGTCGATCTCTGTATCTTCATTACAGCAGAGTTAGTGGCAGATGTTCCCGGAGTTACGGTAGCAAAAGTTTCCAACCTAAACCCCCTATTTTCACACATTCGCAGTCAAAGCTGGTTTTAAAAAAAAGGAGGGAGATTGTGATTTTTAATTTTAAATTTCTCCATTATTTTGAAATCTGAAATCCCACAATTAAAAAAGGGGGAATCAGCTTTATACTTGTTTGAAAAATGAGGCCGTTTCACCAAAATTTCATCAACTTTTCCCCCACCTCAATTTCAGCAATATTTTGTGGTTCAAAAAAACGTTGCTAGCTTTCCAAAATGTTTGTCTCTGGGGCTGAAATGTGACATGCTTGGTGTCTGCCAGGGGCTGGATAGTCGGAGAAGGGTAGAGCACGATCCTGGCAACTGAGCCAACCGAGGCACAGCCAGGGGACTCGAGCTGTCTCAGATCACACAGCAGGTCAGCGCTCATGCTGGGAATAGAACCCAGGAGTCCTGGCCATTAGTCAGTGCTACCTCCCAAATAGCCCTTTATGACCCATAAGGAAAGCAGAGGGCAAGCCTACGGGTAGAAATGAAAATACATATTGGATATTTCTAGCTGATAATCCATACCCTTTGGATCACTGGTGTCCTCTGACATGCAACTGGGCATTCGTCCCCTCCTCTGAAGCTCCCATCAGCATCCCCCTGAAAGTCACCACCCTTACGCCCTGTCCAGGGATGGGATTGCTCCCAGCAGTCCAAGAGGGAACCTGGGAGAGGGCTCAAGAACAAATTAACCCTGGCAGAGTCAGCACCAGGCCCATACAACTTCTGCCTGCAAACCAGCACTTCAGTGGTACATCTGCTCTGCGAAGGGGTGAATTAACAAGGGACAGAATACACTGTTTTCTTTCTAGTAAAGAATTTGCCCCTAACACCAAAGGGTTAAAATGTTACTAAAAAACTTATTTCTTGTTTGGCAGCATTTTTTCCCCCTTTCTCAACTCCCGTGCTTTTCAGGCATGCAAGGGCCTGGGCAGCTAAGCTCTGCTTTTGAAAGCTACCCCGAGATAAACACACACAAAAAGGGTTCCCCAGACAGGTGTTCAACCTCCTGCCATGAGCTGTGTTTTATCTATTCCGACGTAAGTATTACTAAGGGTTACTATGCAGGGACAACTGTCCATCAGCTTAATATCTGCTGGAGGACTATGGGAAATGCAACTGAATGTTTGAAGTATATAGCATGGTGTTACCGTTCAGAACAATTGCATAAGTAAGCCAGTACAAAGACTGGAGTTCCTCTAGCCACGATAACCATGGGGCAAGGTCTTTTTGTTCTGTGTTTGTACAGTGGATAGCCCAATGGGGTCCTGGTCCATGATTAGGGCTCCTAGGTGCTATAGTAACACAAATAATAAGAGAATCAGAGGAATACTTAGCCCTGTTATAATGCATTGTGCTCAGAGACTCTAGGCATTTTACAGAAGGAAGTGGATTGCAGATTGGGAAGCTAGGAGGGGAGCCTTTCCACCACAAAAAAGGACACAACACTGGCACCCCCTTTTGCCCCTAAACCCCTACCAACCACACACAAAAAAGGAAATTAATAGAATCTAAAAAAGGAACAAAAAAATCAAACCCCTCCCCCATATGACTTTGGACGCCGAAAAGAGAGCAAAGCCAGAGACTCCATGAAGTCTACTAGGGACTTCACTACCGCAACTGATTTTATGTGGAAAGGGCTCAGATACTATGATGATGGTGATGGGCAGCAGGCTGAAACAGGTTGATAGATATGAACCAAAAGATGAAATCACTTGCCCAAGTGTCAGAAGTAGGAAATGAATTCAAGTCATCAGCGGCCTCTTCTAGCTAATCCCCATATCACTCTCTTTCCAGATTTCACGTGAACATACTGGTCCATGAAAATGTCATTTGCAGCAAGCTGACATTTACAGCAATAATGAAATATTTGCCTGAGTTATTCAGTGGAGACTCATCTATGTTGTCTGTTTTAACCGGTAAGATACACTTTGTTAATAAATGATTGTGCATTGCTAATGTCTTGATGTTCTGGAGATTACAAGCCCTGTTATTCATGCAACTATAATGTTCCCAGAAACAGGATAGGTTTCATTTGGAAGTGATAACAGTCAATGGAGACATCAAATTGAAAGCGTGGCTGATAGTCCTAGTGTTATGGAATATTTAATTTTAGATAATTACATCCTGCAGCTTTAAATCAACTTTCTGTTTCAAGTGGGAAATGTATGATACTTAACTTCTTGTCCAAAAGAGCTATATAGTGATGCAGTGGGGTGTCAACTAGCTGAAAGGTTCCACCCTAGAGGTAGCTGCATTTTCATAGCTGGTGAAGTGATTCCTGTATATCTATATAAAAATTGTGTGTCAAATCCTGCAGTCTTTATTCTTGCAAAACTCCCCCGATTTTTATTTAAATTCAGTGGAAATTTTGCCTGAGTAAAGACGACAGGATTTGGTTGTGGCACGCCTGTCTGTCTCTGTGTGTATATCTGTGCAGTGTGTTTCCCAGCTTGGGAAGACAGACACTCACTAGCTCTGCTCAAGCTAGCGTGCTAAAAAGAGCTGTATGGTCGCAGCCCGAGTACAATCCTGCCCGACCCCTTGCGGGTCTTGGGTGGCTAGCCCAAGCTGCTGCCCATGCTGCCATGGTCACACTGCTGTTTTTCAAGTTAGCACGTGCACATCTACCTGAGTGGACAATGATATCGCCAGCAACAGTGTACATACACTGTGTTCTCCCTCACCCACAAGGTATATGCGGTGTTTGGATCCAGGATCTGTAAATCAGTGAATTCAGTGGAGTTGTGCAGCCGGATGACAATTGAGGATCTGTCCCTCTGTATTTAATTTTCAAAGCATTTGGGGATCTTTGGGGCAATGGGCACTATATCATAGAAGGACTTTAGTACAGAGAGAATGATGTATCCGTGTAGCTATGAAATGAACTGAGAGCTGCTTGCCCAAACTAGGCAGATGCAGTTCCTTTCCGGCAATTTGTGCTCTGGCATCCCAAGACTCTCCTCTGGTGAGGACTAGAAAAGAACACTACATCCCTCTAGAGAGACCCTGTATTTGACAGACAGGAGGGGCTGGGCCCTGCTTTACATGCAGGCCTGACATTTTGGGATTCCCACTCATGTGACTGCTAGGAGTGAGAGATTAATCAACACACAGATGCAGAGCTCAATTGGAGCAGTCTACAAACAAGACCATGTTAGCCTGGTGAGTAACTGGAATGCTGAGCTGGCATATGGTTTGTAGATTAGGCAGTGCCTGAGGCCTGCCAGCTTTCTCCTGCCAGGAATGTTTCAAAAAGGTGGCGAAATGGGCCCAGATTCATATAAGAGAGAATGAGGTGGAGCAAGTGCTGGATTCTGGCAGAAAGGGGTGCAGGGCAGAGAGGGAGGCGAGAGTGGAAATGAATGCCAACCCCATCAGCATGAATTCCAAGGGCTTCCTGTGGGGTATGGGTGGGGCTCAGATGTGGGCAGGGATACCAGGTCTCATGGCTTCAGATGGGGGGCATGCTGCTATTGGAATGGGGGGAGGGAGGGAGGGATTTACCGTGGATCTCACACCTCTGTGGACTTTCCTCAGGGATCTCAGGATGTGTGTGGGTTTGAAGGGCTATGCCACCTGTCCGATTTGTGGGCCACCAAACCTCACCCCCTAGAAGGGATGATGGCCTTTCCACTTGACTTAGGCCCTGCTGCAGCTTTTGATCGGGGGGGGGGGGGCAACAGTAACTGGCCCCTAAGGGCCCAAAGTTGATGGGACATTTGGCCTGGGCAAGGCCTGACAGATGCATTATCCCCCCCTCTCCCCCACACACACACAGACACTCCTCATCCAGAAGGTACCTTCCACGTATGGATCGCCTCCATCCATGCTGTCTCCGTGGCACCGTCTCCCCTAGGGGGCCCCTTGTGGGGTAGAAGGTGTGAGGTGGTATCCCAAAGGGACTGGCATGCTGTGCACATTGCCCCATATTAGCAGGCATGCCAGGGCCAGTGAGTTGGGGATGGGTGTCATAGGAAGCCATGGATTCTGGGGGTCAAACATCCTGCTCATTCCATGAGCATGAGGTGGTGGTGGAGGTGGGGAACCCACACGCCCTACATGGAACACTGAGATTTCCTCCTCGTTCTCCCCTCCGTCATGGACTTTCCCTTGGGACAAATTTGCCCCGAGTAAGGATTTGATCCAAAGGGCTGCATCTGGACCTCAGTTGTTTACATAGAATACCCTGGGTAGGGACGTTTCTCATGTGGAGTCACAGGGGTGTTGCCCTAGTTAAATTAATGGACAGCTTTTCAGATAACAAGGAACCTGTTGCAAATGGGACAGTGCTGAGAACAGACAGCTCTGCCCTGCGTGGCTCCCAGATGACAGGCCTGCTACCGAGGGAGCTGGGGCAGCTTTGTCTGTAGATTATTTTGACAAAGGGCCAAGCACAGCCAAATAATTTTGACAGACTTTTTTTCCCACATGCATGATGGGGCAAAAGCAAAATAGAGCTGTTTGGCTGAGTGCCGCAGCACATACTTGCATCCAGACAGATGGATGCGATGCTTCACACTCTCGGCCCAGGCATGGACCCAGTTCTTTATATGCTGAAGTACCAGTAAGCATCAGCAGGCAAGCTAAGCAGAGAACGTATGCATTTCCAAAGGACTGTGGTTTAGAGCTACAGTGCCACTTGAATATCGCCTTCTACCTTCCAGACACGAGAGAGGCCTTATTCCTGCAAGGATCTCTGTGTGGGCAAATCCCCATTGTGGCCAATGGGGCTTCATGCAGGCACAAAAGTCTGACTGCAGAGCTCTTTACACAATCAGGGCCTTTGTGAAGACTCTCAACTCCCCTATGAATGAGGTATCGTCCCCATTTCACACATGGGGAAACTGAGGTACGATGGGTCTGGGACTGGACCAGAGTGACACAGTTCCTGACTCCCAACCTTGTGGTTTAACCACCCATATCCTTCCCCATTTTCATCCTGTCTTTTACCGCCCCCCATGCCCCAACACCACATATGAGCTCTGATCAGGGCCCATTTCTGTTTCTTTGTTTTATGTTAATGTGAGCAAATGATTCAGCATCGGAATCTCTGCACATTCCCTCCTTTGGGCCCTCTGAGATAGCTGTGGATTGTGTGTCTGTGAGGGGAGGGGGACGACTCCCACCTGCATACCACATATTTCTCTAGCAACTCTCCCTCCTCCAGAAAATCCTGGCATCTTCTTGCTGTCCGTTTTTGGGACCACAAAACTGCCAGAGTCCCCATGTACCTTATGCAGCTCCGCACTGATGGCAAGTACAACCCAGGAACATTTTTTAAAGTTGTAAACAGTAAACCCGACAAGTAAATTCTGAGCAGACAACCTTTGAGCCTGATTCTTATCTCATTTCCACTGGTGTAAATCCACTGAAAACAACGGAGTTATATCGGTGAGCTGAGAATCGGACCCTCCGCATCAGAACAGTATTCCTGGGCAATCTTAGGAGTAAATTCTCTGCGGGGGTAACTGCACTGAAGTCTGAGAATCTGCCCCTTGATCCCTGTCCACTTCTTTCTAACAGCTGGTTTCTTGTGAAAGTTGTTAACGTATGCTTGTTCTTGCAGCTGATGTTAGGGGTCTTCCTTACTGCCTAGCCATACAATACAACGTATACCTTGTCTTTCTAATACAATGTATGGGATACTTTGTAACATAAGTTCCAAGATGCTTGAGAATAAAAATTAAAAATTGTCATCTTTTAAATTTAAAAGATAGCTAAATTCACTTTGTATTTCTAGCTACAACTTCTCATGGGGTCTCTTGTCCTTGTGCACAAAGCAGCTGAAGAATCCCCAACATATGGCTTACTTGGGAGAATTAAAAGTAAGTTCCCCTGTATTCCAAGCAAAGTCTAATATAATGGTGTTGAGCTTGTGGTATTTATTACTCTGGCTCTAAATTGCCTTTCATATTTTCTTAGATCCCAAAGCTGTAGTCAAATTGGCTGGTTAAATGTGAATAAATGGTGCATTGTCTTCAAAACAAAGTCTGGCTTATTAAAAAAGAAGAGTTTTCATTTTTATAGTTAAAGTTAATCACACCAAACACAGGGAATGTGGACTGTAAACAGAAGAATGTCCCTGGGAAGTACATACAAGATCATTTCAGTATGTATGTCAAGAATTATCCCAGAGATAGAGAAATTCTTAAACCTACCTTTAAAGCTGGAACAAAATAGCTGAACCCCAGCAAGATTAAAACTGGAATTTTTGATAATACTGTAATAAGAAATACCATGAAATATTTCCCAACTATTTTTCCAGGTACAACTAGACTTATTGGAACTGTACCTGATAGATTTTTGGATATTAGGAATATAGCTTATACATATTTTACTGTATTATAGCACAGACTATTCTCAGCTCTATCTCATGTGTAAATACCACAAATAATAATATAATAGGTGCTAAACACACATGATTTAGTCTGAAAATAGCATTAATTGTTGATTCACCAATTGCGCATGCTCTCTGATAAACTGCAAAGAGCAGGCAATTAAAACAGGAGCACAAATTCATGGATTGCATAATTACTCACAGATCTGTGAGTTCTCCTTAAATGGTGAGATGAAAGCTAATTAGAAGCTGACATTTAATAGTATGAAGCAAGCATCATTCGCCATGGTTTTACTTTCGTAACAGAACCAGTTCCAAGCACAGTATTTGCAGAGTGAAAATTAGATGGAATGAAATTCCATGTATAGAAAAGCAGAATGACAGTCCCATACAAATAATAAATCACTTATTTCACCATTTTGCAGTGTGCCAACTGCAAGTCTGATTAGAGTAAATCTCCACTTATGGTACTGTCCCATGTCTCAAGCGCTTGCATTGCTTCCTCCTCCATATTAGAACATAAGATTGCTTTTTATATGAGTGGGTCTGTGTTTCTTCTACACCTCTAGAGCACTAAAGCATCCACCACATAACAAGCCTACATCCTAACAGCAAGGGCTCACAGCTAACACGGCTGTAATGTGGTATCCAGTTGGCAAACAATTATAACATTAAACTCTCAAAATGCTGCCTAACGTCCATGTGTGTCCAAAATTAAAGAAATAGCTGGACAATAGAATTTTGTTTTTCCATAATCCTTAGAAATATTTATTCTACAGGAGTCAAGAAGTAAGACCCTGGGGTAAATTCAGCCAGAGTATTCCACTATTCCATTATTGGTACCCACTTATACCAAGGTTGAATTTGGTCCCTGATAAGTAAGGTGCCATTCTGTACAATCTCCTTTTCAGAGGGGATGACCTAAGAGTGTACTAGGTCTCTGATAACTATCTTCATGGCAGCTGATCTGACTCCGTTGTAGAGTTTTATACAGGTTTCTAGCTGTTTTTTGGTCCAACACGCCTTCGTTAATCCCTCCTCACACATTTCATTTTACGATTGCATAACAAGGACCCGATCCTGCTAAGTCTTAGGCATGGGGGTACGCAAGTAGGTACACCCCTGAAGTTAATAAAAAAGTTAGTGTAAAATTACTCACATGCGGGATGAGGCGCCAAGTTTGGAACCTCAATATTTACTTTGTGAATTTGTTTTTTAAAATTAAAACCCACCCTATTACTTTGGTGAACAACAGTTAGTGCTTGTGTGAGGACTTTGGCATATTAAGGTATAAAAGACAGTTTTCAATAAAATGTTAAACTCATCCTGAGAACCTGAAAACTGAAATGAAGGTGAACTTTCAGTGCAAATCTGCACAAGGGGAAGAAGGTAGTAGAGTGGTAACTAAAATTCATAAAGTGTTATTCTTTCCTATGGAGAGCTAATGTCTCTGTGCTGCGTATAGTTTTTACTCTATATTTACACCAATTAAATATGTGGTTGAATACATCGAAAAATCTGTTTAACAGAAAAATGTTTGAAAGAACCTTGCGCAAAATCCTTCCCTCCAGAAAATCCTCTTAAACCTCAGTCTTTAAAAGCAATTAATAATTCAACAGATTGAAATTGACAAAATGAAGCAGAACAAAAGTCATAATGAATCTGCTTAAATCCGTTTCTACCCTCAAAGATTTCATAGACCCTTTGTCAAGATCAGAATCAGGCTTCTATCTATATAGCTGTTGCCAGGAGTTCAATCCTGAAAACCAATAAAGCTGTACTGTTTAGCCATACTGTGCATAACTTTTCAAACTGCATCACTCTCTGAAGCATGATTCAAGCAAATAGCAGTAGCACAGAGCCACTTCTCAAGCAAAAACAACTTCATCCTTTGGAAGAGAACATGAACGTTTCCAAATCTTGTCTCTGATACCAATGGCCCTGACACATGTACATAAACTATTCTGAATAGTGCACTGTTCCACATTCAGAGCAGAAATGACTGTAGCATTGTTGCCTCATGCTCACAAACAAATCAGACTAATTTGGAATGAAACAGAAGCCAGCTCTGGTATGTCTAGTCACAACTTCAGACCTAGCCACATGTAGCATTGCATTAAGCAGCCTTGTACTCTCTCTTACAATACAGAACCACGTCACCCAGGCCAGTGGTTCTTAACTAAGGGTACACGTGCCACTGAGGGTATGCAGAGGTTGTCTAGGGGATACATCATTCATCTAGGTATTTGCCTAGCTTTACAACAGGCTACATAACAAGCACTAGCAAAGTCAGTACAAACTAAAATTTCACACAATGACTTGTTTATTCTGCTTTATATACTATACACTGAAATGTAAGTACAAGATTTATATTCCAATTGACTTATTTTATAATTAGATGGTAAACATGAGAAAGTAAGCAAGTTTTGAGTAATAATGTGCTGTGACACTTTTGTATTTTCATGTCTGATTTTATCAGCAAGTAGTTTGAGGTGAAACTTGGGGTACGCAAGACAAGTCAGATGCCTGAAAGGGGTACAGTAATCTGGAAAGGTTGAGAGCCACTGAGCTAGACTGATTTCTTATTTCTTTCTTTACACTGGAAATTGAAGCATGTGTCTGATGTGTTTTAAATAGCAAACCCTTACTATGATTTATCCTCCAGCTCCCACTCCAAACTGCAAATAATTCACCACTGGGAAGTGATGGGGGCTCTGAATGTCCCCAGGCCCCCCTGAACTCTGTCACTGATTCTCCACCGGGGTCAAACCTTTGCAGCCAGTCCTAACAGTACAGTAAGGAACTAGGCTGCTGGCTGCTTCCACAGTTTGCAGCTGGAGCAGGGGTTCCAGAGTTGAAGTGTAGCTGTCTTCAGGAAGGATTAACCCATGAAGTGCTCTGTAAGAGCCTTTTAATGTTTTGCCTCTGGGGTCACTAGTGGCCCATCCCACTTCATGAAGCCTGGATGGAGAGAGGGAGTCATCATGAGGGAGTGTCACTCCTCACTGGAGACCACATCCAGGTCACTCTGAGGTGCAAGGGGTTGGGTTTATAAGAAGGTCCATTTGTGAAACCTAAATCCAGGTTTGGACTTTAAACACCTGCCCCCCAATGCTGGAGGCTACTGGAATCCTGGTTTGGGTCTGAGTTACTCTTCTCATTCCCTGCCTGCCTCCGATACCCAGACTCATACAAAAGCCCTTTCTTCCTCCCACTCTTTGTCCCTCTTGTCTATTTGGATTGTAAACTCTCTGGGGCAGATCCCAGAGCAAAAGCCTCCTGATGTGGCATAGGGGGTGGTCCCCAATGAAAGATGGAGACAGTTCCCCACTTAAACCCCTGCGGAGCTAGGAACAGGAACCACCCCAGCCTCTCACCCTTGGAAGGAAGCTGTAGGGGCCCAGGGCGGCAGGAAAGGCTCTTACCACTTTGCCTTCCTTGACTTCCTTTCTGGGCTCATGTCCTGGGTGATCCGTCCCCGTGCTGCTGCCCCCGGCTCTGCCCTCGATGATCCCGGGAGCCAGGGTGTAGAAAGGGGGGCTCGGGCTGGGAGGCAGCCCGGAATCCGGACTGTCCAGCAGGCCCTCCCGGCTCTTCTCTTTCAGACTCTCTTCCATTCCTTGCAGGTGCAGGTGGCCCACCATCTCTGGGCGGCAGCGAGGGGAGCGGAGCCACGCTGAAGTAAATCCGCCTCCTCCCTGAGCTTGAAGGCAGGAGGTGAAGGGCTTCGGGCACGGCCAGGAGCCCCACAGTCCAGCCAAGGAGCCGCCCCCGCTCTGGCACAGCGGCCCGCAGCCCGAGCTGACCCTGCGGCGGAAGGGAGTAGAGAGGGCGCATCAGAGACAAGACCAGCCCTGATCCGCTCCAAACCTCGGTCGCGCTGGGTGCCCTGCCGAAGGAAGGGGAGCCCGGGCGCTGCCCCCAGCAAAGGCCAGGGCAAGAGGCTAAAGGTGCCGAAGAAGGTTCCGTTCCCTCTTCTACCCCTAGCCCCGGCGCAGAGCGCCCAGACCCTACCACCGGGGCGGGGCGTCCCCTTCCCCAGCCCTGTCCCCGAAGCAGAGAGACCCTCTCGCTCCCTAGAGCAAAGCACAGCGGGCCCCCCTCCGCCAGGCGCAGATCCCCTGGCTCCCCGCCTTGGGGATACCAACCCCCTCCCCTTGTCACCAAGCGCTCAGCCGGGGGTCGAGCGCTCGGCTCACCCCGAGCCCCTCTGCTCGGCGCAGAGCGCCCGGCTCTCCACGGCGATCCACCGCCCACCCCGGCACCTGGGCCACTGACAGCGCCACTAGGGCAGGGCGCGGGGAACGCACGGCACCGACCCGCCCCCCTCCAGCCCCAGCCCCAGCCGTGCCCCCGTCTCCGCCCCGCACGGATCCGCCTCCAATTCGCCCCTGTGCTCGGAGACGGGCAAACTAGCCCAGCCCAGCCCCCCTCGCCTCGCTCTCCGCACGCCGGGGGTGCCGGGGGAGGGGGGCCCGGATCGAACCCCGGCTGCCTCGCCGGGCCAAGCCAGGAGTGAAGCGGAGCCGGGTTGGGGGTTGGTGCCCCCCCGTACTGTGCTTGGCTTGACCACGCTTCCTTCCTGCTGCGCCCCCAACGCGCCCGGCAGCCACGACGGGGGCACGGGGCAGGCGGCTGCCCCCCGGCTCCCCCCGGCGAGCCCACCCGGGAGCCGGCGCTCAGTGCTGGAGAGTCCCCCCCGGGTGGGGCGGGCGAGCGAGCGAGCGTCCCTCGTGCGTTTGCGAAGTTACGAACCGCCCCCCCCCGGAGCCCCGCACCCCGCCGCCGAAGGCCGGGGGCGGCCGGAGAGCCGGCGGGAGGCGCGGAGCCGAGCGCAAGCCGCGGCCGTTTACGTGCGGTGCAGCGAGCCGTCCCCCGCGGCACCGGCCCGGCCGCACCGAGCGCTCGGAACTGGCTCGGCGGCGGTCTGGGCGCGCCCCAGCGCCGGCCGCCAGGGAGGGCTCGCCGGGTCCTGCGCTCGGGGGCCGCCGCCGGAGCGGTCCTGGGGAAATCCTGCCGCTCGCGCTGGTTCTCCCCGCCTCCTGCCGCTCGCTGGTTTAGCTTAATGGGGTGGGTGGAGAACCAAGGGGCCCTCCCGAACCCCAGCCTCCTCCCCGCTTCTGTGCGTCTCCAGTCACTTCCCCCGCAGGGGAACGGGCTTCTCGCAGCCCCCTCGCTGGCTTTTGCGGTGCTGTGCATTGCTACTGGCTCAGGCAAGGCCAACACACCCTGCCCCTGCAGCCTCCAGGCTTTTTTTGGGGGGGGGGGGCTCCCTCTGACCCTCATCCATCTACCCCCTACACTTGCCGGCGTTCTTATTTATAGACCCATCTGCAGGGCTGGGCATTGCCCAGTGGGCCGGAGAGCGGCTCTGAGAGCAGCATTTCCCGAAGAGGACTGGGGGAGAAGCTGGGGATGGTGCTTGGAAAATGGGCCTTTAACAACATATGGCAGGCTGGTTTCCTGAAGGTGGGAGCCGCTGCCCTAGCCTGTCCTGGGGAAGATCCCCAGCGGGCCGAAAGCTACACCAGGCCCTTGACTTTATTGAGGCAACGCTAATTTACATCAGCTGAGGTGCTGACCTGCCACATGCCAGGGCTGTAACATTAGGGTGCCCCAGCACTTCGACCCTTTGGATACCCAGACTGGGGCTACCATGAAAAGTTAGGTAACCACAGCGATATAGGTCAGGACTGGCCACAAGCCACACATTGTGTGCCTTAACTGTGCTTACCTAACTCCCCCTCCCCTCCCATGTAGCTGCAGCTATCGATGGACAAATGCTTCCCATTGTTTGGGGTAGTGTATTCCTACACCGTCAGGACAAACTCCTTCTGATGTCTGCGGCTACACCGGGGGTTGTGACCATTCCAAAAACTCAGAAAACCAATCCAGCGCAGGAGGGAAAGCTTTTATTTTCACCTAGTTTCTGCAAAGAGAAACTGCAGAATCGGTTTTCTTACAGCTTACAGTATGGAGCGAATGTGTGTCAGTGTACACCTTGAAGGGGGGGGGCTAGGAGGAGCTGGCATTAGGTAGCCATCACCTGCTTAGCCAACCTGAGACTGCTGCTTATTGCACCACATTACCTTGTCCTCCTGCTGCGTATGTTCCTCAGGCACCTTTTGCATCTGTGCATAATCTAGATTGTGAGAAATTTGGGGCAGGGCCTGCTGATTATACAGACCAGCTTTCAGGCCCTTTAGAACAGGCCCTCGCCTCGCGAGCAGGCCTGTTGAATTCAACGGGACTGTTCGCTTTGAGTAAGGATGTCACACCTTGGACCTAATGATGCACAGCACGATGGGGCCCACCCAGGGCCTTGATTGAGCCACTTGGCACTATGGTAAGGCACAACCCACAAGGAGATGTTTCTGTAAATTGGAATAACAAGTAAGGGGGCTAATTATCATAGTATGGACTATGTCTGGTACTGATGGTTTGTAGGATCTGGACCGGAGCTAGATGCTAATAGTTGGGGAAGAGAGAGAGGCTGCAACATAAAACAAATCATTTGGTTTGACTTGGTAGGTTAAGGACCTGGCCTGCTGCTTCCAGGAGGACTTTTTTTTTAGTACAGCATGACTTTGATTTTTACTCTCCACGGGCCGGTTCTGCCACCCTTACCCACATTGAGTAATGCCTTACGGACAGGTTTTTAACGCTATTTGGGCACCTGATATGTCAGGTAGTACCTACTGGGCTGTTCAAACACACCTAGGTGTCTAACTCCCATTTAAACCAATGGTATTTTGGCAGCTTAATACTTTTACAAATCTGGCCCTTACTCCGTACCCCAGTTTTATACTCATATAACTCCATCAACTTTACTGGCGCTGCTCCTGATTTACTCTGGTGTCCCTGAGTTCAGAATCAGCCCACTGACTTCAGCCTCCTTGAGTTGTTGGTGTGACTTTAGTGCAGTAAACTACTCAGTGTGAGTAAAGGAAGGCAGAGTCTGACCTCAAACGAGCCATGCTCCTGCACGGTCCCCTCCAGTCGCCGCCAGTCCGTTTGGGTGGTGGTAGAGGAACTTGGCTGTCAGTAAAACTAGATTTGATTAGGTTTATTCAAGTTCAGGTAAAAACAAAGGCCAAGGACGCCCAAAGCCACTCTTGGCTGAAATGAAGTGCCTCTCTCAGATTAACTATAGTGATTTGTATGCACTGAGCAGTGCAGAAAAATGTAGCTGATTTATAAATGTCAAATAGCCAGCAAGCAGCCCACACAATAACCTCAGTGAATTATTACCTCTGACCCGTTCATCAAACCCAGCCAATCATCTGGTAGTGCAGAGTGATTTAAAGCCTATTACTGTAAGAGCTTTAATGTCTCACACAGAATGGAGCTGATCTGCAAATGTCAAAGGGGGGCTGAAGGTCACAATGGCCATAAATTAGGCCTTGGCTTACCACCTATGGAGTTAGAGGATCCCCTGGCACGCTAACTCCCTTGAACATTCAACTGGTTAGCCCAATGCGGCCTGTCATCAACCCACCCTCCTGAACTGGTGAGTCTGTACTGGCAAGAGCAAGCATGGTTCTGTGCAAGGCTGTGTGAAGGGCAAAGGGAGTGAGACAAAGAACTTGGGCTATGGAGAAGGGGTGAGGGAGACAGTTTCTCCTGTTATGGATTGCCTATGTTTCAATGGAGCTGTCATCCTGAAGCTGTGTCCTGTGTCTCAACTGGGTGGGACCTGGTTAAAGAAGCCATTTTCATCGCAGTCTTCAAGACATGACAAAAAGGGACCAGTGTGGATCGATGCTGGTTGACAGCATTATCCAGAAGACTTTTACCTGTGCCTGGTGACAGTAAGCCACTTAACAAGGTCCCCTGCATCTGTGTTGCTCTTGTGTCTATTGCACGGGCTGCCTCATCTGGGAGATTCACTAGGTTAGCCTGGATGTTCTCTTTGGCCACTCGGTCGCCTGTAGTTTTCTCCCATGAGGCATCAGCTGAGCCTGCCAAGAAGTGAAACAACATTGGGCAACATTCAGGCAGCGCTTGTGCTGCCTTAAATGAGAGAGTTGCCCGAGGAAGCACAGAGAATGTACTTCAGGCTTTAACAGTTATCTTTGCTATCTCTATGAGAAAGAACCGTGCATATGCATTATGAGACAGTCTTTCTTTACATGATCCCATGCTATTTTTTTCCAGAGCCCCTGCCTCATTCGGTAAACTGGATGGCCTGTGCGCTGAGGATGACTCGGGATCATGTAGTGGAGGCAGCTGTCTGTAGGACTAGTACCACATCCATTGCGGAAGGTGGAAGGTATGTATCTTAATGATGTTTTGGTTTTAAAGTGGAAGGAAACCTAGTCACCGAATCTTTAGCATGGGCGAGCCGGGCGTTTCAAAGTGTAGACAAAATCCATGGCCATCACAGTCTTCTGCTTGGCATCTTTGGGTCATTATTAGATGAATATTTGCCAGAATCCAGACTCAAGAAGGACTTCAGGGTTTGCTTCAGAGAGACATGAATACGGCATACAGGTAGACAGGTATTGTATGGTGTCCACCAAAATATGAAGAACAGCTAGGGGCTGTTATATAGATAGTGGAAATTGTCATAGCTCCAGCTTTAAGAATATCTTTTCAGCATGGTGACATCAGAAGTAGGGCACCTCAAGGAACCTGTGGGCACCTGAGAAAATGCTCCCTCTTGCCGGTTTAGAGAGTTGTAACGCCAGGAGTGTTACGTTTCCAAGTTATGGCTTGGAAGGCAGGAAGGAGCAGGGGCATTGGGCCCTGACTGGTGTGATTGAACCAAGAGGAAGGAAGAGAATGGAGGGAAGTTTTCCAAAATGGCTGTGTGCAGCCGGCACAATGGGCAACAGTGTCCTAAAGAGACAGGCGGTGGCACAGCAGCGTGCCCCACCACCAGTGCTTCTGAAAGAGTGACCTTAGTTAGCAGGGAATGGGAGTACAAAATAATAAAAAAGCAGCAAATCAGCAAACCTCCAAGAAAAGCCGCATTTGTCACATGGCCCACAGCTATTATTTCCACCTCAGTTGGCGATGCGTTTTTAGCAGCCGTTATTAAGTTAGTCTTTGTAAACTATACATTCTTGCAATCCCCTGTTGTTTTTCTTCATCAGCTGGTTTCACTGAGAAAAACAACATAGGGCCTGATCCTGAGAAGTACTGAGCACCCCCACGTCGTTAGGAGCTGCCAGTACTCAGTGTCGCTCTGGATCAGACCCTTACTACACCAATCAGATGAGTCTGATGCTGGAAGGGCCTTTCAAGTGTATGCAGGTTACAGCAGAATGGAACTGAAACGCTGCTTGGTTCATAAGTTCATATAGGTGAGATTCACATCTGGCGTAAGCGGTCCTAGCTCCAGTGAAGTCAGGGGAGCCACACGCATTGCATCAGCTGAGGGTCTGTCTACTGAGTTCCATGCCGTTGTGTGTGGGATTTTCAGACAAGACCTTACAAGCCCAGGTCCATTCTTTTCTGCATGGACATTAAAGATCTCAAGGACCATTGCGTGTAAGTGACAGATCTTTGCCCCATGTCCTTGGAAAAATTTCTCCCTTTCTGTGGGGTATTTTGCAATGTACTGGCTGTTCTCTTTCCAGCTGGTGGCTGCCCTCAGCAGGACTGTAAGTATAAAAGTGCTGATTCTCCTCTGCCTTATACCAGTTTCACACCAGGTCAGTGGAGTGACTCCTGATTTACACTGGTGGGAGATGAGAAATAGGCTCAGCTTTCTCCTCCCACACATCTCCCCATCATGGTCCCTCCACCGCCCACCATACACCTCTCCCTCTCTTCCCCTTCACTGCCTTCCTTTGTTTCCATACTCCCGTGCTTCTATTAATTCTTCCCGTGACCTGTCGCCTCCCATCCACTCTGGCCCCCATAATAGCAATAAAAAACCCTGCGGTACCAACCATCACCCTGCTCATTCTCTATGTTAGGTCCCTTTCCCGCACCTTTAATCTGTCTTGATTATTTCAATGTTGAGTCTTTATAGCATGGGCTATATTCTCTTCTGTGTCCCAGCACAACAGTGTTCCAATCCTAACTGAGGCCTTTGGTTGCTCCCAACATAAAGCAGTCCTATAGTTTGTCAGTTGCATTGGACTCCTTCAGGCTAAGTGGTGCCACATCAGTCTAAAGCGTGAGGATGATTTTGCAAGTCTGACCAAGCTGCTGGGCAGGAAGAGAGATTGCAGGCCACCTGGCTGTGTTTAATTAGTAAAGGGAAGCACCTGAGTCAAGCAGCCAGCTCTGGCATAAACAGCAGCCTGTGAATACCACAGAGAGGCAACAACAACAACAAGCCTTTAGTTTGGAAGTATAACTCTTTGGCGCTGTAATCTAGCCTCCAGTAGATTGCGTTAATGGCAAGTACCAAGGCACTTGGGTAATTGCAGCCTGGGAACTAAGCCACCTTTCTGATTCTTTGTTTCATGCTTTTGTACGCCACCCACACCCCCCCCTTCTTTGTCAGAAGGAGGGAATTCTTGCATTTGGGGGGATTCTCTTATAAAGATTGTGGCCAGACTCTGAGCCTAGTCCAGTCTAAAACAAGCTATTTGTTAGGTCAAATTCAGCCTGCAGGGACACTTGCATAAAGCCAGAGGAAATCAGTTGAAGTCAGTGTAGTTCATAGTGTGTCTGAGTGCAGAGATTGGTCCATTGGCATCATTAGCGTTACTCTGTATTTACATCAAAATCAGAATCTGGACCCGCTTCTTGGAGTGAAGCTCTGAGGATCTGCATGAGATCAGAGGAGTCCATTTGTCATCTGTGCTACCCATGTGATTATATTTCTGTAAAACGCTGGTTGGTTTTTTGTTTAGGGCTGGGGTTTTTTGTGTGCCTTAAACAAAAATGTCTTTCCCAGACTCCCCCCTCTTAACTTTGTTTTCTTAAACTTGACTCTCTACATTGCTCTGAGAGGGTTTATAAAATCCAGTTTGGAAAGAAACTAAGCAGGCTAAGTCACACAAGGGAGGCATATCTAGATCCATGCAGTTTACTGTGTGTCTGTCTCTTAGATGAGACATTAAGGCTGAGATTTTCCAACACTACCCTAAAGGAGTTGAACATTCAGTTATTGCCAAAGTCAATGGGAAATGGGCACTCAAGTGCCATAGGCAGTTTGGCATATCGCAGCCCCAGGACCTAGTTTTTGAAAGGTCAGGTGTGCAATTGCATGTGTACAAAGGCACATGTGCACACTTGCATGTTGAATTTGTGCATGCAAAATTACCATGATTGCATCCACAAAGTGGGTGCTTGCACACTTCTCTCTGTTTTTGCCACTCAGGAGAGAGCTGGTTGCTGCCAAGAATCTGGTCCAGGGTAGGAACAAGTATATGAACAAAACCCGATTTGCTGTGATTATTTGCACAAAATTGTATATGCATGTTGGCATGCCTCACCTTGCTGAAAAAACAGACCTTAAACACTGTCTCTCTTATTTCTCTAGCTAGTCTATCAGCTCAATTTTAGTGTATTAAGATTGCAGCCCTGCTTACATGGCAGAATGTCAATATCACGTGCTAAATTTCCTACTCCTGCTGCCAGCCTTGATAGACAAATATGGTTAGGAAAGAAAAAGAAATGATACAAACATCGACATCAGGACTTTTCCTGAAGCAGGCTGGGTGGCAAAATGTTAAGAATGTTAGGAATTTCCATTACGGCTCACCATTAAACTAGATCCTTTGGGAACACCCATAACATAACTAGTCCCAATAAAAACGACTTGTCAAGGTTCCTTCCCCACTCTGAACTCTAGGGTACAGATGTGGGGACCTGCATGAAAACCTCCTAAGCTTACTTTTACCAGCTTAGGTTAAAACTTCCCCAAGGTACAAACTATTTTACCTTTTTCCCTTGTACTTTATCGCTGCCACCACCAACCATCTAACAGGTATACAACTGGGAAAGAGCCCGTTTGGAAACGTCTTTCCCCCCAAAATCCTCCCAAACCTTACACCCCCTTTCCTGGGGAAGGTTTGATAAAAATCCTCACCAATTTGCATAGGTGAACACAGACACAAACCCTTGGATCTTAAGAACAATGAAAAAGCATTCAGATTCTTAAAAGAAGAATTTTAATAGAAGAAAAAGTAAAAGAATCACCTCTGTAAAATCAGGATGGTAAATACCTTACCGGGTAATTAGATGCAAAACCTTAAGTTACAAAAAGACACAAAAGCAGGAATCTACATTCCATTCAGCACAGCTTATTTTCTCAGCCGTTTAAAGAAAACAGAATCTAACGCATATCTAGCTAGATTACTTACTAAATTCTAAGACTCCATTCCTGTTCTGTCCCCGGCAAAAGCATCACACAGACAGAGAGAGAGAGGCTTTGTTTCTCCCTCCCCCCAGCTTTTGAAAGTATCTTGTCTCCCCATTGGTCATTTTGGCCAGCTGCCAGTGAGTTTATCCTAGCTTCTTAATCCTTTACAGGTTTTTCCTCTGGCCAGGAGGGATTTTAAAGGTGTTTACACTTCCCTTTATATTTATGACACGACTTAAACCACTCTTGGACATAGCGATCTTTGTTTCCCTTTGAAAAGGTGGAGCGTGTGTCTCAGCTGTCGTTTGATGTGCTCCTGTGAATAATATTCCAAGGTGCTGTAGGTCTGAAATATCAGCATGGCTGGAGCCAAGAGGGTGTAGCTCTATGTGCAAACAACAGGATTGGACAAGACTAGGAGTACAGTATGTTGGGTCTGATTCTTCCTGGTGGTGCACCTTGTGGAGTTGTGTGCACCAGTGCAAAGTGAGTGTGAGACGTCACTGAATCAGGATGGTGGTTTATTTACACTTGCTCGACACTGGACCCGTGATGGCACAAGCTGCATGGCAATGGAGGAGCAGGCGCTTGTAGTGTTTGACCTGGAAAAGGCATAGAGATAGAGCGCCCCGTGCAGGACAGCAGGGCAGAGCTCATTCTCCCAAACTAGCCGATGCAGTTCAACAGGAAATAAAAGCCCCTTCTTTCATAAACAGGGCCATTGCTTTCTTTTTAGGCAGCCCCCATAACAGAAACTCTAGCAAGGCAAGGTCTTCAGCTCTTGGCTGCTTGGACAAGCAGAGTCCACAAGCTAGAAAGAAGCAAAACAAAATATACACTTGGGCCTCAAAGAGCAGAGAAAGGATCTCTCCAACACATCCACAGCCGCCCTATTACCGTCCTACTCACCATACATACGGACTTCTTCTCTTTGAGCACCTGTGATGATTCCTCTGGGAAGCTTCCCCCTTCATCAGGTAAATGTCATCTCACTTGAGGCAAATGGGTGCGGGGGGGAGCAGGTGGGAAAGATCAAGATCATGAGGTTCCCTTTAGGATCCCAAATGGTCTGCCTAGCACCCCATCGTAGAAAGTCAAGTAAAAAGGAAACAAACTCCCTTCTATTGTTCTGGACTTAACGTAAATACAGTAAAGATGCTGCCAACATACACAGTCAAAGACAAGATGTGAAATGTTACTTTGGCAAGAGAGGATTATCTTTAAATAACTTCCTTAAAGTTAGCTGGGCAGAGTGCCTTGTTCTGAGTTTTGATTGCAGCAGTCTATACAGTTCATTCTGCAGCCAACACATAAAATAAGGGAAAGCTACATTCCAGAGTACATGCCTGATCCAAAGCCCATTGACGTCAATGGAAAGACTTCCATTCACTTCATTGGACTTTGGATCAGGCCCTCAGAGGAGAATATGCGATTGCCAATTGACTGCAGACAGTGTTTACTGAAGACCCATATACTATTACATGCTCAGGTCAAAGTACACCTTCCAAAGCACCAGCAAAGGCTCCTGCCAGTTAGCCTGTGAAATTTCCTCCACTTCTCTGTCAGAATTGCTGTGCTGTTATCTTGGAGGATAATCAACAGCAAAAGCATCCATAAATCAGGAGTTACCAAGTGCAGATAAGGTGTTAAATTTCAGGCTCGCGAGGCCATCATTTTAACAATGATAGTCGAAAGGGAGAGCATGAATTCTTTTACATGGAAAAAATTTCTTAGAAAAACCACCCCCCTTTTGTTTGCCTGTGAATACACTCATGTGTTTTAGATTTCTGCACTGTTCTCCTGCCCGTTAGATGGGAGCACAACGCAACCTGAATGCTTTCACTCTCACACCAAACCTGGAGATTAAAGTGCCACAGCCAGGCTTGAACCATTAAACCATTTCAAAAGACACAGAACTAAAGTGCTGCCTGATGTACAGACAGCCCATGTGAAGGGGCCTGTTCATTCAAGAGGAAGGGTGGCCCATTAGTTAGGGTACTAACCTAAGACTTGGAAGATCTAGGTTCAAATCCCTGCTCTGCCACAGACCTCTTGTGTGACCTTGGGCAAGTCACTTAGTTTCTCTGTGCCTCAGTTTCCCATTTGTGCAATGGGGATAATGCCACTGCCCTACCTTTCAGGGGTGCTGTGACGATAACTACATTAAAAGAGTATGAGATGCTCAGATACAATGGTGCTGGGAGGGCATATAAGTACCTTTGATAGGTTCTGCTGGCTTACTGTGAATTCAGTGCCATGCCTGGGGGACGTGCTGCACTGACACACTTGCAGGGTGAAGTCCTCTGCCGAGCCACAACAGGTCCAGCATTGGCGGTGCTAACTGCCTGCATGCCATCCCTTTCCCCATGTGCCTTTTCCTTTGTGGGACCATGGGCCTGATCCACAATCCTGGAGAGTCAATGCAAAGGCTGTGGATTTCAGCGGGTTTAGGCTCCGGGAGATGGGTTAGTTCAGTCTCCATTCAGTTCTTGGCCTCTCTGCTGAAGCAGCCAGGCAGTCTCATGGTTTTGTGAGGCAGGCATTTGACTGCCAACTTATCTCATGTCGTCCATCAAATAGCCAGTAAACAAGGACTTTTGGTCACTCATGACCAACTGAGGCTGGATTCAAACTGGGAAGCTAGAGGTCAGCGTCTCTGTATCCCATTATTAATCCCTGAGCGCTCTAATCTCCTGCTGTTTTAAGTTTGGGCTTCTTGGAATGGCCATCTGTAGTGTTTCTTTCCCTTGCTGCTCCTTCTTTGGCGTCGTTTGCTGGTCCGTGATGGACCCTGCAGCACTATTTATCTATTAAAACTGATTAATGTATTGTGTCTATTATTACACAAAGCAAGGTCTGACACAAAGAAGATAATAGCTGAGCAATCGCTCCCTTCCCATTGCAGATAAAGTACGGCTAACAATGGCATTAGATGTAAAGAGGTAGATCACTTTCTTGGCTATAATGGGGTAGCTGGTAGATTGTGAGGGCGTTTCTCCTCAACGTTTATCAGCCTGATTTCCAGAGGTGTTCCACTGAAGTCAGTGGGAGCTCCAGGCTTCCAGCACTTTTGAAAAGACCAGAAACTAGATGTGTACAGAATCAGAGTTGAATTTAGATCTGAAATGGATTTAGTGCCAACCTCTTCCCAGGCCATGCGTTCCTTTTCATTACCAAACCCTCCAGCAAGAGCATGAAAGACATGCCGTTGTTAAAATGCAGGTTGGATAACTGGACTTATTTGGCTTGTTTATCATTAAAAATTAATAAAGTAATGATCAACTAAGTTATCTAACCCAGGGTGTGGCATCTCAAAAGACTCGTCTTTTTAAATAGCATGGTTCATGTTTCTACAGCTTTTCCAGTTGATGTTCTCTTTTCATTCACAAATAAAACATTGACTCTACTGTGCGGGAATATTGTAAAAGGGGAAACCTGTACCCTAAACCTTTATGATTAAATAGTACAAAGCAGTAAAATCCTAAAGGAGAAGCCAGGAGATCATGAGGGTAACGCTGAGCTTGCTAAAATGTCTGAACTAATGGCTGCCGTCCCTCTGATATATCTCAATTCAGAGCAAACACGCCCCTGGATGGCTTCCTGCAGTACTGCTTGGACTGCCTGATTCATCGCCATAGACTGTGTTTCCCACTTCTGTTTTTCTAGCCTACTTAGTTTTGTGACAAGCAAGGGAAAAATATCTCAGTGGGAAGGAAGCTTCTGTTCTAGGACTGCTCAAAGAAAAACAAGCGATACCAGGAACACGCCAAAAACTACCTTGACAAATTCAGCTCCCTTTCGAAAAGTAAATAGTTTCCCAGATGAAGATTTTCTCCAAAACTGCAATTTTTAAAATGCAAGAAATATGTGATTGTGGAAAGAACAATTCTAGTAAAGAAAATTAAGTCCATTTCGGATTTGGGTTTTATGTTCCTTTTTAAATGGAAGGTGCCAGGTGAATGGAGGGAGACATTTAAAACACCGACAAGGGTCTTCAAGGCTGAAAAACTTGAGATCAACGGTTAATTGCTGTCATAGAGTCTAATATAGCTTTTATGCCAACCAGCATATGGAGGTGACATTGCATTTGTCTTTTATTTATGACAAGCACCTTCCTCCTGTGATGTCACAGGAAATGGCAAACAGTGGCACTGGAACATGTTTACTAGTGGGGGTGCTGAAAGCCATCCCCCTTACCCCTGTCTGCGCCCTCCCTCCCACTCCCCCGAGCTGGGGCCAGGAGCGGGGCTGTGTCTAGGGGATGGGGGGGGGACCTGGACAGGGCTAAGGGGGCCGGCATCTGGGATCCTGTGTGTGGGGCCGGGAGTTCAGTTCCGGGGGCCGGGAGTTCAGTCCCAGCTGTGGGGCGGCAGCCAGGACCCCACATGGGGGCCAGGAGCAGAGCGCTGGACTTGGGGCTGGCAGCCAGGACTCTGTGTACAGGGTCTGGAGCAGAGCTGGGGCAGCAGCCAAGATTCCGAGTAGGGGTCCAGAAGCAGAACCCCGCGCAAAACCTGAGGGTGCAGCAGCACCCCACGCACCCCTGGTTCACACACCTATAATGGCAAATATATTTCTTTTCCAGGTGCTTTGTGGTCACTGACATTGAGCTACTGGACTGAGGCTGGGAAGGGGGAGCAGCGTGTTCTGGAATGCCTGTTACAGGTCTGGCTCTGTGGAAGAGGAGAAGCGGCACGGACACATTATGGGCTAGAACCAGGTAGGGCAAGAAAAGGATCTGTGCATATTAGGGTGAGATGGTGATTGAAAAGCTAACTTCTACCAAGAGGCTCTCTCCAAACTAAACATGGCCTTTGGTTCCCACTCTCAAATCAAAGGTGGTCTTTTGATGACCTCACCATCTTCCTTGGCCAGAGAGAGCCTAGAGCTTTGCATCCTGGCTTTTAAGATATGGGACGTTTGTATCTTATGTCTTACAGGTCACTGAATGAGGCACGAAGGCCACATTTCCAGTTCTACACAGTTCGGCTTTTTTTTTTTTTAAGCAGAGTTCAATCATACATGGTCGTTATATGCCTGGTCCCAAGTAACTGTCTCATCCAGCTTTGGGAGTCCTGGCTGTTTAGGTCTTTGCAATAAGGAGAGAAAGGGAGAGACTTTGATGCTAGTGCCAGAATGATGTTCTTGGAAGCTGAAGTCCTCCGCCTACAGAACTGGACCAGCATAGTCAGTGACTTGGCAAGCTTTGCCCAGCAAATGTGCCTCTTCCCACATCTGGTGATTCTTGACTGGCTTGTCTATTCACTAAAACCCACTCAAACTGTGCTCAGACTGCCAACCAAGTTTTAACTATTGTGGGTTTTGAGATATGGGCATCTGTCCACTGGGAACTGAACTGAAACCACTAACATTATCTGATAGACTGGGCTTGAGTTGACGACCTGGAGATGAAAAGTTCCGGATCTCATTCCCAGCCTTCTGAGCCATCCAGTCCCCAACACCCCAAAGTCCCTAATAGTTCTCGAATAGAAAATAACAGGAGCCCAAATACTTGCCACGCAAAATTGAAGCTTAATCCAATTTTCCTATCGGAGTTACAGCAAACCTTTGTGGAAGCAGATTTGTTAATCTATCTTTTGGTGCACAGCACAATAGGTTTTCAGCTTTAAATCACCATTGTACAGGAACTAATGGCCCTTACAATGGAACTAACTGTGGAAAAACAAGCAACCTGAGCATTTATTAGGTGTATATTCCCAATGAAAATAACTCATATAAAGACATTGTCAGTAAAATGCATGATTGATCATCTGGGTCTAGCTCACTTTCATTTTCTTTCCAAGTTGCTCTAGTGTATGATGTTAATAGTACTGCAATTATTTTAATGAACTGCACTGAGGGAATTTACAGTGTGAATAACTCTGATGCTGCCAAGCCAGGAACTGTGACAAGCATTTCTGACTAAGGAGTCGGATATTACACACAAAAGGGGCACTGGCCTGGGTCCCTACAAACATCCAACTTTGGGAATGACTGAGGTATGAATTTACAAGAGTGCACTTTGAATACCTGGTACGATGCTATACATTCAAGACCTGACCCAATGCGCATTAAAGTCAGTGGAAAGACTCTCACTGGCTTTAATAAGCAATGGATTAGACCCTCAAGCTGCATTCTTTACTCGTGCAAAACTCCCATTGCATTAAAAATTAATGGGAGGTTTGGGTGCGTAAAGAATGCAAATATTGGGCCACAAGACAGAGAAATGTTCAGTCTGATGTTGTGCAGGGATACAGCCATGTCTCCTGTCAGTAATATTAATGGAAGGTACACAATTACATTCTTGCTTGATGGCTAAATAAATGGGGTTGATTCAATCTCAGTGAAAAGCAGGCACATCTCAGCTCCCTTGAAGCCAGTGGGTTTATATTAGTTTAAAGTGAGGGGTAAATCAGGCCCAATTGTTTCCCTCTCCTAGGTTATGAGTGATCCAGTGCAGCTCTAATAACTGACCCACACTACTACATCAAACTCAAGCTGAACTTTTTTTTGGGGAGGTAGGGCAGGGGGGTGGAAGGAAAGAGAGGTTAGGAAAAGTTGATTTAACTTAATACATATTTCTATGTGTGACTTCTGGTCATTTGCACCAGAATGGCTATTCTAATGCTATTCCTGACTCAACGATAAGTGAGAACAGGGCCGAATTAAGATTTTTAGAGGCCCTAAGCACTGAAAAGATTATGGTGCCCCCCCATATGTAATTCAAAATAAAAACAATACTATACCGTTAAATAAAATTTTATTTTTCAAAATGACACAAAACTTACATGTATGCTGAAATTAAAATGGCTTCTTTCTAGATTTTCTGATTGTAAAGTTCTGGATAAATTCATCGAAGCTGACTCAACGAAGCATGTCCGCTTCCATACATAATAGGGAAAGTGAATCAAGTCTGTCCTGACACATTGTTGTTCTCTGAGGGTTTTTTATTCTTTTCAGCTGAGAAAAAGAGCGTTTTGCGGAGCAGTTAGTAATCATCAATGTTAGAAAAATACGTAGTGCTATCTCTACATTTGGATATATGCATTGTATTCCGTCTTTCAGTATTGTGTCATGAAGCTCAATGTGACTGAATTTCATTTTTCCTGTTTCATTAAACTTTCCACACATATAACAGTGGAACTGCCATACTTCTCCACAGAGATTCATGTTCAAGTCAACAGGGTATGACTCAACTAGCTTTTGGGAACCTTGTGAATATTGTTCATCAGATAAGTCCATATCGTTTAGAAAAGAAAGTCTACTTGATGCTTCTTTGTACACTTCACCTCTCCTCTTCATATGAGCTTCAAGTGTATCAATTATAGCGTAGTAAGTAGATACGCGAAATTTGTCTCTAGGATTCAATGCTGTTTCTGTTGCACTGCTATCATTTGCTTGTTTTATCCTGATTGACTTGCAGGACTGGGCTTCTTTGTAGTTAATATCAGGCAAGATATCTTTTGATATGTCTTTAAATCTTTCTAAATCATTCCTCAAAGTGTGCAAGTGATCTTCTAATAATTGACAGAGGTCTGCACATGTTTTCAAATCCAATTCTTTTTCTTGGAGAGCTTGACATGTGTGGTAAAAGTGTTGTAAAATTTCATTCCACATGGTCAACATGAATACAAATTCTAGTTCTTGCATCTTGTTTGCAATGTTTTCTGCCTCTCATATAGTTTCTCCCTTTTGTGATTGGTCTTCAGCTATACTTTCTAATGCATCCACAATCTTTGAGTAGGACTCCAGAATTGCACTTGTTGCCACTGCATGTGCCTCCCAGTGAGTATTAGAAAGAGATTTCAACACACGATCATTGCCCAAATATGTTTTAAGAACTGCCCATCGGTGTGTTGAGGCAGAGAAAAATGTATAAAGTAACTGGACTGTTGAAAAAAAACTTACTGCCACTGGACAACAATCAACAGCACTACGGCCAACAAGATTGAGAGAGTGTGCAGCACATGGTATGAATATGACATATTTGTTCTGTTCTAAAAGCTTCTTCTGCATTCCAGGATAACACCCGGACATATTGGCAGCGTTGTCATAAGATTGACCTCTGCACTTTGAGAAATCTGTTTTGCAAACTTGGCACAGATAATGCAGTACTTGATTTGCCATTTCGTCACCAGTGTGGCTTTTCAAATTGAGGAATGTTATAAATCGTTCAACTGGTTTTCCATCTGTGGGAGACACATATCTTAGTACAATACTCAATTGATCAATATGTGAAAGATCAGGTGTAGAGTCGACAGATAAACTGAAGTACCCAGCAGTACTTATTTCATCCACAATAGCTGAACGAACTTTGTCACTCATTAGACCAATGAGTTCATCACATATTGTCTTGGATAAGTATGATGGGTTACCTTTGCCAGCATTCCCATATTTTGAGATATGGCCTGCTAAAAATGGGTCAAACTGAGCCACAAGCTCCAACAATCCCAAGAAATTTCTATTCTGCAATGATCCAAATATATCATTAGATCTCCGGAAAGGCAGACCATGTTCAGCTAATGTTTGAAGAACAGCTATAACACGCTCCCCTTTAATTTGTTCTTCCAAATTTTGTGTCAATCCAAAGCCTTGTCTTTGATTTAAATATGTCAACATTGAATCTCTGTGAGTAGTGCTATTTTCATGTTGTTCAATTAAAACAGTATTCCACCAGTCACTAAATCCATCTGCAGCAAACTGGGATGTTGAAGGTTTATATGCAAAAAGTTTGCAAACAAAACAGTATACAGACCCTGTTGATGGTGAATACAGTAGCCATTCTTGAGTGTATTTCTCACCATTCACTTTCATGCTGAAAAGTATTTTTTGTGGACAATATCTTGTTTGTTTGCCATTGGTAAAAGTCTGACTTGATTTCTCAAATGACCCAGTGTGGTGTTGACAGTCATTTGATCCACGATCTATCCAGTAAGCTACATCATCGGTACTGAAATCAACCCAGATATCAGGATCTTTTCTCCTATTATTTACAGCATGAGCAGGTTCAGTCTCGGACACATGCACACCTTCTAGAACAATGTCTGTTTTACCACCAGGAGTAGGATGATCAGTTACAGTCTCTGACACATCCAGATGTTCATCTGCATCCGATGAAGTGAGCTGTAGCTCACGAAAGCTTATGCTCAAATAAATGTGTTAGTCTCTAAGGTGCCACAAGTACTTTTTTCTTCATGTTCTGGAATGGTGTTCGTTTCACCAATAGAAGAAGGGTCAGTCTTTGAAACACCAACTACAGGTTTTGGAATGATGTCTGTGGTACTGAGAGAAGATGTTGCTTCTAATGGATTCGCTTTGAAAAATGTCAGCTTTGGAAGATTTTGGAAAATTTCACTAGTTTTTTGTTTCCGCCAGTTTACGTTTCTATGCTCCACTCAGTTGGTTACGTTTCATCCTGCCCCTTATCTCAGTTATCTGAACTTTAAAAAAAGAACAAATTACACAACGTACACTATTTTTGTGTGTGTGTGTGTGTGTGTGTATATATGTATGTGTGTATTATATATATGAAAGAAAAAAACAAATCAAGTACGTATAATTCAGAAGAATATATCAAAAATAAAACATAAATTTATTGCAATACATGACAGGATCTGCTTTCCTCGCATTATTTCTATCTACGTTAGTAGAACGCACCCCTGGTTTAGATGGGGATAAGTAATAAAAAGAGAACAGAAAAACGGGAAGAGTGTGGTGGAGTGTAAGAAAGTCTAACAAAGTTCTGATTTTTCCCATGATGCTTCGATGCTACTTCGATGCTTTTTTTGAAATATCAAATATCAAATTTGCTGGTGCCCTAAGCACATGCTTAGTCTGCCTATTGAGTAATCCAGCCCTGAGTGAGAAGAACCAGACAACACTACGAGAGAGCTTGTTAGGAGATTTCCCTGCTGATTTGAGAGGCTGGGATAAATGCTGAAGCTATGCGGGTAGAGACAGGCCCACAGCCAAGTTCCAATCCCAGCCTGAGGCTCCTCACAGCTTGTGGGTGTTTGCATCCCTGGGGGCTGATTTGGGTTGATGGCTGCTCAACAGTATGTCTGAACAAGGCCTGCCTATCGCTGGGGAGGACCTGCAAGCTAACCCATTGCAAGTATGGAAAGATCTATAAAAACACTGTCATAGCCATTTGGGGGAACCCTTCAGCCCAGTACACAGCCCAAGGGCCTGGTCCAGGTGCTGGGGCAATGCACAGGGGGAGAAGCATCTTCCCCACTAGCCCTCAGAGTGACTTCACAACTGCTTTACCAAGGTTTTGTTCCCCTTGTACTCCTCCAGCTTGAGGGGAAGACTGAAGAATCTGTGCTGGGCATATGCTTTAGTTCTGCCCTAGCCCGATGATACCGCACCTGCACTCACCTCCTGCTTGACTATAGGCCAACCAGGTGTGTGAACCCCCGGTGTATCCTGTCCCAAGTTCAGCCTCCTGCCTTGTGCAGCTGCACCACACTGGCTGAAGAACTGGGGAGCCCTGTGTGGCTACGGAGAGGGGGGCTGCATTTGCTCCTTAGGGACATACCCTGAGTTTCTTACTCAGTGTTTAGTTGTATCTGAGTGAGACAAACTCCCAAGGAGGAGAAGCCATGACATTTGGCCTTTGGCTTGTAGCAGAGTGAGTGATCCCCTAAGTTCTACCATTCCCTGGAGTCCATTAGGATTAAGAAACACTGATCAAAGAAGGACGTTCCCATTTCGTCTTGTGGTGCTCATTGTCAGTTGCTGCTGTGGCAGCTAAGAAGGTGAAATGGAACCTGCATGTTCATGTACAAATGGCAGGGCAATAAAAATCAATGCAAAATAGAAAAAAAACAACCCCACACCGGATGATATTTTATTTCAGACGTCCTCAAAAAAACCACGGACCAAATCCAAGCTTGGGGCTCAAAGCTTCTCCACGACATCGATGAGCTGCATTATTCTGGACAGACCCGTTAGGCTCTTTGGAAAGGTGTGTCACTTGTTTTCTGCACCCCAACAACAACCTGAGATGCTGTAAAAAATAGCTGACAATGTCTGATTGACAGCTGAGGATGTGACCCTAAACTCTGATATTTTCCTTTTCCTGGTGAAATCAATGGTGCCTCAGACAGACGCTGAACTACATGTGTTTGCGGTGGGAGCGCCATTTTAGGCCAGTTTCTTTTGAAACTGGGGTTGGAATTGCGAAGGATCAGTGGCGCTCCGGGCTCACAAAGAGGCACTGTCTTTGAGGAATCTTTACATAAGCCTCGCAGAACCAAGGCAGCAGGAGTTTGCACAGCTGCTGCTGGAAGCAAACATGTACTTTTAGCTGACCTGTGCTGATGGCTTTGGGCATTAAATCTGACGCTTTCCAGATGTACAGCCCTCTCTTGCCACAATCCAAAAACATTTGGTCCCCAGGTTAAAAAAGAAAAAAAAGGTGCTGTAAATACCACATTGTACTGTATATTCCAGAGCCTACATTCACAATTTCACTCTAAGACCTTAAGGTGTATACTGAGCTGGGAATTTACAAGGAGGGTTTCAAAATAAGTTTGGTTCAAAGTTAGTTACTGTACCAGTCTTCATAATTCTTTGCTCTTGATTAGGACTTCTTCTTCATCCAGATGAGGCTCGTTAGCCAGAGTTTCTTTTAATTTATTAATTCAAAGTTAGCCATAAACTCCAGTGACCTCTGCAAATGCAAACACAAGACACTTATTGATTTTGCTGGGCATTCGAATGAGCCCCAAAATATTTGGCAGGGAAATGGAAGCCTTCAGAATAATTTGCAGATATGCCTTTTGCAAAAAAACAAAAAATATTTGATTCAGAGGCAGGGGCTTCGATCCTGAATTGGATCAGAACTTTCTGGGGGCACTTGAGACCAAGGCTGAGATTTGGGTCGGGAACAGCTGCATTGCCATGGGCAGGAAGCTGTGCTTTAGTTTAAAGTCATGACTGACATGCGGAATGTCACTGACAGTTCCATGACTTGTGCAGTCATTGGTACGACAAGACTCGCTGTTATTGGATGGTGTAGGGAGGCTGGAAAGGAACATGGTTTTGTATTTAGAAAGGGTTTGGGACTGGCAGCAATAAAAAAATCAAATCTTCTGGTGAACCAGAGGCCAGTCTAGTGCAGACAGCTGCAGCATGAGCTCTCTTCAGATCGCCCTGCCAATTCTCTCAAGTGTGACCTGGACTGAGGGACCTTGAAAGGAAAAGGTGATTGGCTCAGCACTTGCTCCTTCCTTTTCCTCCAGCTTGCCACCTGGGATTGAGCGTGAAGGCTCCTGCACACTAGTGTTGTCACAATTCTGATCTTGTGCACAGCATTGTCAATCAGGAGTAACTCCAGTGAAGTCAGGGGTGCAAATAAGATCAGAATCGGTGCCATAGAGCCTGCAGTGACTTAAGGACTCAGCTGAGGTTACTGATTTGGACTCCATCTATGAGTGTCAGCTGAATTCAGATGTCTGGTCTTAGAGATGAAAGATACAGAGATGAAAAATAAAACTTAGGAATCAGTTAATTCTTTTGCCTAAAAGGGACCTGAATTTAGATTATATAAACACAGAGTCATAGCCAAACCAGAGAAATATAACTATCTTACATGCATATATAGACTCCCATTCTGGAGTCATACTAATCTCAGGCATTCAGAAAATTGGGGTATCCAGCTGATGTTCCCTTCTACTGCCTGACATTCACTGAACTCTCTAGTTTGTCTTGATCTGTTTACAGGTGCCTTTCCCAGCATGTTATCCTGGTAGCTGGCCCTTTAAATCCCTTTGGGGAAAGCAAACAGCTGCAGCCCAAGGATGGGTATTTTACCTCTTATTGCTGCAGAGCTGCAAGTCCCTTTTATAAGAATTAAGTTTCTTTGAGCTTCTCTTTCCTTCCCCCTCTCCTCTGACTCCAGGGGAGCGGCTGTGTTCGAGGGGTGAGCATGGCTTAGGGCAGCACAGAGCTCGGAGGAGTCCATGTGATCTAAGTTTTAATAAGATCTGAGCGTTATTTGGACTTTCTGTCCCACATTTCAACGTTGCGTTTTTGTCCCAAATTAAGACAAAAAGTTGAAATTTTGAAATTGTTCATGGAACGGAAAGTCTGAAAAAATTCAGTTTGGAAACACCAACTGGTTTTGTTTTGACATTTATTGATTAAAATGAAACATCCTAACATCCCCAAAAATCTAAATATTTCATTTCAATTTGTTGAACTCACCTGAAGTGCTTTGTTTCTAGTCAGTTCAGCGTTAAATTCCATTTTTCCTTTGTCGTGCATTGCCTCATGGGGCTATAGTTCAGGAGCCTGATGCCCCCATTTTCACTGGCCGGACTATTTCTCCCATGATGCACCATATCAAGCTTGCTTGGAGGTAAGCCACATTGCATGAGGGGAGATGTAATCCTCTGGGGAGCTACATCCATAGGTGAGAATGGGGGTGTAAACTACAACGCTCAGAAGGCAATGTGCTCTTAGGGAAGTGTAGTTTAATGTTTTATTGAACTAGTTCAAAACAAAAAGTTTTGGGTCAGTTCAACAAAATGAAATATTCCAATTTAGGTCAAACTGACACAAAATGAAATATTGCTTTTAAATTTTTCCCAATGGGAAAATGAATTGGGCAGGGGGCCAAAACCAAGATTTTTCCCATGGAAATTTTCAATTTTGCAGAAACTGCATTTTTTATCAGAAAATCATCCCAAAGGAAAATTCTCAACCAATTCTAGTTTTCGTCTAAGTGCATACCGTTAGGGCCAGATCCAAAGCCCACTGATGTAACTAGAAGTCTAATCATTGCCTTCAGTAGGCTTTGGATAAGGCCAGAAGTTTGCAAAAGTACACTTGAAAACCTTAAAAAAACTGCAAATCCGAGCCATCGAGGGATTTTCTCCAGGCACTAGAATGATCAGCCATATCCCAAAACAAAGGAGCTGGCTGGAGAAAGTGACCTATTTATCAATAAAGTAACAATGTACTTCAGGTGCCTCAGTCACTGGAATGCTCTGCATTATTCCTGAACCCAACAAGGAGGGAGGTAGCATTATGCAAGCTGCATTAATCTGCAGCAAACCACTAACAGATCATTACAAATAATTTCCCCATTAAGTGTCAACCCCAGAGGGGACAGATGGGATTTGTTGATGCCTGAGAGGATTCCTAAATTGGTTTCCCCTCTCAAAGCACTACAAAGAGCTGTGCTGCCCTGTTTAAAAAACATTTGTGTTACAAGCCTAGTCCCGGTGTTACAAGCCTAGTCCCGGCGAGGAATCTTGCCCCAGCTGTAACATGTAACAACTTCACTCTCTGCCCTGGGAAGTGGAGATGTCCCTACTATATGGTCTGGGGGTTGTTCTAATTATGGCAGCTTCCCAAGGGCTGTAGATGACCTGTGTAACAGTCCAGCATCTCTGTCGCACCACATGTTACACAGGTATCCCTGACACACTCTGCTTCTCCCCCTACCTTGCCCCCGGTCCAGGCCTGGCAAGGTGGGTCTGTATCGAGCTGATTACATCAGCCCAACACTGTGCCTGCTCTAGGGGAATTCTCTTCCTGTCCTTTGCAGCATTCTGACAGCCCCGCTATGCCTCCACAAAGATGTGTAGGGGCCAGGCCTGGGAAGAGGGTCTCTCCCCTAGTTGGAGGCACCCGTTGGGGGCGGAGGGGGAGTTCTTTGCTGCAGTTAATGCATGCTTTAGCATAGCATGTAGACAGGGTGGAGTGCAAGGGCTGTAATACAGTCAGGGGACAGAGTTAAAACATTCCTAGGTCCTAGCTGCACTGCAAGAGCCAACCACATTGCGGGACAGGTGTAGCACGTTTTGTTGCACAATATCAGAGGCCGGTACCAGGTGGGTTTAGTGAGGGCTGGGCTCATCCCTAATTTCATTCACACTTGGTCCCCCATCTTTACCTTTCATCAGCAAGAACCATCCATGCACGTCTCAGAGACACCACGAGGTCCTGCACCAGAGCCACAGAAGTCTAGCCATGACCTTCCTGCTTTTGCTAAGGTAAAGAACAAGCAAAACCCCTGCTCCCCTCCTCTTCCCCCCCCCATTTTCCCTATAAAACGTTTCCAGCCTTCTTTACCTAGCATCCAAAAGGGCACAAGCCCAATGTTTACAAATTCTTTTTCACGTGACCTTTAAATCTCCACTAATTCTGGTTCTTCTGGCTTCTTTTTATTGTATGAATTATATCCCCCCCACACACACACACACTTTGGTGGTTTTTTGTTTGCAAGGTGCTGGAGATGGAGCCCTGTGTTATGCACCAAAATGGTGTAGTGCAGGTACCGCCCCCCCCCCCCCACCCCGGTGACTTCCATGACCAATGTATCTGCATTGGCTAGTCCAGTCTCCAGGAACCAGTTCAACCTTAGCATCTCTACTGAGGCTGCCAGTTGTGGTTGGGAGGTTCATGATGCTGACAGCTGTGCTCTAAGAACTGGAGTAAGGGCTCCCGCTATTTTTTTGTAGGCCATCACACAATCATCAGCTGATCAAACTGACTGGAGTCAAACCCGTGCCCCACAGGGGAACGACTGCAGTAGAGATGCCATTGGTAATCCACTGAGCCATCTCTATAAATCACAAAGCAAGATCTTTTCTGGACTCTCTCAAGGACTCCCTTCTAGCCCCTGATTAGCATTTGTAACTCCCATGGGCAATACGTGTGAGAGCAGAGGTGATAAGAAAACTCTTAATCCCCAGGTGATATAATCTTCCCTATCCTCCCCCCCCACACACACACACACTTCTTTCCTATCACTGTGCCCACTGCAGCCTTTTATGGATTGCTTTGCAAGTGCTGACAGTGAACTCTTCATTATAATTACAGTGACTCAACCCTCTGTGGTCTTTACCTGTTACTTTGTCCTGTTATCTCAGCTGGCCTGAGTCACCTTCAGGGGCAGAAAAAGCATTGCCAGCTCTCAGCTGTAAAGTGTCAGTAACTGTTTACATCTTGTTGGCTAATGGATCATTAAAGATCATTAAAACTAAGCCATTGCTTGCAGATGCTGCCATTTTATGGGTATCTGTGTCACACTCAGCTTTATTCAGAGTCGAAACAAACTATAATTGTGGCTTGTGTAATGCCCGTTTTAGTCTGAACATTAGTGCATACCAGCCTCTGTGATCCTATGCCTCTGACTATACTTTGGTCCAGTTAGAAAGTGGAGTGTTTTGAAATGTGAGCCCTGGGAGATCTGTTCAACTGGGTCAAAATACACCCAGCTGGGGTTTCTCTTTTAAGATTGAACAGGGGGGAGAAGTCCTCCTTCTTCTGGAATGGCAAGATGATCGTCAAGGAGATAAAGAGAGTGTGAATTTGCTCCTGTGATCAGATTAACTGCCACTGGCTGACGTGCACCTGATTTTCCCTCCTTGGAACCGCCTTCAAGTTCAAAAACTCGCTCCTGGCCATTGCCCCATTTTTATATGGATTGCTGATTAAATGATGCTGAGAACTGCCTCTCTTCCACCGCGGTGGTCAGAGAGGGAGATTAACCAAATCTGCTGGTAAACCTCACTTACGCTGGGTGCATTGCCAATCCCTTTCATTTGCTAATCCAGATATACTGATTCTAGGTAATTGTACCCATTCATTTCCTGGTTGGAGTAGTCTATACTAACTCCACAAACCACAGGGAAACCTGAAACCCCAGATGGGGAACTCTGCTCCTGCAAGCTGCTCTCTTAGGCGTAGATCAGCTGGGAGTGTCCTCATTTGGGCCTTGTGTGAGGAGGAGAGCAGCATGCGGAGCACCTATGATGCTCATAGGCACATATTGCCTTGCCTGTGCTAGGCTTTGCTGCCAACAGTGTACCCCTCTTGATAATATAGGCAAGATACTGGCAGCTGCTGGCGTTGTCACCACCCTGCCACGTGCTCACCCTTGTGGGAGGGAAGGTGGCCCAGCAAGCCGAGCACTGGGACTTAGAAGACCTGGGTTCTAGTCCTCTCTCTGCCATTGGTCTGCAGGGGGCAAATCATTTCTCCTCTCAAGTTCCACATCTGTAAAATGGGGAGGGGTCACTCAGACCTCCTTTGTGAAGTGCTCTGAGATGGAAAATGCTGTATATGAGCAAGGCATTATCATTCTCTAGACCTTATTGCATAGCACAGTGGGATGTACACTAATGGCAGCAGCAGGATCCTGGTGTGAACGAGGTGGGAGCCGCCTGTGTGGCTGGCTGCTAATGTGCTGTTTGCTGTAGGATTACAGCAGGAGATAAAGGGGGCAGTCACTTGTGATAGACCCCATTCCCTGTCACTCACTGTGAAGTTTTACCTCTGACCATGCTGAGTTCAACAGCCCAGCCTGGTGCTGGGAAAGGGGGAATCCAGGCAGGAAACTGGACATGCTGGGGAATAAAAACACCACCCCAAAGCGCAGCAAAGAGAGTGGCAAAGGCTGCTGGGAAGGGGACTGAACTCCAGTCCCCAGGGGTGAGGGTGTCAGGGGTGAGCTAGGCCTGACTAAGCCTACAGGTAAGACAGAGATGTGTATAGACCTTGCCCTGTGTCCAGGCCCTTTGTTCTTGCTACATTGTGTTCCCACGGTGGAGATTAAACAACACTTTGGTTGAAAAGGCTGTTCAGATCACTTTCTGAAGGGAAGACCTGCAGGATCTGAACCCCCTCGGGCCTGCTGAGCAATCACGCAGGCAGAGCCTGTAGTGCCAGGCCCCGTCCAAGAATGGGGGAATTGTGGGAATCCATCCTAGGACAGAGGAAGAGGAAGAGGCCCAACTCCTTAGGGAGGTACACTCAGAAAGACCAGGGAGGGATCAAAAGTTCAGCTAACCCTGAATGGGGACCGGAGGGCTCTTGCCATTGGAGCTGAACTGGTGAGAGCAAAGGTAGGGGATTTTGGGTAGAAAAGCCTTGTGTGGACATAGTATTCATGTGCCCCGTGTGTATCACTTAATCTAATTTAATCTCTGATACGAAGAGTGCCACAAATGCAGCTGGCACTTTAAAGGTACCCATGAAGTGACAAGGTACCCACTCCAAAGCGCTTGTAATCCAGCTCAGAAAGCTGCATGAGCAGGGACGACAGTCGCAGCGCAAGAGCTTTGGGAGCATCAACCTGGGAAAGAGGTGAGAAAGCGTTACTGGGGGTGTGTGTGGAGAAGGAAGGTGCTTGGCATGTGGTTTGGGAGGCTGTTCCAGGCACAGGAGGCTGTGTGAAATAACGGCCATGCAGGCAAGAATGACAGAAGTGACGTTTGGGAAGAGGGTTGGGAGGATTTGGGGGGAGCGGGAGAAGGTGGAAGGAGAGAGGTAGCCAGGATAGAGTCCTGCAGGGTCTTGGAGGTCAGAAAAAGGCACTTGAGCTTGCTGTAGATAAGGAGAGGGAGCCAGCTGAGGGATTTGGGGAGTATTTGGCGCAGTGGCAGAGGAAGATGATGGTGGCAGAGTGGGCGGGAGAGGTAAGAACCTGGGAAGCCAGAGAGTAGGTGGTTCTCCCAGAAGTTCTATGGCAGTGGTTCTCAACCAGGGGTACACAGAGGTCTTCCCGGGGGTATATCAACTCATCTAGATATTTGCCTAGCTTTACAACAGGCTACATAAAATGCATGAGCAAAGTCAGAGCAAACTAAAATTTCATACGGACAATGACTTGTTTATACTGCTCTATATACTATATACTGAAATGTAACTA
This sequence comes from Dermochelys coriacea, assembly GCF_009764565.3. NCBI lineage: Eukaryota > Metazoa > Chordata > Testudines > Dermochelyidae > Dermochelys > Dermochelys coriacea. Next base: position 24,191,613 of record NC_050082.1, read on the forward strand.
CAAGATTTATATTCCAATCAGTTTATTTTATAATTATATGGTTAAAAGGAGAAAGTCAGCACTTTTTCAATGAGAGTGTGCTCTGACACTGTTGTATTTTTATCTCTGATTTTGTAAGCAAGTAGTTTTTAAGTGAGGTGAGATAAATCAGACCGCCAGATACAAGACAAATCAGACTCCTGAAAGGGGTACAGTAGTCTGGAAAGGTTGAGAGCCACTGCTCTATGGTCCTGCTGATGCCGAAGAACACACCAGAGAGCCCAGCATCATAGTCCCCAGTGACTTGTCAGGCTGCCCTCCTCCTGCACTGTGCAGTCAAATGCTGAATTTTAACAGCAGTAATTGCTTCTGCTGTGGCAGCCACTTAATTCTGCCCGATCCAGGAGCAGAAGTCAGACATGTTGGAGAAGTTGGTCTCTTTCCTTCCCAAGCCCCTTGTAATGCCCCTCTGTGCACTGTATATATATTTTTTCCCACATGTAATGAAATGGAGTTTGCCTCCACTAAAACAATCGTGTGATCAGCCTGTTGTACAGCAGCCACCATGCTTTCTTGTCTGTCCTTCGTCATTCCCCGCCCTCACTGTCTCGTCTCTCAGGGTGGCTTTCTCGGCTCGGCCATTTTCTGTGCTTGTGGGTGTTAAGTTGTGGCAATAATAATCCTGGTCCTGGTGAGAATACCGAACGTGTAGTTTGTTGATCCTGGATGGCTGAGTTATACTAATGGCTGGCTGGCTGAGCTGCAAGAACTGGCAGACGGAGCTATTTCCAGTGCGTTCCTCTGACAGGGAAAAGAGTGTTTTCAAATTTCTTCTTTCCTCTCCCCCCTTGGAGCCAGCAGCTGCCAGGAAGTTTGGAGAGGAAACTTCAGAGTTCTTCTGTAGCTCTCACATGCGGACTGCGGGCAGGCAGAGCTGGCAGTGCTCTTGCTGCAGGATGGAGAATACTCTGCAAAGCCGTTCGTCAAGTTCATGCTGCTTTAATCGTAGCCATTTTCCTCCTGCTGGGGTTGGTTACACTGTAGAGAGCGCTCTTCCCTGGGATCCAATAAGGAAGCCATGCCCAACATGTGATATCCGTTAGCACTGGGCTGCCGGAGATGCCACCTTTCAGGAGAGGTGCAGAAACAAGGTCCTGACTGAGTGTGACGGGTTAAGATCCTTTGGCTCTCTTTCCAAAAATACGGGTGTTAGCCCCAGTGTCCTGGATAAACTCTGCTTACATTCTGCCAAGCCAAATTCCCCCTGTGGTGTCAGCTGGCTGCAACATACTTTGCTTCCCCGCCCTTGCTTAGCATTGCTGTGGGCCATTAGCCAACTCACCCACTTTCAAGATCCCCTCCAACCACACCTCTTCTATGGAGAGACCGGGGAGGTGGAGGGTAGTGCACACACCCCAAAGACACTCGGCGTCTCCTGCTTGGAATACCCCAGTCTCCTCCTCTCCAGTTATTGCTTGACACCCAACTCCGCCCCCCACAGAAAGTGGCTGCCAGTACCATTGTTCCCCCACCAATTTATTTGTTACCTTCACCTGTTCTGTCCTGTCTCCAGTGTAGATTACAAGCTGTTTGGGGCCAGAGCCTTTCTTTTTATTTGCTCTGTGAAGCTCCTAGCTCTGTAAAGGTAGCAAGAAGTAGCCCACTTTGCACCTGAAGTTCCCAGAGGTGTCACAGCATCAAGCAGCTTCTTGAGGCAGGATGGTCCAATGGTTAGGGTGCTAACCTAGCACATGGGAGGTTTTGGTTCTATACCCTGCTTTACCACAGCTTCCTCTGTGACCTTGGGCATGTCACTTAGGCTATTAACTCCAATTGATTTCATGGTGGATGTGGGCCTTAGTGTCTCTGGCCTGGCTTTTTAAAGGTATTTAGGCAGTGCTGTACTCAGCATTGTAGTACCTAACTCATTTAGGAACCTAAATCTCATTTCCCCCAAGGGCTTTAGGTACTTAGGAGCTAAAATCCCATCCACTGTCAATGGGAATTTCCTTTTGGAAAAGAGATTTTTGGCTCCTAAATCAGTTGGGCACTGCAATGCTTGGCCTGTGAGCCGCAGTTTCCCCTTTCTGTAATGGGGACAATAGCCCTGCCCTGCCCCAAAGCCGTGTTTTAAGGATAACTCCTAAAGATCGTGAGGTGCTCAAACATTATCATGGGCACGTATGAATACTTTCAATAGATAGAACTTGGAGCATGATCCAAATCCTATTGCAGTCAATAGAAAGACTCTCATTGACTTCAGAGACTTTGCATTAGATCGCCTGTGCTGTAACATTGCCAGGCCAGGTATGTAACGCTGAGCATGGGTTTAATCAGAGCTTGAGCAGCATAGTACGTACACCAAACCTGGTCCTGGTGGAGAAAGTCAGAGTTGACATAGAGGCCACAGCTATCAAATGAACGTGCAGGAAGGTGGCTGCGGATTGCAGACGGGGCTGGCTGCTGTGGCTAGTGGAGAACTGCAGACATTTGCTCAGCTCAGGTTTCCCGGCCTCATGAAAATAGGGCTGAAGGTGCAGTGACGAACTTCCTGACAGCTGGAATGAAAAAATGTCTAAGCAAACATAAGCCATAATAGCAGATTGGCACAGCTTGTTTATACTCTGTATTGATTCAGTTATAATCATTCATTAGAGAAAGGGCCCTACTCAATTACTTCCAGTGTGGACAGAAAGAAGAACGTACTTGCATACAAAGATTTGGAACAATCAGGCTCTGTTGAGCTTGTGTTGAATTTGACAAAAGGGTTGGTTCAAAACGAGAGGCACAGGGGTTGAGTCCTTGAGTTACCATTGCAACGAACCAAGAGACACAGAGTTGGATGGCCCCAATTCAGCCACGACCTTAAGCACATGGTGACGTGCTTTGCTGAATCGAGGCCTTTGGAGGGGCTCTAAGAACCAAACTGTGCTGCAGCTCACTGCTCTGTGCAAAGTGGGTGCAAAACACCACGCTGCCGTGAGTGAGTGGAGAGTGCAGAAGGGGGGTGGGGTTCTGCAGATGTTTCATGCCCCTGTGTATTAGTATGGCCTGATTCTTGAGTGCTTAACCATGCGACCAAAACACTCTCTAAACTTGGGGGCAGCAAGTAATGGAATTATATTTAGGATATTTTTGCACCATCCTCTGTCACGACTGACCCTCATTAGACAGTCTCACTAGAGAACCCTTCTGTCTGGTTTAACTCAAGAGGAGGTTCTGCCAGGATGGGTGTTGGAGCAGCTTGGGAGATGCCTTCACTGCCCGTGCTGCACCTGTGAGTAAATAGAGAACTGGGGGCTGTTCCTCAGCCACCATCGTCTCTCTTAGGAGAGAGCTTGCATTCCTTTTTAAAATTCAACATGTTGCCTTAAGTGCAATCATGTGTGTAATGTCCAGAATGAATATTGATTCACATGTTAAGGGCCAGCTTTTAATCGAAGCCTGGCCAAGGCCTGGCCTCGCTTCAGTCTCTCCCCTGAACTCTTTTAAAAGCCCTGTGGAGAGCACTGAAAGGAATCTGAATGAAAACGTGCTGTGGGGCTTCGATAGGGTTACTCAACGGCAGAGTAAACGTTCCAGCAGTTTGGGGAGTAAACAGTCCCCACGTGCTCTGCTTTTGCTCAAGGGCAACAATAATTTATGCATCCTGTTTGCTCTTTATAAGACGGATACATACATGTCCCCCTGTCCAATCAACTCCCAAATGCCTTTATTTCTTTAACCCTTTCTCTGGCCTCTTTATTTCTTCTGGTGTTCAACTGAAATGTTTACACACATGGGGCCTGGTGTCAATCAGGGGAGATCCATTGGCTGCTGTGAAGCTTTGTTGATTTGCACCAACTGAGGATCAGGCCTGTGGGACTGGAAAGCTAAGAGTTGTCGTGCAGATGTTCAGCAATTTCTTTTCTAGAATTCAGAGCTTTGGGATTCCCTATGCATTTCCCAGCCAGGTCTGGAAGCAAGGGAAAGAATCTGACATATTCCTTGCTTGTGGCTGTCCTTGATGCCTTGAGACAACCTCGTGACGGCTAGCTCCTGGTCTTATTCATTTGTTGACAGGTGGCCTTATAAGACAGCAAAGACTTTTCTTCTTGAACATCTAGCACCAAAGCAGATTCAACATGGATCCAAGGATTTGTATATGATCATACTGAACCCAGATCCAGAAACAGACCCTGGATAGCTAGAACCTGAGTCAGTCACGCAACCGACTGTCGCCACTTTCCTGTCTCAGGTCCTGAGTGAGGAAGAGGGTGGTACCTCTGTGGATACTGAGCCACCAGTAATCAGCTGTGCAGTGTACCGCCAGCTGCTCCCGGACACCCCCACCCCCCACGCTTCCTCTGATCATGGGGCTTAGGACAAAAGGGTTTCCCGCAACACCCCTGTGCTGCTAGCATGGCATGATAATCCCGGTCTGTCCAGAATCTGTAGTTGAAACTAAGTGAGCAAAGTCAGCTGCAAGATGGTTAACTTTGTGTTCCCCTTTCCTGGATCTTATCTAGCAGCTTCTTTCAAAGAGTAGCCTCGAGGTGTCTTTCTTTTGTAGGCAGTGTCTTCTTTAGCTCATCCCAAAGGGTACTCTGATGGCAATAACATCACCTTACATTTATATGGTGCCTTTCGTTCTTTCAATACCAGTGTCATCTTCAGCTCACAAGCACAAGGCGGGGATGATGTCCCTAATCTATGTTTGCCAGAAGCTGGGAATGGGCGAAGGGATGGATCACTGGATGATTACCTGTTCTCTTCATTTCCACTGGGGCACCTGGCATTGGCCACTGTCAGAAGACAGGATACTGGGCTAGATGGACTTTTGGTCTGACCCAGTATGGCCATTCTTATATTCAGTCTAAGAACCACTGCAAGGCTTTAGCCCCCAAGTCCCCGTGTAATCATCTGGCACCAGTGGGTTGAGGTGTACACCATCCCAGAGCCCTGGTATCAGATTTTGCCTTAAATATACACAAGAACCACTTCATCTGCCACACAGATACAGCCACTGCTGGGGTGAAACGTGGCAGCTGTTTAATTGCACACAAAAATACTCAACAACCGTTTAGGACTGAACACTAAGGATCCTGTATGCAACTGAAACTTTAGGGAGAATTTTCTGAAAGTAACTACCCCAACTGGAAATGGCCTAGACAGAGAGATTAACAGCCTTACACATACAAAAAGCATCCAGGGCTTAATGAACTAAAGTGATCAGGACCTCGATTTTCCATCTTGTTTGATGTCTCAATTAGAAGTGCTGAGGGGCGGGGAGGGGATGAGATGGGAGGAGGGACGAGTGCTTTAAAATTAATGGGTTCTTGTGGCACGAACGCTGCTTACACTATCAACATTGTTTCAGGGTAACCACAGGCAACTAATCAATCTTCATTCTGTAAAGAACTGTTCTGCGTTACATGAAAAACCACCTCACTTCTGTTGTCTGAAGGGGAAAACCGGACCGGATAGCATCTGTGTTCTGTAGTGGCCATGTGCCCATGCTTGTGATGCATTCCAGCAAATGCAAGGGTCATTCTTCTGAGCCCCACTGGGTGGGGGCAGGTACTCTGAATGGGGATAATCGATTAATGGCGCTCTTCTTAGGGCAGAAGCAGAAATGCTTCACAAACTGAGAACTTGTATAGGAAAGTGGTGGTTAAAAGCACCTGGTCTGATGGCATATGTCCAGTTCGTCAATATCTTCCTTACCCTTGGGCGCAGTCTGTCTTTGGGCCAGATCCTCAGCTGGTGTAAATCATTGTTTCTCCCTTGATTCCAGTGCAGTGATGTCCATTTATACCAGCTAACGAGCTGGTCTGGGATGCCCAATGCAGGGTCCAGAACCTGTTGGGAGAGGATTGTTGGGTGCTCTTGGTTTTGATCGCCAGCAGCCAGTGTGGCTATCGCTGTGATGCTTCCCGGGGGTACCCAGAGCAGTGAGGCCCCCTTGCTACCACCTGCCATTGGCATAAGGAAGCCTTGTCTGTACCTGCTGTGGGTGAGGTCAAGTGACACAAATGCTGCCTTCCAGGCCTTCGCAGGCCTGGCTCTCTCTGTACAGGGTAGTGACAGGCCTGCTCCAACCCCCGAGTCCTCTGAACATCCTCCTGGAGTGCCCAGCCCCTGTGCCACTGGACACTCCCAGACCCTCCGCTCCCCCAGCTTACCACCTCCACCTTCGATCACAGCTCTGCCTAACACAGCGCTTAGATATGTTTATGGTAAAAACAAGAAGTTTGTTTAACAAAAATCAGAGATTTGAGAAGAAGCAAATGGAAACAAATAGTTGCATATAAGACAAAAACATAACAGGCCCTTTAGAGCCTAGATTGACGTAACTAGCAATTGTCATATCATAGAGCGCAAAAGTTTACCCAAAATCCTTCCAGCGTATGACAGCCAGGCTTGGCTGTGGTCTTCCATTCATGAGACAAATCACGCTGTCCTCTTGCCTTCTCAGCTGAAAGAGACAGAGCGTATCTCTGCTCCTATGGTTATAGACCAAAAAATCTATTGTCTTTGCTTGCATATAGGGCAGCTGCTTGTGTCTTCCTGTCTAGAATCTCCCCTGGAGGCTTTGCAATCACTTGATTAGCATTTTGCTCAGACTGTAAATAGGGGCCCATTGCAAAATGTATAATACTCAATTTACATGTAGCCAGCCAGAGAGAGAAACATCTCTTGCCTGAAAGAAACCTGTTTCTCACCTTTTAGTGGTCAGCTCCAAGTCTCAGACTTTAGGAACATAATTTTTAGGTGCTACACATAACTCCTTACATATTATCTGCACACACATTTCACAGTGACTGTGAAGACCAGTGTGACACAAGCTTCCAGCACAGACTTTACATGATGCTTTTTGGCAAACCAGTACGTAGCTGCCAGACCCAGGGGATCCCTGTAACCCTTATGTGGTCCCTGGGTCACAGCAGTCAATACAGTAGGGATTGCTGTCAGTTAATACTGAGTCAGAGGTCCAAATTCTGATCGTGGGTGGTCATGCTGCTTCCACTGAAGTCAAAGAAAGCCCCATAAACACCTCTGAGGACAGAAGGCGGCTTTTAGTTTAATTACCTGCGGTTGTTTTGCTCTGTGCTCTCATTCTCTTATCTCTCGCCAGTGGAACGGGGTCAGCCCAGCTCAGTGCTTGGACGGGAGAGGTGTAAGTGATGTTCAGGTGCTGCAGTAAGTGGCGCTGGCGAGTCTGTCAGGAACGAACCAATGTCCCAGCTTGCGCTAGGGGGCTCTGTGTGGAGCAGGGAAGCAGGCCTGATTCTCCACAGTCCTGTACCTGGCAGAGCTACCTGCACATGTGAAAAGAAGGAGTGCAATGCTACCACATCAGGCTGCAGGTGGCACTGCGCACCTCACGTGGCTGCGAGGGGACGAGCCACGCTAGACGTTCACATTATTCTAAGCGTAGGGGTGGATTTTCCTGGGTCCGCAAGGTGACTAGATGATGATTTGTGTCAGTGGCTATGCTGTGCTGCGTGGCAGCACGCAGAGAGGAGAACTCCCTCAGCAGAACAAGAGTCCGGTCTGCATTGCTGCCCAGAGATGCCGTCCTGTGAAAGGGACCTCAGGGTGGGAAACACCAACGGAAAGGGCCATTCGCTCCATGCAGCCCATTTGCTCATACCAAAGGCAGTAGAACGGCAACTGGAAGCATTGCTGTCTTCTCCAGGGAAGCCTGTTTGTGCCTGGTATTGCCCAAGCCTTTCTCTAGCATAGCATCTCCTTGTATAAGAGCTACTGGTGTAATACTGCCCCGATCAGTGCAGGGTTGGCTTGTGCTAGGCAGGGGAGGTCAGACTAGAGGACCCAATGGTCCTGTCTGGCCTTGGAAGCTATGAATCGGCTGCTGAATGCTAACCCGTGTCCCTGACTTTCAGACACCCTACAAATAAATATTCTTCAGTGTGCACTGGAGTGACTCATAGCTCTGAGCTGGCGTTATTCGTGCAGCTGGGAGGTGGTGCAGGAGCTGCCCCATGCACTGCTCTGTCACTGTACTTCAACCCTGTGCTGTAGCAGCCCCAGCCTCTCGGTGAGTTCTGTGCTGGACCGAACTGGGGCCCTCCTGGTGCTAGGTCCTAGACAGAAAGGCCCTGCCCCAAAAGGGAAACTCACAAGAAGTGAATGACTTGTGCAATGTCCTGCAGGAGGGTAGTGGCCAGTTTCCCGAGTCCCAGGCTACTGCCCTATCCACTAGACTATGCTGCCTCTTTAATTATTATGTGCTCCTTTTCACTTCAGAGCTTTCACAGCAGCAGTCTTCCCTGTTCCACCTTCCCCAGCCCCAAGAGGCTTCAGTGTCTCTAGGGATCAGGCTCGGCACACCGCATGCTCCTACTCAATCCCCCTCCACCATTGGGCCAGTCTCTACTGGTTATTTCCATGAAATGTGTTGAAATATACCTTTAGGTAGCTACTTTTTTTCTTAATTATCTTTGGTTTTGTTTCCAGCTTCAGGTACTGAGTGTTCCCAGCGCTCTGGAGTTGAATCACTTTAATTTGCCCTTGACACACCCACTCCGTGCCTCTGGGGGTTGTGGTTTTTGTATACATATAAACACAACTTCACAAGACAAAGGCAGAATTTTCCTTTGAAAGGAACTTATTCTGAAAAGAGGCTTCCCTTTGAAGGCTGAGATCTGTGGTCTCATTAATTTTCCTTCTGTTTCCTCCGGGCCTTGTGCAGAAGAGTGGCATGTTCTAACCTCTGTTTTCAAAGGTCATTTCAAAATCATCATGGGGCTTCCTGGGAAGATGATTGAGCTGCAAAGCATGATGGAGAAGCAGAAGGAAAAGGAGATGCAGACAGGCCAAATGAACAGCCTGCTTTAATGGGATCAAGCTGCAAAGCTTAGGGGGTGCTTGGATCCAGGGTTTCAGTTTGAATCTCTTTCTAATGTGATAAGTAAAAAGAAAAGGAGTACTTGTGGCACCTTAGAGACTAACAAATTTATTTGAGCATAAGCTTTCGTGAGCTACAGCTCACTTCATCGGAAAGCTTATGCTCAAATAAATTTGTTAGTCTCTAAGGTGCCACAAGTACTCCTTTTCTTTTTGCGAATACAGACTAACACGGCTGCTACTCTGAAACCTGTCATAATGTATAGGTGGCAACGTGTAAACAGCCTTTATGAGGCGATATGTTACAGCAGGTAGCGCGCTGAGATTCAGGAAACATGAGGTCTATTTGTGTCTCTGCTACTGACTTGCCCTGTGAGCTTCGGTAAGTCAATTTCCTTCTCTGTTCCTCAGTTCCCCCTTTTGTAAAACAGGGTTAATGGGTATCACTTTTGTAAAGTGTGTTAACAGCAGTATAATGCTGTTCCCTTTCTGTATTTAGTGGAAGGAACAAGGGTGCACATGGCAGATTTGGGACTTCAGAGCTAAGACTTGGAACTCCGGTGGTTATTCAACTCCAGTGACATTGGTGTCAGATTGGGAGAGAGCATTCCCAGCCCGTCTTCCTTTTGGCCAGAAGGGGGAGCTAGAGAGCAAAAGGAAGCCATCTCCCCTGAACTCCCATAGTTTAGAAAAGCACTGCTTCATTTGTTCTTGCAGATTATGGTATTTTAATTTGATCCTTTGAAAGTCTTGTCATTTAATTGAATAATAAGGGCTCAGCCATGCACAGTCAGGCTAAACTCATGGTCGGTACAGCTCATATAACTATTATAGGGTCAGGGACAAACCAGCTTTTATTTGTGTCCATAATTCAGATTACACCAAGGTCTAAACAACACAGGCATGCATGGATTTGTAGTGGGATTTTTGAACCAGGCAGTGATATAGCTGTATGAATTAATAGTCTCACTTGTTCTCATCTTCACTGTCTAGAATCAGTCCTGCTTTCTCCATAGTGACTTTTTTCAGCATGTGGGAAAGTCACATGGTATTTATTTTTTAACCTGCTTCATGTAATTACTCAGTAATTTTCAGGGACATGTACAAAAAGTTATATGTAGTTACAAATACAAGTAAAACTTTTATACCAAAGTGATGTACCATAGTTATAGTTACCATGAGATTTATAGAAAAAATTCAGTGATAAAATAGCTTCACTCCAGTGAATGCAATGGAGTTGTACTGAGGTGTCAGGATTTTTCCTACTAAATCAAATGGTGTTTTGTACTAATTCATAATACTTGCAGTTCCTGTGTGTTCAACACATTCTTAAATGATCTGGGGAAAGGGGTAAACTGTGAGGTGGCAAAAAGTCCAGAAAACATAAAAATTCTGAAGATAGTTGAGTCCAAAGATGACTGTGAAGAGTTACAAAGGTAATTCACAAAACTGGATAACAAAATGGTAGATGCATCCAATGAAGTGAGCTGTAGCTCACAAAAGCTTATGCTCAAATAAATTTGTTAGTCTCTAAGGTGCCACAAGTACGCCTTTTCTTTTCACATATTGTAAGGGACAATTCAAGGTAGAGTGGCTGGTTAACACATCTGCATTCATAGGACAAAAAGAAGGTGTTTGTGAGGTCTAATAAACCATAAATCCTGTGTCTCTGGTCAGTCTGTGATTTTTAGTGTCTAGCAGAGTAATGAATTTAAGATTCGTATTTTGAAAGCATTGTGCAGGTTTCCTTTGAGGATACCGATTGATAGGTCAGATATAGAGTGATAGGGTGTTTTTGTCTTTTATCATTTTCCTGGGTGAGTTCATTCGAGAGCGTAGTGATTGTCTGGTTTCACCCACATAGTTGTTACTGGGGCATTTAATGCACTGGATGAGGTTGTGATAGGTATGTATAGGACCCATAGATCTTGGAAGGTGTGTTGTGCGAGTGTTGATCAGTGGAGATATGTCTGCATGTGTTGCACTGACAGGGTCTGGTGCCGCTTTAAGTTAATGTGTCCTGGTCGGTAGGGAGCTTGCTTCTGGTGATGAGCTCGGATGGCTGTTTGAAGGCCAGAAGTGGGGGTTCAGGGAAGATTTCTTTCAGGATGGGGTCCCCATTGAGTATGGGTTGTAGTTGTTTGATGATACCCCATATGCTTGGGTTCCAGTGTGGGGTGGCAGATGACAATGAGAGGTGTGTGGTCAAAGAGGGTTTTATTTCTGTATTGAAGCAGATTCTCTCGGTGTATTTGGGTTCCACAATGCAATCTACTATATCATCATGGATAGTTTTCTGAAACATCTGCTCAATGTGCAGTGACAGTTAAAAAAGCTAACAGAATGTTAGGAACCATTAGGAAAGGGATAGATAATAAGACAGAAAATATCATAATGCCACTACATAAATCCATGGTACATCCACACCTTGAATACTGCATGCAGTTCTGGTTGCCCCATCTCAAAAAAGGTATATTAGAATTGAAAAAAGTACAGATTAGGGATCTGGAACAGCTTCCATATGAGGAGAGATTAAAAAGAGTGGAACTATTCATGGAAGAAAATGGATGACTAAGTGGGGTATGATAGAAGCTGGGAATGGGCAACAGGGGATGGATCATTTGATGATTACCTGTTTTATTCATTCCCCTGAAGCACCTGGCCTTGGCCACTGTCAGAAAACAGGATACTGGGCTAGATGGACTTTTGGTCTGATCCAGTACGGCCATTCTTATGTTCTTCATGTAAGTCTATAAAATCATGACTGGTGTGGAGAAAGTGAATAGGGAAGTGTTATTTACGTCTTCAACAAGAACCAAGGGTATCCTGATGAAATTAATAGGCAGCAGGTTTAAAACAAACAAAAGGGAGTAGTTTTTCACACAATACACTATCAATCTGTAGAACTCATTGCCAGGGGATGCTGTAAAGGACAAAAGTATAACTGGGTTAAAAAAAGAATTAGATAAGTTCATGGAGGATAGGTCTATTGATGGCTGTTAGCCAAGATGGTCAGGGATGCAACCCCATGCTATGGGTGTCCCTACGCCTCTGACTGCAGGAAGCTGGGAATGAACAATAGGGGATGGACAGAAGATGGACCTCTGTATCTGATGTGACAAAGTTCCTGCTCTACCTTGGTGGGTCTTGCGCTTATTGGCGGATTTGCTCACCTTGGAGCTTCACGGCAGCCCTCAGCTTGGCCGTTTTTCTGAACCCACAGTCCAGAACGACTCCTCCTTTGTCTGACCAGGAATTGGGAGGCAATGGCAGTGGTGTACAGGGTACAGAAGCAGGCTGCATCTATGCTGTGGTATGTAGCTACACGTGTGAGTGAAAGGCTCAGGCAGAGGGGAGGTAGCAGGGAAAGGCCTCAGATGCTCCCCACTGCTTGAGCCTTTCCTGGTAGTGGGGAGGCAGTGGAGAAAGTCTCCAGGAGCAGGGAGCTGCCGGAGCCTTTCCCCGCTGCCAGAGCCTTTCCCCGTGGTGGGGGAAGGTTCCAGCAGTGGGGAGGTAGTGAGACACTACCCTGCTAAAAATAGCAGTGTAGACAGAGAGGCACGACTTGGGTGTGTAGACAGCAGGTAGGGTACATACTCACATACATAGCCACACCCTTCAGGTGTGTCTTTACTCGCCTAAGCCATGCCTCACAGTCTACACTGTTCTTTATACCCGTGCTAGGAGGCCACCCGTGTATGTACACTACACACCACCAAAATTAGGGTGAAGAGTAGATCTTCCCCTAGTCAAACTCCTGTAGAAGTCATTGGGAGTTATGGCTGATTTAGAACTATCCACGTGGCATTCAGACACTACTATTTTGTGAATGATTCACACATACAGTGGGGTGCTTGCTGTGGTATTCAAGTCACTTGATTCTGTTTCTCCTCTAATGTGCTAATTTTTCTTTATACAGACGCATTTAGAAGGCAAATGATCCATTCTAGAGCGCCATCCAAAGAAGAAGGCTAGGGTTTCCCTGGGGGCTACATTAGCGTTTTGTTAGAGAGAGTTTAGTAAGTTACTCAAGTTGTTACACCTGCAATATTTCAGGCCAAATTCTCAGCTGGCCTATCTCCATTAAGAACAATGGAGCTAGGCCAGCAGAGGTTTGGCCTTAATCTCGAGAATTAGGAGGTTTTCTGGGATCCATCCGTCAATTGCATTTGTGGAGCACAAAGGAGCAGCTTTGACTTTCAAACAACAAAGCAGAGTCAAGAGATAAGGTGTAGGAAAGAATTCAGCCCAACGATCCAGCATGGACAGGTTCGTTGGCCACAGTAGAGATGGCCCCAAACCAAACTACAGCTCCAAATATCCCCGGGCTTCTACACGTTTATTTAGGGCAAGCCCTGAGCAAATGCAGCCTCGTGTAGCCCTCTGTTTTGCGCTAGCAGGACCAAGTGGGGAAGCAAATAAGGCCCAATTCTTGCTTGGGGCCCTATGTGTCCTAAGAATGGCCCTTTGTTGTTGCTACTTGAATGGAGCAGCGGGTGGCTGGAAGAACCTTGCTGGGATTGTGCTTTTCGGGGCTATTAGTGATGGGCTGCTCTGTTCATTAGAATGCTGCCTTTGGGTTGGTTTCACCTCCCCAGGCTTGGGGGTTGGGAGGGGCACTCAGTGCTCCCCAGAACCAGGACTCTGTACTTCACAAAAATCCACTGTCTGTAGAGCAGTGTCTGTGCTACTCTGGGGGTTTCCTTCACCAGCTGCTGTCTGTGCATATCCAAATCCTTCCTGCACCTCCCTGCATGTTTTTAGGCCCTGCCTCTCATACCCAGTGGGCCCGTGTCCGCCATATTTTACTTTCTTTCTCCCATCTCAGCATACAGGTACTTTGTGCTGATGGCACCATGTGGTCCCCTTGTATTGCACATTTGCTTTATAATTGCTTTTCCTCATCCCCTCAGCTGTGCAACCCAGGCCTTACCCTGGCATGGCTAACCATTAGCCAGCATTGACTAATGGGTAACTCCAGGTTCTCACACGGGTTCAGTAGTTCTGCAAAACAAAGACAAAGAAAACAGTCCTTCTAAGGTGGAGTTGCCTGCACAAATGTTTTTCCAGTCAGTGAATGTTTTTCCAAACATGAAACACCTGCCATCTGGCTAAATCCAAATCCACCTTGAGAAGAAAGAGGCTGTGTCTGGGGCTGGGAGCCTGCCCCAGAACCTTCTTAAACCATGTTTACAAAAACATAGGGTAACTAGGACATCCTAAATATAGGAGCCCCAGGGCTGCTGCTGTAATGGGGGCTTTGTCTCCTCTGCCTTTCCAGGAACTTTTCTACTCAGTTGTACAGATGTGTTGCACTGTGGATGACTGACGTCGACAGTACTGTGCTTTGCCATTGCTCTCAGATGATTTCATATTTTTCATAAGGCAAGCGGCAGGCAGAGATGGCTCCAGAGGGACCACTCTGGGTCATCAGGAACAACATAGACAGTCTATATTGTTTTTAACAGTTACCTGAGCATTATACTGGGAGAAAGAGAGAGGCATAGTCTAAACGTAGCGCTAGGAGACAGGCACTCCTGGGTTCTAGTCCCAGCTCGAACGCTGAAGCCATTTGTGATGGGGGGCCAGATTGCCCATCGGTGGGAGTAAGGAGACACTGATTTTTGCGTACGTGTCTCCCTGTCACAAAGTGGGATAGGCCCTTTAAGGGAGCTGGGTGTAGCCCCACCTCTGACTAACTACCTCCCTCCCAGGTAGTGAAATAAGACCAGCAAGCCACTCAGTGGGGGAGTGGCTGCAGAGCAGAAGGGAGGCTGAAGGAGATCCTGGACCAGGGAAAGGAACTGCAGGGAGATTGCCACACTAGCGTCCCTCGGAAAAGGGAAGGATGTACTGATATGGGTGGGAGCTTCATGGGTAGAGTCATAGATCCCAAGGCCAGAAGGGACCATTTTGATCATCTAGTCTGAGCTCCTGTGCAGCACAGGCCAGAGAACTTTCCCAGAATTATTTCTAGAGATGATCTTTTAGAAAAACATCCAGTCTTGATTTTAAAATGGCCAGTGATAGAGAATCCTTGGTAAGTTGTTTCAATGGTTAATTACCCTCGCTGTTAAAACCTTATGCCTTATTTTCAGTCTGAAGTTGTCTAACTTCAGCTTCCAGCCATTGGATGAGGTTAGACCTTTCCCTGCTAGACTGAAGAGCCTATTATTGTAATGTAATTATAGATTGTAATCAAGTCACCCCTTAACTCCTTATTTCATAAGCTAAATAGTTGGAGCTCCTTGAGTTCATCACTATGAGGCAGGTTTTCTAATCCATTAGTCATTCTCATGGCTCTTCTCTGAACCCTCTCCAATTTATCAACATCCTTCTTGAACAGTGGACACCAGAACTGGACACAGTGTTCCAGCAGCGGTGCCATAGAGGTAAAATAACCTCTCTACTCCTACTCAAGATTCTCCTGTTTATGCACCCCAGGATCTCACTGGCCCTTTGCAGCTGGCTGGTGAGTTGGCCCTCTGGTTTGTGTGAGAGCAGGAAAACAGAGGCAGGCCCAGTGCTGGGTTTGAGGAGTCGTGATTACATGGCTCCTGTAAAACTGAGTGCCTCCTGGGAGGGATGTGAAGATCAAGGAACATCTGAGTGCTTTGAAGATAAGACACAATAATGCTTTGTATTTTGTTAGGGTTGTTCATATCAGGATCTCAAAGCACTTTACACATATATGTTACCTATAAACCTCACAACATCCCTGAGAAGTAGGTCATGACAATGATCCCCATTTCTCAAATTGGGAAAGCAGGGCACAGAAAAAAGTGAGGCTAAGATTTCCAAAAGTGACTGACTTTGGGCACCTCCATGCGTGAGTCCCTGACCTGAGCTACCTTAAAGGGGCCTGATTTTCACCAAGTGCCCAGCACCTGCTCCCTCTGAAAATCGGCCGCCTTTGTGGTGTCTCAGATTGGGCAGCCAATGTGGAGGCGCCCCAAAGCACTAGTCACTTGAAAATCTTGACCTGGGTGACTTGCCCAGGGTCACAAACAAAGCTGGAGTAGGGCTAGGTTGCACACCTGGATCTTAATGACCCCTAATCCTGAGCTCTAGTCACAAACTTTAACCCCTCCCAGGATTCCATCCATCTATGCTATAAAGAGCACTATGGCATATGCTAATATTCTTCTTCTTTAGCCACAAAACCAGGACTGGTTCAAAGGAGCTTATTTGGTCCCTTGAATGAAAGAAATACATATTTGAAACCTTTCAGTGGAACACACACAAACAGCCTTTCCTTGGATAATGTTAAGGAAAATCAAGGAAGTTTAGAAGAAATCTGTCCTACTCTTTCCTTACCTAGTGTTAATGTATTTTTGTTTCTTTCCAAAACAGTGATATTTCCGGATAGAGAGCCAGGACTTTGCTTTGAATTTCTTGGCTCTTTTCAGTTCATGTCACCATAACCATTCCCTTATTTAAACAGAGCCTTTTGTGCTTAGTATGTGAAGTCGAACCAATGGCAAATATTATTATGGTATCAGATTCTGCATCAACACTTGCCAAACCTAACCCTTTGCACCACCCTAGCAGGAGTTCAGAGTCCAGTTGTTCCATTTTCTAAAAATATGATTCTGCCCTCAATCACATCCATGCAAACCCATTAACTGCAGTTGGTATAACTGAGGGCTGAATTGGGCATACAGTTCTACTTTTGCTTCTCTGCCTAACTTCTACAGTTGGGTCTAAGCTGCAGAATTCATACCCAGCCCCAAAATTTGGAGTATGCAGATGCAGACATTTTGATTGGCCTATTATAGACGTAAGGGACAATCACAATGTTCAGATCCAGATCATCCCCAAAGATCTGGTACTGGCTATTGTCAGAAGACAGCATACTGGGCTAAATGGACCATTGGTCTAACCCAGTATAGTTGTTCTTATGTTGTTATTGGTAGGGCAGGGAAAATTCAGATCCTGGGATTTAGTTCTATAAAAGCTCATGTTTGCCACTCCATCAGGGATCAGCTCACTCAGAAAGGGAAAATTAGAGGCAATCAGATGACAACTTCTCTTAGGCAACAGGAAGCCTCAAATAGCTGACCCTGTTCTTTTTCTTCTTTCTTTCATTCTTTCTTTTTGTTCTTTGCTTTTTTACCATCCTGCTTTCATTTTTCCACTCTTCTGCTAATTACTTCCTTGCTTAATTTTAGGCTCGTATTGTTTTTCTTTCAGCTGGGTCCTTGTTTGCATCCTTTCCTGTCTTCTTCAGGAGTAGCAAAGAAAAGCGAATGGGGAATGGAAGATAGAAAGGGAGGAGTTAATCCAGAAACAAATCTCTTTTGTCCTACCCCTTTGCTCCTGTCCCCCTGCCCCCAACTCCCAACCCTGGTGTTCACCTACTAATCTGTCTTTCAGGGATCTCCAGGGAAGAGGCCAAGTAAATTATGTTCTTGAGATCCTGGAACAGCCAAACAAAATGTCCCTTCCCCAACTGCCTGCTGTGGTGTTTTTGGTCTGACCTGTTCTTTGAAGAGTCTTTGTTGGCCTCTTCCATTTTCTTAGGGCAAAACTGGGTGCATGTGCATGACTGCCTCGGTAGACTGTTTATACATCCAGTAAAGGTGAATCCACAGAATGCCAGAAGCCAGCCCACAAGCAGATAAGACAAGCAGCAGCACACAGGACATCAGCTTGAGGTACCTGCAAAAGTTTTTGAAATCTATCTTAAGTCCTTATAATGGCCAACAATATCATAGTGTCAGAGGATTACGATCTTTTCAATGTATTTACCCTCAGTAGGGCAGTGCTATTCCCATTTTACAGATGTGGAACTGAGGCACAGGGAGGGTAAGTGACTTGCCCATGGTCACATAGGGAGTCTGTGGCAAATCAGGTCTCCTGCATCCTAGACGAGCGCCCAAACCGCTAGGCCTGTCTTCCTCTACTGAAATGCAGACAAGTGAGCTTAGAAGCTGCTGGTCTGGTGATCTTGTGATGGTGGATGTTCGCAAATCAGATGAATAGTGACCAGAGTCCTCCATGGCATGTGTTTAGCTGGGTGGTTATGCTGATGGAAGCTTATCTGGGCCATAATGGGAAGGAATCCAAGAACTGGCTGAGAATTTTCACCTGCCCCATTTGTCACCGAGAGCCTGCGTGTGTACATGTTGAGATTAGTCGCTATGTCCCATATCACCTGTGAGGAGTGGAGCTTCCAGTTTTCATATTCGTTCACTGTTGGTTTCATATAGTGGAAGTGAATGGCTCCGTAGAAGGCACATAAACACCAGCTGTTTGGTTTTCCTTTTGCTAGCCAGAGATCCAAGTTTCAGTCATTTTACTAGATGCTCTATTACTGGTAGAGAATGATTGATTCTAGTGGGTGTTGCTCTCTTTCTCTCTCTCTCTCTGTAGCATACAAGGCCTCTGTATTTTGATACAGGCTGTAATCATCTCAAATGATTGTCAACATCTGTCTGAACAATCAGCATCCAAACAAACCAACTTCCCATACGTGCCCTGAGTCAGCATGTTAGCTGGGGTCTCGGGGCAGGCGGGGAATGATGGAAACTGGTAAATCACTAGAGCACATTGTAGGATTAGAATTGATATTAAGGATGTCAGGGTAGCGAATGGGGCAGTGGGAAGGCTATATCTAACACCTTCATCAGCAGTGTTGTGTGGACTAGTGGAGTGTTGAGAACTGAAATAATAATAAATCAGCTTTGGGGCTGAGTTATTGTCTCTCAGAATGTGCAAATGGGATAAATGAGAGGCAAGCAGGCCTGGAAAAGTCAACAGGTTCAATTGGCCTGGGTGCCTTTGTGAAGAACTGTATGCAGTGTTGTTGTAGCCGTGTCGGTCCCAGGATATTAGAGACACAAGGTGGGTGAGGTAATATCTTTATTGGACCAACTTCTGTTGGCGAGAGAGACAAGCTTTCAATCTGACACAGAGTATTTAAGCGCAAAAGCTTGTCTCTCTCGCCAACAGAAGTTGGCCCAATAAAAGAGATTACCTCACCCACTTTGCCTTTGTGAAGAACTGTCCACTTGCCAGGGGAGATGAGTTTAAAGCCTACCTGTTCTTTTATAGGGCTCTGGCAAAGCTCTTCCCCCTCTACCATTGAGAACATGAGTTTAGATAGAGTGGCGATGACCAGTTGTGCTCCTGGCTGCACAATGCCAGTATTACATACATTCGATATTCCACAGCCCCGCGGGTGCCCCAGCCGAAGGGTCCTCTTATCTGAATCATGGTTATGTCACCTGGCCTGAGTCATGTACCCAGTCACTCCACCACTTATTGCCCCATTCTTCATGCCTTTGGAATGGGCAGAGTTGCACTGATATTCTTTATGAAGTGGCATAACTGTACATGGCACTTCACAAAATGCTTAAACAATGCAGTGTTCAGCGGGGATGGAAGCCATGTAGAAACCTAGATGGCTAGATCTGAGATCTCTACCTCTGGCAGCTTGTAGGCTTAAAGCTTGATCCTGCAGACATTCACCTCAGAGCTTTCTGACCCAACTTTTCTTCTTGCCCTCCTGGGCTCCATCTGTTGCAGGCCCAAAGCAGAACCCTCCATGCGCCCCTTGGAGAAAGTTTGGTTTGGAATTACTTGGGTAGCTCTGGGCAGGAGCTCCCCTAGCTGATCTGTCTTCAGGTTTGGCTCTCCTCTGCTTTGGGCTGATCATCAGGCTGGGGTTCGCCTAACCTTGTGCACTTTGGAAGCGTTCCAGGCCTCGTTTTAGTTCTGCCCCTTGCAGACTCAGGAACTGGTATGCACGTTGCTTTAATTTGCTCTCAAATGGGGCCCAATTACATCTCTAGGTGCCTGGCTGTTAAGTCAGTAATTTATTTCACAGTAGCCTAGCGTGTTTCTTAAATGGCTGCTTTGCTATGGGGTCTCTATAAGTTACTGTACTGTGCAAACCTGTAAAAAAAAAAAAAAAAAAGACTGGAAAGAATTTGTTGGGGAAAAAGTGAGGCCCATAGTAAACTGTGCTGGGTTTTTTTTTCCTGCTCACCCATTGGGTCATAAAAGATATAAAAGAACTAAAGAGTTCATGTTGCTTAACAAGCTTTTCTTAGTGAGGGACTGACCCAGTGAATCTGTATATTACCTATAAATCCATCTAGAAATGAATGCACCCCAGAATAGGTGATACCAGCTCAGCATGATACACTGAGTGGTTGCTCTCTACAGGGCTATTTCTGATGTAAACTGAAAGGCAAGGGTGATTAAAACACTGGAGTTCTAGGCTGGTTCTCCCTAGAAGGAGAAGGGACTTGAAGCTCCATGCAGAAGAGATGTCTTGGGGTCTCTGCACATTGCTTCAGCCCCTCTCTGAGATGCTGTCCACCCCCTTTGCAGCAAGCCACACCTGTCTCCCACACCAGGAGCTATGCTTTGTCTTGACCCTCTGCCTAGGAGTGTCCAACATGCCCCTCTCTCAGGGAAGTCTAGGCACAGGGCGGTAGCTAAGGCTGCAAGAAGCAGTAGTTAATTTCCAGTATCTCCCATAGATGCCCTATTTGCTGGCTCTACCTCCTCCCATTCCATTTGCCCCACTCCCAAACAGACGTGGAGGATGAGCATGCAGCATTGATTTTGCTCCCTCTCCGTTACATGGGCTGTGAGGCCTTTCTGCTCCTTTTCACACCGTTAGCTCATGCCTCACAGCAGAGGGCTGGGACTCAACTAGAGTCTGAGGCCAATAAAATCCACACCAGCTCCGGGTCAGCAACAAACTCTTCTTGGCTAATAATTGACTTAAGAGCACTGGTGCCATCCCACTGTATCCAAGATGGACTATTCATTCTAGATCTGGGTTCTATAGCAGTGACAAACCATAGGGCCCTTGGCTTTTGAAAACGTTTAATTTCAATCTCCTTGACAATCCATAAAATACAGCGTGTGGCAATACACTGCAACACTGTGCCAAAGGAAGCATCCACGCTACTGACAGTTTTTCATATTGATTTCTACCCACCCACCAAAAAAAATAAGGGAAAAACAGAAAAAAAAGAGAAAAGAACAAGATGGGGATGGAAGGGAGGGGAAAGGAGAAAGACATCTTGCTTTCCAGCTGCTAAGAATTAATAGTTTTTTTAAAAAATCACCAAAACTTTTCAAGTTTGCCTGAGTCCCCACTTCTTCTCCAAAATGTTACCTCCTCTTTAGCGGCCAGATTTCTATCCCTAGAGGCAGATTGACTACCTAAATACTGCTCTTGAGAGCCAAGCACTGTGAGTTATTTGACTACAAGCCTTGCTCTGGCAAGCCAAACTCTCTGTGAGTTGGTGTCGGGCACTATGGGTGGCAAACCCAGGACTGTGAGGACCCAGAGCAAGAGCCTTACCCTCTGAACCCCCACACTGGGAGGTTAGATGAGGAAACTGCAGCTAATACCCCACCACCAGAGGCCACACTTGATTCAGTGGTGTCAGGTGACTAGCAGCAGACTGAATCAGGGGTTGGCAACATGTTCGTACACAGGCACAAGTGTCTGTGGTAAACATTTTGAGGTCCATGGTGTGGGGGATGCTCACCTCGGGCAACTCAGCTGCCCATAAGCAGCTCCCCTTCTGTGCCGTTGCTGGCGGAGGTGCAGCCAGGTGGCTCTGCATGCTGCCTCCTTCCCCCCTCTCTTAGCACTGACTCCACAACTCCCAGCTGGTTGGCCAGAAACCGTGGCCAATGGAAGGTGCGGGGCCAGCACTGGTGGACGGGGCAGCGCGCTGAGCTGCCTGGCCACAGCTCCGTGTAGGAGCCAGAGGGGGGACATGCTGCTGCTTCCAGGAGCTGCTTGAGGTAAGTGCCATCCAAACCCCTCAATCCCAGCCCAGCGCATCCTCCTGCACCCCAAACCTCTCATCCACAGCATCACCCAGAATCTGCACCCCCCGGCTGGAGCCCTCACACCCTCCCAACCCCCTGCTCCATCCCAGAGCCCCCTCCTGCACCTCAAACCCCTCATTTCTAGCCCCATCCCGGAATCTGCACCCCCAGCCCAGAGCCCACACCCCCTCCCACACCCCAACCCCCTGCCTCAGTCCGAAGCCCCCTCCTGCCCCCAGCCGATGTCCGTCACTACATCCGGTAATTTTGTCAAGTGTCTGTCGCGCAACATGGTGGTGCTGACCCCTGAGACTGATGACTGGACACCACCAGATATAAAGCTTCCTGTTCCTGGCCAATCTTTTGGGCAACTAGTTGCTGAGCTTGCCACTGACCTGACCCCTGAGACCAAGTTCCTGCATCCTCACCTGGTTCTTGCCCCTTGCTCCTGTTACTGTACCTTATTCCTGCTTCCTCACTTCCTCACCAAACATCCGTTTCCGACTCCAGCTTGACCCTTGGTGTGACTTCTGACTCCAACTCTGGCTTAATCCTTGATGAGGCCCCTAGCTCTGACCCTTGGCATGGCTTTGGCCTTGGACTTTGGCTTTGACCTTTGGCGTGGCTTCTGAGCATAACGCTGACTTTGCTCTTGGCTCTGACCATTAGGTATGACTGCCCTATTATGGGCCCTGACAGTTGGAGAGTTTCCAACATAATGGGATATTTCTCAAAACACACTCCTGGGAAGTAATTTTTAAGGCAGTATCTATAATCCTATTAATCCTCTGATTTATTTCGAGCCAAAAGGATTGTATCTTGGGACAATCCCAAAATGTATGAGCCAATGTGGCTCCATGGATGTTGGGTCATCACCTACCCTGTGCGAAATGTGTGATTTGGTAGCATTTCACAGTGGGATAAATGACAGCACTTAAGCTGGTCACAATGCAGAATTCCCATTCCATTTCATCATTTCCTGAAAAGCAACATTTAACACTAATTTTGTTTCTGGTTAATCAAAGTATTCGGGTTTTGATAAAATCAAAATATTTCATTCCAATTTTGACTTTTTACAAATTGTGATTTATAATTTATAACAGAGCATAAAATACATTTTGAAACAACACGTACTTTCAAAATGATGAATCAAAATGTTCCGCTATGGGCGAAGGCTTCCCTCTTTAGCCAAGTGCTTCATTTCAATTCTTTTTCAAAATGAAATTGAATCAAAAATGACATGTTCCCTCAGGAAGTTCTGATTTTACAAAATGGCATTTTACAATGGAAAAAAGTTCAGTCAGAAAATTTTCTCCCAAGCTCTAGCTGACACAAGTTAATGGAGAATTGAGACCCCTCTAGATACTTATCTGGCCCTTGTTACCATGGTGGCTGATCGTCTTGCAAACATTGATGTATTTCATCTTCACAGCATGCCTGTGAGGTAAGGAAGTAGCATTATCTCCATTTTATAGATGGGGAACTGAGGCACAGTGAGACTAAGTGACTTTCCCCAAGTCACACAGGAAATCTGATGGGGTCAAGAACTGAAATCACGTGTCTTGTCCACTAGACCATCTTTCCTACCACACCTGAAAAAGGACGAAGTAAAAACAGAGGGTCTGATTCTCCTTGCATGCTGGGTGTGCCTTGGTTTAACTCCATTCACTTCAGTGGCGTTACTCCTGATTTAGAGAAAGGTAACTAAGAGGAGATGCAGATGCTGAGGAAGGTCTGGGCCATACTGTGTCATAGCCCATGTAGGCTATACTGGCACCAGCCCAGTCCCACCCTCTACACACTTTAATGAAGAAACCAAGAAGATTCCAAAGAAAACTTTGAGCTGCTCTAAATGTCATAGCTGGCATTGCACTCCAAAGGAGCACAGTTGGGATTCTGACAATGTGAGCCCGATAATCCTCTTAAATTGGGATAATTCAGGACTAGTGTCGCTGGAGTCAATGGGGATGCCCGGGTGTAAGATTGGTGGGACTAAGAGGGGAATCGGATCCCTTGTTTTCAAAACAGACCTAGAAAAACTAGACAAAGTTCAGGGGAGAGCAACAAAAATGAGCACAGTATGGGAGATTAGGCCAGTGAGGGAAGGTTTGAGGCCCAGGTCATGATCAAGTTGGAGATGACAGAAGGCTGAGGGGAGACACCATGAGTCTGGTTCTGTGCTGCGTTGAACCAGTTTCGTGCTGGAGGAGCTCCGTTGACTTTAGTAGAGCAGTGCTGGTGCAAAGCTGGAGGATCAGGCCTGGGCAATTGGCCACAGCTGTACAAACTGGTGTCACAAAGAGGCCAGGCACTAATTATTTTGCACAGTCAAAGAGGACAGTATAAGCAGTAATGGGCTCATGCTGCAGCAGCCAAAACTTCGTTTAAACAAATGAAAAGCTGTCCAACCTAAGTGCTGCAGACATTCATCAGTCCTTACCCAGGCAAAACTCTCATTCAAGTCAACTGGGATGCTTGCCTGAAGTTTTATCCCTACAGGAACAGTTAGGCCTTGACCCTGCAATAGGCTCCAGGCAAGCAGAGCCTGCACCCAGTGACCACATGCAGGGCTCCCTGCAGGGTTCTGCCTTGCAGGATGGAGGTGTTTACACAGTGGAATAAGCTGCCCTGAGCAGCTGGGAAATGAGCTGCGCTGGTAAGATTCAAGACTGGCTTCTATCTATCAGGGATTGTTGAGGAATAATGACAGGTTTCAGAGTAGCAGCCGTGTTAGTCTGTATTCGCAAAAAGAAAAGGAGTACTTGTGGCACCTTAGAGACTAACAAATTTATTAGAGCATAAGCTTTCGTGAGCTACAGCTCACTTCATCGGATGCATCCGATGAAGTGAGCTGTAGCTCACGAAAGCTTATGCTCTAATAAATTTGTTAGTCTCTAAGGTGCCACAAGTACTCCTTTTCTTTTTGAGGAATAATGGTACCCATCCTGCCACAGTAACTGAACTGGGGTCCTTTCCAGTCCAAATGGTTCGACGTGATCCTAAGACTAGTAGTCCCAAAATATAATGTACCTTTCTTTTCTTTTAGAGTAGCAGCCGTGTTAGTCTGTATTCGCAAAAAGAAAAGGAGTACTTGTGGCACCTTAGAGGCTAACAAATTTATTTGAGCATAAGCTTTCGTGAGCTACAGCTCACTTCATCAGATGCATTTGGTGGAAAATGCGTCCGATGAAGTGAGCTGTAGCTCACGAAAGCTTATGCTCAAATAAATTTGTTAGCCTCTAAGGTGCCACAAGTACTCCTTTTCTTTTCTTGTGTCTGTTTGCTGTCTGTGTAGCTTTTGGGGCATGTGTTTGAACAAACCAGTCCCTAGGTTTCCTGTGCTTTAGTACCTTAGTTTGCTCTGTGGCTAATGCTGTGTTTCTGTATTCCACGTTACTCTGTTCAATAATAAATGGTGTTTGCTTTATTGGCATTATTCCTCTCTCAGCTGGCTCTCCACTCACAAAGCAATCAGCTGCACCTAGCTTTAAATGAGCATTCAGATAGTTGCATGGGGACTAATTTTTGTCAGAGTTAGCACGTTAGTGGCAACTCAAGAGTCTCTGTGACTTTGCTGGGAACAGGATAGGATGGTATCTCTCCATAACACTTTGCTGTTTAGAACCTTTTAAGAAACAAACAAATCTGCACTTCCAGCTCTGAAATCGTAGTAGCCTCAAGCCTTGGGAAAGCTCCATTTCATTTAGATTCTGGCATTTACGTTTGTTTGCTCTAACTATAAAGACCTTTTCATGCCGCTCCTTGAGAGCTGTTTACCATTTAGCACATGTGGCCTGCATCTCCAGCACTAAAAATCACGTGACAATTTGGCAGCACTCTGTTGAGTTCTCCCGTCCACTAGGACGAAGTAACAATGACAAAAACCTGTGGCAGTCTGATGTGCGGTAATGTGTTGCCCCAATGCTGAGTAAAAGGGCACAGTCAAGATAAAGATTGTTGACGACATTCTGATCTCAGCAGTTCCCCTGTGCATCTGAAATAACTCCATTGAAGTTCAACTAGATGGGCCTTGTAAAAGACAAGGAGAGCCCTCAGCTGGCCTCTCCAGGTGGCTTGCCATCTGCTTTAGCAGTGCAAAGCAGACTTAGTGGAGGCTTTACTCTTTGCCCTCGACTGTTGTGTAGAGTTGCTGTGCACCATTAAGCACTGACTTGTTCTACTCCAGAGGTGGCTGCTTTTCAAAGGCACATAACGCAAGTCTAAGGGCTTGAGCATGTGGTAAAAAACTTGGGCAAATCTCCTGTTGACTATAATGGGAGCTTTGCCTGAATGAAGAGTGTGGGTCTGGCCTACAGGCCCCGAGCCTGCAAATGGACCCCCTGCCCATGTGCAACATCGAAGTCAATGTAATTGTGTTTGGGCTCAGAGGCCCCTTGATGCACGGTTGGGTGCAGGATCAGGGCCATAATTCTGAGGAAAGAGTCACTATATAAAGACAGGTTAGTAGTATGGAAACTTGCCAGTGACAGGAGTGATTCAGAGCTGGTGATGATAACCCAGAGGCTCCTTCTAGGTGCCAGCAATTCAAGGAGTGCCATGAAGGTGAAGAAATAACTAACCACAGCCATTTGCACAGAGAGAGGAGCAGGACAGTGAAGATCTATAGCGGATGGCTTGGAGCATTATGGCAACAAAGTCCTAAGGGGGTGTTTTTTCTGTGCCTTGGATAGTTCTGAGCTGCCAGATAGGCAGTAGTTGGCAAAAGATATAAGATGTGATGTATTCTCCAACCTGACACACTACAGTGAGAAGGTGGTGTTCTGTGCAGCCAACGCCCTCTGTTCAAGTAGAGATCAAGTTCTTTTATTAGTTTAGTAATTACATCGAATTAGCTCACCTGCAGCAAAGCGACCGGGTTGGTGTGTTGTGGTGGGGGCTTTGGTTTTTATTTTTAATACCTGGATTTCCTAGCCCCTTCCTTCCTCAGCAGTGTTACTGGGTATGTCTACACTAGATACCCAGGTGAGCCTGAGCCAAGAGCTGGATCTGAGCACACCCCTCCCTTGCAACTTTGGCCATCTTGAAACTGTCCCTGACTTCATAAGGGGTCAAACTGATAGCCTGAACTGAACCAGCCCTGGAGTTTGGTTTTTTGGATCCCGTGCATAATCTGCAGCCCCATCTGGCTTCCATAGCTTGAGCCCCCTGGGAGAAAGAAAAGTAAATGAAGGTTTTTGACCTATAGTCAGTGACGAAGGAGCTGATGCTATGAGTAGCATCCTCCTCAGTTAGGCCAAGGTGCTTGTGCGCTGCTCTGACAATGTCAAGAGGCTTTAAAGTGGGTGGTGCCCTTTCCAAACTCTTCCCTCCTGCACCTGTGCTTCTCCCTTCCAGCTCCATGCAGGTTGCTATAGTGGAGCCCCCTGAGAATGCCCTCAGTGAAGGGGGCCTCCAGGGCTGCTGTAGCGAGGCCTTAAAGGCTCTTCCCCGGCTTCCAGTCCCCAGCACAGAGGTCTGATAGGAGTGTGGCCACCTTGCCCTGCACTCTGACTATTCTCTGCTTCCCAGCAGTCCAACCGGGCATAAATCAGAGCATCCTGTGGCTTCCTTCACTCATCCTGGGGGCGAGGCAGGCCTCTGCCTGGCCTCAGGATACAGAGAGCGCACTGGTGGCTTAAAGTCACTTTAACTCAGCCCGTCCTTGCCCCAGGTGCTGGCATGGTGTAACTGAGCATCAGGCCCACGCTGTCACCTTGTAATGGAAGACAGGACTTTCACCTCCAGCTTGCTGCATCAACGCAAGGCCAGGTGAAGAGTAAGCAGGTCACCAACTTGCAACAAGCTCTGTGCGGGAGAACCCCTGGATTTGCCCATAGCCCCCGTGACTTCAGAGGTGCTGTAGTCCACTCACAAGGGGCCCCAAAGTTATCGCCATCTGATGGCTGTTTAGTGATAGGCCCTCAGCTCCAAATCTAGGTCTGGCACTGTGTTCTGGTTCCTTGGAGCAGCTCCAGCAGCCTGATTGTAAGATCACACAAATGCTTCATTCTGCCTGCAGTGGTATTAAAGCCGCTTAAATGCAGTGAATCAACAACAGCTAACTGCTCTGAAGCCTTCTTGTTTCAAGTCAATCCAGCCCTGTCTTCCAGGGGATGCTTCAGCAACTAGATTAATTATTTACAAAGACCTTGAGTCAGCAAAGCACTTAAGCATGTTCAAATTTAAACAGGCGCTTACAACCATTCCTTACTCACTTAAGTGCTTTGCTGAATCAGAGTCAAAATGTCCGGCTCCCTTGCCGTCCGTCCATCAGTTTAAATTCAACAGCAGAACTAAATTACTCTCTAGCATGCTTGGCTGTTTCTATTGTACAACGTCTCTGTGCTGAAAAAAACTCAGAGGCTAAGAGTCATGGAGGTGAGGGGGAGAGGGAGTCACTTCCTCAGGAAACACCTAGAACAACAGTTCTTGAAAAAATACGAGAGAAAACCTCCCCTTGTTTTGATAAAATAAAATTCTACCTCTGACTCCCCAACATTCTGATTCCTTTATTTATTTTTCTTGAGATGCGGTCCAACCTTTTTAGCTAAGAGCTAAAAGGGCAGTGAGTAGAATTCAGACATTGACATAAAATAATGCATGCACCTGCTAGCTGGCCTGTAAAGAACGAGAATTATTTGGGCTAACAAAAAGCAAGAAAACTAAAACACACTAATTAAGAATGCTAGTAAAAAAACCCAGCCGTTTAAAAATGCATATAAAATTCCATGAGACCTTTGAATGACCTTTCTCATTTGACAGCATCTTACGAAAGCTTCCTTTAGCCAGTTCTGATCAGTGACTGAAAAATTCAGATACATTTCACGTTTTTGCCTGTTACACTGTCTATTGAAAAAGATGCTTTCAGCTAATAATGATACTTTACAAACTAATTCCATAATCATTCTATTCAGTATGGGTTCTCACACTACCTTCATTACTGTGGTATCTGAGCGCCTTCCAGTAGCTCATGTAACTAATGTCACATTACTAAAGACTTTTCCGATTCTTAAAACAGGATGAATTTTAAAATCAAAGGCTCCACTCGGCTAAGTCAAGGGGACAGCTCACCTGAGTAAAGTTAAGCACATGCATCCATGTGTGTGTGATGGTCTCCAACTTATTCAGCTTACCAGAAACTGAACTGAGAGCCCACAGAGCTAAAAGCCTGAGTTAGTACAGCTTGAGCTAAAGGAACAGCCTCTCTATCTGAGAACAATGCCGGACTCAGATCCTTGATGGATGGGGCACAGAGGGGGACCTGTGACACATGCCTTAGTGGATTACACTTGTAGGACCCAGGCTTCCTTCATTTTTCACCTTTGATGCTGTTTGTTTGGTTTTTGGACTTGACTCCATTTTGGACAATGAACCGAGACTTGTGTATTATTTTTTGGTAATAGTCAGCTAGAGCCAACAATGGCCACAGTGCTGAACGAGATAGATTGTGTCCCTGTTCCAAAGAGCTTATGGCCTGAAAGAGACATGGAGAACAAGGGAGTGTTAAATGTCTCTCTTAGTAGTTTAAGTTTCTGGTTTGGCTGAACTAACAAAGAGCCGGATTCTGGGAGGTGCTCCCTCCATTCCCACAGATGTGGTAAAAACTCAGGCCCAGATTCAGGAACTTAATTAAGCAGGTGCTTAAGTCCCACTGAAGTCATAGCTTCAGATTAGGCATGTGCTTTTGTGTGTTCCTGAATAGGGATGGGGCATTTATTACTCTTCAAAGCATTTATGATGACAGAACAGTCCCGACCCCAAATGCAAATAGTGCTGAGAAACGCTGGTGCTATGACCCACCCGATTAAAAACAACGTGCACCTGCGTTACAGACAGGCTGCCTAGCACAGGGGAACCTCCGGGTGTCTTATGACAAAACCTTTACATTTGATGCCCCATGCCTATTACTTGGACAGATCTCCGAATAAGCTCCGATAGGTCCCTTAGGGTTTAGAAGTGCCACTTTTCTTTTTAAAGCAGTGTCCTGCATGACAGCAGGAATCAATGAGTCAAAGCATGCATGTTCAGTCAATCCTCACGCAGACCATGTGCCCATTGATTTCAAGAGCGAGGCCTGAATGAAAATGGAGTGAAGAAGGTAGGATCTGACCCACTGGATGTCATTTGTGTTCGCGCTGCCAGGCCATGCCACGTCCTAGTGATACAGTTTCCTCTCTCTGAAGAGGCCAGATCTGGTGAGGTGTTATGCAGCTGTTAGCAGCTAGATGGAGCTACAGAGACCCACACAGGATTCCTAAAATCGTGACATAAAATCCTCGTGCGGCTGGGCTCCTAGGAGAAAAGGCGTATATGGCACCACCTCACTTGAGATGGGGCAGAATCATTTATCCAAGCTGGGTATGAGTCTAAGCGGCAGCATGTGGATCTGGATTTTTAAGCCCCTTGCGGCATGTCTGCACTGCAATTAAAAAACCCGTGGCACTGAGTCTCGGAGCCCAGGTCAGTGGACCCGGGCTTGTAGGGTGCAGGCTGTGGGGCTATAAATTTGCAGTATAGGACGTTTGGGCTCAGGCTCTGAGACCCTCCCCTCTCTTGGGGTCTCAGAGCCCAGGCTCCAGCCTGAACTCAAATGTCTACACTGAGTTTTATAGCCCCATGAGCCCAAGTCAGCTGACCTGGGCCAGGCGCAGCCATGTTATGGGTCTTGTACTGCAGGTTAGATGTACCTTGAGAATCCAGAGGTGTCCATTGCTAAGGCATTGGTTTGTCTCGCTGTAGAGAGATGTGGGGCCAGCCACGAAAGCCAGCTCTGAGTCGGATTGTAGCCCTCCTAAAGTCCAGGAGCCCTTGGGTCTGAGGTTTTGGCCCAAAATCAGGCCTAATCTAAACCCCTCAAGCTTTGGGGGTTCAGATAAGACGAGACACAGAACCAAACCAGCCCTGTTTTTAGTCTTGCAAACCCCAAAGCACCCCAGCCTTCTGTCCTCTCTACCTCCAGTGGTGGAGCCTGGCCTCCACTGGTTCCTGCAGAGGGAGAAGTGTTGGAAGAATGGATCCTATCAAATCCCGCTTTGCCAAGCCAGTTCACTTCCTCCCTGCCCTGATCAGAGACATGGAGCCAGATTAGCTCCAATATGCTAATTTCTTCTAGCTGAGGATGTGGCCATGGGCCCCACAAGAGCCATTCACAAGGACTCAAGACCATGGGTTGCATGTATTTGGTCTAGTAGGTGTCACCACCTAGTGCCCTAGTTCCTGGGAATGCCTGGGTCCTTTTACTTTCTCTCTACCGATAGCAAAGGACCGGTGCCATGTGTACCCAGGAACCCAGGAAGATTCAGACCCTCCCACTATTGGTCCCTAGGGCCAGAGCTATGCTTTTCTCCTTGAACACATTGCTCTTTCTGGTTTTCCCCATTGGCGTTAGCACTGTCTCATACTGCAGCTGCCCATGGCTCTACATGGCTAGAGGCAGGAATGTGCGTCTTGGCATAAAGCAGGGCTGCATTCCCCATGACTGCAGGATGCAAGGTGCTTTCCCCCCAGTGACACTGTGCTGGGCACCACTCGGCCCCTTGAAGCTCCCAGAGGCTGCTGAGGAGATGACTCACCGAGCGCTGATGTCTCTCAAAACACCGACGCTAGACTAAGCAAATAAATAACTAAACTCATTGGAAACTATAGGTACTCCCCACTAAAACTTAATAGATGACTTCCTCCACCACAAACACTGACGGACCAAGCTACAGGAGTACAAATCCGTCCTGCCAGAAACAGCTAGGGTGTTTCCCTTTGCCGCTCCAGAGCAATGTAATTTTGCCATGTAAAAATTCTTGCCACTTGCACTGTGCTGTCCATCTGAGGATCTCAGCCCCTTTTTCAGCACGGATTAATTAAGTAAGTATGCCCAGTGAGAGAGACATCTTGCAGGATTGGGCCCTAACAGACCTGCACAAGGTTGCACAGCGAGGCTCCAAGCTTGCAAGTCACTCCCTGCAGGCAGTTCAGTGTATCTGTGCAGAGCCCCCAGGAGTCAGTGGGGCTCTGGATGCAGGGCCCCAGCATGTGCTTTATCTTACACCTTTTTATATCCACCTGACACCAGGTTCCCCCTTGCCCTGTCTTAAAACCAACTGACACTACTGCTCGCTTTGCCCAGGAATTTGGTCCAAGCTAGGGCATTAGCCTGTTACCAAGGGCAGGGCCCTTTCCCGTACTCAAACACTTGGGAAGCACTAACTCACAACAGCAGCAGAGACACTGCCTTAGCTTGCTGCAATTTATTCCCTTGTGATAAAGCTGCTTAGTAAAGAAGTCTCCCTGCTGGGGTTCTGGAGTGGTGTAGGGATTACACCCTTTTCTACCAGTCTATCCAGCAGATGCTTCATAGCTTCACACTCTTGTCCTCAAGCTCTCTTCCTTTGGATAGTCTGAGAGTTTGGCACGGATGTAATCCTGAGTCTTAAGTCACATTGACCTGGTTGGTTATCATCATTAGACTTTGCAGGACTTGAGTGAGGATCAAACCCACCCAGATGGGGTGGGAGTAGGATGAAAAGCTGCTTGCTTGTGACATCGGTAGCTGGGGACTGTTGCGTTTGCAGGATAGTATGGAAGAAAATGAAATACAGCCTTTAAAACAAAGAGCTGAATGGTCCCAGCTGCACTCCCCAAGAGACAGGATTCTGATTGGCCTGAGCAGGCTGAGGATTCACTGCTTCACTCAAAACCATTCTTCATTTAAAGTATAAAGCCATGGCTAAATCAAGAGCTATGAGGCCTGTCCTGCATTCCTTACTCAGGCTGAAGTCAGTGGAGTTTTGCTTGAAGAAGGCCTGCAGGATTGGGTCTCCAGTCTGGATTTGCATGGGTGTCTTCCAGGGAACGGGTAATTTGCAAATGTGCCAGTTGCAGAGGAAATTCCTTGGCTTTACTGGATCCACACACACCCCATGTTCAGTGACATACATGAGGACATCCCTGGCAGGGTGAGACAGAGTGTGGAGGCTCTGGGATTGAGAGAGAGAGAGAGCCCTGATGGGATAATGCTGCCCAGTTTCTATTTCACAAAACAACCTACCACACACAGGGATAGGTAAAATGTGGGCCATACTTACAGGATAGGGAGCTCTCTAGCAACGACTCTGGGGGTCATGGTGTATAATCAACTGAATATGAGCTTCCAGTGGGATGCCATGGCCAAAAGAGCTAATCTGAACCTGGGATGTATAAAGCGGGGAATCCTGACTAAGGGTAGAGAGGTTATTTGACTTGTGAATTTGGCACCGGTGCAACTGCTGCTGGAATCTGTGTCCCATTCTGGTGTCTTCAATTCAAGAAGGATGTTGGTAAATTGTAGAGGGACTAGGAAACCTGCTTTATAGTGAGGGACTCAAGCTTAACAAACAGCAGTTAAGTGGTGACAATTACAATCATGGGGAACAAATCCTTGATAACAAACTCATCAATCTAGCGGAGAAAGAGCTAACTCCTTAGCTGGAAGCTGAAGTGAGACAAATTCAGGCTGGCAGTAAGGTGTAAATAATTAACAGGGAGGGTAATAAACCATTGGGACAATTTACCAAGGATTGAGGTGGATTCTCCACCTCTGGCAATTTATAACTCAAGATTGGCTGTTTCTCTTAAAGCTCTGCTCTAGGGATGATTTCAGGGCTATTGTGTGTCTTGGGTATACAGGAGGTCAGACTAGCTGATCGCCATGGTCCCTTTTGCCCTTGGAATCTATGAGCAGCTACCAGCCAGTGTTAATGAGGCACAGAATGAGGGTTCTTATTATGGATTACAGACAGCTGGGGTTTTCCCAGTGTCCAGGCAGACAGAGAAGGTGAGGCTTGGTGCTACCATAAAAATGGCCCCTGCACAGAAGGAGCAGGTAGTAGGCTTTCTTGCTGGTTGCTGCTGACTGTCTGGGTTTTCCTCAATTTTACTTGTTTTGACCTGGGCTCTAAAGTTGGTTGTTGCCTGGTAAAGGATGACCAGGGCCCTTTGTGCTGCTGGAACTTGCTACAAACCAGCAATGCAGGAACGGGGGCTCTTCTGTAAACCTGCTGCAAGCTGTTTTGCTCTTGTTCTGATGTGGATGCTGGGCCCCCGACCAGTGAGTATACTCAGGATGGGGGCCAGGCATGTCCCCAGGAGGTGGGTTGGGGGGCGTTATAATTAGCGGCAATAAGATTCTCTTGACCTAAGGGAAAACTTAAGCTGCAAGTTCAGAAACAAATTCTCCCAGGTGGTGTCAAGTGGGCTGCAGAGTACAGAGTTGGTGGCAGGCCCTGCTCTTGGGTCCTTCAAAAATGAGCCACACAGTGTAGTGGTGAATGTATCCTTGAGGGAGCTTTTCTGCATAGGCAGGGATGAATACGATGGCTTAGTGGAGCTCTTCCAGTTCTGATCACTGCAGCGTAATCACCCCCCACCCCTGTTATCTCCAGACCAAAGGACAGGTGTATAGAGAGAGTCTGAATAATAAGCACATGGGCAATGCCACTCTGCTTCAGGCCAGTAGCCCATCTCCACCAGCGGCCAGTACCAGATGCTTCAGAGGAAGCAAAGTGCAAAGAGAGCCTGCCATGGGTAGCAAGCCAGGGGCCTGGTTCTGTGCGTGGTGCTGCAGTATACTGAAGGCTCTTAGCTAGCTGCAGAAAGCTCTTGAGATCTTACAGGATTGGGCCCTAGAGGAGGATAGTACAGTATTGATGTATCCAGGTAGCTGAGCAGAAATGTTGATAAAGTCTAAATCCTTCCAGAGCATGAAGTTATTGATGAAAATGGAGTAACCCCCGTTACCAGGTAGGACTGTTGACCCTGTCCATCAGAGATTAAAGAGAGTGCATATGAAAACTGGCTCGGACAGGTTTATTCACTCAAGAATTAGCATTTTTATCAGTGTTGGCCCATAAGAAACCTGATGTAACAAGGAAATCCCTCGCTAGCAAACCGGATGGCTAAGCTCACACATGAGTCATTGACTTCAAGAATAAACATTGCAGAATTACTCTGGTGAGTAAGAGCTATTTGTGTGAGTAAGACCTGCAGCTTGGTCCTTGTACCTAGGACACTACAGCAACTTTGCCTGGCTGGCATGTTGATGCACTGGGCTAGGGTGTTAGGTGCAAAAGCAGAGTCCCTCACTCACCTGTGATACAGCAATATCCCAACATGATGCCTTCTATATAGAATGTCTTGCCAGGCTTGAGCTGAGCCAACAGGAGTCAAGGAGACGCTTTACATCAACTTTAGGGGCTTTGAATGACAGCTGGATTTATGGCAGCCCTCCTACGCATGAACCACATGCCAGACTTTACTTTTATTGATTTATTTATTTTGGGAAAATAAAACTCTGCAAGTTTAAAGGACGCCACAAAAGATTAATGTATTTGAGGTAGTAGCTGTCGAAAAACTTCTACTGGTGGGGCACCTGTGTACTGATGGTGAATTTCAGCTCAAGTGCCTGAGTTGAAATACAGGAGCAAGAATAATATCTCGGTAACAGGAGACCTACGGTTCAGCCCATCGATACCTCCTGACTAGAAGAGACAAATGGAAGTAGTCACCAAAGAGCAGATATGATGGCCAAAAGTGTTCTTGTTAAGTCCTGTCGGCTTCTTTTTAACGTGGCAAATGTGCTCCTGCAGGTGGCTAGTGGCGTAGTCTCTGTTTTGCATTAGGGTAGCTGAGGTGGAGCCGTACAAGGGAAGATTCATGTTGCATGCACGCAGGATGCTGAGGTAGTAGTTTGGGGACCTCTAAAGAGTCAACAGGCAAGCCAGAGACCGAAGAGAACGAGCTAAGCATTTTCTTGGCATTTTGCTGTTTAAATGCAGGTACTTTGCTAACCCTCATTTAGTAGAACCCTGTGCGGATACAAAATTTGTATCCACATCTGATCCGTGATTCGCAAACATGGGCTGCAGATATAAAGAGGATATCGGCAGATTCGCAGGGCTCTATCGTTTAGCACTGGAACTTGATGGGTGAGCAAAAACTACAGCAGAGAGACCTATGAGTGCCAGAACAGGCTTGGGCACTGGCATGACAAGTGCAGTTTCGTTCTAGCTATGACGCTTCCCAGCATGCAAGTGTCAGCTTTGTGATGTGCTGCAGTGATGGTGAAGGCCCTGGCTATGTTCAGCTCAGGCCAGAAGCACACCAAAGTCTGCTGCACCCGAATGAACCCTGCTTTGCACCACTGCAGCCTGGCTCTGTAAGGGGCTTGCACCGGTGTCCCTGCATCATTGTCATTACAGCACTATGAATTTGCTTCAATGTTGCTGGGGGCTTAAGCCTTAATAATACAAACCCTCATCACAGCACTGTCCCCGTTGTTAAGTCTGGGCCACAGTAGGAATGGAGATCACCGTTTGGTATAGGAGCTACAAGCTGTGCAGATCACTCAGGGTTAGCTGTGATTTGCTGAACTAACTTGATTTCACTACCACTCTTAGAACTTGACTCATTGCTGAACGCAGGGGAGAGCATCTGCATGGAGAGCTGCATTGTAATAATGCCATCCACCATAACACGCACTGTGCTAAGGAATGCCCCTTGGAGGTGCACTCATGAGCAAACCTGAACTGGCAGGTCTCCCATGAGGGAGCTAAGCTGAAGTGGGGGGACCTGCAGCAAATCAGGTAAACTAAAGTTGCCTTCCCTTTGCAGAAGGGCCCAGAGAGGGGATAAGCAGTAACAAATTGAGCAATTGTATGTGCTACAGGCCCTTGAACTCCAGCAAATAAAGTCCTTGAGGCATGCCCGTTACCTTGAGGGAAAGCAACATGCCAGGCCAATAAAGCTGATATTTTCTCAGTTAGGATGACCTTTGGGATCAATGGAGCTACTGTCGCTTGTTGACAGCAGTGCTCGTACTCAGTGCCACGCTGTGCAGCGTTCGCCTAGATGTGGTTCGAATCCAAATGCCACTGACTGATGGCTGGTTCCAGAGCTCAACCTCCCAGCACAGGCCCTTTCCCCCGCCCCCCCTTCTGTTACGAATGCAAAGCTCAGTGGGTTTCTTGACCATATTGTAAAGACTCGGCACCCCCTTGAGCAAAGCCTGGGCTAGACCGGGTGGATCTGGGCTGATTTGCAGGCTGGTGCCAAAGCTAGGAGACATTTGTGCTTGTGTGTTGTGCAGTAACAGCCTGGGGGAGAGGGTCGTTCTCTTCCCCTTTTCCTGTGCACCCCCATTGTATCTGTCTAGCTACTCAGGCCCCTGGGGTTTGAGCCTCAGTGCTTCCTAAAGATCTCTGAGCAGGTAAAGCTTACCCACAATCCTTCAGTCGCTGTCTCTCTATCCTTCCATAGGAAGGACAGTCATGGGAGTGAAATGCATGACTCAGGCTCTGTTTCCCATTCTTAAGGTGGAGCCTTCGCTCCATTGAGGGAGGGAAGATACAGAAAGCAATTCACGGTTTGGTTCCTTGATGTTTCGGAATCCATCGCAGTCTCCGAGCTGCCAAGGCTGCTGCTCGTAAATGAGATCATGCCTCTGAAGTTTTCATCACTCCAGCTAGGAATAAAGTTTGCTTAAAAATGTGTAATAAAGTCACAAAATACAGCAGTGGCCATAAATAAACCCATGGAATGGGGAACTCAGTAAGCTACAGAAAACCCCTTTGACAGATCGAAGCTCTTCTGTAAATGTCACACAGGCCGTTTATGAGCTGAGAATGACCTGGATCTGTCACTGGCCCTAGAACAGGGTTTCTCCCCAGAGGTGATTTGAGGGGATTGGATAGAATGGCTACCCTTCCGAGATCCCTCCCATCAGGAATGTTTGGGACGAGATAAAAGCTGCTGGAGGCCTTGAGACCATGGCCCTGCTAGACTTTCTCTGCTTTTGAAGCATCTCCTGGTTTTTGCAGGGAATGTTTCCCCATCTACCTGGAAGATAAAATCATTTTCTCAAAGGGACTTGTAAAGCACAAAGGATGCAAGGTGTATGGCGGGGAGGGCCACAGGGGGTCTGAAGTGTCTGTCTGGGACTCGAAAGGCCTGGGTTCTATGCCAAGCCCAGCCGGTAACTTTCTGGGAGACCTTGGGCATGTCATTTCCCCTATTTGTGTGTCTCTTTTCCATCCTGCCCTTTGTCTATCTGGTCTGTTTAGAGGGTAAACTCTTCAGGGCAGAGACCATCTCTCCCTCTTTGTGTACAGCACCTAGAGCAATGGGGCTTGAGCTCAGCTGAGGCCTCTAAGGGCCCTTCACGTCATTACTATAATAGAAATAATAATAGCACTAACTTGCATGAGTGGTGCCGCTGACATCTCACGTGAGCTAGGGTTTTGCAAGACCAGGCCCTTACTGCCTGTAAACGGCTAGCAGGAGCAGCACCATGAGGGAGCACACTGTGTGCATCTGCTCCGCAGCCAGGCTGCCACTGGATACACAAGTACCACACCCTTCGCCCCCACCCCCCCACCCCCGTGTCCTTCCTGCTTCTAGTCCTAGCCAGATCTCCCCCTGAGAGGGTGCCTCACCCACTGTGATATTTCTTCTAGTAGTAAAACCAAGAAGCTGTAACTAGCTCTACTTGTTCAGTTTGGGGGTGATGGGGTCAGCGGTTAATCTCTTGGCATTGAGCTGCCACTTGATAAGATTAATGCTCCCTGAAAGGAGCCTGCACGTACGTCGGGTACCTTACACTGCTAAGAACTGATGCGGCTTTTTATAGCACAGGGAGAGAGTTAACTGCTGCCCCTGAATTTCAGAAGCATACAGTTACAAGTACAGTCTGGTCCTGTAAATCGTGTGTGTGATGGGGGATGGGGAGGGACAATACCATGTCTCACCATCTGTCATATGTAATCTTTGGGAGATTATTGGGCCTGCTAGATCAACATGTTTGCACGTTAGCTGGGCCACATGCAGGGAACAGATCCAGCTGAATCTGTCTAAATCTGCCATTAAACAGCTAATATCTGTAGCAGGGAAATCTAGTCTGTCAGCGGTAAAGGACCATGGCCTGCGTGCTATTAGAATAATGCCCTGTATGTGTAAATAGATGGTGCTCAGGAACATGTAGTTCCTGGGTTTTGTAGGACCAATGACCTGTTTTTGTGCACTTCAAATGGCTTCCTCTAGTAACTCTTTGCATCAGCTCAACAGGTGCAACTTTCAGGAGGGTCCTGCACCACAGCCAGACGTCATGGACTTGATTCTCCACTTGGTGTCCTCATTTGCACCAGTCCCGATTGGGTATAATATAATAAAACCAGACGAATCTGGAGTCTGATGCCCTCTTTGCAATGATGTAAATGATGAGGTATGGTGCAGGGCAGCGGTGAATCTGGCCTCGCATGTGTAATTCATCAGTTGCAATCCCCTCCCTGCAGCATGCATGGTGAGATGAAGCCAGTCGCTTTACTGCTAGCCCAGATGGGCTCCATGTTTTGGAAGCCTATCCCTAGAACATAGGGAGGGGGAACAGCCTGATCACTTTGAGGGCATGCTGGCCAAGACAGTTAACAGAAGGTATGGCCAGGCTAGAAGCTCGTGTGGATGTGAAATAGGAGGTGGTGGGGAATCAGATTCCCAGGTTAGCCCTGGGGAAATAGCACCATAGCATTCCACAAAACACAGCCTTTGACAGAAGTGATGTTGTAATCACTGTAGTAGTTCAAATATTGCAAGGGAGGCTGATCCAAAATGCTAAGAAAGGGGCTGCTTCCAGCTATGGCTTTCTCAGATCCCCTGTGTTTTTGTGCAGGAGGAGTGCCGTGCGTGGGAGTTTAATGTAAGGCCGTGTGCTGTGTAGAGTGTCAATGCCTGGTGCTGAAGGGAGCCAGGGGTGCCAAATGATGCTTCTCTAGCCAGGCTTTGTGATGCTATAACCAGGGCTTGTTGCTTTATTGCCAGCATGTGGTTAGTCAGTGCGGTGATCACAATGAAAGCTGAGAGAAGAATAACATATAAGTGAGTGGTTTCAGAGTAGCAGCCGTGTTAGTCTGTATTCACAAAAAGAAAAGGAGTACCCGTGGCACCTTAGAGACTAACAAATTTATTAGAGCATAAGCTTTCGTGAGCTACAGCTCACTTCATCGGATGCATTTGGTGGAAAAAGCAGAGGAGAGATTTATATACACACACACACACACACACACACACACGCACACAGAGTGTGTGTGTGTATATAAATCTCTCTTCTGCTTTTTCCACCAAATGCATCCGATGAAGTGAGCTGTAGCTCACGAAAGCTTATGCTCTAATAAATTTGTTAGTCTCTAAGGTGCCACGGGTACTCCTTTTCTTTTTATATAAGTGAGTGGAAGAGAGGAGTGTGTGTTTGTGTATTAAATACAATAAGAGAAATGGCTTTGACCAGCCCATGGGTTGTCCAACCCAGCCGAGGTTTCTGGAGCTCCTCTGTCTAAGACACCATCTGTTCATACAGCCATAGATAGAAGCTCTACAATGAAACTATAGCGATGCACATTCAGCAGGGTATCACTGTGATTGTAAGAGCTTGGACTTTTGTTTTTCATCTTGCATTCAACACCCTCTGAATCGGTCACAGGGACCAGATAAAGACACTACGTAGTGTAGGAGTCTGAGCAGTAGGTTCTAAAGGCCATTGGATACCTGTGGGTGACTCCAATTCTAGCCCTTATACACCAGTGTGCAAGCACTGAACCATGTGCAGTGATGTTATTCATGCAGCTCTATTATGTGCCCCATATGGGTCATTTGAGAGGAGTTTAATCTACAAGCCTCTGAAGGCTCATTAGGATCCTAAAGGGAGGTTCTGTGCTGCAAAGTGACTGTAAAATTATGTGGTGTTCCCCTATTTGCTGTCTGTCATTGGCTTGCAGATCATATCTGCTCAGTTAACAAATAGTATTTGTTTGTATTGTAGTAGCGCCTAGGAGCCCCAGTCATGGACCAGACTTTATGGTGCTAGGCGCTGTATAAACACAGCAGAAAAAGATGGTCCCTGCCCCAGAGAACTTGCAATGGAAGCAATGTTGTTTTTTTCTGCCTGTCACTCCTTCAGTCTCCACCTGAGATGTGAAAGTCAAGCTGAATTCTTCGTGGCTCGTGCACCATCCCCAAAGGCCTGGATTTGATACCAAAAATACTGTTACAAAAGGAACTCTTTGTGCTAAAGAACAGAGCTAGTGTATACAACATATTGCAGTGCTCCATTCCCACCCCAGTCTGACTGATCACAAAGGGCACCAGGCTGCCCCAAGCACATTCGTGACTCTGGCACTGTACTGAAGATAGGACTAGATTCCAAGTGCTGAGCTTTAAACTGGCCTCCCAGTACTAACCCAGCTCAGCTGTGAGGCATGGAAAACTGCCGGCAGCTCTGTCCTTTTAAGTCCTGACTTAGCTAGTGGTGCCAAGATTCAGCTTCAGCGTCTGCCAGTCTCCAAACCCATAAACTGATCTACAAACATTTGAATGTCCTCACACCAAGCTGACCTGACAGGGGCCGGGGCAGGGCAGGACAGCATCCTTTGTGCCTCCATACATTAAAAACGTCTGTCCTGCAGGGAGGGCTGGGAATGATTCCATAGGATTTCTTCCTGGGGAGGGAGGGGATCCCCTCTCTCATAGCTTGTAACTGACATAGGTGACGGCACTAAAAACTGAGGGCTGCTTGAAAACAATCCCAATGGGGTCTGAAATCCAGCTTGGCTACTTTTATAGACCTCCCACCTGAGGAGCTCTGATCGCTCTGTAGATGGGAATGAATTCAGCCCCGCAACACCCCTGGGATATTTGACTGGTGGGGGAACTGAGGCACGGAGAAGTATAAGATGGCTGTGGCAGAACTGGGAGTAGTACCCATGTCTACTGATCCCTACTCCTCTTCGTTCACCACAAGATAGTGCTCACACCATTGCACTGGGCGGAAATGCTTGTTAGGCGGATGCCCATAACAATCGCTTTAGTCCGTGTACCAGAGAAGGCTCCTGGTAGCACATGCTACAGTTAAGATTGCAAAACTGTTTCTATTAAAACCTCTTTCTGCCTTCAGATGCTCTCGGTGTTCCAAAATGATCACTTCCATGGGGTAGGGGAGAAGGTCCCCTCACCTCTGGGCTTTGCAGGGGGACTGGGGAAGCAGAGAATCAGGAGACTGGTCTTCTCCGCAGGTGGAGAGGAGTGACGTTGCCCTGTTGGTGTAGCAGAGCTGGCTGGTGGAGAAGGGATGTAATGGGAGACTGATATGGGAGGGAATCTTGAATGTGCTCATAATCTGGCTCTCCCTCGCTCCTGAGTTCGGGTGGTAGAAACTCATGCGTCTGAGTCCATGAGGGGCCAGTTCAGTGGAGGGTTGGATAAACACGGGAATGGTGTAGATGGGGAGTTTGGCCCCATTTTGGAGAGTGGGGTATGCGTGTCCGGGTCTGTATCTGAATGTCTGTGTCTGTGCAGAGCAGCACCATATCGGCCATGTAGAACAGTCATTAAGAGCGGTGCTGTGTACACAGCACTTTTCATTGGAAGGTCTCAAAGCATTTTACAACAGGAGACTGGGATCATTATCCCCATTTTACAAGTGGGGAAACTAAAGCACAGAGTGGAGATGTGACTTGCCCAAAGATGTGACAGAACTGGGAGTTGAACCCTGGCCTCCTGAGTCCCAGGCTAGTGCTCTAGCCACTAGGCAATGCAGCTAAGCATTGCTGTCCTTAAGTACAGAGGAGGTACTGGACATTGAACAAGGCACAAAAGGAGACAATCCTTGTCCCTAAAGGCTATGCCTGGCAGCTGTCTCTGAGCAGATGCCTGCTCTGTGGCCACAGACCTGGACCAACCCCACTCTCCTTTGTTTCTTCTAGAGGCTACTGTGTCACCACTCAGTGGGAATCATTCCCGCTTTTCGGTAACGCGCTTCATTGCTAATGCACCACATAGCATGTGTTTAGTCTTGTAGCCCAGGCAATTTTGGGTTGGGATTTGATCTCACATTCGTTCCCATTGCTTCATTGTCTCCGCCCACGCCAGGTGACCACAGGCCATTTGGAATAAGTTTTTTTTTAACAAAGGACTGGGCCTGTATCTGGGCATTGAGAAGTGGGGCTGGGGGATCATTCTGGCAATACAGAATGCAGAGAACCAGAGAGCTTTATCCTTTCAAGGGGAAATGCTTTTAAAAAGCAAACTGTGCCAATGTAGGGTGCCAGTGTTGGCTGAGGGGTGGGCTCTTCCCCCACAGCAGTGCTGAGCTGGGGCTATGGGACGGCTCATTGAAGTCCAGCTGCTGTTCTGGAGCCCCCTGCCGGATCATGCACTACTCTGTTGGGAGAGAGGGTGGGGAGTGGAACAACCAGCCCCCAAAAGATCCTCAGACAAATTCAGAAAAGCAGGCCCCAGGAGGCGCTGTAGATAGCCCCTCTCTGAACCAGCTGAGCACCTGGTGCCCAAGAGAGACTATTTCTCTCATCAGAGTTTCCACTTGGGGGGAACTTCTTCCCATGAAGAATTAAGAGGAACAGTCTGCTGTACAGTCCCCCCCCCACCCCCCCCAAGCAGCCAATCGGGAACCAGTCCTGCTCCTGCTGGCAGTTACCCAGAGGTTCGGCTTTAAGGCTCCCAGGCTGTGCCGTGATAGCGGGCACGTAACTGTAGCGGGCAGAGTTTCTCCTTACTGAACCAGTTCACTCACTCCCATTTCATCCATGGACTCCAGGCTGTGGCCTGCAGGACTTTCCAGCAAATCGCCAGCACCCATGGTGAGCAGGGCACCTGCCAAAAGAAATTAAGTGTGTGTGGTGTGGGGATGGGGGGGGCTATGGGAGGGACAAAGCTCTGATCACAGCAGCTTGCAGAGGGCAGGGTCCTTTTCCTATGTACCCTACGTTATCTCTCAGTTGTCCTTTGCTATGGAGGATGCATTGCTAATCTGTGGAATTTCCCCTCCCCTCCAGCCATCTAGCTCAGTGTTTCTAACAAGCTCAGCCATCAGCCTTGCTCATTGAAAACTGCACTGGGCAAATCCTAGAGAATATGCTCTAGGGAAGAGTCATTTTACGGCATTAGTGGGCCAGATGCCCCCATACCTCCTTCCCAGCCCTGGCTTCTGCAGCAGAGATCTGTGAACACACTTAAGCCACGGTGAATGCATCCGGCCATCCAAAAGATGGTTTAATTTATTTCGCCGCATCTGCAGAGTAACACAGTAGGCTTAGCCAATAGCCAAGTTCAAGCCTGCTATAAATAGTTCCCAAGCTTGTCCGGGGAGTTACCCATTTATAACAGTTCCCTTCCTCGTCGACAGCCTTTTTCACATTTGTCAGCAGCATAAGCACTGTTGGGCCCATCCCTGC
The DNA here is from genome assembly GCF_009764565.3 of Dermochelys coriacea. Classification (NCBI taxonomy): domain Eukaryota; kingdom Metazoa; phylum Chordata; order Testudines; family Dermochelyidae; genus Dermochelys; species Dermochelys coriacea. Next base: position 24,235,514 of record NC_050082.1, read on the forward strand.
AGAGTTTCACTTCCAAGCCCGCCGAGCACCTGACGAAGCATAACTGACGTTCCCAGTCCGGAAGGGCTCCTGCTACAGTCTGTCTATATTTACAGTTTGGGTCTGTAACTTAATAGTTCTGCTTGCGGCCTGTCCAGATACCAAAGTTTAAAATGCTTCTCACAGCCTTGGAGGTAACACACTGTACTTATTACATTCTACATGGCTGCATGTACAGCACTGTGCGTGGAAAAATCTGTCCCGCAGCAATGTGGGAGGGGTCTAGGGTTTTTTTTTGTTTTTGTTTTTTTTTTTTTTTAAAATGAGGTTTGTAAAATTTGAGCTGCTTCAAACTCTCAGAGCATTTCCCAAACAGGAATTAACCCTCACAATTCCCTTTCAGGGTAGACCTAGGACCTATAGGTGTTTCTTCCTCTCCCTCCTCCACAGCTACAATAATACAGCACATTTTTTAAATGATGAAATGCAGCCACTTCTGGGGAAGAACACAGCAGCTGTTCAATGGTGCACAGCAAAACTACTCAACAGTTTAGAGCAGGAAGTGAAGAAGAATAATGCTGTACCTATCTGAAGGGGGAGTTTAGATACAGCCATATGGCATTTGGCCAGGACAGTGCCTAAGCTTGTCAGCTTTTAAATGAAGCTATGAATTAATCACTGGGCTGTATTCACTGAAAATGTGCCCATCACTGTGGGCTCTGGATACGTACAAAGAATAAGACTCTGGAAAAGAAATGTCTTTTTCTTTCAATTTTTTGTAAATAAATAGCAGGTTGTTCTCCCATGGGTGCTGTAAGCCACTGGAAAATGTGACCTCCCACCGCCCCCCCACCCCAAAAGGCTCATCCAACATTATCAATTGATGACTTTATCTTTTGTGAATGATTTGGAGTTCTCACCATGGAAGTATTATAAGAATTTCCTTGGCCTTCTCCAGCTCAGATTTTTATCAGAGGTGCTGATGACACTTCTTCCACAAAAGATGTACTAATGGTACTTCACCCAGGGATTTCAGCCATGTGTGGTGGTGGTCTTACTGTAGGCTTTGTGTATTCACGTGGCTAATCTGCTTTGCAGGGTTTCTTTCCTGGTTCCTGCCTCTGGATCAATAGTTCCTACCTTCTCATGTGTGCAAAGGGCTTTCCTCCACCAGTCTCCATCATAATCCTCTGTCTGTGACCCACTCCATGCAGTGACATATTATTTCGGCACAGAGGATTAAGATCCTCTTCTCCTTGACAAGCAGGAAGGCATCTGTGAACCAAAAAAATGATTGTCTCTAATTAGACACACTTTGACAGAGAAACAATTGGCCGGAGCATAGGAAAGCTGAAGGGACTAATGTTAGAATGGGGTCTTTTCAAGTTGGATGAGCATAAAAGTTGATCCTTTTCCCACAGGGGATGTGGCAGTGAAGAAAAGAACTGGAAAGAAACCACACTGTGCTCCAGTAGTGCTAGCTGCTTGGTGGGACCTGCTCTGTCTCCAAGCCAGTGAGCTCCATATCCAGGCAGGAATGTTTGTGTGCAAGCCACCCGCTCTTGGGAAAGCCTCCTGCTGCACCCCAAGGCGCAAAGGGCAGAGTTAAGAAGGAAGCCACAGCCCCGTCTAATGTGAGGTTTTCCTTGCTTTGATGGATTTAAATCAGACTTGCCAAGTTACTGGAATGTTGTTTGTGGTTTAAATCTTTTTATTTTAAAAAGTGTAGCATTAAGAGAACTTCCACAGCTGGTAGAACATCTGTGAAGTGTTTCCCCAGAAGGAGAACGGAAAAGTTAGGATAAAATAAAAAAAGGGCCCAAACAGTGACCGGAGTCCTTTTTTTCTCTGGTTCACGTAATTTAGCTAATTCTCCCAAGCCCCTAATTCCTTGGAGACACGATGGAATGATAAACGGGCCTGATCTGCCTCTTAATTGAAAGTAATATGGCTCTTCAATGGGATGCTAAAAGAAGCTGTTCTGGTTTTGGTTATGTCAGAAATGCTGCAAGAAATGCCTTCTTAAGAAACTTGCTGAGTCAAATTAGAGATGGGCCTAGAATGGAGCTGCAGATCCAAACCCCCTTGTAGGATGGCTCTGAAGGGGAACACCAGGTATGAACATAATGATTGTTATGGTACTGGGACAATTTGTAAAGTGAGAGTGCAGAGAACCATTGAACCAAACAGTAAACCTGTCTATGATGGGAACTACTTTAAACAGAGGATGCAGCAGCACCCCTAGTTCCAGCACCTGTGGATGTGAACCCCCTTTAGGCTATGGGTAAGCTCAGATTCAAGTCTCAATTCTGTCGCTAAGGCCCATCCCTAGTCTGAATCAGAACTTCTACAGCTGTATGTCTAGGGCCTGCAAACTCATTGCTAAGTTCCAAGTGTGAGTAAAGGGTGACATCCCATTGGTGGCTGTGCAACACCGCTGTTTGGGGTCCTTCTGCATGTCTGTGTGGCCAGATTGCCCACACCCAAACCCTAGCTGTACAAAATGTATCCAGAAAATACATTGCCAACTCCACCAGGAGAGCAAATGGAGCCAGAACTTCAATGGGAGCAGGAGCAGACCTGTGGAAGTGGGTATAAAGTCTCTGAAGTAAGTGACAAAATACCTATGCTGCTGTCTGTGGTCTGACAACTAATTCAGTCCATACAATGGCTTATATCTTTAGGAGCCCAGAGTGAGTGGATGGGTTAGTTGCCTTTGGGGTGCTAAAGGCAACATCTTCAGTTAGCATCAGTCAAGTAGCTTTTGCCAACATCTCATGATGCCCAAGAAACACTTTACAGTACCCATCTTTGCAAAACGCATCATTGTCTACGCAGCGTTAGTCTTAAATCAAAACAGAAAAGGAACATAGATGGAAAGTAACTCTACAGCGGATGATATCTGGGACATGGTTATAGCTCCAGACTGGAATAGCTGTGGTGCAAGTTGAATATTTAAAAGTATTGTTATTGGGGGAATTGCTGGGTGGCGCTGTTGCATAGTCTCACTCATCTTTTTTTCATATCATGCAAGCAGTGAGCAGTCTTTGAAGAAATGCTGTATTGTTGGTTTGAGGGTGGGTTTGTCTTTTTGTGGTGGATGGTGTCGATTCTTTGTAGGGAGCTCTAGCAAACAGCAAGAGTTCGCTCTTCTTCTTATCTTTACTAGAAGCAATTCTTGGTGCGGAGGTGCTTCCTGGGGACTGGACACTGGTGGATTTGGGCTGCAAACCCTGCAAGTTAGGACTGGTGCTTTGCCATTTGTGACCACCTCAGTTCAAGGACTAGTGTCCACACTGTACACGTACGTGTGTGTGTGTGTGTGTGTGTGTGTGTGTGTGTATGTATGTATGTATGTATACACACACTCTCTCTCTCTCTCTCTCTCTCTCTCTCTCTCTCTCTGACTATACATCAGTGATTTCTCCTCCAACAGGGAAATGACCTGCAAGGTCCCAAAATCTTCCAACACTGGGTGATAAAATTCTAGTCTTCATATGAGGACTGGGGAACTCCCATTTTTCTGAACTTCACTACGTTATTCTTACGATAATCTCCTTTCATGCAGGTCACCAGCTTCCTTTATCTTTACAGTCAGACTGGCAAAGTAAAGAAAAGCACTTGATACAAGATGTTTAAATACCTCTCCTCTCCCTCCCCTGCCTCCTCGAGGTCTCCATTGATGACGTCAATTTTCATTGTCCAACTGAGCTGATAATGCAGAGGAAGGAAAAGGGATGAACTGTAACCTGTAGTTTGTTTGTTTGGAAACTTTATTAACAATCCACACATGGTTTAAGACCAAAACAGTCTTTTATTGAGAGTGGGGGAGTGAAAATGAACCAGTCTATGCAATCCTGCTAGCTCATGCCCATTTACAAGTCTGCTCTGAGCACTTTCGATCCCAATTCATTGCTCATGTATAGACCTCTGCTCCTGCAAGTTCTCACACAGAGCACACAAGGCTGTGGTTGCTGTGGAGGCTATTCCTGGGAGCACAGATAAGATCTAGCCAAAAATGTAGCGGTAATACATAGCGTGATGTTGGTGCTCCTATGTGTAACGGATCACCCTTAATCTCAAATCTCATTGAACCAGCAGGGGAGCATATCCTTCTTTTTTTTAATCTTGTGTTCCAATTTTTTTCCCGCCCAAATGTTAGACAGCCAGATCTGTCTGGGGGTTGACTCCCTCTTGACCTGCCCCTACATCCTTTTTGCTTCCTACTTAAATTCAGCTGAACTCTGATGAATAGAGCATGTTTTTTATTTTAATGGCCAGATTATAAACCCCTTGGGAAAAGATGTTGTCCATTAACTGCTAACAAGCCACTGCCTAAAGCAGTCTTATGGGGCCTTTTTTTGTGCTGCTCTTTTTACATGGCTGGCTTTGATACCTACCTAGCTTTTAAGGGTTGCTCTGGTTTGTTCCTGTTTGGGATAACCTCGCAGTTGACGGGTTATTGGTGAAACAACCTCTGACAATGTTCTCAATTCAGCAACAACAAATTCATTTTCTGCCCCTTTTTGTTTAAAAAAAAAAAAAAAAGTGTGAGTGTGAAGCATTGTTGGAACATGACAGCAATAGATTACAATGAGATTAGAACAAATCCCTGCTGAACATCCCTGAAGGCAGCAGCTGCTACTATGTTAGTTAATCCTGTGGCCTTTATAGGGAGAAACCTTATTGGCCTGGCTGTTGAGACTTCATCCACTTTGTGGAGCCAATAGGGTTATGAGGCTGCATAACCAGCTGCTTCTTTAGGCCCATGAATATGGATTTAGGACCAGAATTGCAAAAAGTTGTTCATGATTTTTGGGTGCTCAACTTTGAGATGCCTTTTAAAGGGGCTTTGCTGTTTCAGAGGGTGAGTGCTCGGCACGTATGGAGTATCAGGCCCCTTTAAGGTGTCCTAAGTTGGCCAGACAGTTACTTGGCTAATGCCTCGGCTGTTTGTAAACATTGTCCTCCATCCTCTTCCCTGTGAGATTATGCAGCCTCGCTGATTGCAGTATTTGTGAACACGTTCAGAAATGACCATGACTGCTCTCTCGGGTAGGGGAGCACCCAGGCTCATTGGGAACTGCGGGAGCTGATCTCTTGTGAGGAGCTCTTCCAAGATCCAAAGCCTGTCTTCCTGTGCAGCGAAAGCCTCTTGTGGCAAGGTTGGAAAGAGGAGGCGCCATGCATGGCACTGTTGGCAGTGGAAGGCTGGCATGGAGCCTAGCAGAAGACTGCAGTACCAGCTCCTGTGCTTGCTTTGAGTTGATCGTCTGTAGGGCTTGCTCATTCTCTGAACCAACAGACACACATTCTGAAGGGAAAAGTGGAAACCCCTCGAGTCAGACAAATAACAAAGGCCCACGTGCTCCTGTACGGCGCTGAAGTGGAGGGGAACAAATCCAATAATGGCCAAACTCCATGACTCCTTGAGAGCTAGGGATCTTCTCTCCATCCCCCCACATCACCAGTCAGGAGGGCCACTGTGGGTTCTGTGACAGTGTAGGTGACAGGAGCTGAAGCTCCTATCTGTCATCAAGGAAAATGGTGGTAGTTTCTCCATCTCTGGAAGGCTTCAGATCAAGCCTGGATGTCTTTCTGGAAGAGATGCTTTAGACACATCCAATTGTTGGGCTCCATACTGGAGTAACTGGGTAAAATTATGTGGTCGGTGATATGCAGGTCTGTCTAGATGATGTAATGTTCTCTTCTGGCCTTAAACTCTATGAATCTCTTTAGGTATCTCTGTAGCCCAATCACCATGACACTCCAAGCCCACAAATATCGGGTAACTGCACAGAGAACCTGTGCTGTGAGCTTCCATGTAGCCCATCATCCTCTGCCATGGAAACCTGTCAGGTCCATATCTGTGAATCAGCTGCACTTTTTGCCCCCACAGATGGGAATCCTAGAGCACATTGTCCCAGCTGGACAAGCCCCCAGGGATTTGTAGGTGGTGTGCCGTGTATTGTTAGCTTCTAGCACTTGGCATCCTAGCACAATAAACCAAAGGGACAAAGTCATTAAAAAGTGTAACAAGTTTACCTCCCTTTTGTTGTGTATTAAATACCACAAATTCTCCCGTTCAGAACAAAAAGGCACATTTCCACGGTAAATACCTAGTGTGGGTAGGGTGCTGTGCTTTTGGCCTCCGTGGGACAGAGGAGCGTTACTTGCAGCCCATGAAATGGGTCTTGAAGTGAGGGGAACTGTCCCATGACAGCCCCGCACACAAGAGAAGCCGGGATCCGATTTAGCACGAGGAAGGGGGATGCACATGCCATCGTGCCTACTGATACATGCTAGATGGAAGCTGGGGGACATGGTCCAGGCCCCAGCTGGCTAGCACGTAGACAGCATGTGCTAGCCAGGGGTTCCAGCTGTTCCTCTGAGCCCACCATCATGTGCTCTTTGCCCTGCCCTGAGTCATCCTGCTGTGCTCTGTCCCCAGCTCATTAAACCCTCATATGGCTTCAACCTCTATGCTTCTGCCTCACTTCTCCATGCTCCTACCCAGGGCAGGATATTACGCCAGCTATTTACTAGGGGCATCTGTCCTTGCCCAGTGTTTCTAGCCCATCCAGGGCTTGCTGCCTTCTCCTAGCAGGCATAATGGCTGTTACACCTGAGTAAATAAAGAGCAAAGAGAGGAACGTGCTGATCAAGAGATTTGCCGGAGATGCCATGAGCAGATTTATGCGTTCGGAACATAGGGCCTTTTCTGTTTGGGTTGCAGGTAACTAGCCTGTTAAAAGAAACAAACCAAAATATCCTCTAAAGTTTAGCAGAAAACCAAGGGTTTATTCTGCAGGCAACACTGAGGGCTTGTTGTCTGGCTGAGAGACCCACTAAGTTATCCAGCTTCTTAGACAATATAATTAACCCTAGGACTGAGCCCCTACAGATACAGTAACTGTGTGTGCAACATACATAAAATGTCTGACAACTGGTGTTGTGTGTGTGGTATATTGAAAACAGTGTTAATTAAAATTGTGATCTATCACTTTAAATTCTCAGAGGTTTTCCTGGTCCTGCTCACAGTTATGGGGCTCTGTAGGGAAGTGTCACTCTGCAGCCAACTAGGCTAGAGTGAGGTGGAGTGAGTTGTGCCTTCTGTTAGGGAGCAGCCTGCTTTGTGTGTCTCTGTTTTAGGGATTCTTGTATCTTATCATTCTACATTTTAAGAAATAAAGTACTGTGACACTGCAGTCTTCCACTCGTTATTTAACTAACAATATAGGGGCTCTTGAGTTTTTTTTTTTGCAGAGACACTGGTGACATGAGTGCTTCTTAAAATCAGGCCCATGATGAGATTAAGACTGTCCCCTTTTGTATTAAAGCAGAAACTTGACCTAAAAGAACTCAGTTAAGGAACCTTTTGCTTTTTCTCTGGGATAGGGAGACGGGAGATCTCTCTTCCCCTTGAGGTGACTTGCAGACTGGCCTTCTTTAGGAAACGGGTTTAAAATTTTGGGCCTCACTTGACTAGCATGGACAGTAACCCCATTCATTTCCACTTAAAAATGTACACCTGTGCAGATTCTCTCCCCCCCCCCCCCCCGCACATGGGACTATGGGACTGGGTTGGCTGTAGCAGGAGCTCAGGTATGTTTGGTAGCAGGGGGGTAGCAGCGTGTTCTGGCCAGGGAGCCCAGCACCTCTCCTCCCTGACACTCTGGGCAGGCACAGATGAGACACTAGAGCAGGGAAGTCAGGGGAGCTTAGGAGCATTTCTCTGCTGGGGTTTTGGCATGTGTATATAAGCTGGCTGGAAATTTTGCCTGAAATTTGGCTTCTGCACAAATACATACGGTAAATGAGCCCAGCTCCTCTGTCCATGGAACATTTCTCTACCAGGGGTCCAAACTTAGAGAGCCAGTGAGCTTCTCCTGAACAGGCCTCCCTGACTAGAAGGGCCACAAAAGTGGATGCACTCGTGTGTTATAGCCATGTTACGCCACAGCATGTAGGGGGCTTTCATCAAGGCAGGGATGCTGGAACAATTTGCATAGTGGGGGTGCGGAGAGCCACAGAACCAAACTGTAAACCCTGTATATGATGGAAACCACTTCTAGCCAGAGGGGTGCGGCAGCACCCCCTGTATCCCTAGTTCCAGCCCTTAGGTGCTGCGGGCAAGTGTGCCAATGCCACGTCTGCTCCTCTGCTTCCTCCCCCCACTCCTGGGGCTGGAAGAGCTCTGCTACACAACACTGGTGTAGGAGCCAGACAGACCACAAATCAGCACAGTAATTAGAAGTACCCAGCAGCAGCTGGGTTTTGGCCAGCCCTGAGAATTGGGGTGCTCTCCCTCAGCCAGCATGTGTTCCACAAAGTACACAGATTGATGTGTGAACCATCAGGTCAAGGGAAATCCAATCCTCCTCTTAGGAATAGATGCATTTACCAAGCTGCCTTGGGTAACTGACTCACAAGAAGGGAAGGCTGTTTTGAATTTGAAAGGTAATAAACAACAAATGAGTAAAAAAAAAAAACCCTGCCTCATTGTTTATCATTTCTCTTGCTTTGCTGCTTTAGAATTTTCTAGCCTCCCTGTTTTTTTTTTTCTTCCCCTGCTAGGTGGGCCCCAGACAATCCACCAAACGCTCACCCCAGTCCTGATGCCGAACTGGAGCATTGAAAATGTGATTGCAGTGCGGGGGGGGGAGGGGGAACCTCTCTTATTTTGATAAAACCTTTGGCTTTCTGATATGAAACAAAAGGCAAACAGCTGTGATATTACAGTGCTAAACAGGTTGAAATGTTGGCCACCCCAAGCCAAATATGTCTTTAATGTTAACCACTGTGTTCCCACCAATTTCCAGTCATCTTTGAAATAAGAGCCCAGAGACCTTAATGGGCACCGGCTGTGCAGTGGGGAAATATGATGACTGTGTTACCCACAATGCTTCTGTGAAAGACGAACTACATATTTCTGCCTGCAAGGCCTTTTGGCATCAGAAGGGAATTATGCAGTAAACCCAAGTCAAGGGGAACTTAAAAAGCATATTCAAAGGGTTATTATGACTGAAGCCGTATAGCTGGCTCAAGATGCTGCTTTGCTAATTATTTCAATTGTTTTAGGATTCCACAGAACACTGACCTTGAAAGTAGTATTTGTTTTGTGTGCTCAGCAATGCCAAGAGGCTCTTCCATCTCCCATAGTTTGGTGGAGGAGAGATTCTGGCTCAGGAATATGAGGACGAGGGGGGAATTTACAATGTTTAGATCCAGATCCAAACTGCCCCTAAGTCCAGAGGGGTTTAGAAGTGGGTTTTTGGCTCAATCAGGTATTGAGAAAGGAGGCCATCTGCAAAGTCCAGATTTGGATTAATAGCAGGATCTAAAACATGCAAGTGTTTGGATCCAGGATTTTGATTTGGGGGCCAATCATCTATTTTTTTTAGCCTACTTCTAGATTAATGCCATAGGTCTCTCTGATGAAAACTAACCATAAAGCACAAAAGTTGCTCCATCCATCCCAGCTGATCTGACATACTGCTGGAGAGGAGTGATCCTGAAGGACTTCATTAATGGCATGAGGCAATGTGGTAGGCACTCCATATAAGTGGCTTGTTAATTAATAACACTTCTGGAGCACCCCTTTTATCACAAAATATCTTACAAATTTCAACGGTTCAAACCTCTCAAAACCCCAGTGAGGGAAGAAAACCCACTGAACAGATTAGCAACCGCAGGCCAGATATACACTAGAAAAGCTTTGGAGATGCAGCTTTTGCCACGATAGCTATTATCCGTTTGAGAAGCAAAATAAGCTATATCGGCAAGAGTGTCTAACCGCATCTACATTAGGGCTTTTGCTGGTACACAAATGTTGCAAAAAATCACATCCCAAACCAACAGTGCTACCCCAGCAGAAGTTCCTAGTATAGGCCTGACCTTAGTCACAGAGAGGTCAAGTGAATTCTGTGAGGTCATAGAAGCCAGCTCTACACTCCAGACATCTGCTGGAGTAGCTATGTGCATCTGGCAGTGAAAAGACATCATTGCTGACTGACATAGCTGTGCTGGCCAAAGTCCTAGTGTAGACCCAGTTATACTGACAAGACTCATGCACTTCTGCCAGTAGAGCTTGTTTCCCTTTCTGGTCAGGAGAAAGCTGCACTATCAAAAGCTGCATCCACATCAAGAGTACTCTGCTAGTACAGTCCGTTGGTAAAGCTATACTGGCCAAGTGTAGACGTGGCTATAGTCTGTCAGTGGCAGATCTGGGAATAGAACCCAGGAGACCTGGCTCTCCATTCCCTGTTCTCCCACTAATTGCCCCTTGGAGACCAGTGTTGTTCTCCTGACCAGAAATGAATACGCTGTACCATACAGCAAGAAAGTGGATTTTGATCAGGGCCATACTAAACAAAGCCTTTTGATAGCAAGGGAATGCTGTCTCATGACTTCAATGGGCTTTAGATCAGGCCCCAAAAGCTGCAGGTTTCCTCTTACCCATCCACCGTGCTCTGAGAGAGTTTGCTGACCAGCTAAAGTGTTGGGCAGGGTTCAGTTAATTTAAAGGCTAAATATCCCTCCACTCAGATGAATGAGAACTGGCATGTCTGAATGCTAAGCCATTGCTGGCCACACACTGTTGGCAAGGCCCCTAAAAGCACTGAAATCCTATAGTTGCCTTCAGCCATTAACATGCCCAGTATCATCCAGCCCTCTGAAATGTCACGTTATCTGTTAACGCTTGCTAGTAACCCGGTATTTTTAAAGGTGGACACCTGTCCTCAAGCCTGGAGCTGTTCCGCTCCTGGGATGCAGCAGGGTTGTGAGCACTCAGAGGAGCATGTCTCCTATTTCTTCAGGCTGTAGCTGTCCCACGCTCTGCTGCTATGAACATAAAATGTTACTGATGTGCTTTATTCTCTCTGACGATGCTCGTTTAGGAGATGCAGCATGGTCCCCTGGACAGAGCACTGTACTGGAGATATGGGCCCTATTCCCAGCTCTGCCACTGGCCTGCTGGGTGATCTAGGGCAAGTCACATCCCCGCTCTGTGCCTCAGTTTCCCCTCGCTTTGTTTAGACTGTCAGCTCTTCAGGGCAGGGACAGTCTCTGGCTGTGTGTGTATAGTGCCCAGCACAATGGGGCCCTGAGCTTGGCTGGGGCCTCATGCTCTAGGCTGATGATGATGTTGCATTGTTAATGCCCCTTCATTGTCACATGCTGGCTTAAACTTCGTTCCAAGCTCATTGACCGTAAAATGACTGTTTAGCATGTCCCCCTATAGCAGTTCCTCTAGAAACCGCTCTTCTCAGCTGTCCTCCCATCTCTGCTCTTATTGCAAAACCCCCTGCAGCAATCACCCCAAACACTATGGAATTGTTACCATAACCATTGTGTATTAGACCATTACACTAGTGTTACCAAATAGCATCTCCAAATGTCCTGCTCTACTCTGCCCTATTGCAGATTGTCTCCATCAACCAACTAGTTCTCATCAGGTGGTTTGAGATAGGCCTCTCTTGTATTTACATCTACCATGCTATCCAGATAGTATGATGGCAAATCCCCGGCTTCTAATGGCTCCATTTAGTCCTAGGATCTCAAAGCACTTTGCTCATTCTTCGCAACCTCCCTAGGATGAGGCTGGTTAGTATCATTGGCCACAGATTACAGAAGGGGAAAGTGAGGCACAAAGAGGTTAAGGGATTTGCACAAAGTGATCCAGGACGTCTGTAGCCAAGCCTGGTACAGAAGCCTGATCATCTGCCGCTCGGCTCTGTGCCGGTTATCCTTCCTCCTGTGAAACAGCATGAGCTCCAAGCTGGATATGTGTAGGTTAGCTGCCGAAACACGGGGCAGGCGCTGGTATCTGCAAAAGTCCCAGTGACAGGCATGGGAGTGAAGGAGATGGGCGGAACTGCCGGAGTCCAGAAGTTGGGGTACGTGGAGATCTAGGGCTCTGACTCTGACTCCATTCCGCATTCCCCATGGCAGCAGCTCACCTGCAAAATCCTCTTGCTGGGTTTTTTAATTCTCTTTTTATAGGGTGCATTGATTCTAAAAAGCCTGTCTTAAACATGGAAAGGCATTGTCTCGTTTCTCCTGGCTGAACAGGTCCAGTTAAAGTGGAGCAAGCGTGAAATGTGTCCCACTGCCAGCCCACCAATGGGAGGTGGGAGAACAGTGCTCATTTCTGTTCAGACGGAGGGGTTTGAGAGGTTGGGCACAGAGCTGGAGTCAACACAAACAGGGGCCTGTTTTTGGTTTCCCATCTGACCCCTGCCAGCTCAGAGCACCCCATCTGCAATCTCAGCCTAAATTAAACCTACATGCCATTAGCAGGATTGTTTCTTGTCCCCACGATTAAAGCTTTTCCATATATGTAGCCGGGGATTTATGATGTACCTTTAAATGTCTGCAGTTGTGGCAACGTGATATTGCTGAGGCTCTTTAAAGCATGGAGCGTGCCTGGCCCTTACATCCTGGGCCATATGGACCCAGCGGTACAATCAAAAGGGAAATGCTCGGTCCGTGACAAACTCCCTGCACTGTGCTGTTTTGGTTGCTGTCCTTTAGCAGAACAAAGATCTCAGTGTGCATTTTGTTTCCTTCGTCCTGTTAAATTCTTGGCCACGCTAGTCTTCAGTCCACTTCTTTTGTGTAGCTGATTCACTTGGTAGAAATAGCTTTGGAAACAAAGCAGCATTAAGTAGCTGGGAAGAAACACTACTGTCCAATTTGCACTCTGATCACTTTCTTTTGAATCTGAAAGAAGACAAAGACTTCATGTTCCAGGGCCCGTCAACTCTTCCTTTGAAAAATAGCTGCTTTCCCTCCTCAGTTTAAAAAGCAAGGGGTCGTTTTATAAGAAGGCACTCTGAAATCTGAAATTAATTACTGCTAATTAGTCTAATGCTGCCTTTGGCCAACAGTTTGCTGGGAGGGCCAAGAAAGAGCAAGGCGCCTCCTGATTGCAAATGTGAAAATGCCTAAGTTGTTGCTGTCACTTTCAGTGCGGTGTCATTAGCTAGACAGTGTCTCAAACTGGAAACTTAGAACCCCATCCACACCCAGACTCAGTGTACCCTCATATGTCCCTCCTGGGCCATCCGGTGCATCACATCTCCTAGTCTGGGGAAGGAGCTGTCTTTTTGTGTGTCTCGTAGGACTGATCATATCAACCGTGCTTAACTAAGAAGAGTAACATAATGTATTGTTTATCTGTATTGCAGTAGCGGCTAGAGGCCCCAATCATGGATCCGTGGCCTGCTGTACAAAAACATAATGAAAAGATAGTCTTACCCCAAAGAGCTTATTATCTAAAAATGAAAGTGTCCCCTCTGCTTGGACTCAGATGCTCTGTCCTGGAAGTTTAAAAAGTGGCTTAGTTGAAATAAATGAGTGTTTTTATTTATTTATATATTTTAACAAATCCAGACCAAGAGCACTTGGAGCTGCTGGAGTCTCCCAGGAACATCACTAATGAGCCTGAGTTTGTTAGCATACTTCTGTGTCTCATACTGTGCTCCCCAGCTATCCCCACTGTATGCCAGGCGCCACTCCCATGGGAAATTACACAGACTCCAAATAAAAGCTCTGAAGAGTTGAACGATCTCCAGCTCATTAATGTAGAAGTAACTCCAAACATAATTTCAGCTGCGTCCTGCCCTTGTTTGTTTGTCTGCTGGGTGATGTCCCCTTCTGCAAGGAGTTCTCTGGGTGGGTGTGGTGTGTTCATGTCAGGGCAGGTCCGTCCATTGGGGTGAACACTTCACACATCAAGCCAGATGTTCGGGGTGTGAAATAAACAGCTCAGAGAGATTTTGGAAATTCTGTTTTCATTCCAGGACACGTAAGAGGCAATTTTGGTTCAAGTAACAGCCTCACACCCTGCTAGTCACCTAGCTTAAATTTTTGCAACTTACTTGTTAAGCCTCAGACTTTATTTTGTCCATTAGATCTATGATCCTTTGCACCAAGAAACACCCCATCCATCCAGCCCCTCTGAATGCAAAACTCTCCTTTAATTTCAAAGACAGTATAAGATGCCAGGCTTTGAACCCCTGCGCAGAGATGCAGGGCTGTTTTGCAGACTTGCTCTGGCAACCAGACCTGATGGGTCTCATTAGCTTCCACTTGGGAGTGTAAAAAGAAAATGCCCATTTTCAAAACCGTTCACTAATCTTGGGTGCCTCCGTTTCCAAAGTTTCAGCTTGAGGCCTCGAGGGCCTGATTTCCAGAGATGCTGAGCACCGGTCTGCAGATCCATTGGTTAGTCCCACTTGCCAAGGGGAGCAGTGACTGCTGTAGCCTCAGAGAGCCTGATGGGCTCCCAGAATACACTGCTCCCAGCTCAGCTACTCCTCTTGATTGCAAGGGGAGGAGGATTGCAGAGATATGTTGAGGGCGAGCACTGGATCAGAGCTGAAGGCCGTTCTGCAGTCCTGAGAAGGCTGTGCCTCATCCGGGCTTTTAGCTGAACGGTTCCCACTGAAGTAGCTGGGAAGCTGTAGCAGATACACTAACCTCTGTGTGGTCCAGCCACCACTGGAGAGGGGCAGAGAGCCACGCTCTACACTAGAACTGCCAAACACACTCTTTGATTTGTGTCAAACCCACGAATAATGTGTTTTCCCTCCCCCAACATCAGTAGCAGAATGGCAATGGGGGGGGGGAGAGGGATGGGGGTTAAAAACAAATTTTCACAAAAATCTGTGAATAAAGGAATTTTTCATTTAAAGAAACCTGTGGAATGAGAGGGTTGGCTTTTTGTTTGTTTTGGTTTGGTTTGGGTTTTTTTTTCTTCAAAATCAAACAAAAAAACCTCCTTTGACCAGCTGCTGTTAGCAGCACTAGCTGGGCTGCGCGAGTGCTGTGAAATGGGGACAAATTGAAGTCTTGTGGGCAAGACTGATGATGCTGGCAGAGAAGGTAGGCAATTTCCAATCCCAAAATGTTCAGTGGTTGACAGCTGTGGTGAGCAGGGGCTTTGGAAATGCTTATAGACCTGTGTTAATTTCATCTCCGTCCAAAATTGGTAGAACAACACTGGGCCTTGCCTGGCCTGTTCTTAGAGTTCAGTGGGAGTTACAGGCACGGAGTATCCGTGAGGATTGGACATGTTTAATGCTCACTAAATAGAAGAATGGTTTCAGAGTAGCAGCCGTGTTAGTCTGTATTCGCAAAAAGAAAAGGAGTACTTGTGGCACCTTAGAGACTAACAAATTTATTAGAGCATAAGTTTTCGTGAGCTACAGCTCACTTCATCGGATGCATTTTCCACCAAATGCATCCAATGAAGTGAGCTGTAGCTCACGAAAGCTTATGCTCTAATAAATTAAATAGAAGAAGACGAATCTGAATTCGGGAAGGGAGAGAATTTCAAAAGTAAAAGAAATAAAAGTTCTGTACAGCACACTTGGTGTCTAGTCATCTGCCTTGACGCATGGTTGTAGCGGTTCCACTGGATTCAACAGATCTAGATTCATGCCACGTATTTTCAGTAAGAAATGGGGGCAGTTTTATATCGTCTCTCCCACGCACATTTGTGCGTTGATGTGGAATATATTTGACCAAATATATGACGGCTCTTGGGAAATCTGTTTTTCTATGTAGGTGGCACTTCTTGCAGCTGGTAACGGCAGTGCTGCGACTAGTCTGGATCACATTCCAGTTTGATGCGTATATGGTACAATGAAAGGTGGCTTATTACTTAAAGAGCCACTCCCCTAGATCCAACCTGCAGCATTCAGAAGAATGTAATGGTAGGATTAATCCTGGTTTGCGTTAGTTCCCATCACCCTTAAGCATCTCTTTTATTCTCGCCTGTAGCCTATTTTCAAATGGAACATTTTAATTAGAAACAAACCCTGCTGTGTTGTAAATAGTAAACTTCCAATTTGACAATAGGAGAAGAGTCTGAAAAGTGCAGATCATTTGCGGATCTGCTGTTGGCTGGGACAATACAGGTCAACAGGTACTGTGTGTTGGTACCACACCCGCACATCATTAACCAGAACCAGCTGGCTTCCATCAGGCAAACAAGGAGACCCGACCCTCTCCTAACAGATAGGTGGGTTTAATGTGACTGGAGTGGCAAGGGGTGGTGGGGGGAGCTGGAACAGGAGTGGAGGGTTCTCTCCCTTCCCTCATTGGACATTTGACCTAATTGTGGGATAATCATTCACTGAATTCCTGGGGGACTGCTCAGAGCAGTAGTAGTGGCCTAGGGAACCCCCCTCCCCCAGAGAGAGCTCGCTGGTTCAAACCCAGCCCAACTCAGTGCTGGAAAGTTATTGCTGTCTGATAGATATTTGGTGTGGAATGAATTGGAGTCTCAGCTCCATTCTGAGTGGAGAGGGGTTCACACCCCCATGTCCCTCACACTGACAGAAGCCATTATTGGCCATATGAGCAGAGGAGCCCAGGGCCAGACAAGTCCAGCAATCACCCCACGCTCCTAGGTGATCTGTCCTCCTCTGGTTGAGCCGCAGTGATTGCTGGTTCCCCATGCTGTGCCTGTTCGGTAGGTGGATGGAGGGAAGTCAGTCCCAGGACCTGCCAACTCAGCACCCCTCCCATGGAGGGGAGAGAAGCTTAAGATAAGTTCTGGAGCCTGCCCATTGGTTCTAAGCCTAGGGATCCTGCCTAGCTCGAGGGCAGAGGGCCAATGGAAAATGCAGACCAGGGTCGGCCTCACCATAGAGATTCATTGCACTGGCAAAAAATACTCAGGAGACTGGGGGAGAATGCCAGAGACATTGGTTGAAGCGAGGTGCCCAACTCCCATTGGCTTTCCATGGGAGTTGGGAATATCACTGCCCTCTGTACCTCTGAAAGCCTCGCTCTGAACCACTCTCTGGACGCGACATGGCAATGTAGTCCCAGACTGCTCAAAGAATGGCCTGAGGCAAGCGCCTGACTCCCTGCTCTTATCCCCACCTGCTGGGTCAGATCTTGACTCCCAGGTTTCCCACCCCCTTTTTTTATATAGTCCATCTCTCCTCAGGCAAAACTTGCACTGATTTCGAAGGGGTCGGAGCCAGAGGCCAACTAATTACAAATATGAGGTTGTCCGTCTTAGACATGGGCTGGAGCTGTCGATTTCGGAACCAGCTCTGAGCATCCCTATGCTAGAGCAGGGTTGGAGTCCAGGCAATTGGTTCGAGCAGCCCCTAGTCGGAAGGGCCTGATCCTCTGTTGCCCTGCAGCTTGGGTGGGCAGCTGCCCCAGTGCAAAGCATCCCCATTCTGATGGGACTATGTTGGCACTGCAGCAAATGGTGCAGGGGCATGACACATGTGTGGTAGGGTGGAGATGGTGGCGGTGTTAACTGTGCACTCCAAGTATCTTTAATGGAAAAGTGGGAAAGGAAGAGACCAAGCCAGGCTGGTGTTTTCAGAGCCTTGGCTGGACTGACTCAGCCAGCTAGGAATGAATTTTTCAACCGAAGTAGATGATTAAATCAGGGGGTCAGACTAGATGAGCACCGTCTGGCCTCGTAATCTATGGATCATATCGGGGAGGAATGGAAATAACCGCTGCCTACATCATGCTAAGGCTATGTTGGGCCCAATCCTGCAAGGTGCTGAGCAGCTCTTGAGGCCACTCTGCAGTTATTAAAATGCAAAATCCTTCTTATCCACAACTCTGAGCGCTTGAGCCTGCAAACCCTTACTTGCAAGAGTAGCGCTTATTCCTGCAGGTAGGCCAATTGAGTTCAGTGGGGCGGCTTGCACCAGTGCACTACTCCTGTGAGTAAGGGTTTGCACAAGCCCCAGGAAGCTGGGACCGAAGTCTCCATTGTTCTCAGCATATGAAGAGGAATTGGTTATTTCTTCTTCAGCAAGCGGTTTTGGTTCCCACTCTGTGAATTATTGCTAGGGATCTCTCCACACGCCCCTGCCCTCCTCCCCACATTGTTTCCAGGAATGCAATGAGGCTCCAGTCCATGAAAGGGGAGCGGGAGGGTTCAGAAAAACGTAGTGCACCATTTCAAAACTTCAGTGGAATTAATTAAATCCAAACTTCAACAGTGTGTCAAAAGCTGAACTCTGCTCGAGACCCACTTCAGACACCCTTTGCAGAAACAAAAAACCAACCCAACCCCCCTACACACGGTATTTCAAGAAAGTTCATCTGAACCGAACATAGGGAGGGAGCATTGAAATTTTTGTACCTGTGCCTGGGAGAAACGGATGGAGTTTGCAGGATAGCCTGGAGAAAGCGGTTTAATCTGGTTAGGTGTCTAATAATCCTTCTGTTTAGCAAGCCCTGCAGAATGGAAAGAGATTCAGGAAATAGTGTACTGAAAAGCAGAGCCAAGACTATTTTAAATAGAGACATATCAGCTGGTGCTCTAAGATGCTGTTCATTTGAGAAGTATAAAGAAAAGGAAACAGAACGGCTAATTTAAGGGAACTGGGTTACAGCACAGGGAATATTTAGAAGACTGATTGTGCTGCAGATACAACAGTCTAGTGACAAGAGCATTTCTGGAAGTCAGTTGACTGGTTCTGTTTCCATCTTTGTCACAGACCACTATGTGAAGTCATGGGTGGGGTGGCTTCTCTGTCTCAGTTTCCCCATCTGTAAAATGAGGATAATATCACTTAGCCACCTGGGAAAAGTGCTATAAGATATTTTTAAAAGCACAAATGCCACATTCTCTAGTCCATTACATCCAGGCAATGCTGCTGACTTTAATAGGGTTATGCAGGTGTCAGTGAGGGCAGAATTATTTTTTTAAGGCGGGATGTTGTCCCTTCCAATCAGCACAGTCGTGGGCTGCAAACACAAACTTCCATTTAGCTGTTGCCAATCCTTTTGTGCAGTGGAATTGCACTGATAAACCAATGCCCCTGCTTTACCCCCTTTTATGATAGCAAGCTGGGTTAGAGGTACAGGTAAAGAGATGAGAGAGGCACGCTGAGCTGATGGAAGATGTTTTCTATGGCCTACCCAGTGTGTGAAGACAGGTGTTCACTTCCCTCCTAGGTTCATTCTGCCTTATTTCTCCAAGGCTAAATCTCCCACCTCTAAGCTGTTGGCATGTGTTTTTTTTTTTCCCCCAGCCTATTACTTTTGCAGACGTGATCAATGAAGCTCCTTATGCAGCTTTGGCTCTGAGTGAATGTATTGACGTATAGTATGTTGACCAGGCGGATACAGAAAGAGACCAAAATGTGCTTTTTGCATTGAAATGCACATGTTCTGTGATTTATTAATCTCCGTTACACAGGACAGAAAGTTCAAAAGGGGCAGCTCAGCCAGAGGTGCTCCAAGAACACAGCGACACAGAACAAAAATGGTTTACGAACAGGCAAACACACAACACAGTAGAAGGAAAGTCGTGTTCTTAGATTTCTTGCTGTACTTTGGCAGCTGGGTTATCTCTGTTCCAGTCTGAAGTTAATGATCAGCATTTAGGTTTTGATTCGGCAAGGCACTTTAGTATGTGTCAACTTTAAGTACGTGTCTAGTCCCACTGAAATCAACGCAACTACTCACATAATCGGACACATGCTTTAAAAGTACCTCACTGAATCAGGGCCTGGGAGTGTGGGGGTTATACCTCTTTCTGACTCAACGGTATGAGTCCTTGATATGAGGAGACAAGATCTAAGTCAAACCATTGATCCATCCAGTACAACAAGGTCTGTATGTCTAAAGTCTTTACCATCAGTTTCAAGGCCAGAAGAGACCGCTGTGCTTATTTAGGCTGACCGCTTTTCTAACACAGGCCACAGAACTTCCGAGAAATAATTCCTGTGTGAGCTACAGCATATTTTTTTAAAAGAACCTCCAGTTTTGATTTAAAAACTATGACGACAGGGTCCTTCCCCCAGGCAAAACATCTGGACACCACACAATACTTTGACTTGTATCTTGTGTCATCAGCTATTGTATATGCAGAATACTGGTTGGTGGCTGAGTTTCTAAGCTGTAGGTGAACGTCACTCAAGTGCTGAAGAACAGAATCACTATGAAAACCTACAATTGAGGGACCTGACTTAAGGCCCAGTCCAACTGCCACTGAAAAGTGATAGGAGTCTTTTCACTGACATCAGTGGGAGCTAGATTGGTCAGTATGCGGTCGACGTGGGACAAGGGGATTAATTTCGAAGACCTAGTAAGTATGGCCTCCCAGCCAGGTAGTGCCTGTTCTAAGAGGCTTTCTCAGCCCCCACAGCTATGCTTGGGCAATACAGCGTTCGACGAAGCTAACATTGAAATGCCAGCCAGTTGATAACACAGGGAAGCGTGGACTGGCTGAGTCTGCAAGGTGTTCCCATCCACCATTCCCCGGCAGCTCTGAACATTGGAAACACATTGGGTGTTATGGTTCAGTGGAAGTTCAGGGGCGGAATCCAAGTGAGGGCAAAGCAAGCACTTCCCCTTGTGAAATGGTTACTGGCAGGCTCTTTGATACTCCAAACCCTTGGTAGGTAATTGGCATATCAAATCCATTTCCTCCTGCTTCCTTCTGTGTTGCATCAACAGCATTGATACCGCATGGCAGTAACATGGCCTGAGACAGCGGGATGGAACTACTTAGATGCTTAGAAACAGTGTCTTAGAAGAAATTGCCTGCTTCCAGCTCTTTCCTCCCCTGATCAAACCTGCCCAAGCATTTGCTTTATTGCTTCGCAGCAGCTGGTGCCGGGAGAAGGGACTGAGCTGGAACAGCAGAGATGCTCTAGGCTGGCCTGGCAGTGCATTAACAGGACAATGTGGAGCTCTGAGATTGGAAGGCCACAGGGGCTGTCGCTGTGCATTGAGATGCACTGTCTGTGCAGGTGCCCATGGGTGGACCAGTACGGGACATGGCAGCACTGTGCTGCATTAGCAGAGTTGAGTGGGTGTGCCAGCGGTGACATGTCCCTGGAGGCTCTGGAGCCGGTTTTCAGTGCATTGGCTGAGTGGTGTTGGGGGACATTGGAATATCGGGGCTGTTTCACTTTACTAGCAGAGCTGCACTGGGCAAGTCACTGGAGAGCCAGTACTGCTCTTAGATGCACTTCATCAGGGAAGCCTGGCTGTTTAAAAATAGCCGGAGCCTCGCGAACCAGCTGAGCGGCAGCGAACCAGCGGAGCAGCGGGGACAGCAGAGCAGCTCACAGCAGGAGTTTGCCTGGGACTGGTAAGTATCCGAGTGTGTGTGTTTGCTTGCTGAGGAAGTATCCGAGCGTGTGTTTGCTGGGAGGGAGCCTGAGTGAGTGTCTGATTGGCTGCTAGCCTGCAGGGGGCGGGCATTAGGGTGTCTGTGTGTTTGCGTCAGGGAAGCCTGGCTGTTTAAAAATAGCCGGAGCCTCGCGAACCAGCTGAGCAGCGGGGACAGCAGAGCAGCTCACAGCAGGAGTTTGCCTGGGAGTTCGCCTGGAGTGAGCCCAGTGAGGCTTACATCTTGCCAACGTCTCTGAGGAAGCTCCGTAGTAGGTAGGTGATATGGAAGGGGGGAATTCAGCTGTTGTGACCTGCACTGGATGTGCCATGTTTGTCTTTCTTCCACAGGACAGAAGCGACTTTGTCTGTACAAAGTGCAAGCTGGTCTCCATATTGGAAGAGAAGATTGAAGGTCTGGAGCAACAGGTAACGACCCTGCGTTGTATACGAGAGACTGAGGATTTTCTGGACCAAACTCAGGATAGCCTTCTAGGGGCACAAAGCTCTAAAGATGTAGAGCAGGTTGCACAGAGGAGCCAAGAGGCCAGTGAAGAAGCTTGGCAACATGTGACCTCCAGAAGAGGTAAGCGGAATGTCCGGGTTCCAGTAACACAGACACAGGTAACTAACCGCTTTCATGTTCTCTCCACAGGTACCAATGCGGAGAGTGGACCAGATGATATGTCTGGGGGGAGAAAGCAGAAGGAGACTCCGCTGGTTGGGAGGCATGAGATGCGATGTCCTGAGGTTGGAGGTTCCACGACCACCACTCCCAAGAGGAGAAGGCGGGTGGTGGTGGTCGGGGACTCTCTCCTCCGGGGGACTGAGTCATCTATCTGCCGCCCTGACCGGGAAAACCGAGAAGTCTGCTGCTTGCCAGGGGCTAAGATTCGTGATGTGACGGAGAGACTGCCGAGACTCATCAAGCCCTCGGATCGCTACCCCTTCCTGCTTCTCCACGTGGGCACCAATGATACTGCCAAGAATGACCTTGAGCGGATCACTGCGGACTATGTGGCTCTGGGAAGAAGGATAAAGGAGTTGGAGGCGCAAGTGGTGTTCTCGTCCATCCTCCCCGTGGAAGGAAAAGGCCTGGGTAGGGACCGTCGAATCGTGGAGGTCAACGAATGGCTACGCAGGTGGTGTCGGAGAGAAGGCTTTGGATTCTTTGACCATGGGATGGTGTTCCATGAAGGAGGAGTGCTGGGCAGAGACGGGCTCCATCTTACGAAGAGAGGGAAGAACATCTTTGCCAGCAGGCTGGCTAACCTAGTGAGGAGGGCTTTAAACTAGGTTCACCGGGGGAAGGAGACCAAAGCCCTGAGGTAAGTGGGAAAGCGGGATACCGGGAGGAAGCACAGGCAGGAAGGTCTGTGAGGGGAGGGCTCCTGCCTCATACTGGGAATGAGGGGCGATCAACAGGTTATCTCAAGTGCTTATATACAAATGCACAAAGCCTTGGAAACAAGCAGGGAGAACTGGAGGTCCTGGTGATGTCAAGGAATTATGACGTGATTGGAATAACAGAGACTTGGTGGGATAACTCACATGACTGGAGTACAGTCATGGATGGTTATAAACTGTTCAGGAAGGACAGGCAGGGCAGAAAAGGTGGGGGAGTAGCACTGTATGTAAGGGAGCAGTATGACTGCTCAGAGCTCCGGTACGAAACTGTGGAAAAACCTGAGTGTCTCTGGATTAAGTTTAGAAGTGTGTGCAACAAGAGTGATGTCATGGTGGGAGTCTGCTATAGACCACCGGACCAGGGGGATGAGGTGGATGAGGCTTTCTTCTGGCAACTCACGGAAGCTACTAGATCGCATGCCCTGATTCTCATGGGTGACTTTAATTTTCCTGATATCTGCTGGGAGAGCAATACAGCGGTGCATAGACAATCCAGGAAGTTTTTGGAAAGCGTAGGGGACAATTTCCTGGTGCAAGTGCTAGGGGAGCCAACTAGGGGGAGCGCTTTTCTTGACCTGCTGCTCACAAACCGGGTAGAATTAGTGGGGGAAGCAAAAGTGGATGGGAATCTGGGAGGCAGTGACCATGAGTTGGTTGAGTTCAGGATCCTGACGCAGGGAAGAAAGGTAAGCAGCAGAATACGGACCCTGGACTTCAGGAAAGCAGACTTTGACTCCCTCAGGGAACAGATGGCCAGGATCCCCTGGGGGACTAACATGAAAGGGAAGGGAGTCCAGGAGAGCTGGCTGTATTTCAAGGAATCCCTGTTGAGGTTACAGGGACAAACCATCCCGATGACTCGAAAGAATAGTAAATATGGCAGGCGACCAGCTTGGCTTAATGGTGAAATCCTAGCGGATCTTAAACATAAAAAAGAAGCTTACAAGAAGTGGAAGCTTGGACATATGACCAGGGAAGAGTATAAAAATATTGCTCGGGCATGTAGGAAAGATATCAGGAGGGCCAAATCGCACCTGGAGCTGCAGCTAGCAAGAGATGTCAAGAGTAACAAGAAGGGTTTCTTCAGGTATGTTGGCAACAAGAAGAAAGCCAAGGAAAGTGTGGGCCCCTTACTGAATGAGGGAGGCAAGCTAGTGACAGAGGATGTGGAAAAAGCTAATGTACTCAATGCTTTTTTTGCCTCTGTTTTCACTAACAAGGTCAGCTCCCAGACTGCTGTGCTGGGCAACACAAAATGGGGAAGAGATGGCCAGCCCTCTGTAGAGATAGAGGTGGTTAGGGACTATTTAGAAAAGCTGGACGTGCACAAGTCCATGGGGCCGGACGAATTGCATCCGAGAGTGCTGAAGGAATTGGCGGCTGTGATTGCAGAGCCCTTGGCCATTATCTTTGAAAACTCGTGGCGAACGGGGGAAGTCCCGGATGACTGGAAAAAGGCTAATGTAGTGCCCATCTTTAAAAAAGGGAAGAAGGAGGATCCTGGGAACTACAGGCCGGTCAGCCTCACCTCAGTCCCTGGAAAAATCATGGAGCAGGTCCTCAAAGAATCAATCCTGAAGCACTTAGAGGAGAGGAAAGTGATCAGGAACAGTCAGCATGGATTCACCAAGGGAAGGTCATGCCTGACTAATCTAATCGCCTTTTATGATGAGATTACTGGTTCTGTGGATGAAGGGAAAGCAGTGGATGTATTGTTTCTTGACTTTAGCAAAGCTTTTGACACGGTCTCCCACAGCATTCTTGTCAGCAAGTTAAGGAAGTATGGGCTGGATGAATGCACTATAAGGTGGGTAGAAAGCTGGCTAGATTGTCGGGCTCAACGGGTAGTGATCAATGGCTCCATGTCTAGTTGGCAGCCGGTGTCAAGTGGAGTGCCCCAGGGGTCGGTCCTGGGGCCCGTTTTGTTCAATATCTTCATAAATGATCTGGAGGATGGTGTGGATTGCACTCTCAGCAAATTTGCGGATGATACTAAACTGGGAGGAGTGGTAGATACGCTGGAGGGGAGGGATAGGATACAGAAGGACCTAGACAAATTGGAGGATTGGGCCAAAAGAAATCTAATGAGGTTCAATAAGGATAAATGCAGGGTCCTGCACTTAGGATGGAAGAATCCAATGCACCGCTACAGACTAGGGACCGAATGGCTCGGCAGCAGTTCTGCGGAAAAGGACCTAGGGGTGACAGTGGACGAGAAGCTGGATATGAGTCAGCAGTGTGCCCTTGTTGCCAAGAAGGCCAATGGCATTTTGGGTTGTATAAGTAGGGGCATAGCGAGCAGATCGAGGGACGTGATCGTTCCCCTCTATTCGACACTGGTGAGGCCTCATCTGGAGTACTGTGTCCAGTTTTGGGCCCCACACTACAGGAAGGATGTGGATAAATTGGAAAGAGTACAACGAAGGGCAACGAAAATGATTAGGGGTCTAGAGCACATGACTTATGAGGAGAGGCTGAGGGAGCTGGGATTGTTTAGTCTGCAGAAGAGAAGAATGAGGGGGGATTTGATAGCTGCTTTCAACTACCTGAAAGGGGGTTTCAAAGAGGATGGCTCTAGACTGTTCTCAATGGTAGCAGATGACAGAACGAGGAGTAATGGTCTCAAGTTGCAATGGGGGAGGTTTAGATTGGATATTAGGAAAAACTTTTTCACTAAGAGGGTGGTGAAACACTGGAATGCGTTACCTAGGGAGGTGGTAGAATCTCCTTCCTTAGAGGTTTTTAAGGTCAGGCTTGACAAAGCCCTAGCTGGGATGATTTAACTGGGACTTGGTCCTGCTTTGAGCAGGGGGTTGGACTAGATGACCTTCTGGGGTCCCTTCCAACCCTGATATTCTATGATTCTATGATTCTATGATTCATGTGACCCTAGCCAGTGCTCTGTGAGGTCCTTTACTTTTTAGTGCCCCCTATCCTATACTCCTCCCTTTCCCCTTCGCTCTCTTCCTGTTCTCCACTTTCTGTCCTCCATGTTTACTGCACTTCATCTGCCTCCTCTCATCTTTCCTAACCCTCTCACTTTCTGTCTAGTACCTGAGCTTTGATGGGTGTGGTGTATTGAGGACTGTGTTGAAACCACAAGTTACCACTTTAAGTGGGGTTGGGGGTGGAGGGTCCTGGCCTGCTGTCCGGCTAGGGGAAATCTATAGGGAAGCATATCATCACAGATGGTCTGGAAAGAAGCTGCCAAGAACAAAGAAGGGTGAGTTGTGCCTCTCTGCCTTAGGAAGCAGCCTGCTTCGTCACTCTGTTTTGGGGTTCTTGTGTGTTATCATTCTAAATTCCAAGATATACAGTAATTACATTCTTAGGCGCTGATTCCGTGGGTACTCCAGGGCTGGAGCACCCACGGGGGCGGGGAAATAGTGGGTGCTGAGCACCCACTGGCAGCCCCCCTACCAGAACCTCCCACTTACCCCAGTGCCTCCTGCCCGCCAGCAGGCCCCACAGATCAGCGCCTCCCCCCCCACTCTCCAGCACCTACTGCGGAGCAGCTGTTTCGGGGGGGGGGATAGAGGGGGAAGGATGCAGTGTGCTCGGGGGAGGGATCGGAACTGAGCAGGGAAAGGGTGAGGGCGGGAAGAAGCAGGGTGGGGTGGGACCTTGGGGGGGGGGAAGGGTGGGTGGGGATGTGGTCTGGGTGGAGCCAGGGGGGGGAGCACCCCCCAGCAGATTAAAAACTCAGCACCTATGATTACATTGCAAGCTTCCAGCAGGCGTATTCTATGTTTTTATCTAACTTCTCTGTATGTATGCTGTGACAATAGCAACAGGAGCAGCCCTGGGGAAGAGGCTCCCCTTTCACTCTGTTAGCCTGTTGGTATCCCCACCTCAGTAGGGTGGCATGAGTCCTGGGCTCCCCTTAGCTCTTTCCATGTGGCTGTCGTACCTCTGTGCTCTCTTATATTCTTGCTTTCTTTGCCTCTTCCCATTAGCTGGCCCCTGTGTTTACCTACCCAAGGTCCCCAGCACTCTTTGATGCTCCACACCCTTTTCCTTGAGTTTTTAATTTGTTTCCAATCTAAACATGAAGGGCTCTTCTCCAGCTCTTGTTTTTTGTTTTTTTGTTTTTTTTTAAAAAAGCACAGTAGCCGTGTTTTCCTGTTCAGCTGTTTGCTGGGATATTTTCACATGTGGCAAACATACCCAGACAATTAATCTTGTGCACCCACGGGGTGTAATTGGAAAACAATGCATGACTGATAAAGCTGTCTCTTCATTCTCCATTGTGTTGTTTCTTTGTGTTGTTTCTTTTCTTGCTGTGCCGGGGCCAATTTCCCCCAGGCTCTATCTGATTGGATACAATGAAAGCAGACAATATACATTTTTAAAAAAACCCAATATTAGGATCTTCTATTTTCCTACTGTTTCTCTTCAGAGAGGGGGAGGTAGCCAAAGTCAACAGTAATTCACATAAACATCAAAGCAAGATGAGAGAGAAGCAGCTTGGCTCCCATCTCCTTTGCTGCAGTCCAGTGCCTGCTTCTTGGGGGCCCAGATCTTACCCGGTTTATGATGCTTGTCCTCCTGTGAAGTGAGTAGGTGGTCTGAGCCCAGCTCTGAGGGAGCGTCCTGACACAATTGGCACCCTTGTTAGCAGTCTCCACAGCAGAGAGACCATCGCGTGAGAGGCTGAGCTATCCTCTCACCCCCAGAGGTGGTCTGTCCCACCAAGCGCTGAGGCCCGTGGGCAGGGCAGCGTGGGAAACTTGTGTAACTGACCCTGCTTGGGCTGAAGGGGGGGGATCTGAATTCTGACCCTTTGGCACTAAAAGCCGCTGCTGTTTGTGCCATAGAGCTAAGCCCTGTATCGGGAAGCAGTAGCAGACTCGCAAACCTCTGATGTGAACCGGTTGTGGGGGCAACGCCCCTCAGTCTCGCTATGTGAGGATCACACCCCACCAGCAGCGTAAGTATCTCCTCTGTGGCCAAGCAGAGGAGCCAGGCCCTAGGGCTGCCAGTCCAGCAACTTTCAGAGCCCCTCCACGCAAACTGGCACAAGGCTAGTCCGACAGCATCTTCTTTTCTAGTCCATCTAACCCCTTCCAGTCTGACAATTATCTGTGCACCTAGTGTCCCTATCTCTCCCTCCCTACTCAAAGCAATTGGTTGAACTATGTTCACTTCCTAAAGGGCTCCCAGCAAATCTATCCATCTGCCCAAGCTCAAAGTTTATAAGGATGAGACGCAAAGGTCCATGTTGACAGAAATACTTGCGTAGCTTAACAGGATGCTGTTTCTTCTTTAATCATGAACCTACCATGAAAGCAAATTGAAATTCACCACCATGTTCCTGGCACTACTGGTGTGTTACCCACATACAAAAAAAGATTTACCCCACTGGGGTGGCTGGGGAGGGGGGGCACCACAAAAATGTTCATCGCCCATCAGATGTTGCTAAGTAACGCTAGCTTGCTCTCAGGCTGTGTTCACCCCGCGCGAGTTGTACTGGTGTTGGCGCTCTTTGAAACCTCAGAAGGAACTTTATTTGCAAAATCTGTTGTCTGACCTCCAAACTAACCTAGAGCTCTCTGACGAGAACTGGACTGAGACCTGCTGCATCCACACACACTCACCCAGCGTTCACTCCTTGCCTGGAGGGGATTTGAACCACCTTAGCTCTGTAGCCTGTTCCCCTCCCCTGCGCCATGCAGTTCTAGAAAGGCATGTCTAGGAAACCTCAGATAAGAGCCCCATTGCCCCAGACTCCGTGCAAATGCCACAAGTGACAATCCTTGCCACAGAGAAAAGGCACAGTGTGTTGGGGGGAGGGGATTTATTTTTTACGGCTAACTCTTGAAGTTGCAGTTCTAAAATAGCCATTAGTCATCCAGGGTCAATTGTGATACTCTTGCTCATGCTAAGTAGCACTTTACTCTCCCCGTGGTCACCCTGAAATCATCGGACGAATGGCAGAATAATGTGCAAAGCACTCACTATCTGCCTCTTAACGAAGGCACCTATATAAGCTGATCCTTCTCTCTTCCAAAAGTATCAGAGTGGTAGCCATGTTAGTCTGTATCAGCAAAAACAACGAAGAGTCCTTGTGGCACCTTATACCCAATTTTACCTTATACCCAATAAATTTATTAGTCTCTAAGGTGCCACAAGTACTCCTCGTTGTTTTTTCTTCCAAAATTAGTGTCTTGACAGCTGTTCACTCCATGGCTCATCCTAAGCGGCCATCTGTCCCTGTCTAGCATTCAGAAAGTCAAAATCCAGCCTCCCAAACTTTGAAACTGGATAATAGTTTAAAAAAATATATAGGCAAAAATGATCACTGGATCCAGATACAGAATATAGTCTAGTGGTTAGAGATGAGTGGACTGGGTTGTTGTCTGGAGATATGTCCTCCATGCCCTCTACATCTGTGGTATCTACACAGTTAAAGATAGATACTGACATAGTCAAACTGAATAGCAATGGTTGTCGCAGCCAGGAATTAACAGGACAGTGTATGAGCTTGATTGATAAGTTCTTCCACTGTTGCTCCATGTGCATCCTGCTGCAGGCAGAGTGCTGGCCAACAGCTCATTTGAGGGGAGACAGTTGGATCAGAGATTTCAGGGCTGGCTGTTTTCCTCATATCCATCCTTCATTTTTGCAGCCACTGCCTCCATGCACAGATCTGCTCTCCCAGCAAATTGGCCTATGTGCCAGGACCGCAGCAGGGCTGCTAGCAATCATAGAATATCAGGGTTGGAAGGAACCTCAGGAGGTCATGTAGTCCAATCCCCAATTTTTGCCCCAGATCCCTAAATGGCCCCCTCCAGGATTGAACCACAACCCTGGGTTTAGCAGGCCAATGCTCCAACCACTGAGCAGCACCAACGTTCACGCAGGAGCTGTCTGCCTGCAAATTGCTCTCTAAAATGACCTTTCCACTGCGGTGTGATCCTTTTAGAAGAGTTTCAGTACCAGTACTGTTATTAGCAAGCTCTGCTCTTCAGCCTCTGTTGCTTTGTGTATTCAGGTGGTTATTAATATAGAGAGACAGGCCCAGATCAAAACTCTCTGAACCGTGGAGAAAGATGGGTGGCTTAGGCTTATTTATCTCTTCTAAAACACAGTGCACCCTGCCACAGCGGGAGGGAAAACAATCACGACTCAGGGGAAATTAAGGCTTTGATGCTGCAGATCAGGAAGGTTTTAAATTCTTCCTTCAAGTACAGTTGATTAAATTCCATCTACTGAAAATTCTCCTTGCAGTTTCAATTGTATATAGGTTTCAGAGTAG
The DNA here is from genome assembly GCF_009764565.3 of Dermochelys coriacea. NCBI lineage: Eukaryota > Metazoa > Chordata > Testudines > Dermochelyidae > Dermochelys > Dermochelys coriacea. The sequence goes on from NC_050082.1 coordinate 24,265,281, forward strand.
CAGCCGTGTTAGTCTGTATTCACAAAAAGAAAAGGAGTTCTTGTGGCACCTTAGAGACTAACAAATTTATTTGAGCATAAGCTTTAGTGAGCTACAGCTCACTTCATCGGATGCATTCGATGAAGTGAGCTGTAGCTCACGAAAGCTTATGCTCAAATAAATTTGTTAGTCTCTAAGGTGCCACAAGTACTCCTTTTCTTTTTGCGAATTGTATATAGGATTCCTCTTGTCCTGGCCTAGTCAGATGTACCAGGTTTGTCATATGCCGTAAAACAGGTGCTACATTCCACTCCAGGAGTGGCTGCATTTCAGTGGTGGGTGACGTGATTTCTTGGCATGTGCACACATTAGGGATAATGTTACTAAATCTTAATTAAGTGGGGAAGGGGACAGGGGTGCCGAAGGGCAAGGATCTTAGTTCCTTCTGGATTGAATGCAATATAAAGTCTCTTGAACAATCATTTATAAGCTGTGCATTGCATCCTTGTTTTTTCTTCCTTTATGTAAATGTTATGTTTTGATTTCTTGAACAGGGCTGTTAGGTAATGTCTGTACTGCGCTCTGGATAGGGAATGTACCATATAAATGCTATTTAATATTAAAAGGCCAAACCCTCAACAGGCATAATGCTCGGTAAAGTCCATGAGAGATTTGCCCGTGTTAGGACTCCTTTAAAACTTGCCCCCTCGGTATTAGCCCATGTGGCAGAAAAGCACCAGGGAACAAAGCACAGTAGGTTGACAGGCCAAAGTTCACCAAGCCACTTGCAGGAAACCTCTGAATGCTGGTGTGCAAAGCAGCGGGGGGCTTGAGAAAGCAGGAACTCAGAAATCTGCCCCTGCAAGCCTCTAGTTCCAGGGCAAGGCAGTTAAGCACCAGAGAGTACTTGCTACATGTAAAGCCACAGTGCCAGTTAAGAACTGCAGGTGGCAAGCTGCTTGGTATGGATGGTTTAGCAGCAGATGGTCTCTTGACAAGTTATATCTTTTTATCTATTAAAACACCATCCCGGGTCAGATTTGTGCCATATTCTAATTGGGGACTCAACAAGAGCCTGTAAACCAGTGCCGGTTCTCCCCGGGATTAACGGGACTGACCTGTCAAGAGTGCTATGTGTGATCAGATGATTGTCAATCTCGGTTGATCTGGGTGTGCAGGTGAGGGAGATGATGATTCCTGAGCCAGGATGGGCCACGAGGAGCAGGGGATCTGAGTGAACTGAACAGAATAGGGAGCTGAGAGCCTGAGCGCCCATCTCTACAATACTGCTCGGTGGCTTGAGCATTTCTGTTTGATCAATGGCCATGGAACTGAAGCCAGCCCTTCTAACACTTCAAAACAGTAGAGCTTTATTTGAATTCAAAGAAAAGAAAAGTCCCTTTGGCATTCTGCAGGAAAAGAGATTGTGTTTCTAGCTGCCAGGAGTGCATACTTTCTAATTCAAGAAAGAGCAGCAAGACAGACCCCATAGACTGTTGTCGGCGCAAGACCAACAAAAATCCTGGCGTTGCACATGGAGAGACTGAGAAGCTGAATAAATTAAAACAGAGGCTGCTTTATTATTAGTCCGAAACTGGGCCACACATAAGACTGGCCGGGGTGGGGGAGTGGAGTGGGCACCATATCTCAGAGAGGAGGTTGTTTCATTTCCAGTCAAGTTATCTTGTTTGCCCTGGACCGGATTCCCCCTCTGCCGTGGAGGGGCAGCAGCAGGGCAGAAAAGTGGAAGGAAGAATGGGGACTTGGGAGAGCTGGCTTCAGTTCCCAGCTGTGCCACAGACTCCCTGTGTGACCTTGGGTGGGTCACTTCACCTCTCGCTCTCTGCCTCAGTTTCTCCAGCTTTAAAACAGGGCTGATGCCCTGGCAGGCAGGCAAAGCAGCTGTGTTCGTTTCCATTTCTAAAATGCCTCCTGAGGAAGGCACAACACAGGTGCAGAGCTGTTAGAACCGAGCACAACGAGCCTGAAGCTCATGGCTGGAGGGAGCAGAGCCTGTGTGACACTGGTGTCTCTCTCTCTCTCTCTCTCTCCCACATGGTCCATCTCCAGTGGCTTTGAAGGAGCTGTTGTGCCTTAGGAAGACAAAGCATGGGAACACACCACACCCCATGCTGTGTCTACGCCCAGCTCACCCATGAGGAGTCAGGTAGCTTAGCATGAGTCTTGTGTGTGCTACGTGCCTCTGCCATAGCACAGCAATAGATCCTTTCTGCAGAGAAATCCTCTTGGGAAACCTCCCACACAATGGCTGCCTCAAGCCCCAGCCCTTCAGCCCCTATACATGAATTGCTTCCTCTGCAGACCCTGGAACGGCAGCTCCTTTACCCTGCATCGGGTGCTGCCGTAAGCCCAGCTATGCCGAGTGGTCTTGTCTCTGTTTCTCTCCCCTCTGCGCCATCCCATGCCTGCTATGTTTCCTACCACCACAGGACCTTTTGCTTTCCAGCCCTGATCCTCCCTCTTCTTTCAAAGCTCCTCCTGCCAAACTGCTGGAAACCTCTTTAACTGTTTTATCCAATTTTCCCTCTGGGTCCCTGATGAGTCAATTAATTGAATGCAGAATCTCTGCCTCCTGGATCCTGCTTAAAAGTGCTTGCCTAATGCTCAAGTTGTCCTAAGGAGAGAGTATGAAATGTACAAGTCCCTGATCTCTTACACTGCTGATAGTTTACTTTGGTCAGGCTCTCTTGGGTACTGGGACCCAGAGCCCCATTTATTTCAATGGGGGCCTAAATACCTTTTGAGGATTTAGACTTGAGATCCCTCAACTCCATTCTAAATGAAACCATCCCAATCTTTTCATTCCCTTTGCATTGTTACATTTTTAGTCAGAGGAGCCCAGTGCTGAGGGGATTGTGGGGTCAAGGCTGGGGAGAGCTCTGTGGGGAAGGAGAGCTCTGCCGGGGGGTAAGGAAGACCAGGAGAAGTAATGGATGGGGCCTTATTGCCATAAAGTTCTGTACAGCTTCCCAAGTGATGGGGACCCGTTCCCCCCCCACCTGTGCCAGCCTGCCTCACTCAGCACGCTGCCCATGTGACCAAGGTGGCAGGAAGGAAACCCAGCAGGGCCAAGGTTGCGAGCCCTAATTTGGCTGCTCTGGCTTTGGAAGGGGTCGCTCCTGTTTTTCCTAGGTTTTTCACAGCACCACTCCCTGCAACCTGGGATAGGAGCCAGCCCTTTCCAAGGCAAGTTGCCAACAATGGCCAAACAGCTCCCCTCCCTTCAACCTGTCTCCAGCCCTCAGAATAAAGAGGAAGACAGACACCTAATATCCGGGGCGGATGGTTCCCTGCCAGTTTCTCTGAGGCCTGCTGGGAAGAGGAACAAAGCAGGAGAACAGATACCAAGGCTAAGAAAAATGGAATCCCCCACCCCCACCCCAAAGAACTGCCAGGCAGAGCCCCTGACAACTAAGGGCCAGAGCTTGGGTGGGGATGAGCACCTGCCCTTTCTATTGGCTTCAGTGGGAGTTACAAGTCCTCAGCATCTTTCAGGATCAGGCCCCATGCAGCCCAGTTATAACCCTGGCTATTAATACCCATGTTTACACAGGTCAAACAACATGATCCTTCTGGCTTTGGAGTCTCTGAATTGACAGCTCCCGGCGTAGCACCTCCTACTCGGAAGAGGGCCCTTCCTCCGCCAGTGCAGTGCAGTGCAGCCCCCTCTGATGTGAAATGAGACCACTGCAGCTCTGAAGAAGAACATTTCACCCACTTGAAACTTCCAGGACAATTTCAATCAGCAGCCGTAGCCCTCCACAGCACTGGAATCGATGCCCCCGGTCTTATTTACAAACAACCCGGGAGCTCTAATGGCACTATATGGTCAGGACCGTAGTTTGATGACTCACAGGGAAGAGTGCTACCTAATGAAATACCAGCCCCACTTCCTGCAGTGCTGAGATGTGCTTTGGACAAGTTCTGAGGTGACTGAACTGCAGGTAAGGTGTGATGGCTCCAGGTTTTTACATGCAGTGGCGTTTCCAGTAGTAACCTAAACAAATGCCCTGTCACTCTATGCGTCTTAACACAAAAAGTGGCCGCATCACAACATCAAACAAGAGAGATCTCCTTGGAATAGAAACACTTGGCATTTTCCCACTCTCCTGTCGCTGGCTGCCTGGCTCTCTGTTCCCAAAGTAAACAGCTGCAGAGAAGAACACAGGCATTGTTGAGCTTTTTGGCAAATTAAATCCTCCCCTCTGAGCTGCATGACATGTACACACCTTCTCCCCAGTGGCAAGTCATGAAAGAGGCCTGCTTCCTTGTCCTTCAGCTGACAGAGTCTCCTCATTAACTCACCGCTGCTTCACTTGAGTTCTGCATGCCCCAGGGTGAGAATCTGAGAACCGTGCACTGAGAACAATGCACTGGTGTGTTGATTAATCCAGGATTTACTGCAGATCCAAGAGTCTCTATTTGACCCAACTAGCACTCCCAGCATTTCTTCATGTAAAGTGCTGTCGAACCCCATAGTGTTTTGGGTTACCGTAGCAGTGGCTTCTTCATTCCCAAGCTTCCTTCTACCTCTGGGACTCTGGTGCTCATGCTAGGCCTTTGTTGCCAAAATAACTCTCACTCCATGACCTACGACAGGAGGGGCTGCCCAGCACCATGCAATAGAGTACCCTGTTCCCACTCAGCTACTGACCACCCTGCTCCACTGCAGAGCCTCCCTGCAGACACATTGTGCTTCATGGGATCAGTTCTGCCAAAGAGTCAGCGCCTCCACTCCCACTGAACTCGGTGAGAAGCATTGAAATGTCCCCACCAGGGCTTGTGGGATCAGGCTCTGTTGCCACATCTAAAATGCTCTGCAGGTTTCCTCGCAAAGGCCAACCCATTGCAAGTGGGGAGAGACAAACCTGCTTTTCTTCCCAGCAAGCTGCCTCCTGGGAAGACATCCCAGCCCTCCCAGCCTCCTTCGTACAGTGGAGTCCAAAGGCTATTGCCTACCATGGCTCTGTTATGGAGGGAATTAAATGTCATCTTGAACATGCTGGCCCCTGAGTGAGGCCGGAGCAGCCAGCACCAGCTCACCTTGGAATTTTCTTGGCTGCTGTTCCTCAGGCAGACTCTTAAGGTCATAAAAAGATAGCACCCTCCTTCCTTGAGTTCCTGCCATACAAGCTTTGCTGCTCCGCCTCCCTGATCTGTTTAGACATTTATCACGCTTTCCTGGCTTGGACTCTCCTGCCAGGGAACCAAGCTCACTACCTCAAGGGGTGGAGCCATCTAATGTCCCACCGCCTCTGGATTGGAGGGGTCTGCAGTGAGAAAGCGATAAGACCCTCCTTCTCCTCTGGAAGCTGACTACCCTAAGAGCAGCAGGTGTCCCTCCAACTCCCTCCTAAATAAGTACAAGCACCAAGAATGCTTTGCAGATTGCACTTGTACCATGAGCCAGGGCCCAATCCTGCAGCGCACCCATCACCTTCCCAGGCCACTGAAGTGGATAGAAGCAAAAGTGACCATCTGACCGTCACTGGAAGGGATGCCCCTAATATGTGCCTAATGTCCTATGAACTGCAGCCAAACCGATCTGCTTGCGGCATTTGATCAGATAAAACACCCGGGTTCCACTAACCATGCAAAAAGAAAAGGAGGACTTGTGGCACCTTAGAGACTAACAAATTTATTACTTCTCACGAAAACTTATGCTCAAATAAATTTGTTAGTCTCTAAGGTGCCACAAATACTCCTTTCCTTTTTGCGAATACAGACTAACACGGCTGCTACTCTGAAAACTAACCATGCAGAGGATTCTGGGTTGTGAATAAAGCACTGCAGGGTGGTTTCCCAAATCAGTCAGACATTTCTTTTCAGACTGTCCTTTTCAAAGGCACCTAAGGGAGGAATATGTCCAATGCCCCATGAACGAGGTGCTGAACTCCCATTAGGCCTCTGTGATACTGAGCTAGAAAGGGCTACACAACTAGCAAGCTAATTGACCCCGAGTCAACCTTTCTACCATATTAGTAGATAATGATTGTGGGTTTTGCGTGTATATATATGTATATGTATATATATAGAGAGAGAGAGACACATAAAATATAGCTAGAGATTGACAATGTAACCAAATGGTTCCTGTCTATCACTGTATTTTGTTAATTCAGAGATCAAAAGGAGATGTTAACATTTAGATGAACTGTGAATGTAGTAACATCACTGTCTTCATTTCCCTTTGAAATATTTAGTAAACTACCTGTAAATGGTGGGAGATGACAGTTGCCTTATGTTAATCCATGTAGTTAATTACCCATGGTGTTTAGGAAATAGGGAGTTACTTCAAAGTCACTATTGTTGCACACTGTCAAGAGGCTGCTAGACAACTATACAAGAAACTCTAGGGCCCTGATCCTTTTATTGCAGATCTGCTTAAACTTCATCAGGGGATGTTTGAGTCACAAGACTGTGATCTCCAGCTCCAGTCTGGGTCACCCTGATATTGGACATTGGACTAATTCTGAAAGGACTCACCATCTCTACTATGAAACTGACCTAAGAACTCTATTAATATCTGTATGTATAATGATCTTTTAATCAGTTCGTTCTCTCTCTCTCTCCTTTTTTAATAAACCTTAGTTTAATTAATAAGAATTGGCCGTAAGCATGTATTTGGGTAAGATCTGAGATATTCATTAACCTGGGAGGAATTGTGCCCCATCCTTTGGGATAAGTAGAACTTTTTATATGATGAACACGATTTTCAGTAATCTTCATCATATTTGACTTGGCTGTATGGGTGGGAGCTCAAGACTGGGTTGCTTTAAGAGAACTTTCAAAGTAGCAGCTGTGTTAGTCTGTATTCGCAAAAAGAAAAGGAGTACTTGTGGTACCTTAGAGACTAACAAATTTATTTGAGCATAAGCTTTCATGAGCTACAGCTCACAATGAAGTGAGCTGTAGCTCACAAAAGCTTATGCTCAAATAAATTTGTTAGTCTCTAAGGTGCCACAAGTACTCCTTTTCTTTTTCAGAGAACTGTATTTCTGGCTTCTGGGTAACCCATAAGGTATTGTAGAAGCTGTTTTGTTGCTAGCTTGGTGAATCTAAATATTAGAATAACCTCCAGTTTTGCAGATTGTCTGCCTCATTCTTTGCAATTTGCCCTAATTGAGCGATCTCATGGGGGCCCCCCTGGGATCCCGGTCACAGCATCTTTGCAAATCTCAGTCTTATTTCCCTAAACTATGAGGTGTCCTCTGGGGGGGATAGAGGAGGAGAGGGATGAGGATACTCAGCACCTCACCAGATCAGGCCCGTGGCACACAGCAATTCATTGGTTCCTTCTGGCCTTGGAATCTTTGTGATCATCTAATCTGATATGCTGTTTTAGAGTAGCAGCCGTGTTAGTCTGTATTCGCAAAAAGAAAAGGAGTACTTGTGGCACCTTAGAGACTAACAAATTTTGTGTAACACAGGCCAGAGAACTTCCCCAAAATAATTCCTAGAGCGGAACTTTTGGAAGAACATCCAATCCTGCTTTTAAAATTGCCAGTGATGGAGAATCCTCACTATGAGCTTTGGTAAATTGTTCTAACAGTTAATTATTGTCATTAAAATGTACACCTTATTTCCAGTCTAGTTTCAACTTCCAGCCATTAGATTCTGTGTTCTCTTTCTCTGCTAAACTCTCCCCCTGATTCAGTTTCAGGATTAGGGCCTCAGCCTGCACATTGAAGGAGAATGCTAGGTCTCGGTCCTGAGCATTGGAAAAAGTAAACCCAACTGCAGCAGGGAGTAAACTAGCCTAGAGTGGAAGTGGGGCAGAGCTCTGGCTCCTCCATTGTTTGCATGTTGCCCTGCAGTTCCTTGGATTCACCTACAGCCAAGCCAAAGGAGCTACCAGACGTTGTCAGATTTCACTTGTGTTCACAGTGTGGCTTGGATTCTTCCCCCCACTCCCCCAGCTACTTCTCTGTATTAACCATAGCCCCGTCATCAAAATAAAAACCCCATTTTCTTGGCGATGGGTGAAGATGCACCAAAGTGTCACTGCAACAGAGCCAGGTGTCTGGAAACGTCTGCTGCATCATGTCCCCACACCTGGCTTAAAAAGATTTACCAGCAAAATTATTTACAAAATATAGCCCCATCTAGTGGCCATTTAAAGTACACCACCACAATCCAATGGCTCCCTTCTCCCCCGCCTCCCCCCCAAAAAGTATTGCTTTACTTTGGTATGTATCAGCTGTTTTTTGTTTTGTTTTTCCTTTCATTGTGTATATGAGATTATATGCTTTTAGGAGCAGCTTTTAGATGGAATGTCATTTTAGAATTGCCTGAACAAGTCTTCACGTGCTTTAGCTGATTCTTAGCGTTCCAGCACACTGTTGCACAGTTCATGAAGGAGTCCCATCTAAACTGCTCCCAAATCTCATCATGGGTAGATGAAGTAAATCTGGAACCCACGTTTGCAGATTTAGAATCCTTACAAGTAATTTATGAGCCTTACTCCCCTTACTCTTGTATAATAATATTAATGTCAGTTACATTTTAATGCCTGTCAGATACTCCAATGTTGCGTGACATAGAAATTAATCAAATGCAATTATCCCCAGTAGCACTGACATGGAGCCACAGGACTTAGAAGTGCTGTGTCATAAATATAAAGGGAAGGGTAAACACCTTTAAATCCCTCCTGGCCAGAGGAAAAACCCTTTCACCTGTAAAGGGTTAAGAAGCTAGGATAACCTCGCTGGCAGCTGGCCAAAATGACCAATGAGGAGACAAGATACTTTCAAAGCTGGAGGGGGAGAAACAAAGATTCTCTCAGTCTGTGTGTTGCTTTTGCTGGGACTAGAGCAGGAATGCAGGTCAGAACTCCTGTAAAGGGTTAATAAGCAATCTAATTAGATATGCGTTAGATTCTGTTTTGTTTAAATAGCTGATAAAATAAGCTGTGCTGAATGGAATGGATATTCCTGTTTTTGTGTCTTTTTGTAACTTAAGGTTTTGCCTAGGGGGATTCTCTATGTTTTGAATCTGATTACCCTGTAAGGTATTTACCATCCTGATTTTACAGAGGTGATTCTTTTACTTTTTCTTCAATTAAAATTCTTCTTTTAAAAACCTGATTGCTTTTTCATTGTTCTCAAGATCCAAGGGTTTGGGTCTGTGTTCACCTGTGCGAATTGATGAAGATTTTTATCAAGCCTTCCCCAGGAAAGGGGGTGTAGGGTTTGGGAGGATTTTGGGGGGAAAGACGTTTCCAAGCGGGCTCTTTTCCTGTTATATATTTGTTAGACGCTTGGTGGTAGCAGCAATAAAGTCCAGGGGCAAAAGGTAAAATAGTTTGTACCTTGGGGAAGTTTTAACCTAAGCTGGTAAAAATAAGCTTAGGGTTTTTTTCATGCAGGTCCCCACATCTGTACCCTAGAGTTCAGAGTGGGGAAGGAACCTTGACATGCTGCAAACCCTATACAGTTCATTCAATGTGTTCACTTTTCACTAGGTTTAGAAATCTTTGGCCCAGAGCAGCGCCGATCTGGAACTTGTGGGATTAATTCCCCACCACCATCCCCATACAAAATGCTATTTTCCATTTTCTGCTGAATTTAAGCTTTACTCTTTGGCTTGTGCTTAGAACTGAAAGACCAGACAAATAAGCTCACGCTTCCCCTATGTCATGTAGCACTGGGGATCCCTTAAATCACCGGAAAGCTGTCCACTTACATTGGACACCCAAAACAGGTTCTCTGAGATTTATTATTTGTATTACTAGCACTTTGGAGTTCCAGTCAGGGACCAGCACCCTATTGTGCTAGGTGCTGTACAAACACACAGCAAAGAGACAGTCCTGCCCCAGAGAGCTTGCTAGCTAAGTAGACAAGGGATAACCGACCGAAGACAGGCTGATGGGAGAGTGCAGAGAAATAGTGAGGTGAAATATGTATAGAGGGAGTTATGGGGATGTGGTTACAAAACAGCATGACTATTAATGGTTTCCTTGGAGCTGATCCCAAGCTATGAAGTTTAGAACTAGCTCCAGACTTCCCCAAAGCTTGGGGTGGTTGATATCCTTTGTTTGGCCCATCCATTGCATTGGGATCTGCCTGGATCCCATCTGCACCCAAGTTTGGTAGGTGTTTGGATCTATTTCTAGTTTCTGTTCAATTCAGGCTCTGTCCCATGCCCATCACCATGGTGTCAGAGTGTTTTCTGGTAGTGCCATGAGTGATGTGAGACTCACCCATTATTTGGGGTTCCTTCTCTGGTCCTCCCCTCCCCGCCCCAGAGAGGAAAATTGCACGTGGATGTTCTTGTTTGGGGTGTTTTGTATGATGTCCTATGAACTTTATCTGTGAAAGCCAGGTCAAATAAATGCACCTTGTGTTGGGAATAGAAAAGTCTTAGGTTCTATAGGAGCAAGTGCCACCTCGTGGACTGGCCCATGAGAAAGCTCCGTCTCCTGCACAAACAAGTGTGTGTCAAATCCTCTCTCCCATTTATTCAGCTCAACACAACCCGTTTGGCTTAGATTTAAACATATCCCCCTAGCAGCTTGGTGAACCCAAGAACAACAGCACTACACTCGGGCATGAGAACCTGGAAATGAAACGGGCTATAAACAAAAGTGGAAGTTGATCTGTCAGAATTCTATTGCCCAAGACAAACGAAGGGCAAAAACCCAGTGAACAAACAGCCTAAATGGTGAAAAGAGAATGAGCTAGACTCTCACTTTAATAATCCGATTTGTTCTGAATAACAGTTCTGACTTATTTCATCATGACTGTCTCTTTAACCAGTGCCCCATTATGGTCAGTTATTGTGCACTGATACCCTCTGAACAGTAATGCATCTTGACACTCCTTTGATAACCCTCCTAAAACATCTAACCCGTCTTGACAATATTTCCCTGGTATCATAATGTGAATAAATCAGACCCTTTAAGTCTCTAGCTCCTACACCTTGGATCACAAGATCAATGCATTTCTCAGTTCTGTGCTATAATCAGATCCATCAGTATACAATATCATCATAGAAGTGGCCCATGCTAACAATGGTAAGATAACACTGACATTTGCTGATTTGCAAAAATGGAAACTCGTAAAGCGTTCCTCCCTGTGCCAGGCTGAAAGAGATTAAAAATACATATATCCATTCTAGCCTAGTGCCGGCCTCATGAGATTTCCCCCTCAAATTCCCTCTGAGCACCTGTAAAGAGAGCAGTGAAATACTGCTCCTCCTTCTTAGAGGAACCAAAGCCATCAGTTGTGCAGAATATCTTGGGCAGTCACTTGGACTCCTGGATCAGCTAATCCTTGGGAGAGCTAAGCAACCCACTCACTCATAGCAACTGGACACTAGCTTGAATCCCATTTCACTGTCTTGGATTGGATTTTTTTTGAACCAACCATTACTGTGTGCAAACAAGTGAAATTCACCCATCGTGTGGCCAGCCAAAGCTCTCTGGAGTGCATAAACCCTGCACTGTGTTGGTCAGGGACATAGGCACAGCAGCAATAAATCATAGAATCGTAGGACTGGAAGGGACCATCATAGGATCTAGTCCAGACCCCTGCGCTGAGGCAGGCTTAAGTATTACCAAGACCATCCCTGACAGGTGTTTATCTAACCTGTTCTTAAAAACCTGCAATGACAGAGATTCCATAACCTCGCTAAGTAATTTGTTCCAGTGCTGAACTATCCTGACAGGAAGTTTTTCCTAATGTCCAAACTAAACTGCCCTTGTAGCAGTTTGAGCCCATAACCACAAAGGACAGGACAAGAAGTAAAGTAAAACAATATGTCATCCTCTCCTTTATAACACCCTTTTATGTACTTGAAGACTTATCATGTCCCCCCTCAGTCTTCTCTTCTCCAGACTACACAAACCTATGTTTTTCAATCTTTCCTCACACATGGGTCATGCTTTCTAGACCTTTTAATAATTTTTGTTGCTCTTCTCTGGACATTCTCCAATTTGTCCATATCCTTCCTGAAGTCTGGTGCCCAGAACTGCATACAGTACTCCTACTGAGGACTCATCAGTGCTGAGTAGAGTGAAAGATTTACTTCTCGTATCTTACTTACAACACTCCTACTAATACATCCCAGAGTAACATTTGCTTTTTCTGCAACTGTATTACATTATTGAACCACTTATAGTTTTTGATCCACTATAACCACCAGATCCTTTTTCTGCAGTACTTCTTCTTAGGCAGTCATTTCTTTGCATGTCTCTGCACCCAGCAACGTTATTGGGAGTCACCAGATGGCGCAGTTACCGATAGTCTTACAAACTGTTTTGCTGACTGTATAGGCAGTTACATATGGGAAGGAAAGGTTTGTTGTTAATTGGGGTGCAAATTTTTTTTAACTGAGCATAAATCCAAGTAAAATTTTATTGCCTGAGTGTCTGTGATTGGAACCATTTCTGCTGGGACGCGGGGCACGCACACAAATGAAACAAGGGTAAAACCCCAAAATACTAGCCCCTGTGGTGCAGAGAACTGTGTTCCTCAGGCTTTAGTGAATTTCACCCACAATATTTAGTCCCTTTCCATCTTTAAAAGCATTCTGATTATCCATGCATTATTTCTAGGTTACTATTTCAGAGTTCGAGGACTCTGAAAGAACTCCCTCCATGCGCTCTTAAAAAAATCCTTCTTGTGGATTGTGCATCAAAACAGCAACTGCAGAAGCTTTTAGTTGCCAGCTGCTATAAGGTGAGCATTGTCAACCTAAATCAAGTCACATCAGCTTCAAATGCTGTTTTTGAAACTGAAGCTGCTAGTTGCAACTAAGGTGCAGAAAATGTGGTGGTCCTACTGACAGTTACAGATTTAGGTCCCAGGCTCTCTGGCTGCTGCTGTATCTCATAGTGTGCAGCTGAACGATGCAGGTGTCGCCAGCAAGTCCCCAACCATTTGTAGTTGTTGTCACGTGCTCACATAGGGCCAAACCCTCCTTTCTGGTTTGCACTGTGGCTCTCCAGTGCATGCCGAACTCATTGTGTGGGAGGAAGTTCTGTGCATGGGAACTGGTATGGAATATATATTAGAGCTCCAGACTTCAGGCCAGTGAAGAGATGCTTTGCCCAGGGGTGGAGCTTTCATTTGCCGGTTCGGCTGGGTCGTTAGAATTCCTGATAGTGGTGATGTGCGATGAAGTGAAACAAGGACAAGGCAGCAGCTGAAATTCAGAGGGTCTGAGTAACCCCTGAAGCTCCTGATTAAGATGAAGACTCGCTGACTTCCAGTCAAGTGGCTGGAGGCACAGTTATGAGCATTTTTGTCTTTGACTTCATTAGAGCCAAATCTTAGTTCCATCTCTTTTGCATAATGCGTAAATAGAAGGTTGACACTAAAGAAGACAGTGCCAGTTGTTCCATTAATAGCCTTCATTAAAAAAACCCCAAACCTGAAAATCTGTTTCTAAATCCAGGAGACTGTTTCTAAATTCCCCCGGAGATGACAGTGAAATCTGAAAAGGACACAGCCCTGGAGGTTTTCATATTTTTTTTATAATATTGAGATGTTGATAATAATAATAATTAATAATGAAAGTGCCCATTTGGCTTCATTTGTTTATGGAAATTCCAACCCTGGATGCCTAAGATCTTGCTCTTTCTCGGCTCGCAACAGAAGCCAGGCTGCAAGATTTGTATCTGCTATTTCTCCAACACAGATGCAGCTAAGAAATCCCAGGAGGTCCGCGTGCCAGAGACCATGCAGCAGACATGAACGGCACATCTTTTGTGAATCCAACAGGCCCAAAGCACTGTGTGGTCGTCATGGAATAAATTCCATAGATGTTGAGGCGAATCATGCCACGAGGCATTTCTGTTCTGGTATTCAACTTGAAAAGCAACTGAGAAAGATTAGAAACACTTATATAATATTCCATGCTGATCTAGATAAAGAATTGGAATATGTGGGAAGGAGCATTTCCCATAATTTTCCTGTGTAGGGTTAATTTACCCATAAAACTCTTTCAGAAACCGCAACAAGGGTCTGAAGTGCATTCAGCTTTGAAAAGTGATCTGTCCAAAAATAGCATTTCCTTTAATAGATCTGCTCCTTGTGTGGGCATGTAGAGTCAGATCTGCTGTTTTTTAGTGACCCAAATCAGTTTTACTATTTGTTATCCTTATGAGGGCTGCAGAACACACACAGCTGAGAGGGTTCAGAGTAGCAGCTGTGTTAGTCTGTATTCGCAAAAAGAAAAGGAGGACTTGTGGCACCTTAGAGAGTAACAAATTTATTTGAGCATAAGCTTTCGATGAAGTGAGCTGTAGCTCACGAAAGCTTATGCTCAAATAAATTTGTTAATCTCTAAGGTGCCACAAGTCCTCCTTTTCTTTTTGCGAACATAGCTGAGAGTGAGCTAGAGATTATTACCAAGATTACGTCCTATCAGTGAGCCATACAAACCCACTGAAGGGAGTGGGGTGGCACAGGAATTGCTGAGGGCTTCGTCTCAGTGCCCTGCCATTGCAGAGGTGTAATGAAGGCTGAATCTGACCCTTTATTCCTTATGATGAGGCACTAAAAAGAGAGATCTCAGCTTGATTCTCGGCGCTCAGGTGCCCTTTGCAGTTACTGAGCATGTTCTCTCTGGAGTTGCTGAAGGGGCCCTGCATTACTATTTATAGAGTCGCCTTTTGGAGTAGAACTGAATTTTAAACTCAAAGGGCCTGATTGTGCAGTCCCACGTGTGCAGAATTGTCACTGACTCCTCCGGAGGATCAAGAGTAGCTACAGGATTAGGTCCATAAAACCTTCCTATTATCCCTACTGTTAGCGAGAGCATTTTTGGGGGGGACTGTAACATTGGGTTTTAAAACTGGGCTGACTGAAAAATTGATGCAAGATCAATTTCATGATTTGTTGTGTGAAATATCAAACCTCTGAGATTTGTAATGTTCCCTGTTGAATCGGTGAAAAAAATTGGAACTTATTTGAATCAAATAAGCAGTGTTTCCAACTCTGAGTTTTATCATATGACTCACAATATTTGGAGTTGTTCCTTAGAGCTCTAGCTCCTCCAGTCATGTGAATAGAAGAGAATCTCAGCTTTCATATAAAACAAAAAAACCTTAGGCACAGATCCTCAAAGATATTTAGGTACCTAACTCCCATAGTTAGGAACCTATATATCTTTGAGGATCTGGGCCTAAGTTTCTAACTCTCATAGCAATGCAGGAGAGCTTGAGAAGATGAACCATAAAGACTCAAAAAGCCAGACAAAAAAGAACCCCCTTTTTAAAAAAAAAATAGCTCACCATTTTTAAACCAATCTCATTATTTTTTGTGGACCTGATAAATGACTTTTGAACATGTGATATTGGCAAAATACCGATCACTTAGGTGCCTCTGAAAATCCGATCCAGTAATTACGATAGAAACGAACAGACTTCTTAGAGATATTATCCATTCTCTGGTTAGTGCAGGATTGTTCCCTATATTTGCTGCTAGTGCTTTTTTCTAGTCTATTATAAAAGTCCCCAGAGACTGGGATTTAAACTTCATTCACTATGCAACCAGGCAACCCACATTCATTACATCCAACCATTCCCAAAGTGATTTATAAATATCCCATGGCAGATTCCTCCTAATTAGAAGACAATGACTGTAGCTGTGTTTACATTGGTATGCTTATTAGAAAGAAAAAAGTCTCTGGTTTTGTACTATGTGCAACCTGAGATCATATGTTTGAGTGGTGTTTTGATTTTTTTTAAATTGGTTTTAAAGAAATATTTCTTGAGGGCATTTTTTGGTTTCTGAGTCAACACAGGCACATGGTTTATAGCTAGTTACTGTATGAAATTACAGATCACATGTTCACTGTGAACTTTCCCTAAGTTTATTCAACTCTAAAAATGCAATGTTGGGTTAGGGAAATACGTGTACACTCAGCAATGAGCCTCGTTCTTTGTAAATGTCACTAAGGGCCAGGACTTGTGTTTCAGTTTCATTGGGCAAATGCAAATATTGTACCTATATTTAAAGCTACACAATGTATGTTCAGCCAAAACATAGTCGAGCCAAGATCTTAGCAGGGAAAGTCATCAGCCTAGATAGATCAGCCACGTTATGGCTTTTGCTTTGCAGTGTGTGAATGTTTCATGATGTTGCCAAAGTCAGCCCTTTACATTTTGCTTGAATCTGCATAATTTGACAGTGGCTTAAACTCTTTGATCTTTGGGCCCGATCCTGTGCCTTTACTCGCTCGTGTAGGCCTGATTTGTGCAATTGGACCTGAACTCAAAAGGAAGAGTGTCAGTGGTGAGATTAAATGTAGAATGTGTACTTATGGAGACAGAAGAAATTTCCTAGAAAGCACTGGTTGATGGGACTAGTTATGCAACTATGGGTTGAGGATTGGGCCTTCTATTGGTAGGGTACACTGACCTCTTCCAGCAGGAGAACCATCACAAAATTCCAGTGCAAACCCGCCGCAGAACAGCATTGCTCTGCTAAGAGAAAGGGTGAGGTAGTGGTTAGAGTTCTAACCTAGGGCTTGGGAGCCGTGGGTACAAATCCCTGCTTTGCCACAGGTTTCCTGTGACCTTGGGCAAGTCACCTCTGGCCTGGTGTACAAAGATGCAGAGAGGAGCCTAGAAGGATTTACAAAAGCACCTAAGCAGACTAGGCATCCAACTCCCATTGAAAGGCAGTGGGAATTAGGTCCCCAGCTCACTTAGGTGCTTTTGTAAATGCCATTTGGTATCTATCTGCATCTTTAGGTCCCTAAATACCTGTGTAAATATGGGCCTTAGTCTCTCTGTGCCTCACTTCCCTGTCTGTAAGGTGGGGATACCAGCACTTCCCTGGCTCACAGAGGTACTGTGCGGGGAGATACATTATTGTGAGAAACTCAGATACTCTGAGTAAGCATCTAAGACAGATGGTAGCTGAGTACTTCCCGGTTTCTAGTAGGATTGTTTTGTGTCCCTCCATCCCCTGGTAGGAGGTAGCTTTCCTACACTATAAATAAAGAGACCATGTCGTAGTAAATCTTGCCTTTCATTCTGAAAGCTGCAAGGCTCATGGTCTTCACACAAACTTCACCCTGCTGTCCATGCTCCATGTTTCCTAACTCAGTGTTGGAGTTTTAACTCACAGAACAATTTTTACATCAGGAAGTTGGTGTTCTGACATTGATACCTGAAAATAGTGTCTGGGTCTAGAATGACATGTTTCAGAGTAGCAGCCGTGTTAGTCTGTATTCGCAAAAAGAAAAGGAGTACTTGTGGCACCTTAGAGACTAACAAATTTATTTGAGCATAAGCTTTCGTGAGCTACAGCTCACTTCATCGGATGCAACTGATGAAGTGAGCTGTAGCTCACTTAAATTTGCTCAAATAAATTTGTTAGTCTCTAAGGTGCCACAAGTACTCCTTTTCTTTTTGGGTCTAGAATGTTGTTCACCTAGGCGGAGAGCCACGGAAATCAGCTTGGTAAATCAGACTTTATGGCCGTTTTCATGAGATTGGATGCAACATCAATGCAGACTTTTGGATGGAAACTGCTTTTGCATCTGCCAGGTAATTTGTGAAAAAAACATTGCAAGAATATTATCTCCCCATTGTGCACTTCCTCCCTAATACAACTAAAGAGTGATCTAATATTTTATTGCCTGCAAGGATTTGAATATATTTCCTTCTGCCAGCAAGGTTTCTTGTACAGAACCAGATCCAATACTTAAAAGAAAAGTTTCAGAGTAGCAGCCGTGTTAGTCTGTATTCGCAAAAAGAAAAGGAGTACTTGTGGCACCTTAGAGACTAACAAATTTATTTCAAATTTATTTTACTTCATCGGATGAAGTGAGCTGTAGCTCATGAAAGCTTATGCTCAAATACATTTGTTAGTCTCTAAGGTGCCACAAGTACTCCTTTTTAAAAGAAAAGGAGACTTAAAAACATTGATGTTTTTGGGGTGATTCTAATTGATCTATTGAGCAACTGCTGAATTGTTAGTTGACGAGAACCATGTTTGGGGTCAGCATTGACAGTTCAGTTTAGCTTCTGGTCATGCAGCATTTTTAAGGCATCTTGCTGTTATTACAGTGCAATCAGCAAAGTTGTGAAAAAATGAGATTTGACCTGATGTTTGAGAGTCGTGTCCTGTGATTTGCCCTAACTGCTGTTTTTCTGATTGTGCCATTGATCATAGCAATACTGTTCTGTTCTCCGGCAGCTTTCTTCCGAGCTTAATCACCACTAATTAAGGTTTACAACAGGCTTGCATGGTAGGTATTGGCATCATATTTACAGATAGAGAAACTGAGATAGAGAAGTTGAGTGACTTGCCTGTGGTCACAGAGTGAGTCAGTGGTAGACACTACATGTAGTTTAAAATCTGTCTGCCACCTAGTCAGTCTAGGTACTTGTACAGTAAATAAGAGCAGGTGGATTTCTTATTCCCTCCCTGGAGAGGGCTCTCAGACACTTCCTTTGCAGTCTCTTCTGATGGGTAGTGGGACTGTGGTAATTGTCCCCAGTCTCTGTATGATTTGCTTCTGAGAAATAGAATCACTGATTCCTGTGAATTTGCCCATCCCACCAACAGGACCAACATGTTGGCCAACTCCTTCCTGTTCTCTTACACTTGTAATCCCCCTACTTTACACATTCAACAGTTCTTCACACATTGTTTGATTTTCCTTGTCTTTCCCTGTCTTGTCTTCTTGATTTAGCATCTTCCTCAGGTTTCAGAGTAGCAGCCATGTTAGTCTGTATTCGCAAAAAGAAAAGGAGTACTTGTGGCACCTTAGAGACTAACAAATTTATTAGAGCATAAGCTTTCATGAGCTACAGCTCACTTCATCGGATGCATCTTCCTCAGTATCTGAGCTGGGGATGTGGGGAAATCCACCCCTTTTGCTGAACATGGTGTTAACACATCGCTACCAGAGCTGACTTGTATCTTCCAAAGAGCAAAGTCATTCATTTTTAGAATCCACCAGATTGCTCTGAATGGTACCTTCAAAACATGTTCCATGGGGAGGATCTCCATCTCTTATAGGGGTTTTAATCTTCTGCTCTGGAAATGAGTCTGTTCAAACACCGTTCCTCATGTTCCAGTTCCTTTGGCTCTGATTCTCCATGTCTTGACTTATATTTCCTGCTCCCAGTTGTTATCCCAATTCCGTGCTAGGAAAATGACGCATGCTTCCCTGCTTTTCATAAATTACATACATGGCACAAGAGGGAGCACGGCAAAACCTTAGAAACTCCAGATACCTATTGCATGTAGGATGATGTAGGAGTTGAATGTCCAAGGAGAATGACTATTCCTCTCCCACGGTGATCAGTGTTTGCCACAGTCAGTGCAATGGCTTCAGCTATATTACACAAAGAGGAAGAATAGGCTTGTGGGTAAGGCTCTGGACTGGGACTTGGGAGATTTGCATTCAGTTCTTGACTCTGTCAGAGGCTCCTTGGGTAAATCACTTACATTCCCTCTGCTTCACTTCCCTGTCTGTGAAATAGGGATGGCCCTTCCTTTGTCAGTCTGGTCTATTTAAACTGAAAGCTCTTTGGTGCAGCATGCACAATGGAGCTCTGATTTTGGTTGGGGCTGATATTAGATTAGCACCATACTAATAACCTACTTAAATTATGAATCATCCTATTTTTAAAAAGCAACAAAATAAGTCTTTGATCTCTGCCTTAGTCACGTCATGTGCATGTTGAAACCGAGGAAGATGGCAAAGGTAAAGGAAAAAAACAATAATAAATATACGTGTTCAACTTCCATAATGGAAGTTCTGAAGCTTTTTTCACTCAGCTCCGTGCTGAAAACACACTTCTAAATGTGCTGAAAAGTCAGGGACAGCAAGCTTTAAAACTCCTCTTATAAATTACAGCACCGTTTTAACACAAATTTATATTAATGTTGCTTTAGTGCTTTAAAACATTACCTGTCCTAAACTGAACCATGTGAGTTTAATCTTTTCCAATTCCTTTTGGACCACTCTCTTTGCAAGCGAGAAACCTAACTTATCTGTACCTGATCAAAAGCCGGCAATGATAATGTTTAAGCAAAATCTTATCCAAATTCCTGGCGTGGTTCAATTCCGAGATAACCATGTACAGATTTCCAAAGTATTTCTGTAACGGATTTTGTATTCGGTGTGTATTTATAAAAGATTTCTGTCACATACAAGAGGCACGGGGTCGTCCAGAGTTTGGCTTGGCATTCTATGCTGTTCTGACATTGCTGGTGTTGGTATTTAGTTCATAGATATTTTACTGAATTATCTTACAGTTTGGTAGCTGCACATTATGAAGATGAGACTAACTGGTCACTTTCTGATGCAAGAAGATTCACCTGATTTGCCTCTGGTGAAGGGGACTTATGAAGAAAATAAACCTATATTATACAGGCAGGTGTGCAATAGCTACTGATACTACTTTTTTCACTTGTATCACCCTTTCCATCCAAAGATCTCAAAGCACATCACAACCATAAAGGAATAAAGTCTCTTAACACCTTAGTGAGGTGAGCAAGCGTTGGTTAGGTGTGTCAGCGACTTGCCAGGGTTATTCAAGATGTCTGAGGTGAGTCAGAACTAGAACCCAGAACCGTTATTATTTATATGGCAGTATCAGCCCCAGTCATGAACCAGGGCTCCATTGTGCTAGGTGCTGTGCAAAAGCAGAACTAGGAGGCAGTCCCTCCCCTAGAGAGTTTACAGTCTAAATACAAGACAAGAGCCAGCAGGTGGATACAGATAGGTGGGGAGCACAAGGAGACAGTAACTTTTGGGGTGAAATCCTGATCCCATTGAAGCCAATGGGAGTTTTGCCTTCAACTTCAACAGAGCCAGGATTTCCTTCTGGAATCTTAGCTCCTTCACAAGGTTAGCTGCCTCCATGTAAAATGAAGTTGCAATAATACAAATTGTCGAGTGCACTTTTCAAAGGGGCATGTGGCAAATCCTGAGCCCCCTTTGGAAATCCCAGCTATTATTGTCATTGTACACCCATGCTGTAACTTGTGATGCTGCAAGTTCATTGTAGTTTCCAGGTGTCACTGGATCTGTTCCAAGCTGGCCTGGGTTTGAACAGGTAGCCTGGATAGTAGACACTGCCTGTCTTAATGTTTTGGGCTTGCTTTCTTTAGAGCCACACTTTGAGAATGAGATGCACCTTGAGAAGAAGAGGGTAGCTGGGGAACTTCCTGGTTTTGCATTAATTAGAATGAATGCAGTCATTCATATCTTGCCTGAGAGTTGGTGTAAGTGCTAAACATCCTTCAAGTATGTTGCAGCTGCCATGTCTAATCACAGTTGTTGGTGTTACATTTTTTGATGTATAGTTCCCATTTATGGGAAACCTGCATGGCAACTATCAGGCACTTTCCGGTGTAACATCATTTAAGAATTGTGGACCCAGGCTGAAGGCTGTTGAAATCTGGTGACTCAAACAAGGTAAGCCCATTTATAAATAATTATAACCCTTCCAGAGGATTTGGCCTGAGAGGCCTGGCTTACCCCAGGAGAATATTTACAAAATTCGGATGTTAGTACAAAGTACATTTATGGGGCTTGAAATAAGCCTACATTTTTTTAAGAGGGGCTAGTATAATTGAATTGGCAAAGCGTTCTCTTTGACATTGATTTTTACAACAGCTTTACCTTTTAGACAAAGTTTCACATGTTACTGATTTGCAAAATTCATTGCGAATGTTTTCAGATCTGGTTTCTGTCTGTGTTGGGGAGGAGAAAGAATAACATTCAAAATTGCTGCAGTTTAAAGTATAGGTCATGGGCTGAACACGTCTCATTTAAGGGATTCCTGCTTTTAAAACTGACCTTTGACTGTCAGTGTTTCAAAACTTTGCTGTCCCTATCAACTATGGGTTTTTTAAGTGATGACCTCTCATGTGAAGGGGAACACATCAACTACGAGCTAGACTCACACACCCAGACACGGGGTTTTATTGTTTAGAATCCATAGGGCTCTTTTTTTTTTTTAAGAAAAAAAATTGACAACATTTTTCCAGGGAAAACAGTTTCTTGCTTTGTATTTTAATTAGCTCTGGAGAGTTGTGTTAGGGCCTGATCTAAATTCCACTGGCAGTCCAGAGAGGGGAAATGACTTCCACCAGGTCACAGTGGCAGAGCTAAAGTGGAACCCAGGTCTCCTGACTCTAGTGCCCTATCCCTACACTAATTCCCCGAAAGTGTGTAGAAATCTAGAATATGTCGTCAAGGCCATTTACGAGATGGAGCAGAAGCTAAGCCATGCATGCTGAGGGGGTTTCTCAGGGACTGGATCAGTTCAAGAAATAAAAGGGCTCTGTTAGAAACTGGTATTATGGGCAACAAACTGTTCATCTTGCTCTACTTCACTGTAAATGTCAGATAGGTGAGAATGCTGCATGTTCGCTCTCTGGCGTTCGATCTGGTATGCCAGGAAGGGAAGGACTATAGTGAGTTCTGAAAGTGTTCTTATATGCCTAACAAGGGCCAGGCAAAACACATCACACTGCTCACAACAGGAAATATACCTCGGCCACTTCCCAGTAGATGTCCACCATAGTTTTGCTGATGCAGATCCTTCCAGGGAGGTCATCTCTCCATATTGGTATCTAAACTAGAGCTGGCAAAGTCCGTAACACTTCCCAGGCAGCAGGGAAACTGAGTGAGAGTTGTCAGTTGAACGCTGCAACATGGGTATTTATCCCTCAACCATGCTAATATGGAGGAGACCAAGGCAATGATGGAGATGGGCCTGAGCTACAAAATGGATGTGAATGCAGATCAAAGAACTTCCCGAAAGTTTGAGGAAGGGGGCTTGAGTCTGATGGACAGGGTTGATTTGGCCCAGTATGGAGCTTGGGCCAAGCTTGAGAGTTTAGAGCTAGCCCTGAGACTTCCCAAAGTTTCTGCCATACATGTCCCCCTCATTCTCAGGGAGTGCAAGTGACATCTTATACCCACTGTACAGATGAGGTCAAAGGATGCCCTGTGACCTCATACACCTGAATAAGAGTGCCCAATTCTAGCCCCAAATGCAAGGAGGTGTAGCAGTTTCCTAGATAATTAGCTCCTCCCTTTTGGGAGCAGCATAATTAATTGCCCGAGCACAGAATGAAGGTACAGTACCAGGCTGCTGCAGAAGATGCTGATACCCAGAAGCAAAGGTAATACGTTCCCTTCTTGCTACAGCCTATCCCCTCAGGTGGCCACTGAGAATTTACATCAGTAATAATTCATTAGGTCTCACCACTGTTCCCAAGAAATGTGGCTAAAACAGCCTTTCTTTGGAGGTAACAAAAATAAATAGGTCTCGAAAGGAAAGCAATTCACCTAGGAAACTCTGAAAGCTCAAGGCCTTTCAGCCCATCTCAGCTTTCTTTTTTCTTTTTCATTCTCTAAATGGCATGGATTCAGTCACAGCAGATGGTGCATGACTGTGCACGTCTGGTTTTATGGTTAAGTGAATAGCTGAATGAACTGATATACTGGACACAATCTATTGAAGTAAATAAAAGAGCACTTGAAGGAACCATTGTTTTCTAACAGATGTAATGGTCCAAACTCACTCCTGATGCAACCCCACTGAAATCCATGAAATCTACCAGTGCAAGGAGGACATTTTAAATCCACGTCCTCCTTGTTTCGGTAGATCGCAAATGGCAAAATTGGGGGGGGGGTTATACTATCGTTTTCTCTCACTGCCCAAATCAGTCACAACGGTAAGGTTATAATCCTAGGAACCTTTCTTAAGCAATGACCCAAAATCATCTTAAAAATATAAACAAATACTGAGGGGGGGAGGGAAAGAATCCAGAAAATGGTGACAGAGTAGCAGCCATGTTAGTCTGTATTCACAAAAAAGAAAAGGAGTATTTGTGGCACCTTAGAGACTAACAAATTCATTTGAGCATAAGCTTTCGTGAGCTACAGCTCACCACCGAATGCATCTGATGAAGTGAGCTGTAGCTCACAAAAGCTTATGCTCAAATAAATTTGTTAGTCTCTAAGGTGCCACAAGTACTTCTTTTCTTTTTTGCGAATACAGACTAACACGGCTGCTACTCTGAAACCTGAACACAGTAGGAATCAAACAGGCAGCAATTTCTTTGCTCATGGTTCCACGCCTCCTTCCATTCACTACTCTGCCCAAAAAGTTTTTAAGTCTCCTTTTCTTTTAAAAAGGAGTTCTTGTGGCACCTTAGAGACTAACAAATTTATTTGAGCATAAGCTTTCGTGAGCTACAGCTCACCACCGAATGCATCCGATGAAGTGAGCTGTAGCTCACGAAAGCTTATGCTCAAATAAATTTGTTAGTCTTTAAGGTGCCACAAGTACTCCTTTTCTTTTTTTTGAGAAAATGGTGAGACTTTGACTTTGAAGGGGATTCGTATTCCAGCTAACACTGATCGTACGTCCCGTATCATTTTCTATACATGCTCCTTTGCTGGTCACGTCTTGGGTTTTGTCTTCACTGCAAAAAAAAAAAAAAAAGTGTGTGTGTTTTTACATCACAATAGCTGTCTCGCTGTTATAACCTAGTGGAGACAAGGCTCACGTAGTTCTTAGCTCGGTGTAGCTAGTCAAAGTCAACCCTATATCTCTACTGTGACTAGCTACATCTAAGTAAAAACTACAGTGCCTTGTCTCCACTAGGATTTTACACAGAGTTCACTGTCTGAATATAAGAACCCCCCATTTTTTGCAGGGAAGAGGTAGCCGTGGCTGTGTTCTTCTGGGGGTGGTAAGTGGCTTTCCTCTGTGTGTGTGGTCACATGCCGTGTTCGATGGAGATTGCCTTTGTGAGTGCGTCTTTTTGTGTGTGTTCTATTTGTTAAAGGAACAGTAGATTCCGGCTGGCATGCCTGGTAGGAAGAGGTGACAGTTGCTGATTTCTCTAGGAAGTTACAAAGTGCTAAAATAGCCAAAACTCAACAAAGAAAATTAATTAAAAAAAAGAGAAACTAAAAAATCTCCCTTATCTGGCCAGAGCCCTAACTAATGACTGTAGGCCTGACCCTGCCACCCACCCAGATGAGCAGTGACTTTACTGGCTCACATGGCTACAAGCAGCTGGTTTTCACCCATGCTCCCAATTTTCCCTTGCTGTCCCTGTAACAGGGAGCATCTGGTGAACAAAGAGATGACTTCCTGTTCAAGTCTCCTCTACCCACCCCACCACACACCTCACAGGTTGGGCTAACGAGGCAACACTCCTGAAAGAGGGAAAGAGCTTATTCCAGACAGACCTGCTAACATGGCTCAGCCAGAGGCAGAGCGAGGATAACCCTGGGTAGCCTGCAGCAGGCTAAGCTGGGAGCTGAATTACTGCACCGCAAGATACTGGGATTGGCTGTCCCCTGTTGGTTTACTAAACCTGTTTAACACAGACGTTTAGGAGGGCGGAATGATACTTGACCGGTGTGGTCAAAGAGCAGTTTCATGGACCTACGCTTTCCTTTTGGGCTGATTTAAAAAAGAAAGAAAGAAACTTAGGAAGTAACCACTGAACTCAGTGGAGCATTTGACTTGATGTCTGTTGATAACCCCGAGGAGCTGTTTGTCTGGCAGTCCTGCTATCTTTCCAGAAAAGACTTTGCTTAATTGTCTGCCTCCTGCTCAAGTCCCATGTGCAGCAAAGTGCTTTAGCATGTGCTTAAATTCCCCTAATTTCAGTGGGTGCGACACCCTTTCTTAAGTGTGCTGCTGAATTGGGGCCCAAAACCCGAAGGTGAGGTTCAGCCACAACTCTGATTGAAGTCAGTGAGATTCTTGCACCGTTAAGAACTGCAAGAAACCTACAATCCTAGGGGCAGACATAGACGAGCTCAACTGATCTCCTCTGCTGGGCAGGTGCCCAGCTGTTTTTAAGGAACAGCCCTAACTAAACTTTGAAATACAGGCACGCAGAAAGGACAATACCATGCAGGCGTACATTGAATGACTATGTAGAACAACACATAAACTGTTGGCCTGGCCGATAAGGAAGGAATAGGCTGAGCAATGGGATTCCTGCTATAAAAAGGAGCAGGGGCCCTTGGGACAGGGTGACTTGCTTACTCTACAGTGTCTGAAGAAAATTTGTGACAGATTCCATGAGTTTTATGGGTAACAGCTACACACCATGAAGTTCTTGGCTCAGGAAAGCCACATAACTAATGTGCATTGTAAAATTAAAACACATTCCACAGAGCAGAGACAGGCAAGTACGTTAGATAAGGAAAGCTAGACTGAAAGAATGGCTGGAGGTATAACTGCCTTTAATGTGGACCAATCTGACTTCACTTTAGCCAATAACCCTAATGTGGCAATGGCTGACGTGTTTATCTTCTGCATTCATTCCCATCATCTCTGCCCCAGCATTATAAAATGTACCCACTGTCACTGCAAAGTAATGTTACCAAGTGATTGGTGTAGGTGTCTGAGAGACAGGACACCTGGGTTCTCTTCTTGAATCTGCCACAGATTCAGTATGTCATTGTGAGCAAATCATTTAGCCTCTTTGCATTTCAATTTACCCTTCTATGTAACAGGGATTAAATAGCGCATGCGTACCTGCCAAATGGGTGTTGAAAAGCTTAATTAATATCTGTAAATTGAGATCCTCTGTTGAAAGGTTCTGCAACATATAATTGCAAAGTATTACATTAAAAAGGAGGGCAAAATCTCTAAAGAGTTCCTGGGGTTATATAGAGTATAGAGTGCCTGTCATAACGGGATTTAATAACCTCTGTCAGAATTCAAGAAAACCTGAATTTAAACTGATTTAGATTTACATAAATACACATCGATGAGGGAATCTTACAGGCTCCAAGTTACTTCAGTGAAGTTTTTGACAGTTAATTCTTCATTCTTTCCAATGTATCATGAAATTGACAGACTTGACATACTTGTCCTTCCTTTTCATAGTCTGAGTAGAACATAGAACCAAATGAAAAGCGCAGGGGTTGTTATTCTGTATGGCTGGCTGAAAGCCCAAGGTAGAGGTCGTCTGTCTGTTTTTTCTTTCATTTATTTTACATGTTAACGTAATATCTGACACCCCTGTTCCCATGAAAATGACCAAAAGAGAAATATAACTGCATGACCATAACTTAGTTTTGAGGTTATTTGCAACAAAAATAGGACTAACTTTACCCTTCAGACATTGATATTTTCCAAGCTTCCAGTTAAATGAATGCATAGAAGACAGGGTGCAGTATATACCGGACACCCAGTTTTATGTGAAATTTGTTTGGGGACTTTTCAAAGTAGATTATGCACAGGAAGGTGATAAGAACGGATAAAGACACAGAGTCAGCTCTTCAGCGGCCATAAATGGATGTAGTTCCAGTGAGGTCAGCTGAGGATCTGGCACATAATGTGTCTCTTGGGTATTCTGTAGCCAATTACAAATCAAACTGATGTATGCTGTACTTCAGAACATCACCACTTGGAAAAAGGTTAACTCAGAATCGCTGCAGTCTCAGTGTTGTGAATTCCCTGGGAGCCACATCAAAGCTCTTTCTCAGGAGGATCTCCGTGCCATGTATGTTCTCAGGCACTGAAAGCAAAACCATTCCAAGCTGGGGTACAGTGTAGATTTCCCGGATCCTCTGTGATCTCTAAGGATCAGAAAAAAATTCTCTTGCACACACCGAATTCATTATAATACAAATAATAAACAATAATAATAATCCACTCATCGCTGGAAGAGTTAGGAATTGCCCCACTGGCTCCCTGTGGTTTTTTTCTCTGCAGTGGTGTTCTGCTTCTAATTAAGCAGATTCATCAGACTCAAACTGACGCACTATGACAAGGCTCAGAATATGTTCCATCTGTGACTGACCATAACACTGCTATCAAAAGTCTTTTGAAAATAAACGCTTGGAGATCTACTGATGAAAAGCCATATTATATCAGAGTTAGCTGATGTTGTAAAGTATTAACTATCACAGCCTGTTCCTTTCTTCTTTGCTCATATATCTTGCATGATGATGTGGTCTTTTCTTGAAAGCCAAGAAGAGCCCTTTCCTGTTCCAGTCTGAACTCTAATGGCCAAGCTGGAGGCCAGCAAAAAGAGTCAGGTTCATGAAGAAGCAGCTTAGCTGGCAGAGCTTGCAGCAGCTTATACTAACAATTTTCACATTTTAGCAGAGTTTTCCTACTCAAATAGATAGAATGGTTGACAAGCCTAGGACCAATTACAGTCATTCTAATAATAACACTTAGCTGCACCCGCAGAGAGGTTTATAAAGGGGATTATGTGTCTCCAGTATCTTATATACCAAACTAACAGGTGTTTGGGACCCATTAAGTCCTATAACAGGCCTTTTCGTGGTGATGTTATATGGCCAGAGTATTATAGCTGTCATGAAAAAAGCATTAAAGGGAACTAATTCGACCCTTGAATTATGAAACCTTCTAGTGAAGGTTCCCCCCTGGGTCTTCAGAGTAGCTCTTATTTTCAAAGCTTTTCCTTTTTAAAAAGCCTGGACCACTGTGTAAAGTGTGGAAGCCGGTTCAAATTGTTTGCTTTATCACAGTTGCTGCTCTCCTTTGGAGAGTGAAGATAATCATGGGGTACAGAATGTGCTTATGAACCCAATGTTCTATACTAAGGGTTGGATTCTCATCTCAGTATTACACAGGTGTAAATCTGGATTAGCTCCAGTGAAGTCAATGAAGTTACTCCATGTTTACATAGGTGTAAGAGAGATCGGACTCTTGGCACCAGAGGACTCCATCTCTGTCTAATCAATTGAATGAAATAACAGCAACAGATCTATCCTTTGTGCGAGCTCAATAGACTGGATTTTTGGAATACTAATACATTTGAAGTGTTTAGTGATACGAAATGTGGCTATGTATTGACAGGAGGAGTTTGCTGGATTTCCTGAGTGATGGTGAACAATACTTGGGAAGAAAGGGCTGCACTTCCTGACCTGGCTGTACAAGGCTACAGTGGTGTGGCATGAGAGTCACAACTGACCTAAAACAAGAGGATGGAGGAGAGGGAAAATACAACAGCTGGCTGAAAAAAAATTATTATTATTATGGGAAATTTCTGGGGGGAGGAATTTTTTTCTCCCCTCTTCCTTTTTCCCACCCCAAAAAAACCAAACACAACTTCCTGTAGAAGTTGTTTAGATTTCAACAACAAAAATCAAAACCTGGGAAAATGTTTAACCATTTTTGGTAATTTTTAAATCTTTCCAAAACTGAAATTTTACTGACTTGTCCCTGAAAAGGAGAATTTTCCATGACTGGTTCTTGCTCTGGTCAAAAAGCCAAAAAAAAAAAAAAGTCAACCAGCTCCAGAACATACACCAACTCAAACGCCAGCTAATCTTCTGGGAGCTGCTCTTGCTTTCCAAAGGCTAAGTGTTGCTGGAGCACTAGTAGCCAAATGAACAATCATACCCATATAACTTCCTTGTAACCAACTCTGCTGTATTTCACACATTCACACTCTTCACTTCCAGCTGCTCCCTGTACTTCAATGTTTTCTGTAAAGAACCCTGGAGCCCAAACTATTGACTCCAATGTTGATTTTAAAGTGCTGCTATGATTATGCTTTACCCATAAGCAGTTAAATGGAATAAATAACATTATTAATTCAATCTGTGGCTGTCTGACTCACTGGAGTGAATTTAATTTTTAATATAGCATAATGGAGCTTGATTCCTAGCTACCGGATGGCTTCCCTTAAATTGTCTTTTCAATCATCTGGCAGCAGTGGATTCATTTAAAATGTTGTTCCTTCTGAAGTGTGGAGAGGTGTTTTTTCCCCACTGAGATGGGGTGCAAATAGCAGACAGGGAACAACTGTTTTGAGTTACTGCATGAGGCACACAAGTTACCAAAACACGTTGCACAAAGTGTGGTATGGAGTAACTGTGGGATGTATCACAGTGATAACTCGGGGACAGGTCCTCCGCTGGTGTGAAGTGTAATAACTGTGTTGACTTGACTGGTTGAGTGGTACAAGGAGACTGAGTCGAAGAATAGGGCAGAAGGTGTCTGGACCCTGCTCATACTGATGTAAATTCCTAGAGGATTCATAGAAGGTGATGGATTTATACCAACGTAACTCAAACTCATAACTTGGCCCAAGGTCTCTAACATGCAGTTGGAAAGCAGAGTTAAAGTAGAGACCAAAGATTCTGTCCACAATAAAATCAATGGAATGAACTCGTCTGGATACCAAACTGGTTGTGACAAAACCTGCATCTTTACTCTCCTAAAACTCCCATTCAGCCCTTGAGGAGTCAGTTCATGGCTATGTCTCCTCCGACCCTTTGTCTGATTGTATTGTAAACTCTTCAAGACAGGAGTTGTATGGCACAATGGGGCCCCGCTCTCAGCAGGCCCTGTTAAGCACTCCTATAATAATCATCTGTATTTACAACACCATTGTTTTGACCTGTAGGTCTGGATGAGGGGCATTTAGCCTGTTTAAGGGCATCAAGATTAGCTCCATTACATTACACTTGGTCATCAAGTTTTACTGGCAAAATTGTTCAACAGAAAGCAAACTTGTAAGTGGGAGTGTTAATGGAAAAATTCATTTTAGATCCCTTACATAATTTCACTGGAACTTCTTACACCGTCATCCAATCAGGGAGGAGAAACAATACCTTGTGATTGGGCAGCTCAATCGCAATTAAGCACCACAGTCTGAATTTTGAATGTTCCTGTTGAATCCATTGAGCAAAAAATGTGAAAAACTATTTTGTGACCAAAGCCTAGACTTGCAGGAATAATGATCTGTTCACAGATGCTCCATCTTGCTAATGGACTAACTCAAATTATCTGTTACAAATTATCCCCTTAACTGTAGTCCCTAGAGTGAGGATTTCAGTCTCACCCCAGCAATGTCTGTCCCCAGGCAGCAGACACACCACACAAACTGCAAAGCAAAATGCCCTGGATGGCCAGTCAATGAGCATCAGTGTCTGAAGGTTTCACAAAAGAACTTGGGTTTGAAGAGGAGAGTTTGAGAAAAGGGAAGTGGGAAACTGCTCCAAGCATGAGATGCACCACGAATGAAGGCACGGAGTTGGGAGTGGATAAAGAGAGCAGCTACATTTCAAAGATAAAGCAGTCAGATGAACTTGCAAAAGAGCTTGTCATCGAGTATTCATCAAAATTAAATTATGCATGAGAGAGAAATGTGAAACAAAATACCCCGAATGGAAGCCTGGAGAGAATTACGACAAGAAGGGAGGAAACGACACAGCTCTTTGCTGCAGAATTGAAACTTATGAGGAGAAAGTAAATTGGAAACAAAATACCAGACGCGGAGGCAGAGACACAGTTATGAGAAAAGGAAACAGAGAAAGGAAATCTGGAGAATCGTCTCCGAATCCTGTGCTTTGGCTGTAGTCTTTCAACAAGCTCTGACACACCAAACTATCTTGAGGATTCCTTCAGCATGATAAACTGGGTTTGCTTCTGTTGAGACAACAGCGTATGCATTATTCATGCTGATACTTGTTCTCTTAGAACGTCGTGCACAGTCATCTGACTGTGGTTATTGAGTGGTCGTGATTTCATATTGATGTGCATTGTGTCTAAGTGGGGCCACACAGACAATAGGCTGTGGGGGTTTATGTCTTAATTTTCCCTGCATTCACCTGAAAACTCACCTTATACTTGGCATGAAATTCTCTGGCCAAGGTTTTGCAGAAGGTTCGACTACATGACTGGAGTGAGCCCTTCTGATCTTTGAGTCTGTGAAAAATCCCAGTGTCTCTGAAGAAAGGAGCATGTGGCTGGTTGCATTATCCATGTGCCTGAGTAGAAAGAACGTCCATTTTAGAGGCAATGATAAAAGAAGATGTTCTTCATTTCCCGTCTCCACCTCCTTTACCGACCTCAGAGAGATACTATGAGCCTTAATTAATTAAACAAAGGCTCCTACTGCGGTCCTTAATGAGGCACAGCATGGGGAATGAGGGGGTGATGGATGCAGGCATGATTATCACCCGGGACATCCTACCTATGAACACCCAGGTGGCAGAGGCATGCTTAGATGTGCCTAATACACCTCCTGGTTTGGAGATGCATGCTCTTTCCTCACCCACCATGGCAGCTGCAGTCTGTCTGCCAGGGTTGGCAGGCATAAGAGTTATTCAGACCATTGGTCCCCATCTGGCTCCCAGTAAAACCAGTAAGAGTCTTGCCATTGACTTCACTGGGCCCAGGTTTTACCCCTTCATTTTTTTATAGTGCGATGGTGTGAATGAGCTTCCAACCATGCAGCCGAGAACTGACTCCGCTTGCCCCACCTTCGCATCCCTTGGCCCACATTAATCCCTGAGATAGTTCCTGTGACCTGAAGCTTTCTGCTTTCCCTGAGGTACACACATGTGAGTCTCCACAGGTCAGCCAGATGGTGTCCATTACAGTGGACCAGTAAGAGACGAGGAGATTTTGAAATGTTTGGTCCTTCTTTCAGAGTAGCAGCCGTGTTAGTCTGTATCGGCAAAAAGAAAAGGAGTACTTGTGGCACCTTAGAGACTAACAAATTTATTTGAGCATAAGCTTTCATGGGCTACAGCTCACTTTGTTGTCTTAGTTTAAGAAGGTGATAGTGGTAAGCAGGCATTTTGGCAGCTCTTGAGGTTGCATTCATGCCTTCCTCTCTTGATCACGTAGTCCTGCAAATCTTTTTCACATGAGTCAATGGGATTTCTTATATGAACAGAGACTATTTGTGTGGAGAATCAGGCCCAAATCTATGACCAGTTGGAGGGGAGGAGCATTAATGTGTTACATAGAGCCACTATATTCTCTTCTCTAATGTACCAATGGTCTCGCATTGCCTAACTGTACATCTATAGAACGCCGCATTAATCGTATCCTTTGGTAAATGCTAGGGGCCCGATCCTGCCACACTGGAAGTGCTGGGAGTCTTGCCAGTAATTTCAGTGGGGGCAGGAGCGGGCCCCAGTTCACAGTCTTTAGACTGTCTTCCCCCAATATAATAGTCCTAATGAGGAGACGACGGGGGGCGGGGGAATCATGCTGAATTCCCACAAGCCATCCTTTGCGTCTTTGAGAGGCAACGTGTGCCTAAGAAAAGGGACCTGAGACTAAGGACTACCATATGGTAGCCTTTACCTTCCTTTAGAATCGCTTTGCCTTTCAGTGCCTCCATTTCTACGTCTGTAAAACAGAGAACATAACGTATGGGGCTTAATGCTTGTGATGCGCTTTAAAATCGTTGGCTACGTATGCTGTTGGGGCAGATTGTGCCAACATGGGTCTATAAGCTAGTAATGCTCAGATATACATTTACGCTTGGCACTGTCAGGACACAAAATGCAGAAAAGCTGTGTCATAAATCCACATAATTCCTTAGGCCCCCGCGTGTTTAATGCTGACAAATGTGTGGGTTTAACTTGGATGGCCAGAGCAGATGCTTAGCAGCAACACAAGGGAAAGGGCAGATCGCAATGTATGTTCAAAGAAGATCAGAAAACCAAACACCTCCTTTTTCCTTTCACTGAGAGATGGAAGTTAAATCCACACATGCCAAGCTAATGCTTCTGTGAGCTGTTATGCTGAGGAGTGATATGGTGTTAAGAACTAAAGAAGAAATGGAAATACTTATACATTATGGATGCCGGCAACAAAGTCCACTCACATCACTATAGCAAGTAGCACCTTCATAGTGGTGTGGATTTTTCTTCTGTGCTTTGAGGCTTTCTTCTGACCAATTGGCAGATCTAGCAGTATCCTTGGTTGCTTCAAACTTCCCAGCCTTAGCCTCTCCTGGCATTTGCTCTCCTCATCAATGGTGTAAATCGCTACAATCACCATATAAATCACCACTCTCGGGATCTGTGAGGTCTCCTTTGGTAAAAGGCGTCTAATGAGTTGCCAGAAATGCTGTATTCAAAGTGAAGAAAAATCTGTGTCCCATTATATCTTGAAATGGTATTTATTTCTCCTATGCTCACTGGTACTATAAAATAGAGATGGGCCTGAGCCATAGAGCTCAGGTGTGGGTCTGGACCCAAAGCTCAGGTGTGTTTAGAGATCAGGCTTTGTCTCAGTCCATTAATCACAAGAAGGAGATGCTCTTGACATTCAAATCTGGATTCCAGTTTCAGGGGTATCTATAGTTGGGGTTCATCTCTAAAATATCAGGGCCAGATTGCAATACCTTCATTTACCCGGGGTAGTACTTTACTCCTGTAGTAGTAGTCCCATTGGCTTCAGTGGGACCATTTGTGGAGTGACGTACTGCTCAAGGTAAGAGTACAGTAACTCCTCGCTTAAGGTCCTCCTGCTTAATGTTGTTTCAAAGTTACATCACTGCTCAATTAGGGAACGTGCTTGTTTAAAGTTGTGCAATGCTCCCTTATAATGTCGTTTGGCTGCCTGCTCTGTCCACTGCTTGTAAGATTTTGTGGAAGAGCAGCAACTTTACAAGGGAGCATTGCACAAGTTCCTCTTCTCCACCTCTTCCCCCTCCCTCCCAGTGCTTCCCCCACCACCAAATAGCTGTTTGACAGTGCTTAGGACTTTCTGGAAGAGAGGGGGAGGAGCGGGGAAGTGCTGTGTCTCCACTCCACTAAGCAGCGCTTAGACTTTCTGGGAGGGAGGGGCAGGAGCGGGGACATGCTGCGTCTCCACTCCTCCCACTCCTTCCCAGAAAGTCCTAAGCGCTGCCAAACAGCTGTTTGGCGGCGCTTAGGACTTTCGGTGGGGAGGGGGGAAGGAGTGGGGATGTGGCGTGCTCCAGAGAGAAGGTGGAGTGGGGGTGGGAAGAGGCGGGCCTGGAGCATTCCCCAGCAAAGTCAGTGCCTGTTCTTCTCCAGGTATGCTGCCACTGCTCCTGCAAAGGTGCTTCCTAGCATCCTTGCCTGCAGCAGGCTGTGCTTGTGTGGAGTAAGCCAGGGGCACTTCCCAACCACAGTACAGTACAGTATTGTATAGTACATAAAGCCTTTTGTTTGCCCCAAAAAAATTTCCTTGGAACCTAACCCCCCTCATTTACATTAAATCTTATGGGAAAATTGGATTCATTTAAGTGAAACAATGTTAAAGTTGCATTTTTCAGGAACATAACTACAACGTTAAGTGAGGAGTTACTGTATTGCAATCTCGCCCTCAATTGTACACCAGATGGAAGAGGGAGGTGGGGGTTTTTATCCCATGCTAAAAGAAAAGTACAAATTGGGGAGTGCAAATTTCATGGAAGGATTTCTTCCCTTTAACACAAGACTTCTAAGTGTCCATCTTCTTCCCCAGACCTCCCGTAATGCCCTCCATGCAGCAAAAAGGCTCCACTTTGCATCAGGAGAACATGTTCATTTCTACTCTCACAGCAACAGTAGCTCCTCCCATAAAGCAAACTAGTCCTTTCTCTTTCAGACATGAGTAGCACCAGCAGCTAGGTATCTCAGAACTTTGATCGGGCCTGTGGTCTGCCCTGAACTACAAGAGAACAGGCTTTGCCATAGTATAGGGGCTGAACCCAAAAGCCAGCTCTCAACACTCCCAAAATCCGGATCCAGATTTGTGGGCCTTGTACACATCTAGTTTCCATGAGTCTGTGATTGACTGAGCTCAGCTCAACTCAGCTCAGCAACTCTTTGTTAAGTCTGAATATCATTAGTCTTTAAGCTCTCTGGACCAGGAACTGGTTCTCACACTGCGTTTGTACAGTTCCTATCCCAAAGGGGCATATTTTTGCTGGTGGCGATTTTTCACTTTAGTCCTCTGGGTGGTCCTATAATACAACTGATAAATAGACATAAAATATCCCCTTCCACACTTTCTCTCACTTGGATGCTGCTTTCACACGGTGCGGCTTTTCCCTTCAGTTCCCTATTTAGGGTTGGTAGAAGCAGTTTGAAGGAGAAATAACTCCTTACAGTTAACAACAACTTCTGCTCCATTAAAATATCAGGATGCTTATAAAAACCCTGTGTGTATTACTTGTTCAAAGACTGTACGATGAAGCTGCTGAGAAGTTCGTAGTCAGAAAATGCTGATTTGTCAAAAAGAAACTTTTTCTTGTGGGGGCTCATGCCAGGGTCAACAAAACTCTTGTTGAGAGGTTTCTCGGAATGTCTGGTGAGGCAGAGAAACACTCTAACCTATCCCCCCCCGCCCCCCCCCGCTTTCCTGAAGTAGCCTAAAGGCCATATACTCGTGGGATGTGGGAGGCCCAGGTTCAAGCCCTTGGTAATTCAATGCCCTAATCACCATTTGATTTCATCTTCATGGGAAAATTTTTGAAATCTGTTTTGCAGGATAGGAGAAGCATTTCCCACCCAGCTCTACTGTACATACACCTGCTAAGTATTCATGCTGAACTGGTCTTTTCCTAATCTCTGCGGGTGTAAAATACTGCTAAATCAGAGTGAGGACACAAGGTGCAGGGCAATGAAGACTCAGGCCCCAAAATTCTGGGGCCGATTTCAATAGAGCTCTAACCGCTTACTTATACCAGCTGAGGATCTGCCCCAAGATCTATTTTCATCCAGCCTGCTTTTACCATCCCTGTTGTGGCTTTGATGCTGAGGAACTAAAATCACCTTTGCAATAATTCATTGCTTACAAAGATCAAATTGCCATGCATGTAAGTTTTAAAAGCCAGCCTGAAAAGTGTGGGCCACCACATTGTGCAGCTAAACAAATTAGTCATGATCCTAAATCCTGTTTCACTTGGTTCCAGTGGCATATAACTCTCCACCTTCAATGCACATACTGTTGCTGGGAAAGAGACCTTCCATGTCAGGCAATCAAAGCTCCTGTGAGTTTAGTTGCAAAGATGAAAATGCATCAGTTAGGAAGCAGCCTTGAACTATACTGTGATGTTCACCAGGGTACAAATTGGACAACTGTGTCCCCTCTGTTCTCTAACTTGGAGTGCTTTTTATGCTGCTTTGCCGTGAGAGCAACCACTCCTGACCAGCTCACACACAGCCACCAGCATGTAAATTACCCCCAGTAATACTGCAGGAGTGCTTCAGTCAGTCAGCCTGCCACCCTTGAATTATACTGTAGAGCGACACCAAGAATTTCCTAGTGCCAGACTTGTCCGCAGAAATGTTCATCTTGTACTGCCTAGCTCTTTCCTTCTGAACAATACAAGGTCATAGAAAGCCCGTCATTTCATTCATAGAAAATGATGTGCACAGACCCTCTTATCTCAAATGCTTCAATCCAAACACACTGGCTTAGATAAAACAAGATAACAAGTTTATGAACTACAGAAAGATAGATTTTTAAGTGTTTACAAGTAACGAGGCATAAAAGTCAGAATTGGTTACTAAGAAATAAAAGGTAAAATGCAAACTAATACCAAACTTAACAAGCTAAATGAATTTAAAGCAAAAAGGTTTCTCTCACCATAGGCTTACAGCAGTCTGGCTGAATCCCTTCATCCAGGATCCCTTCCCCAGTTCAGTGATGCTTCTTTTGTCTTTCAAATGTTATTGATGTCGGGAGTAGAGATGAGGGGAAAGAGGTGATTTGGGGCCTCTTTGAGAATCATCTCTAGCTGGGGTCAGGTGACAGCCAGACTGTTTACACAGGAACCCCCAGCTGTTCCATTGCCAAAATGTAAATTTCTCCCTTACACCCTTCTTCCTGACAAAGAATGGCCGCTTAACCAAGCAATAATCCATTTGATTATGCTGACACCTGGCTTAGGTGCTGACTAACTTTTTGTTTCCCAGGAACATATTTGGGCTCCTTCCCCAGATTTGGAATATGCCTTAGTAACATCATAGAATCATAGAATCATAGAATATCAGGGTTGGAAGGGACCCCAGAAGGTCATCTAGTCCAACCCCCTGCTCAAAGCAGGACCAAGTCCCAGTTAAATCATCCCAGCCAGGGCTTTGTCAAGCCTGACCTTAAAAACCTCTAAGGAAGGAGATTCTACCACCTCCCTAGGTAACGCATTCCAGTGTTTCACCACCCTCTTAGTGAAAAAGTTTTTCCTAATATCCAATCTAAACCTCCCCCATTGCAACTTGAGTCAACATCATAGAGTAGAATCTTATAACTTTACATACAGTGTTACCACACACATTTTATCAGGCCAGTAGTGATCAGCAAATTATGAGTTTTCAAATGATACCTCACAAGACATACTTTGTACAAAATTTATTATAGTCTTGTAAAAGTGGTAAATATAGGATAGAGACTGTCACATATGCCCTATGATGATGCAGGGTATAATGTTCCAGTCTGTCATGAAATTAAGTGAAGTACTGATACCAGAGTCCAAGATTATTCATATTCCCAGGTAAGTAAGTGTAATCAATGAGTCCTTCAGCTATCAGATGCACATGTGCTAATGTGTTCAGAGTGGATCTTGTACATGGGACCTAGGGAGTATTGTCTTGTGACTAGGGCACCAGATTGGAAGTCTGGAATTCTGGGTTCTATTTCCAGCTATGTTTCAATTTTGAGAAATTGGCATTTTCCAAGGGAAGACCATTCTGTCCGAAAACGTCTAACCAGCCTGTTAGAGAGTCTGGAGATGCATTAAAACTGGAACCAAACTCTACACCTCATGGGGTTTTCTCATCACTTATGGAGGGAAACTAAACACCTGTACCCAGCTTCTCAGCCTGTGTAAATCAGTGTCAGTCCACAGACACCAGCTGGCAGTCTGGCTCCAAATTCCTAGTTCATCTTACCTTGATGCCCTTAATAGCCATCCCAGCACTACCTCCATCTTTCAGCAATCATGTAAGTGTCATGGGAAATGCTTCTCGAAATTAGGGTAGCACGGTGCAGAAGCAAATCTAATTTTAATCCTACATTTTTGGAACTCCCTATTCTGCACTAAAGTTTAGGAGTTAAGCCATTCTTTGTAGCTGGGATCCAAAAGAATAAAAGTCTGAGTTCATGGCTTAAATTCCCTCATCCTGACAAGTCCTAGTAATAACAAAGCTAAAAGTAAATAGCCTCTACCTCTATTTACCCGGGTGCAGCACCTTGATTTTTCTTGAGCTTAGCTCTTCAGTATGAAGATGCTTTCTATTCAGAAAGTCACCACTGATCTCCATCCCTAGCTGCATGTTTAGATGTCCCTTGCAGAAAGTTAGGCACTCATCTAGGGTATCCACTGAAAAGAGCTGTATTCTTGTGCCACAGCTCATGAAATCCTGCTAGGCTCCCTTGGCAGAGAATCTGGTGTCATATCATGCACTTTGTATGAAATCAGCACATTTAATGAGCTGATGGGCCCTGTCTATAGCAGATTTATTACCTGATGAGGGGAACATAGCAAGCAACCAGCAAATATAGGTGCAATCACAGATGAAAACAAACAACTTAGTGGGTTCATGTTGATGATATAATACTCCACCAATACTAACCTAATGAAGCTTGACTGCAATTCTTTCTTCTCTGCAATGAATTAAAGAATGTATCACTTCATTTTTGCATATCCAGTATAGTAAGCCTACTGTACTTGGTCAGGTTACTTCATCCTGACTCTGACTCTTTTAATGCCCTCAAATTATATTCTTCTCTAAGGAAAAGCCACCTACTCTTCCAATCAGATGCTACATTTACTTTTTAAAAAGGGATCATTGTACGAAGTCCTGCTTCTGCTTTAAATTACCTCCCTCATCCATGGTGCCAATTCTGCCACGTACAAATGAGCTCCTTTCTGCTATAAGTGCACAAATAGTTTTTTTAAATTCCACTGGTAGAGATTTGGCAAGAAGAGCTCTTCTGCTGTTGGGATTTTCACATAGTTTTAATCAGCAACAGTGGTCATATCTACTGAAAATCTCTTGCCTTGTTGGAGGGAAAGCCCAAAGTTCAGATGGGCTGAATAGCTTTGCAAGGACAATATGCACCAAGTGTAGGGAAGGAAGCAGTGGGCCAACTGCAAGCAGGCTTGCAAGCGATAGTCCATGGAGATGCTTGGAGCTAGAGGTGTGGTTCCCAGCTTGCACAGACACATTTGACCTCGCTGTCCTCAAGCTAGTGTGCTAGAGTAGTGTCTTTCTCAGCCCAGTAGTACAGCTGATCCAATGGACAGGGCAGTGCTCTGGGAGACACGAGTTCCAGTCCTGGCTTGACCACTGACAATTTCTGCCAGAGTCTCAATCTATAAAATAGGGATGATGATGCTTGCTCACTTTTGTGAACACTTGAGCTATGATTACGTGCTGAGTGTTACAGCTGGGCTTTTATGGAACGCCAATGTGTGGGGCCTCCTTAAATTAAACACAAAATAGCTCAACAGAAATTCAAGCACATAGAAATGATTGAGCCCTCGGGTGTGTTTGTGGGTTAAAGGACAAACTGGCCATGCGGCCAAGTTCTGTCAGCTTCGGCAAAGAAACTTTGCCCCATGCTCCCCATCCCAGCAAACAACCTGGGAGAGCAATTTGCTACAATTAACAACAGGTGGGTCCAAGCTTCACAGTTAGGAGCTAAATCCAATTCTAACTCTCCTTCCCACCCTCAGAGGTGAGTAGATCTGGGCTTCTGGCTGAGTCCATTATAGAAATAAAGGTCCAGCACCACGTTTCCTTCTGGATCTAGCCTTCTCCAGAGTGCATGAGTGTGTCTTGGCTTGAGGCTTTTCGTGCAGATCTCTCTAGCCAAAATCTATTTCATATTATATATTAAATATTTGTATTATCAGAACATCTAGGAATGGCCGTCATGGGCCAGGGCTCCCCTGTGCCAGATGCGGGACAAACAGAAGAAAAAGACGATCCCTGCCTCAAAAGCTGACAGCCTGACATGAAGCAAATTACCTCGGAGGTAAACTCTTTCACACAGCAACGGACTTTTAGTTCTGTGCAGCACCTAGCACATTGGGCACCTAGGTGATATGCAACCCAGAGGACAATGGTTCTCCATAATAACCAGCTAAGTACAATGCTTCTGATGTCCCTCTAGCTAAAAAGAAACTTTGGTCAAGACTACTGGAGCTGAGTGGCAGATTTCACAATGGTTATGTTTATACTTGGAGCTAGGGGAGTGGTTCCCAGCTTGCACAGACACATATGACCTCACTGTCCTCAAGCTAGTGTGCTAGAGTAGTGTAGCCATGGTAGCATGGGCAATGGGGAGCAGTGGCATGGGCTAGCCGCCCCGAGTACAAACTCACCTGGACCCTGGGGATGTGTATTCAGGGCAATTAGCCCGTACCACTGCCTCTGCTACCATGGCTACCCCAGTGTTTTTAGCACACTCGCTCTCAGTGTGTCTATGCAAACTGGGAACCACTGGGAACCACCCCTAGCTCCCAGGGGAGCCATAGCATAATTGGCAACCAGGTTGCCTAAGCAAATTGTATTTTATGTTCGTAACAATTACAGTGATTTGCTTAATGCTCCATTAGCAAAGCTACTTTCTAAAAAACCTGGTCTGACTCTTTTAAAAATCAGAAATCCCTGGATTACAGAAGGCATTATTGTGGAGGCTGGGTTTTTCTTCTCTAGCTAAACCAGCTGTGCTTGTATATACCCTTACTAATCTCTAGTAGAGAAATGTTTTTATGCCGCTAGCTGCACCTGCTACATCTATTATATGGATTACTCTCATTTGGGTTTGAAGCTAGTTGAGAAGATATTTTGAATGGTAATTTCTGACCAGTTTCTCTGATGCTGTAGATACAGGCAGCCTTATCTTTAGCATCAGCCAGGCAGTTCTTCTTTCACATGCTTTTCCCCCTTATTAAATACTTTTTTTTTTTTACTGTGAATGCCCAGTGAGGAAATCTGCTTCCCTATTGAGGCATGGCCTTCTGTGTCCTACATACAGTATCCCAGCACTGGTGTGGCATGCAGGATCTTGCTGTATAGCTTTGCAGATGCAAACGTCTGACCATCTAGGGAACTTTCAGGG
Organism: Dermochelys coriacea; assembly: GCF_009764565.3. NCBI lineage: Eukaryota > Metazoa > Chordata > Testudines > Dermochelyidae > Dermochelys > Dermochelys coriacea. The sequence continues at coordinate 24,307,060 of NC_050082.1, forward strand.
ATGTAGAAACTCATTTCCTTCCTCTTGCTATGTTGATTTGACATGTCCAACACACTGGATCCCACAGCTGTATTACTCCTCATACGTGGTGTGTTGTAGCCTCTTTGAACATGCCTAGTGGATCTAAATCTGTGCACAGGATTTTAAAAATGCCCATGTGCATCTTAATGCCATGTTGAAATGGGCAACAGGCACTCCACATTCTGTAATGCTGACTTTGATTTTCACCTATGCGTCATCCTTGACCTTACTCAAGTCAATGGGTAGTTCAGTCTTCATAATCCATTTAGTCCCTGGTGTATCTGACTTTGCTTCCAATCTGTTCCAGTTTCTGTACCCATGGACACTGGGAAGTGGGAACTGGACAGATGCTACTAAACTTCTTTATCTTAGACCATGGAGCAGCCACATGATCTCATGATGGGCTGAACTTGAATCAGTGACTTAGAAGCAATAGGTTTTACAGTCCCCTAAAACAGCCAGTCAACCCTTGATTGTGCTGCATTAAACTAATTTTGGGGCTACTTTCTTCAGCCACTCTCTGAAATGCTCTAATATCTCTGAACTCTTAAAACTGCTATTTTTAAACCCTCTCCTTGGCTCTGCTTTCCTCCTTGTGATTCAAACAGTGTTCTTTTCAGAACTAGGCACCAGGGCCCTGTGGTTTTCTGGTACTTGGAACATAAAATCTCCTAATTCTTCTCTCACAGCTAGCTTCAGAGGCAATGGCGTGATTGATATTTTCCATCGCTGCATTAATGGTCATGGTGCAGTAGTTTTAATCTGTTTCTGCTCCACTTTTTATTTTAAATAATCCGCCTTAAATTTTCTCAGCCCTTCGAGTCACACAAAGTGAATGTTGTGTGTTTTAATCTTACCTTGTAACCTAAACTCGGGGGGCTTTGGAGGCTTTCCTATGGCAGAGCTTTCTGAATTCTGAGACGTCTGGGGACATGGCTGATGTTGCCTGATGTTTGTGTTCTGTGTTTTAACGAGCTTAGCAAATACACAGTTAGACAGCTGCATTCAGCTACGGGGCCAGATTCTGATCTTATGCCAGCTACATCAGTGTCGGTGAAAAAGGATTTATGTTACATTAGCTCCTAGAGGCCCCAGCTAAGGTCCCCACTGGGCTAGGTGCTGCACAGACATTAGTGAGAGATGGTCCCTGCCCCAAAGAACTTAGTCAAATGAGATAGACAAAGGGTGGGAGGGGAGCAGAGGCAGAGAGAGAGGAAGTGACTTGCCCTTCATGCGGCAGGTCAGTGCCAGGGTCAGGAATAAAGCCCAGGTTTTGGTGCAGTATCCATTAAACTAGACTTCCTCCCATATAAGCACCACCTCTGTATTGGAATCCTTTGTGGTGTAGCAGATTTGATAGTGGCTCTCGATTAGGACAGTGACCAAAACAAGGTGGGGGGAAAAAAGTAGAGAGAAGCTGTAGCTGCTAAGCCCCAGATCAAAACTGTCCCAGAATTCCTGGGGAACTTGGAGCAGGGGGATTGGTTCCAGCTCTATCTATATGTAGAGGTGAGGAAAATCTTCAAATACCACAGGCCTGGTTTGCTCTGACTGCTCATGACTGTCCACTAGCTACCAGTGCAGGCCTAGTCTGAAACACCCCGCTAACATCTCTGCGCCTCCATTTCAGCCTGCGGTGCCTTCCTGTGCAATGTATGCAATCTCTAAATTATCAGTTTCTCTAGTTCAAGCAAAATAAGGTTGCCCCCGCTGAAGGCCTTGTTGGCAACTTCTCCAGAGCCTGCACCTAACTTGTGTATAATCGAGCAGACAGTAACCACTTCTAATATACGACTGTACCCCTCCATCGATACCGAGTGTTGCGTCCTGGGATCTGTAGCTGTCTCTCCAGGCCAAATTTTTGTTTTAAGGAGCTCAGCAACTGCAAGCTACTTTGGAGGGCGCAGTGAGGCCCACACTGGCCAAAGCTGAAGCAAAATTTTAAGAAATTTGTTTGTTTGGCTTTGCTGGTCCTTGGCTCTGGCTGGGGAGAGGGGAGAGGAGCATCAGAGCTCGCTTCCTGGGAGACTCCCTCTGATTTACTGCACGCTGTCTCCTTCCTTCACTTGGTTTGTTCCCAATGGTTCTTAACCCTTAGAGCTCTGGAGAAGAGTATGTCCTGTACTTCATCCTCCAGTCTCCAGCTCTGTTAAAATACTGCTCCCACCCTCTTCCCCCCCAGTGCAAGACCCCCTCCAGAGTTCTCCGCCAATCACCTGGGTAACCCATCCCACCACAGGAGCACGACGGAGTCACATTCTCTCTTGTCCACCCATCCTATGTCCCTGGATGGAGCTAATCTGGACTCCATGCTGGTTCCCCTCCACCCTTAACCTCTCCTCATGTGTCGTTTCACCTCAGCTGGCTTCCAGCCCAAGGAAGGAGCTGGGCATTGGAAGCAGTGAGACGTGTGGCCCATCACCAGCACAGGCCAGGGGAAAACAGCAGGTTCCTGGTGAGGCAGGGAAACCAAGCTGGCTAGGTCTTGCTGTATCCTAGAGTCCTGACCTGGGCCTGTCTCCTAGCACCTCCTTTCAAACACCCTGGAAATTAGCCTGGTCCTTGGTGACCTCCACCTGGAATGGAGCTGGTTTCCCCCTGGTTAAACGTCTGTCAACACGCTGCTGAGACTTTCTCTTTACACATCAGTAATAATTCTGTAGTCCTTATAAATTATTTTTCATTCAACCCGCCTTGGAAAAAGATGGACATGCTCTAGCCTGAACACCCCAACAGTGTGTATTTGCCTCATTCCTTACATGTTCCAACATATTCTGTTTCCTCTTTGATTTTAAAACAATGCATCTTTGTAATTGTCTTCTGGCTTGGGGGAATGTTTTTCTTCTTTTCACCTCTTTGTTTTTGCCTCCTCAGGAGAATCACTGTTTAACTAATGATCCATGGACTTCCTACCAAAGCCATCACACACAACATCTGGTAAGTCACTCATCTTTTTATAAACTCAGTCTCTGCTACATCTATTTATGGGTGGAAATTGGCATTTTGGTTACACGGGTAATGAATTCTGGCCTACGTCCTGACAACTCCTCTAAGAACGCTCACTCCAACCCTTTGTAAAATCTAGCACCACATATAATAGTGCAACTAATCCGTACCTGCCTAGGATTTCACTTTGCTGCAACATGCGTCAACTCTGATCTCCAGCATGTTAGCAGAGATAGAACCTAGATGTTCCCTGCCTTCCCCCAACTCTAAAACCACAGGCCTCTCTACCGCTTGAGCTACAGCGGAATCTGTCAGTTGTTAAAAGTAAAAAGCCTATGAAACAGTTTGGCAGTTTCCATTCCATCGTGAAGATGGCAGTAGTAGGTGAATGCAGAGGCATAGTCTAATCTCTATCATGAACAGTGAGGCATCAGGGTCAGATCCTACCAATTTAGGATAATCTTGGTTAAATTCTCTTGAACAGCCATCACCTGCATGTTAGTTCAGTGGGGTTGTTTGATTTACAGCCTGAATATTGCCTTGGTTGCAGGATAGTGAGCCAGAGTTACTGAACCTCAAAATTGCTGGACTGAGTACAGTCCAGGTCAGAAGGGAGCAAACAGTGCTAATGTGTAATAGCTGCTTGGTGGCTCAATTTAATTTGGCCGGTGGATCTCTTAGCTGGTGGAACTCTTAGCAAAAGCTCGGGTTGTCCACATCCTGAAAGGCCACTGCTGCTACTATCAGAACTGGGTCCTTTGTTGGCAGGATCTGCAGGGAAGCAAAAGGATAATCATGCTTTGGAGAGTGAACCACCTGATTACACCCTAGAGATGCCTGCAGGTTACAGCTGGAATGGGAGCAGGGGATAGTTTGCAACACCACTGCTTAGGCTGCACCTGTTCTGTAGAGAACAGAGGACTTCAATCTCCAGGGCTGTCAGTCTAGCATTTTCACTAGTGCAAAATTCACCACCCCTTTTTTATGAGTGTATTTCAGTACTGCCAGACACAATCTCTCCTTTGGTTTCGTTATGGATAGAGTGGCCACCCTGTGATGAAAATACAACTGTTTGGATGTTATTTTTATGGAAATTTCCTGTCATTGTGAAGTCAGATGGCCATCTTAAAAGTTCAGATATCACTTCCAATCTTGGTGCCCGAGAGCATGGGTCTGGGTACCTTTATGTGATACAAGATGCACTTGTTTTCCCAAATTCCCAAGGAAGTTTTTTGGGGTGGGGGTGGAGTGGAGTTGTGTGGAGCTGTGATCTCAGATAGAAGTTGTTATGGTATATAGTATGTAGGCTGGATAGAAGTCAGGACACATTTGCTCTGTGTATCTATCACCAAGGCCATGTAAGTACTTAGACAGCTGCACATTGGGACATGTTTGCTCTTAGCCATCTTGCTTAATGTTTTCTTCCAGCTTCAAACAGTCCCACACAGAAATAACGCTGGTGCATAGTGTTTTGCATTTCTACAGGGCTTTTCATCTGAAGATCTGTCAATATAGAGGAAGGTGTCTAGGTTGTGTTCACAGTATCCGTGATAGAGAGGCAGGAAACCTGAGTCCCAAAGAGATTAAATGAGTCAGTAGCAAAGACAGAACTTGCTCCAACTTCATTCTGTCCTAGGTATATTTTCATCACTGTTTTATATCTGCAATTCACTTCTCTGGGGTCTCTCAGCAAAAGTCACTTGACGTAGAGTTTGGTCCTAATAAAAGCAACCCATACATTGTGGTTCATTGCCTGCCTTAATTCATGAACCCACTGGAATTTCTCACTGCAGCTTAATTGGGTTAAGTACTTTGTAATGCAATTCTCTAGCAGTCTTAACCCTATTCCCAGGTGGCAGGTATGGTTTCCAATGTATGCCTATTATATATACATTCTGGCGACTCCAAGAAGACAATACAGATTTGTATTTACTGATATCTTTTTATAAGCGTGCGTTGCATATTTGAAGACAGCCTTTTTCTCCCTACCCCTGCCCCTTTTGGAGTCAGGTGAATATTTAGAGAAGTACGGTATTGAAATGGTATTTTACAGCAGTTTTGGCATAAATTTCTTACTCATGTTGTTTTAATAAATTGGTCCTTCTAATGCTTGTGAACAATTCCCAGGCTCATAAGTAATTTAAGATGAAAATGGGGAACAGAACGGAAAAACTGAATGGAGACACTGACACAAAACAGTATCTGTAGCAGTGTCTCCTCTTCCATAACAAACCGGAACACATCAAAATAAGGACCTGCATTCCTGCTCCCACTCAAGCTGGGGATATAACTCTCACTGGGAGGAATGCTGAGAGGATAACCTTTTGGTTTATTGCAAATCCCGAAAAATCAAAAAATCTTTGTTTCAGGTCAAACCAAAAATACAATTTGTCAAAACTTTCAGTAAGTCAGAAAGTAAAAAGAAATTTTGTTTGATTTTGAATAATTTTTAATATTTGAATTTTTTGTAAATTAAAGGAAAACTTGACATGAAAAGTCACTTGGAATCAAACCATTTTGATTTTCTCAGGGGTTTTTTAACCGAAATAATTTGAAATAGATACAAATTTATAAAATGACTTTGTGATGCCAAATCCGCTTTATTCAACTTACTTACTTATTTATTTTAAAGGTTAACCCCATTGAAAGTGGGAGCAGGGTTGGGCGCTAGAACAGACTCAGCCAATCTTCTATCTGGGTTGTAGGCAATACCACTGAAAGCCATGAATCCATTATTCGGGGGTCCCTTGGGCTTCTTGAACATTGAAACCAGACCCATATATCTTGCTGAATCAGAGCCTGGTTCACTGGGAGCTGTGCCTGAGTGATGGTTAATTAGTTAAGGTGTGTGCAGAGTTCTGAAAAATATCAAATGCTAACACTATATACCTGCAAAGTATGATTAACTTTGATAAATTCATCCTTAATATACTAAAAGTCTTCCCCTTAAAGGGATTGCCTGTGGAATAAATCAGGTTTCTTATATTGTCCTTACGAACTTACCAATGTCAAGTGCTTCTGAATTTTCAGCTGCCTCCTGAAAACGGGAACAGAACAGTGTGGTGGATTTTCCATCACTTGAACTCTTTTAGATCAAGATTGGATGTCTTTCTAGAACAGATGCTCTAGTTCAGGCAGAAGTTACCAGCATGATGCAGGAATTACTGGATGAAATTCCAGGATCTATGTTATGCAGGAAGTCAGACTAGCTGATCATAGTGGTCCCTTCTCATCCTAAAATCTATGAAATTAGATGGCTATGCTGATTAGATACAGGCCTGAAACAGAGCTGGTCTGTTTCATTGTCCAAGTTGCATGAAATTCAAATAATAAACACAACTGACAAAATCAAATTAGATTTTTAAATACCTTCTGCTTAATTTTTAATTCCTTCTAGGTCAGTATTGAAAGCTTAGTGTGCTCAGTTCCAAACTATTGGTTTGGGTTTGTTTCTGTACATTCTCTCACCATCCCAACTGAGCAAACATGAGAAGTGTTAGCCAAGAAGTTTTTTTCCTTAAGAAGTTATGAGGAACTGAAAAGATACTATGACAACGTGTAACATGTTTATAGATGGAGGAGCCAATTCAGAAACTTTCAGGAAGCCCCTTTCTTCCAGATCATTGTCTAGTGTGAGAACCGAATCTATTTGAAGGTTCTAAAATTGTTGGTTACTTTGTTTTTTTCATTTACACTGGACATGGAGGTGAGCTGTGAAGTCTGGGTCCAGCTACAAATATCCCCAGGTCGTCAGTTCAATGAAGTCTAGATCCAGTGTTTTCAATTGGACCCATATCTAATTTTTATTCTCTCTGTACTTCTGGGTTCTGTCTAAGAGCAGAATTGGAAGTGCCAAAATACCTCAGGAAATACGGTGCTGGCAGTTGTATTTCTAACTTGTTCAGAAACAGAAGACTAAATATATTTATTCCTACAATTTCTAGTCAAATTCTGTAGATTCAAGACATTTGGATAAGTTTTGGCCAAAGCATCTAAGCATATGGTGGCTTGTCAGGACTGCATCCGAACTCTGAACCCATCGCTTCTGGGACTGCCATGGTGACTTACTGGCATGTTGTCCATGGCACCCATTCTCTATGCATTCAACGTGCAAATACTTTCCATTTAACCTTAGGCACAATCTGCGCAGACGAAATGATTCAACTTGATGTGGGGGAAACGAGAGGCCCATTTATTAATCAACTCCACTCAAGGTTGGCCCATCTGCCCCTCTGTAGATGGAGACAGAGGGTGGATGAGCCAGACCAAATGGTGTTGTGCCTGTGACTCTTTGTGCTAGGTTGCAACACCCAAAGCAGGGAGGCTGACCCAGTCCTGTGGGATGGGACCTGCTGCTGGAGGGTGAATAAGGAGTGGGCTTGCTCTGCAAGCCCCTTCCCCCAGGCCTCAGCTTTCAGCACTCCTGTGATGGGGGGTACTGGCCCAGCAAGAGCTGAATTGGGCCAAATGGGCCCAATCAGCCCATTAGGCTGCAATCTGGGAGGATTAAGCCTGGGAGGAAATCCCTAATTAGGGGAAGCTCACCTGTGTGGGAACAGGCAGGGCTTGTATGAAGACAGGAAATTGGAAGCAGAGGAGGCTGAAGGGAGGTAGTCTGCAGTCACTCTTTGGGAGAAGGGAGGTGCGTTTGGGGGGCTATAGGGACAAGTGGCCCACTCCTGGGAGGAGGGAGCTGTGAGGCTGGCAAACCCAGAGGAATGAGGAGGGCTAGGAGGTAAGGAAAAGGCTCAGGGAAAGGCTGCAAGGTGCAGGTGGCAACCGCACCTTGGCTGCTGTTTAGAGGGCCCCCGAGCCAGAACCCAGAGCACAGGATGGGCCCAGGTTCCCCTGCCAGCCACTGAGGAAATGGCACCTGGGGCAGTGAATAGGAGGACTGCCTGAAACTACTGGTGAGCAGGAACTTTGATACACAAACGCCACCCTCCCACACACACACACACCCAAACAGGGAACCACACTGTGACCTGGCCGGAGAGCAGTGGGGAGGCTGCAGGGAGAAAGGAGCTGCAGGCCAAGAGAGTGGCGGAGTGTAACCACTAAGGGGCATGGGCCTGGCAGAGCTAATCCCCAGAATGGCCAGGAGGAGGCGCCATCCAGTGGTGAGTGGAGCACCCCACCACAACCTCCACTGTACTCTCGCGTATGTTCATGTAGCAAAAAATACGTTATTTGGTGACCTTTCTGTGACTTATTTTTTCCCTCACACCTCTGCCCTGAAATGCACTAAAAAAGTCTGTGCCAAAACCGTAGCCTTAATTATGCTCTCGTTAAGGCCCTGATTCAGACAGGTAGTTAAAGTAGGTGCCTAACTTTCAGAATGTGAGGCAAGCGCTGTCTTGAATAGATTCCTGGATCTAAAGGAGCTCTCGCAGTTAGGAAGCTTTGGAAAGTTCAGGGACTTACTCACAGACAATAATTGTATTTAAACTGCCTCATCGGTTTGCACTACGCTGCCCTAGAGAGTATGAACAAACAGAAGAAATTCTTCCTCAAAGTTTTTTAACTTCATAGCGGCTTTTCAGCATTCAGTACCCAGTGGTAAAGGGTCATGGGCATTTGCAGGCATTAGATACGCGGTTGTGTTTGGGTTGCTTTTTAACTTGACAGTAGCAGTTGGGGGAATGAAGTTAAAATGCAATTTTTCTCAGTCAAATGGCAAGGCCTAAAAAAACACATGTGGGGTGTGTGCCCTGAGCCAAGATCAACGTCACAAAACTTAAAAGACCAGTTCTACAACAACTAAGGAAAAAATGAGCCCGTCAGTGTCATGATTGATGGGAGTGAAGAACCAGGTCGAGAGTATTCAAACAAAAAAAGAATTTTTTTGCAGCACAAAATGTTAACATTCTGCTGCCATTATTTTGTTATGGGTAGGAAATTATTTCAACAAGCAGCTGAAAGATATTTACATACCAGCCGCTCTCTGAAATACAATGAGAACAGAGGCCTTATTTCTCTGAACTAAGTCTGCATTCATTTTAGGATCAGAATCACCCTTCTGTCAAAACCTTGCCATGTGCTTGCTCTAATTCTTGTCTCTCTCCTATCTGGAAGAAAATTTTGATTTTGTAGCACTTGTTCAAATTTGTCAGGAAAACGAAAATGAAATATTTTTGTTTGGGCCAGTTTGACCTGAATCAGAATACTGAGGATGTTGAACTAACCTAAAATGTTTTTAGGGTCCATTCAAAATTAAATTGTGTTTCTGTGTTGTGGCATATTGCTTCATGGGAGTCATACTTCAGATCTCCTTTCTCTCCTATGGGCTGGAATCCTTAGCCAGACATCTCCCATGATGCAATGTAATCTTCCCTCTGACAGAGTGATGTGGTGCATCATGGGAGTCACAGGACTGCAGGTGCCTGATGGGAGATGTAGGCCAGCAAGGGAGCCTGGCCCATAGGGGAGAATGAAGGAATCAGGCACCCAAACTACAATTCCCATGAAACAATGCACCTTAACAGAGAAATTCAGTTTAATGTTGAACTGACTTGAAATATTTTAGGTCAGTTCAATATACCAAAACAACATATTTCTCACCATGTGAAAAACACCTGACCTAGCAGCATCCCCTGGGCTGATGTTGCAGTTTGACATGTGCAAAGTTCCCCCGGGAGGGAGCTGGAGTGTGGGGTGTGCAAGGACTGCAGGATAGCCCGTCTGCATTGTCAGCAGCTGGTAACCAGTGATGAAATAACCTGTGTGTGTTTGTTCCTTCTACCACATTTGTTAGAACTCCTATGACTCAAGGACCATGTAGAAGAGGAACCAGGCTCCAAGGATTTAGTCCTTGTTTTTATAGTACAAGCTGGATCACTTAGTGCTCGGCAGCTTTTTAGGGTGATTTTTCCCTGACTTTGGCACTGTGTAAGTGCTTACGTTTCAGGGTCCACCTCTGCTGACAGGGGATACAGCCTGGGCCAAACTCATGAGCTTTATTTACAAAAGACTAATATTTGAACTAAGCTCAGGCATCCTCAGCCAGCTACCTCCTCAGCTCTCTTGCCAGCAGCTTCCTCTCTTCCCTTCCTCTAATGATGAGCTTGGCTTTCAGCCTCTGTGCTGGCTTCCTGCACTGGGTCTGTGGGCCCCCCATTCATGTGTGTGAGTATGTACTGTCCCAGAGGAGCTGGGGTCAGTGTGTGCTGGATTGCTTTGCTGCAGCAAAGGATAATAGGGCATGAGCACAAGTTGGGGAGATGAGTATCGGAGAACATGAGTCGATCATTAAGGGCTTGGTTGTGCCTTGTAGCCTGGGGGTGGCACGGAGCTGCACTGTCCTAGAGGAAGCAATGGTAGCCCGAGCTCCCAGACACCTCGGCTGCTGTATCTTTGACCCAGCCAGTCAGATTCACTGGCCAGTGTGGGGACAGGGCCCTGGCCATGCCCCTTCCCCACCCTCTTTGTGTGCTCAGGGAAGTGTGGCCGGAGCAGACCCTATACTTCTGAGACTGGCATTCTGCCTAGAACCTTTCTGGGCTCTGCAAGGAGGAGAGGGTTCAGCACAAGGGCCACTCGGAGTCTGTCTTGGAGGTAGGAGGAGGAACCTAGAGCACTAGGTGAAAGCATCTAAGCCATTGGTTACCAGTCATCAGTACACTGAGCATTGCTTTCCAAGCTTTCCAAGGTACCTGTAATGCTCTGTGTACTGGTGACTGGGAACCAATGACTTACATGCTCTTACTTGTGAGGAGTCCAAGTCAGGCACAGTGTGCAGCTTTTCAGTGGCCTGCACAGCCCCCTGAGTGGGGCAAAAGGGGAATGAACCCAAAGAAACCCGTCGCCCCCAGTGACAGGTCTGCCTTCTCCCTTTTAGATGCCATTAGCCTGCAGTGGTAGAGCCTGAGGGCTGCAGAGGATGGGACCCTGTGTGCACTGGCCATAGTTGAGATCATGTCCCAGAGACAGACCGTCCATCCAGGAGCTAAGGCAGGGAAGGAGGAGGGATGGCCGTAATTCACAATCTGGGAGGCTTGCAGTGAAAGGAGGAGGAGGACTGAGGTGCTGAGGAAGTTTCTTCTCCTCCTCCAAGATTACTGTGGTCAGTTCCCCAGCTGCGCACTCGCTCTTTGTTCTGACCACATCATCCTTCCACCAGCTGGATTTGTTTGGCAAACTCTGATCTGACCCACAAAACCTCCTTATCGCATCATCCTGCATATCTTGCGCTTCTTGCAAGTCTTTAAGATTTGGCCCCGTGTCTACAGAGCTCCCCTGAAATGCCCCCTTCTCTGCCCAGGAAGATGGTGACCCACAGGAAAAAAATGTGTGGGTGTCTAGCACCCACTGGCAGCCAAGCTCTCCTCCCTCCCTCCCCCACCCAGCACCTCCTGCCTGCCAGCAGACCTGCCTATCAACTCCTCCCCCTCCTTCCCAGCGCCTTTCACCTGCCGCGGATCCACTGTTCCAGCATTCAGGAGGTGCTGGGAGGGAGAGGGAGGAGCGGGAGACCAGGCAAGCTTGCAGGAGGGGGTGGAACTGGGTAGGAAGAAGTGGGGTGAGAGTTTGGGGAAAGGGGTGGGGTGGAGTGGGAGTGGGGCCTGGAGCTGAGCAGGGATTGAGCACCCCTGGGGAAAATTGGAAACCGGCACCTTTGTGGTGACCAGCACAAATGTAGAATGCAAGGGGATTTTTGGACAAACACAGAGTAAAACCCCAAATACCTGTTCAAAATTAACATTCCATTTAATATTGGCTTAAATTGAGCTGGTTTTGAGAACATCCCATTGTGTAAACTCACAGGGCCAGATCCCCAGCTGGTGTCAATGACTAGAATTATAGAATTGTAGCACTGGAAGGGACCTCAATAGGTCATCTAGTCCAGTCCCCTGCACTGAGTATTATCTAGACTGTCCCTGCCAGATGTTTATCTAACCTGTTCTTAAAAACCTCCTGTTGTTTTGGTTTAAAGCAGCCATACAAGGGGGTTGCACCAGTTGAATTAGCTAAATTGGTACAATTGTCTCATGTAGATATGGCTTTGCGATGGAAGAGTGAAAAGGCAAGAGCACAGGTAAAAGGGAGAGACAGTTGGGGTGAGATTTTCAAAAGCACTCAGGATTGGCCTAACTCTGCTGTCCAGAGAAATCTATGGTAAAATTGCCATTGAAGTCAACACGTGCAGAGTTAGGCTGAAACTTGGGCTCTTTTGCAAATCCCACCTGCGGCCACCAACATAAAGTAGAGGTGATTCCTGGCAGAAATGGATCTGGAGGAGGAGGGGCATAAGGTTTGCTCACATTCCTTAGCTAGATTATGGCTTCTGCACTAGTTGGGCAGAGGGAATGCTCCGTGTGTGCTCTCTCCCCATCCCCTTTTGCAGCTAGGCAGCGTCAACGGGACTCTGGCCCTAGGGGTTTGTCACAGTGTTGCTAAGGTGGGGAGATGGGGGAAGCTTTCAGAGATGGAAATGGGGGGGAGCAGGAAGGGGGTCACCCCCAGGTTAATGCTCCAAATCTTTAGGGTGTCATGAGAAACCCTGCTGAGAAAATACCAGAACCCTTTAAAAGTGAATGTCATAAGGGAGAGGCCGGGGGGCCAGGAGCATGGACTCTTCCCCAAGGTTTTGTTTCTGCCACACTGTTTAGTTTTTTTCCATTTGGGGGGCACCTGGTCGTCTTTGGCAAAATCAGCATCTCTGCTCATTGTACATCCCTGGTTCTAAATAACATGTTCTGGTTCCAGTTTGAGTGCTGGTCTCTCTGAAACCCAAGGCGGCTGGAGAATTGCTCCTCCACCGCGCTGTGGAAAAAGGGGGTGGGGTGAAAAGGAGAAGAACTATTTCCTGCAATGAAACTCTAGCCCATTCCACTTAAAAATAGCAGGAAAACAAATTCCTGAGGGACCTTCTAAAAAAAGATTTGATGCTTGTCTCTGCCCTGCCCTCCAAACTCCTCGTTTCTCATTTATCTGGCTGCTTGGCAAGAGCCCTGTTAGGCACACTGGAATTCTTTAAACTACAGAATGTCTCAATGCCAGGAGAAAGGACTGTGTTATACTCCAAAGGAATTGGGGGAAAAAACACTGCTCCAGTTCTGATAGGTACAGTATAACATCCCAGAGCCTGGGATCTAACGCCGATTTAACTGGCTGCAGAGAAGTCTTCCCCCCCAGAATAGACAGACCATTGTGTGCAATAGGCCTGGCTAAGGACTTCTGTGCTATGTCCCCATTTGGCAGCCAGTGCAAGAGACATGGGTAGAGGGAAGGGGGAGTGGTCGTGGCATCCTTATGCTCCAGTGATCACTGGCTGCTGGACCAGCTGCTAAGAGTTAGATTCAAGATGATTCGGTGCATTACAACAACTTGATTGAACCTGCTAACTCATGAACAATGTGTGGCATTCTTTAAATTAACTATCTAGCTATTCAGTGCAAAACTCAACTATCCTGACTGGTACCTCCATGATCCCCACATATACAGATCTAACGTATATAGTATTACGGTCGCAACAACCCATTGGTTCCAGAGGCAGCTGGCCTACGACATGGGACATGCAGAGGTTGCATAAAGTCACATTTGCACCTCTCCCTGCTGAGCTGTCCTCAGTCCTCTCAGACTGCAGCTCAGGATCAAGGCCAATTGCATCTTCTATAACCACCCTCCGCAATAGGGCAGTTAGGCTATTTCTTAGTGAAAAGGTATTACTTGGGTGTAGAGCTGTGCGAATAACTGATTTTTTGGTTCACCGGCAGTTCCAAAAAAATCATGGGGGAGGAGGAGGAATCATTTTGGGTTGACCAAAAAACTGATTTATTTTTATTTTTTAATTTTTTGATTAATCAAAAAGTATTTAAAAATTGTTTGGGGTCAGATAAAACATGACATTCCAGCTGAAATGAATTGTTTCATTTGTATTTCAGGCCTTTTTAACCTTTTGATCATAAAAGTAGAGGAAATCTTGAAACAAAATGTCTTTTTGACCCAAAAAATAAAAACATTTTGTTTCAAAATAACATATTTCTAGATCTTCAGGATTTTTTAAAGGGCTGGGGGAGTTGTTTGGGGTTTTTTGATGGAAACAATTTGCCAACATCTACACAAATTTAAGAAATGTTTCAGTTGACCTTAATTTTTCAGTGAAGGTTGTAGACAAAAAATTTCTCGCAGCTCTACTTTGAGAGGTCCAGAAATGCTAATCTAGGAGACTCCCCTCCCTATTTCACCCCAGTTATTGCACTGTGCAGTGCACAGTTGGAATGCAAGGTCCCATAAAGAAGCAGGAACTATAGGCAACGTTTAATGAGAGTTGCGGGGGGAAAGATTAGACAATAACACTATCACTGGCACTTACACTAGCGAGGCTACAATAGACAGAATCTCTATCCATGGCTTCATGACCATCAGCAAGCCTGGGAAGGAATCCACCCATCCCCCAATGGTAGAGGATTTCACTGTTGCTCCAGGGACTTGATAGTCCTTTTTTATTCCTCAGAAACCTCATGTCTGAATTAGAGATTAGTCAGGTTGCTCTATAGCAAAGCCAAAGGGAATTAGTCAGGTGACACATGCACCCTTTAAACGAATCCTGCAGGTTTTCATGCAGCTGTGGGAGAGGAGACACCCTGTTCATTTCAGTTCCTTGCTCTTTCTTCCCCCACCCTGTTGCTTTTTTGTTACTCGCCCCCTTTTCTCCTCTGTCTCTGCTTCCCATCGCCCCGCTCTCCTTTACCCCACTGTCCTAGTACAATGGCCAAAGAGGAGTGGGATATGGACCCACCTTTCCAGGGTGTTGTGAACACAAGGCCTGACTCTGCTTCCACTGAGGACAATGGGAGTGTGTTCAGGCCCTCGATTAATTTCTGTTCTGTGCTTTGACGATGTGAAGCATTACAGATGCATCACGTCACTCGTTCCTCTCCCCACCCGCTCACTCCTGGCTTCTCTTTACCGTTCCCCTCCTTTCCCTCACTCTTATCCCCTCTTCTCTCTCTCAATGCTCAGATCTTTCCTTGTTCACCCACCCAGCCACCCACCCCTTTCACTCTCTTCCCAGCTGTGACTGCATAAGGGCATGACCACATCTGCCCCACTTCAATGCTCAGAACCTGATAAGCAGGACTCTGGGAAGTTCCTATTCCTGTCCAGGAAGGATGAAGCTTCAAGAGGGAAAGATCCATTTTAATAATGGGTTTGCAATGTCTGCAAGAAAACAGCAGAGTGAGAATCCTACTGCTTACAATGCTTCTGCCCCTAGGATGCTATTGGCCCTGCTGCAGGGATTGATTAGGGACCTGCCATATCTAGTCTCCCATCAATGACACTGATGCTATCTTGACTCACTTTGGCTGCTTGCATAAAGCCACTGCAGAGAGGAAGGGCAGCTCAGAATGCCAGTGATTCATTTCAGAGTAGCAGCCATGTTAGTCTGTATTCGCAAAAAGAAAAGGAGTACTTTTCTGAGTACTGAGGTGCTGAGGGGGCTGGGCCACTTGATGTCATTAAAGATTCCCAGAAACTTTTTCAAAACCAGGGATATTAACCCAGGTTTTCGGGCTGCGTTCTAAATTGGGCAGCTACATTGTGCCTAACTCTAGTCCCACGGCATTAAACCAATTGATCCTGTTGCTGAGAACGGCTAAATAGCTGCTGCTTTCCCTGGGGCCAGTGATCCACCCTGTCTCAGACAGTGCTAGTACCAGCTGCTGCAGCTCCTGTGGTTTATCTAACTCTATTCAACTGAGCCAGTGCAAACCCCTTTGTGGTCAGTCTTCAATTGATTTCCACCTGGTTTATATTGAGGCAATTTAAATTAGTAAGGAATTGACTTAAACTAAATTGATATAAACCAGGTTGAAACCACTGAATGTCTACACAGTGGTTTGTACCAGTTTAACTAAATTGGGTTTTAAACTGATTTCCTTGCAACTTTGCACATAGAGAAGGCCTCAGTGAAACTTGCAAGAAACCCTGCAGAAAGCAGCTACTGTGTTTCAGTGGTAGGAGGAGTGTGTATAGTGCTTTGGGATGTCTCAAGATGGAAGGCACTATATAAAGATATTATTGTTTTGGGTAGGCAGGGGGGTGGAAATAAGGGTTGTGACAAAGAGGCTCAAACAATGCAAATGAAATCCATTCTCTGGCCAGTCTAACAATTGCAATTTCCTGGTATTCCTTGGATGCTATACAGCGTGTGAGGGAGATATTTGAAAGCCGGTGTGGCAGGGGCTGAAGCGCGCAGCTCTGGTTATCATTAACGGCGGCTCTCTCCCTCATTTTTAGTATTCCCTCCGGTGAAATGCCTGCTCTGTTTCATTAACCTTTTCGTCAGCGTGGCGAGCAGCGGGAGGCGACTCTGCGCAGCGTTGCCACCCCAAAATGAAACTCCCCCTCTCAGCAACTCACATAAGGAGCCATATTTACCTTGCCACATCGAGCAAAACAAGGCTTGTTGTGGGATTTGGGGGGCAGGAGGGATTGTTTGTTTTGGGAGGGAGAGAAAAAGACTTCTCTGAAATTCTGCGTAACTGATCCTATGCAAGCCACATAGTGGCAGTCTGCCTTGCTGTCTGAAACGTGCATTGGAAACTACTTTCAATCAAGGTAACCATTCAGCTCCTCAAGCCAAGAAAAATAGTGGACTTGGTGTCAGACCATTAGGAACAGGCTCTTTCGATAAACCCGCTTTCCTTGCCTTCATACGGGCTGTTGGGGGGCAAAAAATCAACTTCATGGTTACTGTAGCCTTGAGTTACACACACACAGGTTGGATCCTGACAAGCAAAATATTTGCTGCACTTTGGAAGACACGTCCCAGGTTGTTCCTCCCTTACTATTGGGCCTAATTCTGATCTCCCTTATGCCAGCATAAATGTGGTCAATGGAGTTACTCCAGATCTCCCTGGGAGTGACTGAGAGCAGACTATAACCCAGCTGTCTTTTTCCACCTTTCCCTGCTCCTTAACTGAAAGGGGTCAAGTGCGAACCCAAGTTCTTGCTGGGAGCTGCACCTCCCTTCTCATGGAAATGACAATTTCCAGGTGAAATTTAGGCTATGTGGCCACAACGAAGCCTCTGACCTTGACTCCCCGACTCTAGATGTATGTCAGCACCTCTCCTTTGGGTGGAGTTCTGGGACAGGGTGTGTTTAATCTACATGGGGTGTCTGAGGGGTCAGCTCTGATTCCAAGGACTGGGCAGTGGGCGCTCAGAAGAAGGTATGCCAGATGGGAGATTTGTACACTGAGGGTCCCCAGAAACCCTAAAATAGAGACCATTCCTGGGCTCTGTTCAGACTCCGGAGGCTAAAGCCCCCGGGATCCCATCACTGCTTCCCCCCATAGCAGTTAGGTGAGTGGCCAAGAGGGGGCACTCGATGAGACCTGTAACACAGCTGCTCCATATTAAGGGGCAGGATAAAATCAGCAGTGAAGATATTCACAGCCAAACCTAGCAACTATCTCCATTGGCACTGGTGCAGTTTTGTCAGCTTTCTTGGTATGGACATGTTATTAAGATGAAAGACGGAAGAACTATGAACATACTTACTAAGGAATGCTGCTACGTGGTCGATCATGTGGTCTCCAAAAGTTTCAGGGGCGTGATAAGATCGTCAATAATGGACATAGACTGAATGTCCAGCCAGACTGTCTAGAGATCAGTCCAGGTGGCACGCAACCTGCAAAGAGGCTACATCCCTTTGTGATACATCATGATGATAACCATTACAGGATTCATGTGCACCATGGCATTTGCATTTAGATTCCCAGCTTCCAAATGCTGAAAGACTGAGCTGTCTGCTTTCTGTGCTGTACCCTCGGGAGGTAATCAAGAGAGATCAGATTTACTGCTTCTAAAATGTCAGGAGAGAGTAACGGGCAAAAATCTGGTACAAGACTCAGGCTACAATATATGATACAATACAGATATTTGAAAGCTTTTGAGGCAGAAGAAGGCCACCAAAATGGAAGGCCTGTTAGCAGAAGGATGCATCCTCAGCAAAAGCAAGCTGTTTGGGAAAACAGCTCAATTCTTTCAAGGATCCTGCTGACACATTGGGCCCTGGGAAGTGAGACCACCAGTGGGTTGAGTCTTCAAAACAAGTCCCACCATTCACAACATACTGCAGCTATCTTCCCCCTAGGTCCTGTATACCTATTATACCAAACAACAAGCAGCCAACACCGTATAAACTTTCTGGGACAGGGATTGTGTGTGGGGACACTGCCTAGCACATTGTGGTCACCTCCAGAACACACAGAACGGCCAACAAGAACACAGCCATGTCAGTCACAGGTTTTCGCCTTCTGTGTCTCTCTGGGGTCCTTCACAGTCATTGCTGAAGGCATGATGATGTGGATACGGGATTTGCTTTGTAGTTGTTTTATGCCCATGGTCAGTGGCATGCCACCCAGCTAAGAAGCATCTGTGTAAAGATAGTATACAGGTGCCTGAGAGAGAGAGAGACCCGAATCCCAGTCATCTTTTTCCCCTCTCTTGGGCGAGCTGTTAAAAAGCAACCAAGCGTTTTTGTAGAGGAAACAAAGCCAAAAAGGTCTGATAGCAAGGAATAAGCCTGAACGTGCTGAGAACATCTGCTGTCTGAGCATCATCATGAATCTTTATCTGCCGTGCCATCCTTCCAACCCAACCATTCACCAGCCTAGTTCTGAACAGTAGAGATGCTCTGGTGAGTATGCAACTCAGAGTCCTTAGAGTAAACAGAGAAGTGGCTTGCATTAAGACACAGTGCACTCTGGAACAGGAACTGGACCAGTGGATGATTCTGACTTTAGGTATGTCTGTTACGTTAGGGGATGTAATTTCCAGCTCAGGTAGATGTACCTGTGCTAGCGTTGAATGAGCTAGCACTCTAAACATTGTAGTGCACGGGCAGTGGGAGAGGCCAGCTGTCCGAGTACTTACCTACAGTCTCAGATGGGATTATAGTCAGGGCAGCTAGCCTACGCAGTCACAACTACATTGTTATTTTTAGCATGCCAATTCAATCAGAACTAGCACAGGGATGGTTACCCAAGATGGAAATTACACCTCCAGCGAAGATATACCCTTAGACTCTGAGATACCGCCTGCTTAGCAAAAAGAACATACAACTAGGGCACACTGGGCCAAACTCACCACTACTCTAACCAGGTAGGACTCCACTGAAGTCAATGGAGTTTTGCATGCTTACCCCAGTGCTAAATTTGCCCAGCTCTCACTACTTAGCATGGTTATCACAGCAGGTCACATAGACATGGCGAGCGGTGCAGAGCTGTGCACTGACTTATGAAATCCATCAGGCAAGCAGCTGGCTGGAGGCAAGTTTTCCTACAAACCAGAATGTTATTTAACCACAGAGTTTAGTACATTAAAACAAAGGGGCTGCCAACCAAAAAAAAACCCCGACCCCAAGCCTGGGGCCCATTATTCACTTTGGCATTTGCCATTTGTGGGTTCCTGGAGCTGTGTGAACATTTCATAAATTTTGTTGCAGACTTGAAACATGAGCCAGATTCACCCGAACATCTGCTGGGGACAGAGGACTCTTGTTTGTAGACCCTGGGCCAAGTCTTGTGTGAGCCTGGCTTGAGCTTTGAGTGATCTGGACCCTTTGGGTGGAACCCATTGACATTAACTGTGGTTTGGAGCCAAACCCAGGCAAAACTCTGGGTTTGGCTGAGCTACGGTTGGAGGAACAAAACCTGCTCCACAGCCATGGGAGGGCCCTGCCTGCAGCAGAGCTGGTTCATTTCTACAGCACAGAGAAGGGATAGGAAATGGAGAGCTCCTAAATCTAGCAATAGGAGGCCACGTCTGCAGCAGAAGTGGTGCATTGCCATGACATAGGGAAGAGATATGGCTGGGTTTCCCTACACATCCCTGTACCGAAAGCTGTGGGGACATGTGACAGGGCCTGACTAGGGCCAGTTACCACTGTGATAGTCTGAACTGGAAGAAAGTCAGGGCTGAGAAAGTCTAATGGCTGCTGATGCCTAGCTGGGGAAAGAGCTGGGCAAGGCATAAAGAGAGGAAGTTGGTGATAAGAGGGGGGCTGCAGGGAGGAACTCTGCAGTCATGCTCTAGAGAGGAGAGGCGAGGAGAGAATGCACCCCTGGAATAAACCCTGGATCCTGCCTGGGAATACAAACTCTGGCAAGAACCTGGGAGAGGGTGAAGTAGCCACAGGGAGCAAAGGCGGCTTTGGTGATAACCCAGGATAGGTCAGGAGACAGGACAATAGGAAAGAGCCCAGAGAAACAGCAATAGGATCTGGGATTGGGCAAACTGTGGTTGCTGGGGCAGAGGGTCCCTGGACTGGAACCCAGAGTAGTGGGTGGGCCCGAGTTCCCCTGCCAGCCACTGGGGAAGTGGCATGGTCTGGGCAATGGAGCTGAAGACTGCCTAAGATAGTTAGTCCTGAGAGACTTTGATACCCTGGAGGGGAAAACAGTGACCTGGCTGGAAGGCCAAGCCAGAGAAAGGGAGCAACTGAGTCCCAAGGAGTGCGGGGGGAGGGAGAGGCCACTGTGCGAGGAAGGGGGTGTCAGACCTGAGTGGAGCTAATCCCCGAACCCAGCCACAAGGAGGTGCCCAGTGGTGAGTGAACCTCGTGACAGGGAGGCAGGCCTGGGAAGAATACGAGTCAGGGACGATGGATTGGCTGCTTTGTAGACCTGCTGGCTATTGTTCTCCATGAAGCAGAGGGGTAAGAGAACCTACTGTAGTAGCCTCAGGGCAGCAGCAGTAGCTACATAGTAGCTCCTGCTCCTCTACAACCTAAGGAGAAGGAAGAATTTCTCCCAGTCATGCTCCACTTCCCAGTCATGCTCCACTTCCCACTTGATGCAGGGGGGAGGATTTAGCAATGAGTTGGGGGTGGGGTTGTTGCTTGACTATAAAAGACAAAAGCTGTGAGCCCTAGATACAGCCATAACTGGCACAGGAAGGGTGCCAGAGACCCGAAGCAAAAAAAAAAAAGGGCTTGCACAAACCCGGTGAACCCAAATTGCTGGATTCTTCAGGGCTTTATGTGATGTATCTGTTAGCAGTGAATACGTGTGAAGACTAGCAAGGATTCTTGGCTTAACATGTGCAAGAAGGGTGCTCTCCCTCATAGGCTAAACATGATGGAGAACAATGAGCTCCAGGAAACCTGTGACAATAAGTTGACTTGAGTTTTCATCAGTCACACGCAGTTTTGTGCAGATTGGTGGTTTACTACTGATTTGAATTAGAATGATCTCGGAGAAGTGCTTGGAGTAACAGATTTTTCTGTGTTTATTTTGGATGTACATCCAGTGGAAAAATATCTTCCAAAGCATTTTGCTTGGCTATGTGGCCTGTTTTATTTGGAGACCAATTGATGATGATGAGTGGCATTAAATGTGAGCGCTGCTTGACAGCTTTTTGACTCTCA
Source organism: Dermochelys coriacea (assembly GCF_009764565.3). Classification (NCBI taxonomy): domain Eukaryota; kingdom Metazoa; phylum Chordata; order Testudines; family Dermochelyidae; genus Dermochelys; species Dermochelys coriacea. Next base: position 24,328,406 of record NC_050082.1, read on the forward strand.
TGCAAGTCCAAGTAGCAAACTCCATATGTCTGTGCGTGTGCATGGGCAGGGAATAGATATGAGATTTGGAAGAGCTGCCAGATGTATTTATCTGCTCCACACTAAGTATAAGTGTTTATCAGACACAGTGCGGATGGCAAAAGCGTGTCCATCTTTGCAGTGTTGTAATGCACAGCCCAGAACGCTGATTTGCATGAAGTCCCTGCAGCATAATGGGAAACTAAATGGAGCATTTCTGCCATAAATATTGCAGAGATGAGTTTGATCTGATTTGAAATATCACAGTGGTTGACTGTGGCTTTGCTACAAGCCCCTCATGAAGGGCAGCATATATGTATAGCACCCACCCCAGGAACAGACTGAGGCTGCTTCCCAGTTTCCCCTTGCCCCAGGAGGACAAACCTTGGGCCAACCTTATTCCTGGCACAGGACGCATCCTCCAATGAGCCAGCACAGTTGTGCTAGCCAGTGTGTTGTGGGGGTGGAGCCAAGGCTCTGCCCCTTCCCACCCACTCCCCTCCCACACACCTAGGAGGGAAGTTGCAGTCCCACAGAGGCTGCTCTCCCTTCCTCATTGCTATGCACAGCATGGGCAGCTGGCCCAGGGAGCAAGAGGGCACCTAGCAGCCCGTTGCTGCCCTGAGCTGGCCTGGGAGATGGGCCACAGGCAGCTGCCAGCAGTGGATCATTGGGCCAATGGTCAAACACGATTTCTCCCTTCTTTGTATACAGCTTTCCAGAGGCAAGTCTAGGCAATAGGGCAGGCAGCTGCAGGTGGGATAAATCCAGAGTAACTCCACCACAGCCAGTGGATGTATTCCTGGGGTAACTGCAAGCAGAGCTGGGCCCCAAGAGTTTCATAAACTTAGGAGCAATAAGGCAAATAAAATGAGATTAACCAATTACATTTAAAATTAGAGAGAAATGCTTTTGACAGTAATTTTGAATTTCCGCCCCCACCCCCACCCCAAATGTTTCCAGCTGCGACCTCTGACTTGTGAAGCATTCACCTGAGACGTGGGTCATGGGTGCTTGTTAGAACTGGTGCTATTAGTGCATTCGGTCTCTCCTAACAAGAGGGCCTCCTCTGCAAAATGTTAGCCTGATCCAATGAATGGCATCTCTGCAATGAAGTCCAGACATTCGACTTCCTTACATGGAGCAGAGAGAAGCAGCTAGACATTAAGGCCCAGATTTGCAAAGATATTTAGGCATTGCTCCATTCAACACTGCAACACCTAGGTGATTTAGGAGCCTAACTCTCCTAGGTGCCTAACACTCATAGGAACCCCAACATTGAACGAATCAACCCCTAAATATCTTTAAAACCTGATCTTAAGCTCTTTGGGGCAAGGACATGTATTTGATGTTTGTACAGCACAACGGAGCTCTAGCCTGTAAGAACCACCACACTCAATGGTAAATAAGAAGGAGCATTACACAGGCAAAGGGAAAAGATGCCATCTGTCATTTCATACCATCACATCCTCACTACTAGCTCCAACCACACATGCAGAGAGCCACTCTAAAAAGGACGACAGGGTGGAAATGTGCTGGGGGCAGAAGAAAGAATTTGTCCTGCTGTGTGCAATGGCACATCTGCCCAGGACACTCCAAGTTAAATAGCAAGCAAGGGGCAACACGTCATCCAGAGGCTGTGCGCTGGTCAATCCACTGGTGCCTTCCCAACCCTCCTGCTGCCCAAGACCACCCCTTGTGTTCAGAGCCAGGGACTGGGTATGTGTAACATTCACCCCGAGCCTACGAAGTTATGGCCACTTTGTGCAATGGTGAAATGTGGCCCTGTGAATTTGCTGGCTTATGTCAGCGTATCTCCATTTCCGCGGAGAAGCTGGCAGTGCACTAAATCCTGAAGTGCTTTAGGAAGGGGACAAGGCCGCGTCTGCAGTTCTTTCTTATTCTTTTTCTGGAGACATTAAAAGGTTTATTTATTATGCAGCTTGCCACACAACCAGCTTTCGTCTTGAGGGCTGCCTAATGTTTTCAGGCTGTTTACTTCCTTAAAATGAACAGATGTTTTCGGCTTATTCTTTGGCCTCTGCTTCAAAATCCAGCAGAATTCTTCCCAGTGCTCCTCACCGGAGTAACAGATTTTTGGCTCTCATAGCGAGGAAAAGATACCATGGGGGTTGGTTTGACTATAAACATGGAGGCAGCCATCACTTCCAGCTGGGGATATCGCTGCATCTTCATAGAAACAGTCGGAATTTCCAAACACACTTTTGATTATTGCAGAGAACAGTTGTCCTTCCAGCAAACCTACTTTTCTTTCTAAAAGAGATGCTATAGCTCCTACAGACGTTATGGGCTTGATTCAAAGATGGCTGGGTGCGGCTTTTGGCCTATGTTATGCAGGAGATCTGACTAGATGATCAAAATGGTCCCATAATATTTATGAATCTATGAAACAAGGCGTTGGAGGTCGGAGTGTGGCATTTGCCAGGGCTCAGCTAATGCCTATGAATTTGTTCATGAATATTCATGAGGAACTTTTTTGAATTCTCTCTGGGTGTGTTCATACCAAAAACGCATTCACTAGCCCATTTCAGCCCCCGCTCAGGCCAACTCTGCCGTTCACTCCCGTGTTTCTGCTTTACCGTCCAGTCTAGAATCTTTTTGTCAGGTGATTGATGCCAATTCGGATATTCCAGTTGGGATTTTCAAAAGCACTCATCATCAGCCTAACCCTGTTTCCACTGATGTCATTGGGAGTTTCACCATTGAATCCCTCACCCTCGTCTTGTCTCAGGCCAGAAGATGAATTCAGGTGATGCTGAGTTTGATCATTTATTACTTTGTAACTTGCTTATTCACTGGTAGCAATGAACAGAACGAGTGTGAAAAATATAAACTGCTGTCCTTCATTCAACAGACATAAAGAGAGAAGGCGAGAAATCTGAACCGTCTGTTATGGCTGAGTTAAATCCAGTCAGAAAATGTCTTAAATTTGTTTACACAGAATGATGTGTCAGATTTTAATGCTTTCCAGGTGCTATAACTCAGTGCTACTTGGGCCATAATAACCTTTCTTCATAATTTCCTTTGTCACTGGTGATTATCAAGGAATGCAGTATGCTATATAGAGACGAGACTGAACCAAATACGGGGACCCAAACACCCCTGACTGATATTAAATTAATTTCTATGACGCTTGTCACAGAGTGACCTTCAAACCTGCACTTTGCGGTGATAATCATCTGCCCACACTTTAAGCAGTCTAAAACCTGCAAACCCCATTGTGTCACTCTGCAAAGTGCATGCCCATGTATCAGAATTGCACAGCATGCATGGATGTTTACTAGTATGCACAAGTGCAGATTTTAGTAATCAAAAGTTTAAGCCAAAATAATAATACTTTATACCTTTATAACATCTTCCATCTGATGACCTCATAGTGCTAATTAACAAAGCATCACAATAACACAGTGTGGTGGGTAAGTATTCTCCTTTTACAGATGGGGCAGTTAAGGCATAGAGAGGTGAAGTGATTCACCCATGATTTCATGGGGAGTCTGTAGTAGAATCAGGAATAAAACCCAGATCTCCTGAGTTCCAGCCCAGTGCCTTAACCACAGAACCATCCTCCCTTCCTTTAACTTTGAGAGCGTTCTGAATCCAAATCCAAATTCTGTCATGATATCTCTGGTTCTCTTGATAACGTGCTGATCCAAAGCTTTAGCGCCAAACTCTGATCTTTAAAATACAGACCTGAGTTTTGTAGCTTGTGTCATGCTTTAATCAATGCTTTTGGTCACTAATTTGGCCTCTATCTAATGACTGTTTCTTCCATTTAGTGTTAGCTAAATGTCATCATCTTGAGCTCATTACTGGCCACTGTACCACACTCTGCGTAGAAGCAGAGATAGAAGAGAGAGTATTTCATTGCAAAAAGAGAGGGGCATAAGCTACAAAACTCTTGTCTGAATCTGAATTTCCCCAACACTCAGGGTTAATGGAATCCATGACAGCCCCATCCCACAAACACAAAGACAGGATCAGTCCCATTGGTACTTCTCAAATGTATAATGCTATTGGTGACTGGGTCTTAAATGCCACCTGTGATGTTCAGCTCTGTTTCCAGACTACCCTTTGGCCCCAGCTCTGGTACACTGCATCTTTTGTGTGTAAAGTTAAAGGAAGGCAGCAACGGAGCCGAGACCAGTGCTGAAATAAGAAAAAAAAGAACCCTGGCACAATACCACCCGGCTGCCTCACCCCACGTGCCTTCTAATTACACACTTTGTGTCATCCTGAAATAGGATTTCTGGCTCTTCCTTCTTTCATAGATTTATAAATTTGAAGGCTTCAAAAGACTGTTGTTATCCAGTGTGATCTCCTGCCTGACACAGACCACAGAACCCTACCTACCCAGTAAACTTGGCATCAAGCCCATAACATCTATTGGAGCTGTAGCATTTCTTTAGAAAGATAGCCAGTCTTGATTTAAAAAGACTTCAAGTAATGGAGAATCCATCACCTCCCTGGGTATGTTGTTCTAATGGTTAATTATGCTCACTATTAAAAATATTCACCTTGTTTCTAATCGGAATTTATCTAGTTTCAGCTTCCAATCATTAGATCTTGTTTGCCCTTTTCTGCTAGGAGTTGTCCGTTATCAGAAATCTCTTCCATGATGAGACCATGATCAAGTCACCTCTTAATCATCTCTTCAATAAATTAAATAGGTTCTCTATGCCTCTCACTATAAGGCAGGTTTCCATATCTCTAACCATTCTTGCATCTCTTTTCCAAATCCTGTAGCTCTTTTCCAAATCCTTTCCAGTTTCTCAACATCTTTTTTGAAATGTGGACCCAAAACTGGACCCACTGTTCCAGTAATGCTTTGTGGTTTGGTAATCAACCCCCTTGTGAGATGTTTCAAATCTGAATCTTATTTAGCCAAACTCCCAAAGTGGTAGTTTTTGATGTCCAAAAAAAATGGATGTGTGGTTAGCCCCTCTTGGTGCCGGACCTGTTTGTGAAACAGGGATGAGAAAAATATATAATGCACACCCTGTGCACAGTCTTACAGACATCTGGCAAGATCTCAAAGCTCTTTTAAAACATCCATTTAGTCTTCCAACAGCCCTGCAAGCTAGGTAAATAGTATTAACACTCAGAGGGCTTTTTTATTAATTGATTAAGTGCTTTACAAAGGAGCATTATGCCCATTTTTAAAATGGGTCAACTGAGTCACAGAGCTGTGTAAAAGACTTGATTTCCAGAAGAATAGAGGACTCCACTTGAAGTCAGTAGGAGCTGTAGTTGTGAACCTGAAAAATCAGGCCCTTAAATGACATGCCCAAGATTCCACGAAGAGTGAATCGCGAAGCTAGGAATTAGAGCTTGGGTCTCATGACTCTGTCCAGGACCTGATCTACTGACGCACACAGCCTTCTGTTCATGTATTCATACTTGCATAGAGAAATGTACAAGCATGTGTCTTGGACAATGTTGTCATTCCATGAGTGAAACCTGCACAGTCATCTCGGGTATCAAAACATTCCAAGGAGTCGTCACAATGACCATTGGCCATAAGCTTGAAATCACCTCGTCCTTTACAGCCAGAGGTTGCAAACTGCGCTGCTGAAAAGACTGCTAAAGAAAACAAATAACAGCTGTGCCGTGCTCCAGCAAGAAAAGCTATTAATAATTTCCAGCTTTGTTGGCTTGCCAGAGTTCACCTGCGCTGTGCAACTGCATTAAAGGAAGGGCGACTCCGTGGCTTTTCAGGGAACAAAAGGTTGGTCTGTAAGCCACAAAGCCAGGGAAAATTTTAAATTCCAAAAATAGAAAGAAGAAAAAAGGACATGCCAGCGAGACGGGATCTCATTTCATTTCTCAGTCTCTGTGGCTCTTTCTTTGCTTTTAATGTTTCGTACCACAGCTTATTTTAGCCCATTTGGTGGAAAGTTTAAAATGTTTACTTAAGGGCAGAGCCTCAGCTGTGGTAAACGGCCATTGCTCCATTGCCTTCATTTTACACCTGCTGAGCATCTGCCCCTTAATGCTTAAAGCATTTGCTGAAAGTGGAAAGCGGAGTGGTGTGAAATAAGTGGCAAAGGCAAAATGGAAATATTCTTTCCATATCAGCAGAAGCAAATGTGCATACTAGTATAGAGTGGGCTGGGACAGAGGCTGCTTCCCTCACACTCCACACAGAATTTAAGTTTTGGGTCAATGGCCCAGGTGCCTCAGCTCTTTCCCATATCACCTGCAAACTCCCCTACCCCCATCAACCTATTTAGAGGCAGCACAGCGCCCTCTTTTATAGTTTGGACCCTCTCACGTTCCCTCACACAGCCTCACTGTGCTGGACTGTGTAAACGGGGCTTAGGGGAGCCAGAGAGCCTAATTCACATTTTCTGTGGCACCTGGAGGGAGACTGGTAATTAAGGAGTAGACCCAGCTGGGGAGAACTAGACGGGGGATTTCCTATCAGACTAAGACTGAGGGTAATACGGAGAGCAGGCCCAGGAGGGAGGTAGTTGGGTCCTTGCTCTGAAAGGAACCATGGAGGGGCCTGCAGGAAGGTGCCTTTACCCTGCCCTGAAAGGAGAAGGCAGCTGGGGAGGAGACTCCTAGAGCAGCTCTGGGAGAAGAGAGACCCCAGGAAAGAAGCCCGGCGGGTCAGCAGCTCGGGAGGAGTTGGGCCTCCAGGGAGAAGCCCTGGGAGGCCTCACTCTGTGACGGAGCGAGGAAGAACTCTGCAGAGCCTGGGGAAGAATGAAGAGTCTGTTGAGGATTGAGCCTGGGAAGGGTGGGAAAGTTTTCTTTTTTTTTTCCTTCTCCCTTTGAGTCTTGAGTTGGAACTTGTTACTCTGGAAGAGTGGGTCTCTTAGGGTGATCTGCCTGGAAGGCCAAGTGACTCCACGGACCACCAAAGTCAAGAGGAGGAGGATGAGGCAGACGGGCTGAAATGCCAGGTCTCACCATGAGGAGGTGCTCTGCGATGGTGAGTCTATGACCCCACTGAGGTCTAACATTGTTATTCACACCCCAGAAAAACACAAGCACTAGGTTTCCTGTCTATGATGTGTAGACTTAGTCCTTCTTTTGACACACTGACCAATCAGCCTTGAGATTAGCTTTTCTAGCTATTAAGTGTTTTATTAGCCAGGTTGGTGTTTTTGCCTTTGGATTTGCTTTGTATTCATTCAGGGCAGAATGAGTGAGAGCTCTGATAAGTCTTTATCGGGCTTGAAAATCCATCAGAAGTATTGGTAGTCTATAGTGGGTGTAGAACTTCCCCTGTGTCGTGGCTCTGTCTCTGTTCTTCCTTTCACCCTTTCCTGGAGCATTTACGTTCAAATACATTTTTCTTATCTTCCAGTTGCTTTCCTTCTCCTTCTCTTCCAGTACAGGTCAGCCCCAGACACGTCCCATCTCCCTACCTGCGTCAGCTCAGATCCTGTGTTTGTACTATGTGTAAAATTATCCCTGGCACAGGTGCCATTAAGCTTGGTGCTTTTACGAGCAACATCTGCAAGTTCTTTTATTCACCAAATCCTGAGGGGGGAAAAATTAGTAAAGATGCACCTTGCTTTTCTTTCCTGTCAGGATCACAGCAAGATTAAGTTATTCTGGATGTATCCCTTCCAGAGTAATGAGATCAGAGACTGTCCCACTGAGCAGAATAGACTAACAAAGCATTTAGCATAACTTCACCACCATCTGAAATATAGCACCATATCGATGACTGGATTTTCCTCTTTGCCCTAACATTTACCGCTCCCTTGGCTTTTGCTGTGGCACCATGCCTGTGACTAACTGCATCACTGGTATCTCTTCTTTAATTACCCCCATAGAATCATAGAATCTCAGGGTTGGAAGGGATCTCAGGAGGTCATCTAGTCCAACCCCCTGCTCAAAGCAGGACCAATCCCCATGAGGACACATTTTCAGCCTCGTAATTATATTCATGACTCATGTTAAAATAAGTTTTCCACAGGAAAACACATACCACACACACACAGAGCTGACAACAATTGAGTGTCATTCTTTATTACCTTTATTCTGAAGAATGTCCTGTACATCAGGTTTCCATAGTGGGAGCTTGGGAGGTTTCTGTGAATTCATGGTGAGCACCATGTTGAGACTTGCCAAAAGTCAGGGAAACAACAATTATTGGGAGTTGGCTACACCGTCACTTTGGGAGGGGAGGACAGCTATGGATCTGGCCCAGCCACTGGCACAGTGCTGAGAGCGGGAGTTGAGGCATTTAGCACCATGCAGAAATGGTTTGTCCCCTTGCAGAATCATCCCTTGGGTGATGTTGAGAGGAATTCTATGACCCACACGCTTGCTGGGTGCTCTCTGTGTTTGACTTGGCCGGTGCTTAATTTGTAATGAAAGAGGTGCTGAGGCTCAAGCAATTAAGTGCCAGAGCTCAAGCCATTTTTTACATTCATAACTGATTCCTCAAGCCCAGAGGTGCTGGGGCTATGAACTGCCAAGCCTAGAGATGCTGGGGCTCAGGCCTGGCAAGCCCTGGCACAAATTAAGCCCTGGAGTTTCCTATGGGGGGACCTAACTAAATTAATGTGTGGCTGTTCTGTGTTTTTACTTGCCTAACAGTGTTGAGGGGCAAAAGAAATTGAAGTAGCCTCCATGTGTCTTGCCTTGGGATGTTGTTCTAGGTCACTTACTTGTCGTAATTACAGTCTCTAAGCTAGTAATACTATGCTGGGTGGATGGCTGACTCACTGACTTTAAACAACAACAATAATAATATTGGCAGCTATTGGCTGCAGGGAGTCCCAGTTCCAAACACAACCCCTCTGATAAACCACTCCACCGCATATAGTCTTTAAGAAAGACATCAAATATTGCAAGACACACGATAAAGTAATCAGAGTTGGCAACACCACTTATGGGTGAGGCCATAAAACAACAACCAAAGCACCCGGAGGTCCTGCCTGCTCTGGGGAGTTGGTTCTACCATGTTTACTGCTACTTAACTTATACTGGCACCATCCCAGGACTAAATTTAGCTCTGGGATACATGTACACAACTCCTAATGACTTCAGTGGGAGTTTATGCCAGAGTTGCTGTTGGGCCCCACTGAATACTCAGTCAGTGTAAATCACAATCAATTAGCACACCTGGTGCATGTTAATGGAGGCGAGTTACACTAATCGGCCCATACACCTATTTTCTGACTAGCCTACACCACTCATGGAGGACATTCATTATTTGTATTGTGGTTGTGCATAGAGGCCTCAATCAGGAGTCAGGGACCCAATGTGCCAGGTGCTGTACACGCATGTAAGAAAAAGACAGTCCCTGCCCCAAAGAGCTTAGATTATAAGACAACAGGTAGGTACAGACAGATGGTAACTGTGGGATAGGGAAGAGTGGTGTAATGAACAACATGTCAGATTAAGCCCAGAAACTTCTATGGGTGCCTGCTTGATCTGGATTTTGCCCTGTGTTCTGAGAAAAATAGCACTTTGCAAAGCTCAAGGTAACGAAGCCTCAGAATGCGTGAGTGAAGCAGGCTCCAAGCAGGCAAGATGATGCTTTGCCGTTACATGTTTTAAGAGTGTGTGAATTTGATGTAAAGCCTGTTATATTTGGCTGGTAACTTGCTTACTTTGTGTCTGAGCAGATATTGTAGCTTCAGTAGTATCTATTCCCCCCCCTTTAACTTTACAAAGTATGTCTTAAACCTTCTCAGGAAATGTCTATAGAGACTGTCTGCACAGGAAATATCTCCAAAGGGGAGGAGGGGGAGGAAAGAAAAGCTGAACAGACCTATTTCAGAGTAGCAGCCGTGTTAGTCTGTATTCGCAAAAAGAAAAGGAGTACTTGTGGCACTTTAGAGACTAACAAATTTATTTGAGCATAAGCTTTCGTGAGCTACAGCTCACTTCATCAGATGCATTCAGTGGAAAATACAGTGGGGAGATTTATATACACAGAGAACATGAAACAATGGGTGTTACCATACACACTGGTATGCTAACACCCATTGGGGGGGAAAGGAAGAAAACCTTTTGTAGTGATAATCAAGGTGGGCCATTTCCAGCAGTTGACAAGAATGTCTGAGGAACAGTGGGGGGTGAACTAGACCTAGATTCTTCTCAATAGATAGATCTTGTGCAGTCGCTTCCATTTCACTTCCTCCTTTGGTGCTGTGGTGAGCTTTTCCTCGCAGCTCCCAACCCTCCCACACTACAAGTCTTTAATAAGGTTCCTTCACTTGGCCTCCCATCACACCAAATCCCAAATCCTTGTACTCTCAGGACCAGATTTTCAATAGAGCTCTGGACCAGAGTTTCAAGTGCTCAGCAACCACAACTGGGGCGGGATTTTCCAAAGATCCTAGGATTGCCTTACATCTGCCCTCCCTGCAAGCCCTCTGCCCATGGAAATCCTTCTGACTTCAAAGACAGAGACAGAGGCCCAGCTTTTCCTCCCTGGAGCCCTGACTCTACAGCATGTCCACAAGCATGGACTGCTGTGTGACATCCCAGTGATGGGAGTCTGCACAGGCACAGAGTCCTTTCAGGTGCATCGTTGCAGGGTCAGGGGCTAATATGAGAATGAAAACTGGGGAGAAGAAACCAGAAATCTAACCATTGCACGTGCACGTGGACAGACGCACACACACACCCCTGCACACACAACAAAAATCCCCACCCTTTATTTTTATACCCTGTCACTTGCGTGTCTCCTATACTTGCTCAGTTTGTCAGCAGCATTACTTTCTTTCTGCAGCTTATTTTGAAATTTTGCCATTGTTTTAAGTCGAGCAGCAGCAGAAGTGGATTTCCCTCGTTCCTCTCTCCATCTGCAAGTTTAATGAAGGATTAAACATCTCTGAGATGCAAACCACAAATCATTACACTTTACTGTCTTAATTTTAGTTGGACCATCTGGGTCAAACACAGCCAGTCTTCAGTCTTTTATGATAACAAGAGGCTGCTTTGTGGAATGCTCCTTCTCTAACGGAATATATTGTTACCTCTTTTGACTTGTTTGGTTGGCTCATAGTGCAGGTTGTTTCTGTTAAGAGGAGAAATTAATGAAGTGGTCAGGTATCTCTTTGATGCAATCCTGTTTCTTTGCACAGGATGGACACAAAATCTTGTTACCCTGAACATTTTCCACCAAATGCATCCGATGAAGTGAGCTGTAGCTCACGAAAGCTTATGCTCAAATAAATTTGTTAGTCTCTAAGGTGCCACAAGTACTTCTTTTCTTTTTTGCAAATACAGACTAACACGGCTGCTACTCTGAAACCTGAACACAGTAGGAATCAAACAGGCAGCAATTTCTTTGCTCATGGTTCCACGCCTCCTTCCATTCACTACTCTGCCCAAAAAGTTCTCTCTCCTAGCTTTCTCTCAGGGCCACATTTTAAGCGCTCCTTGGCTGTCTGCTTGGCTTTATTTTTTTATGCTTCTTTCTGCTGGTTCTGTGGCTGCTTCCAGTGCTTCCTCTCTGACATACGCACCTCCATCAGACATGCCCAGTGAAACTCCTTCACATATCTCAGTTTCTGACCAGCATTGCACGTGACTTGTGTTTTGGATGGTGGCTCCTATTGTTTCAGCTATCTTACTCCAAAAAGGAGCTTAACTGCTTCCTGAATGAAGGGTGTCTGCCACGCTCACCAGCCTCATCCAACCTCTCTCATAATGACACTTAAAAATGGGTTTGAATTTCATCCAACTGCTATCAAGTTCAGAGATCCATATCTGCACTTGAGAGGAAAGAATTAGCAGGGAAAACAAGTACCTCTTTAAAGTTAACAGGACAAAGCACAGAGCATATGACCATGGAAAAATTGTGGATTAGGCTGAGTGACGTATAAACAATGTGTTTTCTTCCTAGCGTTATCTGATGTATAAAGGAGCCTAATTATTGGATTTTCTTGCCTGAGCCTGAGACTTTGAATGCTAATGTCTGAGTTTGATCAAAGCCAGCTGAATTCACACAGGTGCTGTATATACAGCATCCCCCCTCACTGTCCCTCCTAGGACCTTCTGGGATTCCTTCCTCCCTCGTAGCAGCAGCCATCATCCCAGGCCTTACTCTTTCACTGGGATGAAATGCAAAGCTCCCTGAGAAGCAAAGAGCTTCACCCTCACCCAAGACACTCCCAAAAAGCTCAGTCATGCCATGAAAACCCCAAAATTGTTGCAGCAGCTGCCACTGGGCTCTCTCTTTCATATGGCGGTCCCATGCCTCACAATGGGCCCACAGGCTGCCCTCTGCCCCCTTCCTTTGGGACTCCAATTAGCTTGTTGACATCCTTTATAGAAGAATAGAGATTTTTTAATTGCAAAGAGCTCAGCCCCCGCAGGGAGCTGGCCCATGCTGGCAAATTACAAAGTGAAACTGTGTTTGTGCTGCCATCCGCATGGTTCCTCACGTGTAGGTCGGAGTATCTGATGGCAAGGAATGTGGGGATGGGGAGGTGGAAACAGAAGTGTTTTCGCTATGTGTTGGCCTCCTCTCCAGGCCTTTGCATGTTGGAAACCATTTCCATTATCAACCCTCACAAACGCTCTTGTTTTCTATATTCATAACCTGGACCCGTGAGGCTTTTCTGCCTTTCCTGCTACCGTCTCTTCCAACCTATTCAGTCACTCTGCCGATGGCTCCAGCTGTACTGGTGGTTCTTTCTGAGAGGAGGGCATTGATACCGTAACACCAACGATCATGCCATTCTTCCCTCCCTAACCACCTTTTCCCACTTATTTCCATTATGGACAGCAAAGGTCCTCTAACTGGCTGTTGAGCTTTGCCATTTTTGTTGGGAAACATCTTAGTTTAGGACAGGAAGGAGAACAGTCAACTGTTTCAAGAAGCCGAGTTTTCGTCCTGTTCCAAGTGCTTCCTTTGCCTTACTATGAAGGTGGATAAAGGGTGTCTTTGCTAGCCCCCAACCTCACCACAAGCACGTTTGTCAGCTTCCTGCCCACACTGTACACATCCCATGGAGAGCGGCGTGTTTCCACAGCAGGATGGAATCCACGCACCGTGAGATCTTTGTGTTCATGGGAACAGCCTCACAGCCTTCTATTTAATCCACAGATATAAGCACACAGGATGGGCCATGGTAGGCCGTGCTTCCTCAGGCTGCCCCACCAGAATGCCTCTGCCTCCACGTACAGCACCCTGCACACCATCTCTGGTGCGGGAGGGGAATTCTGTCTCAATAGCCCATTCAGTGGAACTGCCACTTACCACCAACGGTGGCAGTCTGTTTTGAGATATAGACACTTGTCCACTGGAAACTGGACCAAGACCACCATAGCTTCCTGTACCCTACTTCATAGTATGTACAGTATTGGATCATTGTTACCTTGTGCCTCCTACAGCTGTTTTTTTGTTCCTCTACCTGTTATCTCTTGTCTTAGGGTTTGTCAACAAGGAGCAATTTATGGCATAACTATACCAGTGTAATTGTACCACTGTAGTTCTACTGATTATGGTATAATTCCTCATGTAGACACTCGTTCTGGAATTAGTCCCTTTCTCCTGTTTACTTGGTAGTGAGATACGCTAAACCAGAAAAAGGCATTCTTATTGTGCCCACATGGGGAGCTTTACCGGTATTACTCTAGAGGTGTAATTATCCCAGTGTAGACAAGAAGTTGGGTGAGGGACTGTCTTTTTTTTCCCCCGTGTTTGTACAGAGCCTAGCATAATGGGATCCAGATCCATGGCTGGGGCCCTAGGCGTTTCCTCAGTACAAATAATAAACACTGTCAACACCAGAACCCTCAGACAGTAACAACTTTGTTACTACCAACCCAAGCTGGATTTGAACCAGTGTCTTAAATTGGGCTGAGCTATGCTGACCAATATCAGCTAAGGATCTGGCCTATTTACAATATTGTAACTTCTAACATGAGCAGAAATCAGGTCTTTTGGATGGGAAATTTCACAAAATGCAGCTAGAATAAAATGTATGGATTGACGTTTCATTTTCTGGGGATCCAAATAAAAAACAGAGGCTGGGTACATCAGAGTACGAGGGCTCCCAGTGGGCACATCGCAGTAAGCGGGCTCCCTCTGGGAACCAAGATTTATCTTCCAAACATGCTGAAGGGAGACAGTGAGCAACAGTGCTTCAGCCACGGGGCTTTCTTCATTCACTCTATCTTGTGTGTAGTTATGATAACTCTTTGCCTCAAGCATTTCATGGAGCTACTCACTCTGCAAGCACAGTAACAGATGGCCACCAGATCAAAGTTCATCAGCATTCTGTATGCTGGATTTTAAGCTTAGAAATTCATCTGGTTCTAGTAAAATATAGCCTGAAACCTTCCTAACATTTCAGCTCAACCACAGAATTCTATTAAATGTCTAAGCCTCCCCATCCTCACAGGAGACTGAGAAGAATCATAGGACATGTTTAAAAAGGGCTTGATTAGCAAGTTAATTAGAAAAGATTTAAATGCAATCTTGTACTGGTATGTCACTGAGGATCGGCATTTTTAATGGAGGCTGCGGACTCTTCTTTTACTTTGGTTACTCCTGAAACTTACAGGCGGGTCACATTCAGACCTGGAGCAAGAGGATTCAACTCCATTTGCATTCTCTTACACCTGATGGCCTCAATAATCAAGACACTACCATTACTGCTGTGCTAAGAATATATACTATACTTTGGATTGTTTAGCTGTTCGGCATTTGTCAGCAGAGTTTGGGATTTTTGCATTGCTCCTCAGTGTTTTTCACTGGTTTTCCTTGTGTGCATCTCATCGCTATTATTAATACCTCTACTGCACCAAGTAAGAGAGTAAGAGATGGTCCCTTCTCTGGAGAGCTGACATAATCAATAGACAAGACAGACAATGGATGAGAGAAAGAAAGGAGTATTGTCTCCATTTGGAACTGACATCCAAAAGAGATGATGTGATGTTTAGCTGTATTATTGTAGGACCTAGGCCCACCAGTCATGGAGCAGGACCCTGTTATGCTAGGGGCGGTACAAACACAGAACAGCAGGCTAGGTAGGGAGTCAGTAGCAGAGCTGGGAACTGAACCCAGCTCTTCTGAATATCAGTCCAGTGCCCTAGCCACACCTTCTTCTTGAGGTATAGTGTGTTAGGTATTTGATGCTTCTGCAAAGTAACAATTGCTTCTGAATACATCAGATGAACTCCTGGGCCCACTGAAATCAATGGCAAAACTCCCATTAAAATCAATGGGGCCAAGATTTCACCCAACATTGTTAAATTCTTGCATTCCTCAAACCATTCGTGATTCTTTCTTTCTTCTCCTCCTCCTTTAAAATAATCACACCACTATAGAATACTTATTCCTATGGTCTATGAGAGCAGCACACACTCTGCAACTTTCTGCCTTGATTTGTATAACTGGATGGTACAGAGCTGATGGGGAATAAACCAGAAACTGTTCAAAATGACAAAGAAGAGAGACATCCAAATGTCTTTCTCACATGTGTTTCATTGTTTTAGGATCAAATCCAAACACTGCAAATTCCAGTGATTCTAGACTTTTGGATTCTCAGACCTTTCTATACAGTCATCTCTGTGGTTTCATTGTGGTGCAGCAAACCTGGAAAGAAAGCTTGTTGGATTGGATCTCAGGTATTTTAGCTAGTGTAGCTTTAGCTGCCAGTGGTGAAAAGAGCGCTCCCAAGCATGAATGAATGTTTTATTATGTGCATTTTAGATGAATTAAGCATAGCCAGGCACTATTGATGGGCTGGAGAATTTTTCTTATAAGAAGTATTTCCATTGACACATAATAAATGTTCTTTGAGATACCTATGTATAGAAGTGGGAGGCATCCCGTGGTTGGCAGAGGCTACTCAGATGGTATATATTTAACACACACACCCCTAATTTTTGGCACTAGTTTACCCCAAAGCACCATGTATTATTTTTCACTCTTCCAACACAGATACACCCAAAGTCCTGTTCAGAATTTCTGAGTGGTATAACTTCCTAACTGAGACAAGATGATGCTCTGGGTCAAATCCTACCCTTAGTTACGTTCAGGTAATTGAGGGCACACGCGCACATTATTTGCCTCATTACAAAAATGGTCGCAGTGAGTGCCTCTTCCACTGGACCCAAAAGAGCAACTTCATTAACTGGTAGCAGTAGTTGGCTCTTCATCCCCTATGTAGAATAAGCAGTGTATTATTCATGCCTACTCTGAGGGGTGGCTTATCATAAGTATCTGAGCTCCACAGAGTTCAAATCCCAGCATGGCCCATGGTGGGAGAGTCATTATAAACTTGTGGCACCTTAGAGACTAACAAATTTATTAGAGCATAAGCTTTCGTGAGCTACAGCTCACTTCATCGGATGCATCCGATGAAGTGAGCTGTAGCTCACGAAAGCTTATGCTCTAATAAATTTGTTAGTCTCTAAGGTGCCACAAGTACTCCTTTTCTTTTTGCGAATACAGACTAACACAGCTGCTACTCTGAAACCTGTCATTATAAACTTGTAACCCATTTGAGTATTTGAACTCTATTGACCTCATTCTCTTGAATTGAGCTGTCTCTGACTGGGAGTGTGTGTAACCCACCAGCAAAGGGTGGTGGTTCTCCCTCTCCGCTGACTGGCCTATGTAGAGGATATGAGCCTACTACTGCTACCACCAAATGGAGCTAATTAAGTTAATAGAGGCCTGTGCTTTTTGTACTAAAGGTCCTGGTTTCTACCCATGGTCTCCTAATCTTATTTATGTTAATACATTTAACATGTGTGAAAAATGTAACAGCATTTAATATTCAACACCAAAGTTTGTGTGATCATTTAAAGTCTGTGCCAACAAAATGCCAAAAGGTTGAAAGCTTATAACTAGCATATTTTAATGAAATTGCATGCAACATGCCATGATCGTTCACTAAAATAACTGAGCTTTTCCTGTAATTAGGACAGCACAGAGTTCTGCTCATGTTGAGCCTTCTCTTGTGCTTTATGGGAGATCCCACTACGTATAGACATTCCTGCCCTTTGGTCAGTTTCAGAATTCCTTAGCTAGTGGGGATGGGGATGCAGGATGAGCTGAATGTCTTCTGCTTGTGGGTGAGCGGAACTAAGATGCCAACAGTCCTTAGACATTGCATTTGGGGCCAAATTGCAACTTCAGTGAAGCTAATGGGAATTTTGTCATCTACTTCAACAGGATATGGTGGTACATCTTAAACTTAGCTTGTGAACTCTTTGGGACAGGGAATGTCTCTTTGTGACATGTTTGTACAGCGTCTTGCATAGCGGGGCTCTGGCCTCTAGGCACTACTGTAACAGAAATCATAACACTCAGGATTTGGTCCTTGGTGTATTGTTATCCCTTCCCAGTTAGCTGTTGGCCCATGGAGATGTGCATAGTCCAGTTGATTCATTCCATTTACCGATCAATAGAGGATCACCTGGCCTGAGTAATGCCACCTCGCATCTGTATGGATTATTGGAATATTGAATGGGGTATGGGGAGACGATTTGAGCCAGCTGATCTGCTGAAGAGCTGGCTGTTGTTGGCATTGATTTGATTGATTTTTTTTAAGCACTTCTATTACTTTGGCAGCTAGCTAAGTACTACTGTGAAAATAAAACTACACTCACAGATGCTGAGAGCCAGGGTGGTCTAAAAAATTAGTCCAAGGACCTGCCAGGATAATATGTGCCGTTGGTTTAGGAGCCAATCAGATGTCTTCACTACCAACTACTACAGCCCTAGAGTGTCCTGGCAGCTGCAGGACCTGAAGGCTGGGGAGAGAGGATATTGGGAACATACCCATTGTATGCTATGGCGCCCAGCTCCATCCTTGCTGGGAATGAGAGCAGGAAAAGGGAAGGGCAGGATGGGCTCTGTGTATCTATGAACATAGAAATCCAGGAATACATCTATCCTGATGCTTCTGCAGTCCCAAAGTCACAGTACGTCTAGAGAGTGGTTCGGCTATCACTGTTTAGGAATCTCTGCAAAGCCCCCATGCTCTTCCATTGTGAGTGAGAAAGCAGAGCAAGGGTGCAATTAGACAGCAATGACTTGAGATTCAGGGCATTTTCTGGAGGTTAATGACCCTAGGGGAGGAGTTGATGGCCCAAGGTGCTACTAGGCACTTTGAAATCCAGCCTGTCACCAATGCCTGAGGATGCCAAGGCAATTGTTGGAAAGGGAGGGGAGAAACCTGCAAGCAGGTGTGTTGTCTCTTTATGGGTGATGCTATTTCATTTGGTGCATATGGAGCATGTGCCATGTCAGACCTCTCTGGCCACTTGTGCCCGCTTGTGGCAGATGAGATCTGCTGCATTCCTGGAGTTCCACATTCCATATCAGGGTTCTCAGCTGATGCTCCTCTCCCCTGGAATCAGCTTCTCCAGTGTCTTGGCAGATCCCAGGTTGCTGAGCTTTGGGACACAATGCAACCAAATGTATTTGTTCAGCTAATCCCTGAATACCAGTCCTTCCTTCCAAAGCTAATGAAATTCTTCCAGATTGATTCCAGTGCCAGGGGGGCAGGATTTGGACCCCTGGGCTCCTGAAGGTATGTGAGGGAGGTAGTGACTGCCATGATGCAATAAGCAGGGCTGTCTTGTCTATTCAGATTGAAAATTCCACAGAGCAGGGACTGCCCTCTCCTTCTCAGTGTATGTGCAGAACCTAGCACAGTGGGGACCCGGTCTCAGCGGGGACCTACAAGCACAGCTGTAATTCAAATAATAATAATAGGGCTACATTAAAACCACCTTGGACGCTTATAGCACGAAGTCTGTCTAGATTCCACCCTCCGCCCCCATGGGATGTCTCAGAGCATCAGCACAATTCCACCTCAACTCCATAACAACAGGCAGGTTACTTGCACTGATGCATTTTCTCTTTTAATACTCCAAACCGCCTCAGTCGTGCTCCCTCCAGATCAATTTATTTTCTGAACTAAGAATAAAATTGTTGCAACTGGATGCTAAAAATTTCCAGTGCCAGGAAGATGCTGCTGCTTCCTCTGGCTCTGTTTTACACTGAACTTTATCAGCTCTTACTTGTTTCTCTTTGGCCTTCGGAGCCAGTTCAAAGTCAACTGCCTTTCACTTTCATTTAATTTCAATCAAATGTATCCTGACTGCTGACTTGCTGCCTGTTTTTTGCATGTCACCAACAAATCACCACCTAGTCATATTGTTTTGACAGCCATCAAATCTCAGCCTCCCAACTCATTAGGTTTTTTTAATTGACTTGGAAAGCTTCGTATATGCAGCCCAGATCCAGATTTACGTATTCAAAGGAATATTCACACTAAATTTTCAAAGCCTCATGAAGGAGTTACATGGCTGGAGCAGGGCTTTGGTAGTAGACTACAGAGTCTTTCATTTGAAGTTGCTGGCTCAAATCCAACCTGGATTGATGGTGAATGAAAGATGTTTGATTACATCCAGTGTCTGAGCGGATGGTCTCCATTCCATTTCTTTGTTAGTAGGTCCCTTGTCCTGGCTGGTAGATCATCTCAGCAGAGAGGCAAAAGGCTGCAGGGACGTAGAGGTTGAATTCTCTTACTCCCAAAGATGCTGCCATTCTGAACAAGGGAGGCCGTGTTGGGGAAGCTTACATTTCTGCCACCTGTGCTACCACTGTCCTCTGACTAGGCAGAGCCCGGCTAAAATCTCATGCAATGCTGGAAAATGTACCCTTCCTGGCTACAGACTGTAGGTTTGGCTTCTGCTGGACGCTGGTATTGAGACAGCCTTGGGGGGGTAGTGGGCACGTGGAGGACCAAGGAGTCTGGGCCTATACTGGGCCCAGTTACCATGCAGATTTGGAGTCAATGGGAGGGGACTCAGCATCTTGCAGTTCTGACTGTATTTGCAATGTTATCAGCTATTCTGGGTGTATTTGGAAGCCCAGAGGGAGGGTGCAGTCTCCACAGGTCTTAGTTCTGATTCATCTTTAGCACTGTGACCCCTGTGAAGGGCTGTTTTTCATTCCTTAAAGGTTCTGCTTTTGCACATATTCCTCGGGAGATCCATGGTCAAGGTCCATTTATGGGGCAAGGCAGAAATGCTTTCTCCATGACTTCTGTATGTTTTTTCTGCACAGCTCTATGCACTGCTTTTATAACTTCACCCATCCTACTCTATGGCTCATTTAAGCCCAAGGTTTTCTTTGTGGACCGGGAGTGAAATCCATAATTGTCCTGCTACAGAGAGAGGGGAGAAAAATCATAAACTATTCCACACAAGCCTGGAGTCCTTTGGGTATTGCAACACATCTCGCCAACACATAATTCAACATCTCATTATCTGTGAGGACACTTATTATTAATTACAAAATCTCAAGCTGTCACTGTTTAAGCCATTGATTTATTTCCTGGAGAAACTAGATGTGGTATATGAAGCTATGCAACTGCAGTGGCCTTATCTTCACCTTTAAATACTTAAGGGCTCTGCCTGTTCGATAGGGCGTTTGCAATGTTGCACAGCAGAGCTGGTGCAGCAGGTTACAAAGATGTGTGCATACATGCACACTGTGTTCTCCTGTGGAGACTTTACTTTTGTTCTTTCCAGTTATGTTGTTTCCCTTGATCTAAAGTAAGTCAGTGAGTGGAAAATACATGGTTGTTTTGGATGGGTGAATAACCTTACAAAATGTTCATTAAAAAGTAATCCAAAATAAATAAATGTGTGATACTTCTGTAGCATCTTCCCAGTGAGGAGCTCAGAGTGCCTTGAGAGCATTAACACAGGTAGCCTCACAATACTCTCATGTGGTAGAGAGGTAGTACTCCCATTTTACAGATGGGGACACTGAGGCACAAAGAGATGAATTGACTGGCCCAGACACCTGAAGCCTGTGACAAAATCAGGAATAGAACCTAGATCTCTTGATGGCCAGACAGTCCCATTCTTTAGCCACAGTTTGCCAGCCATTTAAAAGCATACGTCAGAGTTTCAGGGCAACTGCACCTGTATTTGCCCTCCATGGTCTTGTAAGGTCACCCACTTTGGGCTTCCAGCTCTTAGCTGTCACCCCTCTCTTGGGCAGACACCCACATCCCACTCCCTCCTAACTGTGGATTTTAAGGCTTCACAGCCCCCTGCCTTGGACTGTGATATCTCCAACAAGCCAGACTGTCTAAAAGGCCAGCACCTGCACTTTTTCTCTCCAAGGTCTAGGACCAGTTTATTGCCTAGTTCTGAACAGGGCGAACACTCCTGCGTGTGCTGAACTTTCCACACATGCGTAGACCCTCTGAAATCAATGGGACAATTTACATGCCTAAATGTTTACAGGATTGAGGCCATCATTTGCTCCCCTGTAGAAACAGCTCTATTCATTCAAAGTCTGTGGGTGTTTGTTTTGAGTACAGATATTTGGATCAGTGCTCAAGACCCATGCAAGGTATAAAGCAAAAGTGCTTTCTCCCTCTAGCGGGTGGGGAGGGATTACTTTGATCCTTGGATAAAAGGTGCTATAGAATTGCAGACAGCACTTCATAAATAGTGTTATTCAGGTTTCAGCCTCACATGCTCCCTGTAAAGTACAGAAATAACATTAAACCCATTTTAGCCCAAAGCAGTTTAATAAATGATTTGGCTAAGAGAGAACCCAGCAGCTCAATGGCAAAGCTGGGTTCAGAATTCTGCACTCCCTGCTGTAACAACTAAGAAAAACTTCCACCCTTGGCCTAGGCTTTAGCTGTAGAGGCCCCAGTCCCCCCAGCTGTACCAAAGCCCTGCTCAGCAGACTGGAATGGGAGTAAACTACCATTAGGCTCTCTTGTAACTTATGCCAGGAAGGAATCACCAGAATGAAGCTTGCTCTGGTCATACCCCTCCCCTCCAGGCATACTGTTTGTCACTCATGCCAGTGCAATCCTCTACCACCCATTTAGGGCAACTTTAAGGCTTCTTTATGCCACCAGAGCACCACAAAGGGGCCTTAAGAGAGGCCAGTATCTGGCCCATACCTTTTAGTCCTGTGTCCTTTATACTCCCTCTTAGACATCTGCTCTCCTAACTCCCACCCCCTTCCTTGGAGTTACACAGAGCCACCAAGCAAGAACAATCCCGTTATATCCCATCTGCTAAATTACAAATTCACAGGAAGACAGCTGCCAGCATGTCCCAATTAACACCTTAATTCAGGAGACAACCTAAACTGGCCTGCATGTTTACTATGTGCGGCACTTTAGGTGGATCATACACACAATGTGAATGTCCTATTAAAGTCTAAAAGGCAGCTATTAAATAAATAGAAATATTAAAGTTAAGTTAAGTTAAATATTAAGTTAAATAGAAAATGTAACTGTCCAATCTACCTGATCACCATTTCTGTGAAATACTTACTGTACCCCCACATGTGCGTTAGGCTTGAATCTTTTCACTTGTTGCTCTGTACATAGCTCCTTCATGACAAAGAACACAAGCGCCTTCTGCTGGTTGCAAGTGGGAAAGGAGTAGTATATCCCCCCCCCCCCCCCCCGAAAGTGTTCCGTAGAAAGTCGAAAACATAACAAAACTTGCTAGTTCTTGTGGGGTGTTCTTATGTTCAGAGAGGTTGTGATTAACTATGCTATAGAGCTGAACTATAGATATAAACTCAGCTGGTTCTTAAAAACGGCTGCCTTTAAGGAACACTAAATTGGCACATGTTGTCATATAGGATGCAGGAAGCATCCCCTTTGGAGGAGGGGGGCAGCAGTGGCTCTCTATCATCCGTGTGCTGCCCGGATTCTGGGCTGCTGCAGAGACAGAAATATGCAGTGTAATGTAGAGCAGCCCTGGAGGCTGCTCTAATTTGGAACACTCCTTCCTGGGCTGCCTTGCAGCCCAGAAGTCCCTTTGCCCTAAGTGCCATGAGAATGCCCCCACTCTGTCCTTTCCCATCACTGGCATTTGCTATGTGTTGGGGTTTGGGAGGGAAGGAGTGGTGTAGTAGTAATGTTCCTGCATTGGGAGAATTCTCTGCCAGCCCCTGGCAGCTCTTTTGAGGTCACTAGACACTCCTGGAGTTGTGTATAGGGACCAGGGTGCAGGTCAGAGTCTGGCCCAAGGTCACTATCTACAGTCTGTTCATCTTTTAGAAATCTGTTACGTCTCAACCCCTCAGAGATCAATGGGGGTTTTGCATCTTTTCCCATCTGTTACTAATCTGTGAATTTTGCATATGCCAAACCGCAACACCCATATGGAAAAACTCTATCTCCTATAGTTCAAAAATACTACACATACCATGGTTCCATGCCTTCATTCCCTCCCCCGCCCCCCCCCCGACACACGCACCTCCTGCTGCGTGGGACGCTAGCAAGGACAGAGCGTGTGGGATGCCTGGAGAACCTTCAAGGGGCAGGGAAGGGAGAGTTACTCTGTAGAACTGAGCTTTCAGGGGTTCCAGCCATAATAGCATAATAAAGGGAGTTGGGAGCACAACAGGGAATGGCTGAGGTGGTGGGACAAACAGATCCTTGACTACCCAGATTCACCAGCCAGTCCCTGGGAGTGGCTGGATAGAATGAGCGCTCGTGGAGTGGCTTGACTGTGTTCTGCAGAAGGAGAATTCTGCCCTCTGCTGAACTGCTGCATAAAGCTGGTTTCCTGTGGAGAAGGCTCAGCCTGCATATGTCAATTTTCTTTTCTTCTAGAATCCACTGGCTTGGGGAGAGCCTCTTATCCCTCCCTAGGCCAGGGGTTCTCACAATAAAATTTTTGGTGGCCTTAGAGTGCAGCCACCAACTCTTGCTGGTGACCACTCTGACAATTTTTCCTAAAATATTTAATTAACTGCAGGAAAAACAAATATACGTGCACATATCCATGTCCAAATCATTGTAATTTATTTATGTAGGGTTTTTTTTCAGACTCAGTAATAAAAATCATGTGCAGTTGTCTCTATTCTTCACTGGACCTAAACAGAATAGAAACAAAATAAGGTGCTTTGCCTGTTCTCTTTTTTTGTTTTGGTTTTGTTTTGGTTTTTTTTTCGGTTGCTGGTTTTTTTTATTTAGCCTTGCTAGCTAGTAAGTCTGCTCCTGTGAAAACTGATATTTGTAGGTTTGTTAATATCACTTTTCACAGCAGACTTACTAAGCCCAAGCAAGTCGGGGGGCAAATTAAGCTCTGAATGGAGAGGTGAGTAGGGAGGCAGCGGGGGCTAGGGGCAATGGAGGGCTGGGGAAGGCAGTGGGGGCCATGAGCACTAGCGGGGGTGAGGGTAAGCCCGGCACTGGAGCCTGGAGCCCGAAGCCCCGCGGCCAGGGGATGGAGCCCAAAGCCCCACAGCTGGAACCCAAAGCCCCATGGCCAGAGCCAGCCACCCAATACCCCAGGGCTGAAGCTGGAAGTCTGAGCCCCACTGACCCTGGGAAAGGGGGGAACTCACACTGGCTGCCTGCTTCTCTGGTGTTTGTGGCTCCAGAGGGGGGCAGGGCCAAACACCTAGTGGTGGCCCCGGGGAAGGGGTGAATGCTTTGCCACTGTGCCCGCCCCCACCCCCACCCCAATAACTACCCAGGAGGCTGTGGCCGCAAGAAAAACCCCTGTTGGCCACATTTGTGAAACGCTGCCCTAGGCTCTGATGGGCACAAACCTGCCCAAACTGCATTTAATTTCAAACAGAAATGTATTACACATTTAGCATCAAATTTTCAAATAACCCTAAGTGACTTATGAGTCCAGATTCAATTTTCAGAAGTGACCTAGGCACTTAGGAGCATAATGCACTTTTGAAATGGGACTTCAAAAATAACATGTGTTCACATTAGCTCAGATCCAGTTGTGTGACCAGCAGGTGATGCAAGTGACGGATTGGTGTTGGGATCTGTCATCTTAATTTAGATGGAATAAATGGGCCAAAGGTGTTAACATAACCCAGTCATTGTCCCGTGTTGCACAGTGTTAAAAAAGGTTCAGAGTTTGGTATACAGAGGCCTCAGCCTCCTTAGTGCCAAGGCAAACACGCCGTTAAAATTCATATGAACCTAGTATTAAAGATACAAAGAAGAAGGAAAAACAGTTAAAGCATTTACAAAAAAACAACGAGGAGTCTGGTGGCACCTTAAAGACTAACAGATTTATTTGGGCATAAGCTTCCGTGCGTAAAAAACCCACTTCTTCAGATGCATGGAGTTAAAGCATTTGAAATGTAAAGTATTACGTAAGGGTTTCATTTTTCACAACAGTTCCTGTTCCCTTTCCTTTTAGATGAAGAGTTTCAGAGTAGCAGCAGTGTTAGTCTGTATCCACAAAAAGAAAAGGAGGACTTGTGGCACCTTTTAGTCTCTGAGGTGCCACAAGTCCTCCTTTTCTTTTTTTAGATGAAGAGAGATTTTAGAGGGAAAAATCCCTTGTTTGGCGGTCTCTTGGATGGTATTAAAGATGGTAATAACTGTCGTTCTGGGTACAGGATAAGGGAGTTGAGATGGGCTGGAGCCATTCTGGTTGCTGTTAAAGTCTGATCTGATTTCATCCTAGGTGTTGTTCTGGATTCAGCCAGAGCCAGTAGAGATGATGAAGTTATGTGGGCCCGTGCTGGTCAGGATGTCTCAGGATCAGGGTGACAAAGGTGGGGCCCAGGAAACAGAGAGGCTGACAGCCAGAATGGTAATGCTCGCTCTGATCCCCTCCATCTGTTCTTTCTGTGCTCTCTTCCCAAAGTCTCTTTCTCCAAGAACCCCCAAAAGGAGTGGTGAGTGGGATAGCCCAGCCCCTCATTATTTTGTCCATTAATTAGGCCTAATTTCCAATACACCCGTTTTGATTCATGAATTTCCAGTTCCACATCTTCTGTTTTTACTAGGCGTGATTTCAATATATTCCTTGGATTATACCAGTGTGGCCTTTTTGTTTGGACTAATTTTATCTCTGTCTGATTTGCTTGTAATTGTATATGACATTAATTATTGACAACAACTTGACCTATTTTTCATGGTTAATTTCTAAGTAGGCAAACGTTGTACAGACCAGTGGTTCTCAAAGCCAGTCTGCCGCTTGTTCAGGGAAAGCCCCTGGTGCGCCAAACCGGTTTGTTTACCTGCCACATCCGCTGGTTCGGTCAATTGTGGCTCCCACTGGCCGCGGTTCGCCGCTCCAGGCCAATGGGGGCTGCGGGAAGCGGCACGGGCCAAGGGAGAGACTTGTCGCTGGAAGGTCATTTGTTCAAAAGTGGCTCAGGCAGTAACACCCACAGTTGTGATAATAACGAATTGCTTGTATTATTAAGCAGTTAGAGGCCTCAACCAGGATCCCATTATTCTAGGTGCTGAACGTCCAAAGCATAAGAGACAATCCCTGCCCCCTAAAGATCTGACAATCTAAATAGACTAGACAGATGAAAGGTGGGAGGTGGAAAATGGAGGCCCTGAGGGAGGAAGTGACTTGCTGAAGGTCACACAACAGGTCAGTGGTAGAGCCAAGAAGAGAGATCCCAGCTCTCCTGAGTCCCAGTCTGGTGCCCTAGCCATTGGATGTCTTGCTATTATCTCACAGCTTTTCTGTGGCCCGTGTAAAAGAAGTTGAGTACATGATAAATAGCATTTTCATAGCACTTGCGGATAATTAGAGTCTGAGACCCATGCCACGCCAGTTGCCTGGGTGCATCCATCTTTGATATTCAATAATGCAAACTTACTCCCAGGATCTAAAAATATCAACTTCTAATCTCTCCCCATCACTACCCTATCAATCACAAGGTTTTAGTGTTGGTAGCTGGTTGTACAGTAAATGAAATCTAGCATTCTTTCCCATAGATTGAAGCAGATGCTTTCAAGAGGCTGCCACATATTTTACAGCATTGCCACCAACTCCTCCGTGGTTGCCAAGTTCTTCAAAGGCTCTTAAAATGAACCCAGTAAAAAGATGTGAGCTGAGATTATAATTTACAGCCTGATCATCAATTTTGTGCCTGCAGGTTCCTATGGGCTTCTCTAGTCCTTTCCAGCAAGCTAATGGAAACCGGTTATATATCTTCAAGGCAGAATGCTGAGAATTTAAAGCCTTCCCCTGACTAAATGCAATGAAGAATCAATACTCTTTCTTTCTGTGCTGGCCAAATGACAGTGCATCTTTACTTCACTACATAGCACTTAGCTTTAGCATTAGTCATAGTTTAGGGGGCAAAATGTTGCTTCCTCATTTATATATAGCTTGTTGAAACCCTCCAGAATGCCATCCTTCCAGCCTGAAAGCAGGTTAGAAGCACCTTATATGTTTCAGTTAAACTAATCAGCATTTTTTCTATTACTCCAAGAACTGGAGACATCTGTTTTTCTATCTCTTGACCAAACTTAGCAATTATTTAAATGAGAATATATCCATGTGTCCTCCTAAAGATTTATGTGAGCCGCAATGTCTACTGACACAAAAATGGTGTGAATTACTGAAGACTTTGTCTTATGCCATTTATTATACATGGGGGCTCAGTAGTGTGGCAACAGATCTAGAGTCCAATCGTCTTTGTGCTTAGGGGAACACAAAGACTGATTCTGAAAATTTGCAGGTGCTCAACTTTATGCATTGTGAGTAGTCCATTGATGTCAACCATCCAGCATGTTACAATGGACTGCTCATAGTGCACTTCCTTAAGCATGTGCATACATTTTTGCAGGATCAGGGGCATAAGATTGTGCCTAACTCTTGTGCAAAATGTGGAAGACTCCTTGTGTCTTTCCACCTTACCTATCTTGTGCAACTACACGTGGAATGGGCACAATCAAGCCTTTAGTAGTTTTAAAATATGTCTCACCCCATGTTGTAATTTTAAAAGGTGTCTGTTTTTAATAAAGAGAAGAGCTGGGGAGTGGGCCAGTATGTATACTCTATACAGCTTAGATCCCAGCATGCCATGGACATAGCCAGAATATTTTACTTTAAAATAATGCACAAAGCATGTTGCAACTTCAGCACAATTCCCCTTTTTCACTCATTTACTTAAAACAAGGAAAAACAATCAATTTACAAGAAATGCAGTTCACTTCATTTCCTTCACTTGGTCTCAGCCAGAACAGAACATCATAGAGACATAGTGTCTTGATGTTTTAGCTGCCAAGACTACACAGCCGTCAGCTGTTATACACAGTAGGGAAAGATCTCGGGATTTCAGCTCCAAAACAGAAACCTACCACTTGACCTCTAGGAAATTTCCCATTGGTTTTCAGTAGTCTTATGACTTATAGCTTCTGTTGTCATTAGAAGGGTGACATAGCCACATATACACTCGAGCAGCTGTGACAACCCATCGAGAAGAAGGCGGTTGTACCTGTAGCCAGTACATTCCAGTACACATTGAACCAAAGCTTTGCAGTCTTCTCTTGCAAAACTCCCATTGATTTAAATGGAAGATTTGAATGACTAAGGGCTGTAGGAGGAGTTC
The DNA here is from genome assembly GCF_009764565.3 of Dermochelys coriacea. Lineage (NCBI taxonomy): Eukaryota > Metazoa > Chordata > Testudines > Dermochelyidae > Dermochelys > Dermochelys coriacea. Next base: position 24,356,733 of record NC_050082.1, read on the forward strand.
CTAATGTAACTGTCAACGTCATGCCATTCTTCTAATGGAAATTGCACTAGAGCAGTAGTTCTCAACCCATAGCCCATGCAGTGGACAAAATAGGCACAGTTCTTCATGTATATTTTGCTCTCCAAACACTGGGTCCTCTGACCTTTTTCTTGATCTTTAATAAGAAGTAGTAAACAGAACATAGGCACATGTATGTGGACAGATCAATGACTCATGTCCCTGCACAAAGAGGATTTTAAATAAAAGATCTTTAAAAATTGTGATGGGTTTCTGGCCCATGTCTGAAACCTCTTTATTTTGCCCTGGAAAGTCTACAGCCTTCCCCTGTGACTTGTAAATATTCCAGTCTTTGTCTTTGCAGTCATGTTGTCTAAGTCTAGCAGCTGGGATTTTCAAAGGACCCTAATTCATAGGCACGCAATTCCCATTGAAATGTACTGGGAGAAAGGCACCTAACTACCTGAGGCTCCTTTTAAAAATCCCAACCAGTATAAACAAGAAGTGACTTTCCCAGTCATGGGATCCTGGCTAAAGGCCATTTCATAAATTAATACTGAAAAGTAATGGATTTGCTAAGTATATTGTTGGTAAAGATGACTGAATGTTATGGGAACTGATCTGGCAAGGTGCTGAGTGCATCCTGCAGTAAGCTGAGCACCCTGGACTCTCTCAACAAGCAGTGGGAGCCAAAGATGCTCAGCATCTTGCCACAAACTATGGGCGGATCCTGCAATGTTTTACGTTGAGAGAGTTAGGTCAACTCGCTTGCATTCGTAAGGGGTGAGATATGATTTGCTTACAGTAAATGAGGTTTCTGGGAAGCATGAGATGTTATGGATGCATAGAGCTCCTGCCAGGGGGCCCCCATGTGCAAATTCAGAGCAAGGTCAAACAGACCTATTTGGAGATGTTGCTGTACTAAAAACAAGTGATGCTGATGTTCTCAAATATCCCACTGCAAGGCAAATAGCTGCTCGGCAGGCTTGTGCCAATGTGCTATCCTTCGCCCTGTGCTTGGAAACCACATTCTGCTTGGTACTGTTTCATTAGCAATAAGAGATGCAGCAAGCAGAGTTGTAGGAAAGAGATCTTTACTGTGCATGCCTAGAGGCCAGTGTTACATGCTGAGAAGTCTGTGTCTGTCTCCTAGCAAACTTGCCCCAGCTTCCCTTCTTGAGTCTCAGGCCTGATGTTGCACCAAACTAGATCGCTCCTAAAACCTGACCCCTTTTCTCCAGTTCCATTTGTAACCCTTCTGTCAGGTGGAGCCAGCAGCAACCAGGGCTGGGTTCGATATCTAGAGGTTCCTTTTCAACAATACAACATAGAACTGGCTTGAGTTCCCACCCAGGAACCTTGGAAAATTACACATCACCCCTGGGCGCCTCTAAGAGGCAATCAGGGGTGAAAGTAACTGAGGACACTTACCGGTACCGAGCGGGGGGCTCTGGCCCCTGGAAGGGGTGGGGCCTTGGGCAGAAGGGGCGGGGCTGGGGGTCAGCATCCCCCAGCCAGCCCTTCCATGCCGTGTGACCCGTGCCGCCCGGGGCTCCTGTGTTGAGTTAAAGGGCCCAGGGCTCCAGACGTCGCTGCTGCGGTAGCGGCATCCGGAGCCCCAGGCCCTTTTAAATCGCCGGCCCCAGGGCAGCTGCTTTGCCCCTCCCCGCCTGTCAGCGACTGGGGGGAGCAAAAGGGGAAGGGACGTTAAAGCACTGCAGGGTCCTTTGCCGTGGCAGCGCTTTTAATGTGGGCTGGGTATGGGCTGGTGCAGGTTCTTACCGGTATGCAGTACCAGCCCATAGCAGCTCACTTGCACCCCTGGAGGCAATACTTCCCCACTTGCAAGCACAGAGTCTGAGTGTAGAAAAGAAACTTTTAATGAAAGGAGGGAAGTCACCTAACATTAATTTGGGAAAATGTCACAAGCAGGATTCATAATCATGAAATTATGAGCAGGATGCCCACCCCAGAGTGCGTGGGGCAGTGCCTTCTGCCTCATGTTCTTGAGTCCTACAACCAAAAGCTCCTTTTCTGCGCCCCTCTCTGCTCGCTCACCACACCCCACTCATAGTGGTTGTCCTTGCTCAGTGAGGATCCAGGCATCTGTGTGAGTTCACCTCCCACCCGGGCTAGCTGGGAAGGTAGAACTCATTCAAACCTTGCAAAAAGAAAAGGAGTACTTGTGGCACCTTAGAGACTAACAAATTTATTTGAGCATAAGCTTTCGTGAGCTACAGCTCACTTCATTGGATGCTGCTACTCTGAAACCTGTCATTATTCAAACCTTGCTTACACACTCATCATGCTACACGTTACATTTCTTCAATCTTCGATGTTTATTATTCATATTGCTGTCGTGCTTAGGAGCCCTATTCCTGGCCCAGGCCCTGGGCTAGTCATGATATGAACAAAGACCAAAAAGTTGGTCCCTGCCCCAAGGAGCTTATAGCTTCTTCTTTATCTTTATCATCTCTTCTGTAAATAAATCCTTGGACACATCACCATTTTTTCAAGGACAGTACAAAGAAACCAACCTCGCTCCATGAAATGGACTTCTCCTGGCATTTTCAGAGCTCTCTCCTTCCCCTCCCATGCTGTGAACAGTTTGTTAGCAATTAGTTTACATCTGCCAGCTACTACCCCACTTACTGTACAGTGCAGGGCCCAAATCCTGCCCTCAGCTGTAACCCTGCATTGAAGCCGATAGCTTGAATGAGTTTAACTGAGAGCAGAATTTAGCCCCATGATCTTCTAATGAATGATTTTCAGTATTGCTATCAGATAGCAAAAATGTTAAACCAAAAGGGAATGGTCTTGATTGCAATTTTTAACATTCCAGTTCATACCTGATGTAGTTGTATATCTCATCTCAATCACAGTGGGGTTACACAGGACCCAGGGCAGCTACATGGCTATTATCGATCAGTGAGAGGTGCATTATTAATAATCATTAAATGAAAATGTACTTCAAGTAGGTGACACCAGTTGTAGGTTGTATTATTGTGGTTATACCAGTCCAAATTCTGTTCTCATTTACACCATTGTGCATATGTAAAAACTCCACTGAGCCACATTCTAATCTCAGTGAGATGGGTTTAAATAGGAAATAACTAGGTTGACTTCACTGATGGGTATTCCGGATTTACCTGGGTGTAGCAGGGAACAGAAATAGGCCCATTGTGTGTATTGTCACCACAGATTTTACTGCAGAAACATTCTTCATACTGAACTAGGTGGATAATGGTGTTTTTTATGGTCCCTCTTCACATCCCCGACCCTGCTGCAGCATCCCCCTCCCAGCTTCATAATCAGTTGCTCTGTCTTCTGACTTTGTTATTGTTCACAATGTATTAAATTGCAAAGGGGATAAGGAGAAAGAGGCAGTTGCATTGATCACTGTTTATTGGGGGTGATTTTTCAAAGGCACTTTGAGTCATTGCGTGTTGGGTGTTTCACTGCCCTTTGTAACTTTAAAAATATCCTCTTGTATTCCTGTTAATTGAGTACGAACATAGAGCTCAGGGCTCTACAGACAGGGCCGGCTCTAGGCACCAGCAAACCAAGCACGTGCTTGGGGCGGCACTTTTCAAGGGGCGGCACTTTTCAAGGGGCGGCACTCTGGCTCTTTTTTTTTTTTTTTGCGCTTGGGGCTGCAAAAAACCTAGAGCTGGCCCTGTCTACAGAACACATGAATGCTGGACCAGAAGCTGATAACCTGAGACATCTGCAAGACAAAGAGATCATCTTCCCCACCCCAAACCTTCCTACTGTATCCACTGTCCAGCCCTGTAATTAGTTGATCCTTTAAACCACACAGCCACCTCCCCAAGCGCCATGCCAGGTTCCATCCCCCCTCTACAAGTAAAACTAGTCCAATATAAAAGGCCTTCATGTAGCATTTGTGCCACCTACTGTTTACCAGGGAAACCAAACTACTGCACTGCTACTGAGTTAGTTTTATGAACAGTGAGGAGGTCTGAAAAATAAACAATCTCGTGAGGATTTTTTATTCGATTTGTTTCTGTGTAAAACGTTTGGTAGCCTTCACACAGATGATGCACAGCACAATTCTTTATACACCTGTGCTGTCACACAAACCTAGTGAAGGTGTGCAGGAATACGGCTCATGTGTGCCACCAAGTAGATCCACAGTCAGATCATCCGACCTGTGGCTCTCTGCCTGTGAGCAAGGTAGTGCCAATCAAAATTATTCTGTAAATCTCTATTTGAGAAGTGTTTCTAGATCCACAGACCTCAAACATAAGACCACAGAACAAGCAATAGAGCAGAGGTGGGCAAACTGCAGGCCGGATTCGGCCCGTGGGATTGTCACAGCCATGGGCTCTGCGCCGCTCTGGGATGTGGCCACACCACGTCCCTGCAGCCGCTGGGTGAGGGGGTTGTGGGGACAGAGAGCTCCGCACACTGATCTTGCCTGTGGGTACCTCACCCAAAGCTCCCATTGGCCAGGAACGGGGTACTGCGGCCGATGGGAGCTTCGGGGCAGGTACCCACAGGCGAGGGAAACACGCAGAGACCTCTGCACCCCCCACCCCCAGGGGTCACAGGGACATGATGCCAGCCGCTTCCCGGAGCAATGCGGCGCGGGGCTGGGGCCTGGGCAGGCAGGCAGGGAGCCTGGTTTTATCTTATATCGGCCCCTATTGCCCCCCACCCCCTCCCGATTTTTCACACTTGCTGTCTCGTCACCCTACCTGTAATACAGGAATGCTGGTCCTGGAGCTAAAGCCTAGGATAGGAAGCAGTAGGCTGTGGGCTGTGTTCCCAATGCCCGGACTCCTGTGTGACCTTGGGCAAATCACTTGGAGACAAACTTTGAAAGAAGGAAGCCTGCAGTTTGAATGTAAAAAGATGCATGGGATTACCACCACCGCAAGGACAGTCACGGACATTATACATCAGAGCCATTTTGATTTCCACACTCAGAGAGCAGCGCAGGTAAATGGCTATATGCCAAGGCCATACAGTTTGGGTGGAATGAATTAGGCTCTAAGATTTTGCAGTTGTTCCCCAGCAGTTACAGAGGCTCACACCTTAGCATTCTGACCTGGATTTGGATATTGAATGTTGTTGGGTACTGGGTCCAGATTAAGGGTGAGATGCTGAACACCTCCAGCGTTTTGTGTTGTGATTGGGGGCCATCACTGCCAGGAGTCCAGCTCCATGTGCAAAGAGAATTTAGCTGGCTGTAGATAATAGTACTCATTACGTAGCTTTGTACTCATTACGAAGTACCTCCCAAAAGGGCTTTGCAGGCATTGAGGACTGAAGCTTCTCAGCACCTTGTGAGATGTTTTAGTTCCACTTTACACATGGGGAAACTGAGGCATAGAGAGGTTAAGATAGTCTTTAAAAATAATTCACAAACAGTCATTTTGGGTTTTTTGACTTATCAGTCATTGTCAGGGGGCTGCAGAAGATAACTCCTAAAGTTTAAGTGGGTCAAAACTGGAAAAAACAACAATTTTCACTTCTTTGTTTTTAATTTGTTTCCTTCATTTTTTCATTTGGCTACACAGCAGGTGGAAACTAATTTGAAAAGTTATAAAAATAGGGAAAATATGCAAACATTTACATGAAACTTTCTGGGATTTTTTAACCAGCTCTAGCCAGAATGTGTCTGTGCTGAATCCTCCCTTTCCACTTCCAAAGGGATCTCCGTTACCTGGACTACAATGAATTTTCATTTCAGGATCAACAGCACAATTGACCATATTTCCTTTTTCAACTGTACAGCTGTTTTTGCCTTTTTCTTTGTGCTACATTATTAGGGAGTAACACTGAATTTAACAATGCTCCTGCGTTTGCTGCAGGATGATTCAAACATCAGTACATTTACCTTCTGGCAGGAGTTCCATGAGAGTCAGCTTCCTGGCCCATTCCGCTAACATTCCTAAATTGAGTCCAACCAACAGTGATGCTGTTTAGAGCAAGCTGCTTAAAAAGATCTGAGATAAAACAGAAAAGGAAGTGTGCTCTAATAGACTGGTTTTCAGGCCTCTGGGTTCAATTCCTGGCTCTGACACTGACTCACTTTATGACCTTTAGCGAGTTAAGTCACTTTTCTGAGCTTCAGTTTTCCTATGTGTAATGGGCGAGAGCTAATATTTTGCTGTCTCACAGGGATGTTGGGAGAATTAATCAATTAATGTTTTTGAAATGCCTTAAAGAGGGAAAATGGAAGAGAAGTGAGAACTAGGATGATTATTACCCCAGTGACTAAGATATTCTGATTTGGTGAAGAGCACATAGGCTGAGACTTACAAAGGTATTTAGGTGCCTAGTGGGCTTTTCAAAAGCGCCAAAGCAGGTTAGGCACCTAACTCCCATTGCAATCCCTCACAATGAATGAAGAATGAGACCTACTCAATGGTTCCCTTCCTCTGCACCAGCCCTCTTGCTGGGTTCTCAGTCGCCTATTAGCTATGCAACGATGACAAATTAGGAGGCTGTTCAAAAACGAAATTAGTTGTGGGACAAATGTGCAGTCAGGGCCAACGGAACTTACAACAGAGATGAATTCAGCCCCCACAGTTAAGTCTGCAAGAGGTGGAATAAAGTGTTTTGGCTTTGCCTTTTCTGGGAAAATATCATTTGTGCAATAGAAGGGTACAAATGGGGGAAAAGTCAAGTTCAAATCTGTATCTGCCTGATACAGTGTTGCTATCTAGCCATCCAGTTCTTCTATTGGAGCATACTGCCCTAGCATCTGAGCAGTATTTAAGCAAAGACGGAGAAATAATATGTCTCTCTTCCTCCCCAGTAAATAGGATAACATGCTTGATTAGGATTAAAGTTATTAGTGGGTGCATGCACGTTGTAGGAATACTCAGCTGAAGAAATGAGTTTTGTACTTAATTCTAAAGGCAGCAAGATCCATGGTCCTCTTTCTCTTGTGGGAGTGAGTTCCCATAGTCTAGGTCCGGATCCTATGAAAGTTCTGTCTTCTGTGCTCACAGGCCTCCTCTTACACATGCCTTACGAAAGTCTATTACATCTACACAGTTACCTTTATCAGCCAAACTTGTAATCACATCAAAGATTGAAATCAGGTTTATTTGACAAGACCTATTTTTCTATAAAACCATGTTGACTGACCTTAATTATATTCCTATCCTTTAATTCTTTATCACCTGAATCCTGTATCAGCTTTTCCATTATTTTGCCAGGGATTAATATCAGGCTAACTGGCCTATAGTTACCCAGGTCATCCCACTAATACTTTTTGAATAATAGTAATAATAATAATCATAATAATATAATGTATAATGACTGTCATTTGTATTGGAGTAAGACTACGACTGGAAATCAGTGTCCACGTGTATGGTTAAGGAGACATGCCAGGACGTGTTGGTGTCTAAGTTCCCTCCTACTGTTGGCAGAGGTAGTGCAACGATATTCTGTTGCATGTTCTGTTTCCATCGTAGCAGAGTGCCAAGATCGCCTGTCAAGGGACGTAGACTCCCAGGTCATTAAGTTCAGCCTGGCAGACTGTATGTGCCACTTGATGCAATCCTTGTAGCAGAGTTTGGGATGGTCCAGCCGTCCTACTGTTTTTTTTAAAATTCACTGTACAGAACTCTCTTAGGCAGGCGATTTGTTATCCATATGTATGATCCAGGCCATTTGCCTCCGTGCTAGCATGGCTTTCACACTTAGCATGGCTGCCAGCTGTAGTACTTCAGTGTTGGCGATTTTGTGAGACCACTTGATTCCCATTATGCTGCATAGGTGGCATTGTTGCAGGCCGTTCAGTTTTTGAATATGTCCACGATAAACAAGTATAGAAGACAAGGGAGCACAACGGCTCTGTAAACTTGGCATTTTGTGGACGTTTTGGCCCCCCGTCTTGTCCAAAGTCTTTTTGTAGATGACCGAAAACTGAGGCTGCTGACTTTAAGCGTACTGAAAATTCTTTATCAATGCTGGTGTCATCGGTAACTGTGCTACCTAGGTAGCAGAAGGACTTGACATTGTTTAATTGGTAACTGTTCAATTTTAATTCTGGTGGTGATGGAACTTATGGGTTTCTGCCAGGAGATGGTTGATACAGAACTTGTGTTTTCTGCACATTAATACAAAAGTCAAAAAGGGATACAGCGTGGACAATGGAATTCAGCAAATGTTTCAGGTTGTTCTTGGAAAGGGTGACAAACGCTAAATCATCAGCATCCAGGAGATCCTTTATTTCACATTCCTGGGATTTGCTTTTAGCCTTGAATCGATGGAAGTTTAGAAGTCTGCCATTGAATCGTGGTGTTAAAGTGACACTTGTAGTGGTAGTACATGCGGTGACTTCTACCACTCCAGCCAGGAACAACATAAATAAGCACATAGCCCTTTTTAACTCCATGGGTTACAGAAAAGGGATCAGATGAATCGGCACCCACTGATACAAGGGCCTGCATGTTGTCAGGGAAGCAGTGTATAAGGTTTATTAGTTTGTCTGGGCAGCCAAACTTTGCAAGAAGGCACCAGACAGCAAAGCATCCGACAGAGTCAAACGCCTTACTGAGGTCGACAAAGGCAATGTACAAGGGCAGTTCTTCAGCAGCTTTCTCCTGTAACTAGCGTAGGGTAAATATCATATTAGCAGTGCAGCGTGATGAACAAAAATCACACTGGGATGCAGGGAATACATCATCTGCAATAACCTGAAGCCTTTTCAGCAACAGCTTACCAAGGATCTTACCAGCGATGGAGAGAAGCGAAATGCCACAATAATTGCCGCAATCATGTCTGTCGCCTTTACGCGTATAGATTGTTACTATTTGGCATCTTTGAAATCATGGGTAAAACCTCATTTTCTCCCAGCAGAAAGTAAATAGGTCTAGAAAAGCTTTGTGAAGTATAGGACCACCATGTTTCAGCACTTCAGCTGGGATTTCATCATCTCCAGCTGCCTTTCCGTTTGCCATTTTCATAAGTGCATTCTTAGTCTCCTCCAAAGTTGGTGGATTGTAGAGTTCAAATTGAACTGGTCTTTGCTCGATTGAATCTACTATTTGATCATTTGCACTCAACTCATGATTGAGGAGAGTCACAAAATGTTCTATCTTTCTAATATCATACTTTGCTCAGAACTTTCTGAATATTGGCAGAACATTAGCGCTCCTTCAGTTTTATAGAATTTCCCTGGTATTCCAAGATATATTAAAAATTAACACTAGCTGGCCAGAAACCTCCTCAGCCAATTCTTTTAGGACTCTTGGATGCAACTTCTCTAGGCCTGCTGATTTTAAAATGTTCATCCCTAGTAAATGTTATCTAATATCCTCCTCAGTTACTAATGGACTGGAAAGTACTTAATCCTCATATAAGAGTACATCAACTGCTTCATTCCAAATATAGAACAGAAATATTTATTAACACTGCTATCTTTTGTGCATGATTAACAATTTTATCATTACCATCTAGTAAGAGGCCTATACCATTGTTAGGATTTCTTTCATTCCCAATATACTTTAAAAATTCTTTATTGGCCGTAGATTTACTACTGGTTGCAAGAGATCTCCAGCAGGTGACTCCCTAATTGAAGTTCCCCATAACAATGCTATTTTTCTTTCCACACATTACAGGCATATATAACATGCTATCTTGTTTGACTGATCCCAGATGATGGTGGAGTGAGTGGGTTCAGATATATTGAGTTGCCTAATTGCATGGTGCACACTAGGATGTTTGCACTGCCATGTGTACAGATATCAGCATGCATGTATGTCTGAACTTTTGCGCAACTGTGACAAACACATCTCTGTGCACATACTTGTACATTCACACATATGTGCGCACAAAGCATGAGTACAGACACGTGAACCCAGATGCGTGAACCCAGATGCATGAACCCAGATGAATGCACAGTTGTTACTTCTGAGGGCATTCATGCCAAAAAAAAAAATTCTGCGCACAATATTTTAAAATTCTGCAAAATTCTGAAAATTTTATTTATCAAATGTGGAGGCTCTAGTGTGGCATTGGGGGGCACAGGTCACTGGCTGCACCGAGGAGGGAGATTACTGTGCAGCTCCCCCTGGGATATGGACTCAGCGGTGAGGCTGCACCCAACTCTTACACAGCACAAGAAGGGGGCCTGCCCTAGAAACACCCAAGGGCCCTGCCCCTCCATGTGGGCGGGCAGGCTCAGCAAGGCAGAATCCAAGTGTGGAGGGGCTTATTGTTGGGGGATCCAAGTGTGGGTTGAGAGGGTTCTGTGTGGGGCAATCTAGATGCGGGCAGCTCAGTGGGGGATCTGGGAGGTGGGGGGGATCTGGATGCATCGAGTCTTGTTGGGGGGTTCTGGCGCAACGGTAATGGGACTCTGCAGGGGGTCCAGGTGAAGATGATTGGGGTTCAGCTTGGGGGGTCTGGGTGTGGGGGGCTCAGTGGGAGATGCAGATATTGGAGGAGTGGGGCTCGGTGGAGTGGGGATCCGGGTGCAACTGGTTGGGGCTCGATGGGGTGGGGATCCAGGTGTGGGTGGCTCATCAGGGTGGTCCAAGTGCAGGGAAAGTGGGGCTCATGGGGGGGGTTAGTGGGAGGGTCTAGGTATGAGGAGGTCTGGATGCACAGGGGTTGAGCAGATGGGGGAGCAGCTCCCGGTACAGGGATCCTTCTACCTGCAGCTGAGGAGTGATGGGTGCAGGAATCAGACTGAGGGGGGAGTTTGCAGACCTTACAGCTGGGGGAGAAATCTGGGGGTGGGTCTGACCTGGCCCTAGATGCCATGCAGGGGAAGAGGAAGTTCTGTCCTGCCCAGCCCAACCCAGTCCAGTCGGGACTAGCAGCTGTGCCTGGTGCAGGGTAGGAGCCATCAGCTGGGTCTCCCCTGCCCCACCGTGACTCACCTCTCTGCCGGCTGCCCAGGGCCCCCGGAAAGACACTGCTGGGGAGGGTCACATGACCACTCTTTTCAGAGTAGCAGCCGTGTTAGTCTGTATTCGCAAAAAAAAGGAGGACTTGTGGCACCTTAGAGACTAACATTTATTAGAGCATAAGCTTTCGTGAGCTACAGCTCACTTCATCGGATGCATTTGGCTTCTCTTTGCTTCCCCATCAGACAGTCATTTTGTGCGGGGAAGCAAAAGAAATCTGTGCGAGCCATAAATTCTGCCCATGCACAGTGGCGCAGAATTCCCCCAGGAAGAAGCTGTGCTCACACTTCTGTTCACGCCTGTATGCACAGGTCCAGACGCAGCTGAATACATCTACACAAACATGAAGCTTCACACACATGTACCATGCACAGCAGCCCCAGCTGCATTCACAGGTTACACACTCAGCTGCAGCACATCTAACCCCAGCTCTCACGCACAGTTCTGCACACACGTGCCAAGCTCCTGTGCACAGATGTGCACACGAGGGTGACCAGACAGGAAGTGTGGAAAATCAGGCTAGGGGTTGGGGGTTAATAGGTGCCCGTAGAAGATAAAGCCCCTAATACCCGGACCGGGCCTATTCAATCAGGCCACCTGGCTCGGTTACCCGAGCCCACACACAAACACGCTCAGGTGCACACGCCGCACACTCTTGTGTGCAGGCGTGCACACTCGGGTGCGAGCCCAGCTCTCCCGCACAGTTGCAGGTGCAGACACACCCACTCAGGCGCCGGCACACTGGGGAGGGGGCGGGCCACGCGCTCGGGAGGACGCCCGGCTCTCGGGCACGCGCACGCGCACGCGCGCGCACGCGGGGGCAGGCCCGGCCCCTCCGGGTCAGCGGGCGGCGAGGAAGCGGCCGCGGCGGGAAGCGGCGACCTTGTTGCCATGGCAACGGCGCGGCTGTCGCGGCAGCCGCACCTGAGCTCTGCGCCTGCGCCGCGCCCCCGCCCCCGCCCCCGCCCCCGGGGAGCCGTCTGGCGTCGCCCCCCGCCAGTGCCCCGCCCGGCCCGGCCCGGGGAGGCGACCCGCGTCCGGGTAAGTCTCCGCGCGGGGGCGGGTAGCTCTGGGCGCAGAGGGGCCCTGCCGGGGGCTGGCCCGGCCCCGCCCCCATCTCCGTGTGGGGCCGGCGGCGGCCGCGGGGGAGAAGGAGCTGCCCCCAGGAGCGCCCCGAGAGGCCGGGGTGTCTCGCGTCCCCCCCCCCGCACAGACAGGTGGGGTCAGCCCGGGGGGCTGGGTGTCTCGCGTGTCCCCCCCGCACAGACAGGTGGGGGGCAGCCCGGGGCGCCGGGTGTCTCGCGTGTCCCCCCCGCACAGACAGGTGGGGGGCAGCCCGGGGGGCTGGGTGTCTCGCGTGTCCCCCCCGCACAGACAGGTGGGGGGCAGCCCGGGGGGCTGGGTGTCTCGCGTCCTCTCCCCCCGCACAGACAGGTGGGGGGCAGCCCGGGGGGCTGGGTGTCTCGCGTGTCCCCCCCGCACAGACAGGTGGGGGGCAGCCCGGGGGGCTGGGTGTCTCGCGTGTCCCCCCCGCACAGACAGGTGGGGGGCAGCCCGGGGCGCCGGGTGTCTCGCGTGTCCCCCCCGCACAGACAGGTGGGGGGCAGCCCGGGGGGCTGGGTGTCTCGCGTCCCCCCCCCCGCACAGACAGGTGGGGGGCAGCCCGGGGGGCTGGGTGTCTCGCGTCCCCCCCCCCGCACAGACAGGTGGGGGGCAGCCCGGGGGGCTGGGTGTCTCGCGTCCCCCCCCCCGCACAGACCGGTGGGGGGCCGCCCGGGGGGCTGGGGGGCTCGCGTCCCCCCCCCCGCACAGACAGGTGGGGGGCAGCCCGGGGGGCTGGGTGTCTCGCGTCCCCCCCCCCGCACAGACAGGTGGGGGGCAGCCCGGGGGGGCTGGGTGTCTCGCGTCCCCCCCCCCCGCACAGACAGGTGGGGGGCAGCCCGGGGGGCTGGGTGTCTCGCGTCCCCCCCCCCGCACAGACAGGTGGGGGGCAGCCCGGGGGGCTGGGTGTCTCGCGTGTCCCCCCCGCACAGACAGGTGGGGGGCAGCCCGGGGGGCTGGGTGTCTCGCGTCCCCTCCCCCCGCACAGACAGGTGGGGGGCAGCCCGGGGCGCCGGGTGTCTCGCGTCCCCTCCCCCCGCACAGACAGGTGGGGGGCAGCCCGGGGCGCCGGGTGTCTCGCGTCCCCTCCCCCCGCACAGACAGGTGGGGGGCAGCCCGGGGGGCTGGGTGTCTCGCGTGTCCCCCCCGCACAGACAGGTGGGGGGCAGCCCGGGGGGCTGGGTGTCTCGCGTCCTCTCCCCCCGCACAGACAGGTGGGGTCAGCCCGGGGGGCTGGGTGTCTCGCGTCCCCCCCCGCACAGACAGGTGGGGGGCAGCCCGGGGGGCTGGGTGTCTCGCGTGTCCCCCCCGCACAGACAGGTGGGGGGCAGCCCGGGGGGCTGGGTGTCTCGCGTCCCCCCCCCCGCACAGACAGGTGGGGTCAGCCCGGGGGGCTGGGTGTCTCGAGTCCCCCCCCCGCACAGACAGGTGGGGGGCAGCCCGGGGGGCTGGGTGTCTCGAGTCCCCCCCCCGCACAGACAGGTGGGGGGCAGCCCGGGGGGCTGGGTGTCTCGCGTTCCCCCCCCGCACAGACAGGTGGGGGCAGCCTTGGGTGTCTCGCCTCCCCCCCATCCCGCACAGACAGGTGGGGGGCAGCCCGGGGGGGCTGGGTGTCTTGCGCGCCCCCACCCGCACAAACTGATGGGAAACAGTCTGGGGGGTTGGGTGTCTCACGTTCCCCCCCCCGCACAGACAGATGGGGAGCAGCCAGGGGGGCTGGGTGTCTCGCGTTCCCCCTCTCCCCGCACAGACAGATGGGGGACAACCGAGGTGTCTTGCCTCCCCCTATCCCTGCACAGACAGGTGGGGGTCTGGGGGTCTCGCGTCCCTCCTCTGCACAGACAGGTGGGGGGCAGCCTGGGGTGTCCCGCCCCCCCCCACAAAGACTGGTGTGGGAGGCTGGGTGTCTCATGTCCCCATCCCCCCCTCACAGACAGGTGGGGGGCAGCCTGGAGGGCTGGGGTGTCTCATCTCCCTCTGCACTGACAGGTGGGGGGCAGCCTAAGGGGCAGGGTGCCTTGCATTCCCCCCCTGCAGGGAGAGGTGGGGGGGCAGCCTGAGGGGCCGTGGAGTCTTGCGTTTCCCCACCCCCAGCACAGACAGGTCCGGAGCACCCTGAGGGGCCGGAGCATGTCATCTCCCCCTGCAAACATAGGTTGGGGGCAGCCTGAGGCCAGGGACGTCTCACCCCTTTCTCCCCACATACACGGGTGAGATGAAGACTTTTTTCCTGTCCTCCCTTACCACTCTCACTAAGGCAGTGGCTCTCAACCAGTGGTCTGCAGACCCCTGGGCGTCCACATACCTTGTCTAAGGGGTCTGCAAAAGGTGTTTGTTACCAAAGAAAAGTGGTTTTCAACCTCTGGTCTGGACACCTTGGGGGGTCTGCAGACTGTTTAGATTTCCATGGGGGTCCTCCCCTCCGTATGAAAGTTTTAGGGTTCTGTAAATGAAAAAAGGTTGAGAATCACTGCATTAAAATATTTCCTCCTGCCCACGCCCAGCAGAGAATAATGCTGGGTGTGCAGGGCAAAGGCTTTCTTCTCCATGAACGTGTGTGTGCAGGGACTGCAGGATTGTAGCAAAACAATTGCCTTCCACTTCTGTGAGTCTTTGGAGCCCCTGCTGCAGTCCGCTGGGCAATAGGAGGCGGGCGGGGGGGGGTTATTCTGCTGCCCTGTTACTCCCTGGCTAACTTAGTGACAGGGGTGTTTCTTAAATTCCCTGTTCCTATTTAGAAAACACAAATACATTTCGGTGGATTGATTTAATTCTTCCCTGGAAGGGAGGTGGCATGACTGCTTGTCTTAGACCATAAGGTATGCCATGGGAGTACCTAATAAAAGAGGAAACCTGAAGGACAGTATTGCCTTTGAGCTTTAGGGAAGTGACATTATTCTCCTCCTCTTCCGTTGCAGTGAATCTGTAGGGTGGATGAAGAAAGAAAAGATGGAAGGACTGTGTGCGGGGAGGGTAGGGGTGGAATCTTTATTCAAGCCAAGGAGGTATTTTATGTAAAGAGAGAGCCCATCATTTGTGGAAATAATAGCAAGGAGTGCAAAGCTTGCATTTGGAAATGGAGTGTTTTCCAGCCACCTAGCTGCTGTCTGTTTATCTCCAAACCCAAGAATTAAGGTGGGACAAAGAGGGGGTTGGGGAGGGAGGGAGAGAGTCCTTGCGTGTTTGTACATTGCCACCGTAAATTATAATAATATGCTTTTTTAATGTATATTAAACTCAAAAACTGAAGTAGGGATGATAAGATTGAAGGACATGGGGCTGTGGCAGCCCAAGGGTGGGATTGTAGAGTTCTGAGCTGCATTGCAGGTGCATAAGAAATATCCAGGAGACTTTGTTTGGATGGGTAAACACTTGAGCTAAAATATGCCTTTGTTGATGTTTATACAGTAGGAATTCTCTCTCTTAATATTTTAAAAATTCATTTCATATCCATGTGGCTGTAGTGCAGTCCCTCCTTACATATTGCTTGTTCGCTAGTAAATGTAGTCTGTTAGGGTGGTACACTAGTAAGAGAGAATTATGATCTTGTCTTAGTTTAATATAGATGTACGTTTATGCATTCATAAAATTATACTTATCCCTAGGTTTGTTTGACTATTTAAAACTATTGATATACTGGAACACCTAATAAAATGACAAAAATAAAGACATCTATCCATTAAATCCCATTTATGTTATCTGTTTTGTTGAATTTTAAAGCTGTTCATCGACTGTATGAAGTATATTGAGATTTCAGTGATGTTTTGTTGTTTCATTGAATTTTCAATTCAAAGGTGGGGAGATCATGATTCAGGAAGACATTGCATGCCTAAAAGAATATATAAAATGAATAATTGGACAAACTGGTGCATAACTGCTGTAGCCTATTCTAAATGTACTGCGTAATATATGTTAAAAACATCGTTGCAGAAAGAACTGTGACAGCCAAGCTAAATGCTGTATACAAGATTCATAATAACTGAGTTGAAAATTAAAATTGTAAACAAGTAATTTTTAAAAAACTTTACAATTCATAAATTTGATTTCAAATTTTAAAAATGTTATCCTTTTGAACAGCAGTTTTCAAATTATCAAATTGCATTTTTCTTTGGCATAATTTGTAAAATTAAAAACTGTTTTCATTGTGGCTCATTATTCAAATCTAAAACCTCTTGAGAATTACTGTGTATTTGTTTGGAGGAGTCATCAGTAAGCCTTTGTCATCAGAGGGCAGAAAGAAAATTCCCCTCTGTGTTTTTCCTGAAAGGAATGCACTTTTTGAAGATTGTATATAGTATAGTAGAAGGATTAGGATTGCAGGTGGAATAAATAGCTTGCAAGCTTTGCTCTTGATCTCATATTTAGCCTAGCATTTACTTTATTTAGAATTTTAAAAGTACTGAAAGATGTCTAAGGAATATTTAAAGCCAAGTGTAAAATGGTATCTAGGGATTATTTTTATAGCATCCGTATCTCCAGTGTATACTTTGTATGTATGTAAGTGGACAAATATAAAATAATCCATCTTTCTGCCTGAGGTCTTGCAGATGTCATCTCATTATTTTTAATAGTGAAATATTGTAAATGACTAATTTTTAGAACCAAATTAGTCTTATTTCACCATGTTGTATATAACTTTGATCGATCTTATTCCTGAAGTACTGTTTCTATAATACTTTGAAACCTTTTGCGCCACCAGCTAACAAAAGTGACTTAATTGATCAGTTTGTCAGTAACTAATAGTAGCATTTTTTTGAAGTGTGATGAGGTATTATAAGATCAGTGATCCAAATGACTTACTTGTAGTATTGGATGCTTTATGGGAATATTTAGGCATGTACTGGCCAGAGAACAGTTTCTGTAGCTTTCTTGTTTCACAGTCTTTTCCTGTTCTCCCTTTCTTGATTCTAAAAGGGGTTTAGGAATCTAAGATCTGAAAAAAGGGAAGACCTAGAAAGGGAAAAATAAAGGTTTTATAAGGTGATTGTACTAAGTGACTCTCATTTGAGTTCTGGCTCTTTATTCAGGCTTTTGCATGTCTGTTTACTGTAGTGCACAGTAAAACCATGCATTTGTTTCACAGCAACACCCTTATTGTATTCACAGACAAAAACACCCCTACATACCTTTTGTAGATTCTGCTTTAAAGGATGAGAATATTTTCCTATATATTAATTGTACAAGCTAAATTAGTATTGAATATTGTACAATAAACTAGTTTTCCAGCAGCTCCTACCATACCCTTGAAATAATTGTGCTGAATGATGCAGTCCAGGAGTGTGGAAGGAGTTAAACTGGAGAGGTTGCACATTGTTTGTAGAAAAAAATCTTATTACAACTATATAACTAGAACTTGTTGATTCCTTTTGCATCTACAATATGCCAAAATAAAATTTCTGGGACATTCCCTAGCCCATTCTTGTTTTAGTGCTGTATTTTAATAATTTTGTTTGAATGTTAGAGTAAGATAATTCACTGAAGATTGCCGTGCTTTGAATGTCTTTGTTTCCCTTTGCAAGGGCCAGTGTTTGCCTCTCTAATGAACTTCTCATAGCTGAGTACAAGAACTTACATTTATTAGGCAATATTAAAACTAACTCTCTCCCTACAAGAGGGTATAGATCAATACCCATAGTTCTGTCTGTATTTCTCAGAATCTTTGTCACCATTGACTGAAGAAATTACTTTGCAGGGTAATGCTAGTATTATATCAGTATTGTATCTCAGCTAGTTGGAGAAGTCAGCTAACTAGATTATGATAGTTCTGAACATAGGATAAACACTTGAGAACTATTGTACTTAAATACACTTCTTCACATTAATATGTTCATAAAGCAACAATATAAGAAAATATTACAAATAGATTTCTACTGTTATATTTTGGGGACAGTCTTCCATTCAGTGAATTCAGTTGTAAAATTCTCATTGACTTTACTGCGGTTGGAATCAGGCCTTTAAAATGCTAGAAGATTAGTATTAGAGCACTGAGAGTCCTAGGATCTTGAAGATTGGTCCACCAGCACTGAATTTATATGAAATGTATTTTTAGTTAACAAAAAGAGGCAAACATTTAACATTAACTGCATAAGTTTTTTTCTTTCATGTTGCTTGTTTCTCCTTTAGACAACAGATTTTTCACTTGCAGATAAAGTAAACACAACACTGTTTCTGCAATGGTAGATCTAACCTAGTGCACAGCATCTGTTCTCTGGTACAACTCATGCTGAAGATGCATATTGTTTGCAAAACAGGCCTTTAAAGTGAAGAATACTGTGCTCAGAGCTATGACAGACATTCTATAAACTGTTTTCAAATTTTCTTTTTTTTTTTTTAAAGAAAAATCCTGTTTACTCTCTATCAGCTGCTTGTAGACAGTGAGTAGGCAGTTTTCCTGTGAAAATCTGTGAAATCTTTTTGCATGTAAACCCTACAAATGTAGCACTTTCTCTTGCTGTCTTAATTGTTGGAAAGCAAATTCCATTTCAGGTGAGAACCAGAGTAAGCCCAAAGCAATTAAAAACAGAATATGTTGTTTTGTTTCCCGTTACTTTTAAAGGTTTGATTCAAATTGTCCATCCCCTATTATATTTCTAGTCTGCATAATTTAGGAGTATACAATAGCTGGGTGTAGTATTAATAAGACATCTGTGAGTGTTTGTTTACTCTTCTGTTTAAAAAAACAAACAAACCCCAAAACCCTATCATTCATATGCTATTCCTTAATTGCATTTTTCAAATAATACAACCATTGGTTGTCATATGGGCCTTTTGCTCTTAAAAATCTTATTTTGAGCAGAGTAAGGGAAGCAAAAATTTGAACATGTTTCTAGTTCTAAGTCATTATTCTAAAACAATGAAGCGTACATTTATGAAACAGTATAACAGGAGGTAGATGAACAGGTAGTGAAATGTTTCACTGTTTTACACTATTCCAGTATTTTACACAAAAAATACCATTAAGTATGTTAGGCAAATAGCTCCAGATCATATGGGGAAGGAGTCCTTTTCCTATAAAAAAAGAGGCAATCCTTAAAACCATGAAATTAAATCCAAAGAACTGGTGTTAATGAAACATGAAAGTTGAAAAGTCAAGCATTCAGAATCACGCCATTCCAAAAATGATGGCAAATCCTTTCATCTGAATCTCTTTTGGGATTCCCACAATATTGTCAATATAAACTCTTCCTTTAAAATAACATGAAAATATTGGCTCTGAGTTCATGAGGGATTACTGAACTCTTGAAAAATCCAAGAGATTTGGTTTCCTCTGTATTTTAGAATCGTATTTCTAATTTGAACACCATTATAGGTCCAGGCTTATGTACAGAATACACAACACTCAGAATATGTCCTTGTAGGAAAAATTCTTTGTCTTGTAAATAATTTAGGGCCTGATCCTGCTTTTGATTTTTTGCTTCCATTTTCAAGACCCTCTCTAATGAACTTCCTGTAGCTGATTATAAATTGTTACATTTATTAAGTGATATTAAAACTGTTTCTCTACCTAGAAGAGGATGGAACTTTTCTTTCTTTTTCACTGACTATGGAATTGTCTCTATTAGTGAAAATGACGTTTGGTAGCTAGTTGTAATATTGCATCGCTGTCCACAAATCTAACTGTATTCAGGACAGAAGGCAGAACCCACCCATTTGCTATGGCTTTCCCTTCGCCCTGATGGAAATTACATTAAGTAATAAACTACTGTCTGCTCTCAAAATGGAGGAGAGAGAAATGAAGTGATGCTTTCAAGGAGGGGCCCTTCTACTGGCAAAAGGAAGAGAAAACTCAAATCTCTGCACAAAAGCTAGTTGAAATTTAACAATTTTTTTGGTCAAAAAGTTATTAATTTTTTTTATCAAAATGATTACTGACATTTTCCTCCAAAATGGGTCTGTTTTTTAACACTTTTGAAATGAAAATGTCAGAGTTCTTTTTTTTTTTTTTTTTCCCCCTCCTGACCAGCTCTATGTGCAAGGTACTGGGATCCTGTAGTAATGGACATGGGTCACAGCCTATCTGCATAGGTATTTATACTATCTCTGGCACTCCTGACATTGTACAGAATCGTTTGCCCATGATGATGTTGTCTAATACCATTTGTGAATCACTCCAGTGCTGATGATCTCTTTATGTATAATGCCACATTATTTCTCTGACCTAATTGAAGCTTGCTTCAGTCTGTTGTGATTTAATTGTGGCATCTATGGGACTTGTGTAGTCTCAGGGGGTGATAAGGATTGTATAATCTTCATTTGAATAATTCTTGCCAATACTTATGATTTTAAGGTAGATTGTGTCAAATTTACAGGAAATTACTGAGGCATCTGTAAAGAGTACAAGGTGGCTCATCTTATTCATTTTCTGAACATCTAGGAATTTTAAATTGTTGCTGTCAAGACTTTCTCCTCTTAATTGATCTTCCTGCTACTATGCTGGGGAGGCCACATATGTCTGTCTGGAAAACAGCAGGGGAAAATCACCTTTGTAAAATAACCAGGAAAAATGTTAGAAGTGATTTCTTAACAAATATAGGATTAAATTCTCATTCTGAGGGGAAGGAAAGACATGTTAAATTTCTCCTTCCTTTCCAGAGACTATAATTATGCTTGAAATATCAAATAAAGCTTTGAAAAATGTGAGGGCAATGATACACAAATCATTGGTGGTAAAGAAATGGCAACTGAGACAGACTTGTATATCTGAATCATGAGAGATATTGGCTTAATAGTAAATATCTTATATTTTCTGTAGCAACCAGGGAAAGGAAAATACTTACCATAGACTGTAGGAAGGAGATTGTGTGGTCCTGTTATATAGTGAAAGCGTCTACATTGCAATTTTTAATCAAAAAGAGAAACCTGTGCATGTCTGTCATATTTTATTATTTTATCCTTTGAGTTTTATGTTTTTCCAGTAACATCAAAAGTCAGTTTGACAGGAACACTTTTGTCATCTGTGAAACTGAAGCTGACTGGAAAGGGTCTTCAAAAGATACTCTGTGCCCCTGCTTTCTTTAGGTGACTTCTTGAAACTGAATTTGCTACAACACATAAGAAAATATTCTGTCAGCTTGTGGTATGTTTTGATCAAGTAAGGAATTGGTTCTCCACTGAGAGGAAGTTAGTTGTCTGCCTGCATAAATAGCGTATTCCAGCATAAGATCTGAATGTATGTCTGGAGGGTGCTCAAGTGCTTGGTATGTCTGGAGATGGATGGAATGGGTACCATCTGGAAAGACATGACTTTCTTGTTTAACTGATCTCCCCCAGTCAAAAATAAAACCTTATAAAAATGGCTAGTTAGCTTCATTCCAGCACTGTCTTCATATGTTCTCCCTCCTGGATTCTAAACCATCATCTCTCTGCTCTTATCTTTATGATGTGAGTGTTTATATGAAGGCATTCCAGTTTGTCCACAGGAGCCTGATACACAGCCAGAAAAGGCTTCTGAATGCCTCAGGAATATTTTGAACTACATCCAAACACTTCAGATCAGAAGGGGCCCTTCTGTCAGCCCTGCCTATCATCTGTGAAGTAAGATTCCTACTTTTGACAACTCTTTCAGTTTAATTTATTTTACTTTTTGGTTTAAGAATGCATATATATATTTTAAAGAAAAAATTCTCTGTAGGACTGAGACAGATCTACCATGAAGCGTTTTTTTCTGGTATGCCACAGTAGAGTGAGATTTGCCCTCTACGAGCTGCTGAATCCGTCGGCTTTTGACTTGTATCAAGATTTCATCTTGCATAATACAGTTCATTTTGGCAGGTAACACTGCATCATCCACACACAACCATGCTGACACTGAGAGGAGCCAGGAAAACATTTACTTCTTGGGGTGGATAGAAGAATTTTAACATTTATTTAAGACTTCATGCTGGAAGGTGAGTGAAGTCTTGGACTGATTCTTACACAAACAAATCTACTTGCATGTTGCATTTGGTGCACCTGAAGGAACATTGTTTGATTAAATTCATCTGTTCCTCTGTCTCTAGGAAAAAGGATATTGGGAATCTGTGTATGTCCATAAATCTTTATGGGCAGGTTGGGCTTGATCCTGAATTTCTTATTTTATTTACATACATTTCCTTTTGGCCTCCATTGAGACCACCACCTTCGTCTACATCTCGTGGGTTTGGGTGGAAGGGTGGAACTTTGCATGTTTGTCTAGATAAAAGAACTTCCATCACAGTGCTGACAAGCTCATTGTGCTAATGCCAGTATGAAAACTATATAAGGGTATATCTACACTGTAGCTGGGAGAAAGTCCTCCAGCCTGGGTAGACTTGGTTAGCACTCTAAAAATAGCAGTGATACTATTTTCAGAGTAGCAGCCATGTTAGTCTGTATTCGCAAAAAGAAAAGGAGTACTTGTGGTACCTTAGAGGCTAACCAATTTATTTGAGCATAAGCTTTCGTGAGCTACAGCTCACTTCATTGGATGAAGTGAGCTGTAGCTCACGAAAGCTTATGCTCAAATAAATTGGTTAGTCTCTAAGGTGCCACAAGTACTCCTTTTCTTTTTGAGTGATACTATTGCAGCTCTGGCAGAGCTCAGATCCAGGGGGCTAGGTGGGCTTGAGAATCCATACTGCTACTTGAGCCACACCATCCACATAACTATTTTTAATATGTTAGATTGAGCTGAACTAGCATATGTCTGTCTACCCAGAATGGATGTTCACTCCCAGCTGAAGTGTAGACATACCCTAAATAACTAGCAGTATTGTAGCTGTAAAACAGCTGTCATGCTCGCTGTTGTTTGTAATCAGCGGAGTTTGACTTGTAAATACCGTCCTCTCTCAGTTCGTATCACTTCTTAAATATTTGGAAAGATTGAAAGACTTTTTTTTCTTTAAATAGTTGAAAAACTAAATATTTTATGACAGGTTTCAGAGTAGCAGCCATGTTAGTCTGTATCTGCAAAAAGAAAAAGGAGTACTTGTGGCATCTTAGAGACTAACAGATTTATTTGAGCATAAACTTTCGTGAGCGTGAGATGTAGCTCACGAAAGCTTATGCTCTAATAAATTTTAGTCTCTAAGGTGCCACAAGTACTCCTTTTCTTTTTGCGAATACAGACTAACACGGCTGCTACTCTGGAACTTTGTAGACAGGTCCCTTTTGTTATACATCAGCTAACCTGAGTTTATGAAAACAGTTGTCAGATAAGTTGCATGGAAGGACATTGATTCAGAACTACACATATAAAATAAATTCTAAGGTGAATCCATACATGCATCTAGAGTAGAGCCTTTATAATGAATGCAAAGCAACTAGATGAAATACTGTTCCTAACTACACTTTAGATTCAGTGTTTATTTTACAATGCTGACTGGGTTTTTTTTTTTTTTTTTTTGCAGCTTTGGTTTTTTGTAGGGTGTTCTGTTTTTTTTATACTAAGTGATAGGATTAATTCTATGATTTGATTACCCTTTTTTTTCAGTAAATCTCATACTTTTAAAAAATGGTGTAGAAGTTATTACATTAATTGAAGTATTTAGCAACTGTTCAGATGTTGCTTGAATCTTTAGCAGCCTGGAAGACATGATGGAATGCGATCACCTTAAAACAAACTCCTTGCTATGAATTTTCCCTTAATGTAGTAGTAATACTTTGCACTTGTTTAGTTCTGCATACTCTAGGAAAGGGATGCAATCAACTTGAAATTGAATCAGGTTTTATAAAGCAGTTAAAAATAGTTTCAGGTACTGAGCTTGCTCCAAAGTCCATTCCTGTCATTCTTTGTGACTTTAAGAAACAATCCCCTGTTGCTATGTGAAATACCGACACAAATAGGGAAACCGATTGTACATGGAAACAGTGAAACTTACTAGATGTAAGGTGTTTGCTTACTTTAGGCCATCTGACATCTGAAAAGGTTTTTATTTCCTATAGCTTTTCGCTTGTAGTCCGCTTGCATGTTGTTTCTAACAGTAATTAAAAAAAAAAATTTCAGACAAAAGTGTAATTTTTAAGTTGACAGTATCCCTGTAAGTCTTCTGAACTAATTACAAAAAATAATATTCTAAATCATAAAGTTCAAAGTTAGCTGCTTTTTGTTCAAGGACTGAATATGTTACAATGAGTTCCCATTAGTGACATGTATTTTCAGGACACTGCCATTATTTTTAATTACAGGTTTCAGATTAGCAGCCGTGTTAGTCTGTATTCGCAAAAAGAAAAGGAGTACTTGTGGCACCTTAGAGACTAACCAATTTATTTGAGCATAAGCTTTCGTGAGCTACAGCTCACTTCATCGGATGCATCCGATGAAGTGAGTTGTAGCTCACGAAAGCTTATGCTCAAATAAATTGGTTAGTCTCTAAGGTGCCACAAGTACTCCTTTTATTATTTTTAATTGTGCACCAATCTAGTGCTCTCTTCATCCATACATCTCAACATATTTTAAGATGAAATGTAGAGCATGAGATGGAGTTTGAAAGGTCATGCTATTCACTCAAAAGGGGGTTACAAATCTTAAAATTCTGCCAGCCATGCTGAGTGCATCCCATTGAATAGCACTGAGTTCCTGTGAAAACAAAGCAATATTCTCTTTCTCGTCCTGTAGGAGAGGTGAAGCATTAAAGTTCTATCAAAGTGTTTGAGCAAAAACTTAAATTGTTTCAAAAGTACGGTTGATGCATCCAGAAAAACAAAATACAACTCTGTTTGTACATGTGTGCTCAGCTGCCTACCTGCATTCCCCAGACCATGAAGCATCCTCCAAAGGGAGCAAAATAACCTTTATGAGCACATAAGGGAGGGCCATGCACCCTCCTTTTTAGTGGCTTTTGCATCAGTCTCCAAAGGCTGTGGTCGAGTGCGTCCAGTTCTGCCCTCAGTTACACGATTTTAAAATGAGAGGAACTGAACTGAACTCTCAGAAGCTTATCCAAATTGTCTAGACATGTAGTACCTAATCTCATTAAGGTAAACTTAGTCTTTTTGTTTCAATACCATTTGTAGTTCTTTGGCTCATGCCTGACACAAAGCAAAATAACAGTCAAAGAGCTGACTTCATGTAGTAGTAACGGTGCTGTCAGTATGGGACAGTAGTTTAGTTCATTTCTGTTGACCGTGGGGGAACTCCTCATTAAAAGCATTAATGGCAGCGTTATCCTGTTCATTAATACCTTTAGTGCAGGATATAATTCCCAGATCACAAGCATTCCCCAGCAAAGCAAAGAACAAAACCCTATTGAGCGAGGACAAAGAGCTAAAGTGTAAAGAGCAAGCTATGTATGCAACATAGAAAATTAGCTGCTTCAAAGGCACCAAAAAGAAACTTTGATTGTTTCTGGACATAGTGTGCTTTGTAAATACTGGACACATCAGGAAAGGTTAAGGTATTTCCCATTCTTTTCTAAATCCTCCTTCGGTCTGCACTCTTCTGGGGTGTCAGGCCCAGATCTTTCAAACCTCTTCCCTCTATTCCCCACTTAAATCCATGCTTGCGATACTCTTGGGGAAGTAGTACTTGTGGCACCTTAGAGACTAACAAATTTATTAGAGCATAAGCTTCTTTTTGCGAATACAGACTAACACGGCTGCTACTCTGAAACCTGTCTTGGGGAAGTGTGTAGGAAATGTTTAATATATTCCTAGTTCCTGATCATCTTGCCCTAGAAAATGTAGCCCAACCACAGACTAAGTGAATCAGTAATAGAGGTCCAGCTTGTTACACAGCCAGCTTTATTCAGATTGATCCTTTCTTACTGTCATATGATTTGTGCTTTGGAACATGAGTTTCAGAATCTTTGGAATTACCATCCATAACAATCCATTTCAAGTTAAGTTTGCATCTTGTTCAGTTACTGTGTGCCTAACAGTACAAAACAATTTGCTGTCAACCCAGGAAAATAATAATTTATACTTTTTATTGAACTGGCTTCCACTAGATAGCTCAAGTGAAGATTTTTTTTATTCTTTTCCCAGATGAGTAAATAATAATGTGTTCAGCCCTTCCTCTCTTCCTATACTACCAGATGGATAGTGCATTAGCTAATAGATGTCTAGCAAAAAAAAAAACATATTGCAGAATTGGAGCCAGCTGAATAATGATTGATCAGTTAGCATCTGAGAGGCTGTTCAACTGTCAGTTGTCTTGAGTTTTTCCAGTTCTTCTCCCGATCCACCCTTTGCTCTAGGAAAAGTCATCTAGATTAGGATTCAGTGACATTTCTGCACTGCAAAAGCATAGAATTCAAAAAGGCAGGCAGCTATTATATGTCAATAAAATGACTCTGTCTTCCAAAGATATAAAGTTCCCTCTTATTTGTATGGAGTGATATTTTCTCCCATTTCCAAGAAAACTTCCATGCACAACTTCTTCCACAGAGACTATATAGAGTTGTTTCCACCTGTCTTGGAAGAGGGTATGGCTGGGCAGGCTAACGGTGGAATTGGGGGATGCCCACATACCCATGGAAACTTCAGCAGAAGTGAATGCTGCTTTGTGTAGCATTATCTTTATCTTTGCCCTTCACCTTCTGTTTTTCTCGGAGGAAGAGGTAAGGTGCAGGCATGACCACAAGGCATCCCCTGGGATTTGCTGTAGTGCAAAGTAAAAACACAGGAAGATCCCATGACATTCTCAGGATTGGAGGGCTGTGCTCCCTATATCATCCAGAGGAAGGAGAAAACTGCTTACCTGAGAGAGGCTGCTACCGCAGAAACACTTGTGAATTAAATTCCATAGATTTCCCTGATTAACTTCTGCAGGGGAGAGAGTCCTAGGTCCATATTGTCAATTTCTGATGTCACATTTTCCTGCCAGCCTCAAAAAAATGTTTTATTTTTTCCTTCAAAGACTAGTTAATCCCAATGTGATTCTTAGGTCTTGTGTGAAAAAAATAACTCCTGGTGTGGAATAATACTACTGTATAATAGTAGATTATTATACAGGTTGTCTTGTTTTCTGACATATATTATTATTTTGTTGAATATATTTATTTGGAAGGTTTATATATTCTGAACATCTTTTCTGTTACTTCTTTGTGTCTTTAAGGCTTTTAATTTTTTCTTAAAACTTTTCACTTCACTTTAACCTACAGGCACAAAGCTGATGTCGATAATGATCGTGATAGGAAAGGTTTCCAGATATTATTTATAGACATCTCTTTTTATACACTGAAATTAACCAAAGAAATCGATTGCTGATATTAACAAAAATCCTATTTGAGCCCCTTTTAAGAGTGTAAAGCACTGTAACCATATCTGAAAATCCTGCCATGTTTGGGGAATGGTCTCTAATGCAGATTTCATTCTGCTGTTGCATTCAGTCAGTAAGAATACAATGACAGGTTTCAGAGTAGCAGCCGTGTTAGTCTGTATTCGCAAAAAGAAAAGGAGGACTTGTGGCACCTTAGAGACTAACCAATTTATTTGAGCATAAGCTTTCGTGAGCTACAGCTCACTTCATTGGATGCATTTGGTGGAAAAAACAGAGGGGAGATTGATATACACACACAGAGAACATGAAACAATGGGTTTATTGTACACAGTGTAAGGAGAGTGATAATTTAAGATAAGCCATCACCAGCAGCAGGGGGGGGAAAGGAGGAAAACCTTTCATGGTGACAAGCAAGGTAGGCTATTTCCAGCAGTTAACAAGAATATCTGAGGAACAGTGGGGGGTGGGGTGGGGGGGAGAAATAACATGGGGAAATAGTTTTACTTTGTGTAATGACTCATCCATTCCCAGTCTCTATTCAAGCCTAAGTTAATTGTGGCTATGTAGACTCCCTCCTCAGGCCCTACGTTACCAGCACTCCCAGCTATCTTTGAGACACCACTGACTTCCTGAGGAAACTACAGTCCATTGGTGATCTTCCTAAAAACACCATCCTAGCCACTATGGATGTAGAAGCCCTCTACACCAACATTCCACACAAAGATGGACTACAAGCCGTCAGGAACAGTATCCCCGATAATGTCACGGCTAACCTGGTGGCTGAACTTTGTGACTTTGTCCTCGCCCATAACTATTTCACATTTGGGGACAATGTATACCATCAAGTCAGCGGCACTGCGATGGGTACCCGCATGGCCCCACAGTATGCCAACATTTTTATGGCTGACTTAGAACAACGCTTCCTCAACTCTCGTCTCCTAATGCCCCTACTCTACTTGCGCTACATTGATGACATCTTCATCATCTGGACCCATGGAAAAGAAGCCCTTGAGGAATTCCACCATGTTTTCAACAATTTCCATCCCACCATCAACCTGAGCCTGGACCAGTCCACACAAGAGATCCACTTCCTGGACACTACGGTGCTAATAAGTGATGGTCACATAAACACCACCCTATATCGGAAACCTACTGACCGCTATTCCTACCTACATGCCTCTAGCTTTCATCCAGATCATACCACATGATCCATTGTCTACAGCCAAGCTCTACGATATAACCGCATTTGCTCCAACCCCTCAGACAGAGACAAACACCTACAAGATCTCTATCATGCATTCCTACAACTACAATACCCACCTGCTGAAGTGAAGAAACAGATTGACAGAGCCAGAAGAGTACCCAGAAGTCACCTACTACAGGACAGGCCCAACAAAGAAAATAACAGAACGCCACTAGCCATCACCTTCAGCCCCCAACTAAAACCTCTCCAACGCATCATCAAGGATCTACAACCTATCCTGAAGGACGACCCATCACTCTCACAGATCATGGGAGACAGGCCAGTCCTTGCTTACAGACAGCCCCCCAATCTGAAGCAAATACTCACCAGCAACCACACACCACACAACAGAACCACCAACCCAGGTACCTATCCTTGCAACAAAGCCCGTTGCCAACTCTGTCCACATATCTATTCAGGGGACACCATCATAGGGCCTAATCACATCAGCCACACTATCAGAGGCTCGTTCACCTGCACCTTCCAATGTGATATGTGCCAGCAATGCCCCTCTGCCATGTACATTAGCCAAACCGGACAGTCTCTACGTAAAAGAATAAATGGACACAAATCAGACGTCAAGAATTATAACATTCAAAAACCAGTTGGAGAACACTTTAATCTCTCTGGTCACTCGATTACAGACCTAAGAGTGGCTATCCTTCAACAAAAAAGCTTCAAAAACAGACTCCAACGAGAGACTGCGGAATTGGAATTAATTTGCAAACTGGATACAATTAATTTAGGCTTGAATGGAGACTGGGAATGGATGAGTCATTACACAAAGTAAAACTATTTCCCCATGTTATTTCTCCCCCCCAACCCCACCCCCCACTGTTCCTCAGATATTCTTGTTAACTGCTGGAAATAGCCTACCTTGCTTGTCACCATGAAAGGTTTTCCTCCTTCCCCCCCCCCCCCCCCGCTGCTGGTGATGGCTTATCTTAAATGATCACTCTCCTTACAGTGTGTATGATAAACCCATTGTTTCATGTTCTCCGTGTGTGTATATAAATCTCCCCTCTGTTTTTTCCACCAAATGCATCCGATGAAGTGAGCTGTAGCTCACGAAAGCTTATGCTCTAATAAATTTGTTAGTCTCTAAGGTGCCACAAGTACTCCTTTTTAAGAATACAATGAGCACTTAAGAATCAGATGACACTGTAAAGCTTTTATCTGGCTGAACTTGGCTTTGCAGAGAAGACTACATCATTCTGAAAAGGTAATGCAACCGAAATATTGACAATGCTTAAAATTAATGGTCCCCCAAGGTCACTAATACAGCTGAAAAGTCCATTTAAAAATTATCATTGGCCCTGTGGGCTCTGACAAAATACATTTATGGTGGCAACTGAGTGACTCTCAGTAAGGCCTCCTCCCTCACTTGCAAAGCAGTTATGACTGTTCTGATCCAATCCTGTTTTACTGAAATCCAGGTTATACCAGAGCATCCATCCAAAGCTTATTTGTTACTTGTCCAACCCAATAGTCTTTTACTTAGAGCTCTGTTGGACTATAACTTTCCATAGCTTTATGTATTATGATTATGGTGATTTAATTGCCTGCTAACTAGCTTTGTACATTGTCAGCATGATGCTGGCAAGACTACCACCCACCCCAGCAAAGACTGAACTAGCAGTGTTAATTTAGAATTCTTTTTGTAAAACAATCATTCTAATCCGTGAGCTTTTTTTCTGCAAATCAGCTGAAAGCTCCATGCTACACTTCCATGGAAACTGATTCCCAAAAAGCCCCTTTACCCCATAAGCCAACTCCTTGTTTCCATGGGAATAGCAGCCTCTAGTTGGCTCATCAGAACTGTATATTTCAGCTCTGGCTACCAAGTAAGATCAGCAAGACCCTGTTTTTTAACTATCCGCTAGATTCAAGAGGCCACAAAAACTTTTGGTCCTCACTTTGGGGTGAGGGGTTGAAGTTGGAAAGAAGTGTGTGTATTTTTAGAAACATTTTTCAATTTCATTAACTTAATTTGCTGTTAATGTTCCCAAATAAAGATGGTTTTTAAAAAGTTATTGCATACCTAAAAGAACATCTTTTATGTTTTAAGTTCAAGCATTTAAGATTGCCAGTGTGACCTTAATTCTTTCCCCTTGTTTGTCCATCCTGTTCCCTGAATGAGTCAGGGATCCTGGGGGGAGGGGGGAAGTCATGTAATTTAGTAGTGTATCGTAATGCATATGGCACAAGAGGGAGGAAACAAGATTGCATGGTCAGCCATAAATCTGGCACTTCCTAATGCTTGAGTACTTGACTTTGCCACTTTAATGTTAATTCTCTTAACATAGTCTCTTGTACGTATTTTTGTTCTTTTAAAGTTTAAACAAATTATGAAAAACTTTGACACTCCTCTTTGTGTGTCATCAGTGTTTGTACCCTGAACCTGCAGGATAGACTTCTGCCACTGAGCTACAGGACTAACTACAATAGCTGGCAGTAGGAGAAGGCTGTTGTTCCAGCAAGGGGTATGGGCTAATGGAGCCAGGGAATGTTCAGGAGTAGCTTGGCAAACGTCTTTCTTCACCCTTCTTGGAGTTTGAGGGAGCTCCTGCCCGTTGTGGTCCCTCAGAAGGGGGATGCGTCCCATAAGCATATGCCAATATGGGAGGAGCCTGGTTCATGCTCACGCACACCGGCTGCTGCAACGGCTCCACATGTTTCCGGTATAGCGTGTGCTGATGCTGTCGCTTTGTCAGCATGCACCCAGCTCGTTAGAATGTTTGTTGTCTATTATTATTTTGATGTGGTGCCAAAACTTTCCTGAGGCATGCAAGGAAGAGAAGGGAAACAGTGATTTTTTCAAACGTTTAAACTTTATCAAACCTCAACAACTTCATGGGACCAACAAATGGCACTTCCCTAGCCTGAGAGGTTTCTTCCTGCAGAATTTCAAAGACCTGCTGCAAACAGTGGAGGTGTTAGAGCTTCTCAAAAAAAAAAATTACAAGAATCTTCTCACAGAAAGTGTTAGGCAACCTAAATATAGAGATTACTACCAAATCAAAATGCATCAATAAGTACAGCAGCACTGGATACCCCTACTTCTTGGTTGGCTTGGAGACTGCCATTACTGATATTACAGCTTTCTTTACTGGATTCTTTAGTGGAGCATTAAGTAATCGGGGAAGCTGATCTCTGGGAAGCTGGTGTTCTGATATTTCCTCCCCAAACCATCTAATTTCTGGACACAACTTCCACATGTGCAAAAATGTTCCCCGTTCCCTGCAGTCTCTCCAAGAGATTTTAAAGTGATGAAGGTTCAGTTAGAAACACAGGGGCTGAGGTTACATAATACCTCACATAAAATGAAGGTATGGCAACTGTATCAATTGCATACTATCACTTCTGGATTTCTGGCAACTACTCTGTGCAGATCACCCTGGGACTAAAACACTCCAGAATGCCCTTTTAAAATAATCTCAAGAATCAGACTCTGACCACTGCCTTAATGCCTTTCTCCAAAAGGAGAATGTCACTGCCCTTGCCACAGGGTCCCATCTTGCTTTTGTCCTTGATTACACCATGCTCAGTAGAGTCCCTGCGGTCCCGCTTAGAATCATTATTGTCATCGCATGAGCTACAGTTATTATAGTAATGCAGTGCAAAGGTGTCTTTAATGTTGTGTAGCTGTCTCACTCAATGTTGTCCTAGTCATAGATTATAAAGCCAGAAGAGACTACTGTGATCATCTAGTCTGTAGCCATCTCCATCTCTTCAGTGCCACAGGGCAGATCTAAGACCTAGATAACTACTGCCTTACAGTCTGTAGAATCCAATGCCTTAATGTTTCTGTTTGTACCAATATTTTATGAGTACCAGAAATAGAGCCATATTCTCTTTAAATGACACATCCCGTTGGTCCATTGTCTTGTTCTATAGTATGTCATCACAGAATCTTGGACATTCTGTCTTGTTTGGAGATGTCAGGAGGCTGTTCTCCAGTACTGAGAATCCTGCAAGAAGTTGCAAGGATTTGTATTACAGTGCACTAGAAAATGCTATCAGAGACAGAATAAAAAGAAAAGGAGTACTTGTGGCACCTTAGAGACTAACAAGTTTATTAGAGCATAAGCTTTCGTGAGCTACAGCTCACTTCATTGGAAGTGAGCTGTAGCTCACGAAAGCTTATGCTCTAATAAATTTGTTAGTCTCTAAGGTGCCACAAGTACTCCTTTTCTTTTTGCGAATACAGACTAACACGGCTGCTACTCTGAAACCAGAGACAGAATAGCGCAACACAACGTAGAGTTCTCCTCGAGCAACCTTCTCTTAGTGCAAGTTCCATTGTATGCATTTGTGCAAAAGTCGACTTCCATTAGGTAACCTTAACAACAGTTTCAAAGTATCCCAACCCCGGATGTTTCCAGCACCATTTGGCTCAACCTTTAGTTAAAGGCAAATGATTTGCTGATCTCGGACCTTCACGTAAGGTTTCACCATACTTGGGTACAATACTCTTCAGTGCTTTGTTTCCTTGCCCTATATAGGGGGAGTTACTGCGTGTGCCTAATTTCCTGTGCCTCAAGAGGTGAATCAAAGTCCACAATAAAACAAACATCTACTATTCTGTTTTCTTGGAACTCCACTTTTATCTTGTTAAGGGATTAGTGCCTTAAAGCCTGTCTGGAGCTAATGCTTTAATGTGTTAACTACAAACAAATGAGCACCCTGTGTCCCCTGCCCCTGGCTCTCGGCATGGAGGCTGCTGCCTAGAATGCACTCAGACTTTCTATGAATGTTAATGACCAGTTCCAATAATAGGTGTCATTAAATGCTTTAAATGGATAATGTGAAATGCCTTTTACTCTTTGTGGGCCTGATTCTGCTTTTGTACTGGTTCTACACGAGTGTAACTCTACTGACATTATTGGAGTTGCTCCTGATTCACCCAGGCTAGAATTGGACTCTTTATATCTGCAAGGTAACTGTGTGCTATAACTCTGACTCTCTTTAATAACAGGTTCCTCGATGTCAGGATGGCAGCTTCAAACCTGGAGAACCAGTTGCACAGTGCCCAGAAGAATCTGTTGTTTCTCCAGCGGGAACATGCCAACACACTCAAAGGCTTGCATGCTGAGATTCGACGACTGCAACAACATTGCACAGGTAATTACATAAATACTTCCAGCAGTGTTGCTATGATCACTCAGCAGGCTCGGCTTTGCGAAAGGCTTCCCTCCCAAGTCCTCCTCTTCCTGAAGCCATTTGAAATATTATTTCACAATAGTATTAAGATATTATTTGACCAACTGCACTTCCAGAAGAAGCTTGGTACTATATTATATTTTAGTAATTGCATAAAAACCTGCAGGTTCATGCCACTTCTCAGTATTGAAATATCCATAAATCATCTCCTCCTGTTTTGGACTTAGCTCAGACAATGTACATTTCTGAGTACACAAACTATTGTAATAAATAAAGTACAATTGTTAAAATAACTGAAAAGCCTGTTTTGTGAAGTGTTTTCTCATATTTATTTCATGTACATTGGCTTTCTTGCTAATATGGTAATCTGCAGTGTATCCCTTAGTTCAAAGTAGAAATGTTCTGCTATAATTTATTATAGCAAATAATAATGTGGTAGAACTTCAGAGTTGAGAACTGACTAATCAACCACACACCTCAATTGAAACCGGAAGTACACAATCAGGCAGCAGCAGAGACCACTCCTTCCCCCCCAAAAAAGCAGTACAGTACTGTTAAAAATAAACTACTAAAAGAATAAAAGCAAAGCAGCATTTTTCTTCTGCATAGTAAAGTTTCAAAGCTGTAGTAAGTCAATGTTCAGTTATAAATTTTTGAAAGAACAACCCTAATGTTTTGTTCAGAGTTACGAACAACCTCCATTCCCGAGGTGTTTGTAACTGAGATTCTACATGTTTTAAGGGCTTATAAAAATGTTTGTAGTGCAAAATATGTATGTATGGTCTAGCAAAAATAATTTGCACTCAAGTCTAATGTGTTGATAACTGATTTTGATTTAGTAGCAAAGATCACTCATATTTCTACTGGCTTCATCTAATATGAATTACTGTACCAGCACCAAATGAACCTTAGAAACCCTCGTAGGTCCCAGCTAGTGGGTATTCCCAGTCAAGGCAGGATTTTTCCCTATGGTATATTCTCCAAAGCTTTTGTCCAGTCAACAACTTTTGAGAGAATATTTCACAGTATTCATGTACAAGTGTGCACTGGGCTCAAGCAAAATAGCCTATTAAACTAATCAATGGCAAACAATGCTAATAAGTGAAAAAACGGGCAGAACAGATTTTACTCTTCAGTTTCAGTCATGAAAATCATTTTAAGTATTTACATAATAAACATGTCAGAACACTTAATTCAATCAAATTAAACCCAAAACTTAACATGTGCAGCTGCAGGATACAGGAGTGGTTTGGGGAGCATTTTCTGTAGCTTTCTTTAAGGCACTGACTTAAATCTGTTGAAGCAGACTTTTGCTACTAGAAACACCTATGAATGCAAAATGCAGTTCTAACCTCTTTACAGATATGCTCTATTTTAATCATACATAATGTCCAAAAAATAAAACCTGTTTCTTTTTTAGATTTGACCTATGAGCTGACTCTGAAAAGTTCGGACCTGGCAGGTAAGAAATGTAGTGCAGGTGACGCTTTTCATGTTCTGGTTAACATCTTCCATCTTTTGGTGTGTTTGTGAGTGAGAAGTGTAGGCATCCATTTTTTTTATTATTATTATTTTAAACACATCACAAGTATGTAATAATACTTTTCACTTAGAATTTTTAGTGCCTTCCAACCAAGGATCCCAAAATGCTTTCTTACTTGCTAGGCTTAATTTCTGAATGCTTGTGAAGAGTTCCTATACCAGGGTCACAAAGAAGCCTATGGAAGGACCAGGAATGGAACCCAAACTGCTGACTCCCATTTCTTTGTTTTAACCACCAGACCATCATTTCCTTCTACTCAGTAAAGGAAGACAGAAACTATAAATACTCTCACTCTGCCCATAAATCACATTCTTGAAACTGTGCGAATACTGTAGCTGCATCACAGATCCAGAGAGAGCTGCCAGGCATATCAGCTGTCCTGTGCTTTAGCTGCTGATACTTACGAGCATAATGCTTGCTGGGGATAACCCCTAGACTAGGGAAAGGGTACAGACAGTTAGGCCTCACAACACGGCTTTATGTTAAGTATTTGATTGTACCTGTTTTACAGAAGGGTAAGATGAAGTATGAAAAGATTAAGTGATTTGCCCGAGGTGTCATGCCATGGCAGTGGGGCAGCCAGGAATAGTGCCCAAGAGTTCTGACTTCAAGAGCATTCTCCTAACCATTAGCTCACCATTACATTTATAGACTTCGTAATGTGGTACAGCCAGGCATTCTCCTATCCAGTCAATGAGTTCTTGTTACTCTTGGGGGCCTAGCAGGATATGCAAAATGACTTACATTTGGGAGCATTCAGCAACCAAAATTTACTATAATTTCTGGCTACTTTCCTAGAACAACTGAGCTATCTTCATTTTTACTTCAACTTGGTATCATCAACTGGGTGCTGCTGAATGTGGCGTTGTCTAGTATCTAATTTTTTGTTTAATTAAGAGCTATCGTGTTAGCTTTTAAACTAAGAAGTGGTCAGTGTATTTCCAGAAGTTAGCCTTTGGGATGTTCTTACATTCTGAGAATTAATTTTAAAGAAAGGAGTTGCATTGCTCGTTTTTTACTTAGCGGCTATAATTAGCTTGAAACGATTTACTTTTCCTGTTCTAGAAAATGGTAATTCAAGAACTGATGAACTCAAAAGAAAATGTGAAGCACTTGAAGCTCAGCTGAAAGTCAAAGAGGCTGAAAATAATGAATTATTAAAGGAACTGGAACAAAAAACTGCAATGATGATGGTGCTGGAAAACACCATTAAAGAAAGAGAAAAGAAGTATTTAGAAGAGTTAAAAATGAAAAGCCATAAGCTAAATATGCTGTCAAGTGAACTAGAGCAGCGAGCAAGCACTATTGCATATCTAACTTCACAACTGCATGCTACCAAGAAAAAGCTTATGAGTTCAAGTGGGACTTCGGACGCCACCCCATCTGGAAGTCCAGTATTGTCCAACTACAAGCCAGCCCCTCCCAAAGATAAGCTACCTGAGACTCCACGACGCAGAATGAAAAAGAGTCTGTCAACACCACTAAACCCAGAGTTTGAAGAGGCCTATAGATTAGGATCGGATAGCCGAAAGCTGCTGTTGCGAGAGCCTGTTGATGCTATGCCTGATCCCACTCCGTTTTTACTGGCCAGGGAAACTGCAGAGATCCACCTGATCAAAGAAAGGCCTTTAGTTATTCCACCCATTGCTTCAGAACGCACATCAGGAGAATCACACAGTCCAGCAAAAGAGAAGCAGCACAAGGCGCATATTGGTGTGGCACATCGAATTCACCATGTAACAACGTCCCAGCCTCAGCCTGAGGTTGAAACATTAGCAGTGGATCAGGTCAATGGAAGTAAAGTGGTTCGAAAGCATTCAGGGACAGACAGAACTGTTTAAGTGAAATGATTGATGTGATGCTCTATTATTCTGTTGCTGTTTATGCACTGTGATCAAATAGGATAAATCTCACCTGCAGTAAAGTTTCTTTTAATGCCCCATGCATGCCAAATTTTTTCCAGTAATTATCCTACTTCAGTGAAACGCAAACGAGACTCTCTGTTCATATTGCAAAGTATATAATTACTAAATGCTGTGGCCAAATCTAGGTGTACCTGACTGCTTGCTTCTAAGTACTACTCCATTTACTATAACTGCATAAGTGGACAAAAGCACAGGCTACAGTCTGCATTATTAATCAACATTAATGAAAAAAGATACTAATTATAAACCTCCAGCAATATGTATTGGCTGTTAATGTTTAAAATGTCAGTTCCTTTGAAGTCTTGATGGTGTGTATGTAGCATTTCATACACAGACTCTAACTTTCATGACAAAGCCTTTCTTATGGCAGCATTGAAAATAATGCAGATGTGTTAAGAACCTACGAGAGAACTTTTTTCAGGTAGTCCTGATCAAACTGTGTTCATATTTTTGTTACATTTCTCTCCACTTTTACAAAATTCCCAACAAACTTTATTTTATTAATCCTGTATTTTGATTTGTGTCCTTTTTTCTTTTTAACAGTTTCAAATGGTCATAATATATAACTGACTCTGGTGGGAGTGTAGGAAAGAAAACACCAATTGAAAAACTATTGTGTAAGTCTTCATGGAAAGAGTACGAATACTGTCCTAATGGAAAGCAGGCTTCTGTTTTGGTGTTTAGTGTAAGATTAATATTAATCATTCAATTTCTAATTAATACTTTGCACTATGGTGCCTTTTGTACAAGGCTCTTAAAACGCCTTACTAAGGTGTAAAAATAATACACTGCACAAAAAGTGCACTATTGAAATGTTTGTTTTTATACTTAGCCTGTATATTGTACAACAGCATAAAAACCATCAGACCTAACCAATGATTTATTTGTTTTTGTTTTAAGTTTGAAACAACTTTATGGAGACACCAGGCTCCTTCTTTTTTGAGGCACGCTCACGGAAGGATGCAAAACCCAAATGGTATTTTTAGAGTTATCTGGCAATGTTAACCTTGGGAACCTTTCAACCCATTCTCAATGTTTCAGGTGGTTTGGAGAATTCCATTACTGAAAATGTCAATTATTAGGAAAGTACAAAAATAGTCTTTTAGGTTTTTTAGAGGTTGGGGATCTACAGTTCAAAGGAGAAATGAGTTACTAACTTGGGAGGGGAAAAAAAAGGGGAATGTTTTCATTTAACCCACAATTTTAAAAACTGTTTTGGGTTAGTCATCTCTAGTAGCAAACAGAATTATTTAAGTAGTTTATCCTTAAGCCCCTCATTCCAGATGTTTGGAAGATGACACTAGTTTGCAGTTCTGTAGCACACTTCAACCATAGATGTCAAGGTACTTTACAGCAGTGGATAAATCTCATACTCATTTTAATCCATGTTTTGAGATGACTTACCCAAGAGACCACAGGAAGTCGGTGCTAGGCTTTCCTCAGGGCATTGTCATGCTGGCACTCAAAGGATGGGAGGAACAGTGTTGTCTGTTTTGATTCCTATGCTCTCAACAATACTTCATCTCTCCCAGTAACATACCAGCTGCTTGCCCATTTCCCTCCTCCTTCCTTTCCCCTATCCTAAACACACAACACCACAAAAATGCAAATGCAGATTTTGTGTAAGCATATTCCTTTAATGCCTAAATTTCTGGGAGTTAGCCTCAGAATTCATTCTTGCTATGGTAGGAGTCTGCTGGCCGATAAAGCACAACAAATAGAATTGTGCATATGATGATTCCAAAATGCTGGTAGGTCCATGATGTGCCTTTACCAATTTGAAATACAGTACTTGTTTAAGCTAATAAAAGAAACAACTTTTTAGGAGAGGTTGGAAGTAGGTACTTATTCTTTAGACTAAGGACATTATAGATCAGCTAGTGCTCTGGAAAGTAATCCAACTTCCCATCTGTGTCTAAAGTTTATAAAAAAAAGTGTAAGAGTGAAGCTACGATTATATGAAAATTAAATCAAAACATGTCTGTGGCATGACTTAGCAACCCCTCTCTTTGCTCTCTGATCAGATTTTGTTTTAGGAACTCTTCAAAAAATAAAGGTTTTTAGCCTTTTAGGTTGCAAAGATTAAATACAAATTGACATAAATAGCTAAAATCCTTCTTTAAATATGCAGACAGAATTAAATATAAGTTAACAGCATGGTGCTTTCTATTTACTAAATCTTAATGTTTTAGGAAAAATTGCTGCAAATACTTATTTTGAAAATGTCTCTGGGCCAGTTTAAAATCGGTAGAATTCTCTTGAAAATGCAGGGCAAAAAAACCTTGATCCCGTGCTTCTTGGCTTAATTTGACTTCATAAGTTCTCGGATATCCACCAATGCACTTTGGGTGTGGGAAATTGACAGTTTACGATGTCAGTCAGAGTTCAAAGTGAGACAGACCCCTTGCAGCACCCAATGGGAAATATGCTTTGTGGTTGAAAGATCAGCTTCAAAAACTAAGCCAATGCCCATGGCATTTCTTCTCATGGAGGTTGTGTACACAGGTGTCCGGAATGTGTTCTAAAGGCAAGAGAAAGGCAAGTATTGTTTTAAGTACAACAGGGGCCTCATGACTGCAAACCTGCTCATGTAAGTGGCTCATGCATCTGACTGCTGTGGAACTAATCACATGAATAAGGATCCTTAACAAGGATGAGGGTTTGCAGGATTGAACCCTTATGCTTTTAGTAAAGGTGATTATAAGAAGCTTGTATTCACTATTAGAATCCTAAAGCTATAATATTAAGACAGCCTTAATTTAAATCGCGGGTTGGGGTAGATAGGGGGACAGGGATGTATCCACTTCCCCATTTTCATTTCATTCAGTAATCCTAATTGGCCAAAACTAAATGTGTCACCAAGTGATAACTAACAGCAGAGAAATCTCATTAAGGAAGACAAAAAATTATACCTTGTCTATTTCAGACACAGTCCTCTCTAAAGCAATTTTGTTGTTAAAACAATCACGTCTCTATGTGCTCTGCCTGTGGTAATAGGAAAGAGCCTGTCAATCTGTCCTTGAGGGAAGATATTCGTACCTGTAGTTTGAGCCGATGTGATTCGATAGGAATTATCTTTAGAATAGGTAAATCTACTGTCAAGACTTTAGGCTTGCTTCGGGCAAGACAGCAATTCTCAATGTCCCAGTCTGCTCCTTCCAGATATAGACCGGAAACAAAGCATCCTGCAGCAAGTAGAAAAGCAACATCTTGTAAAGGAATTCATTTAAAGAGGATTCTTTTTTGTAAGGCTCATTCTCTCTGGACTAGCCAGACCTTGTTACTATGGGTTTACAGCAACCTCAGCGCATTGAAATACTGTAAATGACTCCTGTGTTTACTTATTGTGAATCAGGCACAAGTCAATTTCATGCAGTTTTTAAAATTAAAAATACCTTTACTTACACTATCTAGGCTAAACATTTTTAAAGGAGCTCAATCTTAAGAGCTACATTTGCAGAGGCACTTGGGTTCCAAAATCCCAGATTCACTAAACCCTTGCTTAGCTTCTTGCCTAAACTCACTCAGGGATCTTTTACAGGAAAATCTTGGGCACTAAGTGCCTGTTTCCACCCCTGGGCCCATGCTCTGCTATGTCCCTCTAGGTGTCGACATGCCTAAGCCCCCATGTGAGCTAGGCAAGCTCAGAGGCTACCTAATGCCACACACCATGGAGGGGGGAGGAGGATCTGCTCATAAGGTTGTAGCCCAGTGATTAGGATACTCAGCTGGGGTATGAGAGATTCCCTGACTTCAAGTCAAGTTAACAGCTGCCCCCGCCCCAACCCGGGAGAAGGGATTTGACCAGAGATCTGCCCCCTCTCAGATGAGTGCCCTAACCAGTGAGCTAGTCTGGTGTGGGAGTCCCTCAATCGCTCCTGTCGAAGCAGTTCCACTACATATAAATAATGAAAGAGAGGCAAAATGGGCCAAAGCATATGCGCCTGGGAGGTAAAGCACTCACCTGAAAGACCCAGGAAAATTAGAACAACCCAGTGACGTCGCTCAGGGATGTGAAAAATCCATGCCCTTCAGTACTGTAGTTAAGCTGACCTAAGTCCCCAGGCAGACAGAAAAATTCTTCCATTCCCTAGCTACCACCTCTCAGGGAGGCAGATTTACTACAGTGCCAGGAGAATCT
This sequence comes from Dermochelys coriacea, assembly GCF_009764565.3. Lineage (NCBI taxonomy): Eukaryota > Metazoa > Chordata > Testudines > Dermochelyidae > Dermochelys > Dermochelys coriacea. The sequence continues at coordinate 24,397,919 of NC_050082.1, forward strand.
CTCCCTTTGCTGTAGTGTCCACAATGAAGCAGTGTAGCTGCAGTTGTGCCGCTGTAGCATTTTAAATATGGACAGAGCCTAACACCCATTCCCGCTGAATACCTTGGCATCGGTTCCTTCCATGAATGGTCATGCGTGACAAACAACTCCGAGTTCTTGGCTGCAAAGGCGTAAGTTAAAACAAACTTAACACTCATTACCTTCGTAAAATGGCCATTGTGTTTGCAGCCTAATTAACAACCGCTTTTTCAAACTCTACACTGGAAAGTGCTACCTTGCCCAGAGCGCTCGGTGACTTCCTCTGCAGTACTATACTGGGTCACTTCTGTGTACAAGGTGGAGCGATCCAGTGGCCAGCCATTTTTCCTACAGGTGGCTTGAACAAGAGCTGTGAGATAAGACTCGGGAATCTGTAGTCCTGAGAGCCACACAATATTTGGTTCACCCTCATTAACCTGGAATCAATCACAAGAGAGACCTCTTTCAATTCCGAACTGCTCCGTCTCATGAGGGATCTGTCTGCTCCTCATTCAAAACCAGGGGGTTCAGTGCTAAGACCTGCAGCTGTCACTGAGTTTAAGTGGAAGCTGCAGCTGTGAAGCATCTCTAAAGACTGGCCAAGGAGCCCTATTTGATCAGCCCACTGCAAGGGTTCAGTAATGCTGTACGTGCTGTCACTACTGTAACGGAATGGGTTCGTTTCAAACAGCTTTTAGTGACAGCGTTAGGTGTTGAATCCTACAGACAGACTCTTATTTGGGCAGTAAATAATGCAGATACAGCAGAGGGTTTCGCTGTTCTCTTACTCACCCAGGACGTGTACTGGTTATACCTATTCCTAAAGTAAATCATCCAATTTCCAAGTGTTTTTAGCGTATCAGCTGCCAGCTTTCTCCAGATGCTCGGGATCTGTCCATTAAAGAGAGCCCGAGCCACTTCATCCAGTTCACTGCTCATTCCAACTTCCCCAGCCAAGGCCTGGGGAGAGAATTTGCAGAGACAGAACTTAAGAATTTCAAAGCCCAACAGATTTAAATGAGGATTCCCTTTAAAACTGAATAGTCTTACTCTTTGTAGTTCAGCCAGGGATCTGGACATACGAATGATCAGTTTGTTAAACCGTTCCAATTCCTGCAATAGCACAACTGTTGTGGGTGAAATTTCTATTCCAAAAGTCTTTCTTATCTGGTCAAGATCAAATATTTGAGGCATCTTGTTTTCTATGTCCTTTGCAACCTGTCCAATATATTCATCTCGACCAATTCCACTGCCAGATTCCCCTATAATTAAAACAGTTTAGCGAGCGCTAAATAACTTTTATGTTTTCTATTAGTCTAAATTCAAACATTTCCTATAAATTTTTAATACTAGCGGATTCTTGCTCCTCTCCTGCAACATCTTGCACACGGGCACCCTGCTGTGCCTACATGGAGCCAAGCTGAAGTCAATGGCCACGTAAACACAAAAGGCTGCCCATGTGCAAGAAGTTACAAGACCAAGGTCTTAGGCATTCATGATTTTACTTTTTGTTTGCAAGAACTGAATTCTAGGTGACAGAATCATACCTGTTTGAGGTTGCAGCTCAAGAAGATGAGACCACATATCTCGAGCAGCTTGGGTATAGTATCTGATTTCGGCATTGGGATGAAGACCAAACACCTCTGGGGTATTAGCAAGTGGTAGAGACTCTAGCTCCTCTATAACCCAAAAATACATGAGGCTTATCAAAATGCAGTGTATTAAGATACAGCTACCAGATCTACTTGTGTAAAGGGTGTTTAATGTTTAAAAAGTAAAGAATGTATTAAACTAAAGATTTTATTAAGAGAAGTGTGATTAGCTGACCACTAGACGCTTGCAGATTTACACACGTCTGGCCTTATTAACCAAGGGAACAAAAGCATTTTAATCAGTGCACACAATGGATGGCTGAAGTTTGAGACAGCTCTTATATAACAATAGAAATTCAGAAAGGAAAACAGATTGTAGGTAGAATTTTTAAATACTAACTTGTCTGGAAGGAAATGCATTTCTTACCAACAAAGTCATCCTTTGAGTTCCCTGCTGGGATTTTATAATCAACCTCTTCATTTTTATAAAAGTGGAATGGTTGAAATGTGTCAAATATGAAATCCCCTAAATACTCATCCATATATATGGTCAAAATGCGACGATCAAAGCTGTCAATTGCACGCCCACCATACATGACCTAGAAATTAGTGAAACTATTTTAAATAACATGCTTACTTGCAACAAGTAGATTTTAAAACTTTTGGAAACATCAAAGTATGTTTGGCTGTTGCATACTGCCCCTCCAAGAGGAAACTCTGTGCTTCTCTGGTAACTCCTCCTAATGGGGCAAAAGCAGGAAGTGCTTGGACACTAGGGGGAGTCTAGAGATGGCTGCCAAATTATGAAAACCATGGCAGAGCTGGTCCTCTCAAGCTTGATTACTGCAGGGACCACAAAGGGTCAAGAGCTCACTAAGGTGCAAAATTTCAGTTTCTTCTGCCACTTTACTGACATATGCAGTGTGTAGCGAGAGCTCTGAAATGCTGCAACAGGAGCTTTGTAAATATCCCTTCGTATAGTTCACACTCCAGCACAGGCCTATTGTAATGATAATTCTTTGCAGTTATTCGGTATAGTGCTTTTCATCAAAGGATCCCAAGGGCTTTCTAATCAAGAATTAATTAAGAATCCCAGCTTCTCTGTGGTGTAGGTAAATGTTATGTCCCTATTTCGCTGAGACAAAGAGGTGAAGTGACTTACTAAGGGCCATACAGCAATTACTTGAAAGAACCAGGAGAGAATCTTAGCCCACTTTGCTTGAAGATAAGATCAATCTTTTTGCAAGTGCTGTCCTTATTTACATGATTTCATTTTACCATCAGAGCTACTTAACAATCAGATTTACCTCTCCAATGAGATACTTGAGACTGCCCCATGGGATTTTGTCATCATTTTGCTGGTAGGCTTTGGTCAAGTATGTATTCAGGATTTCCATGCACACCTAATAACAGTTATTACAACATGTTGGATGAGAAGAGTCACAAATTTGTCAGACAAGGATAGAGACATTTAGTTTTCACAAAATTCTAATTCGTACATTAATCATCATGTCTTCCTCAAAAGAAAATGAAAAATAAATGTCACAACGAACAGCCAACAGGGGGCAAAATGTAAAGAGGCTGGATCCGGAACCTGACTTGTTATTCTCAGCAATCCTGATACTGGCTAAAAGTAAACTTAGACTCAGGGGTCTACAGTGTCTGTGATGACAGGGAAAGGAGGAACACTAACTTACTGTGAAAAGGAAGATGGACAGACAGAGCATATATGCAAAGGTAACCTGTGCCTACTCAAGGGCCATTAGCTTTAGCTTCTTACCTGGAAATCAGATTCATTAAAATCATATGGTACATTCCAGCCAATCTTCCCAAACTTCCTTCTCTCCTGAACCACTGCATGGAAAAATGCTAAGACATAGACCAGTGATTTAAATGCGCCATGGGGGCATTGCTCAAGGGCTTCATGGGGAATTTTGAAGTAGGTGGCTCTCATATTCAGTTTCAGCCCATTCGGTGGTTCTGTTACAACCTAGCAAAAGAAAAAAACCTCTCAATTATCTGGTAAACTATTAAAGCTATGAACTTTAAACTTTTGCTTCATACTAAAAATATAAAGAGCAGTTATATAACAACAGTAATACTTTATTAAGTATACTTAATTACATTTTGAAATCAATTTCAAATATTTTGAATTAAACATTTTAATTATGTTGCCTTACATCATCATCATCCTAAGAAATGTAAGGCTTATTAACCCTATTTTGCAGATGGTGAAACTAAGGCACAGACAACTTCTTAGCTTGATTTTCAAATGTCACAAAAGCCCTAATTTGTGCTTGCAACAGTCACAGCTGTGCTCACAGATTGGGTATTTGTAGTCTTAAATGGAAGATATACACAACTATTTTTTGCAGATCTGGAATTAAGCACTGCCGGTGGTGAATATTTTAACGATGTCATTGATACACTAACATATCTGAATCAATGACAGTTGCCTAATTGTCACTCTGCTGCGCTAACATCTGTCAGATAAAATGATAATTGTCACAGCAATGATTTACAACGACAGAAATAGTCACCACAAAAAGAAGATTAGTACAGCATCTCTGGCTTGCCATTTATAAATAATCAGCTCATCTTGCTTGTGAGAAATGCTTCAGCCTTATGTAACAGCTGGAAACAACTGTCCTATAAAAACATCTGCCCTATTGACACTGTTGTCCAGCTAGACACAGACCTCAGTTCTACATTTTCAGAATTAGAGAAATGACAGGAGGTGTAGCTGGGTATTTCTAACCCACTCATCACAGTGGTGTCTGGGTCTAAAGGGCATTTACAAGTTCACTTTTACTGATGGATTGATTAAGAAGTATGTGCCTAAGGGTAGCATCAGATGAACACTTCTATTAAACTTATCTCACATCAGTGAAACCTCACCAGCTGGAAAACCAGAGGATGAAAATAGTATCTTGCTTACAAAGAAAAAGACAGCATTTAGGGCCCAATCCTGCATGCCGTATTCAGGCCACATTCCCACCAACGTCAATCAGTTTTGCCTGAATAAGAGTGGCATGTCATGAGTAAGTGTGGTATGTCATGCCCTCTGTACCTTCATCCCTGTACTGTACCTTTAAAGACTTCTGAAGTATTCCAATGGGAAAGCCCTGAGTAGGGTCAGTAGTCAGCCACAGGCGGAAGTCTGGATGAGGCTTAGTAATTCTTTCCAATGCTTTCTCCAAATCAATCAGCCATTTCACCAAAAGATGACAGTTCTGCAACATTAACCACTGTCCGCGAGCCACTGCATTCTCCAGCAACTGCAGTGCAACCTGTGTCAATGAGATGGAAACAGCTGCCTATGAGTAAAGCTTGCTTTGACCCTGAAACTGCAGGGATTCTGAATGGTTTAGTGCATCCAACTACTTCCTCATAGCAAGAAAACAGAGCATTTTCTTTCTTTCTTTTGAAGCAGAATTCTCTTGGCACACTCTGGGGGAAACAAAAATGTCCAATTAAGCCATTGTCCCAATTCTCAGAGTCTCCCAGGAATACCTTGTGCTGAGAGAGATGCTCTTCTATTTCATTAATTGCTTTAAAAATAAAAACAGCACAAAGCTTTCAAACACTTGAAAACAGTAATGAAGTAAGCTTAGGTCATTAGAGTGCGGTTTTCAAAAGAGCTTAGTATTGGTCTAACTCAGCTCTCACTGACACCAATGGGAGCTTTGCCACTGATTTCAAATTATAACAGAGTAGCCAAATGCTGAGTGTTTTTGAAAATCCCCCAGCCATGCTAGAGCAGAGAAACAAGCGAAGGTACAAACAGAGCACAGATGAGGGTCTTTTTGCTTGCAAATACCAATATGCAATGATGACGTTCCCTACACTCAAAACAATGAAGCGGCAGGGACATTGACTGAAATCTGACAGCCTGCATATCTGCATCTTTTCAACCTCAACAATTTTTTTGCTACAGGTGAGGCAGCAATTCTGAACCTGTCTTGACTCAATCTGCAAATTAACTGACCAGACAAATGTCTGCTCTCATTTTACAGAAAGTGATTGCTTCTAGGGCGGTAATCTGTATGCCAATTCCTACCCAGATTGCTTTGTTTTTAATACACAGAGTATGGCTTTCCCAAAAGCAGGGGGTTGTTGGAACAGATGCCTGAACAGACCCGTAATGTCAAAAATGAGATCTGCAGCAGTCACAAAATAATGTACTGAAGGCAGCACACACACCATCCCACTGAACTGTGCTTTGTCACAACAAAGATACCTTTTCTTGTCCTTGTCCCATGGCGAGGAACTTGAGTCGATTCCCTCCAAAGCCCATCCTATCAGCCAGTTTCATGAGGTCACTGGCAGGATCAGAGCCAGGACTTAGGATAAAAACAATGGGCGAGTTAGGTGTGCTCTGCTCGAAGATAGCTTCAAAGCTGATCACGGGAGGCTGAACATATCTGGGGGGTGGGGGGAAGAGAAGTACAATAAATTGGTACACTAATTTACACAAACTATTTAAAATGCCATCTGTTAGGAGAGTTAAATGGGACAAAGGGCTATTAATCTCAGTTACCTGTTTAGGCAAATTATGGAAATACTCACATGAACGGAAATTAATGATAATACTTTGCTGTAGTCCTTTCAATTCAAAGGATCTCAAAGTTCAGTACAAATTTAGGGTCTGAACCTGCAAACCCATCATCCAATGCAGTGTTTGCCTCACATGCAGTCTATGGGACTATATGTAGGAGGAGTGAGATTGCGGGATTGAGCCCTTTAATTGAAACATTTACTATATCTATGGATCACATCACACATGACTGAAGTACAGCCACCTGTGGTGTGGAATTTGGCAGTTATTTAACCACACACAGAAACAGTATGTATCTTAGGACGAGACGGTAAGTGGAATACTGTGTTCAACTGAAACCACGGGGAGAATTTACAGAGAACGAACATCACCATTGAAGTTGGAAATTGGCTCAGACACAGGGTTAACAATGGACCTAATGAAAAGTGCGGCATGATCCTTAATGATCAAAGTGATACACCGTCAGTGCTCAGTACTGTTTCCGAGTCTTGTAAACATTACAACCAGAGCTGGTCAGAAAACAGAATTTCCATTCTGTAGGAAATTCCAACATTCCAAAAATCTGTTCTCATTCTGAAACCAAACAAAAAGTCAGAATTTCTTGCAGAATAAAATATTTTAAAAATTTTGATATGGGGGCCAATGAAATGTTTCATTGTGTTAAAACAATATAATATTAATAATATATATTAAATATATATATAATCTTACAGTAAATTATTATAAAAATGAAATTAATCAAAATGATAAATTTGAAGCACAATATTTTTACCTTTATCAAAACAAAATGTTTCAACATCATCAAAACAAACCAAGAAACTCAAAACGGTTTCAACTCCCCCCTCCAAATTTTGTCAAAATTGACACATTCCTGTCAAAGGTTCTGATAAAGCTCCATTTTGTGACAGAAAACTGTTCCATCAAATTTTCAAGCAGGTCTAATTATAACTGATCTTAGACCATTTTATGTATACTTTTAATGGCAAGGAATTTTTAAAACTTCAATTGTTGCTTTTCTTTTAAATCTACTGAATTCACATACATTGTGCACTGTATGTATGGGAAGTATAGATGTTTAAAATAATGATACTTGTCAGTTTAGGGGGGTACTGTGTTTTAGTGGGAGGAAGAGCGAATGGAAAAGATTTGCATAATGAGAGGGACAGCTAATTTCAGGTAAAGTGAAATGAGCAAAGGTCTAACATCTTCAAGTAGAGTAGCTAGGGGTTATCACACTGCTCCTAAAACAGTTGCCTCTCCAAAAATGCTTATGTCCTCTAAGTTATAAATACCAGCTAAAATAGGACACTTGCAATTCTTGAAAAATAAAATCCATCCAGTCTGATACAGAACCTTTAACTATGCATTAAGAGGCTAAATGAAAGGAGAAATGTACATGGATATGCACTAGAATTATCTCAGGAAGGCTCTGGATAAAAACAGGGGATCATCAGTTACTCCTTTGCTCTCCTGTGAGCAAACCTTCCCCACATGTATTTACCTCAGTAAGGAAGCACTGGACAGGAGACCTTTTGTATACTTTTTTCCCCACTTTACACTGATTTTTCAATTAATTACCACCTGCTTTTTGTTTACTTTTCAAAGCTCTCAAGTCAAAAAAGCTTGTGAGAATCTAACACAATTCATTTTGCATTCACATTTAGGTTTGTGTCTATGAAATATCAATCTGCAGTAAATGCTTAGCAATTGATTCAGGTTACCTCCGATTTTCTTTGGTACTTTTAAAACTTAGAAAGATTCTGGATAAAAAAAAACGTGACAGCAACTTACTTCTCATCCATTGTCAGAGTAACGTAGTCAGTCACTGCCCTATATACGCGGTCTACTCGGAAACAACGTAAAAGCAGCAGCTTCTGAAAATGTGTGAGACTATTTTGGTATTGCATGGGAAATGGTGTTTGTTCCAGGGCATCCAGATCATACCACTGAGAAAGGAAATACAGTAGAGAACATGAGTTTATCAGATGGATAAATCAACCAAGTTTATTAGCAAAGATAAAGTCAATCTGATAACAGGACTGCAACAAGAGATACAGACATGGGGAAACAGAGAAGAATCAGAGAAAATTGAAATTAGAAAAGAGAAACTAGAACAAAATACTAAATAAATGCCAAAAATCAACTTTTTCAGTATAAAACATGTCTGTCCAATATCATTGTCATACTTTCATTTTATGGTAATTCTCATAAGATACAACTAAATGAGGTCACAAGCTCAAGACAATAATGGATGGTCTAGAGAAGGTGAATCGGAGATTCCTATTTACTCTCCCACATAATGCAAGAACAAATGGACATTCAATGAAATTGAAAGGCAGCAAATTTAAAACTGATAAAATGAAATATTTTTATACAACATGTAACTACTCTGTGGAACTCACTCCCACAAGATGATAAAAGCTAATAATTTAATAGGATTTAAAAAATTATTAGAGGTGAAATCCTGACTCTATTGAAGCCAATGGAAAAACTGTCATTGACTTCATTGGGGCAGGGATCTCATGTTAGACATTTAACTGGAAAACAAGAACATCCACAATTACATAAGATAAGATGTTTTAAAACATCTAAAACCCTCATGCTTCAACGCATAAGCCAGTCACAAACTGCCCAGAGTCAGGAAGAAAGTTCCCCAAGCATAGGTTATTCCAGATTTGTTCATTATCAGTTTCTTGAACCTTCCTCAGAAATATCTGGTACTGGCCAGTGTTGGAGACAGAACAGCAGACTAAATGGCTGACTGGTCTGACTATGGCAATTTCCATGTTTCTATGTAGATCATGCAATTACCCCACAGCTTCTAAAGAAACATCCAGTCAGGGAATTAAAGGGAAAAGCCAGTGACCCCTCAAACATTTTTAACAAGTTGGATTATGTTTGAACATTTAATTGAGAGGGAGGGAATAGAAACTAGACTAAGAAAATCACTTACTTCTTTCCATACTTCAGGATTTTTTTCCACATCATCTGGAAGAGACCCAAACTCCTCAGGAAATAGTTCAGATAGGCGAATTATGTCCTCCCAGCCTTGATCCAAAAGCCAAGTACACGGCTTCTTTCGTGTACTCTTCTCCAGGGAAATATTGCCTAGTCACAATTCAGAAAACTAAATAAATATCACTATCATAAAAGGGAGCACACTGACTTTTAATTAGTCTGCTGGAGAAATAATTACTACTTTGCAAGTATTTGCATGCCAAGTTTGTATTTTTGCCACTATTTATGCATTTAACTAAAGATGGACTCTTGGTGTAAAATTCTGGCCCCTCTGAAATCAATGGGAGCTTTGTCATTGACTTCACTGGAGTCAGAATTTCACTGTTGGCCTTTCTGCAATCAAACAAGCTGGAAACAAATGCAAGGGACCACATCCTCTACTGGTGTAAACCGGCCTAGGCCTATTGACTTAAACTAAGTTATGCCAATTTACTTCAGCTGAGGATCCACTGTGTCAGTTACAACGTGCTATAACCCGTTAATAGAAGTCAGTAAACTACTACTTTGTCTTTAATTAAACATATGCCAGGTATTTTTGTTGAACATCTATTTTAAAATATTCCTCGGGGTTCAGGTTCAGCATGCGAAATTTTAGGATCTATATGACTTAGGAGGGGACTTAGGTGCTTATGGAAATTTTACCAAGGAGTTAACTTTGATAGTCAAATATATGTAGTCAAAAATCTTGATTTTAATTCTGGAAGAGCATATAACTACTAGAAGGTACTAAGTATCCAGGTTACCTTTTAAAAAGAAGTCCAGTTCTTCTTGTGGGACTCTACCATCAGCTTGTTCTATTTTGATAGTCATATTAAAGGAAAATAATAATTTGTGTCTCTCAAACAAGCCTGAAATAAGAACATAATATTCTCATCAGTCTGCTTCTTAAGAATTTGGGCTTGGGACAAATTTCAGATCCAGATCTTGACTCTGATCACCCCACAAGTTCAAGGTGGTGAATTTTGATGCAGCCCACTGTAGAGATTTAAGCCTGCTACAACATTCACATCCAGATCTAGCTTCAGATTCCACACGATCTCCCCTCCAAAGCTCAGAAAGGTTGAGATCAATCTTTCTGGTTTGGAACCACTGCTATTTGTAACTGATTGTTTATTAAAAGTAGAAGCACTTCTTAAATGTCAAGGGACTACAGCACTTTTCTGCATCTCAGAGCAACCTTAACATGAAGGAAGAAGGGATAGAGAATGCAGAAGCATTAGCAGCAAACAGAATATTTAGTGAATTCAGTATTTGTTGAAATACCTTTGACAGCACAAAATTACATTGCTTTGCACAACTGACTGAAGAAATTCCCATTACAGTCATTCAAACGTACACAATGCCATCCCAGTGCTTAATCACACTAACCTGTGCAACCATAGTTATATATGTTGAATGTCAATGTATCCATGATATTTTTTAGCCTCTTTGGAAGAATTGAGTTGGGCATGGATTTCCGAAGCGAAAACCCGAACACATCTAGGAAGGAGGCCAAGGAGTATTGATACATGGTGTTGACAAGGGCCATTTCAGATAAAACGAAGAACAAAATGGCGCCCCTTTTAGCAGCAGGTCGGTAGCCATCTCGCAGCTTGTCAATGTCCACTGCCGTCTTCTCAGCCAGTTTGAGTTTCTCTGATACCTAGCAAGTGAGAAATGTGGCTCCCAAGCATTAATTTTATCCATGTATAACTACTAAACAGAACTACATGGTTAACAATATGCTGAGCTAATCTGTGGCTAAACAATATGAAACAGCGTTTTGAAATACTACGAACAACCCTTCCAGGATTTAAAAATATATCAAGCAGTAAACAAGTATCAACATTTATAAAAAATCTTATGAACAATGGCAGGTGTGCCATCAAAAGCCAATTGCTGCCACAGAACCAAGAACATTTCCTTGAAACAATCCCACATTGAATAGCTAAAAATTCAAGTAGCCTTTTTTAAAGAAAAAAATCATATTAGTAAACATTCTTTTCCCTCTCCAAAAATGCTTTAGTTCAGTTTATTAAGCTTCCAGATGATAAAGTTGGAATATCTGTGTTACAGAGCACTGTATGTTTGTAAGAAATACTGGAAAAGATTTACAAATTTCAGTGAACCTTCATTTTTAATAAAACCATGCAAAGATTGTTTCAGAGTTGGAATAACATGTTACCAAAGATAGAAAGATAGATACACACTTTTTTTTTTTTAACTAAAAGATCCCTATTATAAGGAAGTCTTCTCCAAAGGTAGGCTTGCCATTTGTCTGATGGATTAAAATCCTCCCCATGGCACTGAAATATGTCATGATGTTACACCATGAATTCATGATCCAGGTAAAGACCTTCTGACTCACCACCATCACATCAAGCAGAACATTGTGAAGTGATGGTGTTTCATAGGCCCAAGATAGACTTTGAGACTTCTGCACACTAAGGGATTTCCTCAGGAAATACCATGCTGTCTGGCCCCATACCTAAAGATAATGTATTTCTGATTATGGATAAACATTCCTGGATCAGGTGGGCAACTTGGATCAAGCAAATTCTTAAAGAATTAAGATTTCTGTCTCTGGACACAAGTGCTAGACCTATGCATGTATGGAGTACTCATGGACAACTGCTCATCATGCAACTCTCAGCTCCTTTTCAACTTGCATCCTAAATTAAGGAATAAAGGAGGATGAAACAAATCCCAAAGGAAAGACGGGGATTCCTACATAGAACAACCATGAGAGAAGCTCTTATAGGTACCTCAGTAGCTTTGGCTTTTGTCTCCTCCAGGGTGTGCACCAAATCCACATTATCCAACATGTTTCCCGTGGAAGTTGCCAGTTCCCGGAGGAGAGAATCTTCCAAATCTTTCAGCAAGTTTTTGTTCTCGCTGGTTTCCTGGATGAGATGTTCTCTCTGCTCTTCTAGCTCTCTTCTTTCAAACCCCACAATAACACTGAGCAGCTGATCCTCAAGGCCTTTCAGTGTAACTATGGATGGAAAATGGAGAACCATGTCCTCAGCACAATCTTTCTTAAAACACAAGGTTAGCTTTCATACAGTTCCTTCAGGCTATATGATCTTCTATAACTCTGTGCTGAAAAGACAGGTTTAGTTAACAGCATTGAGTGTTGTTCTTCTATATTGGTTCTCACCTGACACATCTAATAAGCAGCATGTAGTTTAGTTTCCTTTTAGACTAACAGCAGGAAGTGGAAAAATTTAACATTAAATCATAGAATCGTAGGACTGGAAGGGACCTCAAGAGGTCTTTAAGTCCAGTCCCCTGCCCTCAAGGTAGGACTCAGTATTATCAGAGGCTGAATACAAGGAGGAGTATAAACAATATAACATACATTATAGTATTATACATAGTTAACAGGCACTGCAAATTCCACTGCCAGAGAGCCAGGACATTTCTGTCTCCCTCTTCTGATGTGGTCAGAGGGCTAGCCATTATTTACAGCACTTGTTCTCTGTTTTCTAACTCACCAAGGGCCAGATTTTGACCTGCTTACTGCTACTGAGAAGCAGCTTGTCCTGTGAGATGTCAATGGGACTAGTGGAGAAAGGTATCAGACAACCTGTGTAAGGATGTCAGAATCTGCCTTTCACTCAGGCCAGACCTGGATTTGCGTAGGTACACAACCAGCACTTAATCCAGCCGAAAAGCAGAGTAACTGCCTGGATTCATTGATTTCAGACTAATGAATCTGTAGCTGGGCTCAATATCCCCTGGCTGAAAACGCTTGCATTTTGCAGTTGAATTCATCCAAACTCATGTTCTGTGGTTTCTGGTACAAGAGAAAGGATCTCAGCTTTTTGGAGCAATAGCTCATCTGAGCCTAGTTTATGCCCTACATTTGCACTACTGTGCAGTTAATACTCTGTCCCTAACAGCATGCATTTGCTCACCTGTATAGTTGATAACCATGGCTTTTCCAAACACCGATGGTGAATATTTAGGATTAGCTAGCTTGGTGTTCAAGTACAATTTGAAGTTATTGTCATAGTCTACCTCCTTATCACCCAGTACGATAAATATTCGCCCCTGGGCAACTTTTATATTCTTTTCTAAGACATTGTCAATCACAGGATCTATGTATTCATCTACATCATGGAACAAGAAAGGACTTCCATACTTTATGGCCATTTCTAGTTGTTTAAGGAAATCAGGGTCATTAAAGGAAGCTATCTGAAAGAGAACAGAAAAATGGAAAGATTTGGAACAGTTAATATTGAATTAACTGAATATTTCTATTTTACAATAATTGCCAGTATTCATTAAGCTTGTTGTTTGACTATGCATCTCTGCCTTTCATCCTACAGATGATATAACCCTCATTGGGAGGGATCAAAGAAAGCACATTCTTGATTCTGATCCACTGAGAAAAACTATCCACTTCGAAAACAATTCTTTCCTGCTGCAACTGCACCCCTAAACACAATGTGGCCTAAACTTTTGTCTATCCTGTTCCTGCAAGCACTGGGGCTTTCTGTGAATGCAAGTCATGCACCTTGCAGCATGAGTAACGAGGCACGCCCAAAGTTCAAGCGAGTTTGCCACGCAGAACGAGCATCACATTGTTGGGTATCCACCAGAACTCAAAAGGTGGTGGTATAGATGGCTAGGCAATGGAGCAAGGAGAGGAAAACAGTGGTTTTGAGTGAGCTTGCAGGACTGGAACAGTGAGGGAATTGAGGATCATGGAAGGGTCATGGCCCGGGGGGATTAAGACTAAATAGTTCTTAGATAAAACAGCATTTCACCTCCCCAAACAGACACCCTTTCCAGATGAACTCCTGAATTTTTGACAACATGCTTTATCACTGGAGAAGAGGGGTATTGGTGGCATCTGCCTCTGGTCTCCCAATGTCACATAGCACTAAAAGAGACAGAAGCAGGATGTAAGCTGTTGCTCCCCTGCTGAGGGCAGAAAGAAACTGGAGCCCCAGCATTCTTTGTTCCCAAAATTGGAGGTCTCTGACATGGTAGCTTGACTTCTGGTGTTTCAAATATCCTGCTTCAATCCTCCACAGGCTGGATGCAGGGCGGGGTCACTATCCATCTAGATAATTGACTTTATGTTTAGATGCTTAATGGCACTGCACTTCCATCCTGTTGAGGCTCAACCATCACAACTGCCAATTCCCACTAGTAACTGGCGCCTTGGCCAAGGCCAGGTATTTATGCATCTTTCAAAACAATAAATATAAAAATAAAATGAAAATTTAGCTTCACCCGCAGATTATTTTTTTCTTCTTTTCTCCTGATCCAATTTAATGCCTGCTGCTGGGGGTCTACGCATAAAGGGAATCGGCTAGCACGTGTTGTCAGAATGCCATTCTGAACAGAGAGCTCATCTGGAGGCAAACCTTGGGAGCCCCACCTGGGGAGGAAACAGAGTAAAGATTGCTGTGTATTTTATTCTTTATGGTACAGCAGCACGCTTCACCTACGGGTAAACCAATGCTATTCTACTGAGCATTCTATTACAACACCCTAAAACATACAGTGTATCATGGCAAAAATAACCTCATGTCAGTGAGTCAGAGCCTGGGTCTACAGAATTCCACTACAGTGCTGAAAATAGCCATGCAGTTGTTTGGGCTCAGGCTCTGAAGCCCAGGGAGAGGAGTGGGTTTCAGAGCCCAAGCACCAGCCTGAGCCCAAACATCTACACAGCTATTTTTAGTGCCACAGCATGAGACTGAGTCTGTAGACACAGTCCCTGCGACTTGCTGCCATGGTTTTTCTTTTTGCCATGTAGACATAACCACAGACTCCCAAGTGAAACAATGAAAGCATCGCTGAGTTACTTATAACTAGCCTGGTTAAAGCACTAATTAATGTACTGTGATGAATAATCCTGAACTAGATGGAAACTGGTTTAAATGAGACAGGTCCTGACCCAGATCCATGAAGTCAATGAAAGGATTCCCACGGGTCTTTACATCCCACTCATAGTCTGGATCTACTTTGTGAAACAAATTTTTCAATGGCATCATGTGGTACCAGCTATACTGAGTGCTATAGATGTACAAAGTACAATGATTTATTAGATTCCAGGTGCTCGGTTCACAAGAAGAAAGGTGTTTTGTCTCACTGCCAGCCTTGGGATCTGAAAATTCTTCCTGGTATGCTTGTGCATCACGAGTAGTAAAGATTATACTCTACAAATTCAGCCATTGCTCATCCTGGTAAAAGCCCACTGCATTGACATTCTGACCTTTCTTACACTTATCTATCTAATCTCTATCAGGTACTTCTAGAGCACCAATCACTGTATAGGATTTAGGGGCCTTCAGTTGATAGCCTAAGGGTAACAGAGAGCAAGAACAGAGCTCCAGACTGGAACTTAGTTAAAAATTCTGTTGATCATAGAATATCAGCGTTGGAAGGGACCTCAGGAGGTCATCTAGTCCAACCCCCTGCTCAAAGCAGGGCCAATCCCCAATTTTTGCCCCAGATCCCTAAATGGCCCCCTCAAGGATTGAATTTGCAACCCTGGGTTTAGCAGGCCGATGCTCAAGCTCAAACCACTGAGCTATCCCTCCCACCCCTGATCAGTGTGAGCAGAATACAGTATATTTAGTATTGGAGAGGGGTCAAGATTATACAATAGCTGTATTGGTTATGCTTGGCTAACAGGAGTAAAAAGTAGTTCAAAATTAATTTTGACATTGGAGTAAGCAGACAGGACTCCAAATACACAGAGGGAAGATCTCTTTGCAAGGCACTTTGAGATTCTCGGATGAAAAGAACTATAAAATTATTATTCTCTATTGAGAAAGATGATCCCATTTTCAAACAGTCACTTTTCAGAGGTGATTGTACGCTGATTGCTTTTTTCTGATTTCCCTGATTTAGTGCACAGAGATGGGCCAAACACAACCCCCTCCTCTGCCCCCGAACCCAACAATCTCCAATCCTGGATCCAGATTCAGATCCAAACTGTGTGACTTCAGCCCTTCTCTACACTCAGTAGCAGCTGGGCTGCTTTTTTAAAGCTCAGTGATTTCACATACCTGCTAATCTCTACATCATCAGTCAGGAGGTTTTCCAATCTAAAAGGCTGGCTGAGAGGAATCTCTCGTGATCGGATATCTTCTTGCCATTCATGGTAGATCATCTCATTACGGAAATCCCAATTGAATGCCCCTTCATAGCTCAGAAAAGCAGCGCAAAGTAGACAGTCACCTAGCAGCTTCACTTTTCGCATTTTTAACTCCTCTAAATCATTTGTCCATCTGATAGAAAAATTAATGAATTCTGGGTCAGTCTGAGATCCTTTCTGCAGCAGGGGTCAGATAACTCCAGCATTTCTAAAGGTGCTTATGTTTTAGCTTCAGGTTGAGAAGAGCCCCAGACCTACAACCAACCACGTAGCACAGCAGTAGTAGCAGCAGAAAGTTCAATTTGACCTGGAACCTCCTTCCCTTTAATTTAAAACAGGTGGATTTGTGTCATGCCTTTAAACAGTACTTAACTGCAGCTACATTTTGCTTTTTTCTTTTCAATTTAAAAGATTCACTGTGAGTCTCAAATATGCCCAGTAAAGACTTCTGGATTGAAAAATCATATTATTTGTTTTTATTATTTTTCAGGGGCCAAAGTATGTTAATTGCTTCACAGAAACAAACAAAACACACAGGGTGCAATTTTCAAAAGCACCTAGGGAGGTGGTGGAATCTCCATCCTTAGAGGTTTTTAAGGCCCAGCTTGACAAAGCCTTGGCTGGCATGATTTAGTTGGGGTTGGTTGTGCTCTGAGAGGGGGTTGAACTAGATGACCTCCTCAGGTCTCTTCCAACCCTAATCTTCTATGATTCTAATTCCCATTTTCAAAAGTGACTTTCATTGAAACTTAGGCTCCTAAGTGCCTAAATCACTTTTGAAACCAGGACAAACTCCTACATCACTTAGGTGCTTTTGAAAATTTTATGCGTGGTTTCTGAGCTTACATTTTAATGCAAAAAATCTCTCTTCTGGCACTAGACTTAACCTTATATTTTCAGATCCCAAGCCAGAGATGAGCTTGTCAGCAGCGATAAGTCTCCTTTCCATGATCTCTGCTTCTTCTTGTAACTGTTGTTTTTCCCTTATTGCAGCTTCATACTTGTCACCCAAAGCTTTGAGCTCCCTCTGAATTGTCACCAGCTCTGTCTGTATCTTTTCCAGATCACGTTTACTTAAATAGTAGTTCCGTTCCAACCTAGCCACCTACATTATGAAAGACATCGTGTCATGTCAGAGGAGAGAGGAGTTTTATTTTTTGGTGCAAAATCATTGGTTTTTAACATTCAATTGGCTATTTCATATATGTTTAAGACAATCTGGTAATAAATAGTATCAGAAGAAAAAATAGGCACTGTTTTTCACCCAACTCTTCTCACCCCATACACGCATAATATTGTCTGATTCTGCAGTCCTGACACTGACAAAACTCTTAGCCTTGATCTAGCCAGGTACTTAAGCACATAAGCAGTCCCACAGACATCCATAAGAGTACTGGCTGCCTAAGGAAAAAGGGATTAGGGCCTAAAAGAACATTTAGAGCCAGGACTTGACAAATGCACTTGCCCACTGGCCAGCAGAAAACCTTCCTTGGTGAGCAGAGATGTTTCGTAGTAGTATTGGTAGGATTTACACTTTAATTTTATAAAAGAATTACATTGCTAGCCCTTTTTAAATAGGCCATAAAAATGGTTCCTGCTTAAACCAGGGAAATGAATTCGACATACCATTGAGTCCCTCTATGCTCAAATGCCCTGGGTATTATTTTAAGTTAGTTTTCAGTAGGCACCAATAACTTCCTTCTCCATTCTCCCCCACAATATTACATTACAAAACTCCTCCTTTTACTTCATGTTTTAATGCAAACAGAAACTGGTATCACGGACCTATAATACAATGAAAACAGCAGCTTGCAATTGAAAGCCTGGCTTCCTAAGGGGCTTTGAGGTCTACTGACGAAAAGTGCTATATAAGAGCTAGGTATTATTATTACAATGATTCTAGCAAACACCACTTTCATAGCTGTTGCCACTTTGAAGTGGAGAAACACTGCAGTACATAAAATTGCCAAGTGTTATTTCTGTGGCAACAAACACTCTTCATAGTCCCTTATGTTCATATTTGCACATTGTACCTTTTCTCTCTTTGGTCTGATTTCCTTAGCTACATCACAGTAGCTCATTACTGCATCGACAAATTTTAACATTCCCAATCCTGCTCTGCTAACAGCTTCCATTTCTTCAAATGTCGTGTTAAGATTCTTTAACAGAGCTAAATGTTAACACACAAAAACACTGCAAGTCAGTTTAATAACAATGCATAAATCACAAGAGCAATAGCTTTCCTTGTGAATCAAATCTCAGCTAGCTCTTTAGTTCTGTGGTATGTATTGGAACAAGGATGTGATAACCAATGCAAAACAACTTTACAGTATAAGGTTATGCTGCTGGACAATAATAAAACAAGCAAGATATTGTCAGATATTCAAGGACTTTAGGCCAGCTGACTCCAAGGGAAGCTGAATGAGATCAGCACTTCATAGGGATTGCTCAGCATTTCTCAAAATCTAGCCCTTTGCTTGCAGTCCAAGGTTATTATGCTAAATGGACCAAATTCTCTTCTCACTGACCCCAGTGTAACTCCACTGGAGTTATTCTGGATTTACATTGGTGTAGGCATGAGCAGAATTTGGTCCAATTAGTTTGAGTTGCAGCCCACTGCCTTTCTGTGACACATTTGTGTTACATCTTTAATGTTCATCGTGAAAATGATGTGACAATTATACTTTCCAAGTAGCTAAAAAACAAAGGCCCTGCTCAACTGTTCAGTTTATGTCTAGCCTTCTCTAAGCAAAAGTCACCCAAGATTACAATGCAAGTTAAGGTATAACCCTGTGCAGAGAGCAAGCACAAGGCCTTTGTGCCAGGAAAGTCCTGGTTAAGCCCACAGTGCAAAACAAGTTGGGCAGAGGCCTCACGCTTGCCCTCGGCACTAGGGTAAATTTCACCTGAAGAGAAGAAAGCATCCAGCATAGCAGCTAAAATATTATATTTATATCTGAAATAATATTAATAAAACTCTAAATTAAATTCCAAGTGCCTGATTCATTAGCTGAACAATTTACCTCGGACGGATTTAACTTGGGTCTGAGTAATTCCATCAAAATCTATCTCCATTAGGGATCGCAGGAAATTTGGGTCAGACATCATTCCTTTGGCCATCTTCCAGTTTAATTCTTTGTATCCTCTCATTATGAGGATACATTCACAAACAGTCTGCACCTGTTTAGGGGGCTTAGCAAAGGACCTAGAAAATAAACATGGGGAAAAGGGGGAAACAAAGTGCATGATGCTATAAATACATAACTCTTATTGGAAGAGTTTTTTTCCAACCACTGGTGTTTAGTGCAAGGGGCGATATAATATAGCAATTCCCCAAGATACCTCCTCATCCAAGTGAGAAATACAATCCAATCCAAACAAGGAATTTTTATAAACAGAGGGCTAAAAACTAAATATTACATTCATACAACAACTTCCTCAAGGTTTCTAAAGGAGTTCAACGATCAGAGAAATAAAACCCTTAACCATGTTTTTACTGGAGCTTAAAGCTGCATCAGCCTGCAGTAACAGTGACAGAACACTGGCAGCAGCTGTGCTGAGCTGGTTTTGGAAATAATCCTCAGGACTCCTGGCTAAACTAGTGTAATCTACTAGGGGAACAAAGGAGATTTTAGGATGGAAGGTGAGAAGAAACTCATCAAAGTCTGATACTCTGATCTTTCCTTTGAATTACAGTAGCAATTGTATCCCATCATACAATATTTTCTTCTGGATACTCATCTATTTCCTGTTTAAAGGTCTTTATCATACTAGGTGTATTAAATGTAAGTGTGCTTTCTTATTCAACATTATTTAACAACTGTGAGGGATGACAGGCCTTGAACCCGGACCCACAGGCACATCAGGCCATAACCACCACCCAGCAGATCACCTAAACAAGCAGAGAAAGCGAACCAGTGAGTGCTAGCATGCAGAGGGTCCCACCCCAGAAGTTCCCAATTGGGAGAAACATCCAGCATCCTTTATTGGCTGAGGCGCTCTATATAAACCAGCTCTATATAAACACAACACAAGAAGTTGTCTGAGCAACCCCTGGCTGGCTGCTACTATGGGACCTCTCCTGCCTGCCTGCCTCCTGAGCCTTGCATTCCTGCCTGCTCCAAGCGTGGTGAAAAGCAATGGTGTGTAACTACAGCCAGATGCTCCATTGGTGTAAATTGGCATAGCTCCACTGAGTGGTAGAGGAAGATCAAGTTGCCCATTGCAAGGGGAACAGGGAGGAAGAGTGTCTAGAGACCTAGTGAGAGGAGGACGATTAATAAGTGTGGTGGGGGCTGGAAGAGTCTGAAGGGAGAAGGAATGGCAGAATTTTGAGGGGAACTGAAGTTTGGGTATAGCTTTAAAGCTACCTTTACAGGAGCTATTATTAAAACACAAAAAGAAGAAGGTATATAAAAGAGAAATACACATTCATACCATTAAACATCTTTGAAACAAGTGCTGTGTATCCCACATCTAGTGCAGAATAAAATCACCACCCCAGAGTGAAAGGGCAAGGATAGCTACTGCTTGAATGACCCCCACATAGACTTCAGCAGTACTCAGGGTGACAGAAATGTATTACAGAATAATTAGAAAGACATCAAATATTGGATTGCTTTCCTGGAAGGAAGGACAGGCCTGCAGTTGACACACAGGACTTGGAGATCCCCAAGCTCTGCATCAGACTCCCGATGAGACCTTGACCTCTCTAGCCTCAATCCCCGCATCTGTCTAACAGGGATGATCATGCATCCTTACCTCGCAGCAGTGTGTGAGGCTGAGGGTGCTAGTGCTTGTCAGGTACTTAGACTACAGCAAAGGCACCATGGAATTGAATTTCTAAAAGTTTATGCTCTTACAAATAGGAATTAATCACCTAATCTCTGTGACATCAGACTTGTCCAGCTTCTGCAGCTCCAGTTTAGCAGCTTCTAAAATAGGCATGGCCTCAGCCAGGGCCGTCTCAGCATCCTTCTTTTCCACAGCAATGACTTTATTCTGTTCTTCTATTTCCACTGCTTTTTCTTCCGCCAATTTTTTCTTCTCCTCAGCTAAAAAGTGCAAAAGGCAGTATATAGTAAATGGCTTACTACGATTTGTATCTAGCTAACAAACCAGTAGAAGTGCACATGGCCTAAAATCAGAAACTTCCACTATCTCTAGATCACTATTAACTCATTTGGTGCTAGGACACTGCTATTCACAGTACTCTTCCCGTCACAGATAAGTTCTGGAATGCTAGGAACAACAGAACACCATCTCCTTTTCTACTCTCTTCTTCCTGTTTGTATCTCCTCTTTCAGAGAGGAAACAGCTCTCAAATCCCCTTCTGATCCCCGGCGCATTCACTCCCATTGCCTTCCCACATGCTGCCATGCCTTTGCCTTACAAAACTCCCCTTGCTGTTAGTGTCTTCTCTCACAATTTGCTCCCCAACAGTTTGGGATGGGATGTGAAGAAGAACAGTGTATCTACTTGAAACTGCAATGGATGTTACTATGGGCAGATTGCAATTGTACAGGTTGGAATTTGGTCAGGAAACAAAGGTCAACAGTCATACTCTTGTGCTAAGTACCATATGACCATTAATGACACCATCGTGGGACCTTAGGTCAGTATTGATAGAACAAGAGTACCACTTACTGAATCATCAACACCTGCGTTCTTTAAGAATCTCCCAGCCTAATACTGACCTGGCCCAACCCAGCTTATCTTGTGGGATATGACAGAAGTTTTAAATACTTGCCTATTGCTGTATTGGTTGCTATCTCTTGTAATAAGGCCTCACAAGCAGCTGATTTTTCAGCTAGTACAATCTTCTGCTCCGCGAGTTTCTCATTTAGTTCATCCAGCTGAACAGCGGCTTCCTTCAGTTTAGCTAATCCTCCTTCCAGACGTTTGCATTGTGCTTAGTGAAAAAGAGGGAGAAATATTAGTGATTAATGAGCTAGCATACAGTGACAGACACCATTATTTAAAATGTGTCCTGTTCTGTATTCAAAGAAATCAGTCCTTTTCTTAAAACTGCAGCAGGCCTCCCTTGCTGTTTCTGCAAGATCACAAGTTGTTATGGAGCTCCCAAGAGGCTCCTTGGTCAGTCCTTTTGTTGAGAGTGTAAAATGGTAACGAGTCCAGCAAGAGAGTTTTCCCCCTTTCAATCCCAGTGCTACAGCATCAGCTCAGGATTCGCAGAACTTGGCTGAACCACGTCCCCTCTCCTCCTGTGGCACATTTTCTGTGCTTCTGCAGAAGACCAGCTCTGACTGTACATCAATCACATTTCAATGCACTAGGCACATTTCAGTATCCATCAGAATACAGCTAACTATGCCAAGAGGAAAAAGCACATGTCACACACGCATCTCTATAAAACCTTGAACTGAGTCTGAGACACCAAGTTCAAATCCATATCCAGACTCTCCCAAAGCTCAGGGATCTTTGGATAGGAGGTTCAGGCTTTTACTATCGGATCCACATAAAGAAAAATTGTCACTCAGGGAATAGCCCATTATTCAGGTAACGTTCATTTGGGTTGTATTTATTTTATTGCTTTTCAACAGACTTGCTAAGTGAAATGAGTCTGTTTAAAACATTTCAATCACATACAGTCTTAAAAAGAGAAAACCTTACCTAAAATGAACTGATTTTTCTCTTCCAGCAATTTTGAGTAAGTATTAATGAAATCAAGATAATTCTTTGGCGTAACATAGTTGCTGCGTCTCAGCTTTTGTAGGAATTTTTTACTGAAATTCCCTACAGATTCGTGCACCATGACAATGTGCTCAATCACAAACTCTGTGTGCTCTGCTGGGATCAGTGGATTTTCCCCTGAAAAGAGGATATGAAAAATAAAACATCTCAAAGCCATTTAAAAGGATGCTAAATTTCATTTATCCCCATTTTACAGATAGGGAAACTAAGGCACAGAGAAATTAAATGACTTGCCCCAGGACAAAGAAAAGTCAGTGGCAGAGTTAAGAATCAGGTTTCAGAGTAGCAGCCGTGTTAGTCTGTATTCGCAAAAAGAAAAGGAGTACTTGTGGCACCTTAGAGACTAACAAATTTATTAGAGCATAAGCTTTCGTGAGCTACAGCTCACTTCATCGGATGCATTTGGTGGAAAAAGCAGAGGAGAGATTTATATACACACACACAGAGAACATGAAACAATGGGTTTATCATACACACTGTAAGGAGAGTGATCACTTAAGATGAGCCATCACCAGCAGCAGGGGGGGGAAGGAGGAAAACCTTTCATGGTGACAAGCAGGTAGGCTAATTCCAGCAGTTAACAAGAATATCAGAGGAACAGTGGGGGGTGGGGTGGGAGGGAGAAATACCATGGGGAAATAGTTTTACTTTGTGTAATGACTCATCCATTCCCAGTCTCTATTCAAGCCTAAGTTAATTGTATCCAGTTTGCAAATTAATTCCAATTCAGCAGTCTCTCGTTGGAGTCTGTTTTTGAAGCTTTTTTGTTGAAGTATAGCCACTCTTAGGTCTGTGATCGAGTGACCAGAGAGATTGAAGTGTTCTCCAACTGGTTTTTGAATGTTATAATTCTTGACGTCTGATTTGTGTCCATTCATTCTTTTACGTAGAGACTGTCCAGTTTGGCCAATGTACATGGCAGAGGGGCATTGCTGGCACATGATGGCATATATCACATTGGTAGATGCACAGGTGAACGAGCCTCTGATGGTGTGGCTGATGTGATTAGGCCCTATGATGGTATCCCTGAATAGATATGTGGACAGAGTTGGCAACGGGCTTTGTTGCAAGGATAGGTTCCTGGGTTAGTGGTTCTGTTGTGTGGTGTGTGGTTGCTGGTGAGTATTTGCTTCAGATTGGGGGGCTGTCTGTAAGCAAGGACTGGTCTGTCTCCCAAGATCTGAGAGAGCGATGGCTCGGCCTTCAGGATAGGTTGTAGATCCTTGATGATGCGTTGGAGGGGTTTTAGTTGGGGGCTGAAGGTGATGGCTAGTGGCGTTCTGTTGTTTTCTTTGTTGGGCCTGTCCTGTAGTAGGTGACTTCTGGGTACTCTTCTGGCTCTGTCAATCTGTTTCTTCACTTCAGCAGGTGGGTACTGTAGTTGTAGGAATGCATGATAGAGATCTTGTAGGTGTTTGTCTCTGTCTGAGGGGTTGGAGCAAATGCGGTTATATCGTAGCGCTTGGCTGTAGACAATGGATCGAGTGGTATGATCTGGATGAAAGCTAGAGGCATGTAGGTAGGAATAGCGGTCAGTAGGTTTCCGATATAGGGTGGTGTTTATGTGACCATCGCTTATTAGCACCGTAGTGTCCAGGAAGTGGATCTCTTGTGTGGACTGGTCCAGGCTGAGGTTGATGGTGGGATGGAAATTGTTGAAATCATGGTGGAATTCCTCAAGAGCTTCTTTTCCATGGGTCCAGATGATGAAGATGTCATCAATGTAGCGCAAGTAGAGTAGGGGCATTAGGGAACGAGAGCTGAGGAAGCGTTGTTCTAAGTCAGCCATAAAAATGTTGGCATACTGTGGGGCCATGCGGGTACCCATCGCAGTGCCGCTGATTTGAAGGTATACATTGTCACCAAATGTGAAATAGTTATGGGTCAGGACAAAGTCACAAAGTTCTGCCACCAGGTTAGCCGTGACAGTATCGGGGATACTGTTCCTGACGGCTTGTAGTCCATCTTTGTGTGGAATGTTGGTGTAGAGGGCTTCTACATCCATAGTGGCTAGGATGGTGTTTTTAGGAAGATCACCAATGGACTGTAGTTTCCTCAGGAAATCGGTGGTGTCTCGAAGATAGCTGGGAGTGCTGGTAACGAAGGGCCTGAGGAGGGAGTCTACATAGCCAGACAATCCTGCTGTCAGGGTGCCAATGCCTGAGATGATGGGGCGTCCAGGATTTCCAGGTTTATGGATCTTGGGTAGCAGATAGAATACCCCAGGTCCTGGCTCCAGGGGTGTGTCTGTGCGGATTTGTTCTTGTGCTTTTTCAGGGAGTTTCTTGAGCAAATGCTGTAGTTTCTTTTGGTAACTCTCAGTGGGATCAGAGGGTAATGGCTTGTAGAAAGTGGTGTTGGAGAGCTGCCTAGTAGCCTCTTGTTCATACTCTGACCTATTCATGATGACGACAGCACCTCCTTTGTCAGCCTTTTTGATTATGATGTCAGAGTTGTTTCTGAGGCTGTGGATGGCACTGTGTTCTGCATGGCTGAGGTTATGGGGTAAGCGATGCTGCTTTTCCACAATTTCAGCTCGTGCACGTCGGCGGAAGCAGTCTATGTAGAAATCCAGGCTGCTGTTTCGACCTTCAGGAGGAGTCCACCTAGAATCCTTCTTTTTGTAGTGTTGGCAGGAAGGTCTCTGTGGGTTAATATGTTGGTCAGAGGTGTGTTGGAAATATTCCTTGAGTCTGAGACGTCGAAAATAGGATTCTAGGTCACCACAGAACTGTATCATGTTCGTGGGGGTGGAGGGGCAAAAGGAGAGGCCCCGAGATAGGACAGATTCTTCCGCTGGGCTAAGAGTATAGTTGGATAGATTAACAATATTGCTGGGTGGGTTACGGGAACCATTGTTGTGGCCCCTTGTGGCATATAGTAGTTTAGATAGCTTAGTGTCCTTTTTCTTTTGTAGAGAATCAAAGTGTGTTTTGTAAATGGCTTGTCTAGTTTTTGTAAAGTCCAGCCACGAGGAAGTTTGTGTGGAAGGTTGGTTCTTTATGAGAGTATCCAGTTTTGAGAGCTCATTCTTAATCTTTCCCTGTTTGCTGTAGAGGATGTTGATCAGGTGGTTCCGCAGTTTCCTTGAGAGTGTGTGGCACAAGCTGTCAGCATAGTCTGTGTGGTATGTAGATTGTAATGGATTTTTTACCTTCAGTTCAACATTCCACACAAAGATGGACTACAAGCCGTCAGGAACAGTATCCCCGATACTGTCACGGCTAACCTGGTGGCAGAACTTTGTGACTTTGTCCTGACCCATAACTATTTCACATTTGGTGACAATGTATACCTTCAAATCAGCGGCACTGCGATGGGTACCCGCATGGCCCCACAGTATGCCAACATTTTTATGGCTGACTTAGAACAACGCTTCCTCAGCTCTCGTTCCCTAATGCCCCTACTCTACTTGCGCTACATTGATGACATCTTCATCATCTGGACCCATGGAAAAGAAGCTCTTGAGGAATTCCACCATGATTTCAACAATTTCCATCCCACCATCAACCTCAGCCTGGACCAGTCCACACAAGAGATCCACTTCCTGGACACTACGGTGCTAATAAGCGATGGTCACATAAACACCACCCTATATCGGAAACCTACTGACCGCTATTCCTACCTACATGCCTCTAGCTTTCATCCAGATCATACCACTCGATCCATTGTCTACAGCCAAGCGCTACGATATAACCGCATTTGCTCCAACCCCTCAGACAGAGACAAACACCTACAAGATCTCTATCATGCATTCCTACAACTACAGTACCCACCTGCTGAAGTGAAGAAACAGATTGACAGAGCCAGAAGAGTACCCAGAAGTCACCTACTACAGGACAGGCCCAACAAAGAAAACAACAGAACGCCACTAGCCATCACCTTCAGCCCCCAACTAAAACCCCTCCAACGCATCATCAAGGATCTACAACCTATCCTGAAGGACGAGCCATCGCTCTCTCAGATCTTGGGAGACAGACCAGTCCTTGCTTACAGACAGCCCCCCAATCTGAAGCAAATACTCACCAGCAACCACACACCACACAACAGAACCACTAACCCAGGAACCTATCCTTGCAACAAAGCCCGTTGCCAACTCTGTCCACATATCTATTCAGGGGATACCATCATAGGGCCTAATCACATCAGCCACACCATCAGAGGCTCGTTCACCTGTGCATCTACCAATGTGATATATGCCATCATGTGCCAGCAATGCCCCTCTGCCATGTACATTGGCCAAACTGGACAGTCTCTACGTAAAGAATGAATGGACACAAATCAGACGTCAAGAATTATAACATTCAAAAACCAGTTGGAGAACACTTCAATCTCTCTGGTCACTCGATCACAGACCTAAGAGTGGCTATACTTCAACAAAAAAGCTTCAAAAACAGACTCCAACGAGAGACTGCTGAATTGGAATTAATTTGCAAACTGGATACAATTAACTTAGGCTTGAATAGAGACTGGGAATGGATGAGTCATTACACAAAGTAAAACTATTTCCCCATGGTATTTCTCCCTCCCACCCCACCCCCCACTGTTCCTCTGATATTCTTGTTAACTGCTGGAATTAGCCTACCTGCTTGTCACCATGAAAGGTTTTCCTCCTTCCCCCCCCTGCTGCTGGTGATGGCTCATCTTAAGTGATCACTCTCCTTACAGTGTGTATGATAAACCCATTGTTTCATGTTCTCTGTGTGTGTGTATATAAATCTCTCCTCTGCTTTTTCCACCAAATGCATCCGATGACGTGAGCTGTAGCTCACGAAAGCTTATGCTCTAATAAATTTGTTAGTCTCTAAGGTGCCACAAGTACTCCTTTTCTTTTAGAGTTAAGAATAGAACCCAGGAGTCCTAACAGCTGGTCTCCTGCTCAGAGCACTAAACCATGCTGCCTCTAGGCTTGGGAGTTCTCTCTTAACTTTACCAATATAAGTAAAAAATGTTCTTTCCCTGCACACCCCCACACCCCCTGAAGAAGGCTGCAAATTTGAGTTTTGTGGGGTCTGGGATATAAGCACTCACTGTCAGATTGAGCTCAGGTATTTGCATTATAGTACAATGTACTATTTTCCAGTCATCAATTCTTTTCTAGCCTAACTCAACTCACCATCTAAACAACAAAGGACAAGAAGTTGTAGATATGAGAGTGTAAGATTAGAGCAGATAGTCCACTGCAGTTCAAGACCAACATAACCAGATCTGCAGAGGTTTAAAAACCAGAGTCTGTGCAAGTTTAAGAATCAAACACTTCCTGTGGACCCCCTATGGGAAGCTGGAATGATTTGAGAGCTGTGTTTAGATACATCAGACCTTCGATGTCTACCTTCTTAGCAGAAAGGAGGGAGTGAAAGTAATACTGTTTCATAACTAAAGCTCCCAAGTCCCTTTCCATTCTCCTTGCAGCCAGCTCCCTGTAATCCCTTGTGCATCTGTTACTTTTTACTGCCTCTGGGTGGGATTTTCAGAAGGGCTTAAGTGCCTCCAGAAAGCAAGTCCGGGATCTGTGCTTCTCAAAATCCCATCCTCAACCTCTAAACCACATTCATTTAGGAACCCCGAAAGGAATCTGTCTAGAAGTGAAAACCTGCTCTTTGGCACTGAACTTTGTGAAGAGGACTGCGAACATCCTGACAATGTTTGTGAGGATGCTTTATTTCACTTACCTGGCCAGAAGATGATCTAACTTCTTGGAAATGTAGAACTGTCAGCTTTGTTGTTTCAATTTGAATTTTAGAAAACTTAAAAATATATTTGGGGAAGAGACATATTAAAAACCTATAGTCTGAGAAGGCAGGATATCACACCTGTCAGGATTTATAGTCTGAGCAACTGTAAGCAGCTAAGGCTCAGCTCAGACACCTGTGCTTTTATGAGTCAACAGTGTGCCCTTGTTGCCAAGAAGGCTAACGGCATTTTGGGCTGTATAAGTAGGAGCATTGCCAGCAGATCGAGGAACGTGATCATTCCCCTCTATTCGGCATTGGTGAGGCCTCATCTGGAGTACTGTGTCCAGTTCTGGGCCCCACACTACAAGAAGGATGTGGAAAAATTGGAAAGAGTCCAGCAGAGGGCAACAAAAATGATTAGGGGGCTGGAGCACATAATTTATGAGGAGAGGCTGAGGGAACTGGGATTATTTAGTCTGCAGAAGAGAAGAATGAGGGGGGATTTGATAGCTGCTTTCAACTACCTGAAAGGGGGTTCCAAAAAGATGGATCTAGACTGTTCTCAGTGGTAGCAGATGACAGAACAAGGAGTAATGGTCTCAAGTTGCAGTGGAGGAGGTTTAGGTTGGATATTAGGAAAAACTTTTTCATTAGGAGGGTGGTAAAGCATTGAAATGGTGGAATCTCCTTCCGTAGAAGTTTTTAAGGTCAGGCTTGACAAAGCCCTGGCTGGGATGATTTAGTTGGGGATTAGTCCTGCTTTGAGCAGGGGGTTGGACTAAATTACCTCCTGAGGTCCCTTCCAACCCTGATATTCTATGATTCTATAATATCTCAGTAACTATTTTTGAATGTTTTTTAGTCATTACACCGTTAGTTTAGACCCAAGAAGCATCCTTAATGTAAGAGCAAATAAAGAGCCTTACAATATCTTAAAGTAAGGAGTGTGTTTCTTGATACCACTGAATACATCATGAATTTGAAGGTAAAAACGCCTGACATTTTACTTACCTAAAAAGCACTTGGCAACTGCGTACAAGGCTTGTGGGGGCCAGGGCAAGAACCAGTCAATACCAGTATTGTTAACAAGACCTTAAAACAAATGAATATTGTCAACAAAACAATCCATCTTCAGTAGTAACCCGATTCTGAAAACATGCTTATGCTTAACTTTACTCATGTATGTGTTTGCTGGATCAAAACCTTAATTAGTACAGTTGTCTGGTACTTTCAGCAAAGGTGCTTACACATAAGCCAATCCCTCTATTTCAATATCAAATAATGAACAAAGTGCCCAGTGTCCAGGCCTACCCCTCTTCTAACTCAGTGCATTGTTCTTTAGTACGGGATGCAATAAAACTTCTCTTATTTTCACAGCCACTCACAAGCCCACTTTTCTCTGTAAATACCAAACCACCGGATGAAAACAATTGGAGAGTTACTCTAACACAGAGACTAACTGCTGCAAAATAGGCAGGCCATTTACTGTACATTCCTGGTTCAAAGAAGTTAATTAACTGATTGTTAACTGTCTGACCCAAATATAAACTGGCCTTGTAAATGTCAAACAATAATCTCCACTTATGTGTGGTAAGTAACTGTGCAAGTTCTTAATAATGATACACACTATGCTGTATGTTTGCCTTGATGCAGTTTTAGCTGCCTGTTTGTCTGATATCTGCGCACACCCACTGGAGAACTTGTACATAAAAGACAACTGCAGACCTGCATCCCACAGGTACACAGGGGCTAAACACTTAAGTGTTAGATTTAATATACAGACCTGGGAAATTTCTGCAACGCGTTCTCAGGGTATCACCAACTGGTGACATCCCAAGTACAATGTGAAGGTTGTTTGCACTCTTATTTACGAAATACTGCCAGACACTTTCTTTAGCAGGTCCCATTCCAGCTTTAATAGCTTCATCTCCAACCTGACTGAGTATGGAGTCTTTTTCATCGTCTGGAAAAAGTGCTGGTACAATTCCTATCATATAAAGACAGAGGAGTCACAGAAAATCGTCAGTATGGCAAAGAGGCAGCAGGGCATAGGGAATGAGCATGGGCCCAGAAGTCAGGAAATTCCTGACTTCTCAAATTGGCTCAGCAAAAGTTACTCTTAATAACTCTGGACAAATCACTTAATTAACCTCTCTATGTTTCAGTGTCCCTATCTAGGAAATGGGGGCAATATTTATGGTGCCTTCATATCTTACAAGGCTGTTCTGAGGAATAATTACTTCATTTTTGTTTAGGTTTCAAACATATAAAACATCATAGCTCAAAAGATTGTCTCTTTCACCAACAGAAATTGGGTCGAGCTTACACAGAGCTCTCTGTGTACCCTGAAAGCTTGTCTCTTTCACCAGCAGAAGTTGGTTCAATAAAAGATATTACCTCCCACACCTTGTCTCTCTGAATCCTGGGACCAACAGGGCTACAACAACACTGCAAACAACCTATAGGTGCTAAGTAATTTATCAGTGCTTATAATAATGTAAAATAAAATATATTTAAAAATTATTTTGATCACATGCATATGAAAAATTAAAATGCATGCTTCATCAGATTTGTACATAAAACGTAACTAGTGAATATAATAATCAATCCACATTTTAATTATTACAAACAAATGGCTATTCTACGTATTTAACAACTGATACAGACAGACATCAGGACAGAGTTGGACAGACAAATAGATAGACACAGAGATACACACACACACAAGGGAGACAAGGAAAGAGAACACAACGAAGAGAGTAAGTGTGATCTGTGTAACAGAGATTCTGAAACTGTGGGCTGTGGAGCACTGGCGGGTCACAAAGCACTTGGTGGTGGTCTGTGGAGAGAGGATGGTCACATGGTGTTTTCTCCTTTTCATTTCAGCTGCTAAATGCATTAAAATATGCTAAAAATATATCTTAAGATGTACTTTTCTATGCAAGCTCTTGCTGTAGTTTCCATGGGGATTCATAGATATTAAGGTCAGAAGGGACCATTATGATCATCTAGTCTGACCTCCTGCACAATGCAGGCCACAGAGTCTCACCCACCCACTCCTGCGATAAACCTCTCACCTATGTCTGAGCTATTGAAGTCCTCAAATCATGGTTTAAAGACTTCAAGGAGAAGAGAATCCTCCAGAAAGTGACCCGTGCCCCATGCTACAAAGGAAGGCAAAAAACGTCCAGGGCCTCTTCCAATCTGCCCTGGAGGAAAATTCCTTCCTAACCCCAAATATGGCGATTGGATGTTATTCAATTGCCAATGAGAGAGAACGTGTCCCTCTGGATCATGAATGGGATCAAAGATTTACATGAGACAATCTCGATTAAGATATAGTCCACATTAGGGAACAGTTTGAGAATTCTGGGTCAAGCACCATGGCCAGGGCAAAATAACCATTCTAGCCCACTAACCCTACCCAGACATATGCATATGGCCATGTGGGGATGCAGAAAAGCTATAACCAAAGCCAAGGTTATTTCAGGTAATATTTAAAGAAACAGTGTTTTTGCCCTCAGACTGAAACATGAACTCCAGCATCAGAGGACACAGTATGAATAGGAAACATTAATATTTAAAAGCTACATTTGTCTGGTGGCTCGAGCAAAGGTGCATTTTTGATTGTGCATTGCAAGTATTTATGGATTAACGATCAATGTTCCTGCATCACCTGAAGTTAACATATTGTTGATGAGTTCCAGAAAACCTTCTTCTGCCACATGGGCATCTGTAAACAGGAAAATCATCGACCTGTTCTCAATACCAAGCTTTACATACAATGTTTTTAAGTCTTCCCGGAAATTATTTTCTCCATATCCTCGACTCAGAACAATTTCAAACACCTAATAATGTAACATAAAAATACACTTGAAAGATACAGAACATTGTAGAGATGGGCCAACAACATGATTTTGAATCTGGAACTCAACTTCCCCAGGGTTCTGGTTTGGTCCCATAACTAGTAAACATATAATATGAAAGTAAAATGGTGACAAAATATTTACTGCTCTGTATTCTCTTTAAACTATTCCATCCCCACAATCCTCCAGGCTCAGAACCTCAAAATCATTTTGGACTTCTCCCTCTCCTTTGTTTCCCCACCATCTTATTTAGATGTTTGTACATCACTGGGCACAATGAGGCCTCACTGGTGCCTCCGAGAACTACTGCACTACAGATAAACAACAACAGTAGTAGTTAAAGGCTACTGATTTTTCACTTAGATCTCCAAAACCCACCCTGTATTCTCTGTTCCCGCCCACAAACACCCAGGTTCAAGACCTCATAATCTTCCATGCCAAATGACTGTAACCTCCTATCTGCAAAATGCTCACCTCACCCATTTCAATCTCTCCAGAGAGCAGCCATTACCCTGATTTTGACTTCACTCATTTTCCATCATCTGCATCAGGCTTAATTTCTGTGACGTCCCCTTCAAGGCTATACTCAATTTAGGGACCACCCACCATTTATCTGTCCTCACCACCTTTTAGTGAAAATGTACAATCCCACAAACCTCATATCCAGCTGTATATGCAGCCAGTCTCGCAAGGGACTGTTTTCCTGAGCCTCCCACTCCTACAAGCAGGGAATGGCCACGATCCATCCGTATGACGCGATGCACGCGGGTTAAATGCTCCAAGGCATCATCAAAAAGCACCAGATTCATTTTTGTATTAACTTCATTGTACTCTTCAAGAATCTCCTTTAAAGCCAATTTGTTGGACAGTTAACAACAGAAATGGGAAATGCTGAAAAGGTTAATAAACGTAATGTAATAACAATTTATTTAGAAGCGTTATTACACAAAAGGACATTGAGAAAAAATAGATTATCAGAAAGAATTTAGCATTTAGGATTTCTTCAGCTCATGGAATAGATAGATGTTCACTGATTTCTATTATTTCATACACAAACCTACTGCCAATGGAAGCTATATGTGCATAACAAGGGGCGAATAGACTCCTTAATGGTTCCAAACAAGTTTACTTCACACAAAGAACAAACAAAAGCCTGAACGGGCATATTATGAAAAATGGGCACTAGTAATTTACTTTGGAAATGTTTCAATCTCATGGATAAATCTGTTTAAAATCTAATCCAAAACTGAGTTAAACTGAGTTACCGACACCTGTCCTTGAACCCCCCTACCCATTTTTCTTGCTTTACAATCAGTATTTTCCTGTTTGTAAAATGTTTTTCTCTCCACTTTTGCTGTGTGAAAGACTCACACAAACAGCAGGGGAAACTACAACTCAATGAGGAAAGAGTGAAAATGACTATATGCAAAGCACTGTCATATGCACAAAGTAAACAAACTGATAAAATAAGGGGAAAATGCTTTTCTCTCTCTAATCCTTTTCAGTTTGAGTGCTCTCAGCTGTTATTAGTCACAAAAGGGGGAAAAATTCAGACTGAAATATGACTTTTCTGTTGACAGCGTCCCTTATAAAAAAACTCACACTCATGTTTATAAAACCTGAATTACATGCTGCGAGCCCAGAATGTCTACAACTTAGGTTTTAATTAAATGTCAGAAGCATAAAGATTAAATGAAGTGAATGCTATTTTTTTGTAGCTTTTAGTCTGGAAAATTGTCGAAGTCTGAATGTACCGCAGGTGGCATGAAATCCTAGAAATGTAGACCTGTGAGGAACTTGGAGAGGTCAGCTAGTCCATCCATCTATGTTAATAGCCACACCTACCTGAAGGGCAAACTGTTGTCAACTATGGGTATGTCTACACTGTAAATACAAACCCAAGCTGGCCTGTGCCAGCTGACTGGGGCTCACAGGGCTTGGGCTAAGGGGCGGTTTAACTGTGGTGTAGATGTTTGGACTTGTGCTGGAGCCCCAGCTCTGGGACCTCCCACCTCGCAGGGTTCTAGAGCCCAGGCTCCAAACCTGAGCCTGAATGCCTATATTGCAATTAAACAGCCCCGCAAGCCCAAGCCCCGCTAATACAAATCAGTTGGCACAGGCCAGTGTGGATTTTTATAGATATATCCTATTAGTTTATACAGACAAACTCATACACAGATGCTGGTTAAAGCACTATACCTGAAAGAGAGCTTTTGCTGCATCATAGTCCTGGATGTCTTCATAAACACGAGGTTCCCCTTCATTCAGTGCCATTCTGAAGTCTCCAAAAAGAATAGGGTCTCTCATGACCTGCTCTAAATCATCTTTGTAACACTCTTGAATCAAGCCTTGTATATGCCCTTGTACCTTGAAGTATATAAGAGCAAATAGGTAAAATGATGCAAGGAGTTCTGAATTCAGGAACACTAGAAGGGCCTGATCCTGCAAACGCTTACTCATGAGCTATTTGGTTGATTTCAATGAGGCTACTGGCACAAATACAACATCTGCAGGATCGGACTCTACTAGCATTGTGTGTTTATCCTCTAAAACCCTGCAATATATGCAAGCAGCCCAGGCACTACTAATGCCAGTGAGCTGCACAGGTTTAACGGAGAGCAGAATATGCCCATTATAAAAAACACTACCATTATTCTAGTAAAATCACATACCACCCTTCACTCTTATAGTTAGTTCTGATGTCATGCCACCAGTGTCGCCCAGACTTCATTCACTCTTGTAATACATAATGTAGACACATATTGTATACAGCACACACATATGCACATAAATATAAATGCATTTATACACTCATACATACATTATATAGTATTGGATACAAACATATCAAAGTGTAAGGAGATTTAACACATCAAAATGTTTTTTCTTATTCAAATATTTTATGGTACTACACAAGAAATTGTGAGCTCTCCATCCTGCAGCCCTTGCAGAGACAAAATTTCCATTTGGCCAGTGTATAGCTCCTAACTTCATAGTTTTTAATACTGATTTCCATCAGTTTATCTCAGGTCCTGATGCTAACCCTTAATCGGGGAAAACTCACATGATTGGGACTGATAAGCTTCAGGATTCAATACTGTAGAGCTATATTGAGATGATGGTAACAATGCCAATGCAGCATAGAGTCACAGAGTTTAAGGCTAGAAGGTCACCTAGGATGACTTCTTGTAGATGCCTGAGTAGTTCACGGAGTCAGCAGAAGCCTAACACACATGCAGCACCTCATTCAGCTTTCCAGTGCTATATTTTATATATCTGATGCCTGTAGTGCCCAGAAATTTGTGATATCACAGTAAAATCACAGCTTAAATGACCTTTTGTTCGTTTGTGGGTTTGTTCACTTATTCTGTTGTAGCCAGTTACTAACCTTTTTCATGGTTTTTACATCAGTGGGCTATGGGTATGTCTACACTGTGAAATTAGGTCAATTTTATAGAAGTCGATTTTTAGAAACCGATTTTATACAGTCGATTGCGTATGTCCACACTAAGCGCCTTTAGTCGGCGGAGTGCATCCTCACTACTGTGGCTAGCATTGACTTACAGAGCAGTGCACGGTGGGTAGCGATCCCACAGTTCTGCACAGCACAGTCTCTGCTGCCCATTGGAATTCTGGGTTAAGATCCCAATGCCTGATGGGGCAAAAACATTGTTGCGGGTGGTTTTGGGTACATGTCGTCAGGCCCCCCTCCCTTCTTCCCTCCCTCCGTGAAAGCAACGGCAGACAATCATTTTGCGTCTTTTTTCCTGGGTTACCCATGCAGACGCCATACCACGGCAAGCGTGGAGCCCGCTCAGCTCACCGTCACCGTATGTCTCCTGGGTGCTGCTGGCAGACGCGGTACTGCATTGCTACACAGCAGCAACTCCTTGCTTTCACGGAAGACAGTGCAATAGGACTGATAGCCATTGTACGTCTCCTGGGTGCTCCTGCCAGACCTTGGTGAGATCTATCGGGGCGCCTGGACAGACATGGCTATTCTCCTCTTAGAGCACCGAATGAGAGCCAGAGACTCCAGGTCATTCTCTTCTTTAAGTTTCATCTCATGGAGATTCAGTCCTGCCTGAAGTATCACACGAGCTGGAGGCTTCTGCCTCAGGCTGCTCTCCCAGCCGGCAACACTGCACGGTCGCACCTACCCCAGCCTACCCCTTGCTCCCATGGCTCATGAAGTTGTGCCCTATCAGTGTGGGAGGACTGCATGAGCTTGGCAAACATGTCATCACGAGTGCGGTTTTTTTACCTTCTAATCTGCGATAACCTCAGGGACGGAGATGATAGGGGAAGTGTAGAAACATTCTACGCTCTACAATTCTGGGGGGACTGCATGGTCACCGGTGCTGCTGAGTTCGCCACACTGATCAAAGAGGAAATGAAATTCAAAAGTTCCCGGGGCTTTTCCTATGTACCTGGCTAGTGAATCAGAGTTCAAAGTGTTGTCGAGAGCGGTCACAATGTAGCACTCTGGGATAGCTCCTGGAGGCCAACACTGTCGATTTGCATACATACTACCCCAAATTTGACCCAGCAAGGTCGATTTTAGTGCTACTCCCCTCATCGGGGAGGAGTACAGAAGTCAATTTTAAGAGCCCTTTAGGTCGACGGAACAGGGTTGGTTGTGTAGACACAGTCATTTTTAAATTGACCTAACATGGCTAAATTCAATCTAATCCCGTAGTGTAGAACAGGTCTATGTTTAAATCAATTACACTGGTGTAAAACTGGAGTGACACAGTGGTGAATCAGGGCCACAGTTTGATTTCAAGACTGTAGTAGAACAGTTGTTATTACTGTTTGGAACGAATTCCCATATTAATATAAAGGATTACTAGTAAATGGAAGAAGTTACTCACCAGTGTCTTGTCTACTTCATTGATCAGTCTATCATGGAAAACTCTCAGGCACTCATTTCTCCAGACTCGCACCATCTGTGTGACTGTTTGGAACCTATATCAAAGTTAAAGTATCAGACTGCACCAAATCAGTGGACACAACAAATAAGGTCATGTGGTTAATAGCGCTGTTATCAAATTAGGATTTGTTTCCTTTTTCACTGGAAAGAGTAACTTTATCTACAGAGATCATATTTGACAGTGTTTGTCATCAGGAACAATATCACAATTCAGGATTTTCTAAACTCCTTTCCTCCCCTAAGTGATGTATCTACAATGAAAGGCAAAACAGAGACAACTGCATCTATGCATAGGTTCCTTTTTTACCTACCTGGATAAAAAAAAAGAGATCTACATAGCTATTCACATAGCCCAATCACTGATTAATTTTATCTTCAATTTAATTTGATTAAAACCTCAGTAATCAAACACTTTTACCCTTCATTCTCAGCAATGCTGTTCAGGCAAAAGTACTGGTTAATTTGGCTATAAAAAGTTCCCATTTAGGTCCCCAATTCAGCAAAACATTTAATCGTATGCTTCAATTTGTCCTAGTCAACAAAGCACTTAAGCACATGCATGTGCTTAAACCCTACTGGCTGAAGTACAGGTCTAAAGTTTTGTGCTTAAGTACTTTGCTGAACTGTGTTGGACTGCTGAATCAGGGCCTTAATAATTAAAGAAAAGGCCACAACACTTAATGGGACAGAAGAAAAACGAGTAAATGATATTAGAAGATGCTTTACAGATATTTGTTACTGACTTCATTAGCACTGCCATGCACTATGCAACCTGGAGGTCAGGTGGATAACAAGATAAATCATTAATTTACTCAAAGTAATAGGAAGCAACTTGACTGATATAAGAAAAAGGCATTGCAATCAAAATTAAGATCAAAGCTGTGGCATAGTAGAAGCCGGGTAGCTGAAAGTAAGTATTGACACAGCATCCCTAACCTATGCCATTACCGATAGGCAAAGGCATATTGACATGGGTTGACTTACATGTCAGCCTTAAACAGGTGATAACTGAACAACTGAGAATTATGCTAGCGTGAAGAACTCTCACCTGGGGTAAAGCTGGCAGAACAGACGCCTGCACCAAGTGCCCCCCTGATCCTGGCATGGAGTGTGTGTCAGGAAAAGGAGGTGGTGTATCAGAGCACAGTGATCCTCAGATGGTATACAGTTCCTTAGGGACTATATGCTGCTGGAAGTAAATCAGAGAAGCTCTAGACCTCTCTAACTCACACCCCAGCTTAGAATGATCCAGACACCCCCTTACTATCAAGACACTATCAAGGCACCCCCTTACTATCAAGGAAGTGAGCTGTAGCTCACGAAAGCTTATGCTCTAATAAATTTGTTAGTCTCTAAGGTGCCACAAGTACTCCTTTTCTTTTTGCGAATACAGACTAACACGGCTGCTACTCTGAAACCTATCAAGACACTGTATCTGACTCCCTGATGCCCAATTCTCCTGAGCAAAGCACAGCTCAGCTGCAGGAGAAAAGCTACCCCTTATTATCTCCTATTTATGTGACTGCTAAATATGGGTGTTTTCCAGATAGCAAAACTGCCTCGCACTGGGCCAGATCATAAATGAGTGTAGTTCCTCTGAAGTCAATATTTCTAAACATTTTTTCACTTACCGCTCTGGGGTTGTAAGAACAAGTCCATTGTAGATCCTGGAGAGATCACGCAGATTAAAAATATAATGGAATTTGGAAGGAGTTGGTGGTAGATCCCGGACAATTGCTTTATAAAGTTCCAAAGTACAGTACGTCATCTTGTCAGCGATCGCTGCTATAGAGTCATTAAAAATCTGCAAACATGAGAAAGGCAAGACTTCTTCACGAGACTGATCGGGGAGAAATGTGTTTCATCAAACATACTTCACTTTCCTACTTTTCTACCCCTGCTTGACAGATTTAAAATAAGTCAGTGCAAGATAAAATGTTCTTCAGAAATTCAGTGTATAATGTAACGTGTGCATCTGATATTTAGTATGGCTATTTTATTATTTAGATTGTAAACTCTTTGGTGCAGGGGATATCTTTTTGTTCTGTGTTTGTACAGCACCTAGCACAATGGGGTTGGTCCCATGCCTGGTGCTCCTAGGCACTACTGCAATATGGATAATAAATAATATTCTCATATATAAAATTGCAATTTCATGTGCTCAGTGATGCAGTTTAATGCATTATATTTAATTTTCTGTGTTTCTTTTCAAGTCAATATTTTGTAGATCTTTGTGCATTTACAGTAACTGGCTATAGGAAGCTATGAAAAACATCAATTTACAAAGTGTCTTCTGGCTTAAAAGTCTGTTGCTCAATATGTATCAATTCAGCACAAGATGATCACTCTTTACTAATTTTTTATTAGCAACATTCTTTGAATAGCTACAAAAACACTTACTTTGTAGAGAATTTCAGGGTGGGTTTTCTTTTCTGATCTTAATAATACTTTAGTATTTATACTATCTGAAGACCAATAAACACATTAAAAAATCCCATTACAAGGAAAGAGGAGGGAGGAGAAGAGAAAAGCACGTAAGGTTCTAAAATGAATCAGAATGATTAATGTGGAGAAGTGAAAATGATTTGCAAAACTGTTTGCCAGCAGCAATGTGGGGCCTGATCCAAAAGTCTACACTGAAGTCAACAGAAAGACTCTCATGATTTCAGTGCATCTGTGGACAAGGACCATGGTTGCCAACAAAATCTCTTAATAGAGTGATTGCAATACTGCCAATCTGAAGTGTGGCGTTATTGTTTGCTACTGCTTCACAACACTTTGCCTTCCCAGGCAAGTTGTTCCCTATTTGGA
Source organism: Dermochelys coriacea (assembly GCF_009764565.3). NCBI lineage: Eukaryota > Metazoa > Chordata > Testudines > Dermochelyidae > Dermochelys > Dermochelys coriacea. The sequence goes on from NC_050082.1 coordinate 24,438,206, forward strand.
GCCAAATTCTTCCCTTGGATAAATGTATGAGGCTCTCCCAACTTGAATGAAGACCCAGGAAAGTATCTGAATGCCATAATAGTCACCAAGCTGTAAGGGAAAGACTGGCCACAAATGGGAAGAGGGGAAATCTTTAAAAGAAACACTTTCAGTTTCTGTAGTTTCATGGAAGATAAAGCTAATTAAAAATAACAATCCTATTAAGCCTTTTAAATAAATTAAAATTACCTCAGTGTGACCTTTCAAGATGGAGGCATAAATCAAATGCAAAGATGCCTCAGAAGGAAAAGGTACATTGAAAACACTGAAGAGTGAAATGAATCGAGGGTCAACTTCATTACGACCACCTCCAGCTTTGCCCATGGCAGCAATAAAGCCAAGGTCTCGAAGACTCTTACAATTCATCTCCTTACCACGGTCATATAAGGAACCTTTTTCCAAGAGCAACTTCAACAAGGCAATTGGTTGCTGTGTGCCATATTCATCAACCTTTGTAAAATGAAAGAGCCAATATATTTCAATCACAGCATGTCTGAGTCACCTGTAACTGCTTTGAGCAAGAAATCATTAGCTCCATATTCAATAGACTATTAGCATGTCTTAGTGACATTTTGTAGGGCTTTGGGCACTGATTGTCCTCGCTCATTCTGATTGTCTCAGGTGGGGAAAGCACCTCATGTTGCTGATGAGTGACACTCACGTACACCCCAACCCAGCTCTTGGAGAGATATGGATGGATTCTAAGGAAGTCACGTCTCGTGGCGCCAATAGCAACCAGAGGGAGGGTCAGTTTGTCACAGGAATTTTAAGGGCAAGAAGAAAGGAGGATCCTGATGGCGGATCCTGATGGCAAAAGAGGCCACTCAAGATAATCTGCCACCATTGGCAACACTTCAGTGTGATGTTCCCCTTCTTATAGGCATAGGGCAGCAAATTTGGCCCAGCAATCCCTCTGTCATGATGAAGCAGTTGCTGGGCCAAATTTGGGTGAGTGGCATTGTAACCTCGCACACTAAGTCACAATGCCAGTCAAATTTGGCCCAGCCACCCCTCTGTCATGGGGGGCTGTAGGCAGCTGCCTAGTTTGACTATAGATAGAGTGTCCCCGGGATGGCAGCCTATCCACCAAAAAAGATACATTTTTAAAGTTTAAGAGTGATATTGTAATAGCACTGAAATATGCCAGGGTGCTCAAAGGTCCAAACTTTAGAAATTGGAAGGTACAAAGCTGAAGTCCAAGCGTGTATAATTAACCCAGTTGGACCTGTGCATTAATAGACCACAAGAATGCAGCCTATCATCTTCTTATGTTATATTTCAAACAGAATTGCAGCTTACCCTTGGCATGTTCATATCATCCATGAAAACCAGGAGGCGCTTTCCCATAGGGGGTCCATAAGTATCCTTAGTACGTTTCTCTACATTTGCTTCTAAGTTTCTCTGAATGTCCATTGATGTTGTACGAGAAGAGAAGTTAATTACTAGCAGCACCTACACAGGAAGAAAAAACTTGATCAAAACGGTTTTTAAAAATATTTTAAACGGCACTTTTTAGACAATGTTCTTCACATTTGACAATATGAAAAAAATAGCACACCAGCTGTACATTAAACACCATTCTAGTCTGGCTATTCACGTAGAATATAGCCAGTATCACTCTGGGGGTTCAATAAGACACCAAGATGGTCATTTGATAAATACATTTTTATCTTATAAAAAACTGAATCTCTATTTACGAATAACTACATTAATTCAATGCCTTTGATCCTGAGGATCCAAAAATATTTTAGATACTTAGGACCTTGCAATCGAACCATGCATCCAAGTGGAGCCTCATCAAAGTCAAGGGAGCTGTGCACAGACTCAGGGTTCTACCAGTGCAAATCCAGTTGTTGAATCGGGGTTTTAAACTGGAGGTATTATTTCACCCACCACTGAAATGCAGCCACCTCTGGGGTAAAATGCAACTATTTAACAACATACAACATGAGAAAGAGGAAAACACAGGTTTTATAAAAAGAACAGAATCCACGAGTACATACATTAGTGTCTTGGTTTAGGTTTTTTAGAAATGACTGTGTAGTTGCAGTCTTAGAAGTACCAGATTCACCAACAAGAACAACAGGGTGTTTGATTTTTACCATCTGTTCTAACAACCATGTAGTGCGTGTTGTATCCACAGTAGGAACTATTAAAAAAAAAAAAAGAGTAAAAGATCTATTTAAAATGCAGCAGAGCTGGAGGTTTTGCATATGTAAGCACTGCAGGTGCAAACCCATACTGTATTAATATACAGTTGCATAAAAAGATTAATCTGAAATAAGAGATAAGTAACCATATTTAAGAACAATCTTAATTGCACAACCCTCTCTTTTCAACATTTATTGTGGAAACTTTATGTGTTGAAATAGATTACACATTCACCCCATGCACAGATCCAGCAAAAGCTTGTGCACCATTTAAGCCCCACTTAACCCCTATTTTGAGGATTTAGCTGGGATTTATGAAGGCCTTTTACTGGAGTTCTGCAGAAGTGATTTTTGCATTGTGTGACTAGATTGAAGCAATTAGGGATAACTTTAGTGGCCATATAATTTATTTGTATTTTCAGTGAAGTTGATATGTACTTGCTGAATTGTTACTATAAAATTATATGCATTACTTTGTCATAACTGTACAACTCACTTGTCACTATTTTATTATGCTCACATAACAACATATATTGTATTATGGGATTTCATGACAGGTTAATTTTTACTCTGACTAAGCAATTAAGACAGGATCTGTGATTTTGCTGGCTTGTCTACCCTGGGAGACTGTGGGTTGGTCTTTTTCACTGGTTTAGCAACTTCCTACTTTTTACCTTAGTAGTTATGCAAAACATGGTTCCTAACAATCCTTAAAAGATGAACTGTGAACTAACTCATTTTTTATCCATCTCCTACTGCTTCTTTATTATATATAAAGATGGCCTGACTGTTCTTTTTTTCCTTGTCCTTTACATTAAGATGTATCATGAATATCAGTTTTCCACATTCCACTGAAGGGTTTTGACAAGATCCTTGAAGAACTTGAAGGGTGACATCCCACAAGGCTGGACCTGAACAGTTGATCTCTGCCACTGAGAGGGAAGGAGTGTTGAGTCTAAGGCTATGTCTACACTTAAAATTCTACAGCCTCACAGCTGCAGCTGCACCAATGCAGCACTTCAATGTAAAAAAGTTACTACAGCAATGGGAGGGGTTCTCCCGTCGCAGTAGTTAACCCACCTACCCAAGAGGCAGTAGCTAGTTGGACTGAAGAATTCTTCCATTGACCTAGTACTGTCTACTCGGGGACTTAGGTTGGCTTAACTATGTCACTCAGCAGGGTTTGGATTATTCACAATCCTGAGCGACATGCAAATGTGTAGACTAGCCCAGATGTCTAAGGTAACAGTCTATTATGATGGCACCATTCAAACCCTCCTAAGACCTTGCTGGAGTCCTCCAGCATGAAGAAGGATATCAAAGCCCAATATTTCTATAATTGGAAAAATGGGCAAAAAAAGAAAAACCCCTTGCAGTAAACTTTAAGGCTATTGTTGTATATCACAAAGGAGCAGTAAAGAGCAAAAAAAAATTTTTTTTTGCTTTGTCATTCATCTTCAGTTCCTGAATGAAACATCCCAGAATGGAATCCTGCACTGCACAGGTTATTTATTACTAGAGGGCTATACGTAGCACATTTTAGATTAAAGAATACCAACACTTACCTAGAATGTCAATAAATTTCACATCAAGGTTATGAAAGTACTGAGGAACTAGTTTGCTCCAAGGTATCCACTTTTTTTGACACCCATCAAAATGAAAGTCATACAAAGTTGGAAGCTGACCTGCAATCCACAATGTGGTTCTTGTTTAACAATTGAAGATCATTTGGGACATTGAAATATTTCAGGAGAAACATCATTTGACTAAGAATAATGTGCAGGTGAGATTTTGTAATAAGAGGTGCAGCACAGAACTCGCAGCCTGGGGGAGTGTCCTATGGTATCTTTAAGTCACTTTGGTGCCCTCCCAATCTTGGGTTACTCCAGGGGCTAGAGAGGCCCTGACAGCCTGTCTAAGTCATCTGAGAGACAAGATGGGTGAGGTAATATCTTTTATTGGACCAACTTCCATTGGTGAGAGTGACAAGCTCTCAAGCTTATACACAGCTCTGCTTCAGGTCACCTCTCTGTAAGTTTGAAAACTTGTGTCTCTCACCAACAGAATTTGGTCCAATAAAAGGTATTACCTCACCCACCTTGTCTCTCTAATATCCTGGGACCGATATGGCTACAACAACGCTGCATGTCTACATTATGGCAGTCTCCCCAGACTTCCCACGGCCATAGTGAGCGTTGCCTAGAGTCTATGCAGCACTGAGTGCTGAGGCCTCCCCGACATGCCATTCACACCCCATCCCCCAGACCACCGCTATCCCAGGACTTGCAAGGGGAACCCTCAGGAGCAGCCTTGTGGCTGTCTTCCACAGTGTTTCCTGCCTGGGCAATTCACCCCTGGGTGGAACTCTTCTCAGAGAGTGGGTCAGTACTTGAGAGTCATTCAAAATCAATAGGTTTCAGAGTAGCAGCCGTGTTAGTCTGTATTCACAAAAAGAAAAGGAGTACTTGTGGCACCTTAGAAACTAACAAATTTATTTGAGCATAAGCTTTCGTGAGCTACAGCTCACTTCCGATGAATTTGTTAGTCTCTAAGGTGCCACAAGTACTCCTTTTCTTTTTTCAAAATCAATAGTAGCAGATGGCTCTCAGTGACAGTCCTTCAAAGAGGTGTCAAAAACACCTTTCTACCACAAGGCAAATGTCTGGAGTGCAGAACAACACGCTGCCCTCAGGCAAGTTTAGACATGATGTTCAACACATCTTGTATTTAACTGTGACACTCTGAGTACATTTCCACCAACAGAAATTGGTCCAATAAAAGATATTACCTCAGCCACCTTGTCTCTCTAATATCCTGCATATAACATACAATACAAACTGTTTGATACAGGCATATCCCACTCTATCAGAGCTGTTTTCTTTTAAAACAAGGGAAATGTCCCAGATTAAATTATAAATAATAAAATCCTACCTGGCAGTTCCCCTGGTTTAGCCATGACATTATCATCTTGAACCATTGACATTGAGGAAATACGTTTAATACTTTCATCGAATTTAATTCTTCCAGTATCAAGGAGGGTAGCACCTAAAGAGGAATACAAAGCTTCCAGGAAGTAGCACTCCAGAACATCAGGATCATCGGGTTCCAGCACTACTACGGCTTCCAGCATCATAGTCAACTGCATCACCTGTGGTAGAAAATTGAGAAACAACAGCTTCAGATGAAGTTCAGAATTATGATGACTTTTAATATGCCTTCTTTTCTTTTCATGCCTTTAGGGCAAGGCAATATATTCAAATGTGTTGTGATGATTTGTGTGCATACAGGTGTGTTTCTGCTAATATAGGTATTCATTAAAGTAAAATAATAGAGTTAGCAACTGACTGTCTTTATTTTAGTGGAAATAGAGGCATATTTTGTCTAGAGGTCATACTGAGGAATACTTTGGTTTCACCGCTGTCATTGGCTTGCTGTGTAAACTTAGAAAAGTTATGTAGCCCCTCTGTGCCTCAGTTTCCCCTTCTATAGAAGTGTTCTTAATCAATACTCTTTATCTCTTACCATATTTAAATCAGTTTGGGGAACAATGGTTTTCAGCTTCTCTCCTTGCTTGCCATCCACAATTCCTTCTACAATCATATCAATAAGGTATGGTACGTATTTTTCAAAGAGACGATTTAATTCAACTTGTTCTTGCTGAGAAAAAAGAGATAGGACATAGCCACACAGAAACATTAAAAGCCAGTTTGCTACCTGTCTAATCAACTGTAACTAGTCTTAGGACTTGTCTAAGCAGCCCCATAATTTGGATTATGAGGGTATGAAATGCAGCACACACTAGCATCCTGCGGTCCAACTGCCCTGTGTGGATGCTGCGGGTGTGAATGAAAAGGTATCTAGGTCTGTTTGAAAGAGGACTATGTTAACATGAACTAGGTACCTTCTAGTCTGTGCCAGCAGCATCCACATGGGGCAGAGCACAACAATTTGGAACACTCTGCAATTTCCACCCCTATAGTCCACATTGTGACACAGTTTAGACATAGCCATAGAGATGTTCCCTGTACCAGAGGAGGTCTGGGTGTGGTTCCCTCAAGAGATGCAACATCACTCTATGGGCTAGGTTCTCAGCAGGAGTAGATCTGAATCAGCCAGCTGAAGGCAGTAGAGCTATGCCAACTTAAACCCACTATGAATCTGGTCCTTTGAATCCAAATCATTAACATGAGAACACTGAGCCAGCCCAAGGGTTAACTCTCGTAGAACTGAGCTGAATTCACAGAGTTCTTGCTTCTCCAGTTTCCAGAGAGATCAGGACATGTTGCAGGAAGAACTTAATCAAGTGAGGAACTTCCAGGTATAGGAGGCCATTCTTTAGATCTCTGCTATAAAACTTGGAGTCTGGTGTCATTCTGCTCACACTACAACTCTTATCAGCTGTATGAATGGATGACACATATTTGTACATAATACAGGGATACTTGTTATAAATACACTTTAAATAGATTATTCTTTTTTCTGTACATGTAACCTTATTTTTAACACAGAAACAGACATGGTAGTATACACTGATCAGATACATCATAATGCCTACTATTTTGTGTTAAAGTACCCTAATGAATTGGTGTACTGGAAGATTACTACCTTTTATTTGGCATATTATGAAAAATCAGGGGTGGTGAAGATGGTTTCTTCGATTTATTACAGGATTATATTTATTTATTGCTGATAAAATTGGTTGAAGCCAGGTCATGGGGGTTACTCTAGAGCAGTGGTTCCTGAACTTTTTGGCTCACATATCACCTGTGAAGTGAATGGCTAGAACATCAAGATCCCATACCAGCAGTGGAACCCTTTTACTAACGTATATATTATTCTATGTTGGTTCATTTTCATTTCCTTTTATCTTGGGATTTGTCTACACTTAAAAAGCTGCAGCTGCATCACTGTAGTGCACATACGTACACCAACAGGAGGGGTTCTTCCATTGGGGTAGATAATCCACCTCTCTAAGAGGTGGTAGCTAGGTTAATGGGAATATTCTATCGACCTAGTGCTGCTCTACACCAGGGTTAGGTCAGTATTGCAGAGCTGTGGATATTTCAAAAGCCGGAGAGGTGTAGTTATACCACAGTAAATTCCTAGTATAGTCTAGGCCTTAGTATAACAAAAAGCCCTCTTCAAAACAACATGCACCATATTACATAAGCAGGGATCATGGATTCACTACTTTATAATATGAATCGGGGCATTCTTATGATAGTTTTTGGCTTTCATTCTGGAAATCAAGTACCTCCTGCTGATCTGTTTTTATATTATTTGTTTCCACACCAAAGAATTAAAGGTTAACATGCTCATTTTCTTACAGCTCTAATCAAACTTGGTAACAGTGATCTGTATGACAAATGAATTCTAAAGAAATTCAGCCAATGAAGGTGCCACAATTCTATATTTAATTCAGATAGTTTCTGAAATCATTATCTTATCAAAACCAGCAATTTTCTACCTTGTTTCCTCTCTGGTTAAGCCATTTCTGCCAGTAAGGCTTATATTTCAAGTTTTTAGGATCTACAAAGACCATCCCACAACGGGATACGGTAGCAGGAGATGCATATTGTAAGTCTCCAACCTAGAAAACAAAGTTGCAATGATGGCCATAAATAACTTGAAACCATAAAGAGCACTTGTCGCTCCTGCTTTTCAGAATCTGCAGAGGCAGATGTAGTTAAGCCTTTATTTGTTGTTAAATGATGTGGTCATTACTCACCTCAAATAACAGAGCACAGTGAGTCTGCAGCCTGATGCGCTCCCCATTGGCCAAGGTTAACAACTTGTTATCATCCATTACAGAATTCATATTTTCCACCCAGAGAGCATCCACATCTCCATCAAATAAAATGTACCTGTAGACATGTCAGACAAAGAGATGTTGAATAAACAAAAAGAAAAGGAGTACTTGTAGCACCTTAGAGACTATCTTTTTGCGGATACAGACTAACACGGCTGCTACTCTGAAACCTGTTGAATAAACAGTGATTCATCTTCAATACTCCCCTCATGTTTTGAAATTAACAGGGCACAGCCTATAGATTTATTTCCTTTTTAAAGTACTATTATCATCATCAAAGATGTTAGCTCAATTTTAGGATAAGGATATGAATTAACCCTAATGGAAGAGATTTAAAGGCTCTCTTGCCCTTTCCATCTACCTGCCTAGTTCCTATTCACCTTATTAGGAGTACTGAGCTCAAATTAACAGACTGCTAGACATCTACAGGCTCAATTCATGCAAAATTTGCTTTTGAGGTTGCTTGCCTGCTGAGGCTCAAGCATTCTCCTGCCCAAGTACGAGAGGAAGATGTTCTCCTTGGGCCTGACCCAAAGTCCACTGACTTTACAGTATATCCACCTTGGAAAAAGCTGCCTAGTGGTGGGGAAAAAAACATCAAATGTGTGGCATCACACGTGAGGGGGAGAGGACTGAATCTCCACTTGGAAGTTATGGTATACACTTGGGCAGAGGTAGAGAGCTCATAGGCAGATCTCTCCAACCTGCCTCAAACAACTCCACAATTTCTCCCCCACCATTATGGCCTAATGAGAGTCACTGAACTTCTCAGCTTTAGTTTCCCCATCTGTAAAACTGAAATATCATTACATATCTCACTCAAAGGGGTGTGTATTAGATGCTGATTTCAAGTGCTTTCAACCAGAAAACTCTATTTAAGAACTAAACAATACTGTTAGTTCACTTCTTCACATGTACAGTGCACAAGGCCCACAAATGTGCAATGCACAGGGCTGCAATTGCAGAACTAATAATACGTTAAATTTGCGTCTGATGAAAGGCCACGACTATTGCCCAGTTTAAGGTAATTCAATGGAAAGGGAAAAGATAGTATCTTATGTAGCTTAAAATCACTCTAGTAATTCAAAATAAACTTAAGAGAATGATTCCTTACCTATCAGTGCCTGTAGTTCTTGAAGATGTTTGGTCCACATGGATCCACTCATATTGCACCTGCATCTAATGCAAGCAAGATCTCATATGTATGAGGCACATGTGCACCAAGACTGGGATCCACATGGACAAAGACTCAAAGAAGAACTGTCAAATACAGGTAACATTTTTAGCAGAAGCTGTTGTCCCTACAGAATCAGATTGGGACACCAAACTCTTAGGACAATATCTTTGTTTGGTTCCTTTCCTTTGGGTATGTTCCCTTCATTTTTCCTTAGGACTGTTAATCTAATTTGCATTAAACATAAAATAAAGTGACTGTAAAATTCAGAATATCTAAAAGTTACTAATATATTTTCTAATTCTTAGGTGGTTACCTTCGCTCTTTCTTATCAGTAGGTTTGTTGATTTCCCTGAAGATGTTTGATAGAACTCCATCTGTCCAATCTCGCGTGGTAGGGTCAAGAATACCATACAACTCAATCACACTCATGGCTTTAGGGTTCAGCATATAAACCTTTGTCACTAATCCTAGCCTAAGCAGAGAGATAACAGAAAGAACAATATTACCAAACACAATACAGTCCAAGTGAAACTTCACACTAAGCAAAAACTACAATAGGATAAAGTTTTAGGGAAGATCACAGCATGACCACATAGGACTGCTGCAGTACATTTGTCCTGTAGACTATGCCTTTTCAAATTCTGATTCCCTTACATCTACTTCTGTGCTCACCTGGTTTGGGCCTGGCACAAAGTATTAATGACAACAGACTTGCCACCTCCAGTAGGTCCAACCACCATAGTAGTATGACGAGTTAACATTGTCTCATACATTTGAACTACTTTATCCACCTGAAAAATACACATGAACTTAGATAACTGTTTCAGAGTAGCAGCCGTGTTAGTCTGTATCTGCAAAAAGAAAAGGAGGACTTGTGGCACCTTAGAGACTAACGAATTTATTTGAGCATAAGCTTTTGTGAGCTACAGCTCACTTCTCGGATGCATCCGATGAAGTGAGCTGTAGCTCACGAAAGCTTATGCTCAAATAAATTTGTTAGTCTCTAAGGTGCCACAAGTATTCCTTTTTCTAGATAACTGTGTATACAAAACTCATATGGGCCAGATCTTCAGTTAGCATACATCAGTATAGCTCCACTGACTTCAGTGATGCCACTCCAATATACACCACATCAGGATTTTACCCACCGCTTAAAACAATAATGTTAAACAATTCAACATTTCTTCTACCTGGATTGGTAAAACGACATAACCACCTTCTTCCAGCACTTGTTCTACAGCATCGTTAAAGTTAGGGTAGCGGACTCGAGGACAATCCAGGCCAGGAAACAGGTCAGAGATCAGGCCAAGGAAGAGAGGTACATCTTCAAACACAAACTTAGGAAGATTCATATCTCGGAGAGCTCTCATCAATACCACATCCTAGACAAAACACAACAGAACAGAGAATCCCCAAATATTCAACCAATTTTCAAAAGTGTAAATAGCCTAGAAAATATTTGTATAATACTGCTATACAATTATTTTAACACAGTGTTAGCAATTTTTACTACATGCATTCCTGATACCTTTAGATAATTATCTTGGCACGAATTACTATTGGAAATAAAAGCCATTTCATCATGGTGAAGCTGATCAGTTTCAACTGAGATTTTAAATTCTATTTTTTCATTATATGAACCAAATTTCCAAACACTGGTGCTGGAATGTCCCAAATTACTGGTTGTTTCTTGAATTAATTCACACAGGCTCACTGTTAATATACTTACTTGCTTTAGAAAACTCTGCAAAACCCACATTTAGGTATACAAATGTACTGGAAGGTATGGCACAATTAGCAGCTTTGCATGTGCAAATATGGGTTTTGATTACACAACTAGCATATAAGCATTTTTGGTGAGCATAATTTAGGTGTTACATTGGAAAATTTTACTCTGTATATTCATCTAGCCTTTGCATCCTAGATATAAACACTAAGGCCCAGATCCTCAAAAATACTCAGGTGCCTAATGGCAGTTAGGTGCCTAAATACCTTTAAGGACCTTGCCCTAAGACCTTCAAACATATGTACAAAGTATATACAAACTAAGGGTTAAAACAGCCATACTCTTCCTTTTATCTACATTTTGTTGATAATGTGGCTACCCATATTGACATACCCTTTCTGTAAGCACTGCATGTAAGGAGGTGGTACCTGAACGTTGTGCAAGGAATGATGCTGCTCAATAAGTAAATCATTAAGTGGGAAGACAAATGCCACAGACAGGAAAGCATCCCTATTTCTGTAGCAGATGTACAAATGGCATTCTCGATACAACCAAAGATACCATCAATGAACTGCTACATACAGTGGGTCAGATCCTCAGACAGTGATAATTTCAATGAACCTATGAGAATTTACACCGGTTGTACTGGGGCAGTTCCTCAGCTGAACACAGTAAGTCTACCTCATTAATATCAGGTGATCCTCTCTTCAGTTCTCCAGCCATCACTAGTACTGACTTGAGAGCACGCAGTCCAAAATCATAATGATGCTGTTTAGAAAGTTGCTCTCTTGCCAACTTGTATAACACTGTCATCTTTTTGGCAAGGGCCTATTAGAGAGTGAAGACAGAGAATCATAAGAAAGAAGTCCCAATCCACACACCACTAAAGTACGTTTTTATTTTACTTTACTTTGAAGTAAACTTTCCCTACCTTTGCCAAAAGAAAACCTTCAGAAAAGAGCATGATTTCACAGATTTGCTGGAGATCTGGTACAATCACAACCACAGGCCTGAATAAAGCTTTTACAGATTCAGGGAGCTCAGTACGGCCAGCATACCCAGGATTCATGGTGATAAAAATGCCCATTCGTGCATCGAGGGAAATTTCCTGCCCTTCAAACTAAAACATGAATAAATGTCAGACTATACTGACTCTGACTTAAAAAGATAAAATGGCAAAAATTCTTTGCACTTCTCTACTATACCTCTTACCTGAGGATCTCAAAACTTTACAATAAATAATAAGTTAAGCCTCATAACCGCCATGTCAGGTAGGTAGGTAGATGTTATTATCCCCATTTTACAGATGGGGAAACTGAGACAGGGAGCGGTTAAAGGGAAGTGCTCATCATCTTTGAAAATCAGGCCACTTATTTATGTGCTTAAATATGCATTTAAATATCTAATTCTTAATACCTATGTGTAATATATTTGCACAAGTAAACTGCATCTTATGATAGGCTCCCCGAATCCCATGCCTTAAATACAAGACTAGCCTTCTTTCTCAAGAGGTTTTGTGTGGGTGGGTGCGGGTGTTTACCTGAAATGTTTTCAATTGATTCATTAGAGCATTTCGGATTGTCTGGATCTGAGAAGAGATGACTGAAAGCACAGAAGCATCTATACGATTAAATTCATCAAAGCATCCCCATGCCCCACACTGGGCAAGACCGGAGAAAATTTTACCAACTGCCTGAAAACAAAACAAAAACAGCCCAAAAAAACCATTCAGCACATTTTGGCATATAGTACACCTGTAAAGGACTTAACAAAGCCTATGGATACTTATCTGCCTTCCCACTCCATAATCTATTGCTAGGCTTATTCACTCAATGCTGGTGGCTCACAATGAACTTAGAATCGTATCATCTTGCCACTGATTCTCACTGTTACAAGGCAAAGCCAGAATCCTGAGCTCCAGCCACCTCAGGAACTTAAACAAGAAACAACATTTTTTTACTATATTTAATTTTCAACTGCATGGGATTTGTTTGTAATTAGAATAGGTCTTCTTCAAAAACTAAGGGCAAGTCATTTAGCCTGGTCTTTGTGCATAATGGTGCTAATATCATGTTACCAGAGAATGCAGCATTCTAACTCTTACTTTGAAATCCATGCCTTCGCCGCAGTTTGTTACAACACACAGCAAGCCCAGGGCTTTGGCCAGATCCTTGGTTGTCTCCGTTTTCCCTGTACCTGCTGGCCCTGCAGGTGCTCCCCCCAAAAACATGGATAGAGCCTTTTGGAAATAAACCACAAAAGCAACGCTGAATGGAGCAGGGTAACACACTGCAATTCAGCTCAAAGGCTTCTTACAGTACAATATAGTTTACCTATGTGGATATCATATAAACTGTTACACCTGAGCCTGGGTTTGGGTTGTTTAGCAAATATACTAATTAGAGGAGCAAGTCAGTCAGCGACTGCATTGCACTCATGGACTTCATGATTTATTTCTGCTTCATCCCCGTTTGTGCTCTTCCTTTACCTCCCACAGCTGCCAGAGTGCCTCTCTCCTAGCATTTCCAGTTCTGGCTCCTGCCAGTCAGCTTTTACATTGCATGCACCTCAACAGCCTCTCCAGCAAAGATTGATCCGTAAGCATGGAAAGTCAGCAGAGGATTAGGCAGAACAGAAGATGGGCACCAGAAATCAGAACTGAAAATACTGGCTGAGGTCGGAGTTTTTAGCAGCCAGCAGCAGAGGGACTGGAGATCTCACAAAGTAGCTCCACCATCACTGTAATAATGCCTTAAAATGATCAGCTTTCAGCCATGATTTTAACAAAACAACCCCCCTTGAAGCTGATCTAGCCTTTTACATAGTCTTTAAAAATTTCAAATCACATGGGATTTTAACTGAGTTTAAATATACTATTATATAATGTGATCACTTGCGGAAACAGAAAGGGGCAATAAAATAATCATGTTGTGAACCCCAAGAAATATATTTCAGAAGAATATCATATGAAAAAATCCCTTTAATATATACCTGTGTGAGCGTTAGATAGATACGATCTGTAAGGGGAGTGATGACTAGTCTTCCATTCAAGCCCATATATTCATAACCATAGGAAAAGGTGCCAGTGCACTGACGCACATTCAGGTCATCCGGCTCTCGATCCCAGTAAAAACGCAGCTGGCTTTCCCATTCAAACTCTCGAGCTTCCATGATGCTATAAAGGAGAAAGCAAAAGATTGTGAGTACAGAATACAATCTCTCTGGAATTATCTCAGCGGGTCAGTGGATTACCTGTCTCTTACAAATGTATCAACAATATCTCTGGCATGGACATCAATGATGAGAACAGTATTGTATTTTTTTCTGTCATTTCTATTTAATGGCTTTGTGATTCGGGTAACCAAGGCATCAATCTGCTCGTGCATTCTCTTAGCATAAAGTTTCATTGCCTGCTTTTCTCCTTTCTTTACTTGGCGAAAGACGTCTTCCATCTCCCAGGTCCACCAGACCTGATTAGCAGCCAGCACCATCATCCCTTGATACATCAACATCCAGTCAACTCTATGGAAAATATGGACAATATATTTGAAAGAACAGTTCTACCCTGAATGTTTGGAACAACTATGACACAAGTCTGTCTTTCTAGAGAAAAGAGAGCACTCTGTAAAGGTGTCTCATACTATTTTAAAAAAACTAGAATATTCCCCCATAACAAAACTAATTTGTAGTTAAAGGTTACTAAGTGCAATTAATAACAAGACAAGAAATACCATTACACAAATCATCAACACTAAAAACAAGGGCTGTCAATTAATTGCAGTTAACTCATGCGATTAACTCAAAAAAATTAATCCTGATTAAAAAAATGAATTGTGATTAATCGCTGTTTTAATGGCATTGTTAAACAACAGAATACCAATTGAAATTTATTAAATATTTTCAGATGTTTTTCTACATTTTCAAATATATTGATTTCAATTACAACACAGAATACAAAGTATATACTGCTCACTTTATATTATTATTTTTTATTTCAAATATTTGCGCTGTAAAAATGATAAAACAAACAGTATTTTTCAATTCACCTCATACAATCTGAAGAGTGCAATCTCTTTATCATGAAAGTCCAATTTACAAATGTAGACTTTTTTGTTACATAACTGCACTCAGAAACAAAACAATGCAAAACTTTAGTACCTGTAAGTCCACTCAGTCCTACTTCTCATTCAGCCAATCACTAACACAAACAAGTTTGTTTACATTTACAGGAGATAATGCTGCCAGCTTCTTCTTTACAATGTCACCTGAAAGTGAGAATAGGTATTCACATGGGACTTTTGTAGCCGGCACTGCAATATATTTACGTGACAAATATGCTAAACATTCATATGCCCTTTCATGCTTCGGCCACCATTCCAGAGGACATGCTTCCATGCTGATGATGCTGCTTAAAAAAATAATGCGTTAATTAAATTTGTGACTGAACTTCTTGGGGGAGAATTGTATGTCTCCGGCTCTATTTTACCCCCATTCTCCTGTATAGTTCACATTATAGTAATCTCGGATGATGACTCAGCACATGTTGTTCATTTTAAGAACACTTTCGCTGCAGATTTTACAAAACACAAAGAAGATATCAGTGTGAGATTTCTGAAGATAGCTACAGCACTCGAACCAAGATTTAAGAATCTGAAGTGCCTTCCAAAATCTGAGAGAGATGAGGTGTGGAGCATGCTCTCAGAAGTCTTAAAAGAGCAACATTCCGATGTGAAAACTATAGAACCCAAACCACCAAAAGAGAAAATTAATCTTCTGCTGGTGGCATCTAACTCAGATGATGAAAATGAACATGTGTCAGACCGCACTGCTTTTAATTGTTATCAAGCAGAACCCGTCATCAGCATGGATGCAAGTCCTCTGGAATGGTGGTTGGAGCATGAAGGGACATATGAATCTTTAGCACATCTGGCATGTTAATATCTTGCAACACCGGCTATAACAGTGCCATGAGAACACCTGTTCTCACTTTCAGGTGACATTGTGAACAAGAAGCAGGCAGCATTATCTCCTGCAAATGTAAAAAAACTTGTTTGTCTGAGCGACTGGCTGAACAATAGGACTGAGTGGACTTGTATGCTCTAAAGTTTTACATTGTTTTATTTTTGAATGCAGTTATTTTTTTGTACATAATTCTACATTTGTAAGTTCAACTTTCATGATAAAGAGATTGCACTACAGTACTTATCTTAGGTGAATTGAAAAATACTATTTATTTTTTTTTTACAGTGCAAATATTTATCAAAAATAAATATAAAGTGAGCAATGTACACTTTGTATTCTGTGTTATAATTGAAATCAATATGTTTGAAAACATCCAAAAATATTTAACTAAATGGTATTTATTGTTTAACAGTGTGATTAATCACGATTCATTTTTTTAATCGCACAATTAATCACAATTAGTTTTTTTAATTGCTTGACAACCCTATTAAAAACCATTAAAAACTAAGGAAATCACAGGTTCTGGTTATGTACACAGTGCTGAAAACAACCTTAACTCCCAGTTATGCACACAGATGTTTAAACAAAAAAATTTTCATGGCCCAGCACCCAAGCAACCTTAGGTCTCTCCTTAAAATAAGTCAAATGAACCTTATCCATTCAGCACATAGCTTCCCTCTGAACTGTCCATAACAATTTAACACTGTATTCCTCTCTGTTCAAAGGTTATATGACATGCAGCCTCAGACAAGCATAATATCAGAAATACTTTACAAATTCAAGAGTACATTAACATAATCCATCTTATCTATTGATTTATCTGTCTATATTATTGAAGAACGTATTGATCTATGTATATCTATAGTGCCTATCACTGAAGTGCACAAGCACATCCAAATACTCATCCAGTCTTTTTCTCCTGAGCAAGATAATTCCACTTACAAGTGGACAAGTGTCAAAGGACACAAAGCTAGTGGGTGAACAGATCCTAAATTCCTAAGCAAGTTCATAAAATTATTCTTTATACTGAAAAGCAACTGTTAGTGTCAGAACACTTGGCCTACAGAATAATCCCCAATACATAATCAAGGCTGTAAATTACATTTCCAGTTATTCATTTGGAACTTATAGAATTAGATTTTGTTCTTCAAATGTAACACTTTAAAAGCATTTTTAAAGATAACTTTTTTAAAGATAAAATTTTTAAAGAGAAACAGAACTAAAGGGACAGAGTTAAAGTTGTTTAGATGCTGGGCATTGAGATTTTTTTCTGTTTAACTGTCTGTGCATGTGAACTGGGTGGCAATCAATTTTTAATGGACCCTTCCCATACTGAGTAAGAGAAGGGAACTATATTTAAATAAAAAAGGAAGTCTCTACAACACTTTCTGTATAGTTTATATAGACTTCAAACTATTAATGGTTTATTATGCTTCAATTGTTATCTTTATCACTTTGATTACTTCACCTGCTTCTATCTTCACAGTATCGAAAAATGGCCTCTTTAGTAATGAGTCTGTTTGTTCTTCTCATTTCAATCAGAACAGTTGTCATCCAGTTCTCGACTCGGCCTTCTGCTGCAATGGCCCGCCGGAACTCCATCACTTCTCCTTCGGCTGAAATCATGGCTGTTGCAATTTTTTCACCACTATCACCCTCCTGAAATCTCAGGGATGCTATGTTATCATACATCTGAAACATGCCAGCAGAGGAACACTTTGTACTATTTGTACTAGGTTCCTAAGATCTGGTACCTCACTTAACCCCCATTAGAGTTCAGGATCAGGCTCTGAGCAATCAAATATAGCAAATTATTTTTAAATATTGACAGCCAGATTTTGCACTGATTTATATCCCATTAACCCAATTGCAGAGAGAGTGTAAATGAGCACAGAATTTGGCCCCATTAAGATTTTTGGAGAAAATACAAATTTATCAAGAGTTATAGAGATGGTTATTCCATAGTAGTTCACTATGGAGTATGTTGAATCTTCCTCCGAATCCACTAGTACCAGCCATTGGCAATGACAGGATACTGTACTGCATGGATCACTAGTCTGGTCCAGTGCTTCCTATGTTGCTATTACAGCAAGTTTAGTTTGAAAGAAACACTAGCAGGCTCTTAATAATATGTATAGTATAGAATCTTCCACCTAAAAATCATAGTGTGCATGGGACATTCTCATAAGCAGGATGCTGTACCTTTATCATGTGTTCCTGAACACAGAGAGGGTCACTACTACCAAGGATGCTGAGCAACTCATCATCAGATATAAAGAAAAATCGGGGGAAAGCATTCCGCTTTGAATCCAGATAATCGTTCAAGCTTTTCTGACATTTCTCTAGACCATCACTTATCTGCCGGAGGTCTGTGAGTCGATTTGGGGCTTCACAGCATTTTTTTATCACTGGGTCTTTTACGGTGTCACCCATTATCTACAGACATAGAAAAGAATCTTTAGAAACTCCTAAGGGTGACGCTGAGGAGCAAACTGAGTTAGATTTCTCTTGTGACAATACTGAAACAATATAGGATATTATTATATATAGTCATAATCTTTATTATTATTTACTATTTCTACAATACTGCGGTATGCATGATGCCTTAAGACAGATAAGTCATGAAGCACTTGCGGCTGCAGAACCTTTATTACTGGCCATGATGCAAGAAATGGAAAGGATCCAGCCTGACAATCAGATCCCAGCTTAAATGTGTAGGTCTGGCAATTAGGGAAGCAAATATTTTTACTTGTAAACTGATTTCTGTGCCAAGTAAGCTCACTGTCACGTTGACATTTTTACAATCAATTCGAATAGCTGGGAGTATCACTAGAGAGAAGTACTTGCTTAGTCATTGCAAGAAGAAAAATGTTAGGGCACTGACATCTATAAATGGAGGATTGCAGTTCAATATGGAGCTAAAAGCAAAACATATCACGTAATTCTCTCAATCACAAGCGGTTACAAAACAGGTCAGTTACTTGCCCTTTTAAATATCCTGTCTATGTTGTCAAATTTTTTTGCTTCCTCTGGAAGCTGTGATCTTATATCCCCACCAATAAAGATGCTCTCCAGGTACATCCATTTCCTCTGAACCACCATCCAGACCTAGAAGAAGAGTCAAGTGTTACGATCAAAGAAACAAATTCTATAGAAAATCTTGATCATGAAAAACAAAAGCTAGAGACAAATTAATCATTCAGTTTCTTCTCTACCTCAATAACTTCACCAATCAAGGACAGAGTTTTTTCCCAGTGGTGGACTGTTGATAGAAAAGGACCTACAAATCGACTGCCTGAGATACTCTGAAGATTGACAGCATTGTCATCAAGAATCTGAGTAATTTCATCGACAGATCCCAAAATAAAGCCTCGCTCTTGAATGCCTTTGAAATACCTCAGTACAGTGAACTTCATGTTCTCCCAAGTTTCCACTATCTCCTTAACACCCTGCATGTGAAGATAAAAAGAAGCCTGTTTCAGTCCTGTAAAACTAGAGGACAGTCATTCTAAAATCAAAATAAAAATTGCTCATTTAGGATGGCCTTTACACAGATTTTTCTAGCTCTAAAGGGCAGGTCTACTCTGAACAGGGACAATGTATCCATCAGATCTCTTAGTGTGCATTATGAGTTTTATCTGCTAATCTCAATGAGAGAAATAAATTCTTTCTGCTTTTTATCACTACAGAGCCAACATAGCTCAGAGAGAGATGGATTTGGTTCCATCTAGTGCATCATTAACAGAGCTATCTGCTCAGTTACCTCCAGTGCAGTTCCAGTGAAAATAATTCAGTTATACTAGTATCACTGAAGGACTAATCTGAGCTGCAGAACCTTTATTACTAGCAATGATGCAGAAAACGGAAAGCATCCTGCTTGACTATCAGATCCCAGGTCAAATGTGCAAGGCTGGCAGTTAGGAAAGAAAGTATTTTTAATTGTAAACTGATGTTTGTGTCAAGTAAGCTTTCTGATGGACAATAAACATGGAAAACTACCTTGACACTTTTACAATCACTTTTCAAAGTAGACTTGCACTTTAAAACCCATCTAATCCAAACAAGGATCACACAAATGGCTAACATAACCTTTTTTGGCAACTAAAGGTTAAACTATTTATTGCTATTCTAAATACCATTTGATAACTAAAACTGAAAGATCAAAAACAATGATGCAAATAAAAACCTCTGTTGTCATAAGTGTCTTCGAAACAAGCTAGGTATTATTTAAAAACTTTACCTTCTCAATGCTAAGCTCTTTAACAGCAGATCCCACTATCTCATTGATAACATCTGAGTACTTATGCAGCTCCATAGCAAACATATTCTCCAAAGTAAAAGTTGCTGTTGTCATTTCAAAACTAGTGCCAGTTCTTTCCATAAGATCTTTCCAGTGCCTGGAAGAGTTTCAGTAAATCAACACGTTATAAACAAGACCAGATATTATCAATAGGGATCATCTTAAAATGCAGGGAATAATCCTATCAAATGAAGACAAAATTGGAGGGAACATTCGTTTCCTAGACACTCCATCTTCCCATCCCAGCCAAACACAGGTTGGAGGTTATCTCAGCAGCTCATTCTTTACTTCCCACCACTCGGTGGGAGTGTGGTTTTGGCAGTTCCATGTGATGCAGATAAGAGAGATGAACTGGTAGCTTTGAGCTGTCAAGCTGTTGTAGCAAAGAAAGGGTGGTTTGAATGTCCCAAGAGCTGGTGATAGGAAGGAGGAGCATTGATTTGATCAGGTCTCAGCTACCTCTGCTTGAGATCAAACATAAGGAGCAAAACATTGATCAGCAGCCAGCTTTGAACTAAGCACAACCAGTGGTTATCAGATTCCAGCAGTGTTTCTAGCATCCCAGACTAGAACTACTAGCATTAGACACTGGACCAGTAACTATAATATGTATAAAATGTAGTAGTATATGTTCATTTCAGTGCACAGAATAGGTAATTACATGGTACTATCACATTTGTATGATCAAGTGCCTAGCTGCCAGTGCAAGTGAGATAACCACATGGCCACATTTTGCACGCATGAATTTAGTGGCTGGTCTGAGATACTGAGCCTATGTGTCTATGATTTTGGTTTCGTTCATTTTGTCAAGCACTATGACACAGCAAATGTGAAAATGACTATCAACGAATGTATAATAATGGTCCTGTGCTCAATACAGTCTAGAATTCTATTTATAATTATATTTCATATTTAGAATGAGGCTTTATATTTTACATAAAATACACACAATATTTACTCATACTGCATCATCCTGTGCAATCTTAGTAATTGGGTATCAACTATTATGGTCCATAATATGCAAAATGTTTGCATGATTTCAACATCTGGAATTAACAGTTATAACAAATAAAAATAAATGTCCTTGCACATATAGAACATTCCTTAAACAAACTGGATCAAACCTGTCTCTCAATGCTTCATTTTTCAAATCAAGCAGCAAAGGAATGGAGTCCTTGAATGCCTTCATCTTTGCTTCCAGGTGATAAGCCACCGGCATGCTGCGCATTTGCTTGGGCAGCTTTCGGAGGCTTTTAAGAAATCCTTCAATTCCTTCTTGGAGAAACTGCACATTGAGATTTACCCAGAGGGTCTGCGACCATTCCTCCTTAGCAGCCTGGAAACAAGGTAGATGCAAACATTCATAACATTTCCTTTTAAGTTACTATGAAAGGAATGTGACAAAAATATTTATTATTTCTACTGCAATAGCATTCAGAGGCCCAGTCAGCATCAGGGCCCAAATGTGAAAGACACTGTACTAACAGCATAAAAGGCAGTCCCCTGCCTCAACAATCTTATAGTCTGATTTAAGACAAGACACAACAGGGAAAGCAGTAATAAGAACCTGCTTTACAGAGTCACAGTCTGGCTTTTAATGTTAGGACATCTTAATTATTCCAAAATCCCTTAAAAAAAAAAAACTCGTTCAAAGACCAACTAAGGTCACTTAGGGCCAGCCTGAGATCCCTCTACTCACAATGAGCACTGCACCTAACCACAGCAGCAGTCCCACTGAAGTCAATGAGACTACTTGGGGAGTAAGATGCTAATCAGCATGAATAAGGGTATCAGAAGCTGGCCCTATCTACAACATTATACTTCCTGGACTAGTGAGTATAACTAAAGCACTATTCAGGTGATCTACATTCTGGTAGTCAGAAGGATAAAACAATCACAACTTATTTCAGTCAAATGGATAGGAAAAGACTTGACTGCAATTAAAGGAAAGTTATATATTATACATATTTTTATAGAACACTTACTCTTTGCAACTTATAAATATCATAGATCTGCTTTAGATCCCTCATATCCTTCTGCACTTTTAATAAGTCAGGGTACATTGTGATTGGAATGTCAAAAAGTTTCTCAGCATTAGCCAACTCCTGACGATTTTTCTCATGTTTTTCAAATTCCTTATCAAAAATATCTAAGAGCTCAAGTCCTGTAAAGAGAAGGAAAGTCTGCTAGACAAACATTTTTCATGGGTTCTGATGGGTAAATAATGCATCACTTTTGTATACATATACACAAATTATATTTCTTCAAATGTCATACAGTGAATTGTTCAGCTTGTATTTTAAGAGGGAAAAACATTTTGAAAGTACATAGGTTTCTGTTTTCAAGTATATTAGTCTTCAGACTACTTTAGGATGTAAATACAGAGACATAAGTCTTCTTACCTTTGTCAAGATTCTCCCCAACAGCACCAGGCCCCTCAGTAGTAAATCTGTGGAAAAAATCTGCTATTTGGCTACTGTAGTCTCCAATCTGCTCCCTTGTAATCTAAAAGGAATATTGTTTGAATTAGGGTTTTTTCCTTCCTTTTCTAAATGCATTTTAAAACATGTAAGTTAAAAATATTACCTCCGTGAATGTCTTTTTGATGCTTCCAAGGCTGTGATCAACTTCTGATGCATCAAACAAGAGAATCTCCCACATTTGCTTAATCTTGTTGACCAACTCTCTCTCTTCTTCAGTTATCTAAAGAGAACACACATATGAATACAAAGTATGTGAGCCAAATCCTGTAACTCATACTCACATGAAGGATCCTGACAGAGGATGAAACTGATCCATGGTGCAACGGCAGAACAAAACCTTCCACATCATGAAAGCCTTCCATCAGTACAGTGAGTACCCTTGAATAAGGCAGTACGTGCACACCAGGGAAAGGATCTTCTCACCAAATGACAAAGCTAGGGTAGATGGCCATAAGGCGAGTGCACCAGGACAGGCATCATGAGATGGACATTTTTGCAGATCTTGTGGTTTCAACACCCACACAACTAGCACAGAGAGCTGCAGCTCCTGTTCCAGCTCAAGGGCAGGAAAAGAAGATATGGGGGCGAAGTGCACAGCAGCCCTGCTTACTGACCCTGAGTTAGAGTGGTGGATTTCACCTCCCAAACCTTACTGCAAACAAATGCATAGCAATCTAGTAAATTTCAATCTGGGAGTAACAATGTGAAAATATTACTTTTTGATTCTGTTAAGACAAAATAGTTTAACTAAACTTCATTTGTTTACATGAAAGGTGTTTGTATCTGAAGCACAAGTATAAAATATCTATGGGATTAGACATAAATTCACTTACAGGAATGTTATATACTGCAAGGGTACGGTATCTCTCCTGAATGTCTAAATATTTCAATTCCACCTGTAAAGAAATATCTTTGATCTCTGCAATTGTGCCAAGAACAAATTTGAGATCTTCCAAAGAATCAGGTGCTTTCCTAAGGTTCTGCGATAATCTCTATAAAAGAAAATTACTTTTGAGAAACAGCAGTAAGAGAATAATTAGGCAAAAACATAGACAATTAAGTACAATTATATTAAGTCAGTCCATGTAAAACAATTAAATAATCTGCATGTATTTTTTTAGTTAGCAGTTAGTTAATTGATGATAAAGATGAACCCAACAATGTCTGATCGAGATTTCTTTTTCCCTCATAAAATAGGAGGCTTAGGTCACACAACTGTGCAGCACCACTCAGAGCTGGTTAGAAAGACTGATTATCAGTGAGCAGAGACAACATCTACCTCAATATCTTCCTGAAGACTGAAGAGTTCCTCTTTTGCAGATTCATTGAGAAGTTTTCCAAGAGAAGTCACCCAACCTTTTGCATTTTCCTGTACCGTGTAGGCTAAAGGGCCCAGGTTAAGCCTAATGCACTGTTCATCTTTAATCAAGGGCTGTTGAGTCACTTCTTGAGCTATCTTAATATAGAACTGCAACTTTTCATCAAAGGTGACACAAGCTGGTTTCTTTGCAGCAAACTTCTCCATAACAATGGCTTTATCTAATTTCCACAGAGGGCGATATCTCTTCCATCGATTCAAGTACTTGTTGAGAGAATTCAGGAGCTTGTGTATGTTTTGAGTGATGAGAACAGCCTGTTCGATTATTAGTGGATTCTGAGAGATGTCATTAAAAAAACTCAAGCTGATGAGTTCGTCTTCTTCAGCGCGCTGAGGGGGGCAGTCAATACAGGTGCCATGCATCCACCGTACAAAATGCTAGAGTTTTAGTATTAAAAAAATAATGTATTAATGGGGGTGGGTGAAATTAGTGACATTTGTTAGCCATTAAGTAGGAGATTGCCTTACTAAAATACTCAAGGCTTAATTCTGATCTTAAGTATGCAGGCATGTTGGACTTTTAAAGTTAGATGTTGGGCATTTGACAAAACAGGAGGCCTATGTATCTGAGATCAGAACTGAGTTCAGAGTACCCTACAGTGCCAAATGCCTTCTTCCAGGCATTGTTATTTGGTCTGTTTTTCAAGTCTGTCTCCTGAGGATGTCAGAAGCTAGGCCAGAGATGCAGGTACAGGTCAGTCAGGCTCAGCAAGAAGGTAGAGCATGAGCAGTGAGTTTTGGAGTGGGAAAGTGGAAGGCAGGACTGACCTGTATTTATATTTTTAAGGGGGGTTGTTGTCTGTTCATCAGTGCAGGGTAGGTTGCTCCTATAACATTGTGTTTCTTTTCTGAAAAGAAGCAATGAGCATCCTACGATTATGAACAGATCCCTGGCCAGATAGCTTATTCCCTTGGGCTATAGTATAGGAGTTATGCACATTCCTGAGTGCTAGCCTGCCCTGCTGCTTGGGAGGAGGTCCGTGGCTATAGGAAAGGTTATCTACACCTCTTTTCCTTCTCGCACACATATGCACCGGAGGCTAGGATCCAGTCTTAATTGTATTTGGATGCTATTTCCCTCCTGTTATTTATGTATGTATAGGGCCAAATCCTAAAGTTCTTACTCAAGCAAAACTCCTGATGAAGTCAATGGGAGTTTTGCCTGAATAAAAACAGTATGAAGATCTGAGTTTGGTCTTTTGTCATTATCACAGTTTGTAAAATAAAACAATATACTGAATTTTTTTATTCCAACCAATATAATTGAAATCTTCCCCTTGACATTTGGGCCAATCCAAACATAAAGCAAGAATAACTCATTGTGTCAACAAGCAAGTCCTGAATAATCTTTATCAATAATCACCTTAGTGACTTCAACACAGTCTCTGATACAATGAACACTCATTTTGTCAATTTCACTGGCATTAGGATGCAGGATTATCTCAGGAGCAGATAAAATAGTTTCTGTTTGGAATAGTGGGACATCCCGAAGAACAGCTGCATTAAAAGCCTGCAAATTCCTGCAAAAAAAAAAAAGTCAGACAATCTTAATCCTGCATTTTATAGCTTTATAGATAGGCACACATATGTGACAATAAATAGCAGGAATTGCAGGCATGAGGTCAAACTCTCCCGTCAGATATGCAAGTCGTGCCCAATTAAGCCATTCAATGCTGACTTCAATGGGAGGCCCACATGTGCATCTGAGGACAGAACTTGTCCCAGACTGCCATGTATAGACTGGTTTGATTGGTAAACTCTTAGGGGTCTGGAAGAAAACAGGCAAGAAATTGAACTCTGGTAAACTGATTTCACAAACATTCCCAGAATATAGCAGAACTGCCCTTAGGCCCAACCTCACTGGCACAATGGGGCTGTAGCAAACGCATAATCCACTCTCGGAGCACCCCTGGTGCAGTGTGCCTCTAAAACCAGGTGGTTAGTCAGCTCCACAGCTGCTCTCCACCACAGGGGGCACACTTTGGAGCAGGCTGAACATGTGGAATAAGAGGAATAGGGTGGATCAAGGATTGGAGGAGGTATAGCCAGTGTGCTTTTACACCCAGTGATTCTGAACCCCTAAAATGGCCCAAGGGGCAACTGTAAAAGGCATTCAAGTTAGCCTGCATCGGGGTTCACACTGGCCTCTAGCAGCCCCAGAATAGAGAAGATGCAAGCCTCCATTCTTCTCACCCTTTGCTGACAGGGTGGCCTCGCAGGGATGAATCTGGCCTGCAGTGTTCAAACTCCCAGAGACCATGTCTGATATACGCTGAATGCAGCCTTTTCATCCTGCAGAAATTGTACCTTAACCCTTCTTCTATCAAAAACACAATAATAGCCATTTCACAGAATTAGAGTTCTCTATAGTACCCTTCTAAACGTTTCTTGAGCCCTTGAGTAAAAGCTAAAGCGCTCATGTTTCAAGCAGCGTATGGACTGGGTGCTTTAAGTGAATTTGGGGGTGTAAAGCTGGGCCAGTGAAAGATAAAAAAAATCAGCAAGTTGCTTAACCTGTAAGCAACCCTTAAGGACATATCAAAAGGGTATTGCAATGGTAAACAGGACCATTCCTTGTAGATAGTTATCAAAGCTACGTTAAGTAGACTAGACTCTTTAACCCGTTTGCCTGTATTGTTAGAGAGCCAAAGAGTAAGTGCTAAATATGTCTATGTTTACATGCATCCTATTAGAAATCTAACAACGTAACCTAATTAGCTTGTAGATGCAGCAATTGGTCCCTCTGCCATGTACATTGGCCAAACTGGACAGTCTCTACGCAAAAGAATAAATGGACACCTAGTCACAGGGGGGGATGGATTAAATTTTAGCACCTATGAATTTAAAAACAACTGATTTGAAAAAAATAAACAGATGCAAGACAGTAAATCTATTAAACAGATGCAAGACTGTAAATCCACTAGACTTACTTCAGAACTAACTGTGTCAATGTATGATAAATTTTATTTTCCCAAAATGCATAATAGGGTGCTAGTTTTGAAGCTTTGCCAGTGTTTGTGTTGGCAACCAGCCCTTCCATTTTTGTTAGCAAAGGTCCAATGGCAACATACTTTCTAACAATGTGTTCCACGTCTTTAGATCTTTCGCACTTAATATACTCAAAGAATTCCTTCACTCCTGTAAAAGTTTATGAAAGAAAATTATTATTTATCACTATTTAGTTGTAATAGTAACAGTAGATTAACAAAATAATTAGTTGGGATTTATCTTTGAACAGTAAATTCATCTTGCAAGTTAATTTAGAATATCTTCATTATTATATTAATACCTCAGACCTTTCGGTGGGTACAGATTCAAGAATCCCAAACTTGACTAAGACCGAGATTTTTACATATGGCAGTAACATTTTTAATTATCAGAGACATTTTGAAATAGCTAACCTCCACTAGTACACGCTAACGACTGGAAGACCTGCTGTGATGACTGAATTTCACAAATGAGTAAGAAGCAGCTCCAGCCCCACCCTCTATAACTGCAGTCTCCGTGACAGAACTTGTGCAGTACAGCTGCACAAGAGGCAGGAGAGACTGTATATAGGGGACTGCAGCACCAAGGAAGCCCCTACACAGCAGCACATGGTGGAGGTAGGGGAAAGGCCAGGACATGGATGATCAGAAGAAAGGCAGATACAGGTTAAAAGATCCACTGCTATGTAGATCTTCATGTCTCACCACCACCAGAGGGGATATTGAAGCTATGCTTGTACTCCCTTCACTGTACTATGACACTGTACTGTAATTAGCCTTGGGAAGTACTTAATATCGTGTTCTCTTGGCAACAATAAAAGAGGTGTAGCAAGCATACCACTTCAGTAAGACACTTCACAAAGCTGACAAATGAGAATACAAAATATAAGACCTACCAGGAAGTTCATCCTCATTTTTCAAAGGTGGGGATTTAAATAGATTTGTTGACTCTATTAATAAAAGCTTGTTGTTTATATCTTCGGCATTCTTATGAATCTGATGTACAAGTGATTCAAACTTCCCAATGGCTTGGGTGCACCGAACAATATAGTCACCAATACCTTGAAAATAACGTGTCCATTTTATTCTCCTTCTTCAACATATCTTACACCCCCATTTTATTAATTAGCCAATCTAAGCTTCTAAAAGAGCAATGTAGGCAGTGCAATACTGCAATACCCATTCCTTCTAAGACCAAAAGGTAACTGTATTAACACGTCATGTATAGGGGATTCAATTCCATATTCATTGGGGAAGACTAGTACTTCTTTAACAGGCACTGGGTCAGGCCAACGGACTACACCATATTTTCCACAGGGTAACAGTCTGTATTCCTAAACCTGTACTGTGCACCAAAGCTACCACAACTCAATTTATGATTTTGAGTTGATTTTGAGCTGTATTCACTTCTGCACAGCATTTTAGATACAACAAACTGCTATAAGTTGACAAGAAAAAGAAAAATGTATAGCCTGGGAGATGTTTTACTGAAAATTAATCTCTAAAGGACATTTTAAAAATATCATCTCTATTACCTAAGGAGTTCCAGTTGAGTCTCTTGTATCCTGATCTAAATACTCTCCAGAGCTCTTGAATGTGATCATCAAGAAGCTGGATTTCTGCTTCATTTAGTGTTTCCATTAATTTGTGATAGTGATCCAACATCTGTTTCATTCCATTTGTGTATCTAAAGAGAGTCACAAGCATAATGCAAAACATTACAATAAGGGTATTGCCTAGAAGATCTGAAAACCTAATTTTGAACCCAGACATGGAATGCTACACTGGAAGTTTTCCCAAGGTTAACAATTTAGTCACCTAACCAGAGACTACTGGAACATCACCTCTCTGTCATCCTCTTTACACATCAATGCTATTGAAGCCTTGTGGATAGGGGGAAGCGGTAGATATGGTATATCTTGACTTTAGTAAGGCTTTTGATACGGTCTTACATGACCTCCTCATAAACAAAACTAGGGAAATACAACCTAGATGGAGCTACTATAAGGTGGGTGCATAACTAGTTGGAAAATTGTTCTCAGAGAGTAGTTATCAGTGGTTCACAATCATGCTGGAAGGGCATAAGGTGTGGGGTCCCGCAGGAATTGGTTCTGGATCCAGTTCTGTTCAATGTCTTCAGTGATTTAGATAATGGCATAGAGAGTACACTTATAAAGTTTGTGGATGATACCAAGCTGGGAGGGGTTGCAAGTGCTTTGGAGGATAGGATTAAAATTCAAAATGATCTGGACAAACTGGAAAAATGGTCTGAAGTAAATAGGATGAAATTCAATAAGGACAAATGTAAAGTACTCCTTTTAGGAAGGAACAATCAGTTGCACACATACAATATGGGAAATGACTGCCTAGGAAGGAGTATTGTGGAAAGGATCTGGGGGTCATAATGGATCACAAGCTAAATATGAGTCAACAGTGTAACGCTGTTGCAAAAAAAGCAAATATAATTCTGGGATGTATTAGCAGGAGTATTGTAAGCAAGACGTGAGAAGTAATTCTTCTGTGCTACTCTGTGCTGATTAGTCCTCAACTGGAGTATTGTGTCCAGTTCTGGGCGCCACATTTCAGGAAAGATGTGGACAAATTGGAGAAAGTCCAGAGAAGAGCAACAAAAATGATTAAAGGTCTAGAAAGCATGACCTATGAAGGAAGATTGAAAAAATTGGGTTTGTTCAGTCTAGAGAAGACAAGACTGAGAGGGGACATGATAACAGGTTTCAAGTACATAAAAGTTTATTACAAGGAGGAGGGAGAAAAATTATTCTTCTTAACCTCTGAGGATAGGACAAGAAGCAATGGGCTTAAATTGTAGCAAGGGCGGTTTAGGTTGGATATTAGGAAAAGCTTCCTAACTGTCAGAGTGGTTAAGCACTAGAATAAATTGCCTAGGGAGGTTATGGAATCTCCCTCATTGGGGATTTTTAAGAGCAGGTTGGACAAACATCTGTCAGGGATGGTCTAGTTAATACTTAGTCCTGCCTTGAGTGCAGGGGACTGAACTAGATGACCTCTCAAGGTCCCTTCTAGTTCTATGATTCTATGAAGTCAGTGGAAAGACTCCACTGATTTCAACAGGCATTGGGTTGGCCCCTATAGTGCCAATCCAGAAAAAGCATTTAAAACATGCTCAACTCAAAGCACATGAGTGAAATCAATGGGTGTCAGGGGCTTTTGAGAATCCCAGTAGGCACCTATCTGGATCATTAGTGCCTTAATACCTTTGAAAATCTGCCCTAGATGACTTGCCCAAGGTCACACAGGAAGTCGGTGGCAGAGTCAGGCATTAAACTGAGGTCTCCTAGTGGCTGAGGAATGTTACAATGCATAGCAATATAGTATATGTTTTGCTTTACTTCATGTTTTTCTTGGGGGGTTACCATGTGTTTTGTTTGCTTGATTTCATCATACATAATTTAGAAAGCAGACAGCACCAGAGGAAAGATTATTTGTGCAAAGTTCCAAGAAAACATAACAATGACTATAGGGTCTTGTGTTTTTAAAATTTGATGACAAAGGGCCCATTCCTGTTCTGGGTGAAGTCAATAGGAGTATTGCTGTTAAGTTCAGTCCGAACACAGAGCATGTTCAAATTTTATATCCTTACCTAAGAAATTTGTGATCCTGCAGGGCCACGTTCCTTGCTATTTCAGGTACTGGAAATCCCAGCTGCTCCATGTATTTTGTTTCATTGATAACCTCTTGGAGTTTGGGAGAAAAATTGACTGCGTAACGGCTCCACTTCTCCCCAGTGTCAACCTCTTCAGAATGCAGGCTCTACAGCACAGAAGAGAAACAGCAGCATGAAGGAGGGAGAGGACATGTCAGACAGTTAAAAATCAAAGAAACGATTACTTTCAAGGAGCATTTTCAAGGCAAACAGACTGATTCAATTGTGTCATATAGCACAGCAGGCTTGGTATTCAGGGCTAGCTGTGGAAATGCATTTCAGACTGGCTGCCATACTCAGCACTTTCTTTTCATGAATTAAACACAACTATCTCTTAATTTAAAATGGACCATAAGAGATAGAACAAATACTCCCCCCTATACGCTGTCCCAACGATCCATAATGGAAAACCCAGTGTATTAGTCCCAAGGAGTTTACAACCTAAATAGACAAGGCAGACACGGGGTGGGGGAAGACACATAACACACAAGCAGAGTGAACAATGTGATGGCAGCAAACTCATGTTAATTTCATGATTTTTTTGGATTGCACCCAGAAGTACATGGGAATCAAGTTGCCCTTTTAAGTGGGGTATCCTGCAGTGAGCATAGCACAAATCTCTATATAGTAAAGATGAGGCTGTTGGAAAATACTTACTATTTTTTACAGCACCTGAATAACGTGCTCAGAGCAAAATAGAGATATTAAGACAAGGTAGTGGCATGTCCTACATAGAATTGCCAGGAATGATGGCACAAAGCACATTATTATTTATGCTTCTGCCAGGTCATTCAACAATTGTGACAAATATGACAGCCCATGTCAGATCCCCAAATAATTCTGAATTCAGAAGTATCGAATTTCCCGCAAACAACTCAGTTCCTCTCTTTAAGAAACCACTCTGAGAAAAATCTCACCTGATCAGTAACTTGGCTACAAATCAGTGAATAAGCAGAAGATTGACACCTGACCCTTCCTCCCCTCACCTGATCGGTGAGCTCCAAATTAGCTTGGACTATGGTCCCAGAAGGATGGACTTTAGCAAGCAGGGTTTTTTTCAATAGTACTGGGAGCGTCTGTTCAGTCCAGTCCCTCCAATGATCATATTTCAGATCTTCATATTCTTTCATTCTCTTAGCCACTTCCAGATACTTTTGTTTTACCTGTAAGAAAGAATTCAGCTCCATTCATCTTACTCTATAATAGAGACAGAGCCAACATTTTCTGGTCTGAATAGGGCTACTTAAAATAGTTTTTAATATTTGTTTTTATTAAATAAGGGAGCAAGTATAGTCTAGTAGTTAATGCAGCAGGTTGAGACTGTAGACTCCTAAGGTCCATTGCCAACTCTGCTACTGCCTCTTTGAGACACACCCAGAGATGTCACAATCAATCTGTGCCTCAGTTTCTCCATTTGTAATATGTTTTGTATCACAATACTTATGTAGACAAACATGCCATGAATCTTAATTAATGCATGTAAAGCACTTGTATATATTTCGATGAACAGTGCTATTGAAGTCCAAAGTACTAATTTCTTTATCAAATGCCAATGAAACTAACATACCTCCTTCCCACGCTCACTAGCCAGCAACTCCTCTACTTCTTGAAAACGAATAATAGTGTGTTTGATACGATGGAAAAGGGATCGTGACCAATATATTGCTCCAGCCATTGGAGGATGATTCTTGTACAGAGGTGGATTACTGAGGTTTTGGATGAAGATATTACTAACTATGTCAATCTATAAAAGAATCGAAACAGTATAGAGTTATCAGAAATATTACCTTTCATCTCCAATATCTCTAGCACATGCTAGCACATATTACAAGGATCAATAGCTAATTCCAGCAGCAGAACACTAAAGGTTTGTTAAAAATTTCCATGGCATCTTTATTTTCGATTAAGCTAATTAGAATTATTTGCCCTTCTTCATTTTCACCAATAGGTGCTCATTTCACTTTTGATATTCCCAGTCAGATGGCACTTCATTTTAAACATAATGTCCTTTTGATGTTCTTGCATTTTTTTATTAAAAGGATATAACTTTATATTATTATATTATTTATTATATATTGCACACACATACATACATGTGGTCATATTTTGGTTTCAATCATATAAGCAATCTCAAATGGTCATCCTAATATTATTCATACAAAAAGAAAAACAAGCTTTCAATACCAAGGGATCAATCCTGACTTCACCTGGAAGGTGCAAAAAGGTGTGCGACAGAATTTATCAGGTCTTCTCTGCCCCTGCTGGCGGTATCAGCGCCCTGACACCCCTCTTCTCAAGGAAAACCCATTTAAGCCAGGCTACCAATAAGACTCAACCCTCCAGAGGAGTATAAGGGTCCTAAGGAGACACTGACCAATTGGGAGCCAGCAAACCAGTTAAGAAGGCTTGCAGGCTTCTACTGAGAGAGAGTGCTAGGCGAGACGGGTATAGAGGAGGTGCGCCTCAGTGCTAGCTCAAAACCTAACGGGCGAGGTCAGGGCCTTGCCCTCAAGCACAGCAACTTACCACTTGCCTTTGCGGTTTGTTTATTTAAGGGAACAGATAAACAAAGATAACAAATTCAAAATATGGCTAACTGTTTAGAGACTGACACCAAGCTTTCAGCATGGGCCGCTCTGCTCCAGGCAGGTGGCCACGACTTGTGGACTAAGGCAGAGAGCACTGGCAGTACCACACTTGGCCCCACAGGAGGTGCTATGAAACAGCCCCCACCTGTGAATTACATGTGCAGTAGTGTTGTGTGCACATAATGCATGAGGAGAGCCATGATCTTATCATGGCAGCTACAATTGCCTAATAAAATATGGTGTGCTATCTGGTCAAAGGGGGAGTCCATGAGCTGGCAAGCACATATTCTGCCACCATCAGCACACAATGGCAGGCATGAGTTTTATTGTGCATATTACTGCTGGCAAGGAGATGGTAGGAAGTCTCAGGCCAAGATGAATATGCTACACAGATATTTGTCTGCAACGGCAGGATCTGACATTAAGGATCCTATTGTGCAACTGGTCCATGTGTGAAATTCCCCTCAAAATCACTGAGAATTCCTCATGGAGTGGCGGCAGAACCAATTTCTAAAACCAAATACTATAGGAACATGACCTTATTGGGAGAGCATTTGATGCTGGGATTTTGTCCCTAAAAGGAGTTTATAAATGGCAGGATTTGGGCAGATGGAACCTGATCCAGAAAGGTGCTGATCACCTGCAGTTGTGCAGTTCCCATTGATTTCAATGGGGGTTGCAGTTACACAGGACCTCTCAAGATCAAATGCTTTATTAGGTGCCACAGACGCAGGGGAAGAAAAACATCTAAAGTATCAGTAAGTAGTAAACTGAGGTTGTTTTTCCCAGGAGAAATCTCTTAAACCTGATAAAGAGTACTTTTCATAGTTCTTTAAATGTATCCTACATTACTTTATACTCTTGGAGTAAAGGTATATGCTCTGAAAAAACTCCAACTGGACAAAATGCAGCAGCCTCTCTGCTTAGCAACACAGTTCACTATGAAGACATTACCCTGATGCCCTCCTCTCAGCAATGGCTCCCCAAAGATTACAGAATGGAGTTACTCTGATATTCAAAGCTCTCCATGGGACTGGCCTAGACTACCTTAGAAATCAAAGAATATCAGAGTTGGAAGGGACCCTGGGAGGTCATCTAATCCAACCCCCTGCTCAAAGCAGCACCAATCCCCAATTTTTGCCCCAGATCCCCTAAATGGCTCCCTCAAGGATTGAACTCACAAGCCTGGGTTTAGCAGGCTAATGCTCAAACCACTGAGCTATCCCTCCCCCCACTGCTCCCTTTATTGCACTGATCTCCCACAACTGATATGTTCCTATCGAACTATCATCCAGCACAAGGAGGCTCATGAGTGTAGGAGACATAATTTTCACAGGAGTGTAGGAGACATAATTTTCACTGTAGAACAGTGGTTCTCAAACTTTTTTTTTCATGGACCACTTGAAAATTTCTAAGGGTCTCGGCGGACCACTTCATGATCTTTCCAAATGTTGTTTGTACGTTAGCTAACTATTGTAAAGTACTTTGGATAAAAGCACTATATAAAAAAAAAAACCTTAATAATAATATTTTTTGTTCAACAAATAAAAGTACACAATTCATATTTTAATATCAGTACTCTTACCTTTCTAATGCGATGGATGTGCCCTCTCTCTCCAGCCACGACAGCCCCTGAGCTGGGGCTGGGAAAGAGGGGGGTCTCTCCCTCTCTCCCCCACCACGGCAGTCCCCGAGCCAAGGCTGGGAAGGGGGGGGGTCTCTCCCTGGCAGCCACAGCCCTGGAGCTCAGGAAAATCGCCTCTTTCTCTGGCCGCTGCAGCCCTGCACGTCCAAAATTCCCCCCACCCCCTCTTTTCACCCCTCTGCCCCCTCCTAGCTACCTCCTGTTCCCTGCAAGGCCATCATCTCACCTTACATGTGCAACTTCTTCAGGGTCCAGGCACCTAATCAGTGGAGCCACGCCTGTGCGGCTTCACTAATTAGGTGGATGGCCCTTCATTCTCTCATGTGCGGCCTCCGTGGACCACCTGAATGGAGCTTGCGGACCACTGGTGGTCCACGATCCACAGTTTGGGAATCTCTGCTGTAGAACTCATGCCCACAAGAAATAAGAATGACCACAGGCCCCACTGCATACAGTACTAAATGCAAACCTTGTCTCCCTTTGACCCACAATAAGTATCCAAACGCAGACAACCACATACACAAATATCTACGTACTAATCATGCTATTTCTCCTTCAGGCTGCGAAGAAAAGAGAGAGATTGTTATGGTTATTTCTAAATACTTGGGAGACTCTCAAACACTATGGTGACAGGGGCCATATAAGTCCCTAGACAGATACGTAGATTTATTGTTCAAGAAGGGATACTTCTACTTGATAGAGAATTTTATGTGTTTCTTAAGAAATTCTTAAGTGAAATACCTCTTTACAATACTGTGCCAGAATATCATTAAATTTCATCATCATCTGTCTATTGATGGCATCCCGAGAGCGGATGTGTTTAAAGTTTAAGAGCATGTCAAAAGCAGCCTCTGCTGATCGAAGGGTCTTAAAGGACTCATCGATAAAGTTCTTGGCCTCTTTTTCTATAACCTAGACAAAGAAAAAGACAGCAAGTCAAGAAACAAAACTGCTTATGGATTAACCTTGCAGAGACAAAGGGAGGAAGAGAGAGTGGCCTAGGTGTAAAACACGTAACGTTGTGCTAACATTAAAGTATAATTTTGCTTCTCTTTATTTGATTTTTTTTTTAAAAACAACTGATGCCTGTTCAGTGGCCTAAGGGAAATGAGAGGGCTGGATCTCAACCCAATACCTACAGGGCAAGAGTCTACATCACGATAAGCACCAGACCAAATGGTACCATTGCTGGCCTTCTCAGCAGAGAGGTGAGGGACTGAAGAAATCCAGGAGTGTGAGCCTTAACTCCCATTGAGATCATAGGAGAGGCATGTTAGCAGGTGAATGTCAGGAAGGCAAACTCTGCCACTGCGCAATAAAAAAAAGAGCTTCAGACTCCAGGGCTCTGAATGAACCAGCACCTTTCACCAGCTCTGCATTCACATGCAAAGTGTAAAACAAACAAAAATAACCCTTGGCTTCCTCCCAAAACTTCAAATTAAAATGTTTGGCAATATTTATCTAATTTTTATTTTAATATTTATTTATTTATTTATTACTTTTCAGGCTTGCATTTATTTTAAGTTTAAATTTTTAAATTCTCAAAGGAAGATGTACAGTGTTATAGAAATAACCAGCACAGGACCTGCAACCTACCAGCACTTCCGATTTAAAATCTTCCATAACAAATTTCCACTGAGAGGCACATTTGATACTAAAAGGGTCAAAAGTCAGCACTTCCATAGGACTAATCAGCCCATCAACCCTTCGCAATACATCATCAATGCGCTTTGGATCTCCAGTGACAGCTTTCAGTTCAGGACCAAATATATTGTAGAACTCTTCAATAACCTGTTTGTTCAGACAAACAAACAAGAAGGAATTATTTTTAACTAGCTTTCTGCCAAAACAATATTTTTGGTTATTCTTTCCTTTAATAAATAACTTTTACAGAGGAAATAAATAATCCTTACACTGACATACATTTTGTATATTCCCATAAAAGACTGTACAATTCCATATAAAAATCTAGGTGCCCAATATCACAGTTCTTATTCAGACAAAATTCCCATTCCTGCTGGTAGGAATATATTGATAGTTACTACAAAGTTTATATCCTAAAATATACTTTCTGATCAAAAACTCACTTATCCACGAACATTTATATTTATTATGTCAATGGGATCAAACACGAATTTCCATAATTCTGATCAATTATCTTGCATTTGACATACTGACCTTTCTTATGTATGTCAAATTTTCTAAAAGGCTGTACATGGAAAACTCCCAGTTTCAGGGATTATTTTTCCCCAAAGTATGTTCACTGGTATTTAATATAATTCTGATAAGCTACTAAATCCTAAAAATGACTAATATATAAAAATATTTGATTGTTTTAAATATGTATAGAGTTAGCAATAACATAAACCTATTACAATATATCTTTTCCGGACTAGGGCCCTGATCCTGAGAAGACTTAAGCATGCACTTAACTACACACACACATAAGTAGTTCCACTGACATCAAACAAGTGGTCCCACTGTCCATTGTCTCAAGTTAAGCACAAGCATAAATCTCTGCAAGATTTGGTTGTAGTTCTGGATAACTGTTCCTCTATTTATGTCAGTGAATTTGTTTTTAAAAGATTACATTTATTCTTCATGTTAAAAGTACACATTTAAAATACAAGACCTCTTAAAATATTTAAATTATTTTAATGATAATATAATAATGAGTAAAAAAAGAAAAGGAGTACTTGTGGCACCTTAGAGACTAACAAATTTATTTGGGCATAAGCTTTCGTGAGCTACAGCTCATTTCATCGGATGCATTGCACTGATGAGGTCTCTAAGGTGCCACAAGTACTCCTTTTCTTTTTTGCGAATACAGACTAACACGGCTGCAACTCTGAAACCTATAATAATGAGTAAATTTGGTGGTGAATCACATTATCTATCTCCAAATAAAGAGCCCAATTTGGATTAAAGTCAGCATCCATTTCTGGTCCTACAGAGGTTGACTCAGATATAGGAACCCATTTCATAATGGGTTACTGGTGAGCAGACCCTTATGCTCACACAGTCCTACAGAAACCAATGAGCCTCTGCAGGCATCAGAATCTATCCACATGAATC
Organism: Dermochelys coriacea; assembly: GCF_009764565.3. Taxonomy (NCBI): domain Eukaryota; kingdom Metazoa; phylum Chordata; order Testudines; family Dermochelyidae; genus Dermochelys; species Dermochelys coriacea. The sequence goes on from NC_050082.1 coordinate 24,476,210, forward strand.
CCATTGAAGACTTGGGTTGATAATTATTATACCCCCATAATTTTATCCCTTTTGAACTTCCTTCTCCCGTTTGATCCTTTTCCTTTTCCTCCAACTTACTTGGCCCACACTGAGGCCAAGGCCAATAGTATTCCAAGATCAGATAATAAGTGCTCAAGCAGGCAGAAACCATCTGCCTTTCCTCCTCTGAAGCCTTATGTATATTAGAAAAAGTGCAAAGAGTCCACCAACCTGGGAGGCAGGAGATATACATTTCTACTACAACAGTATTACAAAGAATCTGCCAGATGAGCCCATTTGCAAATTTCTTAAAGGTTACTAACATTTCATTCAATTCAGAAAATACAATACAATGCAAAACAATCTCTCTCAGCTGGGGAATCTAGATACACAATCCTTCTATTTAAAACCACACACATTACTACCTGCACAATATCAAACAGATCTTGACAGATTGTAGCCATATAATCTGTTTTTTCAAATAGACGTTTTCGGTCAAATTCCCATCGTTGATCTCTTCCCGAGGCTTCAATTTGGGCACGAATATCAAAATAGGATTTTTTCCACATTTCAAGGGTGCCTTTGGCTTCCAACAATTTAGTTTTTGCAATGCTTCTATCTTCTCTATTAAACAAAACAAAGCTGTTAGAAGACTGACAAGAACCCGTAAAGGATTAATATGCAATTATGCTTTCATTGAGCTACAATATCTTGGTTCAATAAAGTCTTCTATTTTAATGAAATCTAGCTAAAACTTAAAATTTCACAATACTGTCTCGCCCTCAAGAACATTTTATGACTTTGGTTTTTGAAAACTTCAAAAGGAAGAAAGATTTCAGGGCTGATTCTGATAGCACTTACATCATATTTGTACCACTAGAATTCCATTGATTTCAATAGAGTTACTACTAATTTATACCAGCCCATGTCAAAAGGGAACCAGTACTCTCATCTTTAAAGCTGCTTCAATAATATATGACAGTGTATATAGTGAACTTCTCAAATTTGCCTTTAAATTTGCTAAATATAACAAAAGCTTCTGAAAATAAGGAAAACACACTTGGTAAGATTGGCACCTATCATACTGCAAGATACTCAAAACTACTAATAGTTATGACCTAGTTAAATAAGAATCTACTGCTTACTTAAACAAAGTCCGTAAGTCCACAACTTTGCAGACCCTGGCTGTAATTTCCCATGCAATTCTTTCCATGAGGGGTATCATCCGCTCATCCTTGTTGTAATGTCGTGAGATAATCCACACCATTCTCAGTGCGTTCATCATTGAAGGAATTGTATCCAAGACAATATTAAATCCAGTGCCATGAGTTAAATTCTTTTAAATAGAGGATAAATATTAGGAATAAGATTGCCATGAAAAAACAGATACTTATTCTATTAACTAAATACTTGGGCTCAAGACAATTTATGAGACTAACAAACATGGCCAAATCTAGCAAACCTACATGTCAGTAACTTTAAAGTTACTAATGTGCCTAAGTGTCTGCAGGACTGGGCCTACAGATGTGAATATTCAGGTTTTGGCAATTTGTTGTCTCATTAAAATTCTAGTTTCTATTAAAGACTGCCAGTACTTATTGCCCAAATCTACCTCCGAATACTTGAATGAGTCCTATCTCCTTTAACAGGAGACTCATGAGTGCACAGGAGACTCATGAGTGCATTCAGCATCAGAAACTGGCCCAAAAATGGAGTAACAACAAATCTTTGGTTTTGTTTATTCACTCATTTTATTACCCTTGTTAAGTGACTCCCCCAAGGCTGTTGTATAATAGTGAGCACTTCCTACATAAGTGACTAAAATCTCAGACCTAATTCTACTTTCAGTTACTATGCGCAAATATAACTCCCAGTAAAGTCGGTTTCAAAACTGGGGTTTGAAGCACCCCACATTCCATCAAGGTCTAGTGGGCACAGAAGTGAATGAGAGTTGGCATGCAGTAGATAAAGCAGCCAAGATCTTAGGACCCTGATCCAACTCCCATTGTCAATAAGAGTTGAATCAGGCATTAATTCAGTAAACTTGTACAGTTGCCTAAAAAAGTTACAAACCACTTATCTATGAGAGAGAATACGCTCTCCTTTCTATTGATCACTGCCATCCAAACAACTCTTTACCTAGGAAGAGAAGCTAAACAAGCATTTTTTTTCTTTTTTTACTATCTAAGCAAATCACAGTGTATTTTTATTATTGATAAAAGAATGATAGGAAAAATAAAAAAGAACAGCTAGGGTTATATCAAAAGAAAGACATGACTGAATTAAACCCTGACAAATCTTCCCAAAGTATCATTAGATAAACATACCTTCAAATGGCGCTCCAGAGTTAAAAGAAACCTAACATTATCTACAGCTTCCACATGGTGCCTGCTAAGATCACTTATGACTATCTGCAAATTTTCAAGAAATCCAGATTCAGCTTCCTTTAGTATTGCTAAGATTTTTTTCACTAATGGGAGCTTTATCTGTTCAGTCAGAGCACTTAAAGTAGCATTTCTTTCACGCCACAGGTCAATTTCTGCTAGTGGGCCATTACCCTGAGGATGAGAGGAAACAAGAAAAGGCATTAGAATTCTCTTTATGACAGGGGGAAATTATAACCATGCTGACATTTCTTAAGCTTTTATTTGCAACATGTTCAGTGCACTAAACAAGGCTGCATCAATAAAGATATTTATATGGCTACACCTGCATAATATGGCTATAAAATATTTCTGAAACACTGAGCACCCCCTAGAGGAAGAAATATTTGCAAATTTAGGCTCCAATCATGAGATAAGCCCCACACAAGCAGACCCCTGAAGTCAATGGGGCTTCACACAGGCAGTGGGGTCTGCCATATGGAACTAATTGCAGGATTGGGGCTTTAGGCCCCAGTTCTGCAAACACTTATGCATATGAATAACTGTGTAGATATGCGTAGTCAGGTTGACTGTAATGGGCTTACTCACTTCCATAAAGTTACTTGTGTGTGTAACTATTGGCAGACTCAGGTCCTTATAGTGAGAATTTTTGAATATTCGTGAAGATTTCAGGGATAAATGAGTGCTAAATTAAAACAAAATGTCATTGCAGTTTTTAATATTATGTAATGTTTATCACATTGATTTGACTAATAGGGAGACAGCTAACAATGATGATTTTGAAAATGTACCCTCCATTATCCAAGTTTATGTTGCATAAGATTCAGAAGATGGGGATAAAGTTTTTTTCTAAAGTGTTTCTATTCAAGGCAAATACAAAATGGGGAATAACAGGCTGGGCAATAGTACTGGGGGGCTATAGTGAATCACAAATTGAATAAATTGAAAATGATATTGAAAATTGAAATAGCTAATATCATACTGGAGTGTATGAGCAAGAGTGCTGCATATAAGGTAATTATCCTGCTCTACACAGCACTGGTGAGGCCTCCATTGGGGTAGTGTGTCCAGTTTTGGGCACCACACTTTCAGAAAGATAAGAAGATACATAAGAACATAAAAAAGACCATACTCAATCAGACCAAAGGTCCATCTAGCCCAGTATCCTGTCTTCCAAGAGTGGCCAATGCCAGGTGCCCCAGAGGGAACAAACAGAACAGGTAATCATCAAGTAATCCATCCTCTGTCACCCATTCCCAGCTTCTGGCAAAAAGAGGTTAAGGACACCATCCCTGCCCATCCTGGCTAATAGCCATTGATGGACCTATCCTCCATGAACTTATCTAGTTCTTTTTTGAACCCATTATAGTCTTGGCCTTCACAACATCCTCTGGCAAGGAGTTCCACAAGTTGACTGTGCATTGTGTGAAAAAAATACTTATTTTGTTTGTTTTAAACCTGCTGCCTATTAATTTCATTTGGTGACCACTAGTTCTTGTGTTATGAGAAGGAGTAAATAACACTTCCTTATTTACTTTCTTCTCCACACCAATCATAATTTTATAGACCTCTATTATATCCCCCCTTAGTCATTTCTTTTCCAAGCTGAAAAGGCCTAGTCTTATTACTCTCTCCTCATAGGGCAGCCGTTCCATACCGCTAATAATTTTTGTTGCCCTTTTCTGAACCTTTTCCAATTCCAATATATCTTTTTTGAGATGGGGTGACCACATCTGCATCCAGTATTCAATATGTGGGCGTACCATGGATTTATATAGAGGCAATATGATATTTTCTGTCTTATTATCGATCCCTTTCTTCATGATTCCCAACATTCTGTTCGCTTTTTTGACTGCCGTTGCACATTGAGTGGATGTTTTCAGAGAACTATCCACAATGACACTTAGGTCTCCTTCTTGAGTGGTAACAGCTAATTTAGACCCCATCATTCTACATGTATAGTTGGGATTATGTTTTCCAATGTGCATTACTTTGCATTGTGATGTGGACAAACTGGAGAGAGTCCTCAGGAGAGCAACAAAAATGTTAAAAGGTGTAGAAAACCTGACTTATGAAGACACATAAAAAAAATGGGCAACTTTAGTCTTGAGAAAAGAAGACTGAGGGGAGACCTGATAACAGTCTTCAAATATAATAAGGGTTGTTATAAAGAGGACTGTGATAAATTGTTCTCCATGTCCACTGAACAAGAAGTTATCAACTTAATCTTCAGCAAGGGAGATTTAGGCTAGATATTAAAAAAAACTTTCTAACTATAAGGATAGGTAAGTACTGGAATAGGCTTCCAAGGAAAGCTGTGGAATCCCCATCATTGGACATTTTAAAGAATAAGTTAGACAAACATCTGTCAGGATGGTCTAGGTTTACTTGACCCTGCCTCAGCGCAGGGTTCTGAACTAGATGACTTCTTGAGGTCCCGTCCTGCCCTTCTTTTCTATGATTCTCTGTGAAATTGGTTCTAGTGAAAGGAACCTGATGGCAGCCCAGAACATTGAATTCCTCTAGCCTCAGAACAGGCAGCTGCAGCCAGCTCCCATACACTGTCCTGCCAATACACCTTGCTCCTCCCCATGATCCCACCCCTAGGAAAGGAAATGTCAGTCTCCAAACCCATTTAGTATCTTGACTCCCTGCAGAGATTGCCAAGAAAAATAGCCATTAAAGCCAATTGTGGTGATAATTTTTGTGATGTGGACACTTGATCATTGGCAGCTGGGCTGAAACCACCACAGTCATTTTATACAGAGCACTGAACAACCATCAGTTGGAAACAACTTTCCATAACTAATAATCAGCAGGGTTTGCACAGACAACTTGGAAGTGAACTGCTTTATACTCCATTACCCAGAAGACACCCAGTTCCCCACTACCTTTGTTTTGCTTTATATTAGTTAGCAGTTGGAAACCCCACCCTTTTGGGCAATCAAACAGAGAATAACACTGAGCACAAACCAGTAATGGAGAGATCAGTTTTGGCATGCTGAGTGGTTATTAGCAATGTTACCTGTGGGACCTTTCTGAGTTGTTCCTCAACAGCTGTGGATATTAATGTTAGCCAGGTCATTCCATAGTGCTCCAATGTTTCAATCACTTCTGGATCTGCGGCAAGTTCACTCACTTCTGCATCTAGATTTATAGTTGGCATCTCCAATTTAATCTCTCCTGTTGGAACAAAATGCAGTTAGATTCAGTTAGCCATTTTATTTCCACTATATGCTTCATCAACACCATTTAAATAATACAATGAAAAAAGCACAAACCTTCCATCTAAGTATCTATCTGAGGACAGCTAGTAAACCTTCTGCTCATTCAATCAGTGATTTTGGCCAAAAGTTTCCTCTCTCTCCAGAGTTATAACATTTAATGAATGCAAAGGTTTTTGGAAGTGTAACCCCCCCACACACTTTTCACATTTCAGAGTTTAAAACAATCTCTAACTATTAGGAATTAGGCTGAGAGATTATTGAGGCAGATTATCCCACATCTACCTATTCTGGGGTTCTTGCACCTTCCTCTAAAGCAGGGGTGGGCAAACTTTTTGGCCTGAGGGTCACATCGGGTTTCCAAAATTGTATGGAGGGCTCCCCAAACAGCCAGGTGTGGCCCGGCCCCCGCCTCCTATTTGACCTCCCCCACTTCTCGTCCCCTGATGGCTCCCCCAGGACTCCTGCCACATCCAACCCCCCCGTCCCCTCACAGTCCCCCTGGGACTCCTATCCCATCCAGACCCCCCACCCTGACTGCCCTCCATCGCCCCATCCAACCTCTCCTCTCCTTTGAATGCCCCCCGCGACCCCTGCCCCATCCAACCCCCCAGTTCCCTGCCCTCTGACCGCCCCGCCCCCATCCACACCCCAGCCCCCTGCCCGCCACCCCCAACTCTCCTGCCCTCTATCCATCCCCCTGCTCCCTGCCCCCTTACCACACTGCCTGGAGCACTGGTGGCTGGCGGCACTAAAGCCGTGCCACCCAGAGCACTGTGTCAGGCCGCGGCTCTGTAACTATGCTGCCCAGCCGCCCAGAGCGTTGCGCCAGCAGCGCAGCACACTGAGGCTGCGAGGGGGGGGGACAACAGGTGAGGGGCCGGGGGAGAGCCTCCCGGGCCAGGAGCTCAGGGGCCGGGCAGGAGGGTTCCACAGACCGGATGTGGCCCACGGGCCGTAGTTTGCCCACCTCTGCTCTAAAGCATCTGGTGATGGCCATTATCAGAGACGTGATTTGGATTGGAGAGACCAAAAGCCTGATCCAGTAGGCAATTCCTATATTCCTGTGTTCCCCTCCCTCATTCTTCCTCCACATGACTGCTGGAAGGCAGTTAGGGGTGTTTAGCATCTCTCCCACTCCTATTCCTGGCTCCTTGGCAGGATATTTATTACAGATCTGTTCCATTTGCTCCATGCTTCCTTGCATGTATAAACCTGTATGTAATGCTCTTATCATCACAGAAGAGGACTTCTGATCAAATCTGGAGACTCCCCAGGAGCTGCATACAATTCTACAACTACAGGTTGAGTATCACTATTTGAAACAAAGCCAAACCTGAATGAATTTCCTTCAACTGTCATTGAATGTAAATATCAAGTGTGGGGTAGGGGGAGATACTTGCCTTCAATCTGCTGTATAGTCCTTTGAATATGGTTTAGGAATTTCTGCATGTTCATTAAGAACTCATTCCTTATTATGTGAAAACTGTGAAATTCCACAGCCTGCTCTTTCTTTTTTTCAAGAGACTCAGCTTCAGCTAAACTCCTGTCTTCAGCCTCTGGCTTTTCAGTGTCTGGATGAAAGGCAGGTTCCTCAGCCTTGTGCTGATTATGGGACAAAGCAGGCAAAAAAACCTGAAATGCAGACATGTACCACAAATTAGACTGTTAATGATTTTGAAAGATCAACATCCAGTCAAATTTCTAACTATAAGCAGTGTCAGAATGAGCTCTGCCCTGACATCTGGTGGTGAGCTGTGGAAAAGGATTTCAGGGGCTGATCTTGTTTGCATGGGCACACTCACCCTGCCTAGCATGATGGACTGCTTGCCCAAATGGTCACTTTGGCTGCTGTGGGATCCCCAGTCTCTCTATTATTGGGGCAGGATTAATAAAGAGTTGATTTCCTGGTCATGTGAATCAAGGACAGTAGAACTATACTTGGCATTTTATGATGGAGGGACTCGCCCTCAACTAAGTAGTCCTCGCTAGGCAAGGGACATGTATTCAAAAACCCAGTGTATTGAGAGAGGTTGGGGATAGGTATGGGTATCTAGTAGTATGGGTTCTAAATGCTACTGGTATAATAATAGACCTAATTTTGGCTCCATTAGGAGTCTTGTTGCATGCTGCAGAGCTGAAATCACTGATACTTAGGTCTAAGTATTAGACCTACTTTAGACTAATGGTATACCAGTACTGAGGCTTCCCCCTACTACCTACTAAAAATTACTGAGAGCTGAAATCATTAAAGAGCTGAAGTTGCTGAGACCTGTGTTAAGTAGGGGGGGCCTGAAGACAAATTGGTGAGCAGACAGCGGGATGGCTACTGCAGAGAGCAGAGCAGATACCTGAGCAGCTGGCAGAGAGGAGTGGACAGCAGTACAGCTAGTGGAGAGGTGTGGAGAACGGAGAGAAGAGTGGAGCAGATAGCAGGGCAGTTGGCGGAGAGGCATGGCTGGTGGTGAAGACTGCAGCAGAACCCCATGGAGACCTGAGCAGTGGAGCATGTAAGATCCCCCCCATACCTCCCTCCACTTCCATCCAGGCTGGGAGGTAAATTCTTCAGATGAACTTCTGAACTCTGGGGGGCTGCAGTGACTAAGGACAGACATGGGGGGGAGGGGTGACTATTGGGTTGCTGGACTTAAGACCCTGAGGGGAAAAGGACACTGCCAAACTTACTTGGGGGTGGGTCTTTTGCTCATGGTTGGTGTTGTGAATCCTGTTTGTGGTGTTACCCCAACATAATGCCGCATTGTTTCCCTCCTTTATTAAAAGGCTTTTGCTACACTCAGACTCCATGCTTGCGAGAGGGGAAGTATTGCCTCTTAGAGGTGCCTAGGGGGGCGGTATGTAATTATCCCTGGGTGGGGGCTCGAGCCGGTTTTGCATTGTGTTATTGAAACGGAACTCCTAGATACTGAACCCAGCCCTTGTTGCTGCCAACTCTGATGGGCAGAAGGATTACATAACTATTCATTTAACAAATCTTTGGCTCTGTTGCACATGACTAACTATAATTCATTTCGTCTCTTCATTAGCATGATTTTCTCCTAAAATCTTATGGGATAATAACCCAGTCATCCTTTTATTCTGTCTTCACACCCAATCTGAAAGCTTCCTTCAACCTCACCTGAGTCTCATGTATAAATAAAGGCACGTGTTATTACATTCCCAGACTCCCCCACACTTGGAACATGCAATGAGATCAAATATCAGCTCTCTCCACACTCTTCCCTAAATACATGGGGGGATTCAAATTAAATATATATAAATTTTAAGTGGGTAAATCAGATTAGCTCAGCAACTATTAGAATTTACTATGTACTGACAATTTCAACCTGGTACTAAATGGATTAGACCAGAGGTGGGCAAACTACAGCCCGTGGGACCTTCCTGCCCAGCCCCTGAGCTCCTGGCCTGGGAGGCTCAGCCCCGGCCCATCCCCCGTTGTTTCCCTCCCCCGCAGCCTCAATGTGCCACGCCACAACGCTCTGGGGGGCCAGGCAGCGCATTTACAGAGGCGCCGCCAGCCACCGGTGCTCCAGGCAGCGTGCTAAGGGGGCAGGGAGTGGGGGGGTTGGATAGAGGGCAGGGGGTAGATGGGGGCGGGGCGGTCAGAAGGCAGGGAACAGGGGGGTTGGATGGGGCAGGGGTCATGGGGGGCAGTCAGGAAAGAGAGGAGGGGTTGGATGGGGCGGCGGGAGGCAGTCAATGGCAGGGGTTCCGGGGGTGTCAGGAGACAGGGAGAAAGGGTGGTTGGATGGAGCAGGGGTCCTGGGGGGGCAAGTCAGGAATGAGAGGAAGGGGTTGGATGGGGCGGCAGGGGGCAGTCAGGGATGGGGGTCCCAGGGGCGGTCAGGGGACAGGGAGCAGGGGGTGGTGGATGGGGTAGGAGTCCCGGGGGGGCCATCAGGGAACAGGTTGGGTTGAATGGGACAGGAGTCCTGGGGAAGCCGTCAGGGGGCGAGAAGCGGGGAGTGGGTCGGATAGGAGGCAGGGGCCAGGCCACACGTGGGTGTTTGGGGAGACACAACCGGCCCTCCATACAATTTTGGAAACCCGATGTGGCCCTCAGGCCAAAAAGTTTGCCCACCCTGGATTAGACTCTAACAAAAACTTCAGGGGTCCATACACAGAAATGGTAACACTTACCTGTGAGAAAATATTCTTCAGCATCATAAGTGTGTGACCATTCAGAATGCCACACTCTAGCAATTCAGGCAGAATTTCATTAGCTTCATTCACATCATTAGGTTCACTAACTGTTTCTAGACAGTAATAAATAATAAGTGTTAAGTTTAGCCATTTGGTACAGAAAGCAGTAATTAAAACCAGTGCTAATGTGTTCCTGCATAAGGAGCAATTAAATGTTAATAATTCTAAAAAGTAAAATATATCTGCTAATAAACTGGGTATGACATGAGCCAATTCTCTCAGCCACTTATAAATGAAAGCTGCCTGGACTCTCAAATACTCTAATGCAGGTTGTAAGCAAGCAAAACGAGATCAGATGGATCATTCTACTATTAGTTTTTATATGCCAGCTTGATGGCTTAGTGGTGGTTCTTTCCTCTGTCATATTGGAGATCCTGTTTTAATTTCCAGCTTCTCACTCTTCAGAGGTAATGGGAAAATCTTGCAAAGAACTTGTCAAAAAATGCCAATTATTTTTTGCTGGAAATGTTGAAAAAATTAATTTTTGTCAAATTTCCTGCAAATTTTTGTCAAATTTGGGGAAAAAAATTAAAACTGAAAAACATTTTTGGTTAAAAAAATTTGATTTGGAACTACTTCGGGCCTCTACATTGCAGGTGGTACTGGTGGCCCTAAGCTAGTTAGAGCTGTTTGGTGGCCCCAGGCCAGGGTTACGGTTGAGGCCAGTTATTGGCCAAGGCTAGAGTCTGGGTTGGGGCTGGTTTAGGGTGACCAGACAGCAAGTGTGAAAAATCGGGACAGGGTGAGGGGTAATAGGTGCCTATATAAGACAAAGCCCCAAATATCAGGACTGTCCCTATAAAATCAGGACATCTAATTGCCCTAGGCTGATTAGTACTGCCAAGCTCAGGCTGAGACTATTTGATAGCCCCAGTCTAGGATTACAGTGAGATGGCAGCAGGATAGGGTTAAGGATTGGGTCTGGACAGTGGCTCAGGGTTAAAGTTACTATAGCCTGCAGCAGACATTGTCACTGTTTTCAGGACAAATTATTAACTGTTAAAACAAGATTTGTGTTTTATGTACTACGACTGTATATCAGAATTTGAGCCATGTAAACCATCCTTGTCCATGTAATAGGTTTGAGACACTAAAGTATTGCTCAGTTATCTTCATCATCACCCTACTGCCTAGCATCATATATAACTTTTCATTTTCAAAGCTTCTTATAGACATTCAGTAATTAAACCTCAGTACTTCCTTTTAGGGAGGTATGCAAGTCTTATCCCCATCTGTAAATGGGGAAATGAAGGCAGACAGCTTAGGTGACTTTCCACAAAGTGAATGCCAAAGACAGATTAAAATTCAGAAGTTTCCGGCTCCCAGACCTGTTCTGAGACCACACTTGTCTATTCATCCTGAATACACATTGTCCTAAATCCCAATCATCATAATTTCTTAGTCTAAAGTGCTTTTTAATACAAATGTTGAAAACGTTCAATCATAATTTATCCATGAAAAATACCTCTTGTATCTCTGAGAAAGAACATAATATCATCATGAACAAATTCTTCAGAAATGTCATTAAAAGCCACATGAAAATATAGGTTGTAAACTGTCTGTTTTATGATCTGAAACATAAGAAAGATAGAAATCAATGATGAATCTGATTATTTGCTGCCACATTTCTTAAACAAATCCTACAACAGATTTAGAGTTCTGTCAGTTACCAGCAGTAGGACAGAATCAATTCCATCTCTTACTTCAGTATGTGTCACATAAACCACTAATCATAGAATATCAGGGTCAGAAGGGACCACAGGAAGTCATCTAGTCCAACCCCCTGCTCAAAGCAGGGCCAATCCCCAATTTTTGCCCCAGATCCCTAAATGGCCCCCTCAAGGATTGAACTCACAACCCTGGGTTTAACAGGCCAATGCTCAAACCACTGAGCTATCCCTCCCCACTAACACAACAACAAAATTAAAAAAAAAAAATCACACACCTAACAGTACAAACATTCAGCTTTGGGAGCAACCTAAGATTTTTGCCTCCCAGGACTATGGAAGCTAAGAGTATCAAGAAATGAGCACTGTCAGTTTCAAATGAGAGAGAGGTACAGCCCACAATGCCATTGATGGCACCCTCAAAGGAACACAAACACACATCCAGCTACTCAGGTAGAAGGAGAAAAGACTGGGGGTTCAGAAAATGACACTAGTCATACAATGAGATTAATTAAATGACTACATCCTGACAGCCTCAAAGAGGCAAGAACCCCGTTAGCATGCACCTTTATGTGAACAGTAAGTGACAAGTAACCTGTGGCCAAGGGCATACTCTCCTTCCCCACTTCCTTTTTACAGTATTATTACTTTTTGGTTCTAGCTAATTGTGAACTTTGCTGGCTGTTTGATGCAAACAGATCTGGAGGTTGGTGGTGTAGTACGTGGTACACAAGCAACTCATTGATAAATTCACTGTAACCATAAGTACTGAAAACCTATGTCAGGGATGGTGATTCAGAGTGCCTGTACAGCACTGCACAACAGGCAAAGTTGAATTATAGGGGTTTTCACCTTTCTCTGAGGCATCAGGCACAGGCCACTGCCAGAGGCTTCATACTGGACACCTCAGTGCAATGTTGTGTTCACCCCACACCACCCCTGAAGGGGCTAAGGTGGCTCAGAAGTGGCTAATTAACCTAACAGGCTGCACCTGGAGGAAGAGTTAGGCCTAACTGACAATACTAATTGAAGATGGAGACCATCTGGAAGTAGGAGGGATTCATATAAAGACAGGAAGTGAGACCAGAAGGGAGCTCCTGTGTAGAGGACTGCAGTCACTCTTTGTGCCTAGCAAGGGGGGGGGGAGCAGAAGCCCTGGGACCCTGACCTGGGTTTTTTTCCCAGAGGGGTGATGGAGAAAGAAGCCTGCAGAGTATGGAGTAGGAAGAAGCCCAGGGAAACAGCAGCAAGGGTTGAGACCATGCAGACCTTGGCTGCTGATGGTAGGGTCCCTAGGCTGGAACCTGGAGTAGTAGGTGAACCTGGGTTCCCCTATCAGACAATGGGAAAGTGACACAGTCTTGAATGGGAAGACTGCCTGGAATGGTACCTGGACAGCTGGTCTGGTGAGACTTTGTTAACCATAGAACAGGAAAACTATACAGTGAACTAGCTGGAGGGCCAAGCCATGAAGAGGAAACACTGTGACTCCTAGAGAGTGAAAGGGGCCCTGGTGCAAGCAAGGGAAGGAAGGGGGCATCAGACCAGGCAGAGGTAATTCCCAGCAATGAGGGAGCCCCCTCCATGGCCTGCAGAGAGTGTATCCTATTACATTCTGTTTCAGGTTGAAAATCATATACTCGTAATGTATGTTTTATCTTGCTCTAGGAGCACAGTATGCAGTTTTACATCTTTAATTCTACATAAGACTTATTGAAACATTCATACATTTTTAAATATTCATATCACAAACAGATTCCTCCAAGAAAACAAAAGTAAAATGCAATGGACTTACTTTGAATATCTGCTCTCTGCTTTCACCCGCAAATCCTTGGGCTAGCTCACTCAAACCCGATACAATGGATAGATGTGATACATGTTCTCGTGAAGATTTAGTGTCTAGAAATTCTGAAATGGATGCTTTGCTTTTCTGATCCCTCTCTAATAAAGAAATACACAGAAGAGGAAATCGATGAAGCTCACCTATTCCAATCTTTCAAACCCAACTCATCAAACTCAAATTACAGTCCTGAAATAAATGAAAGAACAGCTTTGCTGGTCTCTTTTGCAAAATAGCCATCCAAGCTATGCATTAATCATATATTTCTGTAATTCACACTGTTCCATTTCTGCAGAACACTATCTCAATGTGTTCCTAAATATGTATGTGCTCCTGCTGCTCTTACATAGTAACCAGGGTTTTACAATTTCTAATGCCTACAATTGAACTGTGATGAAAAAATAGATCAATGTATTTCAAAAGTCATAGGTGCATTTGACTAGGCAAAGATTTATGGCTCAGTCATGGCTTTCATAGATAGAAATGTGCTGGTGGGAAGTGTTCAAGCCATGAGGGCTGAAGACATTATGCCTACATAACAAAGAAATAACCATAACATTTCTCTTGCTGGCTTTTTAATCGCTTTTACTTTTCTTTCCTCCTTTTTTGTGAAAGCCTGTTGTGCCATAATATTAAAAATTTACTGGGAAAAATTCTGCACTTGTTTACTTTTATTCTTAACTAATTAAAATGGAATAAAAGCAAGGCTTTACATCCAGCGTGACTACATTATGGTTCTCTTAAACCCTACTGAAGGGATCTACATTTAATCCATCTCAGTCTTGATTGTTTCAGTATATTAGGACAGTGACAGGTCTCTGGGACTCTGAAAGAATCACCTCTTCAAAGACAGATCAGTTTAAGTAACTGCCATTACTGTGCTGGGTGAAGAGTTTTGGTTTTTCTTTCCCAGTCACTCAGTAAGAGAAACAACACAGCAGGTGATAAGATGAAGAAACAAGCCAAATCAATTGATGTCTTTTAAGGAATGTACTGAAGCAGAACTCCTGAAAAACCATATCAGATATTGGTTTGCCATCTACTCTAGACAAAATCTATTTCACACTGTAAAATCAGATATACAGGCCTGGGGAAAATAGACTTTAAATGGCCTCAGATCTCTGCTGAAGAAGTCTGATCTCGGAATAAATATCACAAGTTAAGTTAAGTCCTAGTGCAGTGGTTCTCAAACTTTTGTACTGGTGACTCCTTTCATACAGCAAGCCTCTGAGTACGACCCCCCTAATAAATTAAAAATACTTGTTTATATATTTAACGCCATCATAGATGCTGGAAGCAAAGCAGAGTATGGGGCGCAGGCTGACAGCTCACGACCTGCCCATGTAATAACCTCCTGACGCCCCCCAGTTTGAGAATCCCTGTCCTAGTGTATGTGGGAGTAATGCCACAGAAGTCAGTGGAGTTTACCAAGACTGAATATGTCCCTCTGAATTTCTTCACTGCAGCTTCCTAGGATATGTCTAAACTGCAATTAGACACCTGCAGCTGGCCCGTTCCAGCTGACTTGGGCTCGCAGGGCTGAGGCTAAGGGGCTGTTTAATTGTGACAGACGTTTGGACTCAAGCTACAGCCCGAGCTCTTGGATCCTCCCACATTACAGGGTTCTAGAGCCCGGGTCCAGCCAAGTCCAAATGTCTAGACTGCAATTAAACAGCCCCTTAGCCCAAGCCTCGCAAGTACAAATCAGCTGGCATAGGCCAACCTCCGGTTTTTAATTGCTTAGTCTCTTTCCCGTGCAATGTGAAACCTTCACCTTTTGTACGAAGAGTATCTCAGCACAGAAATTCATAGAGGCCAGATTCATAGACTTTAAGGTCAGAAGGGACCATCATGATCATCTAGTCTGATCTCCTGGGGCTCCTATAGGTCACAGAACCTCACCCAATCACTCCTGTAATAGACCCTTAAACTCTGGCAGAGTTACTAAAGTCCTCAAATCCTGGTTTAAAGTTCAAGTTACAGAGAATCCACAATTTACACTAGTTTAAACTTGCAAGTGACCCGTGCCCCTACTGCAGAGGAAGGCAAAAACAAACAAAAAAACAACCCAGGGTCTCTGCCAATCCGACCTGGGGAAAAAATCCTTCCCAACCCCAAATATGGTGATCAGTTAGACCCTGAGCATGCGGCCAAGATCCACCAGCCAGACACTTTGGAAAGAATTATCTGTAGTAACTCAGAGCCCTCCCCATCTAGTGTCCCATCACCAATCATTGGAGATATTTGCTGCCAGCAGTTGCAGATTGGCCACATGCCATAGTAGGCAGTATCATCATACTGCCCCCTCTTGATAAACTTATCAAGCTGAGTCTTGAAGCTAAATAGGCTTTTTGCAACCACTGCTCCCCTAGAAAGGCTGTTCCAGAATTTTGCTCCTCTAAAGGTTAGAAACCTTAATCTAATTTCAAGCCTAAATTTGTTGATGGCCAGTTTGTATCTATTTGTTTTTGTGTCCACATTGGCACTTAATTTAAATAACTCCTCTCCCTCCCTGGTATTTATCCCTCTGATGTATTTATGAAGAGCAATCATATCTCCCCTCAGTCTTCTTTTGGTTAGGCTAAACAAGCCAGGCTCTTTGAGTCTACTCTCATAAGGTAGGTTTCAGAGTAGCAGCCATGTTAGTCTGTATTCGCAAAAAGAAAAGGAGTACTTGTGGCACCTTAGAGACCAACAAATTTATTTGAGCATAAGCTTTCGTGAGCTACAGCTCACTTCATCGGATGCATTTGGTGGAAAATACAGAGGGGAGATTTATATACACACACAGAGAAGATGAAACAATGGGTTTTATCATACACACTGTCATAAGGTAGGTTTTCCTTTCCTCGGATCATCCAAGTAGCCCTTATCTTACAAGGCCCAAAGTCATTCTAAGCTAGTGCACTAAAATGTATCGATTTGGGAAGAAAAACATTTTGAGTGAAGTATTTTCATAACAAGCAATATTATAACAAGAGTTCCACTCGTTCCTTATATGTACATTGTACACCCACAATATCAGGACTCAGTGTAGTTGGTATTCTCAGTGAAACTTCATATGTGGACATGAGATAGATCAGTGTTTCTTAACCTGGGGATCCTGACCCAAAAGGGGGTCACAAGGCTATTGTAGGGAGGCCATGAAATCACAACAATATTGCTGGGAGAAAAGGGAGCTGGAAGGGTAGGTACAGAAGTCACAGCTCTCTGGTCAGCCATCTCTGAAGGCAGTACCACAAACAGCAGCAGCAGAGAAAGAATGCAATACCATACCATGCCACCCTTACTTCTGCACTGCTGCTGATGGCGGTGCTGCCTTCAGAGCTGGGTGGCTGGCCAGCAGCTGCCACTCTTTGGCCAGACATCTCTGAAGGCAATGCAGACGTAAGGATGGCAATACCATGAGTACGCGTCTATGAGTATGTACAGTAATTGCTACCACTTTTTGGGGAGGTCATCACAGCCTGAAATATTTTCCAAGAGGGGCCCAGCAAAAATAGTTTGAAAACCCCTGAGATAGATGATGCCTCAGACAGGACGCTTCTAAAACAAACAGTTTGCGTGAGTAGCTCTCTGCCTTTGTGTTTAATGTAACACTGTCAATTTTATTGTTAATTACGTTTCTGTCTGAAAAGTTTTTACCTACTATTGATAAAACTAACACCTACTATTACTAAAGCTGAAATTAGAAAAAAAATCTGTTTTTCGTTTGGTAACTTTGTGCATTTGACTTCCCTTTGTTTATAGTTGGTTGCAGTGTTTCGCTATGATCCGTTTTCCCGTTGTTTACTTTGTGCATTTGACAGCACTTTGTGCATAATCAGTTAATTAGGTAGTTTTGTTTGTGCGGACCCATCACAAAGCAAGAGAGAAAAGTGTGATTTAAAAAAACACATCAAACAAAAGTCAATAAACGGATTCTAGGTCTGGTGTAGTAAGTTCAACTACTTTTAATTAAGTATTTTAATTTGTTGATTTCAGGTTTACAGTGTTCCTTTATATTAAGTATCAGAGGGTAGCCATGTTAGTCTGTATCCACAAAAACAACAAGAAGTCCGGTGGCACCTTAAAGACTAATAAGGTGCCACCAGACTCCTTTATATTAAGGTTTTTAGGGTATAACAAACAATCTTCCTTACTTATGCCATACTGGGTGAAGCATAAACCTGACGTACTCATCCCCAGCAATGAACCTTCAAGCTACTTGCAAGATCTACTGATCATACATACTTCCTTCTGCTGAGGTGGTCTCAGCCAACTCCTCCTGACGAGGGTTATCTGGATCTTCCTCCTTCAGGTCATTTTCAGATATGGTAGGCTCCTCTGTTTCTTCTGTATAGGATCAAAATGACACACATGTACAAAACAAACGTGATTTACTCAAGTACTACAGTACCACAAAAGGGGACCCCAAAAATCTGAGATACAGTCACACCAACAGAGATGAGACAGACACATGGGCTGCATGGATGCAGAGCCCTGTGCATGGATGGGGGGGTCACAAAAGTACACTGAAATGGAGATACATAGATGCAGGGAACATATGGATATATGCCCATATGGCTGGATGTGGACAGGGCACAGGCACACTGACATGAGACACATGCACACAGGAAATGGACAGAGGGACATGGGATGGGCAGGTAGACAGAGAGAGGGCACAGGAGATGGTCCCAGGGGTGGAGTGGCAGGGGGCATATGTGATGGATCACAGGAGATGGAAATGGACAGACAAAAGAGGGGCATAGAAGACAAGGGGGATAATGGGGATGGACAATGGCTGGATACATCCCAAGTGAGGTTGACAAGGAGACACAGGATGGACAGACAGTTGGGGGACACGGGGCATAGGTGCTGGAACTTAGGGTTCTGCCACCGCACCCCCTGGGTGGAAGTGGTTATTATAGACAGGATTTACAGTTTGGACCCCGCCCCCTAAAAAATGGTTCCAGCACCCCTGCATAAGGGATGGACATGGAGATGGACACAGAGGGGATGGATGTACAGATAGACAGGACACTGAGGAAGGACATGGGGAACAAAGAGGATGGACAGATAGAAGGAAAAACACGAGATGGCCAGCCACATGGACAAGTGAGATGGATGGGTGGACAGACTGGAGCACATGGCATAAATGGAGGGACACAGAGGATAGTCCGAGTAGGGTGACCAGATATCCCGATTTTATCGGGACAGTCCCAATATTTGGGGCTTTGTCTTATATAAGCACCTATTACCCCCCACCCCATTTTTCACACTTGCTGTCTGGTCACCCTCAGTCAGAGGGACAGACAGGAGACATGGGACGGAGGGGGCACAGAGGGGAAAGGCAGGCAGACAGACAGTTGGCGGGCAAGGAAAGGACGGGGGACGGAGGGACACGGGTTGGGCGGGCTGGGTGGGCACAGGGGACAGACGCTGGGCTTGGAACAAGCTGACTGCGCGCAGAGGATGGGGGGCCACGGGGCAGGACGGGCAGGGGGAGCGCCGGGGAGGGGCTGCGCGCAGAGGGGGAGGGCGCCGAGGAAGGGCAGCGCACGGGGGAAAGGGGGGGCAGGGGGAGCACCGGGGAGGGGCTGCGCGCAGAGGGGAAGGGCGCCGAGGAGGGGCGGCGCGCGGGGGGAGGGGGAGCGCCGGGGAGGGGGAGGGCGCCGAGGAGGGGCGGCGCGCGGGGGAAGGGGGGGCAGGGGGAGCGCCGGGGAGGGGCTGCGCGCAGAGGGGGAGGGCGCCGAGGAGGGGCGGCGCGCGGGGGGAGGGGGAGCGCTGGCGCGCGGGGGGAGGGGGGGCAGGGGGAACGCCGGGGAGGGGCTGCGCGCAGAGGGGGAGGGCGCCGAGGAGGGGCGGCGCGCGGAGGGAGGGGGAGCGCCGGCGCGCGGGGGGAGGGGGGGCAGGGGGAGCGCCGGGGAGGGGCTGCGCGCAGAGGGGGAGGGCGCCGAGGAGGGGCGGCGCGCGGGGGGAGGGGGGGGCAGAGGAACGCCGGGGAGGGGCGGCACGCAGAGGGGGAGGGCGCCGAGGAGGGGCGGCGCGCGGGGGAAGGGGGGGGCACAGGGGCAGGACGGGCAGGGCCACCGAAGAGCAGTGGGGCTGGGCAGACCCCGCGTCCCACGGACGGAGAGACGCGCGGGGCGGGCAGGCGCGGCGCTCGGACGGACCGATCTCGATCTCCTCCTGGCGCAGCTCGGCCCGCAGCAGCAGCGCGGCCCCCGCCACCTCCCCCTCCTCGCCGGCCGCGCGCCGGTTGAGGAAGCGCAGCACGGTCTCGCCCTCCTCGCCGTCGCCCCGGTTCAGCAGCTCCTCGAAGGGTGCCGGGTCGGAGAGCCCCAGGGTGCTCAGCACCCGGTCCCGCAGCCACTGCACGCGGACATCGTCCAGGCTCATGGCGGGGCGGGGCGGGGCGGGGCGGGGCCGGGCCGGGCCGCCGCGGGCAGATGAGCCGCCGACCTCAACGGACGCTACCCGGTGCCCATGGCAACGGCTCGAGGCGGGACTGGGCGCGGCGCGAGCCCTGCGCTTCCCGGACCCCGCCTCTTTTCCCTCCCAGCGCGCGTCCCGTCGTGCCCGCAGAGCCGGGGCGGCGCAGGGCTGAGGGTGAGGGCAGCGCCCCCATCCCCACCCCACCGCCCCCAGCCAGCACCTTCCCCACTCGCCCCACCGCCCCCAGCCAGCACCTTCCCCACTCGCCCTCCCATCCCCACCCCACCGCCCCCAGCCAGCACCTTCCCCACTCGCCCCACCGCCCCCAGCCAGCACCTTCCCCACTCGCCCTCCCATCCCCACCCCACCTCCCCCAGCCAGCACCTTCCCCACTCGCCCTCTTCGTTGTACTCTCCCCCCCCTTTTGATGAAAGGCTATCCCATGAAGTTCAGTTTAACTCCACCTGACCCTAGGGATCCGTGAATAGTGCCACTCGCGAGTCATGTCCATTCCCCCTCCCCCAAAAGCCTGCCCCCAGGAGCAAGGAAGTTTTTCCTTTTTAAGAAGAAACGGGGCTGGAAGAGCAGCAGCGGCACCTGGAGTGGGGGGGTAATAGGCAGCAGCGCTAAGCTTGGCCCATGCAGCCTGCACCACACTGACATTCCCTGGCTGACCTGGGGCAGGCTGGCAGCGTGCAGGGGAAGGATGACTCTGTACAGAACCGGCCCTGTTCCCACTAGCCTCTGCAACATTTGTCAATTGTCCCTTTTACGGCGTAGGCCACTCCTGTGGTCGTCTCTCTGTGCTGGATGTGTGTGCGCCTAAGAACGGGGACAGATCAGATGTGATTATTTTTACTTCTGCTCACTCTAGAGAGGCGTTAGAGCCAACCTATTCCCATGCTGTACTTGCCTAGTGCCCTCCAAAGCAAGCAGTTAGAAGCAACTGTGCCTGCAGAAGACAATATCAGAAGAGAGGCAAGGGGGATGGAGGAGGGAAAGAAACAGCAAAAGGAAGATGACAGTTTATCAGACAACCAAGCTTTTGTCTCACAGACCCAGCAGCAGGCAGCATGATCAGCTAAAGTAGACTGACAGTAGCCTCATAACCTACCACAGCACATTCTAGTTTCCCCCCCAAAATCTTCCCTGTGCTTCTTGAAGTCTTTTCACACTTTATTAGTAATGAACACTAATTCCTCAAGAACGATTTGTTTCTTTCACTGACAGACACCCTGATGGAGCAAGGACTTAAATATGTGCTTAACTTCAAGCACTAAATAGTCCTACTGAATCCAAGCAAACTACTCACACACACATGTAACTTCAAGCCTTTAAGTGCCTTGTTGAATCCCAGATAGGCTGCTCAATGAAAGTCCAGACCCTACAATTCAAGTTAAAGCAAAAATCCTGTGTGGGATTTACCTATGAGATCTTATGTCTCCACTCCAACAATTCTGAATTTAACACAAAAAAAGTAGATCTTTAGTCAAAAATATGAAAATATTCTCATTTAAAATAAAATTTAGAGATAGAACATAATACGTATGCAGGCTCTCACCAAGTGAAGCTTTATTTTTAGAAGAGGCCAAATGGCCTGCTTGGGGTTGCACAAGATCTGGTCTAAGAGGTAAGAAATGAAAAGAGCCAAGATTTTCAATAACAAACGCAACTTTTTACAATAGTGGGAAACTCTTAAAATACTGTAAATAAGAAATTGAAATATTACATAGGACAACATTTTAGTGGTATAATTTTAAGAGTTACAGGAGTTCATTTTAAACGATTAAATACAACCAAACACTGCAAAATATTAATTCTGCAAATGGCAATTAGAGTTTATTTGGAATCAGTATGAAAGAAAAATGTAAAAGTTAACTTATGCTGTTCTTATGGCATAAATGTCAAACTATTAAGGTAAAATATCCCAATTTTCATTCTGATATAAAAAAATACAAAAGCACAGTCTCTTCCCCTCAGATACACCCTTTTAAGTAAAATTTCTTAACTCAGTATAAACTTTGGTTCAATATCATCAGATAAACCAGTCACTCCAGTCAAGTTATATCCATAAATGTCTTTAGACCCAAATATACACAGAATAAATTTAAAGCCTGATTCTGCACTCGTCATAAAAATATAATTCCTATTAATGGGAACTTTGCATGTGAAAGGTCTGTAGAATGAGCATTTAATACAACATATTCTGCTATACAATTTGAGTCACCTGTTAAAGACATCATTAAGGCCCTGATCCTGCAAAATGGTCTGGATGGGCAATCCCTGCATCCAGTGGAGTTCCACAGAGGTATAGGAATCTACCTACACAGATCATTTAGCAAAACTGGGGCATAAGACTATAAACTCCTCAATGAAGGGAGATAAAGAGAACCATAGTTGGGTTTCCCCTACCTGCCCTTAATTTTTCTTTTATCAAATGGATGTGCACTTGCAAAGATTAAAGTAATAATTCTGGGCAGAATTCAAGACACAAGGTTTAAAAAAAAAAAAAAAAAGAAAAAAAAAATCTTGGTGTGCTTTTAAAAATAGCCCCAAAAAATTATTTTATATTAGTATTTACCAGTTTATACTATTTTTGGTATTCTCCTGGGAATAACTACTGAAAACATACACTATTTAATCTTAACTGCTTCCAGATTCCATTAGATGGTAATTTAAGTTAATGAGGGTGTGATCACATGAGTAATACAGAGTAATCTTGCTGTGTATTTTATATGACGAAAAGGAAATTAAGGTCTTTAAGATCATTTAAAAGTAATCATTAAAGAACATAAACAGTCTCTTCTGGAAATAAAATACCTATCTTATTTTTAGAACAAGCAATAAGATTATTTTTAGAATTATTTTAAAATTAATTTACAACATTAGTTTATCATGAAAAAAATGTATATTTTACACATATATTTTACAAGAGGCTCCAAATCTGCAATGTATTTGCATGAAGGAGGTATGTTACAGAATTATTTGGCTACATTATAAGGCAATCAGTGAAAAACATTTTTCTACAAACTGTACATCAGTGAGATCTAATTACATGATTTGCAGACAACTCCGAACACCTCTGCTTATGCCAATCAAATTATGCAATATCATCTCTATTAAAATGTAAAAAAATGTGCTTAAAGGAAAAAGGAGTAAACTTGTAACCTCCACCGGTGTAGAACTTGTTCTGAAATTCTACCCTGTAATGAGGGGGGAAAAAAAATATCCACATATTAATACACAACTCCTCAGAGAACAAGACTAGGAGCCAGGAATTCATGAGATCTAATTCTGGCTCTAACACTGATGCCTTTGGGCTAGTTACTTAGCTTTTCTGCCAGAAAGAAAAGGAGTACTTTTGGCACCTTAGAGACTAACAAGTACTCCTTTTCTTTTTGCGAATACAGACTAACACGGCTGCTACTCTAAAAACTTTTGTTTTTCTGCCAAAGTCATTGATTGGCCTGACATTTATAAGGAGGCCCAAATACAGAAACATTCTACTATACCAGTCCCTTTCTCACTTCCTATTTTCTGTTGTAGTTTGTTTTAAAGGTAGTATGTTTATTATAGTGGGAAACTACAGTATAGCACTAACAGGACAATATGATGTGTATGCTTCTGCATACAAATATGTACAGTATATTTCTGTCTCCTACCCCTTTCATACTATGAAAGCCAGCCAATACATTTAATATTAAAAATTCTCCCTGAATTAGATTAAATTTGTAAGGATCATGATGTTGAGGGTTAAGATATGATTAAGAAATATAAGGAATATAGGCTTAATTCAGCAAAGCACTTAGGCATTCACGTACACACTTTGCTGAACAGGGATGGACTTACATGTTTAAGTGCTTTGTTGAACTGGGGCCACAATGATGGACTGAAGATGTTTAAAGTAATACTATTGGATTAAAAATTAATTTTTTCTACTCAAGTTATTAATTCCCTATTGTTATCAAAACCAAAAGTTTTAAAAATCCAATTTACTTAGTTATATTTTGCACTGAATTCATCTTTGAAACTAACAAATCAGTTTCACTTATGAACAAACCTACTCCTACAATGAATACAAACAGTGCAAAGGAAAAATTAAATTACACAGAAAGCTGATTTCAATTAAATTTATTTAATGTAATGAAAAGATTGTATCACTATTAAGTTATTAAACTCTACATTTTCATTTTCAAAATACGCATTCTAAGTTTTGGGTCTATCATACCCAACAATTTTAACAAATCAATTTTAACAAACCAATGCAGAGTTTAATAAAAATAAAATTAAAAAAAGGGCAGTTTTTAAAAATTAAAAGCACTCACCAATGAAGTCGTACAGCATGTAGAAAAGCAGAAAGACCTTCCATGATCAAAAGAATGAATACTGTTAACACAGCAAAGAAGGCTAAAACTGGAACTAACAGCAAGATTCCATATGCTGCATCCACACGAAGGCCCACTCTCATTATCATTGCCCACAGCACTTCTGATAACTCTACAAAACAAACGGTTTCCAAAATTACCTTTGGAAATATATATACATACCCAGTGAGTCTGTTTTAACGAGTCTGCACTCAGTTATCAATTATGTTATTGTGCTAGAATCTTCTGGATCAGAAAATGGAGCAAAAAATGTTCCCCTTTGAGGGAATCCAGTGTATATCACAAGGCGCTCAAGAAACTAAATACTGCACAATAATTAATATTTCTGTAACAGATAATTTGCATTCATCAGAACACTGAATGAATAGTCTGTTTACTGTATAATCATATGTAAACAGGGCAGGATTATCTGGAGCTGCATATGCTGTTTTGTTCTCTCAGGAAATAGCTAATATAAAATTATGTATTATAAACAGTCCTCAGAATAAAATCTACTGCTTACGACATCTAATTTATTAAAACCACAAATCCACTAACCAATACTTAATAGTTACTATTGCAGGTGAACCTAAGACACAAACCAGCGTTCACTACATTAAGATTTGAGTACTGAGATACATATTGATCACATAGTTTTCTAGCAGCTTTAATTTCACACTGCAAAGCCAGCACACCTTTTCAGACAAGGGTATTTTAAAAAAATGTTTAGAAACAATATCACAATAAGATTTTAATAAGCTCACATGCATACAACGCATCACTACTTCATCTGTATTCATTCAGTGTAGCATAAAATACTTATATAATTTGGCTGTGAGACACATTCCTGAAATCAGAACAAGAATATAAAATATGAAAAGGTTGATGGTTTTTGTGATACCCTCTCATGGTCTCTCAATGAATAATTAAAGGGAAATGGACAGTGTGTTTGGAACATAAATGCCCAGGTTCTAATTTATAATGACACAAATTCAGAAATATACTAGTCCTGATTCAGGAAAGCATCCCTATTCAGGACAGCTCTTAAGCACATACTTAACTTTAAGCCCATACTTAAATATTGTCCTGAATACAGATGGACCTCAGTACATGCTTAAGTGCTTTCCTGATTCCTCGCCACTAAGGGAAAGACTTTAAATATCACATGACATAATACATCTACAGCACCATTTTAAAAGTTACTAGCTGACAGCCCTTCAGATAATCAGGAGTGAACAATGAAGCCATATGCCACATGCAGCACGCCAAGTCACAATTCCACTTTTCAGTATCACGTGCTTTCTATTAGTCCAGGTCAGTTCACTAGGGATTTTTTTAAATGACCAACCAGATAATTTCATAGCTAGGATATTCTAAATGATCAAACAAACAAAAACCCCATACAATATTAAAGTTACGTTGGAATACAAAGACTTACGTGCATGAGCAAGACTTAGTGCCCAGAGTCTCAGGTATGAAGCAGTGTTGGAGATGCATCCTAGACAGTATTCAATGGTATGAATAGTCTGATTCATAAAAACATCTGCAAAGTTAAACTAACAACACATATATATGTAAATACACTTGTAAACATTAAATCCATACTGTGGAATGTGACAACGTACTACATGCATTTGCAAATCCACTCTAGGTTTTAGACCATTAAAAAAAAATCTATTTAAAGGTCAAATAAGCTTTTTATATAATTAAACCATTGTATAAACTCTGAAAGCTTACATGCTGATTGCACTGATGATATAAATAAATAAATAAATAAATAAAAGGTGTAGTTTTCTAGCAGGTTCTCTACTTATATGACCAAATAATATTCTGAAAATGCAAGTAGGCATGTCAATTATGCTGAATGCATCTTATATGAACATATAGTTCTGCCGTACTATAATGTGGTCTATTGGAGACCCGAGTTCTAATCCAAGCTGGGCTGTTCATTTACTGTGTTAAGTTTGGGCAAATCACAAACTCTCTCTGCCTCAGCTTTTCCCATCTCTAAAAGGGGGATATTATTAGTATCAACCTTTGTAAAGCACTCAGAGATCCTCAGATGAAGAGAGCTATATAATGGTAAAGGATAATGATTAAAGTAGTAATCTTGAGTTATGTTGGCTAGTAATTTTTGCTGTAAATCCTGATACCATTTCTTATGAAACTGTGGTACAATTTGTGAAATGTCTTTCAGTAGAGCTCTCCTATTTCCTAGACATATTAACCCTACAGAGGTTAAGTCTCAAATCTCCCAGTGAAGTAAGTATTATACTAATTTTGCAGATGAGTAAATTGAGGGACAGAGAGTTGAGGAGTGTTAATCAACTCCTATTAAAGTCAAAAGCATTCAGATAAGGTCTTAAGTGATTTGCCCAAGATTATATTGCATCAGTGTCAGGAACTTGGAGTACAGCTCAAGACTCCAGATTTCCAGTTCCCACTAATGACAAGAGCACCTTGCCTTCCCACTGTCAAACTACATAACATACTATTAAAAAAAATGGTTTCAGAGTAGCAGCCGTGTTAGTCTGTATTCGCAAAAAGAAAAGGAGTACTTGTGGCACCTTAGAGACTAACAAATTTATTAGAGCATAAGCTTTCGTGAGATGAAGTGAGCTGTAGCTCACGAAAGCTTATGCTCTAATAAATTTGTTAGTCTCTAAGGTGCCACAAGTACTCCTTTTCTTTTTATTAAAAAAAATGTAAATCAAGAGCCTTTTTTCTAGAGAAGAACCCCAGATGAAAAAAAAAAGGAGAAAGTTAGAGTATACTCTCCTCTTTGTCTTGACTAAAGGCACCCAAAATCAAGTACCCATAAAACTATGCAAGGAAGCTTCGATGCTGCTTGATAAATTGTACTTTAAAAGGAATGACTGTAGTCTCAGCTGCATGAGGCACTTTGTCTATTTCCCATTATATCAAAACCCAGTAAACTGAATTGATACATTTTTGTGATAAGAAATGCAGCGCAGAACAATCTCAAATAACAGAATGTAAATTGTATGCAACCAACCAATCGGACCATCTTTATAAAAGTCCCCTAGATGACATTTTTAGAGGTTCCAGGAACTCAACCTGGTTTAGTGTATGGCAATTTTCCGAGTATCACCCCATACAATTTTCCACTGATAACTTGCTTTTAGGCCATTCTTATTACAGGCAGTAGCTGAAAGTATTACCTCTTCTCCATCCCCTTCTCTGTGCCCACTGTCTGAAGGCCTGCTTCCTTCCTCCACATCATGTGATCTCAATAGAGAAAGTTCCTCTTCACTTTCTTTTCGAACAAGTCTGTAGCCACTCTGCACAAAATGAAAACAATATTAGTGTCAGTTCACTAACAAGAATTATTGATGTCACTGTGACAGTTGCAGCTTTTGTTTGTATTTATTTAAAGCAGACATTGTAAAAAAAATTAAGACTCTCAGGTGTGTCTACACTGCAATTAAAAACCCCACAGCTGGCCTGTGCCAGCTGACTCAGGCTTGTGGGGCTTGGGCTGTGGAGCTGTTTAATTACAGTATAGACTTCTGAGCTTGGCCTGGAGCCCAGCCTTTGGGACCCTGAGAGGGTCCCAGAGCCCAGGCGAAGCTCAGAAGTCTACACAGCAATTAAACAGCTCTGCAGCTCAAGATCTGCGATCCTGAGTCGGGTGTCTATCTGCAGTGTAGAAATACCCTCAGGGCCATAGAAGCTGAGAAAACTGAAGTGGAAAGGCCCTATTATGCAAAAATAGACATCAATTTTTAAAACTTTATTGTACACAATCAGTAAAAGTTTTATTCACACATCTACGACTAAGGAAGTGTTACAGAAACAGCCAGCAAATATAGCCACTGTGTTTCCTCTACTGATTTTGCAGCACCAGCTAAGTGCAGTTCCCAGAACTGCACGAATATCTGCAGTGCGGCTAGCTCACAAACACAGAAAAGGCCCAATTCTGCAAACACTCTCAAATCATGCATGCGAGTGTTTGTAGCATTGAGCCTATAGTTTGGAATGACAAAGTGCTATGCAAGTTGAAATTGTTGTAGTCCGATTAAATTAACTTTGCTGTTTTTTAAACGTTTAAGAAATTTATTTTTTAGAAAGGGAAAGGTGGCCAAAATCATAAGGAAAAGAAATTCTATGTTCAGGTTTCTAAAGGCTATTACAAGCAATGAGTAAAGTGAAACAGTTACTCGATAATGCCTTTTTAAAGCTTCCCAAGTATAGTCAATAATGCTTTTTTAAAAAAAATTAATTTTAGGCAAAAGGATTTATAATAAAATACCCTTTAATACACTGCTTGTCAATTTAGAAAATGCATGCTACAGGTATACAGTTCTTTCAATACGTACTCTGTACATTCCAATGCCTCGGCCTCCATTGTGCAACCAATACAAATAAAGTGGTTTTCCAAAAAGCATTACAGGAACAGAAAGCATAGCAACAATAAATAAAAATCTCTGTAAAATAACCTGTTTTTGGGAGGGGAAAAAAGAAAAGGTATTTAAAGAGGAGTTCAGACAACCTCCCCCCAAGTCCTTAAATCAATTTTTTATTAATGAGGAAGAAGCAACTGATTTCCTTTAAGGCCCTGATTCAGCATTTGAGAAGTCACACCTGATTTCAGTGGATCTTAAAGACATGCTTAAAGTTAAGCATGCATTTAGGTGTTTCGCTGGATTCAGGGCCTTAAATAGCAGTTGTGGGCGTTCATCTTCCGGATTGGCCCCAAAAGGTAGGCAAGCTTGCCAATTTCCAAGTTTAAAAAGATTCTTTTGGTACACAAAATAGCATTAAAAACTAAAAGAGAAGAGATAGTCTGTGCTCTGTTCTGCATCCCTTTTATTAAAGAGAATCAAAGCTAGCCTGAGTTAGGAGTACAGGATTTTGTTCTAGAAATAGCAAGTGTGTTGGGGTTTTTTTAATCTACATGAAAAGCTTAGACGAAGTTGAAGAGCAAAATGCTCAGTCAGTCATAATGGATGTGCTTTTTATTCATTTATCTTTTAAAATAATCCTGACACAACCTCTTTACTGTCCCTACACTAGAGTCAGACATTAGCTTAATTTAACATTCAGATAATACTTTTTGTTCAATCATGCTATTAAAGAACATATGATCAACCTCTTTTCAGTTTATAAGAGTAGTACTAACCTGTCCTGTATAAAAGGAGTCCATTCCACTAGTGGGAAATAGAAACATGTTAATAAATTGAATCAGAATGCTGGGAGCAGATCTGGAGTTTTCTGCAGAATAAGCTAGCCACTTAAAGATTATCATAAATACAAGATACCCGAAGATGCACAGCATGAATAAAAGTTCAGGAAGGAAAACCAAATAAATATTGTGCTTCTTTCTGAAATACCTAAAAAATAAAAAAAGAAAAAGAATTAATGATGAACAACCTTCACATAGAAAGATCATGTATAGTGTCCAATTCTATAAGGTGCTGAGAGCCCTCAATCCCTGTGGCATCAATGGAAGTTGAGAGTATTCGGAAATAGAAACTGTATTAGAAGTTATGGGCCACATCCTGATTCTCTGAACTCAACAGAAATTTTACCATGGATGTCAATGATCTCAGGGCCTTAACAGAGGAAGCTAAAGTATTTTCAATTAAAAGAAAACAAAAATTATTGAAAATGGGCCTGAATCCTGCATACACTTATGCAACTAGTTAATTTTAAAGAACTGAATCATCCCATTGATTTCAATGAGACTACTCATGCCTTTAGTTCAGCATATGCGTATTTGTAGGATTGGGGCACAAGTAACAAAAAGAACATTAATGTTTCAAATAAAACCAAGGCATTAACAATGTTACACAGAAGAGGTTAGGAGGGGCCCAAAAGTGGCAGCTCCAAACCCACCCTCATCTAGAAGCACAATACAAAAAAATCTCACTTCTCAAAGGCTGCAGATTTTTCTGTATAACTCTGGCCTTCCTATATTTTTCCAAGGAAATCAGGATCTCAAGCAAAAACTGACTTGTTTTTGTAAAGCAATTTTCATAGTGAATTCACATTGCCTTTGCTCAGTTCTCAGAAACATTCCAGTTCCTTCCAATCTCAGATAATAAACATTGATCTGAAAGTGTCACATTTATTTGCTTGCATGTGTTTATTGCCACATTCATTTAGCTTTAACTTCCCATACTTACAAGTGGTTAAAGACCCCCAGAATAACTCCAAAAGTCATGTGAGTCACTCCAAAAATCACAGACATTTTCATTTTGAAAGAATTTAAAAAACTGAGACGGTTGCTTGCCAGGTTCCAGATCTGAAGGGAAAATAAAAAATAAAAAAGAGAAATGAATAAGATGAAATAGACTTTCCTAAAATGACTAGTTTGGGGTGTAACACAATCTCTCCTCAGGAAACCTGGGATATGTCTACACTGTAATTAAAAACCTGCAGCTGACCCATGTCAGCTGACTCAGGCTAAGGGGTTATTTAATTATGATGTAGATATTTGGGCTTGTCTATACCTCAATTCAACAACCCCGCAAGCCCAAGCCCAAGTCAGTTGACACAGGCCATCCAAAGGTATTTAACTGCAGTGTAGACATACCCCTGGATTCTAAGTCTAGCTAAGATCCCAAGCAAAAATGAGTTTGAAGAAACTAGTTAAATCTCTCTCTGAATCACTAGAAGAGGATATCATCCTCAGTGGAGAAAGGGGAAATGGAAATCTGCATTTACTCATAATATGTACCCTTAAGTTTTGCCTGTATAATAAGCAGTGTCACACTTTTAACTTATGAGCTGTAAAGCACTGATCATCACAAACGGGTAAATTTAAAAGAAAAAGCACCAACCGGATCTATGCCAAAGGGATAAATTCCATTGAACACGCCAGTAACATTTGGATCCAATGTCAAATATCGATTAGACTTCAAATCATCAAGACTGTGGCAAAAGAAACACAATCAGATCCTGTTGCTTGTATTATAGTAAAATAGTAAGCATGTATTACTTTCACCTCTGTAGAATGTCCTTCCTACTTTCTTGTTTAGCAGAAAGAGAGAAAATAAATGGCTGATCTGAGGGTTGAGGGAAGCATAAAGGGATTTCTAAGCACAATAATAGTAAGATAGACAGTCATCATATCAAATTGTTCCCAGGTAAATTAAGTACTGATGATAGTTGCAAGAATGGCAACCCTTGCAAATGCTTTTCTATTTATCCACAAAACACATGCAGTATGTGCAGTGTCAGCATAAGCTCCCTCATACAATGTACGTCAGCTCTGATCAGAAAGGACACCACTATAGGTGAGATATATGTAGTTCAATAACCATTCAGTTCTTGGCCTCTGTTGAAACTGTCAACAAAGCAGCTGGTTGTGGTGGCATTTGTTTAATATGGCTAAATGTGCCCAAGAAATTTGGCTGAAGCTACCAATTTATTTCACATAACCCTCCAAACAGATATTACATTGCAACAACTTATGATCACTCTCAATCTGAGTGGACTCATACTGGTGATCTAGATAGGAAAGGTTCCAGATTTCATTTCCAATCCCATAGCCATCTGAAGAGGAGAAAACCACAAGACTGTGACCATATTAACCTAACCAGTCTCCTAGTACTGAAAGACCCTGCTAGCATAAGATGCTTCACAACTCCGTCATTACCTGGCATCTTGACTGCAGTGACAGTTCGAAGACTACATGAGATGAAGAGTTCAAACTCCATTTTATCTTAAGCATTTCATTTTCCCCTTTTTCCTTTTTTTGTTTTTGACAACAAGGAGACGTCCCTGTTTGTTTTTTTTCTATTTTAAGTTTGTGAATGTGTGCTGAGTGCATTTATGCATCTTAGTATTTTATGAATATTTGTTTACTAGCATTTTATGAATATTAACCACACAGTGAGGCACCGAAGAATAATCCCCAGACTGAAGTTACCCTAGAAATTCTGCTTTGTAAAAAAAAATCAGAGCCTGCATGCGTTCCTAATTTTGATAACAGCATTTACAAACTGTCATCTATAATTCTTGCTTATCAAAAGTTGCTAGCTATTGCATATTAGAAAAGCGACGTTCAAGTCTGTGTTCAGAAAGGAAACAGAGCAACCACTGTTGAAATCTAAAGAGGAAATTCCAATTTACTCTGAGGACAGGACTTAAAAGTAACAGTAATTTGGCTTTGATAATCAAAATATTCAACCTGCTAAACTGACTGCACTGCCATGGGCAAAATCCTAACTGGGGTTTATAAGAAAACAATCTCTTCTAAAGATCTCTTATTTTACAGTCTATAAGAATTGATTTTATTTACTGATAGAGTAATATTAATCCACTGTTGTCAATTTTTTTTCTTTGACCCTATTTTGATCTTAATTTGATTATTGTATTGTTTAACCCTTAGTTTAGCAGAGTGTGCAATAGTGTAGCCTTAGTTACATTTTTGGTGGTTTTAATTTTGTTTACTTATTGCTTTTAATAAAATTGTATAAAAAGTATACCAAGCCATATTTCTTTCAACAAACAACTGGGCCAGAACCACTAAAAATTCTAGTGGATCAGCTGACCCAAAAGGAGTGTAATCAGCTCCCCACTAAATTACTCTTTGGTTCCTACTGCTGTTTTGTTACTCTCAGGTTACTCGAAATGTTGGACTGCTGTCATTGGTACAGATGCATGTATTTTTAAGACAATAAGCACAGATGTATTTCTTCTCAAGGGAAAGAGACCAGTCTCCCAGCAGTTACATAAATTTTGCAAACAAAGAAAGAGGTGGGATTGGTCAAAAAACATTTTCCGGGAGGGAAAAATCAACTTGAATGCAGTATAAAATACTGAAATGATCCCAAATAACTAGAATTATTGTTTAAACTGCACCATAATTGTGCATGGTGCTTTACAGACAAAATAATGTGTCTCTGCCCCCAAATAATTTCTCAAGTACTACTGTTCAAAGCAAGGGAATTTTACTCATTTGGGAAGGATTTAGAATCTCTTAATAACATTTTATGAAGGAATTAAACCAGTCTATTTAAGAAGGCAAAACAGAAGGGATTTAGAGTATTTTCTAAACATTGTATATTTGTTTTAATAGTATAGTAAACAAAGCATACCACTCACCGCCAGATATTTTGTTCAAACATTGCAGAAATTTTCCATCCAGAACCAAATATATTTAATGACTTTGAAAAACAGTCATTATAGATCAGGCCAGTGTATACAGAAAACAGACCCATCAACAAAATTATGTATCTCCCTTCAAAGAATGTTTTCATGATCTGTAAATATTGAAGTACAGCATTGTTAGCAACAGATATGTGAACTTTCATTATCTGCACATTTCCAAAAGGAGCACATAACCACATTAAAGTTAAAAATCCATATGAAGAATTATTACAGGATATAAAGAAAACTAAGCCAAAACCAAGGAAAAAAAAATCAGACAATCTGGATTGAAGACATCGTTTAGTAAATTAGTGCCTCTCTTTAAAGATACCTGATTTGTATCTCACCTTTCATACCTTTAATATCAAGTGATAGATTTTCAAGAGTTTTGTCACTATCACTACCTAAGATTTTTACAACAAACGTAGTCTGAAAGTCACATTTTTGCTTTAAACTAAACCTGTGTATTTGAGGAACCTATACAGACTCATACACAGATTCTACATAGACTCAGAGAATACAAACCTAGACCTTCTCTCTATCCTGTAGTCATTATATCACCAAATACAAAATTAAGAGCTTAGTTTATTGCTATGACCATTTTTCAAAATGCTAATGTGTTCATTTTTTGTGGTTGGCATTCATTTAATATCACCCTAATGGGTCTTGCAGGCCATATCAAGTCCATGCCTTACTCTGGACTAAGTCTGTCTCTGACAAGGCATGTACTGTCCATACACAAAAAAAGTGAGTCAACACTATACGTGCAAACTGGCTTCATATTTTTGAGGACAATTTTTTTTTAAATTAATTAGATTTCAAGTTGACAGTCTCTTTAAAACTATTCTGCAGCAAGTTTCATTTATGCATAATGAAAATTTACAAAAACAATGGAAGAAATTAGCATTTAAAGTTTTCATTCTGTCCTCAAGTCAGCCCATTGTGACTAGGTGCTCCAGCACACTGAGCAAAAATGAACGCAACTGAAAGTGACTGCAATTCCTTTAAAGCCAATGAACTTTTGCACAAGTATAGCAGAGCAGAATTTGACCCATAATAGGATATTTAAAATTTCATAACATTCTGCTATGGCATGAGACCAATGGTGCACTGAGCCCAGTATCCTCTCTTCTGACAGTGGCCAATGCCAGGTGCTTCCGAGGGAACAAACAGAACAGGCTACCCTTGAGTGATCCATCCCATTGTTCACACCCAGCTTCTGACAAACAGAGGCTAGAGGCAGAGGATGGTGTTGAATCCCTGACCATCCTGGCTAATAGCCATTGATGGACCTATCCTCCACGAACCTATCTAGTCCTTTTTTGAACTCTGTCATAGTTTTGGCCTTCACATAGCCTGGCAACGAATTCAACAGGTTAGCTGTGCGTTGTGTGAAGTAATACTTCCTTTTGTTTGTTTTAAACCTGCCTGCTTTTGGTTTCATTGGGTATCCCCTAGTTCTTGTGTTGTGAAGGAGTAAATAACATTGCATTATTCACTTTCTTCACATCAGTTGAGATTTTATAGACCTCTATCATATCTCCTCTTAGTTGTCTCTTTTCCAAGCTGAAAAGTCCCAGTCTTTAATCTCTCCTCATACAGAAGCTGTTCCAGACCCCTAATCTTTTTTGTTGTTCTTCTCAGTACCTTTTCCAATTCAAATATATCTTTTTTGAAATGGGGGAACCAGATCCAGACACAGCATTCAAGTTGTGGGCCTACCATGGATTTATATAGAGGCCTTATATTTTCTGTCTTATTATCGATCCCTTTCCTAATGCCTCCTAACATTGTTATTTTGACTGCTGTTGCACATTCAGCGGATGTTTTCAAAGAACTATCCAGTGACTCCAAGATCTCTTTTTTGAGTAGTAACAGCTAATTTAGACCTCATCATTTTGTATGTATAGTTGAGATTATGTTTTCCAGCGTGCATTACTTTGCATTTATCAACACTGAATTTCATCTGCCATCTTGTTGCCGAGTCACTCAGTTTTGTGAGATCCCTTTGAATCTCTTCGCAGTCTGCTTTAGACTTGACTATCCTGATTAATTTTGTACTGTCTGGAAATTTTGCCACCAGTTTACCCCTTTTTCCAGGTCATTTATGAATATGTTGAACAGCACTGGTCCCAATACAGACCCCTGGGAGACACCACTATTTACCTCTCTCCATTCTGAAAACTGACCATTTATTCCTATCCTGTCAATTAAAATGTGTTTATTATTTATTTATATTACCATTTAAACAAACTATTATTTTGAAAAGATATATGCCTCTAGAAGGAGATTATCACAACATGCAAGCTACGAAATCCCAAAACTAATGATCACTACTGCCATCAGTACCACTACAAATTTTTAAAAGGAGATAAACTCTCCTCTTGTAGCTAGTTTCTGACTGTCTTTATCCAGCTGGACCAGAGTGAATAGTAGCCTTATCAACCAAAATTAGCATCTTATATGTGCGCAAAGAACAGAGTTTTCAGAAAAACAACAACTGTCCTATTAAAATTATCTAAATACTGTTTTGCTTCGGATTTGGGGGAAAGGGAGTGGGGGCTTACCTCATCTTGTGATCGCATTAGTCTAGGGTGGTTTTCATAAAGTACCATCAAGAGGGCAAAGATAAACATTAGGAGACCATGTCCAAAGTCTCCAAACATAACAGCAAATAAGAAGGGAAAGGTGATGATGGTGTAGAGAGCTGGGGGGAGGGGGAGGAAGAAAAAAAAAGCAGCACAATAGTTAATTGCAACCATATTTATTGTGATATTACAATTATCTTAATTTTGCCAAATGCAGTTATACTAAATTAATACAAAGAGGTGGTTACATTCTGTAATGTAATCCTAAAAATGGCATAATGGAGTTCTATTTTTATCATCTCAAAGACACTTCATATCAAGTTTGTTGAGTTTACATATTCAAAGATGCTCGAGCTCCTAGCCCCACACACTTAAACTGGGTTGGTTCTGGCTCCTGCAGGACTACCACTAATGAGGATTCTGCAATTGGAAATTAGTTAACAACTCTGATTATAATGATGCATGAGCAAGAAGAGAATCCAGCTCTCCCCCCCATTGTTGTATTGACTCTACACGGCTAACACGAGCAAAAAAAATAAAGATTTGTTTTTATCTGTAAAGCTAGTAGAATCTTATCCTCATTGTCATGCCGGAGATGGCTGCAGCAATGCATACACAGACTCTGTACAGTTATTAAAGTACTTTGGGATCCTTCTGCATGACCGGCTCCATATTTGTGTAAGAGCAATACCATAACTAAGGTTTCCCATTTTCATGATTATCTTTTCTTCCAATTCTTCTCTCACCAAAGCAAACAAATTACCAAGATAATGGATGGAGATACCATAATTAGCTATTGTCACCATTCGCGGTGCTGAGAGAATACTTTGGAAATCAAATCCTTCCTTGTTCCTCAGAGCACTATTTGCATTCTTGATAAAATACTGAAAATTAAAAATGGCCATTAACGATAGAATGTAGAAGTCACCATTTCCCCCTTTACTAAGGGCTTGATTCAGCAAGATACTTAAGCACATGCCCTTTTACTGAGGCAGGGAGAAATGAATAAATAATTAATGCAGTGCAAGATTTCATCAACTGTCAGTTGACAAACCTGGATTAACTTCTCTGTAGTTCCCAACTCCATAAGCATCAACAATGTTTTGGAACCCTGAAGTGAATTTATTGGTACGTATTAAAGTTGGAGGCGTTTCTGTTGTTGGTATGGTATTCATGAATGAAGAGATCGCAGCTCCACTCCTTCTCTAGTTATAAAATGAAAAGGGACAAAAGATAAATTATATTAAATCATACTGGACATGTACTTTGCTAACCCAGAAAAATAATTTTGATTTTGACAATGTCCACTGAAACAGAAATTGTAAGGGACTTATCTTCATAAACAGAAACTTACTTTCTTATATCTGAAGTACACTGCAGTTTGAGTAACTTTCAAATCTGCAACAATCTGCAAGTGCACTAAGTCTAAGATTTGCCTCTCTTTCTACTAAAAATATCCACAATGTCCATTTTATACTTAAATCTTTTTACAGAAAGAGAGCAAATAGTTACAGAATATGAAACTAGATAAGTAATAGACACTTAGAAACAAAGTTAAGATTTGCTATTAAAAATAGTCTAATTTACTGTAACACCAAGCTTATTCTGATAAAGCTAATTTTATCATTTTTATAGTAGGGCCAAATTAGTGCCTTCTAGGGTGATTTCACATGGCCTTGTGAGCCAACTCATTCATTGAGCCCAATCCTGCAGTCCATACTCTCAAAAAAAAAAAAAAAAAACACTCCAACTGATACCAACTGGGGTTCTACCCAATTACAGTGTTGGAGAGGGCCCACAAGGGCCCTTTAACCTCTATAGGGTGTTACCTATGTCCAGCTCTTTTCCCTCTCAAGTAACATTGTTTTATTTCTTTCCTTATCTTTATTGTTGGCTCAAAACATTCAAAGTTTTGAATTTGTGTGCACACCAACCACATAAAATGACTTACTGATCCTTCCTCGAGTGCTCGACGCAAGTTTGGCAGATCAGCTACTGGGCACCAAACCTCAGCAATTAAACATTTATTTGTGACATCAAAACTGCATTGGTTTAATACATGGTGAATGGCTTTCATCTTCTTCACTTGGATAACCCAGGTATAGATGGATTCTGATGCTTTACATAATACTTGTCGTAAGTAATCCTCAGTTTTATGCAGCACCTTTGTCAAAGGAAAAATTAGTGGTAATTGAAAATGTAGATGAAAGTTTAACTACAGGAGGAGCACCAAAACTTTGCCCAACTATGGGTCATATTGTTAACTTGCTAGGAGCCCTAAGGACAGACCTAACCTACATAAAGTGGAAGGAACAGCAGCTGCCTTGATTTTAATACAGAGATGCAGACCACAGAGAATATAGTTCTTACCAAATAATGTGCCATTCTTGATCCAAGCAATCCATCACTTGGATCAAGATGCAGCATTGTATGGTGGAACTTGTCATCTGCACAGATCACACTTATGTAGAAGAGGTGACCAGTTGCAAGTCACAATGGAATTGCTGCTGAAAGTGGTAGATAATATTATTATGGCTGCCCTTGAATTACAATAAACTGAACCAGCAAGATTAAGGTTCTTCCTCTACAGCAGGGGTTGGCAAACTATGGCCCGCGGGACCATCCTGCCCAGCCCCTGAGCTCCCAACCAGTGAGGCTCATCCCCGGCCCCTCCCTTGCAGCAACACAGGCGCACAGGCAGCACAGCTTGCGCCCACCCACCTCCCAGGCTTTCAAATAAGCCTGGCCTGCTGCTCCGAGCGGCATGGTAAGGGTAAGGGTAATGGTAAGGGGGCGGGGGGGTTGGATAAGGGGCAGGAGGCCCCAGGGAGCAGTAGGATGGGGCGCAGGTTCGGGGGGGGGGGGGAAGGAGAGTAAGGAGACAGGGAACAGGGGGCGTTGGATGGGGGTGGGGTCCCGGGGGGCAGTCAGGGACGGGGAGATGGGGAGGGTTGGATAGGCATGGGAGTCCCGGGGGGCCTGTCAGGAGGCAGGGGTGTGGATAGGGGACAGGGGATGGGGAACGGGGGGGGATTGGATAGGCGTGGGGTTCCGGGGGGCCTGTTAAGGAACAGGGCGTCCTGGGAGGCGACGGTCAGGGAACAAGGAGCGGGGGGGTTGGATGGGGCGGGAAGTGGGAGGGGGCAGATGGGGGCAGGGGCCAGGCTGTTTGGGGAGGCACAGCCTTCCCTACCTGGCCCTCCATACCATTTCACAACCCCGATGTGGCCCTCAGGCCAAATAGTTTGCCCACCCCTGCTCTACAGGTAGATCTGCATGGGTGGGACATTGATACCCATGTGAAACTTCAGTGAAGTTAGCAGAGCACCACACTGGCATAACGGTAAGATCGGACAATGCAGCATACATTAGTGGAGTCTAAGTTTTATTTCCTAATCCTCCTTGTGCTGAACATTCTGAAAGTGAAGCCCAATTTACAGAAGCTCATGCAAGGCCTTGGAAGAGCGTGTTTTTTCTTTTTCAAGCATGACAAGATCAACTCAGTCTTTCATAGTACTATGGAAAGCTAGCTATTTTGAAAAAAAAAAAAAAAGAGCCCCGAGAAAGGCTTCATCACTGACCTTTTTTCCTTTACTCCCTTTATTTAACACATCAAAATAAATAAGTCACAATGTAATTAATTCATAAAAACAACTCATTACAAAAGAATTAAAAGATAAAGGAAGGTTTTTGAAAACGTAGGCTTAATTCTTGAAGTATATTTGTCATTTTTAGTAAGAATCTAGTATTTAAATAGTATTTAAAGTTTGATAAAGCACTTTGGATACATGTAATTTGCTATTAAATATTTATCAACCATCAAAGCACAGTACAACATTAAAAAATTTAATCTCTGACATCCTGTTATAGAACATAAGTATTAACATCTCCATTTTACAGAAAGGGAATTTGATGAAGCGGTTCAGTTTCTTGCCAAAGGAAATAGCCAGTGCAAGAGCATAGGTAAGAATTTAGGAATCCCTGGCTCACAATCCTGTGCTCTGACAACTAGCCCATGTTTCTCCTTTTATAACCCTGTTACTATCATTGTCCTTTTTTTGAGAAGGTATTTATGTAGGTCAACTCAACTCAAGTACAATATCTAGTTTTGAACCAGGTCATGCTTTTCAAGTGACTTGCTCCTGGTCACATCCTACTGTCTCAGTCCTTTGTTCTGACTGCTTTACCACACAACTACTACATATCTAAAAACCTCCAGAACCTTTTACCAACAAAAGTTTGGGCACTTGAAAAAAAATAAAATAAATAAGTTCACAGCATCAAGGTACAGATGTATCAACATAATTAATACTGCAACTGTGGGCTAAGTGGTTATCTATGCTCCAATATCTTCAATGAAATAAGTACTAGTTACATTTTACTCACAACATGAAGATCCTGAATGCGAATGTTTAGTCCTTCAATAACATCTCTGCGCTCCTCAGTGGTATTGGGATAGGGGTATACATGACAATGATAGCTGAAGAAAAAAAAAATAGATGCCTGAATTAAACATCCAAGCGCTTGAAAAAGATCTGTAAGGTATAGATCAGCCTTCATGGGTATGAGTCTTACCTCACCAAGCAAACATGTGAAAAATATTGAGAGGTCATAGATAGGCGATGAACTGGGTTGCTGTACTCACCACCTTTCCCTTTCACAGATCTTGGATCAAAATCTATCTTGGGTCACAAGAAGTTTGGTCTCAGTCCCCATGTGCACTATACCACATAATGTGGCATGATTGGCAGTCACTGTCCAGAAGAGGGCCAGAACTAGAGAAGGGCACTGCAGGTAAAGGCTAAGGATTGTTGTGGTTTTGGATCACCTGCAGAGAACTTTGACATGCCATTGTAGTGACTCCCTTCCTCATTCTCAGAATTCTCTCCATTCAACTACCCAAATCACCTGAATATTTTTATTTCAGACAAGTCACTCAATCTATTTTATTGAGGGTTTTAAAACAGCTCTCTGTATGTTTGATTTAATCATAGTCTAGTCAATAGTTCACCGGACTGGGAGTACAGTGACCTAGGTTCTCTTCAGAACTCTGCCCCAGCCCATGTCTGACCTTAGTCAAATCACTAAACCTCTATGTGCTTCTGTTTCCATTTTACAGATGGGGAAACTAATGTAATGTAATGTAACTTATCCTCCTTTGTAAAGTTCTTCGAGAACTACAAATGAAAAAGCCTTAGGTATTATTTGTTCCCCCTCTATTGTTACTTGGCCTGCTTAACAAAGGCAGAGATACTGAATCAAAGTACTGCCAGTGAATGGTTTTAAAACTAAAACAGGAAACTGCAAAAATAATCAAAAAACTGCTGCTTACATTTGACAAAGAAAAAAATAAACAGGACTTATGCAAACACTAAACAGTATACAATTTGACCCATTAAAGGCCTAATTCAACTCCCACTGAAGTCAATGGAAAGACTGGCATTTGACCTCAATCGAAGGTGGACTGGCCCTATGTCCTTTAGTCAAAATTCAAATGGAAATAATAGAAATGTTAGCATATAGCCAGTTGATAGGGTCACTCTTTAGCTGCATACTTAAACTAAATACTTGAGTAGAGATCTTAAATAGAAGGATTTATGTATTTTTTTGTACATTACATAATTATAAAACTAGATTACAACTGGAAAAACAACAAGCAGAAATAATGAAAATTAAATCTTCAAAAATGTCGCATGAAATCAGCATACCCAAGTAATGAAATAATCACCATAAGCAAAAACTAAACAACAACATTATTCAATATTCAGTAAAAATATTAGTTTTATTTCTCACCAGTCACATATCTTCTTAACCTTCTGGCCAATCTGTTCACCCCAAAAGGATATTAAAAACACAAACCATTTTCTGATTTCACCCTAAAATAAACAAATACATTGATGTTGTTCATTTTAATTATGATTTATAATTCCATCACAATTTGACAATATTTGGTTGCCAGTTACTCTTATTGGTCTAAAAGGCAAAATTTTACAAAATTTCTGAAGCAAAATAATGAATTTTGATAACAGGAGAAACACCATTAGCAGCATAAAATTCACATAATCTTAAAAGACACCTAAAAAAGGAAAATGTGTTAGTGCTCTTTTTTCTTCTTTATGTTAGATTAACACACACCTTTTGGGAGGGAATAAGAGAAATTTTTTTTTTTTTTACTCTTTTTCTTATTCACCTTAGAAATATCTAAAGTATAAAAAAAGCTCACCCTTTAAGAACTATAGTGTTACAAATTAGATACATAACACTATTTTCAATAGAAGACAGAGTACAGCAGTGTGAGGCAGTCTTAACTGGCTTAGAATCTTTTAATGTTTAAAGTTTAGGAAAAAAATCTTTGTAGATGATCATACATTCCTTTATTATTGCAATAGCAGATAAAATGAGTATATAATATTTAAAGTACTGTATATGACTGGTTAATAAATACCTGAGTAATCATTAATGCCATTTACTTTACTCAAGATATCCTGCCATAAAACCATCACCATTCCACGAGACTCCACATATGTCAAGCTGAACTACAGAAACTGCTGATTTTTACTCCTGCAGTGATAACAGGATCAGGACCAACATCTGTTTTATTTTAATTCCCAAGGATATTGAGAACTCATTAACATTCCCTTTTTATCTACTCCTGGATGACCAATGACTCTTCCCTGGAGAATCATCTTATCTAATTGTATGATGAGTAAATATAATGAAATGGTATCTATGATGTTTACTCACTGTATCTGGATCTTCCAGACATTCATCCAGCTCTGCATAAGTAAGAATGGTATATCCTTTGCAGACTCTCCATAGCATTTTTTCAAATGCTTCAATTTTTGCTTGGTGAACTAAACCAGATATAAATCTATATAAAAACAGACATGTTATAAGAGTAAACCAAAGCCCATAGGAAAAGTCAAAACCTAACAATATATTTTCTCTAAGAAGACTAATTATAATAGTTTAGCATCAGAATTTTTATAGAACAAAATGTCATACCAAGCAAATGCTGACCAATTTTCTTTTATTTCCACTCTACAATGTATAATACGCAAGCTTATGCCCAAATACATTTGTTAGTCTTTAAGGTGCCACAAAGACTCCTCGTTGTTTTTACTGATACAGACTAACACAGCTACCCCTCTGAAACCAATACGCAAATAGTACATTCTATATCAGGAAGAAAAATGTGGAGTACTGGTCTGAGCACACATATGTGAACCAGCTCGGCAAATTCCCTCTGAACCCAGGGGCAAATTACTCAATTGTTCTGCACCTCATAGATTTCCCATTTGCAAAATGTGATATATACTTCACAGAAGTGTGATGAAGATGTGTGTTTGTACATCACTTTGAAAATATGTATGTGTTAAGTATTAAACATTTTATCATCTTTACAACTTTCACGTTATTATTACTAGTTCATTAAAATGCTACGTAATTACCTTGGGATAAAAAAAGGCACCACACTAGATCATTACAATCTATTACTATAAGCATACATTGTGCCCAATACAAATGCTTTATCAGTTTAATGAAGATTTTTGGTAGGATTTTGGGGCCAGTCATTCTGCTATTAAGTTAATGACAAAATCTGGCCCAGTAAGTCTAAGACACAGTGGGACAGATTCTCAGCTATTATAAACTGGCATTGCTCACTTTAAGTAAATGGAGCTACACCGATTTATGCCAGCTGAGGATCTGGCCCAACATTCAGAGTAGTTTTACAACAGTGCATCAAGGCTTGATCTGCCACACTTGACCAATAAAATTTCTGTTCACATTTTTAACATTACCTACCCCAGCTTGGCACCCAGCCTATGCATACAAGTGTAGTCCACCAAAGGATCGTTTTCTAAAGACGGGAATTCCTCATAACTGGCATGTAAACAGGATTCATACTGACAAACAAAAGATACAGATAACTTTCAGGAAGTTCAATGTTTTAGTCAATTTGATATCATAAAACCAACTAAAAATTCAATGAAAAAAAAATGTCCCATATAGGATTTCAGACAAGCGAGGTTTCAGGATCTCA
This sequence comes from Dermochelys coriacea, assembly GCF_009764565.3. NCBI lineage: Eukaryota > Metazoa > Chordata > Testudines > Dermochelyidae > Dermochelys > Dermochelys coriacea. The sequence goes on from NC_050082.1 coordinate 24,520,079, forward strand.
GGTGAACTACCTTTTATCAGCATTCAAAAATATTGTTGCAAAGATTCTATGACAGTATTGTAACTGCAACTTGTGTATATAAAAAGTCCAATAGTTCGTTCATCCGATTTCTACTAGGTTGCAATAAAAGCATTTAAATGACTGGATTCTTAGCCTGTTAATTCTTTAGAGCAGGGGCTGCCTTTTCATTGTGTATGTGTATACAGAGCCTAGCACAATAGATTCCCAATCCCTGAGTGGGATCTACAGGAGCTACACAATAGAAATAATAATAAAAGGACAAGACACTGCATGTTGTTGCAAAGACTGCCAAGTTATATAATTACCAATATACTTATAAGATAATATTGTACGTTAAAATACAATCTTCCCTATGTAATATACACAGTACCTCAAGGGGTCTTTTGACAAAGGCTTGTGTGACCCGCAACATGTATGTATACTCTGTCAACTCAAGCATGTTTTTCTTCAACTTTTCTTTGTTTTTAGTCACCTCCCTCAATTCTGTCTCCAGCTTCTGCAACTGTTCCTAAAAAATGGAAAAAAAAAACCACTATTACTTTCCCTCTTCACTGAAAGTTAGGAATAATTATTTCTAATTATTGAATGCTTTTTACCAAACATGATCATTAAAAAAAAAAAAAAAAAAATCAAGTAGAACATCAGAGACAGTTAATTCTTCAATCTGGTCAAATTAAACAATATATGTATCTAAAATAGGGAATGTTTAACCATTTATTCTGATAATAAATACGGTCAACTAGCAGTCTATTTTTTACAGCTTGTTCTAGAACTGAAATTTTGGCATCCCAATTAATTCATTTGAAAGTAAGATCAAAGGAAACATTCCAAAAACTATTTTCTACTGGTTATATATTTTAATTTAAGTAAGAGCTACAATAAATCTTGTAATCTAAATCATCTGTGAAAAATGCCTATTAGTACATTTGGCAGAAAATGATGACAAGATACTGAAATCAGAATAACTTCCATCTCTGCTGAAAATTATTTAAATCCTCAAAGAAGGAAGTTATTTTCAGTTGCAGAATAAATACAAAGACACGTCCTTTATTCTCCTTCCTTTTCTCCCACATTCACTATCCATCAATTTCCAACCTGTTATCCAACCACCCTTTTTTATATTACATAGTCTGGGGCTCCTTTTCAAAAAAATGTTAGTGTTATACCCAGATCCTATAAATACACCCAGGCATAACTTTACTCATGAGTATTCCCACCAAAATCAATGGGACTAACGAAGTGAGTAACATTACACACGTGCTTAAACGTTTACAGGATGAGGGCCTTTGTCACTGGAGTCAAGGCCTGCCCTAGACCAAATGATGCCATACACGAGGAGCGTCTTCAGCTCCCCCCGTCCCGCTCCATTTGTTAAACTTTTGAATACCTTATTTTTTATTGCATTTTTAGACCATTTCACTACTTTGAAGCACGATTTGTATGCATGATTTATCCCTGTCATATAAGATGCTAACAAAAACAGTACCCCAAGCCCAGCACCCAAGGCGGTCTCCTGCCCCTAAATCCAGCCCTGACTGGAGTTACACCAACAGAGAATTTGGCCAGCTATCTTCTTCTAGCCCAGGATCTCTTTTTTGTTTTGTTTTATCTATACAAAGTCCTGAATGCTTTCAATTCCCAGATTTCTCAATGCAAACTCTGCATGTTTAGGCGCTTGCAGAGTCCTTAGTTAAATCCCTACTTAGCTTGCAAGGAAAAATAAAACAATCCCATATTTTACTAGCTTTTTTCACTAAAATGATCTAACATCTATATTCACACAACAAGAAATTTTAAAAACTTTATAAACGTTAGTTTGCCTCACTGATGCAAGAGATTCCCAGTTTTTTTAATTATTAAGCACTAAGGGTTGGATCCTTCAGTCTGCCTATGCCTCTCTGTGTTGTGTAAGCTTGATACATCATTGGCATCAATACCATAAATTAGGGCTGCCTCTGTGCATCCTTAGCTTGTACCAGAGCTGGACAGCCAGCTCTTAATCAGAATTAGGGCCTAAAAGATTTTACAATATGAATGACTGATTTTTGAAAGAGGAGATTATAAAACATATACCGGGGTGGCCAAACTGCAGTTCACAAGCTGCATGCAGCTTTTTTACACTTAAAGTGTGGTTCGCAGAGCCCCTTGCCCCTCCCCTCATTCTCTGCCTACCAGACTTGGGGAGGGAGGAGCTCAGAGCTTCTGCCCTGCAGTGGGGTGGCAGGGCTTCAGCCCTGCGGGGTGCACCTGCAGGGGCTTGGGGCTTCAGCCCCAGCAGGCACCTCCTGTAGGGCTGACGCCCCTGGCCCCAGCAGGCTTGCCCCACTCTCAAACTTCTGAAGATTTTCATATGTGGCTCAGAGGGCCAGTAAGTTTGGCCACCACTGACGTATATTATTCAACTCATCCTACATTTTACAAACAATTGTTTCTACTTGATACTGTAAACAGAAATCAATTCAACAGCATCTACACAAAACAGCTGCCTGCTTTTTATGCGTTCAGTGCCTGCTCAGCTTTCACATTCACAACTGCCACTGGCCTCCATTGGAGTTATATGTGCTGAAGAACTGCAATACTGGGTACATTCCCAAAGTGACCTGCAAGACTAAAAGATTACAGTCACAGCAGTTATCAATTTGTCTGGGAATCCTGACAAACCAGGTAAACCAGCATACTCAGTATGTCAAAAAAAGAGATGCAAACAAGCTCTGAGTTAAACAGACAAAAAATTAACAGTTAACTTTAGCTCTGCCACAGAAAAGCCCACATCAATACCACATCTTCACTCCAGTCTCTAGCATATCACTGACTGAAAGAGAAAAAGCTCAGAGAGGAAAGCTTGAGCATGAAGTAAAGAAATATTTTTTTCTAAGTTATGCCAACCTGATAGCAGAACTGTTAGATTAAAAACAATTAAAGGTCAAATACCAAAAGGCGCTGAGCACCTGCATCATTCAGTTTAATAAAGGAGAACAGCAAATTCTCAGGATTTGTTCCAAAATGAAGAAAAATAAAATTCAGTTCCAAGATCCAATCCTACCCTTTCATTTCTGCAAAATTCTTTGAAGAGTTACCTGGATTTCTAACATGTGTTTAAGATGAGGTGCAGCAGGAGAAGCATCTCCTTCAGGAAGAGGAATATCAGCTTTCTTAATTTCTTGCACTAGAAATCCTGGAGTAAGAACAGAAACAGAATTGAAAAAAGAATTGTCTTATGCAACACTTTTCAAAACATATTGCCTAGATAACTTATTTAGGGATCCAAACGTGCCTGAGCACCCCTGAAAGCTGCCGAGTACCCTGTCAGCGGTCATTGAGGGGGCTAAGTATATTGCAAAATCAGGCTCTAGAGATCTTATCTTTTTCTGATTCTGATATAGTCTTTAGAGGTACTGAGCACTGAGGATCTTTACGGTGATCGAGTTTTTTGCAGGGGGAGGTCATTTAAAATACAAGGCATATTTTTCTTTTAAGTATTTGTGGAATTAAATATCTTCAGCCATTAAGTCTTTGCAGAAAAACTTCAGCCACAAGGACCTTGAGAAACTTTTAACATTTCATGATATCTCTTCAGGTGACTCCCTTCCCAAATACATGTCTTCTGCAAAAACTGATGTCCTGTTCACTGATCCATGTGTGCAATAAAGATTCTTCAAAGCAGGGGGCAAGGGTAGCCTTGACAATAAATGCAACACATGCAGAGCAATGGAAGAGCTGAGACAGCTACTAAGAGTATGAAAAGGATGTGGGTTTTACCTGACCTAAACAAAAAGCTCATAAGAGGGTAGCAAAAACATTTCCATAAAGAGAATTTACGATATTTTTCCAACAACATATGGAAGCAAGTTGAAATTCAATTAAAAAAAATCTAATTACCACTAATCTACTAGCATGTGAATGTAATTATGGGCACAGAAGGCTATTTTTCAGGACTGCTTGAAAGTTCAATAGCTGAAGGTCACCTTGTGCACTAATATACTTAATTCCTAAGGAATTCATTCTAGAGAGAAAGTTCCATTTTCCTAACCAGAATTTTAAACAGAATTTATGTTGAAACAGTTGCAGTCATTTATCAGCAATAGGGTTTAGTAACTCTTCTACACAAGTTTTTTATTAAAAATATTTACTGGGCACTTAAATAATGTTTTACAAAGGTAAACAGACATCACTAAACCCATTTTACAGCTAGAGAAATGGAGGCACAGAGAGGTTAAGTGACTTGCCCAAGGTAACACAAAGTGTCAATATCAAAATAAGGTCTGGTCAACACCTAAAAATTAGATTGACCTAACTACGTCACTCAGGCCAGTAAAAAATTTCAAACCCTGAGCAACATATGTAGGTTGACCTAACCCTCAATGTAGATGCATCTAGGTTGACAGAAGAACTATTCTGTTGATCTCTCAGAGAGATGGATTAACCACACGAATGGAAAAAACCCTTCTGCCAATGTAGGAAGCATCTAATATGATACTTCACTGGCACAGCTGTAGCACAGTAGCTGTGTCGTCGTAGCAACCGTAGCATAGACTCAGTCTAAGAAACATCTATTTGTTTTCACTCTCAGAAGAGCGACCTATTCGCTGAACCATTCTGACTCCCAAATTTCTAACCATCCTAGACTCTATAGAATATGTAAAAGAAAGTCTCAGATTCTGTTCTGATCAGCATAATAAAAGAACACAGATAAACAAGATCGCCAATGTAGTAGTACTCTGATTATGTAAACTTTCATTAAGTAATGACATCGCTTAAGAGATTAGTTTAGAGAAAGAAAAATATTAAAACAAAGCTTACCAAGTATCCTTTCCATTTCTTCACACTTCTTCACTTCACCCACAAATTTTCTCTGAAATACACTTACACTGGGGTTGAGCTGAGGGTGAAGGAGAAAAAATACTCATTAAATATTTATCACAATAGTAATTTCTCCAAATACAACTGGTTCATCGACTTTAGAACCCCAATCTTACAAACACTTGTGCTCAACAATTTTACAAACGTGAAGAGTCCAAATGGACTCAGTGAAACTAACAACATGTGTAAGAGTTTGCAGGATCAGGGCTCATGAATGTCAACCAGCACTGTTTCAGCTGAAGTCTGTTGCTGTGATACTAAAACTGGGTAGCCTGGAATTAGAACCACATCTGTGCTGAACAAAAGGTAACTCCTCCCAGCAGGTGCTCCTCTTCATTTAGGAAGATGTAAAAGGATTTCAGACAACAAAAATTCAATTAAAACAGATCAAAACCTTCTGCCTCTTTTTCAGCAGACTGTAAAAATAATTACATCCAATAGAGAAACCATTCCAATTTTATTTTTATTTTAGTTTAAATTTAGTGCCCTTATGACTCCAAATTAAAGACCCAGATTTAAGATTCAATCCTTCACTCACTGCAGTGAAAGGGAGTTTTGTCATTGAACTTCAGTGAAATCTGAAAGTGAATTCAAGTACAAAAATTTCATTTTACTACAAAGCTACTCTCCCAATGTCATAAATTGTATGTGCAGTGTTCATGAATGTGTATTCAACTTTAGGGCTGGAATTATCATCATGGTTTTTGTATTATCAGCTTGAAGATATGTATTTATAGTATATTCCACTATTTTCCTTTTCTCAGCAGCACTGACAATAATACCCTTAATCATGCAAGCAGTCCTTTCAGGATTAATCCCATTGACTTCAAACGGTACTACTCACAAAAGCAAGAGTTGCAGAATCAGACCCTAAAATGGTGTTTGGATGACAGGACACAAGTTGTCTTTAAACACAGTTTTAGTGTTAATAATTATTATTAACAATCATTTTCTTCCCATCTACCATATTTAGTTTCCAGTTTCCCTTCAGAAGGTACTTCTAATTAAAACATCTGAAAGGAAGTTGGAAGAAATTCTGAAGTTTCAGCCAGTAAACAAAGATCACCCAGATAATCCCAACCAATCCCAACAAACAACAAATAGCTATTGACCACCCCTATTTTACATTAGGCAGGGACTTGGTTTCAGCTACTAAGGAAATTCTGCCTAAACCTCCAGAAACAGGTATGCTTTAAAACTGGCAGAAAAAGAGAGTGCAAGATTGATGTGATCAGAAAATGAACTCTGCATCTTTTTAAACAGTTTAGATACTTCCACTGGCCTACCACTTGGATGTGCATGCATAATAATTGAGACCATATACTCCAAGACTGAAGTCAAAGGGGGCTCCACATGGATGTGAGGGTTCACCCACCTAGGTCTGATTACAAAATCAAGGGGATGGGGCAAGAGAAGGAATAGTGGGGAGTCAGGAGGAGAGTCTGAGAGTGAGGGGATGGAGGAATCTCGGGGGGGGGGATGGGGTAGGAAGAGGAATAGTGGGGAGTCAGGAGGAGAGTCTGAGAGTGAGGGGATGGAGGAATCTCGGGGGGGGGGGATGGGGTAGGAAGAGGAATAGTGGGGAGTCAGGAGGAGAGTCTGAGAGTGAGGGGATGGAGGAATCTCGGGGGGGGGGATGGGGTAGGAAAAGGAATAGTGGGGAGTCAGGAGGAGAGTCTGAGAGTGAGGGGATGGAGGAATCTCGGGGGGGGGGATGGGGTAGGAAGAGGAATAGTGGGGAGTCAGGAGGAGAGTCTGAGAGTGAGGGGATGGAGGAATCTCGGGGGGGGGGATGGGGTAGGAAGAGGAATAGTGGGGAGTCAGGAGGAGAGTCTGAGAGTGAGGGGATGGAGGAATCTCGGGGGGGGGGATGGGGTAGGAAGAGGAATAGTGGGGAGTCAGGAGGAGAGTCTGAGAGTGAGGGGATGGAGGAATCTCGGGGGGGGGGATGGGGTAGGAAGAGGAATAGTGGGGAGTCAGGAGGAGAGTCTGAGAGTGAGGGGATGGAGGAATCTCGGGGGGGGGGATGGGGTAGGAAGAGGAATAGTGGGGAGTCAGGAGGAGAGTCTGAGAGTGAGGGGATGGAGGAATCTCGGGGGGGGGATGGGGTAGGAAGAGGAATAGTGGGGAGTCAGGAGGAGAGTCTGAGAGTGAGGGGATGGAGGAATCTCGGGGGGGGGGATGGGGTAGGAAGAGGAATAGTGGGGAGTCAGGAGGAGAGTCTGAGAGTGAGGGGATGGAGGAATCTCGGGGGGGGGGATGGGGTAGGAAGAGGAATAGTGGGGAGTCAGGAGGAGAGTCTGAGAGTGAGGGGATGGAGGAATCTCGGGGGGGGGGATGGGGTAGGAAGAGGAATAGTGGGGAGTCAGGAGGAGAGTCTGAGAGTGAGGGGATGGAGGAATCTCGGGGGGGGGATGGGGTAGGAAGAGGAATAGTGGGGAGTCAGGAGGAGAGTCTGAGAGTGAGGGGATGGAGGAATCTCGGGGGGGGGGATGGGGTAGGAAGAGGAATAGTGGGGAGTCAGGAGGAGAGTCTGAGAGTGAGGGGATGGAGGAATCTCGGGGGGGGGGATGGGGTAGGAAGAGGAATAGTGGGGAGTCAGGAGGAGAGTCTGAGAGTGAGGGGATGGAGGAATCTCGGGGGGGGATGGGGTAGGAAGAGGAATAGTGGGGAGTCAGGAGGAGAGTCTGAGAGTGAGGGGATGGAGGAATCTCGGGGGGGGGATGGGGTAGGAAGAGGAATCTGGGGGGGATGGGGGCAGGAGTCAGGAGGGGAGTCTCGGGGGATGGGGGGGAAGCAGAGGCAGAAGTTGGGCGGGGAGGCTGCGGGGAAAGGGGATGGCGGAGTCTCGCGGAGAGGGGATGAGACAGAAGGAAGCGGGGGAAGGGGACAGGAGTTGGGCGGGGAGGCTCGAAGGGGATGGGGCAGGAGGAGGAATCGGGGGGGGGGGGTGCCTCGGGCGGAGAAGATGGGGCAGGAAGTCCCGCCATACTCACGTCTCTGAACTCGGCCAGGCCCCTCTCGCCCAGCTCGCTGAGGCACTCATAGGCCGAGCCCGCCTGCAGGAAGAGCTGGGCCAGGCACATACTCTCGCTGCGGAACAGGGAGCCCATGACGAGCCCCGGGCCGGCGTGGGGTGGAGGCTGCGGTCACCCGGCGCCCACACGCCAAACGGGCTGACGAGGGTCACCGGGCCCTGTAGCGCGACCGCCTCCCGCGGGGCCCGGCGGGCTCCCCCCTCCCCGGGGCCATGGAGGGAGCTCAGCTCCGGCGTCCGCGAGCCGCAACGCCAGCCGCTTCCGGTCTCTCACCCGTCTCCTCAGCAGGCCGCGGGAGCGCGGGCCGAGCTGCGGCGAGCCCGCCCCGCCCCCGGGCCGAGCGGCAGAGCGCGCGGGGAAAGGGGCCGGGGCGCGGAGCTAGGCCGGAGGCGCCTCTCAGAGCCGCGGGGCTGGTGAGAGCGGCCCCGCGGGGGAGCACGGCGGGCCCGGGCTCCGGCCGAGCTGAGGGAGGGTCTCGCTCGGCGCTTTGGCTGGGGAGCGAGGTGTTTGGGGAATTCACTTCCCGAGGCGACAGGCCAGGGGGCACCCGGCGGGGTGAAGCTTTCACAGGATTCAGAGTCGCAGCCGAGTTAGTCTGTATTCGCAGAAGGAAAAGGAGGACTTGTGGCACCTTAGAGACTAACACATTTATTTGAGCATCAGCTTTCGTGAGCTACAGCTCACTTCATCGGATGCATTCAGTGGAAAATACAGTGGGGAGATTTACCCCAGGAACCTATCCTTGCAACAAAGCCCGTTGCCAACTCTGTCCACATATCTATTCAGGGGACACCATCTTAGGGCCTAATCACATCAGCCACACTATCAGAGGCTCGTTCACCTGCGCATCTACCAATGTGATATATGCCATCATGTGCCAGCAATGCCCCTCTGCCATGTACATTGGACAAACTGGACAGTCTCTACGTAAAATAAGAAATGGACACAAATCAGACGTAAAGAATATAACATTCAAAAACCAGTCGGAGAACACTTCAGTCTCTCTGGTCACTCGATCACAGACCTAAGAGTGGCTATACTTCAACAAAAAAGCTTCAAAAACAGACTCCAACGAGAGACTGCTGAATTGGAATTAATTTGCAAACTGGATACAATTAATTTAGGCTTGAATAGAGACTGGGAATGGATGAGTCATTACACAAAGTAAAACTATTTCCCCATGTTATTTCTTCCCCCCCCCCAACCATTCCTCAGACGTTCTTGTTAACTGCTGGAAATGGCCCACCTTGCTTGTCACCATGAAAGGTTTTCCTCCTTCCTCCCTCCCCCCCCCCCCCCCCCGTGATGGCTCATCTTAAGTGATCACTCTCCTTACAGTGTGTGTGATAAAACCCATTGTTTCATGTTCTCTGTTTGTGTGTATATAAATCTCCCCACTGTATTTTCCACTGAATGCATCCGATGAAGTGAGCTGTAGCTCACAAAAGCTTATGCTCAAATAAATTTGTTAGTCTCTAAGGTGCCACAAGTACTCCTTTTCTTTCACAGGAGTTAGCTGGACCGCCTGCTCTCTACACTCCAGAGAAGCTTGGCAAGATCCGCCAGCTCACCACCCTTCTCCTCCCCTGGGGTTGATGGCCCTTAGCTACAGCCTGATAAACTACTGGGCCTTGTCTCCTCTCAGGAGTTACAGCCACACAGCTGAGCTGGGTCAGTTATCTCATAAAACCCCAAAGATTTTGGCAGAGAAGAGAGCCTTAAAAACTGTAGGGCCTGGAGCCTGCTAACTTGTGTGAAAACTACAAATTACCCTGTCTTCGCTAGGCGTTTACCTTGTATTAGTTACCTTCTCCCTACTGAAGGCACCCTCAATTGAGACCACCTACATGGAAAGTTTCACCAGACCCAGAGGCAGCTCCCATCTGGGTCACATTTTATCCAACCCCTTCCCCCCGTCCCAGCTTTCAAGGTAGTTCAGATTAACCACTGGAGTTTGGGCCTATTCTCTTATGTCTAACAAAGAGGGAACTGGAAAACAGCAGTTTGGTTTAGAAAACCTCATTGGGTAGTTTTAGGTTTTGCAAAATGTAAATCAGGGATGGCTGTGGGCATGATTAATCCCCAAGCATGGGACAAAGGGATCCAGTCCTCAGCAAACTACAAAACACTTTCCTTCACCCCAAAGGGGAGGACTTTGAAACTAGCATTAAAGTAAATCCCCAGGCCCTTTGGAGGGAGATGCAGGAACAGAAAATCTGCTTCAGCAGCAAAGAAATAAACTGCCCCCTTCTTTCCTCATAATCTTGGATTGTCTTTACCTCTCAGGCCTGCTCTAAATCTCATCCATTGGAGGTAAGGAAACTCCTTAACTGGGAAAATTCAGTCATTTTTAAAGCTTCTCCCTTATGAAAATGAGACTATGAGCCATGTGTTTTAATGAGATAATTACTATTTTTATTCATGAGACATTTACAGTCATATCCATTACTCAATCATTTTTCTTTACAATCTTATTCAGATTGTCCAAGCATGAGACAGATGCCCCCAACTCTGCCTCTAAAGTGATCGAGTAGCTATGACAGAGGGCAAAACTTCCATACAAGAACAGATTTAAAAGAGCAAAATATTTTTGCTTAGAAAGAGTGGGGAGAGATTATAAAGACTATGTATTTTTAAATACATAGATGAGACAAGTAAGCTGTTATTTTTTACCTTGTCCCATAATATAAGAGCACTTAAATTTAAAATGGATAAATGGATGAATGCTTTATACACCTCATAATTATTCTATAGAACACAAAGTTACAAGATACTAAAGAGATCAGTTTTAATTAAAAGATTATATACAGTTGAGTAAAAAATAGGCTAAGAGTTACAAGGTCTGTTAATCTTTATTCAAGGCAGGTGATCAGTTGGAACTACCACCCACCAACACCCCTAGAGGGTGAGGAGCCCCGGTGGGCCGGCCTCTATTCCACCTTGGTCCCAAGGCCCGCTGGGGATATCAGTTGGTGGCTCCTTCACGGGACCGTGAGCATGGGCATGTACTTGGCACGGTTCGCCCCAATCCCGGACATCTGCCCCTTTTGTGGCGTGAGGAAACCCTGGCACATGTCTACTTGGAGTGCGCCAGGCTGCAGCCCCTATTCTGGCTCCTCACGAATATTTTGTTAAGATTTTGGTTGCACTTTTTCCCTCACCTTCTTATCTATGCACTCCCTGTCCGTGGCCCCACCAAGTCTTGGGACCTGGTCAACCTCCTCCTGGCCCTGGCTACAGTGGCCATCTATAAAACCAGGGTGAGGAGGTTGGCCGATGGAATCTCCTGTGACTGTGAAGCCTATTTCCAATCCTCTGTCTGTTCACGCCTCTGGGCAGAGTTCCTCTGGGCGGCATTCACTGACTCCCTTGACGCCTTCGAGGAGCAGTGGGCGCTGTCCGGGGTTCTCTGCTCAGTGTCCCCGTCCGGTTCCCTTCGTTTGACCCTTTGACCGCACTCCTCTCCCTGTTGTTCATTAGTTGTCCCCCGTAATTATTTGGCTTTCCAGGTCCTGTGGACCCCCCCTCTTAGGCGGGGGGGGGGATCCTTTAGCAGAGGGCCCGCCCACTTCCTGGATCCCAATAAGACTCCATCCTCAGGCAGTGTAGTGCATAATTGGCCACGCTGATTGTGCAGAGGTGAGTCACCTGCTGCAGCACTGGTGTTAGGCCACTGTTTAAGACAAAATACCAGGCTAAATGGTGCCTTTGGTCAGTAAAATAGGCTTGTTCCTGGCAATTTTTAATGTATCTCACTTAAAAAAAAAAATCTAGACTTAATCCTACTTTTATGCAGTAACTGCATATTTCTAAATGTATCTACTTCAAACCACAACATACAGTACATACATATTTTTGTAAAGAGGTCACCTGTGAAGAGGGGAAAAGGTTGAATGTATGTCTGCAAAAGGTTTTGGGTGAGTAAACTCTTCTAGCCAGGATGTTAGCCTGTTAAGTCTATTCTCTAGAAATCATGTATTGATTTTGTTTTATATGTAACCTTTTGTTTCCATTATCCTTACTCACAATTTCTTGAATCTTGATCTTTGATAATAAACTTATAATTGTTTTCACTACAAATATATCTCAGTGCTGAGGTATTGTACAAGGAGCCGATCCTGAGTTGAATCATTGAAGCTGGTGTGTATACTGTTCCCTGCAAGTATTCAGTGCATAAAAGGCTGAACATTACATGGGAACTCTTCAGAGGGGTTTGAGAACTGGAATGCACCTAACCTTTTAAAGGGAGTAAGGGCTAGTATGACTCCGAGAAGATTGTCTGGATGACTAACAGACTGGTGGTGTCAAGGCACTGACCCCCAGTTAAGCACAAGCAAGTCTCTCTCTCACTGGAGGCAGCGAGGTAAAGGTGACTCTCAGTCCTGGGCAAGTTGAGAACATCACGTTCCCACCACTAGTTATGCACAGAGCCATCCAGCAAAAGAAAGGAAGGCAAGACTTGATCTTAAGAAAATTAAAAACAGCCAATTCTTTTCTTTAAAAAATAACTTCTTGTTAACATGTACAGAAGGAGAAATTGTTTTCCTTTGCAGATTTTTTAAACAATTGGTATCACAAATGGAAATAAACACAGTGACTACTACTGAAGTCAAATAAGGCATTTATAGCAACTTTTTAGATGATGCTTTTTAAAATGGGAAACCAGCTCCATTGGGATTATTGCTACTATTCCAAATGATTTATTTCCAGAGTGATCCAGCAAAATGGAAAACCTAAATTAACTGTAAAGCTCAATCTTAAATTGCTTAGAGAACACTAGTTGTGTGCTTGAATCAATCATTAACTGAAGTTTATATCTTTTATCGGTAAATGTCTTACAGTTTAGGTATGAATCCACCGAAGCACATTTCTGAACCCATGCAGTGCACCCCCAAAATCAATGTCATAGGAATGCACTCTGGCAGATCCATTTACAGCATCTAGCCATTAACAGATTATCTTTTTTTAAAAACCTAATACAACCATATTCCATATAGAACAGACATTAATTTTACATCTGAGTATTTATATAAAAATACACAAAATCCAGAAATTACTTTTTTCACAAGCTTTATAATAAAAGTACTACTTATCAAAACATTGGTTGAATACAAAAGTGTAAAAAAATGCATTAATAAAATGGTTCTCTTTATACTCTCAAATTTTAAACTGTAGTATTATTTCACACTTTAAGGATTCTGCTCCAAGGATTACTCAGAACAACTGCGAGTAGAAAGAAAAATGCCAGTATCAAGCCTTTGGCAAGACACTGAGAGTATGGTTCTCCTGAAAGAAAAAAAAAATCTAAATAAATATAAGGATACGAAAACCCTGGCCCTAAAGTTTTATTTTTATATTGAGTTAAAAATTAGGCAAAGATAAAAAGCTACAGACTACAACTGAACATGGACCTGAATAAAATAATGTAGTACAGAATAACTTGAGGCCTCAACCTTGTGCTGAGAACAGTAGGGGCAGTCCTCTGTACCCTTGCAGTTCTCATTGCAGGAGCAGTGCCTTAGTGTGCTTTACAAACATCAGCTATTTAACCCTCGCAACCCCCTATTAATCAGATCATACTCATCTTTTACAAATGGAAAAACTGAAAAGTTAATTTATTTATGAATGGCAAAGCTTGGATTGGAGCACAGGAGTTCCTAACTCAATTAGCTGAAAGTTGCCAAATGCTACAGGCAAAGGCAGAATACAGAACTTGACAGACTAATAGGCCAATACTATAGAGCAAGTCATGCATTCTTTTTATAAAGTAGGTTGGCCAGAAAAGTAAACAGAATGGGGGATAGAGAGTTTTGAAAGGGGCTAAAAAAAGAACCTTACTCTCCCTAAAATAACATTATAAAAATAGCAATGAAACCTCAAGAGAACTGACAAAGTACTGAGTCTGGTAACTATTCTTCATTTTTTCCCCACTTATCTGCCAAGATACAATATAAATCTTATCATGGACAGTAAAGAACAATTTAACAAACAAACATACTTTGCAGCTCGCAATTTCCAAAAGACAGGAGGACTTCACTTCCATATTACAAAGCATCATGTAATTTTACTGATTTTTTTTAATGACTAGAAGAAATCTTGATAATACATTGTAGTCCACACATACTACTTTTTTACCTGTGTAATACCATGTCAATGGATAAAAGAGTTGTGGCCAGCAAACTTCATTTCGATTGCAGTCATATTCTGTATAGTTAATCTGAAATCTACAAACACAATTTTAAAAAAAACCTTAAATTGCAACTCTGGTACAACCAGTCACCAGTGCAAATGCAGGGAAAAACAAATTAAAAAGATGTTTGGATTAAATAATCTTGCAGCTGTTTCCTTATTAAATTGTTTTTGCATGAAAGATCAATTAAAACAGGAGCATTAAACCTGAAGACTTCATTTCTAATCAATCTCTCATTTTTAGCCATGGGATGATTTAAGGGAATGTTCCTTCTTCTGATGAGCACAGATTTACACCAAGGAAGAGGATTCTTTTGGGGGTAGTACCACGGTTTTAAACCAGAAAAACTGGGATGAAACTGAGATGAGAAAATTTAGGTTGAATATAATGGAAAAAAAACCAACAACTTATTTATGGTAAGAATTTTTAGTCCATAACATAGTTTCCTGAAAGAAAGTCTCATCTCTTGAGAAACTTAAAACTAGACTGGACAAAGCAATATAAAGTTTACTATAAGAAATAAGCTTGCCTTGCTGGGGCTGACCTAACAGACCTTTCCATATATAATTCTATAGTTCTAGTTGCAAGAGAACAAATACTATGCTTTAGAAATAACAATTGTTTGAATGTACCTATAAGGCAAGTGTCAGTTTAGGGGCTGATCCAGCACCCGTTATCCATTTGAGTGAGTCTCATACAAATAATTCTCCTGAGGGACTTGTCACGTGAGTAAACATCGCAGGATGAGGCCGAGATGCAGAGTACCCTTCAACTCTCACTGAGATTCCTCTGATTTAGTGGGATTTAAGGCACTTTACAGAAACAGACACTTAACTGGTAGAACAGCTGTGATTCAGTGCAGTATAACCAAGCCTCAAACCAAATGACTATTTTCTGGCAAACCAAATTTACTATTTTATTATTGCTATTTTAATTTGGTATTTCTTCATAGTTGATGATCGATATCTGCAGTCTATAAAAAGTTACCTCGTCATTGGAATAGGTGGTTGAGCTGGTACTTTAATAAATTGGACTGAAGCAGTGATAGGAAGAGAACTGGACTTATTTTCGCAGATAATCCCACATTGGAACTGCCATATCACTGTTGAAAAACTGAAAGAAAATTAACATACAATCAGCGTAATTTATATGGGAAATATCAAATGGATGTCAGAGTATATCTTATAAAGGGTTTTTAATAATATTTACAGTGTACCTGTTGCTATATTCTTGCACTGCACTTTCATAATTTTACTAGTTATTCTCTATTTTAATCAGAGCTGGGCAATATCACTCTCCTCGATCCTAATTAAAATTTCAATACACTGAGTTTAATACAAATGCATTTCACTTTTATACTGTCTTTTCATCATGGCTAACAAAGCATTTAATAAACATTGATGGAAGCCTCGCATCACACTGTGATTCAGGTAAGTATCCTGCCAATGTTACCTAGCAGTAAAACTGAATTGCAGAGAAGTTAAGTGGCTTGCCCTGGGTAACCCAGCCAGTCAGTATCAGAGCTATGACCAGTATTCAGAATAGCAGTCAGGTAAGATCCCTAAGCAACTATGCACATTTGCCAGTCAAAACAAATGCTCATTTTGCATGGACAGTGGGTAAATGTTTTTGTTTTGTTTTGCTTTTTTGCTGACACAACTTTGGCATACACAAAATAGAAAAATTTACCTATAAAGGTTTATATTATCTTCATCTAATAAGATGGAATGTATAAAGCTTACTGCTAACGTGAGCTTTTGACACTTGAAACTTATAAGTTTTAGGTTATTTTCTTCTGGAGTTTTTCCACTTATCATGCTTTCAAATATATAGCTTGCTACTAATGTGTGTATTAAGTGAAACTACACAAGTAACAAAGTTATTTACAAGCAGAGAGAAACCTGGCTGCTAATAAAAGAGACTTTCAGGTTAAAATAATATTTTAAAGTAATACATTTCCTTACTGCTGTTGCTAGCAACATTGGAGGAGACTTTTTTAAAATTGTTTCAGTTTTAATAAGTCTTTTATATCTTTCACCAATAATTTACTTTTTGCACATCTCACCTTGGAAATGAAAACAAGCTAACCAGAAAGTTAAACTGATTATGGACTAGAGCAGCTGGATTTGGGTTGCAAACACTGCGGAGAAGAGGAAACCCAAGCAAAACCCTAGATAATCATGCAAAACCTGTAAGCAACTTTAAAAAAAAAACAACCTACATATTTTTGGCTTCATTTACCCAACAATGTCCAACTATACTTGAACACAATATTCATCAAATATAACAAGTGCCATGATTCTGTTGTACCTGATCTGTACACCGAGTATCTCTTCCTGTGCAATCCCTTCTACTGCTCCCACATCAGCAGTGATTATGTGAATATTCAGGTTAGCAGGAATATCTGAGCAGATGCCGTTCAAATTTCCAGCACTTGCATTTGCACTAGAATAAGGTGGATCTAAACCTATTCAGGAAAACAGAGTTATTTAGATTTGAAAAAAATATATATTAAAAACATATTTTAAACATTATCACGATACAGTGAGATACTAATAAAAACTGCATAGGAATAAAACAAAAATGTCTTCTTCCTTGGATAAGAGAGAGGTTCCACATGAAATGCTGAGATTGATAAAATTTTATTTTTACTGTCAATCTGTACACATGACATAAATTGACATTTTTATTTCCTCATTGTAATAAAAAAATGTTCAGAGTATCAGTATTTATATTTAATTTGTGGGGGAATGGTATTGCATATACACAGAAAAAGAGGCTCTCTCATAATTTGAAATTAAAACACTGCTACCATACACCTTTACTATGGTTTTATAAGAGAAACTAAAAATATTCTAATCATATTGTACAGTAAAACTAAAATCTATATTAATCTAAGATACAGATAACAGATGCAGCTTTGACTTACGTATTATTTCCACCAAGTCATTTAGATCACTGTAACTTGAGTTGCCTCTCTTCCCAACATGAGTAGCTTGTATTAATGAATTAAGTCTATCAGTTACATCCTCCCTGCAAAACACTCATGTTGTAATACATTACAAATAAACCTATATCTATACCAGTCTGGGCTGTGATTTTATTAGATCTTGTCAGTACTTGTACAGGAGATCCAATATGAAAACCCAAGTGCTACTGGAATTGATGTGGATGACTCAGTAAGGTGACACACTTCCTTTTGAACCAGTAAACTCCATGCCCGGGCATAACACAATGGATTGCTATGCTACTGGAGGGGCCATTTTGTGGATGAGATGTAAAACAAGGGTATTCAGCATTTGTTGTCATTAAGTACCCATCCCTAGAGAGGAAGGCTAGTCCAATGCTTCGAACACTAGCGTGGGACTTTGGAGACCTAGGTTTGATTCCCAACTCTCTCACAGATTTCCTGTGTGCATCCGTTTCCCATCGGTAAAATGGGGATAAAAGCATTGACCTAGCAATGTGAGGATAAATACATTCAAGATTGTGGAGTCCTCAGATATTATAGAAATGGGGGCCTTTGGGGATTTTAACGAGATATTTATTAGTAGTTTGAAGTTTCAAAATTCTCAGTGCAGGCTCTTAAACAAATGTCAACTATTTGAGTTATTCCAGTGAAAAAAATAGGTCTTTTTTTTAAAATGGGGAAAAATTTTATTGACATTCTCCCAACTCCAAAACTACTTAAAGATTTTGCTGAAACTGCTAAAAAATCCCCTTTAAAAAAGGCACTAAAAATAGCCATTTTCAAAACACAAAAGTTACAGAATTAGAGAAATATGAATGTGTGGATATAAGAGGCTTGTATAAGAAGTGTTTTGCAGCACCGGCTATCGTAAGACAAAACAAAAACCCACCACTATAATAATATCAAATTAGTTAAAGTGCATCAGTTTCTTATTCTGAATGCTAAGATAAGAGTTCTATAAATATTTAAAGCCACAAATGAATGTGGGGGGGAGGAGGAGAACGGGATAACCCATATATAACTCACCTTAACTGACCGCAATCTTCATTAATATTAACTTCTAAAATGCATCCAGATAGTGAATTTAATCCAAACAGAACTGGTGAGAAAGTTGCTGATGTACACAAACCACTGCCAACTACAAAATGAAAACATTTATTTGTAAAAAGAAAAGGAGTACTTGTGGCACCTTAGAGACTAACAAATTTATTAGAGCATAAGCTTTCGTGAGCTACAGCTCACTTCATCGGATGCATTTGGTGGAATGCATCCGATGAAGTGAGCTGTAGCTCACAAAAGCTTATGCTCTAATAAATTTGTTAGTAGGTTTTTTTCCACCAAATGCATCCGATGAAGTGAGCTGTAGCTCACGAAAGCTTATGCTCTAATAAATTTGTTAGTCTCTAAGGTGCCACAAGTACTCCTTTTCTTTTTGCGAATACAGACTAACACGGCTGCTACTCTGAAACATTTATTTGTGTTTCTCATATCAGCTTTTCAGTCTCCAGCTTGCTAATTTGTAGAAAGCTACTTTGATTTAGAATGCTAAAACAGATACTACTAAAATTCTATTTATCTTAAGTGTCCATCCATTTTCATTTGTAGCATCTTAAAAAATTACAGATTCTTCAGTACTTTGTTTTATTGCGTATGTCTTGCACTTCCATATAAATGACAATACTTCAGTATACCTGTTAGTATATTTTTCCAGTATTTCAGTAGTGGTCTTTTATTCAAGACAGAGCACTATATACAAAATAAAATTATGATACAGGAAAATCTGATTTATACATGTATATTTCATTGTATTTGGAGTTTCTATAAAAAAATTTATCTAAACTCAAAGAAACATTAGATTAGCAACCCAGAGCAGTCTGGGAAGGCCAAAATCAAAAAAGATGTAGCAAAACACATAATAAAATTAGAGTATTTTTGGTTTATATTGCAGTTGTGATTAAAACAGCATATCAAAAGGTAATACCTGGCTGCCAAAGTTTTAGAGTGGTAACAGTATCTGAAGAAATATTTACTGCTCTAACAGGTTTGCCAACTTGGTAACCTAAACACAGAAAGAGAAATTGTGAAAGTTTTATAAGAATTCATCAGCACTGACAAACATTTTTATAATACATAAAACTCCCCAAGTTCTTAAAAATGCCATGGTCTAGTGAATTGAGTTCAGAAATGAAGGCTAGGAACTACTGGATTCTAATCTTGGTTCACTAACTACTCTGTGACCTTGGGGATAAGGATACGGATTTCCTTTGTAAAGTGCTCTGAGATCTACTGCTGAAAAGCACAGTATAAAAGAGCTAGGTATTATGGTTAGTCTCAGTTACTCTCTCATAAGAGTGTTGTGAGGATTAGTTAGTGTTTGTAAAATACTGTACTGTCTAAAAGTGCCTAGCAATATAATAATCATGAAGCCTTCTCATTTTGCTAGAAGTATTGTCTCCTACAGTTCTGAACATGTTGGGAAACCCTAATTGACTGATGAGGTGCTTAGTTTCACATCTAAACAGAACTTTTCATTATAGCAAGAATGGTTTCACTTCAAACAAAAGAGTATTAACGACTTTCAGAAAACAATAAGAGCCAAATTCTACCTTGTGTTAGCTGGCTGCACTATGGAAGAGAGGAAAGAGGGCAAAGAAAGCCTTCTCTTCTATCTTCCTATGCAGCCACAGAGCAACATTCCAATTCAACATTCAAGGGAGCATTAGGATGAAAACTGCAAATGCATCATTTCAATGGGAATACTCAAAAGTAGCAAGCACTATGCCTGGTAGTGTTTTCAGGATTAGACCCTAATATTTTAGTTCTACAATATCTGATGATACTTTTCAGCATCATCAATATTATCAGTAGCAGGGTAGAAAATGGAGATTTGTGATGATCAACATTAAGACGAAAATGAGAGGGATAAAAAATAAAATTGGGCATAACTGGTTATGGCTATCAATAAAAAAGGTCGTTCCCCCCCAATCAGCCAGCAGAAGCTAAAGTAAAACAGAGTATTATTACCTGGATTCCCAGATAGTTCTGTTGTATTAGTACTATTGAAGCTTACAAAGTTTACTGAAAATCGCTGTGTCAGTATTTCTATTAAAAGAAAAAAAAATGTAAATAATTTCTTAGAAAAAAAGTAGTCCATTGCAATACTTTTGTTACATAAAAAAGCAACTGCATCAACAATTAAACGCCCTCTCCCCACACCCTCATAGTCACCAAAGTCTTGTTAACCGACACATACATCAACCAAAAAGAAAAGGAGTACTTGTGGCACCTTAGAGACTAACAAATTTATTAGAGCATACGCTTTTGTGAGCTACAGCTCACTTCATCGGATGCATTTGGTGGAAAATACAGAGGGGAGATTGATATACACACACAGAGAACATGAAACAATGGGTTTATCATACACATTGTAAGGAGAGTGATCACTTAAGATAAGCCATCACCAGCAGCAGGGGGAGGGAAAGGAGGAAAACCTTTCATGGTGACAAGCAAGGTAGCCTATTTCCAGCAGTTAACAAGAATATCTGAGGAACAGTGGGGGGTGGGGTGGGGAGGAGAAATAACATGGAGAAATAGTTTTACTTTGTGTAATGACTCATCCATTCCCAGTCTCTATTCAAGCCTAAGTTAATTGTATCCAGTTTGCAAATTAATTCCAATTCAGCAGTCTCTCGTTGGAGTCTTCACCAACATTCCACACAAAGATGGACTACAAGCCCTCAGGAACAGTATCCCCGATAATGTCACGGCTAACCTGGTGGCTGAACTTTGTGACTTTGTCCTCACCCATAACTATTTCACATTTGGGGACAACGTATACCTTCAAGTCAGCGGCACTGCGATGGGTACCCGCATGGCCCCACAGTATGCCAACATTTTTATGGCTGACTTAGAACAACGCTTCCTCAGCTCTCGTCCCCTAATGCCCCTACTCTACTTGCGCTACATTGATGACATCTTCATCATCTGGACCCATGGAAAAGAAGCCCTTGAGGAATTCCACCATGATTTCAACAATTTCCATCCCACCATCAACCTCAGCCTGGACCAGTCCACACAAGAGATCCACTTCCTGGACACTACGGTGCTAATAAGTGATGGTCACATAAACACCACCCTATATCAGAAACCTACTGACCGCTATTCCTACCTACATGCCTCTAGCTTTCATCCAGATCATACCACACGATCCATTGTCCACAGCCAAGCTCTACGCTATAACCGCATTTGCTCCAACCCCTCAGACAGAGACAAACACCTACAAGATCTCTATCATGCATTCCTACAACTACAATACCCACCTGCTGAAGTGAAGAAACAGATTGACAGAGCCAGAAGAGTACCCAGAAGTCACCTACTACAGGACAGGCCCAACAAAGAAAATAACAGAACGCCACTAGTCATCACCTTCAGCCCCCAACTAAAACCTCTCCAATGCACCATCAAGGATCTACAACCTATCCTGAAGGACGACCCATCACTCTCACAGATCTTGGGAGACAGGCCAGTCCTTGCTTACAGACAGCCCCCCAATCTGAATCAAATACTCACCAGCAACCACACACCACACAACAGAACCACTAACCCAGGAACCTATCCTTGCAACAAAGCCCATTGCCAACTCTGTCCACATATCTATTCAGGGGACACCATCATAGGGCCTAATCACATCAGCCACACTATCAGAGGCTCGTTCACCTGCACATCTACCAATGTGATATATGCCATCATGTGCCAGCAATGCCCCTCTGCCATGTACATTGGTCAAACTGGACAGTCTCTATGTAAAAGAATAAATGGACACAAATCAGACGTCAAGAATTATAACATTCAAAAACCAGTTGGAGAACACTTCAATCTCTCTGGTCACTCGATTACAGACCTGAGAGTGGCTATCCTTCAACAAAAAAGCTTCAAAAACAGACTCCAAGGAGAGACTGCTGAATTGGAATTAATTTGCAAACTGGATACAATTAACTTAGGCTTGAATAGAGACTGGGAATGGATGAGTCATTACACAAAGTAAAACTATTTCCCCATGTTATTTCTCCCCCCCAACCCCGCCCCCCACTGTTCCTCAGATGTTCTTGTTAACTGCTGGAAATAGCCTACCTTGCTTGTCACTATGAAAGGTTTTCCTCCTCCCCCCCCCCCCCCCCCCCCGCTGCTGGTGATGGCTTATCTTAAGTGATCACTCTCCTTACAGTGTGTATGAGAAAACCCATTGTTTCATGTTCTCTGTGTGCGTATATCAATCTCTCCTCTGAATTTTCCACCAAATGCATCCGATGAAGTGAGCTGTAGCTCACGAAAGCTTATGCTCTAATAAATTTGTTAGTCTCTAAGGTGCCACAAGTACTCCTTTTCTTTTTGCGAATACAGACTAACATGGCTGCTACTCTGAAATACATCAACCAGCAACAGCCATGTAGATCCACGCTCTTGGATTGTGCATGCTCATATATGATTTCAGAAGCTGATTAACACCTTCCATGAAGCTTCTCAAATCCAGCAATGCAGGCCACTGACACATGCCTTTTTTTTGTGTAAACAGTACATAGAATATCATCCTCCAATCATTGATTAATAAGTAACTACCCTAAAACTAACAATATACCAACCAGACACACCACCTGGCTCTTCTTAGCCCAATGGAAAATTCTATTTCAAACTGCCTTGTCTTCTGATGTTTGATTAAAAGTATTTTTCACAAAACTTCTATGCTGAGAAAAAAACTATTTCTGAATAAACAATTTTGTAGAGATGCATTATAGTACCTCCATCACATAATTCTCCAATGAGGACTGTGACATTTATTTCCTCTATTGTCTTGCCTTTCCATATGAACATATAATATTCTGCAAAGGTCACATTTATACATAAAACCTCAGTATGCTGAATGTCTTCTGCAAAGAAAAGAACAGTTCATTTGATGGAAACCATACTAATGAAAGAGGTTATTACACCTTAAGGAAGATTTTCTATAAAATGCAACAAAAAACAAAACAAAACAAAAAAAAACCTGTAACAGCCTTCATTCTAACTTTTTCTGAAAAACAAAAAAATACCTCCGTTTTAGTGTTTAGTTACTATGATACCATACCAATGCAGAGCATCTATGATGCACTCTTCTAGCCTGGAGATCTTCTACATGAAAGTGTAGATCAACTGTTCAATTACTTTTGCTACTGGCTAAGATATATAAGGACTAAAGGTCTGATCCAACTCCCACTGAAGTCAATAGACTTCTTTACATAGACTTCAAAGGGAGATGGATTAGACCTTAAGATTTTTCATTTTGCATAGCACTAAGTTTTGGGTTTTTTTTAGTTTCAGGTAATTGCAAAGATCTCTTTTAACATCTTAACTTAATCATCAACTCCTTGTCTCTTTAAGGATGGTAAGAATGAGTACAGAAATGACACATACCTGGTTTAGTGATGAAGTTACGTACATTAGTTACACTCCCATAGATCACATTTTGTTGGATGGTGTCTGACAAGAAAAACAGTAAATGCAGCAAATCTAACTAGCAAATGAGACACAGCCTCATACTGTTTCCTCATCCAAAGTAGAGGATTTATTAAACTATAAAAAAATGAGTTAGAAAATAAACAAGCAGCTCTCAGTAAAAGACTAGACAGTCGTTACAACACAACAGGTTCCTCTGAAAAAGCATGCTTTACATGACACAACAAAATAAGCTATTTTTGCTGAGTTGCTGTATTAAGATGCGAGCGATTAAACGGACCCAAGCAATGCCCTCAGGTACAACAGGAAGACTGAATTAGGCCCAGACACTTTAAGCCTCTAGTTGTACAAATACACATTTTCAGAAGAGCAGTAATGATACCAACACTATTTTCTAATTATAATCAGATCTTTCTTATTAAATGATAATGTATGGTGTTTTGAAGGATTAATATACTCCCACAAAAGTGCAACATGTGACAAGAAGTGAGGTGAGGGGAG
Organism: Dermochelys coriacea; assembly: GCF_009764565.3. Classification (NCBI taxonomy): domain Eukaryota; kingdom Metazoa; phylum Chordata; order Testudines; family Dermochelyidae; genus Dermochelys; species Dermochelys coriacea. Next base: position 24,544,149 of record NC_050082.1, read on the forward strand.
TGTTTTACAGTGTAAAGAGAATGTCTTACTTTGGAAATTTTATTGGCAAAACAACTTAAGATATGTTGTCCTCATGCTGGCACAATGGCCAGGGGGTAATGTAACTCTGTATCTGAGACCCAGGAGATAATGCTTTATACACTAGGAGAACAAAGTGTTACAGAGAAGCCATTTATGACTAACTCTAAAGGGAGGATAGTGTCTGCCCTTGGTTGGGGAAAAAAAAGCTCTTACAACAGTCTGAGTACAGGAAAGGGATGCTCTCGATGGGGGCTAGTATTTAAACCCTGCTGGCCAAAATTTGTATTCGGTGGGAGAGGGGAAACTGACGAAGTCATACCCCAAACTCAAAGTCTCATATCCTGAATCTGGGGACCTTAAAGCAGGAGGCTTGCCACAATAACCAGTCAGTCAACAGTTGAATGGCTGAAATGCCTTGCAAGGGAGAAGTTTTGTAAAATCATAACAAAAACAATGCAGGATATCATATTGTCCATAAATAGCTACCATATTATCAGTCTTAGGACTTTAAGATTACTATATCTATTCTTAAATCACTATCAGTATATTTTGTCAAAGCAAACACAACATACCTCCAGTACCACTGTTTATCATCACATTATGAGACAATCCATTCTTGTAAGCTGAGAGACTAGTAACACATTTAACATCAAAATTCTGAAGGAATGCTACTGGGGCGTTTCCAACACACTGCCCAGCCATGGATCGCTGCATGCAGTTCAAAAGAAAAGAATATGAAGATGGAATTTATTCTAGTTCTACTGTTCAAGCTAAAAAGCACACAGCTATTTCATTGCACAAGGGGTCTGTACTATGCCCACCTACACTTATCTCAAAACAAGCAAGCCATTAGACCAAAATTTATATTTGAAAAAAAATCAGATTTTAAAACACAGCTTTCATAATATTACAATATAATTCAAGGTTTCACTGTGATTTGCTAGACTAATCAGTGATTCTAAAATGAAAATTCTAAAATGTAAAGAAAATTAGAAAAAGCCTGAGTAGTTGAGGATGGAGCTAATAGAAAATAAAGTTTTCAGTTAAAGGGCAGGGATTATAAAAAATATAAAAATATGTAAATAAAATATTAAGTTATGCCAAATTTGTTTTTTTCTTGGTTAAATTCAAAATATTAATTTATATGGGAAAAAATTGATGGTAGAGAGATGTTTGTTTTTTTTAAATGTGAATGTTCTGCTAGTTGAAAAGTGTATTTCACCAGTTCAAAACAGATACAAGCAATTCTGTGAGTAGCTATGTCTTTGTTCCTATACAGTGAGACAGACGAATAAGGAAAAGAAAGAAAAAACAAAACCCAAATACTGCTAACGTGAAACTATTACCTGACGAATTGTAAAATACTCATTCTCTATTGTCATAATTGGGTCTCTTTGTTTGTAACCACTTAAAGGTTTTTCTGGAACAGTTTGCAAAGGAATCTTAAATGAAGAAACTAGAGATGAAGAACTGCAAACAAATTTTAAAAAATAAATGGATTAGTGTATCACCTATCCAATACAAATAATTACTCATTATCTCTTTCAAATCTCCCTCGTTCACATTATCTCTAAATCCATACACACAGTTACATTTCATTATAAAACTTAAATAATCATATATTTTTAAATGTTGGTTCTGGATAGTTCCTGTAAACAACATTATTCGCATTACACAAGTGGCATAACAACTTCTTTGGCATATCATAACTATTCAATACATTCACTATGACTTTTTTTTGTATTAAAAACTTACACAGAGCCATGGTAGAAGTAGCCAAGAAATGGTGAATTGTTAAGAGGAGACTGTACACACAAGAAGGGAAACCAGTCAGGAGCACTGTTCGTTGTCTGAACAGAGCACAATTGGTCAAAAGGCAGGTTTACATTCCCACCAAACACTCCAGCAAAACATGATCCACTGAACAATTGCTTCAAATCTGGCGTGCATTCCTTGAAATAAAAAAGAAAAAGGAAGCTGTTTAACATGACAGGGCTTTTTTTTCTGCTTCACCAAGGATGCTCTCTCATGGCCTGTGATGATATACATACCAGGATTATTTAAAAGGGGGTTCCTAGCACTACTCGGAGTTAAGATTAAAATGGAAATACTGACACAAATGTTGTATTCCATAACACATTTAGCAGAGTCATAACATTTGAGCAGAATATGGCCTTTTAAGTGTTTTCACTATATCAAGTTTCCCTTTTTAAAATTCTATCATTGAAAACCAGAGGATAATAACAGAAACAGTGTTTCCAGTGAAATTTAGTGCTTGGGACACTTCTAGTGAAGTCCCCTATTTATAGTGTTTTAAAGTGATGTACTTACTCTTCAAGGACAGACAGTCGATACTAATGTACAATATTTTAACAAATAATGTCTCAGGTATTTTAGTGGACTTTGCTGTATTTCCCTAAGAGTACTGGTAACATAAAACTTTAAAGGGAATAACTTAAAAATTATATGTGTAATAAATACCAGATCACAGCAACAACGAATATCACAAATTTCAGCAGTCAGGTTACAAGGACAAGAGCCAAGGGGCTGAAACACTTGGTTAGGGATGACTGTTGCATTTTCTATAAAAGGGTAATATAAAATAAAGTTAGGCCATAAAATTAACATTTTCATTTGCATTGCAGTCCCACGAATCAGATTTATGAGACAACATTCTTTTAAAAAAGAAAAAGAGAAAGTATGCATTAAAGGTAATTCCTACCTTATACATTTTATTTTTTAAAATATTGACAAATAGTACCAAGGTTCTTTTATTGCTGCCCTATCTCCAATTTTCCAATTACCTTACATTTTGGGCCAAACCCACCCTAACCAAACTCACTAAGGACCCCCCTCAAACAGGCAACTTCACATCTCAGATGTCTAACCTAAAAGATTAGAAGAATCCTGTTTGCATTAAGACTGAACAGATGGAAAGTGACTGCTAAAATAAATTAGATGCTACATATCCACATTGTCCTGGGAGTTGCCGTCTGATGTTCCAAGACTACTTCTGCCCTTGCTTTCCTGCCCAGTCAGCTAAGGACTTCAGTGCCCTGCTTGGTTTGAGCCAGACCCGCTAGCCTGCTGCAAACCCAGACCCAGGCCTGAACCACGTCCCATAACAGCTGCAGGTTTAACTGAAAGCAGCATGCAGAAGCGTGCCTGTTTTTAACACTCAGATGCCCAACTCCCAATGGGGTCCAAACCCTGAATAAATCCGTTTTACCCTGTATAAAGCTTAAACATAGTCTAGTTATGTCATATATACATTCATAAGCGTATCTCCATAAAGCCTTATGGGGGGCACCGTCGCACACATCACTATATTTTAATCATCACTTCTCTTCTGTTTAAAAAAAAATGATAATTAATTGAAAAAAATAAAACAATTACTACTAGTTGGCCTCACAAGCAATGGAACTGCAAAGGCAGTTTAGCTTGTAATTACCTTATTAAATCAATTTTGCAAATGCGCAAGAGACAACTGTAGCCCCCCAAAAATATGGGGTGGAATGCTGCCTGGCACAACTGATGTTAATGAGTGTTTTGATTTGATTTAATCCTTTGTCTATAAATTATAAACACATTAAATTTAGAGCAACAAGAGTTAGTACACTGGGAAGTGCCAAGGAAGACATACAAATATTCAAAAATGAAACTGGAACCAGACAAAATATTGATTTCTTTTTAACTACCTAAACACTTACCTGACACATTTCCTGTAAAGGAAGAGTTGGCATATATTTCAGCTTGAATCAGGAGATTTGCCAAAATTGTTGAACCACGGCAAGCAGAAACTTGAAGAGTCTCAACAACGCAAAGTGGCTCCATGCAGCAATCAGTTGCATTAGACAAACACAGCTGCAGGTTTCTCATCAAGGTTACAGTCACTTTCGAAACATTCTGAAAAATATCAGTTAAAGTTTGACAGCTATTTTTAAATTTACTAGATTATACCCTGCATCACCTTTGTACAGGGTAAGCATCATTGACATTGTATCCCTTCTGCTACCTGTGTTATAATTGAAGCCTCTGTATATCATTGTATCAAAAACAACACTTGTTTTGGGACAAACTTGAAATGTCTGCATTGAGATTTGCAAGTAAACAAAGCTGTGAAATGTATGCAGAATTTATTAACGCATCTCCACAGACGTTTGCTCACACTTAAACGAATTATACTACCTCAAAACTTACATGCACAAACCTAAAACAAGCAAAAGGATTCATTTTTGGTTCCTTATGAAGTCCTGCGAGCTGTGGTTTGGACTGATTTTGCTGTCCATCAAGGCCTCAACTCAGCAAACACTTCTGGATGACCAAAAGCCATGGAAATCATGGTATCCCACAGAAATTCCAGAATTCATAAGAATAAATAAAAGTGATAGTCTAGCATTTACGTAGCACCTTTCATTCTTATATAACGCCTTTCAAAAGATCTCAATCCCCTTCACAAACTACAGACAGATAGCAAGTGCATCTACTTCTGGAGGGGCAGGCAGCAGGCAACCACCATGACATACTGGCATGATATACTGGCATTAGAAAAGGTTCAGAAAAGGGCAACTAAAATGATTAGGGGTTTGGAACGGGTCCCATATTAGGAGAGAGAAAAAAGAGGCTAGGACTTTTCAGCTTGGAAGAGAGGAGACTAAGAGGGGATATGATAGAGATATATAAAATCATGAGCGGCGTGGAGAAAGTGAACAAGGAAAAGTTATTTACTTGTTCCCATAATATAACAACTAGGGGCCACCAAGTGAAATTAATGGGTAGCAGGTTTAAAATAAATAAAAGGAAGTTCTTCTTCATTCAGCACACAGTCAACCTGTGGAACTCCTTGCCTGAGGAGGTTGTGAAGACTAGGACTATAACAGGGTTTAAAAGAGAACTGGATAAATTAATGGAGGTTAAGGCCATTAATGGTTATTAGCCAGGATGGGTAAGGAATAGTGTCCATAGCCTCTGTTTGTCAGAGGGTGGAGATGGATGGCAGGAGAGAGATTACTAGATCATTATCTGTTAGGTTCACTCCCTCTGGGGCACCTAGCATTGGCCACTGTCAGTAGACAGGATAGTGGGCTGGATGGACCTTTGGTCTGCCCCAGTATGACCATTCTTTGTTCTTATGACAGAGCTGAATTTTGGCATAGGATAAACCACACCCCTAAATCCCTACTCTTATGAAAAGTGTGGTGGGATCTTCAGTGTCCACAAGAACGATTATTCCAAGAAGTAAGAGATCAAGACAAGAAATCAAACATGGGTATTCTTTATGCTACCATTAAATTAGTTTCACATTAACTTTTAATACACCAAACTTCTACTCCCTACCTTTAGAGTGAAGAATCAGTATTTTACGTACCATACCATAAGAAACATTCAAACTCCATTCACCATATCTGTTACTCCCACTGCAGTAGGCAACAGTAGGCAACATTCCTAAATTTAAAAGAACAAATGGTAAAATTTGTTTTGCTGCTTTACGTCATTCTCATCTACACTTGGAGCAAAGTTAAACCCCAATCCTGCAACTGGCTCCATATGGCAGAATAGATAAAAATCACGGATTTATTTAAATTGGATTTGTTTTAATTTTATTTAAATTAAAATCAGATTTAATTTTGAAAAGGTATATCTTTAAAAAGAAAAACTTAATTTCATACAAAATATGTTAAAGCCTAGATTTATAATCTCTTAAAATATTGAAATAAAAAATAAATATGCTGAATCCATGAGCCTGTCAAAAACTTTCCGTTAAAGACTGCTTTTCTCTATAAAGAAATAAGCAGGGGAAAACCATCTAACTTTTGAAAGTGAAGCTTTACCAATATGGTACAATATTAGTAAATAAGCAATATATTATTCACCATTTTGTAACATACTAAAAGTGTACAATTAAGAATCTGAAAATATTAAGCTACAATACAGTGGTTCTCAAACTTTTGTACTGGTGACCCCTTTCACATAGCAAGCCTCTGAGTGCGACCCCCCCTTATAAATTAAAAACACTTTTTTATATATTTAACACCATTAAAAATGCTGGAGGCAAAGCAGGGTTGGGGGTGAAGGTTGACAGCTCGCAACCCCCCATGTAATAACCTCTGAGGGGTCCTGACCCCCAGTTTGAGAACCCCTGAGCTACATAGCTGCTTAAATAAATGTATAAAGTTATGTACCCTTTTGTAGGTAGCAAACACATGTACCAAATCTAGTGTAAAGACTCTATTTAGTTGTAAATCAACATGTTTTAAAGGTTATATGAAACACTGAGAATACACCTTTCTTTAGAAAATTACTGAAGTACAAATGGAAAACCTGATGAAAATCAATTATTTAAATTGAGGCTTTTAATTTGGTGATTTAAATCACCTTAGTACAAATCAATTCACCTTGCCTCATTGGCAGATTCCCATGTCCACATAAAGCCTCAGTGGAGACAATGGGGCTCCGTGCAGTGCTGGTTGTAGCAGCAAGGCTTTATTTGATCAGTGGGAGTACTCTGGAGCACCCAGTACAGAGGCAATTGTAAAACAAAGTATACAATTTTCCTTCCAATCATCTTAGGAACAGAAAGTAAATTAAGATTTCAACTAATATTTGTTTGACTGTAGTTTTTAAAAGTAATGGTTTTAAGTGATCTCACCTGTCTCAATGTTCACATGAATTACATTTATAGCCAGAACAACATCTGCTGAATTCCCAACTAAAAATGAACTGACTGTGGGCCCAGACATGTGAATAAAAGAAGGCTGAAAGACTAAAAAGAAAACAAATTGGTATTAATATTCAAAATACCCTCAAAATCTTATATTTATTACAAAATGGGGTGGACACGGCTTGATTTTTTTTTCTGGCATTCTAAGTTTAATTTAAATCATTAAGAATAAATAAAGACCAGTTTCTCACAGAGCCCAAAAGCATAGCAGCCCACCAGATTTTTGTTTTCTACACTCAAATCTCCCTAACAGCCTCAACAGGTCATTTAAACTTAGCCCAAAGAAACAAACAAAAAAACCCTAAAGGATTGTGGGAGGGCTATTTCTAAATTTCTCTTACTTTTCCGGACACACACACACCTTCTGTTTTATGGAGTCTTGTCTGCAACTTTTGCTAAACATTAAAACGAAGTTCTGATATCCTAAAAAATTATGGTTACCCTCTGATCCCACTGAGAGTTACCAAAAGAAACTACAGCATTTGCTCAAGAAACTCCCTGAAAAAGCACAAGAACAAATCCGCACAGACACACCCCTGGAGCCAGGACCTGGGGTATTCTATCTGCTACCCAAGATCCATAAACCTGGAAATCCTGGACGCCCCATCATCTCAGGCATTGGCACCCTGACAGCAGGATTGTCTGGCTATGTAGACTCCCTCCTCAGGCCCTTCGTTACCAGCACTCCCAGCTATCTTCGAGACACCACCGATTTCCTGAGGAAACTACAGTCCATTGGTGATCTTCCTAAAAACACCATCCTAGCCACTATGGATGTAGAAGCCCTCTACACCAACATTCCACACAAAGATGGACTACAAGCCGTCAGGAACAGTATCCCCGATACTGTCACGGCTAACCTGGTGGCAGAACTTTGTGACTTTGTCCTGACCCATAACTATTTCACATTTGGTGACAATGTATACCTTCAAATCAGCGGCACTGCGATGGGTACCCGCATGGCCCCACAGTATGCCAACATTTTTATGGCTGACTTAGAACAACGCTTCCTCAGCTCTCGTTCCCTAATGCCCCTACTCTACTTGCGCTACATTGATGACATCTTCATCATCTGGACCCATGGAAAAGAAGCTCTTGAGGAATTCCACCATGATTTCAACAATTTCCATCCCACCATCAACCTCAGCCTGGACCAGTCCACACAAGAGATCCACTTCCTGGACACTACGGTGCTAATAAGCGATGGTCACATAAACACCACCCTATATCGGAAACCTACTGACCGCTATTCCTACCTACATGCCTCTAGCTTTCATCCAGATCATACCACTCGATCCATTGTCTACAGCCAAGCGCTACGATATAACCGCATTTGCTCCAACCCCTCAGACAGAGACAAACACCTACAAGATCTCTATCATGCATTCCTACAACTACAGTACCCACCTGCTGAAGTGAAGAAACAGATTGACAGAGCCAGAAGAGTACCCAGAAGTCACCTACTACAGGACAGGCCCAACAAAGAAAACAACAGAACGCCACTAGCCATCACCTTCAGCCCCCAACTAAAACCCCTCCAACGCATCATCAAGGATCTACAACCTATCCTGAAGGACGAGCCATCGCTCTCTCAGATCTTGGGAGACAGACCAGTCCTTGCTTACAGACAGCCCCCCAATCTGAAGCAAATACTCACCAGCAACCACACACCACACAACAGAACCACTAACCCAGGAACCTATCCTTGCAACAAAGCCCGTTGCCAACTCTGTCCACATATCTATTCAGGGGATACCATCATAGGGCCTAATCACATCAGCCACACTATCAGAGGCTCGTTCACCTGCGCATCTACCAATGTGATATATGCCATCATGTGCCAGCAATGCCCCTCTGCCATGTACATTGGCCAAACTGGACAGTCTCTACGTAAAAGAATGAATGGACACAAATCAGACGTCAAGAATTATAACATTCAAAAACCAGTTGGAGAACACTTCAATCTCTCTGGTCACTCGATCACAGACCTAAGAGTGGCTATACTTCAACAAAAAAGCTTCAAAAACAGACTCCAACGAGAGACTGCTGAATTGGAATTAATTTGCAAACTGGATACAATTAACTTAGGCTTGAATAGAGACTGGGAATGGATGAGTCATTACACAAAGTAAAACTATTTCCCCATGGTATTTCTCCCTCCCACCCCACCCCCCACTGTTCCTCTGATATTCTTGTTAACTGCTGGAATTAGCCTACCTGCTTGTCACCATGAAAGGTTTTCCTCCTTCCCCCCCCCTGCTGCTGGTGATGGCTTATCTTAAGTGATCACTCTCCTTACAGTGTGTATGATAAACCCATTGTTTCATGTTCTCTGTGTGTGTGTATATAAATCTCTCCTCTGTTTTTTCCACCAAATGCATCCGATGAAGTGAGCTGTAGCTCACGAAAGCTTATGCTCAAATAAATTTGTTAGTCTCTAAGGTGCCACAAGTACTCCTTTTCTTTTTCCTCCCACAAAATAAACCTCTAGTATCCAGGACCATTTACCCCTGTCAACATATTCCAAGCAGGACTAACACCTTTGGTTTCACACACTGAAGACTCACTTCTGAAAGCTAGATTACCAGAGCACAGCCATAACGAGAGAGAGACCTATGGCTTTCATTGACCCTTCCTTGTTGTCCCCCATTCTCTATGGCCAAATAGCCCCATGCAATCCATCTCCAAAAATCTATAAATACCCACTAGTCATAGGTTAACTCTCACTACCTCTCCCATGAGCCACAAGACCCTGACCTGTCCAGCACCTGACCTTAGCCCCCTGCCATGAGTCAGTGTGTCCCCCCCTCCTGCTTCTCCTATGGGACTGATTAATCCTCAATCTGTACACCCCGATCTCTAAAGTCTATGTAACCCCACTCCACTGTCCTAACCCCCGCCTCTTCAGTGGTCTCTCTGCCCCCTCCTCATTATCCCATCCTCCTAGCTCCCCCACAGGTCTCAGGTCCCTCCACACTGCGCCCCCCCCCCCCGTGCGTCTCTCTGGGCTCTCCCCCTACCTCCCTCACAGGGCTCTGGGCCGTCCCACTGTCCCCCACTAGGGTTGCCAACCCTCCAGGATTGGCCTGGAGTCTCCAGGAATTAAAGATTGTCATGTGATTAAATCTCTAGGAATACGTCCCACCAAAACTGGCAACCCTCCCCCACAACATGTACCTGTGTCCCCCTCCACCACTTCTCACAGGGGTCACTGCCTGCCCTGCCCCCAATGGTCTCTGGCCGCCTCTCCCACACAGGTGTCCGCGCTTCTTCCGCTGCCTGCTCTGCCCCGGGTTTGAGCTGAACAGCGCCCCGCCGACCCGAGGATGGCAGCCCGGCGGGAGAGCCCCGGGCCGAACGTGGACGGGCCCCTCCCCAACCTAGAGCCCCCCCAGTTGCCAGGATCCCAACTGCACCCACCGGGGTTCCCTGGCGGGGCCGGGGTCTGGGCCCGCCCCGTGGGGGGCTCAGACCCCGGCAGCAGCAGCAGCGCCCAGAGAAGAGCAGTGATCATGGCGGGCAGGGGCTGCCCGAGAAACGCCGCCGAGGCCGCCTCAGCGCGGCCGCCATCTTGCGGCGCGGCCTTGGTCGCTATGGAAACGGCGGCCCGCGGCTCACAGGGAGGAGGGCGGGGCCGGCGAAGCCATGGGGGGGGGGGGCTCGGCGGGCTGCAGCCGCTCTGCCCTGAGCGCCCCTCGCTAATGCTGCGAAGAACGGGGGGGCGGGGGAATGGCCTCGGCCTGTCCCCCTGCCTGGGCGCTTCCCCCCCCCCATAACTAGTCCACGGGGGCAGCGCACGAGTCAGCCGGGGGTTCTCGGACATCGGAATGGGGGCACCAAGGGTGGTGTTGGCCCTGGGCCTCAGCAAGCCCAAGCCCCACGGCAGAAGCCCTCGGGCCGCAACTTCGGCCGCCTGGGGCGACGTGGGCTCAGTCTTTGGTCCCCCCCAGGGGAATGCCGCGTCACTGCGCTTGCGTAGAATTCACGGCCCCCGCAGATTTCTTTGCTTCCCCGCAGCAAAATGACTTTTGAGGGGGATGCAAAGAGGGGGCACGCGCACTGCAGGCAGGTTGGTTTGGGCACCCAGAGCAGGCGGTAGAGACGCAGATCACCACCGGGGATGGGTAGTTGTGCATGGGAGAGAGGGGGAGACACTGTCCCTCGGGCTCGCTCTTCCAGCATGGTGCGGATGGGCAGGGCTGTGGGGTGTTTCTGAAGATGCAGGCGTGGGGCAGGCTCTGTTCCCTCAGGCAGAGCGAAATGTAGCAGCCTGCCTGCTTTAGGTGCCTGCTTAGTGAATTGTTCCTATTGTTCTTAGTGAATTCCCCCAGGAGTACAAAGCCAGTGTAAAAATTTTAAAGCTCCTTTGCATTGGCAGAATGGTGTAAAGGAGCCTTATTGTAATGGCTTTATAAATGCATATGATGCTTTAGTGATTAGAACTGGTCTAAATTTTTGGACTGAAAAAATTTCTTGGCAGCATGAACTGACCTTTTTGGAGATGGTCAATATAAATTTCAGAGGGGTAGCCATGTCAGTCTGTAGCAGCAAAAACAAGGAGGAGTCCTTACACACCAACCCAGGAACCAATCCCTGCAACAAACCCCGTTCCCAACTCTATCCGCATATCTATTTGAGGGACACCATCATAGGGCCTAACCACATCAGCCACACCATCAGGGGCTCCTTCACCTGCACATCTACCACTACGATATACGCCATCGTGTTAGCACTGCCCCTCTGCTATGTACATTGGCCAAACTGGACAGTCTGTACACAAAAGAATAAATGGACACAAATCAGACATCAAGAATTCTAACGTTCAAAAACCAGTAGGAGAGCACTTCAGTCTCCCTGGACACTCAATAACAGACTTAAAAGTGGACATTTTTCAACAAAAAACTTCAAAAATAGACTTTAATGAGAAACTGCAGAACTGGAATTAATTTGCAAATTTGACACTATCAAATTAGGCCTAAATAAAGACTGGGAGTGGCTAGGTTACAACAAAAAATAATTTTCCCTCTGTTGATACTCACCCCTTCTTGTCAACAGGGCCACATCCACCATGACTGAATTGGCCTCATTAGCACTGCCCCCCCACTTGGTAAGGCAACTCCCATGTTTTCATGTGCTGTATATTTATACCTACTCATTATAGTTTTCACTCCATGAATCTGATTAAGTGGGTTATAGCCTACAAAAGCTTATGCCCAAATAAATTTGTTAGTCTCTAAGATGCCACAAGGACTCCTCATTATTTTTTTCAATATAAATTGTGAATTTGGGTCCCCAGCCCTCACTTGCTCTTCAGTTGCCTATGATGTAACACTGAACATAGAGCTGCATATATCTGTTGACTAATAACTAGAAGTAAAGGGTCAATACTAGCTACATTACTATTAGAGAGGTTTGGTGATTTTCTCCAGTGCTCCCCATTCCTATTCTCTATCCACTGTAGTGTAGTTTAAATAAATTACCAAAATAATTGAAACCATGATTATATTGCCTTATTTTGACAAAAATATGCAGAATTTTAAAATATTGTGCACAGAATTTTTAATTTTTGTATGCAGAATTTTTTTCTAATTTTTAGCACAGAATTTGCCAAGGAGTAGGTAGTGTGTAATTTTTGTTGTCAAAATGGGATCAAAGTGCAATGAAGTTTGAGAACCACTGGTCTAGACCCACTGTCTTTTCTTCTAGAATAGCATCCACAGGTGGGCTATTCTGGCCCAGCTCTTGTAAAACAGCTCCCTCTGCAGTAGCTATTCCAGGCCATTTCCCTGGGGCAGGCAAATGTCTTCACAGCAGTGGCCTTGCTAGTGACTGTTTTGTGCAGTTGTAAAATTAAGTGTCAGGATATCTAGAGCTCTTGTAAAGGCATCTTTCTTAAATCTAAATAAATACATATACAGTATTACTCCCGTGGGAGCATGTGCAGAATTTATGTGTGTGCCCCCCCCCCCCAGATTTCTTTGCTTCCCTGCAGAAAAATGACTTTCTGACAGAGAAGCAAAGGGAAGCCACAAGAGCGGCCATGCGATGCTCCCCAGCAGTATGTTTCAGGTGCCCACAGCAGCCGGCAGAGAGGTAAATCACTGTGGGGCAGGGGGTGGGTCTGGGGAAGACCCAGCTGGTGGCTCCTACCCTGCACCGGGTTTAGCTGCTAGTCCTGGCTGGGCTGGGGATGGGGAGGACAGCACTTCCTCTTCCCCTGCACAGCCTCTGGGGCCAAGTCAGACCCACCCCCAGAATTCTCCCCAACTGCAGGAATCTCGGCATACTCCCCCCACCCTACTTCCTACACCCATAGCTCCTCAGCTGCAGAGGGAACGATCCCTGTACAGGGAGCTGCTCCACCATCCACCTAACCCCTGTGCATCCAGACCCGCTCATACCCAATTCCTCCCAGAGCCTCACTCCCCTCCACTCAGAACACCTCGATGAGCCCCACTCCCCCTGCAGCACCGCGATGAGCCACCCACACCCAAATTCCTGCCCCACTCCCTCAGTCTAGACCCCCCCAAACCCCTCTGCCGAGCTCTAACCCCGCACAGTCCAATCCCCGAGCCCCAACCACCTTCACTTGGACCCCCTGGCAAAGTACCATTACCATTGCACCCAGATCCCCCCTGCACCCGTATCAGTCATTGAGCCACCCACACCCAGATTGCCCCACAGAAAGCCCTCTCAACTCACAGCTGGATCTCCCCACACTAAGCCCCTCCACACTTGGATCCTGCCTTGCTGAGCCTGCCTGCCCACACCTGGTTCACATGGCATGGAGTGGCAGGGCTCTGGGGTGTTTCTGGGGCAGGCCCAGTCCTTGCGCTATGTCAGGGTTAGGTGCAGCCTCACCACTGAGTCCGTGTCCAGGGGGGAGCTGCACAGTGATCTCCCACCTCTGTGCAGCCAGTGACCTGTGCTCCCCAGTGCCATGCTGGAGCCTTCATATTTATTAGACAAATAAAATGTGCAGAATTTTAAAATATTGTGCACATAATTTTTCGGCACAGAATGCCCTCAGGAGTAACACTATGTACCAACAGTACTTAGAGTTTACAAACCACGCCTAATTTTACATTGCAAGGGCCCATATTGCCTTCTTTACTGCACACGTTTAAGGCTAAAATATTAATCAAGATACTCAGCAGTATGCAAAATGCTTTGTCTGGTGTGGACCCTCATACTAAGTTAACCTGTGATGATTTTGCCTTTAAGGTTATAAAAGGAAGGATAAAGGGGAAAAAAAAGCTTATTTTTTTAAAAAGTCACTTTATTACAAAAATGTATATAAAGCAAACTATAAATACAGTGTTCATATAAAATTGCATTTAGCTAATAAACAAGCCAGTAAAAGATTGGTTTTTTCAATAAAATGGTTACACAGGCAAAAACCTGATGAAAATATTATAAATCATCATCTTCTGCGTATACCATTACAAAGAGAACTTTATCTACAGTCCTGTTTTCTACCTAGAAAAAAATTATTCCCATATTGCCTCTGAATAGTACAACAATTATTAAATATAGATTAAAACACCAAAAAAGATACAGTTACGGATTAAAAATAGGGAATTAAAAATATGGAATTACATTTTTTGTTTGGTTTAAACACAAAACGTTTGGAAAACTGAGAACATGTACTATGCGTTCACCTGCTGAGATACAGGGAAAAAAAATCAATTCATAACAGAGGCCTTCCTACATTATCTTTCTTCGGTGCTAGTCAATCTAAAAAAGAAACTTGTTATCAGATTTCAGATAATTAAACTGTTTTCCAGTTTCAAAATATCATAAAAACAAATCCCTGCACATGAATGAAAAAAAAAAAAAAAAAAAATACACAGATGCTTCTGTTGCTGAACTTCAAAAGGAAAATTACTCACCTCTGTATTATCTGGTAATAGATTATTCAGGTGAATAATTTTCAGACTACTTTCGTTTTGGGGAGAAGATATCAAAGTGAGAAAAGAATAAAACACACTTAAAGCAGATAATACCCACTAAAAGGGAATTTAGTGGGGGGGGGGAAGGAAAAATATATGTCAAACTTGCCTCTTCACAAATGAAATTGAACTACAAACCATGTTGAAAAGAACTACAGAATCCATCCATAACACTACAGCCTGGATCCTGCAAACATACACAGCCATGCTTACCTTTACTTTAACATGCATGCAGGATCAGGGCCTAAATATTTGCATTCTGTCTCTAACTGTAAAAAGACTCGGGGATGCTATTATGTTGTTCTATGATGGTAAGTGCACCTTCTGCTTTATACAAGTGGTTTCTGGCTCCTGATAGTCACAAATAGGAGATTTGATTTTAAAATAATACAGAGCATGCACCAATACAACCATTTGTTGCTTATACGGATGGTGCATACAACATTTGTGATGTTTTTAAACGTTTAGCAACATAGATTTGAACACTTTGAACAATTATTTCTTTCACACCTATAAAAAAATGCCACCTTCTCAGCTACATGCTGTTTCATGGAATTACATCCAGGAAGTAATGGTTGGTGTATTTCTATAATGTTGCTATATAGCTAGTTTTAGTTTCTTTTTCTTGGCCTTCATGACAGGTGGTAATGAAATCTTAAAAGCAGTCCTGAAATAACACAAGAAAGAAAAAATAAGATATGCTGAACACATTTCTAAGCCTAGCCCTCACAAGCAAACAAAAGTCAAGAAGCGTACTTACTCGCATGTGCTACAAATAGGGCTGAAGTTGCAGAATACTGGAAAATAAAAGAATAGGCCAGTTTCACTAAAATAGTTACCTTGAAACAAGAGAAATTAGGTCAGTTCTATTAAATATATTTGTAAAACTTACTTGACAAACACACAGAGCAGACGTAACCTATTTCAATGAGATTTCGATGACAGAAGCAAGCCGCTCGATAGTCAACATGAATGGGGGGTGGAAGAATTAGTTGGGATCTTTGCTCTTGATCAGGAAGAAATACCCACTGTATAAATTTTAAAAAGGGGAGTGTATTTTAGAATCTGGGAGGAAACTACTGTGTTAAACGACTTTGCTATATACACCAAAACTATTGCAGAGAAGAAAGTTACCCTCCCACCTGCCAAAGAAATTCACATTTATGACTGCATTGGGTCACTAAGTCATGGTTGAGGAAGAAAGGAATTTTGTCCTCATCACCTTCCAGGAAATGTTTTGATGCTCATTACCGTGATAACTAAAAGATGGCCTTTTAAAAATCATCAAGTCATTTTTAAGGCATGACTATTATTAAACTTCATTCAACATCAATTTTAAGCATGTGTGAGTTTAGTGGGGGTTAGAGGTGCCAGAATGATACCCCCAGAGACACATCACAAATGTATCCACAGAATCCATAAGAACAAAGAACAGTCATGGAAGGTTTGCTGCCCCCTCATTTCCCCTCCTACCACCATCACCACCGTGCCTCAAATTCTAACCTGCTGCAAACACCTCTGCAGGTAAAAGCATACTTCAGTCGTCATGGCCCATCAACTCACTGAGCACTATACAGCAAATGCCAACCAGGTTGACAGTTGCTGTAAATTTTGGTGGATTCTGCATCATAGGCACTTGTCTACTAGGAACTGGACTAGACCAATTCATTTCAAATAGACCAAGGAACAGCCATCACATAATAACAACTTTCAGTCATTACCAGCCTGGCCTGGATTGGAACCAGCTACCCAATAGTACAAGCTTATATCATATTGTCATTTTCCTCCAAGTCTCCCCAGGCAAAATCAGTGTTATGCACCAGCACTTCAGGTAAGTGATATTCTTAGATACTTGGAGAGATATTTCCCCTTGTTGAGATATCCTGAAAGAAGACTGGGAAACTGCTCACCATAGTGAAGCGTCACACATGACTATGCCAGCCCAAGTGTGAAAGCCCTCCTGCAAAGCCTGTCCCTTGTGATGCTGGTCCATACCCTCCCATGACCTCCCACTGCAGCATCTACTGAAGCATATCAAACAGCTGAATACCTTCAAGCAGTCAGGGTTCCCAACACTCAACTTCCATGTCAGCTCGAAGAGTCTGCTTCTGCTCCCAGTGAAGTCGAGAGGAATTTTGCAACTGACTTCAACCGAAGTAAGAGCAGCCCTCAAGTGTTTTTTTAAGTTAACTTACCAGCAAATACTGCAAAAGGGATGGCATCCGGGGCACTTTCAAGTATATGCCTCCTGTAATGTCACAAGCCTGGAAAGCACACGTTGCAAGCAATTAACATAGGAACAATTTGACACAAACCTGAACAGAAATTGCTACATGCTACAGAAAGGTTAAAAAAGTCACACATTTTTCAAGTCCCACAGATTTCAGATTCTAAAGAAATTAGTTGCCCCAGATATGTCCATCCCTGGTTTTTGAACGACCTCAGGGGAAGCACTGTCCATGGAGAGAGATATGAGCAAGAAAGTGTCTCCCCTCTCTTTGGTACTGCAGTAAAGGACAGACATTAGAAATAAGTAGATGTCAAACTTAGATACAGAGCCAACTTTACTTTTTAATTGAGTTTTTTAAAATCAGAGTTCTTACATTGCTTATACACCTGAACCTTTTTTTTTTTGCTTGATTCCCAGTTGAAATTTTAAAATTGAAAGAATTCTTAATTGTTTCTTGTTCTATCCTACATTAAGATTCTTGATCCATATATGCCACCAAAACCAGTGCCTACTCAACAAATTTTTATCCCTGGAAGGAGGACAATAGTTTCCAGCAATCAGCGTCTGTTAAACAGAGAACAGTTCAGATTCGGGACAGAATGTTCCAATAACCGGGGGAGAGGAACTGATAATAAAAAATGTTGATGTATCCAGGAGATAAAGTGGAGAGAGCTGGATTTAAGATTTTTGTCACATAAAAGGGAGCAAATGGGAGCCTGTCCATTATCACACAAGATTGAGGCTTGATTTGCGCAGTTCTAATCTTTCCATCTCCAAGCAAAGGGTGCAAAAAGTTTGAGAGAAGAATGATTTCAAATGTGTCAAGTGGTCACAAAATAGCTATTTTCAATTCTTCATCCAACATAATAAATGAGTAATAAAAGTATATTATACCTGCTGTAGGAGTCCTGAATCAGAGTCCAAAACACAGGCATCAATCAAAATTCTGAAATCAAAAAGATGAGGCTTATAGAAAATGGAAATTACAATAGTACAATAACTATAACTCTCCATTAGCATTACTGCAGAGATCTATTTTAGCTGTAAGTCACACTACATACATATGAACAGATTGCTGAGGCTATGGGCCTTCGGCACCAAAACAAAGTCTATTATTTTAACCATAGCATGTACCACATCATCCACCCTTCCCTGTCCAATAATTGGCATTCTGGGAAGGACCACAGATGAAGCTTACCTAATATACAGTATCTAGTTCTAAGATGTAGGGGGTAAGGCTCAGTAGTCATTTTGGCCATTTTCTGTTACAGTGTGGTGACCTGGATCTACATTTTAACTTAGCTGCCTCCTTCCGTGGCAAGAAGATGCTCAGACGTCCCCAAGCATCCCTTAATTAGAAGCACATACATAACAGGGACAGACAATCTTTATGTTTACATGTTGATATTGAAATAATTGAATATGTATCATAACAAAACATTAACTTCACCTGTTTCTGTGCTGCAAAGATCACATTCATGAAATTCATATACTGCAATGCACTGTCTTCTGCAGCTTTTATGACCTAGATAAAGCAATTGACACTTGTTAGCCTACACAATACTACTACTGGATATCAAAGCTCATTAAGACAATTTAATACAGAAGCTCTTACCAAAATTCTTGATTTAATTTCTTGGCTGGCTACATATTGGAGGCAAAGAAACATGAATTAGTATTTCACAGTTACTACACAATTTCAAAGAAAAAATATTGGAGGCTAATGTATGGAGTATGATCATACACCTCACTTGCAGCAGGTACATGAGAGACTGCTTTATTGGTATACTGAGAAGACCAAGTATCATGAAAAGAGCAAAAAAGAAAAATCTGACAAATATCAGCAGACTTAATTCAGCATTGGTGTGAAAGCAGATATCACCACATTCATTCATTCTCAAAAAGCAACTGGATGGTAAAAAGCAAGGGAATTTCAGTCTCTCATTGACAATTCGCTAGTTCAAACACAGACCAAGTCACAAGTGTGTGACAATCATCATAATGGCTTTCGGGTTGTAATTTCAGTCCAATGCATAGATGTCCACATCACAAAACCACCAACACAAATGGCTGTCTTAATTTGCTGTCATAAAGATCAACTTACATAGTGTCATGAGGTGATCCCCCAAGAGTCCTTTCAGGCCTTAATCACAGACCACAACCACTCCAGATCTCCTTCACCAACACCAGACTTTATTATAGTCTTTCAGCAGGCCACTGCCTGCAGTGTTATTTACATGTATTTACATTCCATAGCCAGCTGCCCCACTTGCCTCTAGGAAGAGAACAGTACAAGCAGCACCTAGTTCTGCCTTCTTTAGCCTTCCTTCAAGATCCCCACTCTTCCTTCCTGTCAATATATATATAATCCTACCTGCTGGGGTTGCTTCTGCTTCCATTAGCCTTTCAGTTGTAGTGCTATTCAGTTAATTTACACCCTCTGTCAACTACCGGTCTTCCAGTTAAGTCCCACTTAAAATATACTGGTGAGTATTACAGTGACAGGGTGCTGAATTAGCTCCTGACTCAGCACACCGTTAACCATGTCAATCCCTAGATTGACAATCTTCAATCAGTGTTCAAATTGGGCAGTTTAGATTATTAGGACAACCAGTACTGCCCACTGCTGCCAGTTGAAAAAAGTTCAGCATTCCCCCTCCCCTCCCCGCCCTTCTAAAACTCAGGTAAAGATTCAAGTAGAAGAAAAGACAGTACCTTTTATTTCCTTGTTCATCCTGTGAATATCTATTCCACTTGGTATTCAGGAAACATTTTATTCTAGGAACATCTGAGATTTAAACCTTCCAAAACAGAAAGGAAGTGTACTACCGGCACTAAACAATTTTACCCTCTTTTACCAACACACACTTTACTGAAGTTTCTGATCTGATGGTATTATACTCATAAGTCATAACTTTAGCATAATAAACTGACAATATTCTAACACAGAATGCTACCACAGAAGAGTTCAAGATTCCCTACAATGACAGTGTGAACAACATAAGGTAGACAGAGAGATTCTGAACATTCGAGTATTAAAAAGGATACAACAAAGTGCTTTAGCAAGTGATCCTGCCAACAAAGTTTCCGTTTGCTGGCCCTTCATGTCAGCTGTAATCCAAAAATACACAGAATTGACCTTTGTACAAATTAAAAGTATTTGAATACTAAACATTTCATTTGAGTTGTGTCTTGGACAAATAACATTAAAACATAGGCTCTAATAAAGGTTCGATAATTCAGTATCCCATTGGCCTGAAATAAATTCTTGCACATTAACAAAATATGGAGTGATGGAGAATAAGCTTCAGAAGACAAATGCAAAGGAGCTTTCCATCAGTTCCTAGGGCTCTTTCCACTTATTTTGTAGTTATTCATATTAAGCTTAAGAATTTCCTTTACTTCATCCAGACCTGTAGACAGCCATCATATCCTTAGTTATCATTTAGCCAAACTGTCTATATTTCAGTCTTTATTAAGTCAGCCCCTTAGGTTTTTTGCTTTTCTCTGAATTCCCTCCAGCTTGATTACAGCTTTCTGGTACTGAGCTGCTTATAATGGGACAAAATATTTCAGGTGTGTTCTAAACAGTTGTACAGTTGTTTTAGCAACCCAGCTCCCAAGTAGATTATAATCATTATAAAGATAGGTAAAATGTGGAATTTAATCTCCTTAACAGTGTCCTGTTCACATAAAATCTCAAAGTAATATTTTTCTTACTTTAAACAGCATTTAAAAAAACTAATGAGAATGTGGAACCAAATTAACCAAGATGATTTTTTTTTTTTTTTTTTTTTTAAAAGAATATAGCCATCTTACTTTTTGTCATCAGGTCTTTAAGCTCCTCTGCGATTACTTCATTTATTGCAGTTAATAATTCATATTTTCCATCTTTGCTGCCAGAGCAATTAGATTCTACGAAACTACCACCATCTCCAAAGAGATCTGCAAATGCCCAATGCTTTCCAGGGTACAAGAAACGACTAAAAGCAAGAAACAGCAGCACACTATTAATCATTTGTTTTTAAGGCAGTAAGTAAAGAGCCACAAATTCAAAATCCGTGACAAAATTTCATTCCAAACAATTCTTAGTACCCAGGACACTAATAACTATGTAAGGAGTGTGTTTACAAAGCCCTAAACGGCGTAAGCCCCATCAACATTAAATACTTTCGCTCTGACACACATCCTAATGGGAACTGACATTCAGATACCAGATCAGGATCTCCCAATCATTTCTTAGCTCAGCAAGCAAGCACCCTGTTATTCTGACAATCTCCAGGAAGGGAATTTGCACCTCTTTTGTTAACAGTCAAGATTTAAAAGTCAAGGTTTTTATTTTTAATTTCAAAAGCTATTTTTCTTTATCTCTTTCTTCTTACAATCCATTTCTTTTGTTTTCTTTTGCATTCAATAATCACCAACCCAGAATCCCCACCCCTCACTGTTTTTATTAGTTTGTTTTTTTTAAATGGTATCCAATAGATCATGTATTTTAGCCTTGGTTTGAATTATTTTCTTCAGCACACTGAGCTATTCAAAAAAGGAATATATGAAGGGAAGTTTTATAAATAAAAATGATACTGATATAAGAAAGTTATTGTACCTTTCTTGTGTATGACTTGCTATTACAGCAAGTTTGTTGCTGCGATTCATAAATAGATGTGAATTTCCCATCACCATTACTGCATCCAGGCATTTTGATAATGTAAACTATTGAAAAAAGAAAAATCAAGAAAGGATACGTGTGAAAATCTCAGAAAAATAGATGTACCATAAGAGCCACTGTATTTAAATAAAAGAACTTTTAAAAAATCTGCACATACAGGTAATATTTTCATTAGGGTTTGGAACTTACAAAGGGAATGAACATGAAATTCAAGAGGCAGACAATCCTCTCTGTAGTAGGTGGGAAAGTGTCTGGGAAAGTGTTTTTCCACTTCTATGTATGTGCATACAGAGACAGAAATGGAAATTAAAATAAATATTATATATGATAGAATGACACACTCCAGAACCGCTAATAATCATTGTCATGCTCCAGAACATGTTTGGCCTTGGAATACCATTTATATATGGTTCAGCATCTTCAAAGCACAGTACAAAGATGAACTAGTTAATCCTTACAAGAACTCTGATGTGGGTATTATCATCCCAGTTTTAAGGATGAGGAAAATTGTAAAATCTCTATTTCTCAGTTTCAAGTGTCCCCTAATCAACTGTGCATGTCCAACCTGAGAAACCAAAAGCCTGATTTTCAGAGCTGCTGAGCACCGACAACTTCCACTGATTTCAAGGCCCAAGATGCTTCAAGTCGAGCTCTTAAAATTAGTGGCCAGTTTTGAACATTACAGACTAATTTACTTGGCCAAGACTACAGAGCAAGTCAGTGACAACAACGGGGATTAGAACTCAAGAGTACCTGACTCTCCATCCTGTATTCAGTCAGACAAATTGCTGCAGCACAAACCAATCCAGCATATCATTTGTTTAAAGGGGCATTAGACATGACAAGATATTATTGCAACTCTTTTATCATCATGTAATTCTGACATAATTTTGAATCCAAAGAGTATTTCACAATTTCTCTCCAGCAAATGCAGTTCAATTTAGATTGTCATGCATTTAAAATAAATCAGAGTTGTCAAAAAATTACAGAAAAAGTCTTTTGGAAAACTTCATTGTGACCCCATGCTAGTCAGGAAGCCTTACCTCTGATTCCCCTAGCGCTTTCTTCCCCCACCAGATAGGGTTGGTGTCAACAATGATGACTAAGAGATTTAGCTCATCATCTAGAAAAGCAATAATACATATATTTGAGAAAAGACAACACACTGACACTATGGCATCAAGTAACAGCTTCTTTAGAAATCTGGGAAGGCCAAAATTTAAAGATCTATAAGCTAGATCCATATTTGGTTTGATGTCCATTTAGCTGAGTGTGCATAAGTGTTTGCAGAATCAGGGCTGTATATTCTACTGCTATTAGACACATTTTTCTTTAGGAACGCTTTTCAGTCTCACACATAATAGCAAAAAAAAAAAAAGTTAGCAAGAATGTGTGATCAAACAAACACGCTAAGATTCAGCATAACTGCAGTTATTCCACATTTATTACCAAAAATTCCATGAACGGCATAAAACATGGAAGGGGAGTAGAATGTATTATGTTATGCATAATGAAGCATTATATATTTTTGAACCCAGATGGGGGGGGGGGGCGGGGGGAAGAGACACACTTTAGAAATGCAGAGACAGCGTCAGGGGCTATTCCCGAGCTAATTCGATTCTAGTGTTTTCTTTACACCCGTCTACTGTTCAGGATTTTTATCAGCCTCTCTGGGAGTCACAGATCCCAGCGCAGGAACAATTTTTAAAACAAATGGGGCGAAGAGATGAAATTACCGTGGCTGCCTGTGAATGACAAGAGGGAAAAGAGGTGTTGGCTGCTTACAAACCCCCGCTATCTCTTAACTCAGCGGCCCCCGATTGCAAACAGGCGGGGGCCTCGCAGGCAGCAGCTGCATCCTGCTGGAGAGGTAACCCGCCACCCCTTCTCTCCCACCCGCCAGACGGCGGCGCTCTCCGCCCCCCAACGAGCGCGCAGCCCCCGGGCTGTCAGTAGAGGGCTGGGGAAGGAGATAGGACGGGGCCGAGGGTTCCCCGCGGCGGGGAGAGGTGGCAGCAGAGAGAGGCCTCGGCCCGGGCCCTGAGGAGAGCGCGGGGGAGATGAGAGGACCCACCCCACACACACACACACACACACACACACACACACACACACACACACACACACACACTTCCGGCGCGGCCCCCGGACGACAGGACAGATGCGCCCGGCCAGGACTCACCGGCGCTCATAGTGCCCAGCCCCAGGCAGGCGGAGAGCAGACACCGGCTAGGCCGTCGCTTCCGGCGCCTGGAGATGATGTCACCGCTCGCTAGTCGCACTGCCCCAGTACGTCATGCGTGACGCGGCCGGAGCCGGCCTGTGGGGAAGGCGCCGGTGCAGCGGGGTTCGGTGTCACCACGAAAAGGGGCCGGCCGGGCACAGCCGCTCCCTGCGCGTGCGAGAGGGAAAGGGACCCGGCTCTTGCTGTTCCCAGAGGCCCGGTCCCGCCTGCAGCTGCAGCCATGAACGAAGCAGGTAAGAGGGGCCGGGGCCCGATCCGGAGGTGGGAGATGAACCGGCCCCTCGCCAGAGCCGCCCCTGGAAGCAGGTGTATACGCCGTGCGCTAGCCTCCCTCGCCGCCTGGGGCTGCTCCTTGCCGGCGGGGGCGCGACGTGATCCCGCCTGCCCGGCCGCGGGGGACCGGGCCTGGCCAGCCCGAGGTGGGGGCTTTCCCCGCGCCGGCCGGGTCCCTGTGGCTGACGGGCCCCGTTTCCCTTGCAGAGCTGATCGAGGCCTTCAAAGCCCAGATGCGGGAGGATCCTGACGTGGCCTCGGCCGTGGCCGCCATCCGCGCGCTGCTGGAGTTCCTGAAGAGAGACAAAGGTACAGGGGCGCCGGCCACCGCCCGCCAGCCCGTGCTCCGCTGCAGAGCGAGACTAGAACCCGCAGACCCTGCTCCGAGCGCGCAGGCCCCTGTCCTGGAGCCAAAGGAAGATGGTCACGTAGGACGAGCAGTCCTGAATCCGACCTGTAGAGGGCAATGGTAACACACCTCACCGACCACCTGGCCGTATTTATAGGCTTGGACGGATTCCGTTTTTATAAACATCGATTTCACCGTCGGCGCACAAACCGGCAGAAAATGCCGCCTGATCCTTATTGAAGGGTGCTCTCTAATAAATTACTGTTTCACACCCCTATAATTTCCTGCAACTGTGAAAACTGTTAGTTGATAAAAACTGGAAAGATGCTAAAAAAACCCCAAATTTTGCAGACTGGTGAAATGCAAATCAATGAAAATTAAATAATGCGCAGAAATAACTATTGATATTAGCCCTCCAAATTCTTTAAAAAAAAAAAAAAAACAAATTCTGCCAATCCTAAAGATTTATGAGACACATAATCACATTCATGGTGTTTCAGGTGACTGGAATTCAGAGCTTTGTTGCATTTCAGGTGATCAGTTAATTTTTGTTTTCTCAAGAAGCAAGCTATACTGCAGTTCATCTCTGCTTCCAAGAGCCTGCTTTTTCTTTTTCCACAAGCAAAACTAACAGTCCAGTTCCTGCCTTGCAGTAAAAGGCAAGCCCTGTGTTTTGAACCTGAACGTCATACTGTTTTTAAAAGTTCAGAAAAGAGTTAAACATGAAGGTCTTTGAGGGGAAAAGAAAAAAAAAAAAGCAGGCTACATGCCCTCCAAAGTTAGAAATAAGAAACTTGTCTGGTGGACATTGTACAGAAATGAGCACATGCTGTGAGAAGCCTGCATTACTAATCAAAATTTGGGAAACAGAAGTAGTACAAGAAAGATTTTCAAAATATATTTGTTGTTTGTTTCATTAAGTATAATCTGCTTTCATTGGATATGTGCTCTTCTACTCACAGAGTGGCTAAGGCTTAGCTGAGCATGGGTGCTGAATTACCTCATTAATGGCAAGAACTTGTTCCTTCAGGTTACAGTCAAAGCACATTGATGGGCAGGCAGGAGTAGTCAGCACTGCTGTTGACTATGTAGTAGTATTTCATCAGTTTTCATTCCTGGCAGTGATGCAAGTTTCAGGAGTGCTTATTCTCTTTTTAAGATGACTGTTATTCTAGAGAAAGGTGGATGGAGGGCATGCTGCAGGTAGGGCTTACAAGACTATAGATTTTGTACTCAAACTTATTAAATCAGTTGAAAAATTTTCACATGGTGTAATAAGCTTCCACTGCAATCCCAATACACTGAAGGAGAAATACCAAGGTAGTCATTTGGAAATGTTTAAAATACACACATTAGTGCCATACCAGAATACACCTAAACTTCTGTCTAGCACGGTAGTTCTCAAACTTCTGTACTGGTGACCTCTTTCACATAACAAGCCTCTGAGTGCGACCCCCCCCATAAATTAAAAACACTTTAATATATTTAACGCCATTATAAATCCTAGATGCAAAGTAGGGTTTGGAGTGGAGGCTGATAGCTTGTAATGAGTATCTTGTTTTGAAATGAAGTTTGCATTTCTCTCTCTCTCTCAGGTGAGACCATTCAGGGTTTGAGAGTAAATCTCAAAAATGCCATTGAAACTCTATCTGGTGTTGACTCTTCAGTGGCAGTCTCTTCAGGAGGAGAGCTCTTTTTAAGGTTTATCAGTCTCACCTCACTGGAGTACTCGGTGAGTTGTCACCAACTGTAATGTTTCACTCATCCAAAGTACACCACTTGCAAAGTAATCCTGGGGCTTAATTTTTGTTCTTATTGCTTTTTCCAGGACTATTCAAAGTGTAAAGAAATCATGATTGAACGAGGGGAACTTTTCCTTAGGAGAATCTCCCTTTCAAGAAACAAAATTGCAAAACTCTGCCATACATTTATCAAAGATGGTGCTGTAAGTATGTCAGGACCGATGAATCTGTCGTGGGTGTTCCATTATTTCAAGTGATGGAGGAAACAGGAAGGTTTTATCCTCAGCTGTTAAGGAGCCCACATTATCTGATGTTGACTTTCCCAAGTAAAGATTTTATTCCTACTTATTACTCATCACATTTGTTTATGCCACATATTCAAATATTTCCTAACACTCCCTTTTTCCTTCCTTCCTTCCCTCCTTCCACCTTTCTTTCCATACAAACTGATATTAAGCCTGTGGCCCAGTTCTAAGTGGTACTGAGCACCCACAACTACTGGCTTAAATGGGAAGTTGTGGGTTCTCAGCCCCTCTTAGTGTCAGGGCTTCAGTAATTAAGTGTCCTATAAAGTCCAGTTTTCATGATGGCTTCACATCCCATGCTTTGTAAAAATATAGGAGTTTAATATTGGACAGGTCACCAAAAGTATCTACAACTCTTAAAATGTTACATTTTTGTGAAACCGGGATATCTAAAGTAACTGAAGATCATGTTTAAAACACTTGTGCATGGTAAACAATTACAAGAGATCATGACAATAACAAAGCTTTCCTGAAACTTGCTAAAGCAGTAAAATGTCTGTTACTTTAACAGCGAATATTAACGCATGCCTATTCGAGAGTGGTCCTCAGAGTGTTAAAGGCAGCTGCTGAATCAAAGAAGCGTTTCAGTGTTTATATTACTGAATCACAGCCCGATCAAGCAGGGCAAGTATATGTCAATTTTGTCTTCTTGATTAGTAAGATGCTGTAGAGCTAATGTCCATCAGTGGAGTCATATATTAACAGCTTTTACCTGTTTTTGAATGACTGAAAGGTAACTATTTCATTGCAAAACATCACATCCCTCTTGACAATCTACAGCAATGCCCTTCCAAAGAATCGCTCTCAGCAGTGAATTCCCTGTACTAAGTAAACACATTACAGCATTCGAAGCTTTCCAGCTAAGGTGTAACAAAACTTTAATGACCAACCCCTGCTAGGCAATTCATTTTTCCTCTAAGAATGAGGGTCAACTTGAAGTATTTTTTTTTTTTAAATAAGCTACTAGTATCGAGTGTTACTCATAACAATAGGAGGATAAAAATGTTCACCAAAAATGTGGTGGTTTTCATGTTTTGGGATTTTTTTAAATGAGTTCCCTTTGAGACACTAGAGTATAAATTACTGACAGATCTGTACAGCACGGTCAGTCTCCAAAGGATACAACGTAGTATGAGGGAAGTAAGGAAAATAGCAAACCATACATGCTGTATAACCACCAGGTAGCTGCCACTCTCTGGCCACCCAACTAGGCAGTTTCATTTCTAATGACAATTGAAATACCTGAAGATCAGCCAGATAAAGTGCGATTTATCAGCTTCATGAAAGTAACATTTCACAGTATGCTCTGTTCATAGTATCTTGTATCTAACACCAAGCAGATGAAAAAGCTGGGTGTTAAATGTACAGTAAACTGTCAATTTAATCATATTTGTCTGAGTCTTTTACCTTATATAGTTTACAAGTCATACCTATGATTTCTAAACTGAACGATTAGAGGGGAATCTTCAGTTTTACTCCTTGTATTGTCAGTTTCACTATTTCCCTGATAGTCAGCTTGTTTCCCCTTTATTTGTGTGAGTTTTTCATACAACAGGGAGAAACCAAAAAAAGGAGTGATCGCAAAACCACAATGACCAATAGGGAGATGCAGATGTGTAGGCTCTATCATCAGTAGCGCTCTACCAAATTCACAGCCATGAAAAATGCGTCACAGACCATGAAATCTGGTTTACCCCCGTGAGATCTGGTCTTTTGTGTGCTTTTACCCTATACTATACAGATTTCACAGGGGAGACCAGCATTTCTCACATTGGGGGTCCTGACCCAAAATAGAGTTGCAAGGGGGTCACAAGGTTATTTTAGGGGGGTTGTGGTATTGCCACCCTTATTTCTGCGCTGCTTTCAGAGCTGGGCAGCCAGACAGTGGTGGCTGTTGATCAGGTGCCCAGCTCTGAAGGCAGCACCCCACCATCAGCAGCACAGAAGTAAGGATGGCATGGTATGGTATTGCCACCCTTACTTCTGCACTGCTGTCTTCAGAGTTGGGTGGCCAGAGAGTGGCAGCTACTGACTGAGGGCCCAGCCCTGCAGACAGTAGTGCAGAAGTAAGGGTGGCAATACCATTCAATGCCATCCTTACTTCTGCACTGCTTCTGGTGGTGGCTCTGCCTTCAGAGCTGGGCTCCTGCCCAGCAGCCACCACTCTCCAACTGTACAGCTCTGAAGGCAGTGCCACCACCAGCAGCAGTGCAGAAATAAGGGTAGCAGTACTGTAACCCCCTCCTACAATAACCTTGTGATCACCCCACAACACTACAATTACACCACCATAAAATTTCAGATTTAAATAGCTGAAATCATTAAACTTACTATTTTAAAAATCCTATGTCCATGAAATTGATTCATGGTCCATTTTGATTAATTTGGTAGGGCCCTAACTATCAGGTTTTATTCATACATACTGGAAAAAAAAATAGATGCATCACATCTATGAATTTCACTGATCTATTTAAAGGAAGATTTCAAAACTTCATAATTGTTATTTTAATAGGCAAAAAATGGCGAAGGCCCTTAGCAAGCTCAACGTTCCTGTGACTGTGATTCTAGATGCTGCAGTTGGGTAAGTATATTAATTAAATTCTTAAATGTTAACATGCCTTTTATTGTCCTTCTGGTTTTC
Organism: Dermochelys coriacea; assembly: GCF_009764565.3. Classification (NCBI taxonomy): domain Eukaryota; kingdom Metazoa; phylum Chordata; order Testudines; family Dermochelyidae; genus Dermochelys; species Dermochelys coriacea. The sequence continues at coordinate 24,573,297 of NC_050082.1, forward strand.
ATTTTAACTAAAGTATATATGAACTTCCCAAAAATTTGTTAAAATTGGAATGAATGGTTTTGCTAATTTAACCTTTCACTGTAGTATCAACTGGCACAGCTACTGCATAAGCTAAATCTTTTAACAGAATAATGTGATTGCCATAAATCAAGCAGAAGTATTTGATAATGTTTAGATATTAAATTGAAAGATAATTAAACTTAAGTGTAGCATTTAGGGATATGGGGGAGAAAAGGAGCGGAGATGCTATAACTAAGGGTTTTTTTAAAAAAAGTCAGATGCTTTATATATACACAAGTGCTGTTACTGGATTTTTTTTAAAAAGCTAATTGCTTACTAGATAGCAGAATTTGAGTCCTAAATGCATGAGAATGGAACAGGGATCGTGTCCCTAGCCTCTGTTTGCCAGAAGCTGGGAACGGGCGATGGGGGACGGATCATCTGTTCTGTTCATTCTGGGGCACCTGGCATTGGCCATTGTCGGAAGACAGGATACTGGGCTAGATGGACCTTTGGTCTGACCCAGTATGGCCGTTCTTAAGTTTATGTTCTTATGAACAGTGCATTATTAAAACTTAATTCTCTAATCCAATACAAAATGCCTGAGAGGCAATTGTCAAGAAGATACACACCACTCTAAACTTGCTATATTTTACAACGTAGTTAACTTAATCAGTCAGGTCACTGATTTCATATTATCTGGCCAGATAACTCTTAGAGACAACTGAAAAAATAGAACTTCTCTCCTTATGAGCATTTTAGTTGGTGGTGCATTTCCTTCATGCACCAGGACACATGCTATCTCTGTACTTTTATAGGTTTCAGAGTAGCAGCCGTGTTAGTCTGTATTCGCAAAAAGAAAAGGAGTACCCGTGGCACCTTAGAGACTAACAAATTTATTAGAGCATAAGCTTTCGTGAGCTACAGCTCACTTCATCGGATGCATTTGGTGGAAAAAGCAGAGGAGAGATTTACACACACACACACACACACACACACACACACACACACACACACACACACACACACACACACACACACACACACACACACACACACACACACAGAGAGAGAGAGAGAACATGAAACAATTTACAGCACCTCTCATTCAAAAAGTATCTTCTTTCTATCAGTATAAGGGAAAAACAAATGTGAGGGGGTATCAAAAGAAGGGTAAACACAGGATTAAAGGCATTTGGAATTATTTAAAAAGTATATTTTGGTTGTGACCATCTTGAAATATGGAGATGAGAGACTATTATGAAGTTAATATTGAGTATCTAAATTTCTGTAACTGATTACTAGTAACTATTAGACTTCAGCCAAAATATCCTCAGCAACTTTTGAGGTCAATGCCTCAAGTATGTTTGGCAAAGCATTAGTTATTTTATATTCCTGTTTGGGGAGATCAAGGAAGGATAATTTCAAGGACATATGAATAGTCTGCATGCATATATCTGGATAGTTGCAAGTGACTAGTCTACTGGAAAAGCAAAATGATCATGAGGTATTAACAAAATTGTTTAAATCACATTTCTATTACTATACTTTATGATTTAAACTTTTTTTTTTCTTAAACAGCTACATCATGGAGAAAGTGAACCTGGTAATAGTTGGTGCTGAAGGCGTGGTTGAAAGCGGGAGGAATTATTAACAAGGTAAGAGTGCTGAATTAGTGATTCTTCATATACCTGGAGCAGACTGTGCGTATTGATAGATTTTGAAAATGTGAGCAATGTTTGCATTGTATTTCTAATAGATTTTTACTCACTAGAGCTTAATGGGCTCCTTCTAGATGATGCGGGGGGGGTCAATTCAGGAAACTCAGATTGCTGCTGCTAATTATTTGTGAATAACCCCTGTGTATTAGTGTCATGATTAAGACTATTACAATAAATTGCCACCTTCTGCAGACAGTTGCAACTGAATAGTCTTCATGGTCACAATATACTTAAAGTTTAAGCTAAAATCTATTTTGCTTCAGAGTCCAATCAGTTTCAGTTTTACACAGTTGTCAGCTTCAATAAGTCTATATCTAAGGCAATAGATTTATTTTGCTTACTCTACTTTTTAAAAATAACCATATTCTGTTTGCAACTTTCATATTGATACGCAAAATAGAATATGGCCTAAAGACTAGTTAGAGTTTGCAGAAAGAACGAACTTTTTGGCTTGAAGGCGGAGTACATTACATATGAAAGCTGGTTAGAATAAACAAAGATGAAACTTTCCTGACCTGAAACACGCTAACAAGTAGTATTTTTCATTTGTCAGAATAGGGAGTGGAAGTCAGGATTTCTGGCTTCTGTTCCCTTTTGAACTACTGCTTCCTATGTGCATCAGTCTCCTGCTTTGTAAAATGAGGATAATACTTGCCTACATCACAGGGATGTTGTGACCCGTAAGGGTGCACAGATAAAACTCTTTTAAAGAGCATTCTGTTTCTTAAAGCTTTACTTCTAGGACGAGTTCCAGCCTTTTCAGAAATGCTTTAGTTTAGATGTTAAGTACACATGAAAAAGTCTATTGGTTGGAACCATGGAAGTTTACTGTCACTCTAGCACTGAGTGTATATACTGTTTTCCATCTAAACTGTCTTTGCAGATTGGTACAAATCAATGGCTGTGTGCGGCCAAAGCCTCAGAATAACCGTTTTATGTGGTAGCAGAAAGCTTCAAGTTTGTAAGACTCTTCCCTCTAAATCAACAGGATGTCCCAGATAAGTTTAAGGTAAGGGAAATTCAGAATACTTTCTAACCCACAGAGCTTCACGTAAATTGGTTCTCTGAGCAAATACCATAAATTTAAGACTTAAACCATGAATTTACACCTAATGCACTGAAAATGTAGTTGACATTTTTCTATCGAGGGTAAGTCAAAGCCACACCCAACCTGTAATAACATACAGTATAGCTTAAACAAAAGTGTGTTTGGCAATTTGGATTTTCCTGCCAATATTTTATAATATTGAAAAGCTTCCTGCTCTATGTACACTAAACCAAACTGCCAGAAGCAGCAGCACTTCCACCTAAGTGCTACCAACATACTGTTCCTGAAGCAGCTCACTAAGTATACAGGAAAAGCAGCTGGCAGCAGAATGGCTGGATCAAGGGAAACTTTTTCCAGAACGATAAACCTTATGTATTACTGTGTAGATGATGAAGTGGAAGTACTAGGTGGTACCAGTCTATGCTGTGGTTAGAGCAGTGGGTTCCTTCAGCTACAGCTAGGGTCGATAAAATTTGGTTAAGGCCATATTATTATTGAAGCTCAAAAAGATTATGGCCTATCATTTTGTGACCACTAATGGTTTTCTTCTCCCCCCCCAGTACAAAGCAGACACCCTGAAAACAAACCGAAGTCTAACTGAGGAGCATCCCTGGATTGACTACACCTCACCATCACTAATTACATTGCTGTTTACAGACCTAGGTGTGTTAACTCCATCAGCTGTCAGCGATGAACTTATTAAACTTTACCTGTAATGGAGCAGATTCACTGCACGTTGTGCTTTGTTGTTCAATGATCATCTCTTCGGTTACAGAGAGTTTGACAGATATAAACTATCCCAACATGTTGTAGAGAGGAAACTGTATAAGGATTCGCAAAAAGAAAAGGAGTACTTGTGGCACCTTAGAGACTCATGAAGTGAGCTGTAGCTCACGAAAGCTTATGCTCTAATAAATTTGTTAGTCTCTAAGGTGCCACAAGTACTCCTTTTCTTTTTGCGAATACAGACTAACACGGCTGCTACTCTGAAACCTGTATAAGGATTAACTTCATTACCAGCAGCCTTCTGATTTTTACAGTGAAGCAGCAAGTTTTGAATTCATTTATTACATATAAATGGACCAATGTGCAAACAGAAGTGTAAGTCATTGAGGGTCTGTCGCTCTAAAATAAATTTTTGTAGAGGGGTGCAGCATTATGAGCCTGACACCTAAACTGCCTTTCCCCACATACAACCTCTGAAGAGGTTTAAAAATTACTTAATAATTCCAGATATGTTAGGTACACATCTGAACAAAAAGAATCCACCAGGCACCTGATAACTAAATTCTACATTTCTTACCCGAACCCTTCAGTTTTGGAACAGCAGTCCAATTTAGTTCCGTCTTCAAAGTTGCAGCTATGCTTGTGCCCCCGGTAGAGACTGTAGAGATTCTACTAGATGCACATAGTACTTACGGAAGCCAAGGCTGCTTTGTAGGTAACTAACAATGCAGAGCACAGCATGAAGAGGCCTTGTGTAAAGGTATAGCTTTACTAAAACGAGAGACATCTTCAAGGAGAGACGGTTGAAGCAAGATTGTCAATCTTCAGACTCTAAGTCAACCACAGCTTTGACTTTTCTCTCACTGCTCATCAGCCTCTTCTCAAACTCTTCCTCACTAATTTTACCCTTTTTTAACCTTTTCAAAAGTCGTGTGTCATTCAGCAGCTCCTCCATTTCCTCATCTTCAATATCTGAGCCCTGCAGATAGTTGAAACAGTGATTTACTCCTATACTTAAATGCTTACGTTCTATATATTTGAACAGTCTAGAAATAACCATATTCATTTTTTACTGCTGGTGCTTTGTTACATGTATTGTGCTGCTGCCCTCCGTTACATAGCCGTACTAGGCTGTCCCTGATATGTACGGCAACACACGAGGGAGCAATAAGGGTTAAAGACGCTTTAGCAACAGAAGGGGACATGGGGAACAGTGGATTCCCTTCTATTAACATTCAAAATACTATTTAAATCTTAAGTCCTCTTTTTCCTGCTTACTCAACCCTGACCCTATTAAAGGAAACCTCAGATAAGATTAAACTTGCCAACTGAAGGCGGGGGGGAGGGGGGGGGAGTTAAAGTTAATACAAAGAACTTTGCTTTGCTAAAAGTAACATTACATTTGCATAAAAATTGCATGGAATATAGTGCATTTGAGCCACTTGCAAGGGGAGGGCAGCCTCACATCTTGCTCTAGAACAGGTGTCTCAAACACATGGCCCGCAGGACTATTTCTTGCAGCCCGCCAAGCAGCCCACGCCCAACCCTGGCCTACCTCCAGGCCAGGGGTGGGCAAACTACAGGCCATGCGATTGCCCTGCCCCGCTCCCTGAAGCAGCTGTCCCTATGGCCCCAGGGGGGGCAGAGGGCATGCGTTGCCATGGCTTCCAGGCACTGCCCCTCACCAGAAACAGGGAACCGTGGCCAATGGGAGCTTCAGGGGAGATATCTGGAGAGCAGAAAGGCAGCACAGAGCCCTGTGCCCTTCCCCCCCCCTCCCTGGGCAGCAGGGACATGGTTCTGGCTGCTTCCCGGAGCAGCCTGGGTAGGCAGGGAGCCTGCCCTGGCCCCGGTGCGCACCGTTGCCACCCCGGAGCCCACATCCCGAAGCCCTCCTGCATCCCGCACCCCAACTCCCTGCCCTGAGCCCCCTGCACCTTGACCCCCGCCACACCCCTCCTGCACCCCAACCCCATGCTCTGAGCCTCCTGCCACACCCCACACCCCTCCTGCACCCCCTGGGGGCACTGAGGGGACGGAGTTGGGGTGGGGACTTCGGGGAAGGGGTGGAGTAGGGGTGGGGCCGGGGACAGCAACCGGGGGGGGGGGGGGAATCAGTGATGCGGCCCCTAGGCCAATGCACTAGTCCTCATGTGGCCCTCGTGGTCATTTGAGTTTGAGACCCCTGCTCTAGAGGAGGCTGGCTGAGGAAGGTGTGAACCAATGTATTTCCTAAATGCTGCCCATTTTGGACTATACCTGGAGAGCTCAGGCCTCCATAGCTTTCATGGCCCATCTTGACTTTCTGCTACTGGAGGCTTACAGCAGGGTTCTGCTGACAGAAGCCAGGCAAGGAGTAGAGCCTCATCCCTCTCTATAGTGGGCTGACTGCTCTATTTTTTTTCTTAAGCACTCTTTTGAGAATGCAAGAAACTCAGGTACTGCAGCTCCCTTCATTTCATATTGTTTACAGCTCTGAGGAGTGAAACTTAAACAATCCAGTCACTGGCAGAGGAGGACTGGGTGGAACTTGCTTTTGAATTCATCAAGTTCTGTCTTTGGGGGTAACAGGCAGGCAGTGTGGACAAACAGTTCTCTAACTTTCTGCCAAACTGAAGTCCTTATATCCCCTTGCTTTTTGGGAGTGTTACATTCTAACCTGGCTGTGACTATACTGAAGTAGTCACATGTGAGTTTGAGGAACTTAATTTACCTCATCTCTTCTCCGTTTCGTTGTAATTTTCTTCTTCTTCTCCTTTTTGGCTTTCTGCTTTGACCAGGCTTTATTCCTTATGAATTTTCTTTTTCCTTCATTTTCTTGTCTTTCCTTTCTTTGTTGCTCTAACAGTTTTTGCCTTTGTTTTTCTCTATTTTTATCTTTGAACGGAATGGAGTCTGTATCAATACTGACAGGAACAAAGTCTGAGAAACACTTTCCTTTTAGTTCAGGCATCTTTGGCATCCTCAGCAGGGCAAAACCTCGAGCAAAACTAACAAAGTCCAGATCTATTAAAATAATGATTAAGATATTAGCATGTGACAAAGTAATAGACCTAATCCACCAAAGTACTTAAATACATGAATAGTTCCACTGATTTCAATGGGACTACTCAGGTTTAAGTACTTTGCTGGGTTGGGGGCTAAGTTATGTTGGGTTGTGAAGGAGGGGTACGTATCTTAATATTTGCATAGGGTTAAATGCAGACAGAGTTTATGTATGTAAAACCTATTCCTTCCCTGACACACTGCTTGCATCCTGATACTCAATTGCTTCTTTATTTAGCGGTTTCTGGAAGTCTGTGCCCATCAGTGGGAAATTGTCCAACAAAATATTTTTTTTCCATCAGAAAATGTCAATTTGTCCAAATGGAAATTGTTTACAAGATAGGGCCAGTTTCCACAAATCTCCCAATTCAAAATAATTGTAGGGAACAAGTTTTGAAGTTGTCAGAATGTCCGACTGCAATGTTTAACAAGTAATTCTAAAATTTATTTTTAAAAAAGTAAAATAAGAGTAAAAAACTAAACGTTTCTAAACTTTGATTGACCCAATCAAAAAAATTCGTCTTATTGGTTTGCAAAAATTTTCAAGACAAACTTTTCATCCGTTTTCAGGACAGGAAAAAGATTCAAAATCTCAAACTTTCATGAGACAGAAAAATCATTCCTTGCCCAGCTTTACCTCACAGACCCAGAGATAAGTTATTCAGTCACCACACTCGTCATAAACAGTCCTTAAAGTAATGCATTTTTCTGCAACATCAGCCCACTGTTATATGTCTTTAGAAAAATCTGTCACCAAGAAGTAATGCATCTTTTACTGTTTTCATTAAGTCAAACAAGGATCTCTGCACATTGTAAGCAGTGGTCTATGTCTCGCTAAAATTTGCTTTGTCAAAATGGCATTGGCTGGGTTCTTATCTGCAACTTTGACTCTGGCTCCCCTCTGTGGCTTTGACGAAATCACTTAACCTCTGTTTCAGTTTACCCCGCTATAAAACAGGATTACACCTTCCTTCAACAGAACTTCAGGAGTGGGTAATTCATTATTATGTAGCATTTTACATCTTCAAAATGGTATCAATATTTAACTTAACAGAAGAAAAGGAGTACTTGTGGCACCTTAGAGACTAACAAATTTATTAGAGCATAAGCTTTCGTGAGCTACAGCTCACTTCATCGGATGCATTTGGTGGAAAAAACAGAGGAGAGATTTATATACACACACACACAGAGAACATGAAACAATGGGTTTATCATATACGCATCGAGGGTGTATGATAAACCCATTGTTTCATGTTCTCTGTGTGTGTTTATATAAATCTCTCCTCTGTTTTTTCCACCAAATGCATCCGATGAAGTGAGCTGTAGCTCACGAAAGCTTATGCTCTAATAAATTTGTTAGTCTCTAAGGTGCCACAAGTACTCCTTTTCTTTTTGCGAATACAGACTAACACGGCTGCTACTCTGAAACCTGTAACTTAACAGAAGGTAACTGTGTATGGGAACTTGCACAAGCACTACAGGCTCATCCACTTGCCAACAACATTGTAACTTTTGCCAAACTGAATATAGTCTTTGAAGTGAAGTAAAGTAAAAATAGCAGCTGCTGTTGGGAATTACCTTTTATTCGGAAGATAAGATTGCACTCATGTTTGGCATAGGCCTGCACACAAGACACAAATGCTTTCATCCCTTTCTCAAACATGGCTCTGTCAGCCAGAGCCAGAGACTTCAGTTTTGGAAGAACATCTATCACATTTTTCAGAGGCTTCATTTCCTGCATAGGACACTTAACCAAAAAAAGGAAAAAACATAAGCAAGAGCTAAATGTAATGGCTTAAAATAAGCACTGGAACTTCAAACACATAATTCAACATCAACTAAGCCTCAACACATGGAGGATATTTACCTGCCTCATGTTTTTTACTGATGAAGAAACAGAGGCAAAGTTAAGGGGCCTAACCAAGTTCACACACTGAATTGTGAGAGAATAAGGAACAGAATGCATGAATCCTCACTCAACTCCAATTACTAGATCTCACCAATCTCTACTGCTAATCTGGTGGAATTAAGACCATTATTTTACTTTCAGCACCAAAATGAGAAGGATGTCACGACAAAGGTATACACTTTTTCTATTATAGATTAAATAGATAATTACACAATGCAGGGAACAATCCTGCTTTAACAGGGAGATGAATTAGTTTAATTAATAAATAGCTCTCATCTGTTTTTTGTTACTCGGCTAGGTTAAAACATCTCATCTACATGTTTTAAAATTTTTTAAGTCTGGTTTGAAAAAAGCTGGTTTTAGGTCTGAGGAATTAGTTTTCATTTTAATTCTTTTCTGCTGTTAGGAAATAAAAGCCAACTCACCTTTTGGTTTATTGAGAGAAAATTAACGTAAGATTCTTCCATGGGAAGCAAAAACACAAGCGCACTTCCTAAATGGCCAATTCGAGCTGTTCGACCACAGCGATGCACAAAAGCACTAAAAACACAACAGAAAGTTGTTTTAACAGGATGAGATGTTCAATTGCTTTTAAAGTAATACAAGACAATGAGTGGAATGGCAGGTTTTACGGAAGGGAAGATCTAGTACTCTACTGTACTCTTGATGTAGATGAGTAACTACCAGCAATGGGCGTTACGTGAATTCAGTGCAAGCAGCATATAATCCCCCTCTCAGAATTTAAATGTTCATGTTAAAAGGAGATTTGTCAAATATTTTTGTGTGTGTGTGTGTGTTATGGTAAAATGATGACACTGGTAGCTGTCAGATAGGAAAATAGTTACTTTAATTAGCTTTATTTTTAACCCTCATTATAGCACTTCCTGATCAGCTCTGGCCCTACCTACATCTCTGCTCATTTACTTCTTTCATTCCCTGAATGTCTCCCAGCTTATTGCCTCTTTGGTATTCTCTCCTGCCACCCCTTATGCTAGGAACTCTCTTCCATACTCATGTAAATGTCCACTACCATTTTATTAATGTTAACCCACCTAACCTATAAGTGTGATTATACATCCATAAGTGCTGTTACAAATGTCAATTTTAACAAAAACTGCAGTGCTCCAATCTTCCTTTGGGCATGTGGGACAACTACATTGTTTTGTCTATCTATTCAGACTAAGTCATCGGCAAGGAGTAGGTCTTCCACTGTGTTTTGTACAGTACTGAGCTCACTCTGCACTTAAATAGTACATTTACAGGAACAGGAATGGGATTCAAGTTCTTATGAAGAATTGAAGTTGTACCTTGCATTGCTAGGTGGATCATATTGTAAAACCCAGTTTACTTCTGGAATGTCTATGCCACGGGCCATCACATCAGTGCAAACTAAAATGCCACTAGAAAGTTGGAAGAAAATGCAAATTTCTGATTAAATAGTCATTTGAGAAGTGCCAGCCAACAGCTCCCAACTTCTGCCCTGATTATACATCATGCATCCCAATTGGAGGCTGTGGGGGTGCACGTCAAGACAGAATATTTGGTCTTAAGTTTTTAAAAATATGACTATCAAAATTAGAGAACATATTACAGGCGAGCTAAAATTCACATTGAATGAAAATTCCACTAAGTATTTAGGAGAAGAAATGTATTTTGTATTCTTTCCTACATACCACTAATTGAAGCTGAATAATCAACTCTTCCCTTTACAAGTTTCATATTTAGATTATTTCCCCTGCTTCTAAATACTATAAACATATTTAAGAAAGATCCAATGATCTAACTGCAGTTTTTAAACCATCAATAGGAGACTGGGGAAATGATTCTGTTTCACATAGAAAGCTAAAACTGCAGTCATAATGCTTAGATGGCAATAAAAAGAACATCACAGGGCAAGAATTCCAGCCTTTTCCCAATGAGAGACAAATATTGCTGGGCCCTAATGACTGCACATATTGCAAAACTGACAAAAACAGATAACTTTAATGGAAATGAAAAAGCATTTTGTTGGCGATAAACCCACATTCTTTTTGTTCATATACTAACAAATGAATATCATGGGTTTCAACTCCTTTTATCAGACAGAGGGGAATTTTCACCATCACTTCTCCTTCAAATGGGAGTTACCGGGGGGAGAAGTTTGTGTTATTGTTTTACCAATTAATCTGAATTTTTCCCTCATTCAGTACACCTATACACACGTAAAAGTGAGCGTGATTTATATCATCCACATTATCCCAGCTGCTTCAGTAGCCTGGCTAGCAGCCTGCTCAACAGGAAAGCCACGTTTCTATACTCATGTGGTGTGTACTTCCCCATGCTGAAAGATGAAGTTTTACGTTTCTTAGCATTTACACCTTTTGCTGGAGTAGTCTATTCAATGCTCCTACCTTGGGAGTTTCCGAAACTCAGTAAAAATCTTGTTACGTTTATGTTTCATTTTCCCATGAATGCACATTATTTTCACATTTTTAACTAAGGATTCCAGAGCTTTCCCATAATATTCCACACAGGCACAGGTACTGAGGAGACAATGAAAACAACAAAAAGTCAGGATCAACTTTTGTTTGTAAGCTGTATTTTTAACGTTACAATTGCATGTGGATTTAGCGCTGGTGAAAGATCCTGCCTCAAAAGCCCTGCAGTCTTGGAGTGCTCTGCTTAGCCACAGAACAGGTACAACATGACAGGACAGTGCAAACTTCCTCCACACTGCCCTGCCAATGTGCCTAAATTCTGACCCAGAGGAATCTCCATGCTTCAATCCTTGGCCTCTCTGCTGAAGTTACCGATCATGCTTGTGGTATGAGTGATACAGCTATCCATAGGGAACTGGATTGAGACTGTCAACCCATTTCACATAGGACAGCCATCAGATGATGAGTTTCAGTCATTACCAACTTGTGCTGGATTTGATCAGCTAAGCTGAAAGCAAATTACATCCCCATTACTAGCACTCTGAGCCATCCAGTCTCTTGCTAGGAAAATTTGTTACTATGAAAAATGGGAATGTAACTGAAGAGCTTTTACAATACATTTTCTAGACTCAACTATTTCTGCTTGATACATTCTTGAGGAGAGAGAGATTGCGAGTCTGAAGAAAAGCAATACAGGATGTTAGACTAAATGGCTTCCTGTGGGTCCCTTAAAGCACTAACAGTTCTATTGTTCTATAAACTCATCCAAGATGTAAAGATGTCTTTAGAACCAGCTTAATTTGTTTTGTGACAGCACAGGCCTTTCCTATGAGACCTAAAACTGAGGTCCTGCCACTTCTGGTCACCAAATATCCCAAGCTGTTTTTCACTTGAGTAGGAGCACTGGTTTTCAGGACCCTGGCCAAATCCTAAAAAGGGTTACAATTTCATTCTGTCTCACTAAATACCCCCTGAAGTGTCAGATAATATTTTTCATAACTTCCTGTTTTTAATTATCAAACGGTGTTGATGTTAAACACCAGCTATATTCCATCCCATTTTGTAAGTACAGAAATTACTTTACCTACTATAATTTACCTGTCAATTTAAAGATTTGATTCTGAATTCCTTGCACACCCAAAATCACTTTGAATTAATTTCAGGAATATAAGATCTAGCCTTACAGTTGGAAAGGGCTCGAGGATCCTTCTGGAAGAAAGGTGCTATACAAATTGCCTATTTTTATTACTAAAAGTATGAGCATTATTTTAATGACTAATGTACAGCTGTCTATGATAATACTTTATTGTGGTTAAGAAATAAACACAGAAAGTTCATATGGCCTGAACAGTTCTTTCATTATGACAAAGTATAAGACAATTTTAATGTGAAGCAATGATCCGGCCCCTTTTTTGTGCATTGTAGTCTACACAGAAAGTGGTTAATATGCTCCCTAGTAGATCACCTTTAGCATGTGTGTCTCATGCAGCACTGAGCACACAAATAATCGTTGCACTGTTTTCACAAAGAACCCCAGATGAATTACCTGAAAAAGACTAGATGTTTTTCCTGCTTGTGTCGTCGAAGAAAATGCACCAACTGATTAAATTTTTCATCCGCTTTGCATATCTACACAACATCAAAAACATACGGAAAATAAAACAGCGGGTTCAAGATGAGCTGATTTGCTTGTTTCTTCAATTCATCTCAGTACAGAGCATTTGTGATTGATTCGTGCACTAATATAGGAGGCATTTTACACAAGTTAATGCTTGCTGAGATGTATTCCACATACATCAGTGTGGGAACATGGTCCTTTATGTATATTGGTGCTTACTTAAGTTAATTAAAAAGAAATAAACATTAACGCTGGAATTCAGCTTTAAAGTTACCTATTATTGGAAGTTTCTGAAGCTGAACTATTGACCTAATTACAAATCTTGGTTGAAATTACTTCCTCAGTGAATAAATACAGAATGACCTCAATGGTTGGGGAGTGTTACATATTATCCCCATTTCAGAGAGACGGGGAAATGAGGCACAGAAAAATTGAGCAAATTCCCCAAGGTTATAGAAAGTGAATCAGTGGCAAAGCAAGGAATTAAGGCCACAATCCTGACTTAGTGTCTCCAACTCAAGCTACTTGACAATACTGCTTCAGAGGAATTTGAAAGGCCTTAGGCTTGCTTTAGTAATTGATTTATCAGCATGAATCCTTCTGAGGGCAGCTCATATTTCAATCTTTGTTTACTGCAATAATGTTGCTAGCTGTTTTTGCTGCAGTCTTAGAATATTCACTGTTGCATTGTTTCTGAAGGCAACATGACTGACAAACTGCAGTGCACCAGAGTGCAACATTCTGAGTTCATCATTATGTTTAAAAGAGAAACAACAAACGTGGGGAGCAGGGAGACTCACCATGTAGTAATTTTCAAGCCGTGTGGGTGTTTTCTGAGTGCTACTCGCTGCCACTCCCTTCTCTTTCACGGAGATGCGGACAGGATTTCGGAGACCCGCTCTCACCAGGTTCTCTACTTCTTGAGTCTGAGTTGCTGAGAACAGGCCTGTTCGTCTCTGCTTGGGCAAAAAGTCCAGAATGGTATTTAAACTGCAAGTAAACACAATTTAAAAAGAAAATGGCTCCAGATTTCCATCAAGAAGAAATTTTATAATCAGTTTTTAAACAGAATGATTTTTACAAAAGGGTGCTGTGCACAACACGGCTGTTGCACTAACAATCATGCGTTTGCTTGACTGATTATACCTCGTGTATTTGCATCTGAGGTTTTAAATATGTGGTCAGATGATATTTACTTGAATGTACTAGGCCTATGAATAACTATGTTTTTGATTATTAGCCTTGTTATGTTGCTCCCTTCCCTTGGCTCTTCTCTTTTTCCTCCAAGCTCTGCAGAGAATGATAAAAACGTACAAGGAAGCTCAAAAAGAAGACAAGATCACAGAAGAGTGGATCCTTGATGCATACTATAGTTTGGTATATCTTCCTCTTCAGTTTACATTAGTGTATGATCAATTTTCATGTCATATTTGAAATAGCAAATTGTTTAGTGCAATGGTACCATTAATAGCAGAAGGGTATAAATAAGCTTCACATGCATTTCCCCACCCATCATAAAGTTAAAAAAGGAGGCATTGTGCAGTGATCACAATCAGAAGTATCTTGTGGTTAAATCACTTGCACTGGGAATTAAACCTGTTTCTTCTGAGTTTCAGTCGACAAGTCACTTAGGCCTTGCAAATTCCCTTAACATAGACAAGGCCATTAAATTTATTTGTGCCTCGGCTACCCATCTGTAAAAAACAGGGATAATACTTCCCTTCTTGAAAGGAGTATTGTAAGGACACATTCATGGTTTGTGAGGTTCTCATATACTATCTTGATGAGTATCACAAACACCTGGATAGAAAAATTGGGGCCTGGGACTCCTAAATTTTAGTCTCATTGTGTGACCTTTTACAAGTCATGTAACCTTTCTGTGACTCAGATCTTCATCTGTAGCACAAGAATAACAAACATCTTGAGCGCATTAATGGTTCTAAAATGCTTTGAGAGCCCTAGATGGATAGCATTATAGGAATGGCAAGCATTACTAGAATTATATTAAAAAAATACCTTGCTTCGAATCCCATATCTAGAAGTCTGTCAGCTTCATCCAATACCAGCACATCAAGTGATTTCACACAACTTGCTAAATCCAGCCCATCTGCTTTTCTTCTGAACAGATCCTCTAGACGGCCTGGTGTGGCTATAATGATGTTCCCACTATCGGTGATAGGGAGGAAACAGCTTGGGTGATATTTTAATTGTACTTGGATGTCAACACCACTCCAGAATCTCAGCATACCACAAACCTCCACTCAAAACACTGTCTAGAATCTTCAAGTGGGGACTGACCTGTGCACTTCTGACAATGGAAGAGAGCTCAGTCCACTAAAGACTTTGCTATTGTCTGTCTTATTAACATATAACGTGCTCAGATATTATGCTGAAGGGCAAAAGAACAAAACCCTAAAGATACATAACTTGTGCATGCAACAGCTCCCCAGGTACTTATATTGATTCTAGGGCTTACATAGCTATAAAATAGCTGTAAACTGAAAAGCATTCTGGGTACTGGCATGCAAACAAGATCACCAAATCTATGCCACTTTATTTCAGAATTTCCACATACGTATCACCACAGAAAGCAGTTTGGGAAAATTACGTATCAAATTTACTTAGACAATATTCTGGTATTCCCAATTCAAGCCTCTGACAGAGTGCCAAGCAAGGAAGGCTGAGTCAGCACTGTTCACAGCAGCTCCAATCAAGCAAGGCAGAATGGAGCTGACTAAGCAGAGCTGTGCCTAATTTGTTGGTGGGGCAGGGCAGAAAGGCTAATTAAGCCATTAGTCAGGAAGGAAGTGGAAAGGGGGGAGAGAGAGATTGCTCTCCCTTGCTTGTTATAGGAGCTGTATATAGGCGTATGAAGGTGGTAGGAATCCATTTGTAAATAAACTGCACAAGGTGCTGGACCAGCAGAAGGGTCTCAGAGTAGACAGGAACAGAGCACAGAATCCAGGAGGCCGTGTTACAAGGCCACAGATTGGTTTCTCACAATTAAGTGAATGCAGAGTATTTTTTTTACAAAGATCATTAATTTTTTACATGCTTTTTTCAACCCCACCCTTCCCAAGCTGAACCACAAGGCCATTTATTTAAGACCTTCTTTGGCATTTACCCTGCTGTGACATTTTATACTAAGTAAGCCCACTAAAATCTCTCTTTAGTTAAAAAAAAACCCACCATCACTTTAATTTATGCTATGCACTAGCTGTAGCCCATAGGATTACTTTTCTAGCTATTATATCCTACTAATTCAGCCAGCCGTACCAAATATGTTTCTCTTTATGAATTAATCCATCTTATATATGATTCTTATATTTTATCAGTATTAATTCCTATGAAATTAGGATGTGTTGAGGCATACAATATGTGTTTCCTAATAATTATACATAGAATAAGTTTTGCTGAAATGCAAGAGCCTACCGGCCTGTATCCAATAAGATCCACTAAATAGGTAAAAGTATAATCAGTTAAGAGTAAGTCAGCATAAAAGCTGGCAACCTGTGGCACAGATAGGACTAGTCCCTGAACTTTGGGGAACCAAAGGGAGGAACTACACACAACATTGAACAGGTTTATCGGGCATCTGCAACCGGGTGGTAACCACAGGGTATACCACAAACTTGGAAGTTGCCAAGAGAGCTTAGGTTGGCAGTTTTTGGAGTGAGATAATATGTAGAGAGTAAGTGTCATAATCCACTAATCTATAGGCTAAGAGTACTCATAAATTTCTTAGGGTATGGAAATAAGATTTGGGCATAGTAGGCTGGATCTGAATTACATAGTGTCAGGATCCTATAAAATACCTTGTAAGGATATCATAGGAAGCTTTAGCTTTCTTTTCTTTGTTCTCCTATATTCTATAGACTATCTTCTATCATGCTATCAGCTCAGCTTGTGTAGTACTCAACATTCCTAACTATTGGGGAAACCAGAACCATCCTGTTATCGGGCATGCCAGGAGTAAGCTGGTCCTTCACCTCCTATTACCAGGTCCTCAAGGTATGTTAAGTTAAGGTACTTATAATAGGAATGTTACCACCAGGAGTTCTGGAATTCTTTTACTGTTTTGCAGTCAGAAGAATCATAGCATTTATTATTCTTTTGTTAATCTCAATAAAGCTTTTATCAATTTGGTATTGTCCTGGGTGTAAGTGGTTTTGTCAAGCACCCCGAGAGTTCTCTCCTGATATAGAACTCTCTGAGTTCTCGGACCCTCTAGTCAGAATTGGACAAGAGCCTATAAATCTTCTGGTCAGATGTGATCAGTGGCAAGCAAGAACAACTAACCCATAAAATTCAGGTCAACAAGCCCTTGGTCAGCAACACAGATTTTACATTTGATCCCTTCCTACTGTTTTGTTAGTCTCTCATTATGCTTGTCTAATTCAGGAGACAGATCTCGCAAACTCAAGCACATAAATAACTTGATTTATAGAAGGCAATGGGTTAAATACTTCCTTAAATATGTGCAGGATTGGCACCCTAATTTGTAAACTCCTTGGGGCAGGGATTATGCCTCATTTCTGCTCTGAGAGGCACCAATAGAAACACATTATCAGTCAACTCACCCACGTTCTTTGAACTTTTCAATATCTTCTATTGGATTCCTACCACCAATCAAAAGAATCTGGCTGAAACAAGAAACATGACACTCACAAATTTGCAAACAAAAACCAAAGAAAAGTCTGTTTTCATTACAAACCTAAGCATACCTACCTAAATTGGGGGAAGTGTTTTGTGAAATGTGATAGCACTTCATCAATCTGAACAGCTAACTCTCTTGTGGGTGTGATGACTATGGCTCCAACCTGCTCATTAGAAGAAAAGGAAAGACAGAAATAGACAAATGCCCCAAAAGACATTTACTATTTGCTGTGATTATGATGCTAAAGTTTCCATGTGCAAACACCATTTTTGTTAAAGTGCTGAGAAATAAACAAGTGATTCAATTCAACTGTCATGTCCTGAAACATGACAAAATGGGATGTATTACACAACTGGTCGCACAGTACAGTAACATAAAATTCCTTTGAAATGCCCCCCCTCTTTTTTTTTTTTAATTGGGTGCACAACATTTTTTTTAAGGCAATACAAAGATCTTTAGTGACAAGTAGCAGTGACGTGAATTCAAATTTGTTCAAAAATCAAGAGAGTACAACTAAAAGGTCATAGTTCCTAAGATATCTTGTTCTCTAACAGTTTACAGACATCTTTTGTTCTTGGTAAACAAAAAGCATTATACAAGTACAAATTACTACTAATCAATTTCACAAGCTATTCAGGAACACATTTAAACAAATCTATAAAAAGCAGCACAGAACTTAAAAGAGTGTTTTCAATTAATTCCTGGTTATGAATGCAATGAGGGGCTGATCCTGCAAACCTTTAATCACATGTGTAACTTGTGACTCTTCAGTAGTCCTACAAGTCTTAAATCTTAAGTTACAGCTATATATTTATTTATATATTCAGAATCCCTCAATTCAGTCTTACCTGCATTTTCTTTAACTTCTCTTCCCGTCTGAGGAGAATTTCTAATATGGGAATTACAAAAGCTAATGTTTTGCCACTGCCTGTTACCTGTGAAAATTGAAGCAAAGTTGTATTTGCACTCATGAAAAAACTTTGTAAGAAAAAATAAACAGAGAATTCAATTCACAAAATACTCACCGCTTCTGCAGCAACATCTTTATTGTTCATAAACAAAGGTATGGTTGCAGACTAAAGGAGACAGAAATATGGCGCAATTACATCCTCACTGGTTTAAACAAATCTTATGTAACTCAATTCACCCAAGGATCTAAAAGTGCTTTACAAAAGCACATAAGTGTCATCAACCCCATTTACAGA
The DNA here is from genome assembly GCF_009764565.3 of Dermochelys coriacea. Classification (NCBI taxonomy): domain Eukaryota; kingdom Metazoa; phylum Chordata; order Testudines; family Dermochelyidae; genus Dermochelys; species Dermochelys coriacea. The sequence continues at coordinate 24,591,643 of NC_050082.1, forward strand.
TGGGAAAATAAATCCCAGAGAGGTTAAGTGATTGTTCTAGATCACACAGGAAGTGCAGGGGGAAACAGAGATAGGGACCTGCCCCAAGAGAAATGGGGGTCTTGAGAGGGCCCCAGGGTGGCTAGGAAGGGGAACCTGGCAGGGTGGGGATAGCACGGATTGCAGATGGGAAGCTTGACAGGGTGGCAATAATTGGAGAAGTGTGTTTGGGGTGAGAGGGCAGGACTATAGAGACCTGGGGAGGGTGGGTTTGAGCAGTGACTGACCCAGGAATAGAAAACCCAGGAGTTCTGACTCTGTTCTAAGCACCAGCCCCTTATCTAAAGCAGAGGGCTTGAACTTGTCATTTCCATCAGATCACTAGAGCAACACACACTAGCACCTATTACCTTCTCAGGCGCTACTCATTACATAACAGAGCATCTTTCTTTGGGGCTTGCCATCCCCTATGCACTATACACAGCGACAAACTGCACCAAAGGGGCCCTCCCCCTTCACATTAAAAAAAAAAAAAGGGGGCAGCACACACAGGTCACACCATGGACACTATATGACGGGCTCCCCCCTGTACTGGCCCGAGGGGCAGACAAGCAGCGTAACAATACTCACAGGAGCCTGCGCTGCACGCGGGGCGGCAATGCCTCCCTCCTATTAAAGGGCCCAGCAGGTACAACGGCCCACTGGAGCCCTGAGGGGGTCGCTCGCAGCCCCCCCTTGTATTAAGAGGGGAGGGGCGCAGCCCGCCTTGAGGGATACCACGGGGGGCGGCACCCCGGCAATCTTCCGGGGGACAGACGGCCGAGCTCTCCCCCACACCGCATTAAAGGGGATGGTGGCGAGCACAGGCTCGGGGGAAGGCCAGGGGGCCCCCTGTACCGAGCACGGACCGCACCGCAGAGCCACCCGCCACGGCCCAGCAAGCGGGGCGGCTCCCTCCCCCTACCTGCACGGGGGTCATGTGGGGGAAGCCCAGCTCCCGCAGGGTCCGCAGGACGCCCGGGCTGAGCGTGACGGGCAGAGACTCCCACCGCCCCTCGGTCACCCCCTCCATCTTGAACGGGCTCCTTGCGCCACTGCCCGCCCGCCCGCTCAGGCTCCCCGCCGGCCCGGCTGGGTCCCTTCGTCAATGAGTCCGTGGGAAAACAGCGGCCGGGCGCAGATGCGTTCCGCTTTGCAGCAGGGCGCCGCTGAGGCGGACAGTAGTGTGAGGCACTGCTCCGCGGCCCCTTCTGGACTAAGCCAAGTCCTTCCACACTCTCTCGAGGCTTTTAGTCCACACGCCTCAGGGTAAAGGTTTGAGCACGTTCTGAGTTAGCGCGTCAGAGGTGATTTCTAGCCTCCAGCCCTTTCACCCATCACCAGTTCCTTTTACATCACTCAAGCTTGCTGAATTTTCCACCCCATAACCTCAAAGTGACAGGAGGGTAAGTATTTCCTCTAGCTAAGAGCTATGGATCCAGTTCTGACCTTCCTTGCACCAGCACTAAGGAAGGAACATGTCTGTGTAAAACTTATGTAAGACAAGAATCAGGGCCTATGCATTTAGGAAGTTCTTGCTTAACATGTACCAAAGCACATCTGTTTACATCTTAGTAGGCAAGCCCGAAGTCATGATGGGTATGAGTGGTGGGATACTGGTGAGTTTCTCTGCCACTGACTTTGCTTTATTAGGCTGGAGATTTTTTTCTTCTCTCCTTCCATTAGATAAGTAGAGACCATAGAAAGGTACCTTTCACAACACAAGTCACTATGGGAAGAGGTCAACATTTGGTGAATAACTGCTCTTCAGTAGCCTCTGTGAAATTTTGAAGTTCCAAACTGAAATACATAGTAATTGGTATACAAGTGCCCTTCACACTTAACCAGGTAACGGTGGATATGCTGGCTATCTTTAGCTAGCTGTACCTCTGATTAACAAGATCGAGGACAGTCCATGTAGATACAGTCTTAAGGTACCCTATAGCCTTAATTTTTCTATATAAAAACTTTATAATATTGAAGGTATCAAGGAAGCAATATATTCAATGGACAACTTATGACATCTAGGTCAAAGGCATCAAATTTGAGGTGTTACTGAACACACAGTAAGGTTACATTTTAAAGGAATAAGATTTGAATATTCCACATAATAGTCTAGGAGTTTTACTGATCAGGCATTTAATAAAATGCACTAGAAATTTATATTTATGATGAACTAAGAGCCAATTATACCTAATAGCTACTCAACCAAGGACAGACTGTAGATGTGCTAGGAAAGCAGCAGCACTAGTTATGTGGATACTACCTGGATATGCCTGGTAAAATCCAGATCTTGACTATGATACAGAAATGTGCTTGTCACTTTGGTGGGCAGATTAGACCTGAATCAGAAGCCACTAGTCAGCAACATAATTGCACAGAAGCTAGAAGACAGACAACAGATAGTTGTACTGGTGCTTGGAAAGCCCATGAAGTTCTTCAGGCACCTATGGGCATACTGTTTCACAAGCAGGCCAGGTGCTTTCACCTGTACCAGCTTGAAATAAGAAAGAGAAACATTCCCTATCTCCTCTTCTGCTGGGTCAGATGTCTTAAAGTTGTTTTTATTTATTTTTGCATGAACACTATAGGGTATTAGTGAAATGCAACTATTATCCTGCTGTTTTAAACATAAAAAAGCCTCCCTACAAAAATAAAATAAGCATTTTCCATCAAGCATCTACTCTTTGCTAAGCATCCCATTTTAAACATTTTCTTTACATGCCCTCAAATACCAAACTCTAATCACACTGTTTTGCACTTAATGCTAAAGCAACTAGTGCCCAACTAGCTTTCCCTGCAAAAATCAGGCCAAATAGTTTGTACTCATTTGATTGTATATTTAGTTCAAAAACTTTCCACACATTGATAAGAAAACTAATAAAATTCAAATACAAGTGGGGCTGCACATTATTAGTAAAAACTGTATATTTAGTATTGTCCAAAATTCTTTTTACCCCATAAACAGAGTACGATATTCCAACTAAGGTGTATTTTTCTTTGCACTCATTTTTTCTAAAAATATTTTAAAAAGCAAAATCTCAAACATGAAAAGGTAGAGAATGTCCTAGTTAACTGTCAAAAGACAATACCATTTTTTTAAGAATGTTTATTTATTGAACCTGGGTCATATTTAGATTCACAAGCAATTTTAAATGTACATCTTAGAATTCAATTTTGAAGTGTTTCACACAAAAATATTGGCACACAACAGTTGCATTAAGGTGCAACAGCCACCCTTTTTGAAGAACTGCTGCAAGTGTTTGCCCAAGGTTGAAAAAGTTTACTTGGAACATGAAAACCTGTAACAAATTTTAAATTAATTGTACAAAACGGTTGTGTGTTACTTGTAGACCTTCCACCCCCCCCCCCCGAAAAGACCCCACCCCATTCCAAAAAAAAAAAAAAGAAAAAGATTACAACTAATATACATCAGTCACAACATAATCCTGGATCAGCACCCACACCATAAACGAGTCTTTAAATTTTTTAAACCCAGCATCAGATACCAAGAAAATAAAGTAATTGTTTATACAAAAAAATGAAATCCACATGTGCCTGAAATAAAGAAAAAACACACCAGTACTTAGCATTATGCTAATTAGGACCAGCTAATGGCAGAAAATACCACTTAAAATAAGGGCTGCATAGCATTGCAATAAACCCCAAGAACCATTAACCCTTTGGCATCAGAAATCCAGATTTCCTGAACACTGGTGCATTCTGCAATAGTGCCAACAGTATGACCTTTGGACCTGCAAGTCTATGAGGTTAATAACTACTGTTTGCCAAGATACTGCACACAACTGGCTTTGATAGTTATAAACCTGTGAAACTAAAGCCACATAATTGTCTGGTAATAAAAGGAAAGCATGTATTTTAATATCAATGTTTAATTAAAAAGAATGTAGGGAACAAATCAATGTAATTAAGATCATTACGGTAGATTTTTTTTTGTGACCAAGTATGCATACTATACTGGAAATGTCAGCTTGTCTTCTGTTCATTATCAGTCATATTAGAATAAAGTTCTGCTTCATTTACCCTTCTGGGCAGTACATTAAAGTGAAGAGGGGATTATTTTCATTCCATAATGTCTACTGCAGGATTAAAGATGTGAAGAATGCAAATAGTCACTTTAGGACCTTTTACTGTTTCCCTAAACAGAATTGCAATTAATGATGAAAACAAAAAAAAGTTAGAAAAAGACAGTAACATTGCTTATTACTACGTTTGAATTATAGCATTTGCAGTCCATTTAGACCTCGCTTAGCATAAAGACTAGGCAGATTTCAAGTGAAAAAATTATGCCAATTAAGTGACAAGATATTTTAACACAGCTTTTGCTACAGAAGATATATAAAAACATTTCATTTCAACTAGGAACTTAAGCAAATAAGTTTTATAGTTCAGAAATTAGGGTTTAGAAACTAAATGACATTGTTTTGTGACCAAGATGTTTGGTAGATAGTAAAGTGAGTGTTTGGGATCATCAGGAAAAGTTCTTAAACAACTCTTCGGACTTCAAAAAATCTCTTCAGGTAGTAGATTTGTCCCAGTGTCATGGCAACTAGTACAAGTGCTTCAAAGAATGACCACAGGACCACTCTGCTGTTTGTGTTGTCATTAACTGTTGGAGAAAAAACAGAAGTATATGACTACTAAAATATTTAAATAAGTATGGTGTAAGATATTAAATAAGGTCTATACAGTTATGACGGCAAGCACTATACACATCTGTGCATTCATCCATACAACCCTTAGAATGCTGGCATATTCTGCAGTCGCAGCCAAGTAAGTGGTCTAGGATGACTGTTACACCCTCTAAAAGGTCAATAAAGCTGACAGACAGGATACATCACTCTAAAATTACAGCTACAAAAGGATTATAAAAGGTCTAAAGGTCCAAGCAGAATTTGCCAGTTACATGTCCATTTTTCCAATCCAAGGGGCAATTTTCCTACTGGAATTATACTTTTCAGACACCAGAAGCTCTTTCAATCTCAATGTCAGTCACGAGTTGCAGCACCTTTCAATGCCCTATCCCATCTCCATGAGAATGCCTACTAACCCAGACTAAGTTTGATGGCTGCACCTGGTACCTTGCTCCAGATTTACTCCTCTGCTTTCTTCCCCTTTAGTGCAACAATTGCATGTCCTAACTTCACAGTATCAAGTCTATCAATCCACTGTTCTACAGAGTCAGTACCGTTTCCAATATTGATAAAACAAAAATACAGCCAACTACCACTAAAACTGGTTAGTTTACACATACTGCAAAGCATTTGTACTGTAAACATTTAAAGAGTTCACTGGCATGTCAAGAATGAGTTGTTACTCTCAGGTAAAATTCTAGAATAATGCTGGCAGTAACAGCAGCAAGCTGTTTGAGTCATGTGATAACTAGTTTGCCACTGCATTTAAAAACACTCTCCTAGAGCCTAATGTTATACCATCATATCTTCTATATCCTTTAAAAAACAGCATAATAGACACTGTTAGGAAGATAGAAACTGGATATGGCTATCTAGTTCACAAAACGTTACATCAATTCTTTTGCAGTAATCATTATTGCTTGAAGAAAGCATGAAGACACATTCTTCCTGGATGTGAAATTATGAACAGGGACCACAACTGCTAGAACCAGTGTAATGAAATGCAGCAACGGAAGAATTTAATAATTGCATTTTGTTTGATGGATGTCCCCTCAGGAATCTGCCTCATTTTCCCCAAGACTTTGATTATGTTTCTCTTTATGAAAAACCTATCAAGGTAATTTGAATCCATGAGGATAAGGAGACATTGATGTTAATGTACATTTATAAATTCAGCCCTAAAGTAGTGGAAAATTGTATGTATTGAATCTTTTTAAAAATTAAGTTCCTATACATAAAGTTCTAACGTACAGTTATGTGTTTCACAGGAAAACAGATTTTCCCTTTATTTGTACTGTATTTATTCTATCTGCCAATTCTATTTAAGTAATGAGGATTGTGTCTTAGACCCTGTTCACCTTCCTCACATGAGCAGCAATAGTTCCACTAATGTCCAAAGGCCTATCTCTGCATAAGGAAGACAAGGTGAATTAGGCTCAATTACAGCAAAGTAAGCCAGACTTATTTCATGAATGAAATAATGCATCCATCTACCACTCGAAAACGTATCACTGACTTTGAGACATTCATGAACATACCATTTACTAATTGCAAATAGTTCCTGCTTTATCTTTCAAATTTTACACTGACAAAGCAGATTAAAAAATTCTGTTATGCAAAATGTCTGTTACACTAGGGACAACCAGGTTTAAAGAAAGAAATGAAGTGGTATGACACTGAGATCCTATCATGCCTGTAGGACTTGAGAGTTTTAAAATTCTCGAAGTAACCAAAATGTAGTTTCTAGATACTTTCCCTAAAGCTCAAAATACCCAACATTTAAGAAAAAAAAAACCAGCATGCAAGTCAAAGAAAACCACATACTTGCTCTGTGTATTCTCTCACGAACTTCCATGTACTCCTGTTCATGCTTTACAGCTGTCATGGCCACTGCTAACTCATTAATCATCTCTTCTAGCTTGTTCTGATGAGCTGCAGAATAATTTTAAAAGATGTTAGAAAGTCTGTATTATTGACATATCAAAAACAGCTTCTCCTGAAAGTGGATGAATAGTTGTATTTAATTCCATACTATGGTTAGTTTTGTAAGATACAGTCTATACAGCTGAAAACTTTTCAACCTTGTAGGAAAAGATTATTCGATAAGTAAATCTGATATGGACAATGATGGGAACGACATTTTTAAGAATCTCAGAGTCAGGTTCACAGGTTTCTTCCTTTACAATTTTATTTTACATTTGGGTAGGCCTCCTTCTCCATGGTATCTAACTTGGAGGCCTGGACAGGGGTGACCAATTTTATAGTCAACACATATCAGTGACATTCAACATATATATACACTTTTCCAGAGAAGCAGGGTGCAAAATTTATCTGATCATATCAAATCAGTACAATATTGAGCTAATGCCTGTCCTGTTAGGATTACCTTCACTATACGTCCTTCAAACTGATTCTCTTAAATAGTACAGAGCTTTAATGCTAATTTGCCAACAGCACAGCAACTGAGAATTTAGTTTAAACTTGTGATGTTGGCTAAACAAGATGAGTTTCTGAAGAGGTGTGTTTGGCTACTCCTCTTGTGACCTTCCTCTGTAGTTGATATATGGGATAAAATAAGTTCTGAAGGAAGACACCTCTCTTTCCAGGTACTGGCATGACATGACAGCGGCCTGATAATGGAAGAGGAAAATAACACTGGATGATTATCATAGAACAATGGCTTGAGGTGGCTCACCACTTGCTGGGAGCAAGAGAGCTAGTATTTAGTTTGGATGTCAGATGACAGTAGAATACAGTTTACTGCCTTCAATGCTCAGAGCAATGTGCAACTCTGTAACATTTAGATTAATAAAGTGTACTTATCAGAATTCTCTAGCACCGAGAACTTCAGGTCACTCCCCCAGAGGTTGACCTCTGCTACTAACAGTTCAGATATCTTGCAGGAATTACCTACAAGTTCAGGACAATTCATGGGACATTTAAGGACAATACTTGGGAGCCACCATACTATTACTTTTGCTTGTAAATGGCAGATATTTTAGATGCAGCCATAAATGCTACATGAAGGACCTTTTCCTTTCAGTGATAAGAGAAAGAACAAGGCTGTTCAAAAGCCACACTTCTTTTAGGAAGGAGAAAATAACTCTTGAGTTATGAATTCTGTCACCAAAAAAAACCCTTTATAGTTGCCTGAGCAATACTGACCTTACCTTACAGATATCAAGATACACCACCCATTCTCATGGCCAGCTGGCTACTGCAATATGGGTAGCTTATTAGTAAGAACAAAGATTACTACTCTATGGATTGTTTAAACATGCTGAAAAAAAGATACTTGCTTCCAGGCAAACATTTGCCTTAAGCTGAAGAAACTAGACTTGTGTCAGTATTCTGCATGATAGATGTGCTATTCACAGACTTTTGAGAAAATCTTTTAAACTATCTCTTATGAATAAGAGCTCAGTTAGAAAATTGTTAAATATTTCAAGAAAATGTCAAGCACTCACTTCACACATGGGTTACATATCTGCTATAATAGAAGACAAAAGATATTACTGTCTTCTTGCTAATTACTGTACCGTAGCATGATTTTCTAAATTTTATTATTCAGTCCGTTTCCCAAAACATTAATTTAATTCTATGGTAAATGACATCTGTTGTAATTTTTCACTTACAGGTTATGCATTGCTGTAAGATTATATTACAAGGAATATAATATGGTTCATTCCCCTCCAAAATGCTCTCAATTCCCCATGCCCACTTTAATACCAGAAAGCAAAACAACAACTATGAAATATCTAAAGTAAAGGTGTTCAGTATTTTAAATTGAATTCTACCTAACAAAAACTCCTGATTATGTCTCCTGTTAGCCATAAATAACCCCCGAAGACAAATGTTCATTAACAGTTTAAGGGCCTGATCCTGAGAGATGCTAAGCACCCAGACCTCACAATAGGAACTGCAGGTGCCCAACATCGATCAAGATCAGGCCTTCATTTTGTGTAGTTTATTAAAAAGACATTCTCATGCTAACAAACAGATGTTAGAGAAGAGGAAAAGCACAAGTTAGATGTTAGTAAATAAACATATGCAAAAGACAAGATGCTAATGAGCTTTCAAAAAGCAGTACACATACCATCCCAGGTATCTCCACCACCTAGGGAAAAGTGTAAGAGATGAACACGAGTACAGGACAAAAGGCTGCAGATAAACCAGTAATTTACATGGCTAGGAGAAAATTACATATTAGCACACTTATCAAAGAATTCAATTAATGCATGTAGTAATCTACATAGCGCTGAGCACCTGAACTGGAAGTGTGAAACTTAGGAAAAGACTAAAGAATGAAAGCATTAGTGCCTGCAGGCAACAGAGTGATTCTCAGTCATTTTGCATTATGTTGTACAGTAGTGTCTAAAACATATTTAGACCCAGTTGTAGCTGCTCAAGAAAACGACAAACTAAAGCAACTAAATGAGATAAGAATTCTGAGATTTCTTGTACAATACTTCGGAAGGATGTGTGCAGAGAAAAGCTTCTAAGTTTAGTGTTTCAAGGTCACAAATCAGAACCATTTTCCTTCCTGAAGTTCTCACCTTCTGTCTCCATGTCTTGCCCTTTTGGAGCTTCTCCAATGTCAATAGTGAACATCACTATCTTAGGAGTCATGGTGGACATTCTGTTGCTAAAGCAAAACTTGTAAGTTCCATCCATGTGAGCAGCAAATGTGTATTTTCCACTGGACTCTCGGTCTCCTTTATAAATCCCTTTATTATCAGGCCCTGTAATCTGGGGGCAAAAAAGAAAATTTCACTACTGTGTGTCGGGGTGTCGAAGTCATGCATTCAGAAAAAGCAAATTTAAACTAAACTCATGATATTCCATCTGGACACAGCATTCCTACAATTGATATGCAATACCAACGGAATCTATATGATCTCTTACCTCCCACAACCAAAAAGCAGTATGACATTTTTCTATCTGCATTAGAACCTTTCAGAAAACACCTCTTTAACGTGATGCAAATGGCTTTTTACCTGCCAAGACTTGTATTATCTTTCAATGGTCAAGATGAACATTAGCATCCAAAAGTAAACGCAAGATAAACACAGAACCCTAACCTCCATTTCTGGCAGGAAAGTAAATGAGAAACCAACTTACTTATTTTGACAAATCACTACTGTTTTTAAGTATACGATTCTGTGTTGCTGCAGGTGCCATTTTTAGGATATGACTGAACCAATGTGCTGACAACTTGTGGTCATTAAGATGTTAAGGCTCTTTTTTGCCAAAAGTAGAGTGTTGAAACTTGCGTCTTGGCCTTGTTTCATTACATTTCATTACATTTTAGGATATGACTGAACCAATGTGCTGCCCTAGATATTGTGAGTTTAAATTGCATTTAATACTTTTCCTCAATACCTCTCCTACCTATTGTATAATGTCACTGCATAACTGCAGAAAGCACCAAGAAGAGGTATTGCTACATCTAGTCATTCCACTCACAAAATCACCCTCAGTAGTCTCCTTTATTATATCTCACATCCTCTTGTGAAAGTGCTCAAGATAAGCCTAATATTTGCCATGTTCCACTTCAAAGCTGACTGTATCTGTGGTTGGTGAAGAGATTCCACTTGTAGACTGAAATGTCTTTGGGATTCTTTGAGATGAAGTGTGTATATTATTCTCCTACCGACCTGGATTTCTTTGGGGGGAGGGTAAGGGGGGGGAAGGTGTTAAAAAAATTAACAGCCCACAATCCATAACATGTCAGTCAAATCCAACTAAGTTAAGTCCAAATTCATGCATCAAAACTAGGAAATTACTGTGGGCCCCCCAAACTAATCAGCACTATTTTGTAAGAAGCATCCCCTGCTTATTTTGAAAGCTTTCAAAAGAGGATGTGGGACAGAGAAAGGAAGGAAGATTTTAAGAGGGGAGTTTTGAAAGTGCAGTTACTAGACATAGTAGTGCCTTTTCCAGGTGCTTTCTGCAGTTATGTTCACAATAGAGAGCAGCTGGCCTTGGGCAACTTGATTTGCAGAAGTAATTTAGCCTCTTCTGGGGGAATTTGGACACCTCAAGTTACCAGCAGCAGAGACCATGACCTAGCGTGAGTGTGATAGTGCTTCTGCCAAGTAGAAATTTGGAAGGTAAGCCTGGCATATAAAGAAATGCAAGCAACCAAAGAGAGAGCTATATCAACATTCCAGCCAATTGTAATTAACACATTTCTGTCTTCGGATTTATCTCCACCAGGGCAACTCCCATCATCACTCTCCCTACCTTCATAGCTCTGAGCTCTCCCCATTACTAGCCATTAGGCTACTAACTGCTCAGGGTGCAAACTCTCTTCCTCCCCCTCCCCCCGCAGGCTGTCAGTAGCTTCACATCCTCGCTCTCACCCACCTATCTCCCACCCCATGGTTACACTCAGAATCCCCTCACGCCACAATAAGGCACATCCATACACTGCCCTGGTCCTTAAAGGATCCTTCTTTTACCCTTGATAAGATAGAGCCTGACACAGCTCCGCTCCCGGATGCCAAAGAGCTTCGCTTTGCCTCATCAAGGCATTAGTTTATCATCCTCTCTTCAGCACGGGGAGCTGGGCTGGGCTCTGCTCAGAACATTCCATGCGCCCTGGGGTGAGCCAATACCAGAAGCAGAACCCTCATCCCACCTGAACAGCTGCGCCGCCCCCAGCCATGGCTAGCCCCCCTTACACTTTAGCAACCAATAGCCCCACAAGCTCAAGGCAATGGCCAAAAACGCCGCCCCTCCCCGCCAGCCATGATTAGAGCCCATCGCTCTCACCTACGGCACGGATCACCCCCTGCATGGCATGGCATGGCATAGCCTGGACTGGCCTGGCCTGGCCTGGCCTCCCTCCCCCACTCCCCCCGCCAAGGTCAGCCCACAGCCCCAGCTCTCCCTGCAGATCCGCTCCCCACGTCCCGCTCTCGTTCCCTCCCTCCTCGCTCCCGGCCGAGACCCCCGGTTTCCCCTCCTCTCTTTACCCCCCCCAGCCTGCCCGCCCTCCCCCGCCTCACCTCCACGTCGATGTCCAGGAAGCCCCCCTCGGCCACCTCGAAGATGAGCCCCATCTTGGTGCCAGACGGGACCCGCTCCAGGAAACACTCCTCCGCGTGCGCGTCGATGCTCACGAAGTAGCCGGCAGCCGGGGCTGAGAGCGCGGCCAGCAGCGCCAGCACCGCCCTCACCGGCGACATGGCGGAGCCAAGGGGGACCGAGCGGCGCGGCAGAAGGGGGCCGCTTCCTGCTCACACCCCGCCCCTTCCGGGGCACGGGGCCGCCGCTCATAGGCCAGGACAGACCCACCGCCACGTACAAGCTGCGCTACGGTGGCCACCGCGGGACACGCCAGGGTGGGCGGTGCCAATCCGTGAGGCTCAGCGTTTGGGGACGACAAGGGGAATCCGCGCTGCGCAGGGGGCGGTACGGTACCCGACAGGGCCAATCCGCGCCGCGTGGGGAACGGCCGGGGGCTGCAAGGGGACAATCCGCGCAGCGGGAATAGCTAGGGCCCGTCAGAGGCCGGTGAGGAGCGAGTCCGGATCCGGGATCAGTGAGACCCGGCCGGGGCTGTCAGCGCACAAAGGGGCCCCGCGGGACGGGGCAGGAGCCTCCCGGGGGGGGGGGAACCATGAGGCCAGTGGGGGCCGGGGCCGTTAAGACTCAGAGGGGAGTTCAGGTAGCCGGAGCCCACCATGGAGCAGGTTGCAGCAGCTGCAGGTTCCTGGCACGGCTGCCCCGAGCTGGGCTCGTTACGGGCACAGGGTTGAGGTTCCCCGGGTGGGGCTCATACTGCAATCATAGAATATCAGGTTAGAAGGGACCTCAGGAGGTCATCTAGTCCAACCCCCTGCTCAAAGCAGGACCAATCCCCAATTTTTGCTGGGGATCCCTAAATGGCCCCCTCAAGAATTGAACTCACAACCCTGGGTTTAACAGGCCATTATTCACTGCGGGGAAGAATTGCCCAGGCCTGTGGAGCAAGCGCCGCCAGGGCAGCAGCTGCTGCCAGCAAAGCCAGGCATAACAAGCGCTCCGCTCTCGCTGACCTGGTTCTTCTACTGCACCCGTGCTCTGGAAATGCCCGATGGGGTCCCCCAGCCTGTGACCTGTGTTGACGGACGCTCCCATGGGAAGGGGGACCTAGCATTTGTGCAGTCAAGTAAATATTTCCCCTGATCTGTCAATATTATTTCTTTTACTGGACCAACTTGTGTTGGTGAAAGAGACACGTTTTCGAGCTACACGGGGGTAGAGGACCCGAAGGAGAGCTCTGTGTCGCCTGAAAGCTTGTCTCTTTCACACAGCGGTTGGGTCAATAAAAGCCATTCCCTCACCCACCTTGTCTCTCAAGTATCTCAGCCCTAACGTGGCTACAACAACGCTGCAAAAAATATTGGTTCTGTGTTGTTTGGTTTGTGCCTAAGACAATCCCTTACAGCCACTTTTCCTGCCATGGTCAGGAAGCAGAAACTGCAGGGTCTGAATTTGACAAAAGTGAGCTCTAAAGCTGAATAACATATATATATTAATTAATGATACTACTCACCAAAACTGAGACAATGTTTATTTATTTTACTACGATTTACGTTGATAAATAGCACTTTGAGATTTTTAAGTGAAGGGTGCTTCATAAATACAAAGTATTATAAGGCCACTAGAAATAGGACTGGTTGAGCAAGAAAATTAAGCAATGGGGAACTGTAGAGAGAATAGAAATGTAAAATTAGATCTCTCAGGCACTGCATTAAAATGTGATAGATCTACATATGATATTGCATCACATATGTATGTTTCTAGTCAGAGGGTGGATGCTTTCCATTTGTTAACAGGGACCTCTTTTGTGTACGCTCTTCAGTGCTAATATGGGAGGAAAATACCACTGCCAGTCACAGAAACAAAGAATCATGTTTGATTTAATTTTTGTTGTTGTTGCACCAAACCAACAGAAGAGTTTTTAAAGCTAGAGTAGAGTTGGGCCATCTAACCAAATGTTCATAAGCCAAGACTTGCCAAAGAACCATTGTGATTAACAATCATCTGAGGTAAAATGTGTGTGTCAATATCACATGTATTATTTCAGCTAAAACTCATAAGCCTAGTTTCACTTGCATTTTGTAACCATTTTGTAACTTATATTAATAAGAATATTTGCTGTATGTAGTTAAAGTTCTGCTGTAGCTCACTTGCAACTAATGACAAGTAAGACTCGTGCTACATCTCTTTCTTGACTGTTCCTTATTCACAAAAGTAGTTCATCTGAAGTCAACTGAGCTAGCTTGATTAGTCAGAGTTTCAGGCTCAGGTTACAAGTACCTACAGAATAAGAAAAAAAAAAAAGCTGAATGAACTGAGGAGCTTCCAGCTCCCTGCAACATGTTGATAAGGTAAATTTAAATGGAGTATTAAGTGGAGATTAAAACACATTCATGTAGGACTCCTTTAAGAAGTAACTTTTAAAATAGATTCATGCCAGAACTCTTTTAAGTATAACTTGGCTGGGAAGAAAAACCATCCAATTTACCATGGTTTATGTTGTGACAGATAGCTTGGGAACAAACCCAAACACCATAAACTAACATCAGTCTCCTTAAATCTGTTCGACAAAACAGTATGATCCCACATCACAAATGGTTTGGACTAGCCAACAGAATGGTTGGACAAAGTATGGCCCTGATCCTGCAAAAAGAACTGTATAGACCACTGTCCGTGTGCAGAATCCCATTGACTTCAATGTTGTCTTTGCAGAATCAGGACCTATGGACAAAGAGAGAGACAGCATTTAACATAAACAATAACATCATCATTAATTATAATGGCTGAAATGAAGTAAGGGCACAATGAGCTCAAAACCTTCATTTATTAACAAAAGGAACATTATAACTGTCTAAATTACCGTCTTGATCATGAATTAGGATTTTCTGCATTTTAGGAGAACTTGTTGAAATACATATTGGGCACTAAGACTAGATGAGGCTTTGCCAAACCCACTTTTGAACAATGCTATAACAAAATGATTTCTAATTTAAAAGAGATCTAAGCAATATGGGTAAATTCCCATTTTAAATTTGCACAGTGACTCTTGACTCTAGTAATCTATTCTCCCTAAATCAATGGAACTTCAAGCACATAGAGAGAGCAGATAATTTCAGACAAAATGAACATCAGAGTGCGGGGCAACTTATTAATAGCTCCTGATTTTTTGAAGACCGAAGCAAAGTATCTCAGGAGTGGAGCAATTTCAGTCTCTGAAAGGAGGTGACTTTATATCCTCAGATAATTCAGTTTTACTAGTCTGTATGATACTTACGGAAGCTGTACCTTCCATCCAAAGATCTCAAAAGTGCTTCGCAAACATTGATTAAACCCCACAACACACCTATCCCCATGTTACAGAAGGCGAAACTGAGATACAGAGCGGTTTCATGATGACTAAAATCACATAGCAAATCAGCATCAGAGCTGGGATTAGAGCTAAAGTAGTGTCCCT
The DNA here is from genome assembly GCF_009764565.3 of Dermochelys coriacea. Classification (NCBI taxonomy): domain Eukaryota; kingdom Metazoa; phylum Chordata; order Testudines; family Dermochelyidae; genus Dermochelys; species Dermochelys coriacea. The sequence continues at coordinate 24,606,802 of NC_050082.1, forward strand.
TAGATGATAGCTTTGGAATTATACTTTTTTGTTGTTGTTGTTGGCATCAATAAAATGTTTGTTTGCGTGGGATGATTTGTTTGTTTTGTCTTGTTTTCAGAGGTGACCAGGTTCATTTCAATCACAGACAGATGATTTTCTTGGATCTACTGCCAGTTGCAGGACTTAACGCAGGAAAAATTCCCACAGAGGTCATTAAGAGTTTGAGGTATATTAGTGCAGAAGGATCAGGCCATAATTCTTAAATCACTGCTGTACCATAAAAGTAAGATATGGAAAGTGCCTATTCAATCATTGAGTTCATTCCTTTTGAGGGCAAGATCATAGAATCATAGAATATCAGGGTTGGAAGGGACCTCAGGAGGTCATCTAGTCCAACCCCCTGCTCAAAGCAGGACCAATCCCCAACTAAATCATCCCAGCCAGAACTTTGTCAAGCCTGACCTTAAAAACTTCTAAGGAAGGAGATTTCATCACCTCCCTAGATAATGCATTCCAGTGTTTCGCCACCCTTCTAATGAAAAAGTTTTTCCTAATATCCAACCTAAACCTCCCCCACTGCAACTTGAGACCATTACTCCTCATTCTGTCATCTGCTACCACTGAGAACAGTCTAGATCCATCCTCTTTGGAACCCCCTTTCAGGTAGTTGAAAGCAGCTATCAAATCCCCCCTCATTCTTCTCTTCCACAGACTAAACAATCCCAGTTCCCTCAGCCTCTCCTCATAAGTCATGTGTTCCAGTCCCCTAATCATTTTTGTTGCCCTCCACTGGACGTTTTCCAATTTTTCCACATCCTTCTTGTAGTGTGGGGCCCAAAACTGGACACACTACTCCAGATGAGGCCTCACCAATGTTGAATAAAGGGGAAAGATCACGTCTCTCGATCTGCTGGCAATGCCGCCACTTATACATCCCAAAATGCCATTGGCCTTCTTGGCAACAACGGCACACTATTGACTCATATCCAGCTTTTCGTCCACTGTAACCCCTTGGTTCTTTTCTGCAGAACTGCTGCCTAGCCATTTGGTCCCTAGTCTGTAGCAGTGCATGGGAGTCTTCTGTCCTAAAGGCAGGACTCTGCACTTCTTCTTGTTGAACCTCATCAGATTTCTTTTGGCCCAAGCCTCTAATTTGTCTAGGGCCCTCTGATCCTATCCCTACCCTCCAGCATATCTATCTCTCCTCCCAGTTTAGTGTCATCTGCAAACTTGCTGAGGGTGCAATCCACACCATCCTCCAGATCATTAATGAAGATATTGAACAAAACCGGCCCGAGGACCAACCCTTGGGGCACTCCACTTGATACCGGCTGCCCAACTAGACATGGAGTCATTCATCACTACCCGTTGAGCCCGACAATCTAGCCAGCTTTCTATCCACCTTATAGCCCATTCATCCAGCCCATACTTCTTTAACTTGCTGGCAAGAATACTGTGGGAGACTGTGTCAAAAGCTTTGCTAAAGTCAAGGAACAACATGTCCACTGCTTTCCCCTCATCCACAGAGCCAGTTATCTCGTCATAGAAGGCAATTAGATTAGTCAGGCATGACTTGCCCTTGGTGAATCCATGCTGACTGTTCCTGATCACTTTCCTCTCCTCTAAGTGCTTCAGAATTGATTCCTTGAGGACCTGCTCCATGATTTTTCCAGGGACTGAGGTGAGGCTGACTGGCCTGTAGTTCCCAGGATCCTCCTTCTTCCCTTTTTTAAAGATGGGCACTACGTTAGCCTTTTTCCAGTCGTCCGGGACCTCCCCCGATCACCCTGAGTTTTCAAAGATAACGGCCAATGGCTCTGCAATCACATCCGCCAACTCCTTTAGCACTCTCGAATGCAGCGCATTCGGCCCCATGGACTTGTGCTCATCCAGCTTTTCTAAATAGTCCTGAACCACTTCTTTCTTCACAAATTATGCCCTATAGTTCTTTATCTTATCTAATTATGTGTTTCAAGTACCTACTGGTATTTACAAAGGTTAGCCTTGCCAAAGTTTAAAAGATTATTTTAATAATATTTCTTACCCTGAATAAATTCTGAAATGCATTTAATTGCATTTCTGACCCAGTGGCCTTTATTTAGAATGTTGGAGACATACGATTTTGGGGAACACTTTCAGAAGTGGATTAAAATAATCTACCAAAATCCTATAGCATGTATTTGGGGAAAGATCACAAAATCTGAGCCAATACCATTATAAAGAGGAGCAAGACAAGGGTGTGCTTTACCACCCTTATTATTTGATTTAATTATTGAACCATTAGAAGAAAAGATCAGGGACACTGCAGAAATGCAGGGAATAAGTGTATTGGGAATAGAAAACAAAGTTTCATTATATACGGATGACCTTATGCTTTTTTTACAAGTCATAAATGAAAGTAGGCCAGCATTAAAGAAATAGTTGAAGGTTTTGGTCAGGAATTGGGATACAGATTAAACTACTCTACATCAGCAATACTACACCTTGGCTTCATATGATCCCAATAAATGATACATACCCATGGAAAGCAGTGGGTAATGACATTATATATTTAGGCATTAATGTATCACTAAAGTGGGGGAGCTGTTTAAATTAAATATTGAGCCATTAACGACAATTATTTACAATGACCTAGAAAGTTGGGTATTATTACCAAAGACTTTGATAGGTAGATTTCATGTACTTAAAATTCATATCCTGCCCAGGTCTTGTATCCTTTTTCCATTATTCCCTTTACATCTCTGAAAAAAATCTTCAAGAAATTAAACAAACTTATTCAGAGATCCTGTGGTCAAATCAGAATCCAAGAATCAAAATGGAATGGCTGGAATGTCCAGTTGAAATGGGAGGCCTGGCATTATGAAACTTCAAGAGATACTATAAGGAAGCACAGATTAGACAGGTACTGGAATGGCTCTCTAATACTGAGAGTATATCATGGATACAGATGCAACAGACACTGACAAACCCAATCTCATTATATAATTATGTGCTCAGCTGGATCATATCCCATTATTCTGGCACTCAGAAATACCACTTGCTACTTAAAAGTGCACTTACCGATTGGCATACATGAGGCATAAAACCAAACAAAAAGAGCAGATCTTGGTAATATCGACATTACAAAAAAAAAGTTTGCTTTCAAACCTCCGCTGAATGATGTTGGGGCAAATATTACTATGATGAATGGAAGGATTTATTTAGGCATGGACAACCCTTCAAACAAACAGATGTAACTGATATATTAAAAAAAGAAAAGTATGCACAATATGAGTTTATACAGATTGCTTATCTTTTATTTATTAAAAATACTTTCAGAGAAGAAAGGAACAGACAAAACTATCTGTATTTTACAATTGTATATGTGGTCTTCAAATTTCAACGATCAAGATTATGTCTAGAATATATAGTTTCATGACTATGTTTTTAAAGAACAAATCACATAAAGCTATTGTCATGGAGTGCAGAGTAAATCTGAAACAACAGTAAAATAATAGAATGAAATAATGCAGATGATAAATATTGTCTCTAATACTAACCAAGTAGTGCAAATTCAGTACTTTTTAGTTTACACAATGTATATTTCTCCATCTCTATATAATAAAATACATAGTATTGCCCCAGGTATTTGTACGAAATGCAAAACAACCAGACCCTCTTTCACACACATGATATGCAGCTGTTGGAAAGTAAAAAATCAAATTAGAAAACCATCTTGAAAGAAATAAAAAAAACCAGATAGAACTTGAACAGGACTTAAAGACATTGTATATTGGGAGTTGGACCATTAAAATGATTCAAACAAGGAATAAGGAAGTTACTCCTATTCTTGCTCTTTATAGCAAAAAAAAAACCCTTAAATTTGTGGACACGGGCAACAATTGCTACTTTAGATCACTGGAAAAACTATTAACAGAATATCTTATAAAGGAAGGTTTAAATTATGTGAGAATAGTCCCAGACAAATTCTCAAAAAAACCCAGATAAAAGTAGTAGTATGCCTTGTACAGGAAAACAATAGAAATAATTAAATCATTGATATGCTTTGACAGAGAGACAATCCTATATTTTGAGGATAGTCAAGAAGAATATACGCAGAGGATAATAACTGAATTACATCTCCTCCCCCTTCCTCCATTAGCTTTCCTTTGTATTTTCTTGAGACTTGCCCCCCTCCCAAAAATTCAGCTCCCCCCCCGAAAAAAAAGTAATAGGAATGATTACACATATACGTATGAACCATGCTAAGGTTGTGTTTAAGTAGGTTTGGGACGACGGGAAGAAAATATTAATGGTATAACATGATACGGTAAATATACAATGTTAATGTTAATTTTGTATTAAGATATGGGTCTATCTGTGTCAAGACAATGTAATTGTAATTTCTTATTGTTAATTACTCAAAATATCAATAAATAAAATCTTTTCCCAAAACAAAACAACTGTTAGCAGTGCTTATCTTACTAAAACTGTGATACTGGCAGTATGGGACATTTTGATTAAACACTCAGGTTGCTTATTTTGATTAAGTCCCAAACCACAATGTATGGATGATGCTTCATAATGGACAAAATAAATGGAGCCAAACATTTAGAGATCTTTCACTTATTAGCAGAATAGCAGGGGAGATGTTTTCAATCATATTTTACATGCTTTTATAGTAAGAGCTGAAATAGCTTTTCAATTAAAAGCAGGGTACTTAAGATGAAGACTCCAAAATAAATTGAAACTGATAGTTCATTTGAATTAGTCAAGTGTAAGAAACCAAAACAGTTAATCCACACATTTTATAAGTCACAAAATAACATTTTCTTCCCACTTTTCAGTAAAGGTTTAATAGCAGAAGCATCCCTGTAGTAAGATCTCATATCCCTAAGAATTTGTAACAAAAAATACGACACTAACTTTACAAGTACACTTCTGAGTAGAGTTGCCAGGCATCCGGTTTTCGACCAGAATGCCCAGTCAAAAAGGGACCCTGGCTGCTCTGATCAGCAGCAGGAGGCTCCCTGCCTGCCCTATCTTCGTGCGGCTCCCAGAAGCGGCCGCCAGGTCCTTGTGGCCCCTAGACACATGGGCAGCCAGGGAGGCTCCACGCGCTGCCCCTGCTCGTAGTGTCGGCTCCGCAGCTCCCATTGGTCAGGAACTGCGACCAATGGGAGCTGCCTGGGCAGCATCTGCAGGCACAAGGGCAGTGCACGGAACCTCTCTGGCCACCCATGAGCCTAAGGACTGCAGGGACTTGGCGGCCGCTTCTTGGGAGCTGCGGTATATGCCACCAGGGCCCTGCATCCTGAACCCCCTCCCATACCCCAACCTCCTGCCCCAGTCTGAAGTCCCCTCCTGCACCCAAACTCCCTTCCAGAGCCCATCCCCCCAACACCTTCCCTGAGCCCCCTCCTGCACCTCAAACCCCTTATCCCCAACCCCATCCCAGAGCCCCCAGCCGGAGTCCTCACCCCCCACACACCCTAACCCCCTGCCCCAGCCCAGTGAAAGTAAGTGAGGGGAGGGAGAGCAAGTGGTGGAGGGAGGGGTGATGGAGCAAGCAGGGGTGGGGCAGGGCAGGGGTGTTTGGTTTTGTGCCATTACAAAGTTGGCAATCCTACTTATGAGGTATCAAATAATTAAAATGAAGTCACATGATGCATTTTGTGATGAGATAAACCTTGCTTTTTTTAGTTTGTTTGCTAATAGTCTGATCCTGCCAACGCTTATGCACCTGCAGGATCAGGACCTAAGGGTCCAATCCTGCAGTATGCTAGACACCTTCAACTTCCAGTGAAAGGGAACACCCAGCTCTTCAAAGGATCAGGCCCCTTTGCCCTAAGGGCCTGATCAAAAGTCCATTGAATTCAATGAAAAAAATCCCATTGGCTTCAATGGACTTTGGCCAGGCTCGAATTTACACTGTGTCTTCCAATCATTAGGGTGAATTAGTGATGTTCTACTGTACTTCCCTTTACAGCTATCTCCCTACAGCTGTATCTAGTCTTGGTTTTTGCTATCCTATCCAGTTTATTATTCTTTTTTTCCCCCTCCACATTTGTATGTAAGGCTGGGCAATTTTTCATGATTGACTCTGTGGTTACGTGGATTCTTTTTTTATCTTTATTTAACCCAGACAAGATATTCAGTTCACAGCACATTTGTTCCTCTAAGGTGCCCTGGTGTGGCCTTTCAGGTATTCTCATTATACTCCCATAGCTTTTCATGCCCCCTTAGGCCATGTTTTCCATGAAGTGATGACTTTGCTGTTATTCACTCATCCCTTCTACACTGGAACATTTTTGCCACTAAAAAGCTAGTTAACAAAAAGTATGAAAGTCAATTTTTACTGGATAACCTGGATGCTTTGTGACTAATGCTAAGCAGGGAAGTAGAGCGTTCAACCCAAATACATTTGGACTGCTTTCTTTACCCATAGATCCACACAATTAAATGAACACAAATGCCTCCTGCTCCTGGCCAATATGGGGACATTAGTAATTTTACCACTTATGATGGAATGTAATGTGATCCTGACAGCTGAAGTGAATCAGTTTCACTGCACACTCAGCCCAATGTTGCAATGCTTCTGTGCATTCAGAGATCCCACTCATGTCAATGGACATTTTGTGTGTATGAAAGAAATGCAGGATCAGGTCCAAAATCACAGTATATAAGATATTATCAGTAAATCATGTCTTTATTAATTTATTTATTGTAACTTCCCCCCTTATTCCAATCCCATTGTTTGTTGCTGTCATTCATTGTCTAAAATTAGGGCCCTGATCTTGCAGTGCATGGATTGGATTGCAGGATAAAGGTCTAAACTAATCACTTCAGGACAGATGTGATTTTTTTATTTATCTGCAAAGTATCTAATACACTTTTGTGTTACATATAAATAATAAATTATATACATTTATGAGCATAAGCAAAAAACCCCACTATTAAACTGCAATTAATTCATATACATAGTTTACTATATAAAAAACTATTTACATTTAATAAAAATTCTATTTCCACAGCAGAGTCCAATTCTCCAGACAGTTACTACCAATGTCAATGAGACTTCTTAGAACATTATGCCTGATAGTGTTTGCAGGATCAGGCCCCAAAATAAAAACAATGAACAATTAAGCCAGCAAAATCAATTTACTCCAATATTAGGATTCAAATCCCGCAACTGGATCAGTGCTTGTGGACCCTGTACACACGAGTAGACACACTGACTTTCATAAAAAGAAAAGGAGTACCGGTGGCACCTTAGAGACTAACAAATTTATTAGAGCATAAGCTTTCGTGAGCTACAGCTCACTTCATCGGATGCATCGGATGAGCTGTAGCTCACGAAAGCTTATGCTCTAATAAATGTGTTAGTCTCTAAGGTGCCACCGGTACTCCTTTTCTTTTTGCGAATACAGACTAACACGGCTGCTACTCTGAAAACTGACTTTCATGTTTACAGGATGGGACTCAGATGTTTTCTATCCTAGGTAATGCCACTAACTACAAAGTGACTTCTAATAATGGTAGTAACTAGTTTGTCGGATCAGATCCTGTGTTCTCACTGCAAAACACTTTTAAAGGTCATGTTTAAAAATTTTCTATTCACTTAAGAAAGAATTCTCAAAACTTTTCCTGCCTCCTTTTTAAGGTGCTTTGAGATCCACTTATGAGAAAAAATATGAGCTAGATATTAATAAAATATTAAATCTTTTTAATCCAACACAGATTTAAAAATCTCTGTTGTTTTTGTATCCTAAGTAACATGCTATCACACTATAATTTTATACTAAGTAATTATTTGTTACATCAGCATAATAAAACTGTATTATGTATTTTGATGTAGCTATTTTCTTTGTTTGCTGTAGAGCAAACAATTGTGGCAACAGACAAACCTTGTCACACTGATGAAATCATACCTGCTCTTGAGGAGAGGGGGAAATTAAATCAAGAATATGTAAATCTGAACAATATTTATCCAGGACAAATAATAGCGGAGAGATATGAAGCTAACAGTTTTAAGTGAACTTTTACTGTTGACATGATATTTCTCCAGCTTCTCCCCCCCCGGGATCAATACTTTCACTTCACACAGACACGCTGTCTGATGTACCACACTGATTTTCAGTGCGGCTGCCGTGGTTTGAGAGGCTGGTGTGGAGAAGTGTAAACCCAAGATCGACCAGCAGGAAGACACTGGTGAGCCTCAAACACGCAGGAAGAATTTCCTAGAGCGGGGAAGAAGAAGAAGAAGAAGAAGGGGAAAAAAAGCAGTCTGCTGCATCACGTGCTCCCCAAATCTCGCATCCCCAACTCCTGCTATCCCAACTGGGAAGGCAGCAGGCATGCGTGGTGTCCTCCTCCTCGCACGGTGACAGGCTCGTGTTATTGGCACCGAGCAGGCTGGAGAGGAGGAGGCAGGCAGCGGGGTGGGATTGGCAGGGGAGCTCTCTGGCTCCAGCTGTTCCGACCCAAATGCCAGGCCAGCGCGGCGCCTGCAGCAGCCCCGCTTAACGGCGAAGCACCCGGCAGAAGTTGGCAAGTTGCTGCTGGGGAAGGGCCGGCGGCTCCAGCGCTGGGGGCCGGCGGCCTATGAGGGACTCCCGGGCGCCGCAGGAACGGGCGAGCCATGGACGGGGGTGGGGGTGTCTCCTGCTCGGCCCTGGAGAAGAACGTGGCGGAGCTGACGGTCATGGACGTGTACGACATCGCCTCGCTGGTGGGGCAGGAGTTCGAGCGGGTCATTGACCAGCACGGCTGCGAGGCCATCGCCCGCCTCATGCCCAAGGTGGTGCGGGTGCTGGAGATCCTGGAGGTGCTGGTGAGCCGCAATCACATCCACCCCGAAATGGAGGAGCTGCGGCTGGAGCTGGATCGGCTCCGGCTGGAGAGGATGGACCGGATCGAGAAGGAGAAGAAGCACCAGAAGGTGGGGGGATTTGCGGGGGGGGCTCTTGTGCATTCACAACGGAAAGGGGGGGCTCTTGTGCATTCACAACGGAAAGGGGGGCCCCGCAATGCTAAACTTGTCCCGCCCGCTTTGCCTGCGGGGGGGGGGGAGTGCTAAAACTCCTCCGCAAACTCCTGGAGGGACCCAGCGCCCGGTCTGGGGCGGGGCTGCCGCCCCCTAAGTCCTGCCCCTGGCTGCCGCCCGAGCCTGGGACTTCCCGCCGCTGGAGACTTGCTGCGCTGGGCGGATTCGCACACAAAGAGCCAGAGGAGCCGCCGGGCCGGGGGGCGGGTCCGGGCGCTGCAGGCCCCCGCCCGGGGAGCCAGAGGAAATGGGGGTGGCGGTGGGAAAGGGCCGGGCTCTGAGTGCCGGGGAGCGGGGGTGAGGCAGACACAAAGCGCTTCACGTAGGGACTTTTCCCCGGGGAGATCCGCCGCCCATGTCCCCTCGCCTCCTGCTTAGCCCGCCTCGCCCTGCAGGCAGCGGCCCTCCCGGGAGCCGAGCAGAATCCCGGGCCAGAGAAGGCGGCTGGAGCCGCAGCGCTCCGTGGGAACTCAGAGGACCATGCCCTGGGGCGGGTAAATAGCCTGCTCCTTTGCCCGACTGGGAAAGACCAAGAGGTTGAAAGCCAGAGCTGAGCAGAACTTCAGCGGGTCTGGCTGCCAGACTCCTGCTCGGTCCACTAGGGCGGCTCTGGGGCTGGCCATCTATCTGTCCAGGAGAAGGAAGCTGGACAGGGGGGTGCTCTGGGACTGTGGGGCCTATTTCCGTTCCCTCTGTGTGCTGTCCAGTGACTCCTTAGGGTATGGCTACACTGCAGTTAGACACCTGCAGCTGGCCCGTGCCTGCTGACTGGAGCTCATGGGGCTTGGGCTAAGGGGCTGTTTAATTGCAGTGGAGAAAGTCCAGCTCGAGCTTGGAGCCTGCCACCTTGCACGGTTCTAGCGCCCAGGCTGCAGCCCGAGCCAGTACCTCTACACTGCAATTAAGCAGCTCCTTAGCCTGAGCCTTGCCGAGTCCGAGTCAGCTGGCTCAAGCCAGCCACAGGTTTTTAATTGCATTGTAGACATACCCTTAAGACACCTTTGAGGAGCAGTGGGCGCTGTCTGGGGTCCTCTGTTCAGTGTCCTCTTCTCGTCCACTGATTTTCAACCTTTGACCTCACTTCCATCCCTGTTTTTCCTTCATTGTCCCACACACTCACTCACTTGTAGCCTGCACTTAGTGGTTCCTCAGGCTTAGCTGAGGGTGTGGGCCTTTAATATTTGGTGGGCCTAGGTCCACCTCTCCCAGATCTGAAAATGGTGTGGCCTCTCTGAGGAGCAATGCAATATTTGGACTAATCTGCTACCAATATAGTGCTCCCACTCCTGCTCACCTGGATGCCAGAGACAGACATCCTTTCTCAAACCCTGTTACCCTAATGTGGTAGCAGGTCAGCATGAGCTGCTTTGATTATTGTACTAGAAGTGATCGGGTTTATTTCGAAAACTATCCAAATAACTGTGATTTGGATAGCAATTGCTTCTTTTAGCAAACTCACTCCCGTGTCTTCATTCGTGTCTTGTATTGCTAGTTGCTGACACAGATACAAAATAAAGATATTTATAGAATTTCTGAAAGCTAACCCCACAAACTCAACACATATATTGAATACAAAACTTTAAATTTAAAATATTTAAATACAAAACTTCCTCAAACCCTGCAAAGATATCAGGTAGAAATTTAGCTAAATATATTAAAAAGCCCAGTGCTGGGCTAGAGACTTCTCAACTAACATTTTACAGATAGGAATTGTGTGCAATAGTGCCTTTAGAAGTGAAGGAGAAAAAAAAGTACTGGTAAATCCCTAGAGAGTGATATCATCTCTTTTGATCCACACAGCAGACACAACAAGGGCAGGAGCAGATTCTCTTCCCACTCCCCTTTCCTTGCCCCCCACCTGATCTAGAGAATTATCTCTGAATGAGCAGGTAACTCATTCTCCAGCCCTCTTCAATCCTTGGTCCCTCTGCTAGAATCGGACTGTATCCCTTGACATCTAGCTCTCATGGCATTTTTGTGAACTGAGCACCTGTCTGGTAAAAACTACTATGATTTGAGACTCACCAACTTATTTTACAGGGGCCATCAAATATTGAGGCAGTAAAAATCACTTTTTCACTATTAAAAGAGAATGCTACCTATACAAGAGAATGCAATAGTGGGTAGCAGCACCAGAAACTTTAATATTAGTTGATATTCAGTGTGGACACTCCTAAAAGTCAGTGCATGTTTTTAAAAAAGAAAAGTTTACCTATATATGTGATCATCACATGTCATTCTAGGGGCTACACAGTGTGTGGGATCTCTGCATACTTTGTGTCTGGCAAAAAGTTTAAGCACAAATGTAAGTTTTTCCCATAGACATAAATATTTCAGGGTAGAGAGAATGGTAATACACATTAATATCTGTAACATGGGAATCAGTTTGTCATTCCCCTGTGGTCCTCCAACAGTTCAGCCCCCAACAGAGATCATTCCATCTCTGTCTATTCTGTGAAGCACCAAACACGTTCTTGGAAACTATAAAGAAACAACTACATGAGGCTGAATTTTGGACTAAAATGACTGTGTAATTGGGCCTGAAAATGGATGGCAGTGTGGTTTCATAGGGACATAGAACTAGGAGGGACTTCCTCGGCCATCAGATCCAATCCCCTGCTGTCTCCGGCATCCCCATTATAAAATCCATCATAAGTTATTAAGTTTCTCCTTAAAACGATTCAGGTTATTTGTCCCCACAACTTCCAATGGAAGGCTCTTTTAGAACCTCATTCTTTTTATGCTTAGAAACATTCTTCTAATTTACAGCCTAAATTTGTTCATGGCTAGTTTATACCCAGGTGTTCTTATGCCAAGATAGTCTTCTAATTTTGTAATAAAGAGTTTTTATTTAGATCTATCATTAGGGGATGGAAGGATTTGATTTTTATTGATAAACATTGATTTCACGGCACACACACAAACGGACAAAAAATATTTCCATCAATAATAATCAAAACTTATAGACAAGCAAAGTAAGGAAAATGCTTGTTGAGAACTTCTTAGAGTTTGATTTAAGGATATTTACTTTATATATTTTGACATGTGTTGTTGACAATTTGTATTTTAACAGTTATAAAACTAACTTTTTGAATCTCAAAGTCTACTGTTACTAAATAATTATTGTCTGAACTCTCCCTTATCTGACCCCCCCCATAAGTTCCCACACTTTGAAAATTTAAAACTTAAGCATTTTTCCTGATTTTTTTAAACCCATAGTTTTGCACAACTGTGAACATTTAAATTTATAAAAATTTAAAATAATTGCTTAAAAATTGATATTATCCATCAAAATTATTTAAAAAATTAATTCTGCCAAGCCTATCTATCATGGTTTATTTTCAGCTAAGTTAACTGTAGCCCTGTGTTAGAAATGTGCTTTGATTTTGAAGTTTCACATAGTTACAACACGCTCCCGTAGAATTACATGTGGAAAAATTAGCAAGTAGCTCAGCCTAGGATTCCGTGTTCTGAGCATGGCTTTCTTGTTAATCACAGCACATACATTAAAATGGAGCATAGATTGCCCACAATGAGAAATATTGATATTTGGGATGAAGCTTTCAAAATAAAGATATAAATACGGTCTCCACTATTCCAGGAGGTCTTTATACATAGTATCCTGATTTGACCTGTCCTGGAATTGGTAACAGCTGCTCTTGAAACAATGTGATCTGAATAAAGGTAGTTGCTATTTTGAATAGTTTTGCTGTTCTCTGTATAGTTGACACTGCAAAATGTGATTACAGTATATTAGAATAAGAAAAAGCAAGCATAAGCTAATAGTTAAAACAAGCCTGAGTATCAGGAGCTCTGGGTTCCAACATGAAAAAAACCCTCTATATTCTACAGAATCATACATGGCACCATCATGAATCTAAACTGTACAGTTATGGAACATTGTGCTTTTTAAAAAATAAAAAAAATAGCATGTCCATCTCTGCCACTGACTGACCTCACAAGTATTGTGAGCTGTGTGTTTATACTACACTTTAAATCTGCTGCCTAGAACTCAGGGGACCTGGGCTCAATTCGTGCCTCTTATATGGACTTCTGGTGTGACCTTGAGAAAGACAACTGAGCCATACAGAGATGATGTGGCTGTCTGTGAAAGGGGAGTAATAATTGAGGTCCTCGGCTAGAAGTTCAGAGTATTATTATAAAAGGATAGCTTTAGAGGAGAATTGCTAGTGTATTCTCCAAATAGTTTTGGGCAAAGGCTATTGATTTTATATATTACAGCATTAATGTTCTGTCATGATCCGGCTTTACTTTAGGAATTAGAACTGGTGGAGGATGTATGGAGAGGGGAAGCACAGGATCTTCTTACCCAAATTGCTCAGCTTCAGGAAGAGAACAAACAACTGATGACAAACCTGTCACACAAAGACATCAATTTCACAGAAGAGGAATTTCAGAAACATGAAGGCAAGTTTAACATTTGAAATTCAGTGATGGTATCTTTGGGTTGTTTTTTTTAAAAGTCATCCCTGATCAAAGTGTCTTGATTGTACATTTCAGCTTGTTCCTGTAGATCGTTGCAGGTCTGTTTTATCGGGATACAAAAGCTGTGAATAAATTCTGGAAACAAAATAAAGATTGGAACAGAGTTATTCACTTGTTTGGATGAGAAACAATTTTAAAAAGCAAAACCTAGTTTTCTTTTGGTTTAACATAAGATTTTTTGAGGATAGCAACCTGTTAAAAATTTCCTTTAATGAGTTTTTTTTAATACAGATAGATCTAACTACTTATTAATTGTATATGTAGGATAGTGTGGAAATATACAAATCAGCATTCACACTTGGGCATTTAGTTCAGCATAATTGGTCGTAAAGCAATTATTCAGGCTCCCTTCTGCTGAATTGTCAGAATACTAATTAATCCACAACATGCAGTGTTCAGGGGTGGGGGAATTCATATTTTGAAAAATCACCATGTGGTCTCAGATGTCTTGCCAGAACTTCAGAAACCATCTTAATAAATTGCACAAAGAGGGGGAAGTGGTTACAGGAAGGAATTAAACACTAATTCAGGCCTCATAATGAGTTTTATTTTGGGAGAGAGGCTAAATTTATAATCAGGACAGTGCGTAAGCACCAAGGAGAGAGAGCCAGTAACTTTAAGCACTTGTTTCATCTCAGTTCTCAAGTTCTAAGGCTAGCTGGGAGGTTTTGACTCACATAGTATTAAATGGGCAGAAATCTGATTAGCTGATCATGGTCCTGAACCACAATCCAATACTGCAATTGGTTCTGTGTGGACAGATGCTAGTGCCCATCTGGAACCATGGTGACTTCACTGGGTCACAGGCACAGACATCCCCCTGCAGGATCACAGCCTGTTAGTATAACTGCTCAGATCAAAGATCAGAGTAAACAACCAGCTCATTTAAAAATATTTTTTAAAAGTAACAGCACTTTATCTAGAGACCTTAAAAAAGCCAGACACTTACTAGTGACTAATGGCACTTAACCCTTTGCCTCCGCAATGCACCTGCTTCACCAGTGTTAAATTCAGCCCTTAGACTTGAGTATCATTGTACTTGATCTGCAGAGAGTGTTAATGGCATATTACAAAGAAGGATATCTTACCCTCTCAAGATCACTATTTCTTTAAAATAAATGCAGCTCTTCCAATTTAACAGGCTGTATTTGAGCTAATTTTCACAATTTCCTTAGAATTTAATGGACTATTGATTCCATGAAAAGTGTCAGAATACCAAATAAATAAAGAGGAGTCATAGACTGTAAAAAAAAAAACTTAGAAAAAACATGTCAATGGGTGACCCAGCTCAGTGTAGTTTGCATGCTTGTATTTAAATACAGTAATAACTCTTGAATTTAGATATTGAAAAGCATGTCTGGCACCTGCTTGGCTGTTATTTTTTACTTTGTGTGGTAGAGAGACAGAAAAAACTACGAGAACACAAATACTTTAAGGGCCAACATCTAATTTATTTCAGTGAGAGCAGAATTTGACTCAAACTGATAGATTCACAATGATCCTAACTGGGAATCCCTTAAGTCTGACATCAGGAGTTACTGATGCCTATTCCCACTGGAGAATTTTGCTTGTTATCAAATGGGACCAGGACTGGACTGCATATCATATTAAAGTTTTAATTTGTTCTGATAGGAAACACTGAAAAAGATGCTTGATTTTAAGGGCAACTGATTGACAGAGTAGAAAAAAAAAAAACCAGACACACAGCGAGGTGCTGAATGCAGCTTTCCAAGTCCCAAAGCTCAGTTCATGCAGTTGTAATCACGTTCTAATCTTTACACCCTAGCATTACTTAGTAGGCGTGATCATGTCTCCTAGTGGCTGGCCTCAGGGACTAACAGTCAGCTGCTTAATCAGCAGATAACTACTAGCTTGAGTGGCAGAGGCCTGTGGCTTTGGTATTAAGAGCTCTGGTTCAATCCCCACCAATGACTGTAGTATCTGAATGTATGTAGCCTCAGTTAACTACACTTGGAACTCCTGAACCCACACTGCATTCATATCCCCTCCTCCCCCCGAAAACAATTCTTCTATGAGGTCTTTCAGTGATAATGAGAGCTTGTGGTTGCTGATATTGAGACCACTGCCCAATACTGTGTCACTGTTTCCTTGCTCTATTCTGGCTGCATCTGTCTTCTCTTGTCATATAGTTAGATGGTAAGCTCTTTGGGGCAAGAACTGATTCTTTGATTGGTGATGCATAACCTGTAGCACATGGGTATCCTGGCCCAGGAGCGGATCTCCTAGGTGCCACATAAATATCAGTAATGGTTATTTGAAGTCACAGTCACTCATGGAAGGAGAGAATAAAAGGGTTAAATCAAATATTTAAAACCACATACTTATAGTAAATAAAATTGGCAAACGTGACAGCTTGCAGTATTGTCATCAAAATCAGCATTTCCTTTGCAACAACAACGGCTTAAAGCCACTTTATAGTAGTCCCGAACCCCTATCCTGACAAGCAGGGTTCCTCTCTGCAGCTGCTGTGTAGGGTGACAGGCAGAAGAGAGAGGCTGCCATCCCTTCTCCAATGCTGCTTTCCTATTTCTGAGACTGATTCTGCACCATGGAAGTCAATGGGATTTTTCCCAGGGACTTCAATGTGAAGAGGATCAAACCCCCTCTCTCAGCAAAGGCAGTAGGAACTGCAGTGGGTCTCAACCTAGCTGTCTGAGCTCTGCTACCCTCCAAACCCAAAGAAATCATAGAATTTGATTCCCCACCCCTGGAACCACATGAGAAACCAGTAGCCCTAATTCTGAGCATTCCTGATGCATCTCAGTCTCCCACACAGCTCAGGTTTTATAGAGGCAGCTCTCAAGTTTCTCAGGGAAATTGGTTCAAGTTGTCATCAACTGTCACAGCACCTGCAGAACTCCCATTGTCTCAGCATCATGGATATTCTAGGAAAAAAATCACAGAATCTATGACAAATGCAGTATTAATAATAACCCAACCCCATGTACCGAGTGTATTTAAAGGAAATATTCAGCAGCAACAGAAAGGTAGACATGTGAACCTATGTATATGAATGTTTAGCCAGTACTCTGCATCTATATAGACTGGAGTCCTTTGGAGCAAGGACTTCTGTACTTTGAATAAACACACTTGCAGTGGTCACACAATTAAAGGGCAACCTAATGAAATACTTCTAGTGGCCTTGTTTCATAAGGCAGCTCTTTTAGCTTGAAGAATGGCCTGTAGCAACTCATCCTTAAGGTATGCAGGACAGAACAGCAGTGAGTGTGAGCCCCTGGTCTTTGGGAGTTGAGCAGAGGCCTTCAAGAAGCAGAGCAAGGTTAATATGAAAATTGTGTGGGAGAAAACAGAATTCGAAGTAAATACAGCAGGATCTTGGGCTGCAGCTGCAATGTTAAAAATGTCACTCCTACTCATGAGACCAAATTAATACCTTGTGTAATGCCAGTGACTGAACAGAATATATCCCTGGTGTAACCCCGACTGATCCAAGGAGCTGGCCCAAGGCATGTCAGAGAGGGCATAGAGATACACTTCTCAGCTTATAGAACAGCACAGATACCATGACAGGAGGTCACACATCCTGCCATCTCAGGTAGGATCAGCATTGTGATGGGTACAATAAGCAGGAGATCCCAACAAACAAGAATCACAAAAACCTCTCACGTATGTGTTCTAAAGACACCCAGTTACTCTCCACTTCTCATCAGATCCTGAATCAGACTTGGTTTGGTTCCATTACTGAGGCCAGTTTCAGGTAAGAGACAATCTAGCGTCTTAAAGAAAGCATTACTGAGTCAAGTTAACTCTTCTGCCTAGAGATATGGCCTATGGGCCAAATCCTGGAATGTGCAGAGCAACCTCAGCTCAGTCTAGTAAGGCAATGTGAGTTGAGAGCTGCCCTGTAGCTCTCAGGATCAGAGCCTACAATCGCCAGGGAGGAGATGAGATTTTGTGTCTGCTTATCCTAGAACCTGTCCTACCCCATATTTGGATCTTTAATCTTACTTCAAGTGTCAGATTGTAACATCAGACAACAACTTCTTGGAGACTGTAGCCTGCACTTGCATGGAGACATCCTCAACGATCTCATAAGCCTTGTCCCACATCTTTAATTTCCATGATCCTTAATCCCTTTGATGAAAACTCAATTCCTATTAAAATCCTCTTGCAAATGTAGGGGCAAACATTATATTTAAATTAAGTATTTATATTGTGGGCCCTGTGTCCTGCTCTACAAATGCATCAGTAGAGAGAGTCCCTGACCATAAACAGTCAAAATTTTTTTTAAACTGCTTGCTTTCTTACCATCCCATGAAACAATGCATTGACCAAGCCGATCCAGAGGAAATTGCTGATGGGATGTGCTTAGGGAAACCAGCTGGGTGTGCCATTTTAAGATCTTGCAGATACATGACTTTGAATCATTTAGGATTAATTATTTCACACTTAGTGCATGCATTGCATGTTTAAGAAAATGTAGAGGAGCAAAATGATTGGGGAACAAAAACATCCCCACCCACCCTTGTCCCGGAAAAAAGCCCAGTGATCTGTGTATACATTTGAAATCTTCAATATTCACCAAGAGTTAAAGAGGAAAACAAGAGTGGAGGGGAGAAAGAGTTAACTGAACATTAGAATGAGACTTTACTCCTTAAATAGCACCTGCTAGCTATGAATCTCAAAACACTTTCCTCATGAGTTAGGTTTGGGAGAAACTTGCTAATCCGCATACTTTTTAGAACAGCTAGTCCTTCTGTACTTTGAAGGAAAGTTTTTAAGGGCAGGTGTTTTAGGCCCTGATCTTGCAACTGGCTCCGCATGGGTGGGTCCCAGTGCCCACACAGAGCCATATTGATATTTGCTAGCAGGCGATGAAGCATTATCCATAAAAATGGAACTACTGTTGACAAGATACCTGTGTAAAGGCACACAGCACTCAGCTATGCTGGCTTGTTCACATACTCATTTGTAACGGAACTCTCGCTCCTTTGTAAGAGCAGGGGTCCATTGTATTACCATTCCTGTCTTACAAATCGGGAAACAGAAACACAAAGGTGCAGTAAACTTGCCCAAGATCGTACAGTGAGTCAACAGCAGCACTGGGAATAGGATCACAGCATCCTAGTTTCCCAGGTATGTGCTTGAACAGGAGAATGCAGACATAATGAAAAGGAAACCAGTTTGTAGTCCAGGAGCCCATTTCTCTTCCCCACAGGATACCAGTAACACCCACTGAAACGAATGAGAATCATTGGTCTCTTGCACAGGAGTAGAGACTGGAGAGAGAGACAGAGAATCAGGCCCCAGAAGTAGGGCTGGCAAGTTTAAGCAGTTTGCTGAGAAATAAATACAAGACAAATAAGCTCACCAGGAACATAGAGTATCAGGCTTGGAAGGGACCTCAGGAGGTCATCTAGTCCAACCCCCTGCTCAAAGCAGGACCAATCCCCAGTTTTTGCCCCAGATCCCTAAATGGCCCCCTCTAGGATTGAACTCACAACCCTGGGTTTAGCAGGCCAATGCTCAAACAACATCTGAATCACTCCAGAGGCTTCATAGATTTTGACAGTAACACACCCTCCAAAACAACAGCTTTTCCTGTATACCACTCCTCTCTTCAACACCCTAGTAGAGATTCCCTTTCTTCTGCTTTTGCATAGCTCAGGTAGTTCCCTGACTTCCTTTGCAGTGGAAGATGGGAATTACTACTTTCCCCCTCTGCAGTCATGTGCTTTTGCAACTCATTAGGAACCTGCACCTGTTCCAAATTGCAAGCTGTAGAAAAACTGGCACTCAAAGGCAGGCTCCCTGCAGGGGTGTGGAATTATTCACTCTCTCCCACCTATTTGTCTTGCTTGCTCTCTGTGCACTGTTAACATCAGTGCTCTTGAGGGCAGGACTCTTAAAAGGGTTCTACTCTGAGTTGGGGTGAGGGAGTTTGTATCACCTGGGATTGGGATCTATCCACACCCCAAGTGACAAAAGAAAAACCAGTAAGGAATGAGTCAGCTCATGATACAGAGCAAAGAACAGACACTGCAAACCCAAGGTGGGTAAATCTGCTTATACAGCACATTGCAGCTGAGAATTGCCAAAGTGTGTTTAAAAAGGGCTTTGAATTTAGCCTCATAATTACCCCATTGTGGTAAGTAAACTATTATCCCTAATTAATAGAGGGGAAGGCTAAGGAACAGAGAGATCAAGTGCCTTGCTTAAGGTCACACTACCAGTCAGTGGCAGGACTAGGCAAAGAACCCTGGATTCTGAATCCCAGATTCCTGCTTTAATCACTAAATTGCACTCTGGCCAAGGCATCTCTAGTGGCCTTGTTGATAGCCTGTTAGCTCCAGGCCACCCTTTCATTGGCACAGAATTATGTATCTATATTAGATACAGTTAAGTTATCTTACTTGATCTGTTAAGAATATCAAACTATAGGTCTCTGTAGAATGATTATTAGCTGTGAAGTAATTGCAATGAATTTATAATCTCACCATTTTAAACATTACCTGGTTACATTAGCAGGACAACATGGTATTGTTCTTTGTTGCTATACTGCCCACAACTGCAGTTCTTGGGTGCTCTACCTTCTCTCCATACTGGTGGTTAATGGGAGAGAGTTTCCAGTTTTGTGATTTTGGTATTATCCTAATGAATTGTTGGTCAAACTACAGGTTAATTTAATCCCCTGTTAATCTTTTAAACAGTATTGATGGAGAGATTTTTGACAACACTTCAAACAGGCTTTACAAGGAAATTCCCTCCCTCCCCCCCGGTAAAGTGTAATTATTTTAAATCTGAATCACTACAATGGAATGAGAGAGGAAGTTAGAATGGGAAAAAAAACATATATGGAATGATCCTAATTCGGGTTAAACTCCTGTTAAATTTGCTCTGACTTTGGACAGCGCGATCTAGGAAACTAGAAATGGAGATGCAGAATGTTAGTTCAGGCCCCAGTATAGTGATATGCGTATAAAATCAGACTAGATCTTGGTAATGCAAAATACCATCTGTCTCCAGAGAGAGAACCTTTTTCTTCATTAAATAGAAAACTTTGTAGGGAGTGCTAATTAGATTACACATCATTCATCCATTGGACCAGTATATAAATATCACCACTGGATATATCCTATAGAAGCACAATAATGGTATTACATACATTTGCTTATAAATATATCAGAAGCATATTCCTCACTTTCAGTGTTGTGGTATACCCTGTAAACTGCATAGCCTGTTTTCCTATCATCTGTGAATCCAGTGTATTAGCTAAATAACCATTCTTTCTTTATCCAAGGTATTTAACCAACAATCTCTCCCCCTTTGCTGGCTGAATCAGACTACGTCCAGTGTCTTTCCCAAATGTCATGATCAGTCTCGGTTTATTTTCTTTGTTTTGTTTTCTTTAAACCAGGAATGTCCGAGAGGGAGAGGCAAGTGATGAAGAAGCTGAAGGAAGTGGTAGATAAACAAAGGGATGAGATCAGAGCCAAGGACCGGGAACTGGGACTTAAAAATGAGGATGTGGAGGCAGTAAGTGTTTCTTCCTCTTCCCCCCACACCTTGAAGGAACCACACAGATGTTTATGACAAGTTTTAAATTAATTTAGTGCTTGTGAAGGCCAGATCGTTATCCCTGAAGAGTCAAGTCCTCTGTGTATCTGTAGAAGAGGTAAAAAGATTGTGAGCTCTTCAGGGCAGGCACCAAACCCTCTTCTGTATCTGGAAAGAACCTCGCACATTGTGGGCATGACTGGAAACCAAGAATGATAAGGGAGCAGATTTTTCACAGGCCCAACAGGGGAATTGGGTGCCCAACTCCTATTGACTTTCAGTGTGAATGGGGCACCTAACTCCCCTAAAGGCTTTAGAAAATCTCCACTTAGGCAATGCAAACTTTTCCAGCTCACATAGCCCAGCTTCGTCCTTGGAGGCATCAGCTCTGGACAGGAGATAGCTGCATGGCCCATTAAGCTTTACTTTTCTCTGCTGAGCCTGTCAACAAGGAAGCACCACTGGGGTGCTATTTGTGATGCGGATTCCTGCTCCCTAGAAACAGGGAGTGAAACCACTATGTCATTTCACATTCTCCATCATCAAGGAGAGGATGGATGGGCTTGTGGCTCAGGCTCTGGACTGGACTCAGGAAACCTGCATTCAGTTCCTGACTCTGCCACAAACAGTGACCTTGAGTAAGTCACATAATGTCTCTTTACCCCAATTCTCCATCCCATCTTATAGCTGTCCCGTCTATTGAGATGGTAAGTGCTGCTGGGCAGGGACTACATACATGTACGTACAGCGCCTGGCACAATGTGGCTCTGATGGTAGTGTTTGGAGGACCCCAACCAACGTCATACAAGTAATTAAGTGAAAGCTTGTGCTGTCATGCAGGTATAATTCATAAAGTGTAAAAAGGCCAAAAATGGCTCTGAACTTAAAAACTGGACAGTGAGAGACTGCAAAACTTAGTGATAACTGAAACTGGTGATATTCTAAACAAAACAAGCTCTCCTGCTAACACCATGCTTGTAGCTATTTCCATCATGTCACACTGACTCAACAGAAATGTTAGGCTTCAGAGTGACAATCCTGGCATCTTCTTACATAGATTGATGATTATCAGACAGTCATAACCTTGATCACTTCCAATCTAAGTCAAAGCTTGATCCAATATCCCATGAGCCATCCAGTCCCTGAAACTTGCTTTGCTGAAATAGATTCCAAAGAGAAATGTCGCATTTGCAAAGCTGGATATGACCAGAGGATAATGTTCTGTGCTGCAGGGGGGAAAACAAACAAACTCCATTTACTCTGAAAGCCAACTGTGGAGACTGCAACTGTAGCAGATTCATTAAATGGTTAAAAATTAATGGGGAAATAAAGGAGACATTTCAAGATAAATACAACAGGAACATATTGCTAGTTCTTTAATTTTAATACTTGTGATTTAATTTACTGTGGTTTAATGGAGGCATACTTATTGTGTCACTTTATGGCAGCTGCAACAACAACAGAACAGGCTAATGAAAATTAATCATGACCTTCGGCACAGAATCACAGTAGTTGAGGCTCAAGGGAAAGCGCTGATTGAGCAGAAGGTGGAACTGGAAGCGTATCTGCAAACCAAGGAACAGGAGATGGGCACTTTGAGGGCAGAGCTTGGGAAGCTGAGAGAGAAGCAACCAGGGGAGCACAGCCAAAATGGAGAAGAAATAAAGGTAAGAGGCATTTGATTCTCCCTGGGCAAATGACTCCCATCATCCTGTGGGGCAACTGCACATCCAGGGGTATATTGTGCCATCGGATTTGGATGTAGATCCCCTCTGATTTCAATGGGAATTCTGATCAGATGGCCTGATACAGCTGTGAGACTGGACCCTGGGATAAGTAGCAATTTGGATTAAATATCTGTGTTGCTTAGTGACCAAAACGTTCTCCAGAACTTACGGGCATCAGTTTGAACAGCAATGCAGAAATTCTCAAAATTGGTACTGCCCTCCAAATGTGGTGAACCTCCAACTATTTATGTCCCTCCCAAAATACCCAGCTGCATGTTTCAGCAGAGTTACCATTAATAAAGGTGGACATTCAGCTAGAAAGAACCAAAGGTCCACCCATCCGTTCCCATAGATAATTACAAAGTGATGATGTAATGCTGTTGTAAGCTATAGTATCTTTGGAGTGTTATTTTAGTGAGAGGCAGTGTGGTCTAGAGGATAGACCATGGGATGGGAGCCAGGAATTCATCAATTCTAATGGTATAGAGAGCTGCATAGTTTTGATCAAGTAACTTTTGCTACATCTACAATGCAGGTGAAGGTGTGACTGTAGTAGGGGTAGGCATACCTGAGGTAGCTTTAATCTAGTTGGCACAGGTAATAGTAGTGAAGATGGGTGGCATGAGCTGGCAACCTGAATGTGTCCACGTTCCGTGGTGGGCTTGTACTCAGGTGGCTAGCCCATGCTGCCACATCTATACTACTATCTGTACCAGCTAGATTAAAGCAGGCACCCTTAACTCTTGGCCTCTGTCTTGCTATATATAAAGTGGGGGATGATGATGCTTAGCCAGCTTTAGTAAGGCACTTGAAGAACTGGGGAGGCCCTATAAAGTTTTACTCGTTCTTTGCAGTGTAAACGCTTGATGTGCATTTGAGGCATCTAGGCCACGGCAGGGCCTGTGTTATGATGTCTTATTTCCAGTTAATACAATAAGTAGTAATACCATGTGTATATAACTTTATTCCAGCTGGGAATACTGCAGCCCAGAGGTAGCCAGTCCTATCTTCCTATAAATGTGGCAGCTGTTCATTCAAATACACTGTGTTGATGGCACTCTTCAGTGATGGAATAGTTCTGTATCGAATAAGAAAATCTCATCTATGCATTTAGCAACCTGTCGAGCTGCTGTCATATGCATCACAGGAAGTGTGACTTTCTGATTGCATGACAGATCACAGAATTCTCCAGATACAGTGACAAATAGTTGATTTGTGAGAGCAGTATTAAATATGCCTCGGGCAAGCCAAAATATCTCTAGTGTCAGCTGTTGGCTTGTATTCAAGGAAGCCGGTATTTTGTTGTTTTTAGTCTGTTTTCCCCCATCTTAAAATATTTAGTGTTCCAAAATGCAGCAGCTGATGAGAGGTTTTAATCTTTGCCCCATCTGTACAGCTGTAAATTCTAATGGGTCCCCCAGGCGATACTGTTGTTGGTCGTTGAAAAGCTTATAAAAAGAAAAGGAGTACTTGTGGCACCTTAGAGACTAACAAATTTATTAGAGCATAAGCTTTCGTGAGGTACAGCTCACTTCATCGGATGCATTTGGTGGAAAAAACAGAGGACACACACACAACATGAAACAATGGGTTTATCATACACCTTACAGTGTGTGATAAACCCATTGTTTCATGTTCTGTGTGTGTATATATAAATCTCTTCTCTGTTTTTTTCCACCAAATGCATCCGATGAAGTGAGCTGTAGCTCACGAAAGCTTATGCTCTAATAAATTTGTTAGTCTCTAAGGTGCCACAAGTACTCCTTTTCTTTTTGCGAATACAGACTAACACGGCTGCTACTCTGAAACCTGAAAAGTTTACGGCATTGAAGCAGTACAGTCCCCATGTTCTGCAGTAGGCGAGGTCTCTTCATTTTACAGACACATCGCTCTTCAGTGGAATTCAGCCTGCTAGAACATTAAATCCCCTCTTCCCCCTGCAGGACAGGTGGAAATTTTAGGCTCCCAGGACTTGTATGTGGGCCTAAAAGTATCACAGGAGGAGAAGCTGGCTACTGCCATCAAGACTTGAAAGCTATGCCTAGTCTCACTGAAGTGAAATGGGAATTTCTGTTGGCCTCATTAGGAACAGGATGCCTAAGACATAGGGTTTATCCTGGTGTCTGTGGCTTAGAATTTCATTTCCCCATCCACTCCACTGCTGTGTAGTGTGTCAGAAGGCATCTTCCCTCCACCCCACGTCAGAGGTGCTGTGTGACTGTCATGCACATTGGAGTGAAAGGTGCTATGGAGATGGTCTGACTTTATTTTCTGGTCCCTGGCTTTCACTTTGTTTTACTGAGGACTAGAGACTTCCGTCCTTTGTGGCTTTAGTTTTGCGGCTCTGAATCCTCCCAAATTTTTTGGGAGGTGTTGTGATCTGGGTTTTGGGTTTGCCCCATATCTAGTTCCTACAGATGACTGCTCTGTATAAAGCAGCATCAATTATCACTGCCCAGGCTTCCCCGATCCACCTTCATAGGCCTGCAAGTTATTTTACTAAAAATCTGTAGTAAAATCTGAGTGAGTTAAAAATCTCCTGTGTGTTACGGCGTTTGTGGCGAGGAAGCAGAAGTGTTATATATAGTTATGGTTGAGTTCCCATTTCCATTCTAAAGCTCTTTTTCCCCCCCCCTTCTCCTCCCCTCGCCCCCATGTTTTTAAAACAATTCCTCTTTTTGGGAAGAAACTTCCCATTGGTCAGCCTTTTTTCTGAGTGTGTGTATGGGGGAGGGTGGAAGGAATATACTGTACTTTGAGCCTAACTTTCCTTTCACTACTTCTATCTAGGAGTTCAATCCTTGAGGGGGCCATTTAGGGATCTGGGGCAAAAATTGGGGATTGGTCCTGCTTTGAGCAGGGGGTTGGACTAGATGACCTCCTGAGGTCCCTTCCAATCCTGATATTCTGTGATTCCAAGTCAGTGGACTTACCAGTCTAAAACTGGCATAAGGAAGAGGAGAATTGGACCCTGTATCTTTTGCACTTACATAACTTACAATTGACTGTCTAGAAACTCCAAACTTGGCTCACTTTCACAGCCTTCACAGGAAGGAAAAGGAATGTGTGTCTCTGAAGAACATCATCAGTTCATTGGCTTTAAAGGGAGACGAAGCTGTGACTAAAACCTAGGATTGGGAGTTAGATGACTTGGATTCTATTTCGTTTTCTACTACAGACTTCTTGGTGACCTTGAGCAAATCACTTAACCTGTCTACAGCTCAGTTATGAGAGAGAGGCAGGTGTGGAGGATCTGGTTTACATATCTAATGTAGATTAGAAGCACATTGTAACACAGCCCCTTGACTTGGCTGTAGCTTGATTGTAGATGGGCTCTCTGAATACCCTGCATGGATGCTTCAAGTCGTTCTTTGTTTGCTTGAATGTAATGTATTGCTTCAATTTTCAGTATCCAATTATTGCAGGCAGATGAATCTTGCAGTCCCAAATAATGGCCATTATGGGGCCTGTTACCCTACAGAGGGGCAGTGTAGTTATTACAGTCACCACCACTGAAGTTGAGCATAGAATATTTACCTCTCTATCTACATTAGAATAGAAACCCCAACAGAACAGTTGACTGAGGAGAAATAACATTTTTGTCCTAAAAAAACCCCTGAATAATATAAAACCACTTCAAACATACCTCCTGGATTTACAGTGCACGTGGCCTATAACACATATCTTTTAATTGTGTCATCTTGCTACAGATTTGAAGGGGAGGGGTTTCTCACAGTAAATCTAACAATTTGTAAATTGTCTCTATACAGCACCTCGCAGAGTAGGGTCCCAATCTCAGTTGTGGGCTCTGTGCTGCTGTAATCTAACAAGCACAGCACTTTCCAGTAAGCCATGTGAATTACTGGC
Source organism: Dermochelys coriacea (assembly GCF_009764565.3). Classification (NCBI taxonomy): domain Eukaryota; kingdom Metazoa; phylum Chordata; order Testudines; family Dermochelyidae; genus Dermochelys; species Dermochelys coriacea. Next base: position 24,633,448 of record NC_050082.1, read on the forward strand.
ATAGAGATCTCTCCAAACTGAAAATCTGTGAGAGATCCCTGAAATGTACTGCTTGCCTGCATTCTCTATACCAAATACTTTAACGTTTCTGTTTGGGTCTGTTGTTCCCTGGGTCACTTCCTGCTCACACTACTGTGTGGTGTTTGGCAACATCTCAGCAGATAACTGGCACATGCCCTCTGAAATGGAGTAGCACACAGCTTTCCAGGTACTAAGCTGGAGAAATACACTGCCCTGCAGCAAAATATTTATAAACCTATCCAAGCACTTGATGTACTTGACTCTTTTCACTCGTGGAGAGGTTACAGGCCTTGGGGAAACTCACCTGCCACTTATGTTTACATCTATGACTGAAAGTAGGGGCTGAGCCATGTATCTTGAACCACAAATAGGAAAGGTCACTTCTGACAGACACCAGTTAACCCCTGGGAGACCACAAATATAGAATAAAGGAGTGTGTATGTGTGTGTTGAGCACATTCACACACTATAGGGATATATTTATCCCATGGAGATCATATCATGCATCTTTGACTGTGTCATCTGCACTCTGTCCCCTACTCCAGCCCTCCTGGGAATGTTTCCTACAGTCTAAACCTCTAAGCAGCTTGCGGCAGCTGCCATTTTTAAATAACAGCTTGTCAAGACCATTGTTTCCACCACCATTTTACTGCACCAAATTGAACTTTTTTTTTAAATGTTTCCCCTGTCAGTGACTCAGGCCAGTCCTGTGCTGAGCATAATACACTGGCAAGGGAGACGCCCCTATTTACAACACTTCTATCCCTGGCAGGACCTGAGATACTGACTTGAAATTGTCACATTATTCTGCACAGAATTGTTTTTGCAGGTCACTCTTAAGAGTTGTTATAGTTTAATCTGAGCCCTGTACAGTGAGACTCATGGTCACAAAGCACCTGGACTTACAGGCAGAGGAATACAAAATACAGTCCCAATTAAAGAAAAATTGTGAAGCTCACTATCCCATTCCTAAAAGCTGTATTTTTGTAACATACATGGTATATAGAAAATAGAGGGATGAAGTGGGGAGGTATACGTTTTAGCAGTACTCATTTGGGATGACCTGAATAACAACATAGTGATTTTTGCCACTGGCTAACGGTGTCCTCATCCCAAATTCATGCAGTTAAAATCTTTGTACCAGACACGCATGCACAAGATAGTGCTGTTCAATTAGCAATTTACTATCTCTTAGGCAAAATCTTCTTCCTGACACCCAACAGGTGACAATCTTATACCATGAAGCATAATGATCATAACTCGTTATATTAGATAAAAAATCCAGATTGACCATGACTTAACTGAGACACTCACTATGACTTTTAAAAAATTACCTATATCTAATCATTTTATTCCAGTGAATGTCCCATTCATTTCACTGACCATTTGGAAGATGCCAGCATTCTAGGGATTAATGAGATTTTTCTGGCCTTTTTGTAGGCACATCATTGCTCTAACAACTGACCATCTTCCCATTCACTAAACTAATTGTGAATGTTCAGAATTAAAGCATGAATGAACAATGCTCAGGGTTGGTTACAAACGCATAAAAGTGAGGAGAGGCTGTGAATCTGCACCATTGATGCTAATGGGAGCAAAACTGAGTCCTTAAAGTGGCTATGGTATTGTTCAACTGACCTGTCAAGACCAGACCAGGGATAATGCTACCAAACAAATCTGCAAATATTTGTAGGTATGTTTTAAATGAATTTGCATTGGCCCTATTCATGCATTTAGCTTCCTATTAACATTTGTGCAATGGAGTGTTACTAGCACAGATGCTCATGGAAAGTAAATTTGAGCTTGTGTGACCAAATATTTGCAGAAACATGCAAAGCACCAAATTATAAAATGACCTGGTGAGATGGTCTGCATCCCCCATTTGCTCTAATGTGAGGAGAGTAATTCTGACTCAAGGCGAAGTCCTATACAGGGGCACGGAGGAAATAAACAACAAGGACATGCAGTGGGGATGAAGGATCAAGCAGCAACATCCATCCCATTAGAGCAAATGTACTTTCATCTTGTCTCCTTACTGGTGTGCTGATGGAACTGTGCCATATAACTAAGTTCTCCATTTGCTGTAGGGTAGAGCTGGGCCTGGGTGGGGAGGTGTACACAGGAGCGGTTTGTTTTAAGTAATCCATGGTCTGAAGCAATTTGAGAACCAATGTTCTAAAGAATTTTCCTATTGAGTGTTTAACGCCAGCTAAAATATTGGCTTCTCCTCTAAGGTGGCAAAGACCTGTCAGGTCACGAGCATGGTATAAATGCCTTTGCAGAAGATTGCAGCCAGAGGGGGGGAAACTGAAAGCAGCGGAGAAGTAAGTAGGAAAACAAGTGGAGTGAACAGGGGCATGTGAGGATGCTTGGGGTGTCCTGGCTCTCCTTCCCCGCCCTCCCTTCTGCCCAGAAAAGTGACAGTGACTGTCAGTGTTTTACTAATGAATTGAATGAGCTTGGTACTAATAGTTTAAGGGATGACTTCATTGTTAGTTCAGCTGGGAAACCCAGATTTGTAAACAGGCCTAGGCCCTGAGCCAGCAAGCATGAAAGTGTCTTCAGTCTCTGGAGAGAAAGGATGCTTTCTTCTCATTGCTGTAACTCATCAGTTTCATGGCAGCGGCATCTCTTCTAATTACAGCCATTCTCCATTCTTTCTACCTGGGTGAAGGTTAGGCAGTAATTGCAGTGGCAAGCAGAACGCTGGAATAACTGCCTGCTCTGGAACTAGCATCGGTTGTTGGCTTGGGCTGAGTAAACTTAGCTGCATTGGCCATGTGTGTGTCAGTCTCTGCTGACTTAGATGAGACCTGGACAAGATGGTTGTTTACCTGGGGAAGGGGATGGGAAGGAAACAGAACTGAAATGACAGGTTTCAGAGTAGCAGCCATGTTAGTCTGTATTCGCAAAAAGAAAAGGAGGACGTGTGGCACCTTAGAGACTAACACATTTAATTGAGCATAAGCTTTCGTGAGCTACAGCTCACTTCATCGGATGCATTTCCGATGCATCCGATGAAGTGAGCTGTAGCTCACGAAAGCTTATGCTCAATTAAATTTGTTAGAACTGAAATGGGCTCTGAAATGATGCATGTGACCAAGATGGGTGTAACTGTATGGAAAAGCACTTGCATTATGATTTCCTCTGAATATTTTGTGTTCCATCCATCTTATGACATTAGGTTGCAATAAGAAAAAAAACCTAATAGAATAGTAAGGATCTGACAAACAGAGACCAGCCATCATTCAAGCTGCTATTCCATCCTTGCAGGACATTGGATAGAATACTCTGCAGCAACAGTTTGCACTTCTTCTACAAACATCCATTAACTAACCCTCCCAACAGCCCTGGGAGGAGGGTGAAGGTTATTTTGCTAATGAGTGAGCAGAGGGATGGAGACAGTCAGGCCCATACTTTCAAAAGTGGCTTGTGTTTGGATGCCCCAGTACTTGGGTCCCCAAATTTAGCTTCCTTGGGCCTTTTCCTGTGAAGTGCTGAGCACCCACCATTCCCAAGTGAAGCTTGTGAGACCTCTGGACCGGTGAAGAATCAGGCCCTTGGTGTCTAAAATCAGGTACTACAAACTGTAGGCCACTATTGGAAAAGCACCTTGTGTGTCTTACACACTCACACGGTGAGTTAGAGCAAGAGGTGGAAATGGAATCCAGGAGTCCTGATTTCCCGTTCCCTGCTCCAACCACTAGACCCCTTCCCTCCCAATGGAGAGAATGTTATCTCCATTGATATAACAATGACCATGGGGAGACTTTGACCCTGATCCTGCAAACAGGTACACCCGTGCTGAACTTTAAATACATGAGAAATCCCATTGACCTCTCTAGCACTACGCAGATGCATAAAGGTAAGTGTTTACAGGATTGGGGGGCCCTCGGTTGCATATTGCCATTTTCTAGCACTCCAGGGAGTCTCAGTAATAGGAGCATGTAGATCATGCGCCTAACACATAGGCTATCCGCTTTCAGTGGTATATAACTGCTGTTGACATCTCCCTCATTCTAATCAATCTCACTCTGTAGTGCTTTACAGAAGAAAAATGGCTACCACCTTGTCTTAAATATGCTATAAATAGATAGGTTTCATAACTAGAGGGAGAGCTCTAGAAGCTAGCAGTTTTTTCTGAATTGTTATATAAATAGCCTTTCCCCTTTTTAATCAAATGAATTTAATGCCAATTAAAACCATAGGTAGTTTCCTGGGAACTAGAGCTGGTTGGAAAATGTTAATATATAAAATTTCTGCAAAAATAGTTTAGATTTAATTTTCCAGCTAGCTCTACTGGAGACTATACTTTCTATTACTATGTATCACCTGTAGGACTGACATGAACAAGCAGTGCAATTTAGTGGATAGAGTATCAGACTGGAGACAGCAATTCTTGAGTTCTAATCCTGACTCTCTCTGCATGAACTCACTCTGAGCAAGTCACTGCCTCTTCTTGTATCAAAGGCTAGGTCTACACTGCATTTTCGCTGGTAAAACTTTTGTCAGTCGGGGCATGAAAAAATACACCCCTAGCCAACAAAAGTTTTAACAACAAAAAGTGCCAGAGGGGACAGTGCTTTATCAACAGGAGATGCTCTCTCGCCAACAAAGCTACCACCCCTCATTGGGGGTGGTTTTATTTTGTCAGCAGGAGAGAATTCTCTCCTGCTGACAAAAAGCAGGTACACTGTGTACTTACAGTAGCACTTAGTCGCACAGCTCTGCGGCTGTAAGGTGCACAGTGTAGACATACCCTTAGTTTTCCTGTCTCTGAAATGGAGGTAATAATACTGACCTACCCCGTAGGGTCTTTGGGATCAATTAAATGTCAAATCTGAAGGGATTTGAAGATCTGTAGTGCCATGCTTTAGAATAGAAGTGCTCAATATTTATTTTTATTATACTGGCCCTAAATGGGGGTACATCTTACTTAGAGAAGCTTTCCCTGGGAAATGAGATCTCTCTCTATCTTTTTCTATTTGGAGCGTTGAAAGGAACGTATCTATTTAGGTGGTTATACTATGAATATAAAATACCCAGTTAGGAGCCTCTATGCCACTGGAACACCAACAGACTCCTGACTTCAGAGACACAGCCAGGAAACTCTTGGACTCTCTTGGTACCACTTTAAAATCCAGTTTGGGAGGTGGGCAGCTTGCTTTCTTCCCTGCTTATCTTCATCAGGCACAAATATGTAAATCATCTGTCTCTCTCAGCTCATTCAGTGATACTGCTTCCATGTGCTGGCACCCCATCGGCTCTTGCAACAAGTATTGAGTTTCAAATGTACTTTGCTGCACGCATGGTTCCAATATTTATTTTACAGCTGGAAGTTTCCCAGACCTTGTAGCATTCTCAGTTGTGTTGCAGAACTTCCTGATTGCAAGCACACACTTCCAACATGCTTGTATTTTCTCCATATCGCTTACTCTGCTTTATATGGCCACCCGATGTCACTGACTACAGCAGCAATATCATATATGGTGACACTTTTCTCCTTCTCTGCAGTCCCTTGTGCCACATCCCTGCAAACAGAGCCATGCAGGATCTCATTGACTTTTGGTAGGGCTCCACACAGGTGTGAGAAACCATCTGTGTAGATCAGGGTCCAAGTTCTGCAGAAATTGAGATGCAAGAGACAGAACATCTGCAGGCTCCAGGACCAAATCTGGAGAAATCTCTTAACTTTGAGTGAATCTTACATAGAACTATTGTATTGAAGGATGGGAGTAACTGGTCTAATAATAATAATAAAAAAAGCCAACCCTATTGTTATCCACAGGGAATATGGGGTGCTCTGCACACATCTGTAGATCTCCTCTTTGCAGCTGTTCAGGTTCACTGATGTTGACATCAGAGGTGTTAATTGAGCAAGGGCATTAATATAGTAGGTTATTATATATTCAGGGAAACTTGCAACATCTTCTAAAGAAGTATATCTTTATGACTGAAAATATACTAAACAAGCCACACAGCAAGGGTCATTTATTTTAAAAGGTTTGATTAACTATCTTTAAGAAACTGTGGGAAGTAGGCCCTTGTCAAAACACAGGTCCTACATTTTCAAAAATGACTAGTTTGTTTTGGGGGGGCTGATTTGCTGAACACTGCACCCTCAAAATCAGGCTCCTTTAAGGTGTCTCAAGTTGGATACCCAAAAATGGTGGCTCCCCAAATCACTAGTCACTTCTGAAAATACAGGCCCCTGTGTGGATAAAGTAGAAAACAAAGTTCCCCTGGGCAGGGGCACTTACTGCTGGCCCCTAGATTTAGGGCCTCCTTCCTGTTGGCACCCACTCCTGACTCCTCCCATCTGAGGAGGTGAAATAGAGAGGTCTCACCCCGATCTCTGAGGCTTAAAAAACCCAAATCGACCCCTGCGTTGTTAGCCTCCAACCATTTCCAGCACAGTAAGGAACGCTGCGATCTCTACCATTGAATTATTCTTGCTGGGGATCTTATTAAACCTGAGCAATGAAGCAAAAGTAGCTGGTTTTCCATAGCACTCCCCTAACGTTATTGATGGCTCTTCTAATAAGAATAGAGATGGATGATTTGATTGCATCTCTAAGGAAAAGTTAAGCCTTTATTGATTGCACCATGAATTAATTAAAGCTTGTATTTCACCCTCCAGACAGAACCTAACAATGATGACTATCTCTCTGAATCTGAGAAGATGGCTATGGATTTAAAAGATCCAAACCGTCCAAGATTTACTCTACAAGAGCTACGGGATGTCTTACACGAGCGGAATGAACTGAAGTCTAGAGTGTTTTTGTTGCAGGAGGAGCTTTTATATTATAAGAGGTGTGTTGGATCCCACTGTTGGAATTGCTACCTCTGCCTTCTCCATTGTGCTACTCCTGGAGAGGCACAGAATAGAGAGAAAACAGAGGTTGGATCTAAAAACTGTGAGTGTCCGCTTAGCCTCTAAGAAACGGCAGCGGATTCTTGGCTTCCCTAAGACAAAGTAAAGATGGCTCCAAAATCTGGTTCATATTTGAATTTTCACCAAGTTTTGGGAGGAGTTTGGTTCAGGATCATCCCTAACTTTAATATTCCCCAAAACCTGTGATCTCTCAATAGCAGAAATTTCAAACAAATGCATACTTTTAAAAGGGAGAGAAATAGTTAGCGCCTGTTTTAAAAATATTTAAAAAAAAAACCCACAAAAAAACAGAAAATGGCCTTTTGAGAAAGATGGAAATATTTGCAATATTTTTTCTTCATTTTCTTTCCTCCTTTTTTTTTTTTTTTTTTTTTTTTTTTATATAGTGGCAAAATGGAGGGAAAGAATCTGGGGAAGGGAATTGAAAACTTCAACAACCAAAAATCTTAGTTTAATATTTTTTTTTTTTTTTTCAAAGGAGCAACAAATCACTCCTTTCCATACCTGCAGAACAAGATCTGGCTTGAAATTACAACAAAAAACCACCACCCACCCTGCACACCCTAACTCTTTTTTTTTTTTTTTTTAATTGGCTTTTTGTTTTGTTTAAAAAAAAAAAAAAACCCTTTCATGTAGGAACAGATTATTTACTTACACTCATTTAACATTCTCAGCAAAGTTTTATATAGAGTCTATATGCTCCTGGGACTGGATACAGAGCATTTCACCTCTAGGTCACTGGCTAAAAACTATTCCTCAGCACATGGCGACTTACCAAAACGTATTGCCATCTGGTGCCTGTTCTGTAGCCCAAGGGCAGCGAGGTGGTGGTTGCAGTTCAGCACCCAGTGGAGAAGTGTCAAAATCATAAAACTATTGTAACCGTTGCCGTTAGCACGCCAGTGATTCCAGTCTCCTCATAGACGCCAAGAACTGAATTGGCCCTGAAGACAGAAGAGCTTAGCCTCCCTTACAGGAGCTCTGTTTATACCATCATTTGAGGTATATCAATAGGGGGAAGACTGTCTTGCTGCTCCCCATGCTACACCTGTTCTTTGTCTAAACTGGGGACTCCTGAGCTGTCAAGCCAGCACTTGTGCATCAACATTTAAAAAAAAAAAAAAATCGCATGGTTGGTTTTCCTCTCAAACAGTGGGATCCATTAAACTCAGCCTGTCAATCTCCAGGGATTGCTGTACGCTGCACAACAATCTTCTGTCCTGTTCTGAGTTTAAAAAGCTACTGCAGCTTCTTGGGTTACTTGCATGTTGAAGTTTTTGTTTTTTTTAATGTATGCAGTATTTTAGCCATGTCAATCCCAGGATATTAGAGAGACCAGGTAGGTGAGGTATATCTTTTACTGTTCCCATTTCTGCTGATTAGTGAGACAAACTTACACAGAAGTCTGACATTTTTAATCACTGCATATAATTAACCCTACAAATCCTCCTCCACGTGACTGTTCTAGAACTCTTCTTTTAACATGGGTGACTTGAATTTGAAAGAGTATTGTAAATTAAAAGGAACGAAGGGCCTTATCCACTGCTGAGGAAAAGATTGCCGCTGATTTTAATGGGTTTGAATCAGCCCCTCAGTTCCTTTTAGTTTACAAAGCTTGTTCAGATTCATGAAACTCGGGGTGTGATCCAAACCCACTAAATTCAGAGGGAATCTTTTCATCTGTCATGGATCAGGCCTTTAGTTTCGTTTAATTTACAAAACTCGTTCAAATTTTATTTTAAATTTCTCCAGAATAATGAAAGAACTAGAACTTAACTGTATTTTTTTTTTTTCTTTTAAAGTGAGGAAACAGAAGAAGAAACTAGGTCCCCTCAACCTACACCCATAATTAATTCAAAAACCTCAACTCAGCCAGAATCTGGAATCAAACGACTGTAAGTAGCATTCTCTTCCAAAGATCTTGAACCGGGCATGTTTCTTGGAGGAGGGGGTAATTGGGTTGGTTTTAGTTCTGGTTCCCCGCCCCCATTAATCTTCATTTAGTGATATCACATGCACATGTGTTTTGGAAATAATCCTATAATAAACTGTATTATAAAAACACACTTTATAGGTTTTATTAAACAAAACAGAACATAGTGCTGATTTAATTCTCAGTGACTTCCCATCTCTGACAGGTTCCCTTCACACCCTTAATAGGGAGAAGAATAAGTGTTCTGTGGTGCACTTGCATTTATGGTACAGATAAACTGAGCTCCTATGGGGGTGTGTGAAATTCTAATATTCCCTTCTTGAGTACTGTTCATAATACTCAGCTTGAGTAGAATAGCGTATGTTGCTACGGATTGTAACAGCGTATGAGCTAACAAGCTGTTAGCCACAGAAACTCCTGCTCTTATTTGGAACAGTCTTGTCAGCCTGTTCGGGCTCTGAGGACGTTCATGTCTGCATAGGAATGTGAACTGCTGGTCTCTTGCCATGGGCTGTGGTCCTGTTTCAAGCCTGATCCTGCATTCCTTGGGTACCCCAAATTGCATCTGAGCTCAATGTAAGATCTGGGTGCACTATGAATGTAAAATTGGGCACTTGTCCACATATGTGCTTGCTTACATTTAGAGAGTAAACTCCTTGGGGCAGAGACTGCAGACTCAGCAACAGGAACATGTCAGCAAGCTTCCTCCGCTAGGTCTCACACCTGAGAGCTCTACAATGTGTTTGTTACAAAAGCTCAAGCACTTAACAGCTGGGTCTGGAGTTCAGTCTCCTTCCCTTCCCACTACTAAGTAGCCCTGTTTATAGATTCCTACATCGTGAGAATCTGAGCCTTCAGGCTCAAGCTGTGCCATTTCCCTGTACGCACCTACCTGTATACAGAACACTTGCATTAGGTCTAAGCATAGAGTTAACTCTTTGCTACTCTGTATCTATTATTTTTCTGACCTGTAAAGCTCCATGCCCCCTACAGTGGGATGTAAGTAATAATACTGTGCAGACAGGATTAGAAAACCAAATTATAGAATCACTTCATTTTTCAGTTTTATTGTCAGCTCCCTCCCTCACCTTTCTATTCCAAATATTCTCTTTTGAACCCACTAAGAGATTTTCATGTTTTGTGAATAGTGTAACTAAACTATTTAGATATGCCACTTTTGTATTTAATTGCAAAACTCTCCCATCCTGTCCCTATATGCTTATAACCTTCAGCTCCATATAAAAATAGTGCCTTCCACTGGATGAGCTTGGAGGCTGATCTGAACTGCAGTAAAGGTACCTGGAGTGTTTCCATGGACTCCAGTAGGCTTTGGCTCATGCTATTAGTGCATACGAATGGGCCAGATTTCAGACTTGTTACTTTGACCCTTTATTTTGTATTTGAAAATTATACTTTGAGTTTGGCATTTGGATTACTTTTCCTCATGATTATGGTTCCGATGCCCTACTTTTATAACACTTATGAGACGAGCATGTCATGTTTGGACTATCGGTTTATTTTGTATGTTCATCTCCATCATAGATGTTCTGTTCCTGTACCACTATTTAATCCTTCACTTTATTTAGCTTGATTCCCCATTTGTGGGGAATGGCCCCATAACCAACACAGTGGTGACTGAAACATGTGGATTGGGTTTATTTTGAGCAAAGGCAGAACAAACTTGTAAACTGACCACATTTTGTTGCAATGCTACTGGACATTATTTGCTTCTGGCTCTCTCTGGTTCTAATATACATAGGCAGCATAGGAAGTCATGGTAGGAGAGCATGGATATTTGGAGTGGCTGTCTCGCTGGGTTCTTCCTTTGTGACTTTTCTGGAGTGCTCTGGAACATATGTTGGGCAGCTGGCCACTTAATCAAGTGGAAAACTTCTAGATAAATATTCAGATTTTTTTTTTTATAGTCTTGCCTTTTTAATTTATAAACACCCTAGCTAAATATTAGTAAAAGTTAAACCCATTGTTTTGACTTGTTCCCTTTTTTCAAAAACTCCTTTCACATTTTAATAAATTCACATACTGTCATCTTGAGCATAGAGCTCCCCTGCCTATTCTTGCTGGGATATGGAACTGTGTACCAAACCTGCTATCCGTGGGAACTGGCTTTCTTGTCAACTGACACTCAATGTACGTGTGTGTGTGTGTGTGGGTTTTTTTTGTTTTGTTTTTTTCCCCCCTGCTTCTTGCAGGGGTGGGTGGGGGGGAAATGGGATCCTTTTTTATTTTTATTTATTTTGGTTAAATTGGGGAGAATTCTTTCCTTTTAAGTTAACGAAGACGACAATGGTACTTGAACTTTTTTGCAGCCTCCCTAGACATAACCCATCTATCTTCGTGATCTCTCTCATGGCAGGAGTGCCTGAAGCTGTGGCACCAGCAGTCCTCCGAGGCTGGGGCACTGTCTGCAATCCCGAGTTGGGGGGCACTCCAGGACTTTAGCAGTCCCCACATAGGCCAAGGTTTGGCGGGGGGGGGGGGGGAAATGTGATTGCCTGAAATGAAAGGAAACCGAATTGCTGGGAAAGAAAGGCCCCCATTTCAGTGTCTTCTCCTGCAGCTGCCACTTTACAGCCCCCCACTCAGGTACCAGAAGGAAATTTAACACAGCCCAGGTAGTCAGCTGCTTCTTGGCCAGGTGAGAGTTAGGGATACAGTTTATCCCTTGAGCTGACAGATCTCTCCTGCTCCAGGCAGACTTTCAGCACCCTGAGACTATAGCCATTTAATTACCAAAATAGTAAATAAATCCTATTATCCCCATTTTACAAATGGGGAAGTGGAGGCAAAAAGATGCAGCCAAAGTAATAGACCAAAATACCACAGTTTTACCCTAGTGATGATGCAGGGCTGGGAGTTGCAACTGTGACCGAGGGAGCCTTAGTCAGGTTACTTAGGATCTGATCCTGCAAGGTGCTCAGTCTCTCCTGAGCTCCAGGTCTCACTGCCAGTGGAAGTTTTGGGCACTCAGAACTGCTCAGCACCTTGCTTAAAACCATAGAGGGACATTATAACTACAGTATTCTACTGTAAGCTCTCCAAACCTGCAGTAGCACTGGGATAAGATGTAATGGATTAAAAACACTATCTTAGTACTCCTTTGGAACAGAGCCAGGATTAGAACTGACATCCTTAGCTGCCACTCCTGTTTTCAGACACACACGCACACACACTCACTCTCTCAACAAAGCCTAACTATGAAAATACAGATTTATTGCCATTCTCTTAGGAAAAGCTGTATGTCTGCCTCTTTAAAACACATTTCCCTTCACTGTGAATACAGTATTGTAAGGACACCAGGCATATTCTCTACCATCGTGGGTTTCCTCATACAATTGGTGAGGTGCTGCATTTGCAAACAGCTAAGGGAAATAGAAGTTCTGAAATTATATTTTTCCCCCTCCCTGGGGTTACAGCTTGATTTTTAGATTCTCTACAAATTTAAAGGGGCACTGATCTCCTGAGATCACCTTGATTTACTAGTAAGTTTGTCTCTACTCCTCTATGGCCAGATGTGATGAGAGAATATCTGTCATCAGCTAAAAGGAGATACTTGTGCGGAAAAAGCACCAGCACTGGAATTAAACATGCTGGCTCTATTTTGTTTGTACACTGTACAGCAAAGACTTTTTTTTCTTTCCTTTGAGTACCACACTTGTTTGTTCAATATAGTGCCCATCTTGTTCTGATATCTGAGTTCTGCAGCTAATTGAGTGGGCCATGGCATGTAAAACTAGAAGTCCGAGCTATGGTGGAATAATATAACAATGTATGTTTGGGGGGTTTTTTTTTTTTTTGTTTGAATCCAAGAATAGCAGCTACAGCAGCTGTGTTAGGAAGTCTTCCAAGCTGCATTAGGTCACAAGTGAAGTGACTCTGGTGATCTCAATTTGGGATTAACTGACATTAGTCCACAGCACAAAAATAAATTGGCCACAATTGACAGTATCTGCAGAGGAGAATCCTTATAATAGCAGAGGGTGTTGGAGGTATGGATGAAGATGCTTTGTGTGGACCCAGTCATACTAGCCAAAGTGCTCTCATGTTCAGGTTTTTTGAGCACCAGAGTGTACCTCTAAGTTGCATGAATTGTATGATGCGCAGTAAAAGGGCTGAACGCTTACAAAGAAACTACGTCACAGCAAGTCAGCTAAAAGAATGTTTCTTCTCGCATAGTTGCAAGGCTTTGAAACCAGTATTATAGCTGCCTGTGGTTAGTATTTCTCCAGGTGTATTGATGCAAAAGGTCTCAGAAGAGAGACATGGGCCCTTTTTAACCAAGTAGAATGCAATGGGGTTTGTTTCAAGTCTTAATACTTTTTTTTTTTTTTTACTTTTACTTGACAGTATCCGTTTTGTCACTTGTAATACCCTTAACTGTAAAACAGATCATTTCTAACCCTATTTCCTATGCAAATATCCATGGGAAAGCAGTAGCTATTGGTAGAGCACCGTTTGTATTAACATCCACCTTCATCCTTCACTTCACCATTATGTGTGTGCCTGTTTCTTTTAAAACCTGTAACTGGAAAAACCATGTATTCTCATGTTCTGCAGTGCTAGATTATAATCCCTTGGAGAAGTTACACTAAGGCTGTGTGCTGCATCACTGTAGAAATCTGACCTCTCTGTTGGCAATATTTTTAAGATGGCATAACCAGATTTTAATTACTAATTTCTCTAACCCAGAAGTGCCAGTGAGCAGCTGTCTTGGGTGATGCACGTTTCTCTCTCTAATCCCATGTGTGATAATTCAAAATAACCCTATGTATCTTTTATGGAATGTCTTATTTATTACTCCAGTCTTATCTCTGTGCCTGTACTTTTCTGACCAGGATCTTTACAGCCATAATGCCCATGGTAGCAGCGGGATTGATTCCAGATGATCCCACATTGCAGCCAATAAGAAGACTTATGTCCCTTGTAGGAATTTTTTTTTAAATGTTTTGTACTTTTTTTTTTTTTTGTGGGTTCTTTTTTGGTTTGGTTGTCTTTTGCATGACCCTCATGTATTTTAATATAAGCTGCTGGCTGCATTCTTATTGGTTGACTATAGGATCACAAACTCAAAAGCTGCCAATCAGAATGATCAATCAGTATATATTCATTTCAGTATTTGAATGCTCAGTTTTGAATATTCTGTTCCATCACTTTGTCTTAGTTACCATGCTAAACCAATTTGTCCATTAACCATTAAGAAATTAATTCAATAAGAACATTTTAACCATCTGTTCATTTTGCTTACTAAACCTGTTTTGTTTTATATCTACCATGACAAGTGCTTTTTTAAAAACTGTAATTTTATTGACCTGCTACAAATTAATTCTACAGAACATAATAGCTGATATTTGTGCTAACTTCTAGTGTTTAGTTTACTTATAGGTTGTTATTTACATGTCTGAGTACATGTTAACTGTGGGTTTTGGTCTCCTATTGTGTGCTCACTATTCAGATTATTTGTACTTAAAACAAGTTCTACAACTATATTCTTGGCTATATCAAAAGAGGGCATTCACTGATTACTGCTAATGCAAGCTCTGGTTGAATTTTGATTTGATATTATGGTGGTCATGTGAAGTGACCATTCTACTGAAGGCTGCAAAATAGCTTTCATTCTAAATTCCTTCCCTTCCCACACAAACTTGTAATCTTTCTAAACATCCAACTTTTGGACTGAGAATTTCCATGCTTTCTTGGCCCAGCAATGACACTCCAAGTTCACCAAAATTTCTTCAGCTGGATTTAGAATAGGTTATATATAAAATATCCATTTTCCTACATCATAATTTGAGTAACTCAAATGGCTGAACTTTAACCCTTGAAATTTAGCATGTAAATGCAGCTGTCCTCACTGAAGAGTATGCTTTACTAAACTTGAAAAACGTTAGCTATGAACATTTGAAAATGCAGAAACAAATATGCACAGGGGAAAGCCCTAGTTAGCAGTGCACTTATGCCAGGAGGACTTGGAATCTGGCCTTCTTTTAAAAAATCAAAAACCAACCAACCAAAAACAGATGCAGTATAATGAATTTACAAGCTCAGAGGTGAAGGTGGCAGGTAGTGCTGACGTATATACTTTCTTAAAACAAACCAAAAATTAAATGCAAGACACTGCAATGTTAAGGCTGCAGACTTAAAATCAAAAAGTCAGGAAATGCAAACATTCAGGTTCTACCAGCCATGTTAACTTGCTTGAACTGCACTCGTGTAGTAGTATCTATCCTGTACTTAAAAGTAGCTTAATGTAGTGCTCTTATGTTGTTGTTTGTATTGCAGTAGAATCTAAGGACTCCACTCCTAGACCAGGACCCCATTGTGCTAGGTACTATACAAACAGAACAAAGTCCTAAAAAAGAGCACCATAAAAGCAGAAGGATATGCATTGTGGTTAATGCTAAGATGGTACCTTAACTTTTGCATTTCCCAACAGACATTAATTACATTTTAAATTGCACGAACCCTTTTTGCATTTTAATATATGGTTCGCTATAAGAATAACATTATTTTGCTTAAGCTGGTAACTTCTCTGCCATGCAAATAAGGAAAATTAATAAACTGACTTTTTTTATTTTATGTAGTATCAGCTTTGCATTTAATTGCGGGTCACAGGCTTATTAAAATAGCTTATCAGTTTATACACACCATTAATTAAGCACCCACACACTGTGGGTAAATGATGTGCACATTTAAAGTGTTAATTAAGGCTCTGATCCTGCAAATATGTACGTGTTTAGGTGTGTGCTGGAACTGGGCCTAAGGTATTAAAAGTATACACTTTTAACATTTCTTTAAATTTTTAGTGACGACTTATACTTATTTCCCTCTTCCACTCCCCTCTAATTTTTCTCTGTTTAAAAGCATATTGTAGTGTTTTCATGCCAAAAAGACACACTGCCAATTTATTTTGTTTATGGCATGAAACTAAGCCTTTTGTTTTGAATAACCATTACACCCAAACTAAGACTGCATGTGTGTAGAGGTCACAGCATTTAAAGCTTCTTTTGAAGCTTCAGTAACAAAGCAGCTGGAGATGGCAGTGACTTCATCTTGAATAATGTTTGACAAGTGCTCCATCAGGCTTCGCTGCCTTCATTTTGCAGATGCAAACAGTGTTTTGCTCCTTAAGTTTTGTTGCACCGTGTATCATGTCTGTTATCTCAAGTGTCTCCAACCACTGGATCCTAATTTGTCTGTCTTTCTTTCTGGAAGGTTTAGTTTCTTCTCTCGTGATAAAAAACGCATGCAGACACAGAAAAACGTTCACTTCCAGGATACCTTTGGCGAATGGGCAGATTCAAACAAAGATGACTCCTACACTGAACAAGGCCAAGAGGCCCTTCAGCATCTGTGATTAACACTCCAAGCCGTGTTGCTTGCCACAGTAGATCTGAACATTCTAGTAACAAGAAGCTTCCGTAACCAAATCTGGCAGCTCATCATTTTTTATTTGCCTGGCACATGTTGATTGTTTCAGACATACTTTTCCAAAGGGATTCCTCAATGTTTACTTGGCGACTGCTCTCCAAAAACAGAATCCAGGCTCTGTAGTAATGGTTATTTATACTCTGGGGTATCAAAGCTTCTAGATAACTGGTTGTGTGCTGAATAACAAGTCTGTCTGACTCTTGCATTTAACTACAGTAACACAAGCTTCTTTAAACCAAAAAAAACCCTGTGCCATTATTAGAAGTTTATTTGCATTGAACAACATCTATTAGCAAAGACCCTGATACTATGTATGTTAACTTGGGGGAGGGAATGGGAATTTTTCTTAGTTTTGTTAATGACACTTTCAAAAATAGAGAGGTTTGCAGTGTCTACACTATATTTCTAGGGCAGGTCCTACCACAGCTGTATCCTGTCAAACTCACAGGTTGCAGAGAAACTACTTCGAACTTCAACTGATAACAATACAGAAACTGGAGCAGCTGCGAGGGACTGTGATTGTATATTCCCCTTGTTGTTTATAGTGCCTAAAGCATGTAGATACTGATGTACAAGGTGAGTGTACCTTGCTTGCCTTTTTGCTCTGAGTTATGCAGTATTAACAGCAAATGAATTGCTCACATGGAGGAATTTTTGTTTTCTTCTTTGTACGGTGCCCTTTTTCCCTCCACCCCTCTCTCTGTGTAGTAGCCCACCTCTGCAGTACAGGAAATAGACTAGACTACTTTCCCCCAAAAGGCTTTGAAAAAAGCCCCAGGCAGCACTTATACAACTTCTTATTCCCTAGCTGAAAACCATTTTAACACGTGTATAGTGGAGGTTTTAAGTCAGATGTTACCTCCTTTTGTTCTGGGTAGAAACAATCCCAACCTCCAGACTTCCCTGAAATTCTGTTGGGAGCATGGGGATGATAGACTCTAAAATCTCAATCATGCAGGCTAATGCACATGTTGTGCTGCAGTGGTGCTCTGTATGGACCTAAGGTTACATGTAACAGCTTGGAGCAGTGGGGTCTAACTCTATAATGAAAATCCCACCTCTCTACAGAGGTGATCTCTGGGAAGGTCTGATCTAAAACTCAGTTGCTGAGATGAAACCCATCCCCAATTTAACTGTATTTGAACAACTGAGTAGTGGCCATAAAAACCCACTAGCAAATTCATCTGTAAGACAGTTGCTATTGGAATAGGTGCCCACCCAGACCACTAGGGTCACCATGAGCCACGCTCCCTAACAGCCATGCTACCCAAATTGTGTTATGCATTAGCCCTAATGTGAGAGAGGCCTTGTCCACTCTGTTGAAGCAGGAGAGAACTGTTCTGTTGCAATGGAATTTAAGCCATTTTATGGGCTCAGCTGTACTATCAAGAGTCCTGCTACTGAACAGTTCTGCTACAGGTGAGATGTATCTGCATATATTTTCCTATGGGCGTGTCTGCCCTAGAGTAACATTTTTATTTAAAAAAAAAAAAAAAAAAATCCTAACAGTACCTGAAGCTACTGATGCCATTTTAACAGCACAGTGGTTGGACTTGCTTGGACAGGACACCATGCTAAAATACAGCAGCAATCAACACCCTGCATATACTAAAGCTGCCACTGTTGCTGACACAGCTGCATCTGAACTAGCGAGGAAACTTGTAAGCAGAAAATAAGCTTTAGAGAGTTTGCAGTCACCATAAGGAAGAGTGTTTGAGAAACTTGTCTTCAGAACCTACAGACTGGCTTAATAGCACTGTTCTTGGATTTAAAAAAAGAATCCCTGTACATACAGGCCAGGGAACCTGTGCTAGAACCCATCTATAATTCAGCAGAGCTGGAAAACCTGTTGCAGAATGGTTCAAATGCTCTTCTGTTTTGTACTCTAAATGGGAGTGAACTGTGCTGTGACCAGGGGCCCTTTCCCCTCTACAGAATAATGTTGCTGTGATCAGGGGCCCTTTCCCCTCTACAGAATAATGTCACTGTTCCCCACATCGACCTCCTGCCAGGGTTGGGCTTTTCAGTTAGGGGCTTACATGCACTCGCAGCTCTAAATGAGGTCAAGGGCAGGTATACTCTGTATCTTATATCCTTATAACTACATCACTCAGGAACGTGAAAATCCACTGCCAAGTAACGCAGTTGTAGCAACCTAACTCCCCATGTAGACAGCAGAGCTTCTCCCGTTGACATCGCTGCTGCCTCTCAAAGAGGTGTATTATTTACGCCCATGGGAGAAGCTCTCCTATCTGTGTAGTAGCATCTTCAGTGAAGCGCTACAGCAGCGCAGCTGCAGTGTTAAGTCCAGGCCTACTCTGATTTTGCAAATTCCCAGCGATGTCACATCCTTACACATTCAAGTACTTAATTTCTTAAGAACCCCTCAGATTAGTTCTGTAGCACAACTCCAATAACTGGGTGGTTGATTATGATTTAGCCTGTAAGGCCACGTCCACACTGCAGCTGCGACCAAGCCTCCTAGCCCTGGTAGACAGACTTGTGTTGGCAGGGCTCAAACTGATGCAGTAAAAATAGCAGGGTTGCTTGTGCGGCTTGGGCAGCAGCTCAGCCATTCAAATGAAGCCAACCCCCGCTGCTGGGTATGAGCTGGAGTGACTAACCTGAGTCCCCACTAGAACTGCAACGTCCATGCTGCCATTTTTAGCACACTAGCACAAGCCCCAGTAGGATGAATCTATCTGGCCTGGCAGGCTCACTCCCAGAGGGGGAGGGGTCTGATACTTGAAACGCATCCACATTTGAGATGCTGATAGCTGTGTCCAACACTAGCATTTTATGAAGACAGTGCTATGAAAACAGAACCAGATTTATGGTAATGCATCCGATGAAGTGAGCTGTAGCTCACGAAAGCTTATGCTCTAATAAATTTGTTAGTCTCTAAGGTGCCACAAGTACTCCTTTTCTTTTTGCAAATACAGACTAACACGGCTGCTACTCTAGAACCAGATTTAGACACACTAACATAACTTACGACCTATATTTTTCATCTTTTAAGAGAAGCCACACCTATAGAAGGTATCTCCACTACCTATGTAAAATGTGGATTGGGCATACACTTTGTTTATGCATAGGCCCTTACACAAAATGTGGGAACAATAATACTTTCCAAGTTTCTAGGATAAGTTGGGAAAATAAATGTAAATGAAATCAGGAAGGTACTGCTATTGATGATGCATTTAAGATGTATGAAATCTGGATAATGACCCTTTAATATATTACTCTCTATCGTACTTTTTTCAGAGTAGGAGCCGTGTTAGTCTGTATTCGCAAAAAAGAAAAGGAGTACTTGTGGCACCTTAGAGACTAACAAATTTATTTGAGCATAAGCTTTTGTGAGCTACAGCATCCGATGAAGTGAGTTGTAGCTCACGAAAGCTTATGCTCAAATAAATTTGTTAGTCTCTAAGATGCCACAAGTCCTCCTCTTCTTTTTTATCGTACTTTTGTTCCTCAACTTCAGAAGAAAAACAGCTTTCCAAACTGCTGGGAGTTCCCCCTAATAGAGAAGGGCTATAAGCTGGAGGCAGCACTTGCATAAGTTATTTTGGACAGTTACGATGATAACACAACAGACCATTGCTGCTCTTTATAAACCAAGTTTGTACTGTATCCTGCTGTGAAATTCACTGTGATGTTCCTGTAAATCCTCTTTATAGCACAGTTTGTCTGGCACTTTAACAGCGCTATAGCAACATTAAGCACTGCAAGAATGTAGTAGGTTTATAAACTGAATCAGCAAACCACTTTCAAAACTGTTTAAGATCTGTGACCTTGGACAATAGCGATACCTAAACTAATACTTAGCTCTATGCTTATCTTAAAAGGAAGTTTCTAGCTCTGTGTGTCAACCTAGCCCCACAGTCTGGACACCACTGCGCTACTGTTGGGCCAAAGCTGCAGCCCATCTGAAACAATGTCACTAAGCAGTTTGAATGTCCCCCATTCATCTCTGTGGGCTGCTACCTTGAAAATCTAATTACTATTGAAACATGACATTAACCATTTCATTCCTGACTCCACAAACAGTAAGAACATAAGACTGGCCATAGCAATTCAGACCAATGGTCCATCTAGCCTAGTATTCTGTCTTCCAACAGGGGCCAGTTCCAGATGCTTCAGAGGGAATGAACAGAACAAGGCAATTTATCAAGTAAATCCAGCCCGCATTGGCCAGTCCCAGCTTCTGGCAGTCAGACGTTTAGGGACAGCCAGAGCATGGAGTTGCATCCCTGATCATCTTGGATAAGAGCCATTGATAGGCCTATCCTCCATGAACGCATCAAATTCTTTTTTGAACCCTGTTACACTTTTGGCAGACAAAACATCCCATGACGAGTTGACTGTGCGTTGTGTGAAGCACTACTTCCTAGTTTGTTTTAAACCTATTAATTTCATTGGGTGACCTCCGGTTCTTGTGTTATGTACAGGAGTATATAACACTTCCTTATTCACTTTCTTCATCATTCATGATTTTACAGACCTCTACCAGATCCCTGCTTAGTCATATCTTTTGTAAGATGAACAGTACCCATGCTTTTAATCTCTCTTCATGTAGAAGCTGTTCTATACCCCTAATCATTTTTGTTGCCCTCTTCTGTACTTTTTCCAACTTTAATATATCTTTTTTTGAGATGGAGCAACCAGAACTGTACATGGCATTTAAGGTGTGGGTGTTCCATGGATTTCTGTAGTGGCATTATGATCTTTTTGGGGTCTTATCACTTTCCTAATGGTTCTTAGCTTTCTGTTTTTGATTGCCACTGCACCTTGACTGGATGTTTTCAGAGAACTATCCATGATGACTCCAAGAACTTTTTCTTGGGTGGTAACAGCTAATTTAGACTCCATTAGATTATGTGTGTATTAATTTGCATTTATTAACATATAATTACATCTGCCATTTTGTTGCCTAGTGACCCAGTTTAGCAAGAGCCCTTTGTAACTCTTTGCAGTCAGTTTTGGACTTCACTATTTTGAATAATTTTGTATAACCTGCAAACTTTTCCACCTCACTGATTATCCCCTTTCCAGATCATTTATGAATATGATGAAAAGCACTGGTCCCAGTACAGATCCTTGAGAGACCACACTATTTACCTCTCTCCCTTCTGAAAACTGACCATTTATTCCTACCCTTTGTTTCCTATCTTTTAACCTGTTAGTGATCCATGAAAGGACCTTCACTCTTATCCCATGACTGCTTAGTTTGCTTAAGACCCTTTGGTGTGGGACCTGGTTGGTCAAAGGCTTTCTGAAAGTCCCAGTACACTATATCAACTAGAGCACCCTGGTACACATGCTTGTAGACCACCTCAAAGAATTCTAATAGACTAGTGAGGCAAGATTTCCTTTTACAAAAGCAGCGTTGACTCTTCCCCCAACATATTGTGTTATGTATGTGTGGTAATTCTGTTCTTTACTATCGTTTCAGCCAGTGTGCCTAGTACTGAAGTTTGGCTTACTGGCCTACAATTTCCAGGATTGTCTCTGGAGCCTTTTTTAAAAATTAGTGTCACATTACCTATCTACCAGTCATCTGGCACAAAGGCTGATTTAAGCAATAGGTTACATACCACAGTTAGCAGTTCTGCAATTTCATATCTGTGTTCCTTCAGAACACTTGGGTGATTACCATCTAGTCCTGGCGATTTATTTCTGTTTAATTTATCAACTTGTTCCAAAACCTCAACCTCTGACACCTAAATCTGAGATGGTTCCTCAGATTTGTCACCTAAACATAAGGGCTCAGCTGTGGAAGGAGCTCTTCCTTACATCCTCTGTAGTGAAGACTGATACAAAGAATTCATTTAGCTTCTCCACAAGAGCCTTGTCTTGAGTGCTCCTTTATCACCTCAATCCTACAGTGGCCCCCACTGCTTGTTTGGCAGGTTTCCTGCTCCTCATGCTTTCAGCTAACGCCCTCAGTTGGAGCAGTCATCTGAAAGGATGTTGCTGGGGGAAGAGCTGCTCTCTTTGAATAGGCACAGAGTTGAATATCTACCATGTAGCTTCTTGACAGATTCAAGTAAATGCTCTTCTTTTAAAAGTCAGGTAAGAGGCACAGCAGTCCTGTATTCACTGTGCAGAATCTTTTGAGGTATCTTTGGTCCAACAGTAAATCTCCTTAATAATTTAATAAATATTTCTGATGGACTTGCTGTGTTAGTGTCTTAGGTTATTGGGTGTTGAAAGACAGTGCGTAACGTGATCCTGAGTGGGTTGTAGTCTTCTGGCACGCAGCTGAGGGGTTTATCTTTTCTTTACACATTCACAAAGCTTGTACTGGCTCCTCATGCAAACTAAGGTGAGAGGCTGGCGGATCAGTAGAGGGGAAAGCCTGGAGGGGGAAATAGTGCAGGTTTGAAGGGGAAGCTACTATAGGAGATTTCTATTGTTCCTGCCTCTAAAACAAACTTTCACCACTGAAATAAGGACTTGGAGACAATGGATCAGATGCTGGACTTCCCTCCCCCTCTCACCACACCCACCCCAGCGTCTCACTGTGCAGGAAAATCCTTGGCTGATGCAGGAGCTGCGTAGACGCTCCAATGTCACTCCTATTTTGGCCCTTGGCTGGTGTCCCTGCACCACCCCAAGTGGCAGAGTGGCCCTTGGAGCCCTGGACAGCTGGGCATAAGTTAGGGCCTCTAGGCTGCCCTAATTTACACTAAGGCAGAGATTCTTAAACTTCATTGCACCACGACTCCCTTCTGACAACAAAAATTACCACATGACCGCCCACCCCCTCAAGCTTTGGTTTCAGCCTTCAGTGAAGGGGCTCGGGCTTTGGCTTCAGCAAGTCTAACACTGGCCCTGGTGACCCCATTAAAATGGGATCACGATCCACTTTGGGGTTCCCACTCCTGACCCACAGTTTGAGAACCACTGCACTAGGGACTGAGCTAGCCTCAAGATTGAGCAGTAAGCACAGGGAGATCTAGGCCAGAGTATAAACAATTAGTGACTTTATTCAGAGGCCCTGGCAAGATAACATTTGGAACAGTTCTGGTCAGAATAAATATTGACATAGTTGTTGCTGCCCGGCTTTCAACAGGGCCTCTCCCTACTAAACATGAATATGCTGAGCCCTAGAAGCGAAACTACACCGGTTCTAGCACAAAACGCCTTTATCTGCCCTACACTTGTAACAGAGGTGGGGGAGTGAGTTACAACTAACAGCTGTAGTGCACACAGCAACCAACCCATCCCCAGAAGCAGATTAAAATCCTGGATGGGTTGGGCTTTAGCCTTGTTAGGGGGCCCTGGTTTGGTTCCATCTCCATTACAACTTTTAACCATGCTATAGCCAGCTCAGCTGTCGAGGGAGACGGACTGACCCAGAAAAGCATTTTGTTGCTTTGCAAAATAGTTGGGGTGGGCGTAACCTCAGAGTTGTGCTCTCTAGGCAAGAAAGAACAAGAGAGGTGCAAAAGGAGCAGGAGACAAGGAGGGACAATAACAAAATTACAAACTACATCATTCTTGCACCCACATGGGAGCAGCACCCAACAGCAGCTGTGGAGGTACAAAGGGTAGACGATAGGTTATGTGGCTGTTGTATTACATTGCATAACTGTCCCACAGGGACATCATTCTGAAAGCTAGAGCAGGAGTTTCAAAACAAAGGGATACACAGTTGAAAGTCTGGTCACTTTGCTTTGACTGGGAGCTCTCCATAGACTTTACATTGAGATGCGCCATAGCCACAACAGCTGCTGGAAATTAACCTGAGAAGTCACGGGACCTGCAATCCACCCTCATGCATCTCTATGTCTAGAACATAGAAGTTCTGCTAGTTAAAGGGGAGGACTGCTTCCCTCCTTCATTCAGCTCTCCATGAAAAGCAAGATTTCCTAAGGCATGTTTCCCCACTGCACCCAACACCAGTCAAAAACACTATTTCTAATCACGTCTCTCCCCATATCTCTCAAGCAGCTGAATTAATTCCTGTTTTAAATTGTGTGAAACATTTGCAAAAGCCGAAGATGATTTTATAGATATTTCTTCAATAGGTGACTTCATCAGTATGTCACGGGATCACATGGCATATATAGGAAATATTTAGGGACTGGGCTTTCTCATATACAAACAAGCCGTTCTCTGAATAGCCAAGAAGCCTTGGCACACGTTTCATTTTACATCTCACTGAATTAGGTTTCTCCCCCCCACCCCACCTCCCACTGTTCCTCACACGTTCTTGTTAGCTGCTGGAAATGGCCCACCTTGCTAGTCACCATGAAAGTTTTCCAAAGTAAAACTATTTCCCCGTGTTATTTCTCCCCCACCCCCCACTGTTCCTCAGATGTTCTTGTTAATTGCTGGAAATGGCCCACCTTGCTTGTCACCATGAAAGGTTTTCCTCCTTCCCCCCCTTCCTGCTGGTGATGGCTCATCTTAAGTGATCACTCTCCTTACAGTGTGTATGATAAAACCCATTGTTTCATGTTCTCTGTGTGTGTATATAAATCTCCCAACTGTATTTTCCACCGAATGCATCTGATGAAGTGAGCTGTAGCTCACGAAAACTTATGCTCAAATAAATTTGTTAGTCTCTAAGGTGCCACAAGTACTCCTTTTCTTTTTGCGAATACAGCCTAATACGGTGCTACTCTGAAACCTGAATTAGGTGGAAATGCAGGCACATCTGTAAGTCTAGTATTCCTTACAGAATGCTAACAAGTATGGTGTGCTTAAAATTTTTTTAAAAACATTGCCTTTTTATTTCCATAGGTACACACAACTTGTACATTCCATTGGGTCTCCCCGCGGCATAGTATAATAGAGAACCCACAGCAAACAGTGATTACTGGTTCCTTAACGTTCTTAGAAATGGAACTACATAGAACCCGATACCACCAGATGCAGGAAATGAAATACTCTGTGCTTTCCAAAGCTTTTGTTATTTCCCAGATCCTGCTACCCACCCCTCCACCCCGCTCTATAAAACACGTTAGTGAGACTTTGCGTAAAGAAAACATCTGAAGAGCAACAAATAAAATAATTGGCTGTCTTAAGATCTGCCTTCTAACAGTGACTAAACTTGTTTCTCTCTCTCTTCCCCCCCCCCCCCGCCCCCAGCTACATTTTCTTGTTTGAACTGCTTTGCTGTAAATAATTGTCCAGGAAGGGTCTTCCAGTTATCTGACTTCTCTGTCTAATCAGTTCATCTTTAGGTTAAAACTACATGACATTTCAACATTCACAATAAATAATAATAATTAAAAAAAAAATTTTGCTGTGAATGCCCAGTTCTGGCTCTCCTCTTTTTCCTGTAGGACTCCTGTCAGTCTCTGGAGGGCTGGGACTATGATACCAATGCCAGCTGCAGCTCTCTCAGCTCCAAGCTGAGTGAGTGGGGGAGGGCTACCCTGAATGTAAGGCAGTATAAGGGCCCATCTATAGAGGTAAACTACTGGGCAAGGGGGATCACGTCGTAACAGAACTGGGGCTCTGTCCCGTTTATAAGTGATGTTGGCCTTGCCTATATAGAATGGTTTGAACCATGTTAAGGAATCCTGCTTACAGTCCTGATCTCCAGAAAGAAAGGAGAAAGTCACTGCATGGTTAGAATACATCCATAAGAAGATTTGCTTGCACACAAAGAACATTTTACATTTAACAAATTGGGGGTGGGGAATCAAACCAAAAAAAGAGCAGATACCACATAATACATGAGACAGAGAACAAAAGCTCTGTAAATAAGAGATCCGCAACTCAACACAGGTGCAGGTTACTGCAGGAGTCATTGTCCCCTCTTTCTGGCAAAACCACCATAGAAATTACCTAAAGGACAATAAACCAGAGACAGTGGGCCAGCTGCTTGGCTGGGGGAGTTCTACTGAAGACAGTGGCTCTATCCCACTTTATACCAGCTGAGGATCTAGTTCCAGGAAATTAGCAGGGCTCCTTGCAGGCTGGAAGCACACAGCAAAGCCACAGGTTGTGTCCCAATGACCGAATCTGTTCCCATCGCTTTCTTAAGCCAAAGGCGGGCCCAAGCCTGGATTAGAACCTGACCACACTTCAGGGTTGTTTGAATCTGTAGGTTTTGGAAGAGTCTGGCAGTAAACTTCTCCACAGTTCACAGGTGTTCAGCTTATCTGTTACAAAGACACTTTCTTCTACCGATGTTTGTCGTCATCTCTCTGCTTCTTAGGGTCCCTCTCCCTGCTCCGGTCTCTTTCCCTGTCTTTTCTCTCTCTGTCTTTCCTCTCTCTTCCTCTGCTCCTTTCCTCTTTGGAATCCCGCTCTCTCTCCCGGTTGCTTTCACCCCAAGCCCACGATCGCTCCCTTTCCAGCCATCTCTTGTCTCGGTTCCTTTCAGAGTCTCGGTCCCTCGCTCTCCAGTCCCTCACTCCCTCTCGAGACCAGCTCCTCTCTCTTTTCTCCACAGGCCCCTCTCCATAGAAGTCACTTTTCATAGTTGGCAAATTGATGGGCTTTCGGAAAGGCCTGTCCCGCCCTCCAAATCGCAGCTGCCCGGATTCCTTCTTGCCTCCAAAGCCACCTCCAAGTCTCCGAGGGATCCATCCTTTGAGGGTCCTTTCCAGCTCAAAGTCCACAAATATCTCATGCTGGTCAATAACCAGCCTGTTGGCATCTCTATGGGCTTTCAAGAGCGCCCGTTCCTCTTTGTACTCTATAAACGCATAGCCCTTGGAAAAGCCTGTGACCAAGTCTCTAACCAGATGAATCTTCCTAATGTCACCATACCTGGAAAAGGCTTCCTTCAGCTTCTCCTCTGTGGTTTGTAGATTCAGTCTCGCTACAAACAGAGTGAGGTGAGGATCTCCTGTAACCCCCTTATTGGGTACATACCGTGCCAACATGGCCCTCCAGATGGCACGGTCATGGGGCTCTTCATCTGTGCCATCAATGCTCCCTGCTTTGAGGGGATCATACTCTTTTGCTATGGGCGCCCACTCGTTCATTTTCTAGAGGGAACACAAACATCAAACACACTCCAGTGTCACTGCTAACATTCTGTATAAACGTTCACCACTACAGGTGAATTGGAAGAAACAGTTAATGAGGATACTTGGCATTTGCCTATAGCACTTTCCATCCCAGGATCTCAAAAGCACTTTACAAACATGAACGAACTTATAACACTCCACCGCAGGTTGATTGCCATGTTACAGACAGAAAAACTCGGATGCAGAGAGGTTTTCAGTTTTTAGCACAGATCTGTCTGCTAGTATGCCTCCTGGATAAGCCACAAGGGGCACAGAAAACCCTCAACACATCCTGTATCCTTGCTAGCAAACCCCATTAGACTTTGCAGAAATGACAAAGAATCCCTTATAAGATTAATTAAAAGAAACTCCACTGGAACCCTCTTTTCAACTATCCTTCCCCCTGGGGAAGGCGATTTGCTCACTATGGAGGTGGGGAGCATGCATCCGATGAAGTGAGCCGTAGCTCACGAAAGCTTATGCTCAAACAAATGTGTTAGTCTCTAAGTCCTCCTTTTCTTTTTGCAAATACAGACTAACACGGCTGCGACTCTGAAACCTGCTTCCTGGTGCAGGAGGAAGCGTTGCATTATCTGGATGTGTTTTAGGGGAACATCCTGCCTATGGCCCGGTATTGGGTGTTTTTAAGCGTGTGTAGAAAGAGGCCGGAGGCCTCCCGCAGGCCGCTCCGTGGTGGCCGCAGGCCCACGTGTTTCTCAGCCCCCAGGCGGGCTTTGCAGCCTTCCCCCCTTTGCCCGCTGCAGCGTGCGCAGCCCCGCAGCCAGCTCGGCGCCTTCCTAGCTTTGCCCTCGGGGTCTCACGCGCGGCCAAGAACCCGGGGGACGCTCCCCCGCCCAAGGGTCCCCGAAATTAGTCAACCCACCCCCTCCCCCCACCTTCACGCAGGCCTAGCCCATCACCCCCAGCTCCCGGGCGGCTTCCCCGAGCAGCCCACACCCAGCCCCTCTGTCCAGCCGCCCGGGGCGGCCACATACAAATCTACCCGCCCCCCCCCTTTACGGCAGGCGTCCCTGGTGCAGGGGCCAGGCCCATTCCCCGGGCCCGGGGGCTGTGAGCGCCCTCTCACTCACTCACCGCCTCCGCTCCGCCCACCGGCGGCCCCGGCTTCCCGTCGGCGGGGGACGATTTGCGCGCGCGCAAACCCCAGAAGCCTCCGCTTAGCAAAATCCCGCGCAGGGAGGGGCGGCGCGGGGCGTGCAAAGCGCAGCTCCGCGGCCGGGGGAATGTGGCGCTCCAGAAAGGGCAGAGGCGTTTGCCTTCCGGCCCCTGGTGGAGGGAAGCGGGCTGCAGATGCACTTTCCTTGCTAACCTGAGTGGGCTGGCTGCAGAGGGGTTTGCCTTGCTGGCCCCCTGCTGCGGGGAAGCTGGCTGCAGAGGGGTTTGCCTTGCTGGCCCCCTGCTGCGGGGAAGCTGGCTGCAGAGGGGTTTGCCTTGCTGGCCCCCTGCTGCGGGGAAGCTGGCTGCAGAGGGGTTTGCCTTGCTGGCCCCCTGCTGCGGGGAAGCTGGCTGCAGAGGGGTTTGCCTTGCTGGCCCCCTGCTACGGGGAAGCTGGCGGCAGCTGCATATCGCTTCTTGGTTCCTCAGAGCTAAGATCAAGCATAAGTAGTCTCTCGGCCTATCAAAGGCTCTGATCAAGTGTCTTGATGGTCTGGGTCTTTTTGGCCCTGAAATGAAAACCTTGTCTGTGACTCCTGAACCATGAAGTACAAACATTATCTTATAAGTTACATCCGTTCTTATCGGTTTAATAGCTGACCCCCTGCTGGAGGGGGCTGGCTGCAGCTGCATTTGCCTTGCTGCCCTCCCTGCTGGAGGGAAGCTGGCTGCAGAGGGTTTTGCCGGGGCTTGCGAGCAGCGCGGCAAATCCCCGCTTGGTTTAGCTGTAGCACGGGCGGAGCTGGCGCCAAGCTAGGGATCTGGAAAGCGGAATTCACCTTCAAATCCGAATCGAGCTGTATTGATCCGAGAGGGTGCACAACGCAAAGCAGCTAAGCGGTGGGGCTTTTAAATGCCAAGGGCAGCTCTGGCCCCTGCTTCTGGAGGCTGAGCTGAGTATTTGGTTCTGCGACAAGGGACCCCGCCATCCTGAGGCACGTGGGTGGGGAACTGGCCCTACCCAGGAGTGTTTCAGAGTCCCCTCCCCCCTCCTGAGGCGTCTCCAGGGAAACTGCAAACGTTACCCAGGAAAGGCAGCCGCTCCACCCTGGCCAGGGCTTGCTTTGTCATCCTAGTTCCCCCTGCAAAATGCAATGGGCAATGTCCAGCTGCCCTCACAGCATCAATCCGGCCTGCAAAAGCCCCCCCACACACACACACACACCTGTTACTTCAACACAGATCACTCCCATGCCAGCCACGGCCCTGACTCTGGCGACAGAGACTGAGTCTGCTGGGTGGTTTTGTCTGCACAACCAGCAATAAGAAAAGGAGGACTTGTGGCACCTTAGAGACTAACAAATTTATTAGAGCATAAGCTTTCGTGAGCTACCGCTCACTTCATCCAATGAATGCATCCGATGAAGTGAGCGGTAGCTCACGAAAGCTTATGCTCTAATCAATTTGTTCGTCTCTACGGTGCCACAAGTCCTCCTTTCCTTTTTGCGAATACAGACTAACACGGCTGCTACTCTACAACCAGCAATGAAACCCACGCACCCCCGCCTACCACCCTGCAGCCAATCTCTGTCTCCGGGACGCTGCCTGAAAATGGAAGTAGAGGCCCCTTCAGCTAGAAAGGAAGCTGCCCCGTGTCACCCGGCCGGCCTCACTTCCCACTGGGCTACATTGTAACCCTTGTAGCCCCACCCCAGCCTCCCAGCCTGGTTATCTGATTGGCCCCCCAGGAGCTTCCCCTGGAGGCCGAGGAGAGGACTTGGTCACGAGCGCCTAAGTTTTTCGCGGAGGAGGAGGAGGGAAGTTGTTGAGCGTGGTGGCCGAAGCAGGCTGTAACTGCAGCAGCCGGTCTGAAACCAGCCCTCTCCCCCGTGAAGGAGCCCGACTGGCCCCTGGGGCTTGGCCATGCAGGGTCATCAGCACCCAGAGGAGGGAGAGGAGAAGGAGGAGCCTGGCCCTGAAAACGCCTTTGAGAAGAGCCCCTTCCAGCTGACAGCAGAGGATGTCTATGACATTTCCTACGTGGTGGGCAGGGAGATCCTGAAAATAAGCAGCGAGCCCCAGGGGGAGGCGCCCACCAGGGTCGCCCAGTTGCAGTTCAAGATAGTGAGGATTCTGGAAATGCTGGAGGCTTTGGTGAATGAGAGTAACCTGACAGTGGAGGAGCTGAAGCTGGAGAGAGACCATCTCAAAAAGGAGGTGGAGGGACTCAGAACGGAGGGTCCTCCAGGGAATGCAGAGCAGGTAGGTATAAGGGCAGGTGCAACCTCAGGAACTGATCTGCTTATTGTGCAACATACAGTTTGGGAAACAATATGGAGGCATGGGGTTTTATTAACAACACTTTACACTAGAGATGTCCGGCGAAGCATCTCCATCCATTTGGCCCACCTTTCACATGTTGCCAGAGTTGCAGCTCTGTTGAGAAACTGCTGCAGGCAGCCTCATGAGTGTAGGCACAGTTTGAGGCGAGCAGAATACTCAGCGTCAAAAATCCCTGTCTGATGGGAGCCCATTCTAGCACCAAACACTGGAAAACACATTTGCTAGCATGATTCAAACCATTGTGTGGACAGGCCCTATTGGAAAAACTGACTTTTCATCCCTGTTGAAGATCCTGACCGAGCTGTCCGAGCAGAGACCGTCTCTGTACTGTAACATTGTAGGTTGTTGAGCCAATGTCCTGTATGTGCCAGGGCATGGTTTTGGTTGGACAGAGTCAATATGCTGAAAGAGAGAAGTTCAAACATTCAGGCCCTGATTTTCATGTAGTGTAGATGTACAATTGCACATCTGTCTTTTACATACAACTGCTCACACAAAAGCACCTAATTAGCCATTTGCACACATGTGAAATCCTTGTGTTTGTGCAAATTAGGTGTATCAGAGGAGGAATGACCTTGTGGTTTAGGCACTTGGCTGGGACTCAGGAAAGCTAGGTTTAATTCTCAGCTCTACTCAGATTCTCTCTGTAACCTCAGGCGAGTCCCTTAATCTCTCTGGGCCTCAGTTCCTGTCTCTGACAATGGGGATAATAGCACTTCCTTTGCAAGTTTAGAGGTAAACTCTTCGGGGTGGGGACTGTCTTACTATGTGCATACAGCGCCTGGGACAAGGGGGCCCACAGGCACTACTGAAATACAAATAATAATTATTTTGCACCTAAATGGTATGAAAAATCAAGATTGTAAAGTCTATAAAGCATGGAAATTACTATTGATTAATAAACCTGGTTCTTTGTCTAAGGTACAGCCTGACAGCTGCTCAGGGGCTATCTGGGCATGTTGCGTTCTTACAGTTGTTTGGTTTTTAAACTGTTGCCCTTTGTTCTACAGCTGAGCCTTGGACCAGACAAAATGATAATAGATCTCACAGATCCAAATCGTCCACGGTTCACATTGCAGGAGTTGAGAGATGTGCTGCAGGAACGTAACCAGCTGAAAGCACAACTTCTTATTGCACAAGAGGAGCTACAGTGCTATAAGAGGTAGATCACTAGGTCATCCAGTCAGCAGAGAGCACCTGTTTATTATGTGGAGATCAGTTCAGAGGAGATTAGTATTATTATTTGTTTGCTGTAGCACCCACAGTGTGCTAGGCACTGTCCAGATATACAAGACTGTAACTCTTTGGCTCTCTGTGGTTATAGAGCGCTTCACAAAATCGGACTTATTCTTGGTTGGCCACCTTTGGCACTACCACAATAAATATTATTATTAATAATATTAACAACAAAAGAAGGGACATCCCTGCCCCTAAAAGCATTCGTTGTAAGGATAAACAGACAAGCAGAGAGGGGTCAGGGAGTGGGGGTTTCAAAAGGAATTTTCGATATAAATCAACCTTAAAACTAAAGTCCTGCCTGCTCTGTGTGAGTTAAAAACACATGTAATAGCACCCATCAACATCTGCAGGCACTTACTTCAACTGTGTGTGCAAAATAGGAATTTGGGCACACAAATCCAGTGTGTAGGTATGCCTGGCTGGCCATGTGTGAGTGCAAGTACCTCATTCGCACATGCAATCATAGTAACCGCACACATGCATTTTTAATGAAAACCAGGCTCTAGGTATCCCATGCCACTTGTCATAAGAGCAGGGAGGTTTCTGTGCTTGCCTTAGTTAAAATTTCCCTTCTCCTGTTGTGCAGACTGATGCATGCAAGGTGATTACCACCCTTCATCTCAGAGATGTGTGCATTTCAGTGATGCTCTATGTATAGCTGTAAAGCGCTTTAGCATCGTTCAGGATGGAAGTGCATATTTTGTGAGACCTCCCAGCTGAAGACTGAGTAAGGCATATACTACAAAAATCTCACCCAGGGATAAGGATTCAGTTCAGGGCAGGTGACCCAGGTGACTTTCTGGAGTACCAAGCATGGGGGGGCACCAGGCTCGGGGTGCTGTTTTTTTGTTAGTGACAAAAGGGAACATAGAATGTTTGAAGTAACATGGCTCAGATATTCCATATTTGCTTATATATGGCATGAATAAATACAAATTTACAGATCCTAGCATGCACATTTATTGTCTTATATGACAGGGATAAATCATGCATACAAATCATGCAAAGTCATGAAATGGGCTAAAATGCAATAAAAATAAGATATTCAAAAGTTTAACAAAGGGGGAGGGCACCAAAGATGCTCCTTGCCTGGGGCACCATTTGGTCTAGGGTGGGCCCTGATTTAGATGACCTGGGTTCTGTTCCTGGCACTGCCACTGATCTATTGTGTGATTTTGGGCAAATCACATCACCTCTCTTTGGTTCTGTTTTCACCTCCCACCCTTTGTCTGGCTTGACTAATTAAACCATAAGCTGTTTGGGACAGGGACTGACTTTTACTCTCCTTGCAAAGTGTCTGGCACAATGGGGCCCTGATCTCTGTTGAGATCCCCATGTGATACCATAATACAAACAATAATAAATCCACCCTGAGTACACTTCTATAACTGGCATGCATAATGCAAGCTATAGCTGAGAAGCTAGTTTCAAACCTGCCCACTCAAACAGCAGTTTTGCCAACAATGCAGTTAAGGATCCACTCCCCCAGGTCAGCGGACAGGCTGTACTAAGTTAGCTCAGTCACCCATTAATGGCTCAGTTGGCCCTTGACTCTCCAGTTGCCTAACCCAGCTCATTGGAATCCAAGTTACAAATTAACCATGTGAATGTTTAATTCATAAGTGGATCATGAGCTGTGGGGCTCTAATTACCAACTAGTAATGTCAGTAATGGATTTCAATCCAAGCAAATCAG
The DNA here is from genome assembly GCF_009764565.3 of Dermochelys coriacea. Classification (NCBI taxonomy): domain Eukaryota; kingdom Metazoa; phylum Chordata; order Testudines; family Dermochelyidae; genus Dermochelys; species Dermochelys coriacea. The sequence continues at coordinate 24,667,114 of NC_050082.1, forward strand.
AGGAAAAACAATAATTTGATTTACATGATAACCTCCTAACAAGGTGCCTAGTGTGCTGAAAAACCCAATTGATGGCATCAGATATAAAACAAAGTAGTATAAATATGGGACCTTTGAAATAAAAATTGTTTTAGAATTTCATGAATATATTTCTATATATTTGGCTATATAGCACATGTATAGCACAAAATGTCACGTCCTAAATTTAAGATTCACAAACAATGTTTTAGTGGCTGGATAATGTATTATTAAAGACGTGAGTTTGTCTCAGGTGTTTTTGAAGGAGTATGTTTCAATGCCCACATTGAACAGAACTGCTTATCTGCATAATGTGGGCTTTGATTCCCCTCAGATCTCAAGATAAGCAGAGACAGGCTAGGTCAGTGCAGTGGTGATGGCTGTGAAGGTGTAGAGCTAAGCACCCTTTGCCTGGCCATACAAACCCCCTAATACAGGCCAGCAAAGCTTGTAGTCATGGCTTGCACTGGTGAAGCTTATCCCCGTCCCAAGTAGGGGAAATAGCCTTGGTTCAAATTCAAGCTTTGTCTGTTTATAGTAGGGATTTGAACTGGTGCAACTATATCCCCTAAGGCTGTAACCAGTGGACATTTCCAGTGTAGGGAAGTGGCACAGGGAAGGTGACACTTATTTACCTCACAGGGGTCTTGTGGACCTTCACTGACTCAAGCCAGAATCTGCTGTTACACCTGTGTAAATCTGAGTGACTGTGCTGGAGATACCCTGGATCTGCACCAATTTAACCAAGCTTGGAATTTAGTGCTTTGAGATCTTTCGATGGAAGGTGCTTTACAAATGTAACACAGGATTTAAATCAGTTCTCACTGAGTATTAAATCATTACATAATACTCCATCTGTAGCTATTTAAGCTTCTAACAGTTATCAATGGGGTTCTTATAAAAATATTCTAAGCTAAATTAGAGAGACGAGGTGTGTGAGGTAACATCTGTTATTGGACCAATTTCTGTTGGTGCAAGAGATAAGTTTTCAAGCCACACTGAGCTCATCTTCAGGGCTAGAAAAGAGCTCCGTGTGGCTCAAAAACTTGTCTCTCTCACCAACAGAAGTTGTTCCAATAAAAGATATTACCTCATCCACTTTGTCTCTCTAATATCCTGGGACCAACACAGCTATACCTGCACTACATCTAAGCGAAATTACTGTGCACAATTAAAATAAGAGTGATTCACTATTAGCATTAGTCCAGGTTAGCTGTGACCAGAGAAATTAGAGCTCCTATTCAAGAAACCATTTACACACAACTTGACTTCAGTGGGACTTGAGCACAAGTTAAGAGCTTTCTGAATCGCTGTCTGCATTAATAGATATCATAGTGGCTGCATTGTGCATGCCCTCGCTTTATAGACCAGCACAGAACAGTTCCTGGTAGCATTTTTTCACAAACTACAACTAGTACAACATTCCTACCCACAAAGGAAAGGTGCAAAGACACCACACCCAGCAAACGTGACAGTGCTGCAAACATTAGCAGGGTATTTGGACATCATCTGCTCAGATGGCACATGCTGTCAGAATGAAGAAAGGGTTCAATATGCAGAATGGGGGTGTGGCAGGGGAGAGGTGTAGCACAGATTAAAAAAAATTCCCATCTCCCTTCTTTGCTAGTGGCATTTCACAGAGGGAGGACCAGGCTGGGCCAATGGAAAAGGAATCCACTGTCTGCAGGCATTCTGGCTCAAGCAAGTCTAATGAAGAGAAAACAATCATAAAGCGTCTGTAAGTATTGCCACTTCTCTTGAAGCACTTTATAGTGGTGGGCTGACTTGACTGGGTACTTGTTCTCCCCTCACAAACACCTCCCTTCCTTGTTATAAAAAGTTAGGGCTGTTGCTGGAATCCTGAAGCTGGCAAACCTCCTGAAGCTAACCAGAATTTGGTAGCATCAGGAGTCTACCACCAAGATGCAGTGGGGGCTGGTGAAGAGTGACCTGCCTGGGGAGTTCAGCAACGTGGGTTCTATTCCCAGCTCTGCTACTGATGTGCTTTTGGACCTTGGGTAAATCACTTCACCTTTCTGTGATTCTACTTCCTTTCCCACCTCTTGTCTTGTCTTCAGTACAGGAACTGTCTCTTACTGTGTATTTGTACACCACCTAGCACAATAAGGGATCAAGGGGCTACAGTAAAACCCAGATTCTTACATTATAGTGTTTCCAGACTACTGAAAGACAATACCTTCCATTGATAACAAGGACAGTTAACTCTTTTTGTAATACGTATTGCAATGGATACTAGTGACAGGAAGCCTGGAAAGATGACACAAGCATTAGAAATAGTGACAATGATCTTGTAGCTCAACTGCGAGTGCTTCTGCTTTGGTGTTTGAGGTTGACTGGTTCAAATTGCAGCTGTGCATAGGTCCTCTCTGATAAACTGGTAAAAATAATAGCTGCTTTAGTTAACTTTTATGTGAGTTAATCTCATGACAGGGATAGTCTGAATTAGACCCAGACAGGATGATGCTTTGTGTAAACAATGTTAACTAAAAGGTATCGGGCACAATCTCTAACTAGTAGCAATGCCAATGAGGAAAGGGTTTCTTAAGAATGGTCCCAGGTCAAATGCTTGAGTACTTCTTGCAAAATTAGAGGGAAATTACCACTTAAATGACATGGCCCAGCTTTCAGTTCTCACTGTTTCATATTCCTAGAGATAACTACATTTTAGACCGCTTTACAAACTATTTCAGTGCAACACCCCTGAAACACTGCATCAAAGTAACAGTAAACTATAGCACCTTTGAGGTGTAGAACTCAAAGTGCTTTATAAAGGTGGGCATCAGAATTTGAGTGAGGGAAACTGAGGCACAGATGAAGTGACTTGCCTGAGGTCACAGCATGTCAGCAGCAGAAACAGGGAGAGAACCCAGTTCTCCTGCATACCAGCCCCATAATCTATCCACTGGACAGCGCTGCTTGCTTCATATACTAGCACAACAGCAAAGGAGGAGTGATTTTGCCATGTGCCTATGAAAAGCACCCTATGAAGCCCAAGACTTTCCAAATCATCCTTGCTACACAGATAAGCTTTCAGTTAAGGGCTCAGCCCAGGGACACATGAAATTGCATGGCATTTATTTATTGTCTTGGAGTTAGCCTTCTTGGTCCAAGAATTTCTAGCCTTTCAGAGCTAATCATTAAGCTGTCCTATGCTGTAGAAGGCCATTGCCTCCCCTGTGAGTACACTAAGAATCTCCACATTGTGTTGTATACTGACTATCCATCAAGGTTTATTTGTGAGGAGATTCAAGTGGCTGTATGCAGCGGGAGCCTGCTCAAGCCCTGCGCTTATAGCTCCTGAGAGCAGCCCAGGGTGCAAGCAGGACAGGCTCAACTGGTGGTTGTAGCTTTTCCTTTTTGTAAGTAAGTTCCCCCCTCCCCTTTTTGCTCCAGGTTCTCTTTTAAATCCGGAAAACAAATATGACTGAGAATTTAGCCACTTCTGTTCAGAAAGTTGGAGCATATAAAGCCCTTGAAAAGGAATTAAGAGAAGCAGCATTTGAAGGAAAAGCATCAGTTTCACTGTGGAGAACAGGCCACATCTCAAGAACAACATGTATTTGTATACTTCTTTCAGATTTTGCTTTTTAAAATAACATTTCTTACAATGTTTGTATTAAGGAGTAAGTGTTTAATTTCTTGTCTTGTAAAAAATGGCAGATTTCTTCTAGACATTTCCAGGCAGATGGAGTATGGAATAAACCTTTTCTATATAGCTCTTTTCAGTCTTTCAAAGAACCATATCAAAATGTAGCCTACAGAAGAAAGAATATTAATTTTTCCACTCACATCTTGCTGTCTGGGTTAGGGGGTTTTCAAAGGCTAGAATGATCTTGCTGATATTTTGCTATAGTTTCACTGTCTGCAACCGTATTCATAAAACTAATTACCAAGACTGAAAAATACGTTTACATTTAAATTCAGCGTGTGTTTCGTCAGTGATTGACACCAGAAATGTCCATATCTTAAAGCATCCCAGAAGCTGAAGCAAACTGGAAGTTGCCCAGATGGTGGTGGTCTTGTGGTTTGTATTAAATTAGTCTGATGTCCTCTGTTCAGCAGCCTAATGCCTACCACTGAGACTACTATAACTGGGAGTAACTGACACATTTAGCAGTAGACTCACAAGCCAAGCATTGGCTAGACTAGGGGTAGGCAAACTTTTTGGCCTGAGGGCCACATATGAGTATGGAAACTTGTACGGCGGGCTATGAATGCTCACAAAGTTGGGAGGCGGGAGGGCTCCAGCTGGGCATGCAGGCTCTGGGGTGGGACTGAGGGTTCCAGGCTGGGACTGAGGGGTTTGGAGGGGGAATCAGGGCTGGGGTAGGGAGTTGGGGAATGGGAAGGGTTGGGGGGCAGGCTCCAGGCAGTGCTTGCCTCAAGCAACTCCCAGAAACAGCGGCATGTCCTCCCTCTGGCACCCACCCAGAAGTGCAGCCAGGTGGTTCTGCGCACTGCCCTGTCTGCAGGCGCCACCCGTGTGACTCCCATGGGCTGTGGTTCCCGACCAATGCGACTGTGGAGGCAGCACTTGGGGCAGGGGCAGCGTGTGGAGTCCCCTGGCTGCCCCTATATGCAGGAGCTGTAGGGGTCATGCTGCTGCTTCTGGGAACCCTGTGGAGTAGAGCAAGACCCCAACCCCACTCCACTCCTAGAGCAGGGTAAGCCCCAGACCCCACTTCCTGGCAGGAGCTCGAGGGCTGAATTAAAGCGTCTGAAGGGCTGGATGTAGCCCCCAGGCCGTAGTTTGCCCACTCCTGGGCTAGACCATAGATATAGAACTCTCATGGCTATGGGCGATCCTTCAGGTCAAAAGTCAAGCAAATTGTAGCAGAGTATTAACACTTACTACATGCATTCATCCTGCTCAGTGGCTATATTGGACTTCAGTTAGTACTAAAACCTTTCAGAGGCAATAAATATATTCTTGAGCTATAGCACATTCTACACTGACTCTTCATAGGTACTGAATAGGAAGGAAAACACTAAAAATTGAGAATTCTAGTTTTAGGAAAATAGAGTAAAAAAAAGCATACATTAAATGAGCTGCATATACAGAACAGATGAGACAGGAATGGTAATTATCTAGTTGCAATCCACTACTAAATGAATTTAGGTCAAACAGATGAAAGGTAGGTGTAGGGGAGATAATTAGTATCTGAGGTTTGTACTAACATCTACATCTAAAAAGACCAGAGTTATTTTAACAGCATTAGATACCAGGCTGATTAGACTTTTGTAAACAGTAGGAAAAATTAAAAGACTCAAGAATATAATCTTATTGCCTTTCAAAAGGGAAGTGAATTCTAAGATCTCCTTTGATTCCCTTTTATATGCTAGCAGTAGACAGAATATAGGTCAGTTGATGATACTGCATATCTATACTTATTAGAAGGCATGCTTTGTTACTATGGCTGCACAGAAGGTAGAAAAACCAGTAGTGTAGTTTTCAAATGTGTTCATGAGCAATGGCATATTAGTAAAACAATATCAAAGATGCCTAACTTGGAAAGATTTGTCTATATCCATCCATTGCAGAGAACTGGAACACAAGGTTTGCCATCTTCAAAACATTACACCCCAATGTTGGGGATGCTTCTTGTATAACCCTTCTGGGTCTGAGGGCTAATTAAACTGAGAGTCATTCTATCAAGTATGAAAGAATATTGGGCCAACACATCCAAAAATAAATAGTCTAATTTTGTTAGCTGCTGATGTGGTGGCTGTTACAAACAGAATTAAAGCATAACTCTGCTGCAAAGGTCTGTGTACTCCACCACGCCTTCCTGTTACTGGGAGGGAGTGTTTATGAACATTTCTAATTCAGTACTGAGGCATGCTGCTATTAGGAAAGCAATTTGGGTTAGGGGGTGGGAGGGTGGAGAGGTGGCAAGATCTACTCAGGTTCTGAGTTTTTTATAGGCTAGCACTGCACAGGAGGGATAGCTATGAGAAAACTGACAGCTCCAGCATTGAGGAAAGTAGTCATCCCCGGTGAGTTAAATGAAAGAGGGTAGCCCCTCAGGGAGAGATCTGGACCACTAAAAATGGACTCCAGGCCATCAGAAGTGGACCCTCTAAGGAACAGGGAAACAATGCAGAATTCAAAATAGAGTAAGTGGTTGCAATCAGCCCATGTAAGAAATAGATAAGTTCCTCAGGCTATGGACAGTCCCAAAGCCTTGAATAACCTGCATCTGGGGAACTGACAAGTTCACCACCACCACCACGTCCATCTAGTCCTTACAGGTAAAGGAGCCGATACAAGAATATCCACCTTGAGCCTGAAACCACAGCTCAAAGATATTAGCTCTTCAATTCATTTCAATGGAATGTTGACACCAAAGCCTCATCATTGCCACTTAAATATTAATATCTTTCACATTGAATTTTAGCAATAGAATACATCTAGAACATTTCCCCCATGATTCCAATCCACCTTCCAACCCTTACCAGCTGCCAAATTCCCCAAACATTCCCTTTCCATCAGCCAAGACCTCCAGCATACCATGGCCAATATCTGCAATGCTATTGCAAGACCATACAATCTGGTGATATTTGTGGGACATATTTATATACACCATTCATTAAGGAATGCTGTACCATTGTGTTACTTGATTCCCTAATTAATGCATTCACTTCCACATGATTACCCGAAGCTGCCATGCTATTTCCAGTCTTGCTGCAGAATTCCAGGTCAATTAAAAGGTACATGGGACCAGCCTAGAATGTGTACAATTGAGGTCCATTAACTTAAACTGCCTACAATTCCCCATTTAAAAACCTGGTTCTAATACAGTATGAGCAGGCTTCATGGCTGGGGGATTGACTGAAAAAGCCAAATCTTTGTTTTAAAAAGAAGTGTTCAAGACTAGACCCAGCCTTTTCAGCTTGTATTTATAAAGTTAGTACATAGGACAGTTTGGCCCCAACCCAAGGAATCCTTGACTCAGTTATGATGCCACTGGGATATCAACAAGAGACGGGGGACAGGGAGTTTGTGGGAGAGTAAGATAGGGATTCTTCTACATAACGTGCTAAAGCCAAACTGCAGGTTGGTATGAGGTGGTATTTTGCTTATGATATTGGTTTAACTGCTGAAAGCAGAAAACTGCCATTCTCTGTGTCCCACTAGCTTTATTGCTGCATTTCAATGCAGCAGCATCCAACTGTCAATTACAGACAAGGCGTGAGTGTATTTTCATAAACAATGCAGGTAGGTATCCTTAGACCTTGTTTTAAGAAAAGGGGAAACTGAGGTGAAGAGTCACTTGCCCAAGAATGCAGTACTCTAGCCACTAGCCGACGCTGCAGGGGGAGAATCTGCACACATTTTTGGCTTCTCTATTAGAGAGAGAGAGAGAGAGAGAGAGAGAGAGAGAGAGAGAGAGAGAGAGAGAGAAGGAACTCTACTGTGCCTACATCTAATTCAAATCCCCAAAGTAGCTTGCACACAAAATATATAACTGATAGTGGTTAGCGAGTTATCAATCTTCAGAGACTATGGACATACACATCCTCCCTCCTGAGCTTTCACTGGATAGAGAAGACAACAGGCATCTAAGGGTTAACCATTTTCACAGCTTGCTTAAAAATATCTGAGACAGAGGCAGCCAATTCTTTGTTAATAAATATATATATTTTTATTTTACAGACACATTTTCTTCAAGTTTTTGTTTTTAAAATACATCACTAAACCAGCTTGCTTGCTGCTGAAACACATAGGTTGGACTGTATTATCCTGGCTATCACACAAGTGAACATGACTGCCTTGGGTGGTATGCGCAGGAGGAGCAGCTTTGAGAACATGGAAGAGCAGAGGACATTAATAAAGCCACAGACCTCTTGCTGACACATTTTCCATCAAGAAGCGTGGCTGGTGGCCTAAGGCCATCTTTCAGCTACACACATGCCAAGCATGCCTTGGCAAACATTTCAATTGATAAGAGTTCATATTCACTGTCTGGATCTCCATTGTATAGCCTTCCCATACCATGGATTTGGTTCCCCCAATAAGCCCGAACCTGTGATGTACTGAGCATCTTCTGCAAGGTGCTAAGCACCCTCAATTCCCATTGAAGTCAATGGGACCAGACAGTGCACAACAGTTTACAGGATCAGGCCTTAAGGAATCTACTCTCTTCAATGCATATGCACAACTCCAAAAGCAAGACTGAAGATGCACATGAAGACAAGACTCCTAATTTTGGAAACATTCTGATCCACTTCCAGCATTCACAGTAAATAAATAATTCAGTTTCTGATGTGGCCAATTAACATTGGGAGGTAATACGTTTGTAGAGAGGCTTTTTTTGTTTTGTTTTCTAAAAAGCCATTTAACAAAACTCCCTCAAATCAGCCACTACCTATAAAAAAGGTACCATCTCAAACTTTTTAGAAAACAGAGTAACACCTAAAAAGCAATTCCTCATTTTGATGACTTGCACATTTTATCTTCACATTTCTAATAAGCACCAACCCAGTTTATAAAAATCCAGCTCCATTTGGATTGGAGTTATGTCTCTCTGAAGAAGGCAGCCAGGTTGTTCATTCAATCCCATTATTGCAGTGTATTTTGGTGCTTTTGTTGCCAACAAGGGGCATTGTGCTGGAAAAAACTCCTAGCACAGACTAGTTAATGATACTAGCAATGCTTCATTCATGAAAAGGTCCTTGGTCAGTCAGTATTAGGTTTAAAGAGGCTGACAAGTAGTCGAATCAGTGACTTGAGAGTTAGAACGTATGACACATCTGTTACCATCAAGCTAAAGAGTTGATATCTCCTCCTTTTAAACAGGATATGAAATTTCATTGCAAAAGCAGGAGCACAACCCAGAAATTCAGATTTGATTTCTTCCCTCCCCCCCTTATAAAATATGCATAAGTCTTTGACTGCATGCTCAGGAAGCGCTGATCAATCTATTTGCAAAAATGTACAAAACTGAATAAAAAAGTTTCAGTAATCTGCCACCATCTGTTCAAGCCTGTCTGGAAACCTGTAACAGATATTTAAATACTATAGAGCAAAAGGTGTTTTTTAAACTATTTTAAAACACCAGAAGCAATCCACTAAGATAGCAGTGTTTTTATAAATTAAAAAAAAAAAAACACACCACACCACCAACTCTCTTCAACAGTGCTCAGTCCGAAGAAGGATGGATTAGTGTTTCAGCCATGGATGAGCTTCAATGGAAGCTTTGCTTCTGTCTCCATAATCATACAATAGTTCTTCACCCACTTTAATGTCTCGCGAGGCTATCAGTATGAGATGAGGTACGCCATCAACATCATGAAGCTTTGTTTGACAATTGCCACATTTGCTATGATTAATCAGCCTTCCCAGACGATTAGTCTCTTTTGTAGCATCGACACTGAAAGAACAAACACAGATTGGAAGATTTCTGTACAGCACACACAAGTCATGCTCTCACTACTAGAAGTAGTTAAATCCGCACTGAAAATAGAGATGAAAGATTGTGTGCAGTCAGCACAAGGCTTGAAAACAGAACAAAAAAAAAATACTAAAGATCCTGATGCCACTACTGCCCTGATAGGCAAAACAAGCTTAACCAAACTGCTCGAGCAAATCTAGTTACAGTCTTACATTACCACAAGTCAACACCCCACGGCATATGTTCATCACAACTTTAAGTCTTTCAACTCAGCCATGGATTTCTTCTAGAACTGACATCTTAGAGTCATTTACTGAGCTTTTTGTGGAGCCCTTTCTTCTCTAGATGTTGCTTCCTCCCCATTAGTAGCCATCAGGCAACCACCCAGAAGGGCCTGCAGTCTTACACACAGCTTCCTCAGAAGATATTGTGGAAGGTGTTTATTGTGCCAGTCAGGAAAAGGATGCACAACTCACAATAAAGACCCCTGCTCCTTTAAGACTGGGTATACTTAAGTGTCCAACACATGCTCAGTCTCCACTGACCTGGGAATATTCCCAAAGTTGGTCCACATGTTGCTGTGCCACAGCATCTACCTGAAGATGTATAGTGCCTATCACTATAGTATCTAAACATAGGTGTCATTGGGACAGCATAGTAGAAGTCAGCCCATTAAAAGCTATAATTTTCAAACATATTTAATATGTAGGACTGTTACAAGAAGACTTAAATTCCAATATTTAATAGATACTAGTTATGGATTTAATCAGCTGCAGCAATTTTAAGTAAATCATGGTATATTACTACTCTCTTCAATTCTTGACCTGTTTTTACAAGCAAAAATCCAGCCTGGTAAGGAAGGTTAACATATAGAGGTAAATAAAGCTAGTCAGAAAGCCAGATTCTTAGCTCTGCTGCTGGTCTGTGAACTTCAAATCCCAGATCTATCCACTAAAACATATTGTCTCTTAATTCCAGTTTCACTCATTATAACCCGAAGAGGTACCCAGCATGTAGTTTTGAATGTTTAAGCAATAGGAGTGAAAAATGTATTCAAATAAAAAGCAAGTATCTCAAGGAAAATTTTGAGCTTGGAACTTTTACACTTTGCAAGAAAACTGAAAAATCTGGCCCCTTCAAAGCTTCATCCACTTATTCCATTATTATATTCCTTATATAAACTTTAAAACAGAATCAAAAGCTTACCAGTACATTTTGCTTAAATACTGGAAGTAGTACATATAGCAGCCTGTGGATGGATCTTGGGCATACACAGCTTCTCGCTTTTTAGCATCTGTGATCTCTATGAGATCCCCATGATATTCTACCACAAATTCTCCTCGACTGAAGCATTTGGTAGCAATTACCCCTCTCCCTTTACCGTCAATGAAATCAATCTGTCAAGGAGAAAAGGAGCTCAGTTAGCAAAGCTGCAAAATATTTAAACTGTTTCAAGTAAATCTATTTCCTACCTATTTGGGGGGGGAAGGGAACCTACAAGGATTTGTCTTTGAGACGTTAGCACCAATATAAGAGTGTGGCACATATGAACAAGTATTTTAGATAGCAAGATATGGCAGCATATTGCACACCTTTAGGGGAGATACATGGGATGAACTTAGGGATGCAGATCACCAGATATTTAGATAGACTGTTTCCTAGATAAAAAAGACCAATGTCCACTGGACAGTAAATGCAGAAAAGTGGGATTAGTCCTCTTTTTATAGCAATTATTTGTTTTCCTTTGAGCAGTGGGGGTGGAGTTAGTCTTTCCATTGCAGACTAGGAGATACCCTCAGTGTCCAATTTGGCTGCAACATAAAATAATAATAAGAGTTAGAGATGCAGAAAGGCCTATCATGGAAGCTAGTCTAGTCCAGAGCCAATACAGTCTCGTTCCCTACAACATTCTCTATTATCTAATCCATCACTTCATTGGATTGCTATTCCACTCCCTAAACACACACAAGGGAAGTTTTTCTGCTACTAGCATAGAAGTTTCCTTATTAATTTGAACACATCACTTTTCGGTGTAGCCCTTTCAAATACCTGAAATGATTCCTTCAAATATTAAAGCTGAATAGCTTCAGGAGTTCTGATCAAATAATACGAAGTCTAGAAATTAAGTTTTAGTTTCCCCCACACACACTAGGTAAGCAGGGACAAGAAGTACAAACTCTTACTTCCGAAAGGGAAAAACAGCAACAAGACCCCCAGGCAGTAAGCAGAGTTAACTCCAGTAATTGTGATACTAGCTAATAAACTGATAGTGGCTCTCCTATCACCACACTCCCATTCAGTGCCACATGGAAAAGCCTACATATGCTGTTCAGCGTCATGCCAATAAACCTTTTTACCATACAGATGGAGTGTCATGCTATTTAAGCTGGTGTTGCAGTTACCTTCATGCCTTCTTCTTTCCCACTTTCAATTAATTCATCTATTCTCCTCTTTTCCTCAGTCTGCAAAAAGAAAAACCCACAGTATTGCTACTAGGATTTCTGCAGGGTTTTTTCAGCCAAGTGTTTTAGGAAGGTGTTTATCTGGTAATCTCACTTTTCTAAGCACTCTGTGCTGCTCTATTTAGAGTTCAAGCATGTCAGTTTTGTCAGAAATATTACAACATTGAAAAGAAAATTTCAAGTTGCGCTCCAGGAATGTGCAGTTTTTCCTATATAAGCAGCTGGAAGGCATCAAAGAAATCAAAATTTAGGTTTTGCTGTTTATGAGGAAGTGTTACTTTACATAGTTATACTGTGCATTTGTTATTTGCACTTTATCTAAGATCTACCCTAGACAGTACTTTGGAGATTACAAGTATCTGCATTCATCCTACGAAGTTTTCATTTGACTGGCAGCATGGAAACTGCCAGGATTCGATGGGTTATACAAAAACCACTACCTGCAATTCAGTTTTGCTCTTCCGGGAACTTCTTCTAACAGGGTAATAGTCTGTCACTTTTCGATTTTGTGATGTTTTTCCTTGCGCTCTGAGGGATAAGGAAAGGATACATAAATACTTCAGCTTTTCTGGCCTCACTGTCCTAACCCAAAAAGGTCAAGAAGCTTTTCCTTCCAAGACAGTGATTTGAGAGATGGCTGGTCAGAACTAAAAAAGTTTTTTTTTTAATCTGCACCCTTCATTCTGATACAACGCCTTGTACACCTACATGCTTCCACACCTGGCCTCATGACCAGTATTTCAGCTCAAACTCTTGAGATGAGAAAAATCAGATATATCTAGAAGTGTAGAGAATTAGCTCAAATTAATATTATACAGCACCTGTGTGTCTCTCAACCTAAGATGCTCTAGAATTTCCATAATTAAAGCTGCTCCATGGTTGGCTGCAGCTGAAGACAGAAGCATCCATCACACGGTGAAACCTTGGCTTATACTGCTCATGCAAGAGTGAGCTTAGATACCAGCTCAGTCATCAGACCACTAGCTATGAAGGTCATATCCTGGGTCTGGCCAAAGAACTTCTTGTTTTGCCCCCCCCCCCATGACATCTTAACCACTTTTGTTAGTTCCCATTAGTTAAGATTAGTGGAAATGCTCACCAATTTATACACAAGCTAGAAAGCAGCCTGTTCAAGAAAAAAAAATACTTTGCAAGGCACATATCAATGCTTACATCACAGTACAGAATTTATATTCTATTGTTCTTTAGGGTAGGTTTCAGAAGAGAATCCCTCTGCCTCTATCTATAGCAGAAAATATTTCTGGCACATTTGCTTAACAAAAATAAATCCAAAATATGGCATATGGCTGTCTTTGCTCCCACATGTCACCTACTTTCTCCTCGGTCCAGGTTTTGCTTTTACCACTTTCTTCTGAGCTTGCTTTGCATTTGCTGCATCAGTAGAATCAGAAGGCAGAGGCACGTTTTTCTGAGTTTCTGCAGCTTCTTGTTTTTGATTAGGAAAGGACGCTGAAGAATTACACCCACTTTCTTTATCATTCTGATCTTCTGGTTTTATAGCACCTTCTATTGTATTAACAGTACTTTTTTTCCCTGTGGATGGAAAATGTAGGACAGACTAACATAAGGTATCTTCTAGCTTTCCTTTCTTCTGCATCACAAAGCATCCTAAACTCTTAAAGGTTTCTAACCTGTATTTTATCTGTAAAAAAAAATTACAAGGGAGGGAACGGGAAACATTGTATTTCTTCTGTTACATAGCAAAATAAGTAGTCATAAGGACCAAGTTATCTGTTATGCATCATGAGTCTAATTCCTACAGGTTCTAAAGGGTGGAAGGAAGGATCTGAACCCAAGCATTTTGTCTAGTTAAAGATGTTAGCCAGACAAAGAATTTCCCAAGTCTCAACATCGCAGACACTACAAAGGGAGTTTTGTAACAATTGCACTATTGTCCAAGCCAGCAAGTTTGCCATATTGAACTCTAAAACTAGCATGACAACTAGATGAATATTCTGCAAGGAAAGAGAGACTACTGGAGTCTGCTGGGGTACTGTAGTTCCATACTTTGTGGCAGCAGCTATTGGTATCAAGAGGCCAATGCCATCCAAAACAACAACCACACCACTCAATAGAAACAGAAGAGGAATCAAAATTGCTGTTCCTATTATACACATTGTAACAAATCTACATGCTGCAGCTGGTACAATCAGTAAATGCAGACTCAGAACGTGGGTGGTAGTCTCTAGGATTCCTGGTAGATTCTCAAGGTAAATAGTTTAAAAAAAAATTCTAGACCTTCACCTGGCCTAGATTCAGCAAAACATTTGCTTAATTTTAAAAAGTAAAATTAGTTTTAAGAGCCTTGCTGAATAGGGATGAGATTACTCACATGCTTAAAGTGGAGTACATGCTTCAGTACCTCGCTGAATTGGAGTCTATCAGAAACCTCTAGGGGGCCTCATGCAGTCACCGCTTACAACAATCCAAGTCTTTCCTCTGACTTCAATAAAGATTGAAACAGCCCTCCCCCCCCAGTCACTGTCAAATTGCAATCTGAGTACTCTTACCATCTATCCTCAGTGCCCTCACTTTGGATGGGGGAAGGTTCTTTATTTCTGAAACATTTTCTATTGGCCCATCTGAGCCACTTTTACAAAAGGACACTTATTTTATTAAAAAGAAAAGGAGTACTTGTGGCACCTTAGAGACTAACAAATTTATTAGAGCATAAGCTTTCGTGAGCTACAGCTGTAGCTCACGAAAGCTTATGCTCTAATAAATTTGTTAGTCTCTAAGGTGCCACAAGTACTCCTTTTCTTTTTGCGAATACAGACTAACACGGCTGCTACTCTGAAACCTTTTATTTTATTGGCTCTTTGTTGCAGGGTTTGCAGTTAGGTTGATGTGGCTTAAGGCTGAAGCCATTATTTTCTGTTTAATGGAAATGTGAACTGTTTTTTTTAAATGGCACCCAGGTACCACAGTGACTGGTGCTTAAGAAACCCTAGTAATAAACAAGCAGCAGTAAAACTAGTTATGGTCAGACTAATTCCATGAACACAGGAAGAGGAGATGTTAACTGCATGCAACCCAGTGTCTTGTACATACAAATTTTCAGATAAGATTTGTATCCTGGTTAACCAAGTAAAAATGTTTTTAATAAGAAGTGCTAAAATTGGTGAGAGCTGGAGGTTTAACACATCAATGACTCTCAATCTATGAAACATTCCCATTTGGTGTGCAGAGCTACTTCCGTCACAGTGAAAAAGCAACTACCAGTTTTTGAGCATTGGTGGTCTAGTCCAAGTATCAGTTTTCAAAAGATTCTTTCCCCTACCGCACCCGTAACTATCTACACAGACATTAAACCTAAATACTGGCACCTCTCTTACACTACATGGCTGCTTCATACCTTTCTTGGCTTGGTGTTTCCTTGGCATTAATCCAATAGTAATCAAGTTTGCAGAGAAAACCAACTCTGGGTAATAAACATGGAAAGGAAGACAAGCCAAACTGCAAAGTGACCCACAGAGATTAAATACAAGTGGGGGATGCAGGCAATTTAGGGACTATTAAGATTTAAATATTTAAGTCCTACACCAGGAAAAGAAAACAAATAAGCCAAGAGAAAACAAGAAGGAAATTTTAACCAAGCAGCTGCATCATTTAATTTAAGTGAAATTGGTAAAGACATGAGTATTAGCAAGACAGTTGAAATTCCATATATACTAACTCTATTTGCTGGGAAGGCATGGGGGGGCGAGGGGGGTATACAAAAGGGATCTTAAGTTGTACCCAATTTGAAAGTTTGAGGGGAAAAAAAACAAGTCACAGGGCCAGACAAGGCATGTTTTCTAACCCACAGGCAAACTGTTGTAAGGTCAATCTTACCGTCTCCTCTTTTGCATGTTTCATTTAGTGTTTTGCCTGGACATTTCAGCTCATGATGCATGACTGAGTTTTCCTCTTGAAGGGGCGGACGAGCCCCAGGAGATTTGTTAGGATTTAGGTAGGTGTAGATTTTGGACTGGCCAAGAAATACGTTCTCCTAAAACAGAGACCCAATAAAGCTCATTACATCAAAGAAATCTCAATCTCAGGTCTTCAGTTGGTATCTGGCTCATGCTACATAGGCCAACACCTACATTACTGCAGCATATTTTGCATCTGAATAGCAGAGAATGCATCTATATCCATCTATCTATAAAACCATCTATGTTCAAAACCATATCACTCTGGCTGGTAATAGCTTGAACAGAACTTACCATGCCAATTCTCAGCACAGAGACATTTCCTCAAACACAAATTAAATGCATCAGGTTAGTTGAATTAAGTGTTAGAATACAGGCCTAAATTCTTTTCTTGAATGCGTACATAGCTCCTAATGACTTAAACACAAGGTGCAATGCTGGTCTCTGAGGGCAGCATTTGGTGCCCATATTTTTTTCCCCATGGACCTACATATAATTAAGGTGCTCTCTCAAATGCTTCTTATTTTTAATAGAATAACTACTTAATTTCTCTATAGTAGTGCAGACCAGAGACAAGTATATTCCATTATTTAGGGAGCAGATATTCCTCCTGAAATTGCATTAAGAAAAACAAGCAACAAAATTGATCCAAGGCTAGTTTTTTAAAAAACTCAGTTTTGGTAATTCTTTGCAGTTTCTCTTCCCACCCCCATTCCAAAAATGGACTCTAGAACACGCATCAATACCTACAGTACACAGAGATACCAATGAATCAGAAAGAACTGTCTAACCAATTTTAAAATTAATCAGCATTGTTTCTAGTGCATTGTATGAACAGGTTAGAAAGCACTCCAGAATCTGCTACTTATGAGGTAGGTACTGAATGATGCTAACTGTACTCTGACAATGTAGAATCTGATGAATGAAGTTGGACTCTGAAATTTTTTCTCCATGACACTCTGCCTCATGTGAAATTACTGTCCCTCAAAGATAGTATCTACAATGTTTAAATTGGGCAGGTATATCATAGTGACATAACTGTACCTATCTCAAGCGTTGTGGCTCAGAATCTTAGCTTTTAATTTTAAAGAAGTCTCTGCCTGTTATGATTATTAAAAAAAAAAAAATCTCAAAAATGTGAGCCAAGCATAACCAATGCAGGGAAGATTTGCCTGAGTCTGGAACAATACCTCCGAGACGTGTGAATTTACCCACACATCTCATAGAGGTGTGAACTCAGACACTGAGTGATGACATTTAAGTGTCGTCATTGTTTATATGAGCAACGGGGGGGGGGGGGGGATGGGAGAAATCACAGATCTGCGCACTCATTTTGGCATCATGAATAGATGGTGTTTGGGAGATAACATCTATTAAATTTTCCTCCCTCTGCTCAATCAAGAACGAGCTCAAGAACACAGCAGAGCCCAGAAGAGCACTTAGCCCCATTAATGATCTCACAGGCATATTTAAATCCCATTGAGAGTGAGCCAAGCTCCAGGAGCCCATGGACATATTTAGAGAACTTGCACAATCTACCATGATTGGTACCTCATTCCTGTGATGTAAGAGCATAAGAATGGCCATACTGTGTCAGACCAATGGTCTGACTAGCCCAGTATCCTGTCTTCCAGCACCTGCCAGTGCCAGACGCTTCAGAGAAAGTGAACAGAACAGGGTTATTTATTGAGTGATCCATCCCCATCATCCAGTCCCAGCCTCTATACTTGTGTGGGAAGAGCTTATATTGGGGGCTTAGAAGAGTACCACTACCTTCTCCCAGTTTAACTCCTAGGTGTCTATCTAGTGAATTTGACTGTTCAACCCCGTGGTGTCATGGTGTGTTGAAATAATTTAGCCAGAACCAAGATTGCCTTGGTTATATTTCTTACATCTTAAAATCAGTTTTTTGTGTAACAAATAAAAATATATATTTTCACACAAAAAAAAGAGGAACCTTACACTAAAGCATGAAATAAATCACATATTCCAACATATGGGTGCAAAAGCACTGAAAATTAAAGGGAGCCTATTGTGGAACACACATGTTTTAACTTAAGATTATAACAATAAGCAGTTTATCAGTTTAAGATTCTGTGTCTGAATTAGTCGTAAATTATGATCTTTATCCAATAGCAGAATTGTGTTAGTTCCTGGGCATTTAAAGGCTCACTCAGTTTGTTTAGCTGCATTTACAAGTGTATACATCCTCCCCTTTGAGAAGTCAACCCCCTTCACAAGACTATAAATATTTTTCTTCTTTCTGTTGCATTTAGGTCCCAATTTTGTGGGCACTTACGGATTCGCCAACTTCAATGGGACTAATCACATGCTAAAAGTATTTGGAAGACCCGGGCTTTAAGACTGCAAATTCTTCCAGGCAGGGAAGGAGATAGTCATTGTATCAGAGTAGCAGCCGTGTTAGTCTGTATTCGCAAAAAGAAAAGGAGTACTTGTGGCACCTTAGAGACTAACAAATTTATTAGAGCATAAGCCTTCGTGAGCTACAGCTCACTTCATCGGATGCATACCGATGCATCCGATGAAGTGAGTCATTGTATGTGTTTACACAGCTACTTCTGCTGCCACCTGACTCCCACAGACAGACCCTTATGCCCAGCCAAAGCCTCAATGAATGGGGATCAGCTTGCGAGATTGGGGCTCCCGGGAAGCTCTGATCCTGCCTAGGGCTTGCAAGGCTGCTGCAGTAACAGCAGCAGCGTCGTCCTGCCAGCACTTACACGCGTAACTTTACTCACGTGAGCAGACCCATTGACTTCAGGGCGGCGAGTTCCTCCCGGGGGGAAGCAGCGGCGGGGCCAGGCCCGTGGAGCGGCCCCGCGGGACAGCTGCATGGCCACGTCTGCCGGGGCGGAGAGCAGCGCCGGGCGCCCCTTAGCCGGGGTTCGCGGGGGAGCAGGGCGACGGGCCCAGGCGGGCTGCAAGGGGCGGCCCTTTCCCCACACCCCGACTCCGCCTCCCCGCGCTCCTGCAGGCTGGCCCTGCCCCAGGAGGAGCCGGGGGGGGGTTCGCCTTCCTGCCCCCGTCCGCGCTTCCCCGGGCCCGCTCCAGCCGCCCCTCCGCAGCCCGGGCTCGGGAACGGCAGGAAATAACCTTTCCGGCCAGGGCCCAGCCCCCGGCACCGGGCGGGCGCGGCGCTTACCCCGTTCATCCTGGGGCGGCCGGGCCCCCTCCTCTCGGTGCTCTCCGGAGCCGTCGCCGCCTCCGCTTTGCCGTCCCGGGGCTTGGACATGGTCTTGCCTAGGGGAGAGCAGGGGGTGGGGGCGTCAGAGCCATGCCCGGGGCCGCTTCAGCCCCCGGCAGCGGCCGGAGCCGTCGCCACCTGCGCCATGTTTCGAGGGCTGGGTGCAGGGACAGGCCGGCCCAGCGCGCACCCCGCACGGGGGAGGAGCGCCGCCGAGCCCCCCCCACCGCCGCGGACACGCTGCCCCCCAGGGGAGCCCGGAGCAGCGGTAGAGAGAGCAAAGCAGCCCGGGCTGAAGGAGCAGGTATCTGACACACACACGCCTCCTAGACCCCCCCCCCAATATACCCCCCATCGACCCACTCCCACCGCCCTCCGTAAGACACCCCCCCTCAATCGCCCCGACCGGGACCCAGCCCCCCCATAGCCCCATACCGCCGCCCCCACGTCACCCACCCTCTATATAGCCCCCCACTCCTCGAGAACCCCAGCTCCATTCACACCCCCCCAGGCAGCTGCGCCCCTCGCACCCGACGTGCCTCCACCAACCCACTCACTCACTCACTCACTCCCTGCCCCCATAGGCGCCCAGCCACCAGCCCCCTACACACGCCCACTCAGCCCCTTCCATAACTTACCCTCCCCCCCCAGCACCTGTCAGGGCGGGTACCTTTAGCCATGGCCCCGAGAGCGGAGCCAAGCCCGGCTCGAAGCTGTCGCAGCAGGAGGTCCCGCTCCGAGAACCTTCACGGTTCTCAGTGTAGCCGAACTGCTGCAAAGAGATACACTGAGCCGCTCTCCGCTGTCTGATTGGCGCTCCCACGTGCCTATCACACGAGCCCGATCTTTGATTGGTGCGCAGGCAAACGTCCCGCCTCCCCCTATTCCGTGCGAGCCATCCAAGGCAGCGCGGCTGGCTCCCAGTAAGGGTGTTTAAATGTGCGTCCCCTGGTCGCTGATTGGCCAGTGCGAAGAACAAGGGGCCTGTGATTGGAGGCCAGACCAGAAGTTCTCCCTCCTTTGCTAGGCTGCGCCATGTGGGTGAGAGTTCTGGATCGCTTGACAATAGCCTTACGTACCCCTAGTGTGGGGTTCAAATTGGTTGTACATACGAGCCCTACAGGGAACAGTGCAGAATACCCTACATACACAAATCTCTCCCCACTTGGCCAAATCTTTGGCTCTATACTATTCCCTTCCCGGCATCTCCTTCCTCCCTCCAACATGCTCAAGAAAAAAAAAATAGATCCAACCGGCAATTTTTCCTACTTGAGCTAAATTATATCTGGAGCCCTGCAAAGACAACGCTGACTCCCCTGAGACTGCAAAACTCTTCTGCTGAGCTCTGTGTATCCTGATAACTAGAGCCAGTCCCAAGAGGTTTGGCTATGTGCACATATGCACATTGAGATGGGATTACATGTGAGGGTGTGACTTATTTAAAAAGTGCCTGTGAATTGACAAATATGATGAACACAGACCTTGCACATTTTATTTTAAACAAAGCATTCAGCTCCCAGGAACTGAAAGAGCATGGTGATAGTTTGTGCGTTGTACTTCCCAACACCAGGAAGTACAGAACGCAGGCCTGAAGCCCTATCCACTAAACCTGGGGTGGCCAACCTGAGCCTGAGAAGAAGCCAGAATTTACCAATGTACATTGCCAAAGAGCCACAGTAATACATGGCAGCACCCCATCAGCTCTCCTCACCTGCTCCCAGCACCTCCCCTGCAACCAGCGCCTCCCCCTTCCTCCCCCACCTCCCGATCAGCTGTTTCGTGGCATGCAGGAGGCTCTGGGGGGAGGGGGAAGGAGTGAGGGCATGGCAGGTTCAAGGGAGGAGGCGGGAAGGGGTGGAGTGGGGGCAGGGCCTGTGGCAGAGCCAGGAGTTGAGCAGTGAGCACCCCCACCACATTGGAAAGTTGGCACCTGCAGCTCCAGCCCCAGAGTCGGTGCCTATACGAGGAGCTGCATATTAACTTCTGAAGAGCCGCATGTGGCTTCGGAGGCACAGGTTGGCCACCCCTGCACTAAACCATACATCATGGTTGCAGGGTTACATTCAGGGCCGGATTCCTAATTTAAAACAAAATTATCACAATTATGGCATCGAGGCTATTAAAGCTATATTAAACTTGCCTTTTAATTAACATAAAGCTGTTCGGTGATTACATTTCAGTCTTAAAATGTAGAATATAAATATAGTTAAGTTAATTTAAAATAGCCTACTTCTTACTTTAGAACAGCTGTTATATTAGTTTATTTCTGGGAGGGAGTTTGGTGCAGGAGGGGATTCTGACCTGGGGCAGAGGGTTGGGGTTCAGGAGGGGGAGTGAGGTGCAGGCTCCAGTCGGGAGGCGCTTACCACAGGTGGCTCCTGGCTGTCGGCGCAGCAGAGCTCAGGCAGGCTGCCTGCCTGCCTGCCATAGCCCCATGCCACTCCCAGAAGTGGCTGACTGCTGGCACATCTCTGCTCGCCCCTGGGGGGAGGGGGACAGCATGTCTCTGTGCACTGCAATCGATAGATTGGTGACCACTGAATTGTATATAATTATAGATTTATTTTTGCAGGGCCCCCCTCAGCCCGAGGCTCTGGGCTGCAGCCCCTAAAGACCCTGCATTAATCTGGCCCTGGTTACATTGTACCTCAAAGTCAGAAAAAAATATCACCAAGAAGCTTGTAGAAACAAGGAGATTGGACGCCACATGGGACTGTCAATGGCATACAGTACTGAGCTTTTAACCTCTAAGTTTTTAGTATCAATTCAGCTAATTTTGATAATGAATGGAAGTTATTATACAATGACAGTTTGTTAGCCTATATGAAATGAGTTTGGTGGCCTAAATCTAGCTCCCACTGGTCACCCAGACACTTCACATGTCAACATCACAACAACTGGCATCAATTTGTCACTTTTATTGGCAGTCCTAGCAGAGAGGCTAAGATGTGATTGGGCAGTGGAGACTGAACTATCTTCTCCATTTTAGAGGTAGTTCCTCAAAGTCTATTTCTTCACTGACCCAAAATGGTGGGGTTTTACAGCCACATAGTTAACCAGCATTATCTAGTTATCTTGTTGTAAAATTCTACTGTAAATGAGGCTCTGTATTTTTTACCCCAGGGTAGCTAAGTAAGGTCAGCCATAGGTTGTGGTAAGGTTTAGTGTTGATCAACTTATCTATTTAAGCATTTATACCAAGCGGATCAGCAGGGTATCTGAGCTCTTTACAAATTCTGGGTCTGATTTTGCTATTCAAACTCACACTCTACTTCTGAAATCACTTACCGTGTAAGCTAATATTTCACCACATGAGTAATGGAATCAGCACAGACGCTTTACAACTAAACACAACATTAGCAAATTTCTTTCTCTCTGGTTCTCAGAGGTTATATTTTGTTTCTGTTGACTTTCTATTATGGAGGAGTGGTAGTAAGACCATAGTTAAGGTTGCATCCAGGGTTTCAGTTTCACAGGGTAATGATTTGTTAATATATTCTAAATCTTCTGAGAATAAAGCCCAAAATAGAAACATAGTTTTCAAGATCTAATTTTCTGTGTGTATCTTAGACAGAGCTGATTTTTATTTTGTGAAATATTAGTAGTAGGGTTGTGGGTAAGCTAAGTCAGAGAAACTTCAGAATAAACTTGCAATCAGGGCTGATGTGTGTTGGGACAGTAGTTTTGGAAGTTTTACTGCTGTTCCCTGCAGTGTATCTGTTCTGTGAATAAAGAACTGCAATTTCCAGAGGTGTTAAACCTGCAGCTGTGACAAGCATAAATTTAACACACACACAGGAAAGATTCTTTAATAATCAATGTTTTAGACATCAAACTACTAGAGAACGTGTAGAAGATGGGCCACTGCAGGTCCAAATATACACTTTTGACAAAATCAGAAGTTTCAGCACAGATGTGCTGATTTTCAGTAGCAGACAGGAGGCCTTGCTGGTTGCTGTAATAGAAATGGAGTACAGAAAAAGAATATTATTTTGTCCTAAACCAGATGCTGAGTAAATTCCCTCATTCACACACACCACCAAAATATGTCTGTCTATAATGGGATTTTGTATTTTTTTCCCCTAACATTTCCCACTGTTGCTATTACCAGTTCAGTTCCACAAGCTATGATCATGATGATACAACTATTGCAAATAGGGCTCAATGCACCCAGAGACATTTTAAACTCCATGACCTAGGTCCTGCAATGACCTCTACGTGGGTGCAGAGTTCTGCCATGTGGACCTCAGTGAAGCATCAGGCCTATATCATCTACTGTCCATGCCTCCCGTTCTCGCCAGGCTTAGGATTGTTTATGGAGACTCTTCTGGCATAACACTGTAGCGTAGATGCAGTGTACACTGACAGAAAGGGTTCTTCTGTCCATGTAGGAACACCACCTCCCTCAATGATGATGATGACATCAATGGAAGTATTCTTCCATCAACATGGCTGTCTACACTGGTGGTTAGGTTGGCATAGCTATGTCACTCAAGGTGTGTGTTTTTTCAAGCTACAACTTTTAAGTGTAGACCAAGGGTGGCCAAACTGTGGCTCCGAAGTTAATATGCGGCTCCTTACCTAGGCACTGATTTCGGGGCTGGAGCTATAGATGCTAACTTTCCAATGTTCTGGGGGGTGCTCACTGCTCAATCCCCTGCTCTGCCCCAACTCCACCCCTTCCCCTGAGCCTGCTATACCCTCGTTCCTCCCCTCTCCTGCCATAGCCTCCTGTGAAACAGCTGATTGCAGTGGGTGGCAGGAGTAGGCACTGATTGGTGGGGACTGCCAGTAGGTGGGAGGCGCTGGAGACTGGGAAGTGGAGGGGGGCTGCGGACATATTACCGTGGCTCTTTTGCAACGTAAATTGCTAAATTCTGCCTCCTTCTCAGGCTCAGGTTGGCCAACCCTGGTGCATACCCAGATACAGTAGAACTGAGAGTGATGAGGTGGTTATAAAACAGAACACCACTACCATAGTTATAATAATTATTTATATTGTGATAGGCCCCCCAACCAATGTGCTAAGCACTGTCCACACACACAAAGGAAGAAAGTCCTTGCCTTAAAGAGTTTACAGTTGAAGTAATCTTATATTTATCTGATTTTATTAAAACATAGTTCTGATTGCTATGGTAGCAAAGCACACAGAATCCAAAAAATATAAATAAACCACCTTCAAATTATGGCTCTCAAACTGCTACTACCTTGGCATTTTAGCTTGTGCACCTGCAGATACTATTTAATATATGTTAGATGCCATAATTAAGGCTGAGATGGCCATTCCGACACGATGTAAATATTGTTTAAATTTTAGCACAGACTTTGTACAAAGCAAAATGATGGAACATCCATGGAAGATGCAACTGACAATGTATGTCATCTCATATGAATTAGAAATAGATTTTATATTGTGCTCATCAGAGAAATATCAAAACCCACATAAAAGTACAGCCTTTTACATAAAACTCTCAAAGGATAACTCTATAGCTAAAAGAAAAGGAGTACTTGTGGCACCTTAGAGACTAACAAATTTATTAGAGCATAAGCTTTCGTGAGCTACAGCTCATTTCATCAGATGCATTTCAAGAGCTGTAGCTCACGAAAGCTTATGCTCTAATAAATTTGTTAGTCTCTAAGGTGCCACAAGTACTCCTTTTCTTTTTGCGAATACAGACTAACACGGCTGCTACTCTGAAACCTGTCTATAGTTAAAACTATTTTAACTTACCCCCCAATTTTTACTGCACCGTTTCACCCATTTTTCACCTACACTTAACAAAATCTAAAACCTAATTATAACAAATCAATGGGACAAAGACACGAGAGTAAGTTGAGTGGAGAGAGATCACAGTGTTTTGAAGCACCTCCTGCAGTTCCACTAAACTATCTGGGACACAGTTCTGACCTTCAAGTATAATAGTGAATTATCAGTAGTATTTTACACCCTACAAAATATGTAACAAAAAATGTAATAGAATGTCAGACAGCCAAACAGAGCAACATCATAGAGGGTCGATTCTACACATTTGCATGAAAACACTGTAAACCACTTTTTACATTTGTAGGAAGTCCAAAGGCTTGTCTACTTCAGGGATTTTTGCACAAATGTTGCAAGCTCTCTTTTTCCACAGGTGCAGTGAATCTATACAAGAGGGTTGCACTGGTGCAGTACACCAATGCAAAAATCTGTAAGGTAAACATTTCATAGGCTGGGACAGTGCCTGAGCCTGACTGCTTTTGATGCTGCTCTGAGTTCTGCTGCTGCTTTTACCATGCCAAACCTCCAAACAGAAAGTGAAGGTTAGGGTTGGAAAATCACTATCCAACACTTTGATCCATGCAGGGGGGTATCCTTGCACTCTTTTTTTTGTTAAAGGTGACCTGCATAGGAAAAAAGCAAATTCGGCCTGTGTACTTTGGTGCTTCTTTATGATGTACAGTATAAAGAAGGCCTGAACTTTTTTTTTGTTTGTCTGTTGGTTGTTTAATTATAAAAAGGGTTTTTCCTGATAATTTTTTACCATTAGAATTTCAGTTCCTGTTTAGCCTGGCACACTAGTTAAGCGATGTCATGATAAGAGCCAAGAGAATGAAAGCAATGGAGAAGGAAAGGGATTTTAGTCAGACTTCAAAACTCTTCCTTTTTTAACAACTATTTAACTGCAATGCCTAATGAACATTTAGGAAAATGAATGTATTTGTTAAAATTCATCTCCCTTCACCCACTTCCCCTTCAATGAGACAGCCAATAGATTCTCCAGGAAAAACAGAGAAGACGATAGTTCAGATTCCTATGTAAAGAACAAGTAAGAAAAAAAAGTCTTAAAAATGCAGACCCTCTTTTTACACTTCAGAGAAACAAAGTTTTACAGGTCACCTTTAACTAATCTCTCCCTAAGCTAATTTGAGGTTACTATACCTAAAGTTTGAAGTAGCTTTGGTGATGAGATCAACACATTAGCTTGTCTGTATTTAGCTTTTTTCTTGTAAAGTCAAATCTTGGACATTTTAAAAAGTTTTCTGTGAAAATAAAATTTGAATTTGAAATTGTGGATCCACGGGCAGCCACTAGGGGGCAAAAACAAACTAAGTAACCATCATCTCAGAACAACAAGAAAACAAAATAATCTAAAACAGTCTGCTGCTCTGGACAGTGTAGGTACCATTTTTTAGTACGTTTTATCACCACTATTAAACAACAAAAACACTGTCTTTTCTCTTAGTTCTCATTAGGGAGCTAGAGATGAAAAGGCTAATATGGGGGTAATTCGCAAAAAGAAAAGGAGTACCTGTGGCACCTTAGAGACTAAAAGAAAAGGAGTACTTGTGGCACCTTAGAGACTAACAAATTTATTAGAGCATAAGCTTTCGTGAGCTACAGCTCACTTCATCGGATGCATCCGATGAAGTGAGCTGTAGCTCACGAAAGCTTATGCTCTAATACATTTGTTAGTCTCTAAGGTGCCACAAGTACTCCTTTTCTTTTTGCGAATACAGACTAACACGGCTGCTACTCTGAAACCTTAGAGACTAACAAATTGATTTGAGCATAAGCTTTCGTGAGCTACAGCTCATTTCATCGGATGCATTCAGCGGAAATTGTATTCGGGGGTAACTGTATTTCATCATGCATGAGCTTGTAACCCCAAGGAGTCAGTTTGTCTGTTGCAGCCAGTCACCATGATTCAGCACACATGGGAGTTGTTCGCTTACTCAGTCTCCATAGAGAGCACCATGGTTGATACTAGTGCCAGCTTCAAAACTCAGTCACCTAAGCATAATCTCTTTTAGTATTGCAATAGCAGCCACAAAAAAACACTGCAGATGACTATTAAAACATTTTATGTGGGCAAAGTTAAGGCAAAACATTAGATTAGCTTAAAAACAGAAGAAAACATTTAATGTGAAAGTCTTCAGCACAAAATAAGCTTTTAATGTAGATTTGTGTTTTAAAGTTCTGATCTTTTAGCAGTGCTGAATTAAAACACATTTTTCCCTTCTAATCAACTCACACATTTGCAACTGATTGTGTTAGTTCTTATTATGTATTTTTTGACTTATCTAGCAGGCATCACATTTATAGATAAGCACTTTTCATAAATTTTACACAAGTATTTCCTTACGAGATGAAGTGTTGACTCAACAATCCATCAGTCTCACCCCTATAGATAACTCACTCACTTATAAAAAAAAATGTAGTGATGGAAAAAATAATGCCTGACCAAGAAAACCTGGCAGTGTGATGTTACGTTATGTAGAAGGATTTTATATAAGACCATATATTACTAGTTAACATTTTAATTATAATAGCAGGATATGACTAATTACATTTCCTATATTGAGGGGTGGGGGTGGGAAATGGTTGACAGCATCCAGGGCAGCAGCTGCTGAAAATGAAAAGTGTCAGGCCCAAATCCTTAAAAGTGTTTGGGTGCCTAACTCCCATTGATTTCAATGGGATTTAGGCATTTAAATACCAGTACCCAATGTGGCCCAATTCAGCAAGATACTTAAGCACAGGAGTATCTTAAAGTTAGGTTTCAGAGTAGCAGCTGTGTTAGTCTGTATTCGAAAAAAGAAAAGGAGTACTTGTGGCACCTTAGAGACTAACAAATTAAAGTTAGGTACATGATGAAGGACCCAGTCTTGCCAAGACTTATGCATGTGCTTAATTTTACATACTGCAAGTAGTTCCATTCCAGTCTACTCAGAGTGCATAAAGTTAAGCACAAGCATTATTCCTTGCAGACTGACAGGAGCCTATGTATCTTTCTGAATCAGGGCTTGAATGCAGGAATTATACAACAGCATTAAAACATTTTATATTTCATGGCAGAAAGTTTTACATTTACACAGGTGCACTTAATGTTACATATGTTTCAGAGTAGCAGCCGTGTTAGTCTGTATTCGCAAAAAGAAAAGGAGTACTTGTGGCACCTTAGAGACTAACAAATTTATTAGAGCATAAGCTTTCGTGAGCTACAGCTCACTTCATCGGATGCATCGAAATGCATCCGATGAAGTGAGCTGTAGCTCACGAAAGCTTATGCTCTAATAAATTTGTTAGTCTCTAAGGTGCCACAAGTACTCCTTTTCTTTTTTGCGAATGTTACATATGTTGCACATAGACTGTACACAGCTAGTTAAGTATGCTTTTATTCAAAGTGGTTAAGAGGCAGTAGTAAGGTATTAGGTAGCTGCATTTTACACATTCCTGTCACCTCTGGCCAGATTTCCTTCCCCTGTTTGAGGCCTAAGTGATAAGCCTGATCTGCCTTACTTCAAGCATGATAACTAGATTGATCTAATTTACACCTAATTTACATCCCACTTATTCCCTACAGAGACGCTCTGGCTCTGCAGAATTTAAGAGCTCTGCAGGACCTAAGCATCAGCCTGCAGAGATTTGTAGTTCTACAGAAATAGAGTGTCAGGCCTGTGGAACTCTGCTCCTCAGTTCCTGATCTCCAAAGATGCTGAGCATTAGAGATACTTTTATAAAACGCCCTAGGAAAACAAATGCTTGAAACTTTATTAGTACACTATTAATATGGCATCTGCCAGGGACAAACATGCAATCTTAATGATATAAACTAATATTCAGTCTTTCATTACCTTATCAAATACAATTTTCAATATGCAAAAGTTAAGGTTCCAATAGCAAGGTTAACTCAGTCATATTGCACATACATAATATTTTCTGTTCAAATGTGAAGTTTAATACATTTTATAACAAGCTGCAATACATAACACTAATATATGGATAACTTTAACTATAAAATTAAGTGCTGTTTATGCTGAAAGTTTAAAAGTATGTCTTGTGGTCAGAGTTAAGGTTATTTTTGGAATGGATAAAATTATTTTTTCACATCAGTAATGTAGCTATTCAAATGTGTGAAATGTAAGATTAATATTTATACAATTTTCCCTAACTAGTCATTTTCATCCTTTATATTCTCATTTGTATTGTGCAAAAATGGAATACCTACATAAAATGAAGGAGTGAGCATCACTGAATATTTTTAATCATTTTATACTAATGCCTATATAAAGATTTTAACTATATATTTTATGGCTCCTCAGTTCACATTAAAGATAAATAACTTGCATACTTCTTAAATGTTCAAAGTTTAAATTACAATATTTTTGTTTCATAATTTGGATAAACATTATTCATAGTAGCAATCTTAACTGTAAGTTAACAAAGCTTTGTGGTGTCTACTTTTTTTTTTTTTAAACTAAAAGGAGTCCTGAAAACTAAAATAAAGATGTCATAAAAAGACATGTCAGCACATAAAGTTTTCAAGCATACTGGGCTGTCTGTAGTTTATGTAGACTATTTTATGCATCAGGCTTGTCGCTGTCTGTAGAGAAAACTTAATGTGTCAAGCATATAGTTTTTATTTTTTTTACAGTGCAGGCTCTTAAGGTCTGTGATAAGAGTAGCAGAGACTGCTCTCATCGCAGATCCCTTGGGCTGGGCAGGAGTCCTCCAATTCATGAGAAGAAACTTCCTGAGAGAAAAAAACAGCAGTGAGAACTGTGGACGTAAGCCAGGAAGTCTGTAGTTCAAGTGATCTCGGTGTTGGGAAGTAGTTCAGTAGGATCTTGTCACAGACCCTACTAGACTGCTGAAAGTTTTATGCCTGAGGTAAAGAGCACCTAACACGATGTGTTATGCACCTAAAGAATACATGAGAGGCCCGGTTTAGTAACCACATAACCAATGGTACCCCTTAGCCATGGAGTGGGTACTGTAGAGGGGCCTAACTTGCACCGATTTAGCGTTTGCTGGATATGCAGGGTGCCAGGCATGTGCCAAGCAGGAGCAGAGGCTGCAAGAATAGCAACTGCCAGGGCGGGGTAGGAGACGGCAGCCGACTCCCCCCTGTCCCACGCACCTCTCCCCTCCTCAGTTTAACAGCACCTGCGACAAGCAGACTAAGCAGCTGGTTAGGGCCCTGAGCAGCTCGGGGGGTGGGGGGAGGGAGGGCTATTCGCTATTTCACTACAGTGTGGGTGTGGGGAGGGGAGGAATATTCCTGAGAAGGGGCCCCAGTGGGCTAGCGCCGCCTCTGCGGTTTAGCATGCTGCAGCCCCAGGCCTGCTCCGGGGCTGTAACCCCGCCGCAGCACTCAAGGCCGCCCAAGAAAGGAGCCTAGGAGGCGCACGAGCCCCGGGCCCGGCGGAAGAAGACGCAGCAAGCAAGGCGAGCCCGCGCCTGCGCTCCTCCTCTCTAAGGCCCTCACGGGCGCTAAACCTTGCGCACGCGCCTAACCCTACAACCGGGACCTCATCACCATGGCTCTGGTTCAGACCCTTCTCCCATCATGCCACGCGCAGAAGACGACGGCGCCTCCCGTCTTGCGTACGTACGCACGCCAACGACCGCCAGCGTATAGGATCACGTGACTCCTAGCCGCCGACTTCTCGCTCTCCCCTCCCCCACCCACCGAAAACTGGGCCTGCACTGACATTCTCGTCTACGGCAACTACCATGGGCTAGTCCCGACAGAAGAGGTCGGGCCCCGGGGAGCTCCGTCGAGCGGTCCAGGAATTTCTTCCTTTATCCTCTACCCACGGGCGCTAAAGGCACCACGTCACGTGATGGGAGAGAACGCGGGGAGAAGAAGAGATGGCCACTCCTTTGATGGGAGGGGCAGTGAGAACAAGTCAGGTGGTGCAAAGCGCGCGCCCAGCCGCGACGCGAGAGACTGGTGTCCCGTGGATGTGGCGCGCGGCGTCCGGCGGGAGGAGGGGCGCCAAGCGGTGAGGTCACGTGTTGCGGCGCCGCCGCCGTGGGCCCTAGGCCCCTCCTCCATGAGAGGGGAGGCAGGGCGGGCAAACATGGCGGCGGTGAGTTAGAAAGCGTCGGACGGCGGGGCTGGCGGCGGATACTTCCCGGAGCGGCTGTGGAGGGATCGAGAGCGAGTGAGTCCTGTCCTGCCTTCTTGTCCGACACCGCGTGGGGGGGGGCCTCCCCGGCCGCCTCAGACGGTCCCTGCTCGACGGGGCCGCGGCAGTCGCGAGGATCCCCCCCTCAGCTCCCGGTCTGGGCAGCCACGCACCAAGCGGGGCCAGGCATTGTCCCACAGCCTCCCCCACTCTGGCCCCAGACAGTGCGGGTAGGAGGCCCTTGGAGAGAGCCACGCGGGGGTGGGGAGCGGCCGGTGCATGGGCATTGTCTGGAGGTGGGGACTCAGCGGGGAGGGGGATGTCGATCGCCCGTACAGCCCCTTCCTCTAAGCGTGACCCCCAACCCCAGCAGCCGGCCCCGCAGTGAGTGGCGCCCCCAGAGTGTCCCCTTGCCGGCAGAGACCCTGCCCCCCGCCCCCCATATCCTTCTGCAGTCTTGCTGGGTGGAGGGCGCTAATCGCTCCAGCGTGGGGGGATGCGGGTTGTATAGGCGCTGTGGGGCCGGCTCGCACTGTTACACCTGCGGGGGTCACCGCCCCAGAACAGAGCGAACTTTCCTGCCGTTAGCTGGTAACACGTCTCTGTACGGCGAAGTTTCAGCTCTTGGGTTTATTGAAATAGTCTTGTAGGATCCGGTGGATAAAGGCAGAGAAAACTTGTGGCCCTTATAACGTGGCGGGGCGAGTCCCGCCCTCTCCCCGTTTTCGGGTTGGTTAAGCAAAATCGCCTCATTATCTAATATTTCTAACCGCTGTCGTTTGGTGTCTATTTAATCGCTTGGTTAATTGTTGCAAATAGAGCCTCCCTAGCGAGGGGAGAAGACTAGCTGGAAAAGATGTTTGGTCTTTGGTGCTTCACTGGCACCTTGTAGAACCTCCTACTATCTCTGTAAGCTTAATGCTGCTGTTAAGGGAAGTCTTAAGGTGTTGGAGATCTGAAAACAAAAGTAGTTTTATGGGACGCAAGTACGTAGCCAATTCTAACCCAACCCGGAAGTTTATGTCCTGAACACGTGTTTGTGGGCAAGGTTAGGAGGCTGAGGGTCGCTGACCCTTTAGTGAGAGGAATCTGTTCGTTAACGTTTGTGTGAATAGCGAGCAAAGTGCTCAAGGGTCCCTGCGATCAACTGGGATCAATGGTGGCATTGAATGCCACAAACAGTAACGATTAACGAATGAGCCTACAGGTCCGGTTACCTCTGACAGCATACCACAAAGGTTGGGAGGGAGAGTAATCGCTTAACATGGAAATGCTCTTAAACTTTATTGAGAAAAGAGGCTTCATCTTTTTCAGTCACTATGAATTTAAAAAAAAAAAAAAAAGATAATATCCCAAACTTTTTGAGGGGGAAGTTGCATCTGTTTAAAAGTTCTCTCTGAAATAGATACATTCTTAGCAGGTCATGTATCCTGTTTAAAGAATGGGCTAATCAGTTGAAGTGTAAAGGGATACAGTTTAAAATTATGTGACAAATTTACAAATCGTATTTATTTTTCACTGTTTTATTTAGGCTACTCATTGCATTTTATGTTGCTTAATAAGTTTTGCTTAGTTTTCGTTAATACATTGGGACAGTATTTAAAGTTTATAGATGTTTAGACTTCAACAATTTTCATTTACTTTTTTTAAAAATGAAACTATTAAAGTTTCACAACTTCATTATTCCTAGACTTTTGTGGCTTGATCTGCCTGATGGAAATTGATGTATGTATACAATGGTGTATATTGTGTTATGGTACAGTATTCATATTGACAGATTTCAGAGGTACATTATATGCTTACAAGAGCCATAACTTTAACTGAATCTAAAAATGACACTTCTGAAAAATGAAAATAGGATACATCTCCCCCACCTTCTTCCTTCCCACAGTCTATCCCTTGTTGTCTAGAATAAGTTCTTTTCTCATCTGGTGCTAAAATGGTGTGAGAGATTGACATTAACTGTAGTTGCTTGAGTAGGGTTCCAGGGGCAGACAGATAAATGAAAATTTGTTAGTCTCTAAGGTGCCACAAGTACTCCTTTTCTTTTTAATTGAAAAGAACTGTCTTGTGTATCTCAGTCTATACTAGTACTGTTTTCTGGACTAAGTAGAGAGAGGTTGGTGACCCCCAATACTTCATTGGAGATCCTCTCATTCTCCAGAATCTTACTTTTCAGGGTGTTGGGTGTTTTTCAAATATCTAGCTCTTAGGGAACAATTGTTATTGAGAACTGTGAACTGACTCATTCATTTCAATGGAAGTGCTAACTTAAATGCCCAATTACAATTTAAACATAGTCATGATGATAACAGCATGTAAGGAAAAAAGAGGAGTACTTGT
Source organism: Dermochelys coriacea (assembly GCF_009764565.3). NCBI lineage: Eukaryota > Metazoa > Chordata > Testudines > Dermochelyidae > Dermochelys > Dermochelys coriacea. Next base: position 24,700,391 of record NC_050082.1, read on the forward strand.
GGCACTTTAGAGACTAACAAATTTATTTGAGCATAAGCTTTTGTGAGCTACAGCTCACTAGCATGTAAGAAAAGAAAGGAGAGAGATGAAAAGCTGCACAGTCTGAGGCACTAATTTCTTTTTGACTCAACAATTAAATGTTGCTTGGGAGTGGGACGCCAATTTTTTTCCCTATCCAGTGACACATCTGAACTTCCCCTCCTCTATGGTTGGGGATTTTTTTTTGTTTTTTTTTCTGGACAGGTGGCTCCTCCCTGTGCTGGAGGCTGTCTGCAGGCTTGAGCAGACATTACTGTATTAGCTAAACTTGGGTTGCTTTCAGGATTTTCTTTGTAGCTATGATGACTAGTAATAATATATATTTCTTTAAATTAAAAACTTAGATTCTGATGTCATTGCATGACACTGAGAGCCAGAGTGCTAGGCATGTGCCTATTTTTCCTTTGCCTTACTCCAGACTTGCCCGGGGGTATCTGAACCCGTTGCAGAGGAGCCAAGCCTAAGGAATCCATCAGATCTTGTATGGTGATGTTTTGAATATCTGCACAGTCTAATATGTGTGGCATCTCATTTTGGCTTCTGAAGGAGGCAGAGTTTGTAAGACCAGTGCTTTTTCCATTTTGAGTTCTGTATGTCTTGTCGTCCTAGCAGAATCCTTGCTAATAATCTCAAGTAAATTTTATTTATTGAGATCTTATTTTTTGACAAGGCATTTCAGATCACTTGGGGTAGTGTAAGAAATTATCTCAGGACAGATTACTATGCTGTGTATGGTAACAATTGGAGGTGGAGAGGGAGAATGTTAATTGTTACAAATAGAACCTCTTAGTGATGTGAGAAGACTAGCTGGAAAAGATGTTTGGTCCTTGGTGCTTCACTGGCTTTAAACGTTGTTTTTTTTAGGACCTCTTATCATCTCTGTAAGCTTAATGCTGTTGTTCAGGGAATTCTTAAGGTGTTGGAGATCTGAAAACAAAAGTAGTTTTATGGGACGCAAGTACATAGCCAATTCTAACCCAACCCGGAAGTTTATGTCCTGAACACGTGTTTGTGGGCAAGGTTAGGAGGCTGAGAGTTGCTGATCCTTTAGTTGGTTTCAGAGTAGCAGCCATGTTAGTCTGTATTCGCAAAAAAGAAAAGGAGTACTTGTGGCACCTTGGAGACTAACAAATTTATTTTAGCATAAGCTTTCGTGAGCTACAGCGAACCTGTTCGTTAATGTTTGTGTGAATAGCAAAGTGCTCAAGGGTCCTTGCGACCAACTCGGATCAACGTTGGGATTGAATGCCACAAACAGTAACGATTAATGAATGAGCCTCAAGGTCCGGTTAACTCTGACAGCACGCCACAAACAAAGGTTGCTAAGGAGAGTAATCACTTAACATGGATATACTCTTAAACTTTGTTGAGAAGAGAGGCAGCACCTTTTTCAGTCGTTATGAATTTTAAAATAAAAAGTATAAGATCCCAACCTTTTTCTTTTGAGGGGGACGTTACATCTGTTAAAAAGTTCTTTCTGAAATAGATACATTCTTAGAAGGTCATGGATCCTGTTAAAGAATGGGCTATGCTAGTGGTTTTCAAACTGCGGGTCATGATCCAGTACTGGGTCGCAGAACGTAAGGCACTGGGTCGCGGCGGCTCTGGTGCGCACCACCGACCAGGCTGTTAAAAGTCCTGTTGGTGGTGCTGCCCTGCTAAGGCAGGCTAGTCCCCACCTGTTCTGACACCGTGCTGCTGACTGGGAGCTGCTTGAGGTAAGCGTCTCCAGCCCTGAGCACCCCCCCCAACCCAGTGCCCTCTCCGGCACCCTAACCTGTGTCCCTGACCCCACCCCAGAGCCAGCACTCCCGCACCCCAATCCTCTGCCCCAACCCTGAGCCCCTCCCACACCCTGAACCCCTCATTCATGGCCCCAGCCCTGAGCCCCTTCGACACCCCGAGCTCCTCATCCCCAGCTCTGTTGAGAAGCGAGCATCAACAATTTTCTTCAACTGGATCGCCAGGAAAAAAAAAAAAGTTTGAAAACCACTGTGCTAATCAGTTGAAATGTAAAGGGGTACAGTTTAAAATTATCTGACAAATTTACAAACCTGATTTATCTTTCACTGTTTTATTTAGGCTGCTCTTTGCATTTTTATGCTGTGTATGGTTTATTGCATTTTTTTTGCTGTGTATGGTAGCAACTGGAGGTGGAGAGGGAAAATGTTTGCATGGAAGCTACAGCAAGGATTTTAGTGTTAAAGGGTGAGCAAAGGCTGTTAGCACTCTTGACAATAAGATGTTACCTTGGGTTTTTAGCATTCCACATAGTGTGAGACATTAGGTTCACAGGGGCTATGTCAATTCTTTAAATATTAGCCAGTGGCTTGGAGGGTTTGATGGAAACCATAGCAGATTGACTGACTGTGGCAATTGCAAACACACAGTTAAATGCAATTTATGAATAGAAAAGTTCTAAAAAATGTAATGGTATATTTAGTGTTATGTGACATGTATGGGGGCTTTTTTTTAAAAATAGAAAATCTTTCTGGGCTTGAGATTACTACCACCCTTCTTTCCTTTTGGGGAAAAAAGGCTGGACATCTGTTTCTGAATATCTTAGATTTATGCTGCTGCTTTTGCACTTTCCACCAAGGCTAAAACAGGGAAGGTGCGAGACAAAGATTGGCAGGTTGGCACGGGTACATGCCATGATAAAAATGGCATTGAGAATATTGGCAGTTGTGTTTTGTTCTTAAATCAGAAGCTTATTTTTGCGTGATTTGAGAAGAAATGGGTTTATGTAATACATAATGTTAATGAAACCCTCTTTTACCTTGAAAAAATAGTTTTGTAGTGGCATCATACAAAATGTGTACTGAGCCATTTTTGTAGCATTTTTTTTGTTATGGCAGTAATTTGGATTTTTCTTTGTGCTGTCTAGAAAAAGTGAGTTGTACCATTGCTGTCAAGGTATCTATTAGTTGTATAACAATTTTTTGTTTTGTACTTCAGCTTTTTTTGTGACTCTTCTAACAGGTTGGGTCTTGTTGCTTAGTAGTATTGGGACAGTTTACAGACTACTTTAAAAAAAAATTCAACAATGAGAATTTTAGGGAACAGCTTGTAATGTCAACTCTTTTTTTTTTTTTAAGCAACTTCTGTGGGGATCTTGGGATGCAAGAAACAGGCTTTTGATGAAGTAACTTTTGCTTATGCTAACTAAAAAGCCTTATACTTTGTAAAAATTATGGAGTTGTATTTTGACTTGATTAGCTTAGTTTTAGGTTTGACTACGTGAATGTAAGAATATAAACAATAAGGTATTAAGATGTAGCTTTTTTTCTGATGTACTTCTGTTGTGTTTTTGGATTCTAAATTAAAGCAAAACTGAGTAGTTGAAACTTGTATGTTGGACTTAGTTATGTGGATTAAGTTTCACAAAACATAAGATTAGATATTATTTATTGAATGTTTTTAACTTCAGTAACAGTGTCAGGAGTTCAGTATTCCCCTAGTGTTTGCAACAAGAACACTATAGCTTTGTTCAGATTATTCAGGAACCAGATTACTGAAACTAACTAGTCCCGAGTCATCAAAACTGAATGCTATGCAAGTAAACTGTTGCAGTTCTTTTACTTAATCTAAATTGTTAGCAATAGATATTTTTAAGGGAATTTAAAAGTGGAGGGGCTTATATGAGGGAGAGTGGCAATTGGGATGTCTTCTGGAGATTACTGTGATCATACAGCTGGAGTGCTTAAATTATCTAAGGCAAGTATAAAACTAAACTTGGTTATTCTAGGACGGGGTTCTCAAACTGGGGTGTCGCAAGATTATTACATGGGGGGGGTCGTGAGCTGTCAACCTCCACCCCAAACCCCACTCTGCCTCCAGCATTTATAATGGTGTTAAATATATAAAAAAGTGTTTTTAATTTATAAGGGGGGGTTGCACTCAGAGGCTTGCTATGTGAAAGGGGATACCAGTAAAAAAGTTTGAGAGCCACTGTTCTAGGAACATATGAATTGCTATACTAGTGGTCATCCTTTGTAGACCTTGCTGTAGGCAGGTATGAGGTAACTTGCCCCCACGGAAAGCTTCTTCCTACCCCTTTTAGTTGTTGGCTTATACTCAAGCATGAGTATTTATCGCTTCTAAAACTCTGTTAATATTTATAACCCAGGATATTCTTAATATATACTCTAAACTTTTAAGTGTCTTGCTTTGAGTTCCACAGACTAATTGTCCATTACGTAGGAAAGTCTTTTTTCACCCCAGTTTTGGATTTGTCCCATCTCTGTTCTCTAAATTGCCCCTTATTCCTATATTATGGGAGAAGATAGATTGAAAACTTTTCTGTTCACCCCATTCATTGTTTTTGAATACTTTTATCATGCCCCCTCTCATTCAACTCCACTTTGATAGACAGTCCCAATCTTTTCAGTTGCGTTTCATGAGATTTTCCCTGTGCTTAATCATTCTAGTCACCTGTCTGTAAGCTTACTTTATTTCCGCCATCTCCTGATAGAGATGGGGTGACCAAAACTAAACATAGTATTCCAGGTGGGGACATTCTGTTGATTTGTAGAATTCCATTATGATTTCCTCATTTAGTCTCTCCCCATTCACCTTTACACTGTGCGCTCTTTTGGCCACATTGAGCAAAAGTCTTCATTGAGCTAGTAACAGTGATATGCAGGTTTCTTTACTGGGTTCTAAGTAAACTATCAATTCAGAAATGTGTATGCGTACTTCACATTGAAGGGAATAATCTGCATTACTTTGCATATGTCCACATAGAACTACTTCTTTCACTGTGAACTTCTTTCTGAAGTTCCTGGAACTTCTCCAGTATTGACTAAACCATGTCTTCTGTGAATTTTGTTGCCTTGCTACTCCAACCCTTTTCCAGTTAATTTATAAATGTACCAATCACTGCCAGTTCCAGTCTGGAACCTTGTGGCATCCCATGGTTAACCTTTTTTCATGATGAAAATTAATCATTTTTTCCTACTTTGATTTTTCCCTTAATCCAGTTTCTAAACTGACTACTTAGGTTTTTGGTTTTTTTTAGTAGCCTCTTTTAGGGGATTGTGAAAGGCCTTATGAAAGTTTAAATTGTCACTTTTTTCTTTTAGAATTATCTGAATAAGTCAATAAATAAATAAGACTAGTGAGGTGATTTTTCTTTGAGGAAGCAGCAGTGCTAACTAGATCTAGGACATCATGATGAGTAGGTATCTTATATTTAATTCAACCAAGTACAGAAGTAAGGTCACTCTGAATGCCTTAAAAAGAAAAAAGTACAATATTTGTTACCCTATAATACTTTGATGTAGTATTTGGCTTTAATGGGATTATAAGTTTTACTGACAGTTAAATCTGGATGTGTCCTCTTCGATTTGGGCTCTCACTGTCCTCACATCTTGGCTGTGTCTAAGTCTTGTCTGTTTTTTCTGCACAACATCTCTAAGATGTAGCCTTTCTTACTCATCCCTACAATTAAAACTATCAAGTAAGCTCTCAGCTCGCATCTTGATTACTGACTGCAACATTCTTCTTTTTGGCCTTTACAATCCAATCCAGCGTCACCCCCTCTTTGAATTCCTCCACTGGCTCCCCTTTCTCTATCGTATCAAACATAAGCTACTTGTATTCACTTCCAAGGCCCGTCAGGCAGTCCCCATCCTACCTATTATCTCATTTGCTGTTGAGCTGTCATGCCAGCTTCTGCTTGTCTACTTGTTATATTTTCCAACAAGCACATTCCTGTCTTCCCCCATGCTGCCCATTTGCTTGGGAAGTTTTCCCTGTAAAAATCTACAAAGCCATCTCATTATGCAACTCCAAAACCCCCCTAAAACTCTCCTTTGCCACGAGGCTACAGAAAAATTAACAGGCTGTTGGTGTGGTGAAATCACTGCCTGTCATATTGACCAACATTTCCTTATTGTTTCCTTGTGCTCCCCTGTATGTGTCCATCTGTTGTCTCTTGTTTTATACTTGGATTCTAAGGTCCTTGAGGTAAGGGCCATCTTTTTGTTTTGTTTGCACAGCATCTAGCAGTGGGGTCCTTATCCTTGATTAGGGCTCTTAGACACAATGGTAATAGCTACTAACTTCATTCTTAAACTGATTTACTGAATTTACGTTATCCGTCCCAGCATGTTTTTCTTTTGACACCTCAATCTTTGTCAGTACCTCTTGTATTACTATAAGACAGCAGGTATCTCCTCAACAATGGACAGTCTAGAACTAGAGAGCACAAGAATTTTGGATCTTTGAGCTTTGTCTGTTACCTGTTCTGGCAATTGTCAGCAGTGTAGGTGCTGTTAACCAAGTGTTGAACATATCTTAGCTATGAGTGCAGACAAGGATAAACTGCTTAGCATTGTTTTGAAAACTTTGGATAAAACCATGTTTCTGAAACAGTGCTGAATGTTTTGTCCTTTTCTATGCTTATAGCTAAACAGAGTTCATCTATACAGAGTGCAGACACCTGTAGTCAACAGTGAGTAAACTCTAGGAATTCAAGCAAGGCTATACAGAAAAGTGAGTAACTGTAATGTTTGAGCAAAAACTGAGTCCCTTTGTGGAATAAAAGGGGATATTTGTATTATGATTTGTAATAACTGGGCTTCCCTTCTCCCCCAAAAACATGGAGTATTTGACTTATTAATTTACTCCAGGACGGTATTAAAACTTAAAATTAACAGCTATCCTATACATGAAAAGCCCATGGCCTACCTTTTGCTCTGACAGGTTTCAGAGTAGCAGCCATGTTAGTAACTCATAACTCATCATTAATATGAGTTACAAAAAACTTTTTTCCACCAAATGCATCCGATGAAGTGAGCTGTAGCTTACGAAAGCTTATGCTCTAATAAATTTTAGTCTCTAAGGTGCCACAAGTACTCCTTTTCTTTTGCTCTGAGTGTCCCAATGCTGACTTAATACACTAAATACAGCAGTTGACCATCTATCCTGCTGACTATGCAAAAAATCCTCTCAAATTCTTTTATGGTACAAAAACTAAAAGATTATTAGTTTAATATAAAACAAGTATTTCTAGAACTACTTAATTTAACTGACTTTTCCTAAATTCTTGTCTCATTAAGCTGGTACAGAATTGTTGTATGCTAAACAAACCAATTATTTTTAACTACTAGCTAAGTACTTCTCCCTGCTTAGGCAATGTGCTTTAGGGCTGTTCTTAAAGGGACACAACATAAATTGCATTTCCATCTCACCACTTTTGCCTACTAGTATTACTTGAAACTCCTACAATTACCAAGACAAAGGATAGAAGAAAGCTTTTTTCAGTTTGTTTACTTTATGCATTTGATAGCATCTTGTGAATAGTTAGGTTTTCATTGGATCCCCTGTTTATGTGGATCTTGTACGTAAGTGAGAAATATTTTTTTAATTTTGAAAAATTGAGCACAAAACCGCAGGCATTGTCAAGAGACTCTGGGCACATTTAGAACCTGAAACTTGTTTTATGAAAGTGACTAATTTGACTGTGCCCTTAGAAATCAGATAAAGAAGTATAAAATGCTAAAGGTTTTGCAGAATAAACAATGATTACAATTGTAACTTGTGGTCTTACTTATTTTTGTTTTAGAGATGGTGGAGCCAGGACAAGATCTGTTGCTTGCTGCTTTGAGTGAGAGTGGAATCAGTCCAAATGATCTATTTGATATTGACCCTGCAGACATGGGCCTTGCAACCCCAGCACCAGCGCCAGCTGTTCAGCAGGTTAAAAATGAGAGCTTTTTAAAATTAGCCAATATTGCATAATATAGAATCATAGACTTCTTTTAACTATTGTGAAAGAATGGAATTGTTGTATGTTTTCATTGCTGTGTTGAGTTTGTATATGGAAAAAAATTGAGATGGTAATCACCTGTCTTAAATATGTATTTTAGAAATCAAAATTGTGTACGTTATTGACTGAACTTGTATTAATATGAGTTACATATACTTTCTAGGGCCACAATGTCATGTATCCACACATAGAACTTCTATTGATATATCTTGGGTGGTTTTTCTCTCCTTAGAAACAAGAGAAAGAATTGATTTAATTTCTAGGACAACTTACACACCACAAAAATGGAACACATTTTTGGACATAGACCGGAAAACAATAGTCTGTCAATAGAAATGAAATGCAACACTCGCTCAGTTTTCGCAGCCGTTAACTGGAAAGGCTTTATGCTTGAAGCAATTTTGGAGGCAAAGTCAATGACTTGGTGTGCTACCATCTTGATTTCTAATGAAACCAGGATTATTAACAGGCAAAGCAAAGGAAGTTGGTCATTAGTTTTAAAATGGGGGGGGCAGGGATAGTAGTAAAGGTTTTCATTCTTTTTTTCCTACTAAAACTAGTACCTGATCGTGCTTGCTTTCTTTCTCTCTAGTCAGTGCCACTTAGTGCTTTAGAACTAGGCTTGGAGACTGAGGCAACAGTTGCTGTTAAACAAGAACCAGAGACTGTATCTACTCCAGCACTATTAAATGTCAGGGTAAGAGCTGACATGTTCAGAGTTTTGTATGTATAAAATAGTGAAGTGAAAAAGTGCGGAAGGCCTATAAATTGTTGGCTCTTTGCCATCCCTTCAGTATAGTTTGTAATACAGTTAAAAATTCTTTCCCTGCTTTTTCAGTAACACTCACTTTTGAAGGGTTGGTGTGATGTATAAGAGATGCCATGTCTTGGATCAAGCCAGATTTAAAGGGAAAAATTGTTTAAGGAAGAGCCCAGTTTCATTTCTTATGAGTACATTTAGAATAAGGATGCCATTAAACCTGATGCTTTTAGGTACCATATATTATCCTAAATTGGGAGACTGAGAATTCTGGATGTATTATGCGGAATATCAGTTAACATAGAAGTTATGAACAAGATAATCTTTATCTTTCTAAAGATAACATAAAGTAGAAGTAGATCAATATCTTGAGGGTAGGGTTAACAAAGAATTTCCACAGAAAAAGGAGTTTTAAAATAGGTATTAGTTTATTTATAAACTAATGATAAAACCATGTTGTGCAATGTGTAAGATTTCTTTACAACCCAAGCTTCTCCACACAGCAGGTGTACTTTGTCTGGATGGTGAAATTCTTTTTTCTTACCTGTTCTTTCCTCTTCTCTTTGGGAAAAAATCCTGTGAAGCCGGATCCTCCCATGAAGCAACACTCATGCATTTTGGAAGAAGCTTCTTTCTCAGACTTCCACATCCTGAGATAAAATGGCATTCTAGCATCAGTTAGTTTGTGCTATGGAAAGATAATATTGACAGTCCACCAACTTAAGAACAAAAAAACCCCTCACACTGCTTAAATTGATACTTCCTGTCCTTTAGCTGAAAGGCATATGACAGAAGTTTTGCTTTCTGAGTATTGTCACTTTTTTGAGAATCATTATCATATTTCCAAAACAGAAAATCTCACATTTTTGTTTTTTCTAGCAGCCACCATCGACCACAACCTTTGTGCTGAATCAAATAAATCAGCTTCCAACTTTGGGGACTACAATAGTAATGACAAAAACCACACCTGTGACAACTACTAGGCAGACCATCACTGTAGCAAAAATCATTCAAACCAGCACAACTACTCGACCATCGGTCGCAGCACCAGCAGTACGCAATGCCTTGACCACTACACCTTCAAAGGACCAGGTCCAGCTGAAAGATCTGCTCAAAAACAATAGTCTTAATGAACTAATGAAATTGAAGCCACCTCCGAACATTGCCCAGCCAGTTGCAACAGCAGCTAGTAAGTGGTTCTTTCCCCTTCATCATGTGCATTTTGTTTCAGAAATGTGATACTGAAATAAGCTAGTAAAGAGATCTTGGTGGTGGCCTTTTTGGCTCTCTGTGGAGTAACAGAATAGAATAGCACAGTAGCATTAAAATTGAGCCTAGAAAACCTGACATATGTTGGACTCCATACTTTCTTTTTGTAATGTTGAGAAGCTGGAAGTGGCACAAAATGACTGAATTTTTAAAAACTCCAAGAACCCTTTGATATGTCCTTTTAAGAAATGAGACAAACTGAAGATAAGCTTTGAAATAGGAAGCTGGTAAATGACTGACGTCAGTAATGTTTTATATATAGCAATTTTGTTAATCTTGTTGAAGTTGCATTATTTGAACCTATGCTATTGTCTAATCTATTGTGTGCGTGCGTGCGCTAGGGGAATACTGTCCTTAAATTATAGTTACAACCCTTTCTCTCTCCTTTCCAAAAAGACTTTTAGAGCAAGCTAGTATTTTTGATTTCTAGCCATGTTTCTCTAAAGCATCCATTGGAGAGAGAATAAACAGAAACCTGTGCACTTAAAAAAACAAAACAAACTCTCTTTTGTGTTGTAATGTTAAAATCTATTGTGGTGGTGGTTAATCTTTTTATACACAATTTAGTGCTTCTTCAGTACTCCATATTTAGGGGGAAATTGTTATAGGAATAATTAAATAGTAAGTTACAAATATTGGGAGATCTAATATGTATAAATATCTGAGATCCTGTGGCAGGATAAAGCCCAGAAACTTAACTACCAGCATCACCTTAAATATAGTTGATGCAGTACTGCAGAAGTTTTTGCAAGCCGTGTGTGTGTGTGTACACACCCCCACCCACCTACCATATAGAAGACTTGCAAAAACCATTTATAATTGATTTACTTTGAGCAGCAATTTAGGTATAGATAGTTTCACAGTTTTCTTTCGCTATGTTAGAGAACTTTCCCTACTGTGTTGATCTCTCTATACAGGCAAATAAGTACTTAAAAAATAAAGCGATTGTAAAACAAAATCCAAGATACTCCTGACATGTGGTACCTGAAATTTTAACTTTCAAGTTCACAATGCACCCCTTTAAACATTAACATGGAATCAGAGGGAGAATTTTTGTTACCTTAGCATAATATGTGCCTAGTCGTTTTACAGGACATGTCATGGTCTCCAATATAGTAGTAACTTCTTGATGTATTTTGTCAGTTGCTGAAGTAGAGTTGAGTCCAATATAACTTTCAGTAGCTTGAGTTTTTAAATAAACAAGTAGGATATAGAATAGATGAGGCTGGCTGTGAAGACTAGAACAGGAACAGAGTCGCATGTCCCATCTTTGTTTCACTGTTTTCCCAGCCTCTACCAAGATTATAGGTGACTAAAACTAGCTAAAGATTGAGGTGCTTAATCCAGAAAAACAAGTCAGTGATGATATAAAGCTTTAACTCTGTTCCCTTATCTCATTTATGCTTAATGGAAGGCTGTATATCTGATGGAAGATATTATGGAATATCTGGATGATATTCCAAATTCTGGAAGGTGACATTAGTTTTGTAACACACAACTGCTGGACATATAATTCAGCTATCCTATGAAAGGGAAGTGTTGTTTTTTTTTAAACAGCCCAGAGTCTACAGAAAGCAGACTCTTTTCTCTTCCCTGATGACATCTTTGCAGAAACGCTTAATAGAACTTGGAAGAATGAAGCTTTACAACAGAGGATTTAAATGCTGTTTTACTATACAATATACAGTTTTTAGCCATTTATATTTTTATTTAACTCTTCTTACAAAAGTAACCTCTGCAAGTCTTACATTTAACTTATACTTTTGCTTTCACATACTGGAAGCTTGAAAGATGGCTCCTTAACTAAAATTTTCACTGTATCCATCCTTGTATAAATATTTGTCTTAGATCTGTACTGTGACTCTCATCACCATTAAATTCTACAGGGAGGAAAGTGAACAAATGTCTTGTAGTTGTCCATTTGTAGGATTTAAAACAATTCAGTCCAACATGTTAACTTTCTTGCAGAAATAATTGTAGTGTCTCCAAAGGTGGTAAACACCACCAAACCAGGTAAGATCACTTCTCTTGATAAAACTGGGTTTGTGGTTTCCTATTAAACTGCCTTAGCTCTCACTATTAAGTGGCCTATATAGAGATTTGGTGAAGGTGTCTTCTTTTTAAGTTGCATTTAATAGACTCACGCATCTCTCTGATATGATGGTACTGGCTAAACTAAAGATTTAAGTACATGTGGCTCCCTCTGAAGGAGGCAACAGGACTAATTTCAGGCACATTCAGAGTTATATAGATAAATATATTTGGCTATTGTTCTTGAGGAAGTCAGTGTACTATCAAAGATTTCAGATCTTCATTTCCAGCTTCCTTGACTGTGTGACGTGTAAATCAGTACAACAGAGAAAACGTAAGGAAAATTATTAATTTCTGTAAAATGTAATTTTTCTTGTAGCTGATCTAAGCAATGGTGCTGTAAAGAAGGAGGCGTCTACAAAAGAAGTAACAAGAATATGGGTAAATGATGTAAAAATGAGAAGTTATTCACCTACTATGGTGAGTAGTAAGAATGAATGGATATAGTTTCTTAAATGAGTTTTGCATATAAATGGTCCCAACTGTCTTTAGCTAGTTTCAGCAGTTGCTCCTGGAAGTTTCCTAGGTTTCCATAACCCACATAGCACAACTGATTCTGAAGGAGAATTTTCCCTGGCTGCAATAGTTGTGGAGTGGTTGGTCCAAGCAGACCATATCTCCAGAGCAGCTTCCATATGAGTTAGGGTGGGAGTCATTTGAAGGTCAGGCATCTTTCATGAGAATCCATTGTGCATGCTGACAGGTATCCTCCCTGACCGAAGCTGATGTGCAGCTCCCTCACTCTGCTTTTGGAAACTTCCTCTGTATAAATTTCCCTTCCATGCAGCCAGATACACAGCTCTCCACAGTTTGAGGCTTTTAATGTTTCTGCAGCAAATTGGACCAGCCTTGGGTTGTATGACCATAAGACTCAGTTTCTTCTCCCATTGACATGCTGGGTGTTTAGTGAATAACTAGCACTAATATCATTGAAACATGCACTTAAATTGTACTTCAATGAGAACTAGATTCAAATGAGCCTAGTGTGTAATCTCCAGTATGGCACCTGGAAGCTGTCTAGATCTTTAACATTAAAAGAGCTATCTGATGCTGAAGGGTTTTGTCTTCAGGGGTGGAGGATGTTTCTTTTCTGCTTTAAAAAAAAAAAAAAAAAAAAAACTTCAGGCATCTGTTGTTTAGTAGCCTGGGCCACGGGATAATAATAGGCTATTGTCATTTCTTTGTGAATAATATTGGATACCACAGAGGTGGGTGCATTACATATGCATACTGTCCAATACTTTTGAAGTAATTTGAATCTTTAACCACTGCAAATCTGCAACAGATTTCACAAAAATATTTACTTGAAGGTCTTTTCCTTTCTAAGTTACTTTACAGGTATATATGTTGGGGTACACTCTCTCAAATGCACATCTGTGAACCTACATTTAATCCGTGACACGCTGACTGACTGCAGTAAAATAGAATCGTACTACATTTTAGCACCCCTTTAGCTAAATATGAGTTATGTCCCCTGTGTGTCCCTGGTTATTTACTGTAGACTTATGCCTGAAGTTTTAAATTCATGGCAAGACAAACAAATAGCTTCCCATTGGTTCTCATTACATTTGGATAATTGAAGTTCAATTAAAATTATGTCAACTGGTGCATAAAGTCAGCTTTAAAAACTTTATAAAACAGTTGGTCCACTGGCTTAGCTGCAGTGCTCACGCTGCTTTGCAGATTTTAATTTTTTTGGCTCACATTTCCTATGCTAGTATCATTTAACTCACTTTCCAGTGATACTGGCATCCAGTGGAATGTCACTGTCTGTCTGTGAAGGGAGTCCCTACAAAAAGAATATGGCTGTTGAAGCCTTCTGGAATCTTGTAATTGATGTTCCTATTGCTCTCTGGTTCAGGTAATGCACTGTTATGAAAACACTACTACTGTCAGTGTTTTGTATTCTAGCTTCCACTCCATGTTCCTGTACACTTCTAGGATGTTGAGCATCAGCAATGTATTATTTGACTAATGCAGATATATTTGTATTGTAGAAAGTGCCGGTAATAAAAGAGGAAGAGGAACCTGAGGAGGAGGATGAAGAAGAAATGGGTCATGCAGAGACATATGCAGAGTATATGCCAATAAAATGTATGACTCTCTGGTTGCTTCCAAAAACTGAAGCTTTTTAAATGGTTTAGTGCCCAAATTCCTAACCGAATATGTAGAGAGAGAATAGTAATGCTTTATAATGCATCAAAATCAAATAACTAAAAGGGGACCAGATTTTGCTCTTTGTGGAGAAAATTGCTTTTGTGTCAGTCAACTTTTGAAAGAGACTCAAATATTTGAACTTGGCCTTGGACAGGTCTAACTTAACTTGGTTTAACTTTCTATCAATAGTTCATGAACAATGGTAAGTTTTTATGATAACATAGTTGGTAAGCCAAAACTTTGGCTTGCCAATAGTCTTTAGAATTGTCCATCTATACACATGATTTTAAAATAAACAGTTGTTCCTGACTGCTCAGGACTGAACTGCTGTCTTCATATTAGGGGGCTGTGTCTTATTGGCCAAGTAAAGCATTTCAGTAACTTGATTACTGAGCAGTCACTATCCTAGATCTAAGCACTGGCTGGGGAAGTGTTTACATGTATGTAATTTAAGTGCATGGTCAAATTTGGCCCTAAATTTTATTTTTTTAACTGTTTTTATAGAACCAAAGATCCGTAAAAATATTTCCAGTTTTTCTTATTTCAGAAATAAATAGTCTTTAAAACAAATGAACATTACTCTGCAGATGGATACTTAAACTTTGCAGCACTAAGAATATGGAAGTAACTGACTTAATTGATTTGTTTCACTGTCCAATCTGGCATGTAAATAGAACATAAATAATGACAAGTAAATTAAATTGCTAAAAATTTAACTTTTAATAGCCCATGGTGTTCCTAACATAGGTTTAAAAAAAATTACAGCATGATTTTAAGCAGTGTTTGAATCCCTTGGTTCATACTGCATACAAATATAGTTCTGTTGAAGGCAACCCCCCGCTAAAATGTTCATACTTTTAAGGGCAAAAGTTACCAATAAGATCATCTCTGTAGAACTCCAGGATACACAGGCAATAGAATTTCACCACATGTTGTAACTTTAAAATTGATAGTTCTTTTCCATATGCGTCCAAAAAATGTTTTGCTTTCCACTGTCTCTTCATCCTGGTTGCCTTTATTTTTCCACAGCAGGATGTGGCACCAATTTCCTCCCCTGGTCTTACCAAAAAAGTAAACCTTATCCTTTTCAGCAGCACTGTAGTAGCCCACTGCTCCTAAGGCTTCTCCTTTTATTTTTGCTTTCACTGCTGCTTTCAGTTGAAGAATTCACTCAATGGAATAAAAAGATTTAAGAGCTACACCCGTTATGGTCAGTGTGTTGGAAAGACATATGACACATTTTCTGAGCAGTTAATGTAAAATTGCACTCCTAAGTGTGTTGTCTTACTGAAACGTATATAACAGATTCTGTGGGAACCCAAGGAATGTAAGATTGTAAATCTTTATTCATCTTTTATTACAGCTCAACATGAGTGAAAAACAGGAGTTTAGTTTAAGCAATTCAACATGTCACAGAACAGAAACTGGTTTTCAAATGCCCTTAAGCTCCCATATTGATGACATTGCTGTAGTCTCATCTGCTGTTTGTAACCAAATGGTACAATACTTTGAGAATATTAAGTCTATTTAAGTGACCTGCAAAGCTTTTTGGATTTTTTTCTAACAGCCCTCTTATGACAGCATATGTTTAAGTTCTCATAACACTTTAAAAATTCGTTTTCTATCTTGTATTCCTTGGAGTGTGTGTCTTGGAAGTGCCTTTTCTCTCAGTTCATGTAACTTCATTTTTTGTGGATTAGTGACATCACAAACCCAGTGGAATTGTGTGCTAATCACTGACTAATCTGAGCTGCTCCTAGTCAGACTCTTCTCTTCCCACACTCTGTGCTATGAGATAGTTTGACTACATACACAATCTAGCAATGTGTAAATAAAGACTGGTTGAGGAAAGCTATTTATATGTTTTTGATATGAAAACGGCAGTGATGTCATCAGAGAGCAGAGCTTAAGTCCTTCAGGGGAATTTTCTGTGACGGAAGGCAGAACTCAGAGCCAGTAGTTTTAACTTAAAAGGGAGATTTTGACAAAGCAGAAGTGGATCTTCATGGACTATGAGTCTTACAAGCTGAAAGTGAACAAACTCAAAAGCTTCGCAGGTCACCTTTAAGTTACTTTCATTGTATGAAATCTTGGATTAATGCATTCCTTTTTCTTAAAGGGACACCATTTCATATATTAAGAGTAGAAGCTGGATTCAAAAGAGCAAAGGAATTTAGAGTTGTCCTGCATTTAACCTTAATCGTGAATCAAAAACACCTAGTCTTGGAAATTGTTATGGGGTTTTATCCACTTCTGAAATAACTAATGTAACAAGTGAAACTGTTCTGAATTATGTTTAGAACTACTGTTTTTTTCCCAAACTAGTAAAAATTGGTCTACGTCATCCTGATCCAGTAGTAGAAACAAGTTCATTATCCAGTGTAACCCCTCCTGAAGTATGGTATCAGACATCAATATCTGAAGAAAGTATTGATAATGGTTGGCTGTCAGCATTGCAACTTGAAGCAATTACTTATGCAGCTCAGGTATGTTGCACTATAGTATTTTTTAAATTCTTTATTTTCAGAATACAAAGGTCCACTGAATGACTAAACTTTGCCTTTCAGGATCAGCTTGTGAAAGTGGGGAGGGGATAGTGTGGACTCATCTGTCCCTGCCAGAATCTATAAATGATGCACTTTTGAAAACTTAAAACATGTTTTCTTTCACAGCAACATGAAACATTCCTGCCTAATGGAGACAGAGCTGGATTCTTGATAGGTGATGGTGCTGGTGTAGGAAAAGGAAGGACCATAGCTGGAATAATCTATGAAAATTATCTGTTGGGTAGAAAAAGAGCTGTATGGTAAGTCAACTATTTGTGATGGTAAACTTTGTAGTTATTACAGTATTTAAAGTTAGTGTAAGCTTTTTTTGGACAAAAGTCTTGGATTGTTGCTTTTTTGGTCTTTTGCTGCAATAATTTTACAGGTTATATGCTTTTTTGTTTTGTATCCAGGTTTAGTGTGTCAAATGATCTGAAATATGATGCTGAAAGAGACTTGAGGGATATTGGAGCAAAAAATATTTTGGTTCATTCATTAAACAAGGTGTGGAAACTTTTTACTATGTACAATTGAGGCAAACCTTTAGGTACGCTCGTGTGATGACATACATGTTACTGTTTAAAATTAATACCATTCTTAAGTTTTATGTTGAAACAAACAGGATTAATGGGGACCAGATACTCGACACAATTAATATTAACAATAAAGGGAAAGCAATGCAAGCCAAATACCTATCTTTAAAGGGGGGAACAGAGGACCTAGGGAATTATAGACCAGCCAGTCTAACTTAAATATCTGGAAAGATACTGGAACAAATGATTTAAACAATCAGTTTGTAAGGATGTGGAGGATAATGTGGTTATAAGAAGTAGCCAGCATGGATTTGTCAAGAACAGATCATGCAAAACCAGCCTAATTTCTTTTTTTTTTCCTCTTTTTTTTTTTTTTTTTTCTCTCTCTTTTTTTGGAAAGGTTTACAAGCTTAGTGGATAGGAGGGAAACAATAGATGTGATATAGCTTGATGTTAAGGTTTTTGACACAGTCATAATGTCTCTCTCTCATAAGAAAACTGGGGAAATGTGGTCTAGATGAAATTACTATAAGGTGGGCACACAACGCGTGGAAAGACCATACTCATAGTAATTGTCAATGTTTCGCTGTCAAACTGAGAGGATGTATGTAGTGGGGTGTCTCAGATCAGTCTCAGGTCTGGTACTGTAGTACTTCTATTAGTGACTTAGATAATGGAGTAGAGAGTATATGTATATAATTTGCAGATGCTCCAAACTGGGAGGCGTTGCAAGCATTTTGGAGGACAAGATTAGAATTCAAAAGAAGCTTGACAAATTGGAGAATTGGTCTGAATTCAACAAGATTAAAGTCAATAAATATCAGTGCAAAGTACTTCACTTAGGAAGCAAAAATCAAATGCACAACTACAAAATGGGGGAGTCGCTGGCTGTGATAGAACTGCTGAAAAGGATTTGGGGGTTGAAGTGGATCATAAATTGAATCAGCAATATGACTTAAGTGCAAAAAGGCTAATATTCTGGGGTGTGTATTAACAGGAGTGTTGTATGTAAGACACAGGAGGTACTTGTCCCACTCTACTTGGCACTGGTGAGGCCACAGCTGGAGAGCGGTGTGCAACGCTGGGTGCCACATTTTAAGAAAGATGTGGACAAGCTGGAGAGAGTCCAGAGGAGAACAAGAAAAATGTTTTAGAAAACCTGACCTATAGGAAAGGTTAAAAGAGCTGGGCATGTTTAATCTTGAGAGAAGATGACTGAGGGGGGACTTTGCTAAAAATCTCCAAATATGCTAAGGTCTGTTATAAAGATGGTGAACAATTGTTCACCATGTCCACAGAAGCTAGGATGGGAGATTTTGGTTAGATATTAGGAAAACCTTTCTAACTTTCTAAGAGTAGTTAAACTCTGGAATAGGCTTCCAGGAGAGGTTGTGGAATCCTCAACATTGGAGGCTTTTTAAAAACAGGGATGGTCTAGGTTTACTTGGTCCTGCCTCAACGCAGGGGGCTGGAGTTGATGACTTCTTGAGGTCCCTTCCAGCCCTACATTTTTATAATTCCAAGTGACATGTAGATGTTTCTGTTCAGTTAGGCTCTAAACCTGCAAATAATTAGCCATATACACCTAACTTCTAGTCAGAAGTTAAGGGCACTATTTATGCTTGAAGTCCTTTTAGAGCTGTGCAGGGAATATTGCTTCCACTTTTTTTTTTTTTTTTTTTTTTTTTGAGTTTGGCATTTTTATTTCTTATTTTTCTTTTTAATGGTAAATGGCTAGCTAAAGCAGGTGCCTTACTAGGTAAGAGCTAAATGCTGTTACTGGTCATATTAACTGTCTGACTAAAAATGATTTTGCTTCCTCTTTTTTTAAAATGTGTCGGACCAATGACTTTAGGAAACAGATGAGTAAATCATTGCTTTTTAGAATGTTCAGACAATTCACTTTAAATAAATTTGATCTCTTGGCTAAATGCTATATTCAACTTAAAAAAAAAAAAGTTCTGAGAAGCTGCTGACTCATGATGACACATCTTGGCTTTACACGCGGGGAAACCCCTAATTTGGGGGCCTACACTGTAAAATCTGAAGCCATGGAAGATTATACCTTCCAGGATGCACTTGCGAGAGCACCACCATACTATCCTCTTACCCATGTTCCCAGATGCAAATTGGGACCTAATCCTATAAATTGAAATCACTAGTGACTTCACTTTTATGTAAGGAATGCCAAATCAGTGCTTCAATCAATGTCACTCTTTGAGCATTCATGTGGGTTGTGAGGTATCTCTTCTTGACTAAGATGTGGATAGACCAATTTTTGTAACTTGCTAAAATGTAACTTTTTTTTTTTTTGCAGTTCAAATATGGAAAAATTTCTTCCAAACATAATGGGAGTGTAAAGAAAGGTGTAATTTTTGCAACATACTCTTCTCTTATTGGTGAAAGTCAATCTGGTGGTAAATACAAAACCAGGTTAAAGCAGCTTCTCCACTGGTGTGGCGATGACTTTGATGGAGTTGTATCCTTTCATTTCTTAGTCTGCAAATTGAACCATAATATAAAACACACATCTTTTGTTGGAAGGCAACCTTGTACATTTTATTTACAGTTATATTTTAGGAAGGATGTTTTTCATTAATTTGAAACTACAATTTGTCAGACACCACAGACGTTTTCTAAATGCTTTATTCAAAACATGTAGCACACTGTACATGTGACCAACTAGCAGCCTGATTCTGGTCCTATGTTGATGTAAATCAGGGATTGAATTCAATAGTGTTAATGAAGTTACATTGATGTAAACCAGAATGAGATCAGAATCAAGGCTTTGGTCTTTAAATAGGCAGGTTGAGCTTGGAATATGGTCATTAGAAACCTTACCTCTTGGTTAAATTGTACATAATTTCTTTCCAGTTCTTATGGCTTTTTCCTGTAAAATCTTTGGGGAAAATGCATAGTACTTCAAGAAAATTCATTCCAAAAATGCACACAAACATTATACTAACTGTATATTTAAATCGTTAAAAATTGAATGTCTTGACATTGCTTTAAAAAGAAAAGTTGAATTGTTTCTAAGTGAAGTCTGTGTAGAACATTTACTAATTAAAACTGATAGCTAATGAAAGTATAGAGTTCACTGCAAAAATCAATTTTAAAAAAAACCCCTTTCCATTCTAAATGCCCTGTACTATATTGACTGTAGGATGGCATACTTATTCCTTAATTAATGTTCAGATAGTATTTGATGAATGTCACAAAGCTAAGAATCTGTGTCCTGTTGGTTCTTCAAAACCAACAAAGACAGGCTTAGCTGTATTGGAGCTTCAGAATAAACTTCCGAAGGCTAGAGTTGTTTATGCTAGTGCCACAGGTAAGTATTACTTAATACAGATGTTTAGAGAAAACTGACTTTTTATTGGCATTTGTACAGTGTGTGCTATTCCTTTCAGGTGCATCCGAGCCGCGAAATATGGCATACATGAACCGTCTGGGAATATGGGGTGAAGGAACCCCATTTAGGGAATTCAGTGACTTTATTCAGGCTGTTGAAAGAAGGTAATGTAATGCGTTAAAGAATTATAGCAAGAACAGCTATAGTTGTGGCTGCATTGTGGTTTCCATTTTTCCATTTCAGCCCTGTTTTCAGTCACTTATAGTTCTCCTGAAATTCTTTCAGGCTTGTTCTGTGTCTAAAAGTGAACCTTTAACTTTTTTAGCAAAAAATGAAGTAAATGGAGCTTGGGTAGGGATATACTTCATTTAAAAAAAAAAAATGCTAATTAACTTTCTAAAACCTACATTTGAAAAAGGTTGGGGTACAAGGGTTTTAAATTAGAGAAGTGCAATTGGGTGTTGTGGTGAAACGTTTTTGATTTAATTGATCCTCATGAAAAGTACATAATGCACATACCGAGTACACTTCATACAGGATAGATTTAGCTACAAAGTAAAAAGTGTAGTGAAGGGGCAAACTGATTCTGGAGGTCTGGTGCATGGTGTGTAAGGTCAGCAGAAGTCCTGCTTCTCGGGGCTTTCTGGCGATCCTTAGCCAGTTAATTCCAGATTATGGAATTTACACTGTTCCTCATTTAATGAAACCAGAACACCTTTTAAAGAAAATGGGCATGTCATTCCCTAGAACTTTCAAATTAAAAAAAAAAAAAAAAAAAAATCTGGGAAGTGCCATACAAAACAATGCAATTGTAACATTCTCTAACAATTTAATTCCCATTCACGGGGTTATAGTATTTGAAAAATACATTTCACACATTTTTTCTAAATCTTAGATCCTCTGTGTATCATCTTGTACTGTGTATAACAGACACTGTTCTCTATAGGGACTATACTAGTACAAACATACCATGTATTAAGTCTGCAACAAAAGTGATACTAAATATATATAGGCATAAATTTTCATCTAAATTAACTTCATAGTTGACTGCCTTAGCTCCCGCCTGCACCTAAAGCTGTGTTGATGGTTGAAAATAATTTAGAATACCTGGCTGCTTAAGAGCCAAATTTGGCTCTTATGCCAGTATAAATCAGAGTAACTAAATGAACAGAAAATGCACTCATTTAATACACTCTTGAGAAATGTGTATTAAAAAAATCTGTCAGATAACTGTAACTTTGGCATGAAATTAGGGTAAGCATGAAAATGGAAAAAAATTACAGGATGGCTACCAATGTATGTATTAGGTCATTCAAAAGGTAGGCTGTGTGAGAATTATCTACACGATTGTGTTACAGGGCATATTCAAAAGAGGGCAGAGTTATGGTTGTGCGTGCAACCTGATTTCTAATATTTTCTGATTTGTGTTTAATCATACAACTCTAATGCACATTGGTTGTATGGAATACATATTCGTTTATTATTTTTCATAGTGTACTTTAATATGCCATTTACTTCTAAACCACTTAATACTTTGTATTTTTGTTTTGTTTTTGTTTTATTCAGAGGTGTGGGTGCCATGGAAATAGTTGCCATGGATATGAAACTGAGAGGAATGTATATAGCAAGACAGTTAAGCTTTTCAGGTGTGACCTTCAAAATTGAAGAAGTTCTGCTTTCACAGAACTACATTAAAATGTATAATAAATCTGTGAAACTGGTAAGGATTTATTCAGTTTTTAAATCTTCATGACAGTTTTGAACTGGTAGAAGCTGAGAATGTAATGGGTGGAGATCATTTGCTGTCAGACTAGGCATAATGTGTACAGCATATGCTGCTGTTACAGGAAAAGAATTAAATCCATTAGCTTTGCTTTAATATGAAGGTTGCATTACATATGGCTTTTCCTTGGAGAAGGGAGTTGCTCTTATGCTGGAATATAAAAGTCTAAAAAAATTTACTTCAAAGACATTTTTAAATGAGTCATTATAAAATCACAACAGGGTTCAAGATTTATATTACGTTACTTATTCCCAATCTTGTGCATAACAAGTCTGAATGATTTATCACTATAAAATTCAGACTTCTTAATCTTCAGAAGGAATTCTCATATAAAATTGTGATAACTTCTAATAAAAATTTAGTTCAAATGGAGTTGAATTGTAATAAAAATACACAAAATAACTCTTAATTTTAATGAGCCGTCCTTACAAATAAGGAAGTTGCAGTTAGTTTCTATAATTCACTTAACTCTTGGCTATTGCAATGGTCTTTTCTGGTTACTTGGCTTATACACACCAATACAATTTTTCTACATAGAAAAACAGTAGAAATGAGTACCTTATTGGATGGAACAAATAGTGTACATAATTGCATGTGTAAAAATACCACAATCTATGTTGAGATATTATGATTGTTGTATTTAAATTTGCAATGAAGGCATGTTTAATGCTTTCTGAGGTCTATCTTCAAGTTTGATTTCTGAAGTACTTACCTTGAGCCAACCTTCTTGGTAAGTTTTCAAAACTTCACAGCATTAATTCTGCTGCACAAAACTATCCTGATTATAACAGCCACTTTTCATAGTTTGTCCCTAGTTTCTGGCAGGCAGGCAGTTATTTATGTCTTGAGAACAAACAGTATCTCTCTAGCTCACTCACATGAAATATTTTGCTATATACTTATTTGGTGTTGGATCTTCTGTCAGGAGACCATTTGTTATTGTGTACTCTTGTCCACCGTTGCTTTTCAATTCTAATAAGTCTGTAAAAGACTGCACATGTTTCTTTCTTTGTCTGTTACCTTCTGCTGTCATTGGTTACATATCTGTCTACTTTGAAAGCTGTGATTTGTAAAATTTTTGATTTCTTCTTCAGTGGGTGAATGCCAGAGAGAAATTTCAACAAGCAGCTGATCTTATTGATGCAGAGCAACGCATGAAAAAGTCTATGTGGGGTCAGTTTTGGTCAGCCCACCAGAGATTTTTCAAGTACCTCTGCATAGCATCCAAAGTCAAAAGGGTGGTACAGCTAGCGAGAGAAGAAATCAAGAATGGGAAAGTAAGTTGTTTAAGTCTGGTAGTAGTTCAGAATGTTTTGGAAACCTCTCTAAGTGTAGTACCATCCAAATTACTTGTTCAAATGGCTTTGTTCCTAGTACTAATATGTTTTTGAAGGTGTGTGGTGACATGCTTTTCAGCTTTCTGAGGTGGTTCTTGATTGTGAATCCCTGTTTGTCTAACTTACGAGAAGTAAAATTATATGCTTTTTTTATCAGAATCTCAGGGCTTTGTGTTAATTGTATTTGTGGTTTTTTCCCCCGTCTACAGTGTGTTGTTATTGGACTACAGTCCACAGGAGAAGCAAGAACATTAGAAGCCTTAGAGGAGGGTGGTGGAGAATTGAATGACTTTGTTTCCACAGCAAAGTAAGTCTTCCTTTTTTTGCTACCTTATCAGTGTGTGTTTGAGTGAATTTTAGTGCCAAAGAATGGGGAAAAACTGAAGTCCCTATATAACCAATTTTTCCTTAATAGATGAAAATTTGGCAGAGGAACATTCATTCTTTAATTTTGGTTTTTTCTTACACAGAGGAGTATTGCAGTCTCTCATTGAGAAGCACTTCCCAGCTCCTGACAGGAAGAAGCTTTTTAGTTTGCTGGGAATAGATCTGACTGCTCAAAGTAATAACAATTCACCTAGGGATAGTCCTTGCAAGGAGAACAAAATAAAGAAACGGAAAGGTAAGTGTAAGCTGCTATTTTTATGTATTTGTTATACTATTGAGGTAATGGCAGCACTTAGAATTGCACAGAATAAGCTTCTTTGTAGAATAATCTTTTTGTGGGTGGCAAATGGAAACGATTGGGACAGCTAATGGAATCTGGTTATTGGAGGACCAAATCTTGCACCTTCCATCTGTTTGATAGTATAGATATGCAGGAAAGTTGCAACCTTTGTGACTCACCAAATAACTTAAAGATCTAAAATGTTAAATTCATGTGCTTTCAATTACGATTCACTGAAAAGCCCCATTTCAGTACTAAGGCTCTATTTTTTTTTTTTCCTAGTCACTGCAGAGGTATGAAAACAGATTGTGAAAAATAGACTACAGATCTCTAAATTAATGTTCTTATTTTTGGGGAAAATAGGTGAGGAAATAACTAGAGAAACCAAGAAAGCCCGTAAAATAAGTGGCCTAGCTGGGAGCAGTTCCGATGAGAGTGAAAGCGAGTCTGATGCCTCAGACAATGAAGAAAGTGACAATGAGAGCTCTAAATTTTTGAGTTCTGGAGATGATGATGACTTCAACCCATTCAGAGATGAATCTAGTGAGGATGATGAAGATGGTAAGATAATGTGGATACTTAAGTATTTAGCTGTATTTCTGAATATTAAATGTCAAATATAATTTTATTTAACACTTCAGTGTGAGACAAAATAGAGGGCATTTGTTATAAATGTATAACCTGAAGAAGTAGGTCCTGAAATTAAATAGTTCTAAAACAGTCATTTTATGCTTAGTGGTTTACCTATGATAGCTGTACTTGACGTATCTTTTAAAAGCATTTTTTAAACTGCTTTTATGACCTAGAATTTAACTAACTGGAAGACGTGTAGAATTTGTGATTGTCCTTAGGAAAGTTAATTTTTTTGAAAATGGGGAAGTGTCTTGACGAGTTACTTAATATTTTCTTTAACTTCAGACCCCTGGTTAATTAGAAAAGACCATAAGAAAAATAAAGACAAGAAAAAGAAGAAAAGTATAGACCCAGATTCCATTCAGAGTGCCTTATTAGCTTCTGGTCTTGGATCAAAACGACCTAGCAGTTTTTCTTCCGTTGCTGTTACCACTGCTTCTAGTACCAATACATCAGGTTTGAATGAGTTTTGGAATTCTTTGGAGTCTCTCTACTTTTTCCCAACAATTGCAAAGCATTTAAAAAAGCTTAATTTCTTAAGGAATTGTTTTTGTCTTTAAATTTCAGCTAACAGTAATACTAACAGCAGCTTTGTAACAAGTCAAGATGCTGTTGAAAGAGCCCAGCAGATGAAAAAAGAATTGCTTGATAAACTGGAAAAGCTAGCTGAAGACCTTCCTCCTAATACTTTGGATGAACTTATAGATGAACTTGGTGGTCCTGAGAATGTGGCTGAGGTAGGTCCTGTGTGACTATTGCAAGTGAAGAATTTGCTGTTTCCCTCCATTTCACTCAATATTTACAGGTATTTTAGAAATCTGGTTGTGGTATTACTGTTTTTCAAGGTATGTAGTGACGTGAGCTGCATATTAGAGGATTAAGCTGATAAGTAAGTCCATTAGTCTTGCAGGTCCTTAACTCCAAACGCTATAGAACAAAATGTAAAGAATGGTGAAGAGAAGGGATCTGAATAGATAAGGACTGGGAAAAACTCTGATTTGATTTTTCTGTTTTTCTCATTGGGTGAGAAATGCTGGCTTCTGTCTGTCTTTGTACTGTTTCTTAATTTCCTGACTAGTTAGCTAAAGCTGATAAACTGTATGTAGCAATAAGAAAAGGAGTACTTGTGGCACCCTAGAGACTTCTCTAAGGTGCCACAAGTACTCCTTTTTTCTTTTTTGCGAATACAGACTAACACGGCTGCTACTCTGAAACCTGTATGTAGCAATGTATGACTCTGCTATTCTCCTTTTAACTCCAGGTTTCTCTCCCAAAGTCCAGGCAGGGAAGACTCAGAGTGGATTTGAGGACCAGGGAGGGCATGTGTGTAAAGCTTCACATAAGGGGCAACACTTTTACCCACCAGCGCTAAGAACATTTTTCCTGTAGGCTATCTGTCTGTCCCGCAGAAACATTCTTTGTTCCCTTAGTTCAGAAGAGACCCTGTTACTTTCAGTGAGCTTCTTTGGAGTTCTAGTTCCTTTCTTTCCCTTCACAGCTTTCCATATTTCCATTTACTAAATACTATGGCTTGTCTACATGAACGATTAGATCACAGCAAGCTGGTGTGTGACTCTACCTTGCACTACTAGCCAGTCACAGTCTAGCTGTCCAAGGACAACACACATCAGCAGGGTGTTCTGTTAGCATGTTTTGAGCTAGTTCTGTTTCAAAGCGGACTAATCCAGATCAAAGCCCTCTGTTAACATGCTTAGTTCTGCCATGAGTGCAGTTGGACTGGACTAGATGACCCCTCGTGGTCCCTTCCAGTCTTATGATTCTGGGATTCTATGTGTGAGGAGGGTGCACACAGTTAGACCATGGCAGGCTATTGCAGGGTAAATTCACGCTGCACTTGTTGCTGCCGAATTGGTTGTGTAGGCAAGGTCTTGGACTTCCATGACTTGACTATAGTAACAGTGAAATTCTCTGGTTTCAGAGTAGCAGCCGTGTTAGTCTGTATTCGCAAAAAGAAAAGGAGTACTTGTGGCACCTTAGAGACTAACAAATTTATTTGAGCATAAGCTTTCGTGAGCTACAGCTCACTTCATCGGATGCATTTGGTGGAAAAAACAGAGGAGAGATTTATATACACACACACACAGAGAACATGAAACAATGGGTTTATCATACACACTGTAAGGAGAGTGATCACTTAAGATAAGCCATCACCAACAGCACGGGGGGGGAAGGAGGAAAACCTTTCATGGTGACAAGCAGGTAGGCTAATTCCAGCAGTTAACAAGAATATCAGAGGAACAGTGGGGGGTGGGGTGGGAGGGAGAAATACCATGGGGAAATAGTTTTACTTTGTGTAATGACTCATCCATTCCCAGTCTCTATTCAAGCCTAAGTTAATTGTATCCAGTTTGCAAATTAATTCCAATTCAGCAGTCTCTCGTTGGAGTCTGTTTTTGAAGCTTTTTTGTTGAAGTATAGCCACTCTTAGGTCTGTGATCGAGTGACCAGAGAGATTGACGTGTTCTCCAACTGGTTTTTGAATGTTATAATTCTTGACGTCTGATTTGTGTCCATTCATTCTTTTACGTAGAGACTGTCCAGTTTGGCCAATGTACATGGCAGAGGGGCATTGCTGGCACATGATGGCATATATCACATTGGTAGATGCGCAGGTGAACGAGCCTCTGATAGTGTGGCTGATGTGATTAGGCCCTATGATGGTATCCCCTGAATAGATATGTGGACAGAGTTGGCAACGGGCTTTGTTGCAAGGATAGGTTCCTGGGTTATGATGCCTCCATTATCAGACAATAAAAAACACTAAGATTGGTGGTCCTCCATCCCTTCCACATAACCTCTGCTTTATTGGATTGCCTTTTTGATTTCCAAGGTTATTCCAAAATCGGAGTATTGTGCGCTGCTCAGTATTGCATCAATCAGGCAACTTCAGTTATAAAATGTATCTTGGTCTTTGGATACTTGCAGTGAATTGTTTGCTGTCTTCTAAGGATAGTGTGTGAATAAATAGCACTGATGTTTGAAGTAATTTCATGTTTCATCATTTCAGCACCTCTATGATAAAGTTAAAAATATTCCTTTGTTTTAAAGATGACAGGTCGCAAAGGGAGAGTTGTAAGCAATGATGATGGCAGTATATCTTATGAGTCAAGGTCTGAACTTGATGTGCCTGTTGAAATTCTAAATATCACAGAAAAGCAGAGATTCATGGATGGAGACAAGGTAAACTACTTTTATGTAACTTCAAGGAATTGTTTTATGTTGGAGAAATTATAGCCGGTCTATCCACAAGCAGTAGGCACTAGACTATTAAAATGTGCAGTTCCAACCACAGTCTTAGCAACAAAGTATAATAGAAATTAACTGATCTACAGAATCATATACCCATTTTGGTCCTAAAAGCTCTGTCAAATGCATGACTTTTATGGAATGCCCTGAAGGTCAACAGGCTTTTTCAGCTGGGAATGGGAATTTAACCATTAGTTTTAATAAGTCCTTTCTATTTAAAAGGAGAGACTCAAATTCAAGTTGACACGTCTAAAAACTCAATCTTCTGATACAGCACTCATTTTTAAAAAATAAATAAATTAAATAAATCCAAGGCTGTTGCTTCCCGGCTGTTTATAAATACCTCATCTGGAATACTAGGCAGTGCTTGACACCTCCATTTCAAAAATGGTTTTGCAGTGATAGAGGTATTTAGGGAAAATCCATGAGTGACTTGTCATGGAAAAACTCACGAAGAAAGGCTAAAAAGGTTTTGAAAAAATTGGGATTATATCCCGAAAAAAGGAGACTGATAAGAGACATAATAAAAGTGTAAAATAATGGTATAGAGGAGAGAGAGAGAGAGGGCTTTTGTCCTTCTTGTCTCATAATAAAACAACCAGCAGACATTCAATTAAATGTGGCTAATTCAAAACTGATAAGAAAATACTTTTTTACACACTATGTAATTTGGCTGGAATTCATTCTCACAGGATGTTGTTGAAACCAAACACGTAGCAACATTCAAATAGGGTTTGGATATTATTATGGATAACAAGAATATCTAGAATTGTTATAGTTAATACTAAGATATTTTGAAAAGGATATAAAAACAATTATCCTATATCTACCAACAGTGATGTTTCTTGTACCTTCCTCTGAAGTATCTGGTACTGCCCACTGTCAAAGACCATGGACCATGGGTCTGACTCAGTATAGCAATTCCTATGTTCCATACTTCTTGAAGAGTCTGAGAGCATCACCATGAGGCATGCTTCGGTCTGTCCCTCTTCCCTTTTCTCTCTGTGTTCACCCATCTACCTGTGTTTTACTAGTGTAGTACTAGTAAAAACCCTCTTGTAGAGCCTGTGGAGGCTTGAGTGATGGAGCTGACCCTCAACTAAACAGGGAAACGGCTACAGGACTAGCTGCACCCTTTGCTGAGTTCATTGAGTGCACCCACTCACGTTTCAGGCCTTATGACCTCATCTCTCCTGCGATGGAATCATGCAGTTCTCTGGGTCTTAGACTGGGTTCTGCACTGCAATACACTATGGCTCAACCATACTTAATCCAACGGATTCAACTGGGTTCATGTACCTGCAGTTCTTGCCTCTGAGAGCTTCTGATCAGTGCATTACAGTGACTCAAAACAGCCTTCTTAAATCAAAGTATTTAACAGTAGGAACAACACAAGAGAAAAGAGGCTTTAAAGCTAAAGTTCCACATGTATGTCTGTCTTACCTAAAGGCTTACCAGCTTCCTGGAAGCTTAGGAAGGCCTAGCTTCTTCAGACCCACAGGTTGATGTCTGTCTCATCATGAATAGCTGCCAACTACTGTTTCCACTCTAGATTGAGCAACTTTAACTGTTGTTAGGCCTTTTGCAGTGTTGTAGCCATATTGGTCCCAGGATATGAGAGAGACAAAGTAGTTAAGGCAGTATATTTTATTGGACCAACTTCTGTTGATGGAAGGTACAAGTTTTCGAAGAACACCCCCCAGACCTGAAGAACTCTATAGTTCGAAAGCTTGTACCTTCCATCAACCGAAGTAGGTCCAATAAAATATTTTCTTACCTGCCTTGTCTCTCTGATAGACCTTTTGGTTCCCGGCCTTTGCAAAACAAGCTGTTACTTGGCTGGAGCCTAGGAGGTAAGATCTTCCCATTTAATAGCTCAGGCATTGTCTTTTTATTCCCCTCAAAATGTTTGACTGGAGGTGTCTAATATGGAGCCGCTGTCTTGCCTTCCTGCTTTTTTCCAACAGCCTGCTAGTAAACTAAATCAATATATTCATACAGTAAATATTCTAATTAATGGTCTCATACAATATTCATAAGTTAGAGCTGCTCCATATTGCCTATACCCACAGTTCTGTGAGATGCACACAGACCAATTTGAGAAATCCATGTTTTCCATCTGAAAGTTTTACGCTTACTACTGTTAAAAGTAACTCCTCAGACTTCAGAGCTTTTTTTTTTAGCTTGGTTATCTTATTACCTCTCAATTGCTTGAGCAAGTTGGAACTTAACTTTGCTGTTGCAGTTCTGTTACAAGTTGCATGTAAATATTTAAATCTTTTATCCTATTTTATAAATACTTGAGTATTTTCACCTGAGGATCAAATGCCAAAATGGTTTTGTACTTGGCTATCAGGTACCCTTATCCAGTGCAGCAGCCTTATAATTTATATTGCTCGTGGTCAGCTGCCAACTTGTAGGAAAAGAGCTTTAGTTGCTATAGGAGGTTTTTTCTCCCTTTCTTTCGTGAGGGCTGGCCTACATCATAGGAGCCTCTCCTCTGAAATGGCAGAACTGGATACAGATCTCTGCTGTTCTCCAATTGCAAGAGGGAGTTGCTGGGACAGTAAAGTGATAACCTCCTTTCCTCTCTCAAGGGCTTTGTGCCTCTGTAGCATTTGTTTAGCCTAAATGCAAGAAGATTAAAGCTCATCCCCACCCACACCCAAGTACCAAAGATAGTGGTGTAACTCCAGTAACTTGGCAATTGCAAAATCAGCTGTTTTTTTCACAGATCTGGAAACTAAGGTTTGGTCTCAAATTCACTGCTAATTTTTCTTCTATGTAAAAGAACATTGCCATCATCTCAGAAGCTGCCAGCTCAGGTATTTCATTACAAGCCGACCGTAGAGCTAAAAATCAGAGGCGGAGAGTGCACATGACTTTGGAGTTACCATGGAGTGCAGATAGAGCAATACAGCAATTTGGTGAGTTAACTGCTGTATTTTAATTCATCGAGTTCAGAAATAATCTACTGTACTAGGCATGTCCATGGTTAGTTTTGGTATAATATGGAGTATTCTGTTCGTTAGGTGCTGTGAGTTATGTCTCATTAATTCTGGTCAATAAAAATGGTGGTGTATACAGAGATTTGTAAATGTTAGAATTAGTTTTGCATGTTCTGTGCATCTTCATGAAGTAATCAGAAACTTGGAGTGTTGCATTTGGTAATCATCTGCACATAGTTTTACAGTAGACTTTACAGCAGAATCAACAACTTTCTAAATGTTGTCTTGCTAGTGGAGCAGCAGGATTGCTGGGTTTAATTATATTTAAGCTCCACCCCTCTGCCCATCCCATAGTAAGGCCAACTGTTTATGCCCCTTAGTATAAATTTTACCAGTAAGCTTAGTATAAAAAGTCTAAGCAAAATTGATAGCATACCTTGTTTCATAGTATGTGTATTCACAAACATTCCCCCTTTGTGCATAGCAGTTGCTTCTCTTTACAACTGGTATTAAATAGAACGGGTGTTCTGAATTTTTTTAGTCCCTATCCCTGAATTTTTTTAGTCCCTATCACATTGACTCTGCTTAAGAATGTATTAAGTCTGTGTGTGGCAAAACTATCAGTATCTCCCAATTGCTTGTTTATGATTCTGGAGGAGACTTCTTTCTGCTTTCCCATCAAATGTTCTGTGGAGCTCTTGGTTGGTTTTTGTAACTTTTTTTTTTTTTTTTCCACTTTTAAATACACAGGAAGAACTCACAGATCAAACCAAGTTACTGCACCAGAGTATGTGTTCCTAATTTCCGAATTGGCAGGAGAGCAAAGATTTGCATCTATAGTTGCCAAAAGATTAGAGAGCTTGGTAAGACTGTTTATGTATAGCTCAGTTAAAGCACTGTACATAGTTTATTTTTTAGTACAGAGACCTCTTGTATGTTTTAATTACAAAGGTATTGTCTTGACAGGGAGCTCTCACTCACGGTGACAGAAGAGCAACTGAAACTCGAGACCTTAGCAGGTTCAACTTTGACAACAAGGTGATATCTCCTCAGTTGGTTGTTTTGTTTGTTTTTGTTTTTTGTTTTTTTAAATAAAAACAGATTTCATTTTGCCTAGTATAAGTATTTGTTGCAAAGCTACCTGTGCCTGTGGAGGAATTCCCTCTCATTCTTCCTTTTTGAACTGTTGTATTTTGCTTCTTTCTCTGCCTACGGTTTGGGGAGGGAATGTTGTACTCTGCTTATAAAGTGCCATGTAAAATTACAGCATATATAGATGACGTAATCTACCAGGTAAAGTTCTATGTTTTAACCCTAAGCAGTTGGCTGTCTTTCAATCAATATGTTGAGCGTCCTGAACCTGGGGAAATGACCATGTTAAGGAGAAATTAACAGACTGGGCTATTACCACACAATGCATTTTGTTAAACTGAAAAATTCATTAGCATTTTCCCATTTTCTTCCATGCTCTGATTTAGTTGTTTGTGATTTGGATTGTGGAAAAATGGAAAAACTATATTCAGGCAAGGATTAAAAATTAATTCTTTAACCCATGGTGTATACCAGCATGCATACTAGAATTCTGAGGCTTAACCCCATATGCAAAATTTTTACAGAACTGTAACTTAATTTTTTTTCTTAACACAGTATGGCAGAAATGCTTTGGAGATAGTTATGAAATCCATTGTGAATTTAGATTCCCCAATGGTGTCCCCACCTGCTGATTATCCCGGAGAATTTTTTAAAGGTAATTGTAATTCACTGTTTTCTAACCCCTAGTTTTTGGTCATCCTTTCTCAAAAACACTTACTTCTTTTTTTTCTAAATGGTAGTGAGTTAGGTTTAAATGTAAAGAATTATTCTTGATATCAGGTGGCTTAGTTATGTTCATATTACCAGTACAATTCTTCTAATTGTTTAAATTAACTTGTGAATTTTATGTACTAGTTCTTAGCCCAAACGTGAGATCTGTTCCCCCATGATGAATACAGCTGAATATAATTCCCATAAAAATGTTTAAGGGAACATATATGGTTATTGTATGCATAGAAAAATTTGGAGTTTAAATTCTTTAAATTCTGTTTTCCTATGGGTACCAATTTCAGGGAATGTTACAATCTTGTCTAGTTATGGCTATTTAACCACAGTACTACCAGCGACTGTTTAAAAACCTTGCCTAGTTGTCCCCCTTTTTAAGAAGCTTATTTTGCTCTTCTGTTGATCAAAAATGTAGTAGTAATGGTATTCCTCCCTACCCATGTTTCGACTCGACCAGAAGCTAAGGCTTTGTATCATGACTTCCTAGCATATGGATCAGTCACAAATTGTATATATGGGGTGTGCAAAGATTTAGAATTGGATTTTTGGGGCAGGAGTGGGGATTAGCTGCTGCTCTAGAGGTAACACAAATATTGTTTTTCCTAGCTATTTTCATTTTCTTGGAAATTATATGGTGGTTCAGAGGGCAGGACAAAGGTGGCTTCAGTCGTTGTAACTTTTTCTTTCCCTAGATGTTCGGCAAGGATTAATAGGTGTGGGCCTAATAAATGTAGAAGACCGATCAGGAATTCTGACACTTGATAAAGGTATTGTTTTTGGTGTATCTGTCAATGTTGATAGCTGATGTATAACTTTATTGTCAAATCAGAAATCACTTTTGTGATTATAAAACCACAGACCTGGCAGTGAGATTTGGAGGCAAATGTGGCACCTGAAACTTTTCTCTTATTTATGTCTAGATTTGAAGTTAATCTCTTTAAGAAATGTATGCTTTATTTCAAAAACACACGTTTTTGTTTGAGAAGTTTGATTTTTAGTTAGTTTTTAAAACATTTGAATTCTAGTTTAGGACTTCACTTGTACCAGAATTCTCTCTCCTAAACTGTGCACTTTATATATTATTTGTGATTCTTTTTAGATTACAACAATATAGGAAAATTCCTGAATAGAATTCTGGGTATGGAGGTTCATCAGCAGAATGCTTTATTCCAGTATTTCTCTGATACGTTAAATGCAGTTATACAAAATGCTAAAAAGAATGGAAGATATGACATGGGTATTTTAGGTAAGTAAATCAAATTTCTTAATGTTTTTTCTGCTCCTTAATCTGCTTCTCTTACATAAATTATTCTGTTCTTGGGTTTCTTTAAGATCTGGGGTCTGGGGATGAGAAGGTCAGAAAGGCAGATACTAAGAAGTTTTTAACTCCAGGATACTCTACCTCTGGACATGTAGAATTATACACAGTAAGTTAATTCCATGTTTCTTCAAACTGCCGTAACTTTAGTTGCCTTGAAAATCCTTAATTTGAAACTTCAGTTCTTAAATTGAGACTTGGTATCCCCCTATGGAGGCTTGTAAACCTGTTACTGAAAGAATGAAGTTCCTTGTCATCTTGTAAAGAGCACTGTGAACTGTTTTGACTTAATTGTTTGTATGTAATCTCAGTAATTGTTCAAAAATGTGGTGGTTAAACATCCTTGTTTTAATGTCTCTTCTAGATCAGTGTAGAAAGAGGAATGTCTTGGGAAGAAGCAACTAAGATTTGGGCTGAGCAAACTGGACCAGATGATGGATTTTATTTATCTTCGCAAGTGAGAATCTATTAATGCGTTGTTTTTTCCATATTTCACAGATGCACTTTTTTTTAATAGAACAGAACAATTTTATGGCTGCCCCAATAAACTCCACTAACTTAATTTCTTTCACATTAAATGTGTAAAGTGAATATATTCAAAACTTTAAAAAAATAATTTTTCAATCCAGTACAATCTTACTTTTTATTTAGTTTAGCAGAATGCTTTCAAATTTTTATAAATAAGCAAATTTTAAAAATGATTTTGTGGTTTATGTAACTTTGTTTACTCATCAAGCACTGATGACAAAACACTACTTTAAGACATTTAGGACAGGTATCAAATGTAACCATACACTTAGTTTTAAGTGGTATTCATTTTAAAATCTGTGTGCTTATGCTACATGCAAGGAAAACAGTGTATAATCTCAAAGACTAGGGTGTGGATTATGGTAATCATGACACACCTCTTGGAAGCCAGTGCCACTATCTTTCACCTCATGCCAAACAACCATTAAGACATGTCGTTACTGGACCATAATTATGACACATCCTGTTATGTCATAATGGTTAATTCTGTACTCTTTTTAGTTGTGGACCAATATGTATATAGAAAAAATTGTAATACATGTGGCTAGTTAAAGTATACTTGGAAAAATGATTCATTATAATTAGAATCTGGATAGCCATTCAACACATCATCTACTTCTGTCCACATTTATTATATGCATAATTATTTAGGAAACATGGACAGCATCTTTCAACTTATAAAATCATTTTTTTTTCAGATAAGAAATAATAAGAAAACTGCCATCTTGGTAAAGGAAGTGAATCCCAAAAAGAAGCTTTTCTTAGTATACAGACCAAACACAGGGAAACAACTGAAATTGGAAACGTATGCAGACCTGAAAAAGAAATACAAGAAGGTAACCTTCTAAAGCAACATTACTTAAAAAGCAGTTTCTTTGTGGTAAAAGACAATGCAGGGTTTTTCAAAACCCATATCTGTCCATACACAGTATGGTGGCAAGTAGAAACACTTAACTAATGCTGTTTATGCAGTAAACTTCATCCAGTACAAGCCTATAGTTATCTTTATCCAAAGAGATCTCATGGGCTTTGCAAGCCTGCCTAAACAGTGTTTTGTATATGCAAAAACTTAACAAAATATCAATCGTTCCATTAAGACTTTCCATAACCTAGGAGCAGCTTTCCAAACATCAACTAGGGAGAAGGTTCAACTGCAATTAAACTTACAGAAGATGCTTTATCCCCAACATGTTTGAACACTATGTACAATATACTCTAACCATGCATGATTCTAAACTTTCGGCTGTTTCCCTGCTACTGTTTCTAAAGTACTGAAATTAATCCTTTCGTTTGTTAATTACTTTAGTAGCCAATGTTTTCATAGGCAAGTTGACTGTGAACTGTTAAGAACTTACACTATGCTTGTAAGAATAAGTGAACGAAGAGCACTCAAGTGTGACGATGTCTTTGAGATGTCTGTAGATCTAAGAACCTCATTTATAAAGTGATAAACTCAATCGGTGAGATTCTACTATACCTGAACCTTTATTTACATCCTTAGCAGGATTTCCACTTTTAGCATGGATGTACCAAAATGCTTACAGAGCAATATAACTTAGATTGTTCATATTTAGTACTTAAACAAAACCAAAGCTGTATCAGTGTTATCTGTTGCCCCAT
Organism: Dermochelys coriacea; assembly: GCF_009764565.3. Taxonomy (NCBI): domain Eukaryota; kingdom Metazoa; phylum Chordata; order Testudines; family Dermochelyidae; genus Dermochelys; species Dermochelys coriacea. The sequence continues at coordinate 24,736,831 of NC_050082.1, forward strand.
TGTTACAAGCAAAATACTGTGTGCTGTTCTGAGGCCACGTTTATATTTTTAATTCAACTTTTTTAAATGGCTTTTCAGGTACCTTCTGAAGATGCTCTACCACATTGGCTAGAGCAGTACAATTCATCGGCAGATACCTGTACCCATGCTTATTGGTTAGTATTTATATGTATATAAACAGGTTTTCTACCAAGGTGTTTGACTAAATCTGTTACTTTATCACTTGGACCAGGAGTCTGCAGTTTAATTAATCAGCTTTTCATCCACATCTTCATAAAAATTCCAAGAGCCAATATTGGTTACTTCATGTAATTTCTGAAAGAGTCTCAAAGTCAACAGTCCAAGTGGTAATCTGCAACTTCTTACCTTACAAGAGAGAGATGAAACTATAAACTGGTTTTCAGACTTAATTTTTTAGTTCAGAGTGGGCATAATGAAGAACTTTTGTAATAACCCAGAGGGACTAAAAGTATCTCCATGCTTTGGTAAACACATTGATCTGTTGAGATGTATTGGATATAACTAACTTGAAAAAATGTAAACTCACTAACTTTAGCTAGATTCAGAGTTTAGATGGTTGAACTAAAAAATATTAGTTTTAATGCTGATTCTCCTAGCAGTATGCTTTTAAACCCTCAACATCATGCCTTGACTTCTCAGTGCTAACCACTGATGAAGAATGTCAGTGTATTAATACCTGAACATCTGAATTTGTTTTTAGAGCACTTACCCTATTGCTATTTCTGATGGACATTATTGGTCAGCTGGTGTAAGTTAGTGTAGCTCTGTTGACTTTAATGCAGCTATGTCAGTTTATGCCTGCTGAGGATCTAGCCCTAGATGTACTAATAGTCTTTCACGATTTTAAAAGCCATTTTGTGGAGTAGATTTATCCATGTCCCTATCTCACTATCCATCTTAACTTTCTCCTCCTTTAGTGTTTACTTAAACAAGTAAAGATTTTTAATTAAAAAAAAGTTCATTTGAATTGTAAAATACTCTCCCTTGTTCTTTAATGTGTTAAACTCTATTTCTCCTCCAGGAGAGGCAATTGTAAGAAAGCAAGCCTCGGATTAGTTTGTGAAGTGGGCCTCCGCTGTCGAACTTACTTCGTCTTGTGTGGTTCAGTACTAAGTGTCTGGACAAAAGTGGAAGGAGTTCTAGCCTCTGTGAGTGGTACAAATGTGAAAATGCAAATAGTTCGGCTAAGAGCAGAAGATGGACAGAGGATTGTAGGTAAGTAAGTTTGTCCATTATTTTAACTTGTTTCTGCTGGACCACATAGCAGTCAGTTAGACTTGGGGTGTATAGAATGAAGTTATGTTGAGTTTGTGTAGGAGGTATACATGTACACACAGAGAATAGGCCTTTGTGCCTTACTATAAGTAAGTGTTTTGACTTCTGTATTATGAGTTGTTTTGCATGAGGTTAAGGAGGAGGAACTATTCCAAACCAGCCTTCTGCTGAAAACTTCTGCCGGCTAGAGCTGAAGAGCGTTAAAAAAAAAAAAAAAAAAAAAAAAAAAGGAATGGGGGTGAGTCACTTCAGCCTAAACAGCAGGCTCATTGCTGTAAAAGTAAGGGTTGTTGCACCCCTACACTACTGGACAAAGTGTTGCACTTTCCCCCTCCTGTTTATCACTTGATGCATATTTCCCAACAAAGGCAAGATCCACTTATGCCCCAATACACCTGTGGTTCTCTCAGCCACCCGGTAGGGTTAGACTCCATCTTTTCCAGCCAGCTACTTTAAAACCAGAGCCACTCAACTTTTCAGCCTTGAAGAGGGGTTGCAAACCCTTAATTCAACCATTAAAATACTTACTTCTGCAGTGTTTGTGGGCTGTTGAAGCCATGGCTGAAAAGTATGAGTGGAGTGGCTCAAGAATGGAGACCATAGGCTTTAGCACAGGGGTGGGCAAACTTTTTGGCCTGAGGGCCACATCTGGGTATGGAAATAGTGTGGCAGGCCATGAATGCTCATGAAATTGGGAGTTGGATTGTGGGAGGGGGTGAGGGCTCCAGCTGGGGGATGCAGGCTCTGGGGTAGGGCCAGAAATGAGGAGTTCAGGGTGCTGGAAGGGGCTCTGGACTGAGGCAGGGAGTTGGAGTGCAGGAGGGGGTGAGAGCTTCAGCTGGAGGTGCGGGCTCTGGGGTGGGGCCAGGGATGAGAGAGTCGGAGTGCAGGAGGGGGATCAGGGCTGGGGCAGGAGATTGGGCCATGTTGCATGGGAGGAGGTGAGGGGTGCAGGCCCAGGTGGCGCTCACCTCAAGCAGCTCCCAGTAGCAGCGGCATGTCCTCCTCCTCTGGCTCCTATGCAGAGGTGCGGCCAAGTGACTCTGCATGCTGCCCCATCCGCAGGCACCGCCCCTGCAGCTCCCTTGGCCACAGTCCATGGCCAGTGGGAGCTGCGGGCACGGCGCTTGGGGCAGGGGCCCCCTGTATACCCCTATGTGTAGGAGCTGGAGGGGGGACATTCTGCCGCTTCCAGGAGTCGCATGGAGCCACGGCATGCGCGGGGCAAGGCCCTGACCTGCTCCCCAGTGGGAGCTTCAGGGCCGGATTAAGAGGTCTGATGGGCCAGACGTGGGCCATAGTTTGCCCACCCCTGCCTTAGCAGCTTAACTCCACTGAGTTTAGTGACATTTAAAAGGGGTGTAAACTGGATTTTTTTCTCTTCATCCCTGAACGTCTGTGGTTTTGTGACATCTTCTATCCAACCAGGAGAGTGAATAAACAGCCATTTGCTCTCTTGTGCATTTAGTTGAAGATGCAGCAAAAGTAGTTGAAAAAAGACAATTTGCATTTTTTCCTGCCAGTCTGTGACTGAGGGATCAGATGACGTTTGAGTGTACTACTTTTAGTTGGGAATAGAACCTGTTGTAGTGCTCCTTAAGTTCTTAAAGCCTTGGCATTGAAAATTAAATCTTTTTATGCAAAAGCTGCTGCTGACATTTAAGGAACTTGGATCCATTGGCCTAAATTCTTAAGCATACAAACGTTTTATACGTTTTAAGAAGTACAACTGACTTGTTGCTAATTACAGGTTTGCTCATTCCTGCAAATTGTGTATCACCCCTTGTAAACCTCCTGTCAACATCAGACCAGTCTCAACAGCTTGCAGTACAACAGCAGCAGATATGGCAGCAGCATCACCCACAGAGCATCACCAACTTCAACAATGCTTAAGAGGACAGACTACAGGTGTTGACTTTGGTGTTTGAAAAAAGGCTGTAAAAGCATATCACTTGCATAAAAATCAGGGACAGATTCCAAAGAAATATAATTTTTTCAGTTCAGTTGTGTGCTCTCAGAAGTACTTTGGGAATAAAGAGATACATAAAGGATGGTAGAACTGAAAGTCAGCAGTCGCTTATGGTGGTGCATCTGTCTATGCTCTTTGTAGAGCTTCCTGTTTGCTTTTACTTTTGGCCTTTTAAGCCACAATCCACAATTTTTGTTTGAAAATGCTTGAAAATTCCCAAACAGGCTTTATTTTTATCTTGTCATACAGTGCTCAGGGTTTAACGCAGTACATCAATGCCATTGCTGTGGGAGATAACCTCGAATGCATGTATTAAGTATATATAGAAAATATATATTGGTTTTTTTTCTCTTCAACTTGTAAGTTTATATAAGCATGAAAACTAGAGATTGCACATCATGCATTCATTCAGGTTCCTTCCCAGTTTCTGTTTGACAGTGCATGTCTTTGGAAACAGGCATGAACAGGATAAGAATTCAGAGAGAAACAATCTTAGTTGTACAGCATTGGTTATTGCATTTTTATAGTGTTTATACCCAAGTATTGCATTTTTTCTGGTTCTCTCCTGGAGGTTATATATTTGAGTCTGCAACATGTTTTTTGTGATAAGCATCTTAAATTAAAAAGTTACTTCATTTTAATGTATTAATGGTATTCCTAATGTGTAATGCAAAGATGGCTAAAAGCCTTTCCTTTAAAATTAAAATATTTCCTTAATCCGAGGTGACTATGGAAACTAAGTGCAAATTCACTTCCACCTCTCATACAATCTTATATTTTTTACTTCATTAATGTAATTTAATTTGTCATTTATAAGATGAAACCTTACTTGAGCTGTAAATTAGACAATGGGAAACTCTTGAGGGTTCCGCTATGTGTGCTGTTTCTGTTACCCAGTAACTTGAATACTGTTTAATATGTTGTAAGACATTGTAGAGTTTATCTGGAGCTGTTTAAAAGAAATTGTAATGTACAAATGTGAATAGTCACTTATCTATAATATGGGTAAGTTTTGTTTTGCCTATAATAGTAGATGTTTATAAGAAAGTGAAGGACAATGTTTGTCATTTCTTGCTTGCACAGGTTGCACTATTGAAAAATTGAGATTGTATAAACCTGTCCAAAAAACTGCAAGATACCAAAATCTTGTAGATGTCAAATAAAACGTTATTGTACTAACAAAACTGGAGTCTTGTTCAGGCAATCACTGTATTCCAGAAAACTAACAAGTCTAGTTTGGCATTCAACAAGACTTGAATGGTCCAGCCTACTTAAGCTAGTCTTCTGTCTTATGGTCCATATCAGTCTTTAAGTTGAACTAATTAGTATCTGAGACCAGGGATAAACTCTATACTGAATTTCAGTATATATTTTACAGGTAAAGATTGTGCTGTAAGTACAGTAAAGATAGGGTAAAGGGTTGACCTGATGGAAATTTAGTGCTGTGATCCATTGTAGTGCCTGCCTCATTTCCCTAAACACTTACTCAGTGGACCAGATTCTGATCTCTCAGTGATTGTAAATCTGGGATAACTATGGAACTGAGATCAGAAATTCATCTAATCTTATTTTTAACTCCATTAGGTAAATGATCAGTGTGAAGTCCCGTTATTGCACTAGTATTACACATGCAGCACTAATATAGGAAGAACTCATGAATTTGGGGGGGGAAATGTGTGTGTGTTTGTGTGCAAGAAGTTCCATGTTTTACTCAGCCAGCAAACTTTGAACAAACTGAAATGCATTTTGAAATAAAGATTTGTAACTACAATTGATGTGTCTGAGGCTAATGCTGGCAGCAGCTATACTGTAAGAAAATATTTCTAACCCAGGTAATAGTGGGTGCAGTTCTATTTCTAACTGTGTGAAATTGCAAGACAGCATTGACCTGACCTCACCCACCCCCGTACTTCGTTCTAGTGGGGGCAAGGAGTTTTATTTGACACCTGCAATGTTATCAGCAGATACTGGTGATCCAGGCAGGCTGGACATTGTGGACCATAAAAGTAGCAGGCGTGGTGTGAGTTGCATGCTCATCATTGCCTTGTTAGTGGGTGCATTCAACATCCTAATAAAGGTGAAATATACTTCATTTCATTATTCTGTGGAGAGGCAGCTTACTCTCAACCCTAAAATTGTTGTGTTGAGCAAAACATCTTCAATGTGTTCCTGGGTTGGAAACCTGAATGCTCTATCTGCAATGCAAGTGCAGAGCCTAGTTGAGAAACTTCCCCAAAAATGCAATTTTCCATTTTCCAATTGGTTCTGTTTTGTTTCAGGATAGAAATATTTTTAATGGGTTGAAACAATCAAACCAGTAACTATACACCCTTTCCTATGCCACAAAGCTATTTTCCCTCCGCCCCCATTTCCACCCCCATCCTTAGGTTGCAGATGTACAAGAGCTGTTTCCATACTGCTATATTATTGTTTTTGCAATCCAGATACTTTTCTAGCCTTATGCCAGTGATTTCCTGATGCAACTTGCTAATGAATCTAGACCCCAGCTCCAGAGGGAGTATCCTAATAGGCTATTATAAACTTCTGTTTTAACAAAGGTCTTTTCTTCAATCTCTTGCTCCCTATGTAAACAACTCTGGTAGTCTTGATTTTTATGTCTGTGCGCCCTGGAACATCATGGCATGTTTGTCCTCTGGGTAGCCTTAGCGCTATTCATTTTGCATATAAGAAATATTCATGCTTCTTTTTGTGGTGATTAATTTGTACTGTCTTTACTATTGGATGCTGGAAGTGTTAACACCTAATGCTAGAAGCTCATGGGAGGAGTGGCCTATGAGTGTAGGTATAAGTAGAATGGCTTGGGAAATAGATCAGTCATCAAGACAGGAGGAGGGAAGACCTAATGCAACTGCAAAGGTAGGGTGGCTATCCCCTTACTGCACCTCTAGTAAATTCAGGTGTCAGGCAGTGGAGGGGGCAGTAAGAGACTCAGATCTCATAATGTAAGCTAAAAGGGAGGCAAGACCCTACTTATCACTTGATCCCTATTTTTGTCTCTTACTGATCACTGTTCCACTTAAACAAATAGTTTTACACGTGTATTTTGTTACTAAAGCTGGATATAGATGTCATTTATAAGATTAATTGTTCAGTCTCGTTTGTTTCACCCATCATTCCAATAATGCACAGGTCCCAGAGGCATGCTATATAAAATGACTCTGTAGGAGCATGCAATGTAGAAGTGTTTGAACTGTCTTGGCCTGGAGGTAGAGAAGGGATCAGATAATTTTACATGTCTGAGTCAAAATCCACTGACCGTATTCACTTATTTAAGTTATGTGTCTACTAGTATGCTCAAATACACTACACATACATCTCTAACTCTTGCTGAAACTCTTGTCCAGTAAGTCTCTAAACTTTTGCAGTCAGCTTATGATTCTCTTGCACAGGGGTCTCAAAGTCCAGGCCCGTGAGCCATCTGCGGCCCCTGAACCTCCCCACTGCGGTCCATGGAAACTTTTTTTAAAAGTTTTTTCATCTAGCCCTTGTGGCTGCTGGCTGGCTGCGGGAGAGACGCAGTTATGTTGCTGGCTGGCTGCTGCAGGTACCGCCCTCTGCAGCTCCCATCGGCTAGGGAAGAGGGACAGATACCATCACAAGTTGCTGGGCAGAATCAGCTATGGAGGCAGCATCACGAGTCGTTGGGAGAGTCAGCCGGAGCAGCATGAGGCCAAGGGAGCGAGGGAAAAGGGTGGGAAATGGGCTGGGAGGTGGCATGACTCGTCAGGCTCCAATGACAGCGCGAGGGGGCATGCTGCCTCCATCCTCCCACCACAGCCACTGACTCCATGGCCAATGGGAGCTCCAGGGGATGGCGCCTGCACAGAGGCAATGTGCCTGGTGCCTGCAGATAAGATAAGGTAAAGATAAGAAGAAAGAAAAGAAATTCTTTCTAGCTGTTGGCACTGCAGGTTGGTGTAATGAAATGGGGCCCTTTATTTACTCTTACCCGCTGTCCCATATAATGTTGGTTGGTTGTGTAGGAGAGGTAAGGTGACTAGATAGCCAGGGAGAGAAATCAGGATGGGGGTAGGGGTAATTGGCACCTATATAAGACAAAGCCCCAAATATCAGGACTGTCCTTATAAAATCGGGACATCTGGTCCCCCTAAGGAGAGGGCCATCTCAGCAGGAGCACCAGAGGCACTGACCCTGATGGGAGCATAATCCCAGTCACACAGGGAGGGTTCAAACCACGCACTGGCCCATGACTTGAGGGTAGTAGTCATGAGCCTTCCCCCCTGCATCTGACCAGTGGGCAGACCATGACTCTGCCTCCTCCTCCAGATGCTTTTGTGCCCAAGGAGGCCGAGGCCAAGCCCAGCAAGGTCCTGCTGTCTGCGGAGTGTGGGAAAGTGGACCGAACACCCCCCTCTGCCACCCACCTTGCTGCACTCCTGAAGACTCCGCTGCTCAGCCACTGAGGCCAGACATCAACAGTGACAGAACTGAAGCATTGCCAGGTGTCTGGCAAACACTAAAAACTTTCTGGCAGGTGAAGAATTGTATCATGTTATGACAGTTTTATGATGTCTAAGAAATTCAAAATAAAAAATACAATAGAAACGTTTTCTTTTCTGAACACCATCCTCAGTGACATTATTGGCCCACTGGGAGGCTTTGAGGACTGGCACTGGCGCTAAGGTAAATTGAGATTGAGACCCCTGCTCTAGCAGCAACGTACCCAACTCTATATAAGATGGAGCTGAAGTCCTCCAAAGATGCCAGTTGTTTAGTCAATGTCTTTAACTGTTTTATATAAATGAAGAAAATTCTGCAACCTGTAAACGTTTTGGGAAATTAGTTGTTTTGGAATTCTGTTTTTACTATTGGAATAAATCTTGCTTAAATCCCATAGTATGTTATGTACATATATAAATAGAACATGTGTATATAGAGATCTTAAAGACAACTGAGTTCATTAATGTAAATATCTCCTGTAAAGCTACTCGAGTAATCTTGTTCTTAGTCTTTTTCCCTTTCAAATGTCTCAAGAATTTTATTCCCATTTTCTTTACAAATGCCGTGTGTGGCAAGTATATATCTTAAAATATATACAAAACGTTCCATGGGTATCTGCATACACTAGATAATTCTATTTCGCAGTCGTGTTTTCACAACTATCAAGTGTCTTGTCTTACATAATACTTTGAAAAAATTATAGATTTTTAGTGTGCAATGCATTGTCGTGAAATATACTGATTCTTTATGTTGTCCTTAGATTAGTACCACTCGGGTTTTTTTGCCTGTATCAGAGAGAAGCAATAGTTTGAATTTTGATTCAGCTTATGGTCATACATTTTGATATCAGTCTCCTTAGCCTTTTCAGTGCATACTTGAAGCTATGTATGCTGGAGCAAAGTAAATTCATCTTAGTGTAGAGTGGGAAGAAAATATCTCCAACCAGTGCATTGTGAACTACAACTGGGACATGATTGCAAGCACAAGATCTACAGCTAGAGTTGGTGACCTAAACAACAGCATTGTCCTCAGTCCTAAAGCGCAAAGCTATGGTGATCAATACTTACCCACCTTTATAGAGCACTTTGAAGAGCTATATCCATGGTAAGTTGAAGGGAGAAGATGCTGCTGCAATTGTGTCCTCCTAGAGACTGCCTTTAAGCTTTATTTTAATGCATTGATTCATGAAAAGGAAGTGCAGACAGAGAATTAATCAGAAATTGAGTGCCTGCAGAGCAAGTGGCAAATGCAAATGAGCCACATTTAAATCTAGGTCAGAACTCATGGGGAAACCATTAAACTTTCATCACAGGGAGACTACCCATATACCTGTGGAAATTACTTAAATTCCAGCGTAATTTTTACAACCCCATTACTATGGGTGGTGGGGGAAGTTTTGTTTCATAAGTAATTCCAAGGCAGTGTGGGATTGGAAAATAAATTAATAAAATTAAGGTAATTTTTTAGTTTGTGCCTTACTCTACTGTTAAAAACTAGAGGCCATCCAAACCTAAAGGCACTGCTCCCTATCAGCTCTTATCTTTGAGAAGGATTTATTTAGCACCTTTGTTACTGCACTGTATATTCCACAGACTGGAATATCATCAAAGGAAGAATCTCACTGCACATGAGACAAAATTAATCTCTGTGCTAATTCTGTTACTGTTGGAGGCTTCACTAAGAAACTGTGAGCCTTAGGAAATACTTAAACTGTTTCTCCAATGAAGTGCCAGCTACAGTATGAGTCCGTGGAACAATCTCATGCCCAAGACTGAAAAAGCAACTACCGATATGAATGCATCTATAGAGGTAAACCAGGTTCATCTCTGGTGCCAAAGAATAGAGTGTAAAAGTAAATCCAGAGTGTAATTGATAGCATAACTTGCTAATTATGAGACACATTGAAATTGAACAGTAACTGCTTTTCTATTTTAAAAAAGGAAAGAAATGCTTGAAATGCTACTGGCTTGCAGCACATGGTTATGACCACTAGTGACAGATGCTCTTAAAACACACTTTGGTCTTGTAGTAGGAATGTGGTCTTGTGGATTTTTAATGCTAGAGGGTCCATTGTTATCTAGTTTGACCTGCATAACCCAAAATTTTAATATAGACTCTGATCTTCAAATCATATGACAGTCCACGAAATCCCTAAGATATAGGATGTTTCAGGAGTATAGATAGGTCCTGTGCAAGCCCAAACTGTTACAACCTGTTCAGGAGCTACCATGCATATCATGGGATGCATCAGGAGAGGTATTTCCAGTAGGGATAAGGAGGTTTTAGTACCGTTATACAAGGCACTAGGGAGACCTCACCTGGAATAGTGTGTGCAGTTCTGGTCTCCCATGTTTAAAAAGGATGAATTCAAACTGGAGCAGGTACAGAGAAGGGCTACTAGGATGATCCGAGGAATGGAAATCTTGTCTTATGAAAGGAGACTTGAGGAGCTTGGCTTGTTTAGCCTAGGTAAAAGAAGGTTGAGGGGAGATATGCTTGCTCTCTATAAATATATCAGAGGGATAAATACAGGAGAGGGAGAGGAATTATTTAAGCTCAGCACCAATGTGGACACAAGAACAAGTGGGTATAAACTGGCCACCAGGAAGTTTAGACTTGAAATTAGATGAAGGTTTCTAACCATTAGAGGAGTGAAGTTTTGGAATAGCCTTCCAACGGAAGCAGTGGGGGCAAAGATCTGGCTTTAAGATTCTACTTGATAAGTTTATGGAGGAGATGGTATGATGGGATAATGTGATTTTGGTAATTAATTGATCTTTAAATATTCAGGGTAAATAGGCCTAATGGCCTGTGATGGGATATTAGATGGATGGGATCTGAGTTACCGAGGAAAGAATTTTCTGTAGTATCTGGCTGGTGCATCTTGCCCATATGCTCAGGGTTTAGCTGATCGCCATATTTGGGGTCTGGAAGGAATTTTTCTCCAGGGCAGATTGGAAGAGGCCCTGGAGGTTTTTCGCCTTCCTCTGTAGCATGAGGCACGGGTCACTTGCTGGAGGATTCTCTGCTCCTTGAAGTCTTTAAACCACTATTTGAGGACTTCAATAGCTCAGACATAGGTGAGGTTTTTCGTAGGAGTGGGTGGGTGAGATTCTGTGGCCTGCACTGTGCAGGAGATCAGACTAGATGATCAGAATGGTCCCTTCTGACCTTAGTATCTATGAATCTAGGTCATCCAGGTCTACTACAGCCTCTTTTCATAGTATTGTATAATATACTCTTAAAAATCAGTGGTCATTTTCAAAAAGAAAGAAACTCTTTCCTGGGGTGAAGATAAAATAGAAATAGTGGTAGCTGCATTTACAGCCAGATTATCGTTCCTGACCAAATCTAGAACCATGGGGGTTTTTAAGTTTAATTGGTAGGGGGTTTAAGACTCATTTAAATCCTCATATCAGTTTGCTTTAAATTTTATTTTCTAATATCTAAATCCACTTCTGATCTGAGATTCTGAATGTCAAGTTTCAGTTTTAACTTTAAGCAAACTTTAATGGGCTGAGTTACCTGTCTGGGACCAGTCTCTTGCTATATTTGACATTTGCACTGGAAAGGATAAAGAGTTTTTACTACTAATGTTTTGTTTGTAAAAACAATCTCCACAAACCCACGTGGAGAAGATAACTTTAATAAAATAGCATGTTCATCATAGGCCCATCACAATATTGCTATATGTAAAGTTATCAGACCCATTAGCAATTTATATAGAATCCCACAAACTACTGCATTTTATTTTAGGTGAGTGTTCCTACTATCGAATCCTGTGGATTTTTGCCCTGAAATAACTTTTGCCATATGAATACCTCTGAGCAAAAGATATTGCTTGTATAGGTAGAACTTCACTATTAATATTCTCTCACTGTACATCTTAACAGTACATGATGGATTCCAAAGACGCTTAAAATGAAGGTGAATTGTATGATTTTTATGTATATATTACTAATCCTAATTTGGATTTTCTGACTCCAATAAAGATTTCAACCTATGCTGGTACAGTACTATGCTGGTACAGTACTGCACTACATCTCCCTGCCTTTCCTGTGTTAGCAATAATACCAAGTATACATAAGCACCAACAGTTTTGATTCAAGGTGGCAGAAGATTTGGGGTGTCGTGCAGTAAAATTTTAATGGCTGCAAGAATTAGCAGGTTTTATACTCAAGTAAAAATGACAAACTGTGGAACATTATGAATTTTGTAATTTTGTAAAAGTTTTCTTTTTTGTAAAAATTCTTAAATAAATTAAACTGGCTGTTACTCTGATTATTTTTCTTTGCTTATCTACTGTAACATTTAGATACACAACTGTTACTTCTCGGAGTTACCTTCAAGCCATACTTGCATACACTGAAGATGTTCATTGTTGCCTAACTTCTAGGAACCTTTAGACTCTTAAAGATTATTTTGGTATAGCGTAAAAATATTTCCCTTTCATTTCATTTAGTAAACTAAAATATTTGACACTTTTAGTACCTATTGGAGGCTCTCAAGAATTTAAACAATTATTAAATAAGAATAGGGAGTTACCAGTCCTACTTCAAAATTAGTTGTAGGATTCCTTAACCAAAGGGAAAAAACAGGGCTGGCTGGCCTGTGTAACAGAGCTCAGAAACTTAGCTTTTGCTTCATTTAACCCAAAGAGTTACCATCAGAGACAGACCAATCTTTTCCCTGTTCCCATGTGGATGAATTGCTTTAAATTTTCTGTCTGATTCTTTTTTCTTTGTTTTACTGTTTCCCCAAAACTGAGCACTCAGATTCTAATGCTTCTGTGATGCCAGTAATTCTTTGTGACTAATGAAGATGCTCATGTATTAGAGCTGCATTCTTCATTTTTATTGACCTTTCTTTTTTTCTTTTGCCTGGGAGCAGGGGTGGAATTCTGAAAGGAATTGGGGCAGGGGAGAGGATATCAAACTGGCAGGTAGCAAACTGAAGTCCTCTACCTGTAGCACCCCTTTGAAATCCAAATGTAGATAATATTTTTCTTTCTTTGAGACCCTGCTGCAAGTAGACATGTGCAGAATTTATTGTGACTCAGCTAAATTTATGATGGGTTCTAAAGGGCATGAAACTGAGAGATGTATGTCCGATCAGGCACAGTTGCTGTCATTTCTTTTAAATCATCCACTCTAGAACCGAGAGGGATTTAATTACTCCTAGATTTGATCTTCACTGCAGTTATTTAGAGTGAATAAAAATTGTGTGTATATCTGAATTAGCAATGAAATGACATCTGTCTGAGCCTACAACAGCAGGTGAATAAGTGCAGGGAAGAGCAGAGGGGAGACACATACTGACACTTCCTCCAGATTCTGATCCTTCTCCCCTCTCTGCCCAGTTCTTTTGCCAGAGAACCTGATTTTGGTAGGACATGGAGCTGCCTCAGCCCTGCTACGTCTCAGGAATAGAAGCTTTAATCCAACAAGCCTAGCTCGCTGCAGGCACCGTAGCTTCCAGCCTGGAACCCTCCCAGAGGCTGAATAGCCAGGTAGGAGACCAAAATCCCATTGAGGGCCAGAGTCGATTTCCATTGGGTCAAACTTAATGAAATGCAAGAAAACAAAAGGCATAAAGAGGCAGGAAAATGTCTGTCAGTAGTAAAAAGAGAGAAGGATGTTAAAAGACACTAATTTTAACCAGACTCTCTTTAATACCAAGACTACAAGTGGAACCTTCAAATCTTCCATCTCCTCCGAAGATAGGCAACCCAGCTGCACTGGCTAAGAAGGTTATTTTTACCCTGACCTCTTCCTGCAGCTCTGACCACCTCATGCAGCATTTCCCTTAATTGTCTTCACGCAAGCCTGCTGCTCCCTCTTCAAGCGTATGCCAACATGCTTACAGGGAACCCCCCCAGCTTTATTTCCTATGGGAGCCTTCCCTTTCTCCTACCAGTGAATGTGTTTGTGACACCTGAACACCATTTCCTACTAAAATTGGCCCTGCCCAACACTTCTGCCCAACTCTACAACCTCCCCTGCGGCCATAAGACCTTGCAAAGAACCTCTGAGCAGTCACCACTAGTTTGCACGAATTCCCCTTCCCTGCTGCATTTAGGGCTGTGTCCCTTATTAAGGACATTGTTCCCTCTTTAAGTTTTACAGTCAATGCACCATCCTAGGCTCTTTGCCAGGATCCCCTGGATTCAGTGTTAATGAGACTCCTGATACTTAGAATGCTGTTCCCTGTTGCCATAGTTGCAGCGGGAAGGGTCAGGAAGATAGCAGTCTCCTGCCCTCCTCCATCTCTCCTTGCATTTCACGCAGGTTAAGTGCCTTTAGGGCTGCTAAAAAGAACAGGAGTACTTGTGGCACCTTAGAGACAAACAAATTTATTTGAGCATAAGCTTTCATGAGCTACAGCTCACTTCATCGGATGCTCTGTCCTTTCCCATCCATAGTGGCCTATAGGGGCATGTTGATGCTACAGCAGTACAGCTATGCAGCTGCAGCAGTGCCGTGACAGTGTAGATGCTTCCTACTTGGACAGAATGGGTTTTTCCATCGGTGTAGTTAGTCGTCAGAGAGGTGGATTATGTTGATGGAAGAATTCTTCCGTTCACCTAACTGCATCAGTGCTGTGGGTTAGTTTGACCTAACTACGGCACACACGATGCCATATTTTTCATGGCCTGGAGCAACATAGCTGGCTAGGTTTAATTTCAGGTTTCAGAGTAGTAGCCGTGTTAGTCTGTATTCGCAAAAAGAAAAGGAGTACTTGTGGCACCTTAGAGACTAACAAATTTATTTGAGCATAAGCTTTCGTGAGCTACGGCTCACTGAATGCATCCAATGAAGTGAGCTGTAGCTCACGAAAGCTTATGCTCAAATAAATTTGTTAGTCTCTAAGGTGCCACAAGTACACCTTTTCTTTTAGGTTTAATTTGTAAGTGTAAAGCAGGGCTAGATCCATGCAGTCTTGTGGACAGAGCTGGAAACACCATAAGCTGGCTCAGGACCCTCAGCCTGTTATATGGCTGCTCTCAGTCTCACAGAGCTGTGTATATTACCCTGGTCACAAGGGAACTCTGCTAAATTGTGGCTTAGCTGTACGTGGCTGGCTGCAGCCCAGTTTGGGGCAATCTTACACCAAGCCCTTGTGTACCCAGCCAAGAACACAACAAGCAGACTCGGCACTCAGGAGAAACTTAGATCCTCATCCTCTTCTTATAACTGACTTAAATTTAACGTTCATGTTTCCTCCTTTCATTGGCTAGGAAGGTGTGTACTCCGAGTAACTATTCCATTAACTCCAGCTCGTTCTGAGGGAGGGCTGAGGTAATCTGGCCTGCCCTTTCTGAGAGGCCTTTTGACCATCTACTTTTCTAGATTGTTGGAGGAGAGAAAGGGAAGAATCAATGGCTGGGGCACTCGGCTAGCACTCCAAAGAGCTAAGTCCAACTGCTGTCTTGGCACAGACTCCCTGTGTGACCTTAAGGGCACATCTCTGTGCCTCAGCTCCCCATGTCTAAAAATGAGGATAATAATACTTCCTGGGTTTGTCTCAGAGCTGGTGGTAGGCATAAGCAGACTAAGCAATTGCTTAGGGCCTGAGCAGCTCAAGGAGTCTCCCCATTCACTTATTTTCATAAGAACTTGCCTGTTTTAGTATTTGGGGAAGCCTCCAAAAATATTCCTGCTTAAGGCCCCCAATGGGCTAGCACTGCCACTGGGTTGTCTCGTGTATTTCAATAGTAGGAGGAGAACACTGTGTGTACGGCATCCAGAACCAGGGGCCTCCGAGTCTGGTTGGGGCCTCTAGGTGCTACTGCCATAACAGTCCTAGAGGTCAGATTTGCTACATTTCTAGAGTGGTGGAGACTTTTTAGCTCAAGTCCTTGACCACCTCCCCAGAGACATTCAGAGAGCTCCTGGGGCTCCCCCCCATTACTCTTTTTCAATTAATAAAGGGAGAGAAAAGGAATCATTAATATTTAAAAGATATTCAAGCCATGGCAGTGACTCCCCTTGGGGAAATTGTCCAGCACTTATTTATTTCAGTGCCCCCAAGAGAACAGGCAGGACCAGCATACCTTGGACTTGAAAGAGCTGGATCAGTAGCTCAGCTGCGCTAGGTTTCAGAGAGCTTCCTATGTTCACCCTTTCTAGGTTGGGCAACCTCCTAGCCATGTGGACCTTCCCAGTGCTGATTTATATATGCAGATCTCAGTTAACAGGAAATATCTGCTTGGGGGCTTTTGTCTCCAGTTCAGTTTGCCTCACTGAGAGGTCACCAACACTGAGGGAGCAGGGGTGCCAAACTCCTTTGGAGAAAGGGCTGAATTGTGTGTGGAACAGCAGGCGGTGGCCTGGGGTATAAATTCAGGACTATATAAGACATAAGATATAAGAACAGCCATACTGGGTCAGACCTAAAGGTCAATCTAGCCCAGTATTCTGTCTTCTGACAGTGGCCAATGCCAGGTGCCCCAGAGGGAATGAACAGAACAGGTGATCATCAAGTGATCCATCCTCTGTCGCCCATTACCAGCTTCTGGCAAACAGAGGCTAGGGACACCATCCCTGCCCATCCTATGCCCCCCACAATGCACAGGGAGTGCCCACAGATGCCAGGAGGTTTCCACAGAGATCAAAAGGAGAGTGCAGCCTATGTATAGTGACTTAAGGGCTGGGTATTATTTGTTCAGTGCCTCATTATCCCATTCACTTGTCAGTGGGAGAGTCCTGTTCCTGTCCTTCATTTCTCTTTCATCCCATCCTCCTTTTTCTATTTCTCTCTGTCATGTGACCCCCATAAATACATCATGTAGGCCAGGTCTAGTGAGTGGACTGTATGTTTGACACCCCTGCTTTAGAGCAATGGTAGTGGTAGCAGCCTGAGCCAGGAAAGTAGGCATGGAGCTTTGTTTTAGGCTTGCACCCAGCAATTAGCCATACAATAGATCCTGAAGCAGGACTGGCCAAAAGCAAGCCCCAAAGTCCCTTGTCTCCTACTCAGAACCCACCACCTCCCAGATTGCTGTCTGCAGCAGCTGAAAGGCAGTGCTTCTACCTCCAGGGAGCAAAGGTGGAGTAACACAGGATCTTTGGGACCCTGCAGTCAGTAAGAAACAGAGCAATACATACTGATACAGACTGACAGCTGAATGGTGCCAGATAGCTAGTTGCTGGGTTGGGCTTCCTCATTTGTCAGGTAGATCAAGGACTCAGGAGTGGGCGGAAAACAAGAGTCCACTGCCTGGAGGGCTGGAAGAGAGATTCCATACAAGGAGCAGAAGGGGTTGGGCTCAGAGGAATGAGAGTTTGTCTAGGATGGGGCCTTAGTCTGGGAAGAAGTCTGCCCAGGGAAGCAGAGAAACAGAGAGAGATTTTAATCCACCTGTGCAAACGTATCAAAAGAAAGAAACCTAGAAACACGGCACTGTCACAGAGGGATTCATCTCACTCACTGCCAGATAGGGTTCCCAACAGTCCCTTATTACAAGGGACATCCCTTCTTTTTTCATCTCTTTTCAACAAGGTTGGGAATTGCTGCGCGCTGCAAAAAGCAGCACGAAATACCCCCCGGCAAATGAGAGTGCTGCTTATTCTTCTTCAAGTGATTGCTCATGTGTAGTCCACAATAGGTGTGCGTGCTCGCCCCGTGCATTGGTGCTGGAAGTTTTTCCCCTAGCTGTATCCGTGGGGAGGAGCGCCTCCCGCAACTCCTGGAGTGGTGCCTCCCTGCCGCAGTATAAGGGGAGCTGTGCGCTCCCCCCACCCTCAGTTCCTTCTTGCCACCAGTGAAGGTGCGTCGGAACTGCTCTGCTCCAGCTTTGAAGAACTATTTCTTCATTCAGTGTTAGTACTTGTAGTTAGTTAGCTCTTTAGTTAGTCAGCAAGCCCAGGCTGGGGCATGCCCCAGGCCCCAGGCTTTAAGTTATGAGACTCTTGTAGTGACCCGCACGCAGACTGTTTGTGCTGTTTGGGAGAAACCCTTATCAGAGAAAGGTGCAATTCGTTTAAGCCTCAGACCAAAAGAGAAAGGGACATTAGGCTCTGGGCCATCCTGATGGAGTCGGTGCTGACCCTGACTCCGGCACTCCGCTCTGAACCAGTACCCAGCACCATGGCGTCGGTATGCGGCTACCCTCCGGTGCCATTGACCAGACGGCACTGCTCCCCATTCACGGGGCACGCCAAGAAGGCCAGGAAGGTTTCCTCTTTGCAGCGGTACTGAGGGAAATCTGGGACAGAGGCTAGGCCCATGTCTGGCAGTCCTTGCTCCCCACCGGGCCCCAGGCCTCCGAGTCATGTTGAGCAGAGTAGCCTGGCCCCTTCGGAACAGGCCTCTCTGGATGTCTGGATGCCTTCCATGCCTGAAGCCCTCCAGGCGGCCCGGGATGTTATGTCCGTGCCGGTGCCAGGAGCGCCGCCGATGTCAGCCCCACGCTCCAGAGGCAAGCCGCCGGTGGGATCTCCACAGTTGCCTCTGGCTCGGTTTCGGTCAAGAGAACATTCCCGACGCCGTTCAGCGCCCAGTGACTGCTCGGGGCAGAGTCCATGTGGATCACCCTCGTCGCCGACCAGACTGTCTGGCTGGCTTCTGTCCGGCCGGGACTCTTGGCACCGCTCATCCTCAAGGAGCTATTATTGATGGGACTGCGGCAGGCGCTGCCAATGGTCCTCATCTCGGAGGGGGGACCGCGGCTGGTCACGGCATGGTTGTCAGCACGCTGTTCCTGCTCGGACTCCCACTCCAAGTCTCCGCCAAAACATCGCAGCCCCGGGCGTCAATCACCAGCATCTTGCTGTTGTGGGTCCGTCCGTCGAGGCTGTTTGCAGAGCAGCTGCTACCGTCGGTACCGGTCCTCCACTTTGAGATTGCGGTCCTGTGGCTGACCTTGATCCCGGCACTGCTGCTCCTCCTGGTGCAGAGGCAGCAGCAGATTGTACCCCAGCCCGGCCTCCATTCGTAGCCGTCCTTTGATGGGCCAGGCCAGCCACGTCAAACAGCTGGCCCTGCCAGTGCTGCAGCCAGGGCTGGCTCTAGGATTTTTGCCGCCCCAAGCAAAAAAATTTTTGGCTGCCCCCACTTTTTTTTCTTGATCCCCTACCCCCATCTCAGCCCCATCTCCACCCCTTCCCCAAATCCCCGTCCCCGCCTCCTCCTCCGGGCATGCCGCATTTCCCTCCCCCCCATTGCTTCCTGCGGCTCCCCCACCCCTGCAACCCCCCGCCCTAGTTCACCTCCGCTCTGCCTGCTCCCCTGAACACACCGCCTCTCCGCTTCTCCCACCTGCCTCTCAGGCGAGGGAGAGGCGGCGTGTTCAGGGGAGCAGGCGGAACGGAGGTAAGCGGGGGGGGGGGAAGCACAGGAAGTAACGGGTGGGGGTTGAGGAACCGTTCCCTGCCCCAGCTCACTTCCGCTCCACCACTGCCGCCTCCCCTGAGCCATCTCCACTCGGCTTCTCCTCCCTCCCAGGCTTGCCGCACGAAACAGCTGTTTGGCGTGTGGCAAGCCTGGGAGGGAGGGGGAGAAGCGGAGCAGTGGCGGCGTGCTCAGGGGAGCAGGCGGAGGCTGAGCAGATGTGAGCTGGGGTGGCAGGGGCACATTTCTAGGGGGTGGCATGGCCGGCGCCAGAATGACACTCCTAGGAATGTGCTGCCCCAAGCACCTGTTTGTTTTGCTGGTGCCTAGAGCTGGCCCTGGCTGCAGCAGGTGCAGTGGCACCGAACATCATGGCTGGCCCAATGGTACCAGTGGGCACTGTGATCTCTGGCGCAGCCCTCGGTGGGTGCTCGCTCGGTGGCCAGAGCTTTGGAAGCACCATTGGCCTCCCTCTCCAGATCCCCAAGGAAGGAGTCAGTAGGACGTGCATCCTCAGCACCGTTCCTGGGGTCCAACCAGGTGGTGGACCCTCTGGTGCCGGCCAATACCCAGAGCACCACGCCGGCCTCCTCGCCCCGCCTGGAGGAGGCGATTGTGGCCCTGCTCCCCTCATCCCCGCAGGAGGACTTCAGGGCCCATGAAGAACTCTTAAAGAGGGTGGCAGCAAGCCTCCACTTCCAGCCAGAGGAGATGGAGGAGCCCTCAGACTCCTTGTTTAACTGTCCTCATCGGCACTGGGTAGGGTGGCCTTGCCTCTCCATGAAGGGGTGGCTAAAATTTCAGATGCCCTGTGGCAGACACCGGCCTCATTGGCCCCTATTTCTAAGAGGGTGGAACGCAAGTACTTTGTACCCACTAAAGGGCATGAGTACTTGTACACCCACCCGGTACCCAACTCCCTGGTGGTCAAGTCGGTCAACCACAGGAAATGGCAGGGTCAACCAGCCCCGACCCCAAAGAACAAAGACTCTCAGACACTGGACTCTTTCAGAAGGAAAATGTATTCATCTTCGAGCTTCCAGTTGCAAGTAGGAAATCATCAGACTCTCCCAGTACAAATTCAATCGGTGGGGCTCCGAGCCCAAGTTTGAGGACTCCCTCCAGGAAAATGTTAGAAAGGAGTTCAAGGCGCTAGTGGAGGAGGGGGCAGCCGCTTTGGATGCTGTGGATATGGCTGCACAATCCATGGCCTCCATGGTGTCCATGAGACAGGCGTGGCTCCGGCTCTCTGGGCTTTCCAGCGAGACGCAGTCCTCCACGCAAGATCTCCCGTTTGATGGGAAAGCCCTATTTGCGGAGGAGACAGATACAAGGCTGCATGGCATGAAAGACTCCCGCACGACCCTCCAGACTCTGGGCCTACATGTACCGGCTCCAGCAAGATCTAAGTTCAAGCCGCAGCAGACTCCTGCCCAGGCTGCCCTCTTCAAGTATGAGGCCACCCACAAGGAACAGTGGGACTATAAGATATGCCCTCAGAGGCAGTCTCGGCCGGCCCCCCAGCCTGGCTCCTCTAGGGGCAAGCAGGTGGGGAAAAGGCACTTTTGAAGGGATGCTTGGGGGCATCCCGCCAGTCTTCATCAGGGATCCACCCTCAGTAAAGCTCCTCTTCCACAACCAGTTGTGTGCTTTCCTCCCGGAACGGTCGCAACATTCACCTTAAGGCCTTCCACCTACCGGGTGCCCAGAATGAGAGAGCGGATCACTTGAGCAGGGACTTTTCCTTGCAAGCGAGTGGTCCCTCCCCCAAAAAGTGGTCCACCGGCTCTTCCGAAGGTGGGGAACTCCCCAGGTGGACCTATTCAAGACTTGGCAGAACTGGTGATGTCCCCAGTTCTGCTCCCGGGGGGCCTGGGGAGGGGCGCTATCTCTGATGCCTTTATTCTGTCCTGGTCAGGCCGGCTTCTCTACACCTTACCCCAGTTCCTTCTAATCAGCAGGGCCCTAGATAAAATAAAGAGGACAAAGCCAGGGTCCTCCTGGTTGCCCTGCTGTGGCCCAGACAACATTGGTAGGGGCCCCCACAGGCCTGGCGGTAGCTCCGCCATGGCTGTTGCTGCTCTGCCCGGACCTGCTCTCTCAGGACCAAGGCCGCCTCCTCCATCCCAACATAGCGGCTCTTCACCTCATGGCATGGCTGCTCAGTAGTTAGGCAGAGAGGCGAGGACGTGCTCAGAACAGGTTCAGCGTGTCGTCCTTGAAAGTAGACGGCCCTCCGCTCGCCGCGCTTATTTGGTGAAGTGGTCTCGTTTTTCTAGATGGGCAGCGGACACGGTGTCTCTCCCGTGACCGCCCTGATCCAGCTTATTCTTGATTACCTCCTCCATCTGAGAGCCCAGGGCCTGGCGCCTTCATCAGTCAAGGTGCACCTGGCAGCCATATTGGCCTTCCATCTGCTGGTGCAGGGGCACATGGTATTTTGCCATGCTATGACTGGCCGGTTCCTCAAAGGGTTGGACTGTCTTTCCCCATATTCTAGATCCCTGGTCCTGCAGGGGGACCTGAACCTGGTGTTGGCTTGTCTCACAGGGCCCCCTTTTGAACCACTGGCCACGGGCTCCTGGTCTCACCTCTCATGGAAGATGACCTTCCTGGTTGCAATCATGTCGGCCAGCTGAGTCTCGGAGCTCAGGGCCCTGACCTCTGAGCCACCGTACACAGTTTTTCATAAAGATAAGGTCCAGCTCCGCCCACACTCTGCATTCCTCCCGAAGGTGGTCTCTGCTTACCACAGGGGTCAGGACATTTTTCTATCGGTCCTCTGTCCCAAGCCCCATGTGTCCAATGAGGAGCACCATCTCCACATGCTTGATGTGCAACGGGCTCTGGCTTTCTACCTCGAGCGGACCAAGCTGTTCGGAAAGTCCTTGCAACTGTTCGTCGCCTCGGCCGAGCACGTGAGGGGCCAGCCGATTTCCACTCAGTGGCTTTCCAATTGGATCACTTCGTGCATCCGTTCCTGTTATGAGCTGGCAGGTGTCCCCCCTCCACCCATCATGAGGACACACTCGACTTGAGCGCAGACCTTGTCGGCTGCCTTCGTTGCCCACATGCCCATTCAGTACATCTGTAGGGCCGCCACGTGGTCTTCGGTTCACACGTTCACCTCGCACTATGCGATCGTCTCCCAAACCAGGGATGACGCCGGGTTCGGCAGGGCTGTCCTCCATCCTGGGAGGACTTGTGAACTCCTACCCACCTACAACAGATATAGCTTGGAATAACCTATTGTGGAATACACATGAGCAATCACTCGAAGAAGAAAAGACAGTTACCTTTTCCGTAAATGGTGTTTTTTGAGATGTGTTGCTCATGTCAATTCCACATCCCGCCCTCCTTCCCCTCTGTCGGAGTTGTCTGGCAAGTGAGGGTGGGGTGAGGGGAACGCACAGCTCCCCTTACACTGCGCCAGGCAGGCGCCACTCCAGCGGTCGCGGGGGGCGCTCCCCCCATATGGGTACTGCTGGGGGGAAAACTTCCAGCACTGGTGCACGTGGCGAGCACGCACACCTATTGTGGAATAGACATGAGCAACGCATTGGCGGAGATTCCGCCGATTGGAAGGCATGAGATGCACTGTCCTAGGGATGGGGGTTCCACGACCACTGCTCCCAAGAGGAGGAGGCGGGTGATGGTGGTCGGGGACTCTCTCCTCAGAGGGCCTGAGTCATCTATCTGCTGCCCCAACCGGGAAAACCAAGAAGTCTGCTGCTTGCCAGGAGCTAGGATTCGTGATGTGACAGAGAGACTGCCGAGACTCATCAAGTCCTCCGATCGCTACCCCTTCCTGCTTTTCCATGTGGGCACCAATGATACTGCCAAGAATGACCCTGATCACTGCAGACTATGTGGCTCTGGGAAGAAGGATAAAGGAGTTTGAGGCGCAAGTGGTCTTCTCGTCCATCCTCCCCGTGTAAGGAAAAGGCCCGGGTAGAGACCGTCGAATCGTGGAAGTCAATGAATGGCTACACAGGTGGTGTCTGAGAGAAGGCTTTGGATTCTTTGACCATGGGGTGGTGTTCCAAGAAGGAGGAGTGCTAGGCAGAGACAGGCTCCACCTAACAAAGAGAGGGAAGAGCATCTTTGCAAGCAGGCTGGCTAACCTAGTGAGGAGGGCTTTAAACTAGGTTCACCGAGGGAAGGAGACCAAAGCCCTGAGGTAAGTGGGATGTGGGATATCTGGAGGAAGCACGAGCAGGAAAGTGCGAAAGGGGAAGTCTCCTGCCTCATACTGAGAAAGGAGGACAAACAGCAAGTTATCTCAAGTGCCTATACACAAATGCAAGAAGCCTGGGAAACAAGCAGGGAGAATTGGAAGTCCTGGCACAGTCAAGGAATTATGATGTGATTGGAATAACAGAGACTTGGTGGGATAACTCACATGACTGGAGTACTGTCATGGATGGATATAAACTATTCAGGAGGGACAGGCAGGGCAGAAAAGGTGGGAGAGTTGCACTGTATGTAAGAGAGCAGTATGACTGCTCAGAGCTCCAGCATGAAACTGCAGAAAAACCCAGTGTCTCTGGATTAAGTTTAGAAGCGTGAGCAACAAGGGTGATGTCGTGGTGGGAGTCTAGTATAGACCACCGGACCAGGGGGATGAGGTGGACAAGGCTTTCTTCTGGCAATTAACGGAAGTTAGTAGATCGCAGGCCCTGGTTCTTATGGGAGACTTCAATCACCCTGATATCTGCTGGGAGAGCAATACAGCAGTGCACAGACAATCCAGGAAGTTTCTGGAAAGGGTAGGGGACAATTTCATAGTGCAAGTGCTGGAGGAACCAACCAGGGGCAGAGCTCTTCTTGACCTGCTGCTCACAAACCAGGAAGAATTAGTTGGGAAGCAAAAGTGGATGGGAACCTGGGAGGCAGTGACCATGAGATGGTCGAGTTCAGGATCCTGACACAGGGAAGAAAGAAGAGCAGCAGAATATGGACCCTGGACTTCAGAAAAGCAGACTTTGACAACCTCAGGGAACTGATGGGCAGGATCCCCTGGGAGAATAACAGGAGGGAGAGAGTCCAGGAGAGCTGGCTGTATTTTAAAGAATCCTTATTGAGGTTACAGGGACAAACCATCCCGATGTGTAGAAAGAATAGTAAATATGGCAGCTGACCAGCTTGGCTTAACAGTGAAATCCTTGCTGATCTTAAACACAAAAAAGAAGCTTACAAAAAGTGGAAGATTGGACAAATGATCAGGGAAGAGTATAAAAAAATATTGCTCGGGCATGCAGGAGTGAAATCAGGAAGGCCAAGTCACACCTGGAGTTGCAGCTAGCAAGAGATGTTAAGAGTAACAAGAAAGGTTTCTTCAGGTATGTTGTCAACAAGAAGAAAATCAAGGAAAGTGTGGGCCCCTTACTGAATGAGGGAGGCAACCTAGTGACAGAGGATGTGGAAAAAGCTAATGTACTCAATGCTTTTTTTGCCTCTGTCTTCACGAACAAGGTCAGCTCCCACACTGCTGCACTGGGAGGCACAGCATGGGGAGAAGGTGACCAGCCCTCTGTGAAGAAAGAAGTGGTTCAGGACTATTTAGAAAAGCTGGACTAGCACAAGTCCATGGGGCCGAATGCACTGCATCTGAGAGTGCTAAAGGAGTTGGCGGATGTGATTGCAGAGCCGTTGGCCATTATCTTTGAAAACTCATGGCGATCGGGGGAGGTCCTGGACAACTGGAAAAAGGCTAATGTAGTGCCCATCTTTAAAAAAGGGAAGAAGGAGGATCATGGGAACTACAGGCCAGTCAGCCTCACCTCAGTCCCTGGAAAAATCATGGAGCAGGTCCTCAAGGAATCAATTCTGAAGCACTTAGAGGAGAGGAATGTCCAGAGAACTTGTAAGAGATAGGTTCCCTCATGCATTCTCCTCTGCTTGCAACCCTCTTGTTTCCCACTGCCTAGCTTCTCAAATGGTTACATTCTGTCTATAACCAGCACAGGCTCTGCAGACTTCTGGTGCTGCACACTTTAAGCAACAAGAAGCATGACAAAGAAACTACATCTAGTACTAAAGACACATGGTGTGGGATTTCAGCAAGGGGAGGGATATCTTGTTGGATAGGAGCAATAAGTGATGATGGTAGGAAATGAAAGGTAGCTGTATGTGGAACAGAAGCCTTGTGAGTGTAAGAAAGCTGGGAGGCTTTGGGAAAATGATGTTGGGGTGGAATATCAAGGCCCCACACACTGGAGGCACAGAAAGAGAATACGATGATCTGTCTTCACCAGAGATGCCTTCACCATTCGCCACCAAAGAGCCATTAGAGATTATCAGGCAAATAATCACCATTTGTGGAAGTTCCTAAATATGTTTTTACCCAGCAAACTTGGAAGGAGTTGTACGTTTGTAAAGATAGACGATAAAAGCTCTGGAGGAGCTATCATCAACTTGTGGCTTAGTAATTTGTGCTTTGAAAAGTCTCTAAAGATATATTTACATGAGACCTCAAGAGCTCATTTAACACCTCTCATATACAATTTATGTAATTATTATATTGTATATAATTATTTATTTGCATATATTCTATATGATTATTTGATTATAAGTATTTCTAGGTCCTTAAAATCTTGGGGATATTTACAGAAATGATTGAATATAAATTCCTTCCAGAAAAGGGACAAAGCTCTAATTTCTTCCCCTCACTTCCAGATGGTATGTATGTTTCCCCAGCAGGTAGAGAGTTAATGTTAAACACACACAACTTAATTAGTTAAAATGAACCAAATTAGTTCAATTGATATTAACACCCACTAGCAGTTTTTTACACAAATCACAGTGGCAAAGAAATACCGAGATTTTGATGCTCTACCTTTAATTCCTCTAATTTAATGGTTTAATCCAATAAGATAATAAACATGGCTACTTTGCACTTGGCTATTGCTTTCTATTTGTAGCTCTCCAAGTGCTTTATATAGATAGATCTACATAATTATTATTATTTTACTTTATTTTAAGAGATGATAGAGAGGTTACTAGTTTCATTTCACAGCTGGTGAACATACACAACTCTCACTGAGGTCAGTGGGAACTAAGGATGTTCAGCGCCTGTGAAAATCAGGCCACTTGTGACTTTAGACTGTAGTCCGTCAAAGCAGGGATGGTCTTTTTTCTGTGTTTGTTCAGCACCCTGAACAATAAGATACCGAACCCAACTGGGGGCTTTGGGCACTACCATCATATAAATATTTACTACTGTTTGCCTCAGGTCACACAGGAAGTCATTGGCAGAGGTGAGACATTAACTCAAGTGTTCTGGCACCTAACCCAATACACAATCTAAAAGATCACAGCTAGAAAGGAGTTACCACCTATGAGTGCTGCACCAGCAGCAAGAGGGACGTGTTTTATGTCAGGTGAACTTTGAATTCCTTTGGTTTGGGTTTTAGTCTTATAACATCATTTAAGTGTAGTTTGTGTGTGTTTCTTTCCAAAAGCTAGAGGGATGTAGGATCCAGTCCTGCAGTACTTTCTCAGGAGAAACTCAGCAGAAGCTTTGCCTAAAAAAGGGCTGGGCCCTTAGTAATGCTGTATATTTTCGTAGGGTGCCCAATGGCCTTGGAGGAAGGGGGTTGAGAAACACTGATAATGGAAATAAAGAAAGTACACAGAAGAAGAAGAACCAGGTGAGGGGTCACACAGCTTATGTCTTTCAGATAGTGCAGAGTAGTATTTGGAAATGTAACTGCATGTAAGGGGACCAGAAGCAATGTGTACAGAGAGGAGGAGATGATTTAGTGGAGACTAGCCCCACTTATGGCCTTTTCTCCCTTGATTAAAAAAATTAAGAACACATTCTTATTTTAAGTTACTCCTGCCTTCAGAGTGTGAGTGTGGGAGAGAACAGCAAACTCATGTAACACACTGGTTCTGTAGCACATGTCCCCTTCTAGTGGCTGGCCTACATAGGGATTAAAAGCCCACTACTGCTACCAGTTAACAGTCAGCTCAGGTGGTGGAGACATGTGATTTTGGTGCAGAAGGTTCCCAGATTCTATCTCTGCTGGGTGTCCCATGAATAGAGGTTATTGCACCTGACAGGTGCTGGATGGAGAACAATGGAAGTGATGTCCTCTGTTTGCAGAATGTGGACCCCAGCAACATGACCTGACCCTCACCTGAAGGCATTATCTCTGAGGGAATTCGGCTCTGGCATCTTTGCTAAAATTGCCAACAAGGTAGATTGTTGGGATGGTGTTTTTTTGTTGCAGCCACAAATGATTAAACCGAGACCACTAATTTTACATGGACCACAGACCATTAGGCAGATGGGAACAACTTTTGGTCACTTTGTACCCAAGCCAACTTCACTGGGGGCTTCCCAGAGTGAAAAATCAGAACAAAAGGTAGACAGTCAAGCCAAGTAAAATTGACATGTATTGCAGGTGCCAAAACGTAAGGGTCTGATTTTCTGTGGTCTTGCACTTTGTGTTGTCATTTACAGCTGAGCTGAGAGAGTTGCAGAGTTGATGTAAAATCCTATTATTCTGACAGGGTATCAATAGACACCCACTTTGCATGGGTGTCAGTGATGGAGAATCCGGCCTTAAATTCTTGACAGCTTCCTATCAGCGGAGAAAGAAAAAAAGGGAGTGCTCAAAAAAGTAGAAGGGTCCCTCTACACCTTGTACTACTGTATTCTAAAGAGAGATGTTTTCATAAGGTCTTTTCTATTTTAAAGACATTTATTATAGGAGCATTGTATATTTTTAAGCTGTCAGTGTAAGAACCAGGTAAACCACCCAGACTCTAATTCGCCAAGGCCATGCACCAGATGCAGTTGTTTACACTAATGCAGAGTGGCTGTAGAATACTACTAACTGAGAAAGGCACCATTCTACACCTACTTCATAGATGTGTAAAGGACTGCAGCAGGGTCAGGGCAATGGAAAATCAGGCCCACAAAGAGCAAGGCCAAGAATTGTGTGTTTCTGCAAAGTTTTACAAGCATTGTAAACACAATTATTTCCAAATCCTGCAGCAAAGTTTCAGGGACAGTCAGGCATCAATTTGCAAAGTGCTGGATGAGGGGGTTTAGCTGTGTGACTCCTGTTGACTTTGATGAGAATTGCGCAGTCAAGCTTTACGCGCCACTTTGAAAATATGGGGTAAAAAGCATATAATTCTATGCCTTAGGCTTTCAGGCCCTGTGCTAACAGAGTACAGCACACATCAGTTGTTTAAGCAATAGTCCTCACCACTCTAGGCTCCACTGCCCTAACTTGAGATGCATTTGGAATTGAAAGTGAAACTTCAGAACATCCAGATCATTTATTTTACAGTAGATCAGGCATCAGCCATTATTCCTGTTAGACAGTGCCCTTACGTAGTGTTTAGTGGGTAGAACAGGGGAGTGGAGCTCAGAGACTTGAGTTGCAGTACCTGTTGCGTGACCTTACACAAATAGTTTAACCTCTGTGACTCAGTTTCTCCACACTATAAAATGGAGATCACACCTACCTTCCTTTGTAAAGCACTAATGAAATGGAAGATGATATAGGCCCAATTCTGTACCATGTAAATCAAGGGGAGGCTGCCATTAAAAAGGAACGGGATTGGGCCCCATCTGGTTGTAAAATATTAGTAGAAATTATAACAGTGTTACAGCCTTCTCAGGGTGACACTCTTACAATGGAAATGCCATGTAATGTGAAAGTTCCAGCATGGTGCTAATTACAGTTGCAGAACCCACTAGAAAGGGCAGTCGGCCAGATTTTAATCAATTACACTCATGTAAATCTGGAATCATTTGAACTGAATATCCCACAGGTTTACTGTGGATTAATTTGAGGATAACTGTTGCAATTAAATCGATCCATCGTCTGAATGAGTTTTGGGGTCACAGATTGGTGTTTCTAAGACTTTTTAAAATTTAGCATTCTGAATCTGTGTGGCAATTTATTGTTCATGACCATATCTTTGCAAACAGAAAACCAGTTAATTATTATTATTATCTAGTTTTGTCTTTATTAAAACTCTCAGTTGCTACAGTCTATATTAACCATCAACCTCTGATCAGACTGAACTGATGGTCAGACAGAAAAGGTATTTAGTACATCAAATAATTGAAAAGAACACCTGTTTCACTTTATTAGGAGAATTTGCAAAGAAAATTGAAAAAAATGTTTTCTAATTTATTAGTAGCTATTGCCCACCACTCAAATTAATTGGAAAAATTATATTAAATTTTTGAAAATACAGATTATTGCCGAATCTCCCACAAAAACCCATCCCAGCCACCCGAAAACAAATCCAACTCTTTTTATCCTTTTAAGAATGCCCATTCAACATCTCCCCACACCCCCAGCTCCCCCTTTGAACAAGTTACAGGATAAGCTTTCAACCCAAAAGTTCTGCCAAAAGTTTCTGAAGTTAATTTAAAACCCAATGTTATTGAAAAAAACCCCCCCAGAGCTCTATTGTTTGCTCTTTAAAAATAAAAATGACCCCCCCCAAGCCCCGAGGAAATAAAAATCTAAAGTGCTCTGGGCGAGGAGGACTGTGGCTGTGAGAGACGTGTCAATTCCTTTTCTCCCCTAAAGTTTTTGGATTCATGTCTCCTAATGATGTATGGATGATATATTGCATTGTGGGTGTCAATATAAGTGACGGCCATATTTGCCGGTGCTGCTACCGCTGTAAACAACCCAAAGTGTCTGGGAGACACAGAGACGCTCCACTGAATGTCAGGACATTTTTATTTCTTGCCTTTGCCATGTCTCTAGGAATGTCTTACAAGCCCAACCTGAACGCCCACCTCCCCGGGACTTCCATCAACCAGGGTAAGTCTCCGATTGCAACTGGAGGGCAAGTTTTCCAGCCCTTTTTGGAGGCACAAAAAGAGCGCCGCGGTGCAGCGCGGATACCTGGGGAAAGCCCCAGACTGTAGTTTTTGTCCAGTTCTAGACGTAGGGTCAGATCCTCGGAGCTGATTCAGATCCGCCATTATTACTAATCACCCGCGGCGCGGCGCTTCCCAAGGAGCAAACTTCGGCTCCCCGGGCCCCGCGGCGCCCCGGGGCGCTGCGCCCCGCCTGGCGCCCAGGTGCCGGCCGCCTCCGCGCGGCGCCGCTCGGTTGGTGGCTCTTTTGATCCGGCCGTTCGCTTTCCTCCATGGTCGCCTCCCCGGGGCTGCTGATTGATCTGGATCAGGAATATTCCGTGCGCGGCTCCGCCGCGACCGCTGCTGGCAAGACGCTGCAAGTGCCTGGCCGCGCGTGGTGCGTGAGCCCCGCTTCCCTCCGCTCTCCGGGGCTGGGGGGCTCGCGCCCCGAGTCCCCCCCTTTCTGCGGGGCTGCGCCCCAGGGCCACTTTGACACAGCCCGCCCCGATCTGAAGCGGCCCCCTCTCCATCAGGGTTTGCCTTCAGGGGAGAGTCACTCAAAGTGCTGGAGTCTGGAGATTAGCCTGGGCTGGATAAGTCTTCCTCTACCAGCGTGAGACTCAGTTACCAGCTTTGGAGAGCTTAATGTTTGTTAAAGAGAGCCTCCTTTTTATTTTATTTTATTTTATTTTATTTTATTTTATTTTTTCTGTCAGTGTTTATTTTTATTCCCCATCTTTTCCACCCCCTGCAAAGTTACTGGGGTGGATTGAACTTTTTTATTTTCAGAGGTAACCGTCATTTAAAATAAATAAATAAATAAATAAAATTCCGCGCTGAACTTTGCTGCGTGTATGGGTGTGCGCGTGAAAGAGGGTGCGTGTGTAATTCGGAAAATTTGGAAGAAAGCAGCTGCAATTCATTCACGGTGGGATATTTTCAGGAGATCCCATATACCTGCACAAGACGGATATTAAAGCAAAAAATGGAGAAGTTGTCTTTAACCGTTCTGGTTTTAACAGCTTGCTCACACATATAGTGTCTACAGGTCTGACATCAAAATATCAACAGGAAGAAATGTGACTTTAAAAAAAAAAAGGCAGAGAGAGAAGTTTTGATGTTTTAGAAGGGAATGGAAATATACTTCAGTGGTTTTGCAGCAATGTCTGTCGTTCTGTTCCTGGGGTATTGATGAGCTAAAGGGATTAATTACATGTACCCCAAAGAAGCTACAATGAGTGGCAATTATAGCAGATCTTATTTTGCTGCAAGGAATTGTCACCAGCTGATAGAGAAGAAATGAACTGCAGCCTTGATCCTGCAAACACCTACACATGAGAATAGCTTGAAGCATGTGAGTAGCTGACTTAAACGGGTACTCAGGTGTGTACAATGAAGCATGTAAGTATTTGCAGGATCATGGCCTGAGATCAGTGTGCTACTTTAAAAAAAAAAAAAAAAAAGCCAGGAAAAAGGCATGTTCCTGACTTCAGATTCTTGTGATATACTAAAGCAGTGTCCCCACAAGGACCCAAGCAATGTAACTGTTCCTTTTTGTGTCTCACTACAGCCAGTGTCTCATTTTCTAAAATACCTCCATAGAAGAGCAGGGACACTGAGCTTTTTGTTTTGATTTTTGGCTTACGTCATGGAGCGAGAGGGAAACACAAGGCTAACTGCACTTCAGATGAAAGCAACGGCTAAGACCATGGCAAACGTATTACTGAGACTATTGGTTTAAGTAACTTGGAAAGTTCTTTCTGTGATTTTTGTCGCTGTCATTGTTCTGTCTATATGCTCTCTAATGATCCATGCCATGATTCAGGCTGTACGTTTCTTTCATTCAGTTTGTCCTCCTTTTTTAGTGGCTTTTCAGCAGTCCCCTGTGAGACTTCAGTGATCCCCGAACTTGTGCTTGCTTGGTTCATGTCGTCCTTAACACCCACAGACTCTTTGCAATGAAAAATATTTTAATCGGTATCCAAAATGGTCTCTCTCTTTCTCTCCATCTCATGCCATTATCCCTCATGCACCAGCCCTTCCTCTAGCTAGTGGCAATGCCAGCATGATGGCCTGAGGCCAAGGGAGTTAAACAAAGCAGTCCTTGCAGGGGCACACATTGATTCACAGTGATGTGATTACAAATGGCTTCCCTCCTTGCTGGACCCTAATTCTGATTTTCAGGAGGTTCCTTCTCTATTGTGTTTAAATTAAATGCCACCAGCTCAGCTAGAAGTGGAAATCCTGGGTTTGCTTCCAAACCTGGGGCTAGAGCATCCCTTTCCTTTGTATCCTGTGAAGGGGCTGAAAGCAGGACATCTGTCCCTTTGGCCTGAGATCAGCTCTGCAGAAGCTGCTCTGTGGGAACTTGGAGTGATTGGGGCTCAGGGCTTTGAGGGGATGTGGCCAGCTGGGGGTACCTTTATAATAATGCTGAAGCTCTGTGCTGCAGGGTTTTTGGTGCAAGTGGGACTAGAGAGGCTGTGGGTGTCATGTTTCTGAAGTCTATGTCTTCACCTGCACAGTTAACTGCTCTAGTTATGTTAACTATGCTCTAGTTAATTCCTCTCAACTAAGTCTAGCTCGAGTGAGAGTGGCCACTCTACAAAATAACACGTGAGCTACCCGGGGTGGTTGTATTAGCAGCTGATGAGTTCTGCTAACCTGAGCTGCAGACTATACCACCAGGCAGGCCAGCCAACTCCAGTTAAAAGGTCCATCACCCTAGGGTTTTTGTGTGTGGATGAGTCTCGAATTAGGGACAATGCTCAGGTTATAAGCCAAGTTACTTGTGCAGTGAAGGCAAGCCCTGAGAGAGAGAGGAGAGCTGCCAAAGGAGCAGGGAGGGCTGCAAAGGGTTAATGGGAGATCTTGGGATGACTGTGGGGATTCCCTGCAGATCTTGGGATGGCTGTGTAAGGAAAGTCTGTCTACTCCACAGGTAGTTTAAACCCCCATCCCCAGCTATATGATACTGGGGGCACTCCAGGGCCCGATTATCCACTGCCTTGCAGCTTTGTCATTTACACTCATTCAAAGAGAGAGTAATTTGCTTCCAAAGCGGAATTTTACACTGGCTCTGAACTTGCTTTGCCCAGACCTGAGTGATGATGCAAAGCTCAGGGCAGTGGGGGTTTAGGCCCCATGTGATTAAACTTGCAGTGTTTTTCTAGGTATCTGTAGTCTTCCCATGGGACTTTCCACTCTGGAGCCTGGGCTCTTGTGGTATAACATTCAGTGCTGGTCCTGTGTTTCTAAACCAGCCCCTCGCAGACATGTTCTTAATCTCAAACACAAAACCTTCTGTTTTTTAAGGTCCTCTTTATTATCTCACTCGCTTTTTTTGTTTTGTTTAGTTTAAACAGGGTTAGAGCCATTATGGCTGTATTTTGTTTGTGCACCAGCATCTTTAATAATTTCACCTGGAATCTGCACAGTTCTGGGAATGGTATTTGCAAGGCGCATACTGTATCACTTTTTTTTTTTTTTTGCTCTGAACCCACAGCAATGACAGCTTAAACTGTCCCCCTCCCCAACAAAATGCGAAGATCAGAGTGAAGTTTTAAAACTTCCAGGTGTAGAATCAAGTTCCAGCAGATTATAATAATGTTAAGATAGCAGCCTGCATCCCGGATCCACATTGTTCAACAGCAACCCTTTAAACTGAAAAAATATTGTAACCTAGGACTTCCATAGTTCTCACTGTACTTGCAGTGTCACCACTCAAAACTTTACAGTGACTGAGATTCTCCTGTTCCAAAAGCACAAGTACCTCCTGCCACTTGAGCCAAAAGAGAATCTCCATTATCTGGTATCAGTATAGTAGGGGCACAACACAACTGAGAGTTCTGATTCCAGCCAGTAGAGGGCAGTGGAACATATGCACCGGCTAGCTAGTCTCTTACGTCCAATAATATGTTACATTATTAACATTAAGGTTCTGACTCAACTCCTTGAACAAACTGCTTCCTTAATGTTCTTTATGTAATTATATTCAACGTGATCCTGTTGTCCCTATTCAGGCTTTATGGAGGGGGGAGTCGATTGTGCCACGGGAGTGCAGAAGATGAAGTACGCTGTTAAGATATCAGTTTGTGGAAGCTTTTACATATTAAACTATGCTAGACACAAGGAGTAATTTGTGGGCATTATAAGAGCTTTAACATTGGTTTTCCAGATTTACCTACATATATATATTTAACTCTCTCTTGTCTTGGATCCACTTTTTCAAAGATTCACAGTGGCATTGTTTTTATGACTGTAATTCAATTTGCTAAAATGTAATACAGTGCTTGCTCACTATTCACTGGAAGTCCAAGTCGTTAAAAATAGTCTGAAAAGAGCTGAGCTAAGCATGTAGAGTAGTTTACTTTTTCCAGATGTAACTCACCTGGTCTCTAATCAAGTGAGTGCCTCCCTTCCCCCCAATGCTCCCCCCCCCCAAATAGAAATGGATAATGGCAGGGGGACACTGACGGGTGTTTTTTTGCTGGTTTGAGCCGAAAGGGGTGTGGAATTACCAAATATGAATTACGTTTGTCTGTGTATAAATATGAATTATCTTTGTCTGTGTCTAAAATGTTAAAGCCTAAAAGAGGTTCTTTGACTGTTGCAGAAGAACAACCTGAGCATTTTTTGTTTGTTTTTGTTTTTAAGGAAATGGCCTGATTCTCATTTGCCTTCCATTGACACCAAAGCCCCTTTCCAGGCTCTGGCAGTGTAAAGGGGATTTAAAGTGGGTGTAAATACAAAGTAAATAAATAGATATAATGCACGTCGCACTTACACGGCTAGAGCACTGTGAAGGGGATTTTGTAAAGGGGCTCAGTCCCAATATTTCCTACTAAAATGGCTTTTTTATTGTTTATTTAAATATTCAGTGGGACTGGAGTGTTTAAGGGAATTGGTAATGGGACACAGAGTGTTTCACTGTGAGGTTGGCATTGCCTGTCCTGTGCATTGCGCTGGTGCTGAAATAGGATCTGCCTGCATAGACACTGATGCCCATGTGGCATCTCCATTTCTATTATTCTAATAATTTAGGACTGAAAGAGACCTTGAATCAATTTCTAGTTCAACTCCCCACACTGAGGCAGGACCAAGTAAACCCAGACCATCCCTGACAGGTGTTTATCCAACCTGTTCTTAGAAACTTCCAATGATGGGGATACCACAACCTCCCTTGGAAGGTATTTCAAAGATTAACTACCTTTATAGTTAGAAAGTTTTTCCTAATAACTAACCTAAATCTCCCTTGATGCAGATTAAGCCCATTACTTCTTGTCCTACCTTCAGTGAACATGGAGAACAATA
Source organism: Dermochelys coriacea (assembly GCF_009764565.3). Taxonomy (NCBI): domain Eukaryota; kingdom Metazoa; phylum Chordata; order Testudines; family Dermochelyidae; genus Dermochelys; species Dermochelys coriacea. The sequence continues at coordinate 24,772,071 of NC_050082.1, forward strand.
GATCATAATCCTCTTTTTATACTAGCCCTTAACATATTTGAAGACTATTAGCAGGTCCCCTCTCAGTCTTCCTTTCTTAAGACGAAACATGCTTTGCACTTGTCTTCATTAAATTTAATCTTGTTGATTTCAGACCAATTCTCCAGTTTGTCCAATGGTTTTGAGTTTTAATCCTCTTTTCCAAAGTGCTAGTAACCCCTCCCAGCTTGGTGTTCTCTACGCATTTTATAAGCATACTCTCTATTTCATTAGCCAAGTCATTAATGAAAATATTGAATAATGCCAGACCCAGAACTGGACCCTATTAGATACGCCCTCCCAGTTTGACAGTGAACCATTGATAACTACTCTCTGAGTATGGTCTAGCAATCAATTTTGCACCCACCTTATAATAATTTTATCTAGACCACATTTCCCTAGTTTTCTTCTGAGAACATTATGTGGGACTGTCCAAAGCCTTACTAAAACCAAGATACATCACATCTACACCTTCCCCCCCATCCACTAAGCTTGTAACCCTGTCAGAGAAGGAAGTTAGGTTGGTGTGGTGTTATTCATTCTTGACAAATCCGTGTTGGCTGTTACTTATAAACCTATTATCCTCTAGGTGCTTACCATTTGATTGTTTGTTTAATAATGTTCCAGTATCTTTCCCAGTATCAAAGTTAGGTTGACTGGTCTGTAATTCCCAGGGTCTCTTGGTTCCTCTTTTTAAAGGTAGGTACCATGTTTGCCCTTCTCCACCTGTCTTCCAAGAGATTGCAGTGAAATTTTGTATAAATGAAGCCAAAATGTTTCGAGTGCTAAGAATTCACGTTCTTTCCTTCTAAGTTTGAACACTAAAACCACAATTCAGACTGATGTGATTGTAAAATGGCCAGATTCCATAAATTGGGCTCGGCATCCGGGGTGAAATCCTGGCCCCGTTGATTTCTCTCCTTGTGGGTAGTCACTTGCACCTGTATCCAGGAGCTGTAGAATTCCACCCAATCAAAAAAGGCAGCAGTTTGCCCAGAGTACAAGGCAGTGGAGGAATTTACCCAGTGAGCTTAATTCTGCTCTCACTTAAACCAGGTTTACATGGCTGCGACACCAATAAGTTCAATAGAGTTATTTCTGATTTACATTGGTGGATTTGAGAGTAGAATCAGGCCTATATGTTCATTACACAATCTTAGTTGGGCAAATGTGTTAAACTCGCAATTAATCCACTTGTATTCAAAATGCAACTTAAGATGAACTGGCTTTTTCTTAGGGCTGAGAGTTGTGTGTGGGGATTTGTTTTTAAGAAAAAGCTTTTATTTTCTGCTCTAAGAAATATCAGGGTTTGCCTTTATTTTATTTATTTATTGCCAGAAGATTCTATGGATGACTAGACAAGTGTGTGGGGGATTTACATCACAAGAAGATGACTGCTGAGCAATTGAGAGGGGAGTAGGTTTTTATTCAGACTCTTTAAGATGTGTTTTTTAACCCCCCGTTTTTGCTCAAATGCTTGTCAAACACTTGGGATAAAAGCACTTTGTGAAAAATTCAGACCTCCTGCAGAGGCACTGTGGGATAATTGCATGGATTTTCTCCAGCAAGCGCCAAAATATTCACAGATTTTGTACCAGTATAAATACTTTAGTTAAAATAATAAAATCAAACCCCTAACTAAATAGTTATACTTGTAGGACCCCTAGTGTGAACACAATTATACTGGAATAAATTCCTTATATTTGTATAGTTTTTTCCCCTTCCCATACAGGAATAACTATACTGCTAGAAGCATCTGTAACTGTATGCAAGTGGAGGTGAGAGTGTGTACCACTTAAACTACATCTGTGTAATTAAAGCAGTACAAATATTGAGTGTAGACAAGGGCGCAGTTAAGCGGCACAGTAGGTTTGGATGTGATAAACATGCCACATGGTTGTGTGGTGACAAAAGCTGCCACCATGTGGCTGTAACTGTCTGTGTGTGTTGTAAGCAGATCAGATGAGAGTGCCTTGACCTGGCTACAGAAACACAGTTTACTTTGCAACATGCACAGGGTTTTGTGAGCTCTCCAAGCACAACCTGACTTCCCATCCACTTCACGTGCTGGCAACAGCAGTAGATTTAAAAATGCAAATTCTCATCAACCAGATGAGTGAAACCAGAGAGACTTGGAGGAGCAGCTCTGCAGGAAGAAAGAGGAGTTAAAGGCAGGGCAGCTGCGTGGAAAGCATATAGCTCCATCCAGCTCCTACTGAAGTCAGTGGAAAGGTTCCTGTTAACTTCAGTGGGAGCTAGGCTGGGCATATAGGCTTGATTCCAGGCCTGCTGAAGTCTATGGGACCTTTCCATTTACTTGAATTTCACTGCGTGTTGAATCAGGCTGAGAGAGAGCAGCTAGAGGTAAATTGGGGGGCTGGAATGGGGAGGATTGGGAGTAAATGTGATAAGTCATTCCAAGAGTGCAAATGAATCTTGAGGGGAGGGGATGTTTGAGTCTGAGGAGTGCAACTAGCATCTGTCATTCCTCCAGAGGCTCTGGTGACAGTTGTACTCCAGCATTAGTCTCTATTCTCTATTTGCGGTATTGCTAACTGCCAGCATTCAAAAGTAATGAGTCAGGTCCCAAAATCTTGAGATTGTCCTTTAAAATCATGAGATTTAGAAAATATACATTTGGGGTTCTTGTTTGACATGTGGTTTTTGAACCTTCGAGGGCACTCAGGTCACATTTTCAAGCTTTTTTTCCTGCAATCAAGAGAAACTGAAACTTAAAAACTTCTCTTTTTAAACTTCTCTAAAAATTGCTAAAAACTTATCTTTTTAAAAAATACGCAAGCTGAGATTCTCATATGATCACTTTCCTCCAGCATCTGGAGCATTAAGAAGAACATCAAATAGTGCAAGGCTCGTGATAAATCCATGAGCGTTGTCAGCACTGTTTACATCTAAAGATAGATAAATCAGCATGCCTATCATCTAGTCCCCCAGACCCCTGGATAGAACAATACTTCCACCCCTCCTTTATCAATACCAGCATGGATTGGCTACCAGCCTAGGGTTAAGCAACATGGGTATCCCAAAATTGCCACCATCAGACCTTACACCCTGTGGTGAAGGTCAGCAGCCTTGACCTCAGTTGGATCAACCTGGGGAGTGAATTTGAGTTGTCCCTGCCCTTCCTACTCTCCCCTCTACGTCTACAGTGAGAACATACTGCTCCAGGTCCCAGATGTTCAGCTCTAGATCTGACTCCAGCTAGCCTCATCCCTGGTGCTGGCAGAGGGAGGAAGCTGCTCAGGTAGCCTGAACAGAAGTCATATAGCGCTCTGCAGATCTCATCAGCACTTTGGATCAGCCCAGGGCTCAGACAGGATGCCCGAGAAATACAACATCCGAATGCCATGATGGATCTTTCACCCTCTTCTATGGAGTACAGTCATTTTGACATCTTGACCTGGTCTCCTATGACTTAGGATGCCATACAGGGCTCGCTGGCCTGGTTTTGCTGCTCATTATAATGACAGGAGCCAGCAAATGTAATTTGAAATCTATTAAATGCTTAGATACACAAATGTATTTTGGATTAAGTAAAAACATCTAAGACCCAGGACCCTTCTAGGGGATTAATGGGAGAGTTGAGAGGGTGAGAAAAGGCCAAGGTCCATTACCCCTCACCAGACATTAATACTCAGGACATACCTCACACTCAAGCTTGTTATCAGGATCACAATCGCGTTTTAAATAAATATAAAAATTTGATTTTCTTTTTATTCTGTCGAGTCCCACTCCCTCCCCCACTCCCTCTGGGAATGACTGGCAGGCGTCTGACATAGGCACTTGCAGCGCATGAAGAACTGGTATCACAGCCAAGCTAAATCCCTTTCTTTGTTCTCTGTGCCTGCTGCTACTGATAAAGTGGTTGGCGCATGGCATTATGTCTTATTACATTTTTGATGCAGACTGCAAAGAAACAGGTAAACTCACCATGGTTACCACTACTTGTCATTCGGCAAGACATTCTTTACTCTGTGATGGCCTCTGGTGTCTGCATCACAGCTTTGCATATGCTGTGGGTAAAGTAGACAATACAGTGTCCCTGGCTGCTCCAGTGCCAAAATGCCATTGATCTGATTATTAATGAGAAGTGATGCACTTGGTGTCACTAAAATCCCAGTGCCAATCCCTTTCCCATAGCTCTCTGACAGGATCAGGTTTTTAGCAAATTCTTCTTATTGGTTTTACACTTTTTCCTTTAATGCTAATTCAGCCACTGTCAAAATCTGCAGCTACTCTATACTGCAATGCCATATGGTTGTCCAGATCTGTGAAACTTTCTCATGCAGCACCTTGCTGTGGCATCACTGCTTTGTCTCCATGCATCAGGCACCTGATGATTTTTGTTCTTATCTGTACGCTCCTTGTGTTGTAATCTTGACTTCCATCCAGGCTGGGAATGTGACATAGTTCCAATTAACATGGTCTAAGCAGGAGATCAATGAGACGTCTGTTCTGTATTGTTGTTAAAAGCAGCCAGCAGAAACAAATAATGTTAGTTGTTTTCTACTTTTTTTTTTTTAATTCATAGCCAATAGGAAAGGTGTGTTGGTTAGTTGCTAGGACAGGTGACTGGAAACTGGACTCCTGAATGTCTTGCCTTTGTAAAGCAGGGGTAGGCAACCTATGGCATGCGTGCCAAAGGCGGCACACAAGCTGATTTTCAGTGGCACTCACACTGCTCCGGTCCTGGCCACCGGTCCAGGGGGCTCTGCATTTTAATTTAATTTTAAATGAAGCTTTTTAAACATTTTAAAAACCTTATTTACTTTACATACAACAATAGTTTAGTTATATATTATAGACTTATAGAAAGAGACCTTCTAAAAACGTTAAAATGTATTACTGGCTCGCAAAACCTTAAATTAGAGTGAATAAATGAAGACTCGGCACACCAATTCTGAAAGGTTGCCGACCCCTGTTGTAAACTGATTGACCCTGTAAATGCCTTTCCGCCCAAGTGGTGTACTTATTACTGCAAACATTTCCACAGACTTCAATTAGACTTTTCAGAATCACCTAGTAGCAAGCATTCACAGGATTGGGCCCATGCTTTGTGAATGGAGGGAAAGACACTTAACCCACCTATGCCCAGTTTCTTTTTCTGTAAAATGGGCATAACCAAACTCCTCTTCCTTACAGCGTGCTGGGCTAACTAATGGCTGTAAAGCATTATGAGACCCTTGGAGAAAAGGTGCTACTTCCTGCAAAGTAGCATCATGGATGTCGGTTTGACATCATTATTATAGATATTGGAAATGTTGGGTAAAATGTGGATATAAAAATATTGCAGGTGTAAGTGTGTCCTGAGACAACAACCCACATTACAGAGTGTAAGAATTGAGAACGTTAAGGTGTACTGTCGTTAGGAAAAAGGTGTGTTCATACCTCATGTTAGCAACCCTTTCAAGACAAGGCAGTCTGTAATTTTTCAAACAAATTAGCAGATTGAGCTAAAGATTAAAGGGGAGATGAGTCTTCAACTCAAGCAACTGACTCATGAAAAAGCTACAGAGCGCCTTGTCTTCACTAGGATTTTCTCTCGCATTAGGTAACTCAAGTTAAGAACACCCTTTTTTTTTGTCGTGAAGACCAGGCCATCATGGTTCCCTGTGATTGCTGTAGAAGCACAATACTTTCAAAATGAGGAAGATTAGACTCATGCACTCAGTAGCACTTCTTACAGTGTGATCTCTGCTTCCTCTATGGTGTCCTTGCAAAAATAAATTAGAGTCAGGAGTAAAACACTAAATGGAACAAAATGACTCTCATGTCAAATCCTTTTCATTTATATTTCATTTAAATTCCAAATAGGGCCATGGACATGGGAAGGGAGTGGGAGAAGCCTGGGAATTTTCAGGGAAGAGGTTTATAGAGAAGGAAGTTGGCGTGTCTGGGTGGCTGCAGAGAAAGCCTGGACAGAGGGAAGCTATAGTAGGAACAGGAACGTTTCAAGGGGAAGAGGAGAGAAAGAACAGCTAACCATGATGATATAAATCCCCCTTAGGTCAGATTCTGCAATCCCTACTTGGGCAGAACTCCCAATAAGGTTATGAAAACAAGCAGCAGGATTGGGAACCTTACATGCCTTTTTATTTTTAATGATGCATTTTCCTGAAAAGGATGATATAAGATGACTGAGGAGGCTGTTTCAGTGGGTAGATGAGTTGAGATCAATAGGTGCCATTAGCAGACTCACATGAGCCCTTAAATCGGCAGTGCACAACACTGGCTCTATCATGTGCATCCCCCCCAAAAATTTTGAATTTTAGAAACTGATTAAGGAATCTGTTCAGATTCTCTTCTACCGGGGCAGATCTTTGACTGATAACACTGGCAAAACCCATTAAATTAGGTCCTGTAACTCTTGATTAATTTAAAAAGCCACATTAACTTATGGAATAATAAAGGACACACAAGGTTTTGGGTTTATTTGGGGGGAGAGTAGGAGGAATATTCCTGTGCAGTGTGAGTAACTCGCCTTGAACTCCTTCAAGAAAAGGCACTTTCTGAACGATTGCATCAAGTATAGCAGCTTTCTTTTGAGGAACCTATTATTTTTAAAATAATCAAGATGGAACAATAAGTAGATAATTACTTCTATTACTTTATGATCCATGCAAGATTTATTGGCACTAGAAGTAATGTCTGTCAGTATTTACCTAAAGGGATCATAAAGTTTGATAGTGACAAAATTAAATATATGTTCATAATAAGAATGTTCTGTCAGTGCAGTTTAACTTCACACGGAAGTCTGATGATCTTGTGAAATATCAGACTTAGTAACAAAAAAAGTGGTGTTATATTAGTGATATCTTTCCTTCGTTTATTTGCATAGCCCAATCCTACTGGTTAAAAATGTTTGACGTCACACGAGATGAATGTGATGAACAATATTCACTGCTGATGTCACACAATGAATAGTTGTGGTGTTAGCTCAAAATAGCTTTTAGGGTGATTTGCATTGCAAATGTGATGACAATTTGAGTTGTAAAATTAGAGCCGTATTTACAGTAAGTCTATACAAAACATTTAATTTTATATAGTGTTGAATTTTTAACAATACAAATGATATAACTAGGCTTGGCAGAACTAAATTTTTACTTTTTCAGTGTTTGTTTTTGAGCATTTTTTTCTATTAGTGATTTAAATATTCACAGTTGTGCAGAATGATGGGGTGTGGGTCAGACAGTCGATGCTGAGATTCAGAAAATTTAAACTTTATAACCGTTAAAACACACATTGCCAACATCACATGTCAAAATATACCAAGTAAATATCCTTAAATCAAACTCTTAAGTTCTCAAGCAGTGTTTTTCTTACTTTGCCTATCTGTAAATTGTGATTATCATCAATGGAAGAATTTTTGTCATGGGTTTGTGTGTGTTTGGTGAAATGATCATTTACTGACATTTACCCATTAAAAATCTAATCCTTCCAAGGCTAGATATATCTGTAATGTTATAGCCTGCATTACTTTCACATGTACAGTATTCCCTACAGGATGGTTACTTTAACTGTCTGTACTATTTGCAGTGAACAATGTGACCCTTGAGTTAGTGATCTGGAAAAAAATGTTGACAGGTTACTGTTTGTTTAAAAACAACATCTCACTGAATTATGCCCCAATGGGTATTGACTAATTCATCCTTAGATAATAAATCTTGCTTTCCTATTTTTTCTTCCTCAAAAGCTGGAAGTGTTCACTCTCCCTCCACAAGTATGGCAACCTCTGCACAATACAGACAGCTTATAAATGATTATGGACCCCCGTCTCTAGGCTATACACAAGGGATGCAGGTAAAATTCCAATTTTTTTTTAAATTGTATGGGTGATGAGGTTTGAGCAGTAGTATGAATCACATGTGGCATGAGACTGATGTGACCCTCCCTTGCGTTGAAATGAAATACAAATGGCAGACAGATTCATCACGTGCATCCTGGTTTCATATTAGACTAACTGTACTGCTCACTGGGGGTTATAGAATCATATGTAAGTCTAGAAGGGACTTCAAGAGGTTGTCTAATCCATTCTCCCATGCTGAGGCAGGGTATTTAATAACTAACCACGAGTCCCTGCCCACCGGTGAACCTTGATGTGAGTTGTGTTTTGAAGACAAAGGCACAGGTATAAAATGATCAAAGATTATAATCTGATGGTAAAGGCTGCAACAAACAGGACAATATTAGTATGACTTTTAAAATACAAAATCATATTTAATATTAAATATATCTCTAACTGTAAATTAAGATTTACACCAGCAAAACAATGTTATAAAATGCATGATCCAAACCTTCCTGTTGGTTGCTACAAGAATCTAACTGGTCAACTTTTGTGGAGTGGCTTCTACCATTTAACAGGGAGAAGGAGGCCTTCTCTTGGCATATGGACAGCTTTCTTTTCTCTCTCTCTTACTGACTCTCCACCTATTTTAACATACTCTGAAAACATGTCTCGTCAGTTTTTGCCTGTACTACTACTTAAAATTAGAATGAATAGTGGGAGAGAGAGATGAACTTGAGCGTTGAGTTAGTTAATGATTTGCAATACTGTTCGGATGAAATGTTAAAAGGTCCCAGCCCTGGAGTCAGATCTGCCCTGATAGATCCTTGCAACTGATTGCAGGAGCAGGGGCTAAAGCAGCATTGTGTTTAAAATCCTGTAAAACTGTAAACTTGATGCATGTAGTGCAAGTGACCATGATCAACTGGAGCACATTATGAAATAGATTCTTATGATTTCTTTAATCTGCTATTATTTTTTGCTATGCATAATTCAGATTAATTTCTTTCAAACTGTAGGGTACCAGCAGCAGTCAAGTACCACAAAGCAAATATGCAGAACTTCTAGCTATCATAGAAGAATTAGGAAAAGAAATTAGACCTACATATGCTGGAAGTAAAAGTGCCATGGAGAGGCTAAAACGAGGTAATTTTTTTTTTATTAGAATGGACAGTTTTTTGGATCCATTATTTACAAACTGTTTCCCCACATCCCTTACTTCAGAGATGGGGAAACTTACAGCTGGCTTGACTTAGTGTGTTTAGTTATGAGTTGCTGGTTTAACAAAATTTAGCAATAGCCCATTCACTTTCTACATGACCAACCAATGACTGAATGGATTTCATGTGCACAGAGGGGAGTATAGGTTAGTGTAACTTGCACCTTTTTCCAGCCCTCTCACTGTGTACATAACATCAGTGAAGGCTCCCAAAAGACTTACTTAGAATCCCCTAAACTCTCTTCCACAGACTCCAAACCATGTACCAAAGTGTCACTTATACATCACTTTTCCAGCTGGCCCACTTAATCTTAACTGAATGTATCCTTGCTTGAAGAGATTCTGTGCTGTGGTAACTTGCATATTGAGGGGTCTGTAGAGAGGAGTGTAGGGGGGAAAAGCAAACAGGAGGCTAACATTGAACTAGCCAGCATCTTCCTCTGTGACATTTATTTCTACTCCTCCTGGCTCCTCTGTTTGTAAGTTACACCTGCTTAGACTGCCTCATACATCAGTAAGCAGACGTAAGTACATCTAAGGGAGCCTGAAGCTACTAGAGTCTAAGGGCCCAGTTCATCCGTGGTCCACAGTTCCTTTTGGCCAGCAAAAGAGGGTAGTGAGTCTCCTTTCCTCTCTGTTGGGGAAATCACTGCATGCCCTACAGCTGGTGTGGCCAGCTCCACACCATCCCCTGCAGGAGGCATGTCAAGGACATTTCTGAAGTGCTGCTGGAGTGACCCGTAAGGGCCATGGGCAGCTCAGTGTAAGGCAGTTCCCCAAGCTGCTCTATCCTGTGCCAGAGGCTAAAATGGTCTCTGGTTAGCCCAGCAGCCGGGTGGTGCAAAGGTGGCATTAAGCCAGCTGTACGTAAGGCCCAACCATTAAGGTGAGAGTAATATATCTGCCACAATGTGCAATAAAATGAATAGTAGCTGTTCTTGAAAGGGATGTAATAAAGTCTGCTGATAAGAGTGGTAAAGTGGAATCTGGGCTGACTAAAATCAATGTTGCAGGAGTCTCTTTATTGCACTGGCTGAGTCAGTGTCAAAATAGATAAAGAATGGCTATAGGCTAATGAGAAGGACGTAGAAGAAACTTGGAAAAGTTCAGACTGTCCGCATGAATAATTGCTTGCTGAACAGTTGAGTTGCTAGATTAAAGTTGTGCTTTCCTACATTACAGCATGTATTTATATAGGGATCATGGATATCAGCCAATTTTTCTGACATCTTCTGACTCAAAAACTTGCCCACTCAATAGTGGAGGAGGTTCCTACGAGGAGGAATTAAGTGTGTGTGTGGGGAGCATACAGTAGTATGATGGGGTGGGGCTGGGAGAATCTTGCAGGTGTCCCGCACAGGAGCGGGAAGGTACATGGAGCATTCCTCCTGCAGGAGACTTCTGTCTTCGTGCTCCACCAGCTTAAAAGCCACACAGGCTGTCAAGCTTTGAAATCAATTAACAGTCTCAGTTTTCTACATAATTCAGGGTAGCTCTGCTGCATAAACTGGGCACCTTGCCACGTAAAGTCTAATGTGCTGCTTTGAGTCTGTATCTGTGCATACCATAGGTACAGGCACCAATTTTCTAGTGTGTATATATATTTTACCCTTTGAAAATCCTTGTATCCCTAACTTTTCTAGTGTAATTATTTAATGAACAATTATTTCTTTGGATGCAATCACTGGCTGCTCTTGTGGCACCTTAGAGACTAACAAATTTATTAGAGCATAAGCTTTCGTGAGCTACAGCTCACTTCATCGGATGCATCCGATGAAGTGAGCTGTAGCTCACGAAAGCTTATGCTCTAATAAATTTGTTAGTCTCTAAGGTGCCACAAGTACTCCTTTTCTTTTTGCGAATACAGACTAACACGGCTGCTACTCTGAAAACTGGCTGCTCTGTGACCTTGAAGCTTCTGGGCTGGCAGTCCTTCAGAGGCAATGTACTTTGAGTGGGATGAGGCTAAGCATCTCCTGCTGCTCAACAGCAACTCCTCCACTCAGCTAAGGAGCAAGAATGGTGGGCTTTGAGCAGAAACCAATCTATTCTCTCTTGTCCTGAAACCTTGGTGCCAGAGCGTATCCCTGTCTGCACGGGAAAAGTCATGCCAAAATCTTCCTTGGACCGAACACAGGCTCAGACTCCACAGCTGTGAACTTCGGTAGCACTCGTCTAGATCTGCCACTAATGTTTAAGTATTAAGGCTGGGACTTAAGGTGCTTTTGAAAATTCTAGTTCATGTCAACTAGACCTGAGCAAGGTTACACAACATGGTGCTTAAAATGGTGGACTATCTACGCTGGCACTCTCCATGTTGTTAACCCTGGTGGAGCTTAGACTTCGACTTTCAAGGGAGGGTGACAGTTATGGCTCTGAGTTGAGACACACCCTCTCAAAGCAGGTTTCAGAGTAGCAGCCGTGTTAGTCTGTATCTGCAAAAAGAAAAGGAGTGAAATGAGCTGTAGCTCATGAAAGCTTATGCTCAAATAAATTTGTTAGTCTCTAAGGTGCCACAAGTACTCCTTTCCTCTCAAAGCAAAAGTTACTCGATGGACAGATCAGGTTTTTTGATTAAATTATTTTTAGCAAATTTTCAAATTACAATTATGCAAGATCCGCTTTTTTTTAAAATTAAGTTTTGCAGTTTAAAATAGCCTGAGCTGCAAAGTTTAAATCTATCTCTGAATGTGGAACTTAAGTTCACAGGTGCTTGGATTCAGGGTTTTGGTTAGGACACATTGTTAACTGAAGTTTAACACAATGGTCCCTTCTGGCATTAATCTGTGGGAAAAAATGCCAGTTAGGAGAACCAAACTCACTTGCTTTAACTGCAGTTGGGATGCTGCTGCCACTGCTGCCTTAGTTATGGTACGTTGCAGCACCCTTGCTAGCTATTTTGGGACAGAAACATTAAACCACTTTGAATTTCGACTGTCACCTAACCTGATACTTTTAAAAATCTTCCATTCTTTTACAGGCATCATTCACGCTAGAGGATTAGTTCGGGAATGCTTGGCTGAGACTGAACGGAATGCAAGATCCTAGCCTACTAATTAAGTTACAAGACTTTCCATCTCTTTATGAAGAAAAATGTAATACCTTATTCCTTTTGAAACATGCAGATGAATCTTTTTATTTTGAATGTTTTACCCTTTTTTTTTTGCCCTTATGAAAATGTACAGTTAAGAACGAGAAGATTTTTCAATTTACTGAGGGTTTGCATTTTTTTATATGTTAAACTCCCCAAATTCTTTCTAAAAGGTTAAGACTAAAACTGCATGCAGAGGAATGCTTTTTCTCCCACAGACTATACTTAAGTTTCTTTCTTATCCAGCCACAGTCTCATTCTTTTTATTTCTTTGACTATATTCACTTAACCCCACATGGTCAATCTTTCAACCTTTGACATAAACTCTAAGGATTTTTTTTTTTTTAATAACTGCACTGGTAGCATGTTTTACCTAGTAGTTGGCTATACTCATACAGTTTGCCATACAGCATAGAGCCTGCTTAGAAATACCCCTCCCCCTTTTTTTTTTTTGCATAAGCATTTGCATGATTGTTAGTGCTTTGGAATCCATTTAAAGTGCATGAGTTATAAATACAGAAGATAGAGCAACCTAACAAACAATAACTAGGTCCCAGAAAACTAATTTTCCACCCTAAGGCTCAAGATTTCATTGTAAGTTTGCCAAAAAACAAAATTCTGGATAAGTTACTAAAACTGTTATTTGCATCTTTGTATGTATTTATTACTTGATGTAATAAAGCTTATTTTCATTAACCATTTGTATTAAAACTGTATGTACGGTCACTTTAATCAACATTATGTTAAAAGTGCAAAAACTCAGTAGATAGGCCAATGTTTAACCTTCATGCAGGAGCCTCAAGTCCAGGAACAGACTACGGAACAGGGCTGTAGACTGCTGGAGACGTTCCGTCTATAGCACTGGCCTGATGCAGTCAGTCTCTGGAGGAAGCAGGTAAGGCTGCTTGCCGGCTCCATTGCTACTTATAAAAAGCAAAGTGTGGGGTATGTGTAAGAATGAAAGATACCGTAAAGTTCTAGGGATGTGATTTGACACCTTGTAAAAAAAAAAAAAAAATCACCACTCCATTAAGATGGAAGATCACCTCTTCCCTTGTGATTTTAAATCAACATCTTTAATAAAACTGAGGTAGATGCTCCCTATTCAAATAAAGCTGGGGAAATTTTAGAACAGAATAAAGACCCTTTCTGAGGTGAAACTATTCAAGTGGTATTGTGATATAGTAAAGACAATGGCATAACACTGGTATCAGTCGCATCAAAATTCTGCAAGGTAAACTAAGTAAAACTGACTACTGAAACTGGACAATGAAACCCAAAGAAAGAGAGACTTATCAGTGCAAACTATGGATGTTGGAGGATAATACAGTTTTGGGAAAGGGACACATTGCATAAGAATGGTTCAGATGAGTGAACTCACTGAAGTTGCTTTCAACCTACTGTATCCTTCACATGTTTGTCTGTTAGTTTTCATATCTTTCTTCAATTGACAAAGATGTAATGTCTAAACATAAGGCTGTCAAATGATTTAAAAAAAATCAGTTTTAATTGCACTGTTAAATGACAGAATATCAATTTAAATTTATTAAAAATGTTTGGATGTTTTTCTACAATTTCAGATATACTGATTTCATTTACAACACAGAATACAAAGTATACAGTGCTCACTTTATATTTTTGATTACAAATATTTGCACTGTAAAAAACAAGAACAGTATTTTCAATTTAACTCATACAAGTACTGTAATGCAATCTCTATCGTGAAAGTGCAACTTACCAATGTAGATTTTTTTTTTTACATACCTGCACTCAAAAACAAAACTATGTAAAACTTTAGAGCCTACAAGTCCACTCAGTCCTACTTCTTTTTCAGCCAATTACTAAGAAAACGAGTTTGTTTACATTTGAGAGATAATGCTGCCAGCTTCTTATCAGAAGGTCACCTGAAAGTGGTAACAGGTGTTCACAAGGCACTGTTGTAGCCAGTGTTGCAAGGTATTTGTGCCAGATATGCTAAACATTTGTATGCCTCTTTATGCTTTGACCACCATTCCAGAGGACATGCTTCCATGCTGATGACTGGTTCTGCTCGATAACAATCCAAAGCAGTGCAGACTGACAGACCTTCATTTTCGTCATCTGAGTCAGATGGCACCAACAAAAGGCTGATTTTGTTTTTTGGTGGTTCGGGTTCTGTAGTTTCTGCAGCGGAGTATTGCTCTTTTAAGACTTCTGACAGCATGTTCCAATCCTCTCCCCTCTTGGGTTTTGGAAGGCACTTCAGATTCTTAAGCCTTGGGTTGAGTGCTGTAGCTATCTTTAGAAATCTTATATTGGTACCTTCTTTGCATTTTGTCAAATCTGCAGTGAAAGTGTTCTTAAAATCGAACAACATATGCTGGGTTGTCAGAGACTGCCATAACATGAAATAAATGGCAGAATGTGGGTAAAACCACGGAGCATGAGACATACAATTTCCCCCCAAGGAGTTCAGTTACAACCCTGCAAGGCTCAAGTAGTATTTCTAGCTTTTCCAGTTTTTCAAAATCACTATCTGGTGGCACTGATAGATTGTGCTTTTGAAGAACTAATGTGGCTGTGATAGCAGCTGTATTTCTAAGCATGAACCGAACCATACCCAATGTGGAGGTCCATCTGGTTGAAATATCTTGTACAAGAGGTTCTTGTTTCTGTCCATTTGCGGCTTGTTGCATTTCTAGCTCTGTACTGTTAGCTGGATTGTGTTTGAAATGGCCCACAAGTTTTCTACATTTTGCCAGCATGTTTTCTAAACCACCATCATTGAGTGCTATTGTAATGGATCGCTGCAGACTGTGAGTGATGCATGCCATGTGTTCAAAAGGCAAATGACTGGCTGCTGCAATCCATATTATGTGCACTGTCAGTTCTAATTGTTACCTTTTCTTGAATATTCCATTCTTTCGCAACATCCAAGAAACATTCTGCATGTTTCACCATAATGTCTCTCTCCAATATGTGTTACCGTTAAAGCAAATGATTGCAGTGTCCATGCAGCATCAATTAGGTGTGCTGTGACTCCAACACAGCTGTGATTGCTCAAGGATGTCCAGTGATCACCACTCAAAGCAACAGCTAGTGTATTTTTCAGAAGCTCCAACTTTGTAGTCTTCTCATGATATAGGCCAAGTATTCATGATGCAATGGTCTCTTGGGAGGGCAAGGTGTATGACTAATTAGAAGTTGCAATTTGAATAACGTCTCTTAGCCCTCTGTTGTTTACAATGTTGAGTGGTCTGCAGTCCATAGCTATGCACTTTGCAATAGCACTGGTTAAACTGTTGTACTTTGATCCATGGGCTTGTAGCAATCCTGAAACTCTGTAAGCATACTCTGTCGCAGCTGGCAGGGTTCATTTGCTGTCAGTGGATTATCTGTAGCTCAAGAACTGGAGGCGAAAGCATGTTAAGCGCGGTAGCGTGGTACTGCAGACTTTAAATACTTCGATGGTACTGGAATTCATTCTTGCAATAGCTACAGATAACTGTCTTTTTATCTAGAGGTTTCTTAAGAATAAACTTCCCATTCAAAAGACCTAAACTTTTGGTGCTTTGCTCCATTAACTTTTTCTGATATTTAATCACTCCAGAACATGAGAATACAGTAGAACTATGCCAGTATCCACCAAGTAATGTAGTACAGTAAGTGAAGAGGATCAAAACAAAGCTGTGCAATTAACTTATTTAAAAAAACGTTAATTGTTTTGCATTAATTGCTTGCATTAACTGCAATTAATTGACAACCCTACTAGAAATGAGAGGGTTTTTTTTTTTTTATAGCTCATCCAATCTGTCTACTGTAAGTTTTATAAAGGGGGTTCTGATTTAAATGGAAATGTTGCTCGAGTACGGACCACAGGATAAGGCCAACTATGTTTCAGGAGAAGTCCTCATCTTTATGTGACTTAAGCATGAAACATTAGAGATTGTGTCTAAATCCTCTCACAGTGAGAGGAGAATATTCTCAGCTGACTGAGTTTTTCCCTCCATTAACAAAAGTGGATAGAGTTTTCCTGTAACATCCATTTAATTAAGGTTTTATGGATCTTGTTTTATCACCCCTGTCCTAAACTTGGCACAAATGAACTGATGATTATATTGAATCTGAGTGTACTGGGATATCCACAGGAGATGAAATATATGACTGGTATTAACATTGGGCTAAATACTTTAGCCTTGCACTAATAGCAGGTCACTAAACACAACAATTTAATAGTGTTTATTATGAAGTCTTAACAGTATTAAAGCCAGAAGACTTCTAACACATGTTTCAAGGGTAGCGACAAACTCTCTCCTCTTTCCCTGACGAGCCAAATCGGTATTTTCTCTCACACTTATTTGGCATCTGATTCTTGCATTTCTTTAATATGCCTTTTCTTTTCTAGATTCTCCTTTGCTCTTTTTTTCTTTTCTTGCTTTTTCTTCTCAGCTGCTCTTTTCTCTTTAAAAATGTCACTATTTTCACCTTTGTAAAAGAGGTCAACTTTTTGCTGCAGGATTTCTCTGGCTTTCTGTCGGTTCAGCTCCACTGATCTAGTTTGATGACACTGAAAAAAATTTTTTTTATTGTAAATTAATTCTGCTCATTCTACACGTACACTTTTTTTACTAAACATGTTGTACTACTATAGAACCTCATCCTGTAAAATCCTTATTAATATAAATTAATCCTAAAATTTAAAACTGTTTATATGAGTAAGGAGTAGAATACTTGGCTTGTAATTTGATTTTATTTATGTACTGGCTGAAAGGAAAAAAAGCAACTTGATAAGAGAGATTTAATTTCAGACTAGTAAGGGAAAGTACACAAGGAAATAAGAAGCCAAATTTGTGTAATGACAGTTTCTAAAGGAAAAGTATTCTCTTTATGTGGCAACATTCAAAAAATGATTAGAACAATTATGAAGTGTATTAATTAAATTAATGGCTCAAAATCCATTTTAAATGAGCTAGCCTCTCCCTTTCAGCTATAGCAGTAAACAGCAAACCATTTTTGGTAGCCATCAGATGATGTGAAGTTAGTGTTTTGAGATAGCATTTATTGTTTAAGGGTTCTTCTAGTTTTGCCTACTGCTTTTTGTCTTAATCCTTTCTCACTGGTAAACTTGAAAATTGCTCCTCCATTCCTTTGAAGTTACTTCTGAATTTAAATTATACAGAGTAAAAGAAGACTAAGTTACAGCTAGCGAATTTTTGTCTCATAAGGATCAATGGGCAGCTCCTAGTTGATAAATTATTCTTACTTATGAGTAATTTGAGGAGCAATAGGTAGGCTCAGTTTGTACCAAGCTTGTTGGATCTGTAGTTTCATCTAGGATTTGTAATAGGGAAGGGAAAGCCAGGAGTTCTGATTTTTGTTCCCTGCTCTAGGACCCTGGGAAAGTAACTTAAACTCTGTCCCTCCATTTCACCATCTGTAAAATGGAGAAATTTCCTTATGGCATAGCAGGTAGGAAAGCTTAAAGTTTATAAAGTACCTTGGAGTTCTTTAGATGATAGGAGTCATTGAAGAGGAAAATTTCAGGATCCCTTTAACTGGATGTAAGATTTGAATGCAAATTTGGTGCTGCCTACTTTTCCTATGAATGGTATCATGAAAGGATTGCCCCCCCCAAAAAATAATCTGGGACAAAGTAACACAAATCCTATCATTTAGCTCTTTAAATTCTAATTATTATACTCCTGGGGGAATTCTGCACCAAAAATTAAAAATTCTGCACACCATATTTTACAATTCTGCATATTTTGTCAAAATTAACAAAATATAATCACGCTGGTTTCAATTATTTAATGGAACCAAATAAATGAATTACCTTGACTACAATCCCAGATGGAATATGCTTCAGGACCACACAATTGCTTGTCTTATTTGTTGCTTGGCCTCCTGGGCCATCACCTCTTACAAACTGTTCTTCTAAGTCTGTTTCACTTAGTGCAAGAAGATCACAAGAATTCTTCTTTCCTGCTACTGGCAATAACGGTACAGCCAGTCGGGGGGATAAAAACTTTTGCTGCCTCCAAAGCCATGGCCTCCAAGACAATGTATTTATTTTGGTTAGTAAGATTGAGGAATGAAACAAACTTGAAGCATTCATAAAGAAATGGAAACAAAAACTCCTCTTGACTGGAACCTGAAATAGAAAATACCTTGTTTTAACATGATCTAGTTTAGCCTAATGTGACCCAATGTATTTTAGAAGATGCTATAAACTATCTAACATTGTTACAGATGTGTCAAATTTGGAATGCTAAATATTTCAAATAAATGTTATGCAACAAAATAAGTAGCCAAAGTTGTTGTTTCGTCTGTAAGGCATCTGTAAAATAGCCACTAAGTTAAAACAGAGACTAAATTTCAAAATCAAGGTGTTAAGTGGCACCTGAAAACACTTATTAACACAGAGAAGCCTCACACAAATGTCCAAATTTGAGCTTTAGGATGCAATTAGTTCTGGTGAAATAAACTAATTGCTCACATCATTCTTTTAGGTTTACTTTGTCTTGGAAATTTGATATAAACAATGGTTCAAAACAGCATTCAAATAGGGAAGCAGTTTTGGTTTATACACTCTGGGTGAAATCCTGGCCCCAAGGAAGCAATGGTCCGAATATTATCCCATATACCAGAAAAGAAGGGGGTAAAGACCTAAAGGAAAGAGAAGGGTATGCACCTGGCTATATAAAAATCTTATTTGGAAGTCCTTACTCAGGCAAAACTCCCACCAAGTCCTGATATCCTTAAGTCCAGATTCATTCTTGCATTAGCTTAATAGTTCCTATAGTTTTGAGACTATTCCTGGTTCCCATTCTAATTTTTAAAATAAATGGAAGTAACATGTTTTTACTTGCTGGTACTTCATTACTGCACTGACTTTACCGAATTTATCAGTATACCAGCGTGATCAACTTGATTTCAGATTAAGAATCTTTTGTGCTCTGCTGTTTACCATAAATTGCTCCTGTCATCAAACCTTTGTGATTTCATTTGTGATTTTTGTGCCCACTCCTCCAGTTCCATTTTTCCCTTCACAACTGTTTGTTTCCATATCAAAATGGACACTGACAGTTTAAGATAGCAGGTGAATAAGCAAATGGGCTATGAAGACAGAATTCTTGACCCCTAGAGGTGATCCCTCCTAGTCAGGGTTTGATCTTTATAGGCCTGAAAGTGCAGGGAAGCTTGCACTGCAACCACCTATTCTGTGGCTACACAAATGACTCCAGATGTCTAGTGCTATCAAACAGCACTGTTCCTTGGGCTCTAAGTTAAGATAATAAATGTCTTTGTTTTGCTTAATATTTATTTATTTGGCTCAAAAGTGACTACTTGAATATGTGAACTGTATGTCTTGAATGCAGTTGATGAAAAACGTTAACATTCAACTAGCACTAAAACTACACTGGTACAAGAAAGGGGGAAAAACGGAAATAGTTTTGAGTGGTTTTAATGAGCAAGTAAAACTGGCCACTCGGTGGCACTAAAAACTAAGAGATGGGAATGCAGTGTTTTATTGCAGAAACCATAAAGCAACACTTAATTCTTCAAAGCATAGCAGCAATGAGTTATGGTAACAATTTCCCCCTTCCTCCAACTCAGTTACTATTGTCAGTAACTGGTTAGATAACCTTTAGTTGAAACAAAGGATAACTGTCTGAGCTACTCATCACACATGAAGAGAGTAGATTTGGGGAATACTTAATGCTTGCAGACTAATGTGAATTTGCTACTGTTCCTTGATGCTATAGCTATAAAAAATGACTAAAACAAATATGTACAGAGCAAGACTGACCTACCAGGATTTCACTTTACACAAAACAGGGTCTAACCCCCCCACACACATACACAGTTGTTAGGTATTGTGCGTGCAGGAGAGAAAGGAAATAATGGTGAAGCATAGTCCTAATCAGAACGGGTGGTATCTTGCTATCATTAATGTAGCTTAATGAGGGGAAACATCTTAGTCTATAAAAACAGTATCATCCCAGGGTTTTTTAATACAGTCCTAGAAATGTCAAGTCTGTCAGAATTCCTTAGATGAGGAGGTTTGTGCAGTTTGAAAGCTCTGCAATTATTATACCCTATTTATAACATCTAACAGCACACTGGAGATTTTAATTATTGAAGTCTCCACACACACTTAAGACACAGAAGTATCACTCCATTTTGATGAAAGGCTTCTAAATAGTCAAGTGTCTTGGTGTCTCTTGGTTAAATATATCCTGCTAAAATTGATAAAGTTTTCTCAGTTTGAGTTGCAAAATGCCCTTAACAGTCAGGCTAGGAAGAAGAAAAGTCAGTACTTTAATATGCTGAATATTCTCCTGCTAGCCTTCCTAATTGGAGAAGTCAGCACATATTCCTAAATGCAAGGGTGTCACCTACAAAAAGAATAGTTGACAACTTGGGTGTTAGGACACCTGTGTCCTATTCCTTCTACCCTGACCCACTGTTTGACATTAAACAAGTCCCTTACCTATAGCTTATTTCACCCATTTCTAAGACATGCAATACTTGCCTTATTGAGGTGCTGAACAAGTGAATAGCATTATTTAATGAATCAGCATGATCATACTGATTTGCAGGTCACCTTAAAGGTTAAAAATATAAATACTTCCTATGTGACTTAAGATGTGTTTTCACTAATGGCTTTTTCCTTCACAGCTCATCCTCTCCTTTTGCTTCATCCTGCAGTGAAGTCACAATCCAGTACTTACAATATCAGTTGTCAAGGAAATAACTGTGGTAATAAAAACAATGCATCCTGCTTTTACTGCAGGATCAGCTAGGAAGAGGTCAGCAAGGGACCATGATCTGATTTAAAACACAGATTGGAAATTATTCATCCTGGTAAGCAATTATGGCATATAGATAAGAGATGGGTTTTTCCCCTTCTAATATAACATCTTTGGAACAGGCACTTTATCTTCATACCTGTCTGTAAAGCAACTAGCACCCTGTTGGCACTGTGTGTGTATATCTGTTGGGGCAACTAAGAACTAGTCCAAAACATCAGTGTTTATTTTGAAATGCAAATAACCAATTGCAATAACTTTTATCTATTTCTTAAGAAGAGTATCATCCACTTAAGGTCACTGACTAGGGTTAACAGTTAAGTAAGTAAGGCCTGCACAAACTGTTTCAGTGATTCTCAGTCTATGGTTCATGCAAGTCTGCTTTCATTCCCTCGCACACTAGCAGCACCCTCACAAGCATCTGTCCCACTATTAGCAGCATAAAAGATTCTAGGATAGAGTTGAGGTTGAGAGCACAAGCCTGGGGAAGCAGAAGAAAAAAATAGTAGAACATGAGGTTAAGGGAATAAAAAGTCTGAACACCTGCTCTGTTTGGTTTGCAGCCTGGGTTTCCAGTATATGGGGAGCGAGATCGGTCCTCTCTCTCTGACAGTGGAGATACGAACACGGCCTTGACAGCTGAGGGACAAAGCAGGAGGCTCAATATTACAGATGCACTGTCCTGTACTGCCCCCCATCAGGCATATTTTTGGGGGCTCCATCAAGTGAAGTTCTACAACCCAGTTCTAAGTCCATGAAAAACAGACAATTTTGAAAAGGAGTTTGTCCAGTAGTGGCTAGAACACTTTTGTTTAATCAAACCTATGTTTTTATTATACATTTTTAACGATTACTGTAATATACAAACAAAATATCTAGGTTTTTCGTAAGGGGTGCAAGAACATATTTTGAGAACCAAAGGGGTGCAGGCTGCAGTAAAGGTTAAGAACCACTAGTCTAGATAATACTTAGTCCTGGCTTGAGTGCAGGGGACTGAACCGAGGTCCCTTCCGATTCTATGATTCTCTCCCCAGCTCGCGGGGGGAGAGGGGCGCCAGGGGTGTCAAGATGGGTGTGCAAGGAACAGGAGCTGGGATTCCTTTAGATTTCCTCCCCAGCTGTAGGAGCAAAGAGAGAATGGAGGGGCTGGGGGGGCAGGATAGGGGCCAGGACTCCTGGGTTCTCTCCCCCGTTCTAGGAGCAAAGTGGGAAGGGAAACTGAGAGCTGGGACTCCTGGGTTCACTCCCCAGCTCTGGGGGCGGGGCGGTAGGGATAGGAGCCGGGACTCCTGGGTTCACTCCTCAGCTCTGGAAGTCCAGATCAAAGGGGGCTCGGGGTCAGGCGCGCGCCCAACTGCTATTAGGCGCCAGGCGGGGCCCTTCTTACTTACAGGCAAGGGAGGGTCAGCATAGGCCCCACGACATCCACATCGGCCGTTTTGCGCATGCGCCCCCTGAGACACTACTCAGACAGACATCTGCGCGTACGTAATACACTTCCCACCGTATGAGCGCTCTGCGCATGTCCAATCCGCAAAAATCCCTCACCGTCCGTCACTGAGCATGCGCAGGCAAACCAGGCCTCCCGCACACTATGCCGGAGCGCAAAAAACAATCGCTGGGCAGCAGGCAGTGTTAGGAGCCCTTCTTCCCTTCAGCCAATCATGTCCCGGGTACTCGTGCGGCGCGCAGCCGCGCCTGCCAATCCGAACGCGGGGATATGGCTCGCCTGTACTTCCCGTACCTCAGCCAATAACGTCGCACGATTGGGTCTGGCGCGCGGCCAGAACAGCCAATCATCGCGAGGGGGCCCGTCTCTCGTGCCCTCTGCCCTCCCCAACGTTCGAATCCCAGCCGCCAATCGTGAGGAAGGAGATCGCGGCTAGTGCTTGTTTACCGCCTAAGGGTCGCCGGAGGGGAGCAGTGCTGAAACCAGGACACCCTTTCCTCCGGACAGGTAGAGATGCAGGTAAGGGCGGAGCGAGCCCAGACATGGGCCCCTGGAGTAGAAGACACACAGCGGGCCTTAGCATGCCTCGGCTTTCAGTCCCCTCCCCCCCCCCCCCCCGCCTCAGTTAGGCGAGACGTCCTCAATTGTAGCTTCGACCCCGCCCCCAACAGCGAGTGGCGGTCTTGCTGACCAATCCTGGGGCAGCAGCTCTGTCAACAGTCTAGAACGCGGTGGTTAGCCGCCCAATGAGAGGAGAGGGGCGGAGCCTGGACTGGGAAATTGAAACGGGGTGAGGGGCGGAGAGCTCTAGGGGAGAGGAAACCCACGGAAAGGAGGCGGGGTTAGAGGGGGAGAGGAGAGCAAGTGACTGAGGAGGTAGCTGGGGGACTGAGGGAGAGATGGGAGAAGAGGCTGGAGGGAGTGGGAGGATCTAGTAGGGTGGGATAGGAACTAGTGGGAGGTGAGGAGAGGGTGGGGGAGGACCCAGTGGGAGGGAAGGGGCGTGAGGTAGGATGGGGGCATGCAAGGGGAGAGATAGTGGACAGAGAGAGGGCCTGAAATGGGAGGGAAGGAAAGTACTTGAGGGTGAAGGGACCAGATGCTGCTCAGATGAGGGGAGTTGTTAAGTGAGGGGAGTAATCCCCACTGTAAATATGCTGGTGTTGGTGTAGCAGCTCACCAGCATACATCTTTAGTTCATGTTTTTTTGAGTTGGTCCTAGAGTTTGTTCTGGAATGTACTTTGGCCTGTAAAAATAGAGTCCAGAAACTGTTTCCTGTCTTTTTTCTATTTAATTAAAAATGAGAATAGTCTAAAATTGTAAAAGTTTGGAGATTACTTATCACGCTCTTAAGCACTGGTATAGTTGAAGTGGTTTAGTTCTCCCAAATGAAATTTAGTGATCAAATGTGTTTCTTTTATGGCCCAATTATTTTAAGAGTGATAAAAAAAGCCAACATTTAATGTCTGAAATGTAGTTGCTGCAGACTGAAAGTTCAGAGCAATTTACATGCAATTTTATGTGCACTTGACTTCTCCATATGTTTACTCTCCCAGCTATTTAACTTCTATTAAAAAGCTTGCATCAGTTCATCTGAGGGAAAACACATAAGGGTTAGTTTTGCAGACTGGTCTAATATAGTGTCTTCCTACACTAAATGGAAGATCAGTGTTTAGGACTGTAAAGGCTGATTGGTACTGCAAGAACAACCAAAATAAGGGACCCCATGACAGCTGAGTTATTTTCTGATCCTGTTACAATAATGTTAAAATTTGTAATGTGGACAGGACTAAGCTTGGCAAGCTGGTCAATTGGCTGGCCAATTGGTCGCCTATTATTTGACTAATGTCAAATATTGTCAACAAATATTCCAGCAAGAATGCCCAGAACTCGGCAGCAGCCTACATTTTTGATCGCATCCTTGTGCTATCGATTAGCAAGCCTACTTAAATGTCTTGTCACTCACTTTACTACCTGTTGGGGGAAAACGGTGAACTAATTGAAAGTTGAGCATCTTAACTGGGTGTAATCTTCAGAACAAACATTCTATGCATGTATATCATCTTATACTAGACCATCAATATACGTGACAGCTTACAAAGCACATTAAACAAATTAAAAGACATGGTCCATGTCCCAAAGTGTTTACTATCTAAACTGACTAGACAAACGTACAAACTCAGAAGTGAGAGGAGGGTTCAGTCATTAAACCTTCTCCCTAACACAAAGAAAATTAGATGCACAGCCATTAAGCTGCTTGAAGAGTTGGCCTCACGTAAGTGCATTTAAAAATGACTTTTTCTTTTATAGGTGCCATGTGTGTGTTTTTGTTTAATTTCATGTTTCTTTCCTTTTGTAACTGTTAAGTCTTGAGTAACTTCATATTTAAATGCTAACCTAATATTGCTATAAAATATAATTACGCTATCATTTTTTTCAGAACTTCACTTAATTGTGTTTTTTGCATTTTTCTGAGTTAAAATAACTCAGTTAAGGAGCTTGTTTTTTGTAGTTAGGTATAAGTATCCATCTAAGATTTTTGGACACCATAAAGTCATATTCTTTTTTGTTACTAGAAAAGGAGTACTTGTGGCACCTTATGCCTAACAAATTTATTTGAGCATAAGCTTTCGTGAGCTACAGCTCACTTCATTGGATGCATTCAGTGGAAAATACAGTGGGGAGATTTATGTACATAAAGAACATGAAACAATGGGTGTTACCATACACACTGTAACCAGAGTGATCACTTAAGGTGAGCTATTACCAGCAGGAGAGCGGGGCGGGAGGGGGGGAACCTTTTGTAGTGATAATCAAGGTGGGCCATTTCCAGCAGTTGACAGGAGCATCTGAGGAACGGTGGTGGGGAGGGGAGGAATAAACATGGGGAAATAGTTTTACTTTGTGTAATGACCCATCCACTCCCAGTCTCTATTCAAGCCTAAGTTAATTGTATCCAGTTTGCAAATTAATTCTAATTCAGCAGTCTCTCGTTGGAGTCTGTTTTTGAAGTTTATTTGTTGAAGTATTACCACTTTTAGGTCTGTAGTCGAGTGACCAGAGAGATTGAAGTGTTCTCCAACTGGTTTTTGAATGTTATAATTCTTGATGTCTGATTTGTGTCCATTTCTTATTTTACGTAGAGACTGTCCAGTTTGACCAATGTACATGGCAGAGGGGCATTGCTGGCACATGATGGCATATATCACATTGGTAGATGTGCAGGTGAACGAGCCTCTGATATTGTGGCTGATGTGATTAGGCCCTATGATGGTGTCCCCTGAATAGATATGTGGACAGAGTTGGCAACGGGCTTTGTTGCAAGGATAGGTTCCTGGGTTAATGGTTCTGTTGTGTGGTGTGTGGTTGCTGGTGAGTATTTGCTTCAGGTTGGGGGGCTGTCTGTAAGCAAGGACTGGCCTTTCTCCCAAGATCTGTGAGAGTGATGGGTCGTCCTTCAGGATAGGTTGTAGATCCTTGATGATGCGTTGGAGAGATTTTAGTTGGGGGCTGAAGGTGATGGCTAGTGGCGTTCTGTTATTTTCTTTGTTGGGCCTGTCCTGTAGTAGGTGGCTTCTGGGTACTCTTCTGGCTCTGTCAATCTGTTTCTTCACTTCAGCAGGTAGGTATTGTAGTTGTAAGAACGCTTGATAGAGATCTTGTAGATGTTTGTCTCTGTCTGAGGGGTTGGAACAAATGCGGTTGTATCGTTGAGCTTGGCTGTAGACAATGGATCGTGTGGTGTGGTCTGGATGAAAGCTGTAGGCATGTAGGTAGGAATAGCGGTCAGTAGGTTTCCGATATAGGGTGGTGTTTATGTGACCATCGCTTATTAGCACATAGTGTCCAGGAAGTGGATCTCTTGTGTGGACTGGTCCAGGCTGAGGTTGATGGTGGGATGGAAATTGTTGAAAACATGGTGGAATTCCTCAAGGGCTTCTTTTCCATGGGTCCAGATGATGAAGATGTCATCAATGTAGCGCAAGTAGAGTAGGGGTATTAGAGGACAAGAGCTGAGGAAGCACTGTTCTAAGTCAGCCATAAAAATGTTGGCATACTTTGGGGCCATGCAGGTACCCATCGCAGTGCCACTGATTTGAAGGTATACATTGTCACCAAATGTGAAATAGTTATGGGTGAGGACAAAGTCACAAAGTTCAACCACCAGGTTTGCCGTGACATTATCAGGGATACTGTTCCTGACGGCTTGTAGTCCATCTTTGTGTGGAATGTTGGTGTAGAGGGGTTCTACATCCATAGTGGCCAGGATGGTGTTTTCAGGAAGATTACCGATGGATTGTAGTTTCCTCAGGAAGTCAGTGGTGTCTCAAAGATAGCTGCGAGTGCTGGTAACGTAGGGCCTGAGGAGGGAGTCTACATAGCCAGACAATCCTGCTATCAGGGTGCCAATGACTGAGATGATGGGGCGTCCAGGATTTCCAGGTTTATGGATCTTGGGTAGCAGATAGAATACCCCAGGAGTGTGTCTGTGCAGATTTGTTCTTGTGCTGTTTCAGGAAGTTTCTTGAGCAAATGGTGTAGTTTCTTTTGGTAACCCTCAGTGGGATCAGAAAGTGGTGTTGGAGAGCTGCCTAGCAGCCTCTTGTTCATATTCCGACCTATTCATGATGTCAACAGCACCTCCTTTGTCAGCCTTTTTGATTATGATGTCAGAGTTGTTTCTGAGGCTGTGGATGGCATTGTGTTCTGTACGGCTGAGGTTATGGGGCAAGTGATGCTGCTTTTCCACAATTTCAGCCCGTGCACGTCGGCAGAAGCACTCTATGTAGAAGTCCAGTCTGTTGTTTCGACCTTCAGGAGGAGTCCACCCAGAATCCTTCTTTTTGTATCAGAGTAGCAGCCGTGTTAGTCTGTATTCGCAAAAAGAAAAGGAGTACGTGTGGCACCTTAGAGACTAACAAATTTATTAGAGCATAAGCTTTCGTGAGCTACAGCTCACTTCATCGGATGCATTTGGTGGAAAAAACAGAGGAGAGATTTATATACACACACACAGAGAACATGAAACAATGGGTTTATCATACACACTGTAAGGAGAGTGATCACTTAAGATAAGCCATCACCAACAGCAGGGGGGGGAAGGAGGAAAACCTTTCATGGTGACAAGCAGGTAGGCTAATTCCAGCAGTTAACAAGAATATCAGAGGAACAGTGGGGGGTGGGGTGGGAGGGAGAAAGACCATGGGGAAATAGTTTTACTTTGTGTAATGACTCATCCATTCCCAGTCTCTATTCAAGCCTAAGTTAATTGTATCCAGTTTGCAAATTAATTCCAATTCAGCAGTCTCTCGTTGGAGTCTGTTTTTGAAGCTTTTTTGTTGAAGTATAGCCACTCTTAGGTCTGTGATCGAGTGACCAGAGAGATTGAAGTGTTCTCCAACTGGTTTTTGAATGTTATAATTCTTGATGTCTGATTTGTGTCCATTCATTCTTTTACGTAGAGACTGTCCAGTTTGGCCAATGTACATGGCAGAGGGGCATTGCTGGCACATGATGGCATATATCACATTGGTAGATGCGCAGGTGAACGAGCCTCTGATAGTGTGGCTGATGTGATTAGGCCCTATGATGGAATCCCCTGAATAGATATGTGGACAGAGTTGGCAACGGGCTTTGTTGCAAGGATAGGTTCCTGGGTTAGTGGTTCTGTTGTGTGGTGTGTGGTTGCTGGTGAGTATTTGCTTCAGATTGGGGGGCTGTCTGTAAGCAAGGACTGGTCTGTCTCCCAAGATCTGAGAGAGCGATGGCTCAGGACCTGGGTTATTCTATCTGCTACCCAAGATCCATAAACCTGGAAATCCTGGACGCCCCATCATCTCAGGCATTGGCACCCTGACAGCAGGATTGTCTGGCTATGTAGACTCCCTCCTCAGGCCCTTCGTTACCAGCACTCCCAGCTATCTTCGAGACACCACCGATTTCCTGAGGAAACTACAGTCCATTGGTGATCTTCCTAAAAACACCATCCTAGCCACTATGGATGTAGAAGCCCTCTACACCAACATTCCACACAAAGATGGACTACAAGCCGTCAGGAACAGTATCCCCGATACTGTCACGGCTAACCTGGTGGCAGAACTTTGTGACTTTGTCCTCACCCATAACTATTTCACATTTGGTGACAATGTATACCTTCAAATCAGCGGCACTGCGATGGGTACCCGCATGGCCCCACAGTATGCCAACATTTTTATGGCTGACTTAGAACAACGCTTCCTCAGCTCTCGTTCCCTAATGCCCCTACTCTACTTGCGCTACATTGATGACATCTTCATCATCTGGACCCATGGAAAAGAAGCTCTTGAGGAATTCCACCATGATTTCAACAATTTCCATCCCACCATCAACCTCAGCCTGGACCAGTCCACACAAGAGATCCACTTCCTGGACACTACGGTGCTAATAAGCGATGGTCACATAAACACCACCCTATATCGGAAACCTACTGACCGCTATTCCTACCTACATGCCTCTAGCTTTCATCCAGATCATACCACTCGATCCATTGTCTACAGCCAAGCGCTACGATATAACCGCATTTGCTCCAACCCCTCAGACAGAGACAAACACCTACAAGATCTCTATCATGCATTCCTACAACTACAATACCCACCTGCTGAAGTGAAGAAACAGATTGACAGAGCCAGAAGAGTACCCAGAAGTCACCTACTACAGGACAGGCCCAACAAAGAAAACAACAGAACGCCACTAGCCATCACCTTCAGCCCCCAACTAAAACCCCTCCAACGCATCATCAAGGATCTACAACCTATCCTGAAGGACGAGCCATCGCTCTCTCAGATCTTGGGAGACAGACCAGTCCTTGCTTACAGACAGCCCCCCAATCTGAAGCAAATACTCACCAGCAACCACACACCACACAACAGAACCACTAACCCAGGAACCTATCCTTGCAACAAAGCCCGTTGCCAACTCTGTCCACATATCTATTCAGGGGATTCCATCATAGGGCCTAATCACATCAGCCACACTATCAGAGGCTCGTTCACCTGCGCATCTACCAATGTGATATATGCCATCATGTGCCAGCAATGCCCCTCTGCCATGTACATTGGCCAAACTGGACAGTCTCTACGTAAAAGAATGAATGGACACAAATCAGACGTCAAGAATTATAACATTCAAAAACCAGTTGGAGAACACTTCAATCTCTCTGGTCACTCGATCACAGACCTAAGAGTGGCTATACTTCAACAAAAAAGCTTCAAAAACAGACTCCAACGAGAGACTGCTGAATTGGAATTAATTTGCAAACTGGATACAATTAACTTAGGCTTGAATAGAGACTGGGAATGGATGAGTCATTACACAAAGTAAAACTATTTCCCCATGGTATTTCTCCCTCCCACCCCACCCCCCACTGTTCCTCTGATATTCTTGTTAACTGCTGGAATTAGCCTACCTGCTTGTCACCATGAAAGGTTTTCCTCCTTCCCCCCCCTGCTGTTGGTGATGGCTTATCTTAAGTGATCACTCTCCTTACAGTGTGTATGATAAACCCATTGTTTCATGTTCTCTGTGTGTGTGTATATAAATCTCTCCTCTGTTTTTTCCACCAAATGCATCCGATGAAGTGAGCTGTAGCTCACGAAAGCTTATGCTCTAATAAATTTGTTAGTCTCTAAGGTGCCACACGTACTCCTTTTCTTTTTGCTTCTTTTTGTAGGCAGTTTATTCAGGCCTGGAAGGAGAAAAGGACCTCATGTTGTTCTATAATGATTTCTTTTGCTGACTTGTAGAGCAGTACTGATGGATTCCTGAGGGAGCAAATTCTGGCTTTCCTGGGCTGGATCAACAGTTGACACAATCCAGGGACTTTTAACATGTAGCTTGATGCAAATTTACCAGACACCCATTAGTTTAAAGACTAAACTTACCAGACAGAGCCTATATGAGAGAGTGATGTCAGGAGAGCCACCAGCAAATACCAGGAGAAGTTTGCTGCTAAGGAACATAATCCATGACTTCAGGCTGATGGAAAGTGGGTGAATGCTGGGATTCTTGCTAAGAAGCTGTCCCTGAACTTTGGTTGGGACCTCTATTTTTTTGTATCCACTTTTAGGTGTCTGATAAATTTGAAGCCTTTCCACATCTTTTCTGGCTGCTAGAAGGGAGAAAGAGCTTTCTTTTTCTAAGCACCTCTGACTGTTAGGGAGGTGTGCATCTTTTGTATTCTACCCTTTCCCCAGCTTCTGTTTTTTTAGGTCCTCCTCTCATGGAGATAGCTGCAGTGCCTGCATGTGAAGTAATTTTTTCAGACATGACTTTTCTCAGTTTCACTGCTGCCTACTGAATTATTTAAATATCAGCAATGAAAAAAACAGAGTCTAGTTAATTTTCATCAGCTGCTGCTTGGAAAAGCAACTTTAAGATGATGGTTTGGGGGAGCAGGAGGGTGCTCCGGGCTGGGACTGAGGGTTTCGGAGGGCGGGAGAGGGATCAGGCTGGGGCAGGGGGTTGGGGCACAGGAGGGGGTCAGAGGTACAGGCTCCGAGCGTTGCTTACCTCAAGTAGCTTCCAGAAGCAGCGGCATGTACCCCCTCCAGCTCCTATGCAGATGTGCGGCCGGGCAGCTTTGCACGCTGCCCTGTCTGCAGGCGCCGCCGCTGCAGCTCTCATTGGCCGCAGTTCCCGGCCAATAGGAGGTGCAGGGACAGTGTGCGGCACCCCCTGACTGCCCCTACGCATAGGAGCTGGAGGGAGGACATGCCGCTGCTTCCAGGAGCCACGCGGAGTGGGACAAGCCCCCGACCCCGCTCCCCGGTGTGAGCTCGAGGGCCAGATTAAAACTTCTGGAGGGCTGGATGCGGCCCTTGGGCCATAGTTTGCCCACCCCGATCTAAAGATTAATCAAATTGTTTAATCAAACACGAAGCCAAACTGCTTTTTGAATTGAAAGTATGATGATTCTGTATTTTCAAAGGATAACAACAGTATCCTTCTGGGGAATAAAATATGGAAAATTTGGACTTGGTGAAAACTTTGCAAGAACTCTCTCACTCTTCTATAGAATATGACATCAGAAGTTCCTACAACTCTGGCTGTAACTTAAATACTAACAGGTAATGATAATGTATAGCACAAACTGATAAGTATATTTTTAAAATAGGAAATATGTATTGGACTACAGCTCTTTTTTTGTCTCTTTCTGTTTGGATGGTGCCTCAACTCATTTGAAGTGATGTCTTGTTTCACTAAAATAGAAGCTTCAGAATTTATTATGTGGCCCTGTTAGCTTCTGCTGGGACAAAAAGAAAGGTGACAAAAAAGGCCAAAGCATACATGTGAAATAATACCTCAACTGTTGATATATTTCTTTATTATTTTAAATCTGTAGAGAATACAGCTGTATTATTAAATCTGTATGTAAACGTATATAGGCCAATTCTACCCAAATATAATATTGTGAATAGTTTGTTCTTTCATATGTTAAATGGAGCTAATATAAGACCACTGTTATAATAAAATTGCTTATTAAAATAGTAATTGTATTCAGTTACCTGTACGTACATTTTGTAATGCAGGAGGAAGCCTCACAGTTCACATTTATTTATTGTTCTTAAAATGCATCTTCCTTGTCTTTCCAACTTGTCTGTTTCTTCCTTTCAGGGTTGAACTTTTTTTCTTCTTGTGCGCTTTGGGCCTGATAAAAGCCCAATGAAGTCGATGTGATTCTTTCCATTGACTTCAGTGGGATTTGGATTAGGTCCATTCAGTCCAGGATCAGTTATGTCAGTGTCATGTGAGTGACAGTTGTGATCTTGCACAGCCTTTTGTAATACTAATGTGTTTTCTGGCATTGAGAAATGAATAAAGATAATTCCATTCCTTTAGTATACCGTTGCTGTAGGAGGGATAGGACTGTCTATTGTGATTAATGAGTATTGCTGTTGAAAGCCACAAAATCTCATTTCTTCAGAAGATAGAGCGGTACTTAGAATGAAACTAGACAACCTTTTAGTCTGTCACTCAAACTGCTAACAGTCACCATTTCCAGGCAGGTGAAACAATAAATGTTGAGCCAAGAATGCCAGTCTATATCCAGAGCATTTTATTAAATAAAGCTATAAAATAATAGAACATACCTGTTGACTCTTACCAATTCTTATTCTATCTATAGGTACATCTTTATAAAGACAAGAAGGAAAAATTAAACATTCTGTAATTGTGATGGTCTCATAATATCTGTCAATCCAGAAGGAGGCACTGCAATTCTTTTCTTTTTCTTTACGCTTCATAAAAACAAAGAAAATATATTGTAAACATCCTGATATGAAATAGGATTCTGCAAGACAACTGTAATGTGCAAAACACAAAAAGTAGTACAAAAAGATGCCCACTTAAGCAGATAACTCCATTGTGCCAGGAAGCTAAATCTGGGCTAATGAACCTACCAGATAGCTAATCAAGTATAGGATTGTAATCACTAGTTCAGCAAGGACCCCAAGTGGTTAGCCTTCAGATGCAAGTGAGCACATAAGCTTTCTGTGGCTTTACCCCATACTTTCACCTCCTGGGAGGGTTAGAATTTCCAAGTAGGAATTAAGGCTAGGACAGTGATTTTTTTTTTTTTTTTGGGACTGTACCAGATTCCCAATAGAAAGAGGGAAGGATGCATTTCCCTGGAAAACAGGGATTTATAATTTGTGATTAAATTGTAGCTCTGGTTGATCTCACTAAACTGCTATGTTTGGATCCTGACATTGGATCATCTTGTTTTTAATCTCCTTGTGGTTCAGCTCTTTGACTCTGGCTTCTCTGGTACTCTGCCTGGGCATAGATTCTGTGTGGTTCCCTTTCTGGAAGTGGGATCCCTGGGCCCAGTTGCCCTAGTCCCCAAACCAGTGCTGAACCCCCTAAGAGTCCCCAGTAACTTAAACATGCCCTTTCCCAGAGCTCCACTTTTGTGGGCACTCTGGTTTATAATTTACCCCTTCAGGGACATATTATAGTTGAAGCAAGTAGACGCAGATTTTGCAAAAAGATTTCTATAATAATCACTTTTTGCTTTAAACAGCACCAGAGATACACAGATCAAGACAAAACAATACACATCTACACACCATTACCTGCCCTCACTTCCTTACTACTTGTCTACATTCTTCAGGATTTGAATCTGTTTCTTCTCAGGGATCCAAATCCCTTCTCTGAGACTTCACTCCTCCAGCTCAGGCTTCTCTTCTGAATCTCCTTTCTGCCCCTGCAGCCGCTTTCTTTAGCTTTGTCTGGTCAGAAACCTGCCTTTTTTGAATCACTCCAAAGTTCTCAGTGTTTGTGTTTTTTAACCCCCTGTTCTGACACTTCTGTCTCTTTGTTCTCTTCCGGAGATTTTCCACTCCTTAAAACCCTTTTACTCTCTGCAGACAAGTAGGAGAAAACTGCTTTCACCTAGGATGTAGTCATCCCATTTTTCTGTCTGGGTTTGTTGATGGTCTTTAACAACTGTCCTACTTGGAGATGGACACTAAGGAACCTCTCTCTGTCTCCTTAGGAGAAGGAATAGGAGGCAAGAATACAGTAAAGTTCATAGAGATAAATACTTTAAATATGCAAAAAGTTCATAATTTCAAACAGAATTAATAAATTATACGTTGATTCCCTAAGTTATCACAACATGTTTAAGATGACACTGAATCATTTTATGAATTCTCTAACTTTTTTGAGGGGAAAAATAACCTTGTTTGTGTGATCAGATCAATCTGATTTTTAGTATATTGGGTTTCAGAATGAGAAATCAATACAAAAAAGGGTTTTGTATTACTAGTGTATTATTTTGAGTACTGTTGTTGGACAACATTTGGCACAATAAATAATTAAAATGTTTTTCTTCATGTTTCAACAGAAGTAGTCCCTCATCCAATCCGAATGGAGTTTCCAGTTTCTCAGGGAAGACCAGCCCCTCTGTAATTCCTGATTCTGTTGAAGTGCTGGTCTCCTTTATGCAAGATATACAAAAGAGTGGAAGAACAGACTCAGAAATTTTGAAGAACTGTGAGGTATCTGATGTTCAGTTTTATTTTTTAAGTTTGTATTATGTAAAAAGGTTGCAGTATGGAGAACAGGTCTAATGGTGCTATAATTTAGAAATAAGACGTGACAATGTGTGTTTTGACATGTATTTAGGGAACTGTTGTGACATAATAGTTAGAAAGTAGTACATTCCAACGTAATCAGTTACATTTCTGTGCCTTATTGCAATCCTAGCTTGACTTTGTATATCTTAATATTGCACATATAAAGTACAGATGTAAATGTGTTTGAAATGTAATAGACATTTTTTTTAAATGTTGCAATAACTTTGAGTCTAATTTTTAAACCTTTAAAAGTACTGAAATTCAATGTAAAATCTTACACCAGGGTGACTACACCGTTGTTAGCAGAGTTACTTGTACTGTATGGTACTGTGAAATCAGAATCAGAACCAAAGTCTTAGAAAAGTACTAGCGTGAGTTATTAGTTTTATTTTCAAGAAACTTAGTGTTCTTGAATTGTGGCATCAGTGTGTGTTGCATTCTTCAACAGGTGTCAGGTCACTTTAGCTCATTCTAGATTAAAATATAAGTATAAAAATAAGATAGTGTAAATAAAACCAAACTCATTGGGCTATTTATAAATTTGATAGTCACTTAATGTTTTAGAAGTCTTTTACATAATTTTATTAACTTGCATTTGTTTTAGTCTTTTAAAAATCTGTAATAATGTTATTAACATTGTAGTAGCACTTTGTAGCGGTGGAAATGTCTTGAAACACTATTAATGTTTTACAAAAAAAGTAGCTTCTTTGCAAATCCAGTACTTTTTCAGAGTTTCATGACTTGACATTTTAACATAAATTTCCCCAAACCACTAGGCAGAAGTCAACATCTTGATAGTGAATAAGAGATAGTAAGTAGGTAGAGTGGGATATGGTGTGAACTTTAGACAAATATTACTCTGACTGGAACCGACCCTGTCATTGAATGATGGGACTTGGGATTTTTGGACTGCATACATAATGTATGTTTGCTTTTTGGAACATACTCACCCTGAAAACCATTGGCGCTCCTATTCTCTTGTCACGTGAATGACAATGAGAATGGAACCAGTGCAGCATTTTTATGGCAGAACTCTGTGAGACATGTTGGAGTGTTGCTGCCAAGATGATTATTAATGGCTATAATTGTCTATGGTCAGCCCCCAGTGGTGAGGGCTTCGGCTGTGTCAGTCTTGACAGTGTTGCCTTGACCTTGTCAAGGAACGCTCATAAATCCCTCAGAAGCTGGTCTCCTATCTCCGTATGTTCCATGGTGGCAAGATTTTGTTATAGATATGGCAATGGCAACGTCATTGCAGCTTATGCACCTGCTAACCTTGATGATGAGGAGGACAAGGAACTTTATGCACCAGCCATGTATGATGTCATCATCAGAGTATCTGTTCATGACATTTTCATTGTGTGATGTGATGCCAATGGTATGCTGGTAGCCAATGCTAGAACAGCTCGGCCGGAAAGCATTGGGCATTTCTTTGTGGTTGCGACCACAAATGATAACGGTGAGTGATTGCTCAGGTTTTGTGCTCCAACCAGACTCCATGTTTCTGACACCAATTTCCAACAGAAGAACATACATGCCTGCACTTGGTATCTGAATGCTGGAAGAAGAATCTATAAAGCACTAGATCACATTCTTATATCCAACCAATGGAGAATCTGTATACACCTCTGTTGGGTGATAAGTAGCACTGAAGTTGGCAGTATTGACTGCAGGTAGCCTGTGGCCATGGTGACTTCAACTTTGGTTTCAACTCAAACCAAGCCTTCCATTAGTCATTTAGACTGACTGACATTGCTGTCAAAATGAGATACCAGACCGAAATCTTCAAATGATTTGACACTCTAATCCTTGCATATGAAAACCTTGAACATTAGTAAATCAACAATTTGTGTGACTATTTCCAGCCTTCTATTATGGATGCCCCAAACAAAGTGCTAGGGAAAAGTTGCACCAGCCCTAAACATTAATGAATCAGTCGACAGAGCCCGGACATCATAGGAAAACAACATGTGGCTCACTTAAATGGGAACTATCAAGAATATTGATGACTCAGTACCTTGCATAACAAAACTTTAAAGCAGGACCATGAAATGTTTTGGGCAAATAAGGCTCAATTGATGGAAGCTTCATTGGCCAGAAATGATGATGGCTTGTCTGTAAAGAACTGTACACCTTAAAAACTGGTCCACAGAACAAATCCTCACTCGTGAAAGATGGACACAATAACATACTGGACACCGAGGCAGAGTGTCTGAATGAATGGAAAGAACACTTTCAGGAGCTTCTGAACAACCCCATCAAAGCTGCTGATGTGCAGCTTCAGGAGGATGCAAAAAGTCCAGTAACCGCCCCTCCATGTAGAGGATGTACTATCAAGAAGGTTCGAAGTGCAGCCTATAAGCCCAAGAATTGCTATGCTGCTGGTATTTGTGGTGTAGCTGATTAAGCACAGTTGGGATTCTGTCTTGGAGTGGCTGACATGTATTATCAACCAAGTATGGATTCATGAGAAACTACCCGATGACTGGGACCATGGAATTGTTTTGGAAAGGGAAAGGTGATTGTCTGGTGTGTTCTACTCACCATGGCATCACTTTGTGCTCCATTCCAAGCAACTAACTGTTCATGCTTGAGCATGTTAAGCCCACCGTGAGGAATCTGTGACATCTACAGCAAGCCAGGTTTATGCCTGACTGATCAACCACAGAACAGATTTTTACCATTAGACAAACGATTAAAAAAGCCCAAGAGTTTTGATGTGGGAAGGATGAGATGTATATAGCTTTTATTAATATAAAAGCAGCTTTTGACTCTCTGGATCATTGCTCCCACTGCTTCCCATTGCACCACTTGCAAGATGCTGGTGTGCTTGGCAAATTCTGCAACCTTCTCATAGATGTGCACTGCCAAAATGAAAGCTGTTTGCTTAGGTACTAGTGTGTCCAACTGGTTTGAGTACCACAGAGGCATCTCTTAAGGGTGCGTGGCTGTCCCTGATCTGTTCAATACTGTTGTTCGCTGACTGACTGGAAGCCATCACTAGCTGCATACAGGAGGTGGTACTGCGTGACTTTGGCATATTAGACCTAGAATATACAGATGACATGGCTGTACTTGCATTCTCATGAATTAATCTCATCAGTGCCCTGAATGTATTTACAAAAGATGCAAGTAAGCTTGGTCTTCTTCCAATTGACTAGAGGACCAAAATGATGTAAGTGATTGAGGTATCTCTACCCCATCCATCATAATCAGTGGACAAGATGTTGAATTCATCTGCTCATTTGAGTATCTTGGCTCTGTTGTCACCAAGGAGGGAAGTTGCCTTGCTGACATGAAATATCCAATTGGCAAGGCTACGGGTATTATGAATGCTCTTTGGAAGCCTCTGTGGCATCAATGGGAATAAGATGTATATCTATAAGCAGCAGTGGCTTCTGTCCGACTGTGTGGTGGACCAGGTTTTAGAGACGCAAATGTATCAGATGTTTTTGACATGAAACAGCAATGATGTATTGAAGGCATATGGTTATGTATGAGGCTGTCAGATGTTGGACCAACCAGTCTCCAATGTCTTCCCAAGTGACTCAACACTGGCTCAGGTGGTTTGGCCATATCCTTCGTATGCTGCAGCACATACCAGCCCGCCAGCTTTATGCATTTAATCCAACAAAAGCTGGATGGAGAAAATCTTGAGGATGGCCTTGCACACACTGAAGGGATGTCATGGCTTCTGACCTTGCTCGCCTCAGCCTTAATATAAAGCAGACTGCAACCTTGGCAGGAGAGTGGGCTCTCTGAAAATGGGTGATATGAAGTGTGCACTCTACAGTCCATGAGCAGGAGAATGAATGAATGAATACTTTGAAAGTGAAGACAAGCAGCTTATGTTTGATGTGATAGAGAAGGGGGAGCCAGTGGAGAGATGTAAAGGGAGGAGTAACATGGTCTAATTTTGTAGAGAACACTTTTTCCTCCTTTATTTTTTAAATAAAACTTAGATACGAATACATTAACTAGAAGTATCTTTTTTTTATTTTTCTGTGTTTGCTTTAGGAGTGTCACTTCTTTTCCTTTGCAGTAGTTGTTGTTCTAGCTGCTATTATTATTTATTATTTGTATTACAGTTATAGCTAGGGGCCTTAACTGAGATTGGGGTCTCATTATGGTGCTAGAGTAAAATGAATAAGGAAGCAATATGATTTTTAATTATTTCACTTTATGGTTTAATAGACTAGGTGGATACAGTTATTCAAACTGGTGGAGAAACAGTGTCAAGAGCAGATAGTTGCCCAGCAAGAGCAGTTCCATCACCAAATCCAAGTAAGCCATTATTTGTTTATGTAGCAGTTTTAGGCTGACTGCTTTTTAACGTTTTGATAAATTTTTGTATATTTACAAAACAGTACAGCACTGTATCATCCACTGCTGTTGTATTTTTTCTGTGAATACATGTAGGGCCTTATCGTCCTTACATATGTTCAAATTTAATCAATGGGAGTTGCGTGTTTGCATATCGGGAGAAAATTGGACCTCTGATGTTTAATATGCACGTCTGCAGTACCTTATCACTTGGCTGTTTAATAGTGTACATTTTTAGAAAGGGAAAAACAAAGTGGGTTTTTTGACTCAAATTGTTCTTTTTCATAAACATGTATTTTGACCAAATACACAACAAATGAGATTTGTATAGATAACTACCATTATATGTTAACAGTTGGAATACATATTTTTCTAATTTTAAAATAATATTTGCTCTAGTTCAGAAAACATAATCTGAAACATGATTGTCTTAGTTAGATGGAGTTTTGCGCATAGTACAACATTCATTGTAATATTCGAACAGATATTTTACTCTTGACTCGGAGAACCTCCCTTTCTAACAATGAAAAATGAGTCAAGATGTTAAGATCGTCAGGATTCAAATTCTCCCTCATTCTTGTTTCACAATCAAATCAGACTAGAAGAAAATGTATGTGTGAACATGTAAAAGAGAGAATATGTTAATATACATAGACAATATTTAATATCTTCATTTTGGTTGCTGTTTTTTCCCTTCCCTTTCCTGATGCCCTCTACGCTAGTAGTAAGCAACAGTTCCTGAATTGATAAAATTAACAAGAGGTACTGTCCTTTTCTTCTATCCTATCTCCTATTACCTCCCTATTTTTTTAAAATATTTTTGTCTGAACATTTTTGTCCTACCCATGTCCTGTACTCTTGTATTTTCTTCCTCATGTTGTAGAGGTTAATTATTGTTGTTGTTGCTCTTGCTAGCCTTGACTAGTACGCTATATTGGCTTTACCAGCCTTGCTTTTACTGATAGGAGGGCCTACCTCTACAAGAGCTAACTTTGCACTTTGTGGTATTAGCAGAGACTAGCTACATGAATGGTCACACTGTTGAATATAAAACTAATGGCCCTAATGCTTTTCTCAATTACTCCAGTATAAATTAGGAGTAACTCAATTAAATCCATCATGAAGTAAATGGAGTTACTCAAGATTTATACAGGTTAACTGAGAACAGATTTTAGCCCAGTGAATCAGTGGAAAAATATGGGGAGAAAACACATTTTTAATAAGGAGACAAAACTTGTTGTGTAGCAAGAAGCTTCTTTGATATTTAGTACCATTCAGAGATATTTGGCTTGCTGTGCTGTCAGTGACATTTTAACTCAAGGGACAAAGATCCTGAGTTTGGTTTAGAATCACAACAGGGCAGATCCTCAGTTGATATATGAAATTCTTTGAAAAGCTACTTAAAATACATGTTTACTATAGGTCTGAACATTTTCAATAGATAATTCAATATTTAGATATTATGTAAAATTTTCCATTGCTTTCAACCTTGTGGAGTCATTTACAACTGTGCAAAGTGGGTGTACAACGCTGCCCAGTCAGAATAGTAGTGTTTTACACACTTTCCACAGATGTAAATGCCTACACATATTGAAGGGCAATGGAGAATCTGACCCATTTATGTCTAGTTCCTCCCCACCCACACAAAGAAAATTAAAACAGAAAATGTTGTTGGTCTTGTGATCCAAATCACCAGTGGCCAAGGAAATTTTAATTGAGGACAGGAACTCCATCCTTGAATCTTTGTGGACAGAGAGGGAGAGAAAAAGACTGAGTTGAAACCCTCAATAGTTCATTTTTATCACAAGTTAATTAACGCTAGTGGGCCTGATCCTGAGAGGTACATTACACCTGCAACTCCCACTGAAATCAGTGGGTTTTGCTGGTGCTCACTATTTCTTGGAATCAGGGCTTGTTTTTATTTTTCAGATTTTTGGACAGAAAGGTTTTTGTTTAATATTTTAATCTGTGCTCTCCAGAAACATTAAAGGAGATTTGACTCCTGTGCACAGAAAACTTATTAAAGTGTATGGGAGCTTAGTACGTTACATTTCTGGAAAACAACTATAGATTCTGATCTTGCAATGCATGCATGGAGGATCCCTGTGTACACAGAGAGCTTCACTGACTTCAGGGGGGATATAGGTTACAATTCTAGTGCAGCTCATTGCAGGATCATGGCCATAGGTACCAACACAGAACTTGATTAAAAACATATGGTTACTCTTTGGAACTGTTCCAGTATGTCAGCAATTATAAAACAATTTTTAAATGGTGTATTGTTTACCAGTATACTGAAACGGCTCTTTTGGAAACAATCCACACTGAAAATGAAATATTTGAATTCATACTCTGCTAATTCTAACAAATCTATATAGATAATCCAGTTAGTGTGGATATTTATGATAGAATGTTGTACAACTATAAGGCAAACACATAAAAAGTAAACCTCTATGTCAAAATGAACTGCATAATATACACTTATTACCTAAAAGAGATATTTTAAAACAAAGAGTTCATAGAAAATAATCTTACAGAGGTATGTTAATCTTATTATAGTTAAAGCTGAATTGTAGTTTCCACTTCCATTAAAGCTCTCCTTCTATTGTCAGAAATTTATAACTTGGATATAAATTTCCTTTAGACCTAAATTTAGCAAATATGTTCTTTGCCCTGAGACAAATTGTTTGCCTATTTTAAAGGATATGGTTAAACAAATTTATAACTCTATATTTAGCTGATACATCACAATAATTCTGAAGGCATATTGGATACACACGTGCATGTTTTTAAATTTATAAGTGATTGCTGAGGATCGTAATTCACTGCTTCAGACTAAGATTTTTTTTTTAACACACATTTTACTGTAATGCATAGGACACATGTTTTTATTTTATGCACAATATATCTATATATTGAAAAGCCTTAACCAGGAATTAGTTCAGATAAGTTCACTAATTCCTAACAATGAAAGTTAATGTAATATGCATCAAAATACTAATTGGATTTGTGGCACAATTGTATGGTAAAAGCATTTTATCTATTCATCTTTTCTTTTTTTTAGTGTATACAGAATGAGATAAGACACTTAGTGAAGTTGCAGAACAGTAATGCTTCATGGGATTCCTACAACAGCAAAAGTTCTCCCACTAAACATGCAAACAATTTCTCTTCACTAGAAAGTCAAATGGGGTTTTGTTCTGAAAACTTTGAAGAAACTCGGTGCATTGTCAATCAACTTAAATCTAATGAAGCTGAAAGTCAGCCAAAAGCGTCTGCTGAGCATCAAGAGTGTTGTGTAAATAGTATTTCAATGAGCAGTGGTTATGGTACCCTTTCTGCCCCAGAACTGAATCCTAGGAATTCTAAAGACATTCAGAAGTGCATGGGCTATCCAGAGAAGATTTCAAAAGGACAGGGTGATGCACCCGTGACGAAGAAGGATTCAATTGCAGCC
The DNA here is from genome assembly GCF_009764565.3 of Dermochelys coriacea. Taxonomy (NCBI): domain Eukaryota; kingdom Metazoa; phylum Chordata; order Testudines; family Dermochelyidae; genus Dermochelys; species Dermochelys coriacea. Next base: position 24,814,339 of record NC_050082.1, read on the forward strand.
AATGTACAAACTAAAAGAGAATTTATACAAAAAACTGAGAAATATTGTCCATCACTAAAAGATGGTATTTTAGTTTTTCCTGCTGAATTTGAACATGAGATTACTGAAGATCAATGTGGAAAAGCAAACTGGTAAGTGACAGACTTTCCAATTAGTAAATTTAGTACAGTGTGGCGCAAGTCCTGCAAACACAAACGAGTAATTTTATGCACACAAGTAATCCCATTGAATTTAATGAGACTACTGGCATGCATAAATGTGCTGTGCTGCTTGGCATATGGTCAAGTTAATTTATCCCAGCTTTTTATGTATGATACATTTCTTGCCTTTTATGATATTTGAAATGCTTGTCTGTTATTGATATGGGGGGATAAATGCAGGGATATATTTCTGATTACAAAAATGAGCTAAAAAAACATAGTTGTTATGCAGTGTTTTCATTTATAGATTGCAAATTTCATGTATTTAAGTGTTGAATGTTTGCCTGTATGTGATTAGTATGCTACTATCTTGTGCAATGGCATCGTTTCCCGTGTGCATGCATTGTAGTATAGGTTGGACTATCATGAATCACAAAAAAACAAAAATTGTTCTTCTTTTGCTGTACTCAACAAAATGAAAGTTTGAAGGGCTTTTCATCAATAAACTGAAATGAATGTCAAAATGTTTAAATTAATTTGGCTGGTTGACAGCATATAATACCATATATGGCTGACCCTTCCCTTTCAGTGAGGTGGAAATGGGAATGTATGATTTCTGCTCCATATTTATATTTTCTGGGTGTGGGTGTGTTTCTCTCCCTCATCCTTCTTTTATTGGGGTAGATTCTGATAACCTTGTTCATGATGAATAGTATCTTAGCTCCATGAGTTGTCCTCTTGAAGTCAATGGGGCTCTCACAGAGTACTACTCATCATGAGTAAAGGTCTCTCTCTCTCTCTCTCTCTCTCTCTCTCTCTCTCTCTCTCAAAGCCCTGGCTGGGATGATTTAACTGGGACTTGGTCCTGCTTTGAGCAGGGGGTTGGACTAGATGACCTTCTGGGGTCCCTTCCAACCCTGATATTCTATGATTCTATGATTCTCTCTCTCTCTCTCTCTCTGTATAACTTTTCTTTGTGTATCTCTGTTTGCATCTCTCCTATTGTTACAGAATCACTTGGATTGGAAAGGACCCCTAATAGTAGGCTATGTGGCCATGCCCCTGCTTAATGTTGTGATTGAGTCTGTTGTTCCTGAATTAACATTGATTGCTGTTCAGTCAGTCAAATTACTGCTTTTCATTTGGCTTTTTCTTCATAATCAGACTGATAACAGACATGCTGCACTGAAACACTTTACTTATGGAACTAGCCAGGATTCCATGGTTCTGGTCAATTTCAGCCTGTCACCAGTGTGCCACTGTTAACCTAATTCAGTGAATTAACATAGCACTCACTTGGCTTATTGTAATCCACTGTGTGGTTACTTGAACTGACCAGGAAACGTGGTGTTTGTCTAAGTATGTGTAGTGCCTCTGTTACACATATAAGTTTTCTGTTGTGATTTGTTAAAATATAGAAAGTTTGATTCTAGGTTTACGGGACCAATAATTTTCTTTATCAGTGCTTTTGCTGGAAGTCAAAACACAGAAAATCATTTTGGTATCAGTTATTTTTTATTCTTTCTCAAGAATGCATATGGGCAATGAAACTTTGATATCTGTGTTTCATATTGAATGGTTTAGCAAGAAATTAATTTCAATAGAAATTATTTTTACGTTACTATAAAGGGAATAGCTGTTGTGTGTGGTTTTTTTTTTTTTCCGCTTCTTTCCATGTAGTAAATATCTAACATCATGGGCACAAAAGCTGAAACAAAACCAGCTGAAAAGAACAAATCTGGAAGAAGAAGGGTACATGAACGCTGTGCAAGGAAATGAGCAAGCTAAGAAATTAACATTTGAGAACGTAAGTGATCTACTACTCCTGCCTAGGATGTTTTTACACAGATGTTCAAATAAAGCTTTAACTATGAGTTACTTTTTACAGTATGTACTTTTTGTAAATGATCTTATACTTTGCAACTGTTTGTGTTTGTATTACATATAGAAATCTCTTCCTAAAAAATGTAGGGCCTTATGTGAGGTGAAGCCCTACAGAGCTGAGGGCACTTAGCATCTCCTCGGAGACCCTGCACACCCTTTCCAGGTTGGGAACCTTAAGTAGCTGGGAACCACTGATCAGTTTTATTGGCCTTTTATAATGAAACTCGTGGCAGGTTTTTCTTTTTTTCAAGCATTGGTTGATGCAAGTACAAGGAATTTTGTCCCTCCTCATATATGCCTTCACTAAAAACCTGCCCCATGAATCCAATTACAGTATAGGGTGCTAAAAACACACAATCAGCCCTATCTATGAGAGACGTTTGGGACACTGATTAGATGTTCAAAACCATTTATGGTAATGTACATAGTTGCGGCCTTGGTATTTATGCTTTTTGTGCTGTAGCTCTAAAAGTATAATGTTGCCTTTTCTTTTAATATTCATTATGCTGCCTGCCCAGAATGCATTCACTCTTGTGTTGCCTTCCATAGAATAAAAGTGCAAGCTGGCATGACGTTTTTAACCTTAAAGGAGCAATATGCAGTACAATAATTTACATGCTAATCTCAGAATCTGGTCAGACATCTAACTATGATGCTTTAGAACGATGGTAATTGTACTAATAATTGTCATACACCTCTCTCCTGACACCATCTTAAGGAAGAAATTCCTACACAGCTGTTTAATGACTCCACCTGCCAGGAAGTAGCAGCCTTGAGGATTGCTTATCACCTGGCTTTATAAGGTGCTGCCTATTCACTTTCCTTTTAGTCTCTTTGCTGCTCTGGAAGCACTCAGTTGAGACCTTTTTATTTTTCATTGTCATGCCTCTGAAGAGCAGAAGAAAGAAATTTAAAAACTGAAGTTAAGAAATAAAAAAAAATTTGGGGGAGAGAGAGAACATGTGATGCAATGATTTGGGAAGGTTTTTCTGCTTTGTTTTGGTTTTTGTTCCCACTTTCCCATTTAGCAAATCCTCCCCTTTTTCAGTCCTGAGCTATATTGAGCTTTTCAGTTCTGCCAAGCAGCATAGTTACTGAGCAACAATAGCTTCCTGCACATTTGGGGTTGAGCATCATCAGTATGCCAAAAGGGATGGGAGGTGGGGGCTATCCTAGTTGATTGGAATGTCTTCAGACCTTAGTATGCTCTTGAGTAAACTTGAATGTACTGCAGGAGAGTATTTTTGTCTTAATTTTCCCTAGTTCTGCTTCGCAGACCTTCTTGAGGTGTACTTCCCACTCTACTCCTTTGTGGGTTGGTGCTTTTTCCTGGAAAAAAAACAAATCTCATATATAGCTTTTGACTCTTTCCTTACTTTTCAGATGGTATTGGAGGGAGCTTAGCTAGTCTTTCAATCTTTCTGTTGGGCACCCTGAATGTAAAATCCAGTTTTGTATGTCCTGCAGGGGGAGGAGGAGTAATGGATTGTGTAATGTAATTCTTAGAAAGTACAAAACTTGAAGTTGCAGCCACTACGGACTTTCTCCCAGTAAGAAATCTCTTGGAATCACTTGCAAATGATTGGATATCTGCAATGTAAAAACTTTGTTTTATGCCAATATGTGTACAGGTTATTAAGTAAAGCAATATACTGCATGTATACAGGACATGCTTTTCGGAAAACAACTTTATATAGGTATCAAATGTATTGAAATTTAGGTAAGATTGTATTATTCATCGAAGACTACAGACATGCTGAGTTTGACTCCTTTACAAGAAAATATCTTTGAGTTATTAGAATGCAAGTTCAGCATTTCTGAAGAAGAACACAGGAATTGCCAATCTAGTCTAGTATCCTGTTTCTGACAGTGGCCAGTACCAGTTGCTTCAGGAGCAGGTTCAAGAAAACCCTGCAGATGGGATGGTGCTCTCAAGTATGATGCTTTATATACCTTCCAAAACTCTTAATTTTTTAATATTAAAGGTGGGTTTGTAAATTAGAGACATTGTCTGTTGGTTTCTGACTCCCATCTTGAATTTTACCCCCAAAAGTTTTAGTGCATCAACGTACTACATCAAAAGTCTTGCAGAGATGGTCTTCAGTGAGAGTTGCAGTATTTGGCACCTCTATGAATTAAGTCCTTAGTCATATCCTTGTCGTATTCTGTTTTTAGCAGTGTTTCTTCATTACAAAAGCTGTTTTCATTCACTGAATGTAAAACAATTTTTGAAGTTTCCCCTAGGTTGTACTAAGGAGCTTTGAGATTCCCAAGGCTTGCTCTGTTTGATTCCAGGCTCTTAAATAGGGTCAGAAAGCTTCAAGCACTTGGCTTTAAAGATGATGCAACTAAATTTGAAATCACATAGAATACATTACCAATGCACAAAAAAAGTCATTTTACTAGAGGTTTGACAACTTCATGGGTTGAAATAATGAAAGCTTCAATAAAACACATTTGTATAGAGCCATACCAGTTCATTTGCCATATTTTCCTGTACCTTCTTAAAAGATGGGACTACTTTTTTTTTCTGTGGATGCTTCATTTTTGTCAGAGTGCTGCAGGTAGCTGTTTTTAAGGTAAGACCTCAACCTAGTTTAACTATCCTATACATCAGCTTAGTGAAAAGCATTTCTTCCTTTGATTAGGGAAGAGGAGAGAGTTATGACAAAATGAAAATTGAAATTATTTGCTGTAGTCTTCTCCACACTACTTCCCACCTCTGAGGTTTTGTGTGGCTTTGTATTTGTTGGGGTGGTTGATTAGATAGTTTTGATTGATGACAAAGGGTGGTGATATATTATAAAGTTAAGATTATAGAGAGTATTTACCTCCTGATTCCTGGTAGGTGGAGTCATAACAGCTGAATGTAAGAAATTCCAGTCTTAGGATGATGAGAGAGAATAACACATTTATTGGTTGGTAAGTAAGTTGTCTCTATAATTGCACCTTTTATGGAGCAAAAGTTCAGATGACTGTCAAGCTGACAATGGGAGAGTTCTTAGTTTTGTGAAATTTCACAAAACCACATTCAACTAAATGTATCACACTTGAATTAAATAAAAAAGTGGGTTCCTAAATGTGTGTGTGGGTGTTTTTTGTTTTTTAACAAATATAGTATGCTGTGTTTGTTGGCTGCAGTGTATTGGACACACAATGTCTGGGCCTCAATATCAATTCAGTTGAATGCTATTAAACTAAATTTTTAATTCATTGTTTGTGTAACAAAAGATGTTTTAATGCAATATTTTGAACTAGTGCACCTTTATTCCTTCTTTTCTGCTTTTTTCTTTTATAGTTCATAAAGCATGTTCTTTTCCCTTTGGAATTTTAGACTAGTGTTGCTGCTGCTGCTTCACCGTCATACACTTTTTACCTCAGCCAACCAAATGAAAGTCCAAATTCCTTAGCATCTGAAGCTTCAGGTATAGTTAATTACCAGTTTACTACTAGTAAAGCTTGACATTCCATTCTTTTTTCTTTTGGATTCTCAGTATTTAGAATTCAGTCCTTTATAGTTACCTCTTCTGTTGTTTATTTTTCTCTAGGAAATTTATTTCTAGCATTGGCAGGCTGTTGAACCTTTTAAAATCACATAATTCTGATTATCATCTTGCTATTTTCCCCCTTCAAACCCTTGATGACTTTCACAGCCAGTATCTCACTACAGCTAGAGTTAGGCTGTAAATCAAAGGATCTAAGGCAATGTTTCAAAACCCACTAGGACTAAAATCACTATGCTGGATTAATAAACATTTTCAGTTGTCAATCCTGGTTTAGTGATCAGAGGGGGTGTGGAAACTTGGAAGCACCACTGCTGTAAGCCTACAGCATGTTTCCATACTCCTTCCCCAAATACGTGAGCAGACTGCATAGATGTGTGTTTGTCAGTCAGACCCAAACAATCAACTCACATATTTTGATCAGAACATAATGCAGATGCTTTTTAGGAACAAGACCAAGTATAGAAGTACATTTATGCAAATTTACTACACCCACTCATAACCTACTTCATCTGATGATGTGAGCTGTAGCTCACGAAAGCTTATGCTCAAATAAATGTGTTTAGTCTCTAAGGTGCCACAAGTCCTCCTATTCTTTTTGCGAATACAGATTAACACGGCTGCTACTCTGAAACCTGAGACAGAACTGTGAATTTAAGGCAGCAACTTGGACTCGGAGCTGTTTGTTTATCCCATTGATGTTGGGTCTTCTGGAGGATTTTATTAGCTTACTCCAGAGTGCTGATCCAAACCAAGGGGTAGGCAATTCAGAGTTATGACTAGGGCTAGGTTCTCAGCTCTAGCCTACATTTTCATAGCTTCATTGACTTAAATAGGTCTATGACAATGTACAGTAGTGGAGGATCTGTCCACTAGAGTCCCAGGAGGAAGCCCAAATATTTTCACTAATTTATTGGCACTATGTTTCTGGAGTGGTATAGTGTAATACTAGTATACTTTTATTAAAACCTCTTGATGCAAAATACCAGTTGCTGCTGCCAAAGATTTGAAGATGCTTAAGTAGACACTAGTATTTAGTACAATGGTTATGTTGGCTATGAAAACAACAGCTACATAACAGACTTCACTATTTTGTTATGCAGAAGTGAACTTTAAAATTTTGATATATCTTTTATTTTTGCTTCTTAGGACTTACCTACTGGAAACTAGATGAAAAGGAAATGTATCACTCTTTGCCTGAAAATTTTAGAAATGAATTTTCTAGTATTTTTGCCACAAAAGTTTCATCAGATCAGGTACTTTTTTGTTCTTGCTTTGAAAATCCTATAACTGTTCATTGTTTCCCATTTGCTCTTTATAGTCTGCAAAAGTCAGTCTCTACAGGCTGCCTGCTATCTAATTTCTTTTGTGATCCTGTGGCTGTTGAAGTCATAGAGGTGCTCAAACTACCAATAGCAGCACCCTACTTTAAAGAGAGGGGGATAGAGGCTAGTGTGTTCAACGAAGGAGCCTGAACTCTGGATCTCCCCCTTTCCCACTCTTAATAAGACAGCAACAGAATCTGTAGACCTTTTAGAGTATGTCTACACTGCAGCTTGGTGCATGGCTCCCAGCCTGGATAGACAGACATGGGCTACCTCTGCTTGAGCTAGCAGTACAAACCTGCCCAACCCCCTGGATCTGTACTTGGGTGGTTCACCCATGCCATTGCCCGTGTTACAGTGTCCACACTGCACTTTTTTTTAAATGCACTGGCTCAAGCAGCGCTTGCACATGTCTGTCTACCCAGAGTGGGAAGCATGATCCGAGTTTGTTCCCCACCCTAAGGCATGCTGCAAGACCTCCACTCAGCAGGCTTTTGGGATGGGGTGCATTGATGAGGATCTAAGTGAGTAAAAGAGATTAGTAATTGATAATTCTGACATGTTGTGTGTGTGGGGAACAGATCTAATTAATAAAAGGTAATTTTGTAAGGTTTGTATATATCATATTGTACATTTTCCTAGAGTTAAAAAAATAAGTAACTGAGAGAGACCTCCAAAAACAATTGCATACAAACTTCATTAGTAATTAAAATATCTTTAAACCCTGCAGGCCTGAATATCTTGTCACTCCAGTGATTTACAATGTTAGGTGGTCTTGTGTAAGCTTTGGTGCCTAAAGGGAAGATGAGATGGTGGATAGACAATTATGAATTTAACATAACAATCATACTTCAGATGATCCATTTTCATTTGGATTGAGTGGTGGGCTTCTGTTATTTAGCCCTGTCAATTATACAGAGAAGTAAACTTCCCCATGGAAATGTCTTTTTTGCTATTAACTCCCACTCTCAAATTCTGCTTCTTCATTATTCACTTGCATCTGATGAACTGCTGTGTTGGGGTCCTGTGGGCTGTCAAGTGGAGAAATTTGTAGTAAAATTGAGGAAAAGGCAGAAGTGCTGTTCTTCAGCCATTCACTATAGATTGCTTCTCCTAAATATGTAGCCGTTATTATTTTGAACAAGAAGCAACCAGAATAATTGTTTTATTGAGCTCCTCATTATCTTCAGTCTTGTAATGTCTACTGGAAACTAATCTGCCTTTAACATGCGTATAGCCGAGAACAATAGAATTAAAATTACCACCTGCTTTTTATCTTGTTTGAATACTTCAGGCATTCAGAGATAGAGAGAGAGGCTTATTGTTTACTAAGGATTTATATATATTATTGAAAGCTCAGTGGTTTTCCGTGAGTGCATTGAACAAGCCCTTCCTAAGTTCTTCATTTTAAATTAAATGTATTAGGTGAAGATTGCTTAAATATCATGTTTGTTTTAATCTGGGAAACAATTAGCAATTTTGTTGTTTTTTAAGTCATCTTCTGGTGATGAGATGAAGCCATCGTTGAAGGATATTTATCATAAAAAACAAAGGGAAAGCAAGCAGCTGCCAGAATGGAATCTCATTTCTCCAGCCCAGCCAAGTCACCCACCAGAGGTAACATTTATTTGCACATTAATGCCTCATGTTTGAACAGAAACATTTGACATGTTATGAGGTTTCAGATTGATGGTTCGCTCTCATTTTCCATTCACAAACCAAGTTCCCACTTTTGAAACAAAGACAAGATGTAGGTTGTGCAGATCTTCATGACCTTATCTAACTGTATCAAACACCATGATATCTGATTTTCCCTCTTCTTCCTTGAATCATCAACAAAATAGTTAATCGTAATTTAAGAGTCAACCTTGTTAACTTTCAGAACCAAAATCCCTTGAAATGATTAGGGACAGCACACCTTTCTTGCAGTTATATTGTCACGTTCTCTGCAGTCTTGGGCAGGTATCACTGAATTCAATTATATTTGGCTGACACTTTAAAAGTTTTCTTCACAACTACAAGTTCTAGAGATTGCTCCTTTATTAAAATGAAAACCAGGAAGACAAGTAACCGCCACCAAAGAAAAGTGCCAGCTCACTAAGCTGTTGCAAGTCCACCTTGTGTATTGCTACCAAATAACTGTTGTAATACTACTGTTAATAGTTTCTGCAGTAGATTTGTATCCCCTTCTAATGGGTTAAATGATTCTTCATTCATAAAATCCAATCATAGTTTATTAGTATTGTAATTATTTATTTCATAGGTCTTAACACTAGATCCAACACTGCACATGAAACCCGGTGAGCAGAATCCAGGATATTGTTTTGTCAGTAATCTTGGTGAGAAGACTCCTTTTTCTCCAGACTCTATAGTGGGTCCCACTTTTTCAAGTCATTCTGACACTGATTCATTTTCACATATAAGCAATATAACTTCACCTCAACGAGGTGGTTCTCCAAAATATACTTCCAGCACTAAAGTTTTACATTTGGACCCCTGGGAAAATAATGCATTCCAAAGTGAAACCAAGATTGGCTGTTCTTTTCCGATGCCATATGCTGATACTAGTAATGATCTGTTAATCAACACTGATGATGAAGAAAGTTTAACTTTAACTCCATCTTCGATCATCCAGTCCCAGCTTCCATGTGCTAACAACAATTTACCAGAATATAGTATTTCAGTGACCTCCTTCGAAGAGCCGGTGATGTTGTCAAAGTAAGCATTTTTGGCTTTTGTCTTATGTAAATTTAAAAATACAAAGTTCAGCAAAATGGAGGGAGAGGTTGGATTAGCTTAAAAAAACACTGCTAGAATGTCACTTAATAAAGCTTTTTTGGGTAATACAGATTTGTGCATACCCTCTCTGAGGTAACTAAGAACATAAGAATGGCTACACTGGGTCAGACCAAAGATCCATCTAGCCCAATATTCTGTCTTCCGACAGTGGCCAAGGCCATGTGCCCCAGAGGGAATGAACAGAACAGGTAATCATCAAGTGATCCATTTCTTCTCGCCCATTCCCAGCTTCTGGCAAACAGAGGCGGGAGACACCATGCCTGCCTATCCTGGCTTATAGTCATTGATGGACCTATCCTCCATGAATTTATCTAGTTCTTTTTTGAACTATTATCCTCATTTTATAGATGAGGAAAAACTCAGGTTCAGAGAAGTGAAGTGACTTGTCCAACACCGCGTTATTGGTTGTGAGAGCCATTAGAACCCTGTCACCCCATCCCACACACAACATTAAACAGCTTGCACAGGAGGTAACATGACTGCTAATGTCCCTGTATCTCTGTCACCATTTATAAAATGGAGATGATAATACCTTTTTCACAGAGTGAATGTGAGAATTAATATGTATAAAACATTTCAAGGGATAAAATGTATATGTATTATTATTATTTGTAGCGCCCTGCTAAGAGGAGCAAAGAGCCACACTATCCAATGAAAAGCAAATATCCCTTCGCTCCCTCTGTTTAAGCTGTATTGCTTTCCTCAGAGACCAAGAGATCCAGTCTATATAAGGGTGTGGGTGTGGGTGCGGGTGTGGGTGCGTGTGTGTCTTTTCTAAGGGATCATGGCTTGGAGGTAGTTTCAGAGTTTTCTTCTGTTTTTTCCCCCCTATTTTAATTTAGCATGCATATCTTCTATTGGTGTGTGTTGGCAGAGAGAAGAAAAGTCTTGAATTTGTTAATATACATATTTACGTTTATACAAGCACTGAGAGCTTGATCTTAGATCAGTAAAACCAACTTTCTCCATTGACCTTAATAGGAGCAGTAGCTAGTCCTGTGAGAGAGAAGTCCATGTAGTAATAAATATGGCAATGGTTTTAATGTTAATGCCAGTGGATGGTAATGTGGACTAGGGTAAGATTTACATTCAGTAATGGTGGAAAAAACAATTTTTTGTTCTTAATTTTTAAAATCAGGATTAGGCAGAATTTGAGGAAAAAACATGCCCGACACATAGGTGATCTACGAGCTTATTATGACTCAGAGATACATAGCTTAAAACAACAACTTGCGGCAAGCCATAAAACTGCTTCATCTGAAGAGCTGAAGAAAATAAATCAAAATCTTGTTGATAGGTAATATTTATTTTTGTGACTGTAAGGGAAAGTTTTTTATTGTATAAATTCTTTGGTAATTTTTTAAAAAAAATTTATGCCTCTAGGTGTGACCAGTTAGATGCTGCTCTCAATGAAGCTAGTACTCGCATGAGAACCCTTGAAAATAAGAATAATATGCTAGAAATGCAAGTAGTAAGTATATATTGTGGGTAACATGGATTAAAGTTGTTTGTTAAGTGAAAAGGTAAGAATGTGCAACTATTAAAAATATAGATTAAATTGATAGTTATGTTGGCCTCGTCCAATGTCACATAATATTAACAGCCAGATCATATTTGCATAGATACTACGTTCTGCACCTTTAGAACCTCTTGATCTACAAAATCCCCATCTTTTGAATGTCATTCCATTCCAACCACTGCCCATTCTCATGCAAAGAAATTTTGCCATCATGTGAGTTCTCTCAGCCCTTTTATTCCCACACTCCCTTCCCAGTGCATGATGGGCAAGCTGTGCTCTACACTGTGATCCTCCTTATCCCTGATTGTTAACATTTCTGTTTGGGGTTTGGTTGAGAACCTTGACCTCTGTAAATGTTTAAACTTTATTATTTGTAAATAACCCTGTCCCCCACCTTCCTTCCAATTTTAGCAAGAACTAAAGTTCATCAATAAAATATTAAAGATGTGTTTCTGATCTCTCTCTCTCTCTCTCTCTCTCTCTCTCTCTCTCTCTCAAAAAAGAAGAAAAAAAAAAGGGGAGGGGAGGCTAAGTACAGTAATTACTTCCTTTTCTTATTTTACACCTGGGTGATGAGGCAAATTCCTTGTGCAGTGAGGCAAAAAGACCTATCCCTTTAGCTTTATTGACCCTACCGCAGGCGGTAAAGGCCCAGTTGGGCCAAAATATACGAATCCTCCTTTTATGACCCTCAGCTTTCCTGTTAGACCTGGGCCTGCTCTTTCATGGCTATACAGCAAACTGGTTCCTTACTAAAGAACAGGAAACGTTTTTACGAGATGGAAATTGAGTGTCTTGCCTTGAATCTTAGTTTTATAGTCCAATGCGTTGCACTAAAGAGAGTAGCTTAAACTTTTTTTCAGTTTCTGTGCATTATTAAAAACTAACTTCTGCTTTCTATCCTTGTAAGATTTAAGATTATAACTTTAATATTTAGAGACAAAATATGTTATGTAAATGTTTTAATGAACCTTGGGTTTTTTTGTTTTTTTTTTGTAGACAGATTGGCGAGAACGCTTTTATGCAGTCAGTAATGCTTCCAAAGTTTTGCAAGAACGTATTGAAGAAATGCATGCAAGTCATAAAGAGAAGGACAACACTATCAGCCGACTAAAATCTAGGCTTAAGGATCTAGAAGAAGCATTTGAAAAGGCTTACAAGCTGTCAGATAATAAAGATGCCAGGTTAAAGGAAGAAAATAAAATGTTTCAAGATGTAAGTGAGAAAATAATTAATAATGGTTTACAACTGCACAGTATTCCATGAACTGTAAAAGTCCTAGATGCTTTTGGAATAATGCTTAAAATTTACTGCAGCAAAATCTGTCTTAAGTGATCAGCCAAGGGACCAGGAAAATTCAGTCCTGTGGAGGTGGCAGTTAAATAAAGGTTTCAGAGTAGCAGCCGTGTTAGTCTGTATTCGCAAAAAGAAAAGGAGTACTTGTGGCACCTTAGAGACTAACAAATTTATTTGAGCATAAGCTTTTAGTTAAATAAAGGTTGAACTAGATTATACTAGAAATATAATAGATATTTTAAAATTGTTATTTAAGAGACCAAATTGTTTACTCAAATTGTTCATTTGTGCAGATTTGATTATTTTGTTGTTGTACGTACTAAGAGAAAAGAATATGTATAGCATAACTCATCTTGTAATTTTTATTACTTTTTAAATTGTTAGATTATTTTACTGAGATTATAGAGAAATTAAGTATTATTTATACCCTTCAAATCCAGATGGCTAAGTGTTGTTTTGCAACAGCAGGGAGACAGATCTCTAAAGACTCTGCCTACTCAGTTTCTTTTCTGTCTCCAGCAGTCAAATAGTGGTGCTAGCTTAGCTTACCATCTGTGTGTCTGGTAAAGTAACATTTTCTGAACTAATTTTAGAATAAGTTTCTCATTGATTTTTTTTTTTTTTTTTTTAAATTCACTGGGGATGAGCTGACTTTCTGTATTGTAACTCTTTGTGGTTCAGATTTTCTGTCCGACTGCAGACCAAATTAATAGAACCTTGCTCTCTGGCTTTTCGTTATTACTTTATATTAAAATTAATCTGTCTTTACAGAATGGGCGTTAGCAGTGTGAAAATGTATTGGGAGCTTTAGCTCCCTTTTTAGTATGGGATTCTGAAAAGTGCTCTGTGTTGGCCAAAATCTTTCCTTTTAAAGTGAGTGGGAAATTTGACCATTGACTTCACTGGGAGTAAAGCAAAGTCAGTACTGAGCACCTTTGAAAATCCCATCTTTGGTGGGTAAGTAATTTTTTGTTTCCTTTTTTCTGACTACTTTCTTGACATTTCTTTTATAAGAAGTTTTTATATTTTGTACTTTTAATAAAATTAGAAAAATCTAACATACTCCAAGCAGGGTAATGCTAAAGCACACAAGGTTTATTAGATAAGTCAACAAACTGTTAACATTATTTGTGCAAACAAAAAGGACTGCCAATATTTTAGAAATAAAGCGTTCTAGGGAAAATCTGATTTTCTGGACTTATTCAGTTTGTGTACTGTTATACATATGCCCCGAATATTTAAAAGTATGTCTGCCACTGGGAATTGGAAGAAAAAGTGAATTTAAAACTGAAACAGCTGTCAGCAATAAAAAGGGCTAACTCCTGAATAGAGACAACTATATTCATCAATAAACATGAATTCATAACGAACCACTCCCAAAATCATTTCTTTATATTGTTCAGTAATATTCTTCTAGGGTGAAAGACACCTCTCAAACCCTTTTTAAAGCTTCAGCTCAGCAAAGCACTGGATCTGAGGGCTTTAAATATGTCTTAAATGGTGTAGATGTTCTTGCAAGCATCCTGCTCAGTGGTGATTTTTCACCCATTATGAATGAGGAAATCCATATTAAATATTTTTTTAGGTGTTGTTGGTCCCAATCTTGCAAATTGTTCTGCATTTGTGCATAGCCCCATTGACTTTAATGAAGCTCCATAGTTAGGCAGAGGTGCCTGTGTGCAAAATAGTTTGCAGGATGGTGGTTGTAGTCAGAAAATTGCTCTATGTTAAATGACTTGGGTCCACATCCTGCAAACTCTGACTCCCACAGTTAAGTTCATGGGTCTGCAGGATCTGACTCATAATTCTTTCCATATTAATTTTGTTCAGTTTACATTAAAAAAATTTTTCATTTTTATTCAGCCTTTAGTCAGTTTTATGGCCCAGACTCAAATATTACATTTTCTGGATTGCAAATACTCCAAGGGACTATGTGTATTAAGAAAACCTGTTTCCATTGGATTTTTTCTGTGTGTGTAAATTTTCAATAGATCGTAAAGCTTCATAAAACAAAAGTTTAACAAACCCTAAAGTTCAGGCATAACTGATTTGTCAGTATGTTTTCAATTTTTTGCCTCAAGTAAACTATTCATCAGTTCGAATAATTTCTACATGTTTAAATCTTAATAGTCAAGATAGTGCAAGGGACAATGAGTTGAACAGAGGGTGAGGGGATGTAAGGTGCCTCCTTACTTCTGTATGCTCTTCCTGGGGCCCAGCGCTGGAAGGAAAGCAGCCTTCATGCAACTTGTACTTCCTCTCCACTCATGTGCAGGTGGGCTGGTGCAGGCAACCAAGAAATGCTTGGCTTATTGCTCAGGTGTGCCACCCACTGGCACAGAGGTTGAAATAGTCTGTAGACATAGACCAATAGCAAACTGGTGTACTAACCCACCAGAGCAAATGGGCAGCCAAGGAGAGAAGTTTGACTCTCTTAAGTCACAATTCCTTCATGTGTCTTCACCTTACATTTACAATCAGAAATATACAGTCTAGCCTTACCGTAGTGTAAGGGAGCAAATATGCTATAATTCTTATTTTGCTTGTAGCTAAATGGCTTAAACTTAGTTTTTGAAATTGGTCTTTTGCTTTAGGTCAATAACTTTAAAAGAAATTAAAATGCATATGAAATTATAAGAGTTTAGTTTTCCATTATGTTTTAATTTTACTACTTGCAGTTTTTTTTTTCTTTTAGCTTCTGGGAGAATATGAATCTCTTGGAAAAGAACATGAAAGAGTAAAGGTAAGTAGGCATGGATTAATTATATTTTAAAAACTTTTGAGTAAAAATCTTTGTATAGTTTTTTTTTTATATATATATATATATATATATATATATATATATATATATATATATATATATATATATATATATATATATATAATTTTTAACAGAGTGACAGTACTGGAATGTCCAGATATCCAACTATAAGTGAGAGGATAATATTTGAATCAAAGGAACTAAAGGCAGGGAAAAGTTTGAACAGCCACAGTATTCAGCCCAGATATATCACCATGGCACAGAAATACATATTAATTGAATATTTTAAGTAATTTAAAAAAGGATTACAGAGATGAATCCATATATTTTAACGAACGGCTTCATAGTATGTTTGCAGTCTCAAAGAAGGAGGAAGAGCATGGAGTTTAGAGTACATCAGATGAAGGAAATCTTACTGTTTATATGATATTCTAATCATAGGCAACAAGGGTTTTGCAAAGTCAAATTGAAGTCTAAGGATTTTTTTTTTTACACAACTCCTTTCAAATAAAAAGGTGACACACCTAATTTTTCAATATAGGTAAGTTACTCATTTTTTCCCTTATAAAGTGTCTGCACTTGTTACTTTTTTCTTTGTGTATTTTATAGGATACATTGAATGCAACTGAAAATAAATTGCTTGATGCAAATACCCAGATTTCTGATTTGAAAAGGTAAAATGTGAAAGCATCTTAGTACTATCTTAATAATGTGAATCTAGGTTATAACGCATTTAGCATTTAATCCTTGATAATGAAAATTATTGCAGATCTTTAGAAGCAGTTGCAATTTGTAAAATTAATGAAGCACCTTTGTACAGATATTGAATAATTTTATGTTACGTTGCACAAATTATAAGAGCCTACTTATTTTACAACACTTTAAACATTTTTTTCTCATCAGGACCTCTTCCCAATTTGGAATGAATGGGTTGTGTCTCTTCTTTCTGTTGTCACTCAGTTCAGCCAATCCACTTGTCAAGCTTTTCATGCCAGAGTTCTCTCCTCAAAAGCCCTCATCATCAGCCTACCAGTCTTTGTTCTGGTTTTCAGGAATGTGGATGCTGACAGGAATTTGCAGTTCAAGATTATGGCACCTAGGCACAAATAAAAACAGGAAAGTGTTCCATTTATAGAGCAGGAATAATACCTCCTGTGGCTGTCCCTCCTGCTATCTAGACCTCTCTCCTGGCTGATAGAACTGCAATCCATTGAATTTACACTTTCTGGATATGCATCAGGCAGGACACATGACCATCAAGGGATGAATGTCAGGGCCAAAGTCCAGCCAGTATTGTGCATGGGTACAGACTGCTGAAAGTCTGTCTCGTATTTCTCAACAGTTTCCTTGCAAGCCTGCTAAATGGAGCATTCAGGGAGGCTGGCAGGGGAAGAGGGACTTTACTCTGGGAAAGCTCTAGTATAGGCCCCACAGGATCTATTTGAGCTGACTTCTCTTGGTATATGACTCACTGTGTTTCTCTTTTGTGGGTATGTGTTGTCATCCCTTCCCTCCCCATGTCCATTTGAGCATCTGGAGTCTCACTGTTCATAAATCAGAAAGGTCAGGAGAGATGGGGAAATTACAATTTTTCATGTACTTTTTTGTTTGTTGTTTTTCACAGTGTCACTCTTAAGATGGTCACCAGTTTCATCGCCTAGTCAATTCTAGATTTCATTGTTGCTAAGCCATTAACCTTCCATTGCTTTGTCTAAAGCCAGACTAGCCAAAGAGAGAGAATTTGGGACCATTTTCGGTGTTGTCATGGCCCTTTTATATATTTGTATAATTTGCAGGTTTTTAGGAAGCCAAAATCCTTATTTATTTTGTTCTGGGCCCAAAAAAAAGGGGGAAGAAGGCCTCCTGCTTAAGCTTTGAATTTACTTGTCAATCAAGAAAGTATACATTATTAAGCATTTGAGAGTTTTAAGACCAGAAAGGATATAGAGACATCCCAAGCTGACATGGTGTCCACCTGTCTAAAAGAAACTTACTGGTCATTTACCTGGCATCTATCTACACTATTTTTTAGGTATTGCTCTGAAGATTGAGGAGCCTTTGCCATTCTTGTATTCTATGTTCCGAGAGCAGGAGTCGGGGCAGTTCAGTCTAGTATTTCTTTTGCTTTGTCTGTTGTCTGGTTCTGTGAACTGCTGGGGCATAGACCATTCCAGATTTGGGGGAACCTTAATGGAAAAGGATATTTTGTTTTCCTATCTGAAAACTGTATTTCTCTGATGGATCCCAGTGAAACTTTTTGCGGTTACTTTAGGTGGATAACTACCACCTTCTTACAGCATGGGAGAGCCTTGTCTTTGCCCCCTAGACTTTAGGAAAGCCTCCCCAATTACTGGCTGTTGGCAACACAAGTCTTCTGCTCTGGGCTCTACAACCCCCTCTCCCAATGCAGGCTAGCAATTTCACACACCCCACTTTGATACACTTGAGTGCCCAACCCTTTATTGATTGGACACCCACAGTCTACACTGATCTGCTGCCTCCATGGAGCAGTGCACCTCAGTTCACCATTCTCCTTAGCACAAAGGACTTTAAATAAAATTCAGTTTGGTTTTACATCTAACAGAGTTTGAGATAGGGATTCAAATAAAAGCAAGTATAAAGGTTTGGGAACATAAGGATACAAGTGTAAAAAAAAGTATACAAAATCTATAGCTTATACTTATTAACAAGTTACTTTCCTGTCTAATACTGTATTTCTCACCCAATGGTCAGTCCTTGCCACGTTTGTCCAGTTCAGGAAGCTACGATCCACCTTTAATGAGACAGCTCCCACTTCTGCTGGCAGAGTATCTTCTCTGTAATAGAACAAATCTTGTGCCCTTTCCCGAGGGGATTCCTTTATTCAGAGACTCTTCCTGGAGTTCTTTTGTCTTTACAAAGCCTGCACCTGGTCCAGATAGTAACCATAGGGCTGGCTTCACAGATGTCTATTGTTCCCAGTGTTGATTGAGTTAGCTCTGAAACCTGCCTCGCCTCCTGTGACAAATTCAACAGTTTTGAAACCTAATATTCTGCATTTTACGTATCTCTTAAATTATTTCCCTTACAAACATTTCACAGTAATCATGACAATCAGCTAGTTCCTAACTTTCAGCAGAGACCACACACAAGCTCTTTGATGAAATATTGAGAAATGGTTGGACACAGAGGTAATATACATGCCTGGGCATGTCTGTGTCACAGTCCCCCAGTTTAGAAGCCCACCAGGTTTTGGCTTTTTCACTTTAACTCTGATTTGCAGGTTTAATAGAATTCTTGCTAAGGTTTGGTTAATTGAAGGTGTGGGCTACTTTATGGGGGAAGGCGGGTGAAAGGGGAGAGCTATAATGTGAAAAGTCTGAACAGCAGGCTGGATGAGTTACCTTAGTGACATGTGAGATGAAGATCAGAATGGGGGAGCTCTTTATAGAAATCCACCTTTTCAAGGAGGAAAAGAGATTTTTTTTTTCTTCCTTTTGGTGAAGCTAATTTTAAAAAAATAGACTTCATTCAGCTAGAACCCATGTAACCTTATTAGTATTTTTTAAATGGTTTTACACGTGGATGGAATTATTCCAGGGCAACATATTTTTTTCTTGCCCTCCATTCATGTTGTTTAACTTCTGATTTGACAGAGCTTGGAATCATATACAGTGAAGTATCTTTACATACTGGTTACGCTCCTTCCACCTAAACTCCACTAAGGACATATATTAAAAAATCCCTATATTTTAATACTGTGTAAGATCTAATAACACTATCTTAAACTTCTTTTTAACCTCCTTATAATATGTCTTCATTACTTCTGCATTAGAACAATTTCAAAACTCGAAGCTCAGATCAAGCAGGTAGAACATGAAAATATGTTGAAACTCCGTCACATTACTGAAAGTCATTTAAGAACATCTCATGCCAAGTAAGTGAATATTCTATCATGTGAAAAAGTGGGTGATGTGTTTTATTGAGCAGTTTGTCTGTTTTGGCTAAAAATGGGTTATCTAATGGTAGACTGTAGCAGTTGAAGGACGTTACATAATCTAGCATATTATATGCCAGGAAATGATTAAAAGATCAAATAAAAAATATTGGCGTCCAGTTTTGCAAGCTTTACCTGTACAATCCTTACTCTCATAAGTGGTTTCAGTTACTTCATTGGGATTACTTAAATGAGTAGAGATTACCCTTGTGAGTAAAGGTACACAGTAGGAAGCATAAGATCTGAACCTGCAATTGGACTGTAAAGGCTCCATGTTACTGTACCTTTAATACTTTGAATCAGAAAGGTGTACGCGACTCTTTAAATTTTTTAAAATAACATTTTACAAGTGTCACTTACATTTATGTGGAAATTAGAGTGTAAATTTTGCTAGAAGAAGGGAAAAATTGCGGTGTGCCTGCTTTGCTCCTTTGATGTATAAAGCAGGCCTCAAAAAAGTTTTACTTTCATCCATTTTTTTAAATAATAGAAATATTAGATCATGACTTCCTGTTTGTTTCAATTTAATACTTTTATTTGGTGTTGTGGTGTGCACTGCATGTTAATCTAATGCATATGTTTTAGGACTCTCCATTGGTATGTACATTCTGATATAGAAGTACTTCAGAGAACCAAGGTGATCAGTGATAGCAGTATTTTCTTGGATCTCAAAATTTTTCTATTAAGGAACTTCAGAAATGTACCAAATAGCAACTGGAGGAATAGTTTCTATTGAAGACTAGTTGAATAGCTAGAAAATGCGGATGCCTTCAAAATAGGAAAAATGGAGAGACTTAAACATTATGAGACAGATTTTTTCCCCCACTGGTGTGTAGGGAAGAGGTGCAATTTGCTGAAGCCAATGTAGAACTGGGGATGAAATCAGGCCTTGTAAACTGATAGCACACCTAGAGAGAGCATCATTCCATTTAAACTCACAGCAGGATAGATATAAAGAAATATCATTACTGTTCTTGGTATTGTGTGAATGATATGCTGTTATTCTAATTTTTGGGTACTTTTTAGTGAATCTATATATAAAATCACTTTTTTTGGTATTTCTAATCTGTAATTTTTCAATTGAAAATAGTTGGTGGCCTCTATTCATTAGTCCTCTGTATTATCAGTTGTCCTCTTTCTTTTAAGAAATATATAGGATGAGACAAAAGAGAGGTAAAGAGTTGGAGGCTTTAAACCAACAGATTCACCTTAGGTACAATTATATCTTAGTTTTGTAAAATTCATTCATAATCTTTGAGAAGAAGAAAACTTGGTATCTGGCATTTGAAGTCAGAAAAGCAAGTGTTTCTGTACAGAAGTATAGATCTGTGGAAAATACTGCCTTCTAAAACTACATTATAAATAATTGATGAAATTTGAGAGTGTGTTTTTTTTCTTTCAGTTAAAACATTCACTTTTTAAAAAGGTACTTATTTCTCCAAATATTTACAAATTTGTAATTGTGTGTTGGAATGTAAGGTCTTTTCTCTCTTTGGCTAGTATAAGTGCTATTTTTTTTTTTTTAATTTCAAAACCAAAACTTCAAGCGTTTCATAATTCTGAAGCTTTTCACTCCTATAGCAAGCTGACAGTTTCTGATGTAAACAGACGGAAGTGGTTGATACCAGGAGCAGAGTATTCAATCTTCACAGGCCAACCTTTAGAAAATCAAGAGAGCATTATGGATAATAGACTAGAGGAAACCTACATTCCTTCTAGGTAAGAGAGCTTCCTGTAACCACCACCACCCTCCACTCTGATGTAGTGGAGAATCAGAGCAGTTGTATCTAAGAAATATATGTATGCAATTATTTTAAAAATAATTTTCTCTAAAATTGACTGTTCTGAGTTTTGTGCTTGTATTTATTTACTAACATTCTAAAGTATTTATCTATTGCCTGAAGTGCTGTGTATGTTTTGAAAGAACCTACTAATCTAGTGTGAAACAGGCAGGGACTTCCTTATCTCTCGAAGGTCTTTTGGCCCTTGAAGGGACCTAGTAGGTATGTCTTGTTCACTGACTAACTGCCATTGTCTTTATGCCCTCTGGAGTGTTCCACTTCAGTTCCTTGGTCAGCAAAGGAGTTCTCTGTCAGAATTGCACTGGCATGGTTGGTTGCAGCTCTGCTGGTTCTGCAGACTTCAGTTTTGATGAGGATGTCACTCTGTCTTTTTAGTAGATTTCCTTGTTCCTTGTACATTCCTCAGTCTCTGTCAGGGTATATTTGGTTTTAAGATTTTGCAGAGTTGATGTTTGAAAAGTTCTAGCTTACCAAACGTCACTCATTTCCACTATTGCTCAGATTTGGGGGCTCAAATCACCCTGTAACTAATATTTAGAAGTCAGAGGTTTCTGGATGAAATAAAGAACATGATAAGAATTTCCATTTGGATTGTTATAAGGTGACACAATACTTTTCACCAACAAACTGTAAAGTATTAAATTCATTTCTGTGCGAGTATAACTCTCGGTTGACATTTGGATAGCCTATTTACAGTATAAAATCTTGGTTCCTCATATGCTGCTTTCATATATTTAAGGCACCATTCTCCTCCTGAGAAGGACCCTTCACAAGAAGACTCTTTAACAAATGTAATGGCAAAAAAAGAAAATGAGGCACCAGACACACCAATCATGAAAGCCTTTAAGGAACTTGAAGAGGGAAAAGCATTTAAAAGTTGGGGCACGCAGACAGAAAAAGAAGACACTTCAACTAGTAAATTTATTTATATTCTTGGATTTGTCTTGACTTGCATCCTCAAATCACATGTCTTCCCCCTCCCGCCCCCCTTTTGTTTTCAAGGATTAAAATTAGTCTGGCTCAGGTGAAAAGGGTAAAAATAGTTAATAGCTTTGCAAACTTTTGTGAAGTGTCTTTGTGTATCCTAAAACAATGCTCTGTAGTTTGCCAAACAAAACCTGAAATAATAAAGCCAGCTGACTTGTTTAAAATAGTAGGAATGCAAAAAATTCTCTATAGCATCATACTGGTTCATCTAATTCAGTGTCCTTTCTCTAGGGGAAATTTTATATACACTGAGGATTAAGAAAGTTCCTGCTGTCTTTGCACCCACCTTTGTTTTATTGTAGTGTAACGTCTAAATGTTGGCATGGAAGCTGGCATGTATTA
Source organism: Dermochelys coriacea (assembly GCF_009764565.3). NCBI lineage: Eukaryota > Metazoa > Chordata > Testudines > Dermochelyidae > Dermochelys > Dermochelys coriacea. The sequence continues at coordinate 24,836,673 of NC_050082.1, forward strand.
TATAACTGAGTAGATTTAATCTCTTCCTCTATGGTGCTGGAGTTGCAGGTGCTCAGTACCTCTTCACATCAGGCCTTTATTACTCAGGAGCCAAAAATATGTATTTAGGAGCCTAAATTCAAGCACCTAGGTTTGAAAACTTAGGTCCTGTTCTAACTCGTCTCTCAAGATACTTGTGCTACCCTGCTTTCTGTCTCCTGTTTCTATTAAGCCTGTACTATTTCTCACTAGCTCAGACTTGTCCTGTTTACCTTCACTTTAAACTCAGTTCTCCTCTTTTATATCTGTGCTGCAGAACAGCTCTCCTCATAGGTCAAGTTAACATCTTACTTCAGTGAATATCAAATATTGATCAATTTCTAGTGGGGACAGGATTTAAGCATGTACAGCTGGTTAGTATAACACAAACCTACTGATATGGGAACAGCTGAGATGGAACAAGTACCGGTTTGAGTACAGTAGGTTACATGGGGACTGAGTGAAGGAGAATCCCCAATATCCTGTGTAATATAAATGTTAACTTTTTTATATGTTTGCTTTGTTACAGAAACATCAAATCGACGTCAAACTGTTGGATTTAATGAAAGCACTTTTAGTGCCAATCAGTCCCCAGAGAAATGCAGAGATCAACAAAGATCAAAAAGATATAGCTCACCTAGTGGGCAGAGGTCATCATCCCTCCCACCTTCAAACAGGAAGGCAAACACTCCAAGTAAGCATTTTTGTGTACAGGGTTATTGTGTCACTTTAAAATGCAATGTATTTAAATACCATAAGGTTGTGTTACAAACAGCTGAAGGTAGGAAATTTAAAAGTTACAATTCTCACACTGTTATGGATTTTCTGAAAAAAGGATTGCATACATGAGTTACAGAATATGTGAAAGCTGTAACCTTACTATCATTTGTCAGTGTGTGACACATACTTTATGTGATTTGAACAGACAATATTTCACGGAGAAATTTGAAAATAATTCTTTAAGACTTGGGATCAAATTGTATTAAGAAAAACTATTTAAATAGAAAAAGCGTTAGGTACTTAAATCTTTTCTCCTCTGCAGCAAGAAGAGAAATAATGCTGGCACCAATGTCAGTGACATACAGCCCAAAACGATCTCCAAGAGAAAACCTGTCTCCGGGATTTAGCCACTTGCTTGGCAAAAACGAAAACACAATGACTAGGTACACATTTGTAAAATTTAATTTTGGAGCGGGGTTTATTTTCTGATAGTAGTTACCCAATTTATGGGCTTGATTCAGCATACCCATACTTTTGTGAATAGTTCTTACTCATGGCGGTAGTCTTATCACATTTAATGTGAAATACTCATATGAGAGAGGCCTGGTCACTTAAGTAAGGGTTTGCATGATTGGGACATATATCTGAAGTCAAGTTTGCTTTTTGAAATAGAGGAAGAATAATCTTGGATTCCCCCCAGTTAGCATTCACCAAGGTGATAATTCAGGTATATCATATTTGATGGAATAATATTGACAGGGAAAAGACTGTAGAGGCATTGTCTTATGTCTACACAGAGTAAATCTGGGTCAGTATGCAGGGATATAAGTGATGCCTTAAAGAATGGGTAAAAGAAAGTAAATATTTAGAGCTCTTTTTCACTCCCCCATAGAAACCTGTGTGGAGACTAAACTTGCTACTGAAACAAAGGGTTCTCTTTTTATAGTAAGCTGGATATCCTGTTTGGCAGAGCTGCAGAGACAGCATTCTGATTCTGGAGGTGGGGGACAGGGCAGGCATACGTAAGGAGGAGGATAAGAAAAGTTCAGCATCACTCTTAAGTGTAACATTAAAGTGCTCTTGAGAATGGGAGTCAGGCCTCTTCCTTTAGAAAGAAATACTTTGCATGATTCAAGGCCTTTGATATAGGAAACCAAAGAACCTGAGGGTGGGGTTGTAATTAGGAGAATCCAGAGGGATCCCATTTTCCATTGAAGAGGAAATTGTTTTTAATATGTAAAAAGTATAAAAAGAGACAATTTTTTATAATAGGTATTTCTAACAAGTAGTTGTCTCTTCTACACCCCTCCCCTCATCATTCTGTAGATTCAGTATACTTCTGGATGATTTGGAAACTGCTCCTACCTCTACATTACAACATCGCAATCCAAGAAAACAACTCCAGTTTCTTTCAATAGATGATATAGAAGGTAATTTGTCAGAATGGGCAGAATTATGATTTTTTTTTTTCATCCTCCTAAAGGGAACTCTTTTTCTCCACATAGCTTCCACCGACTAGATAGGAGGAATCATGACATTTTTCTAATAAAGCTCTATCATTTATTTTGCATTAAATAAATGCAATAGTAATATTGCTTGTAGCAGTAGAAAATTACTATTATTACAGTAAATATTTAATTTTTATGCACAAACAATAGAATAACAAATAATCCAACTGAAAAATAAGAAAGGAAATACATTTTCTAATTTAGTTAAGCAATGTATATATTAAAAGGAACCATGTCATTGTGTGTATTCAATATCCTTAATGAAGGTTCTGTTACTAAGTGTTGCATACAAATAGTGAAGGGTAATTTATAATAATAAAGCTAGTTAATTTAAATTTTTTAAATAGTTGGATGAAAACATTATTTTTAATCATTTTAATTAAAATATTGAATGTATATCATTTTATATTTCATTTTAAATTTTTAATATTTTTAATATTCAATCATGTTTTTAATTCTTTAACTATAATATAAAGAGTGGTCTGAAGCTACGGTGAAATATGTTTCATTACCTGTATTAAATATTCTGGTTTAATATTGTAGTAAATTATTTTGTTGTAAATCTGAGATAACTAAGGTCTTGACTCATCAACAGCAACTAATCAATATTGCATAACTTCTAGCTAAGTTTAGCTTCATCTTGAAAGAATTCTGATAATATCATGAGGCATAATTAAATACATTAGTAAGTTTGTAGTGAAAGCTTCAAGTGTGAATTTTTGTGCCTTTGTCTGTGTCCTACAGAATCACAGTGATTCATTGCTTTTTCTATGGTTCACTTTGTTCTGTTATGTATAATACATTATATATAATAGAAAATTTAAAAAAATAAACAGCACTTTCATCTTTTCATAGGAAGGCAGCATTCAGCTAAAGGCATTGACAGCTGTGTTAAACATAGTTCTTGCACTGAATCTTTGCACACTGGGATGAAGAAAGGAACTGCGGCATCTGGTTGGGAAGAGAGGAATATACCACACAAAAATGAACAAAGTATTCCTCCACCAGTAGTAGTTTATGATGATGATTTCAAGTATACATCAAGAATTAAGACATTGGCTGAAACTGAGAGACTTTTTGATGAACTCACACAAGAAAAGCAACAGGTAAAAACCGTTTTTCCCTAAATATATGAATAAATGCTGAATGCATCCGATGAAGTGAGCTGTAGCTCACGAAAGCTTACGCTCAAATAAATTTGTTAGCTTCTAAGGTGCCACAAGTATTCCTTTTCTTTTTGTATAAGAGAGAGGCTAGTGAGACAGCCAGATAGCTGCACTATGCCTGGCTCAAACCAATTCAAAGTTCCCAGAATTGCTCTGACAATGCATCGTCTTCCTTACACAGTAAACTTCTGATACTCCAGTCTTTTGACTCTTCTAAGCAAAATCATATTCTGCAATTGAGCAGACAAATGGGGATAGAGGGTCTGAGGTGAATTTATTTTGCAACAAGCCAAGATTTAAACTAGCCTTTCAGAGATGAAAGGTTTGTGCATTAAACTATTCCAGCACCAAATTAGAGTGCTCTCTTCTTCAAAGGGATGTTTGTGAGGGTGGGCAGGAGTACACATAATTACATATTATGGGACATATTATATAGCTACACAATATCTAAACAACTACACTGCACATATATCTCTAACCTATCCCTGACTTTCTTGGAGATTAAAGATTAGATAGTTTTATACTGGCTCTTTAATTTACAGCTGCGATATTTTGTGTGTTACTAGATTGAGGCTGCATTGAGTCGAATTCCTGGTAGTGGGGGAAGAACAACCTTACAAGCAAGATTAAACCAGGTGAAAACACTTATTTCTGTGTATCTGACTATTTTTTTCAGTTAATCTCCCAATACTGGAAGTTCAATCTGTATTCTCTGTTTTGCTACAGAATAAGGTATGGTTTAGTGGATTGTAACAGGAGCTTTTCCATACAACTCTACAGTGCCCATGAATTGGTTTGAATCTTTAGCTTTTATGGAAATTGTTTGCCAGTTATCGCGATGTCTTAGGACTAAATTAAGAAATGATGGAGAGTGTTAATTAGATTCAGTTAAAATCATTTAGAACTATTGATATGTGAAGTTGTTGTAAATTAGTGCAGTGGTTTTCAACCTTTTTTTTCAGTTGCGGATCCCTACAATATTTCAAAAGGAGGTGTGGACCCCTTTAGAAATCTTAGACATAGTCTGCGGACCCCCATAGCTCTGTGGACCACAAGTTGAAAACCACTGTTCTATGGCAACGACAACCTTTCGCGGAATCCTTAGACATAGTCCACGGACCCCAGATTGTAAACCACTGAGTTATAATACAGTAGAATCTCAGTTATGAACACCTCGGGAATGGAGGTTGTTCGTAACTCTAAACAAAACGTTATCGTTGTTCTTCAAAAAGTTTACAACTGAACATTGACTTAACACAGCTTTGAAGCTTTATTATGCAGAAGAAAAAGGCTGCTTTCCTCCCGTTTTTTTAGTAGTTTACGTTTAATACAGTACTGTACTGTAATTGCGTGTGTGTGTGTGTATGTGTGCGCGTGTCTCTGCTGCTGCCTGACTGCATACTTCTGGTTCCAAATGAGGTGTGTGCTTGACTGGTCAGTTTGTAACTCTGATGTTCATAACTCTGAGGTTCTACTGTATATCTACACAACAAATGAAAGTATAGTGGTAGCTCAGGTAGGCACATGCATGCTAGCTTTAATCTAGCTAGCACAAGGAACAATAGTAGTGAGGATATGGCAGCACAGACTTCAGTGCAGGCTAGCTGTCTGAGTACATACTCAGGTAAACAAGAGTCCTGGTGCTAGTGGAAAGCTGTTAATGTATCAGAAAAGACACTGATGGAAAATGGGGACAGTACCAATATATTACTTTTAGAAGGACCATTGTTTGTAACTGTATGATATTGAATGTATTATCTTTTTCAAATGTTTTCTTTAGGAAGCCTTGGAAGATCGCTTGGAAAGGATTAATAGAGATTTGGGCTCAATCCGTATGACACTGAAAAGATTTCATGTTTTACATACCTCAGCAAATCTTTGAGACTTGTATCTATTAAATTCAGATATGCTTTTGTTTGCACTAATGTATAATTATGCACTCAGCAAATGCAATTTGTTTTATATTTTTGTAAACTCTCAATAGTAGTTTTACAACCATGTTATCCTTTACACACAGCAATATTTTGTACTTCAAATAGCCACATATATTTAAACATATTTTCTTACACTTGAGAAATCAATCTGTTAATCGTGTATTTTACTATTTAAAAAAAATGTGAATTATTTTTAAATAGTGTATAAGAATTCAGTTTATAATAAGGAAGTAAAGTGAGGCAGCTTGTTTTCTGAACAAAATCATGTTGTAATCCTTTTGCAGTTCATTTTGCTCACCATTTTTATAGAGATTAATATCTACATTGTAAATAATAGGTACTATGACATTTTGAACTTTTATATTATGCGGAAAGCAACACAAAGCTTCTGTGGTGAATATAACTACAAGCATATGATAAACACCTTTTATTTAAAATATTGTAGCTTTGTTTTTAATTTGTTGTTATGACATGTCTTAAATAAATGCATATCGCAAACTGGAATTCTATTAAATATCCATTTGTATAAATGCATAGAAAGTAGTTATACAAACTGAATATTTTTTTTTCAAAATCGTATTTCTTGTGTGATTGGGTGAGGATATTACAGAGCCACGTGAATTAAAAATTATTTCTTTAGTGTTTAGACTTACTAATTAATTTAGAATCCTGTTGGAAATATTCAGGGCCAAATTCTGTTCCATGCCATCTCGTCTTGCCCTCATATATCTCAGTGTTTGGTAAATAAGAACTCCCTTCCCAAGAGGCTTGGAGAGGGAAAAGTATACGGAGCTCTTCAAGTTTTTAGGGCTTGCACAAACTGTGTGGACTTTATCTCAAACTGTAAGGGGCAGCTTCTCACTGTGAGCCTAAATTAATGCTGAAAAGGGGTTTTCAAGTTACAAGAGGGTTGAGTGTTGAAGATGCAGAGCGCTGCAGAACTACATGCATGGCAGCATTGGTAGAGGACCTTCTATGTATGGAAATCTTGTTCATGCCCCTCACATTCTGAGATAAAGGCCACACTCTCTGCGCAAGCCCTAGACACTTGAAGAGTTCCATATGTTTTCCCTCTCTTAGCCTTTTGGGAGAGTAGTTCTTGTTCTCTATTCTCTCTGTTTGTAATCATTAGGAATAATTAAATGTAATGATCAATGTAATCACTCAAAAAATCTCCACAGGTATCTTCCCTTGAGGAAATAGTTTGCTATAGTAACTGTGTACTTAATGTTTCTACTTTTGTCTTGATAAAATTCACTTCTGATTATCTCCTACACACACAAGAGACTTGCACACAATGAAGGAATGTATAATAACTCTTAGAAAATAATACTTGACACAGAAATGCATTCTGTACTATGCTTCAGCAAGTACATTGTATATGAGTGAAAGAGGGTTGAGTTCTGCTTCATTTTGGCTTTTAGGGATTTGTATATAATTTATCATTCCAGTTTGAGATTTTGCTTCAGTAGTTTTGTAACAAGTGCTTTCTTTATACAGTTTTAGCAACTAGAAGCAATACTTGCATTATGTCTGGATGACTGTAGATTGTGATGGTTTTTGCAAGCTTGATTGCCACTGTGTTAGCAGATCATTTCTAGTACTGTTTTGCTATTTCTCAACAGCTCTAGTTTGTAAAGTTTGACACAATGGATCACAGTGAGTGGTAGCACACATCTCCTCTCCCCAGGACACTCCAAGACCTGGGAAATCTAACCACAGGTTTTTTTAATATGCCAGGCACTAACCATTATGCTGTCCCTATTCCAATCACAGTAATCTTCATCTTTGTTGCCTTTGTCCAGCTTGTCTTTGTCCATCCCTTCATGAACGAAAGTCGATGTCACACCATACCTTTTTGTTGCAAGCACGTTCGTTCTTTCCATTTCTGGCCAAAGTTTTATCATGGGATCGGCCCAGCAGTCGCTTGTGGTCTCTGGGGATCCAGTCACTGATGCGGGTTGTTCACCTATTGTCTTGCCTGTGGACTACATGACCTGCCCATCACACATTTAAAAAATAAAATCTGCCTTTTACACTTACAAATTTTGTTGTGGTGAATAATATGTATTTGTTAGGTCGGACATTACTGAATTACAAAGGTGCATACCTAATTTTTCAGTTTTGTATTGTAGTATTAAACATTTAATTAGATTATTTCCTGCTGCCCAAGAATACTACTAGGTTCAGGGATATTACCCAGTGATGATCTAGGTTTTAACCATATCATTTGTTTCAAATTCTGTCATGGTTCAAGCTATCAACAATATGATTACTTTGCAACAGAAAGGGCAGGGTCATTGGCATAAAGGAAGCTTGTGCAAGTTTGATTCTAACATTATAGAACTAGGTTTTAAAGCATTCAGTGAAGAACCTTCCCTATTTGCCCATGAACACAGGCACTCCAATTATTTATATATATATATATATATATATATATAATACGCACGCACGCATACGCACGCACGCGCGCGCACACACGCACGCGCGCACACACACATTCTGCAGCCTTAACTTTGCCAATGGAAGATTAGAAGGGGGACTGAAAATGTCAGTGACAGGGAGCTCAGGAAGTGGGACATTCTCCCTTTGATCTAACATAGACTAGGACTAGTCTTTTTGGGTATTTTATATTCTGATTTGTATATTGGATTCAAAATACCTAAATAGAATAAGAATCTCAGCCTCCAAACAGCTGCAGTGCCGCTCACAAGGAATGGTGTTGCCTTCAAATGTATAATTCAGCCTGGAGGGTTTTCTCGCAAGGAGTCCATTACTGGATACGTTTACACTTGGGAATTAAGACAGGGTTTCAGTCTTCACATTGTCTTAAGTGCTTTTTTTTCTTGTTTACAAATCTGTTCTCTTCCCTCAGTTATCAGAAGAACCAATTTTCCTTGGATAATTGATATACCTACTAGTTTCAAATTTCAGCTATTCCATTATTGCTCCACTATCCTTCATTTTAGACCTAAATTTACCTCCATCCTACCCTCTTTGGTACCGTTCTCTTTTTATTACTGTCATTTGTTGACATCAGGAAAGAAGAATCATTAAAGTGAGTTTATATTATTTCTGTCTGAAAGTTACCTCCCATTAGCTCAGGCTTTCTGAGCTATTTCTGTTTGTGTTCTTATACTGCTGAGAAATACTAGGTGTTGGTCCAACATTTTCAAAAAGTATCACTGATTTTGGGTGCCCTACTTAAGACACCTCATGCCTGATTTTCAGAAGTGCTGAGAACCTGCATCTCCAAATTAAGTCTGGGAAATCTAGATGTTCAGCACTTCTGAAAATCAGGCCCAGGGCTGGGAACCAAGAAATAGGCATACCCAATATCAGTAGCTGCTTTTGAAACTATATCTGTTATTGCAGCTGACATTTCTGAATGGTGTCCTTTTAAATGAGATTTTTAAATGTACTATTTTAAAATGGCTTTTCTTTAGCACCGATTTAAATCTCATTCTGCGCTGAAGGCCAAATTATATTTTCAACAGGCTTGAACATATTTATGCTCTTTCCAAGTATGCTCTTTTCCCTTTGCAATTCCTCCCATTCCTATGGCATTTCTAAGCATTGGAGGGATGGGAAATTAACTAGGAATCACCACATTTGTGTGTCAGTCTTTTCTGTTAGTTTTCTTGTAGACAGCTCTCCGGTGTAAATCTTTTCCATTGCTGGATCCTGCTTTAATATGTTGCCCAAATTATAGCATTATGGTAAAGTGAAGAGAGAGGCAGATCAGTTAGTTCCAGACCAACTGACTGATCAACATCCCCAACTGACTGACCAACATCCCTACTCTGATAAGTATAGTTAAGGAAGATTATTCTCTGAACTAAATCACTGAGATGTGCTGAAAAATAAACAGGTGAAAAAAAATTTAAAACAAAAGCAAGAGGTCCAGGGTTGTATAAAACTGTTGCTATCTCATTTCCTGACCCTCAGATGGGGAGTTTTGTTACTTCAGTAGTACTTCCTTAAGTATGTTGCACTTAGCTGGTTTCAGTTATTTATATAGCAGTGTATAGTGTAATTGTGGACAGGCACTTTGCAAAGCAAATAAAGAGACATGGCCCCTGCTTTAAAGTGTTTATAATCTAACAGAGAAACAAAACACAACCATTCAAGCCTATAAGACAGCAGCAGATGAGCTCTTTGGAGGAATGGGTTTTAAGGAGGAGATGAAGGGCAGTGGACAAGAATTGGTAGATGCTACATTTGGGTAGGAGGCAAATTTTGGGAATTTAGTGGAAAAAGATTAAAGGAGCAGTATGGAGAGAGGATAGGAATGTTAGTAGGGAATGAAAGTTGGAGGACAAGAGGGCAGTGGTGAGATGTATGAAAGGCTTTGAAGGTGGGGACAAAGATCCTGAATATGCTTCAATAAAGAAGAAAATTCAGTGTGTTTATAGTGCAGTTTATGTGGATAAGGCTAATGACTTTATATGTAATTCATTGTATGTCTCATTGCTCTGCAAATTGGTTGTTGACCTGTATAGTTGTGTGATATGAGAAGTAATCACATGACATATTTTAAATAACCAATTACAATAACTAATGTCATTTTTTAAAAAAAATATGTAAGGAATCTGGTTACTTCTCAGGCTTCACACCAGCATAGATAACTGTATTTTTCTTGCTTTTATCTAATCTTGTTGGTGAGCAAAGATGTAAGAGTAGTCAGTGCTGCTCTAGTCTTGCTATGTATCTCAGAATCTATCACTGTGTTGAAATTTTTCAGAGTAGCAGCTGTGTTAGTCTGTATTCGCAAAAAGAAAAGGAGTACTTGTGGCACCTTAGAGACTAACACATTTATTTGAGCATAAGCTTTCGTGAAGTGAGCTGTAGCTCACGAAAGCTTATGCTCAAATAAATGTGTTAGTCTCTAAGATGTCACAAGTACACCTTTTCTTTTTGTGTTGAAATTGTAACAGAGCTGGGGTACTGAGAATTTAAAGGAGGGTGGGTCTGGTAGGAGGTCAAATTAAATGAAAATGTTAGGCTTCCTAATTCTGGCCATTAAGTTCCAACCCTGGCGTATCATGAAAAGGTAATGTGAAAGAAAAATCAGTAAAGGAGAGCTTATAAGATGGAGCTTATCAATTACTTGTAATTTCAAGTTAATTTTAAGCCCCATTATCATGGGATGGAAATTAATGTGCAGATGATATAGACAAGCATCATCAAACCAGCCTGAAAACATTGATTGGGAAATTCTAGAAAAGCCATGCAACAGTCTAGATGCAGACCCAAGTAATTTAACATGTTGCATTATATTTATCAAGGGGTAATGCAACAAATTAAAAAGGGGCAATGGGGGAGCTTTCCTAGCCTAGGAAGTGAGTGAACATTTTGAGGCAGAGATAACAGGGCTTCACTAAGCCATATCTTCATACTTTGAGCTTGTGATGTTGACTGGTGCTTTGCACCCCAGTCAGCAGTCATCTGAGTAGTTTTACAAATATTTGTTGTGCTAGGTGGGGGTTGCAATGCATGGGCGGAGATCTTTCACTTGAGTCCAGTTGACCTGATTTCTTTTCATTGTGGATGGGAAGTCCCAAGCCCTGCAGTGCTTCCCCTACATCCAGCCCTCACTGCACTCTGCCTTGCATTTGGCTATGGCCCTAAAGCCATTGATCCCAGCAATGAACATAGCAATAGCGCTATGGGAAAGTCCCCAAATCCACTAGTGTGCATTACTAGTGTGAGGTGCTCCCTGCACAGATCTGCCATGAAAAACAGGGCTATTGTGCGTACACTGTGCAAGACAAACTTCCATTTATGGATCTGAGAGTTAAGAGAGGCGGGATCCATTCCAGAAGGTACTCCTCCTTCTTTTTGCTGATACACACTAACAGGGCTATCATTGCTGTAGCTCACGAAAGCTTATGCTCTAATAAATTTGTTAGTCTCTAAGGTGCCACAAGTCCTCCTTCACTCTGAACCCTGTTAACTCACTGTGGCCCCTTGGGGAAGTCAGTTGACTTCTTGATACCTCCGTTTTGCACCTGAGAAATGGGATAAAGATGCCGACTCTCCTCCCTTTGTAAAGCAGGTGGAGATCTAGCCCCGAAGAGTGCAATGGTAGCGTATTATTATTTCTTAGGCTAACCCTAGACCGTTGCACCTGCCTTCATCCCCTGGCGGAGCCTGGAAAGTTCTTGAGTCGAGTGCCAGGGACCAGCTAGTTTGGAAGGGAGAGATTTCACTACCTCTCGCCCCACTTCTGTAAAGCACCCGGGAGCCGCTGCTGGGGTTTTCTCGCCAGCCTCACCCAAGCCCCTGCCAGCCTCAGCAGCCCAGAGCCCGGCGGTGCAGCTCCCAGGTGGCCCCTGCCCAAGCAGGAGCAGCCGCGCTGTTGTGCCCCGCCGCGGCCGGAGGGGGGCGCACCCCGCCTGGCTTTCCTCTCGTGCTCCGGGCGCCGAGCGTGAGGGAATGCCTGCGAGCCGGGGAAGGAAGTGGCCGCGCTCTGCAGCAGTGGGCAAGGCTCGCGCCGGGAGAGGCGGCTGCCAGCCGGGTCGGCGTCGCTACCGAGGGGGAGCCGGGGCGCCCCTCCCCGCGGCGAGAGCCCTGCCAGGCAGCCGCCCAGGGATCGCCGCGCCGGCGGCACGGAGGAGCCCCGCTGCCCTGCCCGCCCTCGCCGGGGATTATGCGAGAGGGGAGCGGGCAGGTCGGCAGCCCGCTCCTGGTAGCCGGGGAGAGCAGCCGCCGCCGCCGAGCGAGCGCTGGGACCGCGACCGGCGGAGGAGCCGCAGCCGGTGCGTGGGGGAAGAAGCCGCCTCTCGCAGCGCGGGGGCCGGCCTAGGCCGCTGGAGCCGGAGGGGGCGGCCGGCCCCGTGGCGGCGCGGCTGTTCTGAGGGGCGCGCCGGCCTGGCCGCGGGGGGCCGGGCCGGGCCGCCCCGCCGGTGGGCTGGAGGGGCGTGTGGCGCAGGAGCCGGGCGGGTCTCCAGGGGCTGTGGGCTCAGCCCCCCGCCTGGCCCGCGGCGGGGTAGCGCAGAGGGGCAGCAGGTGGCTGGACGGGCCCCCCTGCTGCTGGGCATCTCAGGGCGCCAAACCCCACTGACCCGGGCGCGGGGAGGCAGGAGTGGCCCCCCCTCTTCCGCTCAGTTACATGGGCGTGAGGGTGGGTCCCTGAGGGAGCGAGTTTCACCTTTCACCAGCTGCTGCTGGGGGGGGGGGGGTTCATTTTAACCCCCCCCCCCAGCCGCCGCCCCCTTTCTCAAGCTGCTCAGTTCTGTGTGATTCTCATGGCCGAATTGTGGATGGGAAAGCTCCGTACCCCCCCCCGTGTTGCTAAGAAACAACCTCGTCAAGCTGCTGCACAGACTCAGGCATTAATGGTCACTTCTGTGCCCACAGATCCAGTCTCGTGCTTGTGATTACTACAAAGAAACCTTTCAGAGAGATTGGGGGGGGGGGGTGTTTCTTTTAAACGTACTTGACGCATGGACACTTCTATCCTAGAGACAACATTGTTTTGTTATTTGCACGGACAGCTTTTTTCTAATATGGATTTCTTCTGGTGCTATAGTTAGCAACACAGGGCTGCTAATGCACCCTAAGAGCAGGCTGTAAGGTAATACCAGTCACTTGCTGTTTCCAACTAAGTATTGCTGGAACTCTTCTGTGTTTTAACCCTCCCCCCCCCCCGGCAAACAGGGTGTTTTGCTAGCAAAAAGTTTCCTATGTAAATGAGGTGGCATGGTAGGAAAGACTGATTTTTTTTGTAATATAATAAAAATAGTCTAAGAGTTGCGGCAATAACAATACTGTTTTATAGAAAAGATGAACTGTTCATGATCTAGTTAAAACCCCCCCATAAATATCCTAAAATGTGTATTTTTCTTGTTTGCTAGCTACGTGTGCAGAGTGGCTTTCCTCTTAATTTCAGGCTGTAATTTGAATATAATGTCTGAGGAGACGTTTGTGTTTGAAAATATGAGGTAGAGGGTGTACCTGTCTCTTGTTTCAAACCAGCAAATGGAACATTTTAGGTAGTTCATGGACTTGATGTGTATGAAATATTGCTGGGCTTCAGGGATACCACCCTGCTAGACTTTAAGGGTCATATAATTTTAATGCTAAAATTGATTATAAGCATGTGATTTATTTACCTTTGAGCATAATCTTAAACTCATAATTTGAAGGTTAGGTTTTTTTTTTTTTTTTTTTTTTTTGTAAATGAATTTAACCTTATCAAAGGTGTCAGATTTGACATCCCTGGAGATTTCACTCTGCTCATCCCCAGAGCAGGTACAGCGTCCCTCAAGCTGCCCTGTGGCACTTGTCAACTCTGACCTGGCTGGATCGCTTCAAGGGATAGAAGGGCAGATCTGTCTCAATCCCATTTCAATTCTAACCTCTCTGCTGAAGGTCCCCAGCTAGTGGGCAGACTCTCAGGGCAAGGGCACTTTTCAAATTGAAATGGGTCTGTGACCACCGGCTCGGTTCACATAATCCAGGAGTTCTCAAACTTCTTTGCACCGAGACTGCCTTCTGACAACAAAAAGTACTACATGACCCCAGGAGGGGGAACCGAAGCCTGAGCCTGCCTGAGCCCGCTGCCCCTGGTGCGGAGGCCAAAGTCTAAGGGCTTCAGCCCCAGGTGGGGGGCTTCTAACCAAAGCCCCACCACCCTGGGCTTAAGCCCTTTCGCTTTGGCTCTGGGTGGTAGAGCTCGGGCTTTGTCTTTGTCCCCAGGTGAGGGGGCTCAGGCTTCAACTCTGTCTCCAGGCCCCAATAAGTCTAATGCCAGCCCCGGCGACCTCATTAAAACGGGGTTGCAACCCTCTCATCCTGACCCACAGTTTGAGAACTGCTGACATAATCTAGAAAAGAGTCACCAGATAAGAATAATAGAAATGTAGGACTGGAAGGGACCTCAGTTGGTCTTGTCCAGTCCCCTTCACTGAGGAAAAACTAATTATTATCTGGACATTCCTGACAAGTGTTTGTCTAACTTTAAAAATCTCCAATGACAAAAGAATTCATAGCCTCCATAGGTAATTTTTCCAGTGCTTAACTACCCTGACAGGAAGTTTTTCCTAATATCTAACCTAAATCTCCTCTTGCTGCAATTTAAGCAGCTTTGTCCTAAGCCATTCCCTCTGCAATCTGACTTGGCTTCCCCCTCTGGGAAGAGAGGTGGAAGGGGCTTTTTCCCCTTTCAGGGATCTGATTCTCTGGTTATTTGGGTGTTGGAGCACCTGCATGGAGGGAGGGGGAAAGCTCCTCCATGCTATTCTTTGCAAAGGGGCTCTAAAGAGACCTGCTGGTGCTCCTCCATCCACCTGCAAGGATTATGAGGACTGAATTTGAAGTATTCCCTCGCAGCCTGGAGAGCTTTTGGATTGCGTTCTGGAGCTGCATGTGTATATCCTCCCCATGGCACTGCACTGGTACGATATGGCAGCATGAATAATGATGCTTTATAGAGTGCTGTTTATCATTAGTTCACAAAGAAGGCTAAGGCATTACTATCCATAGTTAGGGAAATGGAGGACAGTTGATTTGCTCAAGATTGTGCCACACATCCATGGCAGGACTGGGAATAGAACCCAAGTCTCTGTTCTCCCAGTTCAGTGCCCTCTCCAGAGGCCCATGCTGCCTCGTGAAGATGGGCTGATTTTGTTTCATTCTACTTTGGCTTATTGGTGACTTTTTAATGTAAACTTCATAAATATGTAATGGCTGCATTTAAAAAAAATCCTGTTCACTGATTCCGACTCTGTAGAGTCCATTCCAAGTGTCTTGGTTTTGCAGTACAGTGCAATAAAATGTAAATTGATGCATGTGCTCAACTCCAAGTATGTGAGTAGTCCCATTAAAGTCAGTGGGACTGTGCAGTCTTTGTAAGCACAGGGGTTTAGTAATTAGTATGCACTGACTTGATTTCATATTTGAATAATGTGGACTCCATAAAATTCCCTCTCCCTTTATTGCTTGATAACCCCCCTTTCTGTTCCCAGTCCTTGATCCTCTGGAATATTTTTGTCATGTTTGTTTCTGCCATGTCTGTTTTGTGTGCCTGAGTAATAGAAGAAGATTGATTGTGTTACAAAACACAACACTAGCTTCTAAGTGATTTTTCCACTCTCGAATAGTCGGCTGCTGCTTTTGGGCATGCACCATTCTGTCCTTTCACAGACCTTATGCCTGATATGTTCAACTGACCTTTGTACGGCTGGTTATTTTAATGGTTGACCAGTTCATGGGTTGCTGGATGGCTGAAAAGCCTCGGCATGAAATACAAAGTGAAGAATAGCTAAGCATGACAGAAGAATGGCCACAGACCAGTCCTCTCTTGTGGTTCTATGTTGCAATGCTTCTTTACAATACTGTTGATAGCATCTCAAAGAGAGAGAGGGAGAGACATGTGAGGCTTGGGGGTTAAAAATGTGGCTTGTTACATCTTACCTTTGATAGAGCAGACTCCTGATAGGATGTTAATTTGCATTAATCATATTTAAGTTTCCATAACTAACTTTTAATTAAAGCATGGTTGATACCAGCTTAATGAATGTACATATGCTAGGCCATCTGCATGAATAAAAATTCTTTTTAATTCCCTTACTATTCCCTTTATGGCCCCTTAGATGCTTTTTGTGGCCATTTAAACAACATATGGTAGCAATTGTTCATCTTTTTAATATAACTTTTTTGCATCTGTGTTCAAGAAACAAGAATTGTATAAATAAACAACTATCTCCTATCTTTAAAAATATTTTTTAAGTAACTTGGAACATGAAAAGGGGGTAAATTATGTCTAGGTGCGTGTATGAGAAAATGTTGCCTAATTTAGGACCTCATCCAAAGCCAGCTGAGGTTAATGGAGAGCCTTTTTGTTGACTTCAATAGGCTTTGGATCGGCTGTTGGGGTCCAATTCAACAAAACATTTATTTATGTGCTTAAGTCTCACTGAAACCACTGGAACTTAAGCACGTGCTTTAACTGTTTTGCTGAGTAGAAGTGGGTTGTTCAGTCTTAATGTACTCTGATCCTAAATCTCCTCTTATTTACAGTTACTTTTCATCTACCAATGTGATATATGCCATCATGAGCCAGCAATGCCCCTCTGCCATGTACATTGGTCAAACTGGACAGTCTCTACGTAAAATAAGAAATGGACACAAATCAGATGTAAAGAATATAGCATTCAAAAACCAGTCGGAGAACACTTCGATCTCTCTGGTCACTCGATTACAGACCTAAAAGTGGCAATACTTCTTCAACAAATAAACTTCAAAAACAGACTCCAATGAGAGACTGCTGAATTGGAATTTAATTTGCAAACTGGATACAGTTAACTTAGGCTTGAATAGAGACTGGGAGTGGATGGGTCATTACACAAAGTAAAACTATTTCCCCATGTTTATCCTCCCCACCCCCCACTGTTCCTCAGACGTTCTTGTCAACTGCTGGAAATGGCTCATCTTGATTATCACTACAAAAGATACCCGCCCCCCCCGCCCCTTACTGGTAATAGCTCACCTTAAGTGATCACTCTGGTTACAGTGTGTATGGTAACACCCATTGTTTCATGTTCTCTGTGTATATAAATCTCCCCACTGTATTTTCCACTGAATGCATCCGATGAAGTGAGGTGTAGTTCACGAAAGCTTATGCTCAAATAAATTTGTTCGTCTCTAAGGTGCCACAAGTACTCCTTTTCTTTTCACTAGAGTAACTCTAATGACTTCAGTAGAGTTAATCCTGATTTACACCTTGGTTAGTGAGAGCAGAATGAAGACCTCAGAGAGTGATTTTTGGATTGTAGTTTATTTAATTGGCATCTTTCACCAAAACAATAGTTTCTGATACAATATCTCTGTTATTTTGGATTTGCCTCGGACAGCATATTTGAATGTCTTCAGTGTTGTGCATCAAACAGCCCAGACGTTTATTGTGGGTTGCCATCTGGTATGTGGGAGTTCTATGCGACTGCTAATTTTAGTTAACAACCAATTTAGAAAGACTGTGTTTTAGCCTGTTGAGAAATGCTAAAAAGTTGCAAGTGAAAGTGGGATGTTTTGGGGTTTAATTATTTGATTGATTTGCCTAAATCTGTATCGCTTCTGAGAGTTTTTCTCTAATGTAGCATCACATCTTCCAGGTAAGCTCATTTTTTAAAAGGCTCATTCAACTGGCCCCAAACAGTTTTTTTTGTTGGAATTTACAGACTTCAGTAAAAAAAAATCTGTTCTCTTTATTGCGATATCCACATAATATTATAGCTAATTAGCCACACTATATTTTTTAACAAAATGTTATGTGAGGGCCTGATTCAAGAGCTGCAGAGTAAAATGGTGCTCGTTATAGTGTAGAGTGGTAGCTGCTATTTATTTATTTATTTTTTGAATCTAGCATGACTCATTACTGTGAATTTGTGAGAATGCAATAATGTGTTCTAGGACCAGTACAATCCACTGGGAAATATTTCTTAACCTGTCACTTTTTTCCTTTTAACCTTTCCCTTTTAAGTTTTCTATCAAAAATAGAATAGTTATTTGAATAGTCCTAAATTAACCATTTTCTCTAACTTCTGAATTTTTCTTCTTCTAATTAATTTTGAAGCTGATTTGTATAGAGAAGGAGAGCAATCAGTGTTTCTATTTAAAAAAAACAAATTAGTGAAAGTGTTTTTCAGGCCCAGATTTCAGGTTTTGTAAACAAACAAGTGTTTTGCAGATCCCAATATGAATAGAAATGTAGTTGTGAAACTGAGGAGGGCTTGGGTGGAGAGAATAAAATTAAACCTGCATTTGTTTATAACTTTTCCCAGGCAATGTTGAGAATCCAAGTACAACATTGTACTAGGGCAGGAGAATCTGAAATTGAAACTTCCTATAAATCTAAAGTGTATCTAGCTAGTCCACTTTCAGTGTCTAAGTTAAGTGTGGTGCCAGTTGTAAACAAACAACATAAATAGTGAACAATAAATTTTTGGAAAATTATTAAAATTTTAATAATGTAAGGTGGGATTTTCAAAAATACTTATCATCAGCTTCGCTCGGCTCCCTTTAAAGTTAATGGGAGTTTTACCCAATAGGGGTGTTAAGTCAATGCAAAGAGATCCTGAAAATTCTACTTATAAAGTATCAGTAACATGGGCAATGAGGTTAATACATGTAACTATCTGAATAGTGCCTCTTCAGTGAGTTGCACTGAGGGAACTGGGAAACAGTGTGAAAATACACCAGATCTTATCATAGATGATCCTGGCTTCTGGTGCGTCACCTAAGATCTACAGGTGTCAGGAGTAAAATCTCCTTTCCATTTTGTGGGGTACAAAGGGCTACAAGGTTAAATGGTTTGGAGCCCTTGTGATCACCCTCTGCACAATGACAGATTTTGCCCAGAGAGGAGTATGGAAGGATTTTCCTTGTCAGAGGATAAATAGTGGAGGATGTGCCACAGAGAAAAAGATAACTAAGCTTGAAAATGTGTGTGCAAGCTCCATCAATGAAAAGTAGGAAGAATCCAATAAGCTTAGAACTAAAACAACCCCTGGAGAATACTTGGGAATACCTGAGGAAATCCATGCGCTCTGACCCATTCTCCGGCAGGAGTGCTGGGTGGAGCAGAGCAAGCCCTCTGACCCAGCTCACCAGCTGGAGCTCCTGGTGGGCGAAGTGGGTTGGGGCACAGGGGCACCCATTTTTCTGGGGTCCCCCAGTTGGCTGGGTTGCCTGGGCATGGGCCCCGTTGGCCCAGTGGCTAATCCGCTACTGAATCCCGTTATCTGTAGATCTTCATAAAGGAGAGCAGGGGGGGATGCTGTGTAACAGTATTCAGAGTAGCAGCCGTGTTAGTCTGTATTCGCAAAAAGAAAAGGAGTACTTGTGGCACCTTAGAGACTAACAAATTTATTAGAGCATAAGCTTTCGTGAGCTACAGCTCACTTCATCGGATACATCGATGAAGTGAGCTGTAGCTCACGAAAGCTTATGCTCTAATAAATTTGTTAGTCTCTAAGGTGCCACAAGTACTCCTTTTCTTTTTGTGTAACAGTAAGAGCTGGCATTGCTTGTATACGGTGCCTTTTCATCTAAGGATCCTGAGGGATTTGATGACTGTTGACTAACCACTGCACAATACCTCTTTATGTTCAGAACAGGATGCATGAGTATCACTTCCCCCGCCATTAAGTTGCAATTGCCACCTGAGAGTGTGCAGCAACAAAACAGTTGAGGACAGGAACTGACAAAGAATATTTTAGCCAATAAGACTGTGGGTAGAATGACAGGTTTCAGAGTAGCAGCCGTGTTAGTCTGTATTCGCAAAAAGAAAAGGAGTACTTGTGGCACCTTAGAGACTAACAAATTTATTTGAGCATAAGCTTTCATGAGAGCTCACAAAAGCTTATGCTCAAATAAATTTATTAGTCTCTAAGGTGCCACAAGTACTCCTTTTCTTTTTGTGGGTAGAATGTAATTGTCTGAGTTGGAATATGGGCAGCAGGCCAGGGTTACCCGCGCTCATATAAAAGAGCAGTAGGGTCTTTTAATGGCCATGTGTCATTAGAACTTCAGTTTTTGGATCTCTTCCCAACTCAATTGCAGCTCAGGGGTTCCAAATGAACTGCTTCTGGACTTTATTCCAGCTTTGATGCAGCAGCCAAAGTGTTTTGCTCAGATGTGTCCAACGAGACTATAAGATCAGGAATCCTCAACCTGGTGAACAGTGAAATGCCCACCAATGAGAAAAATGTAAGGAGTTGGGTATCCTGAATACTTTTGGAAGAGTTACACAGATTCCATTTGGTCTTGAATGGTGTTTAGACAGCTGTGCTCAGTAAGGGCCATGAGAATACTAACAGGAGACTTTATAACCGTTTTGTGCACAGGGAAGGAACAGCACTTAGGCAGCTTGGAGAGAGACCTTGAATAACATAAGCAATGATGATTCACCACTAACTCGTCCCCCACCAGAGTGACTTAGCAGCTTAGCTCTCTAGCTGAGACCATGTACATCAGATTCCTGCTTGAAGTGAATTTTTATAGCCAATTTATAAGCCTAGGTGACAAGGGGAAAAGGGCAGAGAATTAGCTAATGTCCTAAATGGTGTGCTGTAGCAATCAGAGTGGTAGCCGTGTTAGTCTGTATCAGCAGAAAGAACAAGGAGTACTTGTGGCACTTTAGAGACTAACAGATTTATTTGAGCACAAGCTTTCATGGGCTAAAGCCCACTTCAGCATTCTTGTACCATCTGGAGAGGTTATAAAAGACAATAGTGAGTTAATGGTTTAAAGTTTTTAATTTGTCATGGTGAGTGCAACTAATTTGATGGACAGAAAAGCTGACTATAATTTGTTTGGATTGCTGGTGCTTACATAACTAATCCTTAGCAACTAGTTCAAGCAAATTATCTGATTTAACCCATAGAACCGTGTCCTCAAAAGGCATTCTCTTCCAACTGTGTAATGCCCTGCTTAGAAAGTGGGCATGTGTAACAGCACAAGCATATGGAGGACCTTGACATACTCTAGCACTTCACTGTCGTGAGCCACTAGATAGGCCTTTTTATCCCAGGTTGTATAGGAAGAGTCAGGTCCTTGCAAGATGTTGGATGTATCATAAGGATTTAATTCTATTTAAGTGCTTTAAAAGGATATGGGAGGATTGCAGGTTTTATAGTACAGCTGTGGGTCACTACTCTTCAGCTTACACAATGTGTCCTGAATTGGTTAGTCATCAGGAATCTGGTTTAGGGCTCAGTGAGTCACTCTTCTGTCTGCTCATTTTGAATTGAAGTCTATGAATTATGACTTCTTGGGAAAGCTGGCAGGGCTCTGGCCATCTCCGAAGAGGTAAAGAATACCATTGTGCCCTTGTATGTGAGTTTACGCTCAGGGTCCACTCCTGGTTCCAACAAAGTCACAAGGAGTTTGGAATTAATAGATTACAGTTTTTCTTTTTTGCTTTCTGTCACAGAAAGGCACAAAATGGGGTGTGAATTTTTGTTATTTTTTTTTTAAGCTCAATAGTTTTAGGTAATCTAAGGGGCCTCCTTTTAGGGAAAAGGAACAATGTAGAATGATTTTTCTCTGTGGGTGGTTTGTTTACTTCAATGTTGTTGTTCTTCACCCTGCCACTTTTCTTTAAAGGAAATAGAACATGGTTTTATGTGTATCATGTCAGATGAAATTGAAATCCAAATATTTACCATCTTCTTGCAGTATCTCGGGTTGAAAACCAATTGTAGGCGTTTCCAAGCTGTTAAATTTTCCCTTTCACTGAGTCGGTTGTTCCCCCTGCATGCTGGAAACACGGATCCAAATTTCTTTTCATTATTTCCTGGCCAGACTCTGCAGCTGGAAACACTTACCTCTGTAGGCCTCTCAACCTGGCATCAGGCTCGTAGTGTTCTAGCCTGAACATACCCAAACTTTGTTGCTGGCCCTCTCTCTAGTAGCAAATAAAGTGAATTAAAATGTGAGAGATAGTTTAATGTCTAGATAACTGTGTATACCTCTGAAAACAAGAATTTAAAATGTTGTGGGGAAAAAAAGAGGGCTTATCTCTCTCTAGATAACCCTTACCTCTTCTATAACTCCCTTTGTCTGACTATCTCAAAGTTCTTTGCAAAGGAGCTTGAAGTATCATCTCCATTTTACAGATTTTTACACTGAAGCACCAAAGTATAAAGTCCAAGTCGCACAGTGAGTCAGCCAAGGAGCCAGGGAAAGAACCTAGGTCTCCTATCTCTTAAGCCAGTGCCCTATCTTTTGGTCCACACTAACTCTCATGAATATTCCCATGTGACCAAGCTGAGACTATTTTTCTGTTGAGCAGTTCTGGTAGATCATTCATTTGGGCCCCTATCCTGTGCATTGTGTAGTCTCACCTAAATAAATGATATGAACAGAAGCACAGAGGGCACCATGGTATGTGGGTTTTTTGAGGGGTTGTGTGTGTGTTAGATGCCACATTTACAAAGATTTGAAGACAGTATTTGAATTTACGGCTGTTTTTCCCCTACTTACACTATGAAATACTGCAGCTAATTTAACTATCAAAGAAGTTAAACACTTGTTTTGTTTTTAATTGTATCCACTATAAAGTAACACTTTGAAGAATGAAAAGGAGTACTTGTGGCACCTTAGAGACTAACAAATTTATTAGAGCATAAGCTTTTGTGAGCTACAGCTCACTTCATTGGATGCATCTCACGAAAGCTTATGCTCAGATAAATTTGTTAGTCTCTAAGGTGCCACAAGTACTCCTTTTCTTTTTGCGAATACTGACTAACACGGCTGCTACTCTGAAACTTTGAAGAATGGTTCCCAAATATGCATTTAGCATGGCTACAATGTGTCCTATCTGTTTTGTGAACCCAGAATGACTTTTAAAGCTCACCATCTCTTGTGTAAACTCCCCTAAATGAGCTTTTCAACGACAGAATTTATTTAACACACAATATCTGTCAGGTAGAAATGCATATCAGGGCAAGCCTAATTGAAGCATTAACCTTTTGGCAGCAGCTCCTATGTAGCAAGCCTCTGTTCTAGCCTGATGTATATTTTATCAGTTTGTTTGTTTGTTTGTTTTAGTGTAACAGGATGAGGTTTTGACTCTCTGCATACTGAATGTTGGAGAACACTTCAGTCTCTTTGGTCACTTGATTACAGACCTAAAAGTTGCAATTCTTCAACAAAAAAACTTCAAAAACGGACTCCAAGGAGAGACTGCTGAATTGGAATTAATTTGTTAACTGGATACAATTAACTTAGGCTTGAATAGAGACTGGGAGTGGAGTAAAACTATTTCCCCATGTTCATTCCCCCCTCCACCCCCCCACTGTTCCTCAGACGTTCTTGTCAACTGCTGGAAATGGCCCACCTTGATTATCACTACAAAAGGTCCTCTTCTCTTTCCCCCCTTTGCCCCCCCCCCACTCTCCTGCTGGTAATAGCTCACCTTAAGTGATCACTCTCTTGTTACAGTGTGTATGGTAACACCCATTGTTTGTTGTTCTCTATGTATATAAATCTCCCTACTGTATTTTCCACTGAAGCTCACGAAAGCTTATGCTCAAATAAATTTATTAGTCTCTAAGGTGCCACAAGTCCTCCTTTTCTTTTTGCGAATACAGACTAACATGGCTGCTACTCTGAAACCTGGCGGATGGTTAGTTTTTTTTTTTTTTTTTTAAATAAACTACTGCACCTGTCCTGCTAGGACATGTGCTTACCTCACTGGCAGTAATGGAATTCCCTCCCCTCTCCTCCCCCCAAGCCTTGGTGAGGCCAAATCCCTCCCTCTGTTACAACCATACAACCCTGTTGATTTTGGTAGGGCTGCGGAAATGTAACTGAGAGCAGAATGTGCCCCATATAAGCACTGGACTTGTTCTGTGTTGCAGGCTCTTCTTAAGAGAAAAACTGTGGAGAGTTTCAAATTTGGTTTTTGATTTTCAAAATGGGGCCACCTTTGCTAACACAAACCCTGCGGGAATAGTATGAAAATGACCCGTGTCAGTGTTTTTTATAGTACAAAACATGGCTGTAAAAAAATGAGCACCGTTCTACTAGTACCTACTCACAGTGTCTGCATTCTGCGTGTCTTTGAGCCATTCCTGATAGCTTTAGTGACAAAACCCTGTTTTGACTCCCTGCTAGCAGTGCGGAGCTTAAAGAGCAGGCAGGAATATCTTTTATCTTGTGCATCATCAATAACATTTTCATCTATGTTGCGTTAGCAGTTTTTTACGGCTGATGATCTGAGGCAGACCTTGGCTTTTAGACCTCAAGTTGAGTTTGCAGCACCAGCAGTTAGAATATGCATCTTCTGTTGTAAACTGAAGTCATCAAGAGGATAAACCTGGAATCCCTGATGTCAGTTTTACAGTTGCTTCTCAGAGGAGAACTGCGTTTTAATATTCCCACTAAGTACTTGAAAGAGATCTTGCAGTAAACTTGTAATTGTTAAATTTTTGTGCATAATTTGGCTATATTATTATGAAACGCTCCATGAAACCTAATATAAATGAGTTAAACTCTTAAAAACTTTATTTGTAGACGGGCATGAACTAGGTCCGTTCATTTTTTTTTCCCCCTCAGTGTACTCTAGTCAGGTTCTTATTTCACACCCTTTACTGTAGTATCTGTAAGGCAGATGTTAACATTACACTTACTTATTTTTCATAGACTACTGAAGATCAGAGTTTTACAGTAGATTATGTAACTGAATACCAGGGTGAAGTTAAACCACTAACTTGGGGGAAGGGGTGAGATGCCTTTTCTCCAGAATCAGTTGCTGAATTGGCAATACATTCCTTCTGCCAACATATGTTAATCTGACTAGCTATAGCTGGAGTAAATATTTAAAGCTCTTCTAGCAAAGATTTCAGCAGCAAAACATTTAGCTTTTTTATATGATTAAAACTCTGATGTAAATCCTACCAAAGCTATTTGCTTTCAGGGATAAATCCACTTTAAAGCCAGCTTCCTAAGTCTGTTTATACTTTAGGCACTTGGGGTCTCGACCACTGAAGGCCAGCGGGACTGGCTCCTAAATTGTGGCCATATGCTACTACTATATCTAGGAGAGGGGAGAAATGTAGCTGAGCTCGCTACTAATCCTGCATGAAAAGCCTAAAATCAACATCTCTGAGTTTATGGGGGCCTAAGGAAAGATAGGAGCAACGAGGGAAGGGAAATCCAAAGCACTGTACAGTACACTGGAAAGCCGACTTAATTTAATCATAGCAAAGTTACTGTAGCTCAGGGCAGTAGCGTTTGTTTTATTTTTAGGTTTTAATTTTTGATTTCTCTGTGCTCCTGTCCTCCAGCTGTAAAATGGGAGTAATGCTTCCTTTGTCTGTCTTGTTTGTTTAGATTGTGAGCTCTTTTGGGTATGGACTGTCTCTTGTTATGTATTTGTACAGTGCCTAGCACAAAGGGACTTAACTTTCATTTGGGGCCTCTAGATGCTATTGTAATACAAATGACAGCACTGGGGCCCAATGTTCTTAAGCTACTACAAGCTATTGCATCTTGAAGAAAACCTTTCTATAAAATATTTCTTAATCTGTAAAATAATGAAAGCTAGCAAATTATGCCAAACCTAAATGACGTGTTTCCATTTGACTCATCAGTTGTCCAAAAGATGACACCATTTGCCTCATTAAAAATGAGGCATCATTGCTGAACTGGCATATTTGTTCATTCTGGTAGGTATTGAGCACTCATTTTCAGTTAAGAAAATAAGTTATTATTTCAGCTAAAATCAGGATGAAATTTGTAAATTTTCAATCTTTAATATTTAGGATTAAGAATTGCAGCAGGGATGGATTCATGTGTGATGCTCTATCTGGACCTAAACAGTGTGCAAGAATCCACTTAAAAAATAATATATACTGTATTTTTAAAACCCTTTTAAAATACAGACTAGCCAGATGGTCAAAAGAACCAATCAGTGAGGCAATATGTAAATATTTTCAATCATTACCATAGCACTTCTGTGTTGATACTGAAATGTTAAGGCTATTCCATGGAGCTCTTGGGTGCTCAGCAGATGAGCTCTGATAAAACAGAGAATAAAGGTGAAAGCCTGAATATTATTATGGATTGTGGGTTTCATCTATACAGAGAGACTACAGTTCATTTGTAGAACATGATGGAAAAGCCCTCTGTATTCTCTCTTTAAGCATATTATTTAAACCCAGACAGTCTTTATTTCCTCTCTGTCAGGTCCTGATCAAATGTTGTTGTGGGTTTTTCTTTTTCCTTTTTTTGAGACTTCTCATTTCAACTGAAATATTGTGCAGTAGTTACCACTTCTGCTTTAATTGCCACATATATTTCAAAAGGGGCAGAGACTGGAGCTGCTGAGGAGTTCTTTGCTTTAAACATACCCATCTGGAGAGAGTGATCAGAAAGTAGTTAAAAATCAGCAGATTAAGATAAATTTTAAAAGTAAAAAAGCCTTCCTAAAAGGAAGCTGCATGTACCAGCCAGAGCAGATCTTCTAGAAATGTGTACTAGGGGCAATAACATTTTCATATATAAAACATGAGGCTCCCTCAGTGAGAACAAATGCGGAGCCCTCATCCACCAGAAAGCAGCTTCCTCAATTGCTTGGCCCTTCAGAATCTCAGTGTCTGTGACCCCCATTGAGGATGCTCCCTCTTGGGAGGATTTTTTTCACCCTTTTGAGATAGCTGTCTGTCTAATGTTAGTTTAGGAGCTATGGCAGATCCTCCCCAGAATCTGAGACTGTAACTGTCTGCCTCACTAGGCCTGCGTGGAGCAGTTATTATTGTTCGAGTAGGGGCATGGCAACAGAGGGGTCCAAAGGCCATTATCCATTTTGGAAGGTGGGGTTCTGAATAGACTGGCTGCAGCTTACAGCAGGCTCTCATAATATTAAATACAAGTTCTCCCTGCTGTAATGAGAACACAAGGACCAGGGGAGTTAAATCAGGATGTTTGTGGGGCCTCCTCCTTTGAGTTACTGAGTATTGCTGAAGTCAGTGGGATATAGATATGGCATCTTTAGTGTGTCTCTGTGCAGCCTAGCACAAGTTTGGCTCTCTGCCATTAATTTTACGAGAGGCCTGGAACAGTGCTTTGAGTACAGGGCCAGAAGACAGGAACTGCTGGGTTCTGATCCTTGCTCTGATGCAGACTCCATCACTGACCTTGGGCCCATCGCTAATCTTTTGGCCTCCATTTTCCCATAAGTAAAATGGGATAACCATTTGCCTACCTTGCTAGGGTAGTGGGCTGGTTACTGTTTGCAAGGAGCTTTGAGAATGAAAATGCCATGTGAATGCTGAGTGTCATTGTAGGCATTGCACAGTCCAAAGAGCTGTCCCTGGATGACATCTCTGCCTTGGTGCTCAGCCAAGGAGGGAGCTCTCCTCACCCTCACACAGCTGCTTCCTTTCCCAAACAAAGTGATGGGGAAACTCCACATGAGGATGGTAGGGTGAGGATTCCTGCCTGGGTGGGGGTGGGGCAAATCTGAATAATCTTACTCCACCAAGGAGAGAGAGAGAGAGAGAGAGACTTTAATCCTCCTAATTGTATAAACAAATTTACCACATGAGCCTTGGGGGGCCCACTTGTATTCCCTCTCTGAGGGCCACATACAGGGTGTTACTCCATCACCAGGTGTGGAGTCACGGTCTTGGGCTCCATAGCTGTAGTTGGGAGCAGAGGTCCAGCATATGGGGTTGCTTTGCAGTGAAGTGAGGTGTGAGGCTCAGTGAACTCCTCTTCCCTTCCCTGAGCTGCTTTGTCATTCTCCACCCCATCCCCCTTTCCCTTTATGCCTTGTGCAGCATCACATCCTTTCGGTTGGATGGATCAGCCTGCAGCCCAACCAGTACCTTCAGCCTCTAAGACCTAGCATTTTCCTGAAGCCTGTGTATATTTTCTCTTGGCTCAGGCCCTTTGTGGGTGAAACCAGAAGCATCTCTCTGTTACCAAAGTGTGTAACTGCAGTAGCACAGTAAAGGATCCAGATGCAACTGACGTTGGGGAGGGAAGAGCTGGGAACATCCTTTTCTGTGCACCTTCTATTATTTCTGCATTAATTGCCAGATTTAGCTTTCTTGTTATAAACTGCACCTGTTCCACGGCGTGTTCTGCTGTCTGTTTTATCTGAATACAAGGTGCTTTTTGGTTTTGGATTTATTTATTCCTTTTTTAAACAAAAAACCAAAGTGCTGGCAGCAGTTTAAGTAGATACAGCCGGATACGGCCTTTTAGGACCGATTAAAGGTCTGATAAGACAGGGAAAAACCCTTTCATTTCAGGGTAAGCAACTACTGTGAATGCCCAGCCAGAGAATGTTGCTTGCAAATTGTGCATGTACAATATTGGGCAGCAGCTGACCTCTGTGAGGATGTAACATCTATCATTATAGATTGTACAAAATCATTAGACTGGGCTATAACAACTGCGCTGTTTGGAACTATTTCATTTACCCTTGGAAAATTGCACTGTGTCCACTCTTATGGGGATGCAGAAACAGAACAAGGATCTTTTTTCCTCTCTCCCCACTCCTTTCTCGGTAGCAGTGTGGCAGTGTTCTTCTGTTGACCCGCCCTTTATCACATGCTAGAGCCCTGCCTAAAGCTACTGACTGATTGTGGTGGGGTGGTTTGTTAACTCTGGTTAAAAGGAAGGTGAAAGTACCCTTCTAGGCATAGGGAACTAGGGCACAGAGGCTTCTGCAAGGAAACCTAGTAATGGCCAAGCATAGGGACAAGTCTGAGGTTTATGGTGTATTGTTATATTTGTTTAAACTAATGATAAAGCCAAATGTCAGGTGGGGACCAAACTTGGGATGCAATGTTGTGTTGTACATAGGGCGTCTTTGGTTATATTCCAAGCTCTGCCAGTCATCTGTTGCCTGACCATGACGAGTCACTTCCCCTCTTTGTGCTTCTGTTTCCCCTCCCACCTTTTGTCTTCTCTGTTTAAATGGTAAGCTCCTTGGGGCAGGGACTGTGTCTCTTGTTGTATGTCTGTACTACATTTGGCCCTGATCTTGGCTTGGAACTGTAAGCGCTACCATAATCCAAATAAATATTTGGTCCATGGTATACCCCAGTGGCTGTCAACCAGGGGTATCAGAGTAGCAGCCGTGTTAGTCTGTATTCACAAAAAGAAAAGGAGTACTTGTGGCACCTTAGAGACTAACAAATTTATTAGACCATAAGCTTTCGTGAGCTACAGCTCACTTCATCGGATGCATTTGGTGGAAAAAACAGAGGAGAGATTTATATACACACACACAGAGAATGTAGAGGTCTTCCGGAGGTACATCAGCTCATCTAGATATTTGCCTATTTTTTCAACAGGCTACATAAAATGCACTAGTAAAGTCAGTACAAACTAAAATTTCATACAGACTGACTTGTTTATACTGCTCTATATACTATACACTGAAATGTAAGTGCAATATTTATATTCCAATTGATTTATTGTATAATTATATGGTAAAAATGAGAAAGTCAGCAATTTTCCAGTAGCAGTGTGCTGTGACACTTTTTTTTTTTGTATTTTTATGTCTGATTTTGTAAGGAAGTAGTATTAAAGTGAGGTGAAACTTGGGGGTACGCAAGACAAATCAGGCTCCTGAAAGGGGTACAGTAGTCTGGAAAAGTTCAGAGCCACTGGTATACCCTGTTGTATTTGTTCTGTTCATGGTGGGAACTCCACTCATTCCCCAATAAAAAGGTACTTGTGTGTGACACTTAGGATATCTCTTAGGGGGAACAACTGAGAAAAGCAGCACAACACATCAGTTAAGTAGACAGGCCTTCAGAAGCCAGCCAAAAGAATGTTATAATTAGTCTCTTTCCATGGAAAGATAAATGCCAGTTCTATTAGTGTAGTGCAGCGTTTTCAACATTTGTGCTAAAAATGAGCAACTCACCACCTGCTGGGTGGCACCTCATCCTGACTGCAAAATGTATTTACATATGAATCTATCTACTCATAGCTACGGCTGCTTTGATCATCTTTTGCATGGTATCATGATGCTTTTGAACCTAATTTTTAATTTGTGTGCGTGTGTGAGAGAGAGAATTTTAAGAGGTACTGAGCAATTCGAACTCCCATGGAAGTCTGAGAGAGTTCGGATTGCTCAATACCTCTCTGGATCAGGCTCTTAATTGGTGGTCAGTAAATATGTTATCATGTATTAGCATTTCTGTGTTTTTTCTGGTGTGAGCCACGTTGGCCCAAATGTCTCCCTGGTGCACCTCCGCTAAAGACTTCATGGTTGCAGCAAGAATGAATTTAGATCCATGTGTTTAAGAAGACACTATCATGGTATGTCTTTATAATGAAGATGCAGTGGATAAAAGTTGATGATTGTTATTTTAAATGAAAAAAAATCATTTTCTTATTGAACTTGGGTTTTTTAAATTAAATACATTTATCTTTTAAAAAATAAACCGGTTTTAAATTATCAAAAGCTATGTAAAGACCTAAATTTAATATAATCTACTAATTGTTTAAATTTTTCAAAAAATCGCAGCACCCTTCTGCAAATTGTAATGAATTAAAGGGTGCTCCTTTTTTAAATTATATATAGATTAAAGGGGTGTGGGGATCTTTAACTTTTGAGGACAA
This sequence comes from Dermochelys coriacea, assembly GCF_009764565.3. Taxonomy (NCBI): domain Eukaryota; kingdom Metazoa; phylum Chordata; order Testudines; family Dermochelyidae; genus Dermochelys; species Dermochelys coriacea. Next base: position 24,867,117 of record NC_050082.1, read on the forward strand.
TTTAAGCTATGTCACAATGTCCTGTACTGTATTAAGTAAAAAGAAAAGGAGTACTTGTGGCACCTTAGAGACTAACAAATTTATTTGAACATAAGCTTTCGTGAGCTTTTCGTGAATGCATCCGATGAAGTGAGCTGTAGCTCACGAAAGCTTATGCTCAAATAAATTTGTTAGTCTCTAAGGTGCCACAAGTACTCCTTTTCTTTTTGCGAATATAGACTAACATGGCTGCTACTCTGAAACATGTATGAAGTAAGTATCTGTTATTTTCAGTCTTTACAATGGAGGGAATGCTGGTATTTAAATTTTTCCAATGTAAGTACTTTGTTTCTATTGTGCAAAAAAGCTTTTGCCTTAATTTCTTTTGGTTTCATTTTAGTTAGCAGGTGCAGAGAGAATATTTTCTTCATGTAGACTAGTTAATTCAAACTTGAGAAGCTGATAGAGAGTTGAAAAAGCAGGAATGCTCATTTTCCTCATCCAATCTATGAATAAAAAACAGGTGGGAGAGAATGAGGTCTACTAATTCTAAAAATGTGAAGGACATGGCAACAGGTTTTCAATGGTATTTAGGCAGAGAGGCACCTAATAGGATTTTCAAAAAGTGCTTCCCATGGGAGTTAGGCACTACTCTGTTTAGACACTTTTTGAAAATTCCTCTAGGAGCCTACCTGCACCTTCAGGCACTTAAACACTTTTGAAAATCTGGCTCATGGTGACCAGAAACAAGTTAGTCAGTGCACTAACTGCAGATGATATTTCCTTTATGTAATAAATCGGTTAGTTTAAAATGCAAGGCATAATTTGATAAATGTTTTTTGTGTAACTAGCACATTTAAGGTAGTTTTATTTAACTCATAAAAACTAGTTTAAAATGCTGCTTTTGTGCATTTTTAATTGAATTCAAATGTTCATCCTAATGCAAGTGTGAAAGAAATCATGAGTAAAAAAAAATTACCATCTAGTCATGTAAATAGAAAATGGTGAATGACACATTTTTTAACATGATAAAAAATGTAAAAATTAAGAATCTGAACAAATGTATGTTAAGCTACATAGGTTTCAGAGTAGCAGCCGTGTTAGTCTGTATTCGCAAAAAGAAAAGGAGTACTTGTGGCACCTTAGAGACCAACACATTTATTTGAGCAAATAAATTTGTTAGTCTCTAAGGTGCCACAAGTACTCCTTTTCTTTTTGTTAAGATACATAATTCCTTAAATAAAATGTGTGTAGATACAGTGTAAACTGGATTAGCAAAAAGAAGTACCAGCTTGTAGTGTAAAGACTATATTTGCATTGCAAATCAACATATTTGAATGGTCATGACAGCCAAGCAGGACAGACTTTTCTTTTGGACCATATACAAATGCAAAACAAAATTAAAATGATTTAAATCAAGTTTTCCTGCTTGCTTATTTTAATCAGTTTAATTTAAATCAAGCCTCCTGAATGAGGTAGGAGGTAATTCCTGTCGACTTTTGTCTGGTATCAGATTCTTGCAAGCCTGCAGCTGAAATCTATCAATAGATGTTTCTTTGTTGGCACCAAGGTTAGCATTTGGGACTGCCTGACTGTTGTTCCTGTTGTCTGACCATTATGCCATGTCGCCAGAGTTTCAGCTCGATTTCTAAGTCAAATTGCATTAATTAATAATAGTCACAATACCAAAGGTTTGTATATAGGTTAAACAACTTTCTGTTGAACTGTTGTAATGTTTTTATCTGTGCTGGGAAAGCAGAAGTGGTGTTTGGGCTCCATGCTATTGGCTGAGCTGTGAATCGGCAGATGATGTTAATAAGCATTTGAGGACTAAATATATTTTAAGCTGTCTGGCTGTTTGCTGTCTGTGATGACTCTGAGACTAATGGACCTGAAACATTGCTCATGCTTGCTCTTTCTCCAGTGTGACTGTGACCTGCGCAAGCACGTTAAATAGCTTTGTATGAAGGTACAAGAGTAAACTGCAATTAAAATCTATTTTGGTAAGATATAAATCAACCCTATTAACCATGGCAGGGTCAGCTAAATAGTGCACAGTGTACTGATTCCACGCCTGGCTCCGTATGTCCTGCCTTCTGGCTCATAATCCATGTTCCAGTCCCAGAGTTGCTGTGCATGTGTGTAGTCTGTTCTGGTAGGTGTGTGTTCCAAGGTAGCACCTGCCAGGATAAGTTTTACTTTATGCTTGATCTACAGGAGGTTTTTTTTTGGGGGGAGGAGGGTGTTGGTGGGTTGAGGGCGCCCATGTTGCTCTGCTGTGAGTGTGTGTGTTGGGGAAACGCTTGCGCTGCCATGAAGTGTTTTTCTCCTGCTATGTAACGCAGGGGCGTAGAGTCCAGGATAGGGGCCAGGATCACCTGCGCTGGCACAAGTTACAGCTCCGAGTGCCAGAAAGGGCAGTTGGACACCTCCCAAGCTCCAAGGGATAATGTTTCCACTGACCCCCTGGAGGTTCTGCTGAGGTAAGGCAGCTTTAACAGGAGGCCAGTTAATGGGGGCTGCCATGTGGATGACTAAATTGGTGCATCACCACTCCCTTGGCAGGCCTGGCTATGCCACCTCACTGCCACACCCACCTCTGAGATGGTGTTGGCTGGCTGTTGGCCTTGTGGCAAAGGCAGATGCATGCAGGTGGCAAAGACAGATGCCTGGTATCATTGCTGTCTTCCCTCCCCTCTCTGCACTGCACACGGCTGGGAGCCTTTGTCAGGGTCTGTGCTGGCTGCCTCTGGGAGAAAGGGATTAAGGAAGGAGCAGGAGCAGAGGTGTGGATGAGGCCAAAGTTTTGTAGGGCTTTGAAGAGACATAGAGGAGCTTTACTCTAATGTGGGAAAGGGAAGCAAGTGGAGCGAGGATTGGCGGGACTGGGTAGGGTTGTGTGTGTGTGTGTGACCAGATGTACTGATCAGGCATTTTAAAAGAATGCATTAAAAATGATCTACAGTAGTTAAAAGCAATGCTGAGAGTCCACCCAAAGGAATCTCTTTAAAAAGGTAATAGGCCATTTGCCATTACTAAACTGCATGAGCTACTTAGGATATAATTGTTCTATTATGTTCCTTGTAGATCTCTCTCAGCTCTCCTGGCAAAGGCAGCCTACGGGACCAGGATACCAGTAACCACAAGCTGGGGCAGGGAGGTGAAAGGGGTAGTGTCTCAGATATAAATTCCGCATCTCTGCCCCAGTACAGGAGGGGAGCTGACATCTACCTGGCTTGAGGCACTGAAAACTCTCACTTCCCCTGGTAGCCCAGCCCTCTCCCTTTCACCATGCAGCTCCTCTTGCAATACTAGGGGGAAAGAACCATCTCTCTGTAGTAGTACTGGGAGGTGCTATTTTTCCTTACTCCTCCCCTGCCTGTGGAAGTGAATAGCTTCTATAAAGACAATTCCAGCTCTCTTCCCACTCCTAAAGCAACAGGTCCTGCCTCATCTCAGGGGAGCTGTTTAGTAGACTGCTGCTATGTGAATTTTTTCTTCAACAACATCCACGCTAAATATCTTGCATCATTCAGCACCCTGCGTGAACTAGTAACCTTGCATGGGGGATTATGATTATCTTATGTAAAGAGAACACATGGTAGTGGTCAGTGCAATCATTTTTTTTCTTATTTTAAATTTCCATGAGTTAGAGATTATGACGACTCATGGCTTGGAATGAGCTGAAATCCCTAAGGTGCTTGTTACCGCCTACTATCATGTATTGAATTTCTAACATACTGGAGGGATGTCTGCAGAGAACTATGATGTACAATTATAAAAGGTTATAGCTTCATGTTGTTTGTACAGGAGCTATTAGCATGGCACAACTTCACTCTTGCTGTTAATTTCCCAGCGGCATGGTTGTTAAGTGTATGTTTTTTATTTTCTCTAGGATGTTGACATATGTGGACCAACAGTGACATCCTATGTCAGCAATGCTGCGTTGACTTCCTCTTGCATTCAGAAGTATCTAGAGAGATTTCATATGTAAGGTATGTTCTGACAGTTCCATTGAATTTCAGTTCTCTTTCTATTAAAAAAAAAAAAATCATTCATGCACTACTGTGGGGAATGGCAACCATCTCTGGGGAGCAAGTGGTTAGCCTCAGCTCAGGTTCCTCAGCGGAAGGGCTATACAATGGAAGTTCAAAGAGTGGCTGCTTGGGTAGCCTTTGGGAAGGTCAGACTCCGTGCTTAGGGTCACAGGAGTAGGTTGTCCTGTGCTGAGTTAATTTGTGTGTGTTTTCTGGTTATAATTGTTCTCCTTTTAAAGAAAACTTTTGCTGAGTGTACCTGTGCTTTTGTTTCTGCTCAGTCAACACCCAGAGCTCTCTTAAGTTTGTAAAGTGGGTTCACTAAAGGGATGCTACCAAATAGGTTACTCCTCAAATTTAGACCTAATATATTTAAAAAACAAACAAAAAACCCCCAAAAACCCTCATACAAATATATTCATTTTTCTTCTTCTTTTAAAAAATCAGTGAATGTAAGTAGTTTGTTTTTAATTTAAACCAGGCAGTGTTTGGAACCTGAATACTGTAATATTGTGTTAGTGCAAGTAATCCAGAAAGCAAGTAGAAATTGACAGGCTTATGTTCATTTTCCAAGCGGACAGAAATGCAATTCCCCCCTACCCCAAAACAAACAGCACAAATGGTGAGAAGTTGGAATTCTTTTTCTGTTAGGATAATTAAAGGTATCAAGCAATGTTTTTGTTTTTTGTAATGACATAGTACATTGCAATTACATTGTGATTTAACCTTGTGGTGTATTCCTTTAATGTTTGCTTTAAATATTTGGTGATTTTCATTAAATCTCCTTCATGTTAGTTTTACTGTCCTGACTCATATTTCTAAAACTGCCTATGGAACTAGCAAATGTACAGGCATTCTGCAGCTAATTTACTTGAAAGTAGGTGTGGCCTCAGCATACCCTTTTGACTATTCATGACTGTTCTGTTTGAATCTGTTGTATTTTCCCACTTCCCTTACCCCATTCCCCCAAGCTCCATTAAAATTTGTACCAACAATGGTTTAACTTTTATCTCTAGTCAATGTTTCCCTTTGGAATGATGTCTAGGGTGCTGCAATCTTGCATTCTGCTGTTGTATACTAAAATTCGGGGCTGCTGACCTTCAATTCAAGAGCAACTGGAAGCAGGCACCGGGTGGACAAGTATAGTTGCGAGAGCACCCAGGCTGAGGAGTACAAGTTGCTTTCAGTGATTCTGGATTCACACCCTCGAGGCATTGTAGTTATTCTGAATGTTCACAGTTGTGAGTGAAAGCGTAATCTGGTCTTGAACTAGCACTTGGGTGCCTCAAGCAGAAGTCACTGAAGACAAAGAGCCACGTGGTACCCTTAGTATTGTACTGGCATAAAACCCATGGGAGAGGAACAGAGAGCCCAGGAAATTGAGCAGCATTCACCTTGGAGCATCTCCTCCTGATACTCCCCAGAAAGTCTGTGGGGCCCAGATACTGGTATGGTAACTGTTCCTAACCCTGCAGAAGGCTTGAGCCTCTTTGGGACCCAGCTTCTCTCCTGGGGGAGCCATGCTGCCATTGGAGTATCCCTCCCTACTGCAGCCGTGCAGTAGGAACCATGGACTGGTCTCTCTGGGAATAAATACCACTGTTAGCAGCTTAACAGCAGGGTTAACGCTCTTAGCAGCACAAATTTTCACTCCTGTCCACAGGGCCCTGAGAAGAGCCTCCCCTGAGCCTCCTCTGTGTGGTGGAGGCATTGAAGGACCTCCACTTGTTTGGAGGAAGGGCAGGAACAGGCTCTGCTCTCACATCCCATAGGTTTAAAGCACTTTGTCCTAGTTCCTGTTCCTTTGCTCACCTCTGAGCTGTGTAATGGATGAGAATGTGGCTCTGTAAACTAACGACAAGCAAAGGAAGGCAAATGCAGTCTCATCCCATTTTCAGGGTTAGCTTTGCCCTGTGGACTTAGCCCCATGCCTTTCACTCATCTGAAGGGATTAATGTATCAAGAGGCCCGAGTGTTTCTCTGTAAAACAGACACAAAATTGGTCATCAGTTACTCAGAGAGCAAGGAAATGCTACCTTTACACGCAGTAAAATGAAGCTGCGCAGTGCGGGTCGCTAGGAAGCTGCAAGGAGTGAGGAATGTCTATGGCTCAGCAGGGTAAGTACATAAGGGAATAAAATTGGCTTTAAAATGATGGTGAATGCGGTACTCATGAAAACTAAGGTCTAAATGGCATTGGCCAGAAGTAGGAGCAGTTGTATGCAGGCGCTGGGTAATTTTCCTACTGTGCTCTACCATTGTCCCTGTGTGAGACTTCTGTTGTTCAGTCCCTGAGGGACTTGTGACCAGACTGCCAAACAGAGCAAATAATGTGAGGGGGTGGGGGAAAGAGGAAGTTCCCTTAAGGCTGCTCCTCTGAGGTGCTGAGGATCTTCCACACGCCACTGCCCTCAGCACCTTACAGGGTCAGCACCTGAGAGAAACCATATCCCACATCCATGGGGGCATTATAATTAAAATACAAGAACTGGGTTTGATTCACAAGAACAGAGCTGGCCCTGTGGGTGTGCAGGCTGAGTGTCCAGGTGTGGTGCCTCCACCCTGTGGGTGTGCAGGCTGGGAGCAGCACCTGTGCTGGGGGACAGAGGTTGCTGGTACAGAGTGTCTGCTGCACTAGCAGCCTAACCGGTCCCCCTGCTCCCTCGATCCTACCTGTTCTGAGGGACAGAATTTCCTCATTGCCATTCCACCCTTCCCTGAGCCTCAGAGGGGAGGAAACGTGAATGTTCCCCTCCCTCATACTCATGTCGGTTAGTCTCTGCCTATACCTCTGTTGGGTGGGAGGGCAATTGGGAGCTGGTGTACAGGAAGGGAGTGTGGAGGGGTGACAACCCCCGACTCCTGGTCTATGTGGGGAGGAGCAGCAGGAGTGAGGTATGAGGGAGGGCAGGAATGGCTAATTGGAGGCAGGGCTCTTGTACTGTGGGGAAGCTGTGCCCCCTCTGGGCAATTCACATGTCTTAAAACAACAATGCATAGAACCACCCCACAAAGGGAAGTATAAATTATACCTGAATTGGCTCTTCCCCATAGATCCTGGTTGTGCCCCCTTTTCCAGCCTGCACCACCACTTCTTTCGGCTGCATTATTGCCCTAAGCCCCCAGTAAGGCAGGTGGGCACAGCTGAGTTGGGTTGCCTGAACCAACCCTGCAGCAAGCTTTCCCCTGTAGAGCCCTGGGCCTCTATGTGGGAGTAAACCAGGGCTGAATCTAACTCTTGGCATATGCTGTACTAAGCAAGAGTCTTACAGTTATGTGGTCTGAGGAAAGTGGTCTGAGCATCACCCATAGCATGAGATGTAGGCCACTTTAGAAGATGACTCTAAAGGCAGATGAACGGATCAATACAACACAATCTGTTTTTATGTAGAATCTTTGATATGAAGGATCGCAAGCCATTTTACGAGGAGCGTTAGATCAAGGTGATAACACTTCAGAGAGCTGGGTGACAGCCACTCTCCAAAAGACAGAGAACTGGACTCTGTGTGGAGATGCATCTGAGCAAGATAGGAGAGAACTGCAATTTTAAACGCGTTTAAGGTGGTGCGTGTTAGCACGGCAGCTGTTGAGTTACAGTGATGGGAGAGGAGAAAGGAGTCGGTAATAGGAGAGACACGAATGTGGATAACTTGTGGTAAGGGAAGTGGATTATGAGCAAATTGAATTGGGTATGGTATTAGTTCTCAGCAGAGGTGAGCAATCGGGTACAGGGTGCCTCTCTTTAAAAGACACTGACTTCAGCCTGCACTGATGGTTTTTAAATCTCTAGTGGAAATAAGGGTGTGTTTTAACTTTTTCCCCCCCTTCTCATTGTCACAGTAAAAGCACTAGGTGTGATGAGCTGTTTGGACTCCCAGTGTAATGGGGAGGAAAGAGCTGACGACACTGGTGTGGTTCTAACCACAACATCAACTGACAGTAGTTTCCTGTTACTGGTGTAACTCCCTATAGATGTGAACTTTCTTCATCTGTGTGCTTGTCTCTCTCTCTCATTTGTTAATTTTTGGCTAAGGTTCTGTTAATTTTGTTTAGGGATGATTGTATTTTTTATTTTATTTTATTTTATTTTATTTTTATTTTTTTGCACCTTTGTCATACTTGTGTTTGGAGGGTGAGGTAATTACAGAACTCATTACTATCAAACATTTAAGAACATGAAAACAGACATCTGCACCTCTCTTTTACAGATAAAAATAACAAAGCCAACAAACAATACCCCCAAAAAGCATGTCAGGCCCCAGTTTTGCAATCAGATCTGCACATACAAAGCCCTACTGGTTTCAGTGTGACTCAGTGGTCATAAAGATATACCTGTGGGGATCTGATTACAGGATTGGGGCCTCTGATTTCACCCTATCCACAGATTCATTTCATCCCCTCCTTAATGTGTAAAATATCGCAGTTGCAAAAACTAGAGCATGCTCTCTTTTGCCATTCCCATTCCAGCTGGAAAACTTGGCCAGATCCTTCCCTTGTAGTTTGTGATATTGTAAATAAAGGCTTGGGGAGGTCGCACGTTTTCCAGCTACAGTTATTTTGATTCCAAGGCTGCGGGGTGGAAATTAAATTGAACTGTTCTGGGTTGTTGTGGAAAAAGTATAATTATTATGGAAAACAATGGAAAAAAGACCATCCCAAATAAGACCATTCCTTTCTGACCAGAGCTTCATCTAGGGACATGAGGCCAGAAATATTCTAAGGTAGGCACCTTAAGAAAAGTGACCTGATTTTCCAAAGGTTATGAACACCTGCAGCTCCTGCTGACCTCACTGGCATTTATGGATTCTTCTGAAAAGTAAGCTATTTATCCTTGTGAGCATAAGGACATAATTCTGCAAATATTTATGTATGTGAATAACTCTAACCATGCCCATAGTGGTATTAACGCATGAGTAAATTTACTCAAAAGCATTAATTGTGCCAGTCAGACCTTTGAATATGGAGTTTTGGAAAATTTTGGTTATAGGTCTTATTAGGTATGACACATCCTGTGGTCCATTTAGTCCAGTACCCTGCCTTAGGTAGTGAGCAATATCTAATGCTTTAGAGAATGGGGTAGAGGGTGCAGGGGGAATGCATTATATAAGAGCTGTTCGATTTTGTGTTTTGAAAACCTATGCTGGTTTTTTACTAGTAGATATAAACTCTCTTGTGCTGAGCCATGATTTATTTGTTTTTGTTATCGAAGTAAATGCCTGTTTCATCTATCTGCCTGTTTTTTGTTTCCCCCATCTGTGTCGGTGTTTGAAACTTTCTGGTAATAACTGTTCACAGGAGAATATTGTTGGTCTTTAAACTACCATTTCATGTTGTTAGTTTAGATATTTATATTTAATCCTGTTAGGATTTACTAAGAGACAAGGGATCACAACAAGGCTATTGGGGCTTTATTACTGGCTGATATGCCATGTGATGTTAATGTTGGCTACAACACTGCAAGTTTCCCTGTGTTGGTCCCAGAATATGAAAGAGGCAAGGTAGGTCAGGTAATATCTTTTATGGGACCAACTGCTGGTGGTGGAAGGTACACGCTTTTGAGCTACACAGAGCTCTTCTTTTCCACCAGCAGAAGTTGATCCAATAAAAGATATTACTTCACTTACCTCATCTCTTTAGAGTAACTAACAATTACTAGCAATTTTGTGTCACTATTTGTTGTTGTTGTTCCTTTTATTAGATATTTACCAGGAAAAGATCTTTAAATAAAACTCTAAAGATTTTTCTTGGTGCTTTTCTTTATCAAAACAGGATATAAAGTGTGAATACCACTTGTTACTTGAATCTTGCATTGTAGCTCAATGCTAGAGAAGTCAAATTTGACATAAAAAATTATATAGCTCTAAAAGTGCAGCAGGAAATAGATTTGGTGAAAGTACATTCTGCATATACATATTAATTTGTGTCTGCAGGACAGGTTTTAGATACACTTACTTAACCTGATTTTGTTCTTAGTGGGCACATAATTCATGGACATAAAAATAATGGCCCAGTTTTATCCCTGCTGTAACTCCATTGACGTCACTAAAGTTACAGCAGGGATGATTTGGCCCAGTTTCTTTAAAAGTAAGACCTGATAAGACCTATAGAGAATGATTTCCCTGGGACAGGATAAAAGGGATCTAATTTTCTATTAAATTCTATAGGACCAGTTTTGGTCCATACCTGTGAAATTAGATAGGACCCTTTCATAAGGGAAGGGTGTAACATGGACTTGCAGTCTGGAGGTGTCACAAGTGACACCAGGGAAAGGTTAATCGGTTCAGAGCATATCCACTTTAAAGGGACAAATTTAGAACTAGTCACGTACGTGGAAGTCAACTGCGTTGTATCCTCTACAACAGGTTTACATTTTGCATGTTGAAAGACCCAGTAGAGCAATGTACTCCGTTATCCCTCCTTCTTAAGAAACAACATTCTGAGACATGTAATCTTGAACCAGGTTTTAAAGAAGTGACTGTGTCTATTATTGAGATGCCAAGTTTTCCTTTTCCCTACTGCCTTCTAGAACTGTTGTGGCTGAAGTATACCACGTTAGAAACCAAAGACACAATAGCTTCCACCCGCCCTGTTTCCAGAATTTTGTCCTGCTGTGGAAATGAGAAGGCATAGGTAACACTGAAGGCAAAAAACAATACTGACCACTACAGAAATGTAAATAACAGTTGTCTTAAATCTCCCCGTCTCTACAACCAAAAATAAAAACCCAGCAAAACAACCTCCTATATTTGCAGGCTTAGCATAAATTGAAAACTGGGACAAGTACTATGGACATTTAAGAGGTGCTGGTCATTAGCATCTCCTGCTCCTTTTGAGGGAGTTGTAGATACCCAGTACTTCTGAAAATTGTGCCACTAATTCATAAAGTGATTATTTTGGTTCAGAGCCTATTGGAAATATTTAGGAGAAGAAATCTTTAGAAAAAGTGAGGTCTGTTGTAACTGACTAAATTTCAAAGTATGGGTTCAATTCAGCTCTTGAAATGCTGATTTTTGTTTGTATAGGGTAGCTGTGTAATTGGGAACGCATTAAGCTATGGGTTCTTGGCACTTTAGATGGCAACAGCTATATCTGGTCAAGATCTAGTTAGCAACTTTTTTTTTTTTAAAGCATTCTTGACCTCTTGCACTACATCAGATTATTCATTTCAAGGTGAGTACTTCTGGACATACAAATAATTCTCCATGATGAAGAAAATGGTTTTCACATTTTTGGTGAAATAATTCTCTGAACATGCAAAGCAACTGGATTGCAAAAGAAATACCTTGCTGATTTAGGGGGCAGTGTTTCCTTCTGTGTATGTGAGTGCATGCACTATACGGGAATTCAAGTGGGCAGGCTTTTCAACATTTTGCTAGAGCACTACAGAAAGTGTCATTGACTAGTATAAACAGTGGAAAAAACTGCCAGAAGATGGAACTGGACAACAAGGGATGCATCTAGCACTGGCCATTGTTGGAAGAGAGGATATACTCGGCTAGATGGACCACTGGCCTGACCCAATATGGCTGTTCTAATGTTCTTATGGTCTGTTTTCTCTCCCCATCCCACTTTAATTTTCATACTTATTTTGTTAGCTTCCTTAACTCCAAATGAAAAATGTGTACTCCTTTATGTTGGGAGGGAGCTCTTAATGGGGGTGATAGGTTCTAGAACCTAATCTTGAATGTTTTTACTGCTCTAATCTCTGCTCCTGTGCATGGGCTCATTCGCTCCAGTGGGACCAAGGATAGACAAGACATTTAGTTTGCAGACTTTTTTCATATCCATTTTGTATATGAAAATACCACCCCTTTTTTCTAGCTTGAGGAAGGATGGGGCGTTGGGACTCCATCTGGTACAGCAAAGAGTTGACCCCCTCATTTTCTAGCTCCTTATACCTCCTATAAGGGGGGGACAATGGGGTCCCAGCAACCAGATGGCTGGGGCCAGGCTGGGGATTTGTGGAACTCATTAGGGGAAGGGAGATGACCTGTACTGTACAATTTGTTGCTGGGTACTCCCAGATATGTCAAGAGAATAAAGTTGTGGCAAGTATACCACATCCATTGCCTCCTGTCTTTCCTCTGGGGTGGCTGGACGATGTTATATGGCATCGAATTAGACAAAGGGCAAAATTTTCAAAAGTGTCTTACGAGCCTTAAGTCACTTTTGAAAAATTTGTCCTTGCCTATTTCCAAAAAAAGAGGATGCTTTAAGTGCCCATAAATTCTTTAGCTGCACCATTCACTGTGATGGTGTTTGCAATGAATTTATAGGGCTTGTGGACAGAGAGCCCCCTGAGGTAACACTTTTAACCACAGAGAAGTTAAAACAGATCTGAATTTTGCTCAGTAGGTTTGTCACATCGTGTCCATGTGAAACGGTGCATTAATTAAAATCATAGCAGATTCAAAAGTAGATAGACTAAGAGTTATAAGCATTGGATTACTGCTGAAGAAAATAGAATGGCACTGGTAGAATGCTGCTCTGATACATTTATTGAAACATTAATAAGCCTTTGGTGGGTTTTTTGGTTTAAAAATAGTGGCCAAAGTACTGTCCTTCAACGGATATCTGCCCTTTCTCAGAATATTCCCAACCCTAAGCATTGAAAAATCATGCGTCTGGCCCCAAAAGATGAGAATTTTAAAAAGAGAGTAATTTTTTTTATTTGCCTTTTTAGTTTGAGTTTTTAGGTATCTCATTTTTTTCAAGGTTTTCTCAGCAACCATGAGGACAAGAAACAACTTTTTAAAGTGAAAGCTGAGATCATTGTGCAGTGTAATAACATGACTCCAGGAGCTAAGCCTCTTAAGAAAAATGCCAGATGTTACAAGACTTGTGATAAAATTGTGAGAGTTGTCAACAGAGTTCAAGCATTGATTGCAAGATCTCTCTCACAGCCCTTTAATGACTTTTTGCCCTGAGATCTTCCCTCAGATGTATTTTCAACCACTTTCCCTTTACTCATGGCTGTTTCCCCCCACCTGTGGAGGCAGACTTATGTGGCATTTCTCTTGAATCCCTAGCCCATTCTTACATTCCTACTCTTGACTTATCTGCCATCTTGAATCAATGATTACACCCCCTCCTTTCCTTGGATTCAAGTGGGACTTAGAATTTGGCAGAAGGGTGTGGAGGCATGAGATAGATGTGTTGTTTTATTCAATGGGGGGACATCTAAACTTTCTGGGAATCAGGGTGGTGCATCCTCACTGTGTGGGCAGTTGAGGTAACTTTAAAATTGACCGTACACCAGCCATTTTACTGTGAATACAGAGCCCAGTGCTGTGAGTTGCTGAGGGCCACTGGCTCCCACTCAAGTCCATAGGAGTAAAGGGCAGTACTACCTCATGTGACTAAACTCCTGAAAGCATAAGTTGTGTTGGAACAAAACGAACAGACTGTTAATCCAGCGTTCTGATTGTACCGGAGGGGCCACCTATAGTACAATGAACACTAAAGTGCTTGTGCTCTTTGTGTTGTCTTTAGCAGTTTTCATTCCGGGACAAAGACCTGTTCTCCAAACAGGATGCCATGAAGTTCAGAAGGTGGGAAAGCAGGAAGCAGTAGTGTGATGCAGGGTTACCACAAGCTGCATACAATCCTGGTTTAGATTTATGCTCTCTTTGTTTTGGTGGGATCTGTACTTCATTTCCTGGCATACTCAGTGCATTACCTACCGTCTCGCTAGACGGCTACACTTAACCCTAGGTCGTCACCATGGCTGTGAGTAGAGATAAAGGCCAAGATGAAAAGCTTTTTGTCTGGATTGAGACTTGTCCCAAGTTCTGAGGTGTCTGGACCCAGGGTTTTGGTTTGGCCACATCGCTAACTCTCATTGTACAGAGGATTATAAAAACAGGACCTTTACAGTTGGCATTAGACATAGATCTGTTTCCCTAAACATCTAGAAACATACTTTTAGCAAATATGTGATCATTGCAAAATGAGGATGGTGTTTGGGCATGCGACTGTGTCAGCAAATTTTATATAATTTAGGGAACTTATTCCACTTGATTGTGTTCTCAGAATCATTCCCTTTTTATAAATGGGGAAAAAAAATCCAAAACCCTCCAAACCTATTTCCATAAGAGGTTCCCTCTGTCTCAATATTAATTAAATTGTACCAATGAAAAAACATACCAGGTAGTATAAGCTGCAGTGCTTGGGACCCTTGCTGTAGAACGTAGCAGTACATCTTTTTTCATATTTTTTTTTAAAAGTAGTCATATTCTAAGAGAAGCAAGTCTCAGACATTTTTGCTAAACCTGCAGCCAACAGTGGCCTCAAGTCATGGGATGCCTCACCTCACCAGGGACATGTTGAAATGCCAGCATGACGTTTTCTGCTCTCTTGCCACTTGATTTGGGGGGTGAGCTGTGTAGGGGATTGGGGTATCTGCCCCATAGGCCAGCCTGCCATAATTGCCCCCTCCTTCTGTTCAGTGGAAAGCATCCAGCCAATAACCCTATATGTCCCTCCACAAATACCCACATCAGTTCTGGACATGCTATCTATTGACTTCCCTCGTCTGTGAAACACCTCCCCACACCCTCCATCTGTTATAGAAGAGGGGATTGAGGTAGGTGAGTGGAAACATATAGCACACTGACTATTTGATTCTGCAGCTTTGGATTGAAATGAATGGCTCTGCAGAAACTTGCCAAATTTTCTTGAATCAGCCCTGATCCGAACATCTGTTGCATACAAATACAAAATCCTACTGAGGAAGGCTTGTTGAGAGCTAAGCTAAATCAAATGGTACTTTTGCCAATTAAGTTGACTTATACCTTCTATAAATAAGTCTTTACAAAAAAGATATGTACTTTATTGTAGTTCATGGAAGGAAGCTTTCAGATGATTAATTTCTTTTTCGAGTGATGGTCCCTATCTGTATTCCACACGTGGGATATGCATGCGCACCATGCACCTGAGTCTGGAATTTCTTTCAAGCAGTGTCCATTGGCCCATGAAGGTGCTGAAGCTCTCCTCATGTGCCAAACCAAGGGTATAAAGGGTGATGTGGGCCAGTACCTCTCCATTTCCTTCTCACTGTTGCATGGTCTGAGTTAGAATCTTGGGTGCTAAATTTTTAGGCCTGACTAAATCTTCTCAACAAAAGAAGGTGTTGTGGAAGGGTACAGATTTCACCATTCTAGCACTGGCTCTGGTGGTGAAGACATGGGATAGACGGCTCATGATGCTTCCATCCGCTTTGGAACTGAGGTGTTACCAGTTAACGACGCAGCCCCAGAGGGAGCAGACTGCCATGGTGACCAGACAGACTCTGGCTCCATCAATAGACCCTCCTCATGCTCCAGGATGGTCAGAGACGTACATCTCCCTGGAAGACATCTATGCTGTCCCCTACCTGCGTTACCCCCTTCTATTGGGCCTACCATATGCTACCTTTCTATAAGGAAAAGGACTTGCTATGTCTCCACCCCAGATTCATACCCAAGGCAGTTCCTGAGTTTCATGAGTCAGATCATCTACTTATCTGTATTTTTTTTTTTTTTTCCCTAAACCATGTGCCTCGGAAAAGGAGAGACGGTTGCATTCTCTGAACATTCGGAGGGCTTTGGCCTTCTATTTGCAAAGAGCAAAGGACAGTAGAAAGATACATAAATATTTGTTTCCATAGCAGAGTGATCAAGAGGTCAACCTATATGGTGCAGAGACTTTCAAAATGGATCATGGGTTGTATTACCTTTTGTTATCACCTAGTTCCCCACCGCTCATCCCCCAAGAAAGAGCAAAGGGTCATTTCACCAGGGGGCAATCTACTTCAGCTGCATCTCTGAGAGACGTACCTATAGTAGAGATATGTAGGGCAGCCACTTGGAGCTCTTTGCATGCTTTCACGGGACAGTACGCCCTGGTGCAATCGTCAGCTGTGGATACGGCTGTGGGGACAGCAATACTATGATCAGCCATCACTTCTGCATCCTTGCACC
The DNA here is from genome assembly GCF_009764565.3 of Dermochelys coriacea. Taxonomy (NCBI): domain Eukaryota; kingdom Metazoa; phylum Chordata; order Testudines; family Dermochelyidae; genus Dermochelys; species Dermochelys coriacea. Next base: position 24,883,093 of record NC_050082.1, read on the forward strand.
ACCTGTTTGACTACTGCTTGTTAATCTCACGTGTGGAATACACGTAAGGACCATCGCTCAAAGAAGAAATTAAGGTTACTTACCTGTATCTGGAGGTCCTTTAAAATGTATGGTTCCTATCTGTATTCCACTACGCACTCTTCATCCCTTCTGCTGGAGGTTCATTACACTGCAGTAAGAATGGGAAACTGGAGAGGCGTCAGCCTGCACCACCCTTTATGCCCTCGGTGGGGAGCATGGGAAAGCGATGACGCATGTGTGGGCCAATGGACACTGTTTGCAAGAATTCTGGACTGAAGCGCATAATGCGCATGCGTATTCCAAATGTGGAATACAGATAGAGACCATGCTGCTTGAAGAACCTGCAGTTACAGATGAGTAACCTCTATGTCCTGAGTGACCCATTAGTGTAGCTTCTAGTGGCTTTAAAGATGTTGTTAATTTAATTCCTTCACTTCCATTAAAATTGTCTGCTGTTTTCACTCCAGCTTACAGTAGACACACACTTAAAATGGGGTGAGGAGGGGGAAGAGATACTAAAATGTCTGTATCCACTTACATACAAAAGATTCTGAGAAAGAAACATATTACCCAGCTCTACCATAGCAACTGAAAGCTTGATATCAAAGTACAAGCAGATTCGTCAGGTGAGGTAAGATGGCGTCTTGTTCAGACAACATTTTGATGTTAATTTCATAATGTGGGAGAAGGGGAGGAAACATCTACAGAATGTTTAGTCAAAACATATGATTTCAGCTAATACTTCTTCTAAGTAGCCCCTTACAGTTCACTGAAATTGCCAATGTTGGGTGTATGATCACATCTCTACTCGTGACTGACTCTTTGTTGATAAGTGCTAAAATGTTACCCTTTTGAGTGTTATAATGGTGTCCTGATAGTGCCTGTTTAAAGATAAGGTTACAGAAAAGTTTTTATTATAACACTGTAAACATGGCTGAAGTTTGAAACTTGGCGGGGCAGAGTCTTCATTATGATCTAGTACAGATATTCCAGCATCAAGGTCCACAGAGCAGTTGCCAGTGGTTTGCAGAAGGCTGGCTGGTCACATGCTGCTGTCTCCAACTTGTTTTTAGTTGCAGAACTACATTAAAAGAAAAATACATAGGATATATGTTGTATTGTATGCTAAGAGCTGCATTGCATGCTCTCTCTCTCTACTTGGGATATGAGAGAGATTCATCTGATCTAAGGCAACTGTTAGTACTGTAATACTAAGGCTTCTCCCCCCACACCATCCTCTTCCCCTTTTTCTAAAAACATTTCTGTTTGATAGGTTGGGAGAAAATAACTAGTTCTATGAAATTTTGCTTTGTTACTTGAAAATAATCTTACTGATTTTAAACATATAAAATATTACAACTGGGTTTTTTATTAATGTTGTGTTTTGTTGGTATAATTTGTTGGTATAATATGAAAATAGGAAAAGTCCTATGGAAATAAAATTAAACTGATGTTAATGCCAGATAAACAAATCATGTTCAGTGCTATTACAATGAGTACAAAATTATTTTTTAAATTCTTAATGGGACTATTAGAACAATAAATGTAGATCTAAAGAGACATGCTTATGTGCTCTAAGCTTATGTTTATGGGTGTATAATTAAATGTAGGTAATAACATGTTAATCCTTGATCTTGGTAATAACTAGATTTTGGCTGTAGCTGAGAGTGCCAAAATGTCTTTACTATGATAACTTCTCTCCACAGCCAGGTCTAGAGTTTTTAAAGCACCTGCATGTACCTTGTGCTGGCTCTGTGTAGTTTAATTAAATCCTAAAATAGCCCTGTAAATAGTATCATCCCTGTCTTACAGATGGGGCATTGAGCAAGTGGGGTATTCTTTCAGTCTCCAGCCTCAGACACTGGCAGAGTTGGTAAGAGAATCTTGGCTAAAGATGGATGAGGAAGGGTAAGGTGTGTATAGCTTCCTAATTCACTGTTTGCATTGTATATCCTATTTTGTGAGTAATCTGTTTCCACTGTGGGAATCATATAATATCAGATAACTCATTAACTGTGAAAGCTTTATTTAATGTAAAAAGGTGTCAGTGGTTTATATAGCTCTGTTACAGTATTTTGTATGATTAAATTGTAGTTTTGAACTAAGTATTTTTGGCATATAATTTTCAATAGTACTTGTAGTTTCAGGGATCAGAAATCCAGTTTCTAGCAGTAATGAAACGCTTCTTAAAATGCTCCTCTCGTGTGTGCCTTTGTTTAAATTATTAAATCATTGTGGTTGTGACTATAATAATACTGTCGTTTCATATCTTGGAAAAGGAAAAAAATAAAATTATTTGGGCAGAATAATGCAATTGGAACACCACATGCCTCTGGGTTCTTTGAGTTAAAGGCTAAAATGGTGCTGATAGTTGACAGAGATGCCCAGTCCTGTTCTTTGATGATCTGCATAAATTCCACCACCATATAGTGGCAGCATATTAGTTTTCCTCTAATTACTCACGAGTAAACACTAATTTTTTTATGATGTGAATACGCTGGAACAATGCAGGATAAAAAAACTTGCTTGTTAGGGGAGACAGTATTTTTAGTGTTTATATCTGAGGTTTTAGAGTGAGTAGAGAGACCTGGGCTCTGCTATGGGAACTACCACTGACTTGCTATGTGACTGTGGGCAAGTTGCTTAACCTCCTTGTGCCTCAGTAGATCACTTGTAGAATGAGTGTCAATATCTATTTGACATACTTTTTGTGAAGCACTTTGAGATCCTCAGATGTAAATCTCTGTAAAAATGGAAAAAGTTGTTTTATTTCTCTTTTGAAGGAGAGGGGAAATGTATGCAGAAACTCGGTCATTCCCTAGAGAATCTTAAAATCAAGGCTCCTGCAGGTACTGTATCCAATGCTGAGTCAAATATAATTTTATACATTAAATACAAAGACCCAGTGTATGACCTTCTGCAAAATGCAAAGGTGTGTGTACCATTTGTGCTTTAAATACTGTGCACATCTTTGTCTTTCCTGTTTGCTGCTCATTGAACAAGTCCCTTGTGCCTTGTTGTTTTTGGCTCAGTAATGGATGGCTAAGTGGAACGTGGTGAAAGTGAAATTAAAGGTCTTTCTATAATTCATTTAAAAAACCCCCAAACCTTCTTTCCACTATTTATTATCTGTGTTCTCGTGGCTCCCACAATCTGCTAGGCACTATCTACATAATCATATAGTCCAGTCTTGAAATAGATGATTCTTCCCTCTCTGAAATATGTGCTTGAGGTGAGGAGGCAGAGATCAATTTCTTTCCCATCTAGGCTGAAGCATCTTGTGGGCTATAAACATCTCTTGCCAGCTCAGTGGCATGGCCAGTTTGTAGACACAGGTATCTGGACAATGATGTGTTTTTCCTCTCTGTTTCAAAGCAGAGTACATCTTGACTATTTATTTGACAGATGTCATTGCTGACGTTTGTTGGGCGAAATTTTTAAATTGCATCACATCCAGTTTCTCATTTCACTGCAATTAACTGTGAAGCCTTGGTAGGACTCCCAGGAGGAAGATGGCTGTTCAAAGACATGTGAAGCAATAAAAGTTCAGTGGAGCTAGCGTGTTAGCAGTGTTACTTGTGTGAGAAATAAGCCTACATATTTTGAAGGGCTCTAGAGCTCTGCTCTGTCAATGGGATCCTATGCCAGTGAGGCCTCATGAGCTGGTGTCATGATTTGTGCTACTGGACACATAGAGTTGAGGTTTGTAATAGATATTTTGTATCCCTCTCTCTCAGTGCCATGGATTGGAATGCTAGGGGCTCAGTGTGATAAGTCCCTGGCAGAGTCCAAGGGACTAATGAGACTCTCATGATGAGAGGGAGACTGGGCTGGAAGGACTCTTGGATTTCCTTGTCCTTCTTTCCCCCTCATTGTCTTCCTTGCACTCTCTGAACCTGCACCTTTCCTTTGTATTCCCCTCCACTCCCTCCAGCCTGCTGGCAGGGTGAAACCTATACTGCTTGCACACTCTCTTGCCTCAGTTAATCCGATCATCATCAACACTTCTTGCCCTGCCTGAAACAAATGGTCAGACTGCCGGTAAGGGAAGCAAGTAGTGTTGCTCCAAGTGGTTCTTGGCTCCCTGCAAGTGAGTGAAAGAAATGGACCTGGCAGGGAACAGCCTGAGCAATAGGGTTGCCAGCAGTGCCATATTACAAGATATGTCCCTTATTTAAATAAAAAATAGCCCATCCTGTGTTAAATCAGTACGGGATGCCTTTTATCCAGTATTTCAATGAGGGAAGTACTTCTGGTTGGCAACTTGACCTGGAGCACAGGGTTGCAATGCCAAACGCCACTCATATTTTACCTGGCCATCCCTCCATCATCCCTATATGGCCCTTGGGTTTTCCTGTATTTTTGAAATCCAGTGTTGGCAACCCTACTGAGCAGGTAGGAACTGTCAGAGATTGAGGGAATTGGAGACCACTCTCACTCTTAGGCACTCCTGGAGCAGGTGGTTCTGAGGGAAAATACCTTGCATTGTTCAACAGCTGCCCCGCCAGTCAACTTAAAGGGACATCTTCTTAAACTTGTTTTGCCAGGAGTCTTTGGATTTACTATCATTAAAAGTAACCTCTAAATCTCTCTGTTTACTCTGTGTTTTTGGTAGAGCTTCATGTTCAGTCATCGTCACTGTTTCCCTGTGTGGTCAATTAGCACAAGAGAAGATAACTGAAAAGACCCTTATGAACATCAACAGCGGAGAGAGAGCAGAAATGCTTTCTTTTTGAAGATGAGGCCCTGAATTTGTTTGTGTGCGCTCTTTTGGAGAGCATTGCTTTCAGGAGTGGTGTTGATGGGCTCAGTTTGAGAATCCTGACTTGATTCCATCAGGGAAGGTCAGGAGCAATGAAATTGGGTATTGAGGTTGGGGAAGAATTTATAGTAATAACAACACTGGTGTAGATTCAAGTTATGCTGCCTCTTAGCTATAGCCCAGCCTAGAACTCCTTTCGCTGTCAGGGCTTCTAGAGGTCTTATTGACAAATTAAAATATTTTTTTTTCCAAATGCTCCTTTTTGTCCTGCATGGCTGCTTCATATCCCTTTTGGGGTAAGTTCAACTGTGATCACATTTTGCAGAGCAGTAGGCTACAAGAGGAGGTTCAGAACCAATAAAACTCTACCTGTGCACTCACAGGAAATAAAGTATGGGTAAAGGGGAAAAATAATTAGGAGCAGAAGGCACCTTCTGCTCTGCACAGTAAAGTGAGTTCATTTTACTCTTGTCATCTTTAATACTGCCTAGTATTATTTCTTTATATAACCAAGCACAGAAGCTGCTTCAGGGCAAGGGTTAAGAGTCTGGGAGTTGAGTTGGTACCTTTGAAAATCTTCCTCTCTCTTTAGAAGTGGTTGGTCTACAGTCTGAAAAAGTTTGAGAATCACTGACTGTCCAAATTGTAAACCCTCTCCATGACTTAAAATTATTCTGCCTTGTGTTGGACACATTGGCAATCTGCTGTCCTATGTCCAGCACTAAAAGCCTATGAGTTGTTGTTTCAGCAGGATGAATAATGGAGATTTAGCACTGACACCTCTTCTGATGGAAATAGGGGAGGAAGGCCGTCTGTATTTTGCTCCCTCCTCCTTTAATTACAGCATGTTTGAGCTAGAGATGTATTGAGCTACCCAGGCTGCAGAGGATGTTACGGATTCTCCATATTGCTAGTCCTAATCTTAGTTACATACGGCACAGTTCATGCCAATATTCACCCACTTGGATTTGCACTTCCAGTAGCAATCATCACACTGTGAATTTCACCTACGCACAGCTTGTCGTGCAGTTGAACCTGTGGTGTCGATTCATTTTTGCCACATCATGGTGGGGGAAAGGAGGGAGAAGAAACACACACAAATGAGATACTGGGACAAGCCGCTGAAAAGTGTTGCTTTGTGGTGCTTGTTGCAGCCCATCAGAGATGAGTTGAGGGAAGAAAGGAGAAGTAATTTATTAACTATTTTTTCCTTCTACTTTGAGAAGCCCTATGCATTTGGGAAAACTCTGCTGTATGTTCCACATTGTGTGTGTGTGTGGGCTGTTCAGAGAATTCCCACTCCAGTTTGTCAAGTCAGGAGCTTGAGTAGATTCCAAAATGCACTTGGCAATGGGGAAGCTTTGTCAAAACCTCTCCTCCATTTGCAATGAAATAAAGAAGCTCATGAATAACTTTTCCCCCCAGGTGCTTAAAAAACCCACCCTTCCAATTTCGCAGAGTTGTTCTTAGTATGTCATCTTCATTGTATTCAAAATGTGTTTGTACATCTTTCACATTGCCTGTTGGAGCACTGAAAAACTTGCAGTTGTGGTTATAGCACATGATTTGGTTTTTATGATCTCTTTAATTGGATGGTCATAGGGTGGCTGGCTCCTGTAATTGAAGTAGGTCCAGCTCTCCTGTGCCAAAGCAGGTGCTCCAAGTTGGGCTAATTAAGGGGGTGGGGTTGCAGTTGCAGCTGCAGCTATAAAGGGTTTGAGGGAGTTCCCAATGTTCCAGTGTAGGTCTGACTTTGAGAAGGAACTGGCTGAGGGAGAGTGAACCAGAAACAGAAAGCTGCTGGAAGCAGGACTTCGAGTCCCCTGGGAGGGGAGGCAGTGAAAGCTTGAGATGCAAAGTGTAAGCTGAGAAACTGTTTGTTTTGGTTGGTGGTTTAAGTTTGGACCATAAAAACCTGCCTAAAAGAGACTCTGGTTGTGTCATTGAGGCCTCCGTAAGCTGATGAGAAGCCCTGTCATGTGACCCATAATGGATAATGCAGGCCCTCAATCAGCTTCTGATTCCAGGGGAAAATGAGGATTGTTGGTGAAAGCCAAGAAAGAGACTTCAAGTTTCCCTTTGAGATTGACTGACCTCCACCTCATTTGAATGTTTAAGGATTGTGGAGAAGGCCATCCGTCTACTAGTGACAGTGCAGCAGGAGACAGCCACATTAAAGTGGCTGCAGGAACAGCAGCAACAAACACAGACTGTGCTCCGGTAGCTGTTGGACAGCCTGCAGAAGCAGCAATAGGCAGAATTCGGCACTCAACAGTGGAGGCAAGAGGCCCATTTCCAGCAATAGGAGTGGCTGCAAAAGCTTCTGGGCCAAGGGTTTCAGTGGAATGTGGTTGATGCTGGAGAGGGAAGCTCGGGCTGGCTGGTCCCCAGCCTGGCAAAGCTAGAGCCAGAAGATGACCCTGAGGTCCTTTCTCCAGACCTTTGAGAGAGTGGCAAGTACTGGTAGGAATCAATTTGAGCAGCCCATATAGCTCCGTTCCTGACTGGTGAGGCACAGGCAGCCTACTGAGCTGTAAGTGATGAGCAGGAAGATTCCTATCCTGTGGTGAAGGCTGCCATCTTAGATAGATTGGGAATGACTCTGGAGGTGCATATGCACCAACATTGGGTTGAACCCTTCCCGCATGGGACATGACCCTGGGTAGTAGCTCAAAAATTACAGGACCTCACAGCTTGGTGGCTATGTTCCCAAATCAGCTCAGAAGAGAAGATCATAGACCAAGACATCCTGGAAAAGTTTTGAAGTACTACAGATGGGAGCCCAAAGATGGGTAAGATTTCAGCTTCCCAGCAGAAGATTATCAATCATTCAGTAGAACTGAAACAGCAATTAGCATGGGTTAGGGTGGAGGCAGAGAGTGAGAATCAGTAGTGCTTGTGCTAGAGCAGGAGTTGATGAGGCTCCAGGGAGAGAAGGGGGCAGAGTATAGTGGAGACTTAGAGGCTTCTGATTGAGTGGGGTACAGTAGGGACCCAGACAGAGCTTCATCAGTGTGCTGGGGGCCAGGCCAGAGGCCAAGGGCAAAAACGGTGGTCTTTTGCGGAAGGGGAAACAGGGATACCTGATTTATGGCTGCCGTCCTGAGGACTGGAGAGCTCCTGGAATGACTGGAGGCCACAGAATATTAGCTACAAATCGTTGGACCAGAAAGAGAGAGAGCAGCTGGCTTCAGGACATCCAGCTGCTCAGGAAGAGAGAGGTTGCCTGATCCTGATGGTCAGTGAGCATGAGGGGGAAGTAGAGAGACTGCATGCAGAGACCTCAAAACCCCAGAGAGCATAAAATTCTATAGACAATCCCAGGTGAAGATATGAATTGTCCGATTGGTGTTAAGGCCTGTGGGGAACTTGGGGAATATGGAGACGCACATAAATAAATGTATATGTATGAGTTCACATAGAGACTTTGTGTTTTGGATTAGGGGTCAGAGCGGTCCAGATAGGGCTCCACAGGCCAGTGTAAATACCTGTAGGTGAAAGAGACAGGCTTTTCTGAAGGGAGGTTCATGGCGGGGTATGTCACACAGTTGTTGGCCTCTATAACTGAACTAGGTCCAGCTCCCCTGTGGCAGAGCAGGTGGTCCCAGTTGGCCAATTAAGATGGGGCTGCACTTGTTGCTATAAGGGGTTCGAGGGAGTTCCAGTGAGAAGAAACTGGATGAAGGAGAGTGAACCAGAGAGAGAGAGGAAACTGCTGGAAGCAGGACTGCCAAGGTCCCTTGGGAGGGGTGGCAGCGAAAGCCTGAGGTGCAAAGGGTGAGCTGAGGAACTGGTTTTTGGTTATGTTTGGTTAATAAAAACATGCCTAAAAGAGACTGTGTCTGTGAGGCCTTGGCAAGCTATTGAGAAGCCCTGCCATGTGACATGGACTATGTGAGATTATATATATTGACAGAAGTCTCATGGGGGAGCTGTCAAAATACTAAGGAAGAAATGAATGCATATAATGTTGTAATCTGCTCTTGATCAATACGTTATAGCGTATTTATCAAGTCTGGTCGAAGCCTTAATTACTGATATGCAGCCGTTAGGGTCTGCAGCAGTGGTTTGAGCTCTTATTGAAGTTGTGCTTATATTTCTGTGCTGAAGATTTAAGCACATAGAAGGCTTTCTAGGTTGATTTTATAGGCTAATCCCTTGCTTTTGTTCTCTCTCTTTTTAAACTGTACAAAGGTGACAATAAGTACTCGTATATTACAATGATACGTACCATGGAAATGCCTACAAATAAATAAAAATAACCTGTTCACAAAGTGTAGACGACTTCCATGGCTAGGCTTTTTCCAGAAGTGGAAACAATACTTTTGTTCCACAAATGATTCTTATCCTGTCTATCTTCTGATGTGAGATTCTTGGATGCACATTTCTATGGAAGTGTAATGCATTAAGCTTCATCTGCTGTCAATATCACAGCTACTCTGTAGGATATTGGCATCTTAATAAAACAAAAATTAACAAACCCTGGAAAACGTATATATAAGGCGGTAAATCAAAGGATTGTACGAGAAAGCTTGTGTGATGGTATCATTGCTTAAACCTAAAATAAATGCTGTGCTGCTCTGTTTAACGCAATTTCTCCCCCCGACAAGAAGACTAAATATGATCTTTACTGCTATCAGGCAGGATAAAATGTATCATTTATTCATGTTTTCAAGCAGTCAGCTTTTGTAAACAATTCCAAACAAGACATGAGAGGAGTGGTCAGTGGAAGCCTTAGTCTGGACCAGTGCCCTGCAATTCCATCTGCAGTGTTTTTGTTTCAAGTTGGCTACAGCTTGTCTTCAATTTAATCTTTGGACTCTTGGTTACCTCTGTCAAAATCAGTGCTCTGCTCTTTGCTGTTTATGGTCCCCAGCACAACATACACACACGCACATTTGCAATAAGCTTTGAGTTGCCTAAATGCAGTGAGTATGTGCCTCATGCTGAAAGATGCTAAGCACCCACAATTCCCAGCTCTGAAGTTAATGAGTTGCAGGCTTCTTGCTGTAAGCTCTCCGGGGCTGGGACTGTGTAGTGTGGTGGGTCCAAACTTTTCAGCCTGTGGGTCTCGCACATTATTTCAAGCTGCATTCCGTATGTTGGAGGAAGACTCTCCTTTGCCATAATGCTAACAAAAAAAAACAATGGTTAGGTTCCTGGTGTGCAGAGGTCACTGCCTGTCATGCTGACATGCTCTCATGATTTTCTTACACTGCCCCATATGTCTGTGTCAATCCGTTGTCTCTTATCTTATATTTGATTGCAAACTCTTTGGGGGAGGGATCATCTTTTTGTTCTGTGTTTGTACAGCACCTAGCACAACTGGGGCTCTTGGGCATGATGATGATACAAATAATTATAATAGCTGGTCTGTCCTTCAGTGTCAGTCAGTGGGAAACTTAGATCTCTATGGCAGGTTCCAAGATTTATTATTGAATAAAAGGCCTATTTTCTCAGATTGTCTGTCCAGTTGTCAGTTTGTCATTTTACTTCTGTTTTAAGACTCTTTTTTCTGACTTCTGGCATGATAGGTTGGTTTTGGTGGTGGAAAATATTATTCCCTAAGCTCCATAGGGTAATAATTCACAGTATGGAGGTTGAAGGATTACTTGATGTCTTTGAGTGGCTGTAGTAATGATACATCTGGTATATTTTCTCAAGTTTTCTCTCCCTGAACTACCTTTCCAGAGCAGAAAAGAGCTAATTAGTTGTGAGGTTCACGTGACAGCGAATGTGTAAGGCTCGTGAATGATGCAGCAGCTAGTGAGCATTCAGAACAATTTCCCTTAGATTTTAACTAGAAGCCGTCCATGAAATCTTCCAGACACAGTGCTGCTGCATTTTTCATTATTTATCAAAAGGTAAAACTTCTCTGTTTGATGTTCACCTTAATAAACTGCTGTGTGTTAGATGGCTTTTTAAAAAACATGTATACATTATTACACATAGAGCACTGTTTCTTTCCTGGATGACAGCACTGCCTGCTTAAACCATAAAAAGAAAAGGAGTACTTGTGGCACCTTAGAGACTAACAAATTTATTAGAGCATAAGCTTTCGTGAGCTGTAGCTCACGAAAGCTTATGATCTAATAAATTTGTTAGTCTCTAAGGTGCCACAAGTACTCCTTTTCTTTTTGCGAATACAGACTAACACGGCTGCTACTCTGAAACCTACTTAAACCATGTCACTGCTGTTCATAAAAAGAATTGCTAAGTCCAGAGTAGAATATCTGACCCTGAATAGTTTTAGAATTACTGCTGATGTTTAATAGCTTAAATTAATACAAATTATCTATTTTTATGAGTGGGTAATTTGGTCCAGTACCTGCTTTAGAGATTTAGTTTAATTCTTAAACTAAATTGTTCACAAGTGTAAATCTGTAAATATCTAAGAGATATAAAAGAAAGCGCCAAGGAGCTGTTTGAAGAATCCATAGAAATTTTAAAGATGGGAAAGGCATTTTATATTTACTCTTCATTCATCCTCCTGCCAAGACAGAATTGGTTTCTTCAATAGATTCTCAAGTACTTGTTCCAGTCCAGCTTTAAATGACCTAAGGAATGAATGGGACTTCTGTCATTTCACTTAGGGACTGTTTCACTATGTGAATCTTATTGCCAATATGTTTTCCCTGATGTTACTCATAAATTTACTTTTGCTTTAATTTATTCCAGGCACTTCCAGCTGTATACTGACATTGAGCTATTCTGAATCATCTTCCTTGGTGTTTTCACCCTGGAACAGGGTGACCAGACAGCAAGTGTGAAAAATTGGGATGGGGATGGTGGTGGTGGTGGTGGTGGTGGTGGGGGGGGGGTTTGGAGCCTATATAAGAAAAAGACCCCAAAAAATCAGGGCATCTAGTCACCCTACGCTGCAAATGCTTGTAGATTGATACCTCCATCTTAGTTACTGCGTAGTTAAGCTATACTCTTTCCATATACAGTGATTTTCCCTTTCCCCCTTAATTGTTTTTTAATATGATGCTGAGGCTGGGATTTTCAGGGTGGTGACTGAAGGAAATTGGGCACCCAACTCTCATTGACTTTGCAGGATTGGGGGCCTTATTTTGCGCAAGCACGTCCTTGAGGCAACTATATTATTACTGTTTATGGGTTGGTTCCTGTCTCCCTTAGGCCCCCTTGACAATTCTCTACAATGCATTGTGTCCTCTTGGGTTCTCACCAGTGCTGGAGAGAGAGACCCTTGCCTCTGTATGCCTCTGTGTATTCCACTCAGAATCACTGGGGATTTTTTCTTGTCATATCACAATGCAAATTGAAATTTAATTTACTGTCTACTGCTATCCCCAGGTCTCCTGGATTATCTCTTCCCCAATGTATTTGCTTGCATTTTTCCAAGCTGAAATTTACATTTTGTTATTTCAGTCCTGTATTTCTAAACTCTCTACAGAAGTACTTTATCTTCTTTTGTTTGTGTGTGTGTGTGTGTGTGTGTGTGTGTGTGTGTGTGTGTGTGTTTTCTTGATTCTCTGTGGTCTTCAGAACATCATCTGATTTCATATCATCTGTGAATGGTATTAATGTGCTGATTACAGTTTCTCTTCCAGATCATTAATAAGCATGTTAAATGAAGCTGTGCTTAATATCAAGCCCTGTGCTTTATCAGTCCTGTATTGTTTAAAAGAAATTCCACATAACAAATATCAAGAATGTCTGATGGTGCCTTGTGAATGATTATGCTGCATAATATGGTATCCTGTAGGGTAAGGTATGACAAAACTAGGTTAAAATTTTGTTAGCATAGAAATCTGAAAACACTGAGAAAGCCCTAGAATGAGTTCAGGGCCCAGATAAATCAGGATCCCTTTCTGGTTCTGTTGCTGCGGGACAGGGTGATTGGGTAGGGGCATCCATGTCTCATAGCCCTCCTTGTGGGCCAGACAGAGAGCAGTTTTACTTTGCTAGACCTGAAGGTCTAGGAAGAGTTCATCTGTATGCCCTGTTGAGAGGTGGGTGGGAATGATCTGTGAGTATAGTAATAGGAGAGAACCTAACATGCATTACTCTTTACCCGAGCAGATGTTTTGGGGAGTGGGAATTATGGCTTTGGAGGAAGTTGCCTGCTCTAATGTGTGATGTGGATTGGGTTCCAGTTTGATGTCTGGCTGGGATCCTCCTTGGTACTGGCTCACCTGAACAACTGAATGAAAATCCATTTCAGGTAAACTTCAAGGCTGTTTGGAGGAATTTATGCTTAATGGACTAAAATCTGCTCTGAGTGACATTGGCGTTGGTCTGGAGTAATTGCAGTGGCTTCACTGTGGTTACTCTGGTTTTACTCTAGCAAATGTGAGAGCAGAATTAGATCTAGTGGGTGTTGCACAATACATCCCTTTCCCATCCTGGAAAATTTTAACCCTTGAGGATGGTTGGGCCTTTCTACATTTGTGTTGATATGTTTTCATTTAAAAGGGCTCTGGTGGCTAGGTTTTAATACTAGGATTTGGGAGATGGAGGGCTGGGGAGAGTATATTACAAACATGTATTAATAGAAATATGTTAAGTAAACTATTAAAACAGTTTTAATTAACTGCTTCTAATATTCAAACCCCCACTTGCAGTTCATTGATCTAGGTATTCAATCATTTACTAGTGCATGAGAATCAGCCCGTGAAACTGATCTGTTTTTTCATTGTCAAAACTGAGTGAAAAGCCAAAAGTAAGTGGCACAAATGGTGAAAAGTGAGCTAGACTTTTAAAAGCCTTTCAGCTTTGTTACAGATACTACAGTACTAGAAACATGAGGAAGGATGTTTGCTTTAAAAACGAATTATTTTATCATGACAGTGCTCTTTTAAATTCTCTTTGCTTTTGTAACACTTGTAACTTTTTCCTTTTTCCTGTGCTCTCCTCTTTGGCATAGATTTGCACAGTGTGTGGTGGTCCATCTTGTTACGTTGTGCTTCTTCTTGCAGCCTAATGTCTCCACAGACTTGCGTTGACAGTGATTTTTTTGACATCACTCTGTTGCTGTCTTATATTTTGCAGTCTCTCCTGCTTGCTTTTTCCTTTCTTCGCAGCATAACACAGTTTCCATTAGCTTTGCATTGACATTATCATGAAGCTGCTATCATTCAAACAAATGGAGAATTCCTATTAACATGAGAAAGTTAAGAGAATTGCTGCATGAGGATCACCACAGCATTGGTTTTATTAAGATGAATGGAAAAGCTTTGCAAGGAGAGAGAAGTACTGGTGTCTTGAGGGCATAATGTTTGGAAATGGCAACTCTCCCATCTGAGGAGACTTGGTTTGAGGGTCCTATGTCTTCCCCTTTCTGATTATATAGGCCAGATATTTTCCACTGCTGCATGATGTGAAGGGGAGAGGAAAGGTACGTTAGCAAGGTAGAAGTGTTCTGATAGCGTGTGCGGCTGGGGAGTTCACAGCATTTACTCTTTTCCTAGCCCTCACCTCAGAACTCTAAAGAATCTTTCTTGGCTAGCACTGTGTAAGATTGGGTTGGAGATGGAGAGCCCATGCAGTGCGAGAGCTCCAATGGTGGAGCTAATAGGTGGACGGGGTAGGTGGGAGGGGCAACCGTCCCCCTGATGTCCTTTAGTGGTGACATATCAAGCCAATAAATATAATTGAAAGTGGCATCACCAATGAAACCCATCAAGCCTTGGCTTTGTATCTGCTCAAAACCTGGGCTCCACTACCGAAGCTCCCTCAAGCACTAGGTTGGGGCATAGCCATGGGTAAGACCTATTAGCAGTGTAACTCTTCAGGGATACACTGCCTCGCAGGATGGGGGCGATGGACACCCCAGGGAACAATGGAGGATGCCTCTTGTGAGAGTGGAGCTAGATTTCCCCATGGGTCCTTGACGTCCATGCAGTGTGCAGCGACAGTCCAAAAAAAAAAAAAAAAAAGGCAAACAGGATGTTAGGAATCATTAAAAAAGGGATAGAGAGTAAGATGGAGAATATCTTACTGCCCTTATATAAATCCATGGTACGCCCACATCTTGAATACTGCGTATAGACGTGGTCTCCTCATCTCAAAAAAGATATACTGGCATTAGAAAAGGTTCAGAGAAGGGCAACTAAAATGATTAGGGGTTTGGAACGGGTCCTATATAAGGAAAGATTAAAGAGGCTAGGACTTTTCAGCTTGGAAAAGGGGAGACTTATGATATGATAGAGGTATATAAAATCATGAGTAGTGTGGAGAAAGTGAATAAGGAAAGGTTATTTACTTGTTCCTGTAATATAAGAACTAGGGGCCACCAAATGAAATTAATGGGCAGCAAATTTAAAACAAATAAAAGGAAGTTCTTCTTCACCCAGCGCGCAGTCAACCTGTGGAACTCCTTGCCTGAGGAGGTTGTGAAGGCTAGGACTATAACAGGGTTTAAAAGAGAACTAGATAAATTCATGGAGGTTAAGTCCATTAATGGCTATTAGCCAGGATGAGTAAGGAATGGTGTCCCTAGCCTCTGTTTGTCAGAGGGTGGAGATGGATGGCAGGAGAGAGATCACTTGATCATTACCTATTAGGTTCACTCCCTCTGGGGCACCTAGCATTGGCCACTGTCAGCAGACAGGATACTGGGCTGGATGGACCTTTGGTTTGACCCAGTATGGCTGTTCTTATTCTTATGTTCTCCGAAGTTCCTGGCCCAGGCTCCTTTCACAATCAGTAAATCTATCCCCCAGTGAGAGACAGGGAAATGCTGCAGAGTTTTCTAGCTGCTTTTGCCTCTTCTTTGTGTCTTTCTGATGCAGGCAGCATTTGGGCATCTGACTGTGAGATGATCCCACTGCTATTCTGCAGATGTCATTGCAGAAAGTAACCCAACAGCATAAGGAACCTGAGAGAGACACCAGGGAAAACTTTTTGCCTCCCAAGACCTGAGTTTGGGGCTGTGTAAAGTCTGTGACTTTACTTACAACAGTAGGTCATATCACACAAAACTGAGAGCAGAAGCTGCATACTCTGGAACTTCTTTGCCTACTTTCCAAACATACTCTCCTCCTTGTTTGCAAGCAACCTCTGTTGGTTTTGATGGAAGTTATGAGTGCTCAGCACTTCTAAGAAGTGGGGACCAAAGTGCTTCAATTTGGGCACCCAAAATAAATGGGCACTTCTAAAAATGTTGGCTGTAGTTATTCATCAGTTGGCTCTTGAGATATAAACATGCTGTTCAGCCCTGCCCAAGGGAAAACAAAATGTGTATTTGGACTCCCAGTTGCTTTGTGTGTGTGTTCATGTTCATTTTATTTAAGGAGCTGGTACATAATCAGTTTTAAAATTAACTGACTGTCTGTTGACTTGTCACCCTGTGAATGAAAGCACATTGCTTGTAATTTGTTTGACATTATTCTGTCCTGTTGTCAGACTTCTAATTACATTTAGAACATAACCCAGATGTTTGTCTGTCTCTCTCTCTCTTTTTTTTCCCCTTTTAATTTTAAAACATGGAGGGGAAACAATTATCCGGTGAACCTGTGGAAGTCTGTTTGATCTTGTAAAACTTGTTTACTTAATTGCTGTGTGGTCATCTGCAAGTGGATTTGAGATGCAAAGTTCATGTCAGGATCTGGGCCCGTCTTTTCAAAAGGGACTAGTGGATGCTTTGTTTGGGTGCCCAATCTGAGGTTCCTTAAAGGCAAAATGTGAACACTTGCCCTTCTGAACATGAGGCCCTTTTAAAATGTCTCCATTTGGGTCCCCTAAATCACTAGTATTGTTTCAAAGCTTAGACCCTAAAGTGGAACTTCCCTGCAGTTTGGGGTATTTGAACCAACCTCTAAATGTAACACCCAGACCTATATTAAGTATCTGTCTTTAGCCATTGCTCTAAAAAGATGAGGTGGGGAGTGAGAGGAGAAAGAGAGCAAAGTTGCTTGTGCTTTACAATGGTTGTATTTAAATAGCGATAGAGATTTAGAAAGGTTGCCCTCTCAGGAGGAAAGCCATGTTTGCAAGTGGGTGATCTTTTATAAATCAGGAGTAGGATTGGCTTTCCTCTGAATAAGAGCATGATATACCCTGCTGGCTTGGCTTTGTGAGGGTTTGGCTGGGAGAACTCAAGCCATTTCCCACCTGCTGGAGTGGGAAGTTTGCCTCTTAGAATCTCTTTGCAACTTGTGTTTCTTAGCGACTCCCCACACACTCTTAGACACATGGGATAAAATTTTCAGTAGCACGTAAAGGACATCAGCTTAAGTCTCTCTCTCTTTTTCAAAAGCACCTAAGCCACTTAGACACCCTTGAAAATTTTGCCCTAGCTCTAGCTAGTCCAGTAGTGGAGTAAGAAAGTCCTGTGTAGGCTGATAGGTGAATACCTGTCCCAGCTACAGTAACCCAATTCAGCTGATCCAATTTTGTAAGGAGATTAGGTGCTTGGTGACTTCACTCCTTTTGAAGAGCTTTAGTCCCCTCAAGGTCTCCTGAGATCCAACTTTGTGTGTGTGTGTGTGTGCTGATCTTCATCTTTCTAAGCACCCAAATCTGCAACATTAGCATCAAATTTAACACTGTCTTCTCTAGAGAAAATATTCTGATCTGGCTGGCTCCAGCAGGGGGACTGATTTCTCAGTTCTACAAGGCTTCGATCAAAACTGAGATCGTGGTGGAGGAGATGGCAAAAGTTTGAGGAGGTCTCAGTGGGTTGTTGTAGACAAGGACACCTGGGGAAGAAGAAGAAAGGGAATAAAACATACTTTTAATACAACTGATGTTTGAGAGACTTAACACAAAATAATTCCTAGGCTTTTTATTTCCCTGCCACAAAGAACAAATATTTCCTGATGCTTAGCCTGAATGTTTTAAAGGTATGACAGGCCACGCAAACTGGACCTCATGAGTGATTCTGTCCCTTTGGTGGAGGTGATTTTGTTTGTCATTCTGTTTTAGTGTTATGGTGCCTTTTGATCCTCTGCCTTTTTTACTTAAGAACTTGGCATCCTGGCTGTAGAATGACCAGAAAGAAGTGATGAGGGGTGGTTTGGGGTTCCTTCCCTGCCTGTCTGCTCTTCTGAGCATTTGTTTTATTATCAAAGGGAAAAGCTTTGTCTCTTAATTCTTGTGTTAGTTTCTGTAACTGATAATTCACCAACAAAATAAATGCCATAAATGTTAACTTCATCTGGCCTGTTCATACATATTCTTGAACCTATAACAGTATTTTATGCATACATAAAGAAATTTTTTTTCACCCGGAAGAGACGTTACTGAGTCCATATGAGGACCAATATGAAAATTCAGAGCCTATTTTTTTTAACAAAAGATGTAATTTAAAAAAAAAAATTACCTGAACTAGGATGTGAAATTTCAGGTGGGTTGGTTTGATTTTGTATAAGTTAGGCTCTGGTGGGATGTCAGATTTGCTCTTGTCATGAGAAGCTAGCTTCAATAATTGTTGGAAGGATGACGTTCCTCTCCATAATATAGCTTTCTTCATTTTTCTTGAAGGAAGTGCTGGTACAAAATACAACCCTAATGCTGCAGACACATTCACATATGTTAAACTTTGTGTGCATGAATTGTCTCAGTAACTGAAACGGAACTATTCATGTACATAAAATTTAAGAATGTATGTTTGTATGTATTTGCAGGATTGAGGCCTTAGAAAGTAAGGAGAATAAAATAATAAATGAAACATTAATGGGACAAATATGCAGTGTGCCTTTTTACAGAAAAAAAATATTGAACAGAAAAAATAACCAGTATTATAATTGCACTAATAAGGGGAAGACTTAAGAAGACTTAACAGCTTAGATACATTTTTGTGTTTCCTTGTATTAGGTATTGTATTCACTATAGGTGTCACTTCTAATAGTGTTAGTTTTTTCCCTATGATGAGGTGCCCCCATGATTTATTAAAGCATTTATTAACAGGGATTATGCATTTTTTCCAACTTTCAGCCAAAGCCTAAAAAGAGAGAGAACTGTAAATAGGATTACATCATATGGAAGCAATGAATTCTACACCCTTCATATTTCGTTTTGATCATGCAGTAGCATAGTATGAAAGGGAATCTTTCTTCTGTACTCATCAGATTTCATGGGTCTTTTCTTGTCCATGATGCAAAATATCCAGGACCAGTAAACTAGATCCTGGACTTCTCTTCATTGCTGAATTTTAATTTAATTTGTTTTTGGTTGTTCATATTTTCCCTCTGTGATAGAACACTAATCTTGTTCTTTCTTATGGCACTTAATTACCCCCTCCACTCCCACCAAGACAGGAAGAGCTATTTGCTCACTTTTGGTAGGAATCTTTCCTTTGCAGCTATATCATCTTCCTAAAGAAGAACTGATGAGACGTCCGAGAAATACTTTTGAATATATAAATCTCTCTCTTTCTCCATCTGCTATGGTTTCTCTCTGGATAACATTGAATAATGCTGGTTTCTCTCTCTCTGTGCTCTGCCATTTATGGATACAAAAGGTCCAGTCTAAAGGCTTGACCCTTCACATGCTTACACGTATGCATAATCCTGTTGAGTTCTACAGAATTACTCACATAAGTAAAGTTATTAATGAATCTTTGCAGGCTGGGGGCCTAACAAAAAATTCAGCTAGGACTTGGGAAATGCAGAGCCCATTTGAGTGTTTGACGAGGCAGACCACTTTCAAAGTTTTAAGTTCTGTTGGTTTTTTGATTAAGAGCCACTGCTAAAGTGTACAAATCCTTTCAAATTAATAGAACTTAAAACAATTCTGATTGACCAGTTCAGATAGATTCAGGGGCAATCTGCATTTCTGAGTCCTCCCTTAGCTTATCTGGGTAGGTGGCTTCCAATATGACAATCTTTTAAAATTATGCTGAAGACTCTTAGTAATAAAATGGTGATTTATTTCCTCTTTGCAGTTAGCCTCAGTGGCTGGGTTATCAACTATATTATACTGCCTGTTTGCTGTAATGAAATGACTAGCTAGAGTAATCCTTGACACATTCACCTCCGAAAACTTTGTGGAACTAACTCTTAGTTTTCCTTTTAGGCATCATTCCTTCTCATACTTTTTCCTCTTCATACTCTAGTTCTGACATACCCAAAATAAACCAAACATGCAAACCACTCCTCATGTTCCTCCATGTCTGTAGGTGTTGACATTTCAAAGGGATGCTGTCAGCTGAAGTTGTACTTCTCTCTGGAAGGTTTTGGTTTTACTTATTCTTTCCTAGTAAAAATCATACCATTTGCCTCTTTGTGCCTCAGTTACCTCACAATAAAAAGGGGATAACTGCACTTCGCCACTTCACAGGGTTGTTGTGTGGCTTACTGAGCCTTCATAAGGCATTTGGAGATGCTCTGAGGAAAGGCGATCCAGAAGCACAAAGTTGTTATTTAATTATTTTTACTATTCAGGATGTGTAGGCCAGAGTTCTTAGAATCGCTTGTTTGTGGAATTTGGGAAACTTGTTGCTTGTAACAGTTCTGTCTGGCCTTGCCTACATGCGGAGAATGGGTTGCTTTTGACACCTGTTATTAAAATGGCTTCCTCCAGGCCTTTCTCTAAATGTTTTAAACAACTGTCCTTCTGGGGTCAGGATGGTCTGACCAGTTCAACACAGATTGTAGGAACATATTTGAAAGGTTCAGAAAAGAGCCATGAGAATGATTAAAGGATTGTTATAGTGATAGACTCAGAGCTTAACCTATTTAACTTGACAACAAAAAGGTTAAGGGGTGACTTAACTACAGGGAACAGATATTTCACAATGGGCTCTTCAATCTAGCAGAGAAAGGTCTAACACATGATTCAGTGGCTGGAAGTTGAAGCTAGACAAATTCAAACTGGAAATAAAGCATACATTTTTGACAGGGAGGGTAATGAACCATTGGAACAATTTACCAACGGTCATGGTGGATTCTCCATCACTGATAATTTTTAAATCAAGGTTGGAAGTTTTTCTAAAAGATTTGCTCTAGGAATTATTGTAGGGAAGCTCTATCCAGCAGGTCTAGATGATCACAATGGTTCCTTCTGCTACATATCTAGAACTGTTTGCTATAACTTGTATTGAATCTCTCAGGTGCTGTCTTTGCTGCAGAAAAGGTGGGTTCTTTACAGCGGGATAACTAATGCACAATAGCTGTCCTGCTGTAAAATCATAGTGGAGGCAAGGCACCTGTAGTTTTTACTGTGGAGTAGCTAGTAACACTTTCACACATAAATTCCCCCACCTACCCTTTGTGTCACCCACAGTTGATCTCGCCTAGGCTACCTCATGGTAAAGCTGCAGAGTCTTGTCTCCACTAGAATTCTACAGTGGGCTGGGTAATATGCATTCGTTAACTCACAGTAAAAACATGCCTTTTTGACAGTAAAGACAAAGCCTTAGACTGAAAGCTCCTTGGAATAGTGCATATGTCTCCCTCTAAGTTTGTGTAGAGTTTATTGGTGTTACTGTAATACAAATATTACATATTAAATATTAATGTTGACCCTCTGTGTCCCTGTGGGGCAATCATTTGCAACAACCATTTGAGAGGTACAGGGGAGATGTCAAGAATGGCTAATTTTCCTAATGTATACTCTGCCTCCCATGCCATTCTTCAAATCAGCAGCCCGAAGTATGTTGAGATGTGCACACTTTCTGTGAATAAAGCTGCTGCTGTTGACCCATCTGCCAAAAATTCTGGTCCTCAAATACAGCTTGCTGCTGTTTAGCTCTCTGTTCTGTTGGAAATGAGAACAGCATTTTAGCACAGTTTTCCTCAATGCAAAAGAACAACTAACTCCCCTTTTAAGGATGTGTTCCAGAGTGTGAATAAGCATGGGCTGAAGTTTTAAAATGGGCCAACAATTTCTGAATTTGAGCCATCACATAAAAGTATTTGTCACTGTGAAAAATCTCCCTTCAAGAGCATGAAAATTCCTTCAGCAAACATGGCTGTGTGATGCCAAACCTAGTTCATTTAAGACAATGCTTCTTAGATTTCTTGCCCTCCCCATTCAAACGAAACCTGAATCCTCTGGTGCATCTTTAATTTGAGATGGGTAAGCTGTGGGTACAAGGATTTTCCCTGTGCCCAAAAATTGAAGTTGGTTTCCATGACTGTTTCTGGATGCCACTTTATAAATCAAAAAATAAATAGATTTCAGATAAGTGTTTCCCCCACTCCCTTCGATTCTGTTAAACTTGGCATTTTAATGACTCTCTTAAACCTTTTTTTTTTTTTTTTTTTTTTTTTAAGTTAGGGATGTTAAACCAACTGGAAAATGTTCAGTTGGCTGAAGGCCTGTGAACATCCATTCTGCATTTAAAATACCTTGTGAGATGCACAAACAAGAAACTCTTTAGACTGATGTGAAGTGGTGGGTATGGGAGACATGCTTGCATATGTATTACTGCTCTGTACTGGAATGAATGGCTAATTTATCTGTGTGAGAGAGTGGGGTCAATCTCTTGTGGCTGCAGTCTACAGCTGAGAAAAGCCCTAATACTACAGCAGTTCATGGAGGTTAGAGGATAGATGTCTGTTGGTTTTTTTAAATTATTTTTTGCAGCCATAAACTCCAGATCCTATTGCCTGGTTTGTATGCCTGAGGCTTAGCTGATGACCATGGTGAGAGGGAATTTGCAGCGTAAGGGGATCCATAACTACAACTCCAGGGGAAAAAGAACAAACAAGATTTTACTACTCATTTAAAAAAACAAAAAATGAAACCTTTCTCTTTTGGACAAATTGTTTTAAAATACGTGGCTCCTTGTGACGGGGTGCAACTTGCCATTGCAGCACCTCCTACTGGCTGTTTTGGGAATTAGCTCTGTGCCCTCTTCTGGTGGTGTCTCGCCCACTGTCACTTCTGCTCCTGGACACATGTCACTCCCAGGACCATGGCATCCTTTTCATGATGCTGTCCTCTGGCTGTGCCACACTCTGTGTTCTCCCCTTCCGGGGGACCTCCTGTCCAGCCGCTTCCTTCAGTGGCAAACTGCAGTCCACAGTCTAGCCACTTCCCATGTGGCTCCAGCACCTCATTGCCCTTGTGTCAGGGCCTCAGTCTGCAACCCCCAACAACCGGCCAGGAGCTGTCTTTTGCTCCCTTGGCCCCTGTTGGCAGCATTTTTCTGTCCAGGGTGCTGGCAGTTCTCTCAGCCCATCAGGGACCCAGTCTTTTTTCTCCCAAGGCTCTCAACAGAGAACTGCCCTCCTCTGCCCTGAAGCTCCCTTTTTATATGGTGTGACGTTGCACTCTATATGATTTTATGAAAGTATGCTGATGAGTGTGAATATAATATAACTAAAATATGCTTCACGCAAAAGATCTCTTGTAAGGTATCATTACAAAGCTAATAATCTACTGAGTGTGGTCATCCTGTTTGTATAAATGTATCACTCTTGTATCCAAAACTAGAAATATGAAATACAACTCTGAAGGTCTATTGTAATTATGCAAAGTGTGGGCCATTAATGATGGTTTGGAATCTTGATGGCTCCCATCAACCAGGACAATTGACTGTGGATGGCTCTGTTTGCAGGCAGGTCTTCCTGTGAGTCAGGCTGGGAGGAATGAAGGCTTGGGGTCTTACAGTGACATGTGATCATGTCACCTGAACTGGAATCCATCTTTAACCTAATGTTTTTCCATTGAGAAGAAGGGGTGGGAGGGAACCCAGAGGGACAAAGGATTCCCACTTTATGCAAAAGATATATATACTTGGGTGGAACAGAACAAGGGGGCAGCCATCATGAGAAATCCCCTAGCTACCACCTGAGCTGGAACAAGGGCTGTACCAGGGGAAAGGATTGTGCCCAGACTAGAAAGGTGTCCGGTTTGTGAAAGAAACTTATTGAAACATCTCTAAGGGTGAGATTTTATCTACATTCAGTTTTTATTAGACTTGCATATTTTATTTTATTTTGCTTGGTAATTTACTTTGTTCTGTCTGTTACTACTTGGAACCACATAAATCCTACTTTCTGTATTTAATAAAATCACTTTTTACTTATTAATTAATCCAGAGTATGTATTAATACTTGGGGGAGGGAAGGGGGAAACAGCTGTGCATATCTCTGTCAGCGTTATAGAGGGTGAGCAATTTATGAGTTTGCCCTGTATAAGCTTTATACAGGGTAAAACAAATTTATTTAGGGTTTGGACCCCATTGGGAGTTGGGCATCTGAGTGTCCAGAACAGGAACACTTCTGTAAGCTGCTTTCAGCTAAGCCTACAGCTGTTAGGGGACGTGGTTCAGACCTTGGTCTGGGTTTGCAGCAGGCTAATGGGTCTGGCTCAAACAAGGCGGGGTGCTGGAGTCCTAAGTTGCCAGGGCAGGAAAGCAGGAGCAGAAGTAGTCTTGGCACATCAGGTGGCAGCCCCAAGGTGGTTTCTGTGATCCAGCCCGTTACATATGGGTCTGCTTTGCTCTGATTGGCTTCTCCCCTCAGCCCTTCTTTGATTGGCTCTCTCCTGTGCAGCCTCCCTAGGGCTGCTGTTAACCCCGTTTCTGCCAATGTGAGGCAGACACCCTATCACACTCCCAAAGGGAGCTCCCAACTGAAAAATAGGGACCCTAATTCCAGTGCTAACTAATGACAGAATCGCTCTTCTTCACGACCTGCTTGCTGCCATGAGCAGTGTTCGTGAGACCCCCTGTATGAACACCCTATACTTTTCAGTTAGAAGTTACCCTTTCAGTAACCATATCACAATATTGTTTAGATTTTGGAAGCTGAGTGGACGTGATGGAACACAATTGTTAATTCATTACAGTGGTATTTTAGCTTTACAAATTAAATTGAGTGTCCCAGTGAGGCTGCTTCTCTGTGGTGATGGGGGCATCAGGCGGGTTGTTGCTTCTGTGGAAACTGACACAGGTCTTGGTACTGGGATGCTTATTCGCTGTTCTGCTTAGCTGTGTCTCCACCTCTGTGGCAAATATTCAGTGCATTAAATACATGTTCCAGCTATCTAACTAGTGCAGCCCTCTTGAGGGGCTCTGGGTTGACTGGCTTTGATTAGACTCCTCTACCTGCTCCCTGACAGCATAAAAGGGTCTGAAGAAGATATGGAGGCCCCTCTTCATCAAGCTGCACCCTGTCTCCTCTTTTGCACATTTGCCATACCATGCCAGTGAGTGACTCAGCGGCATTCTCCTCACCAGGCCTGCAGCACCCCCCCAGCATAAGAGGGTCCTGCAGACTTTTCGCAGCTGAAATGTATGTATATGAACTTGAGCAAGGACACCAATGCGGTGTGTCCACCACAGTGCCAGTGTTTTATGCAATCAATGAACATCAGCTTCAGGCAACTCAGGATACTAACAAAAAGATGAGTATCTGATCCTGCTGGGGCCTTTTGCCTCTTGGGGCACACATTCATGTGAAGGTAATCTGAGGGCAGAAGCAATCTGCTCAATCATAGGCAAATTAGCTGCAGCCTATGGGTTCCAAGCAAGCTGTAAATATAGCTTTCAGTTGTGTGAGGTGTGGGCATCTCCCTGGCAAACTAATATTCCGAGGGCTGTGGTTTTTATCTCCAGTTTATTTAATTAGCTGTATTATAGTATATTTTCTAAATAGCATATTTTGGAAATGTGACCTAACTGCTTCATAATTCCTTACGTGCAGTCTCTGCCTTGTAGAAAAGGAGGTATGGTAGCAGCGCTCCGACGGGAATACCCATAGTTTACCTGAAAGAGACATTTCAGAGCTGGTAATTTCACAGAAAGGGGGATGGCAACGGGTCTCATGCTGCCGTGTACAGAAAATATTAGGGATGTTTTACCGTAATTGTGATTGTACGTTCAGTCTGATTTCAATGGTTACAAAGGTTCAACAAAATGCAATTATCTTAATAGGCTAATTTGGCAATGGTGCGTGGTTTTTTGTTTTGCTATTGTGGGGTAGCACTGGCTCATGCTCATGAGCGTTGCGTGGAAGTTACATTAATAGTAATTGCTAATAATTTCTTCTCAGCCTCAGATTAGTGGGTGCACTTAAAAATGTGCCACTGATGGCCCATTTGTTTTTACTTTCCCTCTGGCTACACTGTGCTGTCTCCTTTCACCACATACTTCAAGTTGCTTCACAGCTCCCCTTTTCTCCCTGGCAACTTAGCTTAGTAGTTCCAGCAGAAGAGAGAATCCGTTTTCTTTTCTTTTTGCCTGAACATGGCTTTTGTGTCCAACTGACATGAATGCATCACTCTGTTCTTCTGGTTTTATGGCATGTCATGAAAGAAGTGGTGGCAGCCAACTCATTAAAGACGCCAGGAATGCCTCAGGATTCTGCAAAAATGTATCAGGCCAACAAATGCTTACTGTGTTCTCCCCACCCAAGGTAGTTTTTGCAGTTTCTTTGGAAGTGTGGTGATACAATGGTTCTGTCAGCTTGTAAGGCGAAGGATTAGTCACATAAGCTTGTTTTCTCCTAGACTATCTGGAATTTTAAAAAGAGAGACTGAAAGTAGATGGTACAGAATAGTTTATTCTTCCTGGGAGAATCCTGGTGGGTGCTGTTTGTTCCATTCTGCTATGCAGGAAGTAATCAGGCAGCTTTATCTATTTAATTCATACTTAAAAATACAAGGTGTACTTATCAAGATCAAGAATAATACATAGAAGTGCATGGTACTGCTACAAATATAGTATTTTAAAAAATAGATAAGGAAATAGAAATATGGAGAAATACTCTTTATTCACTGTGTATTGATTTGAAAATAAATCCTTTTCCATATAAGAAATTGGGTTAGGTTATATTAAAGACTGGCTTAAGGGCAGAAGTATTTTGTTAGCAACTTTGATGAGAGCAGGCAGATGTCTGAAAACATAGTCTTGCTTGCAAACATTTTCTGTTTTAAGAACAGGAGTACTTGTGGCACCTTTGAGACTCTGGCACCTGTCTGATTCTTCAGTCACCTTATACCTTTCCTCCCCCCCCCATTACTGTTGCTATTTTCCATTGAAAATAGTCTTAATTCAGGAAAAGGTTAATAAAAAGAGATCTTCATGCCATACTAGTGCTGTGTGCCTCACCTGCCAGGAAGATGGTATGTCTGCCCCATTTTCACCTTAGAGATCTCGGCTATGATATTTATTTACTGTGGGTTAGAATATTCCTCCTGTCTTCAAATGCCGTGTGCTTGAGGTAGTGACAGAGAGGACATTGCGGGGATGCAGTTCAGCAGTCAGCTCTTAGAAACAGCTGTTTTGAATTTTGTTTGAGAATAAAATGTGTCTGATCTTTTAAATAGCAAATGGGCACAGAAATATGCTTCATGAGGCACTTCCAACAGATTTATCAGGACTTTGTGATATAAGCAGCCAGAAAAAGAAATGGTTTGTTACATCTCATCTGCGACTGACTGTACACCTCTACCCCGATATAATGCGACCCAATAGAACTCGAATTTGGATATAACGCGGTAAAGCAGCTCTCTGGGGGACGGGGACGTGTGCTCTGGTGGATCAAAGCATGTTCGATATAATGTGGTTTCACCTATAATGCAGTAAGATTTTTTTGGCTCCCGAGGACAGCGTTATATCGGGATAGAGGTGTTATTGTAATGAGTTCGTATGAAATTCAGGCTTTTTTTCTTTGCTTTTTTTTTCCTCTTTCGATTGCATTGTTGGAATATGTGGCTTCTGCTAAATGCTGGCTTTTAGTCAGTTTTGGAGAGTCCACATAGGGATGCATGTTTATAGCAATAAACACATGGCATTTTCAGTCCAGGATACAAAATGGATTCTTTGTGGGTAAAAATATTGATCCTCCTCTTCAGCATCTTTACTAAGCAACAAGTCACTACAAGTAAATAGAGCTAAAAGGGCAAATGGCTAGCTCTCTAAGCAGAGGTTCACAGTCTAGGTTAGTTGTCTGTTTGTAGGTTGTTTTACATTTTGGTTTTAATGGATAAAGAAATGCTTACCTTCTCGCAGTGCCAATTAACTGTGTTGCTCTGTACTTCAATATATCTGCATTTGTTGGGCTGGATTTGGAATGTGTGTTTTGTGCTGTGAAAGACTTTCTTTTCTCTAAGGCTGAAAAGCTGAGCATGAATGTAAGAGACAGATATGTAGGATCTTTAAGTGCTCATTTATATTGACAGAGCGTTTACTAAACTTTTTTGATGTTTAGTTGGTTGCAGTGTGCGTGCGTGCCTGTGTGTGTGTTTCTTACTGGTTGCTTCATGTAAACTGACAGTTTAAAAAAAATTACTTTTCCGAGCAGTATTTAAGAGTGAGTGGAGAATTTAAAGGTCAGATTCTAGACAAAAGCTCTGCTTTTGTTATCCGTCATATTCTCTGCAGGACAAATTTGTTTTCTGTATCTTGTCCAGATTTGCTGTTGTGTAGATTTATTTTTCTTTGTTTTTTTTTAACAAGAATTTTGAAATGGTTGTGGCAGTAAAACTGTTCTCAGAATGTATGTATTATACTGTATATATCATAGCCATTGCTCCTCTCCTACTAGTTACTCAGAGGTAGTAGTATTGATTGGAGCATGGAATTTTCATACTGTTGGAAGCAAAAATTATGCTATTACACTGGAGGCTTTTAAAGGATTCTTTTACAGCAATAAATGTATGTGGGCACTAGTTATCAAAACTCTTAGTTTACAGATATTTAATAATCTGCCAAGCTGTAGGTTTAAAATTCTGCTGTCAGTGTGTTAATATTTCTAACTCTGCTTTCAGCGTAATGGTGTATAGATTATATGTTCACAAGCTAATTCCAGAAAGACATTTCTGTCTGATGGGGTAGTTTTCAGGACCAACGAAGTGATTATCTTTTTCCTTTATGGAAGATCATGTGCTATTTATGAAGGTGGTTGTTATTATTAGGGCTTAGTTTACTGAGAGAGGGGGAAAAAATCAGTTCATAACATCATGAACCTCAGTAGGTAATGTGTTTGTTTTGTATTCCTGTTTGTTCAGTTCAGATGGCTAGATGAACCACCTGTTCTTAGAACTGTATGGGCTGCACTCTTAGAACAGTAAAGATGCAATGACATAAATTGCTCTGCGTGACTTTGATTTAATTTTAGTGCGAGTGCAGCTGAAGTGAGTGTTTTTAATTTGCAAGGTGAGCAGCTCTAATGAACCATCTTGTCTTCAGGCTTTAAAGATGTCCTTATGTTTTGTTATGGCAGATAGGTCTGTGATTTTAAGTGGAGACTTTGTTTTGTAGGGCCCCTGGTGACAGTGTTGATTAGGAATTTGTTCTTCATGGTACATTTCTGAATAGTTTTGCAAGTTTCTTTTGTTCCAGTTCATGAGCCCTGGAGTTTGATGGGACTGAACCAAACATCTTTGAATTTG
Source organism: Dermochelys coriacea (assembly GCF_009764565.3). Classification (NCBI taxonomy): domain Eukaryota; kingdom Metazoa; phylum Chordata; order Testudines; family Dermochelyidae; genus Dermochelys; species Dermochelys coriacea. The sequence continues at coordinate 24,912,131 of NC_050082.1, forward strand.
GGGAAATTTCAGATACAGATTTGCATACAAATTTTGTGGGATTTGGCTCAGTCTCTGGTCTGGGCTAGTGCAGGGAAGCTGCTATAGCGTGTAGCCTGTTTTTTCTAGCTGAACCAATTTCCTGGGAAGGATTTTTAAGATACATTAAACTTCACAGCAAATGATTAATTTTGTAACAAACAATCTTCTTTTGTGTGTTTCTCTCTGCTGGAAGAGCCTGCATTGTCAGCATAAGGTAGGCTTACCAAACATGCGTACATGGCTAGTTATCTGAAACAAAAGTAGAACAACTTTAATTACTTTGGAACCATTGCTTAGCGTTTTTGACAGATCTCTTGACGTTGTGCAAAAACATTACTTGCGATGTATGAATCTTTAATGGGACACAGGTTTGAACTGAATTCTGCCTTGAGTGGCTCACTTCTTTGCAATTGAACTGTTTGCTTTTTGAAGTTCTGGTCAGATTTTGGCCAAAAGAATCCAATGAGTTGCCTTTCCAGAGGCGTTCCAATAATTCTTTACTCTCTTGATCATACCAGTGATGAAGATGCCTGCTCCAGAAGGCCTTAGCCAACCTATGGAAAAATTCCAGATTTATCAGAAAACACCTTACAGTTGTTAACATATTAACATCAATCATAATAGTCTTTAGCTGTCTGAGATCATTGAATGAAAAGCAGCTTATAAATGTTAATGAATTAATCTTCACAAAATTTTCTATCAGGTAAGTGGCATTATCCCCATTACACAGATGAAGAATCAGAGGCACAGAGAAGTTTGGTGACTTTCTGAAGGTTAAATGGAGTCACTGTTGCTGAGGCATGACTTTGAACCCAGATCTCCTGAGTCCTCTGGTGCTTTTAATGTCAAAGTTTGTGGGAAGTAGGTGTGTATATTCTGTGTTTATGCATCTGTGTGGCCTTTGTGTATACAGGGCTTATGTGACGGAGCTGAGGGCATCTACAAAGTTTCTATGGACAGGAGTTTGGCATGACTACATTACTGATCAGTGTTACAGCTGCTTTGGGGTGGGGGGATTGGAGAGGGCCTTCTCAAACAAGTTGCAATACAAAAAGATCATCCCTCTGGAATTATATATTTTACCATGTTTGTCTTTGTGAATTTTTAGTTTTTTGTGCCTTTATTTAGTGTGTCTCTACTTTTCTTTCCCTCTTTATTTACAACAGAAACCATGTCACTGGCATGAGCAGAGCTTCGTGACTCTCACAACTGCCGAATAAAATTGCCCTCTATAGTCTTTAGTTTGTGAACTATGGGTAGTGTATTTGTTACCCTAGGGCAGCGTGAGACTGACTTCCTTGTGTGTGGATATGCTAATTTTTATAGCATCTTCTGCCTTAGCAACTAGGAGCTTCAATTATAGAAATTAAAACCATGCAAGGAACCTGCACCGCCCCCAGCAAGCATGGGTATTAAACTGAAAAACACCCTGACTGCAACCGTGCCTAGCAAGCCTTGGAAGATGTAACACAACCATCAACCTGAAATATGGGTTGCGGCTGGACCCTTCACCCTTTGCACATATGAGCTTGGGTCTCACTGAAATGTGTAAAGAAGCTGAGAGAGATCAGCACTTTTCAGGGTCTGACCCTAATAGAAAGACTCCTATTGACTTAATGATGTTTGGGTTGGAACCTCTATTCATGGAGTTAAACAGCAAATGCATTTTTAAGTCAAAGCAGCTGACAACTCATTCCTGCCTCCCTCCTTCAGAGCTGTCCTTGCGGCAGTTGTTGACATTACAAACACTTTGCAGGTCAGTGCAGATGCACTGTCTCCCTGCTTGGTTTATGGGATTAGTAATGTCACACAACTCCTATAGGAACCCTGAACGTGGAACTTGGAAAATCAAAGACTGTTTCAGTTTACCTTTAAAAATGAGATACTCTGTATCCTCTAAAAAAGAAAAGGAGTACTTGTGGCACCTTAGAGACTAACAAATTTATTTTATAAATTTATAAAATAAATTTGTTAGTCTCTAAGGTGCCACAAGTACTCCTTTTCTTTTTGCGAATACAGACTAACACGGCTGCTACTCTGAAATCTGTATCCTCTCCCTAGCTATTTTAGAGATTTATCTAGAAATGCAGTGTAGCACAGTAGTGGTTTCTGTACTGTATGTGAACCTCACCTGTCTTTACTACTGCCTGATTTATCTGTCTCTGTGCACTCTGTTCTGGCCTGATGGCTTATGAGCTTCTTCCTGAGAACTAGACAGAATGGATATTTTAATAACACTCATATTGATTTCCCTGTTAGAAAGCAGACCTGCACTTGTTTAAAAATTTAAGCAGGTATTTTATAAGAGCAGCTTGCTACGGTGTGATCTAACAGAAGCATCTGCCACCCTAACCTTGCCTGACCACCTGAGCGATTAATTGTGGAGACCTCTTAACTGCTCCATAGTTCAAGTTGCTTTCAGAGTTTCACTTAAAGCAGGGAAAAAATTCTGCTACCTTGCACTTTAGGGTTTTCAGTTTAGTCTCTGAATTTAACCCCTGTTCTTAAGGTCAAAGATTTACTAGCTTTGGCAGAGGAATCATTTATACATGAAACCTTTTTGAACTTTTCATTGAGATTATAAATTCTTCTATGGGCTCTTCTGTCTGAACCACAAGCCCTGTGTGTGTGTCTGTCAGGACAAACTGGTGGCAGTGTCAAGTTCTGCTGCTGTTTTGCTTCCCGGATGCTGCTATCCTAATCATCAGCACAGAGTCTGAGGAGACAGGGCGGTCTGAGTGGGGCTGTATGTGCTGGGGGCTTTGGGAAAGGCAGGATCTGTAAGGAGATGGTTGGGATGGGAGGAGCAAAATCTGAGGTGTGCAGAGACTTGGCTTCCTGCCTGCTGGGTGTTGTGCCATGGGTACACAAGGTAGATGGGTGTAATTAGGGCTATAGCATGGTCTGGAGGTGCAGTGGAAATGTGTGGTGGAGTAGAGGGATGCGTGAGGGAATGCATCTGGGCTTCCTGGGGTTTCCCACCATTCCCCACTGGTAGTTCGTCGGATGGGCTTCCCTTTGGCAGAGCAGAGAGTGAAGCTCCTGTGTCTCCCCATCTCCCATTGTAACTCAGGAAAGCGGGAGAAGCCCTCAGGGAGAAGTGCAGGGAGATGGGTTCAGGGTTGGGGCCAAGAAGCTGATCTTGGCGGCTGTGTTTTGAATACAGAAACACCTGGGCAGGTAGAAACACATGCGAGTCCTTAATTATTTATTTATTTATTTTAAACCAGGCCAGGTGCACATAGTGCATGTGCAAATAGTTGGTTGCACACACAGACTGACACTACCACAGCAGTTACATGCCTAACTTGTTTAAAAATAATCCTGATGTCATCCTGGCTTCTGGGCAGCACCAAACCTGCTCTGAATGTTAATTGAAAAGGCCTGAATTTTTAATTTAATTTTTTTTTGATATTATGGGGTTTCCGGTGCTTAATTTACCCCCACAAAGTTGATATAATTGTTTTAAAAGTAGTAATCTTGTATTTTTTTTATATTCACCAAGCATCAGATTTGAGACACCCTAGAAGTGTAAATTGAAATCCCATCTGGGTAATCTCAGCCATTCATCATTTATACACGTGGTATACTGTATAGTTCACTGTGTTTAATCCTTTTGGATAAGTCCTTAAAAAAAACAAGCTGTAATCTGCACTTCATGGATGCTAGCAATATGCTTGCTTGCTACCTACCACCCCAAACTTGGCTGCATTTCAGTAGTGAAGAGCTTTGATTACTCTGGGAGGAAAGATGCTAGAAAAATGTAAAATATTATCCTTATTGCTACCTTTTTAGCCTGACCTTTGTCCCACTAGAGAGAGCAGTTGGGCCTAGAGCAGGCTGAAAATAACCGCCCAAGACTATTTTATGGCCATTCACAATGAAAATTCTGAAAATGTGTCACAAAGGACATCTATAGAGCTTTAAGGTATTAATTACCACTCTTAACACACCAGTCTTTGGAAAAACAAGCTCCTTCAACAAATGCGATTCTATAAATTGGGACCTTCAAAGCCTAAGAGAATTCGACTCCCAAATCCTGTTGAAATTCAGTGCGAGTTGGGTGCCTAACACCATTGGGCTCCTTTTAAAAACTTCAGCCATAATCCTTAGGAGGGGAACTTCAGAAAGCTAGGCTCCTGCTCATTGCAAAGTGATCATTGTGGGGCATCTAATGGTGAATGTGACTTATCTGAGTTTGTCTGTTATTACCAGGCTAAAAAAAATGTGTCCTGTCGTGTTAATGAATCATGAGAGTGTACCTTGAAAGTACAGTGTTGGGGTGGATAATATGAAAAAGAACATTAACTTTTTGTTTAGCTTTTCCTATTTTGTCCCTTTACAGGAGCACCTAAAAATAAGTAATAATTCTGTGATACAGTCTGGTTGTAATCCCATTTGTCACTATGAATCTGGCAAATACTTCAAAATAAACTCCACGCACTATCAGCTGAGACCATCAAGCACAGTAGTTTCCACATATATTTTCTCTTCAAAAGAAAGAATTTGGCCTTTCTCTTAACAAAGGACTCAAGCAGGCGTTAGTGGTGCTTCTGAGAAACAGTAATGGTTGTCCTAAGCTTGGCCTTTACCTTGTCCATGAGTCACTTTACCTTGCATATTTCTTTAGACTATGTGCTAACTGCTTATACTAAACTTATCTGTTCAGTCTTATTTTTAGCTGTGACTCTACCTTTCCCAGACCAGAAGAAGAACTCTGTGTAGCTCAAAAGCTTGTCTCTCTCTCCTACAGAAGTTGGTCCAATAAAAGATATTACCTTACCCACCTTGTCTAATTCCCTTATAAAAGGCTAGGAGTACTTGTGGCACCTTAGAGACTAACAAATTTATTTGAGCATAAGCTTTCATGAGCTACAGCTCACTTCATCGGATGCATTCGGTGCCACAAGTACTCCTTTTTTCTTTTTGTGAATACAGACTAAAACGACTGCTACTCTGAAACCTATCATTATAAAAGGCTGTTTTCCTCAACTCCCCTTTTGACACAAATAATTAAGCATTAACGATCTGTGTAAAATACTAATGTACCAGATTTCAGAGTAGCAGCCGTGTTAGTCTGTATTCGCAAAAAGAAAAGGAGTACTTGTGGCACCTTAGAGACTAACAAATTTATTAGAGCATAAGCTTTCGTGAGCTACAGCTCACTTCATCGGATGCATTTGGTGGAAAAAACGGAGGAGAGATTTATATACACACACACAGAGAACATGAAACAATGGGTTTATCATACACACTGTAAGGAGAGTGATCACTTAAGATAAGCCATCACCAACAGCAGGGGGGGGAAAGGAGGAAAACCTTCCATGGTGACAAGCAGGTAGGCTAATTCCAGCAGTTAACAAGAATATCAGAGGAACAGTGGGGGGTGGGGTGGGGGGGAGAAATACCATGGGGAAATAGTTTTACTTTGTGTAATGACTCATCCATTCCCAGTCTCTATTCAAGCCTAAGTTAATTGTATCCAGTTTGCAAATTAATTCCAATTCAGCAGTCTCTCGTTGGAGTCTGTTTTTGAAGCTTTTTTGTTGAAGTATAGCCACTCTTAGGTCTGTGATCGAGTGACCAGAGAGATTGAAGTGTTCTCCAACTGGTTTTTGAATGTTATAATTCTTGACGTCTGATTTGTGTCCATTCATTCTTTTACGTAGAGACTGTCCAGTTTGGCCAATGTACATGGCAGAGGGGCATTGCTGGCACATGATGGCATATATCACATTGGTAGATGCGCAGGTGAACGAGCCTCTGATAGTGTGGCTGATGTGATTAGGCCCTATGATGGTATCCCCTGAATAGATATGTGGAGGAAACTGCCAGTAATTGGTCTGTTGGGTGGTGATATGTAAAATGGCAGACTCTTTGGTTCAGCTTGTCTCTAAGCACTGCCCATCAGTGTATTAATGACACAGCTTTTCCATGGTAACAGGCCTCATCTTAAATGATTGGAAAATAGTGATGCTTCCTTCCCAGATGGTAAGCATTCCCCTGTATTAATCTCTGCCCTGGCATTGAAGCTGCCAGAGTCACTGGCATGTTGTGATGACCTTGTGAAATGAGACCAAAGCAGCACAGTTGTGTGTGTTCTCTCCTGGGCTGTAGACTAGCAGATCTCCCCTTCTTATGGAGGCCCAGTTTAATGAGTCCATGCTCAGTAGTGGGGGTTGTTTAATGTGAGACTAGTTTGTAGTCTAATACAGAAAAGTTCATTCAGAGCTTCCTATGATACTAGATGGGATTATTAATGAAGGGTCTTTGTGTTTCGTACCACTCACTCTCAAGAATAGTCACCTTGAAGTTGAGGGGGGATTGTTATATAAGTGGTTCTTGGTCTGAGCAAGGGTTTCAGAATTGGGCCCTGTGTTATGAGTAAACGCAATTTGTGGTTTGCTACCATAGCTCATGAGAGAGGGTTTCCCACTGTGAGAGCTGAGAGCATTTATAGTTCAGTCTCCTATACTACGAACTTCCCAGGGTGGGGGGTGCTTTCTGGAGCAGGCTCTTGGCTGTGGAATTCCTGTGACTTCTAGGGCACAGTGCGAGGGTCCTCTTGTCATAGCCCATTTAATGAGAGAGGCTTGTGCTGTGTGGCCTGAAGATTTGATCCCATTTAGGAATCAAATGGATAAAAATGAGGGCGGGGTGGAGATGTCTGTCTTGTATGCACGAGAGGGAGCAGCAACAATGCTATATGCACCCATATGCTGTGGAGATTGGAAGAGAGAAATGGGTAGATGGAAACCTTATAAAGTCCAAGATAAAATGCAAAATGTAGAAGGACTGAGCAACAATCCAGGCTTTTAATTGCCTTCACTCTAAACTCTTCTCTGAAGTTTTGCTCTGTATTGACGTGCTAATGTATAGGAAGCTAATGCTGTTGTTTTCTCCTAATCTTTTCCCCATTAAAAAAAAAAGCACTGGCTAAGTTTAGAAAGAAACAGTCCTCCATGTTGACCATTGCAAACCACTCCCTTTTCAGAAATTAATTCTCTCTGTTGACCGACATTACTGGTGGCTTGTGATACTGAACTGAGTGCAGCAACAGTCCACCTAAGAATTTGTCTTTGTCCATTATTGTAAAGATCACTGTCTCACAACTCTGGGTCATTGCTGTTAAGGTGATGCATTTAATATACTTCCTCTACTACACATGTTTAATAATGCTCCTAGGTTTTATGCCTGTGTAATGAAATCTTGACTAATTACCCTAGTCTGTGAAAGATGCTTGCAAACCTAGTTAGAAAGCCCAATGGCCTTAGTTAAAGTGCATATCAGAAGTGAAGAGTCTAACAAATTTATTAGAGCATAAGCTTTCGTGAGCTACAGCTCACTTCATCGGATGCATTTGGTGGAAAAAACAGAGGAGAGATTTTTTCCACCAAATACATCCGATGAAGTGAGCTGTAGCTCACGAAAGCTTATGCTCTAATAAATTTGTTAGTCTCTAAGGTGCCACAAGTACTCCTTTTCTTTTTGCGAATACAGACTAACACGGCTGCTACTCTGAAAGAAGTGAAGAGTGTATGTGTAAGTATACAAGCATGGTGGGATGAAAAATGCTTGAGCATAAACAATTTAATGTGTCTATTTTGGACGGGCACCTGCCTGCTCTGTACAGTCAGGCACAAATTGGGAAATCTGGATTTTGATTCCCCGCAACACATAGGTGTTCAGGTCTGCTGCACTGTTTCAGTTTGTTTATTTGTAGCTTCCTCAGTGTGATGGGCATTGTACAAATATATAGAACGTATGGGACCTGCCCCAAGAAGCTTAGTCTTTAAAAAGAGAGAGAAGGACTGTGAAATTCAGACTGATTCAGATTCAGAGAGGTTTGAGTCTAGGGTTTTTAATTAAATCATCTCTTTTATCTCCTTTTCCTTCCTAAAATCAGTGAGATATATTTGGCATAAGAAAGCCATTACTGTATTTCACGTCTCTAAAAGTGCGTTTGGCTAATGAATTCATCCTGATCAGTGTTAATCCACAAAGCTCAAACACACCAGAGAGATAAGGCATCAAATTGCTAGTACAAGAAATAGAGCAGTAAGGAAACCTGTTAGTAATTGCAGTTCTTTTCAGCCTTATCTAGCCTCCGCTGTCTGAGGGTCTTAAAGCACTTTAAGCCTCTGAGTCTTTAGTCTTCCCACCTCCTCCCCCTTTACCTTTTTCAATTGGAAGTGACCTGTACAGTACAACTTTCAAATACTGCTCTTCTCTCCCTGTCTGTTCAGAGGAATGATGTAAACTTGACTTGTTGATAATATGCGATTTATTTTGCCCAGGTTACTAACATCCTAGGTTATCAAAAGTGAAAGAAAGTTGTTTTTTTTAAAAAAAAAATCCAATTTATTTGTCAGTGTTTATGCTCTTACTTTTTGCCTTTCTTTCTTTCTGCTTGGACAATAAAAATCAATGAAGTCCGTTTCACTTCAGATTCTTAGTGTTGTGGTGATTTCCAGTCACTACAGGGGAATGTACCTGTAATTTAAAAACAACTGTTTTCATGAGTGTTTAAAAAAAAAAAAGTGGAAAATTTTACAAAATGTAAATGATGAGCCACCTGTAAGTTGACAATGGTCTCTTTAAAACCATTCTTCCTCACTCTCCTCCTTTCCTTTTTCAGGCTTTCACTGAACGAACATTGCATAGGTTGTCACTTGGCTGGCTTTGATATAGTCAGATTTATTTATTTATTTTAAGTGGCAACCCCACTTTTGCTGCTCTAGAGCTACTAAAAATAACACGAGAACTCTCTGTTAAAGACAAACTAGCCAGAATTTTTCATGGTGGGATTATACTGGACAGTGCCCCTTCTCTCCTGATCTAAAGAGGCTAGTATGGAGCAGCTGGGTAATTTTTCCAAATGTCTTTTGGAAATGGTAACTCTGGTTAATGTTGATGCAGAATGTGGGCTATTGGCCTTTGCTCTCTAACTCAGGAGTCAGAGTGGTAGCTGTGTTAGTCTGTTATTAGCAAAAAGAATGAGAAGTACTTGTGGCACCTTAGAGACTAACACATTTATTTGGGCATAAGCTTTTGTGGGCTAGAACCCACTTCATCAGATGCATCTGATGAAGTAGGTTTTAGCCCATGAAAGCTTATGCCCAAATAAATGTGTTAGTCTCTAAGGTGCCACAAGTACTTTTTGTTCTTTTAACTCAGGAGCGTTCACTATTGCATTTGTTGTTTCAGCTCTTACATGATCACTTTATTATTGTCTCTCAAAGTATTTTTGAAAAGTAGTGGATGAAAAGTGGCAACATAACAATAACATATTTAGAAGATTTGCTCCCTGTGCATATTTTGAGTCATCCTTGCTGACTTTAGTAAAAATATTTTTGTCACTACTGTCTGCTTCTGACCTGTTAGTCATCAGAAGAGGGTGAGCTGGATTCTGTTCTGGCTCATGCATGATCAAGGGAGTTAAATAGGGCCCCAATCCTGTAAACACTTAAGCACATGTTTAGCATCACAAATTCGAGTAGTCTCATTTAGCTCACAGATTCCTGTCTGATCTATCTTCCTGTACCTAAGTTTCCAACCTGTAAAATGGGGCTAAATGTTCCCTAAATGTTCCTTGTAACCTGGCAAGGCTGTTGAGGATAAATTAATGTTTATGATGTGCTCAGATACTAGAGACAGGCCAAATAAATATCTTGGCAGATAGATCTGCAGACTGTAATCGTATGAGTAAGAGTTTCCAGGCTTGGGCCCTACATAAGTCTATGTATAAGCAAAGGAAGTGGGTGGGATCTGACACAGACTCATGATTGTTTAGCTCAGGCTTCTTGTTTGTTTTTAGGGGGGTTTGTTTGTTTTTATTTTTCATATAACTTATCAAATCAACTCAGAAGATTTTGCCCATCTATAATACTGCCCTGAGAGCAGGAGGAGGGGATAGTTCTTAGTGAAAGTGAGTTTTCAGAAAGGGCTTGAAGACTGGACAGGCAGGGTTGTTTGGTTTATGTTGAGTATATTGGTGTCGCTGTCATGGGTTTCAAACATTTCTCCACTCTGAGTTGCAGTTGCAAACCTTTCACTCTCTTATCTCCACCTAAGGATTCTGTGCTTTATTCTTGCAAGAGATTCTGGTTGAGTGGTGTCCTCTGAGGGCCAGATCCTCAACTGGTGCGAATCAGTAAATGATCATAACTCCTTTGACTTCAGTGGAGCTATGCCAATTTGTGCCTAGGTGAGGATCTGGCCAATTTTTTTTTTTTTAATTAGTCCTTTTTCTTCAACTGATTGCTCATGTCCATTCAACTTTAGGTGTGTGCACTCGCCACATGCACCGGTGCCGGAAATTTTTCCCTCAGAAGTATCTGTAGGTGACCAGCTCTGGCATCCCCTGGAGTGGCGTGCACATGCTGTGATATATAGGACACCGCCAATTTCCCCCCACTCTCAGTTCCTTTTTGCCAGAAACTCTAACAGTAGGGAAGGAGGGTGGGTTGTGGAATGGACATGAGCAACGCATCTTGAAGAACACCAATTACGGAAAAGGTAACTGTCTTTTCTTCTTTGAGTGATTGCTCATGTCCATTCAACTTAGGTGACTCCCAAGCAGTACCCCTTGGAGGTTGGCAGGAGTTCACGGACGTGTAGCTTGCAACACAGCTCTGCAAAACCCAGCGTCGTCCATGGGCTCCTGAGTGATGGTGTAGTGGGCCGTAAACATGTGCCCCAAGGACCATGTCACGGCTCGACAGATGTCCTGGATCGGGAAATGTGCCAGGAAGGCCGCAGAAGATGTCTGCGCTCTGGTCCAGTGGGCTCTGACGATAGTTAGTGGAGAGACTCCCACCAAAGCGTAGCAGGTCCGAATGCGAGAGGTGATCCAGTTAGAAGTCTTCTGCGTGGACACTGGGAGGCCCTTCATCCTATCAGCTGTAGAGATGAAAAGCTGAGTCGACTTACAGAAAGGCTTTATCTGATCTAAGTAGAAAGCCAGAGTCCTCCTTACGTCCAAAGCATGAAGCCACCTCTCTTCACTAGTCTCATGGGGCTTAGGGCAGAAGACAGGAAAGATGTCCTGGCTCATGTGGAAAGCGAACACCACCTGGGGAAGGAAGACAGGGTAGGGCCAGAGCTGGACCTTGTCTTTATAGAAGACTGTGTATGGTTGTTCTGAGATCAGGGCTCACAGCTCAGAGACTTGCCGACAGCACTGCCACCAGGAAAGCTACCTTCCATGATAGGTGAGACAGGGAGCATAAGGCCAAAGGCTCAAAGGGTGGGCCTGTGAGCCTGGACAGAACCAAGTTGAGATCCCACGGAGGAGCTGGGGACCGGACTTGATGAAAGAGTCTCTCAAGGCCTCTAAGGAACCTGACCGTCATGTCATGGGAGAACACCATCTGCCCTTGGATTGGCAGATGAAAGGTTGAAATTGCTGCCAGATGCACCCTGATAGAGGAGTGCGCCAGGCCCTGGTTCCTTAAATGAAGCAGGTAGTCTAAGATCAACTGCTCCGAAGAATACAAAGGGGGATGCTCCGTTTGGCCTTACAGCGGGAGAACCTCATCCACTTTGCCAGGTAGGTCTGCCTAGTCTAGGGCTTTCTACTCTCGAGGAGGACCTTCTGGTCCCCTTCTGAATGGGCCCGTTCATCTGAGTTCAGCCACGCAACATCCATACCATGAGGTGGAGGGACGCGAGGTTGGGGTGAAAGAGTTGGCCGTGATCCTGTGACAGCAGGTCCAGTTGGTTCAGAAGGGGCCAGGGAGGGATCGCTGACAAGCTTGATAGTGCTCTGCTGGCGAGGTCACGCTGAGGCGATCATGATAAGAGTGCTGGAGTCGGTCCCCTACGGATACTACTGAGGGGAAAACTTCCAGCACTGGTGCATTTAGTTACTTCCAGCACTGGCGAGCACACACCTAAGTTGAATGGACATGAGCAACACATCTCAAAGAACATCAGTTATGGAAAAGGTAACTGTCTTTTCAGTTATTGAGACTGCATCACTTTCTCCTTCTTTCCAAGCCGTATTGCCTCCAAGTAAACTTCCTCTTTCTTACTTTCTTTACAGGTGTTTTCCTTGGAACACAAGCCAGTCACTGACTGCCCGGGGTTAGAAAGAAACTTCCCCTTTGGGCAGGTACTACATAATTGCCCATTATGGGAATTTCACACCTTCCTCTGAAGCATCTGCTACTAGCTATTGTCAGATGGAACAGCAGCCTAGATGGGCCACTGGGATGATCCAATATGGCAATTGTTGAAATGCCTTCCAGTAACTCCCCATGGTGCGAAAGTGGCTCCTTGACTCACTTGCAGTGAAGAGTGTTACAAATCTGTCTTCTAAAAATCATTTGTGTTGTGAATGGTTGACTTCCAGAGTTCAGAAACTTCATAGTGGCATACTGAAAAGCAAAGAGCAGTAGGAGGACAAATGCATCTGTAAATCACATTGAAGAAGCAATAAGTAATCAGTCTGGGATGAACTTTGCTCATAATTTAATTGCACAATGTAAAATTAAAAACCTCTGTTGTACAGTCCAGTGGCTGTATAAAAAAATGTTCTTACCAGTATATTTTGGAAATCTTGTACATTAAAGGGGCCTCGCTAAAAAAAAAAAACCAAACCATTGATATGTATTAGTAGCTCTGTGGCTTGCTGCTGCTTTGCTTCTCTTGTAATTAGTAAGGCTGGTTTAGGATAGTTTTTCCGCCTATCAGTATTTCCTGCAAAATTGGCTAAAGAAATGCAAGCATTTGTCTCCTCTGACATGAGAAATGTTCTCTCAAGAAACAGACACCGCACACATCCTGAACTTACTTTCATGCTGAGGTCTGGTTTTATTCCTTTAACATTATGGTAACAATACTTGATATAATCATGTCATCTTTTTTAAAGCATGCTTGTTTTTATTTTTATATGTACACATATAGACCTCATGAATTAGGCTCATGGATCGGAATGTTGTCTTTGGCTATTTTGTATTATCACCCCCAATCATAGCCTCTTTCTTTTTCTGATATTCTTTAAATGCACATCCCAGAGCCTTGATCCTACAAGGAAATGGATGCAGAAAAACCCCTTCACCGAGGCAGAGCCCTGTCTGCACAGATTTCATTGTGGCAATGGAGCCTTTGGTCACAATAAATAAGAGCAGGTTTTTTTAGTTCCTGTGTGATCCCCTGCTGAGCTGATCTCTGCTTTAACTTCTATGATTTCTTGTTACATCAGGTATCAGTAGTGAGTACCATAGACTGAGCTATATTTATCATGCTTCCCCTATTTGAGTATATTTTTAGCATTAATTAAACTCCCACAGTGACCTATTCTTGCATGCACTGGATCAGTATTTTCAGTAAAATAACCTGGGTTGCACTTTTTTGTCTTATTTGTACCCAAACCCTGGTCAAAATATTGCATGGCGCCATAAGAGTGGACATTCTGTTTCCCTCCCCATAGCTGCAAGTCCTCTGCCCCAGTCTCTGAACCTTACCTTAGCCTTGAATCTCCTGAAATAAATCTAGTCTCAGGCACAAACCTGTCAACTGCCTCCCTTATTAGACCCAACTGCCTTGAACTAACCGGATGCTGTTGCTCCACTTCTTTTGAAATGACTTAATTTGTGTCCTAAATTCCTGACTCCTGGAACTGAGACTCTTGACAACAGTTTTGTATACGGCAAAGAGCTGATTACCACCTCACTGACATCATGCCTTTTGTAATGCTAATCTTCTTGTGTCCCTTCACTTGATGCTTTGTCCCACATTTGGATCTTAGTTAGTGTTTGAGATCTATTGAACTGTGAATTCACCTGAGTTTACTGGGTAGAGAAATACCCACTGGCTTTAATTAATATTGGACTTTGATAATGGCTGGAGCACTGTGTACCTTTTTCAGGTATTGCAAGGAACACAAGAAAAGGTCAAAAAGAAAAGGAGTACTTGTGGCACCTTAGAGACTAAATTTATTTAGAAACATGTAGCCATTGATGCAACTAGTACGTGCTGATATAAAACTCCTCATTAGGAGAAACTGAAAATTAATATTCATAGGTATTTTACCCTCCTTGGAACCACAGATTCATATTCCAGAAAGGTCATCTCAACCCTTCCTCTTTCTAAAGAGAAATTCAGAACCAGGCAGTGCATGAGACTTTGCATGAGAACATGAAGTGGAGATCCTGCTTACTCTGTACTGACATTAAGGAGCCTGTGATGTCTTCCATAAGAGCAGGTGTTTGCCCCAGTGTTGCTTAGTAAAATCTCCCTTTCTCCCATTGTTGTTGTGTGCCAGTTGCTTGTGGGTGGCTGCACACAATTGGCATTTTACGTATAGTGTGTAATGTGCTTGGGGATGAGATGCACTATAGAAATGTAAAAGGTGGCATTGGATACTTCTTCGCCCAACTTGTAATTTTGGAGCTTCCATGGCTGAAGCATTTCTCTGTAAATATAGGCCTTCTGTCTGATTTAATGATGCCTCTAAGGAGATTTCTACCCAGAGGTATTGTTGTCTGTGGGTTTGACAAGGGTTCATTGTGCACAGGGTCTTTACCCAGTGACTTGTCTCTCAGTTCCTTCCTTCCTTCCTGAGTTTGGGAGCTAAAGCAGGAACATGCAGTTATTTCACAGATGACGGGCCTTGTTCTGAAACTGAGGGATGGACACTTTAAAAAGACGGCTCATGCTTTTACTGTCTCTGTAAATGCTGACTGGCTTATTTCAACCATCTTGTTTCGCTCCCACTCTCACCTCCATCAGTAAGCAGCTGTGGTTGCAAACAATGCCTGTTGGGCAGCTGAATGACCCAGATGCCAAGTGGAGGAAAATATGGATTCTGTTTCCAGCAGTTGTCACACTAGTTGGTGCATGTTTGCCTCTTTGTGATAAGATAGAATCACTACTGGGAATGGGTTGGATCAGATGACAGGAGCCGCTGAGCTTTATTTTCCTTGGGTTCAGTTTCAGTTAAATAAACATACAGTAGTTTCACATCTTTGAAAAGAAACCCTTGTCTTGGAGGGTTTATATCTACCGACAATGGCATTTGTAATGCTGTAAGAGTAAAACAGGACTGTTATTCTTCAGGACCATTTGTGCAATGAATTGCGAGGTCTTTGCATCACCTCTTCAGTGATGGATGTGATCAATATACCCAAACCAGTAATGCACATAATGGGAAAAGGTTCATTTGAAAACTAGGCTGTATACCAGAGTTCAGATGAGTTTTTAGGATTGTGATCTGGCTTAAGGAGCTCTACTTTTCTTGAGGATTCTCCCAGAGAGACTTAGTTTTTTCTGGTACCTTATTTTAGTAGTTCACAAAGATACAGGGTGAATAGTAATGTCTCAACACTTCTGCACAGTTTGCGCTCAGGTAAACCTCCTAAATGAACATGCCTCTCATTTCACATCCAGCAAACTGTAGCAACCATTTTTTTTTTAAATAAAAAGATAGTTTCCCAGGCAACATAGAGGAGCAGTAAATATATTTTAATCACCCTGCATGTATAGCAAGCTATTGCCTATGGAGACTAGAGCCAGGTAATGGCAATGACCAGAAAAAAGCCTCATTCAGGTTTAATTAAAGCACATGGAAAAATAGATTGGCAAGATGCTGTGTATTCTCAGAGGCAGAAGAAATACATCCGTGAGTCGGGGGAGAGCCTGGACTAGAACTCAGTAGGACCTGGGCCTGCTCAGGTCACTGCCTACAGTGAGTGCTGCAGATTGAGTTTATCTTTGCAAAAATAGTATTTCTAAACGTGTCACCTGTATGGAGATCATTTATAGCTCAGTAGGTCATGATTATAAATCAGATCTAAGACCTTAGGCTAAACTTGGAGATTTCCCATCAAAGGACATGTGGTAGGACCTTCCGATTCCAAACAATCTAGACTGCGAGGAGTTCCATGGCGCTCATCAGAATAGTACATATATATAAAGGGTGACAGGAGCAGTCAGCGTGTCTCAGTGAGATCTACAAGACAATGTTTAGCTTACTAAGGATAAAAGTTGTGGGGGGCGGGCAGGTGTGTTACTGTCAGGCAGGACCTATGTCCCAGACAGTGAGTTTTGAAACTGTAGGAAAGGATCTGTAAGTAGCTGTATGCTGTTGAATGGCTTCTCAGGTCACAAACCGTAGAGCATAGTATTTCCTACATTGACTATCAAGTCTGCTATCCTGCCATGGCCAATATCTGATGCAAACCGTGCATCTGGCTGTTTTGTGCAATGCTGTATGTTGGGAAACAGGGAATTTCCTGCACGACCTCTGCAGGAATCAACTTGTCACTAAAGCATGCAATTATATTTCTATTATTGTAGCTTGCATAGCTATGGATGTCATTGGTCATGAAATGTATACAACCCTTTTTCAAAAAGCCAATCACAATATTTGTGATATCTATTTCTGTTGCTGTTAGGATCTGAAGAAAACTGGAAGAGCAATCATAAAGTTCCTGGAATAGCAAAACACAAATCAATATATTAGTGTAACAAAGCTGTACCGTGCCTGGCAAATGAATCTCAAATCTCACACTGAAAAAAAAAGAGTTTGAACTTTTAATAAAAATAGACATGAGAAACTGAATTATCAAATTTGTTGTATTATGAGTATACATTTGGTTGTATTATGAGTATAATGGACACTCTTCTCAATTTGGTGAGCTTTAAATAGTCATTTAAATTTAGAACTTGCTTTAAAATCTCAGGCTTCTGATCCATTTTCAAATGGTAATTAATTTTGAAAAGCAAACATTTATTTGTGTCTATAGTGATGTGATTCTGGATAGTCTGGGGTTACCTCTGGAGAGGTTTTATTAGGTTTTTTAGCCACAGCCTGTGGGTTCAGTAGTTTTTGGTGATCAAATCAAATTAAGCAGACAAGATTGAGACCAGTAAGAAAATCAGTCCACGGTATCATTTGCTCATACATTTAGTTGCCTGTTTGTTGTAAGTGTTTGGAAGAAATGGAATAGTCGAAATGAAATGAGGAAGTTTAGTGCTCAGCTGGAAGGTGCCTTTAAGACTTCATGGATGTACTCAAAACTTCAGGGCAATAAAAGGTGTAGCATCTAGATCCTCCTCCTCCAAAAGCACAGAGTACTAGTAGAGTTAATGGGGAATCTCCGTTATTTGTTAACATAACAGGGACTATGACAGGTAATTGACCCGTTCTGATTCAATCCATTAGAGGCCAGGAGTACTCACACACCCTCAAACAAGCCAACACAATAATCTTAATATTAAGATTGTTTTAAAAGTCCAGAACCCAGGTTAGGTCACTGTTTACGTCAAACATATTTCTGCTGTGTATATAGCTGTAATGCCCCAGTGTATGAAGGGTGTGTGTGATTTTTCACAAAGATCATGCAGTGTACCTCTTATCTGATATACTGACAGCTGAAGCCAAAATATCAAGAATAAAGAAATTCTCAAGACACAAGTACTAGGTAAATCAGATAAGGATGGACAGGAGACCACAAGAGACGAAGACGGAAGGTGTATTTCACAGAAAGACAGCTCAGCCTGGTGGTGCAGAAGGGTGGAGTGGTGGTGGTTCTTACTGTGTAGGGCGAGAATACTTACAAACAGCACTGTCCTACGGGAGGCCAAATCCTACAAACTTACCCAGATACCAAATATGGTAGAATTGGGTTCTCTAGTTCTACCTGTGCTTCTGTCGGAAGCATCATGCCTGTCTAGAATACATCAGCTATTGTCAAACTGAAACAATAATTCATTCTTTCCTAAAAAGAAAAGGAGTACTTGTGGCACCTTAGAGACTAACAAATTTGTTAGTCTCTAAGGTGCCACAAGTACTCCTTTTCTTTTTGCGAATACAGACTAACACGGCTGCTACTCTGAAACCTGTCATTCTTTCCTGTAACTGTTCTAGTCAAAAAATAAATTTGTGCCATGACCTTTGCAAACTGAGGTCAATTAATTTGGTTTGTACAGGATTTTCTTAAAAGGACACTCTCAGGAGGGAGGACGGGGGGAGACGGTTTGCTCATTGTTTATACTAGCCATGGAAGGCTGAAACTGAAATCTGTTTCCTATCTTTACTAATTGCTTTCTCTTGCACATGCACACAATGGTTTGTTATTATAGAGCTGCCCTTGAGTGTTGGGTTTTTATTTTGTTTTGTTTTAACAGAGGAAAAAATGTGTATGGAAGTCCAGTTTGTTTTGAGAAATAAAAATACATGGAATTACATGAGCATTTGTCAACTGTTATAAGAAATCTACTCTGGGGAAAATCTCTAATATATTATAGCACTGAAATCATTATAGTTAATGGTCAGCCTTGCCCCTGTAAAAGAATTTTTTTTCTGGGATGAAACCTGGCACAATCTTAACAAAATCTGATCTCATATTTTTAGAGCAGCCAACAGGAGGAAAAAATGTTTCTGGGGATCCCAGTCTTAGCAAAACAACTCAAAATAAAGTACTAAAAATGAAGCTGACATATTGTTCTGAATCTGCGCTTGTGTATTTGACCATTTGAAAATGAATTCATTCCCGTATGCCCAAAATATTAATGCTAAAGTGACTGCTCTGGATTCAAGTTAACCAAGTCTGATAATGTGTTATCAGTGGCAGGGATTATTTTCACCAGTCTTTCTCTGAGGAGCCCACTTTAATCAGGGTTAGATAATCTTCTGAAGCCATTGGTATTTAGGACAAAATGTCCATGACACATTGGAGGAAGGGGCTGCTCCACAGATTTTTCGGTACTAGTATCATGGGGAGAGGAGTAGAACATCCATCCATGGATGCCATGTTATATTGTGGTGGTCTGCCAAATTTCCTGTTTCCATTCATGCTATTGAAGTCACATTTCCAAGGAGTTAGGGAAATTTTCAAAAGTTATCTTGCCTACACTACAAATAGTGGCCTCAATATCCTTGCCATTTAGAAGGGGCCTGTTCCATAATAAAAGGGGACCCAAGCTCAAGGGTGATGCCTTTTGATGATGGCAGTTTTAAAGGAAGAAAAGTCCTTGTGGTGTTGAGGAGTCTTTTTGTAGCTGGGCTAACCAATGAGTATGGAAGATTATACAGGGACGTAAGGAGAAACTCTTACTTCTGAAAAGAGAATCCATTTAACCTGGGCACTTTCCAGGAATGATCCATTTCTCTGAAAGTTAATAGTTCCAGGTTTTAAGGCAGCATGTGTTAAGGAGTCACTTTTAAACACATCTTTAGTCCACGTTGTTTCTGATTTTATTGGTAAACCGCGTGTAGGGATCTACTTTGGCCATACAGAATGATGCTGATCAACTTAGCCTTGTTCGTTTAGAGAGGGGAAAGGTGATTTTGTGGCTGAAGCTTAGAAGTGGGAGCCAGGAAGTCCTCAGTTCTGTTTCCAGATCTATCACCCATTCATTGTGTGACCCTGGGCAAGGCACACGGTCGCACACACACTCTCTCTCTCTCTCCTCTCATTTCCCCACCTGCATACTAGAGGTAATGACGCTACCCTAACTCAAAAGGGGACTGCAAGGCTTAAATCACTAATGTTTTTAAAGTGCTTTGAGATTCTTGGAAGGAATTCACTAGGTCTGGGCAGCTAAGTATTATTTATTACTTTTACAGCACTTGTTGATCACCATCACTCTTTTATCCTTCCCTGCTTTGCAAAATTTTTGTGCTTAGATACTAGAGTGATGGGAGTGCTAAGCATGCTTCAGATTTTAACCCTTTTCCCCCCGAGTTAACCTTTGGTCCCTGTCTTCTATTTTCAGACAGTGTTCAGTGCTGTTGTGGTTTTTCTTTTTCTCATTCTTAGTCTGTTTTCTGAACCAACAATTTTAAAATAACACAAAAAAGCCAATAGATCTCCTCTTTACAGTTCAGGTAGTGGAACACCTTGCAGAGTAGTCACTTAGGACAACGGGCAGGAAAGCAGTTCAGAGTAATTTGTGATGTTGCTCAGGGTTTTTAGAACCGACCACATGGAGGGGCTAAAATTCCATTAAGAGGTGCTGTTTATTTTCCCTTCTCCAGCTCATCCTATTACAGCTGTTGCTGCAGTATACAGTTTGAATGTTCTTTATTTTGTAGCAAGGAAACTAAACAAATGCGGGATTGAGTTTAATCTTGTAAAAGGTTTATTAGTACTGTGCTGAAACATGCCGTAGTTCTGATTCAAAATGGCTCCTACAAGTTTAAATATACAAAGATGTGGCTGGCTTCCCTCTTGGGACTGGCAGGGTCATTTTCTACAGTATAATTAGCCTTTCTAACCGTAGCCTGTCTCTGCACCTGGGTTTTATTATGATCAGCTTTGCTGCAGGTGTTCTTTGAGTTGAGGTTTGCAAAAGCTCGGCTTTGCTATTGGGAATCATCAGACAGATGACTGGGCTAATGAAGAAATATGGGGGTTCAGTGGGAAGTTGATTGGGGCATTGTGAGAAGAAACGGGGAGAGATGACTTTTAAAAACCAATCTAACAATTAAGGAAAACTGTATTTCATTAACCACTTCAGTGCTTTGCAAATGTCCAGCATGAATACATATTTGCTATGATTCCTGAGTGTGCTTGCATCCAAAAAATATATATTTGGCTTTCCTTTCCCTCCAGTACAATATGGCTATGTAACCTACATCCACTGTCTTTGTATCTCCAGTTTGTATCGGCATGTGTAAAATGCATGTCCAGTTCACTTCGTGCATTGTATATTTAAAATGCCTTTTCTCTACTTCCATTTTCTCCTCATGCAAACTTAGCTGTTTTGAATGTCAAAAATGGCTGCAGAAAATAGGTGTTCAACCAAAAGCTTGCAAAATGAACAAAGGTTTTGTGAAAATACTGGCAATTTCAGGACAGTTTTGGGGATTGTGAGATGTCACACAGGCCCAAATTTAACCACAACGTCAAGAGTTTCTAAAAAGAATTTCCCAGAAGAGAGGTTTGGCATTGTTTCACACAGCTCTGCTATCCTTTGGCGAGTGAAGGTGGTTTACTGGATAGAGTAGCAGGGTACTGAGAAACAGGAGCCTTGGGTTCTATTCCTAGCTTTGCCCATGTCCTGCTGTGTGGGGGTGACCTTGGGTGAATCCCTTACCCACTCTCTGCCTCAGTTTACCAATGTTTAAAATTAGGATAATCTTTTCTTACTTAAAGGTATTGTGAGGAATACTTAATGTCTGTAAAGTACTTCAATCCTCAGAATTATGGCACTGGATATAGTAAATGTGGCAAATTAGCCTTAATATTGATCTTCATTGATGTGGGCTGGGCTGAAGCCTCCAGCAAGTGTTAGAGGATCCCAGGAAGCTGTTCCATTCTTCCTGATCAGTATTTGAGGTTGGGTTACATTCTTGGAGGGTATGCAAGTAGGAGTGTGACTAGCACACAGAGATGAACAAATTTGCACCGCTCAGTGCAAAACAAAGTAGTCTTTCAGCTAGATATGAAACATAAATCCAGAGCTGCAATAACTGGGGTTCAAACACAGGGTCAGGCTTCCTACCGCCGAGAGCCAGTGGGTCAAGCTTCCTACTGTGATTAGTTGCTTGGGGGCTTGAGTTGAAGGCTCATACCTGTATGGACTTCTCCAGGCTCCCATGACAGTCTCTCCTGCCTGAGTTTGTATCCCCACACGTCAAGGGAAATGGGGGTTGATGTCAAGTCGCCTTGATAACCAGCAGGAGTTTCCTGGGAGTGTGTGTGGGGAGAATACTGATGAACCTAACTGTTGGCAGCAGCTATGGGGCCTGCAGCTGCCTGAAACTGGGACTTAACCCCTGGCTTGACAGGTGCTGCGTAGGATCCGTTGTGCTGCCACAGGGGCTCTAGGAGTTCTTTATTCTTTACATTTAATTTGGATCCCAGTGCTGCAAATGGGAATACTGAAAATAACCCCCCCAACCCTTTGTACTGCTTCATGTCCCCTTTCCTCCCTCTGCAGCAGGCAAGTCTGCTTCTCCTGTGACTCATGCACTGAAATGACAGCTTTTCTTGCATTCCCTGGGCTTGTCCAATGCTTGACTGGCTTTGCAAGCTGCGCTGTTTCTCATTTATTGATAGTCTGGAATGTTTGATAGGAAAATACTTCTGCTCAGAACACTGTAGAGGAGTGGTTATGCTGTTATGGGGAGAATTAGCACCCTGGATGGTGCTCGGTTGCAACGCAAGCTCTGTGGGAGTTTTGCCAGGTAGATATATTGCTCCAGGCTGTATAATGGAAAATAACTTGTCGCCAGACCTTTCTTGCAAAGGCCCTGTGCTTAGACCTTAATGAGAAAGAAATAGCATTGGGCCTCTTTCCTTTTCACAGGGGCTTGGATATCAATTTTGTGTAGCTATTTCCTATACAGACATTTATCTAGAGACTGGATTAAGTCAGTATGACAGATTAAAGTACTATACAAATCTGCAGGTAAAGTTACTGCAGGCAGCAGGCAGGGGAAATGCGGGGTGCTAGTTGTCAGTGCTGCCATGATCCACCATCATTCAAAAAACATAAAATAATATGAACTTCATTACAGCCAGCTGGGATAAGAGTGCTATTTCAATTACAGTGGCCAGACAGAGGGCCCAATGGAACTCCCACAGATGTCAAGGGAGAAACTCCTATTGGCTTCAGTGAGTCCCAGAAGACAGCCTGGTGCCTGACTCTTCTGAAACTACATACAGTGGAGCAATTGTTTCCAGGCAGTTTTCAGAACTCTGGATGGTGCAACTGCTGTTGCTGGTTTAAGCCCGTATTGATCTGTGACCTCCTTAAAGATCAGGCCCTCTAGGAAACACTGGTTTACTCTGAACTAAATGTTTACCTTCATTACCTTCAACCATTGCCTTTGCTGCTATTCTAATTGTGTTTATTCTTGAACCATCATCATTGTACTCAAAGTATCAAGGAAGGAAGCATAGTCTGTACTTCTGGAATTTTACAGTCAAGGGGCCAAATTCTGCTTTTGTTTTAGAGACACAAATCTGAAGTGAGTCTTTGTTTGGGTAGAGTTGAACCAGATTTATGTCTGGATCAGAGAATGGAATTTGGCTTTAACTGAATTTTCACACTTACTGGGGAGTTTTCCATGGCTGATGGAATGGGAAACATTTTTTAAAATCTGGCTTTATACTGGTGGTCTTAAAACTATTATCCTTTTTGTCAAATTCCAAGCACCAAGATTATGGCTACTGTGTCTTTTTAACATGCAAACTTTGATTTATCATCCAGCCACCTTGTAGGTAAGTAGCCACATGAGAGTTGGGGGCTGTTAATATAGCATTGTTGGAGGATCAGACCTTTGGAGGGGCATTATTTGTGTCTGAAATGTTTCTCTCGTAACGAAGAGAGCCAGATCATGTAAGCAAGCAATGCTTTCCTGCCCGTATATGGGATTGCTGCTAATCCACTATGGTTGGTGAAAAGGGATTGCTCAGGAATTTTACTGGATCTAGTGTTGTTGTTTTTGGTTCAAGCAGGATTATTAGTAATGAACTTTGGAAACTGAGTTGTCCCCCACTGAAACTCACTTCTTGTGCAGTTCTGGAACATGCTTACGTGTGTTGG
This sequence comes from Dermochelys coriacea, assembly GCF_009764565.3. Classification (NCBI taxonomy): domain Eukaryota; kingdom Metazoa; phylum Chordata; order Testudines; family Dermochelyidae; genus Dermochelys; species Dermochelys coriacea. Next base: position 24,935,657 of record NC_050082.1, read on the forward strand.
GGTTTGTGGCATTAGTCCTGTGGTGCACTTGCTTCCTGCATATGGGATAGTTCTCTGGATGAGAAATACAATACTGTGTTTGGCTCGTTAGAAATGTTTTTGGGTAACAATGGTTCAAGCTCTGATGGAAACATCAGTGGTTGCTCTGCTGTGAATTAGGATTTAAAAAGGTTCTTGTTAAAGATGGCTTTGAACTAGAATTTGAATACCCTTGGGTTTGTGAACATTCATATCCTGACTTTCCAGCTCCTGGCTGATCTCTAGTTACCAGTCTACATCTGAGTTTTGTGTACTTCATTTGGATTGATGATCACATAAGACCCCAGCTACCTGCAAAACCTTAGTACCAGTGAGAGAGAGCAGAGCCCAATGGTACTAGTGGGCACCGTGGCCTCCGGCGCAGCCCCCAGTGGGGGCTTGCTTGGTGGCCGGAGCTTCAGAAGCACCATTGACCTCCCTTTCCAGACCCCCCAAGGAGGGAGTCGGTGGGACATACATCCTTGGCACCGTTCCCGGAGTCCAACCAGGTAGTGGACCCTCCAGTGCCAGCCAATACCCAGAGCACCGCACCGGCCTCCTCACCCCGCCTGGAGGAGACGATTGCAGCCTCACCTCCCTCCACTCCACAGGAGGACTTCAGGGCCCATCAAGAACTCTTAAAGAGGCAGAGGAAATGGAGGAGCCCTCAGACTCCCTGTTTAACATGTTGTCCTCATCGGCACCGGGTAGGGTGGCCTTGCCTCTCCATGAAGGGGTAGCTAAAATTTCAAATGCCCTGTGGCAGACACCGGCCTCGTTGGCCCCTATCTCTAAGAGGGCAGAACGCAAGTACTTGGTACCCACCAAGGGGAATGAATACTTGTATATCCACCCGGTACCCAACTCCCTGGTGGTTGAGTCGGTCAACCACAGGAAATGGCAGGGTCAACCAGCCCCGACCCCAAAGAACAAAGACTCTTGGTGACGGGACTCTTTCGGAAGGAAAATGTATTCATCTTCGAGCTTCCAGTTGTGAGTGGCAAATCATCAGGCTCTTCTGGGCCGGTACAAATTCAATCGGTGGGGCTCCCTGCCCAAGTTTGAGGACTCCCTCCAGGAATGCGATAGAAAGGAGTTCAAGGCGCTAGTGGAGGAGGGGGCAGTGGCTACTCGGGCGTACCTGCAGGCAGCCTCGGATACTGTGGATACGGCTGCACAATCCATGGCCTCCGCGGTGACCATGAGACGGACATCATGGCTCCTGCTCTTTGGGCTTTCCAGCGAGGCGCAGTCCTCCACCCAGGTTCTCCTGTTTGATGGGAAAGCCCTGTTTGCGGAGGAGACAGATACAAGTCTGCATGGCATGAAAGACTCCCACACGACCCTCCAGAGTCTGGGCCTATGTGTACCGGCTCCAGCAAGATCTAAGTTCAAGCTGCAGCAGACTCCTGCCCAGGCTGCCCTCTTGAAGTATGAGACCGCCCACAAGAAACAGCGGGACTGTAAGAGATGCCCTCGGAGGCAGTCTCATCCAGCCCCCCAACCTGGCTCCTCTAGGGGCAAGCAGGTGGGGAAAAGGCGCTTTTGCTTGGGGGCACCCCACCAGTCCTCATCAGGGATCCACCCTCAATAAAGCTCCTCTTCTCCAATCAGTTGTGTGCTTTCCTCCTGGAATGTTTGCGACTAACCTCAGACCAATGGGTCCTCAACACCATCTCCCAGGGTTACACCCTTCAGTTTACTTCCTCCCCGCCCAATCACCCACCTCCCCTGTCCCTATTGGGGACCTCGCACGAGGCACTGCTCGAGCAGGAGGTGGGGCAGCTCCTAGGACTAGGAGAGGTAGAGGCGGTGCCCAAGGAGTTCATGGGCAAGGGGTATTACTCCCGATACTTCCTTATCCGGAAGGCCAAAGGGGGGCTCAGACCCATCCTGGACCTGCGAGGTCTGAACCAGTACATGGTGAAATTCAAGTTCTGCATGGTTTCCCTGGCCTCCATCATCCCCTCCCTGGATCCCGGGGACTGGTACACTGCCCTCGATCTGCAGGACGCATACTTCCACATCCACATTGTTTCACACTCTATATGATTTTATAAAAATATTTTATAAAAGTATGAGTGTGAATATAATGTAATTAAAATATGCTTCATGCAAAAGGTCTCTTGTAAGGTATCATTACAAAGCTTATAATCTACTGAGTGTGGTCATCCTATTTGTATAAATGTATCTCTCTTTTTAATCTGAAACTAGAAATATGAAATATAACTCTTGAGGGCCTACTGTAGTTATGCAAAGTGTGGGCCATTAATGGTAGTTTGAAATCTTGATGGCTCCTATCAACCAGGGCAATTGACTGTGGAGGGCTCTGTTTGCAGGCAGGCCTTCCTGTGAGTCAGGCTGGGAGGCATAAAGGCTTGGGGTCTCACAAGACATGTGATCATGTCACCTGAACTGGAATCCATCTTTAATTTTGGTGCTTTTCCACTGAGAAGGAGTGGTGGGAACCCAGAGGGACAAAGGATTCCTGCCTTATGCAAAAGATATATAAGTGGAACAGAACAAGGAGGGCAGCCATCATGAGGAATCCCCTAGCTACCACCTGAGCTGGAATGAGGGCTGTATCGGGGAAAGGATTGTGACCAGACTAGGAAGGTAGTCCAGCTCCAGTCTAAAAGAAACGTATTGAAACATCTCTAAGGGTGAGATTTTATCTGTATTCAATTTTTATTACTGTACTAGAATTAGACTGGCGTGTTTTATTTTATTTTGCTTGGTAATTCACTTTGTTCTGTCTGTTACTATTTGGAACCACTTAAATCCTACTTTCTGTATTTAATAAAATCACTTTTTACTTAACCCAGAGTATGTATTAATACTTGGAGGGGCAAACAGCTGTGTATATCTCTCTATCAGTGTTCTAGAGAGCGAACAATTTGAGTTTACCCTGTATAAACTTTATACAGGGTAAAACTGATTGATTTTGGGGTTTACACCCCATTGGGAGTTGGGCATCTGAGTGTTAAAGACGGAAATATTTCTGTAAGCTGCTTTCAGTTAAGCCTACAGCTGTTAGGGGACGTGGTTCAGACCTTGGTCTGGGTTTGCAGCAGGCTAAAGGTTCTGGCTCAAACTAGGCAGGGTGCTGGAGTCTTAAACTGCCAGGGCAGGAAAGCAGGAGCAGTAGTAATCTTGGCACATCAGGTGACAGCTCCCATGGGGTTTCTATGATCCAACCTGTCACACACACATTTGAGGGGCACAGGCACTTCCTCTGATTCGTGGTGGGACAGAATCACTACCAATTCATGGTCTTCCTGTTTGGTCTGTCCACTGCCCCCAGAGTGTTTATGAAATGCATGATGGTGGTAGCAGCCTACCTCAGCTGGCGGGGAGTCCAGATTTTTCCCTATCTTGACGATTGGCTGGTCAAGGGCCCCTCGCAGTCGCAGGTGAGGGATTGTGTGGCACTCTTCCTGTCCATGTGCACCGCCTTGGGCCTGTTGATAAACAGCACCAAACCCACGTTAGTCCCGGTCCAATGCATAGAGTTTATCAGGGCGGTCCTGGATGCAGCGTCGGCCACAGCCTCTCTCCCACCAGACAGATTCAAGACCCTGACAGGTCTCATCGACTTGGTCTCAAAGTTCTCGGTGAGAACAGCCAGGGTTTGCGTGCAGCTCTTGGGTCACATGTTGGCATGCACATACATGGTCCGACACGCCAAACTCAGGATGAGGCCCCTCCAACTCTGGTTGGCCTCGAAGTTCTCCCAGGCCACTGACAGAATGGACAAGGTTCTCACCATGCCGGACTCTGTGATCACCTCCCTACAGTGGTGGTCCACCTCAAACAACATGCTCCAAGGAGTCCCGTTCAGGGACAGGGCCCCGTCGTTGGAGCTGGCATCCGGCGTGTTGGACCTGTGTTGGGGGGCCCCTGTGGGGAACTTTCAGACCCAAGACCTGTGGTTGGCCCAAGACCTGACCCTACATATAAACATCAAGGAACTCAGGGCGGTGTGGCTAGTGTGTATGGCCTTCCAATCTCACCTGGAGGGCAAGGTAGTCGGGGTCCTCGTGGACAACATGGCCTCGATGTTCTATATCAACAGGCAAGGTGGGGCCCAATCCTCTGCCCTCTGCCACGAAGCCTTCAGGCTGTGGGACTTCTGTATAGCCCATGACATTCACCTGAAGGCCTTCTACCTACCGGGCACCCGGAACGAGAGAGCGGATCGCTTGAGCAGGGTCTTTTCCTCGTAACATGATTGGTCCCTCCCCCCAAAAGTGGCCCACTGGCTCTTCCAAACTCCCCAAGTGGACCTATTTGTGACTCGGCAGAACCGTCAATGTCCCCGGTTCTGCTCCGGGGGGGTCTCGGGAGGGGCACTATCTCTGATGCCTTTATCCTGTCCTGGTCAGGCTGGCTTCTCTATGCCTTTCCCCCGTTCCCTCTAATCAGCAGGGTCCTGGAGAAGATAAAGACAGACAAGACCTGGGTCATCCTGATTGCCCCTGTGTGACCCAGGCAACATTGATACGGGACCCTCATGGGCCTGCCGGTTGCTCCGCCATGGCCATTGCCGCTCTGCCCAGACCTGCTCTCTGAGGACCAGGGTCGCCTCCTCCATCCCAACCTATCGGTTCTTCATCTCACGGTGTGGCTGCTCACTGGTTAGGCAGAGAGGAGAGGAAGTGCTCAGAATAGGTTCAGCATGTCGTCCTTGAAAGTAGACGGCCCTCCACTCGCCGTGCTTATTTGGCAAAGTGGTCCCATTTTTCTAGATGGGCGGCGGACCACGGTGTCTCTCCCGTGACCACCCTGATCAAGCTTATTCTTGACTACCTCCTCCACCTGAGAACCCAGGGCCTAGTGCCTTCATCAGTCAAGGTGCACCTGGCAGCCATATTGGCCTTCCATCCGCCGGTGCAGGGGCACACGGTATTTTCCCATGCTATGATTGGCCGGTTCCTCAAGGGGTTGGACCATCTTTTTCTGTATTCTAGATCCCTGGTCCTGCAGTGGGGCTTAAACCTGGTGTTGGCTTGTCTCACGGGGCCCCTGTTTGAACCACTGGCCATGTGCTCCTGGTCTCACCTCTCATGGAAGATGGCCTTCCTGGTTGCAATCATGTCGGCCAGGCGAGTTGCGGAGCTCAGGGCCCTGACCTCTGAGCCGCCGTACACGGTTTTTCATAAAGATAAGCTCTGCCCACGCTCTGCATTCCTCCCGAAAGTGGTCTCCACTTACCACATGGATCAGGACATTTTTCTACCGGTCCTCTGCCCCAAGCCCCATATGTCCAGAGAAGAGCGCTGTCTCCACATGCTCGATGTGCGACAGATTCTGGCTTTCTACCTCGAGCGGACCAAGCCATTTAGAAAGTCCTCGCAAGTATTCGTTGCCTTGGCCGAGCACGTGAGGGGCCAGCCGATTTCCACTCAACAGCTTTCCAATTGGATCACTTCATGCATCCGTTCCTGTTATGAGCTGGCGGGTGTCCCCCCGCCACCCATTGTGAGGGCACACTCGACTCGAGCGCAAGCCTTATCGGCTGCCTTTGTTGCCCATGTCCCCATCCAGGACATCTGTAGGGCCACCACATGGTCTTCAATACACATGTTCACCTCGCACTATGTGATCGTCTCCCAAACTAGGGATGACGCCGGGTTCGGCAGGGCTGTCCTCCATCCTGGGAACTTGAGAACTCCTACCCACCTCTAACAGATATAGCTTGGAATCACGTATTGTGGAATACACATGAGCAATCACTCGAAGAAGAAAAGACAGTTACCTTTTTTGTAACTGGTGTTTTTTGAGATGTGTTGCTCATGTCAATTCCTCATCCCGCCCTCCTTCCCCTCTGTCAGAGTTGTCTGGCAAGAAGGAACTGAGGGTGAGGGGAACGCGCAACTCCCTTTATACTGCGCCAGGCAGGCGCCACTCCAGCGGTCGTGGGGGGCGCTCCCCCCGTATGGGTACTGCTAGGGGAAAAACTTCCAGCACTGGTGCACGTGGCGACCATGCACACCTATTGTGGAATAGAGCAACGCATCTCGAAGAACACCAGTTACGGAAAAGGCAACTCTCTTTTTTCATATGAATTAACGAGTAGAGTCAGACGAGGCTCCCCCACAGAATTTGGCTGTTTCTCACAGCCAAAAAAAAAAAAGTGGTTCTTTTTTATGATGGTGGGATCACTAACGTGTTAGTGTGTTAATGGAGACAAGGCACCAGTAATTCTGATGGTGCAGTAGCTAGGTGATGTCAATCACATAGGGTAGTATGGGTATGGCATTGAGCTCACTAGCTATGTCATGGTAAAAACTACAGGTGCCTTGTCTCCACTAGGGTTTTACAGCGGAATGGCTACTGCATGTGAGTTATCTCGCAGTAAATCACATCTTTGTCTGGTAGTGAAGACAAAGCCTTCACTGGCCCAAAGGGCACTGGCTAAACACGATCCTACACGGTCTCTTCCTAAACTCCTTCAAGAGGCTCCCACAAAAGCTCTTTGACTTGAAACGTGTAGGAGCTATAGATTCTTCCATAGCCATCTTAGGGGATGTCTTCATAGCAGCTCGGATGTGCAATTCCAAGTGCAGGCAGACAGCTCAAGCTAGTGCCTAAAAATAGCAGTGTGACTGTGGAGGTATGGACAGCAGCTCGGGCTAGGGGGGTCAGCAGGATTGTAGTAGGGCAGCTGGTTCGAGGTCACACTGCTATTGTGAGGTGTTAGCTCAAGCAGAGCTAATACATGTTTGCCTGCCTTCATAGGGAAATACACTAGCAGCTGTTGTGCTGCCATACCCAAAGTCAGAAAAGCCATTGCTAAGCATTCTTGGCCAGACTTCACACCTCCCTAGGTGCTGCTCACAAATTGCACAGGCTTCCAGATGGCAGTTTTTTAACAATCCACAGTCATTGCATTTACAATGGAACAGATGCAAAAACGCCCCCCTCTTCTGCGTCCCTTCAGGTTTGCGATGTCTATTTACAGCAACCCCCTGCAGTTACCATTCTCTTAATGCTGCTCATATTTATTTTTGTATCCAGTTATTTTTAGTAATGGGAAGTGGGTGAGGAACAATACCGAGAGAGTGGGGTCTGCATAGTTCTCTTCAGCAGAGCTGAGCCTGGAAGAGACTGACTAGAGTCACTCTGCTGCAAGCCTTCCATCAGGGTGCTCATGACATTTTTGTGACTGTTGCTTAAAATGTGCATCAAATAAAGATTTTTTGGAAGCATTTGTCATTTCATCTCAGATGTGTTCCTTTTTATATCCATTTTTTCTAAACAGCAGCAGAGGGGGAATTATAGCTTATTTTATTTTTTTTTCCCCTAAACTGATCCATGACTTCACTATTCATAGCAGGTTTTCTATGTCTCTCTATTTCATTTTTTCATAACCTCCAGGCACGGCGTAACCGTAAACGTTAATTTTCCAACTACCATTCGGCTAATGGACTTCCCTGCTATTAAATCCCCTTGGAGTTAGAATGCCAAAAGCTGAACTGAGCACTTTGGGGAGCTCACACAGTAGAATCATTAATACAATAGAAAGAAAGAAACGCAATATTCCTGTACCCAGATGTCGCAGGAATAGCATCAATGGAAATGGTTATAAGATACTGTATTGTAGCTTCATATTAAAAATGTTTCATGAATCATTTTTTGCTGCAAGCCAGTATTTGGCTGCCCAGTGAACTATAACAAGATTTAATAGCCACAGTGCAGTTGTATTGCGTTTGGACTGATTCCATCCTTCTGTTGTAATAAACGCTGGCTTTACAATGGACTCTTAAATTCTACAAGTGACGTCAAATTGCATCTAATAATGGAAAAAAAGATTAAGTACTGTAAACTCAGCTTTTTCTCTTAGTTTTCTTCAAGTCTTGCGTTGTCTTCTTGGTCTGTGTCCTCATCCAAGTGCACCATTATTTACACAGTGGTCTCCAAACTGGGGTGCACAAGATGATCCCAGGGGGTGCACGGCAGCAGGAGCGCCACTGGACAGCACGCCGCCATTTTTTTCTTCGGTGGCAGCTCTGCACGTCCACGGCTGGTGTTCCCCTCCGACAGCCTGCCTGTGGTAAGTTTTCCAGTCTTCTTCCGTCGGTGGTGTGCCTGCGACAGGTCTTCTGGTCTTTTTCCATCGGTGGCGCTTCTGTGGCAGGTCTTCCGGTCTTTACCCTGGGGGTGCGCGAGCCAAAAAGTTTGGAGACCACTGATCTACATGTTCGGTATCTGAGTGAATTTGTTCTGAGCTTTGCATCTTAATAGCATCACCTTCCACACATGCCCACACCTCCTTTTGTTTTTCTCTTTTATATGCCTGAAAGTGTGGGACTTATTGTACTGCAGGCAGGCACTCTGCAGCCTTTCCCTCTTGCAGCTCTTCTAGTGCACCTTAACTCATTCTTGCATTCAATACACCATTCCGGGGAGGTAATGGATTGTGCCAGATTGTGTGGTGAATCTGTGATGTGGGCAAATGTTGTATGGGGACCCAACTCATTTTTTACATGTGATCTAAAGCAAGTTTTGAAACTGAGGGTTTGTTTTAGTTTTTGGTTTTTTTTTTTGAAGGGACTTTATCAACCTGAATTGTTTGCAAACTAATTTCAAAAAATATAATTTGCTGAGACAGATCCCTTCAAACCAGCATGGTGTGAATTATACATGTTTAAAGGATTTTTCTGCTCCCTGATGTTTATATGGATATTTCCAGTTAATTAGTTTTTTTGCTATATAACTATATAGGAAAACTGAGACTATCTGTACAAAAAGTGCTGTCAAATGAACAAGGTGGACGAACTGAAGAAATGGAGAAAAATATTTTTCTCACTACTTTCAGGTAGTAGGTGTTGTTTATAACTATCCTAGTAGTCACAAAGTTATTGTGCAGAAATGTGGTGTTTTTTTCCAACGTCTAATGTGAAAGTTACATGAACAAATCTACTTGCTCCTGCTATCGTGTCACATGTTTTTAAAAATTGCACAATGTTCAATTTTTCTTCAGCAAACCCTTGTAAACAGTATTTTTCCCTGAACAAAGTAGCACTTAGTAAAATTAACTTTGGTCTTAGGACCCTTACACCATCTTTCTCAGCAGCGTTGGTATGTCTGTGTAGCACTTGTAGTGTTTGCAGTCTTGATAGAGTTGGGATGGGGTGAGGTACAGTCTGCCTTCCTGCTCACTCTCCCCTCAGGGACCTCTTACTGGATTGATAGAATTTTAAAAGAAAAACGATTTAGGGAACAGCTATTTGAAATGTGGTTGTTAGAATGAACATTCTAATGTAGTTGGGACAGACTTTTTTTGTGGTGGTGGTGGGAGGGGACACAGGAAACCATACACAAGCTAAAGAGGGGCTCAGAGCACAAGGAACATAGAATTTTTAAATGGTCTCTAGGTAACACCTTTACAAACGCCTTCAATATTATTTTGTTGATTTGTTTGTATTGCATATTACAATTGTTTCCTTGTTAACTAACATTAATTTCATAATTGTGTGAAGATATTTTGAGGAAAACTAATTGGTACTTGAGTTATGAACACTGATATTCTTAAATAGTTGGATCTTTGTGAGAGGGAGCTGTTTCGCAGGGAAGGGAGAGGGAAATTCAGTCACTCCCATTTCTTAACCTAAAAAGAAAAGGAGTACCGGTGGCACCTTAGAGACTAACAAATTTATTAGAGCATAAGCTTTCGTGAGCTACAGCTCACTTCATCGGATGCATCCGATGAAGTGAGCTGTAGCTCACGAAAGCTTATGCTCTAATAAATTTGTTAGTCTCTAAGGTGCCACCGGTACTCCTTTTCTTTTTGCGAATACAGACTAACACGGCTGCTACTCTGAAACCTATTTCTTAACCTAGTAAGTGAGTAGTATAGCCTAGTGGATAAGGCACTGTACTAGTACTCTGGAGACTTTGGTTGAGTTCCCAGCTCTGCTCCTGAGTGACTTGAATCAGTCACTTGCCCTCTGTGTGCCTCAGTTTCCCCATCTGTAAAATAGGGGTAATGATACTAACCATGTTTGTAAAGTGCTTTGAGTTCTACAGATGAAAAGTGCTATGTAAGAGCTAGGTGTTAATAGTAAATAATAAAATAAACATCTTGGGTGTACCTGTGTGTGTACATGTACACCTTTTAATTCTAACTGTGTGGGATAAAGCTCCTACCTGCAGCTAGAAAAAGCTATTTTTTATTGCTTTATGCTTTTAGGATTTTATTTCTCCCCTAACGAATGTGTTTAATATTAGTTTCAGCATGGGGCATCTCTATTGCTTCTGCTATTTAGCTCATTTCAGTCCTAGCTCAGCTCTGTGTTCTGCAGAGGCACCTCTCAGAAAATATTAGCTGATCAAAAATTAGTTGTTGAGGTGACAGCTGGGAGTACAGCCATAATGGGTATTTATAGTTTGAATTTACTGGACGATGATTGGTTTTTCCACATTGGACCCAACTGACAAGCTGAGCAGCCAGAAGATAGTTTAAAAAAAAATATATATATATTTTTTTTTTCGGTTATAATCTCAACCCAGACCTTTTAGGGTCATCCCTTCAGTTTGATCAGGGTTTGGCCTTCAGGATTTTTTATGTTTAAGTATCTGCCATTAATGGTCTCAGCACTCATTAGCTCTTATTCCCTAATTACAAGGTTTCAGTTGTCATCAGTCCTTCAGTAAAGCCCTTTTTCAGGCCCCGAAGCTTCATTTAATGCCAAGGAAGCTGTGGCAGTCTCATCTCAAACCTCTGGTGTCAAACAACCGATATGTGGGCTGGATTGAGGTGTTTAGATGCATCTGCTGATGGATTTGGATTCTGCTGAATCTAATCTTTTTTTCTTTTTAAATGGAAGTTTCTAAGCCTTTTGTTGTGAAGGAAACCTTTACAATCAGAACTCAATGAAGTGAGAGGGGGTGTCTTCAGAAATCCTGAAATTATAGTTCAGAGGTGGCACTGACTTGACTCATCTCAGTAGGGCATTAACTCTGAAGCCCAAGTATGATGCTTTAAAAGCCTGACTTTAAAATAATTGAAGTATAAAATTATGCGCCTGGCATATATGAAAATAGTTACCCCAGTTCTGTGTACAAAGGATAATGGCCTATATGAATAGCCAAATAGCAGTGGGCCTAAAAATGCCCTGTATCACTATTTCCCTCCACTGCACAGCTTTTTAATGTTACTAACATCCGATGAAGTGAGCTGTAGCTCACGAAAGCTTATGCTCAAATAAATTTGTTAGTCTCTAAGGTGCCGCATGTACTCCTTTTCTTTTTGCAAATACAGACTAACACGGCAGCTACTCTGAAACCTAACTAGCTTTGAGTTCCTCGGATTTTGGTGCCCTCCAGGAGCTTCAGGTACTCAGCGCCTTGAAAAATCAGGCCAACATACCTGAAGTTGAACAGCCAAAAGCCAGAGCCACTCTTGAAATGATGCCCTCAGTTGCAACCTAATGGCCATATTCCACATCTTTACACAAACCCCTACTTTTAGCAGTGGGGATTCAGCAGTGGATTGGGCTAGTCTATATATCTGTAGACCTGGCCCACAGACTATAAATAAACTTTCATTGGTCCCAATTCACAGACTATTGAGAGCCGTGCTCTAGAGCCCTATTCTGATCTCTCACTGGTGGTCACCCTTAAAAGCTTTGTTTTTGCTTTAGATAACATTACCTCTGTGCAGTATATGCAGCATTGACTATACTTGGTATTGGGAATACTGTAAATACCAAGGTCATGCTATCTGCTTATCTGTGACAATCAAAAAGTCTTTACAAGAACAGCTGCTGTCCATCAGTGTGAATCGGGAATAGCACTCCTGATTCAGTGCATTAACTCCCAATTTGCATGGATGTATCTCAGATCTGAATCTGGACAATATCCATATTTTATCCTTCCCAATACAATGTGTTTTCCTGGGTTGCCACTAAGTCAGACTGCAATGTTTGACACAGGTTGCTATTTTTCAGGTTAAAGTCAGCGCAGACTCCAAATTTTTCCAGAATTTTTAACTCACTGACTTAAAAATTTGCTTTATGTGTGCTGAGTGCTTGATGTCCTCCCTCAGGACCAAGTTGCTGATCCTAATCCTGGGTACATTGGCTGACTGGCACACACAGCTTGAGGTTGAAAATGAAATCTGGCATTTCAGCTCAGTTTCTTTCAGAAGATTAGTTGCTTCTTTAGACTATGTTTTGCGGAGGATGTATATGTAACGGCCATGGCAGGCTTCCTTAAGTTCAGGATGGGACCCAAGCAGTGGAACAGAGCCACAGGAAGAATTCAGAAAAGTACAGTTCAGATGGGTGGATCCTCTGGTCCTGCTCTTTTGTGGAGTGCTTGGTGGTTCTAGGCAACAGGAGACTTGTCAGTCTCATATTGGGCCAAACCAAAACCTTGGCTCCAAACGTACTGAACTTTTGGAAAGGCCAGACCTGGAGGGGAGCTTTGCAGTGAGGGCTCGCTGATATCTCTGAAAAATGGAGATGTGAGCTAGATCACTGCCCATTTCTGTAACCAAAACAGGCTATTCAAGGGGGGCCTGACACTCAAAGACCATATGCAAGTTGAGGCTGCTGGTGGCTGTGACTGTGTGTGTGGCCCTCAGGCCCCCCCTCCCTTTTTTTTTAAAGGATGCAGTAAAATAAACCATCTTGTGTCTTGGTTGCCTGAGTCTGTCTGAATTATTATTTATTACCCGTCTGGCACTGAATTATAAACACTTTTTCTTCATCCTGGTACCTGTTTCCTGCCATTTTATCGCTCCTAAGCTGCTCTTTTGTTTTATTCATCTCTTATAATCAACTGAAAAACCCTGTTTTTAACAAGCGAGCGAAGACAGGCAGGTGACGGATGCACCCAACATGCGTGTGACACCATTTCAAAGCATCTGAAAAAGATTTTAACTTAATTTTAAAAGATCAGTACGTAGACTGATCTGTTCCACCCCACACAAGCAGCCAAACATTGTTAAATCGCAGATGAACTCCTGTTTTAAAAGTTCGGATGCCAGCTTCTCCTTGGAAGGTCAGATCTGTTCTAATCTTGGGGGGAGGGTGTTGTTCAGGGCCTCTCTCTATTAAATATTATTGCTTTGTTCCATAACATTAATTAAAAGCCTTTTAAAATTATTCACACCCCATTCTGGAATGTTCTCCTAGTGGATTAGCCTGCCAGAGAAATTCTTTTGGTAGAGTGTACACACGTGTGTGTGTCGGGGGTTGTACTGACAGAACTGTTCCCCGCAGGGTCTGTCATGTCAGGGAAATTTTCCCTGGGGTTGCACTGACAGGAATAATAATAATAATAATTTTAAAGCAATAAAATGGCATGAAACAGAATTTAAAATTAAAAAAAATCATTTAAAATTCAGTGCCAGACAGATAATTATTCTGGGCAAGTCAGTAAGCAGTGAGATAGCTGTTTTATTACCTCCCCTTAATAATAATAATAAAAAAGACTTAGAGTCCCCATGTAAACACCCCAGCAACCTACCACCCCCATCCTGCTAACACTTACACAAGTGTGTTAAGTGTTAATATTCCCATTGCATAAACTCAAGCGTGTGTAGGTGTTTGCTGGATTAGGCCTAAACTTGCTTATACGAGAGTGCTTCTTGGCATGGCACAATGTGGTTTAAGCTCAAGACAGGAATGAGGAGGAACCTGGGTTCTGATGCTCATGTACTCTGTGATTTGGGCATATCATTTAGTATTGCCAAGCCTTATTTAATGTCAATATGCGGTGTAAGTGCCAAGTATTATTAGGGGCCCTCAGTGAGAGAGGTGGGAGAGTAACTCCATGCTCCCAGGCTTCCTGCCCTCTGCTTAATTCACTAGATCATGTGGCTTTTGTGGGATCACTATCACTTAAGCAAATTTTAGGATTTAATGTATTATCTGTATTAAGCTAGGCAGGCATCTTGCTATATAATGAGCTAGTGGACTAGTGGGTCAGTGCTAATGAGGCCAATTCAGTTAAGGTGGAAGTGGCCTATTCTCAACAGTTGACAGGAAGGGGTGACTATCAAGAGAGGGAAAACTACTTTTGTAGTGCTAACTAGGCCAGTGTAATCAAATGGATATCGGCTGTTTCTAACAGTTGACAAGAAGGTGTGAGCATCACAGAGGGAAAATTACTTTTTGTAGTGACCCATTACTACAAAAAGTAATTTTCCCTCTACTGATACTCAAACCTTCTTTTCAACTGTTGGAAATGGCCGACGTCTACCTTGATTGCATTGGCCCCATTAGCACTACAAATGTAATTTTCCCTCTCTTGGTAGTCACCCCTTCTTGTCAACTGTTGAGAATAGGCCACTTCCACCTTAATTGAATTGGCCTCGTTAGCACTGACCCCCCACTTGATAAGGCAACTCCCATCTTTTCACGTGCGCTCTCTCTCTCTATACACTGCTTCCTGTATTTTTCACTTCCTGCATCTGATGAAGTGGGTTTTAGCCCACGAAAGCTTATGCCCAAATAAATGTGTTAGTCTCTAAGGAGCCACAAGGACTCCTCATTGTTTTTGCTGTTTCAGACTAACATAGCTACCACTCTGAAACCTGTTACTTCTGTAAGCAGGTGTAAGATCCTGAAATTGCCCACCCTGTGAGTGAGTCATTAAACAATTTTTTCTCTGGTTTTCCGTTAGATGTTCTTTTATGAAAAAATATATATAATGTAACCAGATACAAAAATCTAGGTTAAAAGAACATTATTCAGGTTAGAAAGTCAATCGCTCAAAAGATTTAAGGTCCCCTGTGCAGCATTTTTTCTGCCTCCTTGTAAACACAATAAAGGGATTTTCCCTCTGTGTTTTGCAAGAATTATATTGGAACAGTTTCACTAAGCAGATGTGACAAGAGGCCTGTGTTCTTGCTGTAGAAGGAAACACATTTGGGGTTTATGTGCTGGGGAAACTGTTTTTCAAAATCATTTATTCTAGTGTCAATGTTATTCCGTAATGCTGCTGAGGTCGGTGTTATCTTGGATAATCTGCCCATGAGACTACTAGACAGATTTACACGTCTGACTGCCAAAGGGAGTTTTGCAGTCACGATTCACTGTTCTATGCTCCCTCCTCACTTCACCTTTCTTCTCTCCATTTCTATGTTTTGTACTGCTACACAGCCACCACCCCTTATCTGCCCTGTCCTGACAGCACTCCAAAGGTTGCTCTCGTAGCCCTCTGTATTGATCAGTCCTATTTTCTTTTAAATTGCACAGAAGCTGTGTATTGTAGGACTTCTTTTCTGGCTTGAAGTTTGATCTAATGCTGTTAACTTATGCTATGGGTGTGTAAGACAAGTTCTGCCATTGACTTCAATGGAGGGAGGATTTCATCCCTGAACTTCATTAGAGGGAAAAGAGAATGGATGCTGTTAATAATAATAATAGTGGGAAGAAAAATACGTTTTTACAGACCTCTTTGTTAGAGTCCAATTTAAGTTCTCCAACGTGGTGTTACCGAGGGTGAGGAAGTCTCGTAATTAGTCTCTTTTGTTAGCTGCAGAGCAACCACGTGAGAGGATAAGAAGATCTGACGTCTCTGAGTGGCTGCATCTCTGATGTGTCGCTGACATTGGAGAGAGACATTATTGTCCTACAACAAAAGCTTCACTTTTTCATTTTCAGCTGTGTCATATCTCAGCCATGGAGATGTGTTACATATATAAATCTGATTGATATGGTGGCAAAGGTCCCTAGGGCAATAGCTTTGAGGGTGTCCCCTATAGCACATAAAAATTCTTCTAAAAGAGTCTGTTCAGCTTTATACCAGTTCCAGAGTAACAATCAAGGGATTTTTCTTTCTTGTTTTAAGAAAAATGAATGTCTCTAAATGTAAAAATTTAATCTCCAATCAGTGCAGAAAATAATTGCATTGCTCTGCTTTTATTTCAGGGGTCCTCAATGCACTCACTTACTATTATTTAAGGCGCCTCTGCTAGAAATATCTGGATTGCATTTCTGAACTGACAAAAAGGCTTGGACTTCAAGATGCTTATAAAGGAATATCGTATTCCAATTCCAATGAGTGTGGAAGAGTATCGGATTGCCCAGCTGTACATGATACAGGTTAGTAATGGTTCAAAGAGACATACTGATAGGCCCAGACTGATTTACAAAAATGGTATTTTGGTCTTCACTTCCTGTGCAAAAAGTGATGTCTTGATGAAGAACATAATAACCTGGAGTTTCCGACAGACAGCTAACTTTTTTAAATGCAGTTTGGCTTTTAAAATATATTTGACCATCTTCTTTCAAGTTAAAGGCTGGATCCTGCTGTCCTTATACTGGCAAAACTTCCTCTCTTGAAAGAAGAATTGGAAGTAAACAGATCTAGTACAAATTTGGGAAGTATCACACCTTGGGTAGGTTATTCCTATGTAGGAAGGCACTGACCTTAATTTTTATGTGGAAAAATTAATTCATTATAACTTTCAAAAGGCAAACTAAAAATAGCTTAGCACGTGACTTACAATTATTAAAGAAATAGTATGTATGTAAGCACACAGATCCTGTTAGCTTAGCTTAGGCACAAAATTTAGTTTTTATTAAATCTAATGTAAACGTTTTCATAATTTTTTAAAAAATAAAAAACAAAATGTTTGTTTTTTGTAATCTCAATCTTCCATGCTCCCCCTCCTAAAAATAGAAATCCAAACACAATGGCCTTAGGATGGTACATGAGAAACCCAGCAGTGAAACTTACTAAAAAGGAAATGAAATTGCCCATCTAGTTTCATTGCCTACAATGCTGAAGAAAATGCAAAAATGCCCTCAATCCAGCAAAACACATGATGAACTCTGAGCACACAGAGCAATTCCATTTTATTTCAGTGGGACTGCTCCAGAGGCTTGTAGTTAAGCATGTGCTTAACTGCTTTGCTGTATTGGGACCTAAAATGAACAGCATAAATGGTGAAAAATTATTCCAGATATGAGAAATTATTTTTATTATACTGTGATTTCAATTTTTACTGTGCCCGCTTAAAAAAAAAAAGAAAAAAGAATAATTCATTGCTAGACTCGACTACGAAGCACAGGTTACTAACCATTACTAATCTGTATGCACAGCATAATATATGTTCTTCAGTATTACCAAAGGATTTCCTTTTTCTGGCAACAATATTTGAGTACATATATACATTGATGAATGGATTTGTAACTTAATATTAGCATAAGTGAGTAAACATTTTCTCAGGGGGCTTAATTTCTCTATGGCTTCTCCTGAAGCTAAAATTGTTTTGAAAAATGTCATATAATTATTTTATCATGACTTTTTCTCTCACATTTGGATTACATGCTTAAATAAAAATCATACTAAGAGGGGAAACATATTAGCTATGCAAATGTAACAGTAGACTAAGGAACCCGTTGAAGAATGGTCTCATTAGTGGGAGAGATTCAGCATGCTCTTTGTTGGGGAGAATACTTGAATACCATATGCGATCCTGGTTTCCCCATCTCAAAAAAGATGCCCAACAACTGGAAAAAGTACAGAAAAGGGCAACAGAAACGATCTGGTGTATGGAACAGCTTCCGTCTGAGGAGAGATTAAAAAGACTGAAACTGTTCAGCTTAGAAGAGAGATGACTTGTAGGGCAATGATAGAGGTCTATAAAATCATGAATGGTGTGGAGACAGTGAATAAGGAAGTGTAATACATCCCTTCTCATAACACACAAACCAGCAGTCACCCACTGAAATTAATAGGCAGCAGGTTAAAAACAAAAGGTAGCTCTTCTTTCACACAATGCACAGTCAACCTGTAGAACTCGTTGCCAGGGGATGTTGTGAAGGCCAGAGTATAAACGAGTTCAAAAAGATAAGTTCATGAAGGATAGGTCCATCAATGGCTATTAGCCAGGATAGTCAGGACACAACCCCATGCTCTGGGTATCTCTAAACTTCTGAGTGACCGAAGCTGGGACTGGATGATGGGAAATGGATCACTTGATGATTTTCTTATTCTGTTTGATCCCCCTGTAGCATCTGGCCCCTGTGGGAAGAGCGGATACTGGGCTAGATGGACCATTGGTCTGACCCATTAAGGCCATTCTTATGGGATATGTCCTCAGGTTAACAATATTGTTGAATCAGAATTGCTGCCTGGTTTAATGCCTTTTGACTGTGGAATGTTTAGTTAGTGGAATTCTGCTGGCGTTATCTCAGAAGCCATAAGCAAGATTTTATCAGATTAGTACTGAGCAGTTGATTCCATTTAATTGCCTGAAACCATTATCAGGTGATACATGTGTAAGGTCTAGATTCTACCTTTTGGCACTGCCTTGAGCAAGGGGTGGTGTATAAATGCACCACCCCAGCAACATCCCTCCCCTGCTGCCCCCTTGCCATACATAGTTTGCGGCTGGAGTGTGCCCCATCAGCAAATTACAATTTCCCCTGCACCAGCCCAGCTGTACTGGCTGGTGGGTTGGAAGGTGGTTGGAGCCAAGTCTTCAGCCATTCACTGCCTATGCATTCCAGCAGGGCAGTAAGTGAGATTGTTTAACTCTGTGTCCCAGCTCCAAGGTCCAACCTGCAGAAGAGTATAAAGGTGGGGGAAGGTTTCTTACTCCCACATACTTGAAGGTACAATTAGTGCAAGGCACAATCTAGCTCTAAGAATGAATGTAAGCACTTCTGAGAGAAAATACCTATCTTAGCTCAAAATATTTTGAAAGGCCCTTGGAATAGAATGTTAGGGTTAAATTCCCCTTTTTTAATCTTGTTCTGTAAGGGCTTGTTCCATCTGCCCTTGAAAGTCAATGGAAAGACTCCCACACACTTCAGTGGGAATTGGCCTGGTCCCTATGACATTAACTGCCTCTGTAAAAGAACACGGCTTTATCCTTTGAGAGATAAATCAGGGAATGTTAACTCAGAAAGAGCAGGAAAGAGCATGAAAGACTTTTCTAGATGTTTTTAGAGTACGATTTTTAATAAGACCCTTTTGTCTGGCTATAGTGGAATCACTATTTTTCTTTTCTTTCATTCCTTTGGAATCTGTAGCCCATAGAAGTTTTTTTTGTGTGAGTTATAACATCTAGTTGGTGAGCATATTCCAGGGGGAGCAGCAAACTGGGATGTCTATATGTAATATATAGTAATGTAAAACCCATTTTTTAGGACAGAATGATGTAGAGGGAGACTTTTCCGTGTTCCGAAAAGAAATTGAGCATCTCTCCTTGAGAAGGGATTATTCTTTTCTTTCCTTTTATTAAAATGTGTCCTAAGGAGAACAGAGTCTAGTTTTAAATTTCCTATGTCATGCAGAGCACTGTACAGATGCTGCACTAGTTTGATAATCATACCAGTTGTTAAGAGAGGAGCTAGATCTCCAGCACTGCAAAAGTGAAATATGTGGTAATTCATTAAAAATTTTGTTCATGAAGAGTATATTTTGGCTTCAGTGAGATTTAAATACATGGTTGACTTTAAACATGTTGTTTGGGGCTTTCCTGAATAGGGGTGGGATTATTTATTAGCGTGAAGTTAAGCAAATGCAAGTCAGGTCTTTTAAGAGCAAAGTAGAGCTTTGTGCACAAGTGTAGCCTGTTGAAGTCCATGGGTAAAGTTTTCAAAAGTGCCTAAATCATGTGGAAGTTAGGCTCCTAAGTCACTTAAGTGCTTTTGAAACTTTCACCCCATGACATTACTTGTGTGAGAGTTTACAAAGTCAGGCCCAAAACAGTTGCAGTTTTTTTTAAAGAGAGGAATTTCCATTGTTTCTTCCCCCCCTCCCTCACGCGCCCCATCCATACAGTTTGTGGAGAGGCCACACTTTACATTCTGAGGAGCTGCTCCTGTTGGAACTTTTGGAAGATTCCCCTTCAGTTTGCTACAAGCAGGATCAGTTCCTACAAAGAACAAAAATTCTCACACTGCTGTTTGGAATGATGCATGGTAATATACATTGGATAGGAGCATAGAAGTGTCACAGGATGAGATTTTGGCATCCTAGTTCTTGGCTCTTTCTGTGATATTGGCTGCCCAAGGCAGCAATAAATTGTCTCTTCCGTACTCCATCGTATCTTGCATCTCCCACATTTTCTGCGGATGTTTAAAGTTCCTAAGGCTGAAGTGAATTAATGGCCAGTTTCTTAGAGGTTTGTCATTTTCCCCTTAGCATCAGTTTTGCTGTTTCTGAATCCTTTTCTGCAGAGTCAGCGGTTTCAGTACACAGAGTAGCACTTAGATTCTTCAATAAATAAGTTAATTTTATATTACAGCAATGAGCTTAATGGATCCTTGACCTGCTTGCAGACTAGAAGATCTGAACCAAATTGTTTTTTCTCAATTAGATTTGAGACTCTCTATAAATATAAGTATTTCCATGGGGAATCTCTAGCATGATGCTTGTCATCGTGTTAAGTTCAGGAAGTCTTGTTGCATCTGTAATAGGGCAGGTAGGGTAATCCTCTGCAGTATGTACAGCTCTCTTCTCATCTTCACTCGTCATTGTCTTGATGGTGGTCTTATTTCTTTCTCATTTGCTCTCCATATTAAAAAAATTCCAGCTGTTTAGTCTAACTCCTAACCAATAATCTCCTTTATTCTGGTGCATAAATTAGGGAATTGAGAAAATAGTGCAAAATACTGAAAATATCCTCAGAACCTCTTTTCTAGACATTATTTTATTCGTGTCATTTTCATATTGATTTCACATTGTTCTTTGATTTAACCAGATCGTCTCTCTGCAACGATCCATATGTTTTTAAATGAGATCACAACAATGATTTTCCCCCCCCCATGATAAATGATTGGTTGCAGCACTAACCAGCCACAAGATGGTTGCAGGGAGTAGATATCAAGCATAAGCAGTACATCTAAGAGGCTTGGGGAGGTTAAGCCTCGCCAAAAAATGCTGGCCATGCAG
This sequence comes from Dermochelys coriacea, assembly GCF_009764565.3. Lineage (NCBI taxonomy): Eukaryota > Metazoa > Chordata > Testudines > Dermochelyidae > Dermochelys > Dermochelys coriacea. The sequence goes on from NC_050082.1 coordinate 24,956,543, forward strand.
GAGGGCAAATGCCACAGGTGCAGCATGGGTCCACCACCCTTTGGAGGAGCGCTGGAAGCAAAGCTCCCTAGAAGTGGGGGGGAGGCACCGGTCCCTGGCCCCATTCCCGCTCAGCCTCTTCCCCCAAGGCCTCCCACTCGCTCTGCCTCTTCCCTAGGTGGCCCCTGCACACTCTTCACCACCGCAGAGAGGAGTGAGTTGGCAGGACTTGAGGGAAGAGGCGGAGAGGAGCAAGAAATGGGTGAGACTTGAGGGAGGAGGCGGAGGGGGGCGGCGCCTCAGTCCAGGTGCCGGTGCCCACCCCTTCTAGGGAACTTTCAGCACTCGCGTGTAAGCCTCCTCAAACTGAAGACTCACATGTCTCCTATAATATCAAGCACTTCTTTTGTATGCTACCAGCATATGTCTCTGCTAAGAAACCAGAAACGTGATACATGCTTATTTAAAACTACCTCCTACTACCAAACGTGAAGGTTGTCTCGGTGGAATTTGCTCTTAGTAACCAAGGACTAATAGCTTTGCACAAATGGCCATGATGAGCTTGGGGAACTGCTGTCTGGTGTGGGGAAGTGCACATTCCTATCCTGGCAAAAGAGGTATACGGCCCAAGAGCACTCTTCAAAAGCCAAAGGCTGGAAAGTAGAACTACCATCTCTACCAAGTGGTTATGGAGACTCCTGCTCCGAATCCCAAAGTGTTTCTCCATGGAGAGAGGAAATCAAATGTGAGAAAATGTCTAAAGCAGCCTCCTTTGATCTTCAACACAAAATGCTCACAATACTTGTGCTTAAAATACAATAAATCTGAACTGAGGGTTACAGACATTGTTTTCATTTGTTGCCACTTCAAACTATGCTGTTAGTTTAAAACATCTTTCTAATTTTCTTTTTCAATCTTCTCAGGAGTTTGCCATCCCTAATCCTTATCAGGGAATTGACAGTATTATTGTTACCCACCTTCAACAAACAACCATTTTAATCTTGAGTCTTTTTTGCTGTTTCGTAAAAGCTTGTATTCAGCTGTATTTTGACCCCATTCACTGTAAAGATCGCTGTATTATTAGGTAAAGGTCAGTCCATTTATCATCTCCATGCCAGTTATTACTGGAGTTCCCGTATGCCCTGGGATTCCATGAGGTCCTCACTCTTGGGACTCTTAGATGAAGGGAGACATTTTCATTTGATATTAAATTTTATTTTAAAATCAGTGTTCATAACTTACTTTCTTTGTAAATAACCATGGCCCTGTCTAGCTCTAAGCAGTTTCCTGTGGATGGTCACAATCTTCCTTGGAAGACCGTATATTTGAAGAATAGTCCCTCTTCATCTTCTGGATCTTGACAGTTGCCTTTTGAGGATGAAAGTTATTTGAAGCTGATGCATGAATCCCTTAAACTAAGAATCATAATACTTGGTACTCTCTTTGGCATTTTATGGGCCTTATCTTGCACCATGAAGGAGACAATGATTATTTGTAGCACCTAGAGGCCAGAGTCTCTATTCCTGCAAGGCACATGGTGTAGAACACAAGGAACTCTGCGGGCTCTTATCTTCTCTTAGAATCACCCCTTTCATGCAAGAGTCTCAAAGCAGTTTGGAAATATTATCTAATTAAGCCTCATAACTCTCCAAGGTGCAGTTCTATAGAGTCTAAAAGTAGCTGTAGCCTGAAGCCCCACCATTGCTCGTGGCTAATAGTGGCCCTATTAGCATCTTGGCCAGGAAGTTCAGCTGAGATTGTGGCGGTATAAAACTCTTTTTTAAAAAAAAAAAAACAAAACCACTAAGTGAAAACAGAAGATTATGGCTGAACTAAATAAGCTAGTCAGGAAGCAGGTTTAGCTCAGCTCAGCCAAAGCAGAAGTGGGACATCAGCCTTTAATATTCAGGCCACGGCTTTCTAGTGTGATGCAGTATATTTTGCTATTGAGTTGAGACAACAGCCACTATAATTTGTTAGCCATTCCTGATACCTAGCAATAATGAAAGGCCTTCCCACGTGAAAACCCAACTTATTCTTTAATTCTATTTGGGAATTCTGGGTAAGTGCCAGAACGTGTCCCTGGCAAGGAGTGCAGTGTTGTTGTTCTCACCAGTTAATAATAACAAAAAGTTTGACAGCACTGTGTGGACAAAACTTCTCAGATCATACCCTGATAATACCGATAAATAAGGATTATTATCCCTATTTTGAAAATGGGGAAACTGAATGAGGAAAGGACTTGTCCAAAGCCCCCAGAGAGTTGAGATGGTTATAGAATTTAAGAGTTCCTAGCTTCATACTCGATCTGCTATTTCATTTGAGGTCATTCTTTGGCAATCACAGTTTTTCCTATATTGATGCAAGTCTTTGCAGTGTCACCTTTTGAATGATCTGGACAAGACTTGCAGTCAGTCCTGGAAATTTAAGTTATGAAAACCTCAGACCTTGTTTTATATGTTAGTTCTGTTGGAATCATTTAGCTTTACCTGATCTCATGGGCTTTCTGCTGGATTCGCGGAAGGAAATCCCTAGTCAGATGTGTCTTGATATTCTTTCCATCTCACTGCAGGCTCCTTTTTGCTAGCTCATTTGTAATTTGGCTTCTGCTCAGACCCTTATGCACATTGACTTGCAATGATCCTCCGAAGTCTATGCTGTGTTCTCAGAAAAGCAGGCAGTGCTTTCAAGGGTGAGAATCCTATCTCACTTGTGCTGCTCCTGTCTGCTTGATTGGTATTGACTCTGTTGTTTTTCTTTCTCCACATATACTGTGGATTCTGTCAATCTTCAGTTGTCATTTTTTTTCTTGGCAATCTTCATCATCTGGACTGGGCTCTTCTCTCAGATACTTGCAGCTGCCAAGTAGAGTCTTGTTGGTTCTTGAAAATGGATTTGAAGAAGTTAAGTGTGTGTTTGTGCAATGGATTCCTGACATTCTGTCTGATTTCTAGTGGACAGGAGTCCAGCTCTGCAAAACCTCCACTGCATGTGGCACTGGCCAGCCCTCTTTGCTGGCGGCCTCAGGAGGTAGGTAAAGGACAGAATGGGTTGGAGAATGAGCTACTCTTAAATCTCTGGACACTGCAGAACAGGGAGAAACACTGGCAGGAACAGTATGGGTGAAACCTGTGCATACGTTGCGTCTCATGTACAGGAGAACTTGCTTTCCCTGGTATCAATGTGGCTTGTTTCACTAATGCTACATCTTTGAGTTGTCAGGGCTACCCCATGTACCCTGTGCCTCAAACCAGCACTTGATATTCATACTGTCAATCAGATCCCTTTCTGTTTGTGTTATCTGTCTGATTTCCAATGCCATGACAGTGTTGGGTTGTCTTTCAAAGTCTGTCTCTAGCATGGCACAGATTAAAGCACCCAAGACTTGACAGTGACTGTGAAAGTCATCTGTTTTCTCTGAATCTGTTTTTCTTTTTATACCACTGATTAAGATGCAGTTGATCTGTTTTGCATACTTGGCCATTTGGAGGATGGACATTTGCATGTTTCTGTTTTGAAGGCAGTTGCCACTTATCAGTACTGTTATACAACAGCAGCAGCAGCAGAAATGGAGGTCCCTTTCTCAGAGCAAAAAAAATGGTCTCATAACCAAATCAACCTGCTGTCTGCATAGTATTGCCAACTGGAAGTGCTCAGAGATCCTGAGTTGGGCCTCCCAAAATCATGCAGTTTTTAAAAGTCTTCTATTTTGTTTTGGTTTGGGTTTATTTCGGGCCATTAGGGTGTACTCTGGTCATGTTTTCAAGATTTTCTGTGCAGCTATAAAGGTAAGAAACATACTATTTTAAAATGAAAGCTGAGAGTCTCACATAATCACTTATCTCCAGGAAATGGGGAAAAACGCCAAATATCGAAAGATTCACAATAGAGTTGCAAGAGTTGGCAATATTGTCTACATGTAGTGTTTGCAAAGTGCTACATAAACATGAAGTAGTATTATTTGCAGTCATTGTATCAGTACCTGTTTGTGTCCCTTGCTCCAAAAAGATGAAGATTAGGGTTGATTTTATAGTAATTAACTGGTTTGGTTTTAGCACTAAGAGCAGGATACAATATGTGATGTTAGACTGGGGTTAGGATGTAACTCTTTGAATTTTATTGGGAGTCTCACAGTATTGGATGTCTTTCTTAAAGCCCCAGCTTCTGGAGTCATGTTTTGTAAGAATGTCAGTAATTTTTTTTTAATGAAACTTTCTAGCTATTGACAGGTTTCAGAGTAGCAGCCGTCTGTATCCGCAAAAAGAAAAGGAGGACTTGTGGCACCTTAGAGACTAACAAATTTATTTGAGCGTAAGCTTTCTTGAGCTACAGCTCACTTCATCGGATGCATTCAGTGGAAAATACAGTGGGGAGATTTATTTACACAGAGAACATGAAACAATGGGTGTTGCCATACACACTGGAAGGAGAGTGATCACTTAAGATGAGCTATTACCAGCAGGAGAATGGGGGGGGGGCAGGAGAGGGAGCTTTTTGTAGTGGTAATCAAGGTGGGCCATTTCTAGCAGTTGACAAGAACGTCTGAGGAACAGCAGGGGGCGGGGGGGGATAAACATGGGGAAATAGTTTTACTTTGTGTAATGACGCATCCACTCCCCGTCTTTATTCAAGCCTAAGTTAATTGTATCCAGTTTGCAAATTAATTCCGATTCAGCAGTCTCTCGTTGGAGTCGGTTTTTTGAAGTTTTTTTGTTGAAGAATTGCCACTCTTAGGTCTGTAATGGAGTGACCGGAGAGATTGAAGTGTTCTCCGACTGGTTTTTGAATGTTGTAATTCTTGACGTCTGATTTGTGTCCATTTATTCTTTTACGTAGAGACTGTCCAGTTTGGCTAATGTACATGGCAGAGGGGCATTGCTGGCACATGATGGCATATATCACATTGGAAGGTGCAGGTGAACGAGCCTCTGATAGTGTGGCTGATGTGATTAGGCCCTATGTTGGTGTCTCCTGAATAGATATGTGGACACAGTTGACAACAGGCTTTGTTGCAGGGATAGGTTCTGTTGGTTAGTGGTTCTGTTGTGTGGTATGTGGTTGCTGGTGAGTCTTTGTTGGGCCTGTCCTATAGTAGGAAACTTCTGGGTACTCTTCTGCCTCTGTCAATCTGTTTCTTCACTTCAGCAGGTAGGTATTGTAGTTGTAAGAATGCTTGATAGAGATCTTGTAGGGTTTGTCTCTGTCTGAGGGGTTGGAGCAAATGCAGTTGTATCGTAGCGCTTGGCTGTAGACAATGGATCATGTGGTGAGTCTGGATGAAAGCTGGAGGCTTATAGGTAGGAATAGCGGTCAGTAGGTTTCCGGTGTAGGGAGGTGTTTATGTGACCATAGTTTATTAGCAACAAAAAACCTTCAAAAACAGACTCCAACGAGAGACTGCTGAATTGGAATTAATTTGCAAACTGGATACAATTAACTTAGGCTTGAATAAAGACTGGGAGTGGATGGGTCATTACACAAAGTAAAACTATTTCCCCATGTTTATCCCCCCCCCCCGCCCCCTGCTGTTCCTCAGATGTTCTTGTCAACTGCTAGAAATGGCCCACCTTGATTATCACTAGAAAAGGTTGTTGTCATCCCCCCCACCCACCCCCGTTCTCCTGCTGGTAATAGCTCCCCTTTCCTGATCACTCTTGTTACAGTGTGTATGGTAACACCCATTGTTTCATGTTCTCTGTGTGTATAAATCTCCCCACTGTATTTTCCACTGAATGCGTCTGATGAAGTGAGCTGTAGCTCACAAAAGCTTATGCTCAAATAAATTTGTTAGTCTCTAAGGTGCCACAAGTCCTCCTTTTCTTTTTTCTAGCTATTGTGGTTGTGGAGAAAAGCTTGAAACTGACCCGAATGTATCCTCAAAGCTCAGAAACCAAAGGCAAATAAAAAGAACCCAGAATTTCTGACTTTCTTAAAATCTCAAGTTTCAGAGTACCAGCCGTGTTAGTCTGTATTCGCAAAAAGAAAAGAAGTACTTGTGGCACCTTAGAGACTAACAAATTTATTTGAGCATAAGCTTTTCGTGAGCTACATCTGATGTGAGACTGATTCAGAAGTTCTTGATTTCACATCCCATCCCTGATGCACTGTGTGCCCTTGGCAGTGTGCTTCATCTACCTACCTCAGTTAGTCCATCTGTAAAATAGAGATAGTATTTCTCACAGATGGTGCTTTGTGAAGCAGTTAATGTTGTGCAAATCTCTGAAGAAGAAAAAGCAGGACATAAATGCCAAGTAGAATAAAAAAACTAAGCAGGAAATGGAAGATGAAATGTTAACAGCCAGATTAAAAGATGTAGCATGTAGGGCAAGCAGGTTTGAAGTAATAGTTATTTCCATTTTGCATTCCTGTGCGGCAGGCAGCCCAGCTCCAACAAACATGTGGTTGTATGACTTTGCAGTGCAGAGTGATTTATGATCAGGTATAAGAATGGTTCTTTTTTAATACTGTTAATTATTTATAGACTTGCACAGCTGATTGCTCACAAAATAACATAGTGTGTTGTACTAAGAGCTCTATTAATAGCCAGTCCTGGTTCTAAATAATGCAGTGCATATAGTATTTGTACAAATTGGGCTTGCATGCACATCTGTACTCTTTTGTGAAGGCCTGCTGCTTTCAACCTGGCCATTTTACATTTGCGGTGAAAGCAGCAAAGAGTAATGGAGCCTCAGGCGACAGAGCCTCATCTGTGCATCACACTGCAGGAGCTTCTACAGTAACAGTATCTTCTTCAGGGGACAGGGAGGTTGTGTATCACCATTGTACTGCTGCTGCTCCTATCTGGGTATCTCATTACAGCCTTTATCAGATGAGTGCTGAAAACCAAGTGAGAGAAGGTTCTTAAGGTCTAGTGATGCACGGCAGGATATTTTTACAAGCCCAAGCAAGAATGACTCTTTAGACTGAAGTGCTGTCTTGGTCGTTCTGGTGTAAGCTCTTGTTTGGTTCAGACTTTTGAATTTGCTTCTGAGCAGGCCAGCATCAGGAACTCAAATTTAACTTTGTTTTCTTAAACTAGCAACACATAGCTTGCATTTTAGCTCAGATGATGTCCATTTTGTCGCCCCTCTGCACTAATGTACATGAGCACCATTCCTCATAGAGCTGTAAATCGGGTTCTCAAACTGGGGGTTGGGACCCCTCAGGGGGTTGTGAGGTTATTAAATGGGGAGTCATGAGCTGTCAGCCTCCACCCCAAACCCCGCTTTTCCTCCAGCATTTATAATGGTGTTAAATATATTAAAAAGTGTTTTAAATGTATGTGGGGGGGCGCCAGACTCAGTCTTGCTATGTGAAAGCGGTCACCAGTACAAAAGTTTGAGAACCACTGCTGTAAGTGGTCACTAGACAACCTCTTCAATGTCATAACAAGAGGGCAGTGAACTCTAGTAGTGGTTTAATGGAACCAAACATTAAAGACGATCTTGGCAGTAAGAAACCAATTTACTGAGGCTCCAGTCCAGGACATATCTGGGATTTTGGGAGCAATTTAAGGTTTTAATAGGTTTGGCTGTTTAAATCCTTCATATATTTTCCAGTAGATGCACGATGTGATCTGTAGTTTATTCCAGCATACCCACACTCCCATTTTACTGCTGAGGGAAACTGTGGGATAGGGCAGCTAAGTGATTTGTCCAAGGATACTTTGGGAGGTCTATGGCCAACCTGGGAATAGATCCCAAGAGCACTGACCCCTAATCATAAGACCATGTGTAATGAAGGTCTGCATTTTGTTGACTTCCCAAGGTCACTTTCAAACTCTTGTGTCCTGAGCCACCGGGCTGATGTTTTGATTTACATACAAATAGATACAGTGAACTCTGTGCTAATGGCCTCTAACTTAATGGCCACTAAAATCTCAGTCCTTATGAGAGTCTCCATATTAATAGCACTGTACTATGTGACCATCTGTTGTAGCAGCCTGAAAAATAGCAATTCCCTTGGTGGTGACATTACCAGGTTTCATCCTATCTGTATATTTTTAATTCTCTCACTTTGCGGACATCCTTCCCTGAACATTCTTAGATTTCTTCATCATTTTGTCTGAAGAGTAGCTGTGTTTGCACAGACTTTAGAGTTGAGACATGAGGGGTAATGTCCAGATGAAACAATGCACCGTGTGCTGCTCAGAGAGTGATCAAACCTAAAAAAGGTGGATCTTTAAAACAGCAACCCCTTTTGCCTTTACTAATAAGCCACTTGTTGAGTGTGTAACTTCCTCCTCCCCCAGTGATTGAACATTTTCAGATCCTCAGTAACTTACAATATGCTGAGACTAGAACTCAAAATACCCTTGTCAAGCACCATGTTCTGATCTTCCTTAGTTACTCAAAGTAACCTCCCTTTGCTGAATGTGTTAATGCTGCCTCTAAATATATTATTTTTCACAGCACTAATTGGATTAAAATCATTTTGTGTCATGCATGAAGGATGCATGTTACAGCACAAATGGCACACTGAGGCCTTCTCTGTGGGTACCATGGTTACGGGTGACATCGTTCAGTTTGATATTGATAATGATTTGTGTGTAGCTCAGAAGCCTGACTGAAGATGGCCTAAACTAAACCCATTGGATTGCTGATGCTGTTCCATTGCCATGGAAACAGATGCTGCAGTTTGAGGTTGCCTGTATCTGTAACATGATGCATACACACAAAAGCATGGTCTGGTGGTGTCCATAACCCTTAAAAGAATATGAGTGTGATTACTGGAGAAAATGGGAAATTGTAATGGGATTTGATTTATAATGTAGGGATCTCTAGTTATAAGTGCACAGTAATTCATGGTGGTCTCTGTATTTGGAGAAATAACAAAACACAGGTTTTTAATTGTGACTTGACCTCCAACTACATTACTTTTAATGAGCATAAGCTGCACAGTGCATGAATTGTTTTTGTGTGTGTGTCTTGTACAGTGCAGAGCGCAATATCAATGTACAACTAATAGAGCAGGCTCACAAATACTGATAAACCTCCCTGAGTTGGGGTTTTTTGGTCTAAGGGTGGGGGGGGTGTAATGGGGAGACACTCTCCTCCTGTGCTCTATCCCAGCTTTAGTAATGACTTGTCAAGTGACCTTGGGTAAATTCATTAAGCCTCTGTTTACCCACCTACAAAATGGGAATAATTAGAATTGCTTACTTCACCAGAGTGTTTGCAGCTTAATGTTTGTAAAATATCTTGCAGACCTTTGATGAAGGCCCTGTATAAGCTTATGGCAGTACTGAGGAGGAAGGGTGGCCTTGTGGTAAAAACACTGGACTGGGACTTGGAAAATCTGGGTTCTAATCCCAGTTTGGCCACAGACTCCCTGTATTCAAATCTCTTGAATTTTCTGTGCCACACATTCTCCGTTGTAATTCCCGTCCTGTGTTGAGGCTACATTTGCAAATGTTTGAGAGGTAATTGAATGCCAGGATGATGAGTGCCATAGAGAAGCCCATCAATAAATAAACATTTAGTCATTATTATGTACCACAGCATTCAATCAATTTTAATGCATTTACAGCAGTATATGTAACTTTCTTATTCATATGGATTGCAATTTGTTCTCATGTTGTGTTTTTAAACTAGTCAAAAGAGCACATTATGTGCTGATAAAATTGCAGTTTTGGTTTTGATTTCAGTTACTTCCAGAAAGGTTCCTCTTCACTGAGAGGTGGGCTTCTTGCTAACACACAAGAAGTTTATCTCCTTGGCTGAGATAAGAGTGGAATTATTAGCATCTCCCCCACTCCTTCCCCTTTTGACTCTGGAGGTGATTTTTTCCCTCCAATATTAGTCTAATTAGTTTGCTTACATTTTAATTGGGTACTCCAGATCCTTGATGGAATAGTGGTTCTCAAACTTTTGTACTGGTGACCCCTTTCACATGGCAAGCCTCTGAGTGGGACCCCCCTTAGAAATTAAAAACACTTTTTAAAAAATTTATTTAACACCATTATAAATGCTAGAGGCAAAGCAGAGCTTGGGATGGAAGCTGATAGCTCATGACCCCCCCCCATGTAATAATCTCATGATCCCTTGTGGGGTCCCAACCCCCATTTTGTGAACCCTTGGAATACTGGATGCCTTGTTTTAAAAACCCAGTTTAATATTGTTTTATATAAATAATTCCCCTACCCTCTGCCCAAGTATATTTTTAGGGCAAAATTACATTTTGTTCTCCTATTTAATTACATGATTTTGGGGGAACCAGCAGACATTAGGTAACTGCCAGCTGTGAATGATACCTGGACTAATAGGTATCTGCATCCAGCAGACAGAAGGTGCTGGTGGTGAAAGCAGATTGCTCATAATGAATTAGATGTCAGATCGAATGATCAAAAAGGAATAGTTAACAAAACACAGGGCTGACTCATATCACAGCAGGAGACAGCTGAGGATAAAAATGATACACCCATGGGTGCACATATTATCGCAGTATGTGTTGTCGGGAAACGACAAATCTTACCCTGGAAAAGTGTATTAAAAATAAACACTGCATTAGTTGCAAGACCTTCAGGTATTTTTCCAATTATTGTATCAGTGGGCTTCTGTTTCCATTTAATTATGGCTCCCAGCAACTATGCCCAGACCCTTGTGTCTGTCATCATTCCATTTATTTGTGGCGCCTGGATGCTAGTCTTTGTAAATGGCGTGGTCACAATAGGCCCAGATGCATGAGTTAGGCTGAGTGGCTGTGCTACCTATTATTTGACCCAGCTTTTCAGGCAGCAGCTGTAATAGGATATTGAACACTCATCAAGGAAGAGAGAAGAGGCAATTTTTAAGCTATAAAGAGAGGAGAGAAAGAGAGAGAGGAGACTTCATTTCAAACCACAATGCTTCCTTTAGCTAGATCAGCATGCAGGATCGTAGTGAAGTGTGTTGCCCATCTGTAATAGAGAACAACACTACAAAACAATAAAAATGATGGGAGAGAAGGCGAGGACTGTGATTATATGTCTGTAAGCTAGGAGTACAACACAGTGCAGCCAAAGAGCCTTAACGGCCGCCCACCCACACACTCTGTCTCTCACTGCAGTGTCGGGACCAACCTGATCAGGTTGGGTTCATCCTTAGTGAACTCGGACAGTTTTTATTCCACAATCACAGATGATGCAAGGACCAGCTAACGTGAGACTGGCTTGTACTTGATTTCAAACATCAATCCTTATTGAGATGCAACATAAGCGTGGCCATTACTCCCCTTGGCAATTTTCCAATGCATCCCTTGGTATTGCAGAGTTTGGGCAACCCCAGTAGTGTTAAACCATAGATAGGGTTGTTCATCCCTTCTCTGTTTCATCAGTGGCCACACACAGTGTTGTGGTAAGTAGCAGGGTGCAAACAGTTATAATAAACTGTATTTAACTGTCTCCTTTGATTACTGCACTCGCCTGTTGGAGGAGTTGTGGAAAAGACCCCGGCATCAGATGGTTCGGAGTTCTACAAGCACTGGAGGGAAGAAGCCATAAATGCTTGAAATTGAACTCAAAGGACCTCAGTAAACAAGAAAGAAGCTTGGCCCTGCTTGCCTATTGTTTTGCTTGGGCAGAGGCATTTATTTTGTTTCTTTAAAAAAAAATTATTGTGAAAAGGACATTGTCAGGTTCGGTAAGACTAAAATTTGGTCTCTTGTGGACTGCAATTTCTTGTATTCCCTCTGGTTTTTCACTTGGACTGTTATCACACTCTGACCAAAAAAAATGATGGTACAAAATATATACTATTTAAGATACGTAGGTGGAAAAGGGACTAAGATTATAAGTGAGTGATATTTTGAGATTTAGGGACTCAGTGCTTGGCAACACGAGGGGAAGAAAAGACTGATGCATTCTAGGGCACAGTCCATCAGGGAATTAATTATAAGTCAAGGAAGATAATAGTCATTCTTTACAAGGTTCTTTCAAAGCCCATTTGGAGCATTGTGTGCTGGTCTGAGCACTGATTATTCTTTGGAATGCAGTATCATCGGGTGGCCCCTACTGAAATTAGGGCCCCACTGTGCTAGGCACTATACAAACAGGGGGGGTACACAGTCTTTGCACCAATGAGCTTACAGTCTAAATAAACAAAGGGTGGGAGGAGAAACAGTCACCAAGGGAAGTGAAATGACTTCCCCAAAGTCATACAGCAAACGGATGATGGAGCCAGGGATAGAACCTATTTATTCCAGTCCAGTGGTCTGTCCACTAGACCATGCCTCGTACCCTGACATTCAGAGAAGGTGCAGATGAAGGAAACAAGGATTCTTTAAGGTCTGGAAAGGCGGGTCTCTTACTCAGTGTTGTGAAAAGTTGACCTCATCACAACGTTTAATTAGCTTAAGGGAATTGTTGTGACTTTATCATGAGTCTTGCAATATTTGGTGTTTTTCTTATAGCCCCAGCTCCTGGAATCATGAAAGTATGTGAGAATTTCAGATTTCATTTATAAATAAATAGATGGTTTCTAGCCTTTATGGTTGTGGAGAAAAGTTTGAAGATGTGGGCTGAGTGAACCCTAAAACCTCAGTAACCAAAAGGCAAACAAAAATAACCCTAAATTTTTTATTGCTATTATTTTAAATAATGCTTTGTTGGGGGCCTGACTCGTGCTCGGGATTGGCAATACTGCCAAGGCTCAGGAAAAGACCATTCTGGATTCCAGGGAGATTGTACTACATGTGATCGTGACGTTGGAAGAGATTATTAGACACTCTGAAATCCAGCAGCAACCTTTGGAAAAATGTCCCCTTCTTCACACAAGCAGCCTCCACCATAAGCACAGTGCTACATGTCTGGAAGAGACAGCAAATGAATGGAGGGCAGTTGGCTTACGCTTATCATGGTAGATAGTGATGGGAAGAGGAGGAATACTGTGCAAAGTGTTTGGAACACTGAATTCACCATTGACTAAGGACATTCAACTGGCAATAATCAAATTAGTGTGAAGTTACTGTGGGGGTTGTGCTTGATTCCGTGGGGGTCCCAGGGCACACATGTTACAGTGGCAGCGAGGAATGTTTTCTGTCCTCTTGGCTGGCCACCGGGATATTTTCCCTGTAGCTTCTGGATGAATTGGCCAAAAATCCTTCATCCTTCTCCTCCTACCCGCACCCCCTGAGACAGCACTTGTAAACAGGAAGGAATCAGTGTCTGATTGGTGGTAGGATATTTCAGAGCTGTCTAAGCCACTAGTGACTGGTGGTTGCTACCATCTTGTTGTTCAGTGGACTCTGAAGGATGAGTTTGATCTCAGTGCAGTTCCCAATGGACAGGTGCTCACATCACACACACTACTCCACACTGGAGTCTGAGCATCCTTCCTGCTAGCCTAATCACAACAACAAAAAATCAGGAATGGAATTCGCCATGCAGTATAAGTTCCTACTTTGCCTTACTAGGGTTAGGATTGAGTGTGTTGGCAAGTCAGTCTGGGGAAGTTTGCCCCAGTGCTCCCTATGCTGTTCTTGTTCTGTGGGTAAATAGATGCCTTCATTTTCCAGGGCTGTCACTCTGGCACCTTCTACCAGCATAAATTCACACAGAATTTTAAAAAATCCCAGCAGTTGCTGTGATGCACTCTTCAGTAAAAAGTAAAGCCAAGGATCAAAACTTCTGGTCACAGAACTGGAGACAAACCTTATGGATTTCAGAGTAGCAGCCGTGTTAGTCTGTATTCGCAAAAAGAAAAGGAGTACTTGTGGCACCTTAGAGACTAACAAATTTATTAGAGCATAAGCTTTCGTGAGCTACAGCTCACTTCATCGGATGCATCCGATGAAGTGAGCTGTAGCTCACGAAAGCTTATGCTCTAATAAATTCGTTAGTCTCTAAGGTGCCACAAGTACTCCTTTTCTTTTTGCAAACCTTATGGAGTTACAGAAACCCCTTTGTTGTTGTTCTCAGAGAATAGACTGTGTCTTCATTATTTATGGACAGTCGGTTTTATCAAGTATAATACAGTCAATCTTTGCATTGTACGTTACACAAGTTCAAACCAAAACCCCTCATCTCCCATGAAAAGCAAGCCTGTATACATTTCACAGTCATGCATGAAGAAACTTCATTGTAAAACAAAACCATGTCAGCCTGTTATAAATGTCTAATTTATTTAGATGTGATTGAGGGTTACATCTGTAAACCATAATCAACGGTAAACAAGTTAAGACTTTATAATCTATTTTAAAAAGCTAGAACAATGTCTTGGACTCCTATTATTAGTATGCATCTTATGCTTTTCTTACTGTTCTCTGCAGCACAATAGCTTTGCTAGAAGTAGCAAATTATACTTAGAAAAACAAACAAAAAAACCAACAACCTTCAAATGAAGCCAAACATTAAGAAATCTGTTCCTTCATTGGCAGTTTCACTGTAAACTGTTCTATGGATCTTCAGCTTTTAGAGTCAAAATGTGGTACATTTTTACCCTGAAAGCAAAGCATGATGATTAGGATCGATTTGTTTAGGATCATCCTATCATCAATCTCTCTCATGAGTCACGTTGAAATATAAATGGCAAACATAATATCGTGTACATCTATGGAGTGTAGATTGCCAAGTCATCTGCATGCATAACTTACTGCTGGAAGCTTTCATTAAGCAAATTAGTTATGTAAATTGAATGACCTAAAATAGATCTTTGTGGAAGTCTTTTTGATATCATAAGCCATGTTAAAGTCGATGCTGCAGATCGAGATGAGCTCTTCATGATCCTAGAAGACTGGAATTGGTATAACAAGTGAGTTCTGCACACTGTCGATTTAAATTCACTTTGAAGAAATGCAAGGAGGACAAGCAAGTTCTGCTGGTAATGTTCTTCTGGGCATTGGGAGATATGGGTTCTATTTCAGACCTGCCACAGACTTCCTGTGTGATCATGAGCAAGTCACTTCACCCTGCTGTGCCTCAGTTCCCCATCTGTAAAATGGGGCTAATTAATGTCTCTCTACCTGAGACAAATGTTGTGATGCTTAATACCTTATGTGAGGTGCTTTGAGATCCTGGGTTTGAATGTGCTCTGAAAGCACAACACATTTTACACTGATAACCAGCTAAAGCATTTTGGTCTGAATAAGAAGGAAGTTATAGACCAGCCCCTAAAGAAGGGGCCACTAGTTCAAAAAATTTTACTGAGGAGGTTAGGATTTTTCCAAATCTCCCCATGTAGTGCGACCACGTGTTGTATTGTCGAGATGCAAATGAGAGAGTATTACACAGCCTCATTTTACAGGGTTCCTATTCCTTTATGCCACTGGCATCCCTAGTTACACACCAAAGCTATGTCATGTAATGACAATGGAGTTGCATGATTATTTCTACCTCCAGATCTAGGCTGCTATGCAGCGATCAAAAGAACTGAAAATGGCTGAGATCTGACTGTCTCATATCTAACTCCATCTCTGGGAATCAAGCATTTTGAGTGTTAAGGAAAGAAGAGGGATAAGGAAAGAAGAAAAGAAATAAAAAGATTCAGTGTGATTAAGATTGTGATTATGTTGAATACTTGTTATATTAGATGGTGCAGAACTAGATAATGAGGCCGGAATGTGTCTATCCTGAAAGGCATTTGTTGGGTTAAAGTGAAATTACCAGTTAGTAGGCAGGATTTGTTCTCCTGCTATTGGTGTCCTTTTGGAGTAAGTATGCTGTAGTGGGCCTGTGTTTCCTTGCCTTACAGACGCTGGACACTCAGTATTGTTTTCCTGCAAAACTTTGCCGCTGCTTGGGATTTGGGCTGCATTTATTAGGCCTTAAAAAGGAGCAGAAAAACCCCAGGAGGATTCCTGTGTCTAGTATCCTTAGGCTGGGGGGGGGGGGGGGGTGTCTTTCACAGTCATTAAGGGCAGCAAGCAAAATAATGGTAATTTGGACATGAGCTACTTCTGCAGGCTCTGTGGCCTTCCAGCCTCCTTCCTAGTGAAGATCAGCAGCTGATATACATTGCTGGCTAACAATCCAAGCTACCTAATCTCTGCTGGTCCCCAATACATCCTTGCTACCTGCTCTGGGTAGGGTGTATTCTGTGGAGAGGGGTGCTTTGTGGACTGTGAAGGGAGGGTGTTCCACTGATCCAGGAGAGCAATCCCTGTGACTATCCAGGTAGGATTTTAAACAAACTCTCTGAACTTCTGGGAGCAGAGGCTAGAGGCCCATCCTGAAATTCATCAGCAGAATAAATCACTTTCTAAGACATGAGAGCCTTTGGCCTTATTTGCCTTCAAAGAATGAGGAGAAGTGCCTGGTTTTGAGCAACTGCAGTGAAGACACATCACTATCTCCCTCTCATGCTTGTATGTCATTACCCACCTCCCCAGCTCTGGACTGCAGAATCAGGTTGTAAACAAGAGTGGCCTGCTGGTTAGTACAGCAATGACAGACATAGAATCTGTACCATTAAGTATAGGGCACCCTAATCAAGTCTCCCCCCATGATTCATAATGCTCTGATTATTTGATTTCACAGTGTCAACCAAAAAGGCAGCCCTCACCTTCAGAACATGTCTACAACTAGAAAATAATTTGGGCAGATGCATTGTGCTTTAATTGTCAATACTTGTAGCTTTCCCATTTGTTCTTGGTCTTGTACTCTTACAATTATAGGGTTATTATATCTATCTGCTGCCTATATACATTGCTGCAATGAGAATCTATCCATTTAGTAGCTAACTTTCAAGATTTTTGGATTACTCTGATATTCAGTAAAAGCGGCAAAGAGTCCTGTGGCACCTTATAGACTAACAGACGTATTGGAGCATACGCTTTCGTAGGCGAATACTCACTTGGTGCATTCGACGAAGTGGGTATTCACCCACGAAAGCTTATGCTCCAATACGTCTGTTAGTCTATAAGGTGCCACAGGACTCTTTGCCGCTTTTACAGATCCAGACTAACATGGCTACCCCTCTAATACTCTGATATTCAGGAAGTTCTGAGTTCTAATCCTGGCTCTGACATTGACTCTCTCTTTGGTCTTGGACAAATCACTTAACTTCTCTGTGTCTCAGTTTCCCCATTTGATGATAATGACCTCATAGTTGAGTTGTGGATTAATTAATGTTTAAACAGTTTTGAAAATGAAAAAAAGCTATATTTTAAAGCTAAAGCTGTATTATCATTCCATTTTATAGGACATGATACAGCCTTTAATTTAAATACACTAACTCTTAATCCTTTTAAACTGAGACAAACATGGAAAATTCACTTCTCAATGTTTCTATGGCCACCATTTTAAAAAAAGTCAGAGTTTGCATCTTTATGCAGTTGGACAAAGACAATATCTATGTACTTCATAACACGTTAGTTAGACTTACTAAAACTGTGCCCTCGAGCTGTGAACAGATGTACAGAATATCAAAAGAAAATCATATAAACTGGACCAAAAACCTACAAATGGCACCCCAACACTTTCCACGCCCTTTTACAATCACTCACCCCACTGCAGCTGGGGAAGAATCCTGGGAAACTGATAAGCCTGGGAATTTTCAGGTAACACTGCAAACTCTGGGCTCTAGTAAATAAAGGAGGGGGAAATTTAAGGGCAGTGTGTCATCTTTAACTTTGAATTTTGTGGTTTAACAGCCTGTGTTCATCTGTACTGACAAACTGTGACACGGCTGCTCTTTGACACATGGTGGGAGGCAGCTGTTCCCATAAAAGCCAGTGGTTGTAGTAACTTGTCCAAAGAGAGCTTCTGCAGGACCGCAAAGTTCTGGCCTGCGGAACTTATGGGATCATAAGTTACTTTGTAAGCCGAGAGCCTCTCAACTCGACCAGAAATGTCAGGTTCTGGGTTAAGAGGAATTAGCATCTTCTTTCCCCAAGGAGATTGCTCATATCTGAGAGAGCCTCATAGGCCGCCACTGAGATCGGGACTGGAAAACCGTGCACCAATCTCCCAAGAACTCTGCCTCTTCATAAATTCAAGTAGAAATCATGACTGAATGCCACCAATGCTTCCATCACTTTTGACTCTGACCTCTTCTCTTACTGGATGGTAGAAGAAAGTAGAGAGAACCTGGAGCCTTTCCTAATGGAGACTTTCAACATCTTCTGTAATGTGGGGAATCTGCAACCCAACCTCTCACCTGCAATAATCCATCCTGTACTAGAGAAATGGTCACTCAGTACTAGAGATGTCAGGAACCGTTAACAGTTGTCTCACCCTCCCTTTTATAAGCAAGCTGGAAGGGGAGAATGTTACCTATCAGATGGCAATAACTTGGATCCCTCTTACCCTGGCTTCAGGCCAAGATGTGGTATGCTTACAATTTGGAGAAATGGATGCATTGTGAGGTTCAGTGACTTGCTCAAGGTTCCACAGAAAGTCAGTGGCAGAGCTGGGAATAGAACCCCGATTTCAGTGCTTCCATTTCCAGTCTACATGAGTCAGAGTGACCATCCCAGCTAAAGTGGAGAGGCAGTGCAAAGGAAAAAGGCACAGAAAAGAAAAAGCGTACCTGCCAAAAGATTTGCTTCTGATTGATTCCCCCACTGATACAAAAAGATGTAATGCACCTATCCTGCTTATCCTCCATCATTATTATTATTCAAGAAGCCACAGTAAACACTCAGTTCCAGGTAGTCTAAGGCTCTTCACGCTATTGGTTTCTAATGCCAGTAATTACCATAATTCTGCTGAATTGCAGCATGCGAGAAAAACATAAGAGCTTGATCCAACTAGCCTTGACTTGGTTAACTCCAGTGAGACCACTTGCCTAAATAAGTGTTTGCAAGAATGGACCCCAGGCAGTTAATTAGTAGGGAGGCATACCTTTTCATATGGGGAGGGGACAGAAAATCTGAAAGCCTATCTTTGAGTGGAACTCTTTGTTTACAGACCTTTATTTTATGTTGTGAAGGGCTTATGATAAATGGGACTAGGTTAGCCCAATATTTAAATGACATTCATTGGAATTACTCATTCCATAATTGTTATTGTGAGGTCATGTGCTGTGTCCCATGTTTGCGCTGCCGTGCCAAGCGATTTATTTTAATAGAAGCTTTTAAGTAACTGGCATTCTTGCTAATCATGGTGCATCTGCTTCTCTGGGTTCCCTGTTTCGAGTAATTTAATGCTATTACTTTAGCTGGAAGGGCTCTGTGTCACCATCTGTCCTGGAAAGCTATTGATGGGGCTGTACGGAACATGGAGTGTCATCGGCAGAAGAGAGAGAGTTCTAAAGGGATGACTGGATTTCCTGTTGTAATACAATATAAGAGGGTTTACTGTGGTTATGGCTTAGATGAACTCGTATCTAAAGGTTGTTAGCTGCTATTTGAATTTGCTGGGGACATTTCCCCAGATGTGTATGGAGAGATGTAATATTGTTAGCAGTTAGTTCCAGGTAGTAATCACAAAGGTAAACCATTAAAAGGTTGAAGTTTGTAAGGATACAAGTCCTGTGAAATTAGTATTTAAAGAGCCCCAACCTCAAATGCCTGCACATCTGCAGATCCCAGCAACCTGGGGTCAGCAGCAAAGGCTTGCCAGATGCTGTTCAAGCCAAACATTTTCCTAATCAATGATTATTTATTAATTGTTGTTTAGAGACCTGTTCCATGTAATAAACATGTCTTCAGAATACGGAAAGGAGTCACAACAGATATGAAAAGGCTACACAATTTAAAAGCAAGTTGCTCTTTCATTATCAAAGCCGGGAATGACTTGTAAACTTGTAAATTAAGCACAGGTATATGGTATCTTCTTAGCTGTGTCAGAGCAGAGCTGTTGCCTTTACTTTAATCATGAGATGAATTCACTTATTGTTCAAGTGACTGGTTTATAATCAAGTTAGGAAATTACATTTGTCTCAGTCTAACCAGATCTGTCCTTGCCAAACCATTGTGGTTGCATAGGTTTTTCCTATAGTCTAATGGAAAGCATAGGAGCTTTTGACAGCATACTGCTAAAGGACTTCAGTTACGGTTTTGTTTTGTTTTGTTTTGTTTTTGTGATGGTTCTGTCCTTATAATGTGCCTGACTGGATGGTACACAGTAACTTATGTTTTGAATTTTTAGTACCCATTGGACCAACCCAGAATCCTGGCTCCAGACTCCCCTGAAAGTTCAGTTCCAGATCTCAGTTCTGTGGTTCAGGCCCAGCTTTAATTTGATTGAGCAAAATGAAGCTTCTCTACATTTTTAATATAAATTTAATAGAAAAATGTACATACTGCATATCAATGCAGCTTGTGCAAATAACCTACACGCAGGAAGAACAGATATGCACTACCCAAGGCAGGGCCAAACTCTCATCCAGCTGCAAAGCCCACGCAGAGAAGCTAGGTGGAAGGGCTGGTGTGTCTGAAATCTCCTCCACCCAGTATGCTGAGTGTGAATTAGCCACAGTCACTTTAGAGCTGTTAGTCCAGACTCTGGGCTATAGTAGCTGGCTGTGATGCTCTACAAGCCCCGCTACCCAGGTGTTTTGGCTGTTGGCTCTATGCAGCTCATGGATTCACTGGCCAGAGCTCTTGTTTACCACCAACCCTTTTCCATGGTGCCATAAAGGGGATCACAACAAGGAATACTCTGTGGCATGCATGTGTCGCGGGGCATAGCATGTCTGCGTCCCTCCATGGCCCGCCATCTTCCATACAATACTTCCATTGCACACCTTTGCTAGAGGTAGCAAGGTTGACCTGTAAAATAGTAAATCCTGATCTGTGCACAGTTGCACAGTTTCCAGCTAGATTTACAGTGGTCACCCATAAGCTGTTTTAATGACTCCACATAAAACACACAGTCACAGTTGGCAGGAGTCTTTTCCTCTGGCATAAGGTTTGTAAGGAAAAAAAACATATCTAGTTCATGGAAACAGAAAAAGAATTGGAAATTATATAGTAGTATAACAATGCGTAGCTTTTCAGAACAAGTTGATCTCAAAATGTTTTACAAAGGAGGTCAGTTTTATTAACCCCATTTTAAAGACAGGTAAACTGAGGCACAGAAAGGGGCAGAGACTTAGCTGGGGTCACCCAGTAGACCAGTGAAAGTGCCCCTGCTTGAGCTCAAGCCAGCCTGATGACCCCTGGATGTGGAGTCTAGCCTTCCTAAAGGCATTCTCCTGCATTTTCCAGGCAACAACTTCCCCTGAGTACCTATGCAACAGAAGAGAGAACCCCTTTTCACCTGTGTCCCATCACCCTTAAAAACCAGTCAGTTGCCTTGAAGAACTAAATGATTTTACTTCATTGTTGGCAGTCTTTTAGGCATAGGCTCCAACTCCAAGGGTGCTCTGGGGCTGGAGCACCCATGGGGAAAAAATGGTGTGTGCTCTTCCTCTGTCCCCCTCAGCACCTCCCGCCTGCCAGCGGGCCCCACCAATCAGCGCCTCCCCATGCCTCCAGCCCACCACGGTCAGCTGTTTCATGGCATGCAGGAAGCTTGGGGAGGGAAGAGGAGCGAGGATGCTGGGGGAGGGGGTGGAACTGGGTGGGAAGAGGTGGGGTGGGGATGGAGCAGGGGCAGGGTGGGGTAGAGTGGGGGAGGAAAGGGCTGGGGGTGGGGCCTTGGGGGAAGGAGTGGAGTTGAGGCGGGGTCTGGGGCAGAGCCAGGGGTCGAGCACCCTCCAGGACTTTGGAAAGTCAGCACGTGTGCTTATAGGTATTACCTATTGCAAGTACAGGGGAGCATAAGCAATAACAGTACAGATGCTCGTGCAACTATTTATTTGTCAATGACAAAACCAGATAGTATTACAGGGTCACCATTGTACCACCCGTACAATACAAACTAGACAATTTTTTCTAACACCAAGTCAATTGTGACAAAGTAACTTAATTGCAAAGAAAAAGTAGAGGATTTTGGTCTTGGCTGTGTATTGTGATGATCGCGGTACCATTAGACTCAGAAGCAGACAGGGATTGTTGTTCATCTTGGGTCTATTCTTGACAAACAGTCTGTCATTAATTAGCTGTTTCTGAATGTCAGAAAATTATTCTGATTTTCAGTGACACGTGTATAAACCATCCTGGAGCTAACCTCATATCTGGTGTCACTGTAGAGTGAGTGACCCCAGGCATGGATCTGGCCCCACTATTTGTAAGCAACTTGTTGCTTGGTGGAATAAGACTAGTGAAACTGGTCACTGGGCAATCTCAAATGTAAGAGGTTTCTTAGAATCATAGAATATCAGGGTTGGAAGGGAACTCAGGAGGTCATCTAGTCCAACCCCCTGCTTAAAGCAGGACCAATCCCCAACTAAATCATCCCAGCCAGGGCTTTGTCAAGCCTGATCTTAAAAACTTCTAAGGAAGGAGATTCCACCACCTCCCTAGGTAACGCATTCCAGTGTTTCACCATCCTCCTAGTGAAAAAGTTTTTCCTAATATCCAACCTAAACCTCCCCCACTGCAACTTGAGACCATTACTCCTTGTTCTGTCATCTGCTACCACTGAGAACAGTCTAGATCCATCCTCCTTGGAACCCCCTTTCAGGTAGTTGAAATCAGCTATCAAATCCCCCCCCCATTCTTCTCTTCCGCAAACTAAACAATCCCAGTTCCCTCAGCCTCTCCTCATAAGTCATGTGTTCCAGTCCCCTAATCATTTTTGTTGCCCTCCGCTGGACTCTTTCCAATTTTTCCACATCCTTCTTGTAGTGTGGGGCCCAAAACTACAGATGAGGCCTCACCAATGTTGAATAGAGGGGAATGATCACGTCCCTCGATCTGCTGGCAATGCCCCTAATTGTACATCCCAAAATGCCATTGGCCTTCTTGGCAATAAGGGCATAGTATTGACTCATATCCAGCTTCTCGTCCACTGTAACCTGCAGTTACCTTTCTGCAGAACTGCTGCCTAGCCATTCGGTCCCTAGTCTGTAGCGGTGCATGAGATTCTTCCATACTAAGTGCAGGATTCTGCACTTGTCCTTGTTGAACCTCATCAGATTTCTTTTGGCCCAATCCTCTAATTTGTCTAGGGCCCTCAGTATCCTATCCCTACTCTCCAGCGGATCTACCTCTCCTCCCAGTTTAGTGTCATCTGCAAATTTGCAAAGGGTGCAATCCACACCATCCTCCAGATCATTTATGAAGATATTGAACGAAACCAGCCTGAGGACTGACCCTTGGGGCACTCCACTTGATACCGGCTGCCAACTAGACATGGAGCCATTGATCACTACCCGTTGAGCCCGACAATCTAGCCAACTTTCTATCCACCTTATAGTCCATTCATCCAGCCCATACTTCTTTAACTTGCTGGCAAGAATACTGTGGGAGATCGTGTCAAAAGCTTTGCTAAAGTCGAGGAACAACACGTCCACTGCTCTCATCCACAGAGCCAGTTATCTCATCATAGAAGGCAGTTAGATTAGTCAGGCATGACTTGCCCTTGGTGAATCCATGCTGACTGTTCCTGATCACTTTCCTCTTCTCTAAGTGCTTCAGAATTGATTCCTTGAGACCTGCTCCATGATTTTTTCAGGGACTGAGGTGAGGCTGACTAGCCTGTAGTTCCCAGGATCCTCCTCCTTCCCTTTTTTAAAGATGGGCACTATATTAGCCTTTTTCCAGTCGTCCGGGACTTCCCCCAATCGCTGTGAGTTTTCAAAGATAATGGCCAATGGCTCTGCAATCACATCTGCCAACTCCTTTAGCACGCTCGGATGCAGCGAGAATTCTTCCTGGCAGAGAATCAACAGTTTCTGAATCACAACATTTATAGATGCTTAGGATACTCAGCAGAAACATTTCCAGCTAAAGGCATGCAAATTACTTCTCGGGAATTGTTAATTTTGTCTGATAAGGGGGGAGAGGCCTGTTTTACAAGGCGCTGGTGAAACAACAGATAACAGTTTTTTAACTGAAAGCTAAGGCTCTGTACACACTACAGCTTACATGGGTATAACTTATGTCACTCAGGGGTGTGAATAAGCCACCCCCCGAGTGACATAAGTTACAGCAACATAAGTGTTGGTGTGGACAGTGCTATGCCGGCGGAAGAGCTTCTCCTGCTGATATAGAAACCACTGCTTGCGGGGGCTGGAATAATTACATCAATGGGAGAGCTCTCTCCCATTGGCTTAGAGCAGGGGCGGGCAGACTTTTTGGCCTGAGGGCCACATCGGGTTTCTGAAATTGTATGGAGGGCTGGTTGGGGGAGGCTGTGCCTCCCCAAACAGCCAGGCATGTCCCAGTCCCTGCCCCCTATCCAGCCCCCCTGTTTCTTGCCCCTTGACAGCCCCCCGTCCCATCCAACCCCCCCTGTTCCCTGTTGGCCCCCTGGGACCCTTGCCCCATCCACTCCTCCCTGCCCCTGGACTCCCTGACTGCCCCCTGCCGCCCCACCCAACCCCCCCTCCTTCCTGACTGCCCCCCCGGGACCCCTGCCCCCATTCAACCCCCCTGTTCCCCACCCTCTGACCACCCCGACCCCATGCACCCTCCCAAACTCCCCTGCCCTCTATCCAACCCCCCTTCGCTCCCTGACCCCTTACCGTGCTGCTTGGAGCACCGGTGGCTGGCGGCGGTACAGCCACACTGCCCAGAGCACCAGGACAGGCAGCCGCACTGCCCGGCTGGAGCCAGCCACGCTGCCCAGAGCATTGTGCAGTGAGCTGAAGCTGCAGGGGAGGGGCAGGGGGCGAGCCTTCCGGGCCAGGAGCTGGGCAGGAGGGTCCCGTGGGCCAGATGTGGCCCGCAGGCCGTAGTTTGCCCACCTCTGGCTTAGAGCATCTGCACTAGTAATGCTACAGTGGTGCGGCTGTACTCATGCAGCTGCGCTGCTGTAAGCTCTGTAGTGTAGCCATGGCCTGAGTCTCTAGCCCTAATAGTTTTGGAGACAGCCTTGAAAACTTGAGAGAGACAAGGTGGGTGAGGTAATATCTTTTATGGCTAGGGTGATCCTGTGTCCCGTTTTGCCTGTGACAGACCCCTTTTTCAGCTCTGTCCTGCCTGTCCCTACACTTTTGCCAAAACTGGGCATTTGTCACGGCTGCAAGGCAGAGTGGAGAGCAGCGGCTGCTGCCCAGGGGTCAGCTGAAGGCAGCGCTGCCCCCCCATCAGGCAAGCAGAGAAATTTACTGCTGGCGGGCAGCACTGCCTTCAGAGCTGACCCCCCCCGGCCGGTGCGGAGCTCGGGTGGTCAGCCCCAACCCCAACCGCAGGCAATACGGGGCTCAGCAGGTCAGCCCCAGCCCCAGCCAGTACGGGGCTCAGCAGGTCAACCCCAGGGGCAGGGTGGCTTGGGCCTGGGCCATCCCATTTTTACTTTAAGAAATATGGTCACCCTATTTATGGGACCAAGTTCTGTTAGTGAGAGAGACAAGCTTTTGAGCCACAGAGAGCTCTTCTTCACCTACATTGAAAACATGAGCATAGTTCAACCGAGACATTGATTCCTGTCTGTATTTGCAGAGAGCCTGAAACAGGAGCTCTGGGAGGTGTGGGCTGTCCCATTCGCCTCAGTGGGCTAGCAACTCAGATGCCTGGTGATGATATTTGAAATGTCACCATTTTTAGCTATTTCACTGCTGTTGGGAGGAGAAGGAAGATCACAGATCTGCACAGTGTACTCTCAGTGGAGTCTCATTTCATTATTTGGGAGAGGAGCACCATTCACACACACACCCTGCCCCTTTCTGAGCCATGGAGCCATCATGTCAGACCGGGGAGGAGCAGAGGTTGGGTACATTTGAAACCCACCAATGGGGAGTAAATATTTCAGAGCCCAGCAAGCCCCTGCCAACCAGCCCTTTACCCAGCCTTCCAGGCAGTGAGGGACAAGTCTATGTTGGTGGTGGGTATTCTTCCTGGCTAACAGCGGCTGTAAGCATGAGAACTAGAAACATAACTCTCTTTAAATGCTCTGAGAGCTGGGGCCCTAGGTACATGCTAGTTGTGCCCTCTGTGCCTTAATCCAGCCTGCCCATGATTCTGAACCGAACAAGGAAGGAGCCCAGCAGAGCCTGCGTGATCATATTTTGAATATCTGTGCAATGGGCTGTGAGTGGCATGTCACTGTGGCTTGCCTAGTGGGTGGAGCTTGGGAGAATACAGCCACTTTTTCCCCCAGTTCAAGCCTTGCAGAAGTTCATGCAGTTTATATAGACAGTAAATACAACATGAGAAAGCAAAGCTCTTCTGCCATGATCACAGCTGGGCCTGATGCCATCCTGTCTCAAACTTGCTACATGATAGGCGGTTGTCACCTATAGACCTTTACTGCTGCACAACTTTCTGATCCATTCGATGGGAGTCTCATCTGAGTAAGAAATGCAAATGTTGGGCCTCCAAGGTTGTAACTTGGGCCAGCAAAGTGGTTGGCCCACTGGATAGCTCTCGTAAAGACTATAAGGGAAATGAAACTGTTAGCAGAAAGTCAAAAGTGGAGTTACTGTGCTCAGACTTAACTCAATAATTATAGCCATGATATAAAGTGTATAGATTTACATGCTTGTATCAAGAATAAAGCCTAGATTTCTTTCCCTCCCCACCTACCCGTCTTGGTATCCAGTATGGTTATAAAGAAAAGGAGTACTTGTGGCACCTTAGAGACTAACAAATTTATTAGAGCATAAGCTTTCGTGAGCTACAGCTCACTTCATCGGATGCATTTGGTGGAAAAAACAGAGTAGAGATTTATATACACACACACAGAGAACATGAAACAATGGGTTTATCATACACACTGTAAGGAGAGTGATCACTTAAGATAAGCCATCACCAACAGCAGGGGGGGGAAGGAGGAAAACCTTTCATGGTGACAAGCAGGTAGGCTAATTCCAGCAGTTAACAAGAATATCAGAGGAACAGTGGGGGGTGGGGTGGGAGGGAGAAATACCATGGGGAAATAGTTTTACTTTGTGTAATGACTCATCCATTCCCAGTCTCTATTCAAGCCTAAGTTAATTGTATCCAGTTTGCAAATTAATTCCAATTCAGCAGTCTCTCGTTGGAGTCTGTTTTTGAAGCTTTTTTGTTGAAGTATAGCCACTCTTAGGTCTGTGATCGAGTGACCAGAGAGATTGAAGTGTTCTCCAACTGGTTTTTGAATGTTATAATTCTTGACGTCTGATTTGTGTCCATTCATTCTTTTACGTAGAGACTGTCCAGTTTGGCCAATGTGCATGGCAGAGGGGCATTGCTGGCACATGATGGCATATATCACATTGGTAGATGCGCAGGTGAAGGAGCCTCTGATAGTGTGGCTGATGTGATTAGGCCCTATGATGGTATCCCCTGAATAGATATGTGGACAGAGTTGGCAACGGGCTTTGTTGCAAGGATAGGTTCCTGGGTTAGTGGTTCTGTTGTGTGGTGTGTGGTTGCTGGTGAGTATTTGCTTCAGATTGGGGGGCTGTCTGTAAGCAAGGACTGGTCTGTCTCCCAAGATCTGAGAGAGCGATGGCTCGTCCTTCAGGATAGGTTGTAGATCCTTGATGATGCGTTGGAGGGGTTTTAGTTGGGGGCTGAAGGTGATGGCTAGTGGCGTTCTGTTGTTTTCTTTGTTGGGCCTGTCCTGTAGTAGGTGACTTCTGGGTACTCTTCTGGCTCTGTCAATCTGTTTCTTCACTTCAGCAGGTGGGTACTGTAGTTGTAGGAATGCATGATAGAGATCTTGTAGGTGTTTGTCTCTGTCTGAGGGGTTGGAGCAAATGCGGTTATATCGTAGCGCTTGGCTGTAGACAATGGATCGAGTGGTATGATCTGGATGAAAGCTAGAGGCATGTAGGTAGGAATAGCGGTCAGTAGGTTTCCGATATAGGGTGGTGTTTATGTGACCATCGCTTATTAGCACCGTAGTGTCCAGGAAGTGGATCTCTTGTGTGGACTGGTCCAGGCTGAGGTTGATGGTGGGATGGAAATTGTTGAAATCATGGTGGAATTCCTCAAGAGCTTCTTTTCCATGGGTCCAGATGATGAAGATGTCATCAATGTAGCGCAAGTAGAGTAGGGGCATTAGGGAACGAGAGCTGAGGAAGCGTTGTTCTAAGTCAGCCATAAAAATGTTGGCATACTGTGGGGCCATGCGGGTACCCATCGCAGTGCCGCTGATTTGAAGGTATACATTGTCACCAAATGTGAAATAGTTATGGGTCAGGACAAAGTCACAAAGTTCTGCCACCAGGTTAGCCGTGACAGTATCGGGGATACTGTTCCTGACGGCTTGTAGTCCATCTTTGTGTGGAATATTGGTGTAGAGGGCTTCTACATCCATAGTGGCTAGGATGGTGTTTTTAGGAAGATCACCAATGGACTGTAGTTTCCTCAGGAAATCGGTGGTGTCTCGAAGATAGCTGGGAGTGCTGGTAACGAAGGGCCTGAGGAGGGAGTCTACATAGCCAGACAATCCTGCTGTCAGGGTGCCAATGCCTGAGATGATGGGGCGTCCAGGATTTCCAGGTTTATGGATCTTGGGTAGCAGATAGAATACCCCAGGTCCTGGCTCCAGGGGTGTGTCTGTGCGGATTTGTTAGTTTCATGTTCTCTGTGTGTGTGTATATAAATCTCTACTCTGTTTTTTCCACCAAATGCATCCGATGAAGTGAGCTGTAGCTCACGAAAGCTTATGCTCTAATAAATTTGTTAGTCTCTAAGGTGCCACAAGTACTCCTTTTCTTTTTGAGAATACAGACTAACACGGCTGCTACTCTGAAACCTGTGAGTATGGTTATAAAAGCGGGCCACATAAATCATTAGCATCCAAATCCAGTGCAAATGTTTGTCTGCAAATCTATACACACAGTTATTGTTCTGTGTGAGTTATAATAGGCTTGATCTTGGGTGCTGATTTCAGTGAGAACTGAGGGTGCTTATTCAGGCCATTTCATGTTTCAGCCCAGAGCAGGGAGCTGTTATCTGATTCTGAGTTCTTGGAGACTTTATCATCTCTAGTGGTAGGTCTCAAGGCAGCCAATGCAGGATTTTACATGGTGTTATTTGGCACTAAATGTGTCATCCATGTTTCTCCTGCTGCTTCAGATTTCATGCACTACCGCCATGTAATGAAACTCTAGAGCACCATAACTTCAGACCAGATGCTCTACTATTATTCTGTCTGACACATTCACCATGCCTGCTGGGTTGCTGTCTTTTCTTAGACCTGAGACGTTATGAAATTACAAAATGTTCAGGTCATCAAGATTATTTAATGTTATTGTCATAAATATTTGGACAGGACTTGGCCACTGCTTACATAAGCACTGAAAGACAGTAACTTGTTTTAAGAGGATGTGTGTTTAATGAACAGCAAAGTCAATGCTCTCTTTATAAATTATTTTTACAAATGTGCTTCTCTAAACTGCATATCACAATTTACAAAAAAAAAAAACAACCCAAAACATTTTTATATTTAGATTTTTTTTTGTCTGTTATCTGGGGAGATTTAAAATGCTTCAAGAATTGGTTTGAAAGTAAATAGCTCTTCTTTGCTTCTTGTTTTGTCCTCAGGCACAGATTCTGATCTTCTGCATCTTATTAATCACTTTTTGTTAAACCATGTTTCCTTTCATGTTGTTTTTCTGCCAGAAAGAAAGGGTCAGTATTGCAGTATCTTTTACAGTCAATTTGTACTACTAACTCCAACTGGTTAATTTCCAAAGTGCTATCCTTTCCAATGCACTTTAAAAAACAAACAAAGAAAATGAGTCAGGTGTTTTGAAATACCAAACTCCCTGCATTATGCTACCCACTGCAGCATGTGTGTTCAAAGTTCATGAACATTTTGGGCATCTCTGTCTTTCTTTGCAGGCATTGAACTTAGGTTTTCTTATTAAAGGAATGCTGCCAGGGTTTGGGACAGTTTTCAACATAAACCAGGATTGGGAAGCTGCCAGAGGGCGCTATGTGCATTCTGGCAAATTTAATATATTTCTTCTATAAATATCTTAATTATCAGGGTGTAGTCTTCAGGCTGTTCTTAAAGAGTTGTCTCTTGCCAGATCATTAGAGGAAAATGCCACTAAATGCTATATTTTCTGCCTATATATTACATTGTGATGTTGCAGCTAATATTTGTTGATTAGTCACTCTGATGTAACATTGCAAAAATACATGTCAAAGCAGGCAAAACCCTCTTGCTGCTACTTCTGGTAATTTAAAAGGTTATGTGGTGTGGTCTGTTCAATTCAGATCTGAATCCAGACTTCAGCGTGTTTGAATACAGAGCTTTGATTCAGCCTGTTATAGATCGGGGAGTTGCCTGTGACATTTGGGTTTGGATCTTGATTTAACTTCTTCACAGTTCCCAGGCTGTCCTGCACTAGGGTTTTGGCCTGAGCCAGTGTCGAATAGACCATACCTGCCTTCCTGCTTTGGTCAGTGGATAAATAATATGACTCAGTAGGTCTCTTCCATTTATAATCTCTCTGATTCTGGGGGTAGCATGTGATAATCTTGGACCATTGGGTGGCTCTGCAGTGAGGAAGTTCTGTGCAGGAATGGTGTCCCTAGCCTGTTTGCCAGAAGCTGGGAATGAGTGACAGGGATGGATCACCTGACAATTACCTGTTCTGTTCATTCCCTCTGAGGCACCTGGCACTGGCCACTATCAGAAGACAGGATACTGGGCTAGATGGACTTTTGGTCTGACCCATTAGGGCCATTCTTTTGTTCTTATGTGTTGGTGGTTAGTGGTTGTTGTTAAATATCAGTCAGTTCATGTAGGGGAAATGCCATCTCTCGTGTTAACGTGCTTTGAGCATGGGGTATGTAAAATGTGTACAAGTAAAAATAGTGGTGTCTTTTCCTTTCAGAAAAAGAGCAGAGAAGAGACATGTGGAGAAGGCAGTGGAGTGGAGATCCTGGAGAATAGGCCATACACAGATGGTCCTGGTGGCATTGGGCAGTATACCCATAAAGTATACCATATTGGTATGCATATACCCAGTTGGTTTCGATCTATCCTGCCAAAGGCAGCTTTAAGAGTTGAAGAGGAGTCATGGAATGCATATCCTTACACAAGGACAAGGTATTATTCCATGTAGCCCTCCCTAGATTTTGAAAGGAACTGAATGTCACTTTACTTGCCATGACTGAGTCACAATGACATCTTTTGTGTTTCCATGAACCTTTAGAGAAACATTGGCACCAAGTCCTGAAATCCTTACTGAGTCCTCAGAGATTTGTGTGAGCAGGCTGTGTGAGGACTTCAGGATTTGGCCCATTGTCTAAAAGTGTAAGCCCAGTTGTGCACCAAAGTATGGAAAATGATTGATGTTTTACACAGAGTCTTGTGTGTCACACTGTATGTTCCACTAATTGTTGCAAATATCTGATAGTTAACTTAGATTATATTTAAATGTATGTGAAGATGGCAAAGTCAGCATGTCAAACACTGCCTAGTAAAAGTGAAATTGGATTTGCATCCCGACCCTGTTCTAGGTTGGAGAATCGGAGGGGGGGGGGGAGAGGGAGAGAGAGAGAGAGAGAGAGAGATTTAAGGATAGAATAAAAATAATAGATACTTTGGAGGTTCTCAGATATTAACATAGTGGGGGCTTAATAATAATATTTTATTTATTATGTCTTATTTTTTAAAAAAGAAATAACCCTACACCTAGTAGATTTTTTTTATCCCAAAAAGGGAAGTGAGCCAAAGACTCCATGGGGCCCCCTAGGGACATTGCCATTCACTGTATTTGGAAGGCATTCAGATATTAGCGTGATGGGCAGCAGTCACTTTTAGCCTAATATCAGAGATAATCTGTGGTCTTGGAGTCTTAGTGTAGCAGAGCATTCCCATATAAGCCATATCCTCAGGCCATGCTCTAGCCTTGAGAACAAAATGTTAACAAAGCAGAATCATTGCTCCTTTTTTATACATGCAGATTGCATCTTAAAGCAAAACATGAACGAGAAATGGCCTGGATTCGCAGCCGGTATTTAGGTGTCTGTTATGAAAGCACTTCTCTACTCCATCAAATCTAATAGGCTTTAATCTAAGCTTCATTACTCTTCTCTTCCAGGTATACGTGTCCTTTTGTGGAGAAATTCTCTATTGATATTGAAACATTTTATAAAGCCGATCCAGGGGATCATGTCAATGTATTCAACCTTTCTCCTGCAGAAAAAAGACAGACAATTCTTGGTGAATATCACTTTTCCCCTCACTTTTTCTTCTATCCTGCCTATTGATTGCTACACAGAAGTTTTTATATTAATTTTTCTTGGGGGAAGAAGCATTGTCTAATGGTTACAAAAAAGAACTTGTAACTAGGAGCTCTGTTCGTGGCCCTGCTGCAGACCATGAGTGAAGCTAGGCAAATCACTTAATTGTTTCCATCTGTCTCAATTTTTCCAACTGTAAATGGGACTAATACTTCCCTGCCTCATTTGGATGCTGTGAGGACTAAGGCTTCTAAAAGGGCTTTGAGATACCAGACAGAAAGAGTTATCAAAGGGGAAAGTATTGCTATTTTAAAATAATTATATAAAAATATATTTTCTTTGTATGGAAAAACATTGTTCCTATGTAAACTTTCAAAACATATGAAGGATCTTCCCCCTTTCTCTCCAGTATCATCGCAGCACTGGCTAACATTTCAGCATTAAATTCCCATTTGCATCTCTTTTGGCAAATCAGTTTAATGAGCCTTACAAACGAAGGACTTTAATGTGAAGAAGGCAAAAGGGGGCATTTTGTGAAAAGGCCGAAAATGGCAAGTGTCATCCTGATTCCTGTCGCTTGTATTTCCTACTGGCCTGTCCCTATGGCATAATCAGTAGATCCATTGTGTCGGAGTTAGTGCTAACTATTATAGTTGCACACCATTAAAGCATCACTTGCTTATGAAACTACTGAGACTCGCGTGGATTGATTTGAGTTCTGCCTGGCCTTCTTTTAGGAACTGTGAGATTAGCAAGCACAGTATCCTAGTTCTGGAAAGGACACCTAGTGGTTGCTGTACCTTTTTCTTAACTACTCCTGAAATGCTGCCTATCAGTGGGCAAAGATAGTATCTAAGGTGCAATTTTACTGTGTTTAATTTCTGTAGGCTTGACATTTTTTTTTTTTATTTTCAGCCTGGATTAGTGTGTTCTTGTCACTAAATGTCAAACCTGCCTGATCAGCCTTTGTGTACTAAATTGACTCTATTTAAGAATGATTTGAGTCATGTTCTTTCATACAGAATTTACTGAAAGGCCTGTCAATTCTGAGGGAATAACTGAGATATAACCGCTTCAGATGGAAGTTTAGATGCCTCTAACAATGTTTTCCGATCTCAGGATTATTTACAGACTTTTTAAGATATATTCATTAGTTCAGCTATACTTGCTTGGTCCTCCTTATCACAAAAGTGTTCATTAAATAATTTTTAGACACCAAAGGCAGAAAATTCACATTACATATTGTCCATAGCACAACATCAGCAAATGAGAAGTAAACCAGTAACATCACTGTGATGTTCTACAATGGTACCATATTCACGGCTAGTCTCTATTCTATGATATTATTAGAAAAGGACTGTTGAATTATAAGCTTCTAAATTTAGGCAGAGCTACAGCATTGTGGTGGCATGAGAGGAGCTGAAGGGTGAAATATAAAAAAACCTCTTTTTTACAGCTAAAAAGATGTAACAGACAGATCTGCCAAAATACCCTGGATTTACAAAATCTTTGGGCAAAAATATCCATTTGCTAAGACTGTGCATGTGAGTTCTCCTGGCATGGTCAACATCACTGTCTAGCAGAATTGTATAAACAGTTTAAATATCAATCGTTTAAGTGAAAATACAAAGGAGCTAAATTGCTTTAATGTTTCTGATAGACACCAAAGCGATTTTTAAAAGTGTTGTTTTACAGTTATGCAGAAAGGGAAAACTTTAAAAAAAAAAAAAAACTATTTGTGTTTTCTACCTTTAGATCCTATTGATATTGTTAAAGATCCTATCCCACCACATGAATACAAATCAGAAGAGGATCCAAAGGTTTATAAATCTGTGAAGACTAAAAGAGGGCCGTTGTCAGAGGACTGGATTGAGGGGTACAAGAACAACCCTGGGAAATATCCAATCATGTGTGCATATAAACTGTGCAAAGTGGAGTTCAGATACTGGGGGATGCAGTCCAAAATCGAGAGGTTTATCCATGACGTTGGTGAGTAATTGTAGTCTTGTACTTGCTGTCAAAATTTTAACATTGTTTTTAGCATTTCTGAGTCAGAGTGCAGCAACATGTTAAGTAAACAGTATGTGCCCAGTTTTCATGTGTGGATGCCTTAAGAGGTCACTGGGCTACTCAGATTAATACTTGGTACAAAATCCTGTGCATATAACACAAGAGATGCCCAAAAAGAGATTCTCATGTTTGATTTTGACAGCGCCATGCAGGATGGCTGTGGGACTGACCAGAGTAGTCAGCATCATTCCCGTTGTTTGCAGTCAGACTGTGTGTGGACCCTAACCATGTTTGGTCATAGCTGTATCCTGGAAAATGTTGGACAGGGCCTTAATCCTCTGAAAAAGGATTCTTCTGTCACAAATCTAACTAACACTTTTAAAGGTCTGTTGGCTTTCCTTATAAAGGGCCAAATCCTCAGCTGCCTCCCAAATCCAAGTAAATGGGCCTTGCAGAGGGCCCTGCCACAGGGCTCAGTGGAGGGAGGTGCGGAGTCTCCACCCTGCCCCACATTTTCGGAGCTGCTCTCTCTCTGGCCTCCCTGCTTCCCTTCTGAGTGGAAGGAGGGTTGGCCAGTGGCTCTGCATAGTCTCAAATCTCTCAGCCCTCTATGATGCACTACTGAACGCTCTCCGTCCTCTTGTGATTGTAATTAGATGTGGATCAGAGGCAATTGTCAGGTACAGTAAAGATACCACACTGATTAGCATGTGCATTCTTAGATCAGTGCTTCTAAAGGAGGCCAGCTAGTGTTTGTCAGAGGACTAGCTAACTGGATGTTGTGCACGGCAGAACAATGACAGCAATGTTGGTAATAATTTGTGCTTTGGCTTTGCAAAAAATCTGTAACATAATTGAGACAGTTTTTGCACCATGCCACAATAGGCAGGATGTACAACTGGTCTGAAAAGAGATGAAATGGTTCCTTAAAACAGTGAAATCTGCCCAGTGTCCTTCCCAAGAATCCAGGCTATCGGGGGCCCTACTGCATAGGGGGCCTAGAAGGTTGCTTGCTCAGAATATGCACATTCAATGATCTAGAAATGTTGTACTGATTAGATGCGTTATCATTAAGTACAGAGCGATGGCACTGATGCATGTTAAATAAGGCTATAGGTCATCGATTGCAGTGCTAACTAAATGGCCAGTGCAGCCCCATAATTTCTTCTTTCTAGAGGGATCCTGTGGTTTTACTGATATTTCTAGTCACTATATGGTCTCAAATGCCAAGTTTTAGACACTTTGACAATGAATTGTGAACACATTGGTATTGGTTAACACTGCTTTCTAATCTCTCATCTGTATTAGAAAATTGCAAAGCTAATGCAAAAAAATCAAACAAGCCCCCCTCTACTTGCTACTGAGTCATTCCAGTTGTATCTCATTTGTAGGTACACTTTCAGATGGGTCAGTTTCCCTCCTTGCTTTCTACTGCTCTAGTTTTGGAGACAATTATTGGGACATGCACTATAGGGAGTAGGTGGAATAAGGTAATTCATTTGGAAAATACATCTCTCACTTTTTCTTCCAACAGCTGATCTCAAATTTTAGACTCTTCATTAGTTTGTCTCTGTAGAGTAGGAGGCACTTCCATTTGTGCTAGATGAAGTGAAGAGATGACCTTTAAAGGTTTGGAGATTTGGTTCAGTTTGGGTGAACACCCTGTAGTTTGTTTGCTTATCCAAACTATCCAAAACTTTGAGTCTGCAAAATCATGCTTTGTTGAAACAGGCTTTCTTGCGGTAGTTTGGATCTTCCCAACTCTGCCCAAACCCATATGCATTGATGCTCCCAATAATGGGGGGTGGACACCCCCACAGAAACAGGGTTTTGGAAAACAGTTCAGCATTTAAAAGTTTTTATGTATGTATGTATGTATGTATGTATTTATTGAAGCTCGGAAGTTTAATTTGCATTGGGTCTCAGTTTGGAGCAACAATTGGGGAAGAGAATTGCATTAGCGCAAGCGAATTCAGTTGGGGAGTCCACCACAGGTTTTATAATGAGCCCAGTCTAGGCTGGGAGAGAGCTGTGGGAGTTTGCTGAGTTCCAAGTGGCTACCCATGCAATGCAGAGGTGGTAAATAACATGTACAGTTAAGTACCTTGTGTTATCAAGTCAAATTTCAGTGTTCTTTTAAGAGTTCCCAGCTATTTGAAACAAAACTGTACTAAACCTCAGCTCTTGCTAACTTTAAAACTCCATGTAAAACACGCTAAATTCTTGACTCACAGAAGGTAGGGAAGTAGAGGGCAGTGAATGTGTGCATGCTAACCAACAGATGTCTCAGAAATTGTGTGTGTGAGTGCTGGGAAAAAGGACAGATAATCCAAGATTTTAGTAATTACACTAAAACACAATCATTAAAATGGAAACGAAGATGCCAGATGTAATGTCCTAATTCAAATGTACATACTGAAAGCCCTTGGATTCCATTAAGTAATGACATCCAGCTTCTGTTCACGCTACATTTTCCTACGTTATCTGCACAGTTGTTCCTTCCTTCCTCTTGGCAAAGCTTCTTTGAATTGATTCTGCCTGCTCATGTGGAACGACTGTGGTACTGCTTACAATAGTTAGTATTGGTCCCATTGTTTGAAATCATACTGTGTTTGTTATCTCAGGAGCACTGTTACAGTCCATTCACTAGCCTTGGTAGCAGGCATCGAGAGCTCTGCTAGTGCCATTTTGGTTTTACTTTTTCCATAACTTGAGGTTGTTGGCCAGTCTTTCAGTCTGGTGTGGACAAATTGTTCCTCTGTGACAGACCATACTATAGATGGCTCTTACACTATAACAAATCGCCTCAGTATACTGGGGAAATGAGTTAATTTCATCTGTCTCAGAATATGGCAACAAAATAAAATGAGCCCTTTTTATCTGGAAATGAAGAGGAAGTATATGGCCCTTTCAATTATTCATAAATAGGATTGGCAGAATTGTTTTTTTCCTGATTTCAGCAGATAGTATCAATGTTTATATTTAAGCATTTTTAATTTTTTTTATCAATTTACATTTTCATTGTGTGAAATTATGGGAGGTGTCAGACAGTAGGGTGGGGCCACACAGCAATTGTTTAATGACCATGGATGTTGAGATTCAAAACATTAAAGCTTTATAACTGTTAAAACACAAATTGTCAACATCACAAGTCAAAATATACAAAATAAATATCCTTAAATCAAACGCTAATAACTTCTCAAGCAGCATTTTCCTTTCTTTGTCTAGCTGTAAATTACGATTATCATCGATGGAAATATTGTTCATTGGTTTGCTTGTGTTAGGTGAAATTGACATTTACTAACATTTAGCAATAAAAATGTAATCTTTCAAGTCCTATTCATAAAGGAACTTTGCATAAGTTAAATTGTGATCTCTCGGAAAGATGGCTCTTGTATATTTCCTAAAAGACTTCATTCAGTCTCTTGTTGATCCAGCTGTTGCAGTGAGCCATGTCATCTGATTGTCTGCCACTCGGGCTCCTTACCCCACTGTGTTTTATTGATGTAAATAATGCATCTTTGATCTGAAGTGACTTTAAGTTGCATAAATAGGAGAAGTCTTTGGAGCAGAGACAGAAAATTGAATAAAGAGTGGAAATTAAAAATTGGGTATTTGTGGGAGATGGATAGCCTTGCTTAGCAGCCCCGGATGCAATACTTGCCATGTGGGAGAGAGTCTCTCTTTCGTTAATACATTTCCTTGGTACTGGTAACAGTTTGGAGGATGTGCTTCTTATCTCAGGTCACATTGATAATAGCGAAATCACAATGCAGAAGTAAACTCTAATTTGGGGTTTTTTTAAACTTTACTCAGACCTCGCACTTCTCTTGTCTTTTTCATCTGAGGACTTTTTTCATCCCAAACTCCCTATTATCCTCATTTTACAGATGGGGGAAGCTTATATATGGAATAACAAAGTGA
The DNA here is from genome assembly GCF_009764565.3 of Dermochelys coriacea. Lineage (NCBI taxonomy): Eukaryota > Metazoa > Chordata > Testudines > Dermochelyidae > Dermochelys > Dermochelys coriacea. Next base: position 24,994,499 of record NC_050082.1, read on the forward strand.
CTTGTCCATGGTCAATAAGTCAGCAGCAGAACTGGGAGTGGAATGAAGGAGTTCAGACTCCTAATTCTCTGCACTATGTAGTTATTTAGACTGTGTTCCCTTAATGAAGTACAATAGAAAGTTTGGGGAAAGAGTTGAAAGAGAAGAAAACATTAGTTTAGTTAAAAATAGGAATATTATAATATGTGGTTGACTTACTGAGAGGCAAGATAAGGAAGGGAATGGCTCTGAGAGAGGCTGTTGAAATGTTCTCAGTCTCTCATTGAACATAGAAGTCATTTGTTAACTAATTGGACAGTCGTGCTGTTGTCTGACATCTTGAGACACTCACTTAAAATGTGGGCTATTAATCTAGTCTACTGTGCTAATTGAATGTGCTTTGGAGTGAACCCCAAAGAGTTTAACTACATTAATGGTGCACAATGTTACACAAGTTTTTCGGATTTTTGCCATTCCTACTCAGTTGGTACCCTTTGTACATGCATTATATTTCTTTTGCTTTTCTTAAACAAATCAGAGATGATGTATCTTAAGAGTATATATATTTTAGTTGATGTGTATGCCAGTGCTGATAACTTGGATAAACCCAACTGGATAAACCCATATTTTTCTGAGAAATTTTGCTTCACTTAAACTTTCTCCATAAAGTACTCATCTAGTAAGGTCTTATCCAATGCCTATTTCAGTCTATGGAAGGACTCCCATATATTGGGCAGCCCTTACAACGTGATATGTACAAGTGTTGGCATCTCCTCTAAGCTTGTGTTTTAACAGATTGCAACTGGAGGATCAGACATAACCATATCATTTTGCTTTGTGGGTAGCCTAAATAAGAGAAACGGGGCGGGAAATAAACACACAACTTCAGGGTTACATTTTATCAGAAATATTCAAGCAACTAGAACTGTTTGGACAAGGTTATGGTATCTGTTGTGGCTATCAAGGAAATAAAGTGCCACACAAGGGAAATCAGACGTCCTGTATCTGCAGCTAGGAAATTGCAAGTGTGTTATAAAATGCTTGGGACGCGTCACTCTTGTGTGTAAAAACAACTGTCCAGATATACTTAGATTCTGCAGTGTTTTTATGTTATACTTGGATTGGATTTGTGGTTTTACTTTAAATAGAAAAAGCAAACCCTGAACTGCAAAGAGAGATCTTTAGCTACAGACAGAGCCCTCCAATGGCTTCACACTGGTTGAATTCTAGAAGTATTATTATAATTTGACTGTAACAGGGTTGGCTGGGATGACAAGTTTGAAAGACAAGTGATTAAATGTCCATCGCCTGCTGATAATCACAAGGGATGATCTTTTCTAAAACAGTGGAAAATATTACAATTAAATCAACACAGAGATACTAATTTTTTCTTAAGTCAAAAAATACAGCAATATTTTTTGTTTTAGTCAAAATGTTACACTCCCTGGAGAGGTTTCAGAGTAGCAGCCGTGTTAGTCTGTATTCGCAAAAAGAAAAGGAGTACTTGTGGCACCTTAGAGACTAACAAATTTATTAGAGCATAAGCTTTCGTGAGCTACAGCTCACTTCATTGGATGCACTCCCTGGAGAGTTGTTAAAACCACATTCTTCACTAACTATTATTATTATGTAGGCTGAAGAGGTATTTGGTGCTTATCCATAAAGAGACTGTTCCTGCATTTCTTTCATAGGCTGAATTCACATTGACTTTAGTGGGTGTTTTGTCTGCATAAGGACAAATAGGGTTGTGCTCATTTCATAAATGAAGGTGAGAATGGGAATGAGACAAGCCAGGGCTTTGTGACAGTTTGTTCTCTATAAATGTCTCAAGATGAAAATCAATTCTGATTCTCCCTTACTATTCGTCTCTTTTATGAGCAAAAGAGAGCTCTTTAGGAGACTACAAGGTAACACTAGCTTTTCTTCAGTTTATTGGACCAGTCTGTTGCATTCCAATCTACAGATATGTCTATACTGAGGCTGGGAGAGTGCTTCCTACCTTGACTAGACAGGATCAAGCTACCATGCTCTGAAAACAGCAGTATAGCTGGGGTTAGCGTGATGGTGGCTCGGGTTAGCTGCCCAGGGATGGTGTCCTTAGCCTCTGTTTGCCAGAAGCTGGGAATGGGCAACAGGGTTTGCATCACTTGATGATTACCTGTTCTGTTCATTCCTTCTGGGGCACCAGCATTGGCCACTGTCGGAAGACGGGATATTGGGCTAGAGGGACCTTTAGTCTGAGCCAGTAGGACCATTCTTAAGTACATACCCCCTAGGGGTCCAGGCGGGTTCATACTTACAGAGCTAGCCCAAGTTGCCTATCCATGGTACCCCTGGCTACACTGTTATTTTGAGTGCATTAGCTCAAGCCAGGCTAGTGCATTTAAGTCTACTTGAGTTGAAAAACATGCTACCAACTGCAATGTACATGTACCTTAAAAGTGTCAAAAGTGAAAGAACACAATTCAGTAACGGTTACTTCCACCAAGTTCAGCAAACCTGACCCTGACCCATATTACCATGCGATAGTGGTTTGCTCAGCAGAGTCTGTTGTAACGTTCCAGGTTGTTGCAGCTCTGTTCTGTAAAAATAGCATCCAGAAGTTCCATGGTTATTTGTTCTTATTGACACTAGATCACATTTGCCCAGCTTACAAGTAAAATACTTTTTGTTCTGACAGCCCCAGAAAGTTCTCCTGGGATCTGGCAGTGGAACTGGGAATCCACTTCTGGTCTGGAATGACAGGCACACAATAAACAGGGAGCCCCACGATGTCCTTTTCAAAAGAATAGTGCTGTAGGAAGAGGTGATTTAGATTTCCAGCCAAACTGTTCATCCAGTTCTAGTACAGAAGAGATGGACTGCTCTCTCGTTGTTGGGATGGGGGTTATACATGTAATTCCTATAATCTAAGGGAAGGGGAGTGAGACAGGGAGGTGAAGAGGAATTAAAGGAGGCTGACTACTTATCCCATGTGATTTTCTTGGTCCTAATGATTAAAACAAAGGTCTGTGATCGGAGCTGTCTAAGCCTTTACACAGAGTGTTTCTGAGAGAAGCAGAGCAATTGAGGCATTACTGAAGGAGGACTTGTGGCACCTTAGAGACTAACAAATTTATTTGAGCATAAGCTGAGCTACAGCTCACTTCATAAGATACTCTATTCAGTAGCATGAGCAGAGATTGTCATGCTAACGAGCCTCCCGGGTTCTGGAACCGGGGCAGGCAGAGGAAGCAGGCTTCCAGCATTGAGATGGAGCTGGAAGGGTCACTGTGATCAGATCAAGCACACACCCTTTCTCAAGGCATTTAAGCAATACTTTTCAGAGTGTTGCCACCATCCTAAAAAGTGCCAATTCCAACCCACAGTAGATTTCAACCACAGCTGTGGCAGAGCACAGTACAGTTGAAACCAATGAAAGAATTTCTTGGCTTTAGACTCTCAGCCACAGAAAAAAGGGGGATATGTGACTGGGAGTTTAAGCCTTGTTTGTAGCTGCTGAATGTCCAGCTGTTCTTGGGAAAGGCATTGGCGATGACACCCATAGCTAAAGAGTTCCCCAGCAAGTCTATGATAAATAATCTGATTGGTGAAACAAAATCAAATTGGACTGCGGGAATTTAAACAAAATTGAGATGCTAATCACTGCTGCCCCAAAAGGTCACAATGCGGTGGCTAGGACATTTAAGTGTTGCATGAAATTACCTCTTGAAAAAGGGCAGTGAATGCCTGGCAAGCACGCACAAAATATTGATACACGGCATTGTATTTTGCAAATGACTTATAAGGAAGGAGGATGGGGATCAATATGAAAATTGAAAGGTGGATAAGGAATTGGTTAAAAGGGAAACTACAGTGGGTCATACAGTGGGTCATACTGAAAGGTGAGCTGTCAGGCTGGAGAGAGGTTATCAGTGGAATTCCTCAGGGATTGGTTTTGGTACCAATCTTATTTAATCTTTTTATTACTGACCTCAGTACAAAAAGTGGGAGTGTGCTAATAAAGTTTGCGGACAATACAAAGCTGGGAGGTATTGCCAATTTAGAGAAGGATCGGGATATCATACAGGAGGATCTGGATGACCTTGTAAACTGGAGTAATAGTAATAGGATGAAATTTAATAGTGAGAAGTGTAAAGTCATGCATTTAGGGATTAATACCAAGAATTTTAGTTATAAACTGGGGACGCATCAATTACAAGTAACTGAGGAAGAGAAGGACCTTGGAGTATTGGTTGACCACAGGATGACTATGAGCCGCCAATGTGATATGGCCATGAAAAAAGCTAATGCAGTCTTGGGATGCATCAGGAGAGGTATTTCCAGTAGAGATAAGGAGGTGTTAGTACTTTTATACAAGGCACTGGTGAGACCTGATCTGGAATACTGTGTGCAGTTCTGGTCTCCCATGTTTAAGAAGAATGAATTCAAACCGGAACAGGTACAGAGAAAGACTACTAGGATGATCCAAGGAATGGAAAACCTGTCTTATGAAAGGAGACTCAAAGAGTTTGGCTTGTCTAGCCTAACCAAAAGAAGGTTGAGAGGAGATATGATTGCTCTCTATAAATATATCAGAGGGATAAATACCGGAAAGGGAGAGGAATTATTTAAGCTCAGTACCAATGTGCGCACAAGAACAAATGGATATAAACTGGCCATTGGGAAGTTTAGACTTGAAATTAGACAAAGGTTTCTAACCATCAGAGGAGTGAAGTTCTGGAATAGCCTTCCAAGGGAAGCAGTGGGGGCAAAAGACCTATCTGGCTTCAAGATTAAACTCAGTAGGTTTATGGAGGAGATGGTATGATGGGATAATATGATTTTGGCAATTAATTGATCTTTAAATATTCATGGTAAATAGGCCCAGTGGCCTGTGATGGGACGTTAGATGGGGTGGGATCTGAGTTACTACAGAGAATTCTTTCCTGGGTATCTGGCTGGTGAATCTTGCCCACATGCTCAGGGTTCAGCTGATGCCATATTTGGGGTCGGGAGGGAATTTTCCTCCAGGGCAGGTTGGAAGAGGCCCTGGGGGTTTTTCGCCTTCCTCTGTAGAATGGGGCACGGGTCACTTGCTGGAGAACTCTCTCCTCTTTGAAGTCTTTAAAGCATGATTTAAGGACTTCAGTAGCTCAGACATAGGTGAGAGGTTTATTGCAGGAGTGGGTGGGTGAGATTCTGTGGCCTGCAGTGTGCAGGAGGTCAGACTAGATGATCATAATGGTCCCTTCTGACCTTAATATCTATGAATCTATAAAGAATCAAATATATGTATAAAAACAACCACGGGGTGGGGGGAGGAAGATATATTGGGTAATATGTTACTGATAATTAAAGGGTGCAAGTGACGGAAGGGAGAGAAATGATTTAGGCTGCTACAAAACAATAGATAACTAAGCAAAAGTAACAGTAGACTGAAGATCTGGAAAATCTTTGTGGTAGTTAGATTTCTAAGAATGGCTTTCTTAAGGAAGCTGTGAATATCACGCGAGACAAACAACTGGAAACTATATTCTGTGGGGAGCAATTCTGCCTTGGCTGGGGGCAAGAGGGAGTGGAGGATGGCTTTACTAGGTCAGTCCCATCTCTATTCTCGGTGGGGCTGAGAGAGCCAGTCTTTACCCACTGCCTTGACTGCTTTTTTCCCCTTAATTAATTGTTAATTGGCTTCAGTAATCCTAGGGCAGTTCAGTGACCTCTTTGTGGCTCATTATATCAGAAGCACAATTGTGGCCAGTGATCTTAGGTCAGAGGCCTCATTGGAATGGTGACTGTCTGCAGAGCTTTCCTGTGTATTATCATTCCCACTCAGAATGTGGGGTCTCGATACAATAATTGAAGTGCCAGTAACTCTGGACTTCCAATCTCACCTCTGTTGTTTTGGGCAAGTCCGTTAACTCATCTCTGCCTCAGTTTCCCAATATGTAAAGTGGGGATAATGTTATTTATTTGAAAGGTTTGTGAGAATGAATTTGTTAATGTTTGTAAAAGACTTGAAAGTTGGAATGTGCCGTTTGTATGCCCTGTGCATCCATCAGAGATGATCACCAGTTTAAGGGCATGATCGACCATGAGATTTTAAGTAGTCCTCATTGAAAATCCCAAGCAATGACATCTGCTTTAAAGTTGAATGTCCTGATAACATTGGCCATCATGTTTAACTTTGGAAGAAAGTGTCTGGAGCACAGTCATAAATATTGTTCATGTTTGTGGATGTTTGGAAGGATCTCCCTTTGAGAAATGTGGTGCATTGGAATAAAATGCTAAATGATGTCATTATCCACTAGATGTTTCTAATACATCAGTAAAAAGAGCCTGTATGTTGTGAAATAAAATATTATTTCCCCTTCTCTCTCTCCTCCTGTGCCACTAGTTTGGAAGCTCTTATTCATTATTACATTTTGCCCACAAGTAGAGCTGTGTGCAATAATCATGGGAAAACCTGATAGCACTGTTTGAAACTCTCCTGGATAGGAAATCCAGACAAAGCTTTGACCAGGGATATACCTGATCTACACAATCTGGATCCAGACTTCAAACCTCCCAAAATTTGGAGTGTGAGTTGTAGCTGGGTCTGGCTTTTTAGTTAGGCTCATTATAGAGAGAGAGGAGCCGGTCATGAAATCCAGCTCTGGGTTTGGATTATATGAAACCATCCCCAACTTAAATAAGTGGCAAAACTTGCATTGTCTTTAGTGGTGCAGACTCTGGCCCAATGAACATCAGTGCAGTGTCAGCTTTGGGCACTGTGGTCAGGGATTAGTGAACTGACCAGTCTGTATAGATTTCAAATGGCTGGTAATGTCCCTCCTAACAGAGACCTCTTTATAGCAGATTGGTTAGCTCTGTGTAATTAATGCCACTAAAATCAACTCAGTGGTGATTTAGAGTCTTCTACTAAATGAATAATGTTCCTGCAGTGTGTTAGCTTTGCTGGTCACTGGCATGTTGTTGCTTTGCAGGCCTTCGGAAGGTAATGGTGAGAGCGCACCGGCAGGCGTGGTGCTGGCAGGATGAATGGTATGGGCTCACCATCGAGGACATCCGGCAGCTCGAGAAGGAGGCACAGCTGATGCTGGCTCAGAAGATGGCCCAGTTCAGCTACAGTGAAAATGAGGCAGAGCAACATGGAGCCAAAGATTCCCCAGGCGAGAATGATGCTGAAAGCAAGGCCATGTCCTCCGTCGACGCGGCAGACGCTGCTAGTAATATTGGTGAAGCCGTGTCTGGGAGAGGGATAACCAAGCAGTGGTCCACATCTTCCAAATCCTCGCGATCTTCAAAAAGAGGAGGTGAGATATACATAATGGGATTAATTGCATTAGGAAAAAACATACAACTCTTGCCTTGGTTCAAGCATAAAGTGTGCTGATGTAACATGCTGGGTAAGTGTGATCATGTCTCATTTTAGTGACTAGCCCATATAATGGGTCAGAGCTTATTTATTGCTACCAGCTGACTGAGTCACTTCTTTAGCCTGTGCGTGTGGTGTGAAAGTGCCCTCTGATGGAGCTGTGTTGAGGGTTATGCCCATGCTGCAACAGCAGCTCCTGAAATGACATTGCCATGAGTTCCATCACAGTTAAATAAATTACGAAAAGGGGAAATGAGGGAAGGCAGTGAAAGCTGGTGGCAGTGATTGTTGTCAAAGAAAACAAGCAGGGCACCATATAGGGGGGATTAGTCCCTGTTGTTAGTGAAATGGAAGTTTTTATAAGGTGTAATTCCTCAGGTGATGTTCTCTGTCTGGACATGTGCCTGTCTGATGTGAAATGCTAGATGCAGAGAGAGAATCACTGAATACACCTTGATCTAATTAATTGTTAGATTCCATGTCTCCTGCTTTGGATTTCTCTGAAATAGTTAAAGTGACAGGCATAATCCTCCCTGGTCAGCAATAAATGTTACTGCTTGTCATTCATTTCCAAGGAGTGGGTTGGCTCCCAGGCTGCTGCAATGTAGTTTGCACAGCTAAGCACCATAATTGGCCTTTTGGGAAGATAACGCAGGTCAACACTGTCAGTGAAGAGAGAGGTGAATGACAGCTGTTGCATTTTGCTACTGTTGATGTCCTCTAACCATCATCCATGGCTAAGGAGATCAGATGCCACCATGGATCATATTTGTGTTACCTTTTAAATGCCGTGCAGGAAAAAATGTCTAAGAGGCTCCAATGAACCTCATTGAAGGACTCACTTCAGACCCATGAATCTCCCCTGTGCAGTAGGAAGTCATATTCTCTCAAGTGTCCTTTACTATACACTCCTCATTTTCTTTACCCACTCTTTGAAAAAGATGACTCCTGACATCTTAACTCAGTGTTTCCGTCAGGCACAAGTCACATCGAAGACAGTGGCAGGGTTTACAGTAGCAAAAAAGTTGTGTGCGTTTTGCAGTAGGTTAACTATCTCGCTGTAAAATCCTAGAGTGAAAGTGTGGCCCATTGAAGTCCATGGGGCCAGAATTCATCCCTTTGATGTAGCTGGGCGAAGTGAACCACACAGGACAACCTACCGTTCTTCTTAGAGGTGTGTCCCTGTGGGTGCTCCACTTTAGGTGTCTTGGCGCCCTACGCTTCTAATTGGAGATTTATAGTAGCAGTGCCCCAGTTGGCTACACATGTGCGGCAGCCGTCTCGCACCACTCTGAGCAGTTACCCTGCCTGCGAGGCAACTGTCCCCCAGTTCCTCTCTACCGCCTTTGGCTTCAGTCAGAATGACAGCAGCGCTCTCAGCTTTCGATATTTCTTATTTCAGTTCTTTCCCAGCTAGTACCCTTTCTTTATTAATTTCTCCTTAAATTTTTCTTTACCATTAAAAAAACAAAAAAAATTTCCTCTCCTAGTCCTCCCCTTTCCCTCACCTCAAGCGGGTAATTACCCAACAACAAAAGAGTCATAAGAATGGAACTATTCCCATTCTTGCTTTCAACATAGCCTCTCAGACATACCTGGCTCTCCAGGTTTCAAATGCTGTCTGACTTGCAGTCTGAAATGCCTGCCATCACTGTCTCCCCCTAATCTGCAACAGGACTGTCCAGATTCTCACAGACAACTTGGCAACTATGTTTTATATAAATTGCCAAGGAGGGGCCTGATCTTATCCACTCTGTACAGAAGCAATTGCCTCTGGCAATGGTACATCTACAACAACATAAGCATCATGGCATTCTACCTGCCAGAATGCCACAGCAGACCAACTAAGCAGGAACTTTTCACAAATGCATGAATGGGAGATGGATCCCGCAATCCTAAAAACTATATTCAAACAATGGGGATTCCCCTCAATAGATCTTTTCGCAATGGCCCACAATGCCAAGTGCCCACAGTACTGTTCCTGGGTCAGGCTGGGACACAACTCTCAGGTGACACCTTTCTTGTGAAATGTGAAGCCCCACTGTTGTATGCCTTCCCCCCAATTCCCTTTTTGAGCCGTTTCCTTCACAAGATCAAGCAAAGCAAATCCAGAGTCGTCGTCATTGCACCAACATGGCCCAGACAAACATGGTTCCCGCACCTGAAACAGATGGTTGTGACACCACCATGAACCCTTTTCCTCATGCCTCATTTGCTGACACAGGACACCTCCATCACCCCAACATTTCAATACTCCATCTCAAGGCTTGGCTGATCTGTGGAGGACAGAACTTGAGACAGACTGTTCCAAGGAAGTACAAGACATACTACTGAACAGCCAGCAGCTGACCACATGAAAGGCATACACACACAAGTGGAAACGGTTCTGTACCTGGTGCCAGGAAAAGCAGATTATTCCACAATCAGCTCCAGTACCCATAATCCTTGATTACATACTGACACTAAAAAAAATCGGGACTATCTACTAGCTCATTCATAGTGCATCTAGCAGCCATCACCTCCTTCCACACTAAGGTGGACGGAGTCACCATCTTTGCTCACCCACTAAGCACTTCCACCAGAGCTTAGAGAATAGTTATGCCACATTATGGGACCCGACTCCTATGTCGGATCTCAATCTCGTTCTCCATGCCCTCATGGGCAAACCCTTTGAACCACTAGTGACCTACTCATTGTTGCACCTTTCCATGAAGGTCGCCTTCCTAGTAGCTATCACATCAGCAAGAAGGGTGGGAGAGCTGGGTTTCCTAATGGCTCACCCACCTTATACCACATTCCTCAAAGACAAAGTAATCCTATGACCACATCCTAAGTTCCTACCCAAGGTTGCCTCCCCCTTGCATCTCAACAAGCCCATTTACTTACCTGTATTTTCCTCAAACCGCATGCTGACAACAGGAGGCATCCTTCACATGCTGGATATTTGCAGAGCTCTAGCGTTCTATATAGACAGAACAAAAACATTTAGAAAATCATCTGGACTGTATCCACAACAGGACATTCCCAAGGTCAAACCAGCTCCAAGCAGAGATTTTCTAAGTGGATATCTACTTGTCTCCAATTATGTTACCAAAACTATGATCTGCAAGCTCCCTCTGGACTTCGTGGATACTCCACTAGAGCGCTGTCCACATCGATAGCCTTTCTCAATAACGTATCAATCACGGACATTTGTAAAGCAGCTACCTGGGCATCAGCCCATACCTTCACCAAACACTGTGCCTCACAGCAACAATCAGCTGCGGACGCTCACTTTGGTCTCTCAGTGCTTTCCACTGAACGTATGTCAACTCCGAAGCCCCTCCTCTCCACCGAGCGGCACTGCTCTACAGTCACCTAAAGTGGAGCACTCACAGGGACACTCCTTGAAGAAGAAAAGGTTACTCACCTTGTGCAGTAACTGAGGTTCTTCGAGATGATAGTTCCTGTGAGTATTCCATTACCCCCTGTCCCCTCACTTCAGAGTTTCATGTTGATCCTTTGGGGTAGAGAAGGAACTGGTGGATGGTTGGCTGCACATGCGGGGTAACCACTCGGAGTGGCGCAAGATGGCTGCTGCGCGCACAGCCAACCAGGGCACTGCTACTACAAATTTCCAATTAGAAGCACAAGGCGCCAAGACACCTAAACTGGAGCACCCACAGGAACAACCATCTCAAAGAACCTCAGTTACTCCACAAGGTGAGTAACAATCTCTTCACTTGCTACACACTTACCTGGAGATAAAACTACCACTTTCCTTGGCTGTGCTGGGATTTTACAGTGACAGAGCCATCTCTTGTTAGCGATCTCCTTGTAAAAAACACACCATTTTTGTCCCCTGGTGTAGACTTGGCCAATGGAAATTGCAGTTCTTCAGCATCTCTCAGGATTTCACTTAACGGCTTTCACTGGTAGCAAAACATGATTTTTAAACTTCAGTTTGGCATGGATTTTTACTGGAAAAACTGATGAAAGGAGTGAATTGCAGTGAGCTGGGAAATACGTCATGGAGATATTTTAATCCTCTTTCATGCTAGGTTTAAGAAACGGTTTCACATACATAAATGCGAAGAGCTGACTGGATTTACAGCTGCCTTTGACAAGAAAGAGTCCAGTGGCACCTTAAAGACTAACAGATTTATTTGAGCATAAGCTCTCGTGGAGGCCATGCATCTGAAGAATTGAGGTTTTTACCCCTGAAAGCTTATGCTCAAATAAATCTGTTAGTCTTTAAGGTGCCACCGGACTCCTTGTTGTTTTTATGGATACAGACTAACACGGCTACCCCCTGATTTTGACAAGAAAGTAACTCCCTCTCTTTGTATGCAGATTTGCTCCGTTTTACACAGCCTAAGCAAGACCCCTGGTCGGAGTGGGGTTCTTGTCACCATCCCATATATTATTATGTGCTCTATTTTTAGAAACTAGCATGCGAGTGCATTTGACGTCATTCCGATGTGATTTAGCTCAGCTATGCCAATCACACTGCTCGCTATTCCCAGAGGGGTGGATGGTGGGATAGTCGGGAGCTACAGAACCAACTAAGCTGTAATTAACTGCTTCTGCTCAGGGTCGCAGTGGTCTTATCACATGACAATTAGGAGGTAAAATTAGAATCAGAAGTATCTGACTCACATATTTAACCCTGTTACAGCAATAGCATAAATAGTTTTCATACAGCCATTACAATAACATGAGCCATTCAATGTCCTTTGTGTGCTAAATGAACATTTTAACCCTGCTGTGTTACATTAGAATGCTGCTTCTACAGGTACTTTGTGTGTGCTTCCTGTTCTGTAACATTGACTGGTGCACCACAATCATGAGTGAAACTGAGAGAGAGAGTGTGAGAGCCAGTCTCTCTTGCTTCTTTGTGTATGATTTTCACTTTAGCTGACTTAGTATCCTGTAAAGAGTTCACAATAGCTAGTTTCTAAATTGTATTTTGAAAGCTAATGCCACAAAAGGTTTTCTTAGCACAATGATCTTTGAAATAGAAAATGAAAGGGATCAAGTAGATGTAAGAAAAGGGGGGCAAACAGACGCTGAAGGAATTGTCATGTTATCTTATTCTCACTGTATTAGTGTAAATCTGTCCATAGTGCACACTGAGAGCTTCCATAAAAATAGTTTGATCGCATTTTATTTAAATCACCCCAGTTAAAGTTCAAATAGATCTCTGTTCCAATTGGTATGGAAGCAATTTCCTTCTAGAAAACAGAATATTTCTCTGCATGCTGTTCTATATAGTTTCCCATCTGAAAGTTAGTGGAAGCTGTAGCACGGCTTGCATGCTGTTACAGTTGAGAAGAAGGCTTACAAATCAGACGGTTTCCGTTTTAATGCAAACTTTAAAAACAAAATGATTTTACACATCCTACTAATGGTTATAAATAGCTGCCATTCAAAATAGCATAAGTGATACAAACAGCTTGCTTTAATGTGGCAGCTTGCGGGCAAGTTATAACTACAGTAAGCAAACAGGACTTGTAAAGTGGTACATTGACATCACACCAGCATCACTGGAATATTGTGCCTTAATCTATCACTGCAGTGATAGATTTTCACAAGGTGCACATGACTATGTTCCTGTAGCGAAGACCATGTCAGGAACACTCTGCCTTGTTTATGTAGCTTTCCGAATACGCCTTTTTGTTTGTTTTTTCCAGCAAGCCCCTCCCGCCATAGTATATCCGAGTGGAGGATGCAGAGCATTGCCAGAGATTCAGACGACAGCTCAGATGATGAATTCTTTGATGCACATGGTATGTGGAACCAAAATGGTGATCAGTTGTTTTATCTTCTTAAAGGGTGGAATTGGGAGGGGAGTAGGCAGTGAGACCATCTGCCTTGCTTGAAACTGTATTTTCTATTCAAGGGTTTTATGCAGCATTGATGTAATTCAGAGCAGCACCCAGCAGACTATTTCATTTAACTGGGCAATATTTCAAGTTTAATGTAATCTGTCTGATTATTTTTTAACATAAAATGATCTTGAGTTCTTTTAACATATGGAACTTTGGGGTTTTTTTGGTGCGAATGCACCTAGGTAAAGTTCTGCAATTCTCTACACAAGCTGTGGATGTAACTCTTAATATTTCTGATTCAGCATGACTGAGTTTGTTTGTTTTCAAATAGCCAAGTGGTAAGGCTCATAACAAGTAGATTCCTGCCTAATTAAGAAGAGACTCTAGTCTGTCTTTAGTAATAGTCCTTATTAACACCTTGTATGCCTGCACAAAGAAATGCAAAAAGGAGTGAAGGGAGATGTCAGAATTCACTAGCATTGAAAGTTTTTTTTTTTCCCTGTAAGAATTCCTGAAGTGTTTTAGAGTAGCAGCCATGTTAGTCTGTATTCGCAAAAAGAAACGGAGTACTTGTGGCACCTTAGAGACTAACATTTATTTGAGCATAAGCTTTTGAGAGCTACAGCTCACTTAATCGGATGCATGAAGTGTTTTAGTGTGCTGTAGCTCTCGCCACATATTTTTATGTTTGCTGTGTGTATCTAAAAGGAAGATGCTCTGCTCTACAGGACTCGTATTGTATATTTTACTTATTTATTCAGTATATATTTGTTAAGCACTGACAGTGAGCTCAGCACTGGTACAAAGCACTAACTACCAAGACACCCTTCTCCAAACAGCCTTCCAATGATCATCTAACAAGCTGACTAACCTGCACTGCCGGAGCTGGCAAATGGAGTTGCTGGTACCATTTTGTAAATAGTATTTCATTCGTTATTGACCATAGCAAGTAGTACAATTGAAGTGATGTACTCCAGAAAAGTTTTGATATCAAATACTACAAACATGCTCCAGATTCTCAGGCTTTCCTTCAAATGTTTTCTTGTGGGAAGTAGCACGCTGCTATAGTGTAAGACTGCAGGTTTGTGAACATTAAGAGGCTGCTTTGAGTACAGGTTGGCTCAGGGTTGAAACCCTAAGTGTCACTGGCCCAGAAGCCAGAGGTAACTTATTTTGTGTCTTTATTTATTAACTTCTATAGTTCCTGCAACAACTATACCTCAGGGCTTTACGATAGCAATATAAACATATAAATATAACAGGTTTCAGAATAACAGCCATGTTAGTCTGTATTCGCAAAAAGAAAAGGAGTATTTGTGGCACCTTAGAGACTAACAAATTTATTTGAGCTTGAAAGCTTATGCTCAAATAAATTTGTTAGTCTCTAAGGTGCCACAAGTACTCCTTTTCTTTATATGAATATAAGTGAGTCATCTAAACAAACTCATAGCTATCCACCATGCATTTTACCTTTTAATCGCTGACTGATAGAATCTAGGGATGGAAAACATTTGCTTAAATCATCTAGCTCATCTGCGGCAAGTGAAAAATTCCTCCCTATTCTGCTTTGACTGCATCCTATTCAGTCTAGCTTGAAATTTGCTTAATTTGATTGTTTTTTTGTTCACAAATCGATATTCTTGACAATGCATATTAAAGCTACTCTGTTTTTTTTGGGTAGTGACAATCTGCTACACCCTTTATTGCAGACCAGACGGCTCTCTCATTAGACACCAACTGCACTGGATTTCTGAATATGGAATGAGTGTTTCTTACAGTAAATACTGTAAGAGAGGCTTGCTGGGCCAGTACCATGGAAACTAAGTGTCGATTGGGGTATGAGTCAATGATAAATTCAGCTCCTCATGAGTGCTTCCCGTATACATTCAGATTTCTTTGCTGAATAGTGAGTGTAATCTGAGCCTATAAAGATTTTTATCTTGTTAGACTTTCCACATGTTTTCAGGTTTCAGAGTAGCAGCCGTGTTAGTCTGTATTCGCAAAAAGAAAAGGAGTACCCGTGGCACCTTAGAGACTAACAAATTTATTAGAGCATAAGCTTTCGTGAGCTACAGCTCACTTCATCGGATGCACTTGCATCCGATGAAGTGAGCTGTAGCTCACGAAAGCTTATGCTCTAATAAATTTGTTAGTCTCTAAGGTGCCACGGGTACTCCTTTTCTTTTTGCACGTTTTCAGTCACTGGCATGTTCTGGTAAGGAGAGTTAAAAATACAGTAATATCTATACTGTAATAAATTATAACAACAGGAGTAATGTCATATTTGGTGATCATCTAAGCAGCAGTAAGACCTATAATTAAACCTCTCAAGGAAATGAGTTCAATATTTAGATTAAGTTGCTGGAGAAGCTTTGAATTTAATCTTCCCCTTTTTGTTCTCTGTCTGTTTGACACACACGATTTCTCTGGTGTAATCCCATTGGCAGCGGTATCCTGTGGTGTTACCTGTTCATACATTCTCTCTGTGCAGTGAAATCAGATCAACTCAAGTTTTATTCGGGTTGGAAGAATTAAATGGCATGCTGACGTTACCATTTCCAGGTTGCTATCTTTTATGGTTGAGGTGTTATTAAAAGCACTAAAAATAAACAGTCTTTGTGCAGCAGTGCATTCAACCCCCTTTATATAACTCTTAGCTGTTTATCAGATTTTCTAAAAAGAATAGGGTTTCAAAATCTTTTTGGTCCTGATCCAAAGAACCTTGTAACTAATGATCTTATTAGTAGCTGTAAAACAACAAAAAAAGAGAGAACCCTAGCCTGTGAATCTGAAGATTATAGCTTTTACATCTTGGAGATAGCTGAAATTGCAGTCATTTTTATGTTTATAACTCTTAGTTAAATTTACCTCTTCAGGAAAAAAAATCGCTAAGCATGGAACGATAAATTCAATTAAAACACAATTAACCCTTAGTGATAAATATGATTTCAAATCAGGATTACATAAAAGCTGAACAAAAGCAGTGTTTTATGTGCAGATTTGAGGGGTCATTGATTGGTTTCTCTGCAGTGTCAGAGGGAAGAGTGACCAGAAGTCAGAGATGGTCTGCTAAAGAATTGGCCTCTGACTGTGGGCAGTCTACAGGGAAGGGGCTTTGTTAGATGAAAGAAGAGTTTTAGAATAATGATATTGATATAGTGCCTATCATCTGATGAGCTCGCTATGTTTAACAAATAGTAATTTAATGAAGGTGAAAGTTGTATGAGGCATAATGTTACACACTCTCTGAAAACACAGATTCTAATGCTCTTCAAAGACAAATTTGCTTTGCTACTATGTCTCTTGAGTCTGGACAAGAAATACTAATGAAGTCACTTAATAACTGTGTTTAATTAAACCTATCCCTGCAGATAGCTGTGCTTGACTGAATAATGGTGATAGCTTGTAGGAAGATAACTGGTGCAACGCAAATCCAATAGTCTTTCATACATTTCCATTTGAGAATTCTAATACTTTTAATAGAGCAGATTTTGCTGGTGGGTTTTTACTAAGTTCCATTCTGCAGTGTAGGAGAAACAAATATTTAATATGCTCCAGCTTCCAAGTCTCAAAACTGAAAAAAGAAAAAAGTCACTTAACTTCCTGGTTAGCAATCAGGCAGGTGTGTCAATAGGGATGTTATACAGTAAAGTCTGTTTGCCTGCCAGACTTGGCATTTTTCAAAGGTGAATTGAAAGAATTTTTTACTTGCTAAGACATGAGCTCAGAGTTCTGAGCAAACTATGATGTCATTATTACATACATCAAACATTTTATAGGAGCCTATCACCATACTATCAGAGCGCACTTTACCCATCTTAAAATTGCATCCAAGACCTTGTCCAGGAATGAGGAGCCATTGCATCATTCCCTCTTTTAGCTCACGTGCTTACAATCTAGAGAACAGAGTGACACCATTGGGCGGGTCTTCACATTTAACTTTTGCCAGTACAGGAATGTTGGCAAGGGGTGCAATTTTTTAACAACATGTTTGTATCGGTAAAGCCCTAGTATAGATGTAGTTATACCAGCAAAAAAAATTGCTTTACCTGTATAGCTTATTTCACTCAGGGATATAAGCTATACTAGCAAAAGCACTCTTTTGCCA
The DNA here is from genome assembly GCF_009764565.3 of Dermochelys coriacea. Classification (NCBI taxonomy): domain Eukaryota; kingdom Metazoa; phylum Chordata; order Testudines; family Dermochelyidae; genus Dermochelys; species Dermochelys coriacea. Next base: position 25,011,753 of record NC_050082.1, read on the forward strand.
GTATAAGCTACGTATACTCTAGGTGAGTTTGTCAATATAGCTATCCTAGCAAATCTTTTCTAGTATAGACTAGGCCTAGTGCCCAGGATTTCTAGCCCATGGTCAGTATAAAATGGAAAGCCTGTGCAAAGTGGGTGTCTTGTTGCTCTTCCTAAATGTGACCAGGTTCGGGCTTAGATTTATTCAAATTTATTAATGCCCAAAATAGCCTAGGGAATTAAGTTCACTTTATTCCGTTTAGGTACTTTGGTGTTAACAATAATGATACTTAGCACTCTTTAATCCAATGATCTCAGAGCTAGACAAAAAAGGTAGCTAAGCTTCCTAACTCCTCTGGGAGATATATATGACAAATGTAGGGATTGCTTCACCCACTCCTGAAATGCAGCAACTCCTGAAGTGGATCATGGTGCCTATTCATTATTTGTATTACTGTAGCACTTAGGAGCCCTACTCATGGGCCAGGACTCCCATTGTATTACATTCCGTACAAACACAGAACAAAAAAGATGGTCCTTGCTCCAAAGTGCTAACCATATTAGTATAAGACAAGAGACAACAGATGGATACAGACAGACAGGGAGCACAAAGAAACAATGGGTATGACTACCCTATGCAGAAAAAAAACCCTACTTCAGCGAGTCTCCGTGCCTGGGTTACCTGACTTGGGCTTACAGGGCTAAAAAGAACAGTATAGACATTCCAGCTTGGGCTGATGGCCAAGCTCTGAAACACAGTGAACGGGAGAGTCTCAGAGCCTGGGCTCCCACCTGAGCATCTACACTGCTATCTTTAACCCCACAGTGTGAGCCCCTTGAGACTAATTCAGCTGACCTGAGCTCTGAGACTTGCTGGCATGAGCTTTATTTGGTCTGTGTAGACGTACCCAATGAGTCTGTGTCAGTCAGCATGATGGGCAGTGGTCTCAGCCCACCAGCCCTCATCAGGTTGTTTTTGGAGGCATCATGACAAAGGAGAGTTTAGGTGGATGATAGTGAGTTAGTTTTGTGGGTGTTTATGGGGAGCTCCTCCCAAGCTTGAGTACAGGCGTGGAAGAAAGCACAAAGGCACTTGTTAGAAAATGTAACAAATGGGCAATGGATGCTGGTATAATGAGTTGATCAGAGATGGGAGTCAACATTGTGATAGTAAAAGAGAGGTGGTAGGCCGAGAGGGGATAGGCCATCAAGGGCCTTGAAAGTGAACACCAGAGCTTATGTTTGATGCAGCAGCCAAGGGGGAACCAGTGGAGGGATGCAAAGAGAAGGTTGACATGGTCAAAACAATGGGCTAAGAAAACTCTGTTTGCAGCAGCATTCTCAGTGGATAAGAGGGATACAAAATTGCGTTTGTCAAGGCCAAAGAGAAGGATGTTGCAGTATTCAAGACGCAAGATGGTGAGGGCTTGTATGAGAGAGTTAACTGTATGGATGGATAAGAAAGTCTGTGTCTTAGACGTTATGCAGGAAAAATTGGCAAGATTTAGACACGCCCTGTATATGAGGACCTAGAGAGAGATCCAAGTTGAAGATGGTGCCCATTGTACAAGCATGAGTGACAGTCAGTATGATGGTGTTGTCCACAGTGATCGAGAAGGGAGATAGCAAGGATGGCTGGGTAACGTGGGATCAGGAGCTCTGTTTTAGGCACATTGAGCTTGAGCTGATGGCTACACGACCACAAGGAGATGTCAGCGAGACAAGCCAAGGTTTTAGTTTGGACAGAAGGAGACAGGTCTGAAGTAGTAGGGGTAAATCAGTGAGGCTTTTTAAAATCATACAGTAGTGTTTACAGTATAGTTTAGGACAGAAAATGTGTCAAGGAAAACACCAACACTTGGATTCTAACAGCTAACAAGAATTTAAAACTACTTATACATATTTTAGAGCTATACACAGACTACTTTTGTACTCTGTTGATTAACTTAAACAGCTTTTCTTTTATATTTAAAATGCATTTTGCTCTCACTGTCCTGAGAGCTTATGTCTGTATAAGATTCCAGGATTGTCAGTCTCTGTGTGTTGCTCTGAAGCCTAGATGGTCTACTAAGTCAATGTGAACCAATGGAGACAGCTACAAGAGGATTGAGAACTCTTTTTGTTTAGAATATCACCAGGTTCAATCATCACTGAGATTTGTGATCTGTTACCATCCAATGTTTAAGTCTTCAGCCATTTTGACTTTACAAATTGTATCTGTGCTTCGTACAGCTACAGTACATGTATCTATGCCATGCCAAGAATCCTAGACGGTTGTCATACCAGAGGTAACTCAGCCAGTCACCATCCTTACTCTGCAGCTAATTTGCATGTTCCAATTTTATGGTTACATGAGGGAGATTGCACAGGTGGTGGATTTCATGGCCCAACTGTCACATCCACGTGACAGCACAAGCGTTCGGCTACTAGTAGATTATACAAACACATTTAAACATTATCTTGCCTCAAATTGCAATGAGGTTACACAGAATTAATAAAGGTATTCTTTTATTTATAGACATGCTGTATGTTTGTAATATGTGTATGTGCGTGCATACACACATCTGCACATACATATACAAGTGTATCAAAAATATTTTTTCTGTCTTTAAAGAGGACTTGTCTGACAACGAAGAGGGGTTCCCAAAAGAAATCACCAAATGGAGTTCCAACGATCTCATGGATAAAATTGGAAGTTCTGAATGCGATGTCCAGGGTAATTTATTTCTTTTTACTTCACACTGTACATGGCATTTTTTACAGTTACTTAATTTAATCTTCATGACCAGCCTCTAAAGAAGATAAAATTTGTTACCCCCATTTTACAGCTGGAAAAACTGAGGCAGAGAGAAGTGACTTGCCCAAGGCCCTGGAGAGATTCAGTGTCCAAGCAGGAGTTAGGAATAGGGAGATCTTGTCTTTCAGACACTCTCTTTCACGTTCCATTTCAGTTTGATTTCTTACTATAACAAAAGCAATTATCTGATAAAATGATTAAATGCTCTGATGTGGTCACCCATACGTTCCTCAGACTTTTTAACCCCTTCTTCTTCCTTGCTCCCTCCCCACACAACAGGGGTTTCTGTTAGGAGAAGGTTTAGCCTTCTCACTTGTATCCTCCTTGTCTGATAACATCTTCCTCCCTCTAAGCCTTTTTGAAGTGCTGAAAGGAAATTGACTCATCAAGTTAGACTGATTCATCCAGTGATACGGGTGTGGTGAAGATTACACTTGGGCTTTCTTGAGTCAATAAATCCATGCATGCAGGAGCAGGTCAAACCCCATTCCCTTGTTAGAGTTCAAATAGCCTCTTCCATGCTCCTGTGCAGCTGATGGTTTCTAACAGCTGTGCCAGGGTATCTCCCACTGCCGCTCTTTAGTTGCTTGAGAAGAACAGTTATCTCCTTGATGAAGAGACATGTGGCCAAATTTAGACTGTTGTTAGCAATTTGCAATTCCATTTCCTTCAGTGGGTTCCTGCCTGCTCACACCAAACCTGAATTGTGCCCCCTTTTTTTAAATATGGGCTGTGTCCTCAGTTCTACAGCTGGATGTCCTTTATAAAAACCTTCATGTTAAAAAAGAGAGAACTACTAGGACATTTAATGATGGCGTAGCTCATGGGTTCTCAGCTTGGGAGGTGACCAAAAAGTGTTGGGATCACACATACCCCATCTTTCCCAAATTGCTAAATGGGAGAGGGAATCTGAGTAGGTGGGAGGTGGATCCTGATGTTGAAAAAATTGAGAACCACAGCCAGTGCCATCATTATATAGCTGCTGTATAGAATGGAATCTGGCTGTACTTATATTAGAAACCTCTTTAATTCCAGATGACTTGTATCATGAAACATCAACAGAGTACCATGTTGGTTCCAGTGTGGAAAGGCTAAGCATCATAGAGGTAAGCACTTAGATTGCATCGAATTAAAATCCCCTGTTTGTTTAGAGAATGTAGCTGGTGAAGTGATGGAGTAAATAGCGCATTTAATTGCTGCAGATGTTTTTTATGTGACCCTTGTGGCATCTCTGTGTCATGGAGCTAGTTCATGACCATGCTTACACAGTTACTTCATTAAGGTACCTACCTATGGAATATTGTTAACCACGCATAAAAAATGACAAAGCTTGTGAATGACAATCATAAAGTTCCTCAGCTGAAAGAACAAATGATGTACCCTTGAACTAGCCTAGCAGCAAACTATTCAGAAGTAGCTATCAATGCACTGTTCAAAACCCTGTTTGAAAATCATTTTCCAACTTGGTTACAGAGATGGATCCAAATCTGAGCCCCAGATGCAAACATCCCTGATGTACTGAGAAGATGTGAGCTCTTTGTGATTCAGGCTCATCTTTCATTGTAGCACAAAGTGGGGCAGAGATTTTTATTCCTCCCTCTAGAGAGACATGCAAGCTCAAATCACATTATGGACAAATCCTCCCCGCCCCCCACTAAAAACCCTCTAGATTTGTTCATAAATTAACATGTGCAGAAATGAGGTGGAAAACAAATCGAGTGAGGGTGTAATAGAGTAATTCTAAAATCTGTGAATTGTTCCTTATGGGGAGGAACCATGTTTTTATTTTACAAGTTTAACAAGTCTTAATTATCCAAGAGTAGTTGTATTTCCAGTAACATGTGTCTTGAAGTCATTTTCTAGGGCTTGATTGGATTAAAGAATCCAAAGAGCCCTCTCCAACCCTAAGCTAGTCAGTAATTCCTTGGATGTCCTTACCTTACCTTTACAAACAGAAGTCATTGAACTTGACAGGAAAGGAGCCTACAGGTGACTGCTGATAGGCCTCCAGGTGATTGATGGCATCTCAGAACTACACAGGGAAGAACTACACACATAAAACATTTATTACTAAAAGTAAAAGTAATACTGACCTGTAAAACACTCCTCCCATGCTTTTAGTCATGCACTTCCAGACAAGAATCCACTTTATAGACACCGTAGACCAAAGTGAATGAAGGTGCAAGTTACAGAGACTAATAATAATAGTTGTTAATACTTAGCTCTTATACAATATTCGATCCACAGACAAATTCTAACTAGAAATTCCATTGCTTGAAGTCTTTAAATATAGTCTGAATGTCTTTCTAAAAGATTCCATAGCTCAACCAGAAGTTATGGGCTTGGTGCGGGATCTGTTATATGAAATTCTCTGGCCTGTGTTGTACAGGAGGTCAGGCTAAATGATCCGAATGGTTCCTTCTGGCACTAAAATCTATGAATCTCAAACTCACTCTTTTGAGTTGGGTGAATATCACTACCCTCATGTTACAGATAGACACATCATCCATAGACTTTGGTTCCTCTGATGCTGGGTGGATGTGGGGAAGAGTTTACACTGTTATTACTTGTGCTAGGAAAAAGTATGACTTGAGTTACTCTACAGAACTGTCAATCTGGCACCTTTTAAGGAGCACAAAATTCACGATAAAAATGACATTGCATTCTCAGAAAAAAATGTTCAAAGAGCTGATGTTTGGGTTAACCTAATAAGGTTTGGAATATAGCCTTTGTTAGCATACAGTGATAAAGTGTTAGGATTAGAGCAGGACTCCCACAGTGTTTATGCTAAAATTATATGATGACACCTTAAATATATGTTGAATGTTTTGACCTGGTCAAATGCAGTGAATGTTAGTGAAGGAGTCAGTGACACTAGTTATTACCCAGATTTTTAATAAAATGATACAGGTTAGAATGGATATTTTTGCACATGCTTTTGGGGTATCAACATTACCTCATGGGCATTTCAGGAAGAAAGAATCAATTTTCTTTAAAGATATCCTTACTACAGGATTCCTTCTTGGGCTTGAAATCCCCACAGTTTTGTATCTTGAAGTGCACCAATTACAGTTGTATGGACAATGTATGCATTTTGTTGCTATTGGGTAGGAATTGGCCTGTCCCCTGGAGGTGCCTGTATTTCAGGGGCAGTGTTGTAAGTACATTGTGAAGGGCTGTAGAAGAGAAGGTGCTAAATAAATATAGTGTTGTTGGGGCAAATACCAAAGGCTTGGGAGAAACAAGTACTTTCACTGTATTTTGTTTCATTTTCTTTTAGGATGAATCAGTGCAGCCATTAATGCAGCCAAGCAAAATCCACGTCCTAATCTTGGTACTACATGGAGGAAACATCCTGGATACAGGAAGTGGTGACCAGAATTCTAAACAAGGAGATGTCAATACTATCACAACAGTGTTTGATACAGTAATGAGGGTACATTACCCAGCTGCTCTTGGACACATTGCAGTCAAGCTAGTCCCTTGCCCAGCCATCTGCTCAGAAGCCTTTTCACTGGTATCCAAGTAAGTTAGTGCTCCTTTATCATGGAGAGGGGTACATTTGTAAAATTTTACTCCATTGTAGTGCATCTATAATCAACACTATGGGGTATGCTCTGTCCTTGTTGAGGATTCTTAATATTGATGAGAGCTATCCACACACTTTGAGAGCGCACTTTATTAATTAACTAGCAAGACTTCCTGCCTCAATTTCATACATGGCTGTAATGAATACAATAGCAGTGCAGCTGGAGTTCTGTGATTGATTTACTCAAACTAGTCAGATAAGTACTTAAATTGAATTTACAGAGTTATTGTCCAAGGGTCATTCTGACTGTGTGTATTCTCTGAAGGTTTAGGTTTAAGGGGGAAAGAAGTGTGTTTTCCCCAGCCCTAGAGCATTTCTACCAGCAAGAGAACACACAGCTTTTGTACTTTGAGATTTTTTTTTGATGATCTGAAAAATTGATTGTGCTAGCTGCAAACGATGAACTCATAATGCAAGCCTCTGTCTCTTTCATCTCCTCTCCTATATTCAGCCTCAGCCCTTACAGTTATGATGAAGGATGCCTCTCCAATAGTCAGGATCACATTCCACTTGCTGCACTTCCTCTGCTAGCAACATCATCCCCACAATATCAGGAGGCAGTAGCCACGGTGATTTTGAGAGCCAATCAAGCCTACAGCGAGTTCATTAAATCAGAAGAAGGCACATCATTTACTGGCCAGGTGGGTAAGCAGTTTTAGAACAATAAAATGAAGAGCAAACAAGGTCATTTCCCTCTGAATCTCTTGGAAGAGTTGGAAAAGTTTGACAATGCTGGGCTAATTTATTAAAATGTTTTCTTGGGCTTTTTGTTTTGTTTTTAAGATAAAGATTTTCCCTTATTGTACATTGTTCTTACTGGAGTTTCATTTTTATAAGAAGAAAATGCAAATTAGAGCTAAGAAATTTAGTTGTAAACATGTGAAGCTTAAACGGAAGACACTATAGGTGTGATGTGTCCCTCCAAATGAGGTGTAAGAAATGCTCTTTATCTGTTTTAGGTACTCCTCTGGCCCCCATTACCGTAACATCTGAGCTCCTCACAATCTTTAACGTATTTATCCTCACAACGCCCCAGGAGGTAGGACAGTGCTATTGTCCCCACTGGAGTTCTACAGCCTCCAGACGAGGAACTGAGGCACCGAGAGGCTAAGTGACTTTGCCCAAGGTTGCACAGGAAGTTTGTGAGAATTGAATCTGGGCCTCCTGAAATCCAGGGTGGTGCCTTTAACCACTGAACTGTCTTTCCTTGCCATGTATCACAAGTGCTTCTGCCTCTCCCTACCTTTTATAATCAGGGTTTTCACAACCTCACATATGGGAAGAAATTATCTCAGATCCTGCCTCAAGCCAGATCTGCTCCATAGCTGGAAACCTTCCAGGGTACCTCACAAACAGCCTGGTGTAGAGTAACTGCTGACCCAGAACTCACCCATCTGAGACATGATGGTCAATAATTCCATAACTGCTTGGGCTAGCGAGGACTCCTAGGTAGATATTACGTGATTAAGCAGTGATGCTGATAAATACATGAAGGATCTCATGTTCCCCATTTCCTGGGCTTAGATCCTTTATTTCTTTAGCTAGTATTTCTGTGAATTCAAAGTGAGCAGGATCATTTTGGGTTTTTTTTCCCACCTCTGGTTGCTCTTTCAGGTCTGTTTGGTAGGGGACTGCGTAGGAGGAATCCTGGGATTTGATGCATTATGTTACAGCAATCAGAGTGTGTCTGAGAGCCAAAACAGCAGCCGACGAGGGAGTATTGTGAGTGTGCAGGTAATGCAGCCTACTAGAAACCAGTCAGGATAACCCTGTTGGCCATAGAACTTCCCTGTCCGCCCCTAGCTCCAGATGGAAGGGAGGGCTCCATGTTTAATCCTTCCCCATTCTACCTCCAGTCATCCCCCTATGCCCAGGACATAGGCACTATGGAGGACTGGTTAGGACTCCGTCAGCGATGCCCTAATAATAATAGTCACCACTGCTAATGTGGTTGTCAAAGCATAAGAATGTATTTTAGAAAACATGGACTGTTTCTAATGTATTTAGGGCTTTCATCAGAAAGAACAAAGCTCCATTTTCCAGTTTCATGGAGGGTGTGTGCACACTGGGGTGTGTGCTTGTGTCACTACTTTTGGGGTAGGCTTTGCCCAACCCTGCTGTGTTGTATTGTATTTGTTTTCTATAGCCTAGTGGCTATAGAAATGTTGTTTGGTTTTAGGTTTCAATACCAGAAATCCCGTATGAAGCTAGTTTTTTTTAGTGTATTTGTCAAGTGAAAATTCATTACAGACTAGGATGTTCTGAATAATCTTGCTCAGGACCATCAAACCTCCTATTCTCCCAGATGGTGTGAGTGGAGATTCAAGTTGTTAGTGTCCTTTTTAAGCTTTTCAGTTGCACTCCGAGGTAGGTAAAGTAGAAAAATTCCTGGAGTCCATTTAGATAGGTGTGCTAGGAAATGGAGAGATTAGGTAGATTTGAACTGGAACAAATGAGGAGGCAGTGCGGTTATTTGAAGAGGGAGGGTCTAATGTGGTTGCACTTCTGACTTGTTGCTTGATGCCCGTGTACTTCAAATCCTAGGACACTGACCTCCTGTCTCCTGGAATAATTGTGAACAACAGTTATTGTTCCAGTGGCTCCAACCTGGAAGCCAGCAGACACCTCAGCAGAAGCAACATTGATATTCCTCGTAGCAACGGAGAGGATCCAAAGAAGCAGCTACCCCGAAAAAGGAGTGATTCATCAACCTACGAAATGGACACAATAAAGCAACATCAGGCATTCCTTTCAAGGTAAGGTTTCAAAAGAACAGTGAGTCAGGAATCCCCGGGGGCAAGAGAGACACCCGTGTGCAGTTTTAATGTTGTTTTGTAAACCCGCGGATGGCAAGGATGAGGAATGTTGTTGAAAAATATCAGAGGTGTTCAGATTCCATTGGCAAGTGTGGGCTTTGCAGAGGAATTACCAGCAGTAGTGTACGGTACTGTGTGATTGTGGGGACAAAATTACCCATGAGCTGCTGCTGTGCTGCACCCATGTTACAGTGAGGGTAAAACGGCCACATAAGAGTAGCAAGAGGTTGGTGGTGGTTTTTTTTGTCATGTTATTGCAGGAGGATGAAGCAAATGGAGCACGGATGGCCACCCTGAGCCTGAGAAGGAGCCAGAGTTTAACAATGTACATTGCCAAAGAGCCACAGTAATACGTCAGCAGCCCCCCATCAGCTTTCCCCGCTGTTCTCAGAACCTCCTACCCACTGGCAATCCTGCCGATCAATGCCTCCCCCTCCTTCCCCGCACCTCTCAATCAGGTGTAGGGAAGGACGGGAGGCGTTGATCGTGTGCAGGAGGCTCTGGGGTGGGGGAGGGAAGCGAGGGCACAGCAGGCTCAGGGAAGGGGGCAGGAAGGGGTGGAGCAGGGGCAGGGCCTGTGGCAGAGCCAGGGGATGAGCAGTGAGGACCCCGAGGCACATTGGAAAGTTGGCACCTGTAGCTCCAGCCCCGGAGTCAGTGCCTATACAAGGAGCCGCATATTAACTTCTGAAGAGCCACATGTGGCTCCAGAGCCACAGGTTGGCCATTTCTGAAATAGAGCAAGTCTGTAACCAGTGCAGCTACGGACAAGGCAAGAGAACTTAGAGTCAAATGTCATTTTAAATTTAGTCATCTATCAAAATGGATCCTGACCTGGCTGGCCTGTTGGTCAGAGAGATGGACCTGAGCCATTTGTTATGAGCATCCCTAAACATTGGGATATTTTGAGGATGGATATGAACGCTGACCCTGGGCCCTTCCCAGGTTCATAGGGCCCTTTGCTGCTATTCTGGAGACACAAGTTCAGGGCAGTAGTCCCTTGCTCCCAGGCCATGGGGTTTGGGATGCTCTAGGTGCAATACTACAGTCCCCAGAATTGCTCAGCTTCGTCCAATACTGATCCTGACCCTATTTAAGGAGCAGCATTTACTGGTCTGAAGGGTGGTTCCAGCCAAGCCTTCTTGCCTGGAGGTGAGTGGGAGGAGCCCAGGGCCTCGCATGTCAAGCAGGGAGATGAGGGATCCTCATGGCTCTGCCAGAGATGCAGTGGAAGCCTGGGAGAAGAAATGAGATGACCATGGGTCCTAAAAGAACAGAATCCTAGGCATTAGAGATGGAAGAGACCAATTAGTTCCCATCTAGGATGTCCCCAGTTAGTGCAGGAGTGTCCTCGATAGGTTACTCGGTATGTCTACACTACAAAATTAGGTCGATTTTTATAGAAGTTGATTTTTCGGAAGTGGTTTTATACAGTCGATTGCGTGCGTCCTCACAAAGCACAGTAAGTCGGCGGAGTGCGTCCACAGTACTGTGGCTAGCGTCGACTTTCGGAGCTGTGCACTGTGGGTAGCTATCGCACAGTTCCCACAGTCTCCACAGCCCATTGGAATTGTGGGTTGAGCTCCCAATGCCTGATGGGGCAAAAACATTGTCACGAGTGGTTTTGGGTACATGTCTTCAGTCGTCCCTCCCTCCGTGAAAGCAACGTCAGGCAATCGTTTTGCGGCTTTTTTTCTGGGTTAACCATGCAGACACCATAGCACTGCAAGCAGGAGCCTGCTCAGCTCACCGTCACCACTGCTGTTGCAGGCAAGTCTACTGTGGGGGCTGCTGTGATCCAAGTAGCCAATGCAATCATTGACGTTCTGTTATCAAGGGTAGTGACTCTGGGAAATGTGCGGGCCTTTTTAGATTTTAGGTGCATCATATTCCTGTCCTTTGTCGCTGGTGAAGAAATCTTGCAGCCGTATATTCCACATGTAACAGCTCCAGGGCTCTTGCTCTTTTGCCTTGGCCACACAGCAGCCACTCCTGGGTGCCTTCGCATTAATGGTGAACGGCTCCACCGCTTCCGCTGCAACTCTGCTATCCTGATCTCCTGCAAGCTGGAGGCTTCTGCCTCAGGCTGCTTTCCCAGGCAGCACCGCGCGGTCACATCTACCCCAGCCTACCCCTTGCTCCTATGGTTCATGAAGCCTGGACAGTAGTAAGGAGCAGTTCAACTATAGGCTGAGCAAGTGCGGAATGTGCCTTTGGACGTTTAAAAGCTCACTGGCGCTGTTGGTCAGACCTCAGCGCAACCAACATTCCCATAGTTATTGCTGCTTGCTGTGTGCTCCATAATATCTGTGAGAGTAAGGGGAGATGTTATGGTGGGGTGGGAGGTTGAGGCAAATCTCCTGGTATCCGATTTTTAGCAGCCAGACGCCGATTAGAAGAGCACAGCAAGGCACGCTGTGCATCACAGAGACTTTGAAAATCAGTTTCATAACTGGCCAGGCTACGGTGTGACAGTTGTGTGTTTCTCCTTCATGCAAACCCGCCCCCTTTGTTGATTTTAATTCCCTGTAAGCCAACCACCCTCCCCACTTCGAAATAAAGTAACTATTGTTTTGAAACCATGCATGCTTTCTTTATTAATTAAAAAAAATTGAGATAACGGACAAGGTAGCCGCAGATGGTTTTGAGTACATGTCGTCAGTGACCATTGCCTCCCTCCGTGAAAGCAATGGCAGACAATCATTTCTCACCCTTTTTCCTGGATTGCCTGTGCATACACCATAGCACTGCCAGCGAGAGCCTGCTCCAATCACTGCTGCACTTGTGAGCATTGTAAACACCTCGCATTTGCCCTTGGAGATTTTGACATAATATTGGCATTACTTCTTTTGGAACAGAGTTCTGTTAGCATGGATTCATCTCCCCATACAGCGATCAAATCCAGTTCCTCCCTTTTGGTCCATGCTGGAGCTCTTTTGCGATTCTGGGACTTCATGGTCACCTGTAATGATGAGCTCGCCACACTGGCCAAACAGGAAATGAAATTCAAAAGCTCCTGGGGCTTTTCCTGTGTATCTGACTAGTGCACCCGAGTTGAAAGTGCTGTCCAGAGTGGTCACAATGGAGCACTCTGGGATAGCTCCCGGAGGCCAATACTGTCGAATTGCATCCATGCTACCCCAAATTCGATCCAGCGATGTCGATTTCAAGAGCCCTTTAAGTTGACAAAAATGGCTTCATCATGTGGACAGGTGCAGGGTTAAATCGACCTAATGCTGCTAAATTCGACCTACACTCGTAGTGTAGACCAGGGCTCAGACTGAGCACAGCATTAGATTTAAGTGTTGTAAGTTTTGGTTCCCCCCATCACTTCCCTTGGCATACTGCTCCCCACTCTAACAGAGTTTGCTATGAGGAAGGTTTTTGTTCTTGCTCTTCAGCCTAAATTTTCCCTTTTGGGAAATCTTTTTCATAACACCCTCCTGAATCTCCCAGTGCATAGGCTCAGCCAGAGGCATGTTTTGTATATTTACAGTATTGCCAGCACAGGCAGCCAAAGCTGCCTCTGCCCTGTTAAGCCCCTCCTTCAAATTAATGTGTACCCTTTACTAAGCATGGAGCCTGTTCAGTTGCATCAAAAGTCTGTTTCAGTTTCTTATATGTATTGAGAACCTTAAGTAGCATAATAATGAACTTTTTAAATGGTTCTCTAGAAAATCACTTATTTTATTATTTATTAATTGAATTACTTTCCTAGAGAAAGGTCCTGTTAGCACTTAGATACTCTTCAAGGAGCACCTCTTTGAAGCAGGACGCTTATGTCCTCACTGCTGCATTTCTATTGGCATGTGGAATTAGGAGAGTTCTAGAAATTTTCTACTGATCCTTCCCTTTCGCTGCCTGACAAGCGATGAACCCTATATGCAACTCCAAGCCTCATTCTCCTACACCAGTTAAGGTTGTCTTTCCGTTCCAACTTGGGGGCTTGGACTCTACTCACCTGTCAGGGGCCCTTTACTAAAAGATTTATACAGATGGAAGGTATGAAAGTGAATGGCATTGGGGCATGGAACTGCTATATTAAAAAAAGATGGCTGCATTTAGGAAAACCCATAAGCTCTTTCCACCAGGCTAATAAAAGACAATCAGTCTCTTGTCGTAGCTTAGCAAGGCAACCTCCCATATTAGACAGGCAAATGCTGGTCAAATCAAAAGGTACTGCTTTCTCCTCCTTGCTTCCTCTAGAAGCCAGAAAAGGATGTACCCTGGATTGAACCAAGGAAGATGGCCTTATTTGGTATCTGGCAAGCAGCTTCCTGTTTACTTTGTAAAATAGGTAGTGGGCCCGAAGTGGGCTAGGGATACTGGCAGGTCCATTGTGTTTACCCCTGTATGACTGCATATAACCAGAGTGTTACATTATTGTTACATTACACTCAGCTTATGATGATTGATTAATAAATAGCAGGGTTACCAGTACACTCTCCTATCACTACATAACTTTATCACTAGTATCAATTTTCACTATGAAAACCAAGACATGATGTAACATGGTTACATGGCTTAGTGCAGAGATCTTGGCAGGAGAGAGACCCAAGTTTTCCTAATGAACACAGCAAATGTGTGTCATTCAGGCAGCCTGGCATATGGTGATCTTTCCATTGGTGCCCAATGCAGACTTTAGCACATGCCAAAGACAGATTAATTTTCATTCATGTGTTAGACTCATCCACTGCTTTGGGACAATGCCCAGCAAAGTCGGAGCATCATCTGGTGAGAGGACCACTCTTTTATTTTTAAATTCAGTCCTTCTGCACAGCTACAATATTTCTGGTTGTGTTGGTTTTATATTACTGTCAATTAGTTGACTTGCTACTAAACCCAGTTTGATCCTGTCTAATCAATGCAGCTGTAGCATTCTAAAGGAAAAGCAGGACCATGTGGATTGCTTGGGACATGATGGATTCTGATTCCCCCTCGGATCTCATTTCCTTTGATTCCCAAAAGGGCTGTTGAATGTTCACTAAAATGATAAAAACTGTACCAAACGGCTTAGTAGAGTGTTTTCTTTCCCACATACCCGACCTGAGGGAGGCTGCAGGAGGAAGGTGCTTGGAATGTAACAGAAATTGGAACCCATCTAGAAAATCCATTCCTGCCATAATACATCTGATATATGTTCTGTCTGTCATTTTGTGTATTCATTTAAATCAAGCTAATGGACTGGGTCTTCTCTATAAAGGTGAACTAGTTGCTTATCAAGTTGTCTTAGTTACACATAAGACCTACGTGTTGCAACCCTGACAGCTAAAATGGTTCTAATTTTACCAGAGGATTGTTTTTTTGCACACGCATGCTAACATCATGCGTTCTAGCAGCGTGACCTCCTGGAGCATTGTTCATATCACAGGAAGGGAAACAGGCTCATTTTCGCTGTCATTGCTTTTCACCGTCTTGATGCCACTGTTTTGACTTTCTCAATGATTTGTGTGCATAATATAAGCAAACATCATAACTTGCTCTCATTGGTAACCAAAACTCTAGACATAGAGCTGTGTGTGTATTACAGAAAATACATGACAGTGTGCTACGGTGCAAAGGTTTTATTAGCGTCTGTCTAGATTGTCTAGATTGGCAGCCAGTGAAGGCACAATGAGGAAAATAAAATCAGAGGGGAACCAATTTGCCTTCTTCCCAACTGTGTGTGTCATTCGCAGCTGTTAATTTGTCAGAGTGGCGTTCTCAGATGAAGGATGCATGCAAGGGCAGCTGCTCCAGTATCCCAGTTGGCATAGTGCACACAGCCATGTTCCACTGGGGGCTCCAAGGCAGCAGCAGTAGCAGGACTTCACTGCACAGCCTGGCAGCCACTACACTTTCAGAAGTGCCCCTAAGGAATGAACACTTTGTGCATGCAGAGCTAGGGCAAATTGCAGTGACCCCCTCTAGAACTCTGCCCCAGAGCCGGGAAGAGCAGTGTTGTTTGAGTCATCCCTGACTCCAGGCCAGTAAAAATTTTCTGTCAAACCAAGCTATCATGTAATTCATTTATGCCCCTTATTTTACAGGAAAATTCTTTTAACTGTGTTACAGAGAGCTTTAAATATAGCCAGATTGTCTTGGTCCAACTCTGCAGGCCTTGGAAAATTACAATTCAGACTCAGACTCAAAGAGTCTGAAAAAAACCAACCCTCTTTATTCCCTAAAATAACCTCTTTCTAATTCATACATTGTGATATTTCGCATCTGATAACTCACAATCCACCAGCTCTAGAATAAAAACAAGCACTTTATCCTGTTGGAAGCTGGAGTGATCCCCAGCTCACCCATGTAAGAGAGCTTGTGTTTCTAACCCTGTTGGAGTTCCAGGACTATTGGACTTGTCCTTTAAATCTGCATATTGCCACCCTGCACTTCAGACCCATTGAATTTTGTAGGGAAATTAGACACTTTAGAAGGGGAAACGAAACAAATTAGGGGCAGGCTTTATATTTTTTAATTGAAGCTTTCTGAAGCTGCTCAGGATGGCGCAAGAGGGGAGTTTAAAATGTGAGTAGTCATGACACACATGGATTACTGTGCAGAATCTAGGGAAGGATATTGCTGGTGCATGATAAATACAGTTCATCACATGGAAATCACCACCATAGTATATGGGGTATAAATGTGTATATGTTTTTATATAAGCTTATGCTGTTAGAAAACTCTGTGGCGTGAAGTCAGTGCACAAGAATGTAGGAAACCCTCTTACAGATTTTGATCTTTCTTTTTCTCTTTCCCCTCCCATTTTCTTTTTTCTTTCCTTTGTAATCCCCTAACATTTATCCCACTTCCTTGAAGAAGAAATGGGTAAACGCAGCTCACTGCTTTCCATAGCACTGAGAAATAGAGCGATGAAAAGAAAAAAATGATGAAAAGAATTATGTTGACAAGAGAGACAGTAATAACAATACATGTACTTGGAGTTAAGTTAAAATTGATTGTAAATGCTGCCTTTTGCATGGTACTATAGTAATTTTTGTTTGCTCTTGCTAGCATGCAAATTACTACTTCAGGAGCAGCAGCCAGCATTTTACTCAAACCCACAAAGAGCATATTAGAGATTGGAGGAGGGGGGACAGGAATCCTAGAGATTGTAGCTCACTTGGAGCTTGAATTCATGGACTGGATCATAGCAGTGAAACAAGGGGACTCTGCTCTGATAGGGTAGCTCACTAGCAGGTAGAGGCACAGGTGATCAATGGATAAATTTCCTTTTCTTAAAATAAGAAGAATTGTCTACACGATTAGCCACATTATAATCCTGTGTTTATTTTTTCTTAAAAAAACCCCACACCCTTGTGAACAAAATTTTGGCTTTTGACCCTGTTCTTATTTATGAATTTATTGTTGTTTTAGTTTACATTCTAGTGTTCTGAGAAATGACCCAGGATCCAGACGATCGAGTAGCTCCACAATGTTGGATGGAGGAAATGTTGGAAAATTTGAATTTGAGATCACTGATTTCTTCCTGTTTGGGTCTCCCTTGGGCCTGGTCCTTGCATTGAGAAAAACCGTCATCCCAGCTCTTGACAGTAGGTTTTGGCATGTACTAGTAGTTCCACTTAGTGGGCATTTTAAATACCTTCTACAAAAAAAGCTTTCAGACTTGCAAAGAAGAAATCCAGTAACTTGGATTAGATGAACTGTAGAACATATTGTAAAACTAAATTATATATGTGGTGTTCCACCATACAAGTTAGTACTAGCTACTCCTATAATTTTGATTACACATTTTTTGTCATTGAACCCTAGACAACAAAAATCTAAAAATATGCTGCAAAAAATTTAGTAAATTATGTTCAAAAGAAACATCAGTTGTCCTGCTTGACTTACAACTGGAGTGTGATGGAAGTAAGCACTCTTAAAGGGCTTTTTTCCCCCCATGCTGCACTTTACAAATAGTATATCACCTTTTAAATAGATATATACCAGCCTCACAAATAACTTT
Organism: Dermochelys coriacea; assembly: GCF_009764565.3. Lineage (NCBI taxonomy): Eukaryota > Metazoa > Chordata > Testudines > Dermochelyidae > Dermochelys > Dermochelys coriacea. Next base: position 25,028,884 of record NC_050082.1, read on the forward strand.
GTAATACTTGGGAGTTTCTTTCCCCCCCCCCTTTTCTTCTTAGTCTTTCAGCTGAGGCCAGCCTGCCAACAAGTCTATAACCTGTTCCATCCTGCAGACCCATCTGCCTCACGCCTGGAGCCCCTTTTGGAAAAGAGATTCCATGTGTTGCCTCCCTTCAATATTCCACGCTACCAGAGGTTCCCATTAGGTGACGGCAGTTCTGCTCTTCTGGGTACGTCAGTTTTTATTTGTTATCTGTCTGTGCCCAAAGGCTGTGCTCTCAGTACAGCTGCTGAAGTGAGGGGGTGTTTTAACCATGTGAGATGCACAGGATTAACCTCCTAGTGTTTTATCTTCTTCAAAAAGTTCCCAGGCAAGTGGATTTCTCTTTACAAATTCAGCACCTCACATCCAAAATGCCATTGTTGTCATTTATTAAATAAAACCCACAAGTTGCTATGAGTCAATATGCAATGTACTCTGTATGTTGTTCTCATTTTACATCCCAGACAGCGCTTGAGATTGGTACCATTTCATAGGAATGAAATTCATGATCATCTAGGCTGAGATTTAGGGACTTGATCTTTCAGGGGGTCGATGGAGGCTGGGAGGGAGCAGAGCAAAGCCACGTAAGGGATGCAGTTTGCTTTGTTGCACATGATCAATATGGGTGAAGCAAGCTGAGGGGATTGGGTGCCCGAATACAATTCGCTATGCACGGCACGTTCTGTTGAACTGCTGCTGCATATTTTGCCCATGCAAATGGCTCAAATAAGGGGATAGTGCTCAGAAAGCCCATTTTCAATTCTTGTAATCTACCCACATGTAAGCCAGCAGTTGGAGACCTCTTTCAGCCCAACAAACTTATCTATAGTGAACTCCATTCATAGTGAAATCAAATGCAAGTCCCTGATTATCTCAGTGTGCAAATTTAAAATCTTCTTGAAGTAAATCTCCGCTTGTTTGGGGGAATAATTTTCTCACTTTAAGAAGATTCCATTATATATACCATAAAATTATGATCAGTGATCATTTTGAAAAGCCACAGTGGAGGATTTCCTTTCCTTTTGTTGTAAAATTGCCATTCCTGTGCTTTCTTCTGACTTTATAACTGTTTTAACTAGTAAGGCAGTGAATTTAGGCTTATTCGGAAGACCATCTGTATTAGCTTCTATTCCTCTAATTGAAGGTTGGTCCTTTATAGAAGACCCTGAACTGTAGTTGAGAGTGTTTGATTGTAGTTGTTTGTATGTTTTACAGTTTGTGGCCACATGTTGGTTGTTCTTGTCCTTTTGTTTTCTTCCCCATCTGCTTCTAGTTGAGACAGTCCAGAACAACCCCATCCTCCTTGTGGAAAGCAGCCCATTGGTTGCTCTCCAGCACCAGGACAGCTTCATGGAAACCAGTATACCTGTTCCTGTTCTGAATTGGCAAGATGTTTCCAATAAAAATGCCGTTTTTTCTGAGTGTGTGTAACCTACCCTTTTCTAGTGTCCTGTGTTGTGTACTTGGGGTGCTCCTTGAAGAATGGTCTTCCACCTCATGGGGCTGAAAGCTTTGCACTGTGTACCTGAATATGACAAGTGAAGTACCTGCATAACCATGTATTTTTGGGACCCAAGCAAGAATGGGACCATAAGCCACTGACGGGGTGGTGGAAACTGAGCTGTGGGTTGTCTCCCCTTCTGCTGCTAATGCTGGAAGGGGAGATTGGGGCCAGACAATGAGTTTGCTTTCCCTCTGGTCGAGCTACTGGAGAGGCATCGAATGACCGAAAGGCTCTGGACCCCCATGCTTGCTTTGCTTTTGCTTGAGGCCTGCCGTGCTATTACAGTTTATGCAGTGTACAGAATCTGCCATTGAAACTGACACATGGTTTTTGCTTGCAGTACACAAAGTTTGACAGTGCAGTCAGCACCTAACTATAGAATAACATACAATATAGAGTATGTCTGTACCTGAAAGTGACCAGATCAAAGGTGCATATTTTGTATTTAGTCGCTAATTTTGCATCATCTAAATACAGTGGACAAAGCTTTCAGGACCCAAAGGTGTTTTTTAATTTGATTTCTCAAACAATTGCTGCTTAAAAAACAAGTTTGGTTTTTGTTGCTATCAAAAATGCTGCATGGGCTATATTTTTCTCGATTACAGCTGATACCACATCTGCAAGTTAATGAGACTTTCAGCTTTTTTTTTCTCCTATTTTTTTTTTTATTCTTCCCACCCCTTTTAAATATGCCCCCTGGAGAGCCTGATCCTGCAGCCCTTACTCATGTCAGTCAGCTCTTATTGATCTGAATAACCCCATTGTGCTGATCAGTAATTTCGGAACAGCAGCACCTCCCATTGATTACATTGAATAGAAGATGACACAGGGAGAGATTCTCAAAACTGCAGATGGATGTTAGGTGCCCAATTGCCATTTGTGCCTTTTGAGATTCTCTCCCCGAGTGTTCTCTAGGAAGGGCGGGCGAAAGGACACGAGGGTATTTCCTACCATCGCTTTCCACTCCACTGATGCAGGGTCACTTAGCCTTCATCCCGTGTTAGCTGACTGACCATGACTATGCATACAACAAACTCTACTCCCATCATCTCAAGAGTGTTATGTGGCCTAGTTGGGCCCATATCTGACTTTACCAATGGGGCTGCAGATGAATTTTCAGGACGAATAAAAAGGCACTTCAGCCTCTTTTTCTGTTGCTTTTGAAATTAAGGGTGGGATTTTCTGAAGCACACAGCATTGGCCACTGATTTCAGTGGGAGCAGAGTTAGGTCAATGCTGAGCATTTAAAATGCCACCCAAATTTTTTGTTTTAACTGCTGAAGAGCTCCTTTTCTTCAATGCCACAATGCAGCCTATGTATTCCTTTGCAGGGTACCATGCTGCATTGAAACAGCCTGTTCCCTGATGGCATGCAACCCCTGACACCCCAGGAGCTTAACTCAATGCCACTGATGTATTAGATAGCCCGATGCTGGTCATTTGGTGGGAAGCAATAACTGAACGCACTGAAAAATAAGTCTTAAAATGAAGAGGTGCGGCATTTGAATATGTATTAAAGCTCCACAGCCCAGAGTTGGGAGAGGAGAGGATTTTCTTCTCTACCCACTCTTTGATCACTTTGGACCTACATGAGAACTTTGCTTATTCACACTGCATTGATCTACACACTCTGTAATTCACACACAAAAAGGTAACTTCCCACAACTTCTTAGCAAAGTTCTACTAGCAGAGATGGTGCTACAGTGTGAGATCTCCAGTTTCTAAGTCTTCGTTACTCAAACAAAACACACTATCAAATCTTTCCCACACAAAGTGCATTTAGGCCAGCATAGTCAAACAGACCTAAATCTGTATCTAGAGACCTAAATAAGTGGCCTGATTTTCCAAGGAGCTTGTCACCTACTACTCCCATTATAGTTACTTATGCATCTAATTTTGGGCTCCCCACTTTGAAAACATTGGCCTTAGCACACAGTTAAAGTTATTTTATTTAGAAATAAATTGCACCCATCAAGTTAAATTAAAGTATGACCTTTTGTTGCTGCGTTATCTTTACTTTTTTAAAACTGTGTGCAAAATATTAATAATTTATACTGAGTGATTTGTAATGCAGTGAATCTCCCAGTCATTTGTGAGAGTAAATGAGGTCCTATATTGAACAGACTAGGGTTTAATTTGCAAATCATTTTCAATATAGATTTGGGATTTTGGAATACTTGACAGAAGGGGTAAATTGAGAAGGCTATGTTTTCTAGGTTTCAGAGTGGTAGCCTAGTTAGTCTGTATCAGCAAAAAAAACAAGGAGTACTTGTGGCACCTTAGAGACTAACAAATTTATTTGGGCATAAGCTTTCATGGGCTAAAACCCACTTCATCGGATGCATGCAGTGGAAAATGCAGTAGGAAGATATATATACACAGAGAACATGAAAAAAATGGGTGTTGCCATACCAACTGTAACAAGACCAGTTAATCAAGGTGGGCTGTTAGCAGCAGGAGACACATTTTCATCTCTTGTGTTTCCTGTTCCATATTTTCCCTGGAAACAGCTTTCTGTTATAGAATTAAGATCTCATGGTTTGAAAAGGAGGGACTCTGTGCACTAAAAAAGGGAGAGATTCTGGAGGTTTCAGAAAATATGAAAGCAGATATAATTAAGGCTATGTGAGGGAGCATTGCTGTCAGAGCCAATAGATTCCCTTTATCTGCATGTAGTGTGTTAAGTTTAATAGTGTAGTGTAACATTAAAAAAAAAGTAGATATTTATATGAATGTCTGTGGTGACATCAGCTAGGACAATATCAAAAGGACTGTTGATCTTCCTGCTTCAGACCCAGTATTGCCAACCTCCAAGCATTCAAAAATCATGAGTCAGATCCCCAAAAAAACGAGACTGATTTACATATCATGAAACTTTGCTTTTCATAATTTATTTTAAAATTTGCATCCTGATTTGTAAGCCTTTAGTGTGGCCTCACTTCATGTTTCCCAGCTTTCTTACCACTTTTACAGATCCAGACTAACACGGCTACCCCTCTGATACTTGCTTTTTTATGTTTACATGAAAGATGAGATTCTCCTGCAGTCTCTGATTCCAGCAGCTGGGGCTCTGAGAAAAAAATCCAGATATTGTAAAAGTCAGCAACATCAAATGCCAAGTGGCTGCCATTTTGGAGCACTCTGACTAGGTAGCTTTTGAGCTACACAAGCACTGTCACCACTAGCTGGAGCTCTTGTACTGGCATGGTTGAAGTTAGTCCTTGCTCCCTATTGCTGCTGGCTGCAGTTGGGAATCGGAAGAAAAGTGCCCCCCCAACCCCTTGTGTGTGCCTTGGGAGTTGAGTCATTTCCTCTGAGGCATCTGGCATTGGTGTAGGAGTCAGGATATTAGACACGCTGGATCATTAGTCTGATCAGTAGTCTGTTTTGCTGCAGCAATTCTGTAAATTTTTACAGCCTGGCAAAACCTCCTGAAAATAGAGTTCCGTCCATGCTTTCTCTGCACACCTTTGATTGTGGGCCTCATCCTGTGAGGCATGGAGGTTCACAATGCAGGTAGCTCAGTAGGGAGCTGTACAAATGCCACTGAGGATAGAGTGTAGAGACTTTAATAGGATCTACCTCTCTGGCCTGGTGTTCTCTAGGAAAAATGGTTGAATTTAGGCTGGATGTAGCAAAAACGTGCTAGCTAGGCCCAAGCTGAACTCGATCTCCCTCCCTTCCCCCCCCAGTGTAGGTACAAGGTAAGATCTTTTAAATTGAATTATTTAGCTACGCTGCAGCTCAAGCAATTGAGCTCAGGATGTTACGCTATATCTACACTAGGAGAAAAGGTCAGGCTTAGCTAGCACGTTAGCTGAGCCCAACCTAAACTCAGCGCTTTTCCGAGTCAGGATAAAGTCTCTGAGTCCGAGGGATCGTACAGCTGAGCCCTGCAGTGTGTCTGCTGACTTAATGGAGAGCTGTTCCCATCACACAAGTTCCAGACCCTGTTACTGTATCACTCTGTGTTACAGGAGGGCTGTGGGCCTCAAAAGGCACTGTAGAAACACGTGGTAAGAGGCAGCCCCTACCCCAGAGCACTTACAATCTAATAGATAAGGCCAGACAAAGGCTAGAAGGAGAAACCGGTGCAGAAAGGGGAAGTGACGTGCTCAGGTTCACTCAGCAGATTAGTGACAGAGCTGGAAATATTAGATTGTAATCTATTAGATTGTAAGTGTGTCCCATGACACGTGTGTCCCATTCCAGCATCCCTGTCCACTGGACCACGCCAGATCTCCATTCAGTTCGGAACTGTAATCAGCTCCCATGCTTGACTTGTACTCCTTTTTGGAATGTGGCTTCAGTGTGTTTCCTTTCTGTAAATCTTTTATTGAAGGAAGTGCCAGTAGAGCATGAGACCGCTGCAAAGCGTGGCACGGTGAGACATGCTGCAGTACAGACGCTGTGCAGCAATCTTGATAGCAAGCAGCTCAAGGCAAAATGGAAAGAGGAGGGAAGTGAGGGGAGCGTACATCAGAGGAGAGGGTGACGCTAGCAGAGGCCTTTCAGGCTTAACTCCTATAGTGTATGAAACACAAAGTGTCAGGGTCAGACTCCAATTGGGCCATAGGCACTGGCAGTCCATATGGCTTTAAGTTGATTAGCTAGTAGTCTTTTTTTTTCTGAAGAGCACTGAACTGATTTTACCAACATTTAACTCCACGGTTCTACTGCTTTCAGCCATTCTCTTCCCCAACAGAACAGCATAGTTCATGTCATTTGTATGCCAGAGCCTGTGTTAACTGCAGCTATCTAAGAAAGCACAAATGTTTGAAGTTCCAGTTAGCAAGTCAGTAGCACTAGGCATATGGGCTTCTTGGATCAATATTTAGATGACTCATTTGTGCACTTGCTAATACAACGCCAGACTGACCTCATCCAAGGATATTTAATTTCCAGTTAGATCATTTCCCACACAGTTGAAATAAATAATTTACAGTAGGGCTGTTGATTGATAGCAGTTAACTCATGCGATTAACTCAAAAAAATTAATTGCGATTTAAAAAATGAATCGCAATTAATCGAATTTTTAATCGCACTGTTAAACAATAGAATACTAATTGAAATTTATTAAATATTTTTGAATGTTTTTCTACATTTTCAAATATATTGATTTCAGTTACAACACAATACAAAGTGTACACTGCTCACTTTATATTATTTTATTTCAAATATTTGAATTGTAAAAATGATAAAAGAAACAGTATTTTTCAATTCATCTCATACAAGTACAATAGTGCAACCACTTTATCGTGAAAGTGTAACTTATAAATGTAGTATTTTTTTGTTACATAACTGCACTTAACAACAAAACAATGCAAAACTTTAGAGCCTACAAGTCCACTCAGTCCTACTTCTTGTTCAGCCAATCACTAAGACAAACAAATTTGCTTACATTTACAGGAGATAATACTGCTCACTTCTTATTTGCAATGTCACCAGAAAGTGAGAACAAGCATTCTCATGGGACTTTCATAGCCGGCATTGCAAGGTATTATGTCCCAGATATGCTAAACATTCGTATGCCCCTTCATGCTTCAGCCACCATTCCAGAAGACATACTTCCATGCTGATGACGCTAGTTAAAAAAAGAATACATTAATTAAATTTCTGACTCAACTTCTTGGGAGAGAATTGTGTGTCTCCGGCTCTATTTTACCCACATTCTGCCATATATTTCATGTTACAGTAGTCTCAGATGATGACTCAGCACATGTTGTTCATTTTAAGAACACTTTTGCTGCAGATTTGACAAAACGCAAAGAAGGTACCAATATGAGATTTCTAAAGATAGCCACAGCACTCAACCCAAGGTTTAAGAATCTGAAGTGCCTTCCAAAATCTGAGAGGGTCAAGGTGTGGAGCTTGCTTTCAGAAGTCTTAAAAGAGCAACATTCTGATGCAGGAACTAAAGAACCCAAACCACCAAAAAGAAAATCAACCTTCTGCTGGTGACATTTGACTCAGATGATGAAAATGAACATGCATAAGTCTTCATTGCTTTGGATTGTTATTGAGCAGAAGCCGTCATCAGCATGAACGCATGTCCTCTGCAATGGTGGTTGAAATATAAAGGAACATATGAATCTTTAGCACATGAAACGGGCAGCATTATCTCCCACAGATGAAAACAAACTTGTTTGTCTGAGCGATTGGCTGAACAAGAAATAGGACTGAGTGGACTAGTAGGCTCTAAAGTTTTATATTCTTTTATTTTTGAATGCAGGGGTTTTTTGTACATAATTCTACATTTGTAAGTTCAACTTTAATGAGAAAGACATTGCACTACAGTACTTGTATTAGGTGAATTGAAAAATGCTATTGCTTTTATTTTTTACAGTGCAAATATGTATAACCAAAAATAAATATAAAGTGAGCACTGTACACTTTTTATTCTGTGTTGTAATTAAAATCAATATATTTGAAAATGTAGAAAAAATCCAAACTATTTAAATAAATGGTATTCTATTATTGTTTAATGGTGCGATTAATCATGATTAACAGCCCTAATCACTTGACAGCCCTAATTTACAGCTGACTTTTGTTGCCAGAGGGAAGCATTTTCCTCCTTGTTTTGGTGTTTTGTGCCTGCTTGCACAAAATCGGTTGATAGTTGTGAATCAAGTTCAGATGCCGATACTCTGATTCTCCAGTGATGGGCAGCAGTGTAGAACTTTAGATAAAAGTGCAAACTCACCTGCTTGATTGCCGTGTCAGCTTTGCATTCCATTAGATATCTTGCACTTACAGGACATAGTTTCTTTAAATTGAGAATCTCCTTGTGCATCACAGACATTAATTAATTCTGCCTTGCAATACCTCTGTAGGGTGGGTAGGTATTGTTATAAGCAAATTACAGGTAGGAGAATGAGTCACAAAAGTTGAGTGTGGCTTTGAGTGAGTCACAGCAAATCAGTGGTACAGCTGGGAAAAGAACTCAGGAGTCACCTTCATTCCCAATCTGTTGTGCTAGCTACTAGGTAACACTGCTTTCCCCATGCCTTAAAATGTGATTTTAATGTATAGTTTTTCCCCACAGAAAAGCAGGATTGCCCAATAGATCCACATAAACCTCACAGTTTCTCAGTTACATGCATTATAGAACTAATTTCCCACTAATAATACATACGTACACACACAACTCCATGAGTGTGATTTTTCGTCCTCGTTCCCCTCGTGTTTACTTCCTGAAAGATAAGGCCAAACTTTTCAAGCCTGGGGGCGTAAAGTTGGGCTCCTAAATCCAGATTTTAGGCACCTAAATAAAAGTGGCCTGATTTTCAAACAGGCTGAACGCCCCCAAAGCTCTTTTAAATTAAAGGGAAATTTGAGTGTTCAACACCCAGGCTACTTTTACTGAGAAGCCTAAATATGGAGTTAGGAGCCTAACTGGAGGCCTTCAGTTTCACAAACAGTGGCTGTATTTTTTTTAGCAACTAAGGGTATGCCTACACCGCAGCCAGTGATGTGATTACAGTGTGAGTAGGCAGCCCCACACTAGCTTTAATCTAGCTAGCACAGCTGAAAATATCAGAAACAGTGGCACAAATCCTGGTGCAGGCTAGCAACGCTAGTACGTATCCAAGGATTCGGGTGGACTTGTACAGCCCACGTTCAATCCCATGCCACTGTGTCTTTGTTGCTATTAGCCAGGCTATGTAGGTTGAAACTAGCCTGGGTATGTCTGCCTGAGCTGCAATCACACCTTGAATTGCAATGTAAATGCACCTTAAATACAAGTCCAACATGAGGACCACCTGCCATGACAATATCTCTCCTTGAAACTTTCCCCTTTAGTTTAAAAGATGCTATAAAACCAGTATCTCCCAAATTAAGTTTTTTACCTTCCGCCCCTTCCCCCCATTGTTCTGGCTAAATGTGAATATGTATAGCTGTATATATTCACATGGGTCTGCATGATGCATGTTTCTATTCTTGCTGCTCAAGCAAACCTGTCCTGATTTGGTTTGGTTTAAACTGATTCTTTTGCTTTTCTTAATCAGACAATGAGATGCTAGATGCCAACTCTCCTTTTGCCTGCTCTGGTGTTTTGTTTTCTTTTCAAAATAGAGCTGAGATGAAATGTGTTTTCCTTCCAATTGGTTTGCAAGTTTTTGCATCTGAAAGCCAATCCTTGCTTTGTTTGCCTCCTTTTCTCCTCTTGATTTCATCTTGCCTGGTCTCTGTCTGTTGGTCTAATATTTCGATTTCCCTGTTTCGACTTCATAGCAGATGTTGTTCAGTCTCATGGTGCAGTCTTCATGGAAAATGCGTCCCTTTCCACCCCCATTACAACACCTCAGTTCAGGGGATTCCGGAGGGCCAGTGAGATCAGCATTGCCAGCCAGGTCTCAGGAATGGCAGACAGTTACACTGCTTCCAACATAGCTAACAGTAAGTGTTTCGCACCCTCCAAGATTTCTTCTCACTGTAGCACTAAAGTAGCAGCACCACACACCAGGCTGATCTCAATGTATAAGACAGACCCATAGAACTCTTCTCTCTGTCTTTATTTTGTGCGTATGTTTTTAATATATAGCCTGGTTTGGAGTTAGCCACTGAATTGCTCTATGATCCTTCAAACTCTACGCTGTGCAGTGTTGTCAGATACAAAGGGTTGGGGAGAACAGGAGGACACTGAGGGTATTTCCTGCTGTTGAGAGTGTTTCCTGGTCAGGGTCAATCATAACACCTGCCAGTCCTCCCCTATTGCTTGCTTAATTAAGTCTAATAATAGCAGCACAGAACATCAGACTGCATGGCCAAGGGTGGTCTTTGAAAAGCATTTTGCTCCTTGTTAAAGAAAAACAGCTTCCTTGTCTATTGCAAAGGATGTAGCTCTCCGATCCATTGTAAAGCTGATCCCTGCCTGAATATCAAGAAAAATATACATACTTGCATCTCAGAGTCTTGGTGTTCCTATTTATTTTTATCTATACCAATGCAATAACTTGTTGTATTTATGTTAAACTCACCTGTCCTTTGGAATTGGGGTGTGAATGCAATAGTTTGACAGACATTGTTCCCCCCATGGGAAAACTCGTATAATTTGCACCTTTGAAACTGATGTCTGCAGAAATGGAGGTCCTTTATTCCGGATATTCATGGGTGAACCATTGGGCTGTTTGTCCTCTTAATTTCTTGTTACAGTAGTTGCATGTTTTGTTTAAATGTATTCTCTTGAAATACAGTGCACCCGCATTAACGGGGGCTTCCACAAGTCAGATTGGAATAGGTAGGATTTGAGCCCTACAAGGTTTACATGAATTCCTGCAATGAGGAGTCAAACATTGCTGAAGACTTAGACAGGCTAACTTTATCACTGGAGGTGGGGCTGAACCAGAATGTCTGGGGCTGTTCAAATCACATATCTGAATTTGATGGCAAGAGTCAGTCTCTGCTTGTAGCTGGGAGCCTTGCATTGAGGGAGGATAACGAATGTAATTGCTTGTCTGAGGCTGTTTTCAATGATTATTAAGAAGTTGGAACTATTCCACCTAAGCCCAATTTTATCATTGTCAATGACACATTGTTAATGCACCCTTAGGAAGAACAGATGCCTACAATTATAATACAGTGGGCTGCCACTATATTATGCATGTTGGAGTGATTATGGGCATAAGTTGTTCATGTATAAAAGATAATTGATAACCTTGAACAAGCATTGGCCCCTGTGCATCATTAAGGAATCAAATGGTACGTCTAGTCTTCAGATGATAATTGTGGTCTATGCAACTGGTATATAATCAGCACTTTTAGATAAATAATGCAAGATCTGACAGGTGGCGCATCACATATTATTTAAAGGTAATGTGCAAAGGAGAAAAAATGGGTGTGTCCCCCTCCCCTTTTTTTTTGGCTGCTTTCTGTTTTTTAAAAAAAAGTCTGGGGGACAAAAAATGAAGTTTTTCTTGTTTAGTTTACACATTAGAAATTCAGCTCTTATCTTGCCCGGAGGACTCTGGTGACTAGAGAATTAGCAAAATGATGACATTACAAGAACCAAAGCTGAGCAACTGATTGTGGAAGTGGTTTTTAGTCAGATTGAGTTAAAAAAAATTTTTGTCAAGGGCCATTTAACTTCAATGATGAAGAAATCTTTTGGAAAAAGGCAGCCTTTGCTAAAAATTCACTCTCTTCCTCCTCTCTATTAAGGTGTGAGTGTTAACAATAGACATTCTCTGGGACCCCAAACAAATCAGCTAGAAAAGCTAGACCACCCCAACACTGATGTCCCTGATACATCTAAGGCAAAAACCCACACAGAATTTAAAAAAAAAAACAACAAACTTCGAGAACTTGGAAGGAAGCCAAAAACCCCAAAGGCACAATCCCAGTTTTAAAAAATACCTTGTGCATGTCACCTTTAGTGGGCCCCTCGGCTTTGAACTATTACGTTTATAATTAAACAGTAAGGTTTTTAGTTCCTCTTGAGGTAAATATAGGTCAGATAATCATAATGTGAAGTAAAATCTGTAGGCTGGGATGTTCAACAGAGCCCAAGGCTTGTAGGTTCCTGACTCCTGTTGAAATCTGCCTAACTCCCTTCTGCATCTTTGACAATCCCAGCTTTAAACAACAAACAAAGGGGGGCACCTGCTCTTCTGGATATGTGCACGTACACCTCAGAGCACTCGGCCAAGTGCAGTGCATAGTCTGTGTGCAGGATTGGGAACCAGGAGTTCCCAAATCCTCTTCCTGTCTCTGATACTGACTCTCTCTGTAGCTTTGGGCAAGTCATGGAACCACTCTGCCTCAGTTTCCCCATCTGTAAAACGGGGATATTATTACCCTCCTCATGGGCATGTAGTGACAATGAATCAGTTAATGCATCTAAAGTACTTTGACCATGAAAAGCAGTATATATACGTTCCTAGTATTATTAGGACTAGCATTTCTGCCTGCACTCCGTGTTTATGCCCTGTTATATTTTTGTGCATATGTCACAATGGGGTTGAGTAGCTTCTTGTTTTCTCTGGCCAGATGTCAGTGTGTGGCAAGAATAAACTACCTGCACTTTAACAAATGGGATTTTCCTTTCTTAAGGAGAGGATTTTTTGTTTGTCGTATCAGAGCAAATACACAAAATACACAATGGGATTGCACAATAAAATATGTTCTGCCTTGCTACATGTTAATCTGTCTGTGTAGAAGGTTCCTTACAGGGCGTTTGTTTTGTGCACATTTCACATTCCGGGGTAATTGCTGAGCTCAGCCAGTCAGGAAGGTAAAGTGTTGATTATTAAATATGTATCTAATGGTAGCGCCCCAAGGCCCCCGTCAGGATCAGGGCCCCAGTGCGCTGGGGGCTACACAAACACAGGAGGAGGTGATTGCCGCCCTCAGGCATTGACAAGCTGAATAAAGCCTTAGTGTAAATATCCAACATTTCCTTTCCCTAAGGAAGTGAAGCTGTGCAGGCAGTGTGGGTCAAATTCATTAAGCCACCAGCTCTGATGGAGTTACACCATCAGATTTCAGAGTAGCAGCCATGTTAGTCTGTATTCGCAAAAAAGAAAAGGAGTACTTGTGGCACCTTAGAGACTAACAAATTTATTTGAGCACAAGCTTTCGTGAGCTACAGCTCACTTCATCGGATGCATTCAAATAAATTTGTTAGTCTCTAAGGTGCCACAAGTACTCCTTTTCTTTTTTACCATCAGATTTGGCAAGCTCTCTTCAGACTGCCGGCCACCTTCATTATATGAAGGTGGGAACAATTTGTGCCCTTGCTCCTGCCTACATAACCCCACTGACCTCAGTAGGATTGATGGAGTTTAATGGAGAAAGCAGAATCTAGCTCATCAGATGAAAGCTGGTGCTTTTGTATTGGACCGAAAAACCTGCTCTTAAAACTAACTTCCCTCCTTCATTTCAGGGGCACTTCTGCATGTGTTGCTGAATAGAAGAGTTGACCTCCCCATCCCCGTTTATTTGATTATTAAGACTTCTGTTTGCAACATGATTTTTGTCTTCCTGCACAGATGGCCCCAAAAACAGAAATGTAGCACTGAAGGTTCTGACTTTGTCTCATTGTGAAAGGGCCCGTCCTTGAGTTAGGCCTTCCAAATGCATTTCCATCTCCATATCCCTTCCAGGTCCAGCTTCAGATGCTGGGAACAAGCCACTGTGATTCCGTTGCATGAAGTCCAGTGAGAATCCGCAACATGGGACTCCACAGCCCTGCTTCCTGGGGAGTTCCCTCTGCATGGCACTGTAGAGTGGTGGAGGATAGCCAAGTCTGTGGGTGCACAGACTGAACCCCTCCTCCCCACAGAGAAGCAACATCCTATCAACTGTGGCAGCAGCTTTGCAGCCATTGAGTTGAGGAAAGAAGATTCCCAGCTGTATACCTCCTTAGATCTCCACCACAAAGACAGGTTACTCAAGGTGGCAGGTGGTCAGCCTTCATCTCTTTATAAGGAAACACATGTAAATGCTTAATTTCAACTCCAAAATAATAGTTCCCACACGGGATTGCAATCTCGTTTCTTTAATCCATGTGTCTTTTCCATCACAGCATTAATTGCTGGAGGACAAAACTGATGTGTTCTGCATGTGCGTGCTGTGATAATAAGTGTGGGTTTTTGTTTGTGTGTGTGTGTGTGTTGTTGTTTTTAATTTTGTTCCTTAGAAAACAAAAATCATCTTAACCATGCCAGAGGAGGATTTAGCTTTCTGTCCCAACTTGCCCTCCCTCACAAATCCCCCACCCAAGCCTCACCCAAGAGACATAGGCAACGTAAACGTGAAATACCCCAGAATCATTTAGGAAGAAGGCTTGAAGGGCCATCAAGTTGGGATCCGGACTATATTCTACGAATACCAGATCTGGACATCAAGAAAGGTATTCTGGAAAGGGGACTTATCTATCCAACTAATCTCCTACATCATCTAACCAGGGCAGTCCTCTTCTCCAGAGGAAATCTCTTTGCTTTCTCCTTTCACCAGGGGCCCTCGCAAACTTAGCACTATTTAACAAATACTTGTTTTCATATTGCTTGAAAGAGTAACTGCAGCACTGCTAACAGCTGGTGATGGCACAAATTCTTTTAGACGAGAGATGTGGGAGTAACCACACTGTCCCTTAGCCCCTGTTGCAATCTCTTCCTAACACAAAGGCGTTAATCCTGGCTCTTCTGTACAAAGAATCTGAAATGAACCAAGAATAGGACTTTCATGAGAAATGGAAAGTTGGATCTTTACCAATAACTGGGACTTTACCAGTAACTGGTGATTCCATAGCTGGAAACGCAAGCAAAATATCATGTCTTTTGATAGGTCAAAATCTCTGTCTAAATGGCCATTCCGTGTCAAATCCTGTGCCGAGCAGGGAAAGCAGAGTAACCGAACTGGCACACGTATACTTGGAAAAGGCAGCACCTGTATTCTGTCTGCTAGCAGCCCCTCCTGCCCATTATTCTTGCTAGAATCAGGTTAGTTGGCATGGGGAAGCATGGTTCATAGCTGCCATTGCTGGCCCGGGGGCATATGCACATACCAACACCATACCTCAGATCACCCTGCTCTAGCTCCTGCCGGGACATCCCACAGAGGAGTTGTCTGCTCATTTGTGGAAAGAGTGGGCAACTCTTCCCTTGGGCCCAGATTTTCAAATGAGGTGTGTGCTTGGTGGCAGCTATCACATCCCCTCCCGTGTCAGGCTGTCTCGTTTTTGTGTCTGATGCCTTATTGGAGAATGTTCTAAAGAGAACCAGCTATTTTAGAGAATCCCAAGCTCTTTGTCCAAGCCCCAATCCTCCTAATACCACTGCTCTGGGGTCTCTTTTCTCCTTCTGTGGCTGCTTTTTCATCACAAAGCAGGTGGGAGTTCAAGGCTGCCTGCATCTAGAACAGGGGTAGGCAAACTTTTTGGCCTGAGGGCCACGTCGGGTTTCCAAAATTGTATGGAGGGACGGTTAGGGGAGGCTGTGTCTCCCCAAACAGCCAGGTGTGGCCCAACCCCCACCTCCTATCTGACTCTCCCCTCTCCCCTGCTTCTTGCCCCCTGATGGTTCCCCCGGGACTCCCTCCCCATCCAACCCACCCTGTCCCCTGACACCGCCCCCACCCCGGGACTCCTACCCCATCCACCACTCCTTGTCCCCTGACCACCCCCCGGACCTCCCAGGTGTCACTTTTGGGCTGCTGATGGGTCTTAAACTGTGGTCTTGCAGAAGGAAATATTCTGAAGAGCAACACTAGGGAGTGGGATCTGGGCAGTGGGGGTGGGGCATGGGAGGGAATGTGGGTCCATTTTACAGGGAAGACGTTGGGAACTCTCTGGTTTAGCTGAAGGATCTGACTGGCTGTTCCTTGTGTTTTGGTGGTGGTCTGTGTGTAAACTGCCCCCATTGAGCACATCCACTTCACCACCTCACTCCCATTGATATCCCTGCAGTGTGGCTCTGCTACTAGAAGAATGACTTGGTATTAAAATAAGGTCCTTGACTTTTCTGCTGGCTTTTAAATTACCCTGTAGCTACCGGCTTCCTCTGTAGCCCCCATCCCAGTAGATGCTGATGAAGCCTGGAGATTCGTCCACCATTTAATGCCCCCATCCTCAAAGCTCACCAGAGCCTCTGTTTTGAGAACTGCAGGGTTAGGGGACTCCTTGCTGGTTCTCTTGTTGGGTTGGGGGGTTGTGAAGACACTCGCTCCTGCAGAGGCTGAGCAAGTTGCTTCAATAGCACTCCAGAGGCTGGCAGCCTGCAGAATGGTGGTGGTGATTATGAATGCATCACCATGGGCCTTTCTCATAATCCAGTCTCTTTCCCCCTCCCAGTGTTTTGCTTGTCTTTCCATAGCAACTAACCTGTGGCTCCATTGCCTTTATATTGTTCATTTTGGCTTCTGATATTAATAACAAAATATGGGATTTTACCTCTCTGGGTTTGAGAGGGTTTGTGCCTCTGTGAAAGTTAAAGGGAAACATCCTGTTTGTTTAGTTTTTTGCCTTTAGCAGCATCTGCTAGCCTCTGCTCAAAGCAGGCCCATGGAGCTGAAAATGACTCAGGTATATGCGTGCATTGTTGTAGCTGTGTCGGTCTCAGGATATTAGACACACAAGGTGGGTGAAACAACAGCTTTTATTGGACCAACTTCTGTTGGTGAGGGAGACAAGCTTTTGAGTTTACACAGAGCTCTTCAGGTCTGGGAAAGATTGCAGTATGTAGACACATCCATGGCTCTCCCCCATCCTACCTCCAGGGCAGAGACTCTTTTTATTTCATTTTTGCTGTACGGATTGAGAGATTTGTTTGTTCCCCACCACCATGGCATCAGCACATTGTCACAAACTCACTGTGAATAGCAGTGACCCTGCACTGAGGACACCCACTGGCCCTCCCCAGGAAGGTTGATGACATGTACATGCCCCGTCTAATCTGAAAGTTATTTTGATTATCGCTATTCTAGTATCCACAAGAAACTCTAGGGTATGTATTAATGGCCTCTAATACTCTGGCTGGGCATGGAGTCACCAGCCTTTGATCTGTGTCTCACATTCCCCTGGGGTGTGGATTAATGGCTAGTTACTGCCTCCCCTCCAGGGACATCCTGTTTGATTTAATAAAGGAGATGTTATGCTCTGTGCCTTGTACCATCCTTGAGTGGCTCATTAATATTTTTGAGCCCTGTTCAAATTTTGCTCCATCTTAACAATAAAATCAATGGGGAAAGAATTGCCCAGCACAAGGACCCATGGCCTAAGGTTAACATTTAAAACAGCTCTCTCCTCTCTCTTTAACAAGCCTTTTCTTTCATTAGTTGCTGCCAGATGGTGGGGAACAAAAAGAATAGACTATGCCCTTTACTGTCCCGATGCCCTGACTGCCTTTCCAACGGTAGCCTTACCACACCTCTTCCATGCAAGCTACTGGGAATCGACAGATGTAGTCTCCTTTCTGCTGAGACAGGTACCATAAATATTTCATGCTTCTCTCTCTCCTCCCTTATGCCTAACTGCTGTTGGAAAATAATTTGGATACTGTTTTCACCTTGCTACACCCTCCATAATAACTTTTGTTGACACTAATGGGGCTCACCATAAAAATGGAGGCAAAAAATGTACGCTTCACAACTGCAGCTCCATCTTCTTTCCCTTCCCATGCTGTGTCTAATACAGCTGCATTGCAAATAATACTTACTGTTATGCACATGGAACACTATGTTTCATGGAAACTACCAAATCACACTTGACTTGCTTGGTGCTGGCTTTTGTTACTGGAGCAGGTTCTTGGAGAGAGGTTCATTAAAGATCTGAATCATCTAGAGTCAATCTGGGCCCATTTCATATCATAGTCTTGCAGCATTGCATGATTTTGAGGCAAAAACCATGTGATGTTTGGATTGAACTTTGCTTTGAATTTTTACAGCCTTTCAAACCGGAAGCTCAAAGGGAAGCTCTCTGTGCAAAGCCTACATGGAATGAAACAGAAGGAAAAGTTTGTACAAGTTTCAGACTTGGGTTGCTAAATTAGTGTTCAATCCTCCATTTGGGCTCTCAGATTAACATTTAACACCCTGAGGACTATGGATTTTTGCTTCAAGATCCAGAAGTTGGTACCACAGTTCAAATTACTTCTCACGAGGTTAGGTAAATAACAAATGATGGTTTCTGGACCATCACATTTTGGATTCTGTCCGTTTAACTTTGCTCACACATTTTAAATTTTGCAAAATCACATTTTTTTTTTCTAAAATCCAGTGGGTATATTTCCTTTTAAAACAAAAAACAAACAGACATTGAAAATAGTTGTTTTCCCAGAAGTGCATGAAACCCCAAATAGCAGCACTAAGACCCTGGAGGTGAAAACAACGATGAACTAAAGTGGGACACCTTCTTCTTGATTGCTGTTGTCCACCTGGAAAGAAATGCAAAGAGTAAACAAGAAGCATAAATAGTTAAAGAAGAAACTTGCTAGCTTGTGACATATGGGCCAATGTATTCAAATCAGGGGCCTAAAGTTGGGCTCCTAGATTTATGCTTAGGCAGCTAAATTAATGTAGCCTGATTTTTTAGAGACCCTGAATACCACAAGTCCCACTGAAGTCAGTGGGAGCTGCAAGTGCTTAAACCCTGTGAATTTTGGTTGTCTCAGTATAGATTTAGAAGCCCAACTTTAGCCCCCCAGGGTTTGAAAACTCTTGCCAGGATTATTAAGTTGACAATGTAACTTTAAAGCATAGTGCATTGTCAGAGCATAACGATCCATTGCTGGAACACAAACATTGCAGTCCATGGAGAAAAAACACACCAACCCAAAGGGCTGCTCTAGTGACCATATTGCAATGGCCAGACATCATTCATTTCTAAAACTCAAGCAGAGATGCGCTCTGTCGTTTTCATCACAGTGGAGAGGGTGCTGCTTCTGTGGATTTCAACCCACTGGCCCTGTCCTTCCAAATGCACAGTGGGCTGGAGTCTCTTCTTGTCCTTTCCCTGCCCCAAGTTCTTTCCCTGATAAGGATTTGGAAACATCTTTTCATTTGGTGCATCTTCTGTAAGGCACTAGTGAGAGGACAGGTCACCCAGTATAAAGGGATAGTCTAGGATCATCACTCCACAGACTAGCTGAACTCAAGCTAGTTGTATCCATTATGGCTCTGCCCCCGTTTATTCTGAATTGCCAGTGGCATGGTGATGGAGCATTCAGAGGGGTTCTGGCCACTTTGGTGTTGGCTGCATTAGTCCCTTCTGCCAGAAAAAATTCCAGGGGGCCCTCTGCTGAAAGATGGAGAATAATTATTTAATCCCCTGATTTTATGCTCCAACTCCTTTTAGTCTAAACCTTTGAACCTGCATAAGTGAAGTACTAGCACCCTCCCCTCTGCAGCTCCTCAGCACCAGGAAGGATCCAGCTCCTCCTATTGGCCTGGGTTTGCTGTGTATTAGCTCAGCTGTTTAAATTACCCCATCTCTGTTACAGCATATCTGACTGCAGCTCTCCATTATTTATAGCCCTCTATTGGCAAACTCTTTTTCGTTGCTGTCATCCAAGTTTGTCTGTAGGTTCCATAACAACGGGGATGTTAGCACTGATGGCTGCAGTAGCCTAGTATTAATCGATCTCGACCCTTTATTCCCTGACCTGTCTCTAGTTTCCAACCCAGTGGGCCAATGTTGCACTCACATGCTGTCTCCTCATTTTGAACAGTAGGCTCCAATGTGGAACTTTGCCTAAATGGCTGCAGGAGGGAAACCGTGTGTGTGTCAGAGCCTTAAAGAGTCTAACACAGAAAATATCTTGTTTTAGAAATAGCCCAGCCAGTTACTCAGAATGCAACGAAAACATGTTTGTGTAAGGCAGTGTGTGATTTTACATCTTGTGGCATGAAAAATATCCTTGCCAGCCATTCAAAGCCCCTGGAGCTCAGCAGTGGCTGCCTTTGTAGGGCTGTTTGTTTAGCCTTGTCTCTCTATTGCCCCACCTCTGCTTCTAGAGCACTATCTTCCTCAGTCCCCACCCCCTCCCTATTCTTCCAAGGCCCTGTGCCACCTTCCTTCTTATTCAACAGCCTAGAATGCCAGCATTGGAAAGCTAATAATAGGGACATGATTTTACTCCTCATTGAAAGGCATTCCGGACAAAGTTAAAAGGAAGCTATCAAGTAGATTTAGGCCTAGACCCTGAGGCTTTATTAAAACAAATAAACCCAAATATGATCAGAAACATTTTCATGATTTAAATTTCTCATCAGTGATGGCCATTATTTTATTTATCCCCCTTAGCTTTTCATTCCCAACAGCATTGGGGGGGAGGTGGATGTGGGCAGGTGGATTAGGAGAACCAGGAGATGAAACTGAGCAGTCTAGTTTTGCTGCGAGTGAAATAGGAAAACGAAACAGTCTAAATTCTGCAAAGTAAACTGGCCTATCAGATTGCTTCAGTTTTAATCTACATGGCACTACTGGTAACACGTAAGGGAATGTGTGAGGTTTTTAAAATATGTTTGTTCACTTGACAGACCCCTTTAAACCTTTGCAGGGTCTGGGGAAAAGTTGGGGGAAAAAAACATCTGATCATAGTACAATTCAAAATGCTCTGTGCAATATCTCTGCCCAGTCCTTTTTGTTTTCTGTGTAAGATTCCCCTCTTCTGGAACTGACCTAAGAACAGTCTAGCTGCAATGTGAACCCAGGACATAACCCCATTTCCCTCTGCCGTTTGGTCCAGCCAGCAGATGTCCCCAAAGGTTGACTAGTGAGCTTATCATAGGAAATGTTTGTACACTTTGCAAATCTCATTGCATCAGTCCACTCGTCCCCATTCCAGTGCAGGAACATCACACCTTTATGATGTGCCTGAACTTCTCCATGGACCCAGAGAGCCAGAACCCCATTCCTCTCCTGAACTCTGGTCTCCTACGTCACAGAACACTGCTGGCCCAGTGCTGAACCTGGCTCAATACCTAGTGTCTTCATCAAAATGAGAGGAGCACAAGAAGCAAGACAGGAGAATGCCATGTGTAATGTATTTAAATAGAAACTCTAAATGACAGGCAACTGGGATTGACTCCAGCCCAATCAGGAAGCCTGCTGGGATCTTAGCCCTCATAGGGTCTGGCTTGCATAATGTAGTTAAGGGCAGACTTAGTAGGAGTGGAGGGGATGAGAATACTTCTGAAGAACAAGCCTGAGGAAATGACACATGCCGACAAGCGAGCACAGTTGGAACAGGTAGCGATGGATCTGAATTACTGAAATGGCAAGCAAATAATGACTGGAAATGCGCATGTGACTTGAAGACCTGGCAAGAAGGCAGGCAAGGCTGGAGCATAGTGATGCAAGACGGTGGCTGCAAATTGTAGGATTCCCTACAGAAGCGGCAGTTTTCTATGAGTACCTGAGTGCCAAATTTCTTCCCCTGCAGTGTTTGCTGAATGAACATTTTCCAAGGGCATCTTTTTGGACATGATCTCAAGGAAGTAGCAGGATCTGGGGTGCCACAACCTCTCAGTTTGTATTCATTGAACATCTGGGACAAAATCCATCCCTGGTATAAGCCCAGTGAAGCCAAGAGAGTTACACTAGCAGCCTAGCAGTTATGTATCTGTGATCAACATCTGTGCTTCGTTGCCTTTGCTCCATTTTGTACTCACAGCTTGTTAAACTCCCCTATAGTTCTTTCTGTTCCTTAACTCTTCCCAGACTCATTCCACCTGTCTCGTCAGCTTTTTCTAGCTTCCTCCGGCTTCTTTTTCATCTCTCTCTTTCTATTCTAACCATGCTTCACCAATAAACGCTTTCACACTTGCCCTCCTATGTGCCTACTTATGATCTCCGTTTAAGGTTCCCTTTTATATCTTCATCCTACTTGATATTAACTCAGCTCTGGCAACAACTTTTCCTGGCTCTAAAGATCACGAACATTGTACCGTTACGAGAAGGCCAGAAAAATCTTGTAGGCTAACAATGTATATTTCCTGCAGGCAAAATTCTATAAAGCCGCCTGCCCAGCAAATGCTGCGATTCCATCACATGCTTTGCAAACACAGCAGAGAGGAATAAATACTAAAGCTGGGGGACGGGGGGGCCGTTCACTATGAAATTCCTGTAGCTCTTGGGTGTTAGCCCAGGTGCGTCATGAGTTGCTGATGGGGGCTGCTCTTTCCTTAGGTGATGAGACACGAAAACTCCAGCATTCTGGAACTGGATGGAAAGGAGGTCTCTGTATTCACTCCTTCAAAGCCCAGGGAGAAGTGGCTGCGCAAGAGGACGCATGTGAAGCTAAGGGTAATACTGTTTCTATTACACGTCTCCCCAAGGGAAACTACTGTTAAATATGATTTGGCTGGATTTGGGCCTGTAATAAGAACAATATTAAAGTTAACCAGTATGGGTACAACTCTGTTACTGCCCATGGACTCACAATTACATGGGGGTGGAGAGATTGCATTGCAGCAATCGTATGTGTCAGTGAGATATCCCAGTTATAGATTTCTGGAAGAGACAGACACTCTCTCTGCAACAAGGTCTCCTCCATATAAAATACTAAGTGTTGGCTGTAGGTCAAGAAAGGAGACGGAATTGTTTCAAAGCCTGGTGTCCTAAATTGTCTGTACAGTAACTGTCATTCCCTGGAGTTCCTGAATTCAGAGGATAAGAAGCTTTTCTGATTTCCATGAGTGGGAAGTTTGTTTAACCAGCAATAATCTGCTGACAGTCATTTTTCCTCCTAATTTGAAGGTGCAACATACAGAATTTTGCACCCCAAGGGATCAGATTTTCAAGATGTTCTGTGTCACTGACTATACAGTATTTGTGCCCAAAGGGTCTGGAGTAGTATTACTAGAGAGCAACAGTATCCTTGTGTGATGATATGGCATATGCATGCGTAAAGGCCCAGAATTTCAAAGGACAATTGTAGTTTTTGCAGACCCAAATTTTGCCTGTAAGGAGTGGCAGCAGGGAAATCAAGTAGAGGTCCCTTCTCAAAAAATGCCCAGGATCAATTAACTGTAGGTGCAAATTCTATCATTTAGATGACTAGGTAATTAACTGTACCCAGACATCAGCCGCTTGGCCAAATGCATTACGATCCACATCCACAATTGATTGTGGGTGCAAATCATGTGGTCATAAATTACTGTAGCTAAAACGGAGACCAAGTGCAGAAGGCCCTTTAAAAATCTTGTCCTAAATATACAATACTTATTTTCCCTTAAAAATGTGTGTTGTTTAATACAGATATAGATATATAATAGTGTGGGGGGAGAAAGGATGTCATAAGAAGAAAGTTACTCCTCCAAAAACTCCTGGTTGTCCATGCGTTCGGCATTACTATCACTATAGCAACTTTTTCCTGTAAACTCTGCATTAACCATGAGGTTCTGCTGGGAATCTAACTAGGTTTGTTCTGTTTTTCCCCTGACGTCTGCAGAATGTCACAGCCAACCACAGAATAAATGATGCCATCGCTAATGAAGACGGACCCCAGACCTTAACAGGAAGGTTTATGTATGGGCCGTTAGACATGGTCACGCTCACTGGGGAAAAGGTACATTTGTCTTAGGTGTGCATTGCCCATAAACAGCAAAAGACATAGGCAGTTGTAGTTTCTGGTCAATGCTCCTTTTGTATCTGTAAACATTAAAAGAGAGAACTGTCCAATTACCTGCACAATCAAACACTTTTGCCTGTGTCCATTAAGAACCCCCTCTGCCCAGCTTATGTATTGCATTACACTAGAGAGATTTGAGGACGCCATGTTCAGAGCCAGGTTAGGATCCTGTCTCGTATCAAAGTTACTTAATACTTCCTTAGTCCTGAACCTCCTTTGCCTCTCAGGTGGACATTCACATCATGACCCAGCCGCCATCTGGAATGTGGATTTACTTTGACACCGAAATCAGCAACAGCAGTGGCCGGATTTCCTACGTTATCCCTGAGAACAAGCGTCTGGGGATTGGCGTATATCCTGTCAAGATGGTGGTCAGGTGCTGTGTGCTTCAGGCTCATTTGGCTTAGCCCCCAGTTTGACAGGAACCTCTGAAATATGACTGTAGACACTTCAGTTATTCTGATTGCATGATAGAAAATCCATATAAATGTTAACTGGTCAAGTGCAATTCTACCTGAAAAATGACTGTTTAAAAAGTGGCATGTTCTCATCAACCGCTCTTTTCCCTATTGTGTCGTCAGAGTCTAATCTGCTGACTTGATGGACAAAACAATTTTACTCTTGTTACCCTGCAGCACCAGTGATGGGACAAAGAGCTGTATTCTGATTTGCCTCCTGCATCATCATCAGCATTATTAACTAAGTTCTAAATGCTGGACCAGACTTTTCCTCCTTTTCCAGATGTGCAACTTCATTGTCCTCAGTGGAACTGCACAGCTGCGCACACCTTGAAGACTGTAAACTTGCACTTGCCCAGGTTCCCCTAAGGCAGAGCCTTTGTTATTAGTGATGGTGCACAATGCAGAAAGTCTCCCGCTTGACTTTTGGATCACCAGGTTTCAGAGAGAGCAGTGCCAAAAAGCATCTTGACATTGGTGAACTGAGCAAATCTGCTCTAGAGGCATTGAAACACACCAAAGCTGGAACCCCCCACAACACTAGTCCAAGTCACTGTAATTATATTCATCCAACGTATAGGCATTTTCTGTGGGGCTCTCACTGTAGTATCATTAATGACTGGGGCAGATTTTTAAAGATATTTTATAGGCACCTCATGGGATTTTCATAAGTGCCCAACTACCATTGGGGAAAAGCCCTGCACTGCCTCTCAGTGGGAGTTAGGTGCTTTTGAAACTCCCGCTCGGCAGCTATCTGCAAATTTAGGTGCCTAAATACCTTTAAAAATATGTCCCTTTATCCTTGCAATAACGCTCCCAGGTAGGAGATCATTAGCGTCGTCCATTTGACACATGGGTAACGGAGGCATAGAAAGATGATTTGCCAAATCAGGAATAGAAGCCATATCTCCTGAGTCTTATTCCAGTGCCTTACCCACAAGACCTTCCTTCCTCTCCAAGTACATACCTATCAGATCAATGGATGGTCTTCTCCACTTGTGCTGAGATACCGACACAACAGGCCAGATCTGCATCTGTTATAAATCAGAAAAAAGAAAAGGAGTACTTGTGGCACCTTAGAGACTAACAAATTTATTTGAGCATAAGCTTTCGTGAGCTACAGCTCACTTCATCGGATGCAAATCAAATAAATCAGAGTAACTCTGAAATCAGTGAATCTGTGATGATTTACCTCAGCTGAGACAATCTGACCCTTAAGACACAGCAAGTATAGGGCCTTAGCAGAATTGTGTGTGTGAAGTGATGGCAAGATCTGGCCCTAAATTCTGCATTCCTTGGTCGTTTACTGTATGTTTGCTGAATTGGTATTGCAAATGGGTCTTGTAGCTTTAATCTCTCAGCCAGGTTTGTCCTCTGTTCTTAACCCCCCTATTCCTTTCCATTTAGGGGTGACCACACATATGCAGATAGCTATATCACCGTTCTACCTAAGGGGACAGAATTTGTGGTCTTCAGCATTGATGGTTCCTTTGCAGCCAGCGTGTCTATAATGGGGAGTGACCCCAAAGTCAGAGCTGGCGCAGTTGATGTTGTAAGGTCAGTGGCAGTGGAGAGGGCTGGGGGAAATGTTTTTGTATTAAATGAATATTTTAACCCTACTGCAAATATAGGTCCATAATACTGTTATTTTTTTCCCCACTAGGCACTGGCAAGACCTTGGCTACCTCATTATCTATGTCACAGGCCGACCTGATATGCAGAAGCAAAGGGTGGTGGCATGGTTAGCACAGCACAATTTCCCCCATGGGATAGTCTCATTCTGTGATGGGCTTGTCCATGACCCACTGCGGCACAAGGCCAACTTCCTGAAAACCCTCATTACAGACGTAAGCATGAGCTGTCCTGAGATGTGAGCAAAGCGTGGGTTCATCCACGGCTTAGTCAAGTCCTGACCTGCAGTGGGAGATTAACCTGCATTCATTTGATTTTTAGCTACCCTCCCCCTTTTCTTTATTTTCTTACTCCACAAAGGTGCCTGTGTAGTTAAAATGTGTTCACTCCATTCTGCACTGTCTTGCTGCAATCCTTGCTGCTTCCATTACTAAATGCCTATTGCTGTAGAGGGAATCATGATTTTTGTACTTTTTCCCCACCTGCTTAATGCATTTCTGGATGCCTGTCATATCTGCACATAAAGGGATGCTTTACAGATAGAGGGCTGTCAAAGAGATTGTGACCTGCAGCCAACCAAAAACCCAGAATTCAAACCTGTCTCCATATTGGGCCGAATCCAAATACCCCAATATCTGGGAAAATTTGGACTGGAATCTCCATGTTTGTGAACATTAAGATGTGGGGCTCGGGTGAGGTCCATTATATAGATGCAAAGTTCAGATCCAAAGTTCCAGTTCAGGGGCTTGGGGTGGACTCATCTCTACTTGGAGAGTTGGGCCATGTTAGCACTTGAATGAGAGACCTTTAAGGAACATCCAGGCAGGATTGCTGGTGGGGGATCTTCTCTCAGACAGTAATGAATGAATGCCCTCTCGTGGTGCTGAGGGTGCATACCATTCTTTAGTAGAAACAAAACCAATGTGGTCATTAGAAATCCCTTAGCACTTTTTGCAAGAGAAGGCTTGTTCACCTTGTTGTCATGGCCAGATGCCAGTTGAGGTAGTTACATTTGGTCTCTCTAAATTCCTCCTGTAGTTGAACTTAAATGAAGGCCTTTGAGATCTTTGGATGCAGGATTCTATAGTAGTGCCATATAATTTCCTTTATATTTTGAAGACTGGCCTGCCCTGGCAGTGCTTTGCAGGGCTTAGGAAGACCTCCAGGTCTCCATCTCCCACTGCTTTGGGTTGGTGACAATTGGAGTAGTATAGTGCGATGCATGTAGTGCTGGGAAGAAAGTGCTGGTTCAGGTGATAGCAGAGCAGCTAGAGAGAGGCTTTGACAGATCAGTGAATGTCACGAGGTGGCAGGACTTCAGTCCATCCCTTGCTAAGATATTAATGTTGTCAGGCATATCAAAACATGTGAGTTTGCCCAGCAGCAGCCAACTGATGATGATATGGCACTGCTACATATGGGAGGATCTCAAAGCACTTTATTGTTATTGATCAACCATCCTTCACAACACCTCTGATGTAGGTAACTATTATCCCCCTTTTACAGATAGAGACTCTGAGACACAGAGCTGAGTTGCCCATCACAGAGAGGATCATCTGAAGAGCCCGTCTTAGAACTCAAGAGTCCTAGCTTTCTGCTCTAATCATGAGATCACTTTGCCTCTCTCCAGCAAAGACCGAGCATACTCTCTGTAGCAGTGCACTACCAAGGAAGTAAATAGGAGTTAACTTCTTGGTTTGTACTCCCTTATCAACGTGAAGAGCGAGGGAGCAAAATCAATGGCATGGTTCTGCAAGGCCCAGAGTATCCACAACCCCATTCAAATGTTCCCCTCACAAGATCTGGCTCTCACTCAGCATGGAAATTAACCACCAAGTTTTAAAGAGGCTGTTGGTGCCAAGCAGACCAGACAGAGTGAAATAAATGTAAAAGCAATAGAAAGGCACCAACTTTACTGCATGCAGTTAAACCCAGTCAATCCAAAAGGTTGTTATAGAGAGTGGAGAATGAGATACAAAATAAAACCTACTGCACAGACTCTGAATAGCAGCCATGTTAGTCTGTATTCGCAGAAAAGGAGTACTTGTGGCACCTTAGAGACTAACAAATTTATTTGAGCATAAGCTTTCGTGAGCTACACATCTGATGAAGTGAGCTGTAGCTCACAAAAGCTTATGCTCAAATAAATGTGTTAGTCTCTAAGGTGCCACAAGTACTCCTTTTCTTTTTTGCACAGACTCTGTTTTTAAAGACTAGTACGGTGCGCTCTTTGCCTGTGGGGACCCCCCAAGGTCATACTGCATATATTACCTGACTCTAAGTGGAGAGAGTGCAGAAAAGAGCAACAAGAATGATCAGCGAGCTGGAGGAAAGTATATCTGCAGTTTGGGTATAGGATGACTCAGAATAGGACGTGCTAAATGTCTACTGCATGAGGAGGGTGTAAATTGCAAGGAGGGAAAGGAGTCATTTAGGAATGTAACTAGGAGAAATGGCTTCAAAGAATTAAGAGTGCAAACATTTATGTCTGAATATCAGAAAAACTTCCTAACCATGAGATCTACTTGTAGGAACGGAAGTGGTGGAAGCTTTTTAGCTTGTGACATTTAAAACTGGACTGAGCCGAATACTAGAAAATATGTTGAGAGGATTGATTCTACACTGGCCTCTGGGATGGGAGTAGATGTCACTGCTAGGGCTTTTCAAGCTCTAATATCAATGCATCTGCAAAGACAGACTTCCATAATGTCATATTTCAGCCTGGTAACTGATGGGGCTTTTATCATGTCTTTTATCATGTCTTAGACCTAGGTTATTCGAATTTCCCCTTTATTTCAGTGATAAATCAGAGCTAATTAATGGGGCCATCTTGGTTATCTAGCCCAGTGGATCAGACATGCCATTGTCTAACATAGTGAAACAGTTTCCACTATTCTAGGGCCAGTGTGCCTTATTCTCCCTAGACCTTGACAAAATGAAAGCCCATCATTAAATACTGAATGCAATGACTGTTGGAATCAGCCTGTAACTTGACATCTAAGTCCAAAATGTCAAGAGCGAGCTGTCTTTGGAAACCCCTTGTCACAGAAGATGCTATATTATTATCCCTTATTGGAAATCTACCTTTCCAGAGGGCACAAAGTTCACAGATTTGCTACAGTGGGTCTTTGGCCAGCTTGCAGCTCTGCAGGCAGAACCAGATGGGTCCATGCTTGGCACCAGGATAAGCACCTCCTCCTGCAGAGCCCCACCAGTTTTATTCCACTGCCACAGCTGCAAAATGATCTTCTCAAATGTCTGGCTAAAGGGTAAATGAAATCTTCTGCTCTGTGGGAACAGAGCAGTAACTACTAATGGGTAGAAAAATCCAGTGCATCATGCAAGATGATATGCATAGTTGTCTGTCTAAACCGCTCAAAATCCAACAAAATTAGATAGGCAGTCTGGCTAACCCAGCCTCCAAATTAGTGCTGTGGTCTCTCAGTAGAAGGGAATTCTTCATATAAACAGTTACTGAATATAACTGAAAAATGCTCCCTCCCTGGCTAATGTGTACAAAACTCCTTGGAACAGAGCTGTGGAGCATGCCACACAAAGAAAGGACATTAGGTAAACATAGCTACGTTCCTATTGTACTTTCTAACTTCATTCTGCCCTTGTATTTTGTAGTACAGCTAGAACAGTAATCGGCCTATAGTACAAACCCTCAGCATTGCTGTTGGTTAATTAGTACATATCTCTGCAGAGCATTGTCCAGGTGGGACTTGCAGTGCACTCTTGACTGGATATTCCCACAATCACTGTGAAAAAGCCAAGCATGCTGAGCAGTGTCCTAGAATAAACATATTCCCTCTTCCCACAGCTCCACATGAGGATCCACGCCGCATACGGATCCACTAAGGATATTTCGGTCTACAGCTCCATTAGTTTGCCACCCACGCACATCTATATCGTTGGCCGACCAACCAAGAAATTACAGCACCAGTGTCAGGTAGAAATCCAGGTTATTTCGTCTGTAGAACACTCCAGTGGCTGATGCTGTCCCTACTGGAGTTAGTGGGAGTTTAGACACTAACTTCACCAGGAGCAAGATCAGACTATTTTGTAAAGAGGAAGTTCCCACACACCAGGATCCCTTCGCATCTCTCTGAGGCGTGAGGGTTCCTTGCTTTATGCATCACCACTATGGAAATAACAGAGTGAAAATACCAGTTGCCGTTCTACTGCATTGTGCTGTGTAGTGTTATATAATTAGATTTTTTTTTTTTAGATGAAGTCCTGTCCACTTAAAAATCCCCCTTTTGTCTGAACTTGTCCCTACTGTTACTCAGGCAGAGTAAAGTTGAAGATCAGAAAGGGGGGGGAGTTCTCTGTAGAGCTGGTTTATGTTGTGCATGTACCAGCACCATGTGTCACTGTCGATTGCCTCCCCAGTACAGAGTCAGTCAGTTCCCTCTGTTGTTTTTGTGGGATTTCCTCAAAGCTACAGGGGAAAGAAATATTTAAGAAAGTGATTGTCAAACCACAATTGAAAGAGGGACTTGAAGGCAGATGTGGGATCTCAACCGACTATGACTCCATTTTTTTTGAAAGTTGCTTGATTTCAAGTTGACTCTGTCCTGTAAAACCCCCTGACCTATTGTTTCACAGTTCATTACTGAGGGGTACGCAACCCACCTTGCCCAGCTGGAGTATAATCATCGCTCCCGGCCTGCCAAAAACACGACCCGGATGGCACTGAGGAAAGGCAGCTTTGGTCTCCCCAGCCAGCCAGATTTCCTGCGCAAGAGGAATCATTTGCTACGTACCATCTCCTCACAGCCCACGGGGGCGAGCGGGAATGCCAGCCACAGACCTGAACGAACGCAGAGCCAGTCAGACAGCGATAGGGAGAGAGAGCGGGAGCGCAGCCAAAGAAGCATGAGCATTGCCACTGGGTGCTGGGGCCGGAGCGCAGCCTCAAAACTGGACTCTGGCACTTTAGGTCAGAAGTAGAGCCAGCCAGGAGTCGGTGACAGTCGGCCACAGCCGCCGGAGGAGGAAACAGGAATAAAGGACAAGGCCAGCAGTGTGAGATGGAAGGGTAAATATGGTGCTACTCTCTAACAACAACATGGTATGCTAGGAGGAAAGGCTGGTGTATTTTCCACATGGAATGTGCAGGCCTTAAAATGGCATGTTGGGTTTGCAGAGCACTAGCCCGAAAAACCATTTGAAATTAGGGAACCAAGGGGGAAAACAAAGTTTCCAGATCAAGACCATGCTCTCTTCTGCCTCCTTTTCTTATCCAGGTTTAGTGACTGTAAATATGTGCCTCCCTCACCTTCTTAGCCATCAATCAGATACACGTGACTAAGTGTGATCCTCAGTGCCATGGGGTGGAAGGGGAAGAAGTCTGGTTAGACCTTTCACTTGGGTTGTTCCATTAGCCAGACTGAGAGAGACTGCTGGATACCAGCACTTTTTTCTGTGTTTTTAAACTAAGCATGTCATTTCCAAGGTGCAGAGAGGCTGAAGCAATCAAGTGTTTTACATGTGCAGAGAGCTTAGAATTTATCCACTTTGTACCCAGGAGGATGTATATCCTCAAGGCATTAATGAAGTATCAACTGCTGTTGATAGGAGCCATATGTCAGCAGATGGATGCTCTAGAAAGTGGGGTCATTAGTTTTTTGGTTTTGCTTCAAACATTTTGAAAGGTGATGGAATTTAATGTATTAAGCTATTTAAAAAAACAGGGAGTTTTGTTTTAGCTGTTAACATCAGCCACTTACTTTACTGTATAGTTCTCCAAGTATTACTGCTGCATATTATTTCAGAAACTAACCACCATATATTTGCAAGTATCTGAAAGTACTCAACAGCTAGATTGCACTGCATTTCCTGTCATCAAAATGCAGGGTCCAAATATTTCATCACTATCCCCAACTCAGAGACATTTCTTCTTCCCAGGTTCTCTCCAATATCAGTAACAGCTTTCACGAGAATTAGACTTGCTTTTTTTAACTGTAGTTATTCAACTGTAAAACCTCATTGTTTTTGCACTGATAATTTTTAGAATCAAGACCTGTTACCATCTCATGTAGCTACACCTAACTGCATGACAATTAAATATTACTAAGCCAGGGTGTTTGTGTATGATTGATATATATATAATCAAAGATTTGTGCAAAAGTTTTTCAGCAGTAAGGAGATTGTAAGGAAGTGTGCCAACTAAGTTGTGCAAGCTTAAGAAAAGGCCATATCTTAATTTTCCTAGCCTCTCTTTCAGTCGATGTGTCTGAGCTGATGGTTTAATGCGCTGCCATGACCTGAATCTCTCTCTTGCACTGGACATGCAAGAATCTGGGAGCATTGCAGAGGTGACATTTCCAGTCTGCAGGACAATGTGCTGTGCTGCTTGCTAGCACCCCCTAGTGATGAGGAGATTGTTAGCCACAAGGTATTCAAAGGTGAAGGACATAATTTAATGAGGAGCAGAGGAGAACAGTGCCTAGAACAGAGGGGTTGCCTGAAAGCCCCCTAGCCCTGCCCCCCTCCCAGGTCAAACTAGCCAGGATTCTGAATTTTCAGCCTCAGTGAAGGGCACAGTTTTCTGCTTGCACACACCAACTTGGGTATGGGAAATATCCAAACTGGGTATATATTTGGGGCTCCCACCTGCCTATTTCAATGAAGATTTTATATTCATAGCACATTCATTGGCTAAGTATTATCCTGCTTTCCTCCACCACAATATACTATGTTTATATCACTTTCTACTTACAAGGATCTTATTTATAATCAATTTTTTAGACTGCTTCATTTTATTAACTGTTTCAGTACTAAGTGCAGCACT
This sequence comes from Dermochelys coriacea, assembly GCF_009764565.3. Taxonomy (NCBI): domain Eukaryota; kingdom Metazoa; phylum Chordata; order Testudines; family Dermochelyidae; genus Dermochelys; species Dermochelys coriacea. The sequence goes on from NC_050082.1 coordinate 25,061,374, forward strand.
TCTGCACCGAGACGCATAGCACTGTGAACACTGCTCTGCTAACTGGCTCAGAGCTGCAGTAGGCAAACATAACTCATCCAGACATCAAAAATCTATTTCATGACTCGGCTTAGGCCTCAAGTTTCAAAACCAATTTAGAATATGTGCTCTATCCTTACAGTGATATAAAGAGGACAGTGTTTAAAGTCCATGTTGATGGAGCTTTAATAGATCCACCCACAAACACAGTGCATCTCATTTACTCTTAGCCTCATTGCAAACTACTACACCATTCATCTTTGATAATTATCATATTACAGAACATACCTACAGATTTTTACTACTGAAAAAATTACTTCCCTTTCTGCTGACTCAGCCTTGTTACCTTGAATGTATATCCAAAGCTACTGGGTAAAAATGTGAATTGTCGTAGTTTTTTGCTAGTTGAATATTGTACCAAACTGTTGCCATCTGACTTAGAAGCAAGCCGCAGTCCATTCTGTAAAGTAACCAAACCATGATCACAAAGCGTATTTGCAAATTTGGATATGGCCTTTACAAAGTTCAATCTTACTCTGAAAGAAGAGTCCACAAACCAAGGCATGACATGTACATTTTTTTTCAAAATGCAGATGAGATGTTAACATTTTCTTGTGTGTAGATAGTGTAAAACTGAGGATAATGTAAATGTTAAAAAAACAAAAGTGGGTATATACAAAGTGAAAGTTATTTATTTTGTGTAGAGAAAAAGTGTCCGGAGGCAACAGAACCTTCAGAGATTATTAATATTAAAATGTAGCTTTTTTGTTTCAGGCATTATGTACAAAGCAATTATTTTATGGACCAAGTTTAATGTAACTGTCAATGACCGCAGAAGTGCAATATTATAATCACCTCTCCATCACTCCATATTTTAAACCAATAATAATCAGTGAGACTGACAATCGTAGCACCTGTGTTCTGACCCTTTGTTAAGCTTCTTGAATTTTTCAGCCTCTTCCCCATCTGTTTCCATTGTAAGAATCCATACAGAGAAACAATCGTAGTGCAGAATCTTTGTTCATCACTGCAATAATATCAGATGATGTGGCCATGTATTAACATGACATATGGGGATAGGTTTTTTTCACCCATACAAGTACACTGTAGTTCCCCATGAATCTGCCTTCTCATACATCCCTGTCTTATTATTGTCTATATGAAACAAAGATCAGTACATTACTCTGTCATTCTAAAAACAATAGCAATAGTTTAACTTTGTGTTTATAAACTGCTCTGAAATGTTCTAGGGAGTGATGCATGTGAAACAAAATGTCTTTCTAAATGCACAAAAGAGGCTCCATTGGGATACAGTTAGGGAAAGCTGAATGTATTTTCCATTCTTATTAAAGGGGCACTGTCAGGTTAAAGACCTTATTTATCTCTGTTACAAATAACAGTTCTGTGTTGTTTAAAACAGAAGGAATATTAAAAGTTTATTATACTTTTCACTGTTATGCTGGTTAGTTCCTTTTTGCATTCATCAGGTTGGCCAAGGAAAACAGACTAGTTGGTTCTAGTAACTATCACTTCCTGGTTCTCATGCACTCAGCACAAAGCTGCAATGTTTATATTGTAAGCACTGAACAGAGATATTTATTTATTGGGTTTTAAAAAACATCTGTTTCCACTGGAATTAAACATCCGTAGAAACATTTCTGTGGATCTTTTTTTCCTAAAAAGCAGCTTTTCTATAATCTGAACGTTGGGACAGAAACCTGACCCTGTCCCTTTCCACTTTTTTTTTTAAATCCAAACTGTCACTTTAATTCCTTATTTTCTTCTTTTGATAAATCAACAAGGAAAAATTTTACTACCAAAAAGAACGTGTATAGTGTTAGAAGATACATTAAATGAAAACCAATAGCTAACCAAAGGGTTATGAACAACCTGCTCTTCCCACAAGCAACCTGCACTTCTTGTAGTACCCCTGCTCTTCAGGTATCTTCACATTTGCTGCATTTTCCTATTAGTTCTAGAAGCCTTACATTTTTCTCCCTCCCCTTGTATGAAAATCCTGGATATCGATATCCTTGACTGTCAATTTTATATTCAATAATGTTCTATTTTATTTATAAAAAAATCTTTTAGGGATACAGATGGGGGGAAAACTACATCATGGCTTAATTTGACAGACACACCTGCACCCCACCAGGGAATGAGATTTAGATCTGAGTCTGCCGCTTCCTGGTTTTCATTTTGTGTATTATGTTGTGTGTGTAAAATACTGTTAAGATCGATTTGCTTGTATGTAACAAACCATAACTACTGTACAACTTCCTTCTCCTTGCTGTTAGTGCATTGTTCTAATGCCTGGTTGTGCTTTGTGTACAGTAACTTTGTACATTACACAGATTAAAGAAATGGGAAGGCTACTTTCTGTGTCTGCTTCTTTTGGTGACTTACAAACTGACAGTTAATGCATCACAAAATCTTGGAATTGGGAACTGAAAATGATCCAGTTTAATGAAAGTGTCCAATGGGATTAGATGCCAAAGACAAACTGCTGAGCAGAAAAATAGAGGGGCTGAAAACATTGACATGAGGCAAATGGAAAAGAGAGACAATTACAAGCACTCTGTGGATCTTTTTTTCCCTAAAAAGCAGCTTTTCTATAATCTGAACATTGGGACAGAAACCTGACCCTGTCCCTTTCCACTTTTTTTTTTTTTTAAATCCAAACTGTCACTTTAATTCCTTATTTTCTTCTTTTGATACATCATTAAAAAGGAAAAATTTTACTACCAAAAAGAACGTGTATAGTGTTAGAAGATATGTTGAAGAAGATGTTCTACAGCCAGTGAGAGAGTGAAAGATGGGGGCACAGTAAGTGAATCAACGACAGCAGAGCATGAGAGTGGATAACAGGGAGCCACCCAACAGCATGTGGGTACTTCCCTTTGAACTGGCTGCCAGTAAATGCACAATCAGTAAAGCCTAAGTCTGGCTAGCTCAGGGGCTGTCAGCGCTGCTGCCTTACACTGACTCTTCCAAAGGGGGAGGCTCAAGTGAGCTGCACCCTCTCAAGCAGGCCCTTTCCTCTGCTGTTCAGTACGGGCAGAGATTCGCCTGGCTCAGCCCCACTCAGGTACCTACCTGTTTGTCCAGGGCTTGTCCTGCTGTCCTCCTTGTTAAATGTATGGTCCCAGGGAGGTTTGTGCCATAACTAGCTCCTTTATAAAAGGGAAGTGTGTCTCCATCTGACCCATGTGCCTAAAACCCAGCTACTAGAGGAGGAGGCCTGCATTAAAGGGAAAAGGAAGATGCATTGATAGGAGACCTGCCAGCAGACAAGATGAATCTAAACATACGTAACCAGCCTCTCTCAGTCAAACATCTCAGGGCCTTCTAAGAGGCTAGAAAAGTGGCACATGAAAACTAGTTCAGATCATACAGAAGGACAAATTTTGTTAAACTGGCAGTGATTTTACTGTTCAGAACAGGACTTTCCACCAACAGCCATCAGACCCAAGTGACTGAAGTCTGCGGTGGGATCTGTTAAATAGAGTGGAGTAAAGGGACCAAGGAAACTACTAAGTCACCAAGGTAAGCAGGCGTCTCTAGGGGGAGTCAATGTCGTACTGATAGCACTTTGGGCTTTCTAGGTCTTACACTTTGCAAGCTGTAGCTGCTCAGCTGTGGTAGAATAAGGTCAAAAATCTGACCTACTGTGATTTCCTTAGGAAGCCACTGGGTGCAGAGGATGGGGCAAGCATTCATTTTAAAGCTTCGGGTATTAGCCAAAACAATTGAGCATGCCCACGCAAACACACACACAAAAATCTTGCCTGTCCGCTTGCAACAGATGGGTTTGTATAATTGCCACCTGTTGTCCATTCACACTGGCACATAAAAGAATAACTTGGACTGCTAGATTGCTTTAACCAGTTTATTTTTTACAAGTTTTCAGATTCACCAAGTTAAATGGGGCTTGAGGGGGGAGAATCAGAAGACTGAGTTTTCCTGTGCTCCTCTGCTTCTGAAAAGGCCAATTTCACTAACAAACCAAAACTGCCCCTTGCATCGTCATAGGGTGGCAAGAGATAAAGAGCAAGGAAGGGGCATCACTTTGGTGCAGGGATATGAGCAAGGCTGAGCAAGCCCCCAACAAAATGTGCCCCTGCCCATTACACTTAACTCACTGTCCCAGTGCAGCCTGCCGTCAAGGGAGCCAGTGCTAATTAAAAGCTTGAACCTGTACCATGCCAAGTGTCTTCACCTCTCATTGGCTCAGTGAGAAAAGGCACCTTGCAGGATGTGGACCTAATGTTGCAGCCTGCACAAAGCTGGGGCAAAGTATAAATGGGTCTCTGTACAGCTGAGGGCTAGTAAAGGGACCCCTCTAACTGAGCAATCCAACCAAACACGGCAAATATTTATTCAAAGAGCAGGCACGTAGCAACCACATGTGAAAAATGATTTAAGGCAGCCTCATTTCAGGGGATCATTGTGGCAGCCACCCCAGTATCAGCGGGGTTATGGCCACCTGGTACCTGGGCATTTGCCTTAGAGTTTGGAATCTGAATCACCATCAAGGAAGTGTATTAAAGATAACATGGTGTTAGTCACTGGGTGAGTTTATCTCCTCTGGGGACTCAGCACTGTTGTGCTGGTGGCACCCATGAGTGCCCTGGTGGACTGACAGCTACTTGCTGCCTGAGAATCATTTGCTCAGTCATTAAGCAGCAGTGGGATGAGCCTCAGAAAGCGACCAAGTTGAGAGCAATGTTGGTCAGGTCTTAAGGACTTGGCATGGACTGGCAGGAGAGAAGCCATGGCTAAAGGGGAGGTGCTATCAAAGTCACTCCCTCCTCCAGGCAATAGATGGACCCAGCAGAACAGGACATGTCCATTGGGTAAAGATCCTGCTGTGTCACACACAGATCTCGTCAGTGCAGGGAGAATGGGGAGCTGCCTGCTTTGGCAGATTAGTGTCAGTGAGCAGAACAAGAAAACCACCTTTCCTGATGTACTTGACATCTGGACTGTTACTGAAGCATCCCTGTCCTCATCTGGAAGGCCAGGCCATCTCCTCGGGTGGCTTGCTGTGAAGGAACAAACACACTTATAGGCCAGTCTTCCCAAACCATCATGCTTTGTGCTTCCATACCACCTACCTGTGAGAGGCTGAAAGGCCTCTACCAATGTTTGTGATCAAACCCACTTCCACCCTGGCTAAGTAGGACTTATTATCCCAGTTTTGCAGATGGGAAAAGCCAAGAGAGAGGCTGCAATTTCCCCAAGGCCATGCAGTGAGTAAGCAGAACTCAGTTCTGCCCCCCAGGCTGTGTTCAAGCCACTAGCCTATGCTTTACAAACCCAGCTTAGGGCCTTGCTGGTTCCAGAATGTGTGTTCGCTATAAAAGCCATCTACCTTGTTAATCTCTTTGTGTCTTTCTTTGGTGACAATTTCTTCTAGTACTTCTCCATCTCCCTTAATAAGCCTGTAACAGAGAGCACATCAACACAACCAGTAAAGTCTACCAGCCATCCAGTTACCAACTGTAAGCAACACATTTCTTTGTTTCCCCAGCAGCCGAAGGCATCATTCAATGAAGGTTCTGTCCCCACTGGAGGAGTGACTAGATCATCTCCCTTATGCAGCCACACGGCTAATGTTTCATGCTGAGGGAGACAGTATTTTGCATGGGAAGATGTCCAACAAGCTGGACTTGTTGAGGGGTAACACCAGCAGCACCTTCTTTGTGAGCATGTGCTCTAGAACAGAGTCAAGGGCCTCTGCCAACACAGGCTGGCTGCAGCACGGTGTCCCCCACGCTCTCTGGGAGGGTGGCAACTTTGCAGTGCCAAAAAGTATGGCAAAAAGTTCTCATCGTATGTTGGGGCTTGGGCCAGATGCTGCTCTGACAATCTGGTATAAACCTGGAGCAACTCCACTGACTGGTGTAACTCTGTAGTCTCTGTTTAAAGATGAGGACCGCTCCATTATAGAACACGGTGAGTCGGGCTTTAGCCAACCCTCGGGTAAATAGCCTTTCAGCCTTTTCCATTATGCTGGCTGCAGGATTAAAACCAACAAGGTCCCGCTTCAGTACACTTCTTCGAAAGATGTCGTGTACTGAATGTATTGGGAACAACCTTCCTCTCCCAGCATTCCCAGGATGTAGGATCTGCCGTGATTTAGGCAATCCCCAGCCCCACACTGAGCATTCCCTAGAGATCAGGCATGTTGCAAATCAAGCTTCTCAGGCTAGTGTGCTGCACGGAAGACGCAGGCTAAGGAAAAAGGATCTCCCATTACCCTATAACTCTGAGAGTGGATTTTCTTGGCAATGGGAAACTGGGTTGGTTGGTTCCCACTCTCAAATTTAATATGTGCAGACAGCCTCCTTTATGATTGAGACAATGGGCAATGCAGAGGTTTAAGTCCAGTGCCTTGGGGCACATAAAAGTTGCTGGATCATCTAGTAATCGGACAAGCATTTGACCTTTGGTAATAGAACTGGAAAGGACCCAGTGGGGCTAGGGAAGGGGAATGGTATCAAACCAGCAAATCCAGTAGCAGAATCATAGGCAGTGCCCAGCCTCTGAATGCAGAAGAGGAATTTAATTGTCTTCATTATGTGCCTTACGGGTAACTGACATTCATGCAAACATCTTTCCTGAGCATTGCTGGCTGCCTTCTATTTTAAGAGCTGGCTTGCCATAACACAATTTTCTTCAGCGTGATATTTTCTATTCACTGTAAAGATGCAGTTTAGTGAAAACAGGGTCATTTCTATTCCTCCGGTTTTGAACACTAGTTTGGTTACAGGCCTGCGGGCCTTCTAGAACAGAGAGGCAATTGCCCCCAGTTGTGCAAATAAACCCCTCAGGCCAGATGATCTGTCTATAATAGGGATTGGATGCTTCAGACGTGACAGGCAAGCATCCAAAACAGCAGCTGCCACTGAAGGAGCAACGTCTAACAGGTCAGAAAACAGCAAGCTGAGAATTGTCAGCCAGATCTGTTGGTTCAGATTTTATCCCCACACCATAGCTTAGAATTGTATTTACTCTGGGGATGCTGATCTCCCCCTCGGTGGAAGAAGGAAAAAACCCTCCTCCCTGAGTAACAAGGCTTCAGTCAGATCTTTCAATAGCTGCTGCTTTTGGTTGCCTTCTACACCTCATACTGAGCACAGGCCATCAAGGACTCAGCTCTGGGAGGGTGTCCATGCTCTGTAATCCCATTGATTTCAGTAGCAACAGAGAGCATTGAGCGCTACAGAGGAGGTGCTTAGCATCTGGCAGGATCAGACCCTTACTTGGCATCTTCTAACAATAATAGTCTCAGCCTGTCTAAACACAGCAAGCCTTTTTCTCCATCCCTCTGTCAATCCTGGTACTCTGATCTGAGCATCTCTGCTAGTCAAGCAGAGACCAGCGTGATTTATACCTTTATTGTCTAAAGCTTTCCGGTCCAATCTCAAGATGGCTTGATGGGTCACAGTGTTCACCTTTCGTACTAAGAGCCTGGCTAGTAACAGCAAGGTAACAATGAAGGCTCAAGAGCTTGCTGCTGAGAGTGACCGCCCCTGGAGGGGAGTTAAAAGGGATTTAGAGAGAACCCTGCTTTTACAAACAGCGAGGCTCTGTGGCTAAACTGGCATATGCTTCTGCCTCTCTTTGAAAAAGCCTAAAAAGATTCTGCTGCCCCATCTCTCTCTCCCCTTCAGCCAGCCTCACACACTGCTCACCAACTTGTTTCACTGGTTTAAAAATAAGATGTGGATTCTTGTCCACTGTTCAGAAGCTTTGTGGATTGTAAGCTCTTTGGGGACCGTGTCTTCCTATGTGAGTGTACAGCACCTACCACATTTTGGGCACTATTGCAGTACAAGTGATACGTCCTAAAATATGCTCCTTAGTGGATATGCTGAACTATCTATGATTATTTATCTCAACATTCTCTACAACACTTACACCTCAGCTGGTATAAGTCAACTAGCTCTCTAGACTTTAACAGAGCTATGCTTATGTGCATCAGCTGAGGATCTGGTCCCTAGAATTCTTGTAACCATGGAAATCATGCCTCTCCAAATGCTCCCAAACATGTTTCTCAGCTATTGTTTCAGGAACCTCTTTAACCCATGACACTGTACCTTGTTCTTCCCGTTTCAGGGTCCACAACTTTTCTGATGACACTTTGCCTTGCGTCCCATTCTTCTTTCGTCATTGGTTTCATAGCCTGGATGCGGGACTTTTGTTCATCTGTCAAAACTAGAATGCAAACCTTAATGAGCTCATTAAATAACAATGTGCATACATAGGTTTGTCTTCTGTCAGAGGATCATGAAGCATAGGGCCTTACAATTATTATGGAGCACCACTCTGTGCAGTGCACCGCTGAAAACACTTGTTCCAAAGAGCCACCTACCCCAAAGAGCTTGAACTATTTAAGCCTCACGCTGCTCCTCTGAGGAGGATGTTGCTAGCTCTGTTTCTAACAGGTAAACTGAGGCCCACAGAACAGCTAAGTGATTTTCCCAAAGCCACACTGGACGAGATTTTTAGAAGCACTCAGCATTAACTTGATACGCCTCCTGTTTCTGTCAGTGATAAAATTCCCATTGATTTAAATGGGAGCAGAGTTAGGCCAATGCTGAGCACTTTTAAAAATCTCACCACTGGTCCAACTGCAGAGATGGGACTAGAACCCAGGCATCCTGGGTCCCATTCCTTTGTTACACTACAGAAATTTAACCCTACACCTGTCTGCTTGGAACATTTTCCTTTCAAATTCTATTTACCTCCTTATTTACCCCCCTCATCCTCTCTCTTTCCCTTTAAAAGTAAGAAGGATTTAGATACTTTGTAAATATCTTTAAGACAGAAGAGGGGAAATCCCTGGGGAAGGCTGGACAAAATGCATTTATCCAAAGCAGGTGATTCTGGATTCCTCCCTTATCAGCAAACCTTCATAAATTGGCACCTTCCCCCCCAATGGCTCCATAACAATTCCTCTGTGTAGATCCATTTGCCACCTGGCCGGCTGCTGGGACTGAGACTACCTGGCCTGCCTTATTTATATAGTTACACACGTATTAAAACTGAATTACTACCTATTGTTAAAACCAATCCTCTTTCATCACTAGCATACACCACGTACTATAACCCCTACTGCTTTGATAACAGACTAGACAACACACAAAGAATGGATAAATAATAGTTTGACATGAAAAAGATCTTTCCAAAAAAATCATAGATACCGAGAAGAACTGAAACAGGGATTTGCGCATGTCTGCAACTGAGGGATCAAAGCCTCATTTGCTTTTTTTTTTACTGTCACAAACTCAAGGAGCATATAGACCTTAAATTTCAAATCTGAGCCTGAGGTAAAATTTCCCAACACACCCAAGTGACTGAGGTATTTGAAGTCCCACTGACTTTCAGTGAGACTTGGGCACTTTTTGAAAATTTGTCCCCTGGTTGTGTATTTCTTGCACTCTCAGCTCACCCATGAGATACACTGGAAGATCTGGGGGCACCTTAAATCAGTGGTGGATACTGTATAGAGGATCAAGTCTCAACAGATAACACTACATTTGTGTTCATTCTTTATCTTCCTCATGGCTTTACATATCACCTTTGTGAGCAAAGGAACATGCAGAGAACTATCAACTTCACATCCTGAATGCCAATACCAAGTGCTTCATGAATTCATTACCTGTGGGTACGTCCTTTCATTTTCAACTTTTGTTCCCAGATCACAGGCAATTTTAACAAGCTTACAAACAAAACCATCAGTTTGGGTCCTCGTATATATTCATGGCTGCTCAAGCTAGGCCATTGAAATTAGGAGGGAAAAGGCATCCATGGTTCAGCAATCAGTGTTTCTTATCATGCAATTTCTAATGATCCTTGGATGAGAAACTAAAAGAATATGCTTCATTAATGAGTAGGAGAGTCACATGGATTTTCTCAAATGGCACATCACTTCTCTACTCTTTAAATGGACAAGTGTGAGTTTTTTAAACCTGGAAACAAGAACATTACCTGGGCCAGGTTCCACCAAAGATTCTTTCTGCCACTGCTCCAGTGAAGGGCCTGGCACGCCTTCCACCATGGCTCTCTCCTCTTTAGGCCGGTCCTTCGATTTCTTTTTCAGTTTCTTTTTTATTTTTTTCTTCTTTCTCTTTTTGTCTTTCTGTTTTGTTCGTTTCTTCTTGCTGTGTCTCCTCTTTTTCAATTTGGATTCACTGTCACTCGAGTCATCTGAAGAGGAGCTGGAGGAGGAGGAAGTCCCAGAAGACGAACTTGTCGTCTCAGAGGAGGAGGTACTTGCCTTTCTCCTCTTCTTGTCTTTGGCCTTCTTTTTCTCTGCAACACATTAAGAATGCGGTGGTTTGGAGAGAACATTTGCTCCATGGCACCCAAAGAGTCTGTCATGTTCTGCTACATTTCAAGCTACAACAGTCTGCTGTTCTGGTTTTGTTCTTTGTTAGGTTGCTCAGAAGACTGAACAAATCAAAACACTAATGCCACAGCAAAATCCCACTGGGCTAATACTTCTGTATTACCATGGTGGGAGGGGGCTAACTGAGCACTGTACCTGATCCAGTCAGCACCCCTCCTGTATGCCTAGTTATCCCAAGACTGGGACAGCGGCTGGACTCCATTCAGGCCCTCAAGGCTCATACTACCAGGGACTACGCAACCCAGAGGCTTGGATTTTCCTCACGGGGATGGTCAGCGAGGGGTGCCTGAATGGATCTGTGACAGGCACAATGCTAAAAGATCCACATGCTGGAAATGTTGAAGGCTCTAGAGATGTCAGAACACAAGAGTAATGGGTAAGAAGTGTGTGTTGAGATGACTGTATAAAGTTAATTGCTAAAAGCAAGCATTGTGTATTCCCACAATGGAACTCACTGTGCATATGCCCCCTGACCATGTGAGAAGTCAGCCTTCAGCTGTAGCTATCACCCCCCCGTCCTTACCTTCTTTAGTAGAAGCTGAGCTCGACCTGCATCTATGAGACCTGGCTGTCTTCTTCCTTGGAGGAGACTGGCTGCTCTTCTTTGAGTCTTTACTGCTTTTTCTTCTTTTCTTTTCATCCTTTTTGTCCTGCCTGCTTTGAGAATCGCTTTCACTCCTGCTTCGGGAGCGTTTCCTGGATTGGCTGTGAACCATTGTGCTTTGATTCCTATTTTAAACAATTCATTTTTCTTTCATTAATGGTATTAATAAAGGACAGTGAAACTTAATTCCATGTAAGGAGACTGTCCCAAAGTATGCCTAAACACAGCAATTCCAATTCTGCTCCATATAATTAGGAGGTTGGCCTTTGTTAAGCATCCAGTTTATGTTTGTCCATTAAGTAGTTGCTGAAGACAGGTTTAGCTTTTTACATTAGACTCAATTTACAGCCAACTTTTCTCCTGAAACTATATGTGAAACTCTGACAACTGCACAGAGGGTTACTCTGTTACATAGCACTGGCCAGGCTGGGTTCACTGAGCCCTTCCCAGTAGTCCACAAAATAAAACACAAAGGAGTGAGGGACAGAGAGCTGAGGGGAATGGCTCCATGAGAGGATCTTTCAAACGCTGTTTTTCTTTGCACTACAAAATATTTAGGCAACTCTTCTGTGCCTCCCAACCAGCCGCCTTTGATAAGATTTGGCATGAGACTTCCACCACTCTCTCTTCCCCCTTTCTTTTAAATGTCAGCAGTAGCTAGTGTGACACACAATTTCACAGCTGTGACGATTCAGCAGAGGGCAGTGATAAACACACTTTTTTACTGTATGATCTCTGATCATTTTTCATCCTTCTCAGGATTTAAGAGCTAGGGGTTCTACTTTCTAATCAATGCCTCTGTATTGCCCCATTACTGTTAGCAAGAGTGTCAAATGCTCTTTATGGCCCCATGGACCCAGACATCATATGATGAGCACTGCCACAGCTGTCAGCAGCATTAAAAATTCCATTCAGAACTGAACAAAGAAGAATCAATTACCGGTTTATTTAAAATACTGACAGCAGCCACTAGCTAAGGGAAAATAATGAATTTTTAATATTTCAATTTACTTTTATAAAAGAGATTACATGCTGAACTGGCACCTTTTTCAATCAGTCCAACACACTGGAATATAAGGGCAAACCAATCTATGATAAGATACAAGCTCTCATTCGTTTAAAAAGAAAAACAAAAACCTGGCATCAACAGCATAATTGTAGCTGGGAAAAGTTCTTGCATATCAGATATTTCGTGGCTAATATATTAATCCTGTCTCTACTACACAAGTTCAAAATAAGATAATCCAAGATATATACAAGTGAATCTCAAGTTCAAATTTATTTACAAATGAAAGCCTCAATAAAAAGCAACAAAAGATTTGCTTTAAGGACACATAGTAGTAAAGCTGCAAAGACTCAGATCCATTAATACACACACCAAATATATGCGTACATATGTATACAAAAATACAGAAATCTCTTTCACTACGTCCTTGAAGACACAGATAGCCCTAGAAACACTATTCTGATCTCAGATACACAACTGCATAGACACAATCCTGTACAATTAGCTAGTGTGGACAAAAGTGCAGTAACTTATTCTACAAGAATTCCAGTGATAAAAGTCCACAGATTCATGGCTCAGGCCAGACTGTATATGGTTATTTCCCTGAGCTGCATTTTCTCTGTATTGCCTGTGTGAATCTAAATGAATGCTGACATTAAGCAATACCTTTTCTTTCCAAACAGGCATTTGATTTTGCCCTTAGATAAATGGGGGGAAATAATGAGCCAAGTTTTTCCAGGGCCTGCTAGAGAAGCTGGATGTGTGTTTGTTTTGGCATCTGAATCAGGCTACTGACGTTTACAATGAGGACCGACAATATTTTCCCACCTGCGGAGAGGTCTCAGCAGTCTCAAAAGCCAGAGTGGAATCTTGTAGACACATGACGCTAGAGAACAAGTCACTAGATCCTAGACCAGTGATACTTAGACCTCAGTGGTTCAGGAGCCAAATTACTGATCAACATTACCCAAGAGCACAACAGTAGTATGAATTCCTTGTTTCATTTACTCTCTCTCTCATGCACACATACACACAAAATTCTCACAGCAAAATGACTGACCAAGTATTATTAACCAGTTGTAGCTGATAAAATAACACAGTAAAAGCATCCTGATTGGTTAATAACTTAGACTGGTTAATAATTAAATCACAGTGTTTTAATATCATGTGCTGCAAAGAGCTGCAGGAGACACACTGAAGAGCCACTTGTGGCTCCCGAGCCTCTGTCTGAATATCACTGTCCTAGACGCTAGCCCAAAAGAGCAAGTTGGAATGGTGCATGGGCAGACACAACTTTACAATGGTGAAAATTGTTTCCTGCCCTCTTTTAGTGTTTGTTCAACACACTAACCACGCCCACAGATCTCAGCCTAAAACAATGGAATCAGATTTATTTCAAAGTGAGTTAGGTTGAAGAAGTAGATTAGTCCAAACTATTCAGTATCTTAAAACAGTTGCATATACACATCACTTTTTTCTCTCTCCCTTCCTATACCTCCACCCACTCGCCCACTCCTTTCACACATCAGTTGAGATCATCTCTCTTCCCCCCGTATACAGTTCCTAATTTCTCTCTCCTTCAGCTCTTTTACATTTAATGTGACAAAGCTGGCAATACAGCTTGTGTGCAAGACAGATTGAAAAACAGAAGCCCAATCCTGCAACTTTTAGTGGGGAGAAATTTTTACTCCCAGAGTAGTTCCATTGATGTCAAGGGGACTATCTCTGCAAGGTCTGCAGGATCATACAGCTCAGCAGTGCTACGTTCACACACACCCCTGTACTTTTCATCAGTAGCTCTCAGTGCTTTACAAGGCAAAGCAAGTGCTGTTATGCCCATGTCACAGAGGGGTTGCCTAACCCCTGCCCCACCCACCCAAACTCTGACACAGTGGGTACTAGCCCTTTAAGACACACAGCAGGTGGCTGGCCCTTTAAGGCTCCCCCCCTTCTCCTCCACTCCTGCTAGATACGGTCCGTCCCCGGACAGCACCGCGCATGCGCACCGATGTCGGCCGATGAAGGCTTTGCGGACCCAATCTCGCCCCTTGGCCCTCCTGCGAGCACCCAGAGACAGGCCGCCGCAGGTAAGGGCCTCACCTTCGAGGGTGGGAGGCGCGAACAAGCGGCCTAGCCCGCGCGCGCGCTGGAGGGGGTGGCCCAGCCCCGGCGTCTGTCGCTGAGCGACCCCCGGGAACGGGTCACTTGGTTGGTTTCTGTTCGTTGCCTCGCCCACTTCCGGTTTTTTTGTGCGTTGTTCTGTGGGTCCGGTGGGGAAGCACAGACCCCGCGCATATTGGTTCCTACCCCAGCTGTGTCTGGGCTGGGGGAGCAGGGCTCAGCCCGAAGGAGGCGTTTGCCGGCTGCTGTGCCCCACCGAGCCCGGCTGGGATCAGCCCGCAGTGGGTGGGGCCTCTGCCCATGACAGGGTGTAGAATCTCCCTCTCGGGGTGATCGGGAAGCCTAGATGTTGGTGAGAGCCGGGCTGGCTGTGCCCTGCGGACTAGGGGGCTGCATCAGGGAGGAGACGGGGCTGGGGGCTCTTGCTGTCTGTGCTTTGTGGTGATGAGACCAGATAGGTGAGGGAATATCTTTTATTGGACCTACTTTTGTTGGTGAGAGAGACAAGCTTTCCAGCTACACAGAGCTTTTCTTCGCATCATGCCGCTCAGCTCGCGGGCTTCTCTTCCCCAGCTTTGGCTACACATTTCAGGGAAAGACAAAATAACAAATCTGACACAGCAGGACCCGCTAGAAACTATCACAAAAATAAAGGTGGCTCAAGTGGTTGTGACACATAGACCATATGAAAGATCGGAAACGTGCTAAGCCAGCATTGAATTGGGTACCTGAGGTAGGAAAGAGCAAAAGCCAAAGAAAATCTTCCTTCTCCTCTATCGCTGTCTTGAAGGGTTGGTTTTCCCTGTGCAATTCAGAATGATCTCTGGAATTTAAGTGACGTGCAGGTGGGTTGTTGGTCAAGGTCGGTAAGAGTATCCATTGATGATGCCCAGGTAGAGAGCCCTTGCTCTATTGTTACGGCTGTCCTTGACATACACAGCCTACTGCTTTTTCTCTTAGAGGGTTCTCCTGTATTCTACTTTCTGCTGTTCTACCTCAAAGACATGACCAGCTAAAAGCTCATCAGAGATTTGATTTATTTTCCTCCTCCAGAGAACATGCAAGTGCCTCACTTGAATTAATGAATTTAGCTTTGAATACGTTAGATAAGAACATTATCATCCTAATTTTACACATGGGGAAACTGAGGCACAGAGTTGCTGTACCCACAATGACTCAGTGAGTGAGTGCCAGAAACTCCCACACTCCTGCTTTAATGCCTAGACGACAGAGGAGAGAGATTATTCTTGTGTATCCCAGAGCCTTTTCTTTACAATCAGTCATTTACAATCTGAATTCACTATAATAGTACTCAGACAGCAGCAGCCATATGGACAGGCACATTTTTCTTTCATTAATTTAATTTTCTTGGTATAATTTAAATGCAAATATGAAACAAGCATTTCCTGATGAAGAAATTAAGATTCCGTGATTGATTTTGTTGTTATGGAAAACAGCAGAAGCAAAATCCTTTGGTGCTGATTCTGGGGTTTTGTGCACAAGTGTAATGGCCATTTCACTTTCAAAATGCAATTTGAAGGCGTTTTTCAAATGCAAACTAATCAGCAGCATACGCTAATGAGATGTCAAGCCCAAAGCACTCCAGGATCTATTGGGAATGCTTAAAATTAACATTCTTCATAAACTACAGTGGTTATATTCAGAGTCTGCCTTTCATCATATTGTTAATTATGCAAATGAGAAAGTTCATACCAAGTAATTACCAGAGCTAAAATGAATGACCTGAAGAAGCCTCCGGTAAAGTCAGTGGTATGGGTAGCTAATAGACATCTAGTTTTCTGGGGAGTCGTATGAGGCAACAAAATCAAAAGGATATTTTGGCTTCTTGAATATCAGTTTTCTAGATTTTGAGAGTCTGTGACTTGAAGTTTTGAATTAATGTCATGGACTAACAGGCACTGAGACAGACAATGTGTGTGACTATCTAATCTCACTCTCTCATCATAGTGGGATCTTCGTGCCAAAGAATTCAAAAGATTACATTGGTCATGTAAGACTAGAATGTCCACTCTTCCCTTGGAGATAGTTTATTCTGTCTGCCCACCTTGGAAGGATATTCTCATACCTAAGGGAAGGTGATTACAAATGTTTAGACTACTTCTGCATGCTCTTTCCTTATACCCAAGAGACCTGTTGTCATAAATTGCAAACAGTCCCCCAAATCTTTGACTCTACAGCGGATTTCTGCTTGTGTATGTGGAATCCACAATATCTTTAAAAAGTGATTTTTAGCGCTCTCAGTCTGGGGCTATACTGTAAGGCAATAAGTGACTCACTACACTCACTTGTAGAGTAACAGGGTTTATGCTCGTCTTGTAAGACGCAGCCATTGGAAGCAACTTGATCACAAAGTTGCTTGTTTTCGCCCCTAGGGGACAACTCTGTCAAATTCTGAGCAGGTCTTGCCTTCCATCCATTTGATATTGCATCCAGAAGAGGGCAGTGGTAATTGTGAATGGACGCTGACTGACATAAAAGTATTATACAATAATATACTATCGTTATACATCAACCAGTAACAGTGGCTGTCAGAACAGCTCTCTTTGTATAAGACCTAAGCAGTCTTTCTGCCTGTTTTCTATACGTGTGATTGTACTCAGATGACCTCTGCAGTTCACGGTATAGATCAATACCTTAAGCCTTCTTACATTTTCAAAATATGCTTATAAAAAATTCCCAGAGTGCAGGCATTGTCTACCCCAGACACCAACTCCAGTAGACCCCAGACGGCAGCTGCTGCTCAAAAAGCTGTTTTCCCTCCCCCCAAGAGAACAGTTCTTGAGTTGCCTTCTAAGAAGCTATTTGTTGACCTGACATGTTTCTGTCAAAGGGATACTGTGCTTGTTTCTGCTGGCTTGGGGCTTGGAGCTCCGTTTTAGTCAGCTCAGAATGGAGAATTCACTCCTTACCATCTCCTATATTAAAGAGCATAAATCCACAGTCTTCAGCATGTCACCTTCAGGACTTCTTGTGAACCCATCTCCAAACCCCTCAGCATCCACTAATTCAGGTTTCTTGTTGCACATGGGGCAAAGCTGGTTGCGGACAGCAGACGATCTCATCCATATAATGAGGTTCCAGCGCTCCCCGGAGGTGACAGGCAGTGCCCCATGAATCTGCCCTCCTCGGTGTAGCAAGCCTTGGGATACCACATGTTCAATCTCCACGTACATTGGCACTGGTGTTGAGGCCTTGAAAATATATAATAAAGGAGACAGTAGGTTACATGAACTGTCTCTTGCTGCTGACTTTTTAAAGAATTGTTATAACTTGCTTTTAGTGCCTTTCACCCCAGACTATTTTACTAACCAATGATATCTAGGGATCACTTCACATACAGCTGAAATGCAGCCACCTCTGGGATGAGATGTTACAGCTATTAAACTGTACGGACAGCTAAGGACAGATCGTAAACAGTTCCCAGCTCAAACTACATAGAGGCACATAGAGAGGCAGACTGTAACAGTCCAATAGCAATTTGGCCAGGAGTTATTAACCTCTCTTGCTAAAAGTACATTGGAAATTCTAATAACTGCAAATGATCAGGGCTTCAGTTTTCTCAAGTGGAAGACTGAAACACCTTGAGCCTTTAAAGCATTTTGTCCACGCCTCCAAAATGAGCCTTTCTGATCATTATTTTAATTGTAGAGGGGGATAGAGCATTTTACTCCCTCCTCTGATGTACGAATTATCTGTGTGGTTTATTTGAATAGACTCCTGTTAACTTCAATATTTATGATTAATTTACAGCAGTAAAAATTTTACTCTAACCTCCTCTTACATAGAAAACTGGTGAACAAGATAGTCCTGATTCAGTCAGAAGCAGACAATTACTTTTAGTCAATCAACTTTTTATATGATCTTCTTTTTTAAAGTACAGCTCCCTACAAGCACCAATCCTCCTCCATGGCTTATTCTAGTTAGGTTCATAACATCAAATAAACCAATCAATGAAAATGGCCAGGTTTGATCTGTGAGAGTTAACCCTATATTTTAAGCATAAGGCTACTTGATGGTGTCTCCTTTAACTCAGTTAATCAAAAAGTTCCTGAAATAAAGTTAATAGCCTGATCCTGCACCTCCAAAGTCAACGGGAATTTTGTGGGGAGCAGGATCAGGCCTAAGTTAGAGAGAAATTCTCAGTACCTGTCGGAGCTCTCCAAAATACAAGTTGCCCTCGGTAAATTCTTTTCCTAGGGATACATTTAACGTGACTTCTGCATTGTCATAGTGAGAGCTCAAATCCAGATCTTCATGTAGCGAGTACTTGACAACGAATGCTTTGTGGCTGTCCAGGGAGCCTCCCCCACAGTCAGGGTAAAGCAGAGATGTTATGGGCTGCAGGTATTTTTCACGCAGAGGTGTAAGGAAAGCTTCATACAATCCAAGCTCATTTAACAGAACCTGCACCAAGAAGAGAGTACATGGAACACACTGATCAGCAAATAGCAATATGGTTGCTTCTGCTATTTCGTGAGATATGCTACTGAGCCTCCTGGTAGTGGTCTTCCCTTCCAACCTTGCTGCTTACATGGATAAAGAACTAGAGAGCAAAGACACAGGCTATAACAGGGGCAATGAGTTCAGAATGAAAAGTGATGTCCTGCAGAATGCCAGTAGGATCAAAACTACCATGAGTAGTGCCATATACAAAGCCAATTTTTACTGGTATGTTGTGCTATCCCTGCTGTTTACATAGAGGAGTCCTGTCTTGTGTGGCTAAAGAGAACTCCAGTCTCACGCTGTCAATACAACTCCTTTCACCAGCACTAAGTTAATATATAAAATGCTACATTCCTGAAGTATCAAGTCCCAGTTGTATGTATATATACAGTCAAAACAAGAACACCGAGATCATACTTGGAATGGTGTGGTCAGTGTACAGTCACTCTGTTTTGAAGTGACTTTCTAAAGGAGGGAGTCAGTGGATCCCAGAGCAGCGGCAGTAGACACCAGAAACTTGCTGCAGCTGTGCAGAAAGGCAAGAGAAACTGGGACTTGTAGTCCTTGGAGAGGAAGAGGCTAAGAGCAGAAGGCCTCATGGATGGCTGAGGGAAATGAACTTCATTGTGGAAGAGCTAGAGATCAGGACTATTGAAGTTTGTGTGCAGAGCCACAAACTCTGCCTGATCTGTATATTTCCATAGTTTCTTTTACAACCTTTCCTTGTCCATTTGGACACTGCAGTTTATAGTTCATATTGAATAGATTTCTTCTCTTTTCAGAGAGTACAGTTACAATGCACAAGTGACTACAATAAAGACATTGGCTTATGTTCTCTGTAATAAAGCAGGACCTACAGTCTGAACAATAAACCTACTAACCCACTCTTTGCATGATATGTCCCAATTTATACAGCAGAAGTCTCTTAAGTGGGACACTCAGGTGGATGGCTAATCTCCCACATCAAATGAAGACACTTATTAAAAATAGACTTGAACTGAATATAGTATTGCATTAAATATTATGCATGGTATTTCATCTTTCTTTTTTAAAACTTTATTTGGCAGCTTCTGTACTCAGAACAGAATTACATCTACCATATCAATATCCAGTTAAACACAAGTTAACCCCTTGGCACTATCCAAGTATGTCCCCACTTACATTAATGCTGCCCCAACTGAGTAGCAATCATTGCCATTCACTATCACTAGAATAAATAGATCCGTGGAATATGGCCCAGTAAAGCAGCCATCTCAGTTAACTAGTGTACATTGTGCTACTTTTCTGAGTGTTTGTTTAAAAGTGGGGTGCTAACATTTTACCATCAAACTTTTTCAGTAATTGTTTTATTTTTATATATAATATAAAATTTTAAATACAAAATTCCACTAAAGCAGATTTCACCTCACATCTCCTTCCTGGCAGCCCCCTCCTCCTCCCACATGTACTAAGTTAGAAGTATAAGTAAAATTAACTTCCTCACCCCTGTGTCTTTTAATTTATGAGTGTCTCTGCATTTGGGGTTGCACATCGATGTGTGTAATGGATTCCCCCAGATCTTGGAGGGGAATGGACCTTGAAGCATGCAAATAGGTTGGTCTGATATGCGTCACTCAGCCTAAAGGCTGTAATAGCACATGAGAGGTTAACTCTACAAAGTTGAGTCCTACCCCATAGTTATTCATAGTGTTTGGCCGGCCTTTGGGCATCTCAGATTGCTCGAAGTTCTCCAGCTCTTCAATGAAGACTCGGCAGAATTCCTCATTGAACACTGGAAGTCGATATATCCTCTTATCTGACCAAGAAAAAGGAGGCATCTCTTATTAGGTAAAATAGCCGTAGGGACTATCCTTAATAATAACGTTATTTGCCAGAAAACAGTACTCGACAGCAATACAATAGAGAACACAGCCTCCATATGCCTCACTGCATATTTTGTTTGTTAAATAGTTACTGTTACAAGGCGGATGGACTCTAGGGCACGGTAGTTATTGGTCAGACTGGAAACTGAAAGCCTCCCAGACTTCCCAGGCCAATAGCTAAAAGCATTTGAATGATGAGGTGAACAGATGGTGATGGAGAATTACTTGAGGCATGACATTTTGTGGGAGGTGGGACATCATCTCTCTAAGATTCTTCATGCCAATCAATTAGCCCTTTCTGTTAGGAATACAATACAACAACATTACACTTCCAGCACAGGGCCTTAAAGATCTGCATAAAAAGTGCATGAGTATTACAAATGAGGGAGCTGGGACACCGACAGCTTGAAAAAGTCACTTGTACCTGAAAATTATTCCTCTTATAGGTAACACCCACAATGGGTGTGAAAGCAAAAACCCCTCTATTTTCCATTTTACTTTTTATACTTTCATTACTTCCCCTATATATTCTGTCTGTCAGCTTCTCCCATACTGAACAGGCCCCATGAACATCAACAAGCAAGCAGAAAAACCCTGAACTTTTAAAAAAATATTCAAGACCTAATTTAAAGGGGGATCTACGAAATGGTAACTTTGGGAAATAGCCCATTTAAAATAATCCACGTGTACAGTGCCCCTTGAACAGACTTGCCCAAGGTTAAACACCGAGTCAGTGGCACAGCCAAAATAGATCCCAGTGGTGAAATCCTGGCCAATGGGAGTTGTGCCATTGACTTTAAAGGGGCCAAGATTTCCTCCATCTCTAACAACTAGACTACGCTGCTTCTCTCAAGAACTTTGATCATACAGAAGAAAACATCCTAACGGTGGTCAGTCATTTTTCAAAATTACAATATTAGAGAACTGATTTAGAACAAATAATTCACCACTGAAACCACTTGTGTGTATCAGAATCTGGCTCTATCTACATTGCTGATAGGTCCTTTCACTTTACCTGATATAGAATCAATGTGGTGCACGAGGCCTTGGAGATCAGCATCTTGTGATGTGCAGTACTTAACTGTCTCTAAAAACTCTGGAGCCAGAAATGAATCCTTGGTGTTAGATGGGGAGAAAGACAAGGAAAAAAATAAAATGAACACACAATGACTTCATCTCTGACCTTCAAACAGCCACGCCACAGCAGCAATTGAAATGTAAGTGGAGTCTAGGGGCCACAGCTAGCTTGGATATAAACATACATAAAATATTTAAATCATGAAGAAAAGCACAAAGCTGTAATCTGCACTTGTTTTTTTCTTGGTAGATTTATGTAAATTACTTATTGCTGGGGTTCAATTGTAATTATAAGCTATAGCTGGTCAGATTTATCTTTGCACGGGTCACACTATGGGCACACATAACCTAGCTGACAGCAGTTCTCAAACTGTGGGTTGGGACCCCAAAGTGGGTCGCAACCCTGTTTTAATGGGGTCGCGAGGGCTGGCTTAGACTTCCTGAGGCCCGGAGCCAAAGCAGGAGCCCCACTGTCCAGGGCCGAAGCCCGAGTTGCTTCAGCCTGAGTGGCAGGGCTCAGGTTACAGGTCCCCTGCCGGGGGCTGAAGCCCTTGGGCTTCAGCCCCCCACCCCCACAGGGCAGTGGGGCTCGGGCATTGGCCCCCCCAACCTGGGGGGGGTGGGACTTAGGGGGGATCAGGCTTCAGTCCCCCTCCTGGGGTCATGTAATAATTTTGGTTGTCAGAAGGAGGTTGTAGTGCAATTAAATTTGAGAACCCCTGGCAGATCAGTGTGCAAACAGTCATGCCCCATAGATTTTTTTTTTTTTAACCACCTTGCTTTGGGCCAGGATCTCAACACCATACAGTAATCGGGCTGTGCTATGAATGTTACACAATGAAGAACGTGATGCAGAGTGTAGCACTTGTTATTAGATTAATCTTTCTATTGGCTGCTCCTTAAACTCTGTACTGCTCAATAGTCTTCGTGATAACACTTTACACCTAATATTACCAACAGCAGTCTGAGTCTATTCTCATCTATGGGAATATAACTATTGACTTTAGTTAAGTTACCCCAGAATAAATGGAGAGTAAGAAGAGAATCACATCCAGAGGGTGTTCTGTCTACTTCAATAGAGATTTATGAAAATGTCCAAGTTGTGAAAGTCAGTCCACTTTTAAATGAATACAGTCCTGAGACTATACAGGATTCTGAAGGGCACAAAAGAGGCTTTCCTATTTCAAACTAGATTTCCATGTGGTTACTACAACACCATTACAGACTCAAAACAGCATGTATTTACCTGTAGAACGTATACTTCTGGATGCTTTGGTTTGTAACATTGTGAAATTATGGCTTTTCTTGCCATGGACTGATGATCTAATTGCTGTCTTCTTTGCACTTCTTTCTGAATCTAGGAATAAGAGACACGATTTTGTTAAGAGATCAAATGCTGGCAGTAATAATAATAAAGTTTCATTTACTGATTCAAAACAGTAATTTTTGCTAAATGCATTATCTGCTCATGTGCACCTTCCGGAGTTCTGTATGTATTTCTGTGCCTTCAATGGGTCATTAAAAGGGCAAGGAGAGGTCTGAGTCAGACTCCCATTAAGACAGAAGGGTGGGTTTAAAAAACAAAACATCTAAAGGAATTCCATTGAAGTTAACTGAGACTGCAAACTTTCAGCACCTTGGAAAAGCAGGCTCCTTATTAGGTGCCTACATGTGGTTTCAGTTGCCTAACTTTAGATAGGCCAGAATGTTCACACTTGAGTAAGTTTGGGCAAAATGAGGAACTTCAGTTGCAGAGAGATGGGCCTCATTAGTGAAGGCTCATTACCAAGCGCTGTTGTCACTTAAGGAGGAAGCAACCCGTAATAGCAGTAAACTCAGGCAGCTCTTCCAATTTCATAAACCTCCTGGGAGGCTAATTTTGAGCTACCCTTGCGAAAGTAGGAGGCAGAAGAATTACCTGGAGGATTCAGACACCACGTCTGAGCTCCTCCGTTCTCCTGGGCCTATAAAGCTAGGCACTTACCATAGAAAGGGGTAACTTCCTTTCAAAAATCTCCTTTTATTTGGGCCTATTTGGCAACCAGAGATGGAATCCTCTCTTGAAAGTGCCCTGTAGAGAGATCCTGCTCTTAACAATCTCTTCTAGTGGCAGAAACTGGGTACTGCAGACCCATTTATTTCAGAGTAATATTAATGTAGACCTTGATTTTCTTTTCAGTCTTGACTTGAACTGGACATTGATGCTGGAGGACTCTTCGTTTCCATATGGCCAAAGAAGGCTATGGGGGTTATACTGATTTTAAGTTGTTTAGGAATCCTTTTTGATGAAATGGTGCAATTAATATTAATCTATTTTGCTAAATACCCCACCCTAGAAGTAGCTGCATTTCAGTGGCATGTGAGTGATCCCTGTACCGTGTGTACAGTACTGCAGGATCCTTTGGGATGAAATGGTATGATCTAAATGCACTACACTAACTTCTGAAATGTATTTTACAAAAAAAGGAGAATGGGGGAAAATTAGAAAAGAGATGGGGCAGACTGGTTAAACCAACAGAAAGGAGAGCAAGGGGCCCATTGTCATGGAATAAATGTCAGTGTTAACTTCAGGACTTTGTCACCAAAATGAGCTCATCAAGATATCCAACCTGGTACTCAGGCACCAGTAGGGAGTTTTTAACTTCTATATCAATCTAGCACATCATTGATGTCCAAGTATAAGAGAGTGTTGGGGGACAGGAGGGAAACCCAGGACCGAGTGTTTCAATCCTATATGTAACATTGCCTCCCTCTGGGTTTCAGCAAATTGCTTGACCTCTCTGCTTCACTGTTCATACAAACTATATCCCCAAATGCTGTACGTTAACCCTATATATAAAAGTTCCTGTAAATAAAAATTTGTTCTGAAGAAGGCCTTCTAGATTAGATCTCTACTCCCACTTAACCAGGCAGATTCCACAACTTGTGGTCGGGAAACTGTAATTAATCGAGATAAGCAATACATATGAAAACAGGTGGTCCATGTGGAGTTGTCTGGACCCTTATAAATGACTTATTGGGGAAATTGTATACCTCTTCCAGAACTGCATTAAAATCTTCATCACTCCTGCAGCCATGATCACCTAACACCTGTAATATAGAGAGATTAACTGTTGATAAGTATCACTGATTTTTATGGTGCTCATCAACCTGGCATGGGCAGTGTTGTCAACTCTCGCAATTTTACTACGAGTCTCCTGATATTTGGTGTCTTTTGTCAAGTCCCAGCTCCTGGAATTCTGTGAGACTCTTAGCTTTAATTAAAAAAATACATTTCTAGCTCTAATCTAATTACATCATGTAAATCTATTTAGGTTTAACAGTAGGCAGAGCAATTGACACAGCAGTCTAGCTCCTTAAGAAAGGGTCTGGGGCTCTGACACTGCAACTCAAAGTTTGCTTTAGGAGCAAATTAAAACATAAAACAGATTATGAGCAAGGCATTTGGGTTTTCTCCCCGGATCCTTTATTCTGGGCTGCTTTTTCCTTGATCCCTATATACCCATTCCACAACCAGCCCTTTGGGGTGTAGGCCATACCCACTAATTCCTTTATCCCCAATTCTTTTGCATAGTAGCATTACCTGTTGCCAGAGGAATCGGGTCTCCTAAGATTCTCAGGCCAGAAGATAAACTAGCTGTCTACTCACCCAATCCATGCCTCCCTATCTACACAGCTAATTTTAGCAGAATAATGTCCTGCTGCTGAAGCCCTTCTCCCACAGCAGGGAAAGGCTCCAGCACATCCTCTGCAATGTTGTGCTAGAAGGTTGTCAATTACCTGCCAGCTTTTTGACATAGCCAGATGAACTACAATTTGAGTCCCACCTTATCTGTACTGAGACTTGAAAATTTGGGAGGAAATCCCAGACACTGGCAAGACTGGTCTTTTAACGTGTTCCTAAAACAAAGCTCATTAAAGGACATCTTCTACTATGTTTGTGTTACAGTTTAAATTATGCAATTCTGATTTTAATGGTACTATAGAGATGGGTAGACCTGAAAATTGACCAACATTACCCCAGTGATCAGTATCCCAGTTGAAGGTCTCGCTTTAGTGACTCTTTGGTCATTTTTTTCCCTTCTAATATGATCCTAGCTTTATAGGAAGCCTGTATATCAAACATGGAGTTCATAAATCACCTATAATATGTTATGGCAATAGTTTGCATAGGGCATAAGAGATGGCTGGCTCCCTAGGGAAAAGTACAATATTTCTATAGTAAAGGCCCTGAACGCTACAGCTTGCTTTAGCACATAACCCAAGTGCAGGTTTGTGTTTTCCAGTAACAGCATTTGCAACACAACTTTAATGGAAAGACTCCAGAAGGTGACTAGACTTGTGGATGTATTTTCCTTTTATCATGCAATTGTTCTGAATATACATTTTAAAGAGAAGCAGTGTTGTCTAGGGAACCATGAGTTAGGAGATCTGGTTTCTACTTCCAGCTCTGCCACAAATTTGTGACCTTCGTTAAACTCCTTAATATGGACCTCAGTTTCCCTATCTATAAAATAGGGATAAAACTTTCCCAATTTTGCAGACTGACTTAAAATCCTCTATGGCAGTGCAATATTAATGGATGTTGCATATCCACTTCTTGATGGAGACTGTTGTGTTAAATAGCTACTACCTCCTTCTCCAGAGGTGGATGCATGTCAGAGGCAGGCCAGAGGCCCATGTACAGTTTGTGAATCATTTTGGAATCCTGTGGGATGAAATGGTGCAATTATTCAAACCCTATTTTGCCTGCAGCTGTAGGGAAGATCCGGCCCCAAATGTAGCTGAATTGGGGGGGATGAGGGTGGGTGACCACCCAATACAGCACCTGGGATCCACCAGTACAATGTAAACACCAGGTATTGGTGCTGCAGAGGGTCCCCATCCGCGTTCCCCAACCAGGGGTCCCTCCCCTTGGGGGGAGGGGGAATCTTCCCCCACCCCTGGCCCCCATCTCCCCCTCCCCTGTGGGTGCCGGGGGGCGGTTACCAGCCCATAGTCCCTGCGGAGCTGCAGCTCGTCCCGGTAGCTGACGTGCAGGCCGTAGCGCCGCAGGAACAGGTTTTCCGTGTGGAAGCAGGCGCAGGCCAAGAAGCCCCGGGCCAGTCTAGGGGAGTCGCCCCGAGCCGGGGCCCCGGGCCCCGTGGACATGTTTCCACCCGGACTGTAGAGGGCGGAGCGGCGCCTCGGCCTAAGATAGGCACCAGGAAATGGCTCTAAGGGCAGCGGGTCCGGCAAACAAATGGCTCCGCCGGGAACGAACAGGTCCTGCTTCCGGTGGCCTCTGTGCACACAAGGGAGCGTCAACAAATTACTCGGGGAAAGGGAACGAACAGAACAGAGGGGGCTTTTTGCCTGTTTCTCAGTCTTCGGTCTCCAGACCCCTGTTTACTGACTCTTCCCCTCCTGTTTTTTCTCTCCTGTCCTATTTTCCTTCTCTTCCTCCTCTCCTCCTCCACCCGCATTGGGGTCTCCTGAATCAGCCCCATGGTACATTAAGAGCCCTAAAAAGAAAAGGAGGACTTGTGGCACCTTAGAGACTAACAAATTTATTTGAGCATAAGCTTTTGTGAGCTACAGTTCACTTCATCGGATGCATTCAGTGGAAAATACAGTGGGAAGATTTATATACATACACAAAGAACATGAAACAATGGTTTTTATGAGCCCTAGTGGAACAGTGGGATGGAAAGGGACATTTTAGTTCTGGGTGGGATTTGGAAAGCGTTTGGGATCTTTCTTTGGGGATGACATGGCTTGATCACCCTGTGCTGATGCTCCATTGATGATGATTGTAATGACCAATTTTGGAACTATTTTGCAAGAAACTGAATAAAGGTCAATGTTTCACTTGTTACCAGCACAGACATTCACTTTTGTGTATGTTTTATAATGTATTTTAAAATGTGCCCATCCACGTCATCACAGAATAATGGAGAGGTGGGTGCCCCTTGCCTCAGTTTCCCATCTATAAAATGGAGATAATGGTCCTGATCTCCTTTGTAAAGCACTTTGCGACCTGCTGATGAAAAGTCAATTCTGTTTACACTGATTGAGTTCATTCTCTTTGGTTGAATTTTAACTGAAGCAGTATAAAGAGCATTTCTATTAATCTATAATTTCTGTTATCATGCGAGATATCATGATATTGGAAGGGGGTGAGTGGACAACTGTCCTTCCAGAGCTCTAGGCACATGCATGGAATATACCTAACAAAACAAATGGAATTAGTATTTAGAGCCGAGTCGACCTCCTCACTAGGCTGTGGATGCTAGAAGAGACAACATGGTCACACTTACTTGAGTAGTGCTGATGCTCTATCCAGTCAAGGGCAATGGTGACAGATACTCAGTGTAGGATGGCATTAGTGTGTTATATATGCTGAAAGCTCCAAACCGAGACACTACTGGAGAGCCTGGAAGCTGTAATTAATCCATTCGGTGTTTTATTCAGGAATGGCAGGTCTGACTGAGGTGGAATGCAGCATCCAGACAGAAGTCCGAGCTGTGGAAGGGATCCAGGCTGAGACCAGGGCTGAATCCTTAGCGAGGTACAAGCAGGTGTACAAATACCTGGCCAAAGGCCGATATCCCAGGCACCTCACTGCACTTCAGAAGAGGAGCCTCCGCAGATACGCCACCAAGTTTGAAGTGGAAGGTAAGTTTGAGGCAGTGCCCTAACTGTAGGGCCTGATCCAAGGCCAATTTAAGTCAGTGGGATTCTTTCCACTGATTTAAAGGGGACCTGGATCAGGCCCATGGAGCTGGGTAACTTTTATCTCAACAC
Organism: Dermochelys coriacea; assembly: GCF_009764565.3. Lineage (NCBI taxonomy): Eukaryota > Metazoa > Chordata > Testudines > Dermochelyidae > Dermochelys > Dermochelys coriacea. Next base: position 25,089,732 of record NC_050082.1, read on the forward strand.
CGGGTTTCATTTCGTTCGGGAAAATCCCTCCTCACTTTCTTACACTCACGCATCGAGTGTGGCTGATATAAAATCAGTGGATGTCATTGGAGGAATTGCTCCCCACACCTAGTTCTGGTCTCAGGCAGGCTTTCTGAAGGCAGTTACGGCTAAGAGCACCTTGCCCTTCGAACAAACCACGTTAGTTTTTAAAGCCTGCAGCGAACACTGCAGTGCTGTCATTCTCCGCGAAGTCTCCAAGCGCCTCAGTCCCAGGGGAGAGGGTTTTCCGTGCTGCCTACTGTCATTCCCCACGGCCAGGCTCTGCAGCTGGGCCCAGGCAGGGGGCTGGCCTGGACTCCCACTCCAGCCCTATGATAAGATTTCGGAGCAGCAGCCGTGGTAGTCTGTATTCGCAAAAAGAAAAGGAGGACTTGTGGCCCCTTAGCAACTAACACATTTCTTTGAGCATCAGCTTTCGTGAGCTAGCGCTCGCTTCGTCGGCTGCATTCAGCGGTAGCTCACGAAAGCTGATGCTCAGAGAAATGTGTTAGTCGCTAAGGGGCCACAAGTCCCCCTGTTCTTCCTATGATAAGAGACTCCCATCCTCTGCCGGGGGGGCTGGAACGATGGGCATAGTGGGGCTGCTGAGAGCCACTGAACCACACGGTAAACCATGGACATGATGGAAACCACTCCAAGCCGGGGGAGGGGGGGCCAGCCCAGCAGCACCCCCAGTCCCAGCACCCACCCCCTGCGGGTCGGGGCCGGCGGCGCGGGGAGGACGCGGCACACGCGCCGAGGGGCGGAGAGAGGCGCTCTGCGGCGCTCGTCGCCGAGCGACACTGATCCACGGACCCTTAGCGGGCCGCCGCCTCGGCGCTGCCGGTGTCCCTGTGAAAAGAGCCCGGCCTGGCCTGAGCGGCGGGAGGGGGGACGCGTGCGCGCGCGCGCGGCGCCTGGGCGGCGGAGCCTCCCGCGCTGCTGGCCCCCAGCTCCCCCCCCCCCCCCCATGCTGACCATGGACTCCGCCCTGCAAGTGGCCGAGGAGGAGGTGGTGGAGTCCTGCAGCCCCAGCAGCAAGTTCGAGGACATCTACCGCCTGCTGTCCGAGGGCTGCTTCCCGCCCAGCTTCTGCTCCATCAAGAGGAAAAACCTCAAGCGCTACGCTCAGAAATTCATCGTCGACGGTAACGCGAGGGAAGGGGGAGCCTAGCGCAGGAGGGGGCACGGAAACCGCCCCTACCACCACCCCCAGGGCTCCAAAAGCTTTAAAATCATGTCAAATGAATAGATTTGGGGTTCTTTTTATTTGCCTTCTGATTTTTCAAGCCCGGGTGGCAAACCGGGGTCACATCATGAAGCTTTCTCCGCAGCCACGAGGACTAGAAACTTGCTTTTTCCTCTAAGAATAGAGACTGAAATCATCACATATCCACCTGACTCCAGGAGCTGGGGCTTTAAGGAAAACAATAGTTATCATGAGAGTTGGCAACACTGAACTGCCCCTGCAGATCGCTGCCTCCCTGCCCCAAACACTCCTGGCACATGCATGCTACGCCGCCCCCCCCCCCTTGCACCACGCCCACAGCTCTGCACCTGCACTCGCCCAGGCGGGTACACAGCCAGGGCTGACTTGTGCACGCTTTCAGTGGGAGGGAGGAGAGATGTACAGGTCTGTTCTGTCCTTCGGAGGTTTTTATACCACACTCATCACCAGAGCATCTAAGCACCTTTGCGTAGTGTGTTTACCGCTCACTGTAGCAGTAGTAGGTATAAGAACCTATATTGCATAGAGTAGAGAGAGGAATTTGGTCACTTATGTCCTAAGGAGAAGGTGAGTTTCAATAGAGCAGCCCAGTTCATATAACCCTCAATGAGATTCCTCTTCTGTTGCTCTCTGGCGGAATTAGCTTCTAGTGACTGGAGGGAGGAAAGCTCTGAGAGCAGTAAAATAAAATAAAGTAATTTTGATGCATTCCAAGGGGTAAATTATAATCCTGGTTATAGGAAACCTCTGCTTAGAGTGAAGTTATCCTGGGACAAAATGACTTCCCTAGCCTGGAGAGTTCTACTGCGTTCCATATTCAGAAAATAGGTTATTGGGTTTATTTTGTGTTGGTTCTATTTTAATTCTGTCTCAGTGGGCCCATGGTCAATTCTCTATTATGTTTCTTACGGTTTTCTCAGCATGGAAGAATGGCCTCTCATTTGGGATCCACTAGCTGGAAGTTTTGGGAGTGTGCATTTAAAAAAAGAAGGAAAAAAAAAAAAGTCTGAGCTAGCCAGAGAGCTGTGACGTGCTGGTTTTGAGCCGTCTGTTGCTAATCCTCTTTCGTGTTCTACTGCAGGTGGCTGCCTCTATTATGTGGGACCAAAGAAGGAGGAAAAGCGTGAAGTCATCGTGGATCCTGAAAGGAGGCGGCAGGTCTTCCTGGAAAGCCACTTCACAGAAATCGGGAACCATCTGGGACAGAAGAAGACAGTGCACAGGATTCAGAGCCGGTACTATTGGCTGGGGATTGTGAAGGATGTAGTGGACTGGGTAAGTACTAGAGCTGCTGCCAGGGTTTTAACCATGTCAGAGTCATGCACGCCCACAGAGACAGTTCAGGCAATGCTTCCAAAGGCGCCTCCTTCTCCCTGCATCCCCATCAGGGTGATGTGATCTCTCGTGCACAGATGCCATGTGGCACTTGTGCAAACTCCTTGCAGATGAAGCTCTATGGGGATAGCCCGAGTCACGAGGGGAATCGTAGAACTGGAAGGGACCTCGAGGGGTCATCTAGTCCAGTCCCCTGGACTTGTGGCAGGACTAATTATCTAGACCATTCGTGACAGATGTTTGTCTAACCTGCTCTTAAAAATCTCCAGTGATGGAGATTCCACAGCCTCCCTAGGCAATTTATTCCTGTGCTTAACCACCCTGACAGTTAGGAAGTTTTTCCTAATGTCCAACCTAAACCTCCCTTGTTGCAAATTAAGCCCATTGCTTTTTGTCCTAGCCTCAGAGGTTAAGAAAAAATAAATTTCTTCCTCTTCCTTGTAACAACCTTTTATATACTTGAAAATTGTGATCATGTTCCCTCTCAGTCTTCTATTCTCCAGACTAAACAAACCAAGTTTTTTCAATCTTCCCTCATAGGTTATGTTTTCTAAACCTTTAATCATTTTTGTTGCTCTACTCTGGACTCTCTCCAATTTGTCCACATCCTTCCTGAAACGTGGTGCCCAGAATTAGACGCAGTACTCCAATTGAGGCCTAATCTTGATGTCACCCTTGACTGGTGTGTCACTGGTTTTCCCACCTGTTTAAAAGGAAACTTTCACTTGCAGCTCCCCTGAGTTCCTCCAGAAATGCACTATTTGTGGATATGTTCCCATCTGCGCCCTCCCCACCCTGAAGCTATCACAGCCAGCTGTTGCAACAGAGCAGTTTGGGGCAAGTGGCCGGGAGAAGGTCACACGCTGAATTGTGGCTTTCACGGGGGAAGAGGGCAGCCAATCAGAAATCTCTTTCTGGGGCAATTGTTTCTTCAGGGGGCAGAGGCAGGTGATTCTCTGGGCTCCCTCTTTCCTTTTGAACCCTTTGGTGGTGGGTTTTTCATTTGACGTTGGGTTCACTGGAGGTATCCTTGTCTGTGCCTGGCCTTGACCATCCTGGATTCCTGCCAGAGCTTCCTGCCTTCTCCAGGGGGGACTGGAGCTTCCACCCACCTCTACATTTTGGATGGCTGGTTTTCTACCTCCACTATCTCACCACCACTACTCACATGCGCCTTAATCCCTGCAGTGTCTGTACCCAGCCACTAGCGGAAGCTGAAGCATGGTTTGAAAAAAGATTTATGCCTTCTCACAATCCAAACAGCTCCAGCTCCTCCAAAGCAGAAGATTATCAACAAAGATGGGCCCAGAATGGGAACACTTGCAAACTCTTGGAAAATTCTGATTTGGACCAGACCTTGCACCTTGGGCTTAGCCATCTTCATCTGGGGGTGTTCACCTCACCCCAGGACTCCCCGACAGTAACTCCCAGTTGAGTCAGAGGCGGTCGTATGTGGGCTTGCCCAGTTGCTGTGAGGGGGATTCTAGAGTGCGGCTGCTCCAGGGAAAAAGGATTCTTGGTCTCAGTTGTGGTATGCAAACCCCAAAACATATCCCAAGAGGTTTAAATTCATAGGTTCCAAGGCCAGCAGGGACCATTGTGATCATCCAGTCTGACCTCCTGTATACCGCAGGCTGTTGAACTTCCCCAAAATAACTCCTAGAGCAGACCTGTTAGAAAAACATCCAGGCTTGATTTAAAAATGGTCGGTGATGGAGAATCTGCCACAACCCTTGGTAAGTTTTCCAGTGGTTAATCACCCTCACTGTTAAAAATTGACACCTTATTTCCAGTCTGAACTTTTAACTTGCAGCTATTGGATCATGTTATACCTTTCTCAGTTAGACTGAAGAGCCCATTCTTAAATATTTGTTCCCCATGTAGATACTTATACAATGTAATCAAGTGACCTCTTAGCCTTCTCTTTGTTAATCTAAATAGATTGACCTCTTTGAGTCTAAAGGATTAGAAAACTGTGACAATCATTCTCATGGTTCTTCTCTGAACCCTTTCTAACTTTATCAGCTTAACTTCTTAAATTGTGGGTGTAACAGGGTTCACTACTGTGGTGCCTCCTTGTGGCCGCGCCTGGGGAAGAACTCTTGATCAGTCTGATGCCCATCCTTCAGTCTCTCAGGACTCGGGTGCTCTCTCTTCGTGTCTCAGGGTGCTTCCTCTTTGTGGCTTGGCCCTCCGTCCAGGTCACTGTAGGTTTCCTCTTCCGAGGTATCAAAGTCTAAGGCAGTCTTCCATTCCTCTGCCAAGAGTATGCCACTTCCCCAGTAGGGGGACCTGGGCCCACCCACTACTCCAGGTTCTAGCCCAGGGACTCTATATCCCGCAACTATAGTCTAAGTAATCCTAGCCCCTTCACTGTTTCCCTAGGCGCTTTCCTACCTTCCTGTCTCTGTCTTCTAGCCCATCTCGTGTTACCACTGGAGCCTCCTCTGCTCCCTATGGCTACTTCACCCTTTCTTGGATTCTTGCCAGAGTCTGTATCTCCAGGCAGGATCCCAGGGTTCACCCCTCCCCCAAGACTCCTCCGTGTCTCTTATCATCTCCCCTCCTCTTTAGGGAGTGGTGCACTGTTCCTTCTGCATCCTGCTTCCATTTTGCAGCCCAGCAGACTCACTTCCTGAGTCTATGATCTCCGTACGCTTTACTTTGTATCTTTTACAGCCCATTCTTGCGTTCCACTCCTAGTTTTGTACTAGCTCAGCCTGCCCCTGCTCAGCTGGGCTTCATCACCCATCTTACCTTTTCAGCCCTGACTCTCCTCTAAGTGCAGCCTGTTACAGGGCTAATTGGCCCTTTTTACCCAGTCAAGTCTTTGTGGGGTAACCACCCCATCACAGTAGACACCAGAACTGGACAGAGGATTCCAGCAGTGGTCGCACCAGTGCCAAACATAGAGGTAAAATAACCTCTCTGCTCCTACTCGAGAGTCCCCTGTTCATGCATCCCGGGATCCCATTAGCTCTTTTGGCCATAGTGTCACAGTGTGAGTTCATCTTCTTCAGCTGATTAACCACAATGAGGCCCAAATCATTTTCAGAATCACTGTTCCCAGAATAGGGTCCCCCACCGTGTAAGTGTGACCTACATTCTTTGTTCCTAGATGTATACATTTACATTTAGCCATATTAAAATGCATATTGTTTGTTTGCAATCCAGAGCACTCTGAATCAGTGACCTGTCCTGTCCTCTTCATTATTTACCACTTCCACAATTTTTGTCTCATCTGAAAACTTTATCAGTGATGATCTCTTGGTCTCTTCCAGGTCACTGATAAAAATGTTAAATAGCATAGAGCCAAGAAGCAATCACTGCAGGACCCCACTGGAAACACCTGGTAGATGATGATTCTCTGTTACCTTTTGAGACCTATCAGTTAGCCAGTTTTTAATCCATGTAATGTGTGCCATGGGAATTTTATATCATTCTAGTTTTTAAATCAAAATGTGTGGTACCAAGTCAAACGCTTTTCAGAAGTCTAAGTATATTACAGCAGCATTATTACCTTTATCAACCAAACTTGAAATCTCATCAAAAAAGATATGAAGTTAGTTTGATGGGATCTGTTTTCTATATAACCCATGTTTATTTGGATTAATGACATCCCCTTTAATTCTTCATTAATGGCGTCCTGTATCAGCCGCTCCTTTATCTTGCTCGGGGATCGATGTCATGCTGACAGGCCTGTAATAACCCAGGTCACCCTGTTTACCCTTCTTAAAAATTGGCACAACATCAGTTTTCTTCCAGTCTTCTGGAGCTTCCCAAATGCTCCAAGGCTTATGAAAACACTACATTAACGGTCAAACCAGCTCCCCAGCCAGCTCTTCTAATGTTTTGGATGCAAGTTATCTGGCCCTGCTCATATAAAGTGTCTAATTTTAGTAGCTGCTGGTTAACTCCCTCCTGGGATACTAGTGGAATGGGAAGAATTTTCTCATCACCATATGATGAGACTATATCATCTGTTTTTTTTCCCCAAATACAGGAAAGAAATTATTTAATGAACACTTCTTCCTTCTCTGCATTATTAGTGATAATTTTACCACTTCTATCTAGTAATGGCCCAATACCATTATCAGGATTCTCTCTGTTCCTGATCCATAGATGAGGGATGTTTCCAAGCAGCATGCTTCATTTTTGACTAGTTTGGTGCAAATCCAGGATCCTGTGCAGAGCCTGAGGATGCAGCTTGAGCACAGGCAGGTGCTCTGAAGGGGTCATGCAATCTTGGGGTGGGGGCATCCCCCAGGTCTTAGAGCAGCAACAACCGTAGCCTCAGGGCTGTTGTAGCCTCTCAGGGAGATATGCCCATTCTCCATGGGGGGCACATTTGGCAGGTGGCTGCCAAAGGCATGACCTTCCCATAAATTCTGGCCTACACACCAACCCAGCTTGAGTCCCTTGTGCTCCCTTCATCCTGGTCCCCACTATGCAGTGGAAGCACAGTTTGTTCCGATATTTCTCAAGCCTCCTGCGGAATGGAGGAAAATATGCAGTAAAACCAGAGGAGGGAGATTATTGGAGGGGGGGAGGCGGGTGTCATTACATGCCACACCAGTTCAAGCTGTGCTAATTTATTTATTTACTGTAGTTTCTCAACTCTAGGGAACATCTTGTGTTGAGAGAGGGGCTCAGAATCCTGGGGCCATTCCATCCATGACTAATGGCTTCAGAGTAGGTCAGGTCTGGGCCTAGAGAGTTTGACAGCCTCTCTGGAAAGTCATTGGGCCAGGCTGTTTTCTTTTCAGATCAAAATGTGTGAAACCTGCCAGAACGCAGAACACAATAAGAACATGTCGCGGAAAGTGAAGCCTGTCAAAGTGGAGTCGCCCTGGGAAGTGCTAGGACTAGACATTCATGGTAAGTCATTGGGATGAGGTCCTCCCCCGCCTTTCACCAATAAACAGGCTTTTCCTCTGTTGTTTGTAGGAAACCTGTGAAGACTGTCAGTGGATAAGGAAAATCTATCACTGTGTGTGGAGCAAAATCTACCAGACTCTGCACTGAGGGAGAACCAAGGGTGACTTTATCTGCCTGCTAAAATACAACCTGGTCCATGCAGTTTGCTGAGCATCTTTTGTACACTTAAATAGGAGCTCTGGGCTCTCACTGCCACCCAGGATTGGGACCGCAATGAAGATTTTTGTGCTGACAAAATTACTGAAATTTGACAGCTCAATGCCATTGCACTGCAGACGTAGTCATTTCGCCGTGACATTCTTTGCACTGATCATTTCGCTGTGTTGTTCCTTATCTTCCTCGTTTGTGTAATATTATGGCCTGGTGTTGATTTCGATTGACACTTGTTTTCATAGGACCTTTTCCAGAGACAAGCCGGGACAATACGCACATACTCATTATAACGGACTATTTCACCAAATGGATTGAAGCTGTCCCACTGCAGAAGAAAGATGCCTTATCAGTGGCCAAGGCACTGGCTGCAATTTTTTACAGGTGGGCTATTCTGGCTCTGGCTACTGACACTTCTGATGTGTTTTGTGGACACAGTATATTTTTACAATACATGGACACTTCTGTCTGCCAGTAATATTTCCCACTCTGAGATCCTGGTATGGATGCTAGGGAGTGCTTTTCAAATGGTAATGAATTCTTCCTCACAAGGCACCTGTGACATATACCCATTAGTATCTCTGTTTTCCAGATGGGGAAACTGAGGCATAGAGCAGTTACTTGAGTTGCCAGAAGTCTATGACAGCTGGTGACCCCTGATTCCCAGCCCTGTGTATTAGCCACAAGACCATTCTTCCTTCTTTAGAATAGATATAGGGCCTGATCTTGCTCCCACTGAAGTCATTTGGGGAGTGTTGCCATGGATCTCAATTCAATATGAATTGGGCCCTAAAGAGTAGAGGAGGCATGTGAAACCCAGAGACTCTGGTGTAACTAGAGAAGATGGAGAGAATTGTGTCTCTCATCCCAGATCTCTTCCCCCTCAGCCAAACCATCTGCTTTCAGCTGATTCTTTTGTTACTGAAAAGATGGACACAGCAAACGTTCCCTGCCCCAAGGGAAAGTTAGTTTGTGCCTGTCCATTTAATAACGAAAAAACCGAATACCTGCTGACCGTGGCTAAGAGACCTTTTGTGGGTGATCACTGCAGAGCTTTCCCTGTGTCTAAATCAGTGCCTTTGTCAGTCTTCCTTGTCCCATAAGGCAATGTGAGAGCAGCTTGTGGGGAACCGAAGGCTTGAGTTTGATGAAATAAAATTGGGTTCTATAATTTTCTTTCTTCCTTTTTGTCCAGGTTTGGAGCATCCAAGAACATCTATTCCAGGCAGAGCTGGGACTTCTGCGACGAGGTGGGTCAGACACTAGGGTGAGGCGTGTAACAGTGAAAGTGCCTTCAGGGGGGAAAGCTGCATTCTTCTGTGTAGCATCCTATCCCAGATCCATGTGCAAAGTGCAATACGTGGGTTTTGCACAGGGGATTTCAGTGGTGCTTGGGGGGCAACAGAATCCTCTCCCTGCTCCAACCCAGGGGCAGAGTGCAGGATACCCATGTGCACTATAGTAGCAGCTGGTGCTCTGCACATCCTCTCATGGGAGATCTTGACCAATGGCTCTGCGAAGTTGACCGTGCATGCAGTCTTCCTCCTCTCCACAATGGGCAGAGAGTGAGATGTTCCAGTCAGTGACCTATCCATGAACTCTCCTGCCACACAATGGAGTCTCACCAGCTATACATGGTTCTAGATGGCCCCAAACACAGTTACTATTTATTTATTGCAAAAGCCGTATGCAGCATCATTCATTCATGTGGTGCTTTGCACACCCTGCTAAAAACTCCCTCCCTGCCCTCAAGTCCTTTCAGTCTACAGGGAGGATTTCTCCCTAATATGGACACTTCTCACTGTTGTCAAACAATGTGGGTCTTAGGTTCATCTAATTTCATCCTGCAAATTTACCATTTTCCTTCAGACTCCCTCGCTTCAATTCTGATCTGATTTTGACAGCCACTGTCTCATGAACTGCTGGAATTCAATGCCTTAAGCCATCTGAAAGCACACCTGAGATGGGCGTTAAATTTGTCCCTCCACACCACTTTTGGGGCAACGGCACTTTTTACAGTGCTGGTTCATTGCTGAATATAGCAAATCTTGGAGCTCAGACCAGTGTGGTCTTTACCCTCTGAAGGATGTGAAATGATTTTTGTTGTATTAAACCTTGTTGTTCATCTGATCTTTTTAAAATATTGTTGTTCGACTGATGCAAGCCTCTGCTCTTTGCAGGTGAGCCGGTGTTTATGTGAGCGCTGGAAAATCTCCCAGACGCTGACCCCTGCCGATCCTGCCAATTGCCCCGGCCTGGACAACTGCACCAATGAGTTGCTCAGATCCTCCATCCGAAATGTGGTGAATGAGAAGCCAAGCGAGTGGGATGACTATCTCGACCCGATTCTCTTTGACTTCCGCACATCTGTCAGCTCCGTCACTAAATACACCCCGTTCTTCCTGATGTTTAACAGATATGTCTGTCTTTCGTCGGAGGTAACTTTTCGAGAAAGAAAAGCCAATGCAGATGTTCTCTCTTAACGCAAATAAAAACCGTTGGGTCTCGTCCGTGCCTTTCAGGTTGAGTTTGTCAAGGACTCTAAAGAGCAGGGTGCTACTCCCGGTAAAGTGGATGGCTTCCCACCATTCACCGCGGCTGTTCAGGAGCAGCAGAATGCAGTGAAAGAGATTGTAAGTCACATTGTGCTTTGGAATCCTCTGAGGGGGGTGGAGAATTTGCCACACGTTGGGGGGAGGGGCAGGACGACTGTCCGTGCACCAGGGTTGGCACCATTCGATATGTCTGCTCGTTGGCCAGCATGAGCACAGGAGGGACGTTGCAGCGTGGCACCGAGGTGGGAGCTGAATAAGGAGACTCCTCCGGGGCCCAATCCTGTGAAGTGCTGAGCGCCGTCAAGCCCCACTGAAATCAGTGGGGCTTGTGGATGCTCCGGAGCTATGGCTAGGCCTGGCCAGTGCGCTGGCTCACATCTGTGATATCAGGATAATGCGTATTGCCTGGAGTAGCACAGGGAAGCCTTTGGTGATGTGTCAAAGGGTTGCATGGGAAGCTTGATGTCAGGGGAAGGTTTTGGAGGGGTGCAGAACCCACCCCACATTCACCCCACAGGGGCAGCTCCTGCAGTTCTAGTCCTAGTTGCAACCTGATGCATGGGGGTCACAGTCCTGCTCAGGTTTGGCTCAGCTGCTGACCTAATGACGGGGACCGGCCAGATCTGAGTGGGTGGCATTGAGCCCCCGTGCACTAGGTTGCAAAGCCCCCAGTCAGATCAACTGGCCCAAAGCTGAGCAGTGCTGCGACCCTGGAGGTCACACTGCCTGGAGTGGGGAGCTAAGCCCAGCCAGCGCCATGGGACAGGAGTCCCAGGAGCCGCTGCTATGGTATGCATGGTGCACTTATCTAGTACTTATTACATTAATGTGAACCTTGTATAGCATGGGTAAGAAATAGTTAGGAAGCCAGATGTTTTTTGCACTGAAGCTATTTACTGGGTATTGATGGACCATTAAGCTTTACAGATGGGTCCTAAGTCCCAAAAGGCTGAGAACCACTGGCCTAGTGGATCGAGCACTAGACTGGGACTCGGGAGAGCTAGGTTTGGTTCCTAGCTCTGCTAATGACATGCTGGGTGACCTTGAGCTAGTCACTTCACCTCTCTGTGCCTCAGTTTCTCTCTCTCTGTAAAACGGGCATAATGCTATTGACCTCTTCTGTAAAGCAATGTGAGATCTATGGATGCAAAGTGAAATGTAAGAGCTAGGTGATATTGTTGTTTGAATTGGTCGACTTAGTAAGACTGTCTTTTCTTATTCCAATAGGATTTTGATTCTCTTTATTCTCTAGTAATTGTAGTAAAATCTAGTGTGACAAGATGAGGGCTGAGAGCCTAGATCTCTGGGCTCTACGCATGACTTTGCCAGGTAGTGTGACCTTGGGGAAGTTATTGAACCGCTCAGTGACCCAGCTTCCCCTTTCTGTAAAATAACGATAACAATTTGGTTATGTGTTGTGAAGCAAGGCAGGTTCTGACAGCCAGACTCGGGGGATGAGTAAGCTTCACACTGGTAAGCGACTTCCAGCTGAGTCTAAACTCACCCTCCGATGGGCTGGAAGAGAGGGGTATAGCAAGGAAAGCAACCAACAGGAAAGTGTAAGGAAGAGTCCGTTATAATACCCACCCCTCCCCCAGCATGCAAACTATACCAACTTAGACCCCCTTATACCTAGTTACAGACCTGTAATTCACACCCCAGCAGCATCCCCAGGGACTACAGCCCTGCAACTCACTGGCTTTTTGCTGGAATGCCTTGTTCTAGGTCAGCGTAAGTGAGAGAATTGGCATACGCTGACACGAACTTAAAGCAAACTGCTTGCACATGAGAGAGGAGAGTTTTTAATTAACTGGCGCCGCAGAAACCCCCCATTAACCAACGCGGTCCCCTTTGCAGGTGATAGCCAACATGGCCGCAGCTTACAAGCGGGAGCAGAAGAGCGTGAAAAGGAAAACAAGGAGCCTGCCATCCCTCGCCTTTAAAGTGGAAGAGGGCGTGTTCGGTGGCAACGCAAATGCATCCTTGAAGAAGTTGAAGAAGAGCCAGTTTATGGCATTTCAAATTGAGACCGTGCTGACGCCCGAGCAGAGTATATCTGGGGTGAAGAAAACCAGCTAAACTCTGGGGTCTAACTCCGTGTCATCCTGCTGTTGTCTTAGCATGAAGTGTTCTCGTAAGATACCTGTGTGAAAGATGAATGCTCAGACCTAGGTAGCTCTGTGGGAAGGGATGGTTAACATTAAGATCTGGTGTGTCGGAGCATCTATATGCCCTTCCCTCCCACCCCCGCTGTCATGCCAGAGCCCCTCCCGGATTTTTCCATACCACATCCCAGAGAGGTGGTGTTATTCCCACTTGACAGACAGGGCACAGGAGCAAAAAGCATTGAAGTGATTGGCCAAAAGCCCCACAGAGAGCGTGGTTAGGATTGCTCTCACGTTGGTGTCAATCAGGAATAGCGCCATTACATTTTATGGGGGTAAATGAGAAGAGAATCAGAGCCACTTGGCTGTGGCAGAGCTGGAAATTTAACCCAGATCTCCTGAATCCCAGGCCATTGCCTTAACCTGAAAATCGTCCCTCCTACCATCAGCCTAGATCGTTGTTGCACCGGATCCGTGTGTGTCCCTTTGGATGTGTAAATAGCCTGAAATCTACACATTCATCTTGGAGGGGTAAAACCCAGAAAATGAGAAGGGTTTTTCTCTGATTATCCAGGCAGAGGGAGATTTGGACTTGTGCTTTTAGCTTTCACATCCTACTCTTCCCTAAAATGGAATGAATTCTAAGAGTCCCATGCAGTCAGTTCCCATATTATCTGGGGTTATACAGTATAGCATGCAAGTCCAGGAAGTGCTGGGGAATGTTGACCACAGCACTTGTGACAATAAACAGCCTTGGTGTTAATATTGTTTTGTATATAAAGTAACTGCATCCGATCCCTGTGATAAGGCATATACAGGGGAAGAGATTACTACAGTCTCATAGTTCTGAGGTATGTGGGCTATTCCGATTTTGAAAGGAAATATTTATGTCAGTTCTTGGACTTCTTGAAACTAGGTTCCTCACAACTCTCACCTAGGGTTAGGGGTTTAATTGAAAATCCTCTTGAGCTGATTCACTGTTTAAATCTAACTCCTATTTTGTATTTTCCTGTTGCTGGAGGCTAACGAAGCACTGTAAAGAATAAAGCATTTGGACATTTTTTGTAGATAACAACTTTAATGTGTGTACCTTCTGGGCTGCCTGTGTGGTGGTCTGGGGTAAATTAGATCAGACTTTTGTTTCTGGACAGGAAGAAGGGTGTATGCAGCTGGCTAGTGAACTCTTCTCTTCTCTGTAACACTGCCCAAGTTGCCCAGGAGAAGGCAAGATGTGTATGGGAGAACAGGGCTCATTCCAGTCTTGACTTGCTGTGTAACTCTGCCAGGGCAACGTGCATGTTTGTTACACCTGTTTCTCTACATTCTTAGTTTAACTCATATTGCCTCTTTACAAAAAGATCATCCCTGGATCCTACCGTGGCAGGGAAAGCAGATTGATCTCACGATAGACATAGCAATCTGAACTTTCCCTTTGGGCCAGCCGCAGAAACATTTTCACCCCATGAAAAGGACATATAAAAGTGGGGAGTAGAGGAAGCTTTCACTGGAGAATAAACACCAAGGTGAGGCCTTTTTGGCCGGGGAGCCACAGGCCCCAAGAGCCTGAAACAAGAGGAGTGCAGCCATGAGTTCTTCCTTCTCTCCTCCTCTCTGCCACAGGAGGAGTGGGTGCTGTTTCCGCACCCTCTGCCCTTGCTCCTGGAAGGAAGATTGGAGAGGGCTGTGAGTTGCCGGGTCGGCACAGAAGGGTGGTCGGGGGTAGGGAGGTTGGTACAAAGGCCCTGAACACAGCACAGGTGCTTGCGTTGATTATGCCTACGGCCTGCTGCTCTGCTTCACTTTTCACTTTAAAGCAGCTTCACCATTTCGTTCGGCCTAAAAGGAACAGAGTCTGGGCAACACTAGGGCCCTGGCAGCTGAACCCAGGCACCTCCTTACTCAGGAAGTTGGGAGGCCCTGGGTAGTGCAGGGTTAAAATTCAAGGGACATAGCAGGAGGTCCCCAGCCCTGCGCCCCATGTTTACGGCTCCAGCCAAGCTTGGCCGCTGTGGATCCCCAGGGGCACGTTCCCCTCAATCTGCCCATCCTGAGTAAATCCACCCCTGCGCAGGGCTGGAGGCTGCAGCCAAGGGCTATGGCACCAGGGTCCCTGTTTAGCAACCCTTAGTGCAAACTGCAGGGTTGCCAACCCTCCAGGATTGTCCTGGAGTCGCCAGGAATTAAAGTGTGTCATGTGATGAAACCTCCAGGAACACGTCCAACCCAAACTGGCAACCCTAGGGCAAAGCCCTGTATGGGGCGGGGGGGGACAGCCACGAGGGGTAGGGCCAGGAGCCCACCAGGACTAGGCGGATGCATTTGCACAAGCCCCAGCTTGCAGCCCTGGCTCCTCCTGCGGTCAAGCAGCCGGTGCAAGCCAGGGGCCAGGGCAGGGTCCCTCCCAAAGGGCCCCAGAGGCTCTAAGGCCAGGCCAGGCACGTGGCTGCAACCTGGGTGCCGAGCCTCCCCTCCAGACCCCACCCTAGGCCTCCCCCCCACAACCGGCTGCAGAGGGGGGAGGGTCCTGATGATGTCACCCGGGCAGGCTCCACCCACTTCCGACCTTGTCTTACAGGACCGGGGGCCGTGAAGCTCCGCAAGGATCCGAGCCAGGTAAGAGCCGCCGGTGCCCCGCGGGCAGCACGCGGCGCTGCAGCCCCCTGGTCTGGCTACTCTGTCTGCAGGGGCAGCTCGCTGTACCTGCTCCACGCTGCCCCGGGCGGGGGTGGCTGAGTTTGGGGCTCCCCCTCCCCCGGCTGCAAGAGGCTCAGAGTCTCGCTGCCGATTGATGCAGGACCCGCAGGATGACGGTGTGTTTGGAAAGATCAGACCAGGCGGGCATCTGCGGGGCAGCTGGAGCATGCACTTAATTCCCTTTCCTCCGGGGCAGCTGGGGACTTGATGCTGCCTGCGTCTGTTGGCGCAGATCGGAGCTCGGACACCCTGGCCGCTTTCAGAATGAGAGGGTGGGAGGGTATCCCTGGGTCTGATCCTGCCCTCCTTCTATATGATGCAAATCAGGTGTAACTCGAGTCCGGGTCAGGACCCAGATCAGAATCGGGCCCTTGTGCTTTCCTGTTTTCAATAAGAGCTGTGCATTGTGTAGCTTGTCAATTGTATTTATTTGGTCTGGTCCCCCTTCAGACACTCCCCCTCTTCTCTCACCCCCCCCATGTTAACATTGCAACAAAACAATACATGTAGACACCCCGCTCTCAGTTCACTGCATGGTTGTCATGTCGCTTGGTGCTATAGTCGTTACGGGCCACACTGTGGTATTTCAAAGGTTCATTTTTTCTTCCTACAAATCTTCCAGTGAGTCTGTCATTAGGGAGTATAAAGGGAGTAACAACAACGATAATGACACCAGTACATTTAATTTCACATTTAGATAGTCTTCTACAACATTTTCTATAACTGTGAAATAACTTTATTAATGGAACATGAACTAGAATTATGATACTAAGCACCATTCTGGCTCTAGCCAAAACAAAATTCTGCAGAGGGCTCATTGTTGATCATACAGATTTTTATAAAAAAAAATTTTAAACTAAAGAGTAACATAACTTATATTCCTTTCATTACAGTAACATCATAACAGTAGAATTCAAAAACTGATGTGCAAGTCAAGACTGTTTTATTGAGACCTGTTTAATGTGGCGTATCAAGCAATTACAATTGTTTTCCTCTTTTGATTTGGCTAGGTAAGGTCAAATAGACTGTAATTGTTTCTAATTTCTATCACTTTAGCCAAAAGGCAAATGCCTTTTCCCTAATCTGCTATATATTCTCTTTTCCTTGAGTCTGATGAGACAGGGCACTTGTTAGAAATCATATTTATAAAACTCTGCATCACATGGAGTTTGTATTTGGCCAAAGGAATGGATGAGGGGATATGAAGGTTTTTAGCCTTAGGATTTGTCGCTGATTTGAAACAAGCACAGACTATCACCAAAAGTCCTTATATCTGGATGATTGTTCTATGGCAGGGATAAGCAACCTTTGGAACTCGACCCGCCAGGGAAATCCGCTGGTGGGCTGGGATGGTTTGTTTACCTGCAGCGTCCGCAGGTTTGGCCAATCGCAGCTCCCACTGGCCACGGTTCGCCGTCCCAGGCAAATGGGGGCCACGGGAAGGGTAGCCAACACATCCCTCAGCCCACACCGCTTCCCGCAGCCCCAGTTGGCCTGGGACTGCAGCCAGTGGAACTGGCGGAACTGGCGAACCGCAGCCAGTGGAAGCTGTGATCAGCCAAATCTGTGGATGCTGCAGGTAAACAAACCATCCCGGCCTGCCAGCAGATTTCCCTGGCGAGCTGTGTGCCAAAGGTTGCCGATCCCTGTTTTAGTATCCCATAGGAAATGAGATTGTGGGTCTCAGTCCAATTCCTCTAATTGTGAGGTGTCCTCATTACAGCTGGCACCCCTGAGGACACTCTCAACAGAAAGGCCAAGTGCTGAGTGGTGCATGGAACCTGAATCCCCCCCCTCCCCATCCTGCAGGGCTGGAGCACGTTGGTGGGGCAGTGGGGAGGAGTTTTCATAGCTGCTGGATGGAGGCGCTGTCAATCCAACATCCTTCACAAGCACTACAATTTGCTTGGTTTTTTTTGTTTTTTTTTTTTTTAACTGTCTCAGCGTAATAAGTGGTTTTAATGCACAGAAGCTGAGAAATCCACAGTAGTAGAGCCTCCAATGCAACTAACATCTAGGAGGGGGTGGGCAAACTTTTTGGCCCGAGGGCCACATCGGGGGTGCGAAACTGTATATGGAGGGCTGGGTAGGGAACGCTGTGCCTCCCCAAAGAGCCTGGCCCCCGCCCCCACTTCCCCCCCCCAGAACTTCCAATCCATCCAACACTCCTTGTCCCCTGACCACCCCCTCCCAGGACCTCAGCCCCTAACCACCCCCAGGACCCCACTCCCTATCCAACCCCCCCTTCTCCCTGGCCCCTGACTGCCCCAATCTCTGTCCCTGCCCCCAGACAGCCCCCCCGTGACTCCCACGCCTATCCAACCCACCCTGCTCCCTGTCCCCTGACTGCCCCGACCTCTATCCCCACCCCTGCCCCCAAGAGAGGCCCCCCCACAACTCCCATGCCTATCCAAACCCCCCTATCCCCTGACTGCCCCCCCTCAGAACCTCCACCCCCTGCTCCCTATCCCCTGACTGCCCCCCGGGACCCCTTGCCTCTTATCCAACCCTCCCCTCCCACCATGCTGCTCAGAGCAGCAGAGCCCCACTACCCAGCCAGAGTCCACCATGCTTTCCGGCAGGATGGTCCCACGGGCCATAGTTTGCCTGCCTCTGCTCTAGGAGGATCTGGACATTCAATCACTTTTGTTTATTTGAAATAGTATTTAAACTATTAAGGTTCCAGCTACTGGAGCTGCACCCTGTACCTGTTACACAGGGAGTCCAGATGCTATTGGAGGCCACAGATAACATGTCAGTCCAGTTCTATTCTGGAAGCTTATCTGGGACACAGGGGAGTCTGTGGCTGAGTTCCTAGTTAGAAATCTTTAGTTTTGATTGGACCGTCTGATGCCCTTTCTCCACTGGGTCCCAATCCTGCCGTGAAACAGCCACTCCAGTCCTGCTCCTGGAAGCTTATGTCCTCAAGTTTTCACACACAGACCTTCATCCGCTTGCTTTCTTCTCCGATGCTTGCCCTTGGTGCTGTCTCCTGTAGGAAGCCCTGCTGCAATTTGGGGTATAATGCAGATTTTAATGGTGGTGGAAAGACAAACAACATTTACTGCTTAGATCATAATCAGCCTTTTTTGCCCAGGAAAATAGAAGGAACATTTGTAAAGGAACTAGAAATCCTCCATTCTCCAGGGTTCACGCATGTTGCAGGGTTGGCCTAACCTAAGTGTCTCTATTGGGCTCCCTTTGAATTCCAGATCCTCCTCACTGGGGGTGGGATGTGCTGGGGTGAGGTTTTGGATGGGTTCCAGCCTGAGAGGCTGATGATGCCAAGCTTGTGACAAAGGCCTTTGCCCTGGGGAGCTGAGCCAGGGAGATGGCCAGGATTAGAGAGAGCTGTAGGGGTCCTGAGACCAGCTAGCACCAAAAAGGGGCGAAGCCCAAACAGAGCAAGAGACCAGTTAAGTGGAGCTGGTGCTGGGGTTACTCAGCTGTCAATGTCTGGGGGGGTTCAGAGCCCTTCCCTGCAGATGGGGATCTGGCACCAGGGTATTTGGAAGTTGTTCTGCTTGTCCCAGCTCTTGCTGGCCGGATCGTTAGCGGTTCCTACAGGAACAGACCCTGGCAGCGAGCATGGGTCACTGCATGTGTAGTGGATAGCAATCTACAGATCGAATAAGTTAGGGAGAGATTTTCAAAGGCAAAAAGGGCAGTTAGGTGCCCAACTCCCACTCACTGCCCCAGGGAGTTGGGTGCTTAATTTTCCTTTTTGCCTTTGAGAAAAATGCCCCTCTCAGTGCTTGTCTTCCCAAGAAAATTGACCAACACAGCTAAAGCAGAATAACTGTTATTCCAGTCATTCATAATTATTCTTCTGTAGCTCTGCCAATCAATTTCCCTGGCTAGACAAGCTGTTGGAGAATTATTTCCTGAATAATAGATGACGATGATAAACCATGACGTTAGCTGAGGCCTCCAGTACAAAGGCCCTGTCTGTTCCACATGAACATCAAAGGTCACAGGCACCTTTCATTAGAGGAAAAGTTTCCCCCAGCCTCTTTGGAACGCAGAAGGGACCGCATTTCTGTGACCCCGGCAAAAGCTGCATAGGAGAAGGTTCTCACACAAACAATGCCTTCAGTGGTGTCAGTCGAGTCACTGATTACTTTAACCCAGGGCATGGCCATGCTACCTCTTGTGAGGTTCCTTATTCTACACACATGGTAACAGCATTTACTCGTCATTATTTATTTGTGTTCTAGCCTCCACAGATCCCCATGGTGACCAGGGCCCCATTGTGCTAGGCACGATACAAACATGTGGGAGGACATGTGCAATTTGAAATTCCTCATCTACTGGTTGGTGATTGATCATTCCTGTTCTCTCCCTCGCACAGTGTTAGCTCTGGGCACAGACTGGTGCAGAGCCTGTATTAGGATCAGGTGGGCACAAATTGGAGTTATTTCTCTTGAGCCAAGGACTCCAATGGTGGTTAGCTAGAAAGCCATTACGGTGCTTTTCCTGCAGATCCAGTAGAGGGAGCCAGATGGCTAATGAGAGATGGTTAGCATGGGCCAGAATTTCAAAAGAGCGGCGCTCATATTTAGGCCCCAGTGAATGTTCTCTTTGAAATTCTGGCTATTGATTTAGGTGCCTACATGGGAGCTGTTGGATGCTGAGCTCTCTTGAAAATCGGACCCTGAATGTTTATTTTTATGCAACAGCATGAGCCAATCCGTGTCTTTGGATCAATCGACTGCACCGGCACTAACTGGACCCGGGGAAAGTGCAGTAGTACACATTTGTGCGGTGAGATTTTAAAAACGGACCCCGCATTCTTAGGAGTCCAATCAACTGAGTAATACACCCCTGAAGTGGCTGGTGCTGGTGCTTCCCAGAGCTAGCCCTGTGTTGTCGGTTACATGCAGTGACTTTTGTGTTAAATTAAACATGGCACCCTGTGCTTGGATAAAGACACATTTTAAGACATAGTATCCCCAACACCTACTTCTTGTTAATATCGCTCTGGCTTTGGGTTTCTCATTGCCCAGTCTTGGGGGAGAAGCCTCATTCTTCAACCTTACGCCCCATTTTGTATTTGCAATTTGTATTGCACAGCAGGGGAAAGTAATCTAATCTTCTTTCTAGTTTTTTTTTAGACTGTGGAGTGTGTCCTTTATGGACAGCGGTTATTGAAACTGCCTACTCTCTTGAATATTTGAAATCCAGTATTTCAGGCATTTGATTGCCTATTTTATTCCTTTGTAAAAAGGGTGAGAGAGGACTGGTTTGCCACCGTAGGATCGGTATTTTCAATAGAAAAGCTCCAATTGAAACTTCAAGGGTTTTCAGAGTAGCAGCCGTGTTAGTCTGTATTCGCAAAAAGAAAAGGAGTACTTGTGGCACCTTAGAGAATAACAAATTTATTTGAGCATAAGCTTTCTTGAGCTACAGCTCACTTGAAGTGAGCTGTAGCTCACGAAAGCTTATGCTCAAATAAATTTGTTATTCTCTAAGGTGCCACAAGTACACCTTTTCTTTTTTCAAGGGTTTTGAAATTTGTTGCCTAAAAATGAAAGCCTGAAAAGGAATTGGGATTTAGCAACATTTTAGGCCACTTTTTAGATTTTAAACTGAAAAGTCAATATAGGGTTTGTGGCTCTTGAGACATTTAGGTATTTTTGTTCTGTTGCTCCAGACTCCAAAGATTTTATGAACAGGCAACCTTAAGAGTAGATGGTGCTTAATAGCCACAACTTCCCTTCATCTACAAGCTTTCATCAGAAAGGTATTGAGCTAATTCAGACCTAAACCAAGCCTGAGCTCCGTGGCCAGCTCCAGAGCATGTCGGTACACGCTGGAGCGCTGAGAAGGAAGCTGTTCTATTGGTCCTGGTCTCCAACTGCTAGGGAAGGACCGGTTCTGTCCCAGTACTCCATCTCCATAGTAACAGACAGAGGCGTTGAAGTGAGAAGTTGTTACATTATTTGCCCTTTGAATTTTGTAAAGCATCGGTATAGTTTATAATGAAAATAGTAAGGACCTCTGGGGTCAGGAACATGCTGGCATTTAATGAGGGGTTGTGTTTACAGCCGGTGTATTAATTTAGATGTTAATATAACACAGTCGCTGTTCAGTGTTAAACAGCATTAAACAAAGTTCGGGGGTCGGTATAGAGAGACCTCAGCCTGATTAGCACCATGGCAAACATGCCATTACATTTTTTTAACCTTTTATTAAAGACACGGAAAAGAAGGAAAAGCCGTTAAAGCATTTGAAATGTGAAGCATTCAGTAAGGCTTTTATTTTAACAACTTTTCATTGTTTTTTCCCTTTAGCTGGAGAGAGTTTTTAGAAGGAAAAGCTCCTCGCTTGACAGTCTCTTAGATGGTATCAAAGATGGTAAAAACTGGCCTTTTGGGAGAAAGAGAAGCAGTGAGTTGAGATGGGCTGATTGCTCTCAAAGTCCAATCCCATTTAATCCCAGGAGGTATCTGGGATTCAGCTGGAGCTGGCAGAAAGGAAGTCTTATTTGGGCCCCTCTTCTTTGCCCATTCCAGTCAGGACATCTCTCAGGATCAAGGCCAACAAGAACTGGGGTTCCAGGACGTGGTGAGGGTGGTAACTATGAGGGTAAAGCTCACTCCAGTAGACACCGTCTGTTCTTCTCTATTCCTTTCCTCCCCCCAAGTCTCTTTCTTTAAGGACACCCAGAAGGAGTGGTGAGAAGAGTAGCCTAGCCCTTCATCATTTTGTCTACCAAATAGGTCTAATATTGGATATCCCAGTCTTGGCTCATTAATTTTTGGTTCTACATCTTCCGTCTTTACCAAGCATGATTTCAGTGGCATCACTGGATTCTATCAACATGGCCTTTTTGTTTAGACTAATTCAATCTTTTTGTCTCCCTTTCATACCTCTTTCCATTAACATTTGTTATTATAAGTTACTGTGACATTTGATGACCTTTCACGTACTTTTCATAGCTGAGCTCACAATTAGGATAAATTTGCAGGCCCGATGATCCGAACAGAGCACATGGCTTTCAGCATCACCAGCTATTCCTTGAAAGCGCTAATGTAGGTCCAGGCTTTAGGTTTTCTTTCTCTTGAAAGATTGCATTTGAACTATCTTTTAATTAGTTCATTTACTGTCTATGAAAACTTAGTTTTGTCAGAATCTGACGGTTTTTGCAACCCGAACAGACAGCAGGTTGGGGTCGTGCAGGACACTTGGAATGAAACTGATGAGGGGAGCAGAGGGACACCAGAACTAACGGGTTTATTTTCGTTGAGGAGTGCCAGGAGTAAACACAGTATCAGTAGTGTAGAGTAAAATAGACTTTTTGGGTGCTGCCTGGTTTGAATCTAATGTACTATTAGCAACCAAGGGAAGGAAATATTTTTGGCCTGAGTGTCCACCTGTAAATGGGGATAATGTTCCAGACCCTCCTTTGGAAAGCAGGTGTGAGATAAAAAGCGCCAGAGAAGAGCTCGGTATTATTTATTCTTCTACCCGCCAGGAAATGCCCTGTTCATGGCTTAAATAATCATGCTGGCACCCTCGGGCAGGTTTTCTACCTTTGCTTTTGTTGGCTGCTGCATTCCTGCTTGGACACACCTTATGCTTCACGCTGCCCTGGACAATAACCAGCCCTGGTGACACAAGCTGTCCTTTCAGGGTCTAGAAACTGGGGTCCATCCATCCATCTGTCTGATTTCTAGCCTCTGCTACCCACTTCTGTCTCTTTCGGCAAATCCCCTCTTAAATCATATTAAAGAGCTCTTTTTATATGGGCACAAAGAACCGACCCTCTCTCTCGCTGGCTCGCAGTGGGGAGCTCGCAGCAGAGGCGTGTGGGAACGCTTCCTGTTGCACACCCACCACGTCTTTGGAGAGCTGAGTGTCACCTGGGTCTTAACTGCAGCCACTCTGGCTTCAGGAACCTGATCCAGCCAAGAAACATGAATAAATATAGGTTCTGGGGGTAGGGATGGTGCATGCCAACTTGGAGCCTGTCCATCTTGATGGTTTTCCTTTACCATACAGTGCTCCTGTGGAGAAAAGGAGAGGCATTGCAGAGACATTTCAAAACAATTTGCTTGACAACATGTTCTGGGGACCTCCTGGAACCTATTGTTAACATCGTGGTGCTGAGAATTGGGCTGGTCTGGCATTGGAGAGAGTAGCTGAAAACACACCATGACGTGACCTGTAGCCTAGAAATAATTCCCGGCCCTAAAGATTGGAACAGTGGGGTCAACCTGAAAAGCAGGATCAAACTCAGGCCTGCATGAAGGTACGTTGTACAGCTGTGGGCTCCCCTTTTGCCAGCACCCTGGGGTATCCTGATCTGGGAGGGGATGGCAGGGAATTGGCCTCTGGGAAAACCAGAGCTCTCACATGAAACTAAATCACAGTGTTCCACAGTGCTTGGTTCCCCCCTCTGCCATTTCATAAAAGTCACTAATATTCTTGTGTTGTTCCTTTCCACATCCCAGGAAGGACTAACATGGAAGCTTCTACCTTGAACTAGGAGTTTCTCTACCTCAAACTGCAATCTACCTCGCCCCAGGGTCAGATGAAGATGAGAGTCTGGAAGGCTGTGGCTACCACTCTAGCGTTCACTGGCGTGGACGTGCTGGTGACCACACTGCTGTACATGCACAGCCATAGTGGCAAGGACATTGTCCAGGATCTGAAGCACTTCAATGTCTTTAATTCCATGTTGGACGTGTGGGGGGCATGTCTGTACCGGAGCTGCTTGCTGCTTGGCGCTGCCATTGGGGTTGCCAAGAACTCGAACTATGGCCCCAAACGCCTGAAAGCATCCCAGACCTTCATCACCTTGGTCTGCCTGCTGGTGGGCATTTATGCCCTGGTCAAACTGCTGCTCTACTCGGAGGTCAGGAAGATCATTAGGGACCCCTGGTTTTGGAGTTTGTTTGCATGGACGTATGTGTCGCTGGCTGCAACTTTCTGCCTGTGGCAGCTGCTGTCTTCCGTGACGTCCTCCAGAGAGGCCTTGGGGGTCAGTTCAGAGTCCTGGGCAGAAGCAGAGGAAAGATGTGATCCCAGCCCTGTTCCTGCTTCAGGAGCCACTATCCATAAGCTGCTGTCTTACACCAAACCAGATGCTCTCTTCCTCGGAATAGCCACTTTCTTCCTCCTGGTTGCTGCTTTGGGTGAGTGAACAGAGTTTAAAGGGACATTGCCAAGATCAAAATTCCATATTTGCTATTTAATATCAGTTCTATAAAAATCACACCTGTTCACCCTGATGAAATCTAAATATTTGGTTTAAACAACCTTTTCATCTTTGTCTCACGCCTAGATTATCAAGGCCAGAAACACCTTCAAAGATATTACTGTTCCCAGAAACTAGTTAAACTCCACTGCTAACTTTTGCTTTACCCTATAGCTCTGTGTTTGAAACCCTGTCTCTTGTTTAATCCACCTTCTCTTATGCTTCTCCCATACAGGGGAAACATTCCTTCCTTATTACACTGGCTTGGCGATTGATGGCATAGTCATCCAAAAAAGCATGGATCAGTTTTCCACTGCAGTGGTGATTATGTCGCTCCTTGCTATAGGAAGGTAACTGCAATAGATAGGTTTCAGAGTAGCAGCTGTGTTAGTCTGTATTTGCAAAAAGAAAAGGAGGACTTAATTTATTAGTCTCTAAGGTGCCTTTTCTTTTTGCAATAGATAGATTATTTGTGCCTCAATTATAAGAAGTTTATTATGTTGAGGTTTAAACCTTCTTCCTTTGTATTGTCCTGAACTGGCTAGTGTTTATATGAACCTCTGCTCGATGGATTAGGAACTGCTCAGCTGTGTGTTGCAGGTGGGAAGCTGCTAAAAGCAGTTCTCCTTTAGCTCAGGAGGCGGGGTTGTGTCCTTGTGGACCCATAAGATGTAGGTAATCCCTGCTCTTGCTGCGCAGTTGTGAGTGCCCACAGTGTGGCAGCAGAATGACAACTGTGAAGCCTTAGATGGCCATGACTTTGTTACAATATTTACAGACTCAAGAGGGAGTAGGGAAAGAAACATCTTAAACACTTGGTTTAGTTTTATCTATCAAACATCCTTGCGGAGGACGAGGAGATTCAGAGGCAAGGCTTTGGCCCATCCCTGACTCTTCCCTGGTGACAGCTGCACAAAATTGGCAGTTGCAGTTTGCAGAGGGACCAGATGTCATGCCAATGTGTATGTTAGTTTTGGTTAATGCAGCTGTGCGGCCCTAAGTCACTTGGAGTTCACGGGTGAATGAGCCCGGATTAAATGGCCATGTGCATCCTGCTTGCCAGTAGAAATGACATGGAGTTTTTCATGGTTTCCATCTGAAATGTGAAAGGGGCCAGGGCTCAACTGAAAGGTTTTTTGTTTTGTTTTTTTGCTTTGTTTAAGATTAGTTTGTACCAGAACCAGGTTAAATCAGCCTGATTCTGGATTATGTAACAAAAATTTCTCTTGTTTCTACTCCTTGACACTTGGGTGTTGTCTAAAACAGGATGCACAGTGTTCATATACAGTGGAAGCGTTGTCTAGTACGGATAGCACATACCTGAGACTCTGCCACTGACTTGGCCATGCCACTTTCGCACTTGTGTGTCAGTTTTCCCGATCTGTAACGTGGGAATAATGAGATCCATCTCGGGGGTTGAGGGGTGTTGTCAGGCTAAATTAGTTGTCTGAGCAGCTCTTTGAGATCCTGGGATGAAAGGCACTGTCAGTACAAAGTATTATCATTGGCCCCTGTTTCGATATGTTTGTCTGGGGTGTGATGGGGCTTGTATGTTGTGCTAAGGAGTGGATTTTGTGCACATTGTTATATAACGTCTCTTATCTGCAATTAGCTCATTTGCCGCAGGTATCCGGGGTGGCGTTTTTACGCTCATATTTGCAAGGCTGAATATTCGACTCCGCAACTGCCTCTTCAAGTCACTGGTCGCTCAGGAGACAAGTTTCTTTGATGAGAATCGCACAGGTTGGTATCTCTCCATCCATGAGATCAGTCTCTCTTTCAGCGGTCCAGCCTAATCCTCGCATGATGATGATCTCTGGGATGCCACATTCCCTCTGTGTCTCAAGATATGAGAATACCATTTGAGTGAGTGATTGACCTGAAACACTAATGCACTGATTTCCAAGTACCTACTAACAGTGTCTGTCAGATTCACAGCCTAAGGGAAATCTGTATCAATCCTGCAATCTAAAGCGAATGGAGGTGCTCAGTTGCTACTACTGGAAATCAGAGTCCCCAGTTTATCCATACAATGGGTACAACATGGGCAGTGCAAGGGTCACATGGGTCATCAGTAGGGATAGAACCCAGGATCAGCAGCACCAATTCACAGGCCTCCACCATTTGAGATGAAGGAGCAACCCCATTAGCTGGTATCAGTCTCTTACCCTCTGGACTAGCCAGCCGAAGGAGATACAACCCATTTAATCAGTATGTTACCCAAACTTCCCTCTGACCACTCTACCCTACATGTGCCTCAACCCTGGCCTGGCAGAATCATGTCTAGGCTGGGAGAGGGGACTTTACAAGCTTTTCAGTCTTGATCTCTCAGCTGGGAATGCCAGCAGGGCTCTCCAGCTGTGACTATGGTTCTATATCAACTGTTGACTGGACTGAGCCCACTAGCACGCTTCATGAAAGCCTCCAAATAGCTGTCAAAGGGTTAAAACTTTAGGTCGCTACTGACCTGAGCTGGATTAGAACTGTAGTTATGTTCAGTAGCTGGCACACATCCTACGTACACCTGTATCCAGCAATGTGCCTCGACCCTGTCTTGTGGGATGTGAGGGTGGTTCTGTCTCCATGGCCCATTCAGTACTTGGGCTCTGTTGAGATTGCCAGCAAGGATCCTGATTGTGATAGTAGATTTTGTGGTGGTCTCACCTTGACTGAGACCTGCCAAACTCATTTCACGCCACCCACTGAACTGCCAGTGGGTGGTAACAGCTTCCAGTCACTCCTGACCTGGTCTGGATTTGAACTGGGAGCCTAGATCTGAAAGGTTCTGTGACCCATCATGAATGGCTGCATCCCCTCAGCCCCTGATATGTGCACAATTCATTCTTGGTTCCCCATGACCCTCCAGTTTGGCTCATGGCACATGCAATCACTACCTGCCTGTGCTGGTATGGTGGTGGGGGCTGTGATTCCTGAAGCACTGATGGATCGGAGCTCTTCCCCACTCCTCTTTGTCTTGCAGGGGACATCATCTCCCGGCTGACCTCGGACACAACGATTGTGAGCGACCTAGTTTCCCAGAACATTAACATCTTCCTGCGCAACGTGGTGAAGGCGACGGGCGTGATTGTCTTCATGTTCAGCCTGTCCTGGCAGCTCTCTCTGGTGACCTTCATGGGCTTCCCCATCATCATGCTGGTGTCTGACCTCTACGGGAAATATTACAAGGTAAGGCAGATTGCTTGCGTCTTTAATTTAGGCAGAGTCCCTCTGTCTCCCCCACAAAGCAGGGCTCTTCCATGGCCAAGTGACCTCTAAGAGCAAGGCTGGGATCTAGCTGTGGGCTGCTTCTCACGGAGATTGGGAGTGAGTGGCAAGTGAACTGTCTCCCCTCGAGTCCTGCTGCCACGGGAAGAGATCAGGCCAGCCTGTGAGTTGTGGTGGCAGGACAGGACCCCAAACACTCCCTTGGTTTGCTTGTGCCTAAGATCTGCTTTGTCTCCGAGGAGTCAGGATGGCTCAGTGGCATTCAGGAAAGGATGCCGGATACATCAGGGATGCTGTATATGAGCAGGGGAGAGTGCAATCTGTGCTGTTGTACTGGCTGTCACTCTTGTGCACCCAGAGTGATCGTCTAGAAAAATGTGGGCTCCAAAGTATGTGGTGAGGACTTCTTTAGGGTACTGTTGCACCACAAGTTTTCCCCCGGCCCATTCCCAATCTCTGTTCCCTGTTTCTCTCTCCTTTCTGTCTGAAGTGGCCAGTAATCAGTTCTGCAGGTCCATCAAGACAGGGAGTGTACCCAGACCAGCGGTCTTTCCCTTCATTTGCAGCTGACGTGGAAAGAGTGGGCTAGAACTAGCAGTTAATACAAATCCCCACAATGAGCTTTAGCTGTTTTAACAGCCCCCTGATCCATCAGTCTACTTGTGGCTGGCTCTCACCCTCTACTTTCTGGAGTGACTCACTTTCGTAAGATTAAACAAACAGACTTTTGCTCAGTATTGAAAAGACCTTCTGCCTTGATGCTGGATTTCTCTGTTAGCCAATCTAATGGAGTTACAGGCTCTCTAGTAGCATGATCATGGGGATATCAAAGAAACGTGTTTTTTACTGGGAAAGGTGTCTGTCTGTCTGTCTAATTCATTCTCTCCCCCTCTGTATGTGTGTGTGCAATACACAGTACTATGTGACCTTTGCTTTCTCTATTCCTGTCCCTCTTTTTTAGTCCCAATGTGATCTCTGTTAGTCTGTGGAATCCCCATTGCTTGGGACTTTTAGAAAAAGGACAAAACAACAGAAAATGTACCGTAGGGAGGAATCCCGCCCTGGTCCCCGAGGGGGGGGCTGGGGTGATCTAATACATCTTCTCCTCTGAATCTACAGCTGTGCCAGCTCCACTGTCATAACCTGTAATACCAGTTGGGGCCTGTGCGCACCTGGCTGAGTCTCATTGCTCACGAGGAGCCTCCCTCATATTGCACTGCTCTCTCTGAAGTGACATGACCGCTCCTCCGTTGGGTGGAGCACGTGAATCCATACAGCCCATGGGCTGTGTGCTGTGCTTTTAGTGCTTTCTCGCTCTCAACCTCAGTGCCGTGGGGCAAATCCTGCCCGTGTGCGTAGTGCCGCCCATGTGACACGCACATCCTGGCATGCTGTAAAAGCAGAGGCGCCGTGCCTGGATTCTGGCCAGCTGTGGTTCCCCTGAACAGATTCTCCGCCCTCTCCGCAGGCTTGTTCTTGCTAGGAGAGTGTAATTGGCAAGTGGCGGAAGTTTGCATGTTGCCATTGCTTGTTCAGAGTGTGCACGTGCACAGACACCAGATTGTGCCCCCTCAGTCCTAGGTTCTGACCTGGTGAACCCCTTTGTGGCTTCTGTCACAGGCACCTGCTGGCTGTCCCAATGTGCTTAGAGATCCCAGCAGTACAGGGACTTGTGTTCATTTCCTGGCTCTGCCGCAGATTTCCTGTGCGACCTTGGACAAGTCATTTAGTCTCTCAGTGCTTCAGTTCCTCATCTGTAACAATAGCACATCCTGTCTCCTTCTTTTGTCTGTCTTCTCTATTTACACTGTAAGCTCTTTGGGATAGGAACTCTATTTTACTCGGGGGGGGGGGGGGTGTACACATACGTACAGTGCCTAGCACAATGGGCCCAGGTCTTGACTTTGGGCTCTAAACGCTATCATCATACACAAAGAATAATAATGATTGGCCCAGAGCCACTGAAGGAGTCTGTCAGACCAAGTGTCAGGATTTTGGTTCTCAGTCCTGTCCTCCCACAACCCCTCTACAGGATTCAGTCCTCTAGGCCAGTGCTACTCAAAGTGGTGGTCCGTGGACCGGTGCCAGTCTGTGAGCCATTGGCTGCCAGTCTGCACACAAATTGGAAAAAAAAAATGCCGGTCCCCCACATCAGATAGCTTGAGCAGCACTGCTCTAGGCTGGCATACCAGTCCAGGGACAGAGGGACAGTGAAATGAGCAATGGTCTCTAAATCCCTTTCCATCAGGTGTGTGGTGTGTCCTCTGTGGGGGAGCACAATGAAATGGAACAATAGCGCCCTCTGGTAAATACAGACCTGCTTTCCCTTCCCGCCTTTCCTTTGTTCACTGCAGAAGCTCTCCAAGGAGGTTCAGAATGCTTTGGCGAAGGCCAACAACACAGCGGAAGAAACCATTTCGGCCATGAAGACTGTGCGCAGCTTTGCAAGCGAAGACATGGAAGCAAATGTCTATTGGGAAAAACTGCAGCAAGTGTACAGACTGAACAAAAAGGAAGCCCTGGCCTATACGTACTATGTGTGGTCCAGTGGGGTATGTGCCTTGTTTCTATTAGCCACCTGTTGTCACGGTGATGATTCTGGGGGCTGGGAGGGGTTAGGTTCTGATACTGCTCATTCTCTGCTGTATGAACTATGTAATATATTGTACATAAAAGTTTTGGGGTCGGGGGTTTTAACAAAAGACATACACTTTAAGGTCTGCTCACAATCCCCTATTCTTTATGTTTAACTCTCCAAACAAAGATACATTTCTGTTAAGGATTTTGAGTAGTGTCATCCAACAAGCAATGTCCTGCAGTAAGTAGCACTATAATTAAGATCAGTCAAGGGCATTGGAAGCACTGTGTGCACACGTTACTGCATTACGTTCTTAGGCCAGCTAGTTTTTGGTATCCCAAACTATAAAACAATGTTTATGTGATTTGATCTGCTGCTCAGAAACTGACAAAACTGTTTTCAGTATAGTTTCTTTTTTGAAAGGCACTTTGTTGCCAGTCAAGCCTAGATTTCAGGGTTTCTACTGGTAACCAAAGTAGTGCAAAATCTTCACACACAAATGACCTGGTTCCACTAAATTCCTTTGTTGAAAGGTTTGTGAACCTGGTGAGCCAACTCTGGGGTGACTCATGGCATTCTGCCAAAGTCCTGCAAGATTTGTGGTTTCTCATAGTTTTAATGCAAAACTAGACCATTTTGAATTTGAGTTTTTGGGAGCATCCAAAGCAAAGCTCACAGCATGAACCTGCAGTGGTTCAGGAAATTGAGAAGACCTGTCCAAAATGAAACTGACAAATTTAGCAGAGCTCTAACAACCTCTTTCTCAGGGAAGTGCAGAGCCCTGAACTCAGATCTTGGCAGATGAATAAAGGAGGAATTTGTTTTCATTATGTTTGGCTTGTAGAATGGATTTATTCGTGCCTTTGTAGTCGACAGCTTTCACTGGCTGACTTTTACCTCTTAGCCACTGGAAGAGTAGATGAGTCAGGTTTCCTATGTTCCATATTCCACACTCTGCTACTGACTCATGTGACTTTGGTCAAATCATGGAATCATTGAGCCTTGCCCACCTGAGAACCTGGAATGACGAGTGCTAGATAAATGCAAAGCACTTTTATTTTTCAGTTCTCTTTCAAGGGTCTGATCCAACTCCCAATGAAGTCAGTGGGAAAACGCTTTTGACATCAAGTAAGAGTTGGATCAGGCTTTAAGGCAGCACTTCTTAGCATATGTGCAACATGCCTCAGGTGGCATATGACCATGATTCATCACTGAAATACACTTAAGTAATTCCATTGTGATTTATAACTCAGTCTAGCATATTAGGCCCCAGGCCAGAGCTCCTTGTACATTTTAGTGCCAATGTTTGCTCTGAACTTCACATGTACTTTCTGGATTTCAGGGTTGAACTTAAGTACCCTTGAAACAAACAGCTGCAGGGTGGAACCACGGGCACATGGGGTACTAGTGTGTTACTTGTTAAATTTCCATATACTCCATCCCCTCATCTGTCCCCTTAATGTAAACCACTGCTGACCCTGCCTATGCTCCTAAGTGTTTTTATGTATTTATTTATTCTTTAACCACATGCAGGCAGATTTCTGGTCATAGGGCTTCCTCTGCTTGGATGCCAGTAATGTTAATAACAGCTTTGCCTACCAGGGGCATAGCAAAAATGGGCTTCTCCTGGCATCTTCAGTTTGAAGTGAAAAGCTAGCATTTTTGGCAGGGTGAAAACTCTGATAAAATGTTCCCTTTTGGTCCCAAATGGGGCATTTAATCTGCTCAGGGAAACCTGTTCTAAGGCGAGTCATGTTTAGGTTAGTTCTTTGTTTTAATTGTTTTGGTTTTGTTATTATATAGTCCTGCCCTGAGTGCAGGGGACTGGACTAGACTTCCTGAGGGCCCTTCTAGTCCTACACTTCTGTGATTTATACACTTCTGCACTAACTTGGGGACAGAGAAGTGCTGAACCACTGCAGCTCCCAGGGAGGTTAATGGGATCTGTAAACTGATATTTCTTGTTGTTGAATTAGTATCACAGCAGTGCCTAGAGGTCCTAGCTGGCTCAATAGACAAGACAAAGGGTGGGAGAAAGAGATACAACATCAGAGCAAAAGACTGGAGATTGAGTTGAAGGGAGTTGCCCATGGTCACACACGGAGTCTGTGGCAGAGATAGGAACTGAACTTGGATCTCCTGAGTCCTCGGCCAGTGTTTTCACTACAAGATCATGCTTCCTTCCATTGCTCGGGGCTTTTCAGAATCAGAGCTTTTAATTACAGCCCGTTGCTTGAGGAAACATGCTTCCAAATTAAAGAAGAGTACCCCTTCAAATGCCCATGATCCTTGAGGAAGTTTGGACTGGGATCTGAAAGCTATGTTTCAGGCCTATCTCTTTAGCCCACACTCTCTTGCATATATTCATCCCTAAACTCAGTTTATTCCATACAAATCAATAATTTTCCATACAAATCAATTGTTTAGATGTTACATTTTTTTCGCAATATCTGACATAACACCACAGTCCTGCAACATGGCTCCTCTCTCCTTGCCCCTTGCAGTACGGTTCAGATCGAATTAGAGGCAGCCCAGAATCCCAAATCCCAAACCCTTCATGTTTCAAGAGATGAGCAGAGCATTTGGCTTTGAATTCCCAGATCTGAATCCTGCTTCTAGGTTGGATCCTATATCAGAAAGGCCCTGTTTTCTGCTTTGAATGCTGACAGTATCCATTATGGTATCTTGAGATTTTTGGGGCTGTCCAGTCCAAACCCTGGCACTGATTCTACCCCCACCCTGAACTCTAGCGTAATCCAGAGACAAACTGCATAAGAACGGCCATACTGGGTCAGACCAAAGGTCCATCTAGCCCTGCATCCTGTCTTCTGACAGTGGCCAATTCCAGGTGCCCCAGAGAGAATGAACAGAACAGGTTTCAGAGTAGCAGCCGTGTTAGTCTGTATTCACAAAAAGAAAAGGAGTACTTGTGGCACCTTAGAGACTAACAAATTTATTAGAGCATAAGCTTTCGTGAGCTACAGCTCACTTCATCGGATGCATTTGGTGGAAAAAACAGAGGAGAGATTTATATACACACACACAGAGAACATGAAACAATGGGTTTATCATACACACTGTAAGGAGAGTGATCACTTAAGATAAGCCATCACCAACAGCAGGGGGGGGAAAGGAGGAAAACCTTCCATGGTGACAAGCAGGTAGGCTAATTCCAGCAGTTAACAAGAATATCAGAGGAACAGTGGGGGGTGGGGTGGGGGGGAGAAATACCATGGGGAAATAGTTTTACTTTGTGTAATGACTCATCCATTCCCAGTCTCTATTCAAGCCTAAGTTAATTGTATCCAGTTTGCAAATTAATTCCAATTCAGCAGTCCTCTCCTTGGAGTCTGTTTTTGAAGCTTTTTTGTTGAAGTATAGCCACTCTTAGGTCTGTGATCGAGTGACCAGAGAGATTGAAGTGTTCTCCAACTGGTTTTTGAATGTTATAATTCTTGACGTCTGATTTGTGTCCATTCATTCTTTTAAGTAGAGACTGTCCAGTTTGGCCAATGTACATGGCAGAGGGGCATTGCTGGCACATGATGGCATATATCACATTGGTAGATGCGCAGGTGAACGAGCCTCTGATAGTGTGGCTGATGTGATTAGGCCCTATGATGGTATCCCCTGAATAGATATGTGGACAGAGTTGGCAACGGGCTTTGTTGCAAGGATAGGTTCCTGGGTTAGTGGTTCTGTTGTGTGGTGTGTGGTTGCTGGTGAGTATTTGCTTCAGATTGGGGGGCTGTCTGTAAGCAAGGACTGGCCTGTCTCCCAAGATCTGAGAGAGCGATGGCTCGTCCTTCAGGATAGGTTGTAGATCCTTGATGATGCGTTGGAGAGGTTTTAGTTGGGGGCTGAAGGTGATGGCTAGTGGCGTTCTGTTGTTTTCTTTGTTGGGCCTGTCCTGTAGTAGGTGACTTCTGGGTACTCTTCTGGCTCTGTCAATCTGTTTCTTCACTTCAGCAGGTGGGTATTGTAGTTGTAGGAATGCATGATAGAGATCTTGTAGGTGTTTGTCTCTGTCTGAGGGGTTGGAGCAAATGCGGTTATATCGTAGAGCTTGGCTGTAGACAATGGATCATGTGGTATGATCTGGATGAAAGCTAGAGGCATGTAGGTAGGAATAGCGGTCAGTAGGTTTCGATATAGGGTGGTGTTTATGTGACCATCGCTTATTAGCACCGTAGTGTCCAGGAAGTGGATCTCTTGTGTGGACTGGTCCAGGCTGAGGTTGATGGTGGGATGGAAATTGTTGAAATCATGGTGGAATTCCTCAAGAGCTTCTTTTCCATGGGTCCAGATGATGAAGATGTCATCAATGTAGCGCAAGTAGAGTAGGGGCATTAGGGACGAGAGCTGAGGAAGCGTTGTTCTAAGTCAGCCATAAAAATGTTGGCATACTGTGGGGCCATGCGGGTACCCATCGCAGTGCCGCTGATTTGAAGGTATACATTGTCACCAAATGTGAAATAGTTATGGGTCAGGACAAAGTCACAAAGTTCTGCCACCAGGTTAGCCGTGACAGTATCGGGGATACTGTTCCTGACGGCTTGTAGTCCATCTTTGTGTGGAATGTTGGTGTAGAGGGCTTCTACATCCATAGTGGCTAGGATGGTGTTTTTAGGAAGATCACCAATGGACTGTAGTTTCCTCAGGAAATCGGTGGTGTCTCGAAGATAGCTGGGAGTGCTGGTAACGAAGGGCCTGAGGAGGGAGTCTACATAGCCAGACAATCCTGCTGTCAGGGTGCCAATGCCTGAGATGATGTGGCGTCCAGGATTTCCAGGTTTATGGATCTTGGGTAGCAGATAGAATACCCCAGGTCGGGGCTCCAGGGGTGTGTCTGTGCGGATTGTTCTTGTGCTTTTTCAGGGAGTTTCTTGAGCAAATGCTGTAGTTTCTTTTGGTAACTCTCAGTGGGATCAGAGGGTAATGGCTTGTAGAAAGTGGTGTTGGAGAGCTGCCTAGTAGCCTCTTGTTCATACTCAGACCTATTCAGGATGACGACAGCACCTCCTTTGTCAGCCTTTTTGATTATGATGTCAGAGTTGTTTCTGAGGCTGTGGATGGCATTGTGTTCTGCATGGCTGAGGTTATGGGGTAAGCGATGCTGCTTTTCCACAATTTCAGCTCATGCACGTCGGCGGAAGCAGTCTATGTAGAAATCCAGACTGCTGTTTCGACCTTCAGGAGGAGTCCACCCAGAATCCTTCTTTTTGTAGTGTTGGCAGGAAGGTCTCTGTGGGTTAATATGTTGGTCAGAGGTGTGTTGGAAATATTCCTTGAGTCTGAGACGTCGAAAATAGGATTCTAGGTCATCACAGAACTGTATCCTGTTCGTGGGGGTGGAGGGGCAAAAGGAGAGGCCCCGAGATAGGACAGATTCTTCTGCTGGGCTAAGAGTATAGTTGGATAGATTAACAATATTGCTGGGTGGGTTACGGGAACCATTGTTGTGGCCCCTTGTGGCATATAGTAGTTTAGATAGCTTAGTGTCCTTTTTCTTTTGTAGAGAATCAAAGTGTGTTTTGTAAATGGCTTGTCTAGTTTTGTAAAGTCCAGCACAAGGAAGTTTGTGTGGAAGGTTGGTTCTTTAGGAGAGTATCCAGTCCTTGCTTACAGACAGCCCCCCAATCTGAAGCAAATACTCACCAGCAACCACACACCACACAACAGAACCACTAACCCAGGAACCTATCTTGCAAACAAAGCCCGTTGCCAACTCTGTCCACATATCTATTCAGGGGATACCATCATAGGGCCTAATCCATCAGCCACACTATCAGAGGCTCGTTCACCTGCGCATCTACCAATGTGATATATGCCATCATGTGCCAGCAATGCCCCCTCTGCCATGTACATTGGCCAAACTGGACAGTCTCTACGTAAAAGAATGAATGGACACAAATCAGACGTCAAGAATTATAACATTCAAAAACCAGTGGAGAACACGTCAATCTCTCTGGTCACTCGATCACAGACCTAAGAGTGGATATACTTCAACAAAAAGCTTCAAAACAGACTCCAAGGAGAGACTGCTGAATTGGAATTAATTGCAAACTGGATACAATTAACTTAGGCTTGAATAGAGACTGGGAATGGATGAGTCATTACACAAAGTAAAACTATTTCCCCATGGTATTTCTCCCCCCACCCCACCCCCCACTGTTCCTCTGATATTCTTGTTAACTGCTGGAATTAGCCTACCTGCTTGTCACCATGGAAGGTTTTCCTCCTTTCCCCCCCCTGCTGTTGGTGATGGCTTATCTTAAGTGATCACTCTCCTTACAGTGTGTATGATAACCCATTGTTTCATGTTCTCTGTGTGTGTGTATATAAATCTCTCCTCTGTTTTTTCCACCAAATGCATCTGATGAAGTGAGCTGTAGCTCACGAAAGCTTATGCTCTAATAAATTGTTAGTCTCTAAGGTGCCACAAGTACTCCTTTTCTTTTGTGAACAGAACAGGAATCATTCAAGTGATCCATCCCCTGTAGCCCATTTCCAGCTTCTGGCAAACAAGGCTAGGGACACCATCCCTGCCCATCCTGGCTAATAGCCATTGAGGACCTATCCTCCATGAATTTATCTAGTTCTTTTTGAACCTGGTTATAGTCTTGCCTTCACAACATCCTCTGGCAAGAGTTCCACAGACTGACTGTGTGTTGTGTGAATAAATACTTCCTTTGTTTGTTTAAACCTGCTGCCTATTAATTTCATTTGGTGACCCCTAGTTCTCAACCCTCCTATGTTCAGATCTCTTTTTAAATCTGACTTAATTCCCGCTGCTTTGACCATCTCCTGAGCATCAGATGCTTTATGGTTGAGCCTTTCAGAGTAGCACAGTAGTAAACACATCTTCCATAATCTTAATGAAAGAGATTAGTCAGAAATCCCATAGATAAACCTATGCTTCTGAACTATTTGTTCCTTCAACATCAATGTTCCTGCTTTGAGTTTACAATCTGTTGCACAACCTCAAGTACACCGTTGGACACTCCAGTAATAAAGATTACACTGGTGAATTCTGGATAGCTGTTGTGATGAATAAATATGAGCCTGAGAAACAACCCTCATTGTCTGTTTATGTGTCTGTGCTGATTTCAGCTGACTCTTCTTGTGGTGCAAGTCAGTATCCTTTACTATGGTGGCCATCTGGTGATCTCTGGGCAAATGACCAGCGGAAACCTGATATCTTTTATTATCTATGAATTTGTCTTGGGAGATTGCATGGAGGTGAGTGTGGTTTATCCATGCACCAGATTTTTTTCACATCCCAGGCTGGAAAGCTGTGGGAGGGGGAAGTAGAAGTGTTTTGTTTCTCTCTAGGTCCCCATCGTCATGGTATTTTATCACTTCCCAAGTACTTAAAAATGGAACAATGACCCATCACTCTTTATTTCTCCTCCCCCACTCCTGATAGGAGTAATAGCTGGTTCAGGGTATAGGGTTTTGCTGTGTTTGGTGGGTGTTATAGGAAAGTTATGTAGGCTATGTCTACACTACAGCCGGGATCAACGTTCTGAGATCGATCCACCAGCGGTCAATTTAGCAGGTCTAGTGAAGACCTGCCAAATCAACAGCAGATCGTTCTCCAGTCGACCCCTGTACTCTACCCCTGACGAGAAGAGTAAGGTAAGTTGATGGGAAAGTTTCTCTCGTTGACCTCCCGTGGTGTAGACCCCATGGGAACTCGACCTAAGGTACGTCAACTCCAGCTACTTTATTCATGTAGCTGGAGTTACATAGCGTAAGTCGACTTACTGCGGTAGTGTAGACATAGCTGTAAAGAGAAATTAATTTTGCATTTAGTTCTGAAAGCGGGTAGGTTCATGGTACTTTGTCTCCTACAAAGCTCTTTTGATTCGGAAGGGCCAGATTGGGGTATGACTGCATCGAGTAATAACACAAGAGACTCAGGCCCTAGATGACACTGAATGCTGGGTCCTTAGCTGTGTGAATCAGCTCGAAAGACTCCAATGGGTCTGTGCCATTTTACACCAGCAGAGGATTTGCCTCTGGTGCTTTTGTTATTCCTATGAGTTTCCTGGCCTCTCCTGCCACCATCCCAGCTGGCACTAGCTCCTGTAGGAGTCCTTCAGATTACATCTGGGACTTTGCTCCAGGTCCAATGGCCACCAGGTGACATGTGTTGAGGCAGCCTTGCTCAGCAACCAGCACAGGGTGGGGGAACCACGTTGTTCTCTCAGAATAATAGAAGTAGCTCATCTGCTGCTGAGACAGCCAGCTGCAGGAAATGGAGCGGAAGCTGTCCCATTGCTTGAAGGACAGAGTCTTGGATGTCTTCCGGGCAAGCTTCCTGCGGGAAAGATGAAAGGGTTTGGAGGCTGCTTGTTACATTTCAGGGCCCATTAAAGCTTAGTGGGATCTTTATTTAATTGGTTATAAATGGCTAAATTGGCAGTGAATTAGTGAGATGGGATTCTGTCCGGGAGAGCCCTGGGATTGCCGAGCCTGCACAAGTCTGCTGTTGTCTCGTCTCATTAGCTCAGCTAATCCAGGCAGAACGATCAGCTCCAAACTTCCTCCTAGCCTGGTGCGATCACCTAGGTGTCCAGTCTCCCCTGGAATGAAGAACAGCACACGTGGCAGTAGCCATCTGTTCACAGGACTGCAGGATCCAGTGCTGCTTCCTGTCTGCTTTCCTCTTTATGGGATGCCTGTTCCTTGCACTGTCTGTCTGAAACTTTGGGCTTGGTGCTGGAGGCTGAAGAGTATCAGAGTTTCAAGGGATGTTTTACTCTAATCGGCCCCACCGTCTGCTGCATAGTAGACCTGGGTTTGGGAGTGGGCTTTGGGTTCCCATTGGGGTGCTGATTGAAATGCATTTCAGAGGAGGGAGGGGTTGTCCCATAGTCATAGGATTGCTGCAGAATCTGGGTGTTATGGAACTGCTTGCCTTGGTTGCACAGAAAACGACAGGAGAGTTTTCAATCCATGTTTTGGGTAATTATATTTCGGGAAGACACCTCCCTGCATTCCCTTTTCTTCTACTGTCACACACATACCTTCTACAACCTCCATACCATCATTCCATGCTTCTGTGTAATGAAAGTTGGACCAAATCCTGAAATCGCAGGTGTATACAGTGTATCTTAGACCAGCAGTCAGTGCTGCTGCAAGCATCTGCCAGAGAGGGGTCACTCAAAAGCTACATCAGGTATTGGTGGGAGGGGAGATAGACCCTTTCACACCTGACCCACCCTTTTGTGGCTCTGCATATGGTACTAACCCGTGGCATTCCCTGGGACTTTGGGCTTAGCTACTGCCCTGTCATCTGGGAAGTTACTTTCTATTGTAATGTATGACCAGGTAGTGCATGGTTTGTTTCATTTACAAGAGAGTGATATTTTAATGATCATTATTTCTCTCTTTACTAAGCCCCTGACACATGGAGATGTGTAACCTAGGCCTGTTTTGTGTTTCTATTTAGTCTGTTGGTTCCGTCTACAGCGGATTAATGCAGGAGTAGGAGCTGCTGAGAAAGTGTTTGAGTTTATAGGATCGCAAGCCGACGATGGGTGAATGATGGAACCCTGGCCCCAGACCATGTGGAGGGTAAAGTGGAGTTCAGAAATGTTACTTTTTCCTATGCTACCCGGTCTGCAACACAGGTCCTACAGGTGAGGATCTTGGCATGTGTTCAGCATTCCCTTACTGAATACACAGCACCATAGGAATAGGTTAAGTGCAATATTTCTCCAGCAGGTCAATTACTAACTAGTCGCAGACTGTGGCATAATCATTGAATCATAGAAATGGAGGACTGGAGGGGACCTCAAGGGGTCATCTAGTCCAGCCCCCCAAACTGAGGCAGGACCTACACCATCACTGACTAACTCATTTGTCTAACTCCTCCTTAAAAACCTCCAAGGGAAATGTTGGAAGCCCCATCCTTGAAGATGTTTCAAACCAGACTGGACAAAATACTAGGAAATAGATTGTGGGGAACCATTCCACATGGCGGTGTGGTGAAAAGAGGGCATTTAGGGCCTAACAAGGGATACTTATGTTAATAAAACCCTTATTCACTCTTACAACATTAAAGAGCTAATTGTGGTCCAGGGTCTTGAGTCACGTTATTGCTGGCAACTCCCATTGTAACAACCACCATTAAATTGCTGTTAATCTTTTATTAAAGACACAGAAAAAGAAAGAAAACAAAACAGTTAAAGCCTTTGAAATACAAAGTGTTAAGTAAGGCTTTCGTTGTAATAATTCCCCTTATTTCCTTTCCCTTCCTTGCCCTGTATTAAGATTTTGTATAGGAGAAGCCCCTGTTTGACACAGGATATTGACAATGTTATTAATTGTCTCTTGATGGGGAAGAGAAAAGAGGTTAGTTTTAGTGGGCTTGGAGCTATTGCTGCTGCTGCTCTTATTGGAGTCCAGTCCGGTTTCCATGAAGACTAAATAAGACACCCACAGACGAACAAAGGGACAGAAAAGAACAGCAAAGATAGAAAATGCAGCTTTTGCCTCGGGTGCTGACTTTCTCTGGCTGCTGGAGGGACACGGGCCCAGCACACCTGCTTCTCAGCCACTCAAGGTCTGGCAAACTTTTATCAGTATCAGGCTGTTTGAGGCATTGCTACTAGCTGCCTTTCTGGTCATAGGCTCAGTGCAAAAGGTGGAGTTGTTTTGGCCGGTTCAGCCAGACTCTGATTAGGCAAAAGGCAAAGGAGAGGATAGGCAAGAGGAAAGATAACATGGGAAGGGAGGAAGGACACATGAGGAGTGGGTAAGAACAGGAACCCAAGTCTCCCGCACCCATGTATTGTTCAGCTGAAGCTGGTGGCAGTGGACTGTGTCCTTGGTTCCCTCTCTGGCCTGGCTTGAGGATCAGGACAGTGCAGGCTGGTGATCACAGGGGCCCAGGAGACAGGTGGCAGCCATGACAGTGAAACTCGCTCCTTCTAGCCCATCCTTTCCCCCGCTCCATTGAGTGACCCCCAGATAAACAACATCCAGTTGAAACACATTTTGGGGATTTCAACTATCAACATTCCCTCCCATTTCTAGACTCTTTCAGCTTGTTCTCATGCCAACCTGTGACTTTACCAGGAGCTTTGACCCCTTTTTCCAAGTTCTCTGAACCTAAAACATCCAGTTTGTACCAGTCTCTGCATAGTCAACTTTGGCTGACTTTCATAAATAATTTTATGTAATAGGCTGAGTTGGACTTTTGTTACTTCACACATCTTATTGTACAGACCTCTTTGTAACTGACTGCAAGAGGACTTACTAGATGACTCCTCACTGTCTTCCCTCTTCTCTCCCCCACCTCCTTCCCCCCACCCGCCGGGTTTTCATATCTTTCATGCCTATGATTTTGCATAGCTGGAAAAGTCCATTTGTGAGCTCACTTACTAGAAAGCCTTTTGTAGCTGTTTAACACTGAGACAGAAGGGATGTTTCTAGGTAACTCTGGAGGCTTGGCAGATAGCGAACCAGGTACTGATCTCAGATGCGTGGGATATATGGGTAATGGTTTGGTCTCAGAGAATCAGCTAGATTCCAAGTGTTTATAGATATAACACTGGAGGGAAACAGAGCAGGCTATGTAGAGCTGCCCATTTGCAGTGATGGTGTTTTGTGAAACTGTGGGCACGTTCTGTTTTGTGTCGTGCTAGTGAAAGCTGTGGCCTGTTCGACCTCCAGTAGGTGGAGGAGTTTGCTCCGAAAAAGGATCCACCCATTAATCAAAAAGAGCAGGGTGAGATCAGAGGATGGTACCAGACATTGCTGGACTGACAGCCTTTGAGAATGAGCCGCATAAACAGGTATAGCACAGGGACAGCAGAGGAAAACGTCCCCATGCTGCCTGGTGCCAGTGTGCCTCAAATCCTGACTCTCCAGATCTAGCCCATTCAGCCCTTAGCTTCTATTGAGATGACCAACAAAGTTGCCAGTTGTGGTTGTGCCTTTTATGATGTGGCCACCAAATCACTGGGTTCTGGAGAGAGGCCACTGACCATTCCCAAGTTAAATTGGGTCAGAGTAGCAGAGGAAAGGGTGCAGTCTGCAGTCTCTCTCCTGGCTTTTGGACCTGCCTGTTCTATGGACAGATGAGTCTGAAGAAAAGATGTTGGGCCCACCTGCTTGTTGTGGGGGAGGGGAGGAGTGAGGCAGAAGATGATGATGATACAGTACTGGGAGATTATCTAGTGGGAGCTCATACATGCTTATCTCCTGGCATTGAAGCTGGAGGCAGCCAATCTAGCTGTGGTAGGACAGGAGCACTAAAGAAAACCCTGATCACCGTTTTCACTCTGTTTCAGCTGCCTTTTCTAGTGTACTCTCTGCAGATCAGACACATGGATGCTTTAAAAGGCCAGGTACACAGGCTATCACTCACTCACCTCTTACGTTACAGAATGTGTCCTTCACCCTCTATCCTGGCAAAGTGACTGCGCTCGTGGGTCCTTCGGGCAGTGGGAAGAGCTCCTGCGTCAATATTCTGGAGAATTTCTACCCTCTTCAAGATGGGCAGGTCCTGCTGGACGGGCAGCCTATTAACATGTATGATCACAAGTACCTGCACTCAGTGGTATGAGTTACTGATAAACCTACTATAGCTCTATTCTACCATGGATCAAAGGGTTTTAGATCATTTAGGGGATACTGTCTGGTCAAATTTGGGCCCAACATTTAATTTAGGTCTTTCTAAAATGTTTTCTCAATGCCTGAGACTAGAATTGGTTAAAATTTTTTGATGGGGGTGGGGTGGGGAGGAAGAAATGTACTTTTTTCCCCAAAAAAAATTTCACCCAAAAATTGTCCTTGTTTTGACTAGTTCTATCTAAGACCAGTAGAACCATGTCCATGATTGGGGTTTTTTAAAAATTCTAATATAAACCAGGTTTTTTTAAATACTTTGCACTTCTACAGCACCTTCTATCCATGCACTTTACAAATATTAATTAGTTAAATCTTCCGACACCTCTGTGACGTATATAATCCCCATCAGCGAAGCCAGGAGACAGAAAGGCAGAGGTGAAAGTAAGCCGGTACGCCCCGGTACGGCATACCGGTAAGAGCCGGTGCACCGTACTAGGGCAGCCCGGCT
This sequence comes from Dermochelys coriacea, assembly GCF_009764565.3. Taxonomy (NCBI): domain Eukaryota; kingdom Metazoa; phylum Chordata; order Testudines; family Dermochelyidae; genus Dermochelys; species Dermochelys coriacea. Next base: position 25,132,859 of record NC_050082.1, read on the forward strand.
TCCTCGGGGGGCAATTTAAAGGGCCTGGGTCTCCCAGCAGTGGCTGGAGCCCCAGGCCCTTTATATTGCCTCCAGAGCCCCGCTGCTGGAGCCATGGGGTAGCCCTGAGGGGGTCAGAGCCAGCCCCAGCCCACCCTGTAAGGAAGTGCCCCCCCACTGGGGTAGCAGCAGCAGCCTGGGGCTCCGGGGGCTATTTAAAGGGCCGGGGCTCCCCTCTTCTACTGCCCTGGCCCTTTAAATAGCATCCGGAGCCCCACCGCTTTTCCCACACTCCATGCTGTGTTCAAGATGCCTAACCATGGTGACCGGATAGATGAAGCAGGAGGTTCTCTCTAGTCTGACTGACACATGTTGCCAGCACTGGGACTGGTTTCGTGTTACTGCCCGGTGGACTATAAGAAATGGCAGCCCTGAGTTTGCAGTGTTACAACCAAAACGCAACAATATTGCTAGTGGAAGCTGCAGGGTTCTGTCCCATTGCTGCAGTTCTTAATAGGGTAATACCCTGAGATAAACAGGCCAGATTCACTTTTGTTCTCCAAGAACTGTGCTTTCAAACAGAGTGGAAACCACAAAGCACTAGCAGGTGTTATTACCCTTGGCTCCTATGGTGTCATCAGTTTCATTTCTTGGTTCAATATGAAGGTGACACATAATCACTTCCCCACACTTAAATACCAGGTGCATCTGGCAAAATGTGCTTCCAGTGCTGACTAAAGCCCTGCAGCTTTCATGAGTCAGCTAAGAGCTACTTCTGAGGGCACAGCTGCATTGTTCACACGGGCAGCCTACAACAGAGTGTAATTAGTGCCCTCGCTGAAATCCTCTCTGGTTTAGGCACTTTGGGTCTAGGTTTAATGGAGGAACTCTGCCTCTACACTCACAAAGCAGCTGGAACCAATTATTATAATCTGCGAGAGGACTGTAGTCATTAAATGGTGACTGTTCTGTTTTGGTTCTGACTGCCTCTTCCCTTCCTTTCTGCAGATCTCTTTAGTGAGCCAAGAGCCAGTGTTGTTTGCTCGATCTATTGCGGAAAATATTTCATATGGTTTAACTTCAGTCTTGTTCGAGTCTGTTGTCAAAGCTGCTCAGAAGGCCAATGCTCACGCATTTATCACAGAGTTGCAAGATGGCTACAAGACAGGTATTACGGACCATTCCACTTTCTCCAGGTGTAGCAGAAATAGGACACTTAAATATCCAAAACAGTTCTTGGAGATTGGTGGTAACATACAGAGCCTCTCCTCTCAAGTTAAGGGATTAAATTCAGCCTGTGTTAGCAGTGACCAAAACTCACAGGCAATTGATGGCTGTTGGCCAAAATGGCCTCTGACTGCCAGATATTGGGACTGGCCGACAGGATGGATGACTCAATAATTGCCCTGTTCTGTTCATTCCCACTGAAGCATCTGGCATCGCCCACTGTTGGCAGGCTATGGGCTAGGTGGACCATTGGTCTGACCCAGTGTGGCCATTCTTATGTTCCATGGCTTACTGTGTGTGAACTTAGTTTGGTCTCAGACCCAGTTTCCTATTGGGTAAGTGTCCACATCACAGAAACCCTGACCACAGTTAGCACTAATTGCCCCCTCTGCCCCCTCCCCTTATTGACACGCTCCTCAGAGAGGACAAGGACTGAATGAGCTACGGAGACTGAACTATCTTCTCCCCACAGAGGTGGTCTCTCCAAGTCAGGCCTGTGGCACCTGGTTGGGTTTTATGTGGAACTCTGTGCTATTGTTGCCCCTGGTATATCTGTTATGTGGCTATGGGGGGCTTTAAGTCAGCTTTCCGCAGGAACAGGATTGGGCTCTGGATCCCTAACTCATAGTTCATCCAGTGCCAGGTCCTGGATGGAACACACCTGCTATGTCTTTTAGTTTTTCAGTGTGCTTATTCTCTTAGCAACCCAATAGCAATAAAACTAAGCAGTGAGGCATAAACCAACCTGCTCCTACTTACCAAGAAAATAAAATGACAATAAATCTGCAGGAACAAGAGCTGACGTGTTGGTGACAGAAGCACTTTGCATTGGGACCAATGAGGGTAATAGCTTATACAATGCAACCAAAATGTTTCAGTTTCCCCTCCCTTCTCTCTTCACTGGAAGATTTGCAGAATGGGTCTCCAAGGAGAGAGTGCACGTAACTGACAGTATCTGTAAATGTGCAGAAGTAGCAATAACTGGCACTACCTTTCAGTGCTGAGGTTTCCTTTGAAGAACTGGTCAGTGAAGGTATTGGATAGTTGATCTTCCAGTCTTGTGTAGCATTTTTCATCCTAAGAACAAGGACTCTTAGAATCACTGTAGCATTTGTCAATCCCCTAAAATGGCAGGTTGACAGTGATGATCCACTGCTGGAGAGAGAGGCTATAGTATTCCTTTAAGGACTACTGTAGGGGAACAGGGTTTTTTTGGTAACTTAGGGCCTGAAAGACTCCCATTGAGTTCAGTGGGATCAGGTCCTTATTGAGGAGTATTGAACTTAAAAATCCCAGACCAGCATTTCAAAGGAGGGCACAGTTAGAATAGCTGCTGGGAGACGAGAACACTCCTCTCTTCTTGTACCAAAATACTTTTGGTTCCTGTATTCAGGGTAGGGGAGAGACAAAATATTGAACAAGGAAAGTTGATCTGTATCCAAAGCATTTAAATATATGTTCTGGAAGTGAGAGAGGGAAAACAGCCAAAGAACCTTGGGCCCTTCATTCTCCATCTATCAGTTTGGTGGTTTATATGAGTGGTGGGTCTCAGTTCAGTTTCCAGGGCTCTAGTGTCTATTTAACCCCCCTCCCCCCATAACGATTGACACTAAGGGTACCGCTACACAGTCCATGATAGTGAGCCTCCAAGCCAGGGCCGACAGAGTGGAGCTCACGGGACTTGTGCTACTGCACCAAAAATATCTGCAACATGGTTGCACCTCAGGCTGGAGCCTGGGCTCTGAAGCTGAGGGAGGGGGATGTGTTTCAGAGCCTGAGCTCCAACTCGAGATGCAATATCAACATAATTTTTTTAGTATGGTAGCACAAGCGCTGTGAGTCTGAGTCTGTCATCTTGGGCTTGGAGGACTCACTGACGCTCACTGTATAGACATATCCTTAGTGTCCCTGTTTGTGGTCTGGGCAGAGGCCCCAAGGACTGAACAGGATCAGTCCATAGAGATTGAATGAGCCCCCCCGTTCCCTTAATGCAGTCCTTTCATCTTAGAGATGAGGTGCATTAGGGCACTAGCCTAGGACTTGAGAGACTGCAGTTCAATTCCCTGCTCTGCCACCAACTTCCTATGTCACCTTGGGCAAGTCACTTAACCTTAGAGTATCATAGAATCATAGAATATCAGGGTTAGAAGGGACCTCAGGAGATCACCTAGTCCAACTCCCTACTCAAAGCAGGACCACTCCCCAATTTTTGCCCCAGATCCCTAAATAGCCCCCTCAAGGATTGAACTCACAACCCTGGCTTTAGCAGGCCAATGCTCAAACCGCTGAGCTATCCCTCCCCCGCATAGGAACAGTTTATCAAGGGTCATGGTGGATTCTGCTTCAATAATGATTTTTAAGCAAGATTGGATGTTTTTACTAAAAGACCTGCTCTAGGAGTTACTTTGGGGAAGTTCTCTGGCCTGGGTTATACAGGAGTTTAGACTAGATGATCACAGTAGTTCCTTCTGGTCTTGGAATCTATGAATCTCTCTCTGCAGCTTAGTTCCCCACAGGGAAGATCGCACGGCCTTACGTCACGGGGGTGTACTGAAAGAAATCTGAATCCAGTGATGCATCTTGATTTTGTCTCATTTCCCCCCCCCCTTTCATCAAACAGAAGCTGGTGAAAAAGGAGCCCAGCTGTCTGGTGGTCAGAAGCAGAGAGTGGCTATTGCAAGGGCTTTGATCCGAGCCCCCCCAATCCTAATCCTAGATGAAGCCACAAGTGCCCTGGATGCAGAGAGTGAACACACGGTTAGTAGGGCTAATTCAGTTTATTTCAGGAGCTAAATAGGAGTAAAGTCTGGACTCGGGCTACAGATGGGCAGAGACCTGAGCTGAAATTTCTAGATGGTGGGCCTGCATAGTCTGGTCATACTGTATTGTCTTCTTAACATCTGGCAATTGTTGTATGAGCAGCTAAGAATTAGAAACTAATTTCCACTTTATCTTCTCTCAGACATAACATTGTAACCATTACAGAGGGAATGATCTGGCATCTATAACATACCAAGCCTAATTCAGGTTAGATACAAATCGCTTTGCCCAGGGAAGAAGTTAAACAAGGCACAATAACGTTACACAACATCTTAGGACAGGGAGTGGAGAAAACTGTATCCTGGTGAAACTGCAGTAAGACAGAATGTAATTGCCTGAGCTGGAATGTAGCCAGGACACCAGAATGAGCCTCTCCGCTCTTGCCAAAAGTACCCAGGGAGTCTTCAGGGACAGTGAGCAGTCAAAGCCTTTGTCTAGTCTTTTATGACACCTTCGTACCACAGCGCCCCCAAACACCGTGTTGGGATATTGCTTTGGTGCCATCTTGAAGGAAAATTGGTGAATTGCCAGCACCACTTTCTGCAGCACCTACATTCTCCATAGAGATCTCCCATCTGAGTACAGTAATGCCTCGCTTAACGTTGTAGTTATGTTCCTGAAAAATGCTACTTTAAGCAAAACGATGTTAAGCAAATCCAATTTCCCCATAATAATTAATGTAAATAGGGGGGCTAGGTTCCAGGGAAATTTTTTTCACCGGACAAAAGACTATATATATACACACAGAGTATAAGTTTTAAACAAACAATTTAATACTGTACACAGCAATGATGATTGTGAAGCTTGGTTGAGGTGGTGGAGTTAGAGGGTGGGATATTTCCCAGGGAATGCCTTGCTGCTAAATGATTACCTAGCACTTGGCTGAGCCCCCAAGGGTTAACACATTGTTGTTAATGTAGCCTCACACTCTACAAGACCACACAAATGGAGGGAGGAGACACAGTAGATGCATGGCAGTGGCTGCAAACATTCCCTGCGGAAACTGAACATGATGATGGACTCACGCTATCCCACTGGAGCACACCACTCCCTCCACTTTCCAAAGTGCCGGGGGGTGCACGTGTGTTTGTATGAGAGACACATACCGTGTGTGTGTGTTGTGTGGTGTGGTGTGTGTGTGTGAGAGAGAGACATACACCGTATCAGAGAGACACACTTTGTGCGTGCATGTGTGTGTGCACACGTGTGAGTGAGAGAGAGAGGTGCATTGCCCTTTTAAGTATGCTACCCCCACTCTGAGTACACTGCCTTTTAAGTAGATCAGCAAGTTGAGACAGCAGCTGCTGCCAGCAAGCTCCCTCCATCCTGAGTCCTGTGTGTGTCCCCCTGCTCTGTGGAGATGGGGTGCAGGAGCAGGGGGAGGGGAAAATCTGACATCAGCACCCCTCTTTCCCCCCCATCCCCTGCACAGCAAGCAGGAGGCTCCAGGAGCAGTGCCAAGGCAGAGGGCGGGAGCAGCATATGGCAATGGGGGGAGGGACACCTGAACTGCCTGGCAATCGATAGCCTGCTGGGGGGCAGCCGCACAGGGAACTTAGGGGGCTGCCAGCCCACCCTGGTTCCAAGCCCTCACCAGCTCGGTCCAACGGGCGCTCTTCCTGCAAGCAGTGGACAAAGCAGGTGGCTGCCAAACAATGTTATAAGGGAGCATTGCGCAACTTTAAACAAGCATGTTCTCTAATAGATCAGCGATGAAACAACGTTAACTGGGACGACATTAAGTGAGGAGTTACTGTAGTGATTTTCCCCCAGACTTGCTTTGCTTTCAGAGATCTGATGATATCACAGCTTGAGGAGGTAATATGACTGCAGATCTACTGAACAATTCAGCAAAAATGTGGGGACTTGAGATCCATGGTTGACTGCAACTGGTTTGAATGCCTCATGTCAGAATGACTCAGTTGGTAGCACTCATCTGAGTCAGACTGGAGCTGAAGTCCCACAGCAGGACCTAAGGTCATATCTCTTGGTGATGCTACTGTGCAGTACACGGAGCCTGGGACATTGTTAGGAACAGTCAGACACATTGTATTTTGAACTTGTATACTATCATCTCAGTACACGATGCAACTTAATATGAGGCACTATAGCAAGATGTGTAGTCTACAGTGCCTGTCCAAAAACAGCATGATCCCTACGGTTAAGAGAAACTGACTCATAAATGTTGAAGCTGGCAGTGGAAAGGTGTTTAATATAATATACTTTACATTTATCCCACGGCATTATACAAACTTCTGACCATTGAAATGCAGCCACCTCTAGGACAGAGTGCAGCACCTGCCACACTCCACAGCAGCGGGATGGAGGGGAAGTTTTGACTCTGGTTACTGAGGAAAATCTTAATTCTTAAAAAATGTGTATGGGTTCGTTAATGTCCACACACAAACAGATGGGACTTGGGCGTTTGGAGGGGCCTGCCTGAAAGTCCCACTGAAATATACAAAAGGCTGACACTGGCTCTAGTCAAACTGAAATACAGGTTTGTATTTGTGTAACATGAATGCATTTCAGGATTAGTACTGCTGACAGCCAGATGCTTTGTTCATGATGACAGCTGTGGGACTACAGCCATCTTTGTTTCCGAGCAGGTAGAAGGTGTGTCCATTTGACACATACCTAGTCACCAGCTGCCTCACTATGTTAAGACAAATGTCAGTTTTTTGTGATGCTGCCTTTATTGTTCTCAGCCAGTAAATCCCCTTTTTTCCAAACCAGTGTATTCACTAAGTGCAAGCTTCTTTCAGCCCCTGCCTCTATAGAGGGGCTTCTAAATTTAGGGCCCAGTCCTAATGAGAGTTCACCTTGCAGGATCAGGGCTGTAATCTCTAGACCCACCAGACCAGTTAATGGCTGCAGCAGCAGCTGCTGCATTGCATGGATGGGATTTGTGAGTTGAACTTTGAGCGGTTTGAGGGAGTGCTTAGGGATAAATAGTCCATCCAGAGCAGTGATATTCATGCTTATTTCCCATTAATACTAATGGGACATCCTGTTCATAGATCCATGTGTATCCTGAGGAGAATAAACCTGTTATTGCAGATTTCTTAGTAAGGAGTCATTAAAGACACCCCCCCTCCATCCCCATGGATAACAATGACATTTATATGTTAATCTCTTCCCTTCCTCACCCCCATCCCCCCAAACAGATTCAGCAAGCGATTTATGGTGACTTGCAGAACCACACTGTGCTTGTCATAGCCCACAGGCTGAGCACTGTCGAGAAGGCACACAACATCATTGTTTTAGACAAGGGCCGAGTGGTGCAGCAGGGAATGCACAAGGAGCTCAGGAAGAAGGCGGCCTTTATTCTAAGCTGGTGCAGAGACAGATCCTCGGGCTCGAAACTGGCACAGGGGATGGCTGTCATCTGGAGACTAGCTTAGCTGCTGCCAGTGGAGATTCAATGAAGCCGCCGGGAGGACTGGATGAAGAGTTCAGGGTGTGACGTGCTCTCTCTGGATTGAGACAGGATGGTTACAATCCTGTAGCTCACAAGTGAGAGAGCACCAAGGATTCCATGAAAGATCCTTGTTGGGATGCTGAAACAGGAGTCCACTGTAGTCCAGACTTGGACACATTACTGTAGAACAAGGCCTGTTTACTAGTCACGCATACTAAGCTTCCAGTAGGCAGACTGGTAAACAGGGAAACAATGGCCCAGTTTATTAAGGGGAGTTGGATCTTTAGCAGTTCCCAGTATTTCTATTGGGTTTCTTTTCTTAGAGTCAGCAATTCCCAAGGCAGTTGATGGGGTCTGTTCTCCCACTGATATGTCTGTTTAACTGCTGTTAATTGTAATGGGTGTTACACACATGCATGGAGGGAAGAATTAAACCCTTAAGGAACTTCAGGAGGTAGTTTTGTGAATTGGTAGGAAGACATTGAACATAAAGTAAGATCTTGATCCTGCAGTCACTCTATGGTGCCAATCCTGTACTCAGTGAAGTCAATGAAAAGACTCACATTGACTTCAATGGAAGCTGGATCAGTTCCAAAGTGCAGAACTCTTACTCAAATCTATGAGAGTTCTGCACAGAGTGTCTGCAGGTTCAGGCTCTTGTCTAAAACATTACCATGCAGAGCTTTTATTAGCTTCATTGCAGTGAGCCAGGGGCCCACCGGCAGATCCTGCTTTCTGAATCGCTGATGGAGTTTGGTGATTTTTTGTTTTTCAAGGATGTAAGTTTTACCATAGCTTGGTTAATTTTTTAAATGGCTCTATCTCTATGGGCACCAGCATGGTTTCTGTCTGGCTCCATCGTCCATTGAAAGCCAGTTAGTCTTATTTCAAAATGTGCTTGTTTTTAAATTAACAATTTCAGTGCCGGGTTGAGAAATATTACCTAAAATCAGGCATAAAATATAAATAATGGCACTTTATAAACCCTACCCAGGCCCCATTCAGCTGTGGGCTATGCTAGCAATGTCAGTGCATGAAAAATCCATACAGCCGCATTCCTTGAAATCTAACTCCAACTGCCTGAATTCCACATTTAGTTCTTTGATTGGTTTTTTAAATTATTTATTTATTAGTAGGAAGGCAGAAAGAAAAATACCATTTCTAACTGCATACAACACTGGTGGAGCTGGCCCAATCTTACTATCACTCCATAAAGATTGGCAGGAATGTTTATGCAGCCCACAAGGTGTGATTTTAAAAATTAGCATTAATTGTATCTTGTACAGGGAAGATTGGTTCAGGTTGCGCAGTTATTTAATGACCTCAAGCACTTTAGTTCTCAAGTTAATTACTTTCTGGGGTTTGGATGCTGCTCTGTAATACTTTGTGGCAGCTTTCTTGTTTGCCATGTTGTTGTTTTTTATTTTTAAAGTGATGTTTTACAAACTGTTTTAGTGTCCTCAAGGGATACTTTAAAAATAAAATACTACCTCTGCCGTTCAACTTCATACCCAGTGTCTCAAGACTTGATTAATTTACAAATAAGTTGCAGGTTATTTTTAACGAGACAACTTGTGAATACAACCACATACCTTTCTAGCCCTGTCACTGGGAATGATGCAATACCTACAAGGATCAGGTTAGGCTGAACATCAGCTAATCATATTGAAACCTAACAGTAGGTGTAACCAGCTTCATGACTTGTTTTTGTTCTGTGTCTCATTTGGTTAGTATGTCTGCCCTTCTGTGTGATATTATCTCATCATTTCACAAAGCAATGTGCCCCATGACCAGCTCTATCTTTAGTATCCAGCCTTTGTAATGTGATAAAAGTCTGGGCCCTGGAATTCAAAGGAACCCAAGGGTGATGCCATTCCTAGTACAATCTTTTATTTATCTTCTGTGCTTGTGAAATTGTGCCTCTAACATTCTAGAGAGTCATCTGTACCGTTCTACAGACACTTCCATAGTTAAAGGTAAATAGCTAGACACATACCTGATTGCAGAAAATTATTCTATAGGTTGTGACAAGTGTATGGACCCCATGTAGAAGCTGAAAGGGTTAGGGTTAATCTGCATTTTACATCAATGTAACTAAGACCAAAATGTGGCCAATAGTCCTTAAAAGTGGAGTAAATTTCTACTCCTTGCAAAGTCTGAGAAATGGGTTATGGACCTAGGAACACTGCCTTTGCCTATGAATGCTAGTTAGAACAATCTTGGGTAAAGAAATAAAGTGCCAGCTAACAAATGGGATGCTGGAACCAGAGCTAGAGGTACATGGGTAAGCGGAGAGTCCTATCAAAATTAAATCGGGTATGTAAACGGTCATACATTCATTGCATGCCAGCCTCTCAACGATTGTACTGAACTGAGCTTGCATATGCTTTGTTAAACATGCACTCAAATAGGATTCTTGGTTCCCAGGCTTATTATTATAATCTCATTTTTATTAATACTCCAGATGTTAGATCCTAAGAACACTTGGCAACTGCAAACTGGGCCATCTCTGCACAGTCGACAACATCAGATTTGACTTTCTAGGTGTCATTGTCACAGATGCTGAATTCCCTACTATACAGTAGAAAAACTCAAGCAATTTTCTGGATAGGGTTAAATGTTAGGGTTTGTGAATATCCTTAGTTATCCTGTCAACCACAAGTAGGGCTGGATCTTTCTTTATGCTAAGATCCCTAAGATTTCCTTATAGCTTTGGTGCCTTGGAGTGAGCCCAGACTAAAAGTCAGGATAGTAATTGCAGCTCTACGACTGACTCTGTTTTTTTGACTTGGGCAAGTACTTCAATAATTAATATTTACAGATCACTGCAAGTGTATTATACATTCTGCCTTCCACGAACATATGAACTCACAACTTCCAGTGTTACCCCATCTATAAAATGGGGTACTACTGCCTCACAGGGATGTTTGTATCAGTTAACATTTTAAAACACTTTGAAGATGTCTGCAAAGTATTTTATTCTTATTGTGACTGTACCATTGCTATAGTGAGGGTTGAAATAGCTGTTCTATTCTAAACCCCCTCATTCATTCTCATTCTGTCTGTTCAGATCCTGTTGAGTTATGCAATCCTGGAGAAAAAGTTTTTCTCCTTTTAAGATAAAGGGATTTATTTTCCACACATAACTCAGCTGACTCTTGACCTTGATACTGAAGGCACATGCTGCAGAGCTGGAAGAAATTAGGTTTGGAAAGAAGTTCAGAATGATTGCAATTGCTATGCTGAGCATGTGTAGCACTTTCCTTCCTACAGCTACTTCATGTCATTCCAAGAGCTGTGTGTATACTGGCATAAACACAACTGTGTTTGGTGTAAATGCTGAAGGACCCCACCAGAAATCTATACAAGGTGAGATACTGTGGTCATAACCACGCATCAGTAACACATGGTTACATCTGTACCTTCATGCTGACAATGAAGCAGATGTCCTGTTGACATCACCATGGAAACATAGTGTGGTGAATCAACCCAGCTGTGTTTATTTCAGTATGTGTATATTCTAATAAATCTGACTATGCCGAAATAAGAACATGTATTTATTTCAGTGGTTAGGCATTGGAGTGTTTGGTTACACAGGTATGGGAAGACATTACAGATCCACAAAGCACCTGTGTTTCAATATTTGAGTTGCTAGATATCTTTGTTTTTCAGATCTGAGCGCCTTAGCTTCTAAGTTTTGTGCACTGACTTCATTGGGAATTTATGATGACCAGGGTGTCCAGGACTAGGCTCTTACTGTATTGCCTCTGTAGCATACCCTGCCCTTTCTAGTCTGAGAAGCTGACAATCAGCTCTTGCTCTCTCAACTAGCATTGGGACCACTCTCTCTACCCCAATGTGCTGGATGGTCACATCATTTTGATATGTGAGAGAATCAGCCTTTGACTAAAATGGGGTGTCTAAAGAGAAGCTCCAGGGGGCTCCTCTTCCTAAATATACACAAGGAAATTAACACGCCACAGGGTAGCTTAAATGATGTACATTGTTTAAAAAAAACAAAAAACAAAAAAAAAGGAGTACTTGTGGCACTTTAGAGACTAACAAATTTATTTGGGCATAAGCTTTCGTGGGCTAAAACCCACTTCATTAGAGCAAGGGTTAATATGCTCCAAAGATTATATTTGCAAATTCGGGTTTCTACTAATTAACCAGTTTTTCCAGGCAAAACAAGCTGTCAAAAAGGTGACTTGCAAAACATGGATACACCTAATAAATATGCACTGGTACCGGAAATAACCTTGACATGATACAAGGTGAGAAAGGGGATTCCAGGATCATATTTAAAAATACATCAATATAAATATTAATAAAATAGATTGGATGCTGATTCTTTCTAATACTAATGTTGGATTCTTTATTAAATGCTATGCAATATGAATTTCATTTTGATCCTGAGATTTTTCATTCCTTTCTACTGAAAAGAAATTCCTCTTGCCAGAAGAAAGCACTTTGATAGATATACAGGCCACTTTTGCAATGGCTATGGGAGAAACCCACTTCACTACACGTGTTAGTTTTGATTGTATAACAGATTGTTGTAAGGAAAGGAGCCTATGTTCCATAATTTGCATGTTGACAAATGTAATGTTCATAAAATACTGTCAGCATAAAAGTAATGCCAGTAAAGATAAACAGAAACCACTCCTAAGCATCTGATGTCATGACATGCACAGTTCGTGATAAGTGTGGCGTACCTCCCAGTGTCCCAACAGAGGCAAGATTCTGGAGTTCTTGACACCCAGCCCTCTGCTCAGTCCAAGAGACTATTCTGCCTCAATACCTTTATCTCTCATTAATGTGACTAAATGGAATTGCACATAACTGTCAAGATTGGAATACATGTTTATACAAAAGCAGCTGAGCTCTGCTGTCTCATTTCACCTCTCTTTTAACCTCAGCCTCTCCCAGCTGGCTAGGAAGCTAAATTATACATAAACTTGTCCAAGAAGGTAGGGCTATAGGTGACTAAAATGCCACCCAGCAAGCTACAATAAGCAGAAACTCCACCCCAGCTCTTAAACAAGTCTGACTAAGAAGGTAGAAAGGTTATTGGCAATATGGGTTGTACTCAGGGGTTGAAAGTAAGCTGGTACGGCATACCGGTAAAAAGTGGCCACTGGTACCAGCCTGTACTCAGCTGACATTAAAGTGCTGCTGCTGGTAGGGACCCATCAGAGCCGCCAATGGGGGTCACAAAAGGGGCAGTGATGTTAAAGTGCTGCCTCTTATGCACCCCTGGGGCTGCCGACGGGGAGGGGGGGCAGGAGGGCCAAAAGGAGGGCCGGAGCAGCTGCCCCGGTGCTGTGATTTAAAAGGGCCGGGGACTCCAGCCAGCCGGAGCCCCCGGCCCTTTTAAATCACTGCTGGAGCCCCAGGCAGCATGGGCCAGGCAGCGTGGATGGGCTGGCTGGGGGATGCTGACCCCCCAGCCCTGCCCCTTATGGAGCCAGCCCCTGCATTGGTAAGTGTTGAATGTTACTTTCACCCCTGGTTGTACTTAAGCACTAATGAGTTTGTTCAAGTCCCTCTGTAAATTTTGCCATGATTTCACTATTATGTATCAGCTGGTTATAAACTTTAATTGAATAAAAGCTACTAATGTGAAGTGTGACTAATTAGAAGAACTGATTTACTTATGGCTGGATTACCAGACTCACAGCTACCCCCATTTTCACATAGCTCCCACTTGGTGCAGCAGTCTGAGGGAGGGGAAGTGGGCTGATCCTGACTGGGGCCTCGCTGTTCCACTGTAAACCAAATAACTAAACTAGTGAGTCTTCCTAAACAGGTAGTTGTAATATGAATAACAAATGTTTGATAGTCTTCACCCAATGAATTCAAAGCATTTTACAAGTATTTGTTATTCCTTACAATCCCCCTATGAAGTAGGAAGAAATCCCCAATTTTATAAATGAGGAAATAGGCAAAGGCTAAGAAACTTCCTGACGATCATACAATGAGTCAGTGGCAAAATTGGGTTTACACATCAGAGTTCCACACTCTTAAACCACACCATTGCCCAATACTGTTTATAAAGTGACCCTGATAAAGTTATACCCACTTTATACCTTTATAAAGGAGGGTCTCTTTTAAGCCCTCATCTATTTAATTTCTCCTCAAATGTCTTTTAAAAAATGTTATTTTTCCCACGATGATGGGTATGTGTGAATGTTATGTGATATTGTGTTGTCATAGCAATTATCTGCTAGTTTTGAATAACAAGGTCATACTGCAACAGCTCATGTCAGTCAGCTGTAAACACACAGGTGAAAATTGCTCATGAGTAACATTTATTTATCTTTTTTGTAGCATCTCCCACTGTTGAAGATATACACACAACAGAGATATTCTTCAAAAAGCACAACATACATGTTGTATGTTGATTGTGTGGCTTGCCTATAAATAATAATGACAACGATTGTTCAAAGAAAAGGAGTACTTTTGGCACCTTAGAGACTAACAAATTTATTTGAGCATAAGCTTTCGTGTAGCTCCTTTTCTTTTTGCGAATACAGGCTAACACGGCTGCTACTCTGAAACAAATGATTGTTCAGTATATTTGAGCCTGGGAGCTTAAATTCATAACTTTGCTAGACACTAAAAATCATGGAGTGAATTGAGACACTAGATTTATAGCTTACTATAACAATCTATAACCTGCTACCAACTCTGCCCAGCTGCTTTCTTCCCCCCTCCCTTCTTTTTTTCCCAGTGACTGGAGGGAAGTTAATGGGCCACTTCACCTTGAATGGCCCTTTGTGTTAACTACTTATGTCAAACAATCTGTTCCACCTTGTATTTAGCTGTGACATGATAAGTATGTTTCTCAGACCTGAAGAAGAGCTCTGTGTAAGCTTGTCTCTCATCAACAGAAGTTAGTCCAATAAAAGATGGACTTGTCTCTCTAATGATTGTTCAAGTCAAGGAGCTGAGTATGTTGTATTAGACTGACGACAGACCATATTTTTTTTATCTATACATTCAGGTGTCTGCTAGGATATCTTAGGCCAACTTCATCCTTGGTATAACTCCAATAAATTCAAATGCAACTTTATTACGCTTCAATGGAGATACACCAGAGATAAGCTTGACCTAATATGGTAACTGTATTTCTTCCATCACATCAAAAGTGGCAAAAACCAGGATAATGACCTTATGACCACTACTTGTCCTGTCCTCTTGGCTGCAAATATTCTAACTATCTAAGCATTCCAAGAAGTCAGTACTTACATAATATGCAGATTGGAAAATATATTGATCCAGTAAATGATTTTTAAGCATAATTTTATCAGCTACTATAGTAATTGGAAATTTCTGGGGTCAATTACTAGATCAAATTATTCCTGGTGTAACTCCATTGATGTTAATGGAATTACACCAGGAATACATTTTCCCATAGTGTATAAAACACTTCAGAATGTTGCTGCTATACAAATATTAACATATGTACTTAACATATATTAATCAGAAGAAATAAGCAAATTTTAAAATAAAGCAGATACTCCAACATGAGCCACAACTTTTTGGTGTGGTGGTTCTGAATCTTTATATCTTCAGGTTTTTTGCTGAATTAATAGTTTCTAAACAATTTGGATTTAATATGAAAGAAAGAGCTTTGCGTATGTTCTGTGATTCCACCCTTTAATAGAAAATACGTAGACACTGACAAGAGTTTGGCAAGATATTATATTAGCTATTTTTATATGAATGAGTACTAAATCTGGATTGAGAACAATAATCTGGTCATTCTTCTGAGACTTTATGCAGTCAAGAGCTAAATTAATAAGGAAGTGTGGCTAAAGTAAAGTTTTCCTTCCTAATTTACAGCTGTACAGCCATAAACAAAAGGGGAACAAAAATCATGTAATTATGTTAGTCTGGATTATTGAAATTCAGTGGCTTTCAACCTTTTTTCATTTACAGAACCCCTAAATATTTCAAATGGAGGTGCAGACCACTTTGGAACTCTTAGGGGTCTGCAGACCATAGGTTGAAAACCACTGCTGTAACTCATTGTATCTGAAACTAAACATGAAAATGATGCACAGGCTCCATCCAGCTAGTTCAGAATGCAGTGCCCACATTCTCCATGGACCTGAACTCAAGTCCCTCAACTGGCTCCCAGTCAGCTTCCAATGCCAATTTTGGTCCTAATTTTCAAAGCACCAAATGGATCAAGAACCAACTACATAAAAGACCAAATTCAGTCTATGAATCATGACAGCTGAGCTCCTCTGGGACAATGCAGATCTCAAAGCTCAGGACAAAGTATGTGAGAGCTGGAGACAAAACATTCTGTGCTGAAGGGATCTGACTAAGGAACAATCCTCCAGTAAAGAGCAAGTGAATCCAGAGTCTGATCATCTTTAGGAAGGGTGGCAAAACCTTTCTCACTGAGAAAGTCTTTCCACCATAAGTAATGGTCACAGTTCAAACATCCCTTTTATTCCCACACCTCTACCAACTCTTTCCCCCCCCAAAAAAAACCCCAACAACTACTCCATGCAGACTTATGATCTCAAAAAGGGAGAAGTACAAAAGCCACAAGGAATTCTACTAGGGAATTAATTATTGCTATTGATTTTACACAAGTGCTCAGCTGCTATGATGATAAGCAGCAGTATAAATCCCATAGATAGATTTCAATTTTACTCTGTGATTTTGTATTAAATAAAATTATACAGAAAACATTGATTCCATCACTGTATTGTTATTTACAAAATGTAAACACTAAGGGTCACATTATGTCATTTAGTATTAAATATAAATGCTAAGGCCCCAATCCTCTAAATATTTACACACGTTTAGCTTTGAGCATGTGCATAAGTCTTTGCAGCTGGAATTTCCGCTTGAAAATCTGTGTTACAATATCATAGAATCATAGAACTGGAAGGGACCTCGAGAGGTCATCTAGTCCAGTCCCCTGCACTCAAGGCAGGACTAAATATTATCTAAACCATCCCTGACAGGTGTTTGTCCAACCTGCTCTTAAAAATCCCCAGTGATGGAGATTCTACAACCTCCCTAGACAATTTATTCCAGTGCTTAACCACTCCGACAAGAAGTTTTTCTTAATGTCCAACCTAAACCACCCTTGCTGCAATTTAAGCCCCTTGGTTCTTCACCTATCCTCAGAAGTTAAGAAGAACAATTTTTCTCCCTCCTCCTTGTAACAACCTTTTATGTACTTGAAGACTATTATCATGTCCCCTCTCAGTCTTCTTTTTTCCAGACTAAACAAAACCAATTTTTTCAATTTCCCTCATAGGTCATGCTTTCTAGACCTTTAATCATTTTTGTTGCTCTTCTCTGGACTTTCTCCAATTTGTCCACATCTTTCCCGAAATGTGGCACCCAGAACTGAACACAATACTCAAGTTGAGGCCTAATCAGCGCAGAGTAGAACGGAATGGTTATGGACCTAAATGGTTAGTAATGTTGAAAATATGAAAGGCTTAGAACCTTTTATTTGTGCAGGGGTGGGGGCGGGGGCATAGTTTAGTGCTGGTGAAAGTGCCAGATTGTTATCCACAGAACAGGTACAGCTTGAGAAGGGGAAATACAAGCTTCTTCCTCCCTGTCAGCGTACCTCAACCCTGACCTGAAGGAACCATATATAGGGCGAAGAGGGGAGTTCAGTCTCCATTGCCTAGTCCTTCCCCTAGAGTACCCCAAACCCCATGATCCACTCTGTCCAACTCCACTGCTCACCTTCTTTGTGTCCTCCATACTCCAGTGACACTGCTTTCTCCAGACCCAACCGCACTCTCCCAAAAAAACCCCAATGCTACCCTGAATCCACCCCTTCAACTCCCTCCCGTAGTCTCTTCACCCTCCTCCCAGTTGCCATCAGTGTCCTCACAACTCCCCTCTCAGTGACCCCTGCTCCCCTCCCAGTTCCCCTCCTAGTGTCTCCCCTCAGTGACCCCTAGCTCTCATCCTCATGTCTCCCCTAGTGACTCCTGCTGCCCACCCAGTGACCCTCCCAGTTTCCCCCCAGTATCTCCCCTCAGTGACCTCTGCTCCCCTCCTCATTTCTCCCCTCCCAGTGACCACTGTTCCCTCTAAGCTGTGCATGTGTGTGCGCACAAACAGATCCTAAACACCGTGCACACAAAAATTTGCACAGAAGCAATTTTTTGCACACACGGCCTGTCAAAAATTAGAGGGAACATTGCCAGTGACCCACCCAGCTTGCCTCCTAGTGTCTCCCCTCAGTGACCCATGCCCCCCTCCTTGTGTCTCCCCTCTCAGTGAGCCCACCAGCGCTCCTCCTAGTGTCTCCCCTCAGTGACCCCTGCTCCCTCTCAGTGAACCCTCCAGCTCCCCTCCTCCTGTCTCCTGCTCAGTGAACCCTCCAGCTCCCCTCCTATCTCCCACTCAGTGAACCCCAGCTCCCCTCCTAGTGTCTCCCCTCAGTGACCCCTGCTCCCCTCCCAGGGATCCCCAGCTCCCCTCCTCGTGTCTCCCTCTCAGTGACCCCCCCCAGATCCCCTGCTAGTGTCTCCCCTTCAGTGACCCCTGCTCCCCTCCTCATGTCTCCTGCTCAGTGAACCCCAGCTCCCCTCCTAGTGTCTCTCCTCAGTGATCCCTGCTCCCCTCCCAGGGACCCCCTGCTCCCCTCCTCGTGTCTCCCTCTGTGACCCCCCCAGATCCCCTGCTAGTGTCTCCCCTCAGTGACCCCTGCTCCCCTCCCAGGGACCCCCTGCTCCCCTCCTCGTGTCTCCCTCTGTGACCCCCCCAGCTCCCCTGCTAGTGTCTCCCCTCAGTGACCCCTGCTCCCCTCCCAGGGACCCCCTGCTCCCCTCCTCGTGTCTCCCTCTGTGACCCCCCCAGATCCCCTGCTAGTGTCTCCCCTCAGTGATCCCTGCTCCCCTCCCAGGGACCCCCTGCTCCCCTCCTCGTGTCTCCCTCTGTGACCCCCCAGATCCCCTGCTAGTGTCTCCCCTCAGTGACCCCTGCTCCCCTCCCAGGGACCCCCTGCTCCCCTCCTCGTGTCTCCCTCTGTGACCCCCCCAGCTCCCCTGCTAGTGTCTCCCCTCAGTGACCCCTGCTCCCCTCCCAGGGACCCCCTGCTCCCCTCCTCGTGTCTCCCTCTGTGACCCCCCCAGCTCCCCTGCTAGTGTCTCCCCTCAGTGACCCCTGCTCCCCTCCCAGGGACCCCCTGCTCCCCTCCTCGTGTCTCCCTCTGTGACCCCCCCAGCTCCCCTGCTAGTGTCTCCCCTCAGTGACCCCTGCTCCCCTCCCAGGGACCCCCCAGCTCCCCATCTCATCTCTCCCCCTCAATGAACCCCAGCTCCCCTCCCAGTGCCTCCCCCTCAGTGAGCCCCCGATTCTCCCTACCTCACCCCCGCGCGCCCCCTAACTGTCCCGCTCCTGCAGGGGGCGCTGCGGGTCCCGGGGCGTCACCCTCTACCCACCCGCACCGGGAGCAACCGCAGCGGCACTTCCGGTTTGGTGGCGGCTGCCGGAGCAGGGCCCGGGCGGAGCAGGCGGCGGCGGCGCGGCCGGGATGGCGGTGGACACGCGGCTCCTGGAGGGTCTGACCCTGTGTCAGCTCAACGAGCTGCTGGAGGACGAGGAGCAGCTGCAGGGCATGGCCCTGGGGATGGACGAGGTGAGCGGGGCCATGGGGCGGGAGCGACGGGCCCGGGGCAGTGAGCGCGAGCCGGCTGGGGCTGGGGGGGGGACGCGGGCCTGGTGCGGGGGGGCCCCTCTTCGAGCTACTTCTCATCCTGTCGCCAGGAAATCCCGCCTGTTGGGGGGCGTCTGCCCCGGGGGAGTGACCCCCTCCCTCCCCCCCCGGGACCGGCTCGGAGCTGCCTGAGCTCACTCTGGCTCCGGGCTGATTTGGGGGGGCGGGGTAGGGTGAGGCCCCTCCACCAAGGAGAGTGATTGTTGGGGCAGGTTAAAGAAACCTACTGTCCCCTTCCCCGACCCAGGGATTGCGGGATCCCACCTCCCCTTTGCATTTGGTGCTCTCCATTATAACTTGGTAAATGTGATGAGCTCCTGGGGTCACAGCTTCCAGTCCTGGCTATAGCTCCCCGCCCCCCGCCATTTTCACTGAAAAGCAGGTGACCTTTTTCTTCTTTGCAACAGCGGATCAAATAAGGAACCTTTGGGTGTTGACTCTTTTCTGTTCCCTATCGTATTCTCCTTTGTTTGTTGGCTGTCTACAAGGGAGCCTTTCTGCTCTGTTGTTCCTGGCTAGTACATAAAGCGCAAAGCCAGCCTAGGCTACAGGTTTGAAATGTGGAAAGTACTCAACAGATCACTGTACTCAACTATAGAGACACCACTGTAGCTGAGATTGTATCAGTCTTTCCATTAATACACCTCTTGTTTCCATGGTTTTTGTGCCTTGGGCATAACAAAAATTGCGCTCTAGAATAAAACATGCTCTCAGTCTAAAAGCAACTGTGTTTTCAAGCTAACAGGAAAGAGAATTCCATGTGGCGCTGTGTGTGTGCGCTGAATGCAGAAGAAAAAATTAGTTGAGTTTTGGTGCTGCTTTTTACATATTTGTTTTGTTAGGGTATTAGATCCGTAGTAAATTTGGACTGGGTATACTCTTAAAATTAGTGTCTGTTAATTGTTAATATCTGTGTGAATACTGTATGCTGTAGTCTGATATAAGGCTAATTTAGTTTTACAAGCTCACAGGTCCTCCCACAAAATTTCACAGATGTTTCAATTATGTGCATAACATGAGAGAGAGCCTCTTCATACATAAAATTATTAAAGAAGCATAGATGTACCAGAGACTGTTGTGTTCCTCACTATATTTAGGATAGTGCTGTTTTAAATGCAGTGTAAAGCCATGGGAGAAAAGTTGGTGGCAGTTGGGAGATCTGCTTTAAAGAAAGCAACTTAGTTTTTCTTAGTTTATCTGCATGAACTCATATCCTTATGTACTTATCCTTATGCAATCATACAGGGCTGACACTGAGTCTTGTTATATCATTCTGTTAAGAAAGTAACACAAATTGAAACATGTTCAAAGATGAGTCTGAAATAACTACTGTATTGCACCCTTTTGTGGTTACCTGTTGCATTACATATCGCAAAATGCGAAATATGTAATAAGTAGGTGATTTGGGGAGTGCCAGACATAAGTGAATTTCTTTTCTCCTGTGGGTTTGCCACTCAGTTTAATGTTAAAGAAACAGCATTTATTTGTTAGCTTTATTGCTGTAATAACTTGGGTGTGCAGATTGTAATAGATCATATGAGAACATTGACAGTCTAATGAAATCCTGTTACTAAATGTGAAGTGAGTTCAACAGGGTTATTCTTCAGTCTGAGATAATGGGCCAGATTCTCAGATGGCATAAATTGGTCTTGCACCTTTCAGTGGAATCTGACAATCTATGCCAGTTGAGGATCTGGCCCATAGGGTGTATAATTTTTTTCAGGATTTACAGGTCAAAACTGGATGTGTGTTGTGGGAGACTAGCATGAGATAAATATGGTAGAAACCCTTTTCAGTCTGTAGAACTAGGTGGTATTCTAAAGTTGATCCTTTGGTTTTCCTCTTTAGTTGGCAAGAGAAACGTTTTAAATTGTAGAGTAAAGTTCCTCAGGCCTGAGGGAATATTTTGTGGTGTATGGAATGTGTGGCTAGGTTTGAAGGTATTCAGTGTTGGGCCAAAACACAACTATGTTACTGTCTACTATAGTATAGTCCTTTTTTTTTATTGTGGGTATAGAGGCTTTACCAAAGTCCATTCAATTAAAAACATATTTGCCTAATTCTGGAGTGGTTAACTCTTACTAATGAGTGCTGTCAGATGTCCCTTCTCTGTTCTCAGCGCAGTCCTAAAAATGGTGAAATCACAAATTTTAATAATTTGAATTTAACTGTGTGCCAGCTATCACATTGTTTGTTTAAAGTTTTCTAATGTTCTGGTGAAATTTGTCTTCCTCCAGTTATTTACTTTAACTTTGAGTATAATAGCGTTTGCAATACAGGGTCCTGATCCAGCAATATTGTGCACATGGGTGGACCCCTGTACCCATGAGGAGACCAGGTGGGATCCATTAATATACATCATGGTACTCGGTTAAGCCCCAAGTCCCTACAAGGAATAACTTAATTGAGCATGCTCATAAGTCATGCTTCCAGGGACATATTTTTGAGGTCACTTAGTTTTTTCACTGGCAAAATTGACTGGAGCTAATTACTCCACAATTGACAAATCCTTTATTGTCCTTATTGTAAGAAGAACCCAACTCATCATAGAACAATATTTTGTTCACAACAAGAAGAAAGATTTGGGAAACCATTTGGATTTTTTTCTGAAAGCTAAAATTAACCAGCCTCTATATTAAAGGGAATGTGGCCGTGCTATAATGTGGACAGTGTAGACATATCCTTTGTAAGGTTGTTTTTGAAGCCTGTAGGCTTTTAACACTTGAACAGAGAACACCTTATCTGTTAGAATGAGGAAGGAAGCCAAGTTTCTAACTGGGCTCCTAATCTGTTAAAGTTCTCCTGAATTTTATAAGCCTTTGGGTTTAATATTTTAGTACATAAGAAATCTACAATATTAATCTTCATGGAATAATAGTACTGTGTTTACATAAATCAGAGAATTTCAGTGTGACAGATTCTGAACTGAGTTGAGCAGCTAATGGCAATATGTGTGTGATCTGAGTAATAGAAGATCCAGGAACCTTCTCGGGTTCCATGTGAATATGGATTTTTCCCTTTACGTGTGTTGGAACTATACATTAGTAACAGTGAACCATCATGATATTGAACTCTGCAGTTCTTTAAAACGTTACAAAATACAACTGCCAAAAGCATACGTTGTCTATGCATTTAAATATGTAAAATCAAGAAGCCAAAAATGTAATTTCCCCATCATCCCCATGACTTCAAAGTACAGCAGTAAGCACAGGAAAGTTTTCAAGTGTAGTCTTTTTCTCAAAAGCTGCTTGGAAAGAACTGGCGATAAAACTCAAGCTTAAACCAAGTAAATAGATGCCCAGTTTTCTTAGTCTCTAAGGTGCTATAAGTAAAACAGGATTAGGGATCCAACAAATTTATTGCATGACATGCATCCGATGAAGTGAGCTGTAGTTCACGAAAGCGTATGCTCAAATAAATGTGTTACTCTCTAAGGTGCCACAAGTTCTCCTTTTCTTTTTGCAAATACAGACTAACACAGCTGCTACTCTGAAACCTTAATCCTGTTTTAAAACCACATTGTATATGTAGTTATGTACTGATTGGCCAACATGAAATTTAGTTACAAAGTTAGGAATTAAATATGCCTACATCTACAGATTATTTTTTCTTAAGTATCAAGTTAATAAATTTGCCTACATCTAACAAGCACAAATTACTGTTTTGTGCTTTCTTCTGATGTAAAAATGTTTTGTTTATACCATATTTACTGCCCTGTATATTGTCATCTTTAATGTAATTATAAAAAGAAAAGGAGTACTTGTGGCACCTTAGAGACTAACAAATTTATTAGAGCATAAGCTTTCGTGAGCTACAGCTCACTTCATCGGATGCATCCGATGAAGTGAGCTGTAGCTCACGAAAGCTTATGCTCTAATAAATTTGTTAGTCTCTAAGGTGCCACAAGTACTCCTTTTCTTTTTGCGAATACAGACTAACACGGCTGCTACTCTGAAATGTAATTATAGTTACCACAAGAAAATAAATATTTTAAACTTTAATAAAGGCCTTATTTTGAAAGGTGAATTACATGTTATCAAGAGGGCTGTCAAGCAATTAAAAAAATTAATCTCAATTTTTTTGCACTGTTAATAATAGAATACCATTTATTTAAATATTTTTGGATGTTTTCTACATTTTCAAATATACTGATTTCAGTTACAACACAGAACACAAAGGGTACAGTGTTCATTTTATATTTTTTATTATAAATATTTGCACTGTGTGGCAAGGCACCTCCTTCGTTTCGCCAGACCAAGAACTTCCCCCTCTGGCGATGACGGGCCTGGGGTAAATCAGCCCCACCCCACTCTGGGCAGTGTTTGTTTCCCCCCCCACTTCTGTGCTCCTCTGGCTGTATTTCCTGGATAGGCCTACGGGGTGATCCTCCACCAGACAAAAGGGGAATGGTCCCATACACATAAAAACAAAGGGTGATACCTTCCCCTGCCTCCTCGATGGGGCTGGGTGTCACCCTGTAGCCTGCCCCTGGGTGTCAGTCCTTCCCTGAGCAGGCACTCAAGCTTGTCTGCTTCCCCTATGGGGAGGAGCATAGCCTCCCCTCCTGGAGAAGTTTACTTCCCTGCTGCCACTAGCCTGGTAGCAGCTTGTCTCTCTCTCCCTCCTGGTTTTAAAAGGTCTCAGGCAGCTCTTAACTGGATCCAGGTGTTCCTAATTGACCTGAGGTAACCCCTTCTCAGTTTATAGGGAAGAGGGCCTTTAACATTATAGGGCTAACATATCTGTCTTCCCAAACCCTCTTGCAGTCGTCCGGTCTGGCTTTGTCACAATGGTAAAAAAAGAGAGTATTTTTCAATTCACCTGATGCAAGTACTGTAGTGCAATCTCTTTATCATGAAAGTTGAATTTGCAAATGTAGAATTATGTACCAAAAAACTGCATTCAAAAATAGAACAATGTAAAATTTTAGAGCCTACAAGTCCACTTAGTTCTACTTCTTGTTCAGCCAATCGCTCAAACAAACAAGTTTGGTTACATTTGCAGGAGATAATGCTGCCCGCTTCTTGTTTACAATGTTACCTGAAAGTGAGAACAGGTGTTCTCATGGCACTGTTGTAGCTGGTGTCGCAAGATTAATTTTTAAAATCGCAATTAATTTTTTTTTTAGTTAATCGCGTGAGTTAACTGCGATTAATCAACAGCCCTAGTTATAAATACGTATTTTATAAACCATCCAATTTTATAGTGTACATATAACTCACCAACACTGATGGACTCTCTTATAAAGGCTCTTATGTAAGAAGGCTGAACCCTTTCCTCCTCTGTTCTAGTTCTCTCCTTTACTGTTCCAGGATTGATCCATCCTTCCATGTTTGTTGAGCATCAACAAACCAACAACTCTGATGGTTGTACTCTTGCAGTGTTGCTGTACATTTTGTTCCTAATTTTAAAATATACGAAGTATGTAAATCTGTTCCAATTCTCATAACTATATAATGTTTTTTTCCCCCTGAAATTCATAAATTAATCTACCAACAAGCTCAAGCAAAGTGGATTAAAATGTCCACAAATACAATAATGGTTTCAGCTTCCATTAATCTGTTTATCAGTTGCTAAGCAAAATAGTTTTCTGTCTTTTGTTCTGGGTTTTGTATATAGAACTGCTAACAGGCAGTTTATAAATTTTTTTCATTCAGTTATAGTGTACCCCAAAACGTGCTGGTTGCATCACAGACAAATAAGATAGTGTACTTGCCCTGAAGACTTTGTACTGCTCTTCACTGTACTATCAGTGCAGTTGTGCCAGTGAAAGCACTAGTGAAGACTGGCAGCAGATATTTTTACCATTGTCGTCAGATCATTGAAACACTAGCCAGGAGGGAAGACTGGTGTGCCTCTGCACTTATTTATAGTCTGCTTTATGGTGCTCATTGCCATAGTATTGTCTTGCATATATTTTAACTCCTGCAGCACTCCAATGAGGTAGTTATCCCCACTCTATGCATAAGGAATGATGGATTTATGTAATTTGCTCTTGGTCACCCAGGAAGTCAGTGATAGAGCCAGGAATTGAGCCTGGGTCTCTTGAGTTCTGGTCCAGTGCCTTAACCAACAACACCATCCTTCAGTTCATATTTTCAGGCTACTGTTACTGCTCTTTTGGCAGAACTTGGGCCTTAATATACCACCCTGAAAGACAGGAGGCAGAAGATCAGATGGCCCACTGTTTCTTCAACAACTAATCTTTGCAATTTTGGAGAGAGAGGTATCAAAATTTAAACTCAAAGTGGTATATTTTGGTATCGTTCCATATAATATAAATAAATCAGTACTAAATCTAAATAAGATGTCAAAAACAACCCAGAGAAAATTTATGCTAAATATCCACAATAACCTGATGATTTAGTTCTATGGGACAGGTACTGCCATTTATTATCTATTTCTACAGCACCTAGCCCAATAGGTTCCTGACCTGGTTGGCCCCTCAGTGCAGCAGCATAAATGTTAAATATTAAGAACTTGGACTGAATCAGCCAGACTCTGCTGTTGTAGGTTTTGATCCATGCATCTCATCACATCCTACGTATTTGGGTGAATGCTTGGATTCTGTGCTACATGATAGAGTTCATACGCTACCATTGAAACAAAGTGAATAAATGTTGTAATGTATAGAAGATGAGGGAGATGGCTTCAGTCTGCCTTTCCCACAAGGCCCTAAAATCTAGTATATTCAATCTTTTGGAGCAAGGGTTTTGAGTGCACAAAAAGAGAGGGGTGTTGTAGCTTTAAATACAGTATGTGCAGAGTATAGTATCTGAGTCTGATGTTAAGGGAAAATGTGCCTCCTTCTATTAACTTAATCAACAAGTTGAATAAAAAAGCACTTCAGTGATGTATTTTAGTACGTAAATTTAAGTTAACATTTTTCCTCCACCTGACAATGAATACATGACAAAGGGTGTTTGTTTTAGCATGGACTCGGAGGAACATATTAATTTGTTGCTTTCAGTAGATTATCTAAAGCTAGACTCTCTGGAACTCCACTTAGATGTGAAAGTAGTGGGGGATACAAAATGAGGAGGAAAAACTATGCGGGAAAATCCTCATCTTTTAGGTTCAAATTTGAAAAGTGAGAGTAATAATGGTTAGTCTTGCAGTATGCTGCACGTGCACCATTTTAGAGCAAGTAAAACTATGATCATACGAGTTTCACTTTATGCCACAAGTCCTAAGTGTACTCATGCACTGAAACACTGGTATTATGAAAAGACAGAGGGTGCAGAACTGGTATTCAGTGCTGGTTCAATGTACCTCAGTTGGTAAAAATAAAGGAAATCTGCCAAAATACCAACTTGTTCATAAGTACAAACTTTGCTCTTCCTTTTATGAAATACTCCCTGTGTTTACACTAAAGAATTTTTGCAAAAATTTCCCTCTGGTAATAAAATGCCAGCAGCAGGTAGAGCTTTGTCTACACTAGATCTCCTACCAGTGATACCATCAGGTCTGGAGATAGCAGAATGGGAGTTACTTTGCTAAATGTCTCCAGTGTAACAAAACCTCCTTGCATCTAAGGTTGTCTGTTGCAATGAAAATAATTTTCAAATAAGAAATTGTCACATTTGGGCAATTTTCTTTCACACAGTTTAATCTACATACCTATTTGATAAGCATCTCTTGTTTTCTAACATACTTACACAACACAGTTTGTTGTGTTTTATGTATAAACACTGCCTTTTAACCAAGTTTTAACCAAATTTCCAGACACTAAAATTCTTTGACCATTTAAACAATTACTGTAAGAATGTTTTACTAATCAAATATTAAAAATTTGCTGTCCTGCTTTAAGGAAGACTTAGCACTGTCTTAACATAGCTTCTTATTTTGGCTGTTTTCTTTTGTGTTTGTACAATAGTGGCAAAAGAAAAGAGAGGACAAAAGGTGGGTGTATTAGGGTATGTGGGGTGGGAAGGGAAGCTTGAAATTGGTGTGTGTGAGAGTTAAATGTAAAGCAGGTTAAGGGATGCAACTTGGAACATTTTTTTGTGAATTTATAATTCACTGAAAATAAGGATTTTTAATGGAAATGCTGACAGTGTATTTACTGTATTGCCTGCCAATGCAAGATTATAATTATGGTAGGATTTGCCAGACTTTGTGGCTAGTTGGGGTTAGTCTCATTCAGACCTTGCATTACAATAGGTATCTGGTTTGGGATTGTTCCCTTAGGAACACACATTCTAAAACTAAACTACATAGTAACTGACCACCATTGCTCCACACAAATGAGTCTTGGAGAATCTCTTATGTAAACCAATGTTTTTAAGTGTTGAACAAGCTTCTTTGGCAAGGCAGCAAAATCAGGGTTTTGCTCTCTTAAAAAATATATACCTAGGTATGTGTGACCATGGTTTCAATTTCTTGCCGCATAGTCTTGTGCCTTTATAATTGTATATATTTAGTTTCAGAATGACCCACTTAGTGTTAAGCAATCCCTCTGTCATTGGGTCCCTCTTCTGATTAGCTCAGTATTGTTGCATTGAACATTCAGTGGGATTTGGTGAAAGCTCAAGTAGTTAAATTAGAAAGATGAGTTTAGATCCCCCCTCTAAGGTGGCACTGTCTTGTTGCCAATTCTGACCAGTGTTCTGCATCTGTGTTTCAAATTGCATGTTGAAATTTTTATCTAACTTTCATTAAGGTACTCTACCAATCCCATGGGCAATTCTGCAAATGTTTTATGAGCTGCTGGTTTGTTTCATTTGGATTTAACTATTTGTCTGTACTTGGATTATGTACTTGAAAACTAATGCTTGTAGTTTGTGTCTTAATTTCCAGATTTGATCTCTTCTGAGCAAGTCTCAGGGGGAAGGCTCACATACAAGTAGCTGAAAAAAGCATTCCTCCTTGCTGGCTGGAAAGGGATCTGAGGGAGATTGCTTGAGACAGTTTTTGGTTTAGATTTCATATCTAGATTTACTAAGGCTTGGTCTGTACTTAAGTTTTGCTGGCTTACCTATGTCAGTTATGGGTGTGGAAAAATCACACCACTGACCTACTTAGATATGCCCCAAAAGTTCTAGTCTGGGCGTAGTATAGCTTATTTTGTTTGAGGAACTGATATAAGCTGTAGCGGCAATAACTGTCTCCATCTAGGAGACTTTTCTAGTACAGCTACATTGGCAAACCCTTTCTAGTGTAGACAAAGCTTAATTGTGAAGACTAATTGGAAGAAGATGAGTGTTCTGTTGTTCGTTTAGAACATTCACAGCTTAATTGTAATATTGGAGGCCTGATTTTTTATAATGCTGACCAATGCAGTTCTTGAATCTATTTCTTCTGAATTAAATAAAAGAACCTTAAATAACAAATTGCAATTTGTTGACCAAAACAGTGTTTTTAATCTTAATTGTAAAATTGTTTAACTTACTTTACATTATTTGGAGGTGGACAAAATTAAGGTTGCCACGCAGGGTACCTCTACACAGTCAGTGGCAGCCCACAGCATCAAGCCTCCAAGCCCAGGTTGACTGACTCTTGGGGCTCATGCTATTGCTCTAAAAAACGCACTTTTAACTTGCAGTTTAGGCTCTGAAGCCAGCCCTCTCCCTGGACTTCAGACTTCAAGGCCAAGCCCCAATATCTACATAGCTATTTTTAGCACTATAGTGTGAGCCCTGGAAGCCTGAGTCTGTCGACCTGGGCTCGGGAACTTGTTGCCATGGGCTGTGTAGACATATCCTAAGTGAATCGGTGCCAAAGCCAGGATTAGAACTGGGGGCCCTCCAGCTCTGTCACCTGACTCCTTCCTTCAGACCATGCTTCCTCCCAGCAATTATAATTTAAATGTGTTCTCCAAGGTAACTTAAAGGCTATTGCAGGGTTGGGCACTTGACCTGTCCAAAAATTATTGGTCAAATATTTTAAAGTACTGATTTATGAGAACAATGACAAAAACGAGAAAGACTTTGTTCTCCAGTAGGCTTAACTTTAGATATTTCTGCCTAATCACAAAAACCAAGTTACTTAATGTGTTATTTTAACTCAGAAAAATATGAAGCACAATGAAATGAAGTTCTAAAAAATGAAACAATGACACCATGATGCAATCAGAAATGGAGTCTGCCACCTACATCAGAGTGCTGCTGTTGGAATATTTGAACATTTTCATAGCTGAAAAGTGTAAACACCAGGAGGAAAAGGGATTATTTAATGTAATAAAGGGTGTAAAATTAAGGAAAAAAGTTAGAAGGGAAGAAAATCTTCTTAGTGAGAGAAGATGTGAAACGGTTTCTCAAGGAGTAGAGGCTCCATCTTTGGCATGTTTAACACTAGACAAGACTATAGTAAATGTACAAAAGGAAACAAACTGGTTTTGGCACGCAGATGACAGACTGGATAACCTAACAGGTCTTTTCTAGCTCTAGATTCTATGATTTCGTTACCTGAGCCTCACAGGCTGCCCTACCACTGTTGTGTAATGAAGGAATATTCCCTATTTCAAAACCCTTTTCCTCCTGGTGTTTACACTTTTCAGCTATTTGTAGATTTTTGTCTCCTTTATCCCACTGGGTGTTGCTTAGCTATGTTATATGTATTTAACAGCCCGACCAACCTGAGGAAGATCAGAGTCCGCTCATAAATTGAGAATTATAGCCACCCTTACAGATTTACAGTCCCTAGATTTGATTGTAAATTGGTGTGATGGGGAAAGCCTTTGTCTAATATTCCATTGGTGAGGTGAGGGGGAGAAGCATTTTATATTTTTTTGGTCTCTGTATGTACAGTGTACATCTCCTGTTTCTTCAGCAGATATCTAAGCTGTTAAAAGTTGTGCTGATGGTAGATGTGTTGATAAGGATGGTGATGTATAAATTAGGTTGTTAACTCAGAACAGGCATGTTTTTTTCAGTTCCATTCAAAACCCAGGGAAGGGCAAAGAGGGTGGAATGATGTTGAGCAAATGGAATCTGGCAAAATTGGGGGAGAGAACTTGTTTTCAAGCTTTTAAGAATGACAAACCATTGTAGGAGTTTTTTTCAGTGCTTTAGGTGGCAAGATGAGGACGAACAAATGGGAGCAACCATGAAATACTACAGTCTTTAGCATTGGATTTGGGTAGGAGTGATTTTTTTTTTTTTTTTTTTTTCCCCTTCAGGGAATGAAGTGAATGAGGTTGAAAATATGTGGTTGGTTCTTTCTGCCCTTTATTCTGGGAAAAATCCTGTGAAAGTAAAACAAAATAGCAAATTCAGTTTGTCCTAAATTGAAAGAAATAACATGAGTTTTGGATCCATATCACCGTTGACTTACTGGTGTGCTGAGTGGATGAGATGGGTTAGGTAGAGGAGTACAAAAAACAAAGGCAAAATAAAGCTCTTACTATACCTCAAGTACTAAGGATGATATGCATTTTAAATATAGCATTAGGCAGTGTTTGAAGTTGGCAGATTAAAGCATTACACACAATTCAGAACCTTTCAAAAGGAAACAATTACTTCTGAAGATATTGTTAACACTGCCCTTAGTACTTTGCAAATAAACATTATTTTTATTTTGATGCAGTCTGAGCACAGGACTGGAAGCTAGGAACAGTTGGCTTCTGATCCTCGCTCCCTCTGTGGCATGGAACAGGTCACTTGAACTCCCAGCTTTCCTGTCTCAGAAATAGGGAATTTCATACATACATACATACCAACTTCAGAGATGTTTCTGAGGATTCATTAACATATAGACAATGCTTTGAAGATAGAAAGTGGTATATAAATGCAAAGTACTGTGGGCCAGATTCTTCCATCCTTTCTAATGTTTAGTAGTATTGTACTCCACAAGCATCTTTACTGAATTAAATGGGATTCATCTTAATTAAGGTACTACTATCAGTGAATAATATTGGTATAATTTTTTTTAATGATAAAAGGTGGTTTTGGTCTTGGTGCTGGGCATGACATGTTGTTAGTAGTCATTGGCATTCTGTACTGGAAGGAGTCCTTTGGCCTGACTGTTAAGTGTCTATCTCTGTATAACATGACTGCACAAAATACTACATGTAGGTGTGTCTACAGCACCTTACAAAACATAGGCATTGTATCTGTTGGTCTTGAAAGATTTAGTCCCTCTACCAACACAATTTAATCAAAAATACCAAGTTTTAATCTGCATGCACACTGGCATACTGGAGAATTAAATGTTAAACTAGGAAATGGGCAGATGTTGGCATAGAGTCTAAACAAAAGGCAGATGAGAGGAAGGAAGCAGCAGCTAAAATAAACAGATGGGTGGACAAGGTGGAAATATTTAGGAGTAAAACTGATAACACAGGGAGGGTTAGGGAGAGAACAATAAACAAAGTGGAAAAACTTGCATAATTAAAAAAAAACCCAAATAATTCAGTAATAAGGTCACTCTGGGGACAGTGAATTACAATTGAATTTAATTCAAGGAGAAGGGAAACCAGAAGTCATGTATGCAGAGAGATTTTTTGGCAGTTTTGACTTAACCAAACATTTTAGGAATGCAGACACTAATGGGGGCTAATATATTTAGACCTTTTAGGTAACAGAAGTGGAAGTTGTAATTTGATTATTAAATCTATCTTTATTGGGTACGCAAAGGGAGGTTTAATGCTCAGCTTGTTGATCTCTATGTGTTGCAACTGATCAATTCCAGAATTTCAGGGAATGTTCCAGGCATCAGTGGCCAGAACCCTATTGATTTGGGGGAAAGGGGACAAGGGAGGACACTTGCAGCCCCTGGCATCTGGTTAACAAAGCCAGCCAGCCACTTCAATCACTTCTATAGTTGTCCATGGATCAACAAATCGCTTAGTGGCAGCCATTAACGTGTTCCAGCATCGCAATACCCCCATCTTAGCTCTGCCTGTTCTACCAATATAGTTTTAAAATGTTGACACCCTGAAAGAAAGGAAAAATATGGGGGAATGGGACAGAGAGAGCTCCTGATATAGAGGAGAGTGAGGCCCTGGCATGGGCGGGGGAGGGGGAATGGGAACACATGGAGCCCTTGGCATGGATGAAAGGGGGGTACACAAAACCCCTAGTGGGAGGAGATAAGATAGTAGTTTGGAGGAAGGTAGACGTGGGGAACACAGAGCCCCTGGCCTGTGGAAAAAGAATGAATGGGGGCCAAGGGGTTGAGGGAATGAGCTCCTGGCATGGTGGGGGAATGGAGAATGGGGAGAGACAGAGCCCCTGTGATCTGGTGGAGTGAATGAGGGAAGACAGAGCCCCTGACAAGGGGAGGGGACAGCTGGGGCACACAGATCCCGTGGTATGAGGGAGGGGGAGTGAAGGCTGCAGGGGGTCTGAAACAGAATGGACAGGAGAGTGGCACACAGGTCACTTGTTGGGTGGGGAGAATGGAGAGATGCAAGGAGCTCCTGGTGTTTGTGGTGCGCTCACACTTAGCCTATAGAAGTAACAAAGTGTGCAACTCTCTAGTATAAAGCTGATTGGAGATTTTTGAGGGAGGAATTAATCATTGTTGGTTGAATTTAAACAGGGAGCACATTGGTAGTGTGGAGAGTCACCTAAAGCATTGATTAGTCAACAAAGTGCAGTGTGGTGAATCTGCTACTGCTCTTCTCCTCATGCTGTGGAGCGACTAGCTCACGGTTCGAGGAGGGGGTCACAGAGGCAGGCCCTAGGAGGAGCATAATGCTGAAAGCTGTTGGGGAGCAGACATAGGCTGATAGAGCCTTAGCCCTGAATTGCGTACAGTGTTTGCGTGAGGCATGATGCACTTTGAGGTATGTTGCCAGGGATCATTTCACAAGGGACACTGGGGTACCACTGCACTCCCAAATTTACCATGGAAGCAAAATCTGCCTATCAAAAGGCACAAGAGGAGGAAGAAATAAATAAAATTTCTTGTAAGACTAAATAGTGCGGGAGGGTAGACACTGTGTTAGTCCAGCAGGCAAAGAACACAAACTACTGAAAGTTGTAAAGATCTTTCATTGGATTAAATAATAAAGGCAAGCTTCAGCGAATCAGTCCCCCTGGCAGGCCATGGAGAAATAGTACCATGGTGTTGATGCAGACTGAACAGTTGAAATAAAATCTCTTACATTTTTCCCCTTTGATGTCTAAATCTTGTTTTGAAGTCTAAATTGAAATCCTGCCAAGGCAGCCTTTCCCACAATGCTCTGCTTTCCCAAAGTCTCATGAAGACTTTCTTGAAAAATTACTGGTTTTGGACAAACTTGGAATATCTCCTACAGTGGTCTTTGTTTCTTGCTTTTTGTTTGAGAACTGGCCATTCATTCTTTGAGAACAGTGTCATTCAAACTAGGATGTGTTAACTGGAAGGATTAAACTGGGGGGGAGGGGGGAATGTCTTTTGCCCATAACCCAGGATTGCTTCATTAACACTATTTGGGAACAATGTGTAGGAGAGGGAACCATAAAGGAAGCAAGTCTTGATTTTTGCTTTTCAGTAAAAGAGGAAGGATGGTATATTTTGCACTCAGTTTACATCTTTTATTCTAGGATCTCAACGCATTTTACAAAAAAGCCTTGCCTTACCCTTCAGTGATCACCATTTTAAAAAAGGGAGAAATTTATGCATATAGATTAAATTACTTGTAAGAGGACACACATTGAGTCAATGTAGCCTGGAATAGGACATATAGGATTGTGAGTCCAGAGGTTTGACTTGACCAGTAGACCAGACATCTTTCACATAGATTTAGAATTGGGATTAGAATAAATTCTTCAAATGATGAAATGCACACTCTCCCACTTCCTTGCAGATATTTTCTGAATAAGCTTCCCAAAAGCTCTGACTACAGTGTGAGAAGAATGGGCTAGCCATAACCATATTCAAAATATCAAGCATGGCTCTTTCAGGAATGTAGCGAGAGCTAGAACTATTCCAGTTTCTACTTCGGTCAGTGATTTAAGAATTTTAAATTAAAAAAAACCCTCATACTTGCAAAAACCCACCAGTATCTGTGATTCCTTCTTTCCCCCTGCAAAAAATATAAATAAAATAAAATAAAGATACGCAATTCCTATGGTTCTCTTCTCCAGAGCATGAGTGCCTCCCAAGTATTTAAAAATAAAAACTGTATTTGTCATCATTTCCACTTTGTGCCAGAGACAACTATTTCATAAGCTTTCTGCTTATGTGTGAAGGAAATGAAAGCAAAATCAAAGAACTGAGTCTTTAATTTAATTCTGAAAGTGATTGATTCCACTCTTATTTCCTATGGTAGAGATTTCCATAGTTTAGGTGCAGTTCCTTTTAACAGGTTTCAGAGGAGCAGCCGTGTTAGTCTGTATTCGCAAAAAGAAAAGGAGTACTTGTGGCACCTTAGAGACTAACAAATTCATTTGAACATTATCTTTTGTGAGCTACAGCTCACTTCATCGGATGCATTCAGTGGAAGATACAGTGGGGAGATTTATATACATAGAGAACATGAAACAATGGATGTTACCGTACACTGTAACAAGAGTGATAAGGTAAGGTGAGCTATTACCAGCAGGAGAGCGGGGTGGAGGAGGAGAAGGAGAGGGAGCTTTCTGTAGTGATAATCAAGGTGGGCCATTTCCAGCCGTTGACAAAAACATCTGAGGAACAGTGGGGGGTGGGGGATAAACATGGGGAAATAGTTTTACTTTGTGTAATGACCCATCCACTCCCAGTCTCTATTCAAGCCTAAGTTAATTGTATCCAGTTCGCAAATTCTTGTCAACTGCTGGAAATGGCTCACCTTGATTATCACTACAAAAAGCTTCCCCCCTCCCCACCCCCAGCTCTCCTGCTGGTAATAGCAAAAAGAATCTTTTTGCAAATACAGACTAACACGGCTGCTACTCTGAAACCTGCTGGTAATAGCTCACCTTAAGTGATCACTCTGGTTACAGTGTGTATGGTAAAAAGAAAAGGAGTACTTGTGGCACCTTAGAGACTAACAAATTTATTAGAGCATAAGCTTTCGTGAGCTACAGCTCACTTCATCGGATGCAGTGTGTATGGTAACACTCATTGTTTCATGTTCTCTATGTATATAAATCTCCCCATTGTATTTTCCACTGAATGCATCCGATGAAGTGAGCTGTAGCTCACAAAAGCTTATGCTCAAATAAATTTGTTAGTCTCTAAGGTGCCACAAGTACTCCAGTTCCTTTTAAGTTTGTTACCAGCATTCATGTGCCTCTCCCAGAATAGTCCTTTCTATTGTAGGCATTTCTAGTATGCTCCTTGCCCTATATATCTTACCTGTGTCTTCTAGAGCTGCTTTGTTACTTTTTTTATCATAAGGCTAAAGCACAGTTTTTGAAACGGATTTTCCTACTAGACTGGACAGAACACAGAAGATATGGTAGAAAACAAATCTACAATGGTTGGAATAAGTGATGTACAAGATGACCGAATAGGTCTTTCCCATCTTTAGTTTTTTGGCTTACTATGCATTGTCCAAAAATATCAGCATGTGTTTTAGGATCTGATTCAGTGGTGATGAGGATGACTCAGTTTGGATTTTGCTGCTCCGTCGAATTTATAGAAGTCTTATGTTGTCTGCATATATATCTATATTTATCTAATATATCATTGTCCCATTATACCTTACATATCTTTCTTTTGCAGGCCCAAAATGTTCAGCTTAGCAAGGAAATGACCCTTGCCAGCAACCGTAGTCTGGCTGAGGGCAACCTTTTGTACCAACCAAAATTGGACTCTCTGAAAGCAAGTTTAACCCAAAAATATCAGGAGCTGCAGGTTCGTTTTGAAGCCTATCAGATCAAGAAAACCAAGCTAGGTATAACATGTTCTTGTGGTTATATATCTCCTATTTTCCTGTACTTTTTTCTATTATTCTAAAATATGGATAGATATAATCTCTTTTCTGATGCATGTATCTAATTCTTAGCTGTGTGCGTATAGAGTATCTGTATGTGTAAAAACTGAAGTGTCAAAATAGTAATGTTTGGATTATAGATCATTTTATATTATTATTTATTATTTGTGCACTGGACCCTCACTAGAACGTGCGTCTATATAGCGCAAATTCACATATAATGCAGTCGCGGCCATGGATCCCAAATTTAATTAATTGCATTTCATTTTAACATGGTCCCGCACGTGGATCCCAAATCCCATGTTCTAGTGAGGGTCCAGTGTACTACCATAGCACCTAGGAGCCCTAGTCATAGATCTGGACTTCATTGTGTTAGGCACTCTACAAGCACAGAACAAAAAAAATCATCCTTGCCCCTAACGAGCTCACAGTTGATAGTAGATCTGGAAAATACCACTGTTCTCAGAGATGATTAATAAGGCTGCGAGTTTGCCACAGAAGTCACGGATTCCCTCCATGACTTCTTCAGTGGCCGGTGTGCCTGGCTCAGCAGCATCTCACACTGCCCCTGTGCCAGTCGTACCAGCCACTGCTGGGGCAGTTTGGGCCACCACGTGCTCCCCCCCTCCCCACAACAGCAACAAAGTTTGGGTGTGGGAGGGGTCGGGGGGTTGGGGCATGGGATGGGGTGAGCGCTTACCTGGGGGGCTCCCCGGAAGAGGTGACACCCTTGTTGCTCCGCTGCTAGGCAGAGGCGTGGCCAGGTAGCTATGTTTACTGCCTCCACCTCCAGATACCGCCCCCACAGCTCCCATTGGCCATAGTTCCCAGCAAATGGGAGCTGCAAAGCCAGCACTCTGGGTGGAAGCAGTGCGCAGAGCTCTTGACCTGTCCGTGACTTTTACTAAACATACCCGTGACTAAAACATAGCTTTAATTATTAAGTACATATTCTGCCACCTAGTAAAAAGAACTAAAGAGACGAGCATGTATTATTGGAATACACATTCCTTGCTATGATTAAAAGAACATACATATCTAACTACTGTTGATCTTTTGTCTGAATATGATTAAATTTCACTTGATGTTTAAAAAAAAAACACATTTTTTTTCCTGAGACTGTCCAACCAATGACAATTCAGACTGACTGAATATAATATTGCATTTAATATATTCTTGTTTCATATTTTATTATGAAGCATTTTATCTTAACACATTTACCAACTTAAGTTCATTTGATTTTTTTTCAGTTTACTGTAGTGAGTAATTTTTAAATGAAATTCTCAGAAAACACATTAAAATTTTCTACTTAGAATCCTCCTGTCTGGAGTAGAACAAAGAATAAATAATCAAATAGCAGGTTTGGCCTTTAAAAGAAACCTTATACTTACTGGAACTGTATAATTTCAGTCAGAAATTATCGCTTGTAACAGCTGTACCATTAACTATTCTTTTCATATTATTACAGATAAACAATCCAGCAATGCTTCCCTGGAGACACTATTAGCACTACTTCAAACAGAGGGGGCAAAGATTGAAGAAGACACTGAGGTAACAGCAGTACATATGTAGTGCAAATAAGAGCTTCTGCTACTCATCTCAGTTACACAAGGCTTCAAACATACACAGTTGTAACATACTATTAAATAAAGATATCATAGATCTAAGGGATTTTCAAAGAATAGGGCCCAAACCATCACTTCAGACTTTTGCAAGTTGAATTCACTGGGAATTATTTTGTCTGAGTAAGGATTGCAAGCTTATTTTAAAGATTTTTAACATAAATACTATAATTCTTCTCTAGCTTTCATGTGAAAAGCATGCTCAGACCATAGACACACAGCTACGGACCTCGTGGGGGTATGTGAAAAATTCACACCCTGAGTTCCGTAGCTATGTCAACCTAATCCCTGGTGTAGATGCAGATAGGTGAACAGAAAAATCCTTCTGTTCACTTAGCTACCATCACTCAGGGAGGTGGTGTTCCTACAGCGACGGGAAAACCCCTTCCATCACTATAGGTTGTCTGTGCTATGGGGTTATGCTGGCATAGGTAAGGTGCTGTAGCTGTGTTTCTATAGTCCCTATAGTGTTGATGTGCCCTCAGGTTGTTTTCAACCTAATAGCATATCTATATAGAACTCTTTAAATAAACATCCAGGTGTAATGTTGTTTGCCAGGTGCATGTATTAATCTAACACAAAATGTCAGTCACTCTTGGAGTCTGGGCGAGATGAAAAACAGGTGAGCCATTCTGTCTTGCTCAAACTGAAAATATAATATCAGTAATGAAGATACAGAGTGCACCGTGTTCTAGGGGAGGAGGAAAGCCTCAGCAGCAATGGAATATTCCATTAAGATTTTTGCATATCTGTCTAGTCTCTGGTCACCCCTCACTGTGCTCAAGTTTTTACAGGCATTGATGTGGTTGACTCTATTTGTAAATTGCCTGTGGGACATTGGCTTGTTTTTACTACATTGCTTGTTAAGGGTAATAACCAAACCTGTTAAAACTGACTTGTAATCTCAAAGTCATTTTCAGGGCAAATGATAATTGGTTATATAGAAATGTATTGTTGCCTGTCTTGATTAAAGTAGCATTTACCAAAGCCTCACTTTGTCCAAGCAGTGCGAATGAGTAGACTAAAAACATGGCTTAATACTGATCTCTGATTCTCTCCCGAAGCTGGAACCAGTTCTTGCTTGTAGGTTTTCTGGTCAGTGTTGGCAGTGCTAAATCATAAAATGACTGGTTTGGCCAACCATCTGGAAAGCTGTTGAATGTGATTCATTCATGTTTCCAGAGGTCAGGGAAACACGAGAGCCCTGCTAAGCAAGAGCTAGGTTTAAATGTTTCTTGCTACCATGACTTGGGTACAAAATGATAGCTGAACAGAGATGACCTCAAATACATCTGAGAAATAATTGAGAAAAACATTGCTTGGAATTGTAAAGTATACCGTCTTCTGTCTTCCATGTCTAAGCCGGAACAAATGACAGGAAAGGAGACACCATGCTGTTAGGATATAAGCTATTTCTGGTTCCTTCAGAACATATTACTTTCTAACAGGGTTATTCAATGTTTGACAGAATATGGCAGAAAAGTTTCTTGATGGTGAAGTATCCCTGGATTCATTCATTGATGAATACCAGAGCAAACGTAAACTGGCTCACTTACGACGTGTAAAAATCGAGAAACTCCAGGAGATGGTGCTGAAGGGACAGAGACTTCCACAGGTTCAGCAGCAGCCTCAGCCAAAAGCACCTGAGACAACACCAGCACCTCAAACTTCCTACTCTTCAGATCCAAACACTCCTCCCTCAGTTATGCCCCGGCGAATACCACCCCCACCTCCTCCATCATTCCCCGCAGGACGCCTCCCCACTCCATTTACTGCAGCAATGGATTCAGGACCAGCTCTTCCATATCCAGGAGTTCCATACCCTCCCCTTCCCCCACGAGTGGGAGTTCAATCTGCAGGTCAAATGCCACAGCCAGGATACCCATCTCAGTTTGTATCACAGTACCCTCCAGCACTGCCCCAAAGACCACCACCTCGTCTTCCACCACATCCTGGCTTTATCCTACAGTGAATACATCAGTACGCCTAACTCATGTATTGGTGCTTAAATTTTCATTCTTTATCTCCCTCCCAGAGACTTAATATAGGCAATGGAAAACCTCTGTACTTTGCACAATGGAACACACAGTTTGGGCTGCAACATGGGGTTGTGAAATTGCACTCAGTAAATGTAATCCTTTTCTTTTCTGTTTCTTAAAATCAGTGACTATGTAAACTATTTTTTTGTAGAAAGGTGGTGGGGCT
The DNA here is from genome assembly GCF_009764565.3 of Dermochelys coriacea. Taxonomy (NCBI): domain Eukaryota; kingdom Metazoa; phylum Chordata; order Testudines; family Dermochelyidae; genus Dermochelys; species Dermochelys coriacea. Next base: position 25,172,638 of record NC_050082.1, read on the forward strand.
GAATTTTGTAACGCTGTACAACGCAGTGGATTTGTTTGCATTATAAGTATAGACTCAATACTCCAGTGATGGTAAATGATTTTAAGGAAAATAGCATACTTGTCTGACTTGGTATTGTGTTCTCATTGCGGCTGGATTTTAAGCATGGTTAATTGTGAGCTATTTATATCTCAAAAGAATTTTCTGTGCTGTCAGTGCTGGTATTTGGATGGTAACCATTGTATCTAAATGCTAAGCATAAAGCTGCAGTGGAAATGATCTGCATTCTTTAAAATAAACCCAAGGCTCCACATTGGTGGCTGGGTTCACTAACTTTGTTCTCAGAGCCTGGTAATCAGAAAATGTTCAGTAGCTTATTTTGAAATCCATTAATTCTTAAAATATTTTTAACTCCTAAATTTATTGTTGCTTTGGGTTTTTCACAATAAATGTGCACACCTTTCACTTCTATATATTGTTAATTTCCTGAAAGTCCTGGTCTTTTGAAATAAGTAACCGAATATCTTCTTCTATTAGGTGATTGATCCTGGAAGCCATGTAAAGAAAACTATTGGTAGTGCCAATTCAAATTTTTGTAGAAACTTCACCGGCCACACCCTCTTGAACCTAGTTTCACCAGCCTCCTTCTGTTTTGCCCACTTTCCTGCCTTGCCTGTTAGGGTAGCTGCTTACTTTTTGCTTAATTTGTTCTTCCCATGCCATGAGGTTGAGAAGCATTTTTTTTTTTTTTAAACAAGTGTAACTTTTGATGTTGTCTTGCAATTTTAGGAGCCAGAGTGCTAGGCCTAAATTTGTCTTAATCCAGCACTGGGCAGTCATCTCATTTGGTGCCCATTCAAAGTCCACAAACACGTATTCTCAACCTCTCTGCTCTGTCTCTTATATAGAGGCACTCCTTGCCCGTAGACGACATCATCTTCTGTCCTGCAGTGTTTGAAATTCTTTTTCATCTGAAATGTACAATTAACCTTCCCTCCAATAGTCAAAACATTCTAGGATGGCTGTTTGCATCTTGCTTAATTTGTCCTCCCATTCCCGTGCCATTTGGGGGCAGAAGGGGGATCTCTACATAAGTTTAGCTTTCAATGTCATTGTGTGACTCCTGGAACTAGGGCCCTAGGTGCAAGCCCATTTCTTAATCAGCCCTGAGCAACCATATTGTTTGATGACTGATCAAAATTCTGCAAACTCATATTCCCAGCCTCTGCCATCCTCAATCAACCTTTGCCCTTCCACTAATTAGAATAATGATTTAAGAAACATAGTTCAGAATCTGCTGCATCTTGTATGTGGAGGCAGACTTTTTCAAACCACCATCTCCCACTGTCCGGGAGAGTTTTAGATTGCTTGGAAGGCTCCAGTGCCTTTTTTCTGATAAAGGTCAAAACCAGATTATTTGATAACACCACCTCCCTCCCCCCCCGACTCCCAATTAGTTATTTCCCCCTGAAGTTTGATAGTTGCTAATAATAAATAATCTCATAACAGGAAACCCTTTGGTCTGAAAATAGGACTACATGGCTAACTCTCCCATTTGAAGATCAGAGACTGCAGATTGGTACCTGAATAGCTCCCCCTACATAAATCTGGAAAGGGGGAATTTTGTAAGCCTAGCAAGTTGTGAAACAATGTGCAGTGGATTTGGTTGCATAAGTATGGTCTCTCTGTAATCAAGTGGTGGTACATGATTTTTTTTAAAGTGTCTTTTCTTGGTATTGTGTTCCCATTGAGGCTTCATATATGCATGATTAATTGTGAACTGTTAGTCTTTCAAAATAAGTTCTAACAAATTTATTAGAGCATCCGATGAAGTGAGCTGTAGCTCACGAAAGCTTATGCTCTAATAAATTTGTTAGTCTCTAAGGTGCCACAAATACTCCTTTTCTTTTTGCGAATACAGACTAACACGGCTGCTACTCTGAAACCTGAAAATAAGTTCTGTGCTACCAGTGCTAGGATCTGGATAGTAACCATTCTGAATGCTGAGCATAAAGCTGCTGTAGAAATAATAAAGCCAGGTCTAGAACTACAAGATTGATAGATGGGTACAAAAACTCTAAACAGACACTCAGAGATTAGATTTGCTAAAGCTTTGTAAACATAATCAGGTAGATTTTATGCTTATCAATTGCCAACTTATTTTCTGAGTTAAAGAATTCCTCAGAAATGATGGTGGGGATGAGATAAGTGTATTTTGTGTACCTAACTCTTTTTCGAATGGTATAGCCCGTTATTGGTATTACTGAGAAATAGTCCAAAATATTTTTTATTGCTTGTTAAATTTGTCTGGTTTTAGTACCTTTAGTGATAACAGGATCATTCAGGGAATATTTTGTTTAAAAAAAAATACTGTATTGTGCAAACTAAATACAGATTAATTTGATGCAATTATCTGAAAACAATGCATTATCACATATGCATGTGGCTGATGTGCCTTAGAATCACTACTTGTGATTGTAATATTCTTACTAGAATATTAGCATATCTTTCAAATCAATGGCCATTGCTTAACCCTTTTGATGTAGGGACACTTTCTTTTATGAAAGATTTTTTACCTAGTACTTTAGACTAAGGCAGTATCTGCTATTTGTATGCTTAATTGCTCTCAGTGGATGATTAGTTTGGTTTTTAGATACTGTCACAATGACTGACTGTTTCAGTTGTTATAACAGTCTCAAAACTGAACTCCAGATGTTCATGGAAAATGCTTGGCCATTAATGAGTATTGGTGTATGTGCAAACTGGTTTCTTATGTGCTTGCTTGATGGCAATGTTTGGTGGGTGGAGGAAGAAAAGAGCTTTGGAAAGCTTTTTGAGTCTTATTTTCAGAAACACAAATTACACCACGCTAATCTGGCTGGGTAGGGTGAGAGATGCAGGGTCTACCATGCCTACCACTTGCTGACACTGTTTTGAACTATAACTGTTATAGGTAAAGAGTAAATTGTGCTATAGATAGGATGTTTAGAACCATATGAATCTGTACTGTATATACTGAGTGTTGTTAAAATGCTATTGGCAAGTTGGTTCCTATATGAGGGGATAGCTCCATTCTCTTGCCAAAATGTTCTTTTAATATACAGTGTGGTTTGATTTGAAATGTGTGCTACAAATGGCAAATACTTCCTAAAAAGAATCAGAGTTGAGGAAACATTTTTATAACATAAAAGTGGACTTTGAGCTCAAATGGCGAGGTGTAACATGGTTTTAGAATGCAGGTAGCATTTTAAATGCCCATTTTGGATGGTTTTTGCTTCTGCTAACCTTTTGTATGCAACTTTTAAATGATGACTTTATTCACTTTATCTGTACTGGGTAATTAGTGTTGAATAGTAATAATTTATCCTGGAAAGCCATCTCCAAGGGGACCAACCAATCAGTTGTTTATAAAGATTGTACTGGCAACCCCTGTGATACGAATAGAGTCACTGTTTTAGAGTAATCTTGCATCATGTGATTCCAGGAGGCAGGATACTAAGCCCAAGCCTGTGTCGGAATCCAGTCCTTGGTAGCTATATAATTTGGTGCCCAATTAAAGCACCACAATCTCATACTCGCAATCCCTTCTGAACCTGCCCACTCTAAACTGGATCAATGATATAGAAGCAGAGTCCAAAATGTGTCTGTCTCGCGCTGTCTCTTTCTCTCTCGTCTGGGGGTTTCTGTGTTCAGTCGCTCATCTCCCAGTGTCCTGAAGCTTCTGTAATTTCTCTTTGGCTGGAATGATTCATGAGCTGTCTTCCTCTAAAGGTGGTGATAGAACTTTTTAGAATATAGAACATAAAATAATGTTTTTCTCTATCCAAACCATGATTTTTCAATAGGCTGTTTTCCTCCTAACACTTGGTAGTTGCTAGCAATTACTAGGAAATCTTATCAGGAAATCCTTTGGTCTAAAAATAGGACTTTTGGCTAGCCCTCCCCCTAGGAGTTCAGAGGCAGCAGATTGGTCAAAGTTCTTGGCACCTGAACAGTTCCTTAGATAAGTCCTGAAAGCACTAATAGAGGGGTAATTTTAAAAGCCTAGCAAGTTGTGAAACAATGTGCAACAGTTTTGTTTGCACAGTAAGTATGGTGTCTCTGTAATCTAGTGATGATACATGATTTTAATAAACTAGCATATTTGTTTGTCTTAGTATTATGTTCCCATTACAGCCTGATTTAAGCATGGTCAATTGTAAACTATTTGTCTCAAAATAATGTTCTATACCATCTGTGCTGGTATTTGATGTGTGGTAACTGTATTTGAATGGTAAGTATAAATCTGCAATGGAAGTATGTATTGCTTGAAAAACTAACCCTAAGTCTAGGCCACAGTGTTGGTGGTTGTGTACAGTAAATTTGCTCTTAGAATCAGAGGTGCACAAACTCTAAACAGACACTCTTGCATTAGATTTTCTAAAGTTTTAGAAAAAGCAGCCAGGTAGATTTTACGCTTACCAAGTGCCAACTTGCAGAGGAGCTCTTAAATTTCAGTTTCCTTTGGTTTCAGTTTCCTGCTACATAACCTGGCTAGGAAGATAGATCTTGCACATAGATTCATAGATACTAAGGTCAGAAGGGACCATTCTGATCATCTAGTCCGACCTCCTGCACAGCGCAGGCCACAGAATCTCACCCACCCACTCCTACGAAAAACCTCACCTATGTCTGAGCTATTGAAGTCCTCAAATCGTGGTTTAAAGACTTCAAGGAGCAGAGAAGCCTCCCTCAAGTGACCCGTGCCCCATGCTACAGAGGAAGGCGAAAAACCTCCAGGGCCTCTCATCCTAGATACTAAACTCTTGAAGGGTGACAGTGTGTGGAGAAAGGCCTACACATTGCTCCTGTTTTCATGCAGAAAAACTTTACACTGAACGTAGGTAAGACAATTTAAATATGGAGAAATAAGACTACCAAGTCTACTTAGGCACCTGAGCCATAGGAAGGGCAGAAGAGATACCTGGGGATACGCCCCAAAAATATCTGCCACTTTAAAAGCAGTATTAAGCAGAAACTTGAGCACAAGTAGACTGATCACCAGCTATGGTTAAGAAGTGTTTCCTCTATAATATTGTTCCGTTAGCTGCATCTTGGGTGTGCAAGGACTAGGGACAGGATTTGAACACACTTCCCCCTGTGCTGCAGGAAAGCTGGGAATATAAAAGGCTTTTTTACTGTGCCTTTAAATGATGTGGCCTATGGGGGAAGACAGAATCAAGAAGTTGTAGTTCTTGAGCATTGGTTTTCTAGGAAGTTGGGACAATGGCTGCAGTTTGAACACTGTTCATATGTAACTTCTAAAGAAGTCTGTTAAAAGCATTTACTCTGAGATCCAAATAGGCCATCCAGGAAGTCGTCAAATGTTTGGTAAGATGAAAGCGATATTTATTGTGCATGGGCAAATGTTTCTTATGTAGATTATTGTCCAAATGGTGGTAACCTTTAGCCTTTCAGTATGGTGAAAAATGACTCCTGGAGGTGGGGGGAGACAAATTGGTTGCCTAACTCAGGCTTGTCTTAAATATAAAACAAAGGTATAATACCATTAAAACTGAGATCAGCATGTCATTGGCATACTGGCAACCCTGCAAATATTATAGAGCTTCTGTTTCCAGCTAGGAGTTGTGAACTATCATGAATGTTCAGTCATGAGAAGTTTGTGTGTATGCACTGTTCAGCTCTCCCACATCCTTTTTCACCAGAAATTATTATAGATTCATCACTTTTGGTACTAGATGATCAATTCTTTTGGCCTATGTAAAGAAAACTCCTAATATCAATTTAAAGTTCAAAACACCCTCCATCCCCTCACCCTAGTTTATCCCACCCCAATCTCGGTTTTCTCCCACACTTGCTATGCAGGGGCTGACTGTGTGTTTGCTTAATTTGTCTAAATATGTGGGTTAGAATGTATTTTTACATGACTTTGGAGGCTCGTATTTCATTGTGGTGATTCAAGAAACTGGAGCCAGGGTCACAAGCCTACATTTTTAATCCACTGCTGGGCAGCCTAGCTCATATTCTAAACTCCCTTTGACCCCAGATTTCTCACCAGTGCAGCCTAAAACAATGACACCTAGGAAAAGATTTTGGGCCTTGCTTTTTCGATCTCTCATCTAGAGGCACCGGTCTTTAAAAGGAAGGCTATTGGGCTAACTCTGCTCCTAGAAAATCAAAGGTATCTGAACAGCTTCCTGAAAGCCTGGAAAGTGATGAGAAGGGAATTGGTAAGCCTAGCAAGTTATGAAACAATATGTGGTGAACATGTTTGCAAGTTTGGTGTCTCAATACTCTTGCTGATCGTAAATGATTTAAAATAGCATAGCATATTCTTTTCTTGGTATTGTGTTCCCGTTATGCCTGGCTTTAAGCATGGTTAATTGTGAACTACTAATGTTTCAAAATAATTTTTTTGGTGATGCCATTTGGATGTTAATTGTAGTATCTGAATGCAAAGCACAAAGCAGCAGTGAAAATGAGCTAGGCCACAAGAGATTGTGTTCAGGGAGTTTAGGGGGTTTGTGTGGTAAATATGTCCCTAATCAGATTCTGAAAAGGATAGTAAAATCAACCAGGTAGATTGCACACTTAGCAAGTGCCAATTTATTTTGAGCTAAGAAAAGTTCAGTGATGGAGGGGATAAGAAGTGTGGTCTGAATTTTGTACTGAGTACTATCTACCTACCTTCATGGGGGGAGTGGTATTGCCCGACTATTTCTAATCCAAGTAAAATACAAGTAAAATTTTCTATTAAGAATAGTCCAAAATATTTTTACTTGTTAAATTTTCCTCTTTTTAAAGTAATTTGTATAACGATGACAGGACCATTCAGGGATACTTTGTTTAAAAAACCAAATCTGTACTGTACAAATTAAATACAAATTAAGCTGATGCAATTAGCTGTCTAAAAACAATGCATTATCACATATGTATGTAGCTGATGTGCCTTAAAAATCACTATTTGCAATTGGGCCAGTAAGACTATGAACATACCTTTCAAATCGATGGCCATTGTGTAACTCCTTTGATTAAGGGCTCTAAAAGGCATCCTTTTTTATAAAAGATTTTTCAGCTAGTACTCTAGAAGATTAAAGGGCGGTATCTGCTATTTGTATGCTTAATTGCCCTCAATAGATGATGGATTTATTTTTTTTTTAAATACACTGTCAAGGAATCTTGTATTAAGTCAGTTGTAACAATCTTGTAACTGAACTCTAGCTGTTCATGGAAAATGTTCTTTCATAAAGTGTGTGCGTTCAGACTGGTTTGTGGTTACTAATATGCTTGACCGTTGGCAGTGTTTGAGGGGGGAGGAGGAAAAGAGCTTTGGAAAGTTGAATCCTGCTTTCAGAAACCCAGTTTACACCATATTAATCTGTCTAGGTGGGATGAGAGATGCAGGTGATATTTCAGGCCTATCCCCATGTGACAGCTCCCAACTATTTTTGTTAAAAAAATGAGTAGTTTGTTAGGCTGTTTAGAATTATACTAATCTGTACTCTTTATAATGAGAGATTAAAATACCATTGGCAAGTAGGATCCTATATAAAGGGATGGCTCAATTCACTTGCCAAAATGTTCTTTAATATACAGTGTGGTATGTTTTTTGCTAAAAATGGCAAATACTTCCTAAAAATAATCTAAGTTAATGAAATGTCTTTATAACATAGAGTGGGCACTGAGCTTAAATTGAGAGGTGTAACTTGATTTTAGAATGTAGGTAGCATTTAAAATGCCCGTTTTGGATGGTTTTTACTTCTGCTGACATTTGTATGAAACTTTGTAAATAGTGACCTTGTTCACTTTACTGTACTGTGTAGTTAGTGTTTATAAAAAATGATTATAAAAGTACTACAGCAATGAAGATGGACATGCCATGTTTATCCATAGGGTTCTTTAAAAATCTCATTTGTGTACATTATCGTAGTTCTTTAAATATTCAGCAAAATGAGCTGTGGATAGACAAATGGTGATGAGTTGTTAGTGGTTATAGTTCTGCATTAGCCAAAGTGTTTATTCCTTGGAGGTACTTCCATCATGGAACTCACTGTGTTAATTGGCTTTGCTCTTCCTATGAATAAATCATTAGCACTTGTTGTACATATGTTGAAAGCTACTATGAAACTGAAGAACTACCTTCCCCTTTTTGTGCATAGTGTGACAAGTCCACTACGTATTATTTCTCAGACCTTAAAGGATGAAATTCAGGATGGAGTGAAACTGAAGAAAGCTAAGAGGTATTGGACTTACCTGACTTAGTGCCGAGAACCCTATAATTATGACTAATCTGTCAACACTACTTAGCATATTAAAATAATAAACTGGTATGTAAATATCCCCCCTCCACACGCACTTTAATGTAGAGGTTAGGAAGGATGTAAATCTTCCAGGCGGGGTGGAGGGTACTCAGTATAACTTGATGCATTAGACATGTTACTTGCTTTGTCAAATGACACACAAGATTAACACCAAAAACCCTATTTCAAAATCTGTATGCATTTCATACAGGGAAATCAGACCGGGGCAGCTGGAAATCGGGAGTCCCTAAGCAGGTTTAAACTCTCACTACGCTTACAGTGGTATTTGTTTCTAATGTAACATAATACTATAAAGGTTTTGTTTGTGCTGTTTAAGAATGGAATTGTTAGTGGTTAAGAGACCACTAGTACATTTCAATAAATGATAAACCAAATTCCTTTGGTGGTTACTTTTTCTTTGGAGTTGGCGATCTGTAATTGTTAACAGTTTCAAGAGTACATTCAGTAAATGAATAGAGTGGGCTCTGCTTTGTGCAAATTTCTTCTTTAATGACTTGAGTATTTGTTGGGTGATTATTTTTTTTCCTGAAAAAAGTAGGATTACAATTTAATCAGGTGAAAATATTAATAATTTAGATGATTAGAGGAAACAGTGCAATATCCTCTTACACATGAAGCAAAGTCACTTCTGTTATATCCATCTAATTTTGTGATAGTTCTGCAGGAACCAAAAGCTGTTCTGAATGTGTTTTCAGTCTTTCCTTGGCTTGCTTTCATCCCTGATGTGTGGCTTCAGGATACATCTCAGTCCTGCAGAAGGGTTCTGTGAATGATTTGAATAAATAAAACCAGGGGCAATAGCTCTCCGGTTGCCTTCCAGTGCTAAATCCTGCAGACACAGGTAAGGAAAGGAACCAATGCCTCGGACAGGACTGGTTATAGTCGTCTATATGCAGGGTTGTTATAGTTGTCAGTCCCATTACCTCAACTAGACTTTTTTTGCCAAACAGTACTCATGGTAGCTAATACTATTTTGGTTCTACAAGTGGTGGTGTAACCAAACTGCTGGAGCCTAGTCCAGCCCTGACATAAGCGCTAAAAGGCTTTCCATTTAAGGGTTTTCTTAAATGGCTTGAACTTTGATCATTTTCTTCACTGATGTAAAAATGTAACTTGTAATTTATACAAGCCAGTCTGAAGGCTGGCCCCTTGCATTACAGATTTTGAGATGTGGATATGATCTGAATTCCAGCATGTTTACTTGCTTTTCCTAAGGTCCTTCCGTGTTGCAGGCTACACATGTGGATTTGAATGTATGGAGGGAATAAGCATGGTATTGGTGTTGGAAACTAAAGGCCTGAGTTCTAATCCTGGCCCTGCTACTAATCTGCTGTGAGACGAGGTGGGTGAGGTAAAATCTTTTATTGGACCAACTCCTGTACGTGAGAGAGAAGCTTTTGACCTTACACAAAGCTCTGATATCCTGGGACCAAAATGGCTACAACAGCACTGCATATAACCAATTTGTTTTAGCATTCAGCAAGCTGTTTCCCGTCTGCCATTGTTTTCCTTGCAAATGAGACAGCACTGGTTGAGGATTTTAATTGTGCAACATTTCGAATCTGTAAAGACCGAGGTCCATTGTGCGTAGTTATTAAATAGCGATGGCATGAACTTTTTTCCTAACTCTGAATAAGCCAAACAGTTCTAGAGGGGGAAGAATAAGAAGGGATGATATAAGGGAGTGGTGTAAACTTTCTGAGATTAACAGAATGATGGACCCTGCCATTAGTATTTATTTAGAGTTTTGGTTGAATAGTTGCAGAAATGCAGCTCTACTCTCCCCCTCTCCTAAAATACGAATAGTGCGAGTGTACTAGCTGTATGTGGCAAGGTGCATGTATGCAGTGGGGTGTCTATTTGCTCAGGCATGCTTTAGAACAATGACAGTAACCTGGCAACACTGGGTCAGTTTTAGACCAAGTCTCCCAGGGTTGGTTTGTTTTTCCCTAAGATTCTCATTAATTGCTGACTTTAGCAGCTGAGATGGAAGGATATTGTCCCTTGCTGCCAGATGGACTAAAGCCACAGGCTGCCGTCTCCCTTTGAGCTCTGTGTGCAGCCTCACTTTCACCTAAAGATGCCCACCAGTTCTCTGTTTACAATGTGAGGGGGTGACCCGTTGCCAGTGCCCCTTATATCAACGGGGATGTTAGGGAACAGGCTGAGAGCCCCTCCATGTGAGATTTCCAGCAATAACTCTTCTTCCCTACAACTACCCTTCCCCTCTCCCTTAACCATATTCTCTCCATTTCCTGAAAACCCTTGGTTGTGTCTTCCTAAATATTTGCCCTTCAAAGATGCTCCTAAGCTCTCAGTCCCTGAGCCAGAAGCATAAAGGAGATGTGTCCAGCTAGGAAAAGCAAGGAAATGAGCTAGCTCAAGCAAGTATCACTGAGCTGGTCTGTCCTAGTGCTGCCTCACCTCCACCCAGACAAAAGTTTAGGGCAAGGCGAGGAAGAGACTGATATTTATGTGGGGGACTGGGATGTGCTAGCCTATTTTGAGGGATATGAATATTTACTAAACATTAGTGGTTGTTTAGGGGCATGTGATCAGGTGCGGTCTTTCTGTGCAAACCAAAAAGTCCCAACCAGCTGTGGTGTATTAAGAAAGGCCAATTTCCATTTCCAACGCTAAAAAAAATTGAACAGTGTGGGGAAAAGTGTGAACAAAAACTTGGCATTCAAGAACACTTCCTTAATCATTATAAAACCCAAACCTTAGCTATTGTCTGCATTAATTTGACTCATTAGCAGAAACTGCCTATTTGTTAAATTGTCTCCCCTTACCTGCCCCAATTTATAATAAAGCTATTAGACCCATGAACACATTTTATTGCTTGTTTGAGATTTACAAAAGAATACAAAACCAAGCTTTCCTGCTACTAAAATATAACAAACAGATTTCAGTATAAAAACAGTTACAAGTCTTCAGTTATCTATCATGTAGTCTTGTCTTCACACTGAAAAGTTGATTGCAAGCAACTGCTGTAGACTACATGTCAGTACTACCTTTAGAAGTGATTTGTGGTGTGGTTATCTACATGGAAATACCTTCAATTAACTGGGGAGGGGTGCAGTGACAGGCTCTAAGTTGCCACCTGGAATCACTTCAGTTAACAGAAATCTTGGTTCTGAGTGGTCAGAAAATAAAGGTACCAGATTTCTTATTTGAAATCCTGAAGTGACAAAAATCACTACCCCGGAAGCAAAATGTGGTTTCAGAAGACGTATCAGCCAACATTTTCAATCTGGGGTGTATTGCTGCATAAATTGTGCATCCACATTTGAAATGCTGAGTACAGGGCTCTTTGCACAGTGAGCAGGGCTTAAATTCTCATAGAGTATTTCCTGGAGCCCTGCGGGAGGTGCTGGGTCTGAAAATATTTACAGGAGCTGCTCTGCTCCAGCTGAATTTAAGCTCTGATAGTGAGACAATTCATTCTAACATACAGCAGGGGGAGTCCAAGTACAGTCAAGGTCCAGACTCCAGAGAGACATTTTTTCACACTGCAATAACCATGACAAGGAAATAAGATTTTCAAGGTCTGTTCAAAAGTGTCTGGCAGTCCAGATTTGGTTGGTGGTTTGCCTACTGGCTCCCCCTGGGGTATACGTTCAGACCAGTATACTGCCTGTGCCACGCTCTCAGCAGCGGAGGAGGGTTAAGTACCAAATCACTGGTGTAGGGGGAAAAAGGCTGGTGCATGGCTCTATGCTGCTGATCAAACAATGCATGAAGACACCCACACTTCCAATTTAAAAGCCTGATGTGGCAGTGTGCCCAGTGCCCTTTTTGCCCCCCACAGTAGAGAATAAACAGGATGGGAAGTGGGAGTTGGAGCCAGTTCCCTAAGCATTCTGTACTGAAGAGCAGTCACATATTCCTATATACTACGCTTGCTAGTGACAGAGAGAGACTGTGTAGGTCTAAAACATTCCCAACCAGAGCAGCATGGGGCTAGAGCAGGAGACCTAGGACCTGAAACTGACTGGACTTAAGAGATCTACAATGAAAGTGACTATTGTCCAAAAACAGCAAGAAATGGGAAAAAATACATTATTTAAATAAAGTGTTCTCAAATCTAAATGTTACTAGTAACTCGGGAAGGAATTTTATAGTATTTAAACCAACAGTCTCTCTTTAAATTAACATCTCCCCAAAATTTCTTATTGCTGTAGACGTTTTAGCAATAATTATTACATAGTTATCGTACACCAAGATTGTTTAATTATCTTAACTATAAACACAGTGAAACTATTCCCCTGACGTTGATCCATTAATAAGAAAAAAAGTTTGCACCCTTATTGCCATCATATATATTAACTAGTTCTCCCATGTATGAGCCCTGTTCCTTTAAAGACATCTAAACATTGACAGTTTAAAACTAAATTATGCCTCTTCCTTTGAGTACTTACCCATGGAGAGACATCAGTTACCCTTTCTCAACCTGCCACATTGTTTAACTCAAATGGCTGCAAGAAAAGATCAACTTCCTACTTTAAAAATGTTTCACATTTCCTTAAAGTTTGTGCACGACAGTAGTGAGACACACCTACATTTACTAAGATTCCTATTGCTGATAAATAAAATGTCAATCAATGAAGAGAGCTGCTCCAATCTCTTTCTGTATAACTGATGTGCCATGTGGTATCGTTAGCTTTGCTGTAGTAAACAATGGTAACCCAACTGTTCTAGTGATAGAAAGGAAGTGTAAAGTCATGTTCTTCACATGTGGCCGTCAGGAGAACCAGCCGAACAACATGGGCGTGCCAGCTTTCTCGGGTTAATCCAGGTAGGATCTGTTTAAAACACAGATAGAACAGCTTTGGAATGCCTACATCATGGTACGTGGAGCACTTCTTAGACGCCCTGGGAGGGGTGAACTGGTGCCTGCACAGTCCAAGCTGGGCAGGAATCCTAGCCCCCTCCACCAAGACTAAGTGTACTGTGGCTGGAAGGTGAATGCAGCAGCCCTCTCCTCCTCTTCCTTTTGTGCTGAATCAACTTCCATATCCCCCTAGAAATTTACGATGTGGGCCTGAAAAACACCGTCCTGCTGCTGCTCCAGCTAAAAATGCAATGTGGAAAAAAACCATTAATTCCATTGGTAAAAGGCATCATCATCACCAGTGAACAGCAACCACCGCAGCTGGGTCCTTTCAACAAAGCAGTGGTGAAAGCTGTCAAAGTGCCCTCCTGCCCCATTCTCTGAACCACAATCACCATCATCACAAGGGGAACTCCCCACCCTTTGTCTGGAACTTGACTGTAGGTTGTTTGGGGCAGGGACCTACCTCATTCCATGTCTCAGACCCACCTAGCCCCCAGAGGACAGGTGCACGGCTCCTCCATTCCTCCCCTCCCCCCCACCCTGCTTAAGAATTCCTGGCTGGGTGGCAGGACTGTGACCAAATTGAAACACAGCCCCCCCCCCACCCCCGGCCTTCATTTGTATGAATCCCACCAGTTTATTGATTGAAGTGCATTGGGGACTATTCATGCTGCAAACACTGAGTGCATGCAGCAGACGTGGGGTTGGGCTGGGCTCAGCCCTGGGAATGGCAATTCCCATGTTCTAATTCCAGTTCTGCCACTGACTCGCTGTGTAGTCCCAAGCCTGTTGCTTCACTTTGCTGTGCCTCAGTTTCCCCATCAAACAAAGATAAATAAGACACAGCAACCACCAGGGGTGTTTAGTTAGCACTGCTGAAGGGGAATGCATCAGAGAGAATACCTCACAGTCCTGTTTTAGGGGGTAGGCAGGTTTCTGAGCCAGTGGTGGCTTCTTCAAGATGCTCCGCTTTGGAGCCACAACTGGTTTCCCCTCCCCCTCATCTGGGTCTTCGTACACCCCAGCCAAAGCGTAATGCTTCTTCCTCAGCTCGCCAAGACGAATTCGCTCATTCTCCAGCTTCTTCTCTAGTTCCAGCACCTTCACCTGCATAACAAAGAAGCCCTTTATTCTCTAACCCCAATCTGCTGGGTGCACACCACTATGATTCCTCTAGTTGTAGGCAATAGCAGTCAGAGAAGGGGACCGTTCTCCCATCACATTATGGTTTATGACGCTCTCGATCATGGCTATGTTCTTTTTCAGATCTATAATGGGGCCTAAAGCACTTAACAGTATCATAGGGATCTCCTACCCCAGAAATGCAGCCACAGCTGGGGTAGAACGTGGCAGCCATTCTGCACCAGGATCACCATACAATGAGGTTAGACATTTCTGCTGTTGAACCACAAGCTGAATTTTAGGCAGCTTCAGTGTCCCATCCAAATTCAATCTTGGCTAATACAGTCTGCCATATACTCCTATTCTAAAAGACTGAAGTCTTTGGGGAACAACCGGACAAGGTCAGTTCCGTTCCGTTTTATTGCTGAGACTGGATACACAACACTGTCTGCTTAAATCCATACCAGAGATTCTCAGAGACTAGTTCTGAGAGGACAGCTGGGAGCACTCCGTTTGCTAGACTGTAAAACGAACCCAGCCCTGTTTGCCTTTTCTCAGCAAGGGGTGCCATACCTGCGTCTCCATTTCTTCCTTCTTCAGTTTGATTAGCGACATGCCAGAGAAGTCCATAGTATCTTGTGGGGGGAGAGGGAGAGAGACGGGAGGTTTATCCTGTAGCTTACAAGGATCATCTCCCAACAACAATTCAGAACATAGCCAGCTGGACATACATAATCTTTCACACACACTCACTTCAAATAGGTGTGGGAAGTGCTAGTGTAACCAACTGGTGAGTGTGTTACTGACCCTCTCTCTGTGCCCAATCCACAGGTGATGCAAGTATGTCTCAACCCCAGATGCAGAGCTATGACAACTCTAGCTAGATCAACCTCTTTTAGCTTTGGAGTTCCCTTGTTCGGTTCTCGGTGTGTCAGTGAGGATGGCCGTTGTCACACTACTTCCCTGGAAACCTTATAAACAGGGACCCAAATATTTACGGGAAAAGACTGAAAAGTTTGATCCTGTAACAGCTAATTTTCTCTTAGTCCCTGTAGAAGTTATTAGAAATCACTTCCTATATTGTCTCCCCCTTATGGACTATTTCACATTAAATGAATGCTTAACTATTACAAAAATTACTTTTAAAGGTTTATCGCTGAAAAGTTTTAAGAAACAATTACAGCTGGTCGTTGGGGTGAGACTGCAGGATAACGACACTCGTCTCATCCTGGCTGCATTGCAATTTGGTCCTGTAATTCACCGTCAGTAGTTCAGACCTGCCTGAACGGCTGGTGCCTAGACAAAGCCCCTAAGATGGCCCTGTGGAAGCTATAGTAAGAGCAGTGGTGTAGATGGTGGTAAAAATGACTGACTCTGCTTCCCAGAGCCCAAATAGAGGCATAGGGCTCTGCAGGCCAAGAGCCCAAAACCCCAGAATGTGGGAATCCCACAGCACTTAACACTGATCTATCGCTCTATTCTCCTCCCAACAACCCTGTATGTGTGCTCAGCAGAAAGCATATAAATTATCTGCTCATTTGAAGTGCACATGTACTGACACTGGGAGAGCTTAAAGTTCAGTGTGAGAGTCATGGGGGGTTTCAGTGCAGAAATATACAAGGCTCTGTTTACACCTCACCTTTGTCTTCAATTTGCTCTTGTCCGGACTTAGTGGAAGCCACAACATTGGCAGCCATTTCATTTACGTGGCGTGAGCACTCCTGGAGCTTGCCCAGGTTCCTGCTGTTCTTATCGGCTTTCACCTGCAAAGATCAACAAGGTGCTTTCAGAGTTACTTAGCTACAAGGAGTACTTGTGGCACCTTGGAGATTAACAAATTTATTAGAGCATAAGCTTTCGTGAGCTACAGCTCACTTCATCGGATGCATCCAAATGCATCCGATGAAGTGAGCTGTAGCTCACGAAAGCTTATGCTCTAATAAATTTGTTAATCTCCAAGGTGCCACAAGTACTCCTTTTCTTTTTGCGAATACAGACTAACACGGCTGCTACTCTGAAACTTAGCTACAAGGGAAATGCAAAGAGAGGTCAGTCTTTTGTATATATGCAAACACGCTTCCAAAGGTTTGTGTGAATGGAAACCTGAACTCTTTAGATTCTACTCAGAGCTAAATGAGACACAGCTAAACTCCAGAAATGGAAAAGGGGCAAGATATCATTTGCTTTTATTTGAAAGAATCTGGTTATTTTTAAGAGACATTGCATCAAGCAGGTTAGGCCCAACCTCTAGGTTTTGTTTCTAAAAGGTTATTAGAAATGTTTTTTAATTTTTAAAATTTAAACATTACTGCAGCAGCATGCTGCTAGTCCATAAGAACTTGAAGATTAAATGGACTAGAAGCAAATGTGAAACTGACTAGTTTATTTTCATTGGTTTCAGAGTAGCAGCCGTGTTAGTCTGTATTCGCAAAAAGAAAAGGAGTACTTGTGGCACCTTAGAGACTAACAAATTTATTTGAGCATAAGCTTTCGTGAGCTACAGCTCACTTCATCGGATGCTGTAGCTCACGAAAGCTTATGCTCAAATAAATTTGTTAGTCTCTAAGGTGCCACAAGTACTCCTTTTCTTTTTATTTTCGTTGTCCAGTGTGACCAAAATAAGTGAACTAACAAAGCATCAGTGGTGAAAAATAAAAAAAGCTTTTAACATACTTTTAGTTTTAATCAACTAACGTTGCAACGCAGATAAAAGGACCCAATATCTATCTATCTAGCAATCATTTTTTAACCTTTAAAAACCTCTTTTGTCTGTATACATAGGAAAGGTGGCAGAAAATGGAATGTTTCAGAGGAGCAGCCGTGTTAGTCTGTATTCGCAAAAAGAAAAGGAGTACTTGTGGCACCTTAGAGACTAACACATTTATTTGAGCATAATAAGCTTATGCTCAAATAAATTTGTTAGTCTCTAAGATGCCACAAGTACTCCTTTTCTTTTTTAGAAAATAGAATATATATAATCTCCAACACAGATGTCTACAGTTATTTATGCTGGGGTTTTGTGTTGGTATCAGAAATCTTGCTACAGAGTCAGCTCAAAAGGAGAGGCAAGAAGGTTTTGTATCCTCTTTTCAGAGGCCAGCGCTTCTGGAGATGAAGGATTCAACATCTCACTTAAAAAAACCATAATTAAAATGAAAAGTAGTAATTCTTCTCCAAGAGGAATTAGCCTGCACTGATTCTGAAAGGGAGGCAGATCCCCCCACCACAACACCAGAGGAGAGAGAAACTTGTCACAGCTTTACACCTCTTTCTGTTCAAAAGGTTACCTTGGATGCAGCCACCAACTGGGCTGTGCTGGCTGCAATCTCACGGGAGCAGACAATCAGTTCTTCATATTTGCCCATATGCAGGACCACTCTGTCTGCAGATTCTCTAGAATATAGATCAACAGTGAAGTCTGATTAGAGAAGCCTGATGTAAATTTAAAGTAGGGAAGTGCAAAGCTATTTATCCTTAACTCTGCATGTGGCTTTAAATAATTGCTTGCAAAGCTTTTCTTTGAAAGGGCTCATGTATAGAGGAAACATGCTAAAACCCCCGTGTCTAGAAGTATTTGAAGGGTGTAAAAACCAAGAGGAAGGGGAGGATTAGAGTGGTCCTGGATTCAGGCTATCAGAAAATGAAACTTCCTTGCTGTGAAATGTATTAGGCTGTGGAATATTCTCCCACAGATCCAATCCTACCGTTCACGCCAGTCAGAAGGGAGGTCAGCTCCTGGCAGGACTGAGCCCTACATTATTACTACTGTTTTGATTGTGGTAACGCCCAAAATGTATTCAATATTTGCTAACAAGAGGAAGCAAAAATCCTTCCCCTGGGACAAAGCTTACAATCCAACATCTGTATTATTAGGGGGCAGTGACCAGGGGGAGGTGGGGCGGCAGACAGGGAGACAATACTAGCTGTTCAACTGATTGAGGGCCTTGGGTACAGAGAACTGGGCTCCTAGGGCATATAGTCGATTTTGGTCAGCTCTAAATTCAGTTGCTAGGAAACCGGAGCTCACATTGATTACAGGTAACAGCATCTACAGAGGTTCTGTACACCCCTAGTGCAGCACATACTGAGAGTAACCTCCTGTGCAGTGCATGAGAAACTTTTCCAATCTATGACCATTTAAAACCGACAGGCACTGCAGATACCTACACAAGCTGCGTGGCTCCCCATCCCACAGCTTTGGAAGCAGAGATCAAGCCTTCTGTCCAACGGGAGTTCTTAGCATAAAATTCTTGTGTTGTTGCTGCCCCCTGTTGTCACAAAAATGTTAGGTTGCATTTAATAGGACACACTTTGCACCAGTTTCTAAATAAGCGATCAACATATCAAAATAGATGTCACATTTTCAAATTGTTCTTCAAAGTTTCAGCTCCCTTGAATACACCTTACACAGCATGCTCCAGGGCATCGTGGTCAAACAAACATATGCGACCAAAACCATAGAACATGCAGGTGAAATTTTCCCAAAACTGTGAGGCTCCTAAATCCATATCCAGGCACCTACCCAGAAGTGGCCCAATTTGCAGAAGTGCTGTGCCCAAAGTCAGTGGGAGCTGCAGGTACTCCACATCTCTGACAAATCAGGTCACATTAACTTAAATACCTAAATCTATAATTCTAGGCCCCCCCCAGGATTGAAAATTTTAACTTCTGTTTAAAATAGACCAGATTGAGTCGTCGCCATCCTCTGTACATTGACCAGGCTTGTTAAGATGAGAGCAAACATCTCTTAAAAGCACAAGTTATGGATGCCTTTTTCAATAAACACCCCACGTTTCATGGTGTACAGTCTGCTTTAGAAACTGTGACGTTTGGTTAATGTTTGCGCAAGTCGAGCAATTTTTGAAAAAAATTCCTCCAGTATTTCATGTCAACCCACAAAGAGGAGTGGCTATATGGTCCCAAAGTGAGTCTTACCCTTCCACTTTCGACAATCTCCTTCTGTAAGTTGGTAGATGTCATTACGAGAAGCCTAATTGCCTGAAACAAATCAAAGCAGACCATTGTTTTACAAGGATTTTATAAAGAGCAATTGCTCAGCCATCCATTTTAAGTTACACCACGTTTCCAGGAATTTTAACATAGGTTTAATATCAGAAGTACCGACCTTCATCAGATCAGTGCAGGAGTTCAAAATTCTGTTGGAAACAAGGAGAAAATATTTAGCAAGTTTGATTCAGGGAACATCTTCCGTGTGATTAAAATAAAATGGAAATGAAACCGGATCAAGGGGAACCCGGTTTGAGGGACCCCAGAAAACAGCTTCAAAACAGATGCAGCGATGTACAGTATGTGTAGTTTTGCAGTAAAATACATTTGAGCCCAGCATCTTATATACTCTGCATGAGGTAACATTTTGCTTGAACATAAGAATCCAACATTGCTGTTGTACAGGAAGTGGTGATGCTACAAGGCACATGAAAGGCAGGCTTGTCAATAGAGACACCACTACACAGATGGCTTCATTTAAAGAGAGCTATGTCCCCAATAATAGCTCTTCCCCTCAAAAACAGAAGCTCCAGATTCCACAAGTGTTAACTCTCCCTTAGTTGATGCTTTTTACTCACCTCTCGTTCACTTCCAGTTTAACACCAGAGCTTTTATTTCTGGCCTGATTCATCATCTCCTGTTGAGAAACCAGGAAGAGGTGGTTAAAAACTGCCACCTGATTGGCTGTGGTAGGAAAAATAAAGGAAGAGGGTTTCCCTTCATGAGATCCTGCCAAACGAAAAAGTGGTCAGGTCTGAGAATTCTGGATCCCTGTCTGCCCCGGGGGCCTTGACAGACACTCAACTCTACTGGGACTCAGGCCAGAAGTCTGTCACACAGATTTCCAATTTTTTCTCTGCTAGACACAGAGTCCACGGTCTTCATCTCACCTCTATTCTTCTGACAGCATCTTCAATCGCTGCTGAGGTGGAGGACATTTCCTTATCAACCATATCACCCAGCTCTTCTTGCTTGATGTCTAAGCTTTTAGGTCTTAGTTCCTGGCAAAGGGAAGAAAGTGACGAGCCAGTGTGAAATCAGGCGGCAGGATAAAAACTTTCCTAAAGATTTCAAACAACTAGCTAGAATATCTCTTTGGCCTGGAAAGAGCAAAACCCAAGAATAAAACTCTCCACAAAGATGAAGAGCTGGGAATGATCCAAGTGAACTAGATTCTGGCAGTAAATATATTAGAGGAAGCTCAGAGAGATTCAAAGGGTCATAAAGGAAGTTTGGTTTTCTATTTAAAGAAAACACTCCAAAAACAGGGACAGAACTATACTTCACAATGGTGCCATTCTCAGCCAGCAGGAGTGCTGCAATAGCTTTCCAGAGTACACAGAAGGCAGAACAGCTCATTGCTCTATAAGTTAGTAGCATATTAATATATAATGCTAGTGGGGATTTGAGGGTATGGGGGTTTGCAAGTTTTTCACAGTTTCAGGGAGCTACTTACTGGGCTAAAATAACTTGATCTGGTCTAAGGGTATTTCCACTGAAATGCTACCTATGATCATGTTATTTCAACCCCTATAAATGGCTCCTAGAATTAAAATAAAGCACAAGGGGAATTAAAAAAAAACACCGAATACAAAAACTGAGATATTGGACTTTGATCAGGTTCCTGCAGAACCCAAATGCACAGGAGAGAGAGATTCAAATTAGATCTTAGATCAGGATTGTCCCCCAATCTGTGCTTGTACAGCCCCCAGCACAATGGAGCCTGCTCCTACATAAGGAGGGTGGGTGCTACAAAAATACAAATAGAATTAATGTGTGAAGGCTCCAGGCTCTCAGTGAACCTTTACCAATATTACGTTCATTTGGGGTTTGTTCTTTTAATCTAAAAAGAAAAAATAGCCATTTGCTCCACATTAATATCTAGACAAGATCATAAAGAATAAGACATGAAACCAATTCCAAAAGAAGGTTTCCTTTTTCCAGTGGGGGCTTGGAATGCTGGATGAGAATTCAATACACACTGAGATTTTAAAATGTTACCAAATACAAACACAGAACTCCTGGCCCGTGATTGCAAGAAAAAGAAATTAGAGGGGGGGTTTAAATACAGAGCAAGAGGAAAGAGGTGACTGACTAAGGGAAGCTGGAATACATCACAGCTCTGGACTTATGGTGTAGAACAGTGAGGCGGGAGGGGCAGCCATGGATGGAAGCGGAGCAAGTCCCTCATGCTAGCGCTCACCACAGCGAATGCATCATTGCCTACAGTCTAAGACACAATGGTGGGGTCCTTTGGGGGCCGGCTGGTGGTACCAAGAGTAAACGCCCATCAGGACAAGACTCAAGGAGGGAGATGTTCTGGGAGCTGGAATAGTCATTTCTGAAGAAGGTAAAAATGCCATATCTAAAACCCAAGCCAGTCCCCAGCCTCAAGTATAACAAGCTGGAAAGATCCAACAGACTTTCCAGCAAGAGAAAAAAGTGAAAGGTGTTAAGCTCCTTGCTGCTCAGCACTAATCTGCACTCATCACTAACCAGCAGAAGCCACATCCTTGCAGAGCACAGGCTTAACTTTGTTGCTATAAATAGAAAGCAGGAATCCACCTGGCTCCACCATGCACATCACCGATGGCAGAGGAAGCCAGGGGGTGCCACTTGCAGACACTATTTCGTTTGCATCTGAATCATCTGAGCATCCTCTTACTTGCATGTCTCAGCCCCAGTGGATTAAATCCATTCCTGGTGTGGCTCCTCTGGAGTGGATGGAGTTACACCAAGGGTGGATTTGTCCCAAGACAATGATGTGTATCTAAGACGAAGTGCTCCTCCACGAGAGTAGCCCCACTTCTGAGAATCGATCCCTACCTGGCCCAGTTGAAGGATGCCCTGTAGAGTTCTCCTCACGTCCTCTGGGTTTGCCTGTCTCAGCAACTGCTTATCCTTCAGCTCGTTCAGATACTCCAGACTCCGATGCCCACAGTCTCTGCAGGTTTCAGTTAATTCTGACAGGAGAAAGAATCTCAGTTACAGCAAAGGATTAAAAAAGAATGCAGGCAGTTTGTTTCCTTTGCGCGAGGGGGTATGGTCTAGTGGACCAAACACAGGACTGGTGGCCAGGAGCTCCTGAGTTCCAATCCTGGCATTGACACACAGACTTCCTCTGTGGCATCTGCCTCAGACACATTGGGTGGATTGAGCAATGTTTGTAAAATGCTTTGAAGAGTGTGATCTTGGTGCCACGTATTACAGTTGAGAAGAGAAATTAAACAACAGGAAAGACCACCAGCCATAGGAGAGAGTCAGGTGAACAAACAAGATGAGGCAAGAAATAGGGAGGCAGCGTGGCCTAGTGGCCAGAGCACTGGACTGGAGCTTGGGAGACATGGGTGGCTGTGCCACTAACTCATTGCGTGCCTTTCAGCAAGTCACACTGGGTCTGTTTCCCTGCCCACTCTGTCCATCTTGTCTAGTTCAAATGGAAACTCTCTGGGTCAGGGACTCTCACTACATGTTTGCACAGTGCAGCCCTTATCTTAGCTGATACAGCAAGGTGCTAGTGTCATAAAAAATAAGGGACAGCCTGCTTCAGGGATGGCTTTGCATTCATTCCTGGCAAAGAAGGAACACTGCCCGTAACATTCAATTAGCGCATGTCCGGACAACAGAAAGGAAGTTCTGCTGAAGCCTGCACCACATTTAGTAACTGGAGAGAGGTGCTGAGTCAGATCTTCCCTGCCCAGCCCTAACCAACACGCTGTGAGTCACTCAAAACCCCTCCAGCAGACACGCACCTTCTTGCTCATCATCAGATGTGCCCCTCACAGTGCTAGGGCCTCAGCGGCATGAGAAAGTACCGGCTGCACGTGCACGTCCTCTTTCCATCAGCCAGGCGCTGACAGCAACAGTGAGTCCTGCCACCCTCCCACATTCCATGTGGGTTGGGGGGCCACAGAGGCCCAGTACACTAGGCAAATGGAGGACGGGTTGTTTTCAAACCTGCACCAACCTCTGGCATCTGCTGATTACGTGGAGCTGGAAATCTGGGCATGTTTGAGAGCAGGGGAGAGCCCATGAACTAATCACTACAAGGCATTAGCTGTATTAGCTGGTTGGGTCTCAGTCCAGGGTCTGCACCACACAAGCTACCAGCACCTTTGGCACTAAAGGGCACCATGCTGGCAGAGAGACCAAGGCCTGACTGGACCATTGAGACCCCAGTCCCCTGCTCCCACCAGGGCGATCTCTCACATCAGGTTGGAGGCACCTCAGCAGGGTAGTGTGGGGGATCCTCACTGCACCAGGATTTTTGAAAGCGCCTAAAGCAGGCTTTGGGTTAATTACTTACGGTCGGCATGGTCAGTGGGTGCCATGTGGGACGTGGCACTGCCATTCACGATGGTGTCAGCGGTCAAGTGAGCAAACTGGGCCAGGGCTGCTACCAACCCAGTAGCATCTATCGAAACAAAGAGAGACAGGCCACAGGGTGAGCACTGGACACCAATGCTCTCATGCAAAGGTCCCTGCACCACAGAAACGTTTCGGGGACCATTCTAGGCGGGAAGTTGCCTGCTTGGTGGCCATTGGCTCGCCCTTTTCCTCCCCTACACCAAGCCTTTTCAGCGACCCACAGAGTAGAGAGCGAAGGCTAGTGTCCGAAGCACCAATGCTCAGAGCTGGGACACACGATGAATCGGTAACTGCCTGGCGAGCGCAGAGCTGTCCACGCGCAGGCCTGGGAGCCAGGGACTCCTGCACCCTAGTCGGAGCCCCAACATCAACTCACTGGGTGGCCCTGAGTAAAATCACCCTGGCCAACCTTTGCACAAACAGGAGCCTGATGTTGAGGCCAAAGGGACATCTGCACCTAAGTCACTTGGCTCCCTTTGGAAATTCCACCCGTGCGAGCCTAGATATGGATTTAGGAGGCTGAACTATTTTGGCCTTAATCCCTCCAAGTCTCAGCGTTCCCCCACCTGGGAACAATAATCCTTAGCTCCCAGATAGAGAGGTTGGGACTTGAATGCCCTGAACACAAGAGCCTCATTAGTTAATTCACGTGCATGTATTAAAATGCGCCTGTCAGAGCTCTGGGCTTGCAGGCACTCTCCATAGAAATGACAACCCAGGGCCAGCACACCCCATTCTCCCCAACCCACCCACAACCAGAAAGTTTCCAGCGCTCTCGCTGCCCAAATCCCCCACCTCCTCCCTGCATGACTATTGCTGCTTCCAGGTGGGGAGCCCAGCCGTTCAGCACTGGGGCAACGTTACTGGGTATTGAACGTGGCCCGTCGCCATGCGATTTATTTACACTGCACGGATTTCACAAACATATTAAGCACACGGAATTGTTCAAGTCTGGACCAAATCGCAGCGACCACGCCCAAACTTCCTGTCTGCCCATCTCAGACGCGCCCTCCCACGGGACTGGCCTCGGTGCCAGCTTCTGATCCGGACACACAGCACCCAGGCACCTTTACCTGTCATGTTGGTCATATACTGCGCATGCCCATTCTCCAAGGAGTTCACGGACTCCAGGGCTGCCTGCGCCCGGCTGATGAGGTAATCTGCAAAAACACCAAGGGTCAAGTGAAGGTGAGGAAAGGGTTACGTGGGACATGGGCCTGCACTAGGCCACATACCTGTCTGAACAGCTCAACGTTTTGGAGGGTCTGGATGTTGCAGCTAGGCCCCCATCAGGAGAATTAACCTGTTCCTGGCTTTACAGACCACACTGTCCAACCTTGACTGCATTAGTAAGACCATACCGCCGCGTACTGAGCAAGGAGTCGCAGTCCAAACGGGGGCTGAGCCTTTATTTTGCCACAAACCCTTTTGAGTGCTACAGTGATTTTGAGATGTCTCCTGTTTACTGAAGCCCAACACTCCTTCAGCCGTGACTGAGCTGCTGCTGACCTGAGCCCCCTGGTTCGGAAGGCTCTGCAGCTATTCGGTGCCAAGAGCCATTTCCAGATCTGCATCTGAGCCTGGCATCTAAGCCTGGGCACCTAGAAGGGCACAGACATTAGCATGGAAAGTGGAGCTAACAAACGTTCTGCCGAGGCTTGGCTGGCCAGATGGGGGCGGAGGGTGGGATCAGCATTACCTATCCCTCCCTGAGGGAATCTTCCCTCTCCTCGCACTCCAGCAACAGGTGTCCAGTTGACTAAGCCAAAGGGTGGTTCAAGCAGTATTAGGGTCTGACTCATGAAAGAAGGAAAATTCTGTGTCGCAGATAATTCACCTCAGGGAAAGCCAAGGAGCCCAGAACCCCTCAGGCTTAATATTTAGCCAAGAAGACAGTGTCGGGGAGGCTTATGGGGCAGCATCACCTACCTGCCAGGGAGAAGGCACAGAGCCAGCTCTCATCTGCAAAGCTCGGCTGTCCCTGGCTGCCAACGGCCATCAGCCAAACAGCTCCCTACCTGGAGAGCTGGTGCAACGGACATGCAAGGGGTCGTCCAGCTTGGCAATGGCATCTTGGATGATGTTCTCTGCCTCCTTCACTGTCCCCTGGAGCATACCGAACTGGTCATCCAGAAGCTTCTGCTGGAGGCTCTGCTCCTGGTTTTTCTATAGGTTGTAAACAAAAGACATTACACATGCTGTAGGGTCTCAGAGTCCCTCCCAGCCTGCAGCTGCAGGAATTTCTTTCTCCACCTCTGCAATAATCATTTCCCCTCAGCAGTGCCCTTCCTCCCAGGGTCTCAGTGGGCTCTATAGACATTGCTCCAGAGGCTGGTGGGAAGTATTACCTCCATTTCACAGATGGGGAAACTGAGGAGAAGAGGTAAAGTGACTTGCCCAAAGCCACACAGGGAGTCTCTAGCAGAGTCAAAAGAGAATCTAGGGTATGTCTACACTGCAATTAAAATCCCGTGGCTGGCCCATGCCAGCTGACTTGGGCTCACAGGGTTCAGGCTATGGGGCTGTTTAATTGCAGCGTAGATGTTCGGCTCAGGCTGGAGCCCATCTTCTCTCCCACTCCCGTGCCTCACCCACAAGGCCAGCCTTCACCACACAGCCACACTACGCTACAGTCCAGAAGAGGGAATGAGAAACGGGCTTCGGCAAGCCAGGGGGTTATCCGGCATGAGGCCAGAGTGAATCTTGGGGTTACTGAGGAGGCCTTTCACTGCAGGATCGTACGAAGTCCAAATTAATGGCAGAATCAAGAACAGACTCCCAGTTCACTGCTCTGACCATTGGGAAATACTGCCTCCCAGAAGGGCAGAGATGTGAAGGGGCTTGGTTTATTGCTGGCTGCAAATCACCTGGAGATCTGCCCATGAGAGAAGCTGCGTCACTGTGAGTGACCTTTCAGGTTGTAAGGGGTTCACCATGCCAGCCATGTGACCTTCGCAGTCTGACCACAAAGGTGATTTCTTTGGCATTAGGTAAATTCATTCCACATTGGCTAAGCCTCCTGCCTGGCTCTTTTCTCTGCATGCACGTCACTCGAAGCCCCAGCAGGTTCCGAGGGATGCTCGGGAAAGGGGCTTCTGCCCTGAGATCCTAAACATTTCTCCCCAGTACCTTTTCCATGAGTTTTCCCTGAAGCTCTCTGATTTCTTTAGCACTCCTCTCTGCCTCCTGGTTCAACAGCAGCTCTTTCTCCTGAATCAGGCCCTTTACGGACAGCAGCTCACATTCCTTCTCGCTCACTGACTTCCTCAGTGAGTCCTTCTCAGCATGCAGGGCTTCCACTTGGGAGTGGAGCTCGGAGCCAGCCTGAAAACAAATCAGGAAGATCCAGGGTCTCAAAACTGCTCTCACACAATCCAAGCCCTCAGCATAAATCTCTGCCTGCTCCACTATGCACCAGGTACCAATTAGCCCCCATAACAGCCAATGCCACCCTGGGCCAGCCAGCTATGGGGGATTCTTGGCTTTCTAAAGATCTGGGAAGGAATTTAGTACTCTTAGAAAGTCATGAGGGACAGCCCCAGACACAGAGACCCCTCCCATTATCCAGCAGCAGGGCAAGCTTCCCTCAGACTGTTCTCCTGGAGAGACCAGCACAGGGAGTGGCATGAGATCACCATGGCCTTGGCCTCTCAACTAGTTAGCACCTAGTCCAGTGGTGGCTTCTGCAAAGAGGACATGCACCAAGTGGGAACGGGCCTGGGACCCACCGTATTCATTTACACACAGGCCGCTGGAGTCAGTGACCTAGACATGAAAGGTTTACAGCCCATGATAAATCCCCTGAGACAGCCCATCC
The DNA here is from genome assembly GCF_009764565.3 of Dermochelys coriacea. NCBI lineage: Eukaryota > Metazoa > Chordata > Testudines > Dermochelyidae > Dermochelys > Dermochelys coriacea. The sequence continues at coordinate 25,200,089 of NC_050082.1, forward strand.
CCATGCAGCATCTGGGGTGAGATTCTGTGCTGCTCATCTCAGGGGTGCCCTGGGCGAGTGGGCCTACAGCGGCTTTAAGCCACCTTTGTGACCTCCGAACCCTGGGCTGCTCCAGGGCTGGACTGGCCTCTGCTGTAGCTTGGGGTGGTCCTGGGCAGTCTGTCTAAGTTACAGCAGACTCCCAGGGTTGCCTCATGAGTCACAGCTCTGCCCAGAATCTCTGCAGCACTGCATGCTGTACCCCAACCACGCCCCCTCTGCTGAGACTTGCAAAGGGGGGCTCACGAGGCAGCTGTATGGCTGTGGAACCCTGCCCCTGGAGAGAGAGGGACCTTTTAGGGCCCCTTTATGCCATTCCAGCCCTTTTATTTGCAATAGAGGAGCTGGCACCAGAGTGAAGCTCTCGGGGTTTATCCATGTTCCTCGTAACTCCAATTCTCCAAGCCGAGGTCCATCTACAGCCTGCGCAGCCTCTGCAGTACATTCAGGTTGCCACCTGGAGGATCGTGTACTCAGAGAACCTGGTTTTAATGAGCGTGGGGAGTGGGAGAGGAGATCTCCAGGATATGAGTGGGAGCCGTTGGCTGGTGCCCTGTGGGTCTGAAATGCTGCCTAAGAAGAGCGAGAAGTCTGCCGACATATTGTGTGGCCATCGACACAAACACACAGGGGCAGGCATCCTTCATTTCCTTCTCCAGCAAGTCACAGGGATGCCAGAAAGTCCCCCACAGTTGAAATGCATCACCGGGAACTCTCTTACAGGCAGGATTCTGCCTGGAGTCCAATTTCCAGAGGTGCTAAGCAGCCCTGGCCCACTGCTCAGCACCTCGAAAAAGCAGTTCCCTTCGTGGGTGCGTTCCTACCATCTGGGCCATGTACCTGCTTGGAATTGCTGAGTGAACTCTGAATCTGGGTCAGCTCTTCTTTCTTGGCTTCCAGTTCTCTCTTCAGCTGCTCCATCTGCAAGGTCTGGTCTTCAAGCTACATTTGCAGACAAACAGATGGGAATCAGAGAAGGCATCAGGATAGCTCTCCAGTTTTACTTCTGTGCCCATTTATACAATGGCTTTTTACAGCTCTGCAACCCAGGGGGCCACGGGCAAGGCAGCACAGGGCAGCCCAACTGCTTAAAGAAACAGGAGCTTACGTTTTCCAGAAGTGACTAGGGGTTTTATTTGAGACACCTTAAAGGGCCCAATTTTCAGCAGGCGGGTGCTCGGCACATTCTGAATACCAGGCTCCCATAATCTTTAGTCACATCTGAAAATGTAGATCCACCCTGGAAATTTCATGGACAGATGGACAATGAATCTGGAGGAGATGTGGGTGAAATGTGCCTATAAACCATCTGACTGCCAAGGAATCTGGGCAGCGACAACCTAATTGTTAGGAAGGGTCTGAATCACTAATTGCCCTTGAAGGCAGAGGGCAGGCTATGTACTGGACTCAAGGAAGAGTACTAGACCGTGTCTCAATCACACACGCAACGGGCTAGTCGGAGGACTGCTCTCTGCTTGGAGAATTTCAGTCCCTTTCGTTCAGGCAGCTGTGCTGGAAAATACAAAGGCCAAGGGCTGATTTTTCAGAGATGCTGAGCGCTCCCAGCTTCCACTGACCTCAATGTTCAGGGCAGACTGCCTTGGTGCAGCAGGTGCTCAGGACCTTAGAGAAATCAGGCCAGAGATGATCACTTGATCTCAAAGCCGCCTCTTATTTTGTGGCTGCCAAACCAGCAAAGACACCTGCGTGTGCAGGAGCAACATGGCTCTATGCACCATTTTTTCAGGTACGAACACATGCACACTAATTCCTGCAGGAACAAGATCAGCCCTCAAGGCTACTTTGGTCAAAAGCAAGGCAGAGCTTTGGGCAGCAGCAGATATACCTTCATCTCCAACTCCCGCTTCACCTGCTCCATCTGAAATGCCAGCTGCTCTTTGACACGAGCCACTTCTTCCTGGCTCTGCTGGGTGACTGTCAGTTGCTTGGCAGTATCTGCATTCTGAGCACAAGAGAGGAGGATTGTTTCAGTATATCGGGGGGAGAGTTGTTTCAGTATATCGGGGGGGGGGGGTGTGAGGGGTGGGGATGTGGAACATCCAAGCACCACTGCTAGGGTTGAAAGCATTTCATGGCTCGATTCAAATTCCAATTTCCAAATTCCTCATTTGATCCTTCGTCTCTTTAGTCAGGCCAATGAGCCCTGGCAGGAGCTGTATTTTGGACAGCACTTTGCATACAAAGTACATATCCCAAAATACTGCAGGTAACAGACAGAAAGAAATTGACAGGTCCAGGCAAAGATAAAGGAGGTCATAGAGAGACATAGAAAGGCTGCAGATGGCAGGAAGGGACTCTTGAATTAACAGTGCCGAGACTGCAGGGATGGACAGAAAAGAGGCCAGGGTTAGACAGGCAGTGGCAGCAGGGGAGTGGAACAAGGAGAGAAAAATATACAAGCTGATTTCTATGACAACCTCTGGCTCCGCTAAAGCCCCAGCCAGCCTGTAGCCACACTAGCCAGCCCTCACCTTTCGCAGCAGCTCTGCATGCGTGTTGATGAGCTCGCTGTGTTTCTCTTTCAGCTTGGCGTAGCGGATTTCCGTGGCACTGGCTTTCTCTGGCAAAGGCAAGAACATTCCCAGTGTCAGTTTCACCCAAGAACTCCGCCCCAGCGATTCAGTACTAACCAGCCTTCTCTAACCCACAGTTACTCACACACAGGGAAAACACAGAAGAAAAGAACAGCAGAGACCAGTTGCTAAACACAGGGGCATCCTCTTAAGCAGTTTGATCCAGTTTGTTCCCATCACTTTGATATAAGCAGCTAATGGCATTTCCCTTAAAAATATCTGGTCAAACACACTGCAGCTCCCAATAGTGATACTGCAGGGTTTGGAGCTGTTCCTGACCAAACAGTGAATGGCTACAGGGAACATCCTCTCCACAAGGGACAGACCCAACACTGCAGCCCAGGATTCAGCCACCCATGGGCATCAAAGGTTTATTTTAGTTCTAGGCCCCTTGGCTCACTCTCTCCTTCTCTCTTTCAAGTCCCTGAAGATGTCACCTACTTTCAGCTTCAACATAAAGCCCCTGCGTCCGGCTGCTCTCCAGCTGTGCCCTCTGCAGTCGCTCCACCTCATCCCGGAGTTGTTCATTATCCACCAGAGCTTTCTGCTTTTGTTTCCGTTGCTCCTCCAGCTCAGCCTCCAGGCTGTTGATCTGGGCCTTGAGCTGCGTGATGTACCGCTGAGCCTACAGACATGGCCAACTGCAGTTACCCACCCGACTGAACAAGCCTGGCACAGAGTGAGCACAGGGCTGGGGGCCAGGCACTCCTGAGTGCTAGGGGTGTCTTTGACAATGACTCTGACAATGGCCTGCCCTGGATTCCCCAGAGACTACATTGGCCTGTGAAGTCCTCAGCTAATATGCTAACACATGCAATCTGACATGGGTTCTCCGGGAATGGCCACTAGATCCAACTGGGGAGGAATATATTTTTCTAACTGCAAAATTGTCTTCTCCTCAGTACACTGAGCCACCCAACTGGTGACATATTCAGCGAATGGATTTCAGGCCTGTCACCCAGCTGTAGTAATCTGGAAAGTTCTAACATGAGAGGACACAGTGCAGTGGCAGAGGACAGGAACTGGGTTCTGTTCCCATCTCTGAGAGACTTTGGGCAAGTCAGGCTCTGAGCTATCATGTGATACAAGCCACACCATCCTCTTTCTCCTCCACCTCTGCTCACCGTAGCACCAGGCTTTACCTCCAGTTTAATTTTCTCTAGCTCAGCTCGAAGCAAGTCCACTTCTTTCTTTAGGTTTTCGATTTGGAGATCCCTGGGAACAAACAGTGAGCTTCATTACTAGCCCAGAAAGCAGCAGCACCCTCCTAACATCAGCTGACCACGGTCCCCCTCACCTGTCATCCCGAACGCCATTGGGGGGGCCGAAAGTCTGTTCAAATATATCTGACACGTTCTGCAAAAGAAAGATGGCACCCAAGTTAGGCTCAGCCCTTCAAAGTGTCTGACAGGGGTTGGCCTAAATCAGATTGGGCCTCGATCGCCTGGAAACCAGTCACAGGAAGTCTGGGAAGCGGGCCAGGTTAATCTGTTTTGCACACAAGCTATCAGTAAAGCCAGAGACAACAGTTGCAAGAAGCCCAATATCCTGGCTGCAGGAGAGAGCACTATTCATGCCACTTACTCCCTACTAGGGCTCATCCACCCCAACAGCCTCCATGACAAACCAAGGCTCTCAGCCTCCTGCTAGCCACTCAGATTGCAATGATATGGAAAAAAATATCCCCTTCCTACCACTATGGTCCCTGAAAACATTGTTAAGCGTCAGTGTCCTTCCAAATTAGAAGGCAAGGAGCCTCCTAAATCACTGGGTCTGCATCCCATGCCGCCATCAACTTCCCTGCCCTTCCCGAATCCTCACACCCAACCCAGCCACATTACACAGAATGATGCCTGGCCTCAGCTGTAACCAGCTGTTCAAAACAAGGAAGAGGCAACCATGTGGGAGGAGAGGAACTGTCCCGATCAAGGTGGTTGTCCAGGGAGACTAACGTCTTGTCCTTCAGCACAGCTACATGGATTGCCAGAAATGCTGCAGAAGTTTCTGTACATAGTGCAAAGAAGAGCATGTGGCTCGCTCCAATTCCATTTTTAAGCAGCACTCTTAGTTTTCAGTGCCTTGGAACGGAGAGTAACACAGAGCGTTAGCACCCTAGACAGACTTTGGTTTTCTTGCCTTTCCAACACACCCCTGAGAAGAATCTCTGAGCTCCCACCTGCTGTTCCACTGGAGGAGCCGTACTGATCTCAATTAAGTTTTCTGGTTCTTCGTCTTCAGGGGTCTCCTCGGGGATGACAACCACCGGTTTCACGTGCTCTGCCAGGGCAGACGCCCGCAAGAAGTTAGGGGGGCTCTGTCAAGACAACAGAAAACCAGACATGTTTCACCTGGTTGTGGTTAAATGAACTGAACAGTGCACCCAGAATACATCCCCCTGGGGGGTGAGCACATTGCTAGATCAGGAAGGTACCCGGTACCACCATGATTACGTTCTGTTAGGCCTTCTGCACCTCAGGGTATGGGAGAGAACAAGATAGTCCAGTGGTTCTCACACTATGGCCCTGGGCCACTGGTACCCGCAGAGCCATTCCTGGCGATCTCTGGAATTGAACACTTTGAGAGCTAGGCAACAGGGGCAGATCCAACGAGCGTTTTGCTCTCTCTGACAGAGTGGCCTGCAGATTGAAAAAAGGGGGGAACCCCTGACATGGACAACTCCCCCCACCCTCTTCTGATTCTCCACGGTGCCTGTTGCACTGCTGCCTTCCTTTGAAAGGAACAAGACACACTTTCGATGTCTGGCTTCGTTCCTGCCATCGAATCAGCCAACATTCCCTCTCTCTGAACGTGGAGCCAACTGGCCATTGCAACAATCAAGGAAATTAATTGCTGAAGCTGAAGACTTCAGACCATTGAAATAAAGAGACTGCAGGACACACTCCCTGTATTGCGATGAGCACCTTGCGATAGGCAGTCGTTACAGGGAGAATTAAAGCTCAAGTGAGGCACCTCTAGCTCTGAATTCCCTTGCTCTTGGACTCTGAGGTGCATTTGGACACCTGGAGAGCCATAAGTTGCCCCATGGCAACTGAGATAAACAGGGTTACCCATTTTCTACCCTGAAGCGCCTGGCTTGGGTTGCCGGCACACCTTCTTGTTTCAGAGACCTCACTACAGTACTCTGCTTTCCATGCATCGCACGCACTTAATAGACTGCAAGGCCTTTGGGGCAGGAACTCTGTTTCTGGGTATTCTGTAAAGTGTAGTGTATGTTTCTGGTTCTGTGTCTAAAGACATCAGCACGCAGTAAGGAAAGTGGATGGTACCTCTGGCAGCCTGGGGATCTGGATGAGCCGCTTGAAGTACAACATGTCTGAAGCCCTTTTAAAGAAGTTTTTGAGGCTAGAGAGAAGAAAACGGAAATCATTAAAATGAGCGTAGTGGGAGCCTTGGTGAATGGAGCATTCGGAACAGCTGCGAGTCACTATCTCGCACTAGAGCGCCCTTCGTTACCTGCGGAACAGCTCGTGGAACCGGTCTCGGTGACCTTGCAGCGTATCAGCTGGCAGACCTAGAGCAGTCGAGGAGATAAAGGAATTACCAGCCCAGCCTTATAAACACAGCAGGTGCTAAGTCACTGCACAGAGCACAGTACCACTCAAAGCTTCAGCTGGGAAAGGATCTTTCCATACACCTGATCCAGCTGGCTGGAAGAAACTGCCCATGAAATACTGGGTGAGAAAGAGACCTCTGAACACTCTGGAGAAAATGTACTAAAATGTGATCTGACCACAAAATACTTTTAAAAAAAATCCAGGTAAGCTCAAGGTGCTAAAGCCAGTCCCCAGAAGTTTTCACGTTTGGAGATGCAGTTTAGTTACTGATGCCTCAATGGGAATCCAACCTATTGCCTGTCAGATGAAAATGACGCAGGAATTCTACTGTGTTCTACCCAAGCTGTGGCTGCAGCTGTTGCTATATCTCTTTTACGTCTCATGGGACACTGGAAGGCTTAGCTAGCGAGTGCTTGTGAAATATTTTGGACTATTCAGGGGGAAGTTACTCTCAGAGTCCAAAGTGTTCAAGAAATGTACATTTCATTAAGTTTGTCCATAAAAGCTTGGCTGGAACTTGGGTGGGAGCCGGCCATTTGTGTTTCAGCCAAGCTCGATTTGATCTTTTAATCCAAGTGGGAAGCATAATGCTGAAAGGAGACGGGGCTTTGACCCTCTCACATTTCCTGGGAATGTAGAGTACTCAGGTTCCCAACCTCCAGGTGAAATCAAACCTTTCCTCGTGGCTCCCTGGGGAACCAGTAACAAAGCATGTACTGCAAACAAGGGAACTAGTCAAAAGGTCAGCAATGGAAACAAGTGGACTATAGTCCACAATCAGAGCGCATACTTTATAAACCTTCCATACACACAGACAAGCCTGATAGTGTTACTGAGCTGCAGGGATATGAAAACTGAAAGCTGATTGCAGGGAAAGGTGCTCTGGGATTCAAGTGTATCTTTACAGTGGGGGAAAGGCCTTTAAAAGGCATCAGAAACCCAGCCATAGGAATTACTGCTCAGCTCAGAACCATCCCTGCTTTAACTCTTCCAGCAAGAGGAAAGTGAAGCTTGGCCCATGAAATCAAGCAAATGGTCTCAGGTGAGAGACCATCATGAAGGGAGACATTTGCAAAATGCACCATGGGGCACCATGCACATGGCTCACATTAGTTAGCTTAAGCCAACACTTGGGGTTTAATAGTGTAGCTGGCACCCAGACATGGGGATAAAAGGATAGATTAATGGCTCATGTAAGGAACGATATATTAGTAATCACCTACCAACACTCAGTGACAACCAGCTGCATGCACGGACTGGAGTCCACTCCAACCTAGCACCATTTTTAAATGCAGCCATTGCTAGAAGTGTTCCAGCTGTTTCCTGACTATGGTGCACCGGGATTTTTTACTTCCAGATCCGTATTCTAACACCAAGCAATAGACACCCTGCAGGATTAAGTCTACAGCACAGGAAAGAGAGTGCCTATCCCCACCAGCCAGAAAATTCATGTGAGAGCCCTGCTAACACCTTGGCTGTCAGCCAGCATGGGTCTGGTCTCAGAATGGACAGGCCCTGAAACAACTGGATATTGCAAGAACAGATTCATAGATTCCAAGGGCAGAAGGGACCATTAGCTCACCTAGTCTGACCTCCACAGAATTGCACCCAGTTACCCATGTCCCCTGCTTGCACAGCCGCATGGCTCCCCTGTCCCGTGGGTAGTGCACTGAATTAGATATTAAGCCACACAGTGTCCGGCACAGTCAGAAAGCCTGGGGCGGAGGAGGGGGCAGGGGCCTGAATGTGTTTATCAGTGTCGTGAGGTGAAGGGTGCCAAGCTACTGAAGGCATTTCAATGCCGGAGAAAAGCCAGCTCAGCATTATAAACATGAAGCTGTTGCAGGTTTGCACCTGTTAATGGCTTTAACCTGGCACCCAGGGAAGCTGAACTGCCACAGGTGCAGTGGTGGCTGCAAGTGGCAGATGTGACAGTGAGTTCAGACACCAGAGGGACAGAGCTTCAGGAAATCATGCGCGGGGGGTGACTCACATCCGTGGAGCTTGAACATTAACTGGACGGTGTAGTGATAGAGGTGGCTGCAGTCCTGGATCACCTGGATGAGAGGAGCCAGCCTGCACTGAACAGACGACATCTGAGACACAGCCATGGCGGTGTTGAGCTGTCTGAGAACTGCAGGAGGAAGCGGGGTTAGGACTCTGCAAGGGTTTCATCTGGTAAGAGGTGCAGTTAAACAAAGGCTGCCCGGGGGCATGTTCAGGCAGGATGGAAGGGTCTCACTGACAGGCTGCTCCCAAGAGAGGAAGAACGGCCTCCTGGGACACAGGAGATCTGGCTTCTAATACTGGGCCGATCACAGACAACTCCTGCCTGCGTCTATCTACTGCTACTGGGCAGAATCGGGACCAGAGGGTGAGACCTGCACAAATGAAGTCTTTACCCAGTGTCAGGTTACAGTGAGACAAGTTAAAAGCCAGTGCAGTGCAGCTGGGGTGGCTAGCAAGATCTTGGATCAGATAGGTACAGACTTGGTGTCATTCTGGGGAAGCAGCATACAGGAACCCTGACTGAGCCTGCAGCTGAAGCCCTACTGTCTTTGTTTACTCAGCTTCCATTGGGCGGAGTGGAGTGTGCTACCGGGATTACAAAGCTTTATAATTAACTACAAAGTCCATGTCTCTACCTACCACAAGTGGAATGAACTCTTAGTTCACATGCAAGGCCAGTGCAGCTGAACTACATCTGTGGGGCAAAGCAGCCGCCCTCCTTGTGATCAGAAATTTCAGAGTTCTTCCTGCTAGTCAGAGTCACATATGAACTACCTGGGTTCTCTCCAGGGGCTGGTTGGCACCGAGCACTTGAGGTTAAAGAGACTGAGACCGAGATGGGCGTAACTTCCCTAGCTTTTATTCTCAATGTAAGACACTTGTTCTGTCACACACTGATCCACCTGCTCAGATATCTCGCCTCAAGCAGCAGCCAATATTTGCTGCTACAAAAGGAAGAGGGCGCAGGTAACCAACTGTGAAGGGCGATGAGGACAAAGGGAGTATAGGATTCCCTCCTGCTCCATGCTGGAATTGTTTCACACCCTGACCATGAGACTGGATTGCCATTATTGTCGATTTTGTAACTCCATGTCATCAATAGTCAGAAAATTATTCATTTCTTTTACAGAATATTCAACTACCACCTCCTCTGTGTTCAGATTCAAGTATTTATGACTATAAAATGGCAGTTTTCATTCCCCCCCCCGACATCTTGGAGGAGACAGTAAGAGAATCAAGTGTTTTTAGTCACTCGGGAAGTGAAGACCATTAGAATATATTACGTTTCCTGCCCCCTCTCCAGCTGCACGTTCCTGGCTGGTTAAAAAAATAAAAAACAAAAATTTTAAATCATCAAAAATTCTTTCAGAATGAGACTAGGCAAGTAACTAAAAGCAGCCTCGCTGTTTCCACAGGCCAAGTCCTTCAGCTCTCAAAGAGGACATTTCAGAAAGGGAAATGAATATTTATAAAGAATACATTACTGACTGCAGTCTCCGGTTAATGGGAATAAAAGCCTTGTGTAATGCATGTAATTAACATCTCTGTATCAATGAGCAATAAAAATACATCCTTTCCCAGCACTACCACACATGGTTTGTGATCGTTCAGAGCCAATATGGGTTTGCTACAAGCAGTCAGATTGTTAAATATCTTCCCCAAATTGGCCTGTTTAGTCAGTTGTGGTTATAAGCAAACAAAGCTGAAAGACTACTTTAAAAACCTATGCATCTCATTATTAGATGAGGAAAGACTAGATTTTAACTAGATTACTGACCGAGATGAGAAGCTAACATCTATCAGCCTGGGGCCTGGAGAAAATATCCCAAACAGTAGGGGACGGCTTCACATTGCTTACCTGACTCTGTGAGTTTGAGTTCACAGTCCATGTAATCAAACATCTCAATTGTGAGCTGAAAGCTGAAAAAACAAAATCCCCCCCATCATGTTACCCGAAGAGCAAGGTCAGGATCAGCATAGAAACCCTTATTTAAAAAGATGCTGAAGTATTGTACAGCACGGTATTGTAAGACACCTTCACAACACTGTCAGCTGCACTGTTCAGATCACAGCTCCAGTCATTTATTTTTACTATTGGCACACAGTGCCGGGGTAGCAAGCAGGCTATAAATACAAACCTAACTGCCACCCAGCAAGTGAGAGGATTACTACAGTACTAGATATACCCTTGGTAATACTGCAGTAACAGTGCAAAGCGATACTACTTGCATTGGGTTCCCATTGTGTTTGGGGGCCATGACTGTAGGGTGCTCTCTTATGTTTAGTACTGCAGTGTTGTCATTGGGATGGAAAGCATTCCTGCAGTGCTAACACACAAAACTTTTTTCCTCCCTCATCCCTGGAGAAGCAGTTATTACTATGGCACTGTGTGCCCTTTCATCAAAAAATACTAAAGCACTCTACTGTAAAGGCTATCAACCACGGTGGTAACACAGAGGAAGGTGCATGTTTGGGGCCAGGACCATAGAATGCTGTCATCTCTTTCCCCCAGCATCGGTGCACAGACCTGTTCTATTATCACCTTTTAGACATTGCCATTAGGACCCAAGATGCTGCAGCGGCCAACAGGTCCACAAAGGGAGAAGCAGATTCTCCTCCTTTACCCCATCCTGCTTGTGGATTGGACTATCAGACCCCCTGCTGTGCAACAGGGTCAGCCCCCTCCTTACAGTATGCAAGTCACTTCCTGAGGGTTCCTAAACAGAATGGGATGAGGTTGGGAGTGGAGCCACTGGGCTATTTTTCGTTGCATTCTGGTGCACACAGAATAAGAGAAAGTCAGCCATTGACCCCTAGGGACTTCTGGGAAGCAGCTATCTTGGCATTCTTACCACGGGGTCCTGGCTGCCATCTCCTTAACATATGGGCTTTGATATCGGGATCACAGAAGTCAGAGGTAGATAGATGGTATGTCCCTATTGGGCCATCTAGGCAAACCCTCCCATCCCAGCTTGTTCCTGATAGGGTCTTCTCCACACCTCTGTCCAGTCTTAAGAGACAAGGAAAGCGGCTTCCACCGCCTCCCTTTGGAAAGAATCTAACAGATCTGACGGTTTCCTGAAGCGCTGCTTAAGATGACAGAACTTTGGGGCCCGCTTTTCAGAGGTGTCGAACACCCAGGATTCCATTGAGAGCTGAGGTACTCAGGTTTCAGAGTAGCAGCCATGTTACTGGATCCGTGTTAGTCTGTATTCGCAAAAAAGAAAAGGAGTACTTGTGGCACAAAAGCTTATGCGCAAATAAATTTGTTAGTCTCTAAGGTGCCACAAGTACTCCTTTTCTTTTTTTCTGAGGTACTCAGGTCCTCTGAAAATCAGGCCTTTGCTTATTTGCACTTTGGCCCATGGCTGGAAGGGTCGGCTGATGTGGTTACAGGCTGAAGTTCCCTGCAGGAGGAGTATCATCAGCATGCGCTTACTTTTACACTCAGCACCATCTTGCCACTTATAAATGATGAACAACAGTTTCACCCACAGCTTATGCAGCACTCCGCAAAGGTGCTTCTGTGCAAAGACGCTGTTTGCCTCACTCAGATTCATGATGCATTTTATGGCTATATTAATCTAATAAAATAAGCTGGCCTCTGTCTCCAACACAGAGCACTTTGAACTTTAATGTGGGGTATTTCATTAGCAGGATGCACCATTTACATTAATGGTGCTCAGGACAAAGAGAGTCATTATGCTTTGTAGAAGGTATTAAATACCTAAAAGGAAACTTACATGTTATTCACATCTGTCCCAGCAGCCTTTTCTAGCACCTCATCCGTCACTTCTAGGCCTGGGGGAAAGTCAGGATGCTTCAAAAAGAAAAGTCTTCATAAGTTCAGTAGCATTTTTTATGGCAGGTCCCACACCTCCACTTCAGACACATAGGTACATTTCAGGCTAAGAACCCTGCTGAATCATGGCTCTTCCTAATTTAATATTCACACCCGCTCTCAGAACAGTGTGAATTCAACAAATAAGAGAAAAAGAACAGCAGCTTGTAGCAAAAATCTGTCAAAATTTCAGAGGGGGGGGGAAGGAGGGGTGATGGAATTACCTTTAGGTGAAAGGATATCTTGGTAAGTAGAAGTTTGGTATAAATATTCACAAGCTGCCCATATCTGTCGTGCAAGTGCCCCTGCCAAGGAATATCAGGAAAATGTTACAAAACTTCTGGGTGACACTAAACATTCATCTTCCCACCCAGCTGAATAGGACTCAGCCAACAAAGAGAGGAATGTCTCCAAACTCTGGCCCAGACTTTCCGTTGGTATAAACAGGCGCAGCTCCACTAAAGTCAAAGGAGTGCCTCTGATTTCTGCCACCTGAGGACCTGGCCTCCAAAGGACCAGGAAGAAAAATGTAATTGTGGGCACAGTAGGGTGGGACCTCACACACCTCTAAATACAGCTCTCATTCACAAACACAGAACCACATTGCTAGTCCCATGAGGAAGAAGAAATCACTGGCTCAATTCCAAAGGGTAAGTCACTTCCAATCCCCTGACGAAGGTGGAAAAGACTTTCCTTTTATTCATGATCCAAACATGAGAAGAATATGGACAAATTACAGTATAGGCTATAAATGTAAATGCCTATCTACCCTCTCCCATCCCCTCCTACCCCCCTTTGCAGTGTCAATTAGATGCAACAGGCTCTCCCATCTCCTGTCCTAAACTCCACTAGAGTTGCTGTGTAACACAAAGCTACTGCGCTCCATTCACTCAAGATGGCCGCACTTCAACAGATCCTTGCTACTTAGGGATTACAGCTGGGCGTTAAGATGATGGTTAATGATTTCTATAGTATCCAACTACCACCCAAAAGCCTTCGTATTATAACACAGAAACCTTCAACACCCCACTCAGAAACAAAGGGTTCACCAACAGACACCCTCACCCCCCCGCACTTCACCAAAGGCCTGACAGCTCAACCCCGGTTTCAACGCAAGGCTTTCAGTGGCCAGCACAGTCCATTGCTGCAACTCACCCACAGGTCTCCTGTCTCTCGGATATTACTCCGATATCTTTGACAGTCTTGAAGAACCTGGGGGAAAAGGCAGAGGGGTCAGATATGCAGCCTGCATGCTCAGGAGTATGGGGGTGGGAGACAAGCCTGACCTGAACTGCCCCACCCAAGCTTCAGTCTACAACCCCCTCTCAGCCCCGTCTGTTGCACCGTACAGATCTGGATTTGTCAGTTCCCCCTTTGCTGGCCTATTGCAAGGAAGCAACACAAGGAAATTCCAAGGGGAAATTTTAACTGGTTTTCAGCATCTGTGGCTAGCCTACAAGCTGACAGGAAGAAGCCTCCCCAAGCTCACTGCTGCGTCCCAAACCCCTTGCATTAAACATTAAAAACAGAGGGATGGTACTGGAACAGGAGACCCCAGCAAGGCCCTCGGCATTCACAGACGGCACAGCTGATCGCAGCCAGGCCTCGCCAGTGAATTGTAGCCTTGTATTCGCTGGAGGGCCAGGCGCCGATCTCCAGGAAGCGGTGCATGGAGCAGCGAGGAAGGAGAGCTCTGGAATATATGTGAGGTGAACATTAACGATCCTCACTGGAGGAGTGTGTTAATACACAGCAGAGGAAATGAAGGGAGTTCAGCAGCAGAAACACACCAGTAAATGCTGCAGCCCACGAAGGCTTCCTTAAGCACGGAAGACCTTGCACCCGCTGCCCAGACCGTAAAATGTCGCTGGGCCAGCCAGACACGCTTTCTCCTATTTCCGATACCTCTCTTCCCTCTGATTTTTTAAATGCCTCTCAGGATCTTTCCGCCAGGTTGGTGAAGTAGGGCAGGTTGGTGAAGTTGGGGAAGTATTTCCCTCCCATCAGCCAGCAAGAAGCAGCAGAGAGCAGCGGTCACCCTCTCCTACGTGCTCAGAGTCTAACCTACAGCCCCACCAACTGGGAGCCAAGAGTCCTGGGTTCTACTACTGGATCTGGCACTGACTTGCCATGTGCCCTCAGGCAAGTCACTTCACCTTTCTGTGCCTCAGTTTCCCTTTCTGCCAGATGGGGAGCAGGAAGTGGGAGCCTCCTTTATGACGAGCTTTGAAAGCTACGGATGAGACACGCTCTATGAATGCACAGTTCACGATTATTAAGCGGAAAGGAAGGAGCCACTTACATTGGGATGGCCGTCTCTCAGGACTTTGTGCAGAACATGGCAGAACTTCCAGCTGAGGATGGAGCTGCTGGGCAGGGGGAGGCCAATAGCATAGGACCAGAAAGTAAATGCTCCTTTCTCATGGTGAGTTCCCAAGATAATTCCTTTCCAGACGTCAAGGCTAATTGAACAGGTAGAAACTCAGGGCAGCAATTCCAATCAGACACGCTCATTATCTGTGTTTCCTTTATCTCAGTCAGCTTCTCATTATGACTCTTGCCTGGGTTCGAGTGACTAATCACCAATTTATGTTACATTTACTTTTTACAGAGGACCTCAAGCTGGACTCTGGTGTGATGGCACACCAAAATGATGGGCTGGGAATGGACTGTGTTGCCAGCAGTGGGACATCCAAGTACAGTCCCATGTCCCTGCAAGCAACAGAAAGAGCAGAACTGCCTCACCCCACTTTGTACCCAGCTCCTGCTCTTTGTCAGTGAGTGAAAATTATTGAAAACTTGAAAATTATTTTGTATTATATTTCTCCCGGTGCTGCACATTTACTGATCGCAGCAAAGACACTGGAACATACAACACGCCATCCCACATCAAACCAATGGTCTGTCAAGTCCAGTGTCCTACCCCCAGCTGCAACCTATGACTCAAAGGAAGGCATATCTCCTCCCCACCTGCCCCACTCCCCAAAAAACACCATTATCTATTTGCAAATTCCTTTCTATCTCCGGGGCAATTAAAAGAAAGACACACCGAAGTATGAGATCTAATTGGGAAATGTGTGATGATGTGTAGGGAAATCTGACCATGAGATTACGAAGCTCCTTTTGAAACCTGGCCACAGTACTGGGCTCTGAGAAGCAAGGGTCACCGTCATTGCGAAGGAAAAGGATACTGCGGGCATGTTTCTCTTTCACTGGAGCTTCTTGTGTATTGATGGCTTTGCTGATGCTCATAGCCTGTGCGGGGAGAAAAGTGGAGATGTCAGAGGCAGAATCAGCACAATCCTTTACTGCCAAACATTGTTAGTCCATAAAAAAACTCAGGCACCAGGTCTGTTTCTGGATCCTTCTTGTCATTCAGTAGGCACTGCCTGGCCATATGGAGCATTTGATAATGCTCTCAGTTTATACAGCATGCATTCCAACTATTCAGCCTTAGGCTATCTCTGGGCAAGGAGTATCTTCACCCCACTGTACAGATGGAGAGATTGAAGGTCAGAGCAGGCAAGTGACTCGTCTGAAGGCCCAGGACATGTTAAGTGATAGAGCCAGGATTAGAACTCAGCAGCTCCTGGCTCCCAACCCAGTGCTCAGACTCCTGTATGGTCTCACGTTTAATGAGTTCCTTGGTTATAGTCTGAAAAGCTAGTCTCTCAAATCTGAGGCCCAAGATACCTCATGCCTTGACATCCAAACACTAAGTTCTCAGTTTTCAGAGTAGCAGCTGTGTTAGTCTGTATTCGCAAAAAGAAAAGGAGGACTTGTGGCACCTTAGAGACTAACAAATTTATCTGAGCATAAGCTTTCGTGAGCTACAGCTCACTTCATCGGATGCTCAAACAAATTTGTTAGTCTCTAAGGTGCCACAAGTACTCCTTTTCTTTTTAAGTTCTCAGTGTTCCCTTTATCAATGACTTGATGTCAAGAGTTGCTCAGGACGTCTATCAAATGATTTCTTTTGTACCTGCTAGCAATACAGCCTTGTCTTTGTATCTGACAACCATCTTAAGTCTTGCCTTGTACATCACCGACCAGAGAGATTCTAGCTTTTGAATTTGGGAGTCAAGTTGATGAGAGCAATTGACATTCTCCATGGCTGCTATGATCCTAGTAAATATACAGACTGCAATAATTTTCTCAGCAATAACTCAGAGAGGTGTCTACAGAGCAAACACGCATAACAGCAAAATGCCAATTTCAGAGCTGTTTATCTAACCATAACAAGCCTTTGAAATGTTTATTTCTTTTCACACAGTAGGTGATATTTTATTGGATCAACTTCTGTTGGTGAAAGAGACAAGCTTTCGAGCTACACAAAGCTCTTCTTTTCACAGCTTTGATGGCATTTGCCTTTATGTCTTCTTAAATCAATCTCTTGTCAGATCTCCTTTTGTAGTTTGAAGTCCTAAAATTTAGAAAACAGGCCACAAATAAATATGGGATTAGCCTCTGCCACACCCATTCCAAAGAACTCAAAGTATTGGGCAACGTGATGAAAGTAGCAGCAAAATGCTATGAGAGTGATGCTGATTGCAATCTTTATTAGGTGGATAAACTACACCTTTAGGGTCTAAACACTTTCAACATGCCCAATCTAAATCATACAGTTCTACTCTGAAGACTGACCCTATAAACAATGCCACCCATTTGCATTGGGTCTCAGTGACTCCAACTCAAGATATACTCAGTCTACAACTAAAGATTCCCCCCTCCCCCAATTCCTAGTCCTGCAACTCATCCAGGGATCCGAGCATGCAACCTGGGCTTTCTTCCTTCTTGCATGACAAATAAAAGGGTCAGCAGGCTGAATTCCAGCCTCAACCATATCTGTATAACCTCATTGTCTTCAGTGGATTTGCATAGGTGTAACTGCCCAACCCTATAATTAGATCTTGGTGAACAATCCTCCCAATGGTGTACATATCAGAACAGACTCGTGCTCTCTCTCTATGCTACATTAACTTTGCAGGGCTAACAGCGGTAAAGCCTTGTTATACCATTCACAGTACAGAGACAGGATACTGAAGACTCACCAGGAGCCGGCCTGGTGAATATTAAGATGCCAATTTTACATTGTCAAGGGAGAGTTGCACTTTAAATGCATTATGATCCTAAGGGGCTGATCACATAAAGAACAAGCTTTCTAGTCATGAGTAGAGCAGCAATCAAATGGCCAGATTGAAAACATTCCTGTAACTTTGATTCTTATCAGAGTTTCCTCCTGTTTCCTCTGGGAGTTTCCGCCTGTTGTCTCAGAGCTTCAACACAACAGCAAACACTAGGCTGTGGTTTTGCACCACAGATGGATTTTCAGGAAAGGAGGCGCATTGATCTAGCGTCAAGACACCTACGACTTGAGCTAGGATCCCAAAATGAGAGAGCGGCATCTCAACACACATTGCATTCTCCAGCCCTTCGCCCTGCAAAGGCAAAAGGTTATTTTGTGTCTGGGGAAGAAGGAATGTGAATGGGGAATCTGGCTAACAAAATGAAGAGGTGAAACACTTGTAAGGAGAAGCATCAGATGCACCATCCACTACAAAGCCTGAAACACTCAGCATAGCTTTGAGATATCTAGTCATAGCCAAGGCTCAGTCCAGTGCCCCACTCACAACCCCACCCCCGAACAGCATTTCTTGAGCCATTTAGTTTGGTCCTAAACCCTAATTCTCAGCATCCCAACGTTAAACATTTTAATGTGCTGCAGATTTGGGGGATGACAAGATGTAAGTGCGGAAAAAGCAGCTCTACCGGCTTCACCACAATATCCCACCAACTGGATTCTCTCCTGCCCTGGAGAGACTGAACGGGGGCAGCCTCTGTGGCCATTCAGTCTCTAGGCTCTGCTGAAACGGACAACAAGAACCCTTGTGTGAACTGGGGCAATGATTTCTAGGACATGGAGAGATGCCTGATAAGATCTGTCCTTGTTAACCTGCTTTTAGCCTTAGGCCATGTATTCCCTCAGAGTTCACTCAGGTGATCCGTGCTCAAGTCTAGCCTGGGTGTGAGTGGCCACGCTGCCAACCAGACTCAAATTACTGTGTCCACGCAGGCACTGCGTTCACTGTGCAAGGCCCTAGGATTTCTGGGGTCGGAGCTCATGGTTCTTAGCACTGCAGTAAGATGAGTAGCTCTGTGATTCTTTCCCAGCAATTTGTGGGAGAACGTGTCTATCTTTCTGGGCACACGGGGTGGGGAGGTAAACTGTGGGAAGGCACTGGAGGAATATCAGCTCTCAGATGGGTTAGCCTGTGTCCTCACCACAGAGCTGTCAGGTAACCAGCATTTGAATGTTAGCCTATAATCCAGGACAGGCCAGCTAGTCTGGTTCGAAAGCACCACCAGACTCAGGTAAGAGAGCGTTACGTGTGAACAGAAGCGGAGCTAGGGAGTAATACCCAAGGAAAAGTCCAAGTTAACTCTGCAGTGAAGACAACCCTTAAGTTTCTCACATCAGTCTTGTAAGAGAAAGGCTGCTCTAGGAGTCCTAAAACCACCACAGTGGGAAGGCACTGGAGGAATATCAGCTCTCAGATGGGTTAGCCTGTGTCCTCACCACAGAGCTGTCAGGTTACCAGCTCAAGTGTAACCAGCATTTGAGTATTAGCCTATAATCCAGGGCAGGCCAGCTAGTCTGGTTTGAAAGCACCACCAGACTCAGGTAAGAGAGCGTTACATGTGAACGGGAGCGGGGCTAGGGAGTAATACCCAAGGAAAAGTCCAAGTTAACTCTGCAGTGAAGACAACCCTTAAGTTTCTCACATCAGTGTTGTAAGAGAAAGGCTGCTCTAGGAGTCCTAAAATCACACTCCAAGCCTACACAAACACACCTTCCCTGCCCCCGACACACACACACAGCCCTACCTCTCTGCCCCCGACACACACCTCCTCTTACTTGTAATGGGGGCTGGGAGAATGCACTAAGAGAGGAGAGGAGCCCTGCTACAAAACACAGAAACACTCGATCTCTAACGTGGCCATTACATGATGCAGAAAGGAGAACCAGAAAACCACAGGACAATGTGATACATTGAGAGGTGGCATGTGACCCCACAGCTCAGCTAGAGAGATGAGACCTTTTGCATCTCTACAGAGGGAGATGTGTAACACACTGACCCAGACCAATGGGTCACACACCCCCTCTGGATGGAGGAAACTCACCCCATGCATTCCCACCACAGTTCACATCCCAGAAGAACCTCAGGCATGTGATGGGTGCCATATTGGCCAACCCTGGGAACTGAAGCAGGGAACTCCAGGGCTAAAAGCATGAGTTTACAGCTCAAGCTAAAAAACAGACCTTCAAGCCAAGTGCTATAACAGACCTGTATCCCCTGTGAATGGGGCACTGAGGGCAGACAAGTACACACACAGACCCTGACTAGCGGTTTAAACAAGCTTAGTTAAAAACCTCAAATATGGGCCAGCTTCCCCAAAAGGCTGTAGAACCCAAGAGAAGACTGAAGTTGACTGTTTGGATGCTTTTAGAGGCTTGCTAATACTAATCTTTGTATGTCCCTCACAGGAGACACAATTTCCTCCCAGGGGGAACAGAATTCATCTCCAAAGCTGGCACTACCTTTAAGTCTATGATTTTATATTCCGCACCCCCAAAGGTTAGAGCTGCATGTTTGAGGGTCTCCAGGAAAAATATGGTGTTTGAAGTTATTATTGTCCCACAGCTCCCACCATGCAGAGTCCTCATTCAATTTCTACATGCCTGACCTCATTTCATACAGAAGTCTATTGTGCCATCAATTCATTTAGATTCTAAGAACCAATGCTTCAGCTGAACTGTATAAATTAATGAAGACATCGCTACTCACAATGATACACTACTGGTTAATTGTTCCTCATGTTTAATGGTACAACAACCTGTAAGACTTCCATATACAATTTAAAAAAAAAAATCCCTGGATGTTATGGTCATCCTAGATGTCTCATTTGTACATATTCCATTAAGTGAAAACAGTTGTGCTTTGCTTTGTCCGGTATCACTATGCACTACTCCATCCTGCCTGTGAAATCTGGATTATAAAAGGTTTCAGAGTAGCAGCCGTGTTAGTCTGTATTCGCAAAAAGAAAAGGAGTACAAAGAGTAGTCTCTAAGGTGCCACATTTACTCCTTTTCTTTCTGGATTATAAAATGCTCTTTGCTAATGACTGAGAAACCCAGCCTTTGATCTTTCAAACACGCACTCTACAATGCAACCAATGAGTTGAAGGGCTGCTCTACACCGAAAACTGACATGGACATAGGTATGTCCCTCCCAGCGCTGCAGCACTTTAAGAGTACATGTACCATAAAACAAGACAGTGAGAATCTCTCTGCTTACAGAGCACACACCAAAAAGGTATTCTTTTGAAGGAGAAAAGGTAGAACTCTGTTTACTTTTCTAGAAAAGAGGAAATCTCTCTCATGTAAGTTTTTAATAGACACCAATCATCTTAGTGTCTAGGGGCAGACCACAGCACAAAAAGGGATCAGAATGGATTCTGCTCGTCATCCTGGAGTTCAGCCAGTGAAACTGAGTTTGCCTCCTGCCCAGCTGTTTTGTTCTATTCAAGTTCTTTTGCTGTGCCCATCACCACAGTATCTGGGCATGAGGGGGAAAGCTTTTCCGAAAGGGCAAGAAGCCGGATGGCCTAGAGCTCATTCCAGTCTCCTGTCAGGATATGCCACAGGGTAGGATGCAGCACCAAGAACGCCTGGTCTGTGAACGTTTCATCCTGCTTTCTGCGTTCTCAATAAACACAGCTGATTTAGGGGGTCACAGAGGTGACTCGGAGGCCTGTGGATTAGGCCCAGCAGCAAACAGTAGTAGTCAGCAGAGGGAACAGTGACAGGAGCACTCAGGAGACGTGTAGCATGTGGCTGCCCAACATGGAGTTGCCGACTGGCAGGCCTAAGCAGAGTGAATTACAGCGTGTGTGTGTCCTGAGGCAGGGAAGGAATGGCTACTAGGGCAAGGGGAGTGGCCATATCTTCTGGCCCTCTGAAGGTGGTGGAAGCCATTTGTCATTACAGGACGGGGCTACATTGCTATTGCTCTCTGGTTATTGAGGGGCACAGATGAATCCTCCACCACCTCAAGGCTGCAGACACTACTTCGACAAGCAGGCGGCAGACGCCTTTCCAGCACCCCTTCTGCATGCCCTGGGTTACACTCCATCCGTCCAGCCATTTGTTTTCCCATCCATTTCTCTCGGAGAACACAGTGGGGTGTGCATACTCCACACCAGAGCAGGGAGACAACGGGTTCAATTCCAGCAGGAAAGGCCAGGCTCCAAGGCCTGCCCACCTTACAGAACCTAGAGGCAGGGAAGGGCCTTTCCCCCTCTACTCCCAGCCGAGACTAAAAAGCCTAAGGCCTGGACTCTGCCTGAGGACACCAGGCGGGTACTCCTCTAGCGTTGTCCAGCTACTCCCAGAAGCAGAGTGGGCCCTGCAGGACTCCAGAGGTGAGAGGAAAGAGCAGCAGAGGGAGCCCAGAACGCAGTCAGGAGGGACGTACGAGTCAAACGCCCCAGGCAGACATACTGGGATGTCTGATGTGGAAGGAAATATCAATTGTATAACCCAATCCTTCCACCACATTGATCGGAGTAATGAGCCAGCTCAGCAGATAGGCCTGAGCCAGTGTTTGGATCCAGATCAGAACTTCTCCAACTTTCGGAGGTTTCTGGATCTGAGGTTTTGGTTCAGCCCAATAGAGAAATGAGAGTCAACCACAAAGATATGAATTTTACCAGAGTCCAGGGGCATTCAGGTCAGGGCCCGTCTCCAAGTTAAGTAGCTCACAAGGGAAGTGTCCGGATTGTCACAGGATTGTTCCATGTCAGGAGGAGGCCGCATCCCCCCTACCCCCACAACTGATATAAAGGTGAGATGTGTTGGGTAAGCAAGCTCATTTGACCACTACTCCCCCGCTTCTCTCCCATGTCCTCCTTCAGAACAGGAACATTAAAGGCTGATGCCCAGCTCCTCCTTAGACAGGCACGCCCAGGACACAGACATTCATTAGAGGTTAGCAGTGCGGCACTTAAAACCCAGCTGTCCAGGACTCCTAAGGAAGCACTTCAGCTAAGGAATCAACTTGGCTTGTTCAAGCCACCAAGGACATTTAATTTAATAGCTAATCTTACCACTCAGCTTTAGGAAGGCAGACAGAGGGCCTCAACTGCAAAGATAGGTCCAGATTTGTATTGGAACCCACCCAAAAAGGGGAGGTGCCTGGCTGTGAAGGTGGGGAGGGAATGGGGCTGGCTCAGACCCAGCTCCAAAAGCCACGGCCCCTCTGGAGTTGAAGTTACTGCACCTACTAAACACAGTTTTTTGTCCAAGTGTCAGGCTGAGGAAGAGAGTTCACTGAAGCATGACATGCCCTGCCTAGGCAGTCACCCATCTCCAGAACATAAACACATGGCTGTATGTTTAATGAGCAGATGCCAGTGCAAATACCACAGAGCCAGCCAGCAAGGAAACTTAACCGGGCAAGCTCAGAGTATGCACTGAACAAAGCTCGGCTTCAGCATACATTATGCCTAGGCTGCACTCCAGAGTCCCTGGGCAAAAGCTTTACACAACACATCTCAGTCAGGAGCATAGTGAGACTCTGTTACATTTCACAGGATGCTAGTATTTCCATGCAATGAGAGTCAGAGGCATTTCGTACCATGCGTGTGCAGGATAATGGGCATGGGGACTTGAGAATAATTCAGCTTGCAATTAAAGTAACTGATGGGGGGGGAGAAATCACAACTTCACGATAAGCATTTAATAGGTTACATGCTATTTATAATCATTTTCAAGCTCATTGGCCCTTAAATGTCTGACACATCTGGGGAGACCAACGCCTTGATTCATTCAATTATTGGCATTTCGGCCTGCAATGAGGCTTCATTACATTCTGCTCTGTCAAGCTCGCAAGTCTCACTTCTGTAGTGACAAACAGGGCTAGAATCTCCACCGGAGAGAGAGGCCTGGAAAAGAACTGGCCTTTATTGCAAGCACAGGAATTCAGTACTGAAACAGGGAGACTTTATAGAAACACTAGTAGAGAATCTCTTTAGTAGCACATTGGTTATCTATGACCCAGTCCAGAGTAGGATAACCATGCTAACATGGGTCTGGGTCAGAAGCTCCTTGGGGCAGGGACCAGTTTGTAAAGTGCCTAGCACAATGGGCCCCAATCCTCCCTGGAGACCCTGGGTGTTACTGTAGTAGAATAACTACTGCTCTACAAAAGGTAGCCACATTGGGCTATTGTAACGTGATGGAGCCACAACCGTCTTGTACCATGATCTGGTACCATCCTCACAGAGGCAAAACTCTGTTCTAGTCATGATCCTGATATGAAATATTTATAGAGCTCCATAAAGACACCTGCCACTCGGCAAAGTTAGTGAAGGTGGAGTCCTCACCCCAACCAGCTTACAAGGACAGATGATCACAAGGACAGGGCTAGGAGATGGGGGGTAATAAGGACACGATATTGACAATCTCTCATAATAATTCCTAAGGCTAGTTATAACTACCCAGGGATGTTGGTGGTGAAGAAAAGGATGGATACAGATCAACTTGGATTTACAGCTCTCTCTCTTCTGTAGCAATGGAATCACCATTGATGGGGCTGGAAAAGGAGCTTGAACCAACCCGTCCCATCCATCCCCGTGCAGGACTGTTGCTCAGAGAAAAGCTGCATGGCATGGCAGGAGTTAAACACAGCACAAGCAAGCTACTACCTCACTTGGGAAAGGGAAGGTATCAAATTCATCTCACTCTCTCTCCAGTGACCCAGTTTCTATGCATACGAGTGACCAGCAAAATTAACAAGAGCTTGTTTTTAAAGGGAAGAGCTGTGAATAATGGAAGGATCTATATATGAGAGGCTAGAAGTGCACCAGGCTGTTGTATGCAGCAAGGAGGTTCTGGAAAAGTGTCAACCTGGTGATCAGAGCTGGAATGCCAGCATGTGAATGAAAACTTTATTTTTTGGTGGCTTTCCTCAAGCACCCTTTCTCTGGCACGGATGTACAACTCAGGCTTTCGCATGCCTTCTGCAAAACTCCTCCTGAAGCTGGAGGCCAGGATATAATTCTCTGCCCAGACATTGGGGCAGAGATAGAGAGAGAGAGGCTGCTTAGGAAATGCCATCTTTGCCCATCATGCAAATGGTCCTCCTTTTAATTCATTCCCTGCTTCTGCATCCATCATGCCACTGCACATCTCGGACAACAGGCATTTAAAAGAAAAAAAAAAGATTTGCTTCCTATCGATCAGCATGTATATAATGCAGCTGTTTCATGTACATCCAGTTGTTCGCTTGGATCTGATGCTTACTGGACTCTACAGCTGAAAGTCCAGCGTCAGGCAAAGGCTGGAGTTAAGATTTCCTCCATGATGGAGGAGAGGGTGAGTTTGCTTTCTTTGACCAGGGAAAAGGCATCTTTCTTCTGCAGAACGGGACTGCTTTGCAGGTGTTAATTACTGAGCTATTAAAAGGCCTTTCTGAGTTGTGCATTGGGGATTGCAATACACTTTTCAGTTCCATTCCCCACTCCCTTTGGAGCACAGTAAAAATCCAGTGGACGGTCACATCTAGAAAAAACTGATGTAAATAAGCAGCTTCTGTTTCAGCTACTAAAATGGGGCAATCTACCCAGATAAATGCCCAATGCCAATTAACATCTGTAGGCACTAATGGCAACACATTTTAACTTAGAAACTTAGATCACGGCTGTTTTTGATTTGTCAGCATTAGCTTTGAGAAACTGCACTTCATCATCCATGTTTGCACTTAAAAATGGAACTGAGCGCAGTCAAAAGGTGCTGGTTTAAACGGGTATTAAAGGGCGCTCAGCACCCTTCAGGATTAGGCCTTCAGCTAGGCTAAAGCTGAGTGCAAGAACCAGCTGCTGGTATTAACTGGTTAATACTTTGACAGCACTTTGAAAACCAGTTGAGTAGCAACCGGGGCCTTTCATCTACAATTTTAATTTGTGTAAACACATGCGGACTTGTCTGATGCTAAAGATACCAGCCCTCCCAGCAAGACTTTTTATGGTCTACTACTTGCCTGAAGGCCCCTTCGATGAGTTGTCTCACAGAGACACTGCACTGGCATCTGCCAGTTGCTTTGCTTTTCATAGCATCAAACAGTGTGCAGGCTTCAGGGCTAACTTACCCTGGGTAGAGGTGTTGTGTCCGTTACCAAGCAACCTAATGGCTTCTCTTCCTAATCAATGCCTCTGAAACAGTGTGGTGCATTACCCAATCTTATTAATGCAGCTATAAAAAAAAACCCCATTGAGGCTGACCCATTTTAGAAAGTCGTGTAAATAGTTTGGAGTCTCCGCCGCACTGTCTGACAAGCCGATGACTCCATTACCAGCTTTGTTTGTTACTTTTGGGTTTCTTTAGTAGAGCATTCCATGGCCAAGGCCTTCTCCAGGGGGCAGAGACTGTCTATAGTTTCTTTCTCCTGTTTCAACAGCCCTGGAAGCGGACGTTCTCAGGTGCTGCACAGGCTCCGCTGACATGTACTCAGTCTCCACGATTGGCCCCTCCTCTACAGCTGCTGGCATAGCCTCCAATCAGTGTCAGCCCCCCTGGTGAGGACGCCTGTTCATTTAACACTTATCAGGCTCATGTCTCCAGGTAGCAAAGGCTCTAGGAATTAGTCGTGAGCCTCCAGGTAGCAAAGACTCTACGAATTAGTCGCTTGGACATTAAATGTTTGTTCATTTCTGGGGTCCTGCCGGTGGCCACGTGGCAGAAACAGATGGGCAGCAGCTATTTCCAGTAGGAATTGGTGAAGAGGACAATGGTTCCAGTAGACATCTGAAGTAGTGGATGCTGCGTCCAGCTGAGCAGGAGAGCACAGTTATTGAACACTGACAAATTAGGAGGAGGTGTAAAGCTACCAAAGTGAAGCAGTTAGAGAATTTAGAACGGAAGAACTATTCGCTCAGAGCCCATCTCCCTGAGTAAGATCCAGACCCCTATTCAGACTGTAGCAATGAATGAATGTAGGAATTAAATAGATTATACCTGATCAGTCTGCATGTGGATCCAGATGGGGAGGAGGTGTGATGTTTGGGATTGGTCTGGCTTCAGGAGTCAGGGGAACCCCAATGATATTAGGTTTAGGGAGGCCCTACACTCAATCTGCTCAAATAGTTGTTCCTTCATACAATGCAATGCTGTGGTTGTGACACACAAAATAGGTCAGGAAGCCTGACTGTCCCTCTAGAATGTAGGCTAGAAGCATGAAAATAGACTTCCACAAATTTTAGCACCCAGTGGCAGCCACCCTCATTATTGGAGGCCACTTGAATTAATCCCCGCTCCCCCAAACACAGGTAGATGTGGTGTCTGATGCCCAGTGCGTGTGGCTATAGAAAGGTCGGTCAGGTTATTTGCTCAGCACGGAATTTACTTTTGCGGAAGATCTTGATTATTTGAGGCTCAGCAGTACAGCGCAGATACACTCAGCCTGTGTGGCTGGAAGGATCTACTGTAAGGGCAGGTTATGGGCTTGGAGAGAAGAGATGCAGGATTTATTTTCAGTGTATTTAATGAAGCCTGTGGGTTTAAACTGACATTTGGGCTGTAATTGTAGTAAAGTAGCTAAGCCAATAATTTGATCTAATCCTTTTAACCCCTAAAGTTGATCAGTCTGAAATGCATGGCAAAATGCACTCACAGGTCCCTCAAAGAGCGGCTAACCCAGGGCCTAATCTTTCAGAGGGGTGAGCACCCTCAACCCCATTTCAGTCCTATCGGAACTGAGGATGTTAGCACCTCACAGTACGTTGCAGGCTCGGGCCCCCTTAAACTCTAGCTCTTAGTATGGGGGTTTGCAAGTGACAAAATGTCACTGGGAATTAATTTTAGATACACCAACTGTCGTGATCTGAGTGAGGACGGTTTATTCATAAAAACAAGACTTACAATGCAGGATACAGCCTAATGCAAGAAATCAGCAATTCCTATGCCAGTAGCAAGCAATGTTTCTGTGCTGATCAAACAGGCACTAGGGATTTTATTTTCATTCTTCCTAGGTTTATTCAGCCAGTAAAGTCTCATAATATCCACACAGGTGGTTTACAGTGTGCCTGGAGGAAGTATGTTAGGAACCCTTCCTGATACAAGGAGACAGTGTGGCCTAGTGGATAGAGCATGGCACTGGGACTCAGGAAAACGAAGCTCTATGCCCAGCTTTGGCCACTAGCCAGCTGGGTGACCCTGGGCAAGTTTATGACCCTTCCCTGTGCCTTTATCTCCCCATCTGTAAAAATGGGATAATGGTACTGAGAACCTTTGTGATGTGCTTTAAGAGCCACTGAAAAGAGCTAATTATTATTACAGCGTGCTGTAGTGTTCCCATGAGAACATGCCTGTCTTTTAGACCCAAGGGCTCAATGTCTACCTGTTTTTCCACCTCCATAAAACCATCTCTGCAAGAGCCTGCTGTAGCCAGTCCCCGAAAGCTTATGCCCAAATAAATTGGTTAGTCTCTAAGGCACGGGTGGGCAAACTTTTTGGCCCGAGGGCCACATCGGGGCTGTGAAACGGTATGGAGGGCCAGGTAGGGAAGGCTGTGCCTCCCCAAACAGCCTGCGCCTGCCCCCTCCCTCTTGCTGCCCCCTGACAGCCCCCCTCAGAACTCCTGACCCACCCAACCCCCCCCCGGGATTCCCCACCCCTAACTGTCCCCCCATCCAACTCCCCCGCTTCCTGGGACCCCCCCACCCCTAACTGCACCCCCATCCAACTCCCCCACTCCCTGTCCCTGACTGCCCCGACCCCTATCCACACCCCCACCCCTGACAGGCCCCCCCAACCCATCCAACCCCCCCTTGTCTCCTGACCATCCCCTCCCAGGACCCCATCCCTAACTGCCCCCCCCAGAACCCCAACCCCTATTCAACCCCCCTGCTCCCTGTCCCCCCCATTCTGGGACCCCCTGACCCCCTATCCAATCCCCCCTGCTCCCTGTCTCCTGACCGCCCCCTGCCAAACTTCCGCCCCCTCCAACCATCCCCTGTCTGCCCCCTAGGACCTTCTGCCCCTTATCCAACCCTCCCCTCCCCCCGCCCTCTTACCAGGCCACTCAGAGCAGCGGGACAAGCTTATTGGAAAGCCTGGGAGGTGGGTGGGCGCAAGCTGCGCTGCCCGCACAGTGGCGTAACTACAGGGGAGGGAGAACAGCGGGGGAGGGGCCGGGAACTAGCCTCCCCAGCCCGGAAGCTCAGGGGCCGGGCAGGACGGTCCCGCAGGCCGGATATGACCCACGGGCCGTAGTTTGCCCACCTCAGCTCTAAGGTGCCACAAGGACTCCTTGTTGTTTTTGCGGATACAGACTAACACAGCTACCACTCTGAAAAAGATACTCTTCTCCCAAATCGATTACAGGATCAGCCTAAAACCCCATCTGGCAGACGTAGGGTGGTGCAGCAGGATTCCATATAGGGGTGTCCTTAAAGCCTTCCAAAGTGGTTTTCATATGGTCACAAAGCACTTACGAGCTGTGTAAACTTTCAGTTTACCTCCACCCTGCAATACCTAATAGAGAGGATGAGATCAGTTCTGTGTCTCATTGCACAATCATGTGACTCATTCACACAAGTAGCCTCTTTGCTGAGAGGCCAAGCATTAGGAGAAAGTCAATGGACCTATGCATGTATACAAACAGGAGAGCAGGATTTGAGCCCCTTATGATCCCATGGACGGAGGAGTTATGTTTTAATTTCTCTGGGGGACAGAAGCTTGCTTTTCAGTTCTCTTCCACTGAGAGTTGGCTCTGTGTCCCAGGCAGTCTTTCGTAAGCCTAGAGCATGATTATGATTTTTCTTTTTTTATTATTCAGAAGACTGAGCTCATTTCTAATTCTGTAAGTAAGGCTCAAAGTATTAGCACTGAAGAACTAGAGAAGCCTGTTTTAAACAACAACTTTTAACAAGTGATTCTTAATAGAAGTTAGATCCTTTTGGATCTTAGTAATTTTGAGTAGAGGAAAGGGGATGTGAAAACATCCTACCAGAAACGCCATTTCTTCTGAACTGATTAATGGACTCCAGTCACTGACTTTTTGATATGAGAGTTTCATTTAGATGTAAGAACTCACATTACTAAATAAACCAGACACGGAAACACATGGATCACCATCACTATACACTAAAGGCTTTCCCCTTTAGCCAAGAGTTCAAGAAAAATCACTTCTTTAGCTATTGCTAAAATCTAAGTCTCTCCCACATGCCAATGAGGGAAGGAAGTGGTTCCACAGCTGGAGTCTAGTTCCAAATAATTATGCTCAGGCGATGCAGGTAAGCCTAGGCCAGCACTGATCTACAATGCTTACTGATGGATGGCTATTCAGTGCTAATGTGGTTTTAATTTGGTGGGTCTCAGTGCAGTTTCCAATGGACAGGTGTCCATGTCATAAATCACTGCCTCACTGACCACTAACTGGTATCTTTGCGGGCAGTGTGATGAGAGGGTAAGGATTAAACAGGCACGGAGACAGAGACTTAAACTCTCACTTCTGGGGGTGCTCATTTCAAGGAAGCTCGTACTGCCCATCCTATACCAGTTGTGTGGATAGTGTGTGTGATGCTGGCTGACCTGGTCATGCTAGAGTGTATTCAGGCCAATTCACTTATGTATTAGTATAGGTCAAAATAAAAGAAGTATTGTGGCACCTTAGAGACTAACAAATTTATTTGAGCATAAGCTTTCGTGAGCTACAGCTCACAAGAATGTATTCAGGTGTTTAAACTTCATGAAAACTAGTGGAATGTTACTTCTGTTGTTTTCACTTATCTGTTGCCATTATAATGTAATAGCTAACATTTCCATTGGAAATACCCCTGTAACTAAATAATTCATCAGACATCAAAGACGACTTGGGGAAGGCTAATGAAGGACTTTATCAGAAAAGGTGCTAATTCCAAAGCAAACGGCCACTATGTGTGGTGACCTGAGGTCAGAGACTCAAAGCGCATTCCTCACCCCTCATCTTCATCAAAGAAAAAGCAAAACTGGGTAAAGAGACTGTCAGCTTATCTTCTGTGAGAAGATATAAATATGGATTCAAAGATCCTTTGTCTCAGACTGTTTGTACTCTTACAGGGAAGTGCGCCAAATACAAAGCAGAGATCCCCAGAGACACCTCTGGGCACCTTGAAATTTTTTTTGGGAAACTGGCAGTTTATTACATCTCTGCCACCATTTGGACTTACAAACTGTGACTCACCTGTTAATATATTTTACCTGCTTTAACCTCTCAATAACTCTCATTTCCTTTTCTTAGCTGGTAAACCTATAGTTAACTATAGAATTGACTGGCAATGTTGTCTTTGGTGCAAGATCTGGAACACCAATTTATCTGGGGTGACACTAGGAGAAACCTGATCTGGTGTGATTTTTGGTTTAAGTGATCATTATCACAAAATCCAGATTGGGTGGGTGGCAAGATAGACTGGAGAGTCTAAGAGGACTGTCTGTGACTCCTTGGTAAGACTGGAATAGTGATCCAGTTAGTTACTGGCTTGGTGAAATCCAGTTATAGAACATACCACCAGTTTAGGGTGTCTTCCCTGAGATGGGCACTCACAGTTGTGAGCTACTCCAGACAGTGTGACAGAGGGAGCTTTGGTCACCAGGGCTATCAATTTCACAAGCTTTAAATTTACTCTCTTTTAAAAAGAAACTAAATAGAGCAGTCCTGGGGTTGATGGTAAGGCTGCTTTACAACTAATGTGGAACGAAGCAGAGAAGAGTTCTGAGATGGATGTAATGCAGCAGTCTCTAGCCAGCATAGGCAAGCAGGTCATTGTACACACCCTTTCCATGTGCTGGGGCCGACACCTCTTTTGGTGACCAGCAGGGTTTTGAGGGAGGGAGGAAAGGTACTGGGCTCTTTTATCTGGCTTTTTTTCTAACGTCACTAAATCTCTGACTGGGGATCCCATTATGTGTAATGGCAGCTCTACCTTGGGATATCAAGGGCCAGTTTCAGCCCTGCTGTAACTCGGTACAAAAGCCTCTGTGAAGTTAAGCCATTCTCTGCACACACTACAGCTGCCTTTGGCCCTGGGCGTATATGGAGCCCAGGGCAATTAGCAAGGATGCGGATACATTTTTTTTAAAGGAACTCACTGCACCCTTCTAGTTATTCCCTAGCAAGGATGAGACTCCCATCCCACAAGCAGCTGTCATTGATGACACCATGTCCCTCTGGGATCTGCAACTGCATGACTAATAATGGCCCAAGGAGCTGCTCTGTTTACACCAAGGGAGGCAGGAGTTAGCCCCAGGGCTAGATTGGCAAATGTTGACCAGTGAGGAACTTCCCTTTTCCCCAGTTCAGTGAACTCATTCCTTTATTTATAGGCTTTAAACCAGGGAAGCTGCATTCTCTGCTTCGATTCGAGACCTGAGCAACCACTCTTCTGTCTGTCCAGAAAGTCGCCCAGCCCTGATGAACACGTGAGGTATTGGCTCTCACCACAAGGCAATGAGACAGAGGCTCATTCAAGCACTACTGACAAACAGTCACGCTGCCTCCACTAATTAAGGCACAGGGACACATGAGATGGCTCCAGCCCCAAAGGCTGTCGAGTAGGATTCCAGGTCATCTGGCTTCCTGCTTCCACTCTGTGCTGTAGCAGGGATAACCTGAGATTGGCATTTAGTGCGATTCTGCACCCAGGCTAGGAAAAGTGCCCCAAAGGGCAGTGTGAGACCTCAGGGCTTGGGCATTAAGGACCTCTCCACACTTGAAACTTTACTGAAATAGCTATTCTGGAATAACGTCTTCCAAAGGAAACCCTGAACGCACACGCTTATTCCAGAGTAAGCGGGGTCATGGAGTCATTCCAGAACAGCTATCTGGGTAATTTCCAGTTGTAGACAAGCTCTAAGGAAAGCTGGCCAGAGAAGCCTCCTTGAGCCAGAACACAGGAAGCAGCTGTAGCAACACTAGCAGCTTGTTCTTCCAGATGCATTGCCTTAGCAAGACTGTAATAGAAAGGGAGATGATATTTGCCAAGCTGGGCACTAGTCTGAATCAACTGAGGAGTTTATCCTGGCTTCTCAGGTTCCTCAGTCCAGAGATATGGGTAGAAGAGGATTACATTTGGCATTTTGATGAGTCAATCCTCTCCCCTTTTGATATGACATTACTAGGGAACCTCACATTTTCCAGGCCATCGATCCCCTGCTTCAAAGTCCTCACTATATAGATTTTGATTTAAAGTTGAAGATAATTGAACTGCTTGTGATGAGGCCACACTGACAACTTGGGAACCTATTGTCCACAGAACAGGTAGAACATAGCGAGTAGCTGTACAAGCTATGCCACTGTCAACGTGCACCACCCTGGCTATGGGGAGACCACAGTAGTGAGAAACGGAGTTCAGCTTCCAAAATCCACTCTGCCTTTGGTCTCTCTCTGCTGAGACCAGGATGCTAACTGGGATGAGGACATCTGGCTCTTGGGAACATAAATACGCGAACCTTCTTGATGCAAATCACTAAGAAGGTTCCAGACTATAGCGAGCTTCAGATTGTACTGAGCTGATCTCAGCTTCAGTCCAAGGACCTGAGGGGAGAGGCTGTGTGTTCTATTACTAATTCCCTGAGCCTTCCACTCTGTGGAGTGCTGTTGGTTTTTTGTTTTTTTAAACTTACGCATAAGAGGTACAAAAACTCAAGTCATTCTACAGAACTATAATGTCAATAGTGATCCATTTTCCATGTGTTACATTTATTTTACAGGTTTCAGAGTAACAGCCGTGTTAGTCTGTATTTGCAAAAAGAAAAGCAGTACTTGTGGCACCTTAGAGACTAACAAATTTATTAGAGCATAAGCTTTCGTGAGCTACAGCTCACTTCATCGGATGCATTCTCTAAGTTGCCACAAGTACTCCATTTATTTTACAAAAAGAAAAGGAGTACTTGTGGCACCTTAGAGACTAACAAATTTATTAGAGCATAAGCTTTCGTTACAGCTTATGCGCTAATAAATTTGTTAGTCTCTAAGGTGCCACAAGTACTCCT
Organism: Dermochelys coriacea; assembly: GCF_009764565.3. Classification (NCBI taxonomy): domain Eukaryota; kingdom Metazoa; phylum Chordata; order Testudines; family Dermochelyidae; genus Dermochelys; species Dermochelys coriacea. Next base: position 25,233,236 of record NC_050082.1, read on the forward strand.
TTTCTTTTTGCGAATACAGACTAACACGGCTGCTACTCTGAAACCTGTCATTTATTTTACAGTCACTCAGGCTTATAACCCAAGTTATAAAGTTCAAAGCTCTGAATCAATTAAGATGCTTTAGAGCAAGAGAAGAAATATTTGTAGTTATTCAAATGGACTGGAGACAAAAGCATTAAAAATGGAGGGCCAGACCCTTAGCTGGTAGAAAGAGGCAGTGTTGCCTTGTGGACAGAATACTGCACTGGGACTCAGGAGACCTGGGTTCTCTTCCCAGCTCTGCTATTGGCCTGCTAGTGATCTTGGGTAAGACATGTCACTCTCCATGCCTCAGTTTCCCATTTGTAAAATGGGGATGATACTGACCTCCTTTGTGAAGTGCTTTGAGATCTATGGCAGAAGCATATAATATAAAAGCTAGAAATTAGTATTATTAAATTTAAATCTCAGTGTATGATTTACCCTGGCTGTGGATCTCACCCTCCAACTGCACATGCCTGTCTATTTACTAGCAATGCAGGGTCAGAGTTCTAGTTGCTCGTGTTCAGCCAAGATTCATCCTTTTGACTCTTCAGTCTCAGTTCTCCACTGGACAGTAAATCATCAAATCTGGATATACTGTCAATCCCCTTGTCAATGTCTAATTTTCATGGCAAGAGGCCATTACTCACTGAGCTGTCTTGGGAAAGTCAGACTATGCAGGGATTGGAGGATGTCTTTGAAATAGGTCAACTGGAATATTCACCTTGACGCATTCACACTCAAGATCACCCAGTTCAAGGCTCAACCTTCACTTTTCCTGAGGATTGTGGTAAGGATTGGCAATTCCTAGACTGAACTTCATTGGAAAAACATCACGGGGTCGATAGGTGATCAAACTCTGATTGCTCAACTCTTTAAAGGATCCCTTTATGCAATTTAAAAAAAAAATGCTGAAGTGACTATATGACACTATATATGCTCTATATGCTGAAGTGACTATATGACACAGAATGGTACCCATTCTGGCATTTCTAGAGCCAGTCAGGCTCTAACTGAGCCAATATCATATGGCATGCCAGACATAGTGACCCTATTTGTTTTGACTGAATTTAGACTCTTATTTTTTATGCCTAGGAGTATAACCTTGCAATAGCTCTCCACGGTCTGAACTGCCTCCCATTCATCTGACTGGGATGTTAGCTCCATAGCTCAGTGGAGACAATTTAAATATGAATATGATTAACTCTTTCACTGCTGCTCATTTAAACTCCCCCTACTCTGGGATGGTGAATGGTGCTTAGTTAGAATGGCCCCCAAGGGAAGCCACTCAGTCTGACAGAACAAGATGTACAGAGATGAAAGTGGGATTTGTCTGGAGCCCAAGCAGGAAATGTTTGACTGAAATTTAGAGTACTGGGGGCTGTATCATATCACTGAACCTTGTATATATGAACCTCACGCATATAATTCCACATCCTCCATTTTCAGTATCTCTAGCCTTATGGTGCAGAATGTAGGAAAATTGGCTCTTGTGTTCCAGGCATATCCAAGATGCAACAGAGTCAGCAATGGCCCTCACAGTCTCTTGGTATCCTGTGTGCTCCAAGAAGATGGAGGGGCAGGGTGAATGCTCTAGTGACTTTGGACACAACTATACATCAAGTAACATCAGAAGGAAGGTCTTGGGGTAAGGCAGAGTGTAACCCACTCCTAGGTGTGGTTTTCTGTCCTGGGAGGCGTGGGGGGGAAGAGTGTGATTTTTTATATATAAAATTTGCTCTACAGCCTTAGCTAACAGACAGTTGGCTTTTAACTCATGCCGTAGAGGCTCACACACTAAACTCCAGAGGTCCCAGGTTCAATCTCGCCCGTCACCGACCAGGGTCTGTAGGCATTACAACAGCACTAGGAGTCAAGACACCTGAGTTCTACTCCCAACTCTACCACAGATTTTCTGTGTGCCTCTGGGCAAGAAATCACCTCAGTTCCTCCAACTGAGAAATGGGGAGAATAAATACCTGCATCAGACATTTTTCATTCTTTAGTCTTTATAAAGCACTTTGAGAGATACTTGGATGGCAGATGGTCTAGCAGGGCAAAGTAGGTGAAATGATGTTATGGGAGAAAGAATAACTAAGACCATTTCCATGTCTTTCTTGAGCTGTAACCTGCACTCCAGTTCACTGAATACATAGTTCATTGGAGCCAGACCCACCTACCCTGCCTATATTTATTTCCAGAATCAGGACTTTTGATGAGTTATGAAGGGATGACAAGTGGCCAGATTTTTTCCCCATTAGGCCAGACTATAGTCTCCTACTCAAAACCCTTACGTACCAATACAGTGTCTAAACCTCATGATTACACAGTCCAATTGATGGAGACTGGTGTTTCACCCACTGTTTCATTTCAGGCCACATTAATTACTGCTAGATACTTCCTCTTCCAACTGTCTTGCACGAGGCAGTGATGCTAAAGTGCCACCATCTTCCCCATCACAGAAGTGGGACAGAGTCTCCTGCATGACGGCGCATAATGCTCTCTGTAAGGCCACCCTTGTGGTTTATTTTTGGTAGCAGAATAGTGCACTGTAAATCTTTTACAGTAATTGCCCCACGGCTTGTCAAATTGGCCTAATCCCCAATGGCTGCTTAAAAGAGTAAGTGTCCTACTAACATTTCCTCTCCTTCTAAAAAAACCAAATGCAATATGAAAGTGATACCAAGTGGAAATATACATTGTGTTCTAGGCATCTGCCTGGTTCATTTGATCTTTGAATCTTCTGGTGCAGATGTTTATCTTTGAATGCCTAAGGAATGCAAAACCCAGCAAGATTTTATTCCAGGCTACACTTTACAACTCCTGGGTTCTATGCCTGTATCTGTCATGGACTCACTAACACCTCCAGCATGCATGCTTACAGGGACACTGTCTGGGTAAATTCAGCCCCAAAATGTAGAGTTAGGGGACAACAAAATTTAAGATCAGTGTTCCTATTAAATCATGCTTAAATAATTTAAATGAACATTTTATGTATGCACCCACACAGACACACAAGTAGCAAAACAAGCATCATGAGAGAGAGGATTATTCACATTTACATAAATGATCTACATGGGGAAAGATAAGCCGGAGGGGGGAGGGGGCGCGAAGGTACTGGTGATCAGAAACTGGACTGCAGTCATTCAGAAGCAATTTTCATGCTGTGCCACAATTTGGCTCTTAGTTCCAAAGAGTGCTCAAGCATGCGGGGGGGGGGGGGGGGAGGAGAAGTCTCAATCCTGCAAGGTGCTGATGGTCAACACCGACTGACTTTGAGAACAGGAGTTAATAACTCCCAGCAGCTCAGAATCAGGCTGTAATACCCAAATGAAAGTGTGAACACAGAATAAGGATTTTAAAGTTCTCCAATCACATATTCCAACAATAGCCCTAGACAGTTCCACATGGGTTACTGCTAAGAAAAGGTGCTGGCCAGTAAATGTTTCTTGAATCCATTGTACTCCTTGCTCCAATGGCTCCTGACAACTTGTTCTACTAATTGAGTGTCCCTCACCTGGTACAGTGTGCCATACTCTAGGAAAGGTTTCTTGCTTCCGAGCAGGCTTCCTCAGGCATCCAGCCCAGCCAGGAGCAGATGCCAAGGGCAAACTGACACCATTCCAAAGGAAGTTACTCAAGAAGAGGTCAGGCTTATTCAGAGGCAGTCACGAGGCAATGTGGACAGGCATTGCCCTGGTTTGCTCAATGGCGATTCTTGTTTGGGAATGGAATGTACAATCAGGCCTCTTTGTGACTGTATGTCAACAAGCATCACTTCCTTTGGGATGGTGTCATCTCCCTCTTGGTATCTGCTCCCAGCTGGGCTGAGTGGATGAGGAAGTCTGTTTAGATGCATAAAGGTGGCTATGGGAGGGGAACCGTTCCAGGTGAGGGATGCTTTATTTGGAAATAGAAACTACTTGTAAAGCAAGGAAAGAAATCCCACTATGAGCTCTTTGATATGACAGTTTTAGTTTCAGTCTCTTGGCTGAAGTGCCAACACTTACAACAATATTCTTCAGTGAAGTACAACAGATTGCCCTAAGCAACCATACAGTAAAGATACCACCATCACAAAGCTGTGATACATCAGAGAATAGTGCTCATTCTGCACTGGTATCAATTGGACCTCAATGTGATACTCTCTTATTGTCTTTGTATCAACCAAAGGGGCTGCTCTAATTAAATTGAAAATGCCCATCACTATAATTTACTACTACTTTGAAGGGTTTTTTAAGGTGATGTTGGTTTCAAAAGTGTACAACAACTCAGTCATTGGAATCAGTCTTACATTAAAGGTGTTTTTGGATGGTACAAAAAGAAAAAAGAGGTCTGTTTCGTACAAGGCATACTGTTATTAGCCAGGAATTCACTAAAACGTATTTAATCGATTCAGGCACCTGCCCCAGCTAGCCCAGGCACACAGTAATTTATAGCACAGATACATTTAAAGGTGCACCCACAACTTTAATAAAACCTCTCACTTCTATCTGGACAGTTTTGTGGCACTAATTATGGGAGCTGGATGAAATTTTTCAGCTAAAATGTTTTTTTTCCTTCAAATGATAAATGCAGATTTGGGTTGACAAACATTTTGTGAATTCGAGTCAATTTCGCTGAATTGTTTCAGTCAAAGTCCTAAAATAAAATCAGAAAAAAAAAATCAAGACTTTTTTCTGATTCATAATGACTTATTTCAAAATTGCTTTCCATTTTATTTAAAAACACTTTAAAAAAATTCAACAAAACAAAATGTTTAGGTTTCAGGTTGAACAAGCTGTTTAGTTTTATCTGAAACAAAATTGTTTTTTTTTACTTTTCAATTTGCCAATTTTTTTAAAATAGTTTTAGGTTGAGCTAAAAAGTTTTTTTTTAATTTTTCAGAATGCCCCCCCACCAAACCTTAGTTATGTGCACAGCACTACTAGTGACACTTTGCACTCTCCTATGAGGCTCATGAAAGTGAAAGCTCTTGCGAGATATTTGTCTAAATTAAACAATCTAATTTGCCGAGATGTTAGGAAATTTGGTCTTGGACAGATAAATAGGTGCATGATCAAGACTTCATTTAAAAAGATATCAATCTGAAATCTTCCCAATATAAAACAAATGAGTTACACTAGTTTTGGACACTAACCTCTTGACAATATTTATGCGTTTGCTATTCTATTTTCCTATTTTACAAAAATTTCTCTCCCTCCTGTGGCTGTGTGAAAGACTGACACAGAGACTATGGGAAAAACTGACAGTAATTACACCCAAAGCGATAAATGCACAAAGCAAACTGAAAAAGTAGAGAGAAATATTTCCTCTCTAGTCTCCTTTCAGTTGTGTGGAGGGGTTACTTGTAACAATAACAGGTAAATCTAATAAAGTAAGAACTTTGCTTGCAGTGCTATTCTAGCTGTGTTGGTCCCATGATAGAGACACAAAGTGGGTGCCTCTCTCACCAACAGAAGTTGGCCCAATAAAATATATTACCTCACCCACCTTGATTCTCTCTAAAGTAAGAACCTGTCAAATTTCTATATTGATTTGTCCAAAGGGAACCTGAACTGCAAGTTTGGTTCTCCCAACAAAAAGACAGCCTCAGTTTCCTCAGTAAATGCCAGTTATGCTACAGAACACACTTCAGGAAGGCATTAATCAGCTACCTGCCTTTCCCAGCACAGCTGGGCAAACTGAAAAAGAGGAACATAAAGCAGCAGTAAATTCAGCAATTTTTTATACTGTTTGGTGGTGTTTACAAAGAAATTGAGATTCGGCCTATTTTCATTCACTTTGTTCTAGCTAACCTGAATACTTCTATATGGCTCCCATTACTGTACTGTGGGCATATTAGTTAGCCAGTGGGACAGGGCAACATGGAGTGAGATTCCGTCCCTCTGCAGAGAGAAAAACTATCAGAACATCTGGGACAACAGCTATGCGACAGGAGAAGTGATCAGGTGTTTGAATTAGCAGGTTGAGTTAAAGACTTGGTCCCCCACAGCCTTTCAACTGTAGGCCACAGGAGATGCCCTTTGTATTATTCCAAGAAGAAACTTATCTGCCCCTTTTGTCAGGAGAAGATGGGAAAGAAATGATCACTTGAGATATTCTTATAGTAGGGAATGGAAGGGAAAATTTTCACGCTCTAAACATTAGAATTGCCACAAGACATAACAGTCTGTTTGCAGTATGTGATAGCAGTAGAAATTAGAGATGAAAAACTTGTTCAGCATTATCCATTCCAAAATATATCACTTTTTTCCATAGGGTGACGATATCAAAATAGAAAGATATTCCTGAGCAACCGGCACTCCCATTCACAATGCAGCAGGCCACTATGCCTTTCATGTGAGAGCACATAACGTCTCTAGGGCAACTATAGCAGTCGCTTGCATGTAAGCGATCAGAAAAACAGGTGTTTATTTCTAGCTGTCTTCTGGATGAAGAAGTGTTTTGTCCTTTTAAAAGACAGTCAACTATGTCTATTTTTATTCTTCCTTTTCTCTCTCCTCCATTTGTTTTGGCACCTGGAGTGAATCTGCTTCTATTACACTTTGCCAATAGCCAAATGGGTCAACTTAATGTACTTAACTTTTCAATCCCAGAGTCCATCCTACACTAGTGTCATGAGCGAAACAGACCTGGGTTTTTGTTTTTAAGTCTAGCCACAAGAACAGCCTGTGATCTACAGAAGATAATATGGGACCAGGACAAAGACTTTACTATCTCTATTTTAAAAAAGGTTATCACTGCAAAACTTAAAAGTCATTTGAAGGGCAGCAAAGCATGTTTACCTGGCCTGCACTGTGTTGATAAAGTACTTGTTCAGCATTCTTTGTTGCTGCTATTCCTTTAACCTTCAGCAGCACCACTGAATTCCAAAGGATTGCAGGACCCTCATGCCCATCAGCCTGGAGTTATAAAACTTTCTATTCAATAATTTGCCAATATTTGGAGTGCTTAAACAGAAGATAACACTGTGGGGAAAAAAAATCTTTTCTTAAGGGTTTATTACTGTTCTTTAGTGCAATCATTTAAAAGGTGATAGTCCTGCAGCATCAATGTCAGGCAATTAAAGAGCTAGAGGCTTGATGTTCAGGAATGCAGGGCACCCATTTGAAGTCAGTGAGATCTGCAGGTGCTTAGCACCTTTGAAAAAGAAAAAGAAAAAAAGCAGACCCTGTGTGCATATTTTATACACTGGTAAGAAAGAAGCAAAGAAAAACTGTAAAACCAATTACTTCAGCAATTGTTTCAGAGTAGCAGCCGTGTTAGTCTGTATTCGCAAAAAGAAAAGGAGTACTTGTGGCACCTTAGAGACTAACAAATTTATTAGAGCATAAGCATCCGATGAAGTGAGCTGTAGCTCACGAAAGCTTATGCTCTAATAAATTTGTTAGTCTCTAAGGTGCCACAAGTACTCCTTTTCTTTCAGCAATTGTGTATCTGGTATGTCAGTGAACTCACAATATACAACTCTTGAATAAACTGGCTTAGACTTATTTTATCATGCCTTAGTTGCCCTATGTAACTTATTCGCTGCCCCTCCTCCCAAACTAAGACTCCCCCAAACAACCAAATACACATGCATAGGAACTGCATGACTAGGTAGAAAAGACCCCACAATCTTGTGGGCCAAATTAGGAAAGATTATTCAATTTTGCTGCAAGGGAGCTGAGTAGGATAGAAAAATGATGTGATCTCAAGGCTGCTATTTCACATGACTATTGCTTGAATTTAAATTCACTTTCTATTTGAGGAAGTGATCTAATACATCTAAAAAAGAAAAGGAGTACTTGTGGCACCTTAGAGACTAAAATTTATTTGAGCATAAGCTTTCGTGAGCTACAGCTGAATGCATCCGATTAAGTGAGCTGTAGCTCACGAAAGCTTATGCTCAAATACATTTGTTAGTCTGTATTCACAAAAAGAAAAGAAGTACTTGTGGCACCTTAGAGACTAACACAGCTGCTACTCTGAAACCTAATACATCTAGTCAGCCATAGAGATATGGCTGCCTCATCATCAGTAAGTCCTACAAAGAATTGAAATCAGACTTAATAATTAAAGCTATAAGCAGTGGCAGTATCCTCTATATTCAGCCTTTCAAAATACACAGAGTGAGATCTACTAATTAGAAACTACTTTATAAACATGAACAGAAAGGAGGTTCTTCCTTGCAGCACCATGAGTCTATCTAGAAGCACACAGACATATTTTACTTTAATATACATAGAAATATTTGAACATACTCAGAAGTAAGTATTCTTTTATGTGCAAGTGTTTGCAGAATTAAGATCTTAGTGTAAATACTTCTATACAAACCTCAAAACTTTCTAAAAATTTATAGTGTCAAAATATATTTTGAAAAAGTGTTATTGTACAATATCTGTTCCAGATTTCTCTGTTTCAGTTTACTGGAGAATCTATTCCATCTTTTCTTATAATTTGGTATTTGAGATTTAGCCAAGATACTGAATTTTGATTAGCCTATTTAGTGTATTATATTAGCAAACACCTGAATTAGAAATTACAGTTATTTAAATCTCCCTAAAGTTATTAAATTGTGGAAAACTATTTGACTACATTATTCTTATTTTAAGCTTCATGCCAATTGACAATTGAGTTATCTATTCCATGTGAAAACAACAGTTAATTGCTTATGCCTCCTAAAAAAATGTAACAGACTTTCAATTATGGAAGGGCTTGAACACCAAATAAAATAATAATAAAATGAACCACCATCCCACAAATTCTGTATTCTTCAGTCTCCTCTTTAAATATCTGTATTTTAGGTTACTTCAAAGCGTCTTTATACCATATTTTAACTCCCAAAACTCAAGACCCACAGACATTTCTACACCTGATTTTTAAAATCTATTATAAAAGGTATACAACACATGAAAAAGCCAATTTTTTCCATTTGCTAGAAAAACAGTCACGTTTATTTTCAGAGAAACTAATATATATATATACTAAAGAAAGTTAAAAATAATCCACAGACCAGATATTTAAACAAGAGGGTGTATATTTTAATATACACGTATTATCAGACTCAATTACATGCGAAACTTTTCACCTCACAGATTCCTAGATAATAATGGACCTGTTTTGCCAATGGAAAGAAAAACAGGTTTGCTCCTGCATCAGGCTTCTGTAACTGTGTCAAACCGGATATACTAGGATAACTAGAAAGAGTACATCATTGCAACAAGTTTCTTTAACAAAAAACAAAGAGACACCTTATAGGCAGAGGAAATGAGACAAATGTAGTAAGACCGATTCACTTTTACCCGTACAAAACAAACCAGCCTGATCTGATCTTTCCTAAGACCGCTTCTTGACACCCACCCAAACACATACTACACCCCTTAGTCCCTAAAAGGAAAGAGCTAAGTTGGCAGCTGGCCCAGCCACTGAATAACCTGGTTGAAGGTGTCTGATTTAGACAGGCCACAATTTCCTTGTTTATTACGAAGTGTAAACTGTATCGATGCAATAAACAGGGGGCATTTCACATCCCGATGTGTTTGCTTCCCCCCCCCCCCCTTTGGTCTTAAACTTAATGAATTTTATTCACGAAAATTAAAGAGCAAAGGTAGCCAAGCCAGAGTCAAAATGCCTGAGCCAGGGACCACAAGTCCCTAGAGCTGTAAAGAGCCCAGGCCTGCCCTCGGAGATCCCATAAACCACTGACCCGCACACACACACACACGCACCCCCCTTTCCTCTGTCAGAGTCCAGCACAACTCAGTGAACACACAAGCCCTTTATGGATTTACTTCCTGTAACAAAATCCACCGACTGCTCAACCCCTCGCTGGGGTGTTCTTTGGCGGGACCCCGCTCTTGCCCCTTCCCCAGCACAGACCCGCCTCCACCTTACGCCGCCCGAAAGATGCTCCTCTCCCCCGCCATCCCCCCAGCAGGCGGGCTGCATGCTCCCCCCAGCTCCCCGCTCGGCTACCATCCTGCTGCCCATCCCACTGCCCCCCCCAACTGTGCATGGTGGAGGCTGCTGCTGCCGCCACCCTGCACCTGCCCCACTCCTCGTGCCATGCAGCACCCTCCTCCCCCGGTGCCGTCCCCTCCTTGCCTGTGTCTTGTCAAACTGCTCCCGCTCCGCCTCCAGGCTGTGCCCGGGCCGGCGGCTCAGCACCCGGGCCGGCACGTTCTTGATGGTGTTCATGCTGCTGCTGCCGCTGCCGCTGCCGCCGCCGCCGCCGGGCCGGGGAGCCCGCTGGGCGGCAGGGAGAAGCGGCGGCTCGCTCCGCTAAGGGCTGAAGCGCGGCACGTTCTGCTCCCGCAGCCGCGGCGGCCCCGACTCTCAGCCTCGCAACTGCTCACATCCCGGCGAGAACCCGGCCAGGGAGCGCAAGGGCGCCCCCAGCGGGCGGGCCGGGCCACTGCTGGGGGCAGCAGCAGCCACTCAGAGGCGAGGGACTCCTCCCTTCCCAACTCCCAGGCAGCCACTCACAACCAGCAGCTGCTGCCGTCCCTCCCTCGCTCCTCAGGCAGCAGCCTCCCCTGCTTTGCCCAGGCAGCGCCCGCTCCCCTGCAAAGTATTGTCTCCTTCACTCCCTCCACCCACTAGGCCCAGCCTCAGTCTAAATTCTAGAATCACAGTCAGGGTATGAAATGAAGTATCCCTCTCTGCCCTACGCAGGGTAGTGGAAGATCCTGAAATGATACCAACGGCAAAAGGCTGAGGGGGATCAGTGTCTGTTTACTAACTAGGATTGTTTGTATTTAAATTACTCCTCTTCCCCAGTAGGGTAATACAGAGTTCATAGGGAGACTGCAGTAACTGTTCCCATTTCCTTAGAGTGAATTATGCAATGAGGCCCAAATCCTGATCTACTTTAAATCAAGGACAAACCTCCTTGATTTCAAGAGAAGGATTTGGGCCAGGAAGCAGGTTTCTAAACATTTAGCACTCCGCCTTCACTTGCATTCACTCATGAAATTGTTACGAAAACAAGATAAGCATTAGTACTCCAACCCTCCCCTAGTCTATAGTACACCTTGCTTATAGTAAAGCCAGTTTTGTCTTTATTTGTGTGTATCAAAGATAGCTAAAGGGATCTTGTAAATACAATAAGAAAAGGAGTACTTGCAAGTACTCCTTTTCTTTTTGTGAATACAGACTAACACGGCTGCTACTCTGAAACCTGTAAATACAATAGAATCCTCTTACTGGGAGCATACTGATGAACAGCTTACCACACTGATTACACCAAGAGATCATTTTAAGTCTGAAGGCTTTAACAAAATGTTGTAATGAATAAAAGTATAGGTGGTTCATTTCATTTCAATTTTGACACTTGGGCACAGAAGCTTGTCTACCAACAAACAAACAGTTAATTACAAATGCAGACAAGGACAAACAATGGAATGGTCATGATGCTCTGTCTAGTAAGATGTGGGCCACTCTGAAAAAGCTTAAGAAGCCACTACTGTTCGATTTCAAACCTATCAAATTCTTTGGCTACTTTTGTGCTTGCCCCATCTCTATATAAAAGGTACTAAATCACTTTTATAGCTCATAGTAACGTATGTTTTGGTAAAAACCAAAAAACCTTTGCAGGCACACCTGAATAGATTTTGTTCTTTAAACTGGATTTTTTCCATTCTTTTAAAAAAACTTAAATGCTGCTGCACTATTCATGTGGATGTCATTTAGGATTCTTTGATTGTGTATGCATCTACATAAATATTTATACTACTGTAGCACACAGAGCATGCAGTCAGTGATCAACGCCCCATGTGATAGGCAGTGTACAAACACATCATAAAAGAGTCCCTCTGCTAAAGAGTTTGATTAAACACAACATGTAACAGGTATGTGAGGAAAACAAAAGGGTAATAGTGGGGGATTGGGAGAATGAGATACCAATAACACAAACACATTTTCACATAGACTAGATGATCACTAATACAGCTTACCACTGGTCTTAACAACTGGCAGTGTTTCACAGACAGCACAGCTGAAGTGAGTTAAAAGGAATTTTTCTTATTCTTTTGTTTCACTAAAAGTTCATTATCTAAGACATTTTTTTCCTACAACAGACTAGTTCATTTAAGCGCTATAAGTGAGCTCTAATAGAAAAATTGCTGAATAAATTAACTGATAATATATTAAGTTATTACAACAATATTTATAGATAGAACAAAGTATTTGAATTGGAATGATCCTATACATGTTTTCTCATAAGATTAGTCAGCAAAACTAAATGCATACAGAAAAAAAAATTTGAAACCATGAGTTGTTATGATTAGTTCAAGAATAGTGTAGTAATAAGGTATTTGAATATAGACATCTAAATACCAGCTTTCTTTAGGAGCTGAGATACTTTACCTTCAGGGCTTTAGCAGCATTTGCCCTAATTAGCAGAGTTCCAATTTATCTGTTAAGGGAAAAGGAAAATATTTGAGACAATTATGTTAATTTTTCCATCTGTACTGTATAATTGTTAACTCTTTCCAGGTTTTCTATTTGATGAAGCTTTCCTGAATCCAGGCATGTTTTTGTTTGGTTTTAAAATCAAGCTTGTTTCTCTATACAAAACTACACTAATAGAAAATGCACAAGTTAGTTTAAAAAGCTACAGAACCTCATTGCCATCTTCTTCTGTTTCTCAGACCTCTAATTAGAAAGGCCAAGTAACTGGAAATACCTACATTCTAGCTGAAAACAGTTAAATAAAAGTCTAATTTCCTATAATAGTATACGTTTCCAAAGATCCCTGTTCTTAGGTAGTTGATTTAGTTTGAATCTCCATAGAAAGCCTCAGAGCATGATCTGTTTGTTTTGCAGGTGTGTTAATTCATGAATAAATTCACCCAAGTATTTCACCTCTCTTTCAGTTTGAGCTGCAATTTTCCAAATCTCATGCCTAGAGAAAACCATATTAAGAACAAGATTAAAATACAGTGGTGTGTGTGAGTATGCCAGACATGAATCCAAACAAATACAGCAGCACTAATAAAGCATGCATAATATGACCATGATACTAACTCTTACGCTTGCCTACACAGTTTTTGCACCTTAACTAAAATCAGTTTTATGTATTGATTTAATTAAAAGAAATCAGTACAACCCCTCTGGTATGAACACATGTACAAGTTTCAAAGGGTTTACATTATTTAGCTTGAGTTGGTTAGATATGAATACTTTTAAACTGATAAGAGCATCCACAGTAGGAGGTTGCATTGATTTAATTTAAATAGCTTTTTTAAATGTACCAATTTAGTTAAATTGGTGCAAAGATGGAGGATGGACCAGGCCTTAGTGCTAGCATCATGATCTTACCATGTATGCTTTTTACCCTGCTGTGCTCCAATGCTACACTTAATAGTAGTCCTTGAGAATACTAACTGCAGTGCTCATTAGCAGGTAGGGAATGTGAGTCTCAGCTGCTTTTAAAACAAACTTTCAAAGTAATTTTTAACTAGTTCTTGTCATGCAAATCTCAGAGCAGGGATCCCTCCCTCCCACCAGTGCCACAGAGCAAGCCAGGGTTTATGCATGATAGGAGCTGTAATGCTAAATTTGAGACCTAGTACATTCGTGGTCAATAACTGGTTATATGTCATAAAACTAAAATGCAAGAAAGAGATTAAGAAGTGAAAAAATGGAATTTATTAGGTTGTATGGCCTTTTTTAGTTAAAAATATTCTCAAATGCAATAATGGATCATTTCTACTTTTCTGATAGGTCACAGATACAAAAGGCATAGTTAAAATATTTAAAAAGACTACATATTAAATCCATATCATATACTGCTAAAAACATCCATATCTGCTCGTAATTTTATAAGACGCTTGTGTTAGACTAAATAGCCCATGATTGGGGAGAGTTATTTTGCCCATTTTGTGGGCGAAGGGTCTCTTAAATTTCAGCAATGTAGGAGGTATATCCTGGTTACTTCACTAACTGGCAACTTCTTATAAAACATTCTTCAGATCTATTTACATGGCAAAGTGTCCGGAACTAAAACAGAGTGAACACTCTGCTGTTATACACTGTAAATACCAAATATTTATGCACAACTATGGAAGTAGTAATAATAATAGTTCTATATTTTAAAAAATATAGTACTCATCTTTATGGAGTAAAGAATTACACGTTTTATATTGTTACTTTTTAAAAAAAACAAAACAAAAAAACTAGCATTTAACCTGAGTACTGATCTATAAAAAAAAAGTAGTTTTTCATCTTAGCATAATTCTAAGTTATTATTCATAAATATAGAATACATTCTAGAATACAGTCAGATCTTTTAGGCACTTGCAAAATTTTCAAACTTTCATGAGAGGTATAGCCAAATGTTTAGTAACTATCCATTGTAGCTTATATGTGGTAATGATCTTCAGTTCTCAAAATGTATTTTAATTAATAAGGACATCTTCTTTGTTCCTTCCAGATAGTAAGGATGTCATCTTTGTTTCTTCCAGAGAACATGCAAGGAATCTGGTTAAAGGAGGGGGGGAAATTCAGTTAAAAACGTATTGAAAAGTGACTACTACTAATAGTACAAATTGAAACTACAACTCTAAATTTTTTTTTCATGGCATAACAGAAATAGAAATACCAGTAAAGACGTGAACTGTCAAGAGAAAAAAAAAGGTTATTTTATAGAATGAAGTGCATATGAGCAGTCTCCCTCAGGGACATGACTGGAGGGTCGCTACATAAATTCTTCTCATTTCTGTGTAAACAGCTAGCAGGTCTGCAATTCTCATTGCACAAGGATTTCTCCTTTTTTGCCCTATGTAATCTCGAGAGTCAGGATTTACAAGCAATGGTGCATGCCATAGCTACCAAGAGCTTAAAGTATCATTTTTCTCATTGCTTTCACCTGTTTTAGAGCTTTTAGACTCCTTCCAAATTATTCTCTCTTTTCTAGAGGAAAAGTGACAGACTGATGAAGTCCAAGATGGCCAGAGCTTTGGCAATTAAATAGGAAATGAAGACAGAGCACCTTCCAGCTAAGGATTTCAAAGCAGTTAACATAAATTGATTACGCCTCTAAATAAAAAAATGTACAAACATATATTAAAAGTTATTTCTGGTCTGCTATAAACTTTGTGGTGATTGTTTTGGATTCAGTTATATGAATTTTTAAGGGAGTTTAAATAGGAACTATACAACAGTCTCTAGAGTATTTGTTAAGGATTTGCAGTGAGTGATTGTGGACAAGTGTCTTTCTTCAGTTCTCTCTTGGCTGAAGTATACGAGATCACTCGCGAGCTTAAAGTTAAACAGGCTCTTAGTGCTCTGCTGGATCAGGCTCAGGCTGCTCAGCATTTTGCAGTGCATTGCCTCTGAGCATATCACATCGGCACTCCATGCCTGACTGGTTTCCAGATGCAAGTCAGGCTGTTGGTACTGATATATAAAGCCCACAATGGCTTAGATTCTATACATCTTTGGCTGCATCTATCGTGGGCTTTTTTTAATTCAACATTTTTCCTTTATTACTAACTCTGGTTCATATCCAGGCAGCATTTAACCAGGTCATCTCGCCCAGCTCAGAATAAGTCTAGACAACATGGTGCTTAAATTGCTGGCTGCAAGTCCCTTGTCTACACTAGTACTCCAATTGGTGATGCTGGACAGTGGGAATTTTTTTGGGGGAGCCAGGGGGGAGGTGTGGAACAACAAAGACACTATCATAAATAATACTTTAGAGTCAGCCTTATTTCCCTGAGGCTTGAGGTCAGCTCCATATGACCATCTCTAGATTTCCAGTTCTGGGAGCTGGGGACAAAGCATTCTCAGTAAAGGACCCCTGACTCTAGAATTCATTCCCCACTTCTTTGGTCCAGTAATGCCTCAGGCCTTCATCCTGTAATCTGTTGCACATGGAAAGAATTGCTGTGCCCTCCCAGAGATCCACTAATTTAATTGGGGTTCTGTGAGGCACAGACCATCACCCACATGGAATGAATTGCAGGATCAGGGCTTGAGTTGCAAGACTTAACTGCCCAGGGTTTTTCGGAGGGAAATGTCTGAGGAGTTACTGGCTGCATTAACCAACATCGGTTTGCTGCTATATGTCTCATGTATATGGGTTTTATTGTAGATGCACTTAGAGCTTTGTACTAGGCCCATCTGAAGTAAAAAAAAATTACAAAATAAAAAATAAGACTTACTCAAGATCATAAAGAAAACAGTGAAAGTTTTGTCTCACTTTCTTCCATAGCTGGCAGCTGCTCTTTGCAAAGAGCGTCTGTAAGTTCTGTTGTCTATAATATAAAATAAAAAAATTAAGTACAGACTTAAGAACGTCATAGTGGATCATAAAAATTGATGCAACTGCAGAGATCAAAACTGGAGAAAAGTAATTATGTGCTCTCCAACTCAACTCATTCTTTCCAACCTTTTTCTTTTCACCTGAGAAGTAGGGATATGCATATGCATTTATCTGCCCTAACTGAGCAATCTACCACTAAGACAGCACCTAATAGTCTCTACAAAATAGCATTGTCTTTCATGCAAAAAAAATACAGTTATGATGTAAAAATAAAATTGTAGCAGAAGCGTGAAATTAATAGGTATAGGCAAGGGAGAAAAATAAATTTTCAGATGAGATTTGAAATGTGATGATGAGTACATAAGGCAAAGAGGTAGGGGAAGAGTTTCATTTACACCTAGAATAATAAAATAGTCTCAATCATTATAATTCATCTATAACTGTCCCCCCAGCTGATAGCAGAAAATAACTAAAATTAAGAGAGCATAACCAAGCAGGGACAAACTTACACCTGCCAAAAGCTTATATTGGATCCTTTAAAATCATGCCTTAAATGGTATAAAGCCCAATTTAAAAACAGCCTCAGTGAACTCAGTTTCAAAACAGATTAGTTGGCCAGTGTAGATTAGGATAAACCCTGTTAAATATGGTTTTTAAAAACTATTTTGAAACTAGATCAAAGTTTTAATCTTCATGTTTGAAGACAGCTCATACTACAAGTTTAATATGTCAACATTCTGTGTACAGAATCTTCCCAATAGGGCACATTGATAAGATCTACTTCTGTGATAATTGCATACAGATTATTTTCATGCACTTCCATTGAGACTTAATACATTATCTTTAATCTTGCACTGAAAGAACTAAAGAAATTAACCTATTAAAAATTAGTATTAAAGCCTGTACTAGAACAGATCATATATACCACACATTAAATCTCTAATATCACCTTCCTCCCTGCAAATGATACGAAGCATAAGAAGATAAGGATGAGTTAAGATCAGAATTATGTTCATTATCTGCTGTTCTGCCACAACTTGCTCCAAAACAACTTCTTCCTTCCCTGTGTTTAGACACATAAGCCAAATTCTGTCCTGATCATATGAAGAAAGAGGGGTGCAAGATTGAGCCAAGTTCAGCTCAGACACTATCAAATATCCAATCATTTTCCCATCAGTAAAGTGTTAAGAGTGCATTGTCTATGTCATAGTACAAGCCAAACAAAAGGAAAAGAATGTTCACAGTAACTCTTCCCAACGTTCTAAATCTAGCCATATGAAAATGATAAATACCATATTAACACTGCTGCTGTTGGGACTGCAACAAGGGCTATTGTGGAGCAGCGTGCTAAGCTCCAGATCAGCAACCATCTGTCGAGACTCAGCCAGCAAACGCTGGAGCTTACTTGTTGGTGAACAGGAGTCCTAGAAGAAACAGAAATTGAACCAAAGTTATTAAATGATCATTTTAAAACATGTTCACTGATTGCAAATGTGAAGAATTACCACGGGGCATTATTTAAAAAAACCAAAAAAAAAAAAAAAACCAAAAACCTAACTTTGAAATAATTTGTACCATACAATGGCATTCCAGAATCTGTAATTGTTACAAATTTAAATGCTAATGTTTCCATTGAAAGGTCCATGCAGGGTAACAGGTTTCATATAGCTATGCATATACACATACACACTCCATTACTGTTAAAGACAGGTGCCAATGATGAAACAAAAGCTAGAGTTTTAAATAGATGAAAAGACAGCAAATTTCTTACTTCAATAAAGCAACTTGTCCTAGCAGCTGCTGAAAGGAAAGACAGCTGGTGGTAAATGAAAATGTGATCCTCCCCCATTTCTATACTTATAAACAAGCAGCATATCTCCAGGTTTAGAGAGGCATGCTTAATTCTTAGGACCAGATCCTAATCCTAGGCCTAGGCCTATTAGGTCTTCAGTTAGCCTAAATGACACCTCACAAGGTGCTGTGCTGGGTTATTGCTCATTTTCTCACACAACAGGGTTCCCACAGACCCAACTGATACTGAAACAGAATGGTGGGTTGATGCCTAATAATGTAAAGAATGGGAATTTGGGGATATACCATATCAGAGAGGGACCAAGAGATGATTCATGCCTGCCCCAATAGTTTTAATGACTGATTTGAAGTCTCCCATGTGGGAATGGTGAACTAACCTCCTGCTCCTAGGATAAAACTTGAGTTGCAATCCTCCCTCAGATGGGCAGAACAAAACCCACAAAAGGTGCAAATAGAAATCTGCTCAACATTTCCTGCAATCTATAAATAAATCCAACCTGCACAACCCAAAAAGCAAACACAGACTGGCAACACTTGGAATCAAGACAGTGCAAAAGCAGATTATAACCACACAACAGCAATATTGTAATAACTAAGAAGAATATGAATAGAGAGATGGGAAGGAGGGAAGAAGTTTACAGTCAGCAAGCAGAACAAAGGAACAACCTCTGCCCATCAACCTCTAATAGTAGCACCCAGTCAATCTCGGATCCCAAAATTCACTGGGATTGAGTAATGGTGACTAGCACTTTGCAAGCATGCTTGCTATTGCATCAGGGGACCAGGTAAAGGGGAGACCCTCTGGCTTTGCCCCCTATGCTGGCACCATCAATAAGGCCAGCATCATTTGCCCTGCAGCATTTGCAACCTAAATACTGCAACATCATGCTAACTCATAGTGGGAAACTGGAAGTGAAATTACTTATTATTTTAAAATATTTTTAAAAGGCACAGACATAACAAGCAAGTGAGATTTTTAAAGTGATTCCAGTTTTAATAATCTATAACTCAGTGTAAAAAAAACCAGGTTTTTTAAACATGATTTGTAACTTGACTATACACTTTAAAATCCTTTTAAAAAGTCTAATTTACTTCATAGATAAAAAGGAGACAGAATAAAAACCAGACACAAACTCACTCTTTTGAGAAAGTAAATTCACTCTAACTTTAGCCATCCTAAAACTAATATACCACATTATGAAGCTAGATACTGACATAGTTGATAGTAGGACTGGTGCATTTATTGGCTGACTGAATCACTGATAAGTTACTGATCTCTGAAGGGAGGTCTGCATCGAAGAATTTCTCACATTTCTGGGGCCCATCTCTCTTCTGTGTGGATGTCAAACAGGGCGAGTCCGAGTAAAAGGAATTCAGATCCACACGTTCTTCACTGTCAATACAAATAAGATATTTCCTGAAACAATATCACCGGTAAACTCACTAAGAAAAGTCATAATGCAATATAAATACACTTAGGGCTTGATCCAGCAAAGCAGTCAAGCACATGACTAACTAAGTTAATGACATTACTCGCTTACTCAAAGTTATTTACATGCTTAAGCGCTTTGATGGATCCAGCCTTATTTTCTGAATACTGAAATACTTTCATGAAGAAGCGGATATACTACCATGTGCTTAGCATGTTTACCTTAAACAGCACAAAAAGTATCAAGGTTCCTCAAAATATCTAAATGAAGGCAGCACCCCATGCTTTCATTTTCTGACTCCACTTATTTCCTTATTGAAAGCCTCCTTTAAACAAGTCTAAAAATGTAGCTTTAAATATTAAAGTGAAAGTATTAAGAATTTAAAAGTTATTTCCCCACTTTGGACATCACTGGTCAGCTTCCTCCCACCCTTCACTACACTGGAGTTTTTTGGTGACAGTAGGTAGGGGGGACAGAATTTAAATACAATTTGTCATAAAATTGTAACTACAGCTAAAACTCAACTGCCTGGATAGGGTTTCAGAATGTGGAGCTAAAGGTGTATTGTTTCAGATCTGTCAGGAGGTAAACATCAGGCACCGTAGGATCAGGCTTGACCTTTGAACACACACCAACAGCATGCAAGACATGTTCAGCCTAGAACGTCACATACGGCATCATCTCTTTATACCTTCAGTTTTCTCTGCTGAACTTTAGACCAGGTAATATACTCAAAAGAGAGAAAATTCCAAAGTTGATATCGCTAATATTTGAATATGTATGTAAAGCTTTTTTTATGTCAAAGAACTTCAACCTATACATAATTCCACCATTCCAAAAAATAAAATAAATAAAATATTAATTTAGGGTTCAGGTTGCTCAAGTATATTTCTTCACACCACCACATATTAAAAAAGCAATTATATTTTAAGTTAAGGTAACAGTCACACCCAACACAATACCAGTGTCCAAGCACACTGACCCCCTACTATCAGGGTACTCAACCATAGCACCACAAAGCCCTCTCTAGCACACTTCCTATTGTTGAACTGAAAGTATCTCCCAAAATGCGCACATCAAGGAACCAAATGTTACACATATTCTTTCTTTCTCTAATAAAAAATAATTTTACTTTCTACCCTTGATAAGAATATTGCTCAAGGATAGGGCAAAAACTACTTCAAGAAGACAAACATCTTGTCATAATACACCACATGGAATCTATGCCAACCTCTCTGATTGCTCTGTAGTTTGACCAGCCACTTACTAATACTAATTAAAGTTTTACAAAAAATAATAGAAACTTCAGCCAACCAGAAATCAGTCTATTCACATATGGCAACACAGGAAACGCACTGTACTAGTGCTCTAAACAGATATTAGAGACACTGAACTGAATAATTGCTAGAAAGCCAGCAAGTTGCAATGATTCTAAACAATAAATAGGATCACCTGCATCCTGTGGTGTTCATACACAGAATGTCTAGTGTAGTCTGCAGCTTATTCACAGTTGTTTACATGTGTGCTCAGGGGTTTACTAGTAGTTTCTAGCTGTGCAACAGCTTGTTTATTTCCAGCTGCTAAATGAATCAATTTCACTTTAATGGAGCTTTTTAAATGTTGTGTGTTATTTTAAAAAGTTAAAAATTAAGAATTGACCAACTCTCAGCATGTTTTCCTGTGATCCTCCCTCTCTAATAAGCAAAAGCACCTTTTTGGACACATTTCTGCATCTATAGGGAATTACCAAATACCAAATGCATTTTTACAACCCGACATTCATTAAGGACCACCATTAAGCACCACACTTTACAGGGCCAATACAGACAGTCCCTATCCCAAAGAATTTACAATCTAAAAAAGATGCTTTGGAAGACCCAAAGAAAGACGTTATCTCAGAACTGTTTTGTTTAATTTTAGTTACCCGCTTATAAAATGGTACGGTACAGAGTGCATTTGACTGACATGCACTAACATTTGTGAGCCTTTAGGAGGGATATGAATGAGGAGAAGTTGAGGGCCTACCACTCTTGATTTAGGAGGTCATGCCACACAGCTTTGAAGATCCAGCTTTGAAGAAGACAGGGTGGGGAATGGGAAAAGGAAACGAACACACTTGAATTTGGCATGAGTGGTTTGGTTCAAGATACAAATGGGCCTTGTTCAAACCAAATGGAGTGCAGGCCAGCAATAGTACAGTGATCAGGCAGTTTCGTGCTCCAACTTCAAAAATATAACCCACATTCACGTCCACTAAACAAAATGCAGCAACTATTAGTACAGTAGAAAAAGTCACTGTAGTATATAAAATAGAGCTTACACCATCAATATCACATTTCACCATCTCTCCTGATAAAAATATGGCAGTTCATCAGCTGAGTTAAGATCCCTCGACAGTTATTACAAAAACGGCAATGACTCATGCCAAAATGTCAGATGGACTGACAAGGGAAGCGCCCTCCTTTACCGACTGAATACCCAATTAAGCTAGCACCAAGAGACTATAGAAACAAGAGAGTCAAGCCCTGGATAAGAGCGCAAACCCTAGCAAAGACCCCAAGCAACAGTAAATTCACACTAAGCGGGTTTGTGGTGGCAAAAGGTACCTTCAACCTCCCCTCATCCAAGGAGCGCATAAGCATTTAGTGCAGATTCCAAAAGTGGATAGCACTGGCTGGGAAATGGATGTGGCCAGGACAGCACATCTTCCATCCGTTGGGCTCCTATGAAGAAAAATCCTCAGGGGAGGGCAACAGTAGAAGCACCTCACAGAGCAAATCCCATGCAAGGTAGAGTGGCCTTCACTGGCAGAAGGAAGTGACATCTGCTCTTCCCTGTACTACCAAGGTTGAATATGTTCCCAAGTGAGACTTTTGGGGGGCAGAGGCAAAGGAATTAAGTTAACAAAATGTATAACTCTAATTCTCAACCAGGAATTCACTGGAATGGGAGTGTAGGGTTTCTAGGAAAGGGTGCAAAGTTTTTGGGGTGGGTGGGATGGAGGAGGTAGAAGAAAGGGGAGTAGAGGGAGAGAGATGATTTATGGACAGTACAAAGTAACTCTAACCAAATGAAAAAGATGGTTTACAAGTGCAAAAACTAAGCTATGTGGGAATGCTCTGGAACAGCATTCCATTTCAAACAGATGACTATTCATCAAGCTTTTGTCTCTGAACTGAGATGGACATATACAACTTTTGTTGTTGTATCGTTTTAAACAAACAAGAACGAAAGAGTCAGTACCTTAAATGTGCCCCTACATAAAGTTCATACAAGTGGATGTTGGAATACAGTCTCTAGGCAAGATCCTCAACTAGTATAAATCAGTGTAAATCTATTGCAGTCAATTGTGCTAGCTGATATGCACCAGCTGAAGAAATGGGCCTCTTCTGTGTCTAGTGGAGAGCTAAGTGGGAACAGGGATGAATTCTTTGTAAAGTGATCCAAAGGATTAAGTCCTTGTATAATAATGTTGATAACTGAAAAAAATTAGGCAATCTGAGGAGGGAAACTGAAGTGAAGTGCTCCTCAGTGAACAGCTGCTGTCATGGTATATCCATCAGAATAGTCAGAGTTTTGAATTTCCTTGCCTATTGTCAGCATAACACTACATACATAAATGTTTCCTTAGGGGGCTCCCAAAGCCTGCAAAATATACCAGTATTTCTTTAAAACTTCTTAATATGCAGAAACTCATTCTTCATCCCACTCGCCTCTACATAATTATAGCTGTATCTATATATTTGGGTTTTCAAATGTAACAATACGTAACCTTTTTAAGCTGGTGCTTTTTATTCCACGTGCAGCCTTGGGACAGTTGCAAATTGCTCTGCACCACACATTTTCATCTCCTTCTATGGGTCTGAAAATCTGCATCCATTCCAGATCTGTTAGTGGCTTATAACATTCAGCTTTATCTGTGATGGAGTTAAGAGTACAGAAGCCAGATTCATCTATGGGAAGTGTACCAGGAGACGCTCTGCTTTTTCGGTCACATAAAATTCCCACTGTCTCTGTCTGATCACTACATTCAATATCATTTCTGTCAGACTGCTTTGACACAGGATGCCAGCAATTCAATGAATCTAAATGAGGACTGAAGTTGAGCCAATGCTCGTGTATAGGTAAAGATGCTCTGAAGTTTTGTTCGTCTCTGCTTAGAAATGCATCTTGTGACGTTTGAGATGATTCCCTGCCTTCCACAGGCCTCATACTGTTTCTATCAGATACAGTTCTGCTGTCTAGTTCATCTGTGCTTACCAAAGCATTCTGCTTTTCATCTTCCATAAACGAAGTCTTTTGTCCATGTGATAAACCTTTAAAGATTTTCTGAAGCTGATTTAAGTGAGCCAAGGTACTTTCAATTAGCTGGCTATTCTTTGCTTCACATATATTACAGATTTTTTTTAGACTGCATTTCTGAGTTTGTGTAGTCCCATATTCCTTAGGTATCTTCCGAGTGCCTTCATTGCTAACTGTGTCTTTTTCGTTGCTGCTTTCAAGGTCTGATAATACCAAACCTATGCTACAACGGCATGATAAAGAACTCTAGTTACAAATACTGCATTTAATATATGAATTGTATTTGGTATAAACCACACTTTGTAGGATTGTGGCTTCATCCAATGCTAGATGTGCGATACACAGGCAAAGAGCTGTGCCCACACAGAACCCCACTGGCACACTGGTGGGGCTGTGGATCCATGCATTGTACATTGCAGGATCAGGAACAGAGAGTCTTTTTATATTTTACCCATATTATATACTGTAGGAATTCTATTTGAAACTATAAATTGTGCTCTGATTTTCCAGAATGAAAACAAAAGCCATTTGAATTTTTAAAAATTAGACCCTTTATTAATAGGCCAGTTCTATGGTGCTCCATACCTATCTTTAGCAGTTTCACAAAAGAGAGAAATGGACACCAACGTATCAGTCTCTAAGGACTGAATTCATACTGGGAAACAAGGAAAGTTTAATCTATGACAGCGGTCAACAAAAATGTAATCATCTGTGGACCCCTGAAAAAATTTCAAATGGAGGTGCAGACCCCTTTGAAAATCTTAGATATAGTCTGCAGACCCCCATGGGTCTGCGGACCACAGGTTGAGAACCACTGCTAACATTCAATATAAATAACAGAAAATATTAAAGGTGAGAGAAAATATAAGCTTTATATTGTACATGTAACCACATGTACAAACAACAGGCATTAGGAATAAAAGTCATTTGGTGTAAAAAAAAAATAGTTGTTTGAATTCTACATCATTTTTGAGGAAAAGCATGCAGCTAAAAGTATGTGGCTAAGAATAGCATAAGATACATCCGCTAGAAAAATATTCTTCTAAAGTGCTCCCAGCTACTTTTTTGTAGACACAGTAACTTAATGTTGACTAATTAAAAAAAAAAAAAACGAAACAAGGAAGCCCTAGAAGCCTGACAGGCACTTAATCTGAAACACTAGTAGGGATCAAATTCATTAAAGAAATATGTTACAAGGTAGAATGATTAAGCAGGCATAAAGAGATAGTAAAAATTACTATTATTCACATACTATTGCTTATTTTACTAGAAACCTTTATGACTTTTGATTTGTTATGTTTACTCTAATACTAGTTTATGTAATTTGATTTTATAAAATTTTATTTCTTACACAGTAGCAGTTGTTGTCTGACTCAGAGCCTATGCTCTAGTCTGTGACTAACATACACTATGTCTCTTGACCACATAACCGAAAACTACATGAGAATAGTATTGCATATTTATGGCTTACAGGCCAGAGGTGTCATATTTTAAAGTGTTGAAGTATTATACATTATTTTTTAGAATACTAAATGTGTCATACATGATTGATTCTCTCCTTAAACAATTATGAAAGCCACATCACCAAGCTTACTTTGTTTCATGTGCCTCCCCCTTGTGTTTCTGCCACAATTCTTGAGAACTCTCCAAGTTGAAATGAAGAAATTGCAGATCATGCTGCTGTTTTACATAGATCTACTTCCAGACAGTAATAAAACAGTTAGTGAAGAACAAGGAATATTATGCCATCCTACTTTAATATACTGCTTTTCATCTCAAAAGATCTCCAGAACATTTTACAATCCAACACTGATATTCAAACAGGAAAAAAAAAAAAAGTGTCTGATCCTGCATTTCCAATAGGAGTTTGGGATAAATGGGAATTTAAGATTTGGCTCTACCTAGGAATTACTTTAAACCCTGTTAAAAATGCAGCCATCCCCGATTGAAAAAAACAGTAGCTGCTTAGCAAAATAGGACAATACCACACAACACTGTAAGGCAAGAAGTACAGAACACTCTATTCAATTAATACTATGTGGAAATTGTATAGACAGAATAAAAGTTACCAGAGTTATGGTCTGTGGAGTATTATGGAGTATGGAGTATTATGGTCAAAACACACACAGGGACTAAACACTGCTACACTTACAAAAAGTGCCATGTGATCATTTAAAGATTCTAAGTCATCAGGACATTGGCTTAAACTCTCTTCTGAAAAAGGACAGCACATCTAGCAACACAGTGCCCCTTAATACCAAGTGAATTCACTTCATTCATAAAGGATCTGATTTTCCAAGGTGTGGAACACTCACAGCTCCCATTTGCTTTAAAAAGAACTGTGGGTGCTCAGAAAACAAGGCCCAAAATTTTTACAATTTAATTCCACAGATAAATGACAAGTTATTCTGAAAATGTATCATATTAAATATCAAAGCAATACATATTTGGTAAAGTACATATTTTAATTCATGATCATTTCCCCACCCTAGACTTAGGCCCCAATTCTGCAAAAACTCATGCATGTGCTTAACTTTACACTGGGAAGGTGGGACTCCTCCCACTGGGTGAAGCTGAGCACATGCCTAAGTCTGTGTGGGATATGGACCTTATCTGTCACAGCACCAAACATTTTGACATAAATCAGTGCTCTAACCTTTAGTTACTAGAATCAGCATGTAAAAAATAGGGATTTATACCATAGGTTCCTAGTCATAAGCAGCTCAAGATCTACAGTGGGTCAATGATTTAGCAACAGTGAACAAAATGTATTACTTAATTGAACTGTTAATTCTATTTATTTGTATATAGTTCTATATAGACAAATGTTGTTACTGAAAACTGCCTTCATAAACACAGAAAAGAAATGATATGAGGATCATACCTGCCGCAAATTAGACAGTTCTGTGTTGGTCCGGACTTGTTTAGACTTGGCAGATTGAAGAAGCTGATCTTGTCTATTTGCTTTCTCTACTGTTTTAAAACAATTATTTTCCCCATAGAAATCAAAGTGCAAAACGAAATACAGCCAAGAGAAATCTCAAATACACACACGAGAGAATGTCATAAAAAGTAATATTAACCTAAAAAGCCTCAAGATCAACACAATGCTTTTTCATGAACAAGACAGACACCTCTTTCTATAACTCATGGGCCAACTACATAAAACATTCAGGTATGGTTTTTCACCTCAACAGGCACCTAATTTTTAGCAATATTTTTAATACACATTTCATATTACCATCACTCACTAGCTTATCTTTGTTGTTATATTTTAAGATTCCTTTATGAAAAAGCTAAATCAGAAATAAATTCCAACTTTGAGTCTGTGAGGGGGAAATCAGCTGCAAGTATGGTTTTAAACACACAAGGGGTCAACGCTTGGTGCACATGAGATGGGGGAGGTCAGTGGCTTAAAGCTCCCTGCAGCAGGGGACAGAATTTGTTATTTAGTCTTTTCAACCTCCATTGTACATTTTGAAGTATGGAAGATCAGCAATTTGCCATTCTCTTAGTACTATTTTGCTGCAGTAACAGCAATATCTACACACAAAAGCAAAGTGCACATGCCAAGACATACAATCACTCCTTTTCGCTATTTAGGTCTTCATGTTAGGGCATTTTAAACCAAGAGAGTTCGTTATGGGAGAATAGCAGCCAAATGAACACACTCCCTCCTTTCCAATAACATTTGCTTGCTGCTAATGGGAAAAGCTGAAGGCATTCAGCACCTCACAAGCTCAGCCCCAGCCATGTTGCAGACTCTTGTCTTTTTATTAGCTTTAGGTTTAAGAGTCATTTTTTTGTTTTTAATTGTTTCACCATTTTCTATGCAGTTGTGAGAGAAGGGGAAAAATGTCACTCATGTTTACCTATGTTACTAATACATTAGATCAGAGGGTCTCAAACACTAACACAGAGAATGACCCCTGTACTACCTATCCCCTCATTCACAATCCAAATAACCACCTTCCCTCCCATTCATGTTCACATAAGATCCCTGTGGCAACTATATAAAGTGCTTTAGTAGAAAAGCAATACTATGAATATACTTTTAGCTTCTTTTAATATAATTTAACAGGGGATCATAAAGGGAAGGATACGATGAGATAGCTCTCTCTAGACCACCAGCAAGTGTTGCAAAGACCACAATCTGAAAACCTCAGACCCATCGAGTTAGGCACTAAAGCCCTTCGCTCACCATTAAGTATGAGCTCATTCTTCAAGTAGTTGTTTTCTTGTTTGAGGCGTATGATTTCTTCCCGCTGCTCATTATTTTCTTTTGTCTTTTCACTGAGATCATCTTTAAAATAAAGTGTGTTCTTGAGTGAAAGGTATACACTCAGATTTACAGTGGAGTAGGTGTCAGTTAAATTACTTACCTTTTAATTTATTCATTTCAAATGTTAGTTGTTTCAGTCTCAGTTTGAAATCCTGCTTTTCTTTATTGATATTGGATTCCCCCATCTTAGCTGCACGCAATGCACTTTCCAACTTTTTAAATTTGGATGTAAATTCAGTAATGTGACTGGTTGCTTCAAGTATATCTTTGTCCTACAAAAATAAGAAAATAAAGCATACTTAAATATTTTTTCTTTTATCTTCTTTTCTAGGTCTTCTCATTTTGTCTGGTAAATGCTGATGCAATAGTGAAAACTTCCCACTCTACTAACAGTCTCATGCTGAATTGAAGACGACTTGCTCTGAACACTGGACAATCAGAAATGGTGTTTACAGAAGTCCACTATACTTTCTGAATACATGGGTTTCTGGTTCGTTGAAGATTTTTCAACTTTCAGTCAAGTCAATCATCCAGCAATCTGATCACACCACATTAGATAATGGCATTGGAGTTTTGTTCAGATACTTTGGCATGCAGTAAGAAGATGACAGATGTTACCTTTAGCTTTAGCATCGTAATGAGTTCCTGTTCTCTAGCTTGTAACTGGCCTATTTTAGCAGACAGCTCCAACACTGAACAGTTGAGACTTTGATTTTTCTCCTAATAAATAGAAGGAAAAAAGTATCAACTAGTGACTAGTTACACTGTTACTAAATAAACTTTCAGTAATTCAACATCAAGGGGCTCTTTCTTCTGATAAATATCTGCACAACTTTCAATAAACATCAAGAGGGAGGCAACATAGTTTAGAGAGTAGAAACTGGGGCTTGGGAGCCAGTTGTTCCTAAATTCTAATCCTGGTTGTTCTCCAATTTACACTTTTACTTTTGACAAGTCATATCTCCTCTCTGTGCATTAGATTATCCATCTGTAAAATGAGGAGGGGTGGTGAAAGAATTTATAAATGGCTTTGAAGACACAAATCACTATATAAATAGCAACAAGTTTTGAAGAGATAAAATAAGACTCTTTTAAAAATGAATCTTAATATCATTAACAGCTCACTTACCTTTAAAAAAAAAATTAAGAACAAAAACAAACAGCAAGGATCAGAAATTCCTAGATATTGAAACACCAAGTTTGGGACTATTCCAAAGAGTTCTAGATCAAGGAAGGGAACAGAGAATGAGGGGATAAAACAAGAGACAGCAGAGGCAGCTCTGCATTGTTCAGCTAGTATATATCAGAGCTAAACTTATGGATTTCCCATTCTGTATTATAGTCTACTGGTTAGAACATGGCATTAGGAGTTAGAACTCCTGGGTACTATTCTCAGCTCTTTCATATGATCACAGCCAAGTCTCTTACCCAACCTGTGCCTCTGTTTATCCATCTGTAAAATAATTATGCTACCACCTACCAGCCTCACAGAGCTTGTGTGACACTTAACGTTTAAAAGATCATCAGGTAAGAGATATTATAGAAAATGCAAAGTATTACTGAACCTTATTGCAATAGTATTTTTAAATTGTGTTTTAGATAGATATAGGTATAATTGCCAAATGAACAAAAAGACATTAAAAAAATCTGCAGTTTTAATTACTTACATATCTTTAAACTGATGACAAGATTTTATAATTCATGATAGCAAGTTAAATTTATAGCAATGGCTTTCTAAAACCGTTCATAATAAAATGGCAAGTACTGCAGTTGGTCAGTTTAATGGCTGCAGTTTTGGCATCCCCTCACTGTTAAGTGGCGCTCCCCAGAAACCAATCAAATAGAGACAGCAATCACAAAACCTTATTAGAGTAACACCTTAACCTAGTGTTATTTGACCCAAAGACAAGAACAATATAGAAGCCTAAATCCGCAGTCCTTATATACAGAAAATACCTGCAGACTTCAGTGGGAGTTGCATGAACACAACCAATACCTACCTCCAGGGCCTGACAATGAAGAGTTGTATCTGTTGCTTTTTGAGACAGCTCCTGAAGCTTCTGTTGAGTATTTTCAAGTGTTGTCCTACGATCATTCTGCTGAGATTCTAAGAGCTTTAATCTTTGTGTTAGTGTTCTTATCATCTCATTTCTTTTGTGTAGTTCATCTGAGGAAAGAGATCAGGTATCTAACGTGAGCAAATAGTTTAAATGATGTTTCGCACACCACCTTTTAAAAAGTGGAAGTACTTTAACACAGTATTTAAAGTACAAAAAACATTTAATTTCTAGAAATGGATGCACAGTGGCATAATCCTGAAGTAGACATATTGATTTTTACCTGACGTATTTCTTTCCTACTTAATTGTACATTTTTGAGTTTGCAGAGAGAGAGTTATCAATATGTATTTTATATAAATCCTACACAGTTAAAAGGTTATATGAATGAAGTAAATGTACAGTCCTTAAAACAAAAAATTATAACTGTTTTCAGGTAATAGTTTCTTTCAGAAGTGCAAAGGATCTTGCTGGTTTCAGAGTTGCTATAACAAATCATTTTTTTATAAGCTCTAAAGAGATCCTTCCCTCCATGACATTCTAGTATTTCCATGGTAATCTAAGACACATGAAATATTCATTCTGTTATGAGATACCATTTGAACATGGCTGAGGACACACATCGCCCAAAGTCTCATTCTGATTGGCTGGCAGTGCCTTCCTGATGATGTCACAGTTGTATTACTAATTCCGGATGGTACAGAGCTAAAATCTCATTGTTAAAATAACGCAAAAATCCCTACATCCTTAATGTCCAGGGAATGTAGAGGGAAAAGTTAGTGAGGATAGAGGTAAAAAATAAGTACCCTGTGGGGTTGATAGAAGACGACACACCATTGAGGATAAGGGGACAGCAAAGGGCTGAACAACAAAAAGTGACAGTCACAATTTAAACTGCACCCCAACCAGGCTGACCATTCAGTAGCATGTTGTGACTTGAAAATTAAACTCCACAATATTCAATAGACCAAATTATTTTTATAATCAAGTTAAAAGTGCCTGTTAGATTATAAGGATATCATAGGAAGAGCAGCTAGATTTCTGTGGGACAGAAAGGGAGATGTAAAATCCAAATAATCCAGGGAACGTTTAAAAAACAGGAGAGGTTCAGAAAAAAAAAAAAACCAAAAACAAAAAAAACACAACAACAATTCCAAATAGCCAAGTTAAGGACACTCTGCTATAGTTTATTGCTACATTAAAACAACATTCCTAAGATATGATTTACAACATTATGTTTTTTCCTACATATTTTATGATGCAATTTTTTTAAAATGATACTTTTCACTAGTAAGGATTCATGGAATCAGCATGTGGTTTGAGAAGGAAAGATCATCAAATTATCAGGTCCATCTCCTTCCAATCAATAATCAGACCATTTTAGTACCACTGAGGAAGTTGTCGTCTCTGAAAGAATAGTGACAACTACATTTAAGATGGAAAAAAAAAATCAAAATCAAAAACATCCTTTACGTTCTGTAACATTATTACACACAGAGGGGGCTCTGCAAGGGCACAAGCATCTACCCACATGAATCTGCTGACGGGACCAGGGCCTTACATTGTACAGCACTTACTTTCTAGCCTGCTGCATCGTTCTGCCAGAGTCAGTATTTTTTGTCGATCATCTTCCCAGGCTAGTAGCTGTCTCTGATGCACTGCAACCATGTCATTGAGCTCCTTATCACGATCTTTCAGTTCTGCTATTAACAGCTGGAGTTCTTTCCTCTGTTTCTGAATGGTGCTGCTCTCAAGGTCTGTGCGAGGATTCTACAGAAAGAAAACTGCTCCATCATATACAAGCAACAAAAAATTAATCACAAAACTGTCTAATTAACATGTTATGTCTTTATACAATGCTGTGAGGTGGCTACTTGTATTTTTAAAACAAACATTTCAATAAGCCATTTAAAATCCCAAAAATAAACCCAAGGAGAGCACTAGAGCCTTCCTAAATTTCAATATAAAATCAGAAAGAAATTGCATTTTTATAGCTCAATTAAAGCCTACTCTTAAAGCTAAATAGTAATTTACTTTTAATAACTAAATTCCAACATTAAAAAAAGAATCGATAATGTAGCAATAATCACCCAGGCTAATTAGTTAGCATCTTTAAATTTAAATCTAAAATTAAAAATCTTTTCACATCTGAAATCAGATCATCCGAGATCTCGTTTACACTTTGATAAATACACAAATAGTTATCAAGAATTAATAAACGTTAGTGTAACCAAATAAAATAAATGAGGTTTGAATGCTCCCCCAAAATGCTAAACTATCTGATGAAGACTAAAGTAACTTAAAACAACAGTTCAGCCTCTGATACCATCTCAGGCCTCAATCCTGCGAACATTTACACACACACACACACACACACAATTTTATTATTGGTAGTAAAATTAAGCATATCTCCTTGAAGAAATTGTACAAAAATTGTAAGCGTCTGTAAGATCAGGGCCTAAATCTACACAACAATCCCCACAGATATTCAGCTTTCTGTACCGTCACAGGTTTCCAGGATTCCACTAACATTAAATTAGAGCAGATTACAATGTTTCTTTTTACTAAGATGTATAAAGCAGGAGAGCACGCTTATGCTATTCTCCATCTTACTTTGATGTACGACTTGAAGAAAAGCTAATACCTAGCAGTTTTGAATGAAGCTCTCTGCACTTCAATACACGCTTTCCTGTTAAACTACATATGCTACATATTTAAAATGTTGTTCGTTTGTTTGTTTTTACCTGGGGTGAAGCTGAGAGAGGTAATGATGAATTCATAGATATTCTGTGATCAGGTGTTCACCACTTACTAATGGGTCTTGGTAAATATTTTCTACAATTTTAAGATTCAGTTTGAAGCGTTGGAGGTCTTGGTGGACAGGTATGTTTGTACACTGAGGTCACTAAAAGAGTTGACGTCAACGAATCCTGGCATAAGCATGCTCTGAAGTCACCCAGGGAAAGAGAGGAAACAGAAGAGAGACTCCTCTTTCTTTTTTTTGCTGATACAGACTAACAGCTACTGCTCTGAAAGCCCTCACTAGGCAAGAGGCTTCGGTTTACGGGCTGCCAATAAATTCCCACCTGTAGCACAAGGACTCTTAACTCTCTCCGCACCCGGGGGGGGAGGGGGGGCAAGTGCCTGGCCCTGGCCCCACTTCCCGGCCGGTAGTTTGCCAGGCCTCCAGGCTCCTCTCTAAATCACACTGCCAGGGCTAGAACCCCAGCCCCCCCGCAGGAGCAGAGGGACTGAAGGGGCTACTCGGCCCCAAGGGCTCAGCCCCAGAGCTGGGGGTGCCAGGCGGTCTGAGGGGATAAGGCTCCCCCCGGGGGCTCAGGCCAAGCTCGCGCTGCCGACTCCCACAGGCCGATGGGAGCCGCCTGGAAGTCGGCGGGGGGGAGGCGGGCAGCGCTTCCGTCCCAGGTCGCCCTCAGGGCTGCTCCTCAGGCGCGGGGAGGCCCAGGCCCGGGCCCCCCCCCGGAGCCCGGCTTGGAAACCCGCGCCCGCCGCCGAGCTCCCTGCGGCTGGGGTGGGCTCCAGAGCCTGTCGCCCGTTATCCGAGGGAACCGCCGGGAGCTCAGCGCAGCCCCATCCCCGAGAGGCGGCCCCGTTCGGAGGCTGCTGGGCAGGGTCGCCACCTTGCTGGGAAAGCAGCGGGGACACCTGACGAGTTTTATACCAGCTCGGTGTCAGCAGCCGCAGCCGCTCCCGTCCTGAGCTTCCAGGTTAGGGCCGCCCCAGCCGATCGGAAACCCTAATCCCGCTCCCCCCTGCTCTAGTCGCGCCGTGTTTTGCAGCTCTCTGAAGCACAGAAAGCCCCGGACCTCAACCGACCAGTGGTCTCCCATCCAGCGGCTGAATCCCCCGCGATGCCGCTTAGCTTCACTGATGCCTTCATCGCAGACTCTCCCGCCTCAGCCGGCCCGCAGACCCCTCCCCCCTCTCTCCCCCCCCATTAGCCCCACCTATCGCGTCGCGTCATTCGGCTCACGCGCGGGACCCGTTACCTGGAGAAGTTCGAACGCCGCGCGAGCGGTTAAAGCCGTCGGTCGCGAGCAAGCGCCGCCTTCTCGGCGCGGGCGGGGTTTGGACTCCGGCTCCACGGCTTGGGGCGGTGTCCGGCGAAGGAGCGCTGGAGGGGGGCGGGGCCAGGGTACGGCCGCCCCCTGCCGGCCACTTTTCCAGCCCCCCTATAGGCGATAATTGCCCGGCCGGAGAACCGGGGGGGGGGGGGGAGGTGAGAGGCGCGTGAGCTGGGGTCCAGCTCTCCCCCCTTCGGGGACACGCAGATTCTTTGGCCCCGGAGAACGGGAACGGAGTGGGTTAGTTACTCCATTTCTGCCCTTCGTTAGCGGGGGG
The DNA here is from genome assembly GCF_009764565.3 of Dermochelys coriacea. NCBI lineage: Eukaryota > Metazoa > Chordata > Testudines > Dermochelyidae > Dermochelys > Dermochelys coriacea. Next base: position 25,267,754 of record NC_050082.1, read on the forward strand.
GGGAGAGTTGAAACAGCTGGTTTTTGCACAGCTTGAAGAGGAATTGTATTTAGTTTTTAGAAGTACGGTGTAAGTGACAACTTACATCTAAGTGCACTTCATTTTATCACTACGTGAAACTTGGGTCAGGATAAAATTATTGTACTTTAATACGCTTTAGGGATTTAGAACTATTGAGCTTTTCTGCTGTCATGCAGGAGTGGCATTGGTGAAATTACAGAAAACACGCTTGAAACTGAATTCGTAAGACCTAGCTAACAAAAGCTGGCACGTAGATGAAGTTGCCACAAAAAGGGGTGTTTTTACGAAGATGACTAATATCCTGAACATAGTAAAACAGTTACAGCTCCGGGCAGTTGTTGCTTGGCAGATACAGGGCATAAGATTAATTAAAACAATCAGTTTATATGCTATGATGACTGAAGTTAGATGTATTTAAAACCACTTTATCAGAGAAGCTTCAGCTGCTGCTTTATATATATTGCAAGTCATCACAGTAGCACCCCTTTATTAAAAATTTGAACATAACCGTTGCAAAGAGAAATTTCGTAATACTCCAGTACCAACATCAATTCTAGCCCATCAATTTACAGACTACCTGTGCTAAAACAGTTAGCAGGAAAAGTCTTTGGTATGAAGTTACTTAGTTATTTGTCACAAAAGTGTGGCTACTATCAGATGAAGCAATATCTTTCAACATCAACATAAGCCTACATTGAAGAAATTTAGCCCCTAGGCCTAGAGGTGGTTTGGTTTAACCACAATTTGAATTTATCTCAAGCCAGCTACATGCTAATACTACTAAGAAATCAGTTTAAGTCTTTCTAAAGATAAAAGAGGAATTATTACATGATTGACACAGAACTAGTTACATAGTATAAAGCTGAAAGAAGAGCTAGGGTGTGTTGTTCAGCCAGGTTGATACATTTATTCACAATACTTTTTCCTTATATTCAGTTTCTTAATTAGCACTGTATTTAAATTCAGCAAACATTTATCTTTAAGCATATAGTCCTGGTTTGAACTCTATCAGTTTTATTCTAGCAGCAAACCAGAAGTCAGATTTGCAGATACTGTTTATTCCAGACTCATAAGTATTAAGTGAACTAACCCTATGAGCCAATCTAGCATGAAACTGGTAGGAGTCATGCAAATCTTATCTTACAAAATTTGTTGCAAAGTGCTTGTCCTACATTCTTTCAGTGCTCCTTGCTCTATCAACCCTTTTAATATGAAACTATTAAAAGATCTTGGGAACTTGAGGCCCATTTCTGATCTCACTTTTAATTTACACCAATTTAAATAACTCCACTAAAGTTAGGAGTTACACCAGTGTAAATGCATCAAACTTTGATTTCCACTTGGATCATCTAAAGGGGGGGGAGGGGGAAGGGTCATGTGAGAACACATTTTTACTAGGCTGTAAATTAATTGCAGTTAACTCACGATTAACTCAAAAAAAAATTAATCCCGATTAATCACACTATTAAACAATAGAATACCAATTGAAATTTATTAAATATTTTTGGAACTTTTTCTACATTTTCCAATATTTCAATTACAACACAGAATACAGAGTGTACTCAGTTTACTTATTTTCTATTACAAATATTTGCACTGTAAAAAATGGTAACAGTATTTTTCAGTTTACCTCATACAAGTACTGTAGTTCAATCTCTTATCGTGAAAGTGCAATTTACAAATGTAGATTTTTTGTTACATAACTGCACTCAAAAAACAAAACAGTGCAAAACTTGAGCCTACAAGTCCACTCAGTCCTACTTCTTGTTCAGCCAATCATGAAGACTAACTTGTTTGTCTACATTTACAGGAGGTAATGCTGCCCACTTCTTATTTACAATTTACAGAAAGTGAAAACAGGCGTTCACATGGGACTTATGTAACCGGCGTCACAAGATATTTACGTGCCACATGCACTAGAGTGTCATATACCCCTTCATGCTTCAACCACCAATCCAGAGGACATGCTTCCATGCTGATGACACTTGTTAAAAAAATAATGCGTTAATTTTGTGACTGAACTCCATGGGGGAGAATTGTATGTCTCCAGCTCTATTTTATCTGCATTTTGCCATATATTTCATGTTATTGTAGTCTCAGATGACGACTTAGCACATGTTCATTTTAAGAACTCTTTTGCTGCAGATTTGACAAAACACAAAGGTACCAATGTGAGATTTCCAAAGTAGCTACAGCTCTTGACCCAAGGTTTAAGAATCTGACGTGCCTTCCAAAATCTGAGAGGGAGGAGTTGTGGAGCATGCTTTCAGAAGTCTAAAAAGAGCAACACTCCAATGCAGAAACTACAGACCCCAAAACCACCAAAAAGGAAAATCAACCTTCTGCTGGTGGCATTTGACTCAGATGATGAAAATGAACGTGCGTTGGTCTGCTCTCCTTTGGATTGTTATCAAGCAGAACCCGTCATCAGCATGGATGCATGTCCTCTAGAATGGTGGTTGAAGTATGAAGGGACATATGACTCTTTAGCACATCTGGCATGTAAATATCTCACAATTACAGTTACAACAGTGTCATAAGAACACCTGTTCTCACTTTCAGTTGACATTGTGAACAAGAAGCAGGCAGCATTACCTCCTGCAAATGTAAACAAACTCGTTTGTTTGTCTGTCTGAGTGATTGGCTGAACAAGAAATAGGACTGATTGGACTTGTAGCCTCTAAAGTTGTAAATATTTTTGAATGCAGGGTTTTTGTACATAATTCTACATATGTAAGTTCAACTTTCATGATAGACTGCACTACAGTACTTGTATTAGGTGAACTGAAAAATACTATTTCTTTTTTTTTTACAGTGCAAGTATTTGTAATAAAAAATAAATACAAAGTGAGCACTGTATTCTTTGTATTCTGTGTTGTAATTGAAATCAATATATTTGAAAATGTAGAGAACATCCAAAAATATTTAAATACATGATATTCTATTATTGTTTAACAGTGCGATTAATCGCGATTAATTTTTGTAATCGCTTGACAGCCCTAATTTTTACTGAATCAGGTCTTAACTCTTTAAATTCTGTTACAAAAATAAAAACAGCTGTAAAGAGACAATAACCTCGGTAAGTGAGGAACAATAACTTTATTTAATTAAATCCCTACCTTCATGCATGAGCATGATAGAACCCCCAGTTGAACTTTGGCAAAAGTCACAACAAAAACAAACCAAGCAGCCTATATAGAATGGTGATAATGCCATGGGTAAGGACACCCTACAGTTTACTGCAGAGTAAATGCATTTAGAAGCCTCGCTTTGGCTCTTTCAACTATAACCAGGTATTTAAATAAAGGCAGTCTTTCAAAATCACTTCTTCACTTCTCCAAGATCTTCAATGCTGTCATCATCCACCTACAACAAACAGATATTACTTTAAGTGGGGAAAAAAAAAGTGTGCATTCCTCACTATGCCCTGCTGTGCTAGGTTCTTTATAGAAAGAGTCACTCTCTGATGAGCTTCCCATCTAAGGCTCTCACCCTGTGATGAATTTTACATGAATGGATCTCTGGGTCCATATAGAGCCCCACTGAAATCAACGAGGCCAGTCACGGAATCCACTGCATAATAGGCACCAACAAATGGTCAATATACAAGGGCAGGAGAGAGAGAGAGAGACAGATACAAGACAATAAAAATGTCTGGTTATAATTACATCAATAGAACTCAAACCACTTCTGTACCATCTGAATTTCAGTCCAACTACTTAAAACATTAACTAACTTCTTATAGGTAGCAACAGACATATGGTTGAGAAGGAACTTGATCTGTTGGGGAAACATTCCACATACAAGGAACAGTGTGGGAGAAATCATGGAGATGTTTATATCTATCCAGCTATTTGTGGCCTTTATCACTGTAGTATCCAAGCACCTAGCAGCAGATAATTATGTAGTTTTTTGGAAGATAAACGGATATTTGGGTGTCAGGTTCTTATGAAGGATTAGGTACTGTTTAGGAGTGGACATATCAAGGTAGACCACTGGCCCTCTTAGTTTGGTATCTTACATTTTTACCTGTAGCCAGGATGAAAATGAAAAACAATTTTCAGAATCATATCAGAAGAGCATGGGCTACAGCCTCATGAACTAACTAGTAATTTTATGACTATGATGTGATAAAAATAAGTCACATTTACCTCAGGCCACTTCTCCTGGATTACATCAATAATGTCATCTGTAAAGTCCCCCTGAATTATGATTTCATCTTCTCCTGTTACTGAGGCACCGCAAGAGAATTTCTGAGCAAAAAACCTTTGTGCTTCTTTCAGATCAATTTCTGTTTACATAGAAGAAATTTATAGAATTAAGACAGTCAGTATCATAATGTCTTCTCTAGCTTAAATACACAAAATTTAAACCTGGATTTAATTAGGAAGATATCAGTAGCAACTAGTTTCATCATAGTTAAGGTTGTGCCAAGGTTTCTACTTAAAGCAGATCCATAAGTGTGTAACATTTCAGGACCATTTATTCTCTGAATTTGGCATAACTTTTCAGAGGACATTTTCTCTTATATTTCTTCTCTGAGTGGTCGCTACAAGTTCCCACTCTTGGGATGAAGCAATGCTTCATAGTTGGGGCATCCCAAAAGAGGGACTGTGCAGAGCCCATCTCAAATAACTCTGGCTAGAGATGAGTAACCTTCATTTTAAGTAAATGACTTCTGCAGCAGAAACTATTAAAAATGCTCCCTTTTTGACGCTTAATACTGTTTTCCTGAAATTTGGGTTTCCTCTAATACACATATGCAATTCAAATAATTCACACACAAAAGTTTAACTGTGACCTCAGGGAAATTTACATTATATACTCTCAGTGCAAGAGTATTATATTAAAGCCAAGAATTTGAAACTGGACCTTGGTTATGACCAGATAAAGGATATAAGATTTGGTAGTTCCTTACACCAATTAAAATCATTTATATATCATAAATGTATATGGCACTTGATAAATTTACAGTCTGTTAGACAAGACAGGTAGTGGCCATGTCAGGGCATAGAGGGAATTATTGATAAAGAAAAAATAAAAGATTGCTTGAAGTTGATTTTTAAGGAGAGAAAGGTCTGGAAAAGCAGAGACAGGAGCACAGAAATAGCAGGACAGTAGAGTGAAATCAAGAGTAGTGCCTCAAAAGAAGTTTAACAAATTTATTTGGGCATAAGTTTTTGTGGGCTACCATAGCAGTCCCGCTGACTTGAAGGTATAAATTGTCCCCAAATCTGAAATAATTGTGCATGAGGACAAAGTCAAAGTTCAGTTCACCAACGTGAACTGCAGAAGTGGAATTAATTTGCAAACTGGACACCATCAAATTAGGCCTGAATAAAGACTGGGAGTGAATAAGTCATTACAAAACCTAATTTTACCACACTAATTTCCCCCTACTGTTACTTATACCTTCTTGTCAACTGTTTGAAATGGGCCACCCTCATAACCACTACAAAAGTGATTTTTCCTCCCTTGGTATTCTACTGTTAACTGAATTGTCTCATTAGACTGACCCCGCACCTGATAAGGCAACTCCCATCTTTTCATGTACTATGTATAAATATACCTGCTACTGTATTTTCTACTCCATGCATCTGATGAAGTGGGTTCTAGCCCACGAAAGCTTATGCCCAAATAAATGTGTTAGTCTCTAAGGTGCCACAAGGACTCCTTGTTGTTTTTGCTGATACAGACTAACACGGCTACCATTCCGAAACGTGTCGAAAGAAGTTTGTTGCTGAAATTTTTCCTGCTAATATGAACCAACAAAAATATTGAGTTAATATAACTCAATGGTCAAAAGCAAATGCAGTTAGAATAATGAAATGTTCACTTGGCAAACTCACCAAAAGTTGCAAGGCCACACACTCTTGTGACATATTTCTTCTTTGCTCTCGGAATTTTAGCTATTGTAACTTTCTGTGGTACAGTTTTCTTTTTCTGTTTTATCTGACCCCTTCCACCTTTGAGACAGGACAAAATTAAATCAGTATCTAAGTAATCATTTCATATACTGCGCTTGCACTTCAGAAAAATAAGAACCTGAAATATGCAAAAAAAATTTCACTTAGTAATTTTGAAAAAGTTGCTGTCACCCTTACCTCCATTTGTAAACCTATACATTCCCATACAACACTTATGTAATGTTTATTATAATTTATGTTGCATAATATGTTATATTATCAATATAGCTACAACATTGCAGTGTTGTTGTAGCTATAACATATCTCACAGTTGTCTTAATCATGCCATAAAGGTACAGTATTACAAGAACCATTAATACACAGTCAGCTAAGGGTGAAACATTAATTTTTATTTCTTATTCCTACTTATGACAGTATTACCAAAGGACATTAAGTCTGAGAAGGGTTAAAACATTACAGATGCGGGAAACCGGACTTCAGTACTCAGTGTTAAAATAGTTTTGTGTACTACACACACACACCCACCCCCCTAGCCAATCAGAGAGAGTTAATTCCTGTATTAAAATGCAGCATTTACAGCAAACCTTTGATAGAGTTATAAGCAGGTAACATTTTCACTATCATAGTACTCACACTGGATTTAGTCAACCCTGCAGTCTAATACATGTCTACAAATTTTCCTGGTTTTTCAGCTTTACTGAAGCCCTTTTATCTCATGCAGTCACATGGAGCCTTTAGACCAAGTTATTTGGGCCAGAAACCGTCAACCATGTACATCTTTGTACAGCACCCAGCACAAGGGAGCCCCAGGGTTGACTGAGCACTTTGGATGACATAGCAATGATCTGAATGACCAGGAAATACAATTTGCATCTTTTATATGCATTTGGTATCATTACTACCTTGACTCTTTTGCCAGGCTGCCTGACATTCTCGGCACTGTGCACCATATATCTGCACCAATTTGCAGGAATTTTCATGTACAGGATTTGTTTTGTGCGCCATTACCTCAACAGCTAATAAATTAGTTTTATAAAATGACCCAAGAGGTTGAGAAGTTGTGCTAGAGTGCATTTCAACTGGTTGAAAAAGGATCCCAAAGTAGACAAAGATTCCACAAACTGCATATGTAAGACAGGTTCTAAGTTTATGGGCTAGATTAAATACCACAATCAACTATTTAGACCTTGCCTCTCTTTTGCTTTTTCTTCTCCTCCTCTTCTCCTGCTGTTCCTTGACCTTCTCCAAATCCAGTCTCCTGTTTTGGTGAATTTTCTTATTACATAAAAAAAAATAAATAAAAGTTTAATAAGTAGGACTCCCACATGTCTGACATATTGCATCTGCAAGGTGATTCTCAGGCTTAGTAAGATGTTACTTTAATCTATCAATGCAGTATCCCATCTGCAGACATTTGTTATGTGCATGGCATTATATCACCATATTTGCACAAATAAGACATCAAACATTAAGAAACCTTAGCCTCGGGCTACATTCATTTTTCCAAAGTAGCCTCTCCATATAATAGTTTTCAGGAGAGAGATTAGTATCAACATTGTCATTAGTGTTCCAAATATGCACTTGTACTCTAAACATTTATTTTCACCAGTAATACTTCCTGTTTAGAATCCCAATAGATAGCATTTATTACTTTTCCACCTATGGGTAGTTTAACATTGAACTAACTCACCAGTCAAGTTAATAGCAATTCTAGATGCAATCTTAACTGAACAGATGACTGGGTACAATAGGAAATTTCTGTGTAGCCCTGGGAGGAAGCTGCATATGTCATGTTAAACATTATTTGACAGAATATAGCATATTCTCACATGTTGTCAAGCTATTATTTTACAGCACCCAAAAGTATACAAGGCCTTCACAGAAGCTGTAAAACATCATACCATCTCCCTTAGGCAGCTTAATCTAAATTTTAGACTTGACACGACCAGAGAAGGGAGATGAATAGTAGAGTGGTAAAAATTATTACAGTACAATTACATGGATCAGAGAGAAAAGGAGTACTTGTGGCACCTTAGAGACTAACAAATTTATTAGAGCATAAGCTTTCGTGAGCTACAGCTCACTTCATCGGATGCATCCGATGGAGTGAGCTGTAGCTCACGAAAGCTTATGCTCTAATAAATTTGTTAGTCTCTAAGGTGCCACAAGTACTCCTTTTCTTTTTGCAAATACAGACTAACACGGCTGCTACTCTGAAACATGGATCAGAGAATGGACAGAAGTAGAATGTTCAATTTCAGCAGTGTACCATAATATATAATTCTCACAGGATGTAGGGTTTTGTTTACACATGCAACCCTCTGTCTATAGGTCACAAGCCCTGATCAATTGAAAAAATACAGAAAGATTCTTACCTACAGTAAGTTTTGCAAATTCATTTGGAAAATTCTTCTCTAACCATTGTCTGCATTTAGCCACATCAGGCATGTATTCACAGTACTTGGGGGGAAAAGGACACATATAAATTGTTATCTGAGAAATTACAAAATATACCACTAATACACAGTGAGAATCTGATTAACAGGCAAATTAGCAGCAAGATAAAATGCAAGCCATTTCTTCATTTTGCTTGGGGACATGCACTTCAGTTAATTTCATTTGTTAACTGGCAGTAAAATTTTAGGTCTGGATCGTGGAGTGAAATGGAGCTGGTGTATAAGCAGGATTTGTGGAGAAGTTTGGATGGGGTGCAGGGAAAAAAGCAGAAGCAAATAACAGGATCATGGGGGGAGGGATAGCTCAGTGGTTTGAGCATTGGCCTGCTAAACCCAGGATTGTGAGTTCAATCCTTGAGGGGGCCATTTAAGGACCTGGGGCAAAAATTGGGAATTGGTCCTGCTTGGAGCAGGGGGTTGGACTAGATGACCTCCTGAGGTCCCTTCCGACCCTGATATTCTGTGATCAGACTAATTGATTAGCGACTGTGCTCTGCACCACCTTACAGGAGACGTGTTCAATTCCTCAGACCAACAGGGGCTGGGCAAAACAAACTATGAAGACTCCTCCAACCTCTTGGGTAGTAAATGGACAAAGTCCTCCTGTATAGCTCAATCGTGTCTCCTAGATCAACACTGACTGGTTCCAAGGGAGCTCTGCACATTCTTCTTCAGCCAGATAGTTGCTGCAGCATAGAACTTTTTTTGAAATATAGCAAGTGGAGAAGGGCAGCAAAAATCCCCATAGTTGGTACATGGAGGACCAGGTTGGGGGAGGGGAGAATAAATCCAAATGTGAAATGAACTCACCTCTGTTGGCAATGAACAGACTGGGGAAGGAAAAGAAGGAGATTATTAAGAAATTTAATTCTCCACCCATTAATATTTCATGTCAAGAACAATCTTTGTCATTTTAATCTTTGGGTGACTTTTTAGTCTCTAAGGTGCCACAAGTACTCCTTTTCTTTATGCCATTAAGTTGATATCTACTAACCACATTGCTCTGTTAGCAACTCAGCACCCAGCCCTGAGTTCTGAAAAAGTACCAAAACATTGTACCTCTCTGCTAAATATATCTACTAAATCACATCCTAAAAACAAGAGAAAGTATACCCTGTCTTAACTCTCTAAAATATTCTCACTATTGTTTTTCCCTATCCATTACATTCTAGTGATTACCTTTCTTTACTACTGCATCATGCTGCCTACCTATAGTCCTAGTACTGGACACGCACAAATAAAATGAAGATGCCACTGTGAATATACAATCTATATTCTACAATTCTGCATCTCTTTTACACTAAGGCAATGCATTTGTCTCAGCCTGAAGGCCCTAAATTCAAACTTCAGGAAAGGTAGACCACAATGCATTGTAGAGGCCAAACCTGCCCTAGCAAGAGGAATGGACAAAGTGATCCAGTGGGTGTTTGCCCCTCGAGCCCATCATAATACACAGCTTTCAAGAATACACACCATGCAGTTTCTTCATATGCACTCTTAACAACATTGGTGTCTGTATAATACAGAATCAAGAATTGTGAAGTTGGATCTCTTGGAGCTACTGCAGTCGAACAGTTGGTATCAACTACAATTTTTAATAGCCTTTAATTCTTTTGATACTTTACATATAAAATCCTATAGCTATATTATGAGGCTGTAACATAAAATGATAAAAGCCAGGAAGTTTGCACCTGAGGACAAGAAAACTTCCTTAACTCAAGAGTGCACAGAGTGACCACAACTTTGAATCTTCTCACTTGCTTAGCAATAAGAATGCCACTTTAGCATGAAGCAACACTAGTATTGCAATCCTGGTCCTCCTGAGCTGTGCCAAGCTAGGAAGTGATTCTGTGAGGTACTCCAAGATGAGTGAAAACTAAGAAGTCCAACACATTTTGATTTGTGAACAAAGTCAAGATTTAGACATCATTTAGATTTACTTGAAATGGAAACACCTCAACAGGGCTTTTTCTTGTCAAGTCATAAACACATCTATAGTGCTACAGAACTAAATCATCTTTTAAACCCAGGATCCAGAGGATGAAAGACCAGTGAAATAGCCACCAAGCCCTTGCCACAAATATGATGTTTATTTTATTGAGGTCAAGCGGAGTTTCAGTTTTCTCTTACTAGTCATTTGTTCAGACACTGTGCATTAGAATCAAGGCTCAGCATGAGAGTAATCTCTATGGCCAGGGAGAAGAGCGAGCAGAGGGTGCCCAGATCTTTCAGGCAAAATAGGGAGACACCACTTCTCCTTGAGGCAGATGATATTTGCCACAGGAGATTACTGGATCATCTATTTAATTTTGCTGCCCCAAAGAGAAGCCAATATCCAAGGAGAAGGGTAGAACCCCATAATACACCTAGCCAATTAGGTGATTTTTTTAAAATTTTTTTTTGAGAGAGAGAGTAGCAGCCGTGTTAGTCTGTATCTGCAAAAAGAACAGAAGTACTTGTGGCACCTTAGAGACTAACAAATTTATTTGAGCATAAGCTTTCGTGGGCTAAAGCCCACTTCATCGGATGCATAGAATGGAACATATAGCAAGAAGTATATATTATAGCTCATCTTAATTAATTAGTCTCTTACTCCACCTTTTCATGTTTTGTGCGTGTGTGTATACACACACACACACACAGAAAACATGAAAAGGTGGAGTAAGAGACTAATTAATTAAGATGAGTTTATATATATAAAAACAAACTCAAAATTATTCAGTCCCTTTTTAAATCTGGCCATAATATTTGATTCTGGTCTAATGCAACAGTGGATAAGGCAGGCAGACCCAACTGTACAGAGAATTTCCTTCCCTTAGTTCTAGCTTTATTACTAGTATTACAGTAATACCTAGATGCCCCAGTCAGGATCAGAGCTGCTTTGCGATAGGCACTTTACTCTGTACAGAAAGGGTCTCAGCCCAGAAGCATATACAATCCAAGTGTGATGCCCATTAATTTAAGAGAGCAACTTCTTCTTCTTGTATAGGAAGCCATAAACAGACATGCCAATTGAGAAGTCCTGTTTAACCCACCACAAATTCAAAGTACTGTCACAAATGCTCTCAGTAAAGACCAGGTGACAGTACTTTGAATACCAATGCTAGGTTAAGAGTAAACACACAGATATCTGTAGCATGAAGCATTACAGAGAGGAGACTGCACAGTGCAAAAAGCAGACCCTTCCCCCAGTTCTGCAAGCTGAGACTTATGACTGGAAGTGGATCTCTCTATCATCACCTGCACTGAACTAACATCATTTGTACAGCACCAGAGGCATCATATGTAAGTGCCTCCTCAGCACTTGCCTCCACAGTAGAGGACCCGGAGGGGATAGTCTGCATCTGACCTGGCGTTGCTCCTTGGGTCTCCTTTGTAGTCAGGGACTGTGGACTCAGCAATATCCGTTGCCATCTCACAAGCCTGCAGGCCACAAGAGAAAGAATGTGGAGTTATGTTTTTGTTTTAAATTGCTGAAATATAGGAGGATGAAGAGCAAGTCATCTTCCCTAATGTGCCCATTTTAGAGGACTGCAGAGGATCAGAGATTAAAGCTCATGTAGCTACAAGGATGGGGGAGGGAGCAACTGGGAAGAGTGGAATGGGGTGGGACAAGAAACAACAGAAGAGTGGGACAAGAAACAACAGAACCATATGGGGACACGGTGTCATGAGGTTGTGGGTGCACAGAGAATGAAATATAAGGAGGGGCATAGATACACAGCACATAAAGGAGGGGTGCGGAAGTGAAACATGCAGACTGGGGTGGGGTGAAGTGAGATGTGGGGTGTTGTGCTGTGACAGTCGAGATGAATGGTGGGTGCGCTGAGGGGACTGTAGGTACATCAAGAGATGGAGTGGTTATAGTCAGCATTAGAGGGATTGGGACAAATGTCGGGGTGCTTGTAGGAAACGAAGCATCCAGGAATTGAGGGCATATGGGTCAGAGGGGCAGTGGAAAACAGTGCGGGGCCTGGGCACTTTGGTGGAAATGTGGAACATGCCAGGGAGGATGGAGCAGTCATAGGGTGACCAGATATCCTGATTTTACAGGGACAGTTCCAATATTCGGGGATTTGTTTTATATAGGCACCTATTACCCCCTACCCTATCCCAATTTTTCACACTTGCTATCTGGTCATCCTAAGCAGACAGGATGAGCCATACTTGGGGGGATCAAATCAAGTTGGGGGGCAGAGGAGTGCCAGTAGAGGGAGGATCAGAGAGATCACGATGCGAGTACAGAGGGTCAGGTACTGACAGGGCAGAGGCAGGATGAGATCAGATGAATGGGGGGGGGGGGGGGTGGAGATGGAGTCAGGGGGGAGTGCTGGGAGGAGGAGGGGGTGTTAGAACCAGGGTGGGAAGGGGCTAGGGGGTGAGGAGCATCTGAAGGGGCAAAGGTGCAGGGGGGTGATCAGAGGCGTCTGAAGGGGAGTGGTGCTGGGGGGCTCACATGAAGTCAGGGTGCGGAGGAATGCCAGAGGGGTGAGAGTCAGGGTGGGGAGGGGGTGCTGGGGGGGTGTTAGAGGGAGCGAGGGGTGTCTGAAGGGCAGGGGCGCTAGGAGGGGTGTCTGAAGCGGAGGAGTGCTGGTGGGGAGGGGTCCTGGGAGGGGTCAGAGGGAGTGAGGGGTGCCAGGAGGGGTGAGGGGGTACTGAGGGGGTGAGGTATCTGACTGGGATGGATTCTGGGGGCAGGGGGATCAGAGAGAGTGAGGGGTGCCAGGGGAAGGGAGGAGTGCCGGGAGGGGAGGGGTCAGAGGAAGTGAAGGGTGTCGGGAGGGGAGGGGTGCAGGGGGGTCAGAGGGAGTGAGGGGTACCAGGGGGATGAGGGGTGTCTGATGGGGAGGGGTGCCAGCAGAGTGAGGGGGGGGGTCAGACGGGGAGAAGTCAGAGGGAGTGAGGGGTGCCGGGAGGGGATCAGAGGGGTGTCTGATGGGGAAGGGTGCTGGGGGGGTTAGGAGTGCCGGGAGGGGTGTCTGACAGAGAGGGGTCAGAGGGAGCAAGGGGTGCCGGGGGGGTGAAGGGTGTCAGAGGGAGCGAGGGGGGTCTGACGGGGAAGGGTGCCGGGGGGGGGTGAGGGGTGTCTGACGGGGAAGGGTAAGAGGGAGTGAGGGGTGTCTGACGGGGAGGGGTGCTGGGGGTGGTGAAGGGTGCCAGGAAGGGTGTCTCACGGTGAGTGGTCAGAGGGAGTGAGGGGTGCCGGGGGGGTGAGGGGTGTCTGACGGGGAAGGGTGCTGGGGGGGGTGAGGGGTGCCGGGAGGCGTGTCTGACGGGGAGGGGTCAGAGGGAGTGAGGGGTGCCGGACGGGGAGAGGTCGGGGGGGTGAGGGGTGTGTGACGGGGAGGGGTCAGAGGGACTGAGGGGTGCCGGGGGGGTGAGGGGTGTGTGACGGGGAGGGGTGCCGAATATCGGGCGGGGCGGGGCGGGGCGGGGGGGGAGGGGAGGGGAGGGGAGGGGGGCGGTGCAGGCTGGGGGAAGGGCCCGCGCCTCGCAGGGCTCATTACCCGGTTGGCCCCTCACACCGCAGTCTCGGGGGGAGGGGGCGGCTCCTCCTCCTCCTGCTGCTGCCTCCGACCCGACCAGCACATGCAGCTTCCCGACCAGCACCGCGAGAACGTCCGCGGCGCCGCCGCCGTGTCGCGAGAGCTCGAGGGAGAGGCGCCGCCAAGCTTCGCTCTGTGTGACGTTAAGGAAGGGCGGAGCCTGGTTTTTGGAGGGGACGAGGTGGGGGTGAGACGCTCGCCATGGGAAGGTACTGAACCACTAGGGCCTCCGTAGAGTGAACTTGGGTGGGGCTGGTGCTAGGAAGCTAAGGTGCATTCTTTAGGTTCGGCACCTGGAGGGGAGACAGTTGTTGATACCAGAGGGAGTCAGCTGGGGGCGCTTCTCTCAGCGCTGCGTCTATTGGCACCGCAAGGCGGGAGAAGGGATGTGTGCTGTGCCCGCCACCTTGGGTAAGAGTGGGATCTAGTACCCTACAGGATCAGCGTATCTGTGATCTCTGCACCCTCCTGTTCCCTTGTGAGTGTGGATAACTACAGTCTGACCCACTCAGACTTTTAAAAGTCAACCAGAGTGTTGCCAAAGTAAACAATACACAAAAACTCCTCTCTGGCACTTTTTGTCCACAGGTCTCAATACACTTTACAAAGCAGGTAAAGTATCGTCATCCTCATTTTACAGAAGGAGGCAGGGACTGGTGAAGTGACTTTCCCAAAGCCGTTAAAAGTCCCCTCTGCAGTGCGGCCCAGCTAAGGCCAGGCTAGTCCTTACCTGTTCTGATACCACACTGCATCCCAGAAGCAACCAGTAGCAGGTCCCATTCCTAGGTCGGGGGGCTGTCACTGGAATCAGCGCACTGCCCCTGCCCAAGCACCAGCTCTGGAGCTGGGGGGGGGGCAGTGCCTGCAGGCAAGAGCTGCGCAGAGCCGCTTGCGTACCTCCACCTAGGAGCTAGACCTGCTGGCCACTTCCAGGGCACAGCGTGGTCCATGGTGCCAGGACAGGCAGAAATCTGCCTTAGCACCCCCGCTGCGCCACTGATTGGGAGCTACCGCAGGTAAGCCTGTGCCCCAGCCCTGCACCCCAATCCTGAGACCACCCCAAACCATGAGTTTCCTCCTGCACCCCAAAGCCCTCATCCCTGGCCCCAGCCCCACAGCCTGCACCCCCAGCCCAGAGCCCTGACCCCTTCCTGCACCCCAACCCCCTGCCTCAGCCCAGAGCCCTTCCCACACCCCAAGCCCCTCAGCATCAGCTCTGTTGGGTCATGGGCATCAACAGTTTTCTTCAGCTGGGTCACCAGACCCCTGTACTAAGGTATATCTCTGATTCTCTTTTATAGGAGAGATGTACAGCATGTTGTGGGGTGGGGTGTGGATAAGGGGCAGAGATAAGCTTGCTTGGTGTGCTAGATTGTTCAGTGAGCTCCCTCCAGTAGCAGTGTGCATGTGAGCTAAAAGGGAGGATGGCAGATGGCAGACCCAGCTCCCAGCAGAATTGTCAATGGGAACAAAGGAGGCTATAAGGATCTTCCTAATCAAGGTGTCTATTTTAGGGGGCCTGATCTTGTAAATCTTTATTCACATTAATATTCCTTATCCAGGCAATTTGCCTCATTGTATGAACTACTTAGATGAGTAAAGCCTTGTGGGATTGGGTCCCAAGTGTGTATATAGAAGACATGTATGGAGAGCTGTCCAAAGGATGTATCGGAAACTCATCAAAGCAAGGCAAAACACTGAGCCAAATCCTGCTCGCCTAACTCCTGTGAGCAGTCCTGCTGACGCCAATGAGTCTCAGCCCATGGGATTTGGCCCATTCTCTACATTCAAATCCCCCCAGTATAACACAGTTACTGGAACCACTTAGTGATGTATTGATAGGAGGAATCTGGCAAAATCGCCTCCTCTCTATCCCCGTGGCCCTGGGCTCCAGATGTTCAGTGACTCCCAGTCAGGGGGATGTACAGTCTCGCATACAGTGCTGTGCAGTCAGTTTACACTGGCATTTGCT
Organism: Dermochelys coriacea; assembly: GCF_009764565.3. Lineage (NCBI taxonomy): Eukaryota > Metazoa > Chordata > Testudines > Dermochelyidae > Dermochelys > Dermochelys coriacea. The sequence continues at coordinate 25,283,676 of NC_050082.1, forward strand.
GAACAAACCTGTGATTCACTGGGCTGAGCACAAGCCAGGGACCCAGGATCTCAGAGGCTAAGGCTGGCTCTGACAACAGCCATAAAGGGCCTTGGCTATTTCACCTTCCAGGCACGTCACCAAACTATCCCCCTCTGCCAGCAAAGGTATCAGTTCAGCGGGCCTCGGGCTCCTTCGCAGGGGCGAACTGGGCTGAGCAGCGCGATTCAGCCTCTGCAGGAAGCTTGAGCCCTGCGAGTCTCCGTATACTAGGAACTGCGTGTGTGTGTCTAGCGTGTGTCCGCCACGCTACGGGATCGCGGAGCAGCCAATTCCTGCCGCTCTGGCGCTGTCTCTGCGTTGCGCTGGGCTCGGGGAACGGAGCAGGTAGCCATGCCTCGCTTCGCTCAGCTGGTCATGGGTCCGGCGGGCAGTGGGAAGGTGAGACCGGCCCCTCCCTGCCTGGTACCGGTGGGGTATTTGGGGGTGTAACTGGGAAGTGTGGGGGTAACGGGGTTGGGGTAATTGGGGTAACTGAAGTGGAAGTTGCTATGTGCCATTGTTGGAGATTGTTGCAATTTGAAATGATGTAAAGCGGTGGCGGCTCTTCAGATAAAATAATCCTTTGAAGTAACCTACAAACAACTCTTTGCATTGCACTTGCATCGCTCCTTTCTTCTGAGGATTGGAAGGCGCTATACAGCGGAGGTATTATCCCCATTTCACAGCCAGGAAAACTGAGGCATAGAGGGGCAGTAACTTTCCAACATACGCAGCAAGTCAGGCAGAGTTGGGAGTGGAACCTGGGAGTTCTGATTCCCAGACCCTTGCTTTGACTGCTAGACAGTTGCCTCTCCTTTCAGATGTAAAATTGCCACACCTTTTAGGTACTTTCAGCTGTGTAATAAGGTTTCTATTTAAATTGCAGAGCACTTACTGTTCCACCATGGTCCAGCATTGTGCAGCCATAAACCGCTCTGTGCAAGTTGTTAACCTAGACCCTGCAGCAGAATTCTTCAATTATCCTCTGATGGCCGGTGAGTTGTGCTTGGGATCACTTTCTTAATTTCCCCTGCTGTCAGAACTGCTGAAAACAGGTAAAGAATATAACACTTCTTACTCAGGATAAATTAGGCTTGAAGATTGAGTTTTCTTACCTTTTAATAAGATACTTTCAGATTTAGTTGCCTAAATTTAACCTGTCTTGATATCAACGCTGTTCTGGTTTTATTGACAGCATTCTCCAGATTCTAAATCTGTTTTTTGGGTTTTTTTTTTAATCTAAGTCAAGAAGCAATATATACATATTTTAGGCATTTGCAGACCATATTATTAGGACCTACAAAAATACTCTTCCTGAATCTGCAGCAGTATTTAACAAACTTCTTAGAAATGGTCAGCTTTACTGTTTCCCCTGTATATTCAGTGAGTTTCTCTTGTTTGTTTGAGGAGTTTTTCACATGGCAAAAGGGAAAAGAAAAACACTTTTTTGTTTAAAAGGAAGAATTTGTGACTGTAAAATCACAAAAATTGCGAAAAGGCTTGTGGGGATGGGGGAGCTGGTATAGCACCTGAAACAAATTTAGTTGGTCATGTTTGTTTTGAGAATTACCTTTGTTGTAGGAATTTACCTCTGGAACTTATGTACCCAGTGTTGAAAAAACAAACACACACAACATGCATCTTTTATTGTAGACATTCGAGAATTAATTGAAGTGGATGATGTTATGGAAGATGACTCCTTAAGGTTTGGTCCCAATGGTGGTTTAGTATTTTGCATGGAATACTTTGCCAATAACTTTGACTGGCTTGAGGATTGTCTTGGCCATGTGGAGGATGACTATATACTCTTTGATTGCCCAGGTAAACAAACGTCTGTACTCTGGTGTCCTCATTTTTTCTTATCTGATGTGTAACTCTTAGATGATTTTTGCTTGTAATGGTAATTTGCAGATAAAGTCTTTTTTGTACTGTTGTGTTGTTCAGTGCTAAAAAGTCACTTATTATTTTTATATAAATCTATCCAAGATCAAATAGAATTATCTACAAAGAAAGATCACACATTCTGTGCTAGATTTCACTAATTTTAATAGCAATATCCCATGTCTATCTGCTATAATGATATATGATTATGAACTAATGTACTGGCACTGTCTCTGCATTAGCTTTACATTCCTACGTATTAATTATGGATGTGTCCTAGGTCAGATTGAACTCTATACTCATTTACCAGTGATGAAACAGCTGGTGGAGCAGCTGCAGCAGTGGGAATTCCGTGTCTGTGGAGTTTTTCTTGTTGATTCTCAGTTTATGGTGGAATCTTTTAAGGTATCAGTTTTAAATCGATTGTAACAATGAAGTTTATAATTTATAGAAGAACAATTAATCTGGGGAAGTGAATAACTATATTCAAAAGGAATCATAATGTTTTTCACCTATCTGGAACTCTCCATTGTTACATTTCTGTAAACCTGAATATTATTTATGGCCTAATGGTTAGAGGGGGGGTGGGCGGGAGGGAGGGAAGTGGGAGTCAGGCATTCTGGGTCTTTTTTCCCAGATCTCATATTGCTTGCAGTGTGACACTGTCACTTACTTAACCTGTAAACTGAGGAAAATTGGCACTTGGAAAAATGAGGCTCTGGAAGTAAGGTTCAGGGACACACTGAGATAGGAATCGAACCCCTGCCCCTCCAGGAGTGGGTTGGCTTCTGACTTGGCAATGTTCTTGGACAAACAAGTATCTCCTATGTTTCATATCTATGTAGCTAGTTTTGCCTCTCCGGTAAAATATCCAGTTCCTGTAAATGAGGGTGTAGGGGTGAGCTGTGTGGAGATGCATAGGGTTGGGTGGAAAAGACTGATTGGGTAAGTTAGAAAAGTATAGTACAGAAGGGGGGGAATGGAGACACTGGCTATCTCTATGCTACAAGCTAAGGATGTGATTCCCCTGCTCGTACATGTACTTGCGCTAGCTCTCACCAAGTTAACGCAAGTATAAATAGCAGTGTAAACTCAATAGCACAGGTAGCAGCAGCGGAGACATGGTGAGCCATGCTGAGTGCATACTCACCAATTTTAGGTGGGTTTAGACTTGGCACTGTTCAACTGTGCCTCTGTTCATAGTCATGCTAGCTTGATGAGAACTAGGGTGAGCATGTGTATGTGAGCAGGGGAATCACATCCCTAGCTTATAGTGTAGATGTATCCAAAGTATAGGGAAGGAGGCTAAGAATACAAAGCAGGAAAAGAGGGCTAATGGGTGTAGAAAAAGAGGAAACGCACAGAATTATCTATCCTAGGGAAGGAAAAGAGAGAGCATAGTATAGTCACTTTATATGTGGGGCTTAGAAGAGTAAGGGTCATTTTATCCAGGCTAGAAGGTGTCTGCTATATTTTTTTTCTAGTCCTTAGGATATTACTTACATTCTGCACTTGTAAGATCTTCAGATATAAGGTATTAAAGTGCTTTACAAAGGAGCTTGCCCTTTTAAAAATAACATTTAGAGCATGCACCTGCGCTCATCATTTATTAACAATTTCAAAGATTCTAGACCTGGGGAAGGTGGGGTGGTTACGGTTTTGTTGCGACACCAAAGCTCTATGAGGGCAGCATCACTACTTGCTTCCTTGTGTCATGAAGTTTAGTGCATTGTTGCAATGCAGCAGCAGTATATTTACTGCAGTGTTTACTAGGTACCTTTTAAAAACTCTTAAGTTATTGCTCTATATTTGTATGTCTGTATATAATTTAGTCACTTTTCTTATTTTGTCAGTTTATTTCCGGTGTCTTGGCAGCCCTCAGTGCAATGATATCGTTAGAGATTCCACAGATCAACATCATGACCAAAATGGATTTGTTGAGCAAGAAAGCTAAAACGGAAATTGAAAAGTAAGTTTTGAAAAATATGTGTTCTGTGTTTTGACACCATGAGGCAAGATTCAGGACAAATTCAATCTCATGTCCTCCCAAAGTGAAAATGGAATCTCTGGGGACAGCTTGTGGGGAGCGGAAGCCAGATGGAGTTGTTAAATTGTTGAGACATTTACCATGTAGTCTCTGATAATTTGCAGCTAACTTTGTTGGATGATCTGCATCTATGTGTATATACACATGGATAGAGAATTGTCTTGGAGAACTGTAAGATCCTTCTGAATCCATTTACAGAGGATTTTGCCTATGTAGTTCAAATCCTAAATTAGAGGTCCTCCTGCTTCATCATATTGTAACTGTTTATAGCAATGAAAACATAGTCCCTTTTCTTTATATGCAAATACCAAGAGCTACATTTCTCCCATAGTCTCTCTAAAAATGTTCATAGAGCTTTCGTGGGTAAAAAACCCACTTCTTTAGCCCAAATAAATCTGTTGCATCTGAAGAAGTGGGTTTTTTACTCACAAAAGCTTATGCCCAAATAAATCTGCTAGTCTTTAAGGTGCCACCAGGTTCCTCGTTGTTTTTATGGATACAGACTAACACGACTACCCCCTAATACTTAAATATTCATCTAACCTATAAGTAGAAAATTAAAACTTTAGTGAGTTTGGTACTAGAAATCATAATCTTGTAAACCATGATATTTATTCATGTAAGAAAACTCTATTTTTAAAATAGCGTCTGCAAATGTGTTCCCATCTAAAATTAATTAATTAATTAAAAGTACAAAACCAGAAGCAATGGTGGCAATGATTTGAAGGTACCATGCATTATTCGAAGTCTTGACAGATGTTTTTCTAATGTTAACAAATACTTTTTTCAGGTATTTAGATCCTGATATGTATTCTGTGATCGAAGATTCTGCAAATATACTAAAAAGCACAATGTTTAAGAAACTGACTAAAGCTATATGTGGATTGGTAAGTGATATGCTGGTGTTTTATCCTAACTGGTGCAATATACTTCTTGAAATTCAATCCTTTATGATTTACAAATATTACTGTATCAGGGTTAATTTTTCTGAACATGCTTATTTTTATAATTATATCTTTCTCAGAAATGATGTTTTGATACAACTGATTTACTAGTATTGCTGGGAACTAGAGCAGTGGTTCCCAAACTTTTTCCCATCTTTAGCATCCAACGCTAAATGTCCTCAACCCCTTCCGTTTTCAGTGCTCCTGGAACACTCCTGCCAGCGTGACCTCTCTCACACACTGCATGGGAGGTTACACTGTGCAGAGGATGCTATTTTGAGAACAAAATGGCATCCTCCATGCTGCAAGAGTGACAGAATGCTATTTTGGTGCATTCCAGCTTTAGCTTTAGGGACTGACCCCCGAATAATGCATGGTGAACCCTGAAAGGTCTGGGGACCCCACATTGGAGACCACTGACATAGAGAATTCTCAGACTTTTGAGTGTAAATGCTGACAAACTGGAGTTTTTAAGCCTAGTCTCACACCGTTACTGGATGCTAGGCTGAAACTCGGACTCTCTCATAAGTTAGGCATATAGTCAAGATAACATCTAAGTGATCCTGATGTGTAAACAGTGTAGTGGATTGAACTGAGGATAGGCAGCCAGAAGCTCCAGATATCTAATCTTGACTCTATCACTGGTTTACTATGTGGCCTTTTATCTTGCTTTCCCCATCGGTAAAGCAACTGATCTGTTAGCGTCCCTGTCTTGTTAGCGTTTGTGTGGATTAATGCTTGTTGTTTGAAGTATTGGGTGTTCTTTTTATTTATTTATCACATCCTCTAAGAGTCATACTTTTGAAAAACCTTCCTGCAGATTGATGACTACAGCATGGTTCGATTTTTACCTTATGATCACTCTGATGAAGAAAGCATAAATATTGTGCTGCAGCACATAGACTTTGCCATTCAGTACGGGGAAGATCTAGAATTTAAAGAACCAAAGGTAAAGCACTTTTGTCTTTTAAAATGTAAAGTTTTTTTAAAAAAAAAAAAAAAACCCAACCAATTAAATGTAATTCTTTGAGTTTAAGAGGGTTGGTGTTACTTTGAAATATGGGCACTGACATTGCCGAGAAGGATTTGTAGAGCAGAAGAGGAGTTGGCCAGCATTTTCAGCACTGAGCAGGGCAGAGTTTAGTTTATGAATTAACTGTGACATTTAACCTCTGTAATGAAAATGGATGGGTACGGAAAAGCTCTCTTGACATAGTTCTGCAAGTTTGAAAAATGCATTCTGTGGGCTGCATTATTCATCAAACTAGGTTTCAAATTTAATGGAATCCTAGATTTTAAAGCCGGAAGGGACCCTTGGGATCTTCTAGTTTGACTTCTTGCATGACACTGGCCAAAGGAGCCCACCCAACAATTTCTACATCAAGCCCATACTTTTTGTTTGAGCTATAGAATAATATCTAAAATATAGACTCTAATGAGACAGATCCATTAAACTCAGATCAAAGCCATACTTAGTTTTATTACTATTTATGAATCCTGAAGAAATAAATATCTTCCCTTCTTATTCCATTTTGAAATTCAGTTGTTCAGTACTCTTTAAATATACAGGTTTCAGAGTAGCAGCCGTGTTAGACTATATTCGCAAAAAGAAAAGGAGTACTTTTGGCAACTTACAGACTAACAAATTTATCTGAGCATAAGCTTTCGTGAGCTACAGCTCACTTCATCGGATGCATGCAATGGAAAATACAGTGGGGAGATTTTATATACACAGAGAACATATAACAATGCGTGTTATCATACACACTGTAACGAAATATACAGTATGCCTGGATTCAGATTTGTTACACTCTAATCCTTGGATCTATAGTATCTAAGAGGACTGCAGAAACCAGATTGCTTCTTGGTATTCCTTGTTACCTGTTTTAAGGAATGTTGTGATTCCTGTTCTAATAAAAATGCCATAGAATAGATGTAACCATAGAAAAAAATTGAACCAATATTTACTTCTTTTATTTTGTGGCAGGAAAATGAAGACTATAAACCTGCTACCTTAGATGAATATTTTCAAGACCAAGTGGATGAGTAAAGAGTGTATATACCAAAAGATGAGAGAAAATAGCCTGGTTGTAAAATATGCCTAATTAAGGAATCCTTCTCTGAATATTTGTGTGTGTTTTTGTTTTGTTTTTAAATATCAAAACTAAAATGTGAATAAATGGATAGAGGAAGCCAGTCAGGCATTTCCACATTATTACTTTAAGAAATAATTGTCATTATTGTATATAAAATACTTAGCCACAATCACAATAAGTTAAATTCCATGCAGATAATTGCATTTCTTCTTTAAGTGCCAGATTGGTTGAAAAATCTGGTGGTTGTAGAGGGGCACTGTCAAAATAAAAATCAAAATTTTTTTTCTTTCCCTGTTACTAGTAGCTTATTAGTAGGGAGAAAGTTGTTTTTAAAAAATCTAGTTTATGTACCATTTACGCTGTTGGTTCATATTTTGTATTTCATTCATCTTAGACAACTAAAGGTGGAGCGGTCGTTTTCACTTTCTGGTTAGTTGTGTATTAATTTAGTGATGTTGGGTTTTGGTTCCCAGCACTGCAGAAAAATGTTTAAATGCCCCCAATAACATGTTTTTGTAAACCTCATGAAAATGTTGTGATTGATATATCAATCATCAAATTCATGCCGGTTATAAATTGATGTAGCTCTCTTGAAGTCAATGCAATTGTACCTGGTTATACCACGTATGAATTTGGTCCATTAGGTTTTTGTTAATCTGCTCACCAATTATTTAATTTCATTTTAAATAACCTACATCATAGACCTATGCAATCTGGCAGTGTTCATCTATCCTCTAAGAGATGTTTTGAAATCCTTAGCCAATGGCAAGTTCTCTGAAAGAGAAATCTGACTTTTAAGTGTTGACTTAATACTTCAGATTTACACAACTGTTCAGAAAGGTGTGAAAAGCTGTTCTTTGAAGGAAACTGTGGCTATTGCTGTAGTACCCTGTACAATATTTAAATATGAAAAAATACTTTTTCAGATGTTTATATTTCATTCCTTGACTATCACAATGTTTAATAAATTGTATATATAGGAAAACCAACAATTCCCTTGTTTATCCTTCTAACTTCCTTGGGATTTCTAGGTGGAAGATTTGTTGGTTTTAGCAGTTTTCGCCTCATTTTAGCATAACCTTCAGATGAGAACACTTGCATGGTATATTTTAAAGGGGCACTCTTAGGTTGTTTAGATCTGACACCGTTTGACGAAGAGTGTAAAAATGTGACAGTCACGTGACTGCTCCACGGTCGTATATGCACACTAGACAGAATGGTAGTGATATTCATGTGACAGAGTTCATCCTTCCCTCATCTGTATTCTGCCCGCTAATCTGTCTTCCCAGGGACTATTTCTAGCATTCCAAATTGTTGAGCAGCTTCAAAGAGCTGTCACTTTAAAACCAACAAAACAAACACAGTGAGATAACTTTTTCCTCCAAAATTAATTACACTGGTTTGGGATGTAGCACGTGCAAACGCGTCCCTTAGCGGCAGAAAAGTCATAGCTTGGAGATACTGGATTTTGAACCTATCACAGATAGTAAGCTTTACACTATTGGAGCTAACAAACTCTTTACAATGGGACACAACATCACTTCTACCTGTTTGCGATTCATCGTGAAATATTGGACCTGAAAGTACAATGACATGATTTTAAGGTCATTTTTTTTCTCTCCCTGCAAACCTTGAAGAGTTGTACAACATGTGCCATATACAGAATGACCAGTCATACGGTGTGGTATAAAGGTTTGACACTTGTTTGGAATGATTTGCAAAACTCATTTGTGACACTATCACTCGTGAATAATGCAGCCACCCTAAACTCATGTTGATAAACGTTTCATATCACTCCGTTGTGTGGTTTACATAAACATAGGCATTTCATCAGTAAGCACAGTGGTGGTAAAATACCTGTGCTCACATATTTGACTCATTGGATTATAAATAAATAAAAGCAGACAAGCTAACTACAGATGAATTAATGAGAATTGGATGTGTGGCAACTGTAAAAGAACAATTGAAAAAGGAAGAATGAGTGAAATCCTAACCCTATTGAAGTCACTGGGAGTTGTGCTATTGACTTCAACAGAGACAGGGTTTCACCCATATTCTTAAAAATTCAGTTGAGGAGGAGGAGTAGAGTAATTGCTGGTTTTCTTTTAAAATACATATGCTTTCCCTTGTACCGCTATTGTCAACCAGTGACGTGTTACCAGAGCATGCTCATTATATATTGCTCCTTTTATAATCTTATTTCAATGCACTAAGGATCAAATCAGTCTTTAGAGGCAAAACTCTCATGGACTTTGGTGGGAGAACTGCTTGAATAAGAGTTGCAGGATTTGGCTTTGTGTGATGTTATGTGCTTTCAGACAACCTACTCCAGCTAAGATTCCATGAACAGGAAAAAAATAAAATCCTCTCGTGCTACTTAAAGTAACTTTTCTGCTGATAAAAACTTAAACACAGTGATGCCCACTTAAAAAAGAAAAGCATTTCTAAATTAGATTAAAATTGCCAAGAGTTGTACAGGGTTGTCCATATTATTTACCAATAATAATTTCAGAGGGCAACTGTATTGTGTCTAATGTTTTTCTCCATAGATAATTCATATTTCAGTGGTACTTGTAGTAAACTTATATAATAAAACTTTGGTGCTTTTGTACAGACATAAAATCCTGTATGCATATTTACCCTTGAGTAACTTCATGCATATGGAAGCAGTCCTACTGACATCTCATGAGTAAATTACTCATGTATCTTCGGAGGATTTGGCCCTAAGTGTTAATTGTATGCAAGTCATACAAGTCTACTCTCGGATTTAACTGATAGGCTTATCAAATATTTATTAGCTTTTTATACGTGACCATTATTAAATTATATTCTTTGTAGTGATCCATTTATTAACATTGCACATCATATGTTTTTAATCACAAATACTTACAAATGAATGGACATCTTTATGGAAATAATTGTTTAATGCTTTAATTTAGGATTGTATTTGGATCATATCTTGTGACTATGTCTCAATATCTACTTCTGGAGTTCTAAATGGCTCAAATGATGAGCTTTCTGTCACTTTCCTTAAGAGATGATTAGATCATCTAATTAAACACCATATTTATATTCATCTGTGTTTCTGCTTAGGTTTTTCTGCTGATCACATGTAAACACCTGACAAAGTCCCCATAAAGCACCCTTTTCTTTAATCTTAAGAAACTAGATTGCTTGCAGAGACTTTTGATGAGGCATGAAGTAGATTTATTTTTTGAATAAATGCCCGACTCATCTGTATCATGTTAAAAGCTGGACCAAGAAAAATATTTTGGCTGAAGACTGTATTTTTAATTTGCCTTTTCAAAGGATTGCAATAGAATTTAAAATCTCTATTCTTGAACCTAGTGAGCATGTCATAGATGTGCTCAGTTTGATACAAGTGTTAAATCACTATCTTCTCCACGGATTCCTTGGTGAGAAATACAGCACTTTACTATAAAGGAAAATGGTATAGAAACGTATTGATGCGCAGAATTTCTAAACCACTGAGATGAACATCTCCCTGGAAGTTTGAATCAGTGAAGTACAAATACTTTCTAATAGAGCTTTGCATTCATTAAATGCCTAACATTTGAGAATGTATGTATCTAGGCACTGATCATGGTCCCTATCACCATAATATCAGACCATCACTCATTTATTTCAATAGAGAGAAAACAATGTCTCCCTTCCCAATCTGTAGAAGTATTGTGATTAGTTTATATGTGGTTGTGTGTGAGAATACCTCCCTAAGGAAAAGCCAAATCAAAGAAATGGGTTTCACACTTAAGGCTGAGCAGCTGTGAGGCCTGTGGATATTTTAACTACATAAGCCTGAGTGTATAGTACCAGCTGAGCATAGTTTCTAGGTTTGTTTTTTTACATCAGCTGGTATAATTTACTCTCCGTCTGTGGGGTTGTTCTCAGTTTGGTAAAATAAAGCCATAAATTTATCTGGTTGTTGATCTGCCCTCTGCTTTCAAACAAGGAATCTGTCTAAAATGGTGATAGCAAGAGCAGGCTTGCAGGGAAAGTCCAAAGGGGGACAAATCTGGTAATGGTGGGGTGAATCTGAGGAGCAAATCTTCTGTGTCTGGGGGGAGAGTGCAGCCCCCTCAAGTCTTCTGTGGGGGTGGCATCATTGCAGGGGGAACGGCACTTCAAAAAGAAAAAAAATATGGGTAGTGGTTGGTGGCTGGTTAAGGATTGCACAGAGTGGTTCAAACAGGAACAAATAAAAGCAGGGAAACAAAACGTTGCTAGAAAATTGAAATCATTTCTACAAAACCTGGTCTCAAACAATACCCTGAAGATGTGCCATTTCTGCATTGGTTTTAAGAGAGTAATGTCTTCAAAGAACATATTTGTTCTCTTGATAAGTAAAAGAGAAAGTACCATTGATGCATCTTTCCCCTTTGGGTTTCTATTAGAAAAAATGAAACATTCAGGCAGGGATCTAGGCCCTGATCTGGCACTGGGATTCTCACAAGTGGGGCTTTGTGTCCACAATGGTGCCAGCTCTCAGGATTTTATCATGATTCTCATGATACTTGGTAGGTTTCAGAGTAGCAGCCGTGTTAGTCTGCATCCGATGAAGTGAGCTGTAGCTCACGAAAGTTTATGCTCTAATAAATTTGTTAGTCTCTAAGGTGCCACAAGTACTCCTTTTCTTTTTATGATACTTGGTGTTTTTCTTAATACCCCAGCTCCTGGAGTTAAGTGATTGCAAGAATCCCAACTTCCATTTTTTTAAAAGCAAGTTTCTAACCATCATGATTGTGGAGAAAAGCTGAACCTTCTGATCTCAAAATCCAAAAGGAAAGCAAAAGCACTAAATGACAGGTTTCGGAGTAGCAGCCATGTTAGTCTGTATTCGCAAAAAGAAAAGGAGTACTCGAGGCACCTTAGAGAATGCATCCGATGAAGTGAGCTGTAGCTCACGAAAGCTTATGCTCTAATAAATGTTAGTCTCTAAGGTGCCACAAGTACTCCTTTTCTAAAAGCACTAAATGTTATTTTAAAAAAATCATGATTTTTGAGTCAATCTCATGATTTTGGGGCAGGACTTTTTGCTTCTATTTGGAGCTGATGCAGGACTGGGGCCACAGTCTATACATGTCTGTACTTTGAATTCAGCAATCAGCAGTGAGGAACCAACTTAGCTGCACAGTGCAAACCTTAGTGCAGACAAGGAGAGCTGTGCTTTGCACGGGTGGAGCTGCCCTCTCTGAATCTCTGTCTCTAAAATGTTGTGGGCTCAGTTCACTCCCAGGCTTGCAGGCCCCTGGTAATAACAAATCCATCTGGAGCAGCGCAAGCAGAGATCAGTGGTCTGAAGCCTGTTCGTTTCAGTGATGTTACGTCGGGGAAGAATTTGGTCCATTGCATTTAGAATGTGAGAATCTTGCCAGAGCCCCTTCCGGGAGCGGAGTCACTGTGAACTCAAGATGATTTTTACTTGCCAGGCCAGCAGATGGGAAGGTGCATGTGACAAAATTCTGATGGCGACTCCAAGGGAAAATTGGTCTCTGTTAAAAGCATCCTGCCCTAGGTGTGTGTAGGCACATACAGGTCTCTACCTGTAAAGGCTCAGGTGTCTTCTTAGTGCTCTGACTCCCCCTGCTGGCCATCTCTGGCCCTCCGCACAGTCACTTCCTGCTTGCAGCAGGCCTGGGTGGGACAGGAAGCGCTGCCTCTTCTGCAAGCCCTGCATTGCTGGCTCAAGCAGCTTCCTGCTCTGTCTCCTGTGAAACTGAACTGTCGCCACCAAAAATGCCGGTAAGGGAGAGAGGCGCGTGCAGTTCTACAATGCACCGGCTTCTGCTGTTTGCTTGTGTTGCATCCTGCTGCCCACTGAGAACAGGCAGTGGCTCTGAGTTGCTGCCAGCCAGGGAAGGGCAGGAAAGGGCTATGGGGTGCTAGGCCGCGGGGTGATAAATTGGGCCTCTTTGCTTCTTCCCCCTTCGCAATCTGCAGCCCAGTGGGGTTTAAAGGAATCAGGTTGATTATTAAATGTAACAACATGTCTGGGTTTCTGTCTCTGTTCAGAAATAGGAAGAAGCTGAGTGAAACTATAGCAGCTGCTGTGGGAAGTGTCACCTCTACTGGGGGGAAAAAAAGGGGAACTTCCTTTTATGGCAATAGTCAGTGACATCGAAAACCCCACAGCACTAATTGGTCAGTGTCTCCTGCAAAGGATTTTGCTTCATGTAGGCTTGTGGATGCAAAATCACTTGGTTGTGATTTTACAATTAGATAGGGTGGGCAGACCCTTGCTGATTTAAGTGGGGTCTCTCTGCGGATGAAAGGGTCTTCTGTGCTCAAAGAGCCAGTAGCATCATTGAGGCCTTTACATTGCAACTTCACCCCAGTTTAGCTTGTGTAACTTTCTTTACATGGGTTTCAGAGTAGCAGCCGTGTTAGTCTGTATTCGCAAAAAGAAAAGGAGAACTTGTGGCACCTTAGAGACTAACAAATTTATTTGAGCATAAGCTTTTGTGAGCTACAGCTCACTTCATCGGATGCATTATACAAGAATTAAATTAAACAAGAATTAAACAAGAATATTTTCTTGTTTCATAAGATAGGGAAATTATAAGTGAAAAATTTATTTTGATATTAAAATATTTAAAAACCCTACAGCAAAGCATTGGGGTTTTAGAGTATCTTAAACATGTATTTTAAGTGCATGTATATTTTGAAATAAGCCTCCTTTATACAGCATTGGCTCATATTGCAATTGTCAAGAAAAAGCTTATGCACCAAAGTATAATATGACTCTTAAGGTGTGTGCACTGACACTTTTTTGGAAAGTATCCACTGTTAAAGCTTCACTGGGAGTGGAAATGGAGAAGGGTATGAGCATTTTTACCACCCAGTCATTTAGACCTGAGTTAGACAACATGGTGATGAAACACACCCATGCATCTGGTCTACATTATAGCATTCACCATTATTGCCACTGGTGAGACTATGCCTATGGCAGTTCCATGGTATGAGCTTTCCCCCCAGAATGTTCCTTAGGCCTAATTAGCTAGGTGAGAAAATAGCAATGGACTTAACAATGATCCAGCAACCATACCTTGTGTAACTGGATAAACTGTACAGCTGTCATTTGGAGGAGATGTGGGGGAAGTTTGTGTAACTTTGTTCTTTCAGGGGAGAAAAATGCCTATTTTCTTTTTATCGCTCACAATCAGCCTTCCTCTTTGTTGCAGGCTTATCACTCCGCTTTAATGGACTCTGATACCAAGTTAATTGGGAACATGGCTTTGTTACCCATTAGAAGTCAGTTCAAAGGACCAGCTCCAAGGGAAAGTAGGTTCCCAACACTCTTTAAAAGCACTATTTCCATATTCACATTTATTTATTTATTTTGAAGTCCATTCAAAGCCAGTCTAAAATGCTGCATTAGGCATCTTTTTGATGAATATTTCACATCGGTGATCTGGAGATGGTTAGAGGACTGTTGTATAAACATTATATAACTGAGGCTTTTGAATTGTTTGTGTGTGTCCAGTCCTCAGAGTGAGGAGAAAAGGGACAGATTAGAAACAGGGACACTTCCTGGTGATGGAGGAAAATGGCTCTCAGATGGTGGTTGATGCAGTTGCATTGGGGTTTGCTTTTCCCAGATAAATAGCACAGCACAAGGAAAATTTACCCTTCCCCATCCAAGCTTCTGAACGCCTCTTCAGGAAGAGGAATCCTCTGATACAATTTTTATGATGTGTCCCTCTCAATTGCTGTGTAAAAACAGCTTGTTAAGCTGATTTCAAACTCTGCTCAATACTGTCTTGTGAAATTCTCCCCTTTCTGTAACTCTTGTACAAAATTATTTGTAGCTTTATTGCTTCTGAATTGCGTTTTTTCTTTTCACTCCATCTTGGTTTCCCCTCCTTCCGCCTCTGGGAGTTGCTTTATCCAGCTCCAAATAATATTCTGTCTTTAGCCCTTGCTTCTGTTAGGCATTTTATCATCTTGGGTCTTCATATGTCACTTGCAATCAGACACCAGTTCTGTAATTGTATGCACATGCATGCATGTGGAGTCCCATTGACTTTAATTAGCATCCCAATATGTGCAAAGGTCTGCCTGCACAGACCCAATGGTGGGATTAGGGTCTTAGTGTGTAAGCTTTTTGAATCAGGGACCATATTTTCATATGCATTTACACAACATCTAGTGGAATGGAGCCATTATTGTTAATCGTGTTTATTACAGTAGTGTCTAGGAACCAGCCAAGATCAGGGTCCCATAGTGCTAGACACAAACACCGAATCCACAGTCCCAAGAGTTTGCAGTCTAAACAGACAGGACAGATGAAGGGCAGGGGAAAGGGGTATAACACGCAAGCAGAGTGAACAACGTGATGTGATCAAACATTTGCCCTGATCTTGACTGGGGCTTCCAGATGTTACCATAATAAATAATAATGTGGTATCTTCCTGGTGTTACCTTCAATGGTGAACACATTTGATTTGTTTTCTTTTTAATGCCTCCAGAGTGCATAAGCTTATAAGCACTAAGGAAACCCTTTTGTAGTTTTAATTACATTCCATGATTCTCTTGTTTTTGGTGGTTATTTTTTGTTTTTTTTAAATTAAGCCTAAATTCACTATTTTCAGGCTATTTCCTGCTGCATCATGCAGCCATCAAGATTCAGAACTGTGGGTTTCAGTAGGTTTTAAAATGGTGGTGGGGCATTACCTGGAGCCTGTTATAATAATTGGATACTGCTTCAATATTTTTCCTCCTGTAAAGTCTTTCACAATGTCTCATGACCACCAGGCAGCATTACAACATTTGAATTTGAAATGGGAAAACATCTCGATTCAGGTTTCAGAGTAGCAGCCGTGTTAGTCTGTATCCGCAAAAAGAAAAGGAGTACTTGTGGCACCTTAGAGACTAACAAATTTATTTGAGCATAAGCTTTCGTGAGCTACAGCTCACTTCATTGGATGCATGTCAATTCAGATGATTCTACAGCTCTATTAAGGAAACCCAGAGCCTGCAGAATGTAATGTTGTGAGATCATTTGCTCTGTGCATTTTTAAAGAGGAAAGTGAGGGTTTTTTTTTTTTAATTTTCTGTTGTATTTCAGAGGAGTTTATTTTTTCCAGAACTGGTCTCAAAAGGTATTTAAATGACAACAGAACCCTCATTATTTCCCACTAATGACTTGGAGACCTATTGAGAATCACTGGATTATTGCCCATAATGGAGCCCATTATGATTGTAAAAATATCAAAACTGCTTGATTGTAAAATTTATTTTGACAAGTGTATAGTTTGAATTCATTGATACTTCATCTTACAGTAAGTGTCCTGTACTACATGCTGCTGTGTGCAAGTAGTGAGGCCATGGTCATATGGGATATTACCACAGCACTTACTTTCCTATTAAATCTTTGCTGGGAAGTGGCACGAAACCACTGTGGCTTTGTTTTTTGTAAGAATGATTGTTTTTTGCAAATGAGTGAAATGAAAGATAGTGGTATTATTTGCTGTAGGTCTCAGCAAATATTGCTCATCTGTTTCCATCTTTAATGGCTAGTGATGTTATCTTTAACTGCTGCCTAATTTTCCCGTTTCCTACCTTTCTTGCTAGCAAAGGACACAGATATAATAGATGAAGCCATCTACTACTTCAAAGCAAATGTCTTCTTCAAGAATTATGAAATTAAGGTGAGAAATGATGATTTAAGATATTAAAACTCTGTGCACAGAATAGTTATTGGAGTCTGGTACCCTGCTGAAATGTAGAACTACTTCACTGCAATAAGCTTAAAGTTTCTGAGAATTTGTATATTTTGTATGTAGTATATAATGAAAGAAACCATTTTTCTAGTTAAAACTATTTTTAAGTAAGGTAAATGTGTCTCCTGTGTTGTCAGCGCGTCTCTATTGTGAGAGGCCACAGGCTCAACATGGGATCGTTTTATAGCTGCTGACAAACGGCTGTGGCTTCTGCTTCCTTTTATTTTGCAGAATGAGGCTGACAGAACCTTGATCTACATAACTCTCTACATTTCCGAATGCTTAAAAAAGCTGCAAAAGGTAATAAAATGTAGTTGAATTTAAGCTGAAGGAAGAAAATACAATAAATGGCAACAAAAATGTGCCACTTCTGCTAATTTGCCCAGGCAGTGTGGAAACCCAGATAGGCAAAAATGGTGGGGTTTAGAACATAATGCTTCAAAGCACTATACAACATGGGCCCTCGCACTCTATTTCTGATGCGGGTAAGTTTTAACCTCTCTGTAAAAAGGGGTAAGTGACATGCCCAAGGCCATAGTGAGAGAGTGGCAGGAATTTCTGACACCCAGCACTGTGCTCCTCTGACTGTTCCCTGGCCCTCCATCCCCCAGTACTGTTGATAATTCTTGGATCTGTAATAATCTCACCTGGACAGTATGTTTATAGCAGGCCCTGCCAGCACTGCTATGGTTTTAACTCCTGTCAGCATTTCCATTGTAAACCTTTATTTTATTTTTTAAAAATTCTTTCCTCACCCCCTTTTTCCAGGATGAAAGGCAGCATGAAGTACTGTATAATCTTCATCTTTCTGGCTCTCTGCTTCTTGCCTCTTTCTGTCCCTCCCCACCTATCACTGTTAGTCACTGTTAGTCATCAGCTGCTACCAGCTTTTCCATCATCTGCTTCCCACCCACTCCTCAAATCTGAAAGCATCCAATTCAAGATCACTGTAAACTTTCCCTTGCTTACATCTCTAGGTTCTTTAACTTTCTCTTCCTACTGCGTGTCCCATTTGGCCTTTGATTATATCTATGTACAATACTATTGAAGCTGGTGGGGTTTGTGCATTCATGTCTGAAGAAGAATTTGGCTACTTTATTACATTTTAAGGCTTGTCTATGCACACAAGTTGTACTGTTTTAACTATACCACTACAGCTAAAGGGGTTCAAACGCCCAAGTGTGGACCCAGGTATACTGGTATAAAGGTGCTTACTCCAGTATAGCTGGTCCTATACAGGAAGGGAAATAAGCTATACTGGTATAAGGCACCTTTATCCCAGTATAACATGTCCACACTATGGGTTTACTCCTGAGGGCATTCTGCACCAAAAAAATAAAAATTCTGCGCATATTTTAAAATATTTAAAAATTCTGCAAATTTTATTTGTCAAATAAATGTGGATGCTCCAGCATGGTATTGGGGCACGCAGGACACTGGCTGCACAGAGGTAGGAGATCACTTTGTAGCTCCCCACCTGGGACATGACTCAGCAGTAAGGCTGCACCCAACCCTGACAGCGCAAGGACCGGGCCTGCCCCAGAAACACTCAAGGGCCCTGCCCCTCCATGCCAGGTGCACCAGGTGTGGGCAGGCAGGCTCAGCCTGGCAGGATCCAAGTGTGGGGGCATCCATGTGTGGGTTGAGAGGGTTCTGTGTGGGGCAATCTGGGTGCAGGAGGTGATCTGGATGCACAGTGGTTTGTTGTGGGGGTTCTGGGTGCAACAGTTATGGGACTCTGCAGGGGGGTCCAGGTGAAGGTGGTTGGGGCTTAGTGGGGCAAGGTCTGGGTGTTGGGGGGATAGAGCTTGGCAAGGAGGTCTGGGTGTGGGAGGTTCAGTGGGGGGTCCAGATGTTGGGGGAGTGGGGCGGGGATCCAGCTGCAACTGGTTGGGGATCAGAGGAGTGGGGATCCAGGTGTGGGTGGCTCGTCGGGATAGTCCAGGTGCAGGGGGAATGGGGCTTGGCGGGGGGGTTCTGGGTGTGTGAGGCTCAGCAGAAGGGTTTGGGTATGAGGGGTCTGAATGCACAGGGGTTGGGCGGATGGGAAAACAGCTCCCCATACAGTGATCCCTCCCCCTGTAGCTGAAGAGCGATGGGTGGGGTGTTTGCAGAGCTTCCTGCAGCCTGGGGAGAATTCTTGGGGTGGGTCTGACCCAGTCCTAGATGCCATGCAGGGGAAGAGGAAGTCCTGTCCTCCCGAGCCCAGCCAGGACTAGCAGCTGAGCCTGGCGCAGGATAGGAGCCACCAGCTGGGTCTTCCCCAGTCTCACCTCCTGCCCCACAGTGATTTACCTTTCTGCCAACTGCCCTGGGCACCCAAAACATACTGCTAGGGAGGGTTGCATTACTGCTTTTGTGGCTTCCCTTTGCTTCCCCATCAAAAAATCATTTTTCTGTGGGAAAGCAAAGAAATCTGTGGGGGACATGAATTCTCTGCATGCGCAGTGCAGCAGAATTCCCCCAGGAGTAGGGGTTGTACAGGTATAACTATGTTAGTGTTTAAAACAAAACACAAAAAAATCCAAACCCCCTCACCAAAAACTGCATGTAGATCAATCATCAGTCCCAACTGCCATAGCCACAGATATTCCAGAAAGCCTCTTATATAGAAGCAAATGTACGGGGGCTCTATACTCTATACAGACCTTTCTCATTTAATTAGATAGATACAGAAGGACTCCTCAGTACTTTCTCCTACCAGGGAAGCCCTGATATGTATCAGTATAACATTTCGGCTGCACCAGCTTGTGTGTGTTTTGTTTTTGTTTTGTGAATGATCTCTCTTGTTTGGTTCTTCCAGTGTAATTCGAAAGGCCAAGGAGAGAAGGAAATGTACACATTAGGAATCACTAACTTCCCAATCCCCGGAGAGCCGGGCTTTCCACTCAATGCCCTCTATGCCAAACCTGGCAACAAACAGGAGGACGGTAAGAGTAAAAGTAGCCAAAAGTGTCTCTTAAAGCCATGCTTTGGCCTGCAGTTCACAGCCTGGATTAATTTTGTGGCTAAGGCCAGCAAAATGACTATGTAAAACAGCACCTTCTTAATTGATGGTTCTGTCTCCTGTGTGTACCTGGATTCAAGTCTGCTGACTTCAGGAACAAAAACAGGCTGTGTCTACTTTTCACTTCTACTAGCTCTCTACAGCCAACAGAGCTAAGAAGGAGGGAGCTGGACCCTCTTCTAGCTCTATCAATGGTGAATAGCTAGCTTAGTTTCATTTATAGGGCCAAATTCTGCTCTTATGCTTGTACGCAGTGTTGTTGTAGCCATGTTGGTCCCAAGATATTAGAGCAACAAGGCGGGTGAGGTAATATCTTCTATTGGACCAACATCTTTTAGTGAGAGAGACAAGCTTTCAAACTTAAAGAGAGCTGTTCTTCAGGTCTGGGTAATCTTGAAAGCTTGTCTTTCTTGCCAACAGAAGTTGGTCCAATAAAAGATACTACTTCACCGACCTTGTGACTCTTATGCTTGGACAGTCCCACAGAAGACCATAGACGTGCAGAGGTGTAATTGCAGGCTGGACATAACCTGTAAAATCTTTACTGCTAATGCATGAACCAGAAAGATCCCAGGCTGAGTTACCTTTTTCACTTGTAAATTGAGCAAATTTACTCTTGCAGTCACAGAGTGACTATAAATGTGGAAATCCACAATGCTCCTTTCTATGCATTTTGATTCTGACACAGCTAAGCAAAGCAGAAGAGCAATAATTGGTAGTATTCAGATTATAGCTAAGGAAACGCTTACAGAGATCTCATATGTGATCTTCAATTAAAATTGTAATGGATACATATTAACAACAGAAAAACAAGGTGCAATCATACTATTGCGTTGACTTTTGAAGACAGATGTTTTCCTAGAATACTGACATGAGTTCCAATGCATAGAAATGTTCTCAACTCTCTCAAACTGAGCAGTTAAAACCATTTGAGGAATAATAATACATGGCACTTCTGTAACACTTTCACCTGATGATCTCAAAGCACTTTCCAGACACTAATGAATTAAGTCTCCCAACAGTCTTTTGAATAGGTAAATACTGTTATCCCATTTTGTGGCAGAGGAAAAACTGAGCAAGAGGGAGGCTAAGTGTGGGATACACAAAGGTTCTTAGGCATCTAAAACTCCCATTTTTAGGCACTGCTGCAATCCATAAAACTCCCAGTTGGCTGCCACCAAGCCTTATAGGTCCCTAAACTGAGCACCTAAGGCTGCATCTGCTCTATCAACTTACATCAGTATAAATGTATCGCTCAGAGGTGTGAAAAATCCACACCCCTGAGCAACAGTTATACTGACTTAACCCCACGTGTAGAAAGCGCTGTTTTCACTTCCTCCCATTGACATAGCTAGCACCTCCTATGCAGAGATGAGAAGCTCTTCCGTTGGTATAGTAGCATCTTCACTGAAGTGGTACAGCTATGCCACTGCAGCATTTTAAGTGTAGATCTGCCCTAAGTGTTTTTTTTTTTTCTTTTTCTCCAGCCATACACACTACTGCCTCATGATAGGCATCCAGATGCCACAGACCCAGAGCAATTCACCAGCTGGGAAAGATAGGCGTTCAGCTGCCTGTGTCTGATATGGGGGCCCCATCTGGTAGGCAGCCTCTGAGCACCAGTACCGGATCAGGCCCTCCAGGCGAGTTCACACAAAATAGCTGAGGTTGAGGGAGGAGAAGAAGGAAGACCTCCCTTATAACCTTTGGCCTAGTGGAGCGGGTATTCACCCAGGATGTGGTTGAAGTCTCTCCTCTTTCTGAGGGGGAGAAGGAATTTGAACAGGGACCTGCCACCTTTCAGATGAGCGTTCTAACCACTAGAATAAAAGTTATAGGGGAAGTTTCTGGCCGCCCCCTGTCCTCCCCCCCCGGTTGTCTTGTTTTGGGTCCTCCATGCAGCATAGGTGACCAAGTGCCTATCTTCCACTGGTTTGTGGATCGCTAGCAGACCTAGGTACTACCCTGTATCCCAGACTTAGGCACCTGAGAGAGAGGCAGGGTTTAGCACACACCTTTCAGGTCAGTATCTCCCATTGGCTAGCTTAGGTGGCTCCCTGCCTAGCATGGTGGCTGTTGTGGATCACATTTGTTAAGACTCCTTTCTCTGACCATTCACTGTAGAGGAGGCTAGGCGCCTAACACGGGCTTTTTGGATTGCAGTGTTGTTCCTGTGGTTTTCTCGGCACCTGAAAGTTAGGCATCACAGCGCTCAATGTCGCAACACCTAAGTGATTTGCCTAAGGTCACACAGTGAGGCAGTTGGCTGGATAGAATCTGACCTGGTTTTAACCCTGTGTATTTCACTCTGTATTGGTATATGCTCTGTTTTAGAGGTGATGAGGGCCTACTTGCAACAGCTGAGACAAGAAACAGGTCTTAGGCTTTGTGAAAAGGTGTTTGATCCCCAAAGTGACAAGCCTAGCAAGGTAAGATGCCGTTCTCAATGACTGGGTGATTATTTATCCCAATTACAGGCTGTTTTTCTTTTCTGACTGGTGGATGCTTGAGGCATGCTCCTTCTTCAAAATGTTAACCCCAGAAATAACGTAGTAAATCATGTCAAACATGGCTTGGTTTGCTATTTAAAAGGTGTGTCAGGTGTAGATGAAGGAGTAGAAAGGATAGTTATGGAATGCTTGTCTGTGGCATGGAATGCGGTAGGGCAACAAGGGGGGAAAAGGAAAAACAACAGGGGGAGATGGGGGAGAACCTGTCAAGCAAGAATCCTGAGACTTAAAGGGATAGCGGAATAGTGAAAAGCGATTTAGACAAACATTTGTAATGTGATATGGCAGCAAATGCCATTTAGGCTGCATAGGTAGAGGCATCCTGTTAAAGAGCAGGGCTGTAACGGTTCCCGCTTGTTGGTCCAAGCCTATGGTGAGCACCTCCTGGGAGCTGAGAACACTCAATTCCTTGCATTGAATTCAGCAGGTGTTTAGAATACTCAGCATCATTGAAGTGGGTCTGATGTGATCACTCCTATTTGGGAAAGCCCTTTGCTGCAGATATGAGTAGCAAAAATAGCTAATTGATACATCAGTTCCTGACTGGCTAGGTAGACATTTGCACATAAGCAAGAGTAACTTTACAATTATTAAGCCAATTTATTTTTTAGAATTAGTGCCTACAAGTCACTGAGGACTCAGCCACATGCCATATCCACAGTCTTGAGTTCATCTGCTTTTGAGTCAAGTGCAAGAGAATAAATTTTTAAAGTAGATCTTGTGTGGGGTTTTTTTATGTTCACTTAATTCAGAAGTGACTGAAATGACTACTTAAATTTTTGTAAAAAAGGTTGGACTGAGATCAAGAATGAGACTCTTAATCTGCTTTTTTTTATAAGCAATGGAAAGTAAAAGTTTAGATTGGAATGATCACCTCAGCCTTAACTATGAGGCTGATACTGCAACCTTATACTACAGTGTCTTGACTTAATCCACACTTTGGGTCTAATCCTGCCTTCCTTGCACACCTAAAATTCCAGTCGAAGCCAGTGGAGAAAATTGGATGTGCAACTAATGCAGGATCAGGTCCATTACATCTGAGTTGGTTTTAAATCCTATTTTGTTTTGCCTCAGATGTCTTCCTGGAAATTGCTACAGTATATCTTCTGATCCCACTGTATTTCTTTCCCTTAGTGGTGGATCTGCTTCGTGAAGAGGCAGTTCATGAATAAGAGTCTGTCAGGACCTGGGCAATGAAGAAGCAATGAGATGCTGCAAAATGCTTAACATTTTGACTGTAAGATGTATAAAATATTTTGCCTTTGTTTCATATACATTTTATACCAAGGAGGAATAAGTGCTTATGAGGAAAAGCTGTCAATCTCCAGGGGAAGATGGAACAGAAAGCCATTTGAATACTGTACGCAAATGATGTTAAGCTGGTGCTTAATAAAAAATTATTTCTAACATGCTGTTTCAGATCAACGCTGCTTTATTTATTTGAGGGTACGTATAAAATAGGATTTGACTTAAGCGTAAAGAGAGATGTGTAAAGGAGCATCTAAGTACTCTACTGGATAGAGTACTGATATCTATGTCCCTGGACAATAGGCCACTCATGCTGTATTGTAAAGTACAGTGAATTTTACTGTATCAATAAACTTAGCTTATATTTCAAGTGGTGATAGCTTTAACAAAAATCAACGCTTTATTTATATAGCAGTAGTGCCTAGAGACCCTAATGGAGACGGGGGCTCCATTATGCTAGGCACTGTACAGACTCATAGTCAGAAATGTTCTCTGGCCTGAAAAGCTCACAATGTAAATAGACAAGACGCCTATGGGGTAAGAGGGGAAAGAAGCACAGGTGGGTGAAGTGACTTGCCCAAGGTCATGTAGGAAGTCCGTAGTGGAGCAGGAAGTAGAATCCCAGGATGAAATCCTGACTCCAGGGAATGAGGCCAGAATGTCACCCTGCATTCTAGTCCAGTACCTTAGGCACCAGTCCATGCTACCTCTCACTCTAGAATGCCAGCCTTGCATTGAGAAGTCTCTCTTCTTGATTGGAAACAAAATTAAAGATACATGGGGCCTGATCCTGAAGTTTGTTCAGGCTACACTCCCTTCAATGAGACTTTTGCCTAAGTAAAAAATGGTAATATGTTGCTAGGATGATTACTGTGTCTATAATATCACCCTGTGGAACAAGGTGTAATTCTAATATGGACTGCAAGCTGTCACAGTGACTAGAAAGGTGCATTATGGTAACTGGTGATGTAGATGTGAAATTCGATTTGATGTTAAAGGGACATTTTACATGGCAGCCACGTGTTGTCTCTCTCTCAGTTCCCCTCCCCTCTTCAATATACACAGGCCCCTTCCTCCATCTCTGTTGGAATGCCCCACATCAGGCAGGGCTGCAGGAAATCCCCTCCACTCTCAAAGGATCTCCTCTTTGCCACCAGGGTGCTGCTGTGGCAAAAGAATTGCAGGTCTCCAAGCTTAGCATGGGGTATCTGGGTGGTGGGGAGGAGTTGGCTGGCTGAGTACATTTGGTATCCTACTGGAAGGAACAGTGAGGGACAGAGAATGGGGGACAGGTTATGGAAAGGTGAGGGTACAGCACAAGGAGCTGAAAGGTTGGGACACAGGCATAGGTTGGAAAGGGAATTCGGAAGGGGACAGGGAGAGAATGATATGAGAAACAGGAGCACAGTAGAGGAGTCTGCTTCACGATCTCCTGACACTCCTACCCCCTCAGACCACCCTAGGTTCAATTCAATCTCCTTGGCTCTCCTCTGCCCTCCCACTGCTTCTGAGGGCTAGAGGTGGGTGCATAAGTTCCTGGTTCAACTGTGTACGTATGGAACATGAGACTTGTTCACACTAGGTGCAGGGGTTCTCAAACTGGGTCAGGACCTCAAACTGGGGTCGCCAAGGCTGGTGTTGGCCCTGGGCTGCAGGGCTGAAGCCTGAGCCGCATCACCCAGGCTAAGGTTACATGTCCTTCTCCTTTCTCCCCCGCCCCCTTCCTGGGGTGGCAGGGCTCAGGCGGGCTCAGTCTTCGGTCCCCTCTCCTGGGATTGTGTAGTAATTTTTGTTGTCAGAAGCAGGTCACGATGCAGTGAAGTTTGAGAACCGCTGCACTAGTGTGAAATCATGGGTGCAGTCTGGGGGGAAGGGAGGAGCGTTGCCCCCCAAACTGCGAGCCTTAGGCAGGCATGGAAGTTGTCCCCCCATGCATGACCACATTGGCCTGACTGGAGCTGTCCCACCCCTAAATATGAAAGTCAAACCTGAAGCTGTGCAAAACTTAGCTGCTCTGCCTATAAGGTGGGTCAGGCCCAACAATTTAGTTCCAAGCGGAGGAGAAGAGATGTTCTCCTGAATATTTATTTAAAAAGAGCCAACAAAGAAACAGTTTTTAAACCTGTAGCTTGAGGAGCAAGGCCTTAATAGAGTCTCAGGATCCTCTCAGCATTAATCCTAAATCTCATCCTGAGTGATGAGATTGTTCATCTAAGGACTGCAGGATCAAGCCCATACTGTATAAAGGGAAGAAATACAAAAACTTGAAAATACTGTTGTTAGAGTATTATGAAAAGCATGCTTCATTTTTAAAGAAATAAACCCTTTTATATTTTTTGTAGTACCATCTGAGATGCCTGCACCTAAGCTGTTCTCCTACAGAATTGTCCTTTTCTTATGTGGTAACATCGAATTCATTTCCCCCATACATTGAGTAAAATGAACATGTTGCTTTAACAACTTCTTCATCTCCGATCCAAGTGTAGCATATATTAATCCTAGGTTTCAGAGTAGCAGCCGTGTTAGTCTGTATTCGCAAAAAGAAAAGGAGTACTTGTGGCACCTTAGAGACTAACAAATTTATTAGAGCATAAGCTTTCGTGAGCTACAGCTCACTTCATCGGATGCAGTGAGCTGTAGCTCACGAAAGCTTATGCTCTAATAAATTTGTTAGTCTCTAAGGTGCCACAAGTCCTCCTTTTCTTTTTGCGATATATTAATCCTGCATTCCTTACAGATCCGGCTCGTGTCCCCATTGACTTCAGAGGGAGTTGTGGCTACAGAAGGAACATAATAAGGTTGATCATATTGAACTGTTTGTCTTTATTAAGTGTACAAAAAGCACGGGAGACCACAATGGAGCAAAAGGGGAGAAAACCCCAACAAAATCCGTGAATCAGAGCAGGGAGCGTGTTTCACCACCAAATGAAAAGCTGACCCGTGTGTGAACCATGGCACCATATTCACTGCGATGTTACTTTTCGGTTAATTTGCTACAACACCCTCTGCCTGTCGATACCATAACAGCGAGGCCCCTGCACGGCGCCCGCCCGGGGCACCAGAACGGGACGTGCTCCAGGGGCCCGCTCCATGCCCTCCACAGCTACTGAGCCCTACAACCTGCCCACGGACGCGCGCCTCGGGTCGCCTAGGCAACACAAGGCACTGACGGGCAAAGACAGCCGCTGCGCATGCGTGGAGTGTTTCAGCTGCGGGGGCGGCTATTTTGGTGCCTGCTGGAAAATGTCATCGCTTTGTATCCTATACCTTCAGCGGCAGCGATTTTAATGGTGGAGGAGAGGCGAGGCTGGCACCTGGGCGGATTTCCATGGGGTCCCAACGGAGAGGTTTTTAAACTGAGGCGTGAGCGAGGGCTAGCTCGAGGGGTGGTATGATGGACTCCTGCCTGCGAGGACCCCTAGGTGGCGCCATTTTGGAGTCGCAGCGGGCTGAGGAGCCGCTGTCGCTTCCGACCGCGACCCCGGCCGGCGCCCCTCGTTTCACTCCGGCCTCCAGGATGAGCGTGGTGGAGCATGTGCGGGAGATGGCGGCTGCCGGGCTCCACTCCAACGTGCGGCTCCTCAGCGGGCTCCTGCTCACCATGAGCGGCAACAACCCGTGAGTGCCGCCGGCAGGGGGCTCTGTGAGGGCGGCAAGGGAGCGGGGCTTCGGGGCGGAGGCCAGGGCGCTCCCGGCCTGTCGCGGGGACAGGGCTATGGCGTGGGCGGCGGGGGTTGACGCAGGAGGCTGCAAGCTGGGGGGTTCCGGGGGGGAGGGGGATGAAATAAGGAGCTAAGAGCTTCGTGGGGCCCTGCGGGAGAAGGTCCCGGGGTAGCAGATCGGGTCTGTACCTGGCTCTGCCAAAGACTTGCTGTGGGATCCTTAGCAGGTCCCGTCGTTTCTCGCCGTCACAGTTCCCCTCTGCGTACAAGGCGACCACCAATGTGCTCCGGGATGTGCGTATGAAAAGCCCTATACGTGCCGAGAGTTTCAGCTTCCCAGGCGGGGCAATCGAGAGACGAGGTGACTTGCCCATCCCTTTCTAATGGATCATCCCTGAGGATATGCCACCCACATCATTCTCCTCCTGTTGACAGTGACGGTAGCGGACGTAGCCTCTTTCAGCACTTCAGCTACCGTGCATTGTTTGTGTTCAGTGTAGTTTGTCAATCATAATTGTTACTAACAAAAAATTAAAATACGGTCCTAAAACTGAGTTCTTGGCTCTCAAATCTGCCTGTTGCAGAGGGTGGTTAACAACAGTTCCCATTGTACGGTCATAACAGATGATCAGCAGCTATCCAAAAGATGTTCTAATTGGAGCTACTGTGTTTAAGATAGGTTTCAGAGTAGCAGCCGTGTTAGTCTGTATTCGCAAAAAGAACAGGAGGACTTGTGGCACCTTAGAGACTAACCAATTTATTTGGGCATAAGCTTTCGTGAGCTACAGCTCACTTCATCGGATGCATTTGGTGGAAAAAACAGAGGGGTGTGTATATCAAGTGAGCTGTAGCTCACGAAAGCTTATGCTCTAATAAATTCGTTAGTTTCTAAGGTGCCACAAGTCCTCCTTTTCTTTTTGTGTTTAAGATGGAACTTGCTTGTAGTTTTGTTTATCGTTTAAGGGTACAAATATTGCACTCTTAGTTCTTCCAGATTTCAGGCACAGCTAGGGGATTTAATCACTAATATTGAAAATATAGCATTTAACAGTTTTTGCTCCTATTATGTAATCAGCCAGTTTAAGCTTATATGTTTTTTTTTTTAATTTCTTCTAGTGAGTTATTCTCGCCATCTCAAAAGTACCAGCTTCTTGTATATCATGCAGATTCCCTCTTCCATGACAAGGAATATAGGAATGCTGTAAGTAAGTATACAATGGCCTTGCAGCAGAAGAAAGCATTAAGTAAAACTTCAAAAGTAAGACCCTCTACTGGGAATGCTGCAGCCACTCCACAAAGTCAGGTATTTGGAACTAGAGTAACATACTACATATAACTCTTATTCTCCCTGTAAAATGAAATATTGGTGAATTAATGTTGTAGCGGTAGACTACAAAATTACCACAATAAAGAAGCCTGAATTTTGTGGCTATTTAATTTTGAAAATGTGTCTGACCACTACTTTCTAATGAAAAACTTAACATGGTCTCAAATGTCAGAGAGAATGCCCATTTAATTTGTAGTTTTCGTTAGCAAGAGAGAAAATAGTCTGCATTATAAAAGTACAACGTACTGTCATCTTTACATTTTATATCTTAACTTTGTTAATGGAAATACAAGCCTTTCATAAGATTTTAGTAATTTAGACTCTGGTTTTTATATAGTTAGAACAACATTTGAGAGAGATTACATTTTAGTGATCAATTTTATTTTAGTGTCTGCCATCTGAAATTGAAGTGAAATACAAGATGGCTGAATGCTACACAATGTTGAAGCAAGATAAAGATGCTATTGCTATACTAGATGGAATTCCTTCAAGACAGAGAACCCCCAAGGTAGGTTCTGGAATTGATTTGTGGCAAACAGTAGTTTAGGTGTTTTTGAAGTTGTATAATCATATTTGCTCAAGAATGAAGATGTAATATATAGAGGTAAAGAGATTAAACCTTGACGTTTGTGCTTATAATATTTAAATGAGTTATTTGGAAACACTGGCTAAACACTTCTAAATTATCTGAGTTTAGTAAGCTTATCTTCTTTAAAACCAGGTAGTCTCTAAATGGAATTTCTTTGTTTGAAAGAGTTCACCAAACTAATGGGAGCTAAATGTTTTTGGATGTCTTTAACAGGTAATTTTTTAATGAAAATTACCTGGGTAACTTTATTAATGCTAGTGGGAATTACAAAATCTTCCCTATGCGTGAGGAACAATAGATACTTTGACATGGGCTGATAAGCTATTGAGAGCATGTATACGTAACCTATTTAGGATTGAAGTCTCTATTAGCTATGCAAAATTCTACTCTCCCCAGCTGACTGAGGTTTTTTGGAAGGTATCATAGCTAGTTTTTATAATTCTGGGAAAGAGTAGCTGCTGCTCTAGACAAGTGATAAAAATGCCTTAGCTCTGACTATGCTAATACTCCCACCGGTGCTACCACCAGAGGTAGTAAAACAATGGACGGTTCTAGAAAACAGTCCCCTTGTATTGTCACTCTACCAATGGGAGTCTCTTAAGGAAAAAAAAATTCTCTCAAGATTCTTCTCACACTTTTTAATTGTTTACATAGTGCTAAATGTTTAGGACACTTAGTATTTTTGGCGTTGAACACTACTGAGACTTTGCTTGCTGGTTCTGTCATCTAGGTAATCTTAGGCCATTTACTCCTCATGCATAACAACTTGCATGTTAGCAGCATCCCATCTTGGCTAGCGAGTGGTAACCACAAGGTGTTCTACCTTAAGCAAGGCTTGCTGTACAGAAAAGGAAGAAAATTGAGGAAAAGAAAAGCAGTCTTCTACCCCTGCAAGCCAATAAACCAAAAATGCTTGAGCACTAGAACGGCTAGCTGCATTGAGGGGGGAAGCTTGCTCAAGCCACTTCTGCCCTTTCTTGAGCTGTGAATTCAGTCAGAATCTAAATACAAACCTACTCTTCACCTCCCAAATACAACTGCTCTGGTAGACTTCCACTGGTATGTGGAGAGAGCAAGTAAAAGGAAGCTATAAGGTAATATATAGGCCTTTTACTTATGTAAACACTTGCCCATCTTCTGAATGAGTGTTCATAAACCATTTTGAGATTCCCAGAGGCACTACACTAGTGTATAATATTAGGATATCTACACTTTTTTCTGTATTCTGAATCAGAAATGAGAAACACTTCTCATTTTATAGGAGTTGATGACTTAAGAAGCAGGGCTCATAACTATTCTCTGTCCAGAGAGCTGGGAAGATGGGGCTATGCTTGATAATGAAAACATGACTTTTTGGTGAGGAACTCTGCTTTTAATAACTCTTGATTTGGATTGTTCTCACAATCAGATTTTTTTGATTACAGATTAACATGATGTTGGCAAATTTGTACAAGAAGGCAGGTCAAGAACGCTCATCTGTTACCAGTTACAAAGAAGTGCTGAGACAGTGTCCATTAGCACTCGATGCCATACTAGGTAGAGACTTTTTCCCCACCAAGTATCTAATATTAAAAATTACATCAACATTATCACTAAAATATGAGATGTGTAAGATATATTAGTAAACTAGCTCATTTGCATGTAGTACAGACTGCATGCAATCTACAAGTTGTACAGGAGCATTGTAGCTAACTGCCTGTATAAATTCAAAGGCATGGTATTCTCTGTTTTTAGACATTTTAACAAATTTGTATGACACTGTATTGGATACTTGGATTTGACTAGTGTATCTTTCTGAATAGGTTTGCTGTCACTTTCAGTAAAAGGGGCAGAAGTGGCTTCCATGACGATGAATGTTATTCAAAGCATCCCTAACTTGGACTGGCTTTCAGTGTGGATCAAAGCATATGCATTTGTGCACACTGGAGATAATACTAGAGCAATCAACACCATCTGGTAAGAATCAAAGTGAATTAAATTATTGTTCCTGAGTCACTACTTCACATAGTGTTGTGACAGATTTAAACATTTAACAGATGCCTGTTTTGTGCTGTTGAGGACCATGCAGTTGATCTGTAAACATGGCTTGGATTTTGTCACATGCTGAATATAATGTTAAAGACTTTTTCCTGATTGGGAAAAATCTTGATTTGAAAACTTTAAAACAGAAAGCGTAACAATATTTTTAGACTTGCTATCCATTTTTATTATGATAATGTTAAGGTTCTGACAAACTATTAAAAAATCAGGACATTTTTCCATACTGGTCTTGGATTGTACCACAGTATATAAATCTAATAATGTCTGAGATCTGTGCAAGATCTGGGTATTCTGTGAAGAAAGCCCCGGTTAAAGTAAATAGTTCTGCAAAGGCTATACACACTTTCATGGGGAAGAGAAGGTACTTTGAGTCTCCTTAGACTAGAGTGTTTTAATTTTAAAATACAAACTTGTTTTAACTTACAGCATTGAAAAGAAGCTTCTTAAATTACAATCTTTTTGTAACTGAAAACACCAGTGCAGCTACTTTTGAAAACTGACTGCTGGAAACTAGTTTAAACTTTTTGTGAGTTAACTATGCATTTCTAGAATTTGAACGGAAACTGAGAACCCCTTGATGATGCTGTGCTATTGGTACAATTTCTTTGCTCAGATGCTCTTATAAAAGCTACAAGTTTCAGTCAATGCAGATAAACTTAACTAGGACATGACATTTAAAAAGAACATTTTCTTTCGGAAGTCTATTGCATTGTGCTTTACTTGAAGCTGTGTTTGAAGTCCAGCTGATATAGATTTCTAGGGCCTGTCTCCTAAATGATCATTGCCTGGGGTTAATGGTGTGAACTGGCTACCTTTCTTGTGGGTGCAGCTTGACTTGCTGGTGATTTCTGTAAAGCTCTGGATGGGTCTAAGACCTCACTATTTGAGACACCCTCCTGCCAGTTTATCATGCCAGGGAAGATTATCTAGGTGCAGCTATTAATTTCTGGCATCGAACTTTGGGGCTGGCAGCAAGATACCTTCAGTACAGGGTCCTTGCTTAAGAACTCTCTCTCTCTCCCAGTTTGGCAGCCTTCAAGGAACAATGTAAGTTTTATATATGTCATCAAGTAGTTTTTTGGATGAATGTTCAAATGGTGGGTGTGTGGTCACTCCGTAAAGAGTGATACCACGTTTTGTGGTAACTGTAGGTCTTTAAATGAATGACATTTAAAATCATAATTTTACAGGTGTATTTGAGAAATAATATACAGGTTCCAAAGAGTGTTTTAGCATTCAAACAGTACATAACAAGATGCTAGTTTAAATGGCATTTCTTTTCTCTTAAAGCTCCTTAGAGAAAAAGTCTTTACTGAGGGATAATGTGGATCTATTGGGTAGCTTAGCAGACCTGTATTTCCGAGCTGGAGATAATAAAAACTCAATTCTGAAATTTGAGCAAGCACAAATGCTGGATCCTTATCTGATAAAAGGTAAGTAATTGTAAATTCTCAAAGTTGCCCCAGCATGCTAAAGCCTCGAATGACACTAGCACAGCAGGTGCATCCAGTTCACATTCCACTAAAGACTTAACAGCTACATAAATATTTATCAGCACAGCAGGTGCATAATTTCTGTCCATACCCAGAAGCAGTTGGTGGCAGTCATAGTAGAAAGTGGGTGTTTGTCTTACACCTCATTAAAAATTACAGTACTTCAAGAAGTTAGTATAGCTGTACATCAGGCTTTCCAAAGAGGAACATAGTACTAACAAATTTAGTTTAAGAAGCTTGTGTGTTCTGTTTTTCCTTCTAAATGAACTATGTCTTCATTGTAAATTGTCTAGAATTCTTCATGCTCTCATTTTATACCTGTTTTTCTTGATTCCTCCTCCACCTTTATGGTGAAAGTGCAGAGTCTGGTGCTCAAACTTAGTCCCAGAGCATGTATGATTTAGGAGTAGCTATGATACAAGTGCTGTGAAATCACTGGCCCTTATGGTCAAGTTCTGTTGAGACTTTAAATCTTCATAAAGCTTTGAAGTGTCATAATTAGGAGCTCAGCAATAATACAACTGATCCCAAAGTATTTCATTTTTAGGAATGGACGTATATGGCTACTTACTAGCACGTGATGGTCGACTGGAGGATGTGGAGAACTTGGGCTGCCGTCTTTTCAATATTTCTGATCAGCATGCAGAGCCGTGGGTGGTGTCAGGGTAACTTCCATTTACTTCCTTGTATCCCCAGGCTCCTTAGCTAACCTGTCTTAGGAGCTTGAACGTGTTTGAGGCAATGTGTTCAGTTTCATTAGTTTGGAAGTTGTACTTGTGAGTCTGCTGTTCTGTTTGAACATTTTAGTTCTTGGTCTAACTTCAAAATATCTTGCTGGAAATACATATTTTCTGGCTGTAGTTAAATACCTTGGAGTTGTTGGGTCTATCAGATAACTAATGTTGCTGTAACTAAGTACCTGAATCACCAGTTTTGTTAAAGGCTAATAAGTGTCATATTTTGTTAATATCTTTTTAAAGTAACTTTGCATACTGTAAATCCATCAGTTACTTTTCTTTTCAGCTTTCCATGAATGACTTTTGGTAGTGCACACTTACCACCATTCCTCTTTCTTTTTGTAGGTGTCACAGTTTCTACAGTAAGCGATACTCCCGGGCCTTGTATTTAGGAGCCAAAGCTATTCAGCTGAATAGTAATAGTGTTCAAGCTTTGCTGCTGAAAGGGGCTGCTCTTAGAAATATGGGACGAGTACAAGAGGCAATTATACATTTCCGAGAAGCAATACGCCTTGCACCTTGCAGGCTTGACTGTTATGAAGGCAAGTATAAAGTACAATGATTATTGTATACAGTTTTGATAGGGCTGTCGTGTATGATGTTTTCATGGTATAGGAAGAGTGTAAATTGCCTCCCAGAGTTCCCTGCAGGTGAAGTAATATTGCTTATTACCTAGTAGGTTAATTAATTGTATTGAAAAACCCACTAAATAGAGCTGAAAATGGGGAGAAGAGGGGGAAATATTAGACATTAAACGTGCTTGTTAAACAAAAATAGCCGAATTTGATGTACTGAGAAGCATGCATATTAAACTCTGATAGAGTCCCTGTACACAGATTATTAGTGTGCCAGTGTGTAAATATTTTCTTCTTTTTGGTCTTCAGGCCTCATTGATTGTTATCTAGCATCCAACAGTATTCGTGAAGCAATGGTTATGGCTAACAATGTGTACAAAACCCTGGGAGCAAATGCACAGACGCTTACTCTGTTAGCAACAGTCTGTCTTGAAGATCCAGTCACACAAGAGAAAGCAAAAACCTTATTAGATAAGGCACTGACACAGAGACCGGATTACATTAAAGCTGTGGTAAAAAAAGCGGAGCTTCTTAGTAAGTTTCTTTTCTTTTGAGATGTCTCGTCCTTGTCCAGTTTATTTGAATAATTTCTTACATGAAAGTAAGTGTTCCACAAAGTCGCTAATATGAAAAACACTATACAAATGTTACAGCCAAAGACTAATCAGTTCTGTGTAAAAGAAAAATCACAGGATGCCATAAGATATGAATTGCTTGGATATTACCTTGATTGGCCCTATAGTAATACTTCAGATGGAAGAAATTATAACTTCTTAATTATTTGAGATAATCATGTGTGCATTGATTTGGTTTTAAAGTATAACACTAAGAGCAAGAACTACATTTTCAGAAGATTTAATCATCACCAACTGCAGATGGTTTTAGGAATAAAGATGAGGATTGTGATAGTGTTTTACATATTCAAGTTACTTTGTGGAAGATCTCTCTAAACCATTAATAAAACTGTAGCTCTGCTGTCAACAGGTAGAGAACAGAAATATGAAGATGGAATAGCTTTGTTGAGGAGTGCACTGGCCAATCAGAGTGACTGTGTTCTGCATCGAATACTGGGTGACTTTCTTGTAGCAGTCAGTGAATATCAGGAAGCCATGGACCAGTACAGTATTGCCCTAAGGTAAAACTTATAGACCCTTGAGTTTGCTGTATGCTTCTTAGAAACTAAAAATTGCATGACAGCTGAAAGATGGCTTAGTAGCACATCTTCAGTCAGTTGTGGGGGGGGGGGGCAGTGGGTTGGTTTGTTTGATTTCTCTTCTCCCCCCCCCCCCCCCCCCCCAGCACATACACTCTTATCAGTGAATTGGGATTGTCTACACTTGAAGTGCTACAGTGGCACAACTGCACTGCTCTAGCTGTACTGTTGTAGCACTTGAGTGTAGACACTACCGATGCTGACACATGAGGGGTTCTTCAGTCAGCTTACCACTGTCTACACAGGGTATTAGGTCAGCTTAACTACGCCGCTCAGGGCTGTAGATTTTTCACACCCCCTGAGGAATTCAGTTAAGACAACTTGATTTTTCTAGTGGAGACCACGTCCTACTGTGTTTTATGTAATGCAATTCCCAATTCAAAGTCTCAAGGACAAAAATTTACAATTGTAAACTTGTGGTAATGTTAAGTATGTTACCAGGCAGTCAATTGCTAGACCAATAAGAAGGATTAAGGCATGGATTTGTTTATAACTTCCTAAACTGTTCTATACTCTGTCAGGCACCTTGGGCTCCACCTTTAGGCTGGAATGTGCTGTATAAATGTCAGGGATTAACTAAGTTCAAATGAAAAGGTTTTGATGTTCAACTGAATCAACGTTTCTTCTTACAATAAAACAGGTCCCTCAAACTCAAATAGAAAAGAATTCATTATTTCAAACTTGGGTAAAATTTAGCACGTTTCAGAATAAGATCCCATATTTCCTAATAAGAAATCTTTTATGTTCTCTGTATTTTTAAAAGTTAAATACCTATCTTGACTGCAAGACTTTGTTGTACACACAGTAAACTGTACGGTCAGGTAGGTTGGCTATTTTTGCCTGGATGGAGGTGGGGAAACAGTGTTTTTAGTGCTAGTCGCTTAAATTGCATTTATCTGGTCTTCTGCTGCTTTAGTTAGTATTTCCTGGAAGAATTGTGTAAGCTTCGTTGGGAGGCTCATGGAGTTCAGACAAGTGCATCCTCAAAGGTTAGGAATCTGTATATAGATGATGCCAATTGGTGTTAACTATGCACTTTCATCTTTTGTCAAATGGTTATTACGGCAGTCTGAGGTAAAGTTGCAACATCTTTGAGTTTAAATATCAGTAGCAGTAAACAGGAAGTGGGGGAAGCAAGATGGAGATGTTTTGATTAGACATATTTGTAATGTTTACTAGCTTAAGTTTGAGTTGATTCTTTTTTCTCCCCCAGTTTGGATCCCAATGATCAGAAGTCTTTAGAAGGAATGCAGAAAATGGAAAAAGAGGAGAGTCCAACAGATGCAACGCAGGAGGAGGATGTGGATGACATGGAGGGAAGTGGAGAAGAAGGGGATTTGGAGGGCAGTGATAGTGAAGCAGCACAGTGGGCAGATCAAGAACAATGGTTTGGCATGCAGTGAAGATTTTACTTAAACTGATATGTGTTTCAGTTCTTGAATGTGCCATGAGATCCATTGTTCTCTGAAGGAAGAACATCACCTGCAATTTTTGTATTAACAAAGTGGACTTTATAAAACAAGCGACTCTGAAACCATTTAATAATTCTCTGCATCACAGTTCTGTTCATTTTTGTGATGCTTCCTATTTATCAATTACAAGATTGAGCTGAACTATGCTGGAGATTATTTGTAAGAGTGGTTTAGTCTTTTCTTGCTAAAGCTAGAATCTTGAATACAAAGCATTTCATATAATATATCTATTGCTAGTGACTAAAATGTCAAAATTGGGTTCAAAACGAAGTAGTCTTGATCCTTAGCTATAGATGTAAATACAAGAGTTTTTTATTCCTTTGTGAAAGGCTTTATTCTTTTGTCTGGGCTCATGCATGATTTCTTGCGGAAGCTTGTAGGAGTTACTTGTATGTATTTGAAGGGAGCAATTTTTCCTCTCTCTTCAGCTAATTAACCTGTTTGGTGTAAGGCATTGCACTAACTTTAAAGGTGGAATTTGTATCTCCAGCATCCCTGACTTACAGGATGCTTTGTAACTAATCAGTTTCTATGTACAAAAAATAGTACAATGTTAGAATTATAGTAATTTCCCCAATCCATACAAAGCCCTATAATTACTTCTAGATAGAGTTCAGTTTTATTTAGGTAAGTTACTAAAAGGCATTACAACAGTAGTGACGTAGTGCTACACACAGGATGTGAAGTGGCTTTGTCGGTTTAAAAAAAATTAACTTCTCCATTGCATCACTAGTAGAAATTTTTAAATTAGAATGGCTGTCTTGGCTTTCTTTATATTTTACACATACAATTTAGCTTTACCAATTGAAAATAGAATCTCGTGCTATCACCTACTAAAACGATAGTGAATTGTCCACAGAAATTCTCACAGTGGGCATCTCTTATTAAAAGCAAATCTTTCACTGAAATCAGAAAATCAAACAAAACTATTTCTGTGGCACTTAAATTTTGCAAAAGAACTACCCTTGTCCTAGTGTTTCACTCTTGATTTACTTGCTTCTTGCTAAAACATATGTCTTTCTATAACGCTTTCTAATGGTGTTATAGTTCACATTGTCTTCAGTCCATGGTCATGCATAGCCTTGTAATTCTGCCTGTGGCTGCTCAGATCTATTGTGCTCTTCAGTGCTGTCATAGCAGCTGAAGCAGAGGTTGACAGTTTTTTGTATTGGAACTTTTTGATACTCTAGAGCAAATACTTGACACACACAAAAGAAAACAAGCTTTTCACTAACTATAGTAGCACAGCACATACAAGAATAAAATACATGAAATATGTTCAGTCCCAAAATCATACATAAAAATACATATTAAAAGGAGGGGATGCTTAGTCCTAGAACATATTGTAGCCTGTTGGTGTGGGGATGTTTAGCATGTGTAAGCATTTCAGAGTCTGGACATCTTCTTCCTGTTCATAGCCAGACAGCTACCCATAATGGATAGTCTCCTCTTTCTAATCTTTTAGCTATGTTTGAGGGTGGGAGAAACCACTAGCTTTTCTCTAGTGTCAATTGAACTGCACTAAAGTAATTTGAAAAATAAGCAAGCAGGTAGCCTGCCTTACTGTGCTATTACTGATGGTCTTAATTAAGAAGTCTGTTGGCTTATTATCTCATTTCACTAAACACTGTGCAATCCAAATGGGATACATTTAAACTAAAAACAAATCATATTTAGGTATCTGCTCTCTGAGATTGTGATCAATCCCTTCCAGGCTCTAGTCTACTTCATGAAGAATTCAGCTGTTTGTCATTCAGCCATGGATGGTGATAAGTTTCAACTCCTTGCATGTTGCTAATTCTTTACAGAAGGAAACTGTAAAAAACAAACTGTTCCTTTTGCAATCTGTCCATTTCTTCCTTTCTGTGCAATAAGCCTCAAAATCAGTGCTGCTTCTGAAGGTTAACCTAGGTAGGCTGTTTCAAGTCTCTTAATTGTATGTCAGACCCTAGTTGTGAAGATCAGATTACAAGTATTAAATGCTCCCTTATGAAGCAAAGCAAAAAGGCTTTGTGTGTTTAAAAGCTGACGAGAGTATGTGGGAGATGCATGGTGTATGTTTTAAATTGTCAGCTGCTCAGCTGAGGGTTTTTACTTCAAATGACTCATTCAGATGCCCCTAATCAGAGCTACTCTTATAGCTTCCAGCTGTGTTAGCACCATGCATTGCAACACTTCCTTTCCTCTAAAGCAAGGTTGACGTGGCACAAGAAACCTGAAGTCTAGAGCCCAGTCATAGAATGGTTCAGAGTGTTTGCAGGTAGGAAAGCCTGTTAGTTTTCTCACCTTAGATCACTCTCTTTGGTTAGATGTAGCCTAACTATTGAATCACTACAGCAAGTGCTGTGAATGATGAAGAATTTTGAAAACCTTTATCCTGTAGTAGCATAAACCAGCTCCTGCAGGGTGGTCCTTCTTTTATTTCACCCAAGGCCTAGCCCTGATCCCCTTAGGAAGTGATGGAAGGAACCCAATTAAATGTTAGGGAGAGATAAAATTGTATTGCACTTTTGCTTATTTCATAGTAAGATCTTGGTATCCATATGCAAGCATTGTTATTGGGTAAGACTTCTGTTAAGCCAGTCTCTTTGACAAGAATGGAGGCCAAATTTCAAGAGGAATTTCTGCTGTAAGAAACTTTCTTGTAGATTTCCTTTATGGGCAGCTGTAGAAAGATTAATTTTAGACACCTTTCTACATCCAAGAATAAAACACTATCAATGTCCAAGAATATGGCCCTGGTTTTGTTGTGGAATGTTTGAAAGAGAGTGCTTTGTTCATTATCAAAAAATTGTGTAGTAATGGGTACCTCTATCAATTCACGTAATGTTAGAGCTGTACTGATCATATCATGTATGCTTTTGCTAATGAGTGTACTGTGGCTGGATATGGAATTATTTTAAAGAGTATTTTAACGTTTGTCTCAATTCTAAGGGGATTCTTGGTCTATTAAAGACCCTTCATTAACTGTCTGTCTAATTTTAGAATATGAGCTGTTTTTACAACCTTGTGCTCCAGAATCCTGTGGTTGGTTCATAGTTTAGGGAATATAGCTAATGCAATTAGCCCATAACAAGTAGTTGTCCTCATTCTGTACCTTAATCTTTTGCTGTGTACGCTCAAAGAGATAATGAAACCCAAAACTAAAGCTCAACCCATGTCAACAGTGTGATGTAAACTCCCTAAAGTGATGCAATTCATAGGTGAGGTTGGAATGTTATAACTACCCAACTGCTTTTTGCAGTACAAGTGGTAGATCATTTACTCTTTTTCAGACCACCTGCAATTGCTAGTCTCTGGTAAAGGGCAAAGACAAAATCTGGTATTTGCTTAACTTCCTTGCTGTTTGACATTTAAATCACAAACTTCATTAACATCAGCTTTTACTGTGGTGGAAAGACCCTGCTATGGTGTGTGGAGACCAAAGTTCCTTCAACCCTACAGCTCCCCCCCAAAGTCCTGTAACCATTACAAATCTATTTTGCCAGCACCTCAAGGCAGTGTGTTTTGGAGGAATCGGGCAGTCCTGGAGCTGCCAAATAACAGCTGTCCTGCAGCAAGTTACTGAATCTCTTGCCAAATTTCCCTGTCTGTAAAATGGGGATAGTGTTTATTTCCCTACTGCACAAGGATGTGAGAATTTTAAGCAAAGATTATACAATGATTAGAAAACCATAAGGTGCTATGTAAGTGTTTACCCAATTAAAGTGTCATATTCTTTCTAGCCTTCCTTTCCTGTCATTCCAGATTAGGAGCTTTCTCCTTAATAATTAGCTTCTTCCATAGGCTTGTTTCACTTAGTGATGGTTAGAGCCTTCCCTTTTCATGACTCTCTGCAGCTGACATTGAAGTTTAAATCAGCCAGAGTAGCAGCAGTGTTTTTGTTATACAAAAACTCCTAGATGTGGCCACAAAGGGAATCCTGTCTGCTGTATCTGCACTGGCCTTCTGTGTAGCTGTAGTGTGGGAGTATTTTAATCACCTTGTCTAAACCTAAATTGCAACAATTTAATTCAAATCTTTTGGTGCCAACCCAACTTAAACTTGAGTTTATAAATTTACCAACACAAACTAACCAGCTATAAATCAATTTTAAATCAGTTTAATGTCAATGTTTTCACCAGTTTAGCATGCCTTTAGTTAAATTGGAACAACTGTGGGTGTAGACCAGGCCTAAGCTTGCTCAGAGCAGATGGAGGCAATGCTGCACCAGAACGCCAATTGGATGTGGGTGAACTGTTGCAATTACTAGAGCAGCTGTGAAAATGGGAGACTAAGAATGTCAGTTGCAGTTTGGCTATTGCCAGAAGGGAGAGGGATAACTGGTATGTGTTTGGGGCATAGAGGAAGCCCACAGTAAAAAGCATGAGACCAGTTCATGTTGGAGAAAGGGGTGGGGACAGTTTGTAAAAGCATTTGACATGTATAAAATTGTTTTTGGCTAGTCCATATCCTTCCCCTTATTGTTAACATACCTGAATAAAATAATAATAGTAATAAAATAGGGAGGTCTGTGCACTTGGACTTGCTGTACTGATCCTTCTACTTCTGTCACTAGCCTCAACACTAATGCTTTAGTGTTCTCAGAGGAATGAGCGTTGGAAGTTTCAGTGAGGTTAGTCACTGACAGATGTTTACATTGTGAAATCCTCTATTAAAACTGTTCCCCTGCTTCGTTAGTAAGCTCATGAGAGACCAAGGACTGAAAGGGTTTCAGGAACAAACTTCTTTCCCCCAACCCCATCTTATTCTCCCCAGGTTATGCTCTCAAAGGAATGAGGAATCCTGGTAGAATGCTGTTTGGAGCTTGCTCTGCTACTGTCCTGGTTGTACCTGATATGTGGAACTGAAAGGACTTTGTGCCCCATAAGTGTCAGTCCTTTCACAGGCAGTAACACTTCTCTATAAAGAAAAAGAGGAATTGAATAACTTCTCTTGAATAAGATGTCCTGGAGGTTGTTTTTCTTGAAGAGTGTAAGAGGTTTGTTTGGTCAGTGAGTGGCATGAACTGAAGCGACCTTGTGTTTCAGACTCTGCCCTGATAATGTCTTGAACTCTTCCACCTTGTCAGCTGTGCATTCCAGGACCCCAGTGAGTGTTAGAATGTGTCTAACATGGGGGCGGGGGGGGGGGAGGAAGAGGAAAAATAGCCTGTCCTGAGACAAGGACTTGATCTAAATCTTAAAATGGAGCCAAAGAACAAAAAGTCCTATTTACATCAAAGCTGGCCTGACCAGGAGGTAGCAGCAGCACTCTGCTTTGCTCACTGGGGTTTAGAAACTTGAAATGCTCCCAGCTGAGAAGAGCTTAACAGTTGGCACAAGTGAGATACTTATGTTGGCAGCTGATTCAAGAACTTCATGCTGCCTGTGTCAACCAAGGCCCTCTTCCTAATTTGGCTTGAGGTATAGTACATTGCCATGCTGCCTGTGACAATGCCATCTTTTCATTTGAACTATTTAATTTAAATTTTTTTTCTCCTAGTGTTCAGCATATAATGTAGGTAGATTTCAGAGTAGCAGCCATGTTAGTCTGTATCCGCAAAAAGAAAAGGAGTACTTGTGGCACCTTAGAGACTAACAAATTTATTTGAGCATAAGCTTTCGTGAGCTACAGCTCGCTTCATTGGATGCATTCAGCTGTAGCTCACGGAAGCTTATGCTCAAATTTGTTAGTATCTAAGGTACCACAAGTCCTCCTTTTCTTTTAATGTAGGTAGAGTTTCCCTTGAGACACTCAATTGGCTGAGGAGGTGAGGCTGATAACACAGGAGCAAGATAGAGCCCAGCAATGTTCCTGTAAACTTCAGCACTGTGCTATCAGAGCAAGGAAAAGTACTGCAAACATATATCCTCCTTGTGCTCTTGTGTGTAAACTGCAGTCAGTATAGTTCCAGCTGGAGATTAGATGGGCTTTGCAAATTTTTATCAGAAAACTGATAAGAAATTGCTCTTGAGGTTTTTTTTCATCTTACAAATCTTGACAGGGTCCTTTATCAATATATAGTCAAACTGGGTGGGAGGGATAACATGGCTTAACCTCTGTTGGGATCTCTTTTCTAAGCATAAGATTGTAGTATCTAAGGGCACATAATTATCTGGTCCAATCCACTAGTCAATGGAGTTGTGTAAGATCCAAGCTGAACTTGGCCCATGTGTCAGAGTAGCATCCGTGTTAGTCTGTATTCGCAAAAAAGA
The DNA here is from genome assembly GCF_009764565.3 of Dermochelys coriacea. Lineage (NCBI taxonomy): Eukaryota > Metazoa > Chordata > Testudines > Dermochelyidae > Dermochelys > Dermochelys coriacea. The sequence continues at coordinate 25,326,475 of NC_050082.1, forward strand.
AAAGGAGTACTTGTGGTACCTTAGAGACTAACTAACAAATTTATTTGAGCATAAGCTTTCATGAGCTACAGCTCACTTCTTCGGATGGCCCGTTTGTGTATCAGTGATATCTACTTACCAGCATGTCAGGCCTGTTGAAGTGACTGTTGCCCCTCTGGGGTGGTGGAGGCTTATTGAAGGTATTAGTCCTGGTATTACTCTGGGTATTACCCATTAGTGCAGGTGCTAACTGGCCTGGAACGGCTGGATCTGAATTCCAGCCCTGTTGCTGACTGACTGCCCAGAACTATTACCAACTGCAGAACAGTATGTGGAGATGGTACTCTGATCCTTTCTCCAGCTCTGCAGTAGGGTTTTTAATAGGTGTGTGGGAAGCTAGCTCCAATTAATCTTACAATGATTGTTCTGTGGAGCAGAATGTCACACTGCTAAGGTTTGCAAAGTTTTGACTACTTTTCTTTCCCCCCCCCATCTCTATTTTAAAGTCAAAGTAGTCCAATGTATGGGCTGAACTGTAACCCATTTCTACCACATACCTGTTCTTTGACTGGAGGTGGTACCTAGCCTCTGGACTTAGTTTCCCCATCTGTGAAAAAGCAATAAATACATCTAGCTTGCCAGGTGTGGCTTGAGGATTATCGAATGTTAACTCTTCTCTTGCTCCAATGGCAATGCTGATTTATTTTTCTTTGCTTATCTCCATACTGAGATGCTTCTGCCAATAACACTCAGACACTGGGAATGCTGGGAGAATGTGTGCATGAGAGACAGACCAGTTTAACCCTTCTCCTGCTGCATTCTGATTGCTGCCAGACTGTTCCTGGCCGCAGCATCACTTGGAAAGGACTGCAGGAAGCAGGGTGAGCTATTAACCTAGTTTTAGTCCTGGTGATTTACTGTTCAGACTAAATTCAGAAAACCTTTCCATAGTAGAAGGTACATCATCCATCATCTGGCCTTACATAGGGGAAGAGATATTTACGATGGCTAACCCTGCTGTTGCTACTAGAATTCTTGGCCTCATATAGGAAATCATGTTCTTGGGCATGTGGCCATTATGTGAAACAAAACATTCCCTCTCACAGGCAAAGAGCCTTCGATCCATGCTCACTCTGGGGAGAAGAAAAAGAGAGTGACCTACCCCTGCCCAGCCCATTCTCAGGGGTAGCCCAGTGATGAGCGCTCTAGGCCAGGGCTGCATAACGCATGCCACTAACAGATAGCTTTGTGTTATATTATCGAGGGATGGCCACAAGACCAGACAATGGTGGTTGTCATGGGGCATGGGTGCCTCAGAAGGGTACTATGATGATAAATGTCTGGGCAGGCAAGTATTAATCCAATTGAGGTATCACTCCCCACTGATGCAGCCACTCCCCCTTTTCCTCTGCTCCGTTTAACCTCCCCTCATCATGGACTGGTTGCACTCATCACCAGCAAGCAGTAGAGAGATTGGGATACTCCAAACTGTCAACGCTCCAGGATTTGCAACTGAACAACCCTCAATGCACATGCAGCTCTTCCCACGGGAAATGCTGCAGCAAGCTAGGCCCAGATTTCATTGTGACAGGGTAAGGGGTGATCAGAAGTGGTGTCAGCCTGAAAGGTCACAATGGGTCATCCATTTCTCCTCACACTGCTTGTGGTGTTTTGGGGATGGATGGCTGAAAAGACTGGAGATGGGATATAGAACCCTCCAGCTGGATGCTATAAGGCCAAATCCAGGCCTAGTAGCTGTTCGGCAGTCTGTGAAATGAGTTGGTGGGTTCTTAGGCCAGCTTCTAGTCCAAACCTCCATCCTCCTCCCACGGGCACTAATTGCCCTATGTGCTGGCAGTCTCCTCAGAGAGGCTGTGGGCTGAATAGACCATAGAGATTGAATTATCCTTTTCCCCTCTGGAGATGCTCCCTGCAGCTCCCCATGCTGCACCAGGTCTGTAGATAGAGAACCTCGGGCTGTCTAGCTGCTGCTCTTCACAGGTGCTAAATTGACAAAAATTAAGGTAAATACATTAACCTCTACTTGACTTCAGTGAAGGTCTGAAATCCGGAGGAGAAGGGTAGCAATTAATCAAGTTTATTGGCTAAATTTATCTTTGATGTTTGTGTTCAAGGTCTGTTGGCCCAACTTACCTTTATAATGGGCCCAATCAGAAACACTCCAGTCACGCCAAACTTGGAAAGGTATATACTTGGCTCTGGCTTTCACATCCCGAAAGTCAGGTCTGTTCAGCTCCAGTACTGTGTATGTTTGCTTCAAATGGTACCCGAGGTTCAGTGTTAAATGATTTAAGTGGGAAATGTTTCTGAGCTGCCCACACACCAGAATTTCCAGGGCCTGCTCAGTCATGTGCACCTAGCCTTTTGTTGCATTACTGCAGAGCCTGAGTGATGTAACACCTGGGTGTGGCTGGTAATTTTGCAGCCTCCTAAAGCAAAACTCCATAGTTCAGCTGCAGCAAATTTATAGTTTAGAGGACAAGCTGTAACAGGATCTGGGAGCTTTGGAAACTTGGCCTCATTTTTATGCACCTGCTATTGCTCCAGGTATTGATAAGTTGACTGAAGACTGAGTCTGAACTGCAGGGAATTTTTCACTGATCAGATAGATTTGCACAACCCATTTACACAAGAGGAGTTTGGGCTTTGGAATGGCTACCTCCCTTATCTACAAGCAGTTTTTGTTTAGCACCTTTAATAACAAACCTCCCAAGGTGCATACAAGGAGCAAGGGCTAGGGCAATTTAAATGCCTATAGCTTGAGCCCAGTGCTGGTATTGTAAACTGAAGCGTAGAGGCTCTCAATGTATAGCTTGTAAAGACACTGGTTACACTAAACTCTTCTGCACTAGGAGGGGCAAAGGTCACTGGATCTCAAGGAAAGATCCAAAAAGTGAATGCAGAAAAACCTGCCCACAGTAATTCACTGCCTTCAGGTTTAAGGGCCAGGCTTCTAATACCTGCCCTCTTTCTTGTGGGCATAGGTTTGTGTCTGCAATGAAGTGCAATTGTAGCTTTGTCCCTGCCAATCATTATGGTGCACACCCTCCCACTGAGATATCTAAAGCAGCCTATTTTGCACACAAAGCAAGAGACTGAGATTTCTTAATGATACGACTTGTGCCTGTAATTTAGGCCCAAAATTAAATTGCATCCACAACAAGGAGGCCACTGTAAAAATGCAGTACTAAAATTGCTAGTGGAAATGTGGTAAAACAGAATCTTTGGCAGGATTTCCTGGGAAGTTAAAGAACTCCACCCCCATGGTTGGCTTAGTGCCAGGGTTCAGTAGGGCAATGTCCAGTGAATTATTCGCTCTCACTGGAGGTAGTCCTTCCAGGTCAGGGTGGAGGCACATTTGAGAGAGAGAGAGAGAGAGAGAGAGAGAGAGAGAGAGAGAGAGAGGTCAGGGGAGGCTCCCTATGTGTGTGGGTATGTTTAGGGACTAGGAGCAGTAATCTGGAGATTTTTACCAGCATGCAATTCACGTGGAAAAAAAATGTTCTTCAAAGTTTGTAAACTCTGTGTAGGGCGTCCTGCCCCAATGATTGCTGGGCAGGGCACGGGAGCGAGACTGAAACGTTCCCTCTTCTGCCATCCGAAAGTGTTGAATTTGTATGACTTGGATACTAAAGCACCAGCTTGCTGCGTGTTTTATGGCTTGCCTGTGATATTATCTTTTTTCATTATTAAGCAATATTCTTTGAATTCATTGTGTAGGAAAAAGTGAGCCTGCCATCTGCGTAAACAGCATGCGGCTTTCGGCTTTTGTTGTGTTTTCCATTTTTTAGGGTTGCCTCTCAACTTGCCTCCAGTAACTAACCCAAGAGAGAGACTATAATGAACTGGACAATGTGAAGCATTTCGTTGGCAGTGGCCTATCTGTCCATCATTCAGAGTTATGCTCTGAATTTACAGGGGCACAGATGACTCCTGCAGGCTCACAATGGTGACCTCTGCACATGTGATATGGGAGCTCAGATTGCCTGTACAATGAGCTTCCCTCCCCTCAGGCTCGACTGTTATGCTTCTAAAGGCAGTAGAATAAATTCTCTCAAATTCAGCCCTTTAACCAGCTCCAAAGAGCAGCTTTGCCCTCTCCAAACTACCTTTATAAAAAGGAAAACTCCTCTGTTTAGAGCAGGTCCAAAGAGGCTGTGGCTGTGTCAGCTTCCCTTACTTTCTCCTGCTATTGTCCTTTAACCTTGAACTGCTCTGGTTGGGAGCAGGGGAGGATAGTTCTGTCACCGCAACTTGTTCAGTCCTTGGCACCACTACTGAGACTGATACCAAGGGAACCAATTTATGATGCAGGCACCTGTTAGCTGAACTGGCTGTACCTTACCATATTAATGTCACAAAGGCAGCTAAGCAGCCTTACGGTATCGTGGTAATATCTGATCACTACCAAGATAGGCTTTGTTTGAGCTGGTAAGTTAGAGGGGGAAGAGCTCCAGTGTTCTGTTCCAAATCCCCTGATCTATTCAGTTCCCCTTCCCTATTTTAACTGTTACCTGGACACAAGCATGGAATGGACAGGACTAGAGGAGACTGAATCTGGCACTACTTGCAGTTTGTTCCTGCAGTAGCAAACCAGGACACGGTGCGGCACAGATCTTGCTGGCATGGGGTTCTAAAATAGAACATGCTGTAGCCCCTCTTTTTAAGGTGAACTCCAGCAAAGCATTAGATCACTTTCAGCAGGCTTACAGATGTGACCTACTTGTTTGTTTTGTTTTTTTTTTAAATCTCCCCTGTGGCCAGTCTTGAACCTGTCCCTTTTGTCCACATAACCCTTGTGTGCAAGTTTTCTAGTCGGAATCCTTGACTCCCCTCTGTCGTCTTAACTAAAGCTGTGTGAAGCATCATTTTTTTCAGTTTGCTGGCTGCACTGGAAAAAAAATAATTAGATTGACACACAATTAAAACATTTTGGCTTTTCTCAGAACGTCAGAACAAAGTGATTTTCCACTTTTTATTTTCAGGCATTTTTAATAACCTCTCTTGTTTGGTATGAAAAGCAAAGAACACTGAGTTTTGTGACTGGCATGTTCAAGTGAAGGTGTTGCCTGTCTGTTCTTCTGCAATATAGCTCCTTCCCAGGGACATAGGAGACTCAGCTTCAAATTCCCACTCTGCCTCCTTAGGAGCAGGGACTCAAACTACCTATTGCAAGTGAGTGTCCTACTCACTGGGCTGTAGTGTCGTCTAGGGTGGGGTTCTTAATCACTGCTGTGGAAACTGTTCTGCTCCATAGAAATAGTTAATTGGGGGAGAGAGACTGTAACCTGGTGGCAAGGCACTTGTGTGGATGGGGACACACTGGTTCCTGTCCCTGTTACAATTAATATTTTACACAACACCAAACCACTTCAACAGGAAAGACTGAGACCTGCCCCTGAGGATTGTGTGGCCTTTGGTTAGAGCACTCCCCCAGGCTGTGGAAAACCCAAATAAAACTCCTTGCTCCAGCTCGTACTGAGGGGGACTTAAACTCAGGTCTCCCATCTCTGCTCCAGCCACTGGAATAGAAGGGGGGCACCCTCACCACCTCGCCTCAGGTTTGTGAATGGCATGCAACGCCCCTTCTGAATCTAGCCCTTCTCCCACATTTTTGAATGAAAATATCTGGTGAATTTGTGTAGAATTCATGAGTAGTTTTGGTTGACAACTGTATTTTTCATTTGTGGTGGTATAAGCCATGTTGGGCCCATGATATTCAAGAGACGGGGTGGGTAAGGTCATATTTTATTGAACCAACTTCTGTTGGTGAAAGAGACAAGCTTTTGAGCTACAGAGCTGCAATAAAGCTTGTCTCTTTCACCAACAGAAGCTATGACCTCACCCAGCTTGTCTAGTTGCCAAAAAATGCAATTACGCAACTTGTCAAAAAAAAACTTCCCCTAGTTCTAGTTTTAACTGCTGGTTATCATTTCTCTAAAAGTCCACATGCCAATGTAAAGTGGCAGTTCCACATTACTGATGGCGTCGCCTGAGGACAGAGCCTTGACTGAAACTAGCACAGGGAGCAAATAATTTGGAGAAGACTTTATTTGGGGTTTAAATGCTATGGTAGTGGACACTTGATAATCAGAAATGGTGAATCTTTGCTCTGTAAGTCAGTCTGATTTAATGTATGGGGGACCCTGCATTGGGCCAGGCTGGTATAGCAGGGCTAGATTTTCTTGCGTCCTACTTAACGGTTAATATAGGTAAAATGCTAAAGATTTCTAATTTGTTTAAGACCCTGGCCAAAGCTAAACATACCAAAGGGGAGTACTGCTTCCTCCTGCCTCTCTCCTCCCTTCAACTTTCCAGGGAAATTCTGGCTGCATTTTGGTTGTCTCAGGCCTCGACCAATCTCTAAACTTTACCTCCTCCTCCCCTCTGCTGCCCCCCAATCCAAGGTTCATGTGTGACTTTCAGTTCTATAAAGCAGTGACTCTTAATCTTTCCAGACTACTATACCCCTTTCAGCTGTCTTTTGTCTTGCATATCCTCAAGGTTCACCTCGCTTAAAAACAACTTGCTTACAAAATCAGACATAGAAATACGAAAGTATCACAGCTACATTGTTCCTGAAAAATTGCTGACTTTCTCATTTTTACTATATAATTATAAAATTGAAATATGAATACTGTACTGACATTTCAGTGTAAAGTAAGTATATAGAGCCATATAAATAACTAATTGTATGACATTTTAGTTTGTAGCAACTTTGCTAGTGCTTTTTATGTAGCCTGTTGAAAAAATGAGGCAAGTATCTAGATGAATTGATGTGCTCCTTGGAAGATCTCTGCATACCCCAGGGGTATGGGTACCCCTGGTTGAGAGCCAGTGCTATAAAGTGAAACTCACCCCTGTGGAGAGGACACACCAGGCTGCTGTTCAGCCCTTAGGATATAGTGTGGTGTGATCTTTGCACTGGGATGAACTTCACCCCCCTCAGATTGTTTTACAGTTAATTATTGCTCAACTTCTATGGTGTCTCATGTGATCAAAACCCAGCCCAGTGGCAGCGTGTGGTAGGATCAACTATGGGAATGACAGGTTTCAGAGTAGCAGCCATGTTAGTGTGTATTTGCAAAAAAAAAAAAAAAAAAAATACTTGTGGCACCTTAGAGACTAACAAATTTATTTTGAGTGAGTTGTAGTTCACGAAAGCTTATGCTCAAATAAATTTGTTAGGCTCTAAGGTGCCACAAGTCCTCCTTTTCTATTGGACTGAGTCAGGTTGAGTTATGTAAGCATCTTTTACCACGCTCACTGTGGCCCTGAGTGCTAGGCAGCCGACAGTCTTGCTAGCCTCTTGGTAGCGCATGTCAGTGCATTCTCTGCATTTATTCATTTGTATGAATAACTTTTAGTGAGTTAGAGCTAGTTAAATATACATGGGACTCAAAGTAACATTTATTTTTAACTTGTTTTAAAAGCATTTAATTTTAAAAGTTTGACAATCTTGTTCTGGACAGCAGATTAGTGTCTGTCTATAAGAATGTTGATGTGATGTTTGGAATGTAACTTGCCATAACAATAGCAGTGTAGATTTTGAACCAGCTGTCTTCAATATAAGGACTTGTGTGTGCTACCTATTGTAGTACTGGCAACTAGCTTTTCAAGTGTGTCCTGTCTATGTGGATACTAGTCAGAGGGCCAAGGTGTAAAAAGGGACTGTCACATCTCACCTACTGATCAGTCCTGTTCCAAGCCATCCAGGGAAGGTAGTCCTGAATGGTTACATCTCGCTGGGGTACCACACATGTCACTTACAGCAGTTTTTATTTAACAAACTGTGATCCTTTGTCTTTGGAACTAAGTGGTAAGGAAGTAAGAATCTAGAGTTTAACATCAGCCTGGGAGTTAGTCCAGCCAAGACAGCAGTGGGATCTTGAGTTACCTTGACCAAGTAATCTAGCTATTTAGCTTTAGTTTCACCTTTGGGGATCCTTGATTGAAAGGCATCATGTAACTGCAATGTATTAGAAATGTAGCAACTTGGAAGCATCTGTTAGATGCAATGATGTATCTATGTGCTCTGAAATTGGTTTATACAGGAGAGGAGAGTGAAGACAGACAGTTTGTAGATTAGAGCTGAGTGATGAACTGTCAGTTTTCTAACTCCAGGAACTGGAATTTATAGTGCTCAATGTACTTACAACAACACTACCATAGTAGGAAATATTTCCCTAAGCAGAGCGACTGCTAACAATTTGTTTCAAAGTCTCCCTATGTATTAAATGTACAAGAGTTTTTTGCAGAATTTTGTAACAAGTATTATTGGAATAGTGTGATCTCAGGGCTGTAAAGCTTTAAACACTGCACTGTTTGAACTGAAAAATCCCAAATAATAAAAATCACATTTGTTTAGCCTTGCTGGTGATGAGCTGGAGTGTCAAGCAGTGGAGATTAGGGGGCATTACATTTAAAAGGTTACTGAAGCTCATTTTGGAAACGGCCTTAGAGAAGGAAACACACTCCCTTTACCCTTTGGTCTTTCTAACGTTGCCTGGTTTGTTGGCTTGGCAGCAGGCCATTAGAGGACGTTTGGGAGAGCTAGATTCTTTAATAGCCTTGAATCCTAGTTTTGTGGAGGCCAAGATTAGTTGAGATAATGGCTGGTGTGAGCACACAAATTGAAGCTAGGAATCCAGCTGCCTGAGGCAAGAGTTTCATAGGTCATAGAGTCAGCTGGTGGCTAGAGGGCAAGTACAATTGATCACAAGAAACCCTTTTGGCCTTAATCTGTGGATCATGGGGAATATTGGTGGCCAAGGATAATCCTTACTTGCAAGATAGAAAAGGACCAACAAATAAAAAATTCATTGGGAAAAACATTTATTTTGAAGTTTCTCAGAGGGTTTTTACAAACAATAGAGAGCATTTAAAAAAATTAAGTGATCAAACTACTCGACAGTGTCCTTTAACTACATACTAGCCCCTGCACAGAGGGAAAAGAAAAAAAAATCACACCAGCGAGGAGGTCAATACTGCAGGAAGAGCAGCTGGCATCTGCATAGTTCTAGTAGGAAAGATTGCAATGCCGTTGCTGCGAGTAATTCCTGGCATTAATATAAGACAGTGCTGAAGTATGTACACTTATACCTGCAGAAAACAAAGTGCATAAAATAACACGCCAAGTAGGTATTGTAGAATAAATTTATTTACCTGAACAATGAAATTGGGTGTGATGCTTATTCTTGTCAGCATTGAAATAGACAATTGATCTTATTAACAACTTCTAAAGGTCACATGCAGTTGTTATAACTGACACTTTGTTTTTTAGAGAAATGCATCACACAAACACTTGTATTGCACCAACATCTGTCTACTGCTTTTAGATTTAATTAAATAAGTTACATTAGTGCAAGAGGTATCTTTGCACACAAAAAATAAAAAATCTGAAGTTATGAACTGGAGGCTTACAGTTTAAACATTCAACATCTGTATTTTTTTTACTGAATTTATAAATAGTATAGCATATTGTACATAGCTGTTCATAAAGTAGTATGTTTAGATGATACAATACAGAAAGACTTGGCTACTTACAACTGAACGCATGCATTAGTTTATTATACATTTTATACAGAGAAATATGGAAACTTGGCTGACAAGTCCTTTATTTTGGCCTAAATGTTTAAGAATAAACAGTCTTCTCCATGCAGCAAAGAAACCAAACTTCTCTGGAGAGTTTTTTCCTGATTTGTTAAGCTATATTGCACATTTGTACATTTGTATAACTGAAGCCCTAATGGTACCACACATTTCCTCCACAGAGCACACAATGAGTTTTGTTTTAGGGAAAGCAGGTTTTTGTTGTTTTTTACATGATACATGCAGAGGTTTTGCAAGATGTGTTGGTAAGACACATGCATGCAACAAAACAACCTTACATTTCTGCAAAATTGTTTAGGAAGTGATTACTCCAGCATTGCTGAAAAGGAAAGAAAAAGGCATCAGTTAGTGAAAGGATGAATAATGCTATATCATTATAAAAGCAAGACTTGTAAGATCAATAGTGAGAGAAGAGAGAATGGTAAGTTGGATAACTGATGTTTTAATTGAAAGGACACTGTCAGGTTTAACAAAACCTAAGCTTAAACACCTTGACTGAAATCCTGGCCTTATTGAAATCCATGACAAAGCTCCCATGGACTTCAAGAGGGCCAGCATTTGTCACCAAAAGATTGAAGATGAAAATAAATTAGGTTTTAATTATTTCATGTAGTTTTTTATTTCTCTGTCTAACCAATGGAAATAGACAAGACTCAAATAAATGTTAGTCTCTAAGGTGCCACAAGTACTCCTTTTCTTTTTGTGAATACAGACTAACACGCCTGCTACTCTGAAACTTTTCACTTTCAGGGTCTTATGCACTGACTTAAGGTTTTAATATCTGAACTCACCCCTGCATGAATTTTAAAGTTGCTTTTTTTGTTTTTAAAGTTTGTCATGGAAATGTCTCTAGCAACTTTTTTAAATACTTAAAAAAAAAAATAAAGCAAGCTTTGGCTCAAAGTTGACCAAAGTGTCCCTTTAATTATCCAGGTTATGCAACTAATTCTGGAAGAAGTCATTAAACTATATAGACAAGAGGGTTTGTAATAAAATGACTACTTTACCCTGTATTTAAGGATAAAGAACAATATACTTTAATTCCCTACAGAGTTCTTATGACTGCACTTAACCCCTGTACGTTATAGGCTATGTTGCTAAGATTTTTTAGAGTATGCTTAATATTAATGCAATTAAAGCTGTGATTAGCAGAGATTAGGGAAACAATGGTTAGAAGTGCAAAAGGTAAATGAGACTAGTGCAAGAGAAACACAATTTTGTATTAGATTTACCTCTTTCCCCCTCCTATCTCAGGAAATTCCACCATCCTTCCTCTTTGAGCTGTTTGCCATTATATACCACTTAGCAGCTGTGTTCTTGGAAGAAGCTAGAGGACTGCTGTACTGCATTTTATCACCACAGATTAAAACCTCAATTTTCTTACATTTACATTTTTATGAAACAGCCTTCCCACAAACATTAGCCACAAAGCAATTTTTGTAAATGGAATTGTTTTATACAGTATCTTTCATATTTGGTCTCCTGAAGTGTTATCTAAAGTAATCAGATATCCTTCATCTTGCATTTGTGTAGGTAAAATAGAGCACCCATTTAAATATGGCCAGGAATTGCTCTTTGGATAGCCTATATTATTGAAAGGAAATAGTGACAAGAGTTCACACTATCAAGACATCAGAGTAGCCCTAAACTAGATGTATCTGAACAAGTCACTTCCCCAGCATCTTCCCTCGAGCTAGAAGCAGCATTAGGTAAGATTTTAGCATCCCACAGAGGGTGCTTTTGTCCCAACCAAAGGGGTTGCTTTCAGATTTTGAACTTTTTTCCAGCATAAGCCTTAGAAAGGCACATCTTTCATCCGTCTTTCACCTGCCCTGCTACAAACCTACGTTCCCCTATGCTCCTCATGCATTAGGGATCAAAAAGATTAAGATTACCCAAGGAGAGCATTAAGGAACCCAGGGTGCAGTAGCTGACAGTGGAGAAAGCTCAGAAGTGTGAAAAGGAAAATGGAAACAATCAAAAGGCACAGAAATGTTGAAAGAAACACTGGTGCAGAGTCTGGAAAGGGGAAGTGCAAGTTACTTTGCAGCTAATTAGTAACAAGCTTCAACAAGATATTTGTATATGGGATTATGAAATAGGTTAAATGGATCCCTTGTGAGTGAACACTTCATAGACCTGTACCTCTCTCCCCACTACAAAACCTACCAAGTTCGGCTAGAAAGAATGTGGAAATTTCTCTTCCAGAAAAATAAACATGCAGTTGAACTGCTCCCCCAAGATAACCCAAGTAGCTGGGACTCAAAAGGAATTTTTAATATGAAAGTTTAAATTTTGGCAAGAAATTCTACTTTCTGAGATCTAATGCAACTTAGTTTTGCCCAAGCTATTCCGTTGTGGTTGTCAGAACCCTTTCCACTTCTCATCCTGCAGGTCTAGCATGATTCTTTTAGCTAGAGACAAGATCCAAGCATATCAATGCTGCTTTTTAGTAGGGCTGTCAATTGATCGTGATTAACTAAAAAAAAAATTAATTTAATAAACTTCAATTGGTATTCTTTTTGTATGTTTTTTTTACATTTTCAAATATTGATTTTAATTACAACACAATACAAAGTGTACAGTGCTCACTTTATTTTTATTAAATATTTGCACTGTAAAAATGAAAAAATAGTATTTCAATTCACCTCATGCAAGTACTGTAGTGCAATCTCTATCATGAAAGTGCAATTTACAAATGTAGATTGTTACATAACTGCACTCCAAAACAAAATGTAAAACTTTAGCACCTACAAGCCCACTCAGTCCTACTTCTTGTTCAGCCAATTGCTAAGACAAACAAGTTTTACATTTACAGGAGATAATGCTGCCTGCTTCTTAGTTACGTCACCTGAAAGTGAGAACAGGTGTTTGCATGGCACTTTTGTAGCTGGCACTGCAAGGTATTTGTGCCAGATATGCTAAACATTCATATGCCCCTTCATGTTTTGGCCACCATTCCGGAGGACATGCTTCAATGCTGATGACGCTCATTAAAAAAAGTGTGTGTTAATTTTGTGACTGAACTCCTCGGGGGAGAATTGTATGTCTCCTGCTGTTTTACCTGCTTTCTGCCATATATTTCATGTTATAACACTCTTGGATGATGACCTAGTACCTGTTCGTTTTTAAGAACACCTTCACTGCAGATTTGACAAAATGCAAAGAAGGTACCAAGTCAGATTTCTAAAAATAGCTACAGCACTTGACCCAAGGTTTAAGAATCTGAAGTGCCTTCCAAAATCTGAGGGGGACAAGGTGTGGAGCATGCTCTCAGAAGTCTTAAAAGAGCAAACACTCCAATGTGGAAACCATAGGACCAAACCACCAAAAAAAAGAAAATCAACCTTCTGCTGGTGGCATCTGACTCATGATGAAAATGAATATGCATTGGTCTGCACTGCTTTGGATAGTCATCGAGCAGAACCTGTCATCAGCATGGATGCATGTCCCCTGATGGTGGTTGGAGCATGAAGGGACAAATGAATCTTTAGTGCATCTGGCATGTAAATATCTTGCAACACCAGCTACAATAGGACCATGCAAACACCTGTCGTCGCTTTCAGGTGACCTGAACAAAAAGGTCGCTGTATTATCTCCTTGCAAATGTCAAACTTGTTTGAGCGATTGCCTGAAGAAGTAGGATGGAGTTGACTTGTAGGTGCTAAAGTTTTACATTTTATTTTTGAATGCAGTTATTTTTTGTACATAATTCTACCTTTGTAAGTTGCACTTTCATGATAAAGAGATTGCACTACAGTATTTGTATGAGGTGAATTGAAAAATGTAATACAAATGAGCACCATCCACTTTGTGTTGTGTGGTAATTGAAATCAATACATTTGAAAATGTAGGAAACACGCAAATATTTAAATGGTATTGTTTAACAGTGCAATGAATTGTGCTTAATTTTTTTAATTGCTTGACAGCCCTACTTTTTAAGTTAGCTAGAGAGGAACACTAGTCATGCAAGTCCCTCCTTTCTTCCTCAATGATTCCTTGTGCAACACTTGCAAAGGGAAATTGGGCTGCTAGCAGGCCAGGATAGTTCACTATGGTATCTTAGTCTCCCTTTCTAATTCAGCATTCAAGCAGCTTTGAGCCATCCTGTTATTGCAGGCTGCTCAAAAGTTATTTTAAAAGATTAACTTGTGCATTGTCAAGTGTGGATTAAGGAAGCATCTTAAAAATTTAAAGTCAGAGGCTGTAGAGCACATACAGTAGCTCCAAGTTGGGCATCTGCTTGAGCTGGCTCATTCAGGAGGATGAAGGCAAACATTCATCCAGCAGAAGGAAGAATCAGTCTGATGGACATTGAAGCTTGGCAGGTCTAGGCCTCAAGCAGCTTAAATCCATCTCTGATGACAACTCTTGAAAGGATAGAGGGTAAGATTCCTTAGGCTTTAATAATAGCAGCTGCCTTTGAAATAGCAGAGATGGGGGAGAATCTGCACTTGCCTCAAGTACAATTTTGCACAATTAATGCTTACTACTCATTGAATTGTGCTTGCATGCTCCAACTTTAGATGTCCCTAACAGTTATACTGCTAGAGCTTAGAGCCTCAGGTTTAAAGAAAGTTCAAGTCAACCCAGGTTTTTCCCCTCTGTTCACCCTGCCCCACCCCACAATCCAGATTTCCTGCCTTCACCCTTAAGTGCCTAGTTTTATATGCTCTCTGTGCAGCAGCAGGGTTGCACACTGGTTCTAAAATCATGCAAGTTGGTCCTTGGAGATGCATGAAACTCCCTTAAGATGGTGGGTGGTCTGCTTCAGAGACAGAAGCTTCCAAAAAACTAAACCACCAAAAACCCCAAACCAACCTTTCAAAGTCCTTGTTTTGAACTGGACAATCTTTGCAGCCCTTAAAGTGTTCACTGTTGGTACACTATTTAAATTCACAATGTTTAAAGGAAAAAGGCAAGTTTTGCTATTAATATCTAAATATTAAAGATTCTGGCACTACAGAAAACCTTAAATGTTACCCCCCCCACCAAAACATACACAAAAAACCTCAAATGGATTTAGTTTTAAGTGATCAGAACAATGTCATGGCCTATTAATTTCTGTAAAAGCAAGTCATGTGCTCAGAGGATGGTTTAGTGAAATAGATGGAAAAGTCCCAAAAGCAAGCAAGTTTTATCAATAGTATTTCTGAAGTTACACATGTAACCACAACCCACTGCCTTGTATATGCCCCTTGTTCCAGGATTTGTGGATCTGAGATTCCAAAGGTTTTACACCTATAGCTCTCCCTGAAGCTCTAGGTGCAGATAACATTTCTGGAAACAGGCCCTGTCTTTATAACCAAATATCTTTATAACATCAAGTTCAACTTTAGCAAATGGGGTTAATTAATTGTAGTTTTAATTATAAGAAGGCAGTCCATATTAGTGGTTTTAGTGACAGTGTGCGTCTTAAAGGCACAATCCAGAGAATATCATCTCCTATATTAGGGAAGTTGATGTGGAAATTGTTCCCTGTCTTCCAAGAAGCAGCTACTCCCTTCTGAATCATGAGTGCTGGTAAGGCATTCTAGGTTTACAACTACATCCAGGAAGCAGTGCAAGTCACTAGTTCTTGGGAAGGATGTGCATCCCGCTGCAAGGAGAGATCCTTCCATCAGCCACACACTAAGGGCATTCAGCATAAAACTAAAAAGTACATTAGTTAAGTGTTCAGGGACCTGTTCTCTCCTACCAGATGACACTGATCTGATGTAACACCCCACAGTGAGCCACTGACACTAAACAGAAGAGGCTTTGCTGGCACACTGAAGCTGTGTCTACAGGGCATACCAGAGGACACTAGAAGGGTGTAAACTGTAGAGTGCTCTATAGTGCTGCAGTCTAACTGCACTGTGTACGCTCTGCTGACATCTTAAAAAGGTTCCTAGCGCATATTAACTAGTACGATTTCAAACAGGACTACATCATTGCTAAGGCCCTACCAAGTTCATGGTCCATTTTGGTCAATTTCATGATCATAGGATTTTAAAAAATAAATTTCTTTTCAGCTATTTAAATCGGAAATTTCATGATGGTGTAGAGATCCTGACCCAAAAAGGAGCTGGGGGGGCCCACAAGGTTATTGTAGGGGGAATTGTACTCCTACCCACACTACTGCTGGCAGCGGTGCAGTCTTCAGAGCTGGGCGGCCAGAGTGGTGGCTACTGACTGGGAGCCCAGCTCTCAGGGCAGAGTCGTTGCCAGTAGCCACGCAGAAGTAAGGATGGCTTGGTACAGTATTGCCACCTTTGAGGGCCCAGCTCTGCAGGGAGCAGTAAAGGTGGAAATACCAGGTCATCCTTACTTCTGTGCAGCTGCTGACAATGGCTCTGCCTTCAGAGCTGGGCACCTGGCCAACAGCCACCGCTCTCTGGTTGCCCAGCTCTGAAGGCAGCAGTGCAGAAGTAAGGGTGGCAATACCATGACTGTCCTAAAATAACCTTGCAACCCCCCTGCAACTCCTTTTTTGCGTCAGGACCCCCAATTTGAGAGAGACCTCCCCTGTGAAATCTGTACAGCATAGGGTAAAAGCACACTAAAGATCAGATTTCATGGTCCGTGACATGTTTTTCAAGGCTGGAGTTTGGTAGGGCCCTAATCATTGCACACTAGGAAACTTTGAGGATGTCAGCAAGGTCTATGCTGGCAGTTAAGTGTGTAACAGTACAGAGTGCTCTGCAATTTATATCCTCTGATGCATGTTGCCACACTGTAGACAAGCCCTTGGTCTGCATATAGGAGGGACAACAAATAGGTGGGACTCGTGCTGTGATTTCAGAGTGGTTTTGTTTTATATTTATTGCATTTTGGGGACATTTTAGTTTCTGCATCTGAAACCAGGTGAAAGCATGGAACCTACATTATCCATGTCCCTCTGGTGCAGCTCAGAGTTCTTTGGTGCCTTGATTTAATTGATCAGTTACCTTCAACAAAGTAAGTTGAAAAGTAGTGGCCCAACTGCTATTAAACAGATTTAAACCAACACACCATCTGCCGTTTTACAAAGCCCCCATGCTGCTCTCAAATGCTCTGCACTAATCTGGCTGAGGTTAACAGGAATGTTCTTTTGTCTTTTCACATGAACATTGTACAAAGAAAGCATTTCCATTCAATGGAAACAATAAATGGATTGTTCTGTTACAAAGTGAGCACACTAGGTACCTGAGAACATAATTGGAATGGACAGAGTCTGCTTGGAAGCAGCATTTCACATTTTCTATGGTGGGTGCATGTCTTCAGAATAAAAAAAGCAATGTTTGATCATAAGTATCAATATATTTTGCATTAATGCTTGGTTATCAAATTCAGACAGCAGCTGTCAATGGGTTTGAAAAAGCTTACAGTTGACTTGACCTAAGTGTAGGGTAAAAATGGGGCAAGAGCTCTAATTTCTTGCTGCAATGAAGCTGCTGGTCCCGAAAAGCACTGTGATCCTGAATGTAAAGCAACTTGCTTCAATAATTTGGGCTTCATACTATAGGATGCATAGTCTAAAATGGTGATAATAATGTAGCACAGCAGAGTCCGACAAGACGCAGCATGGAATGAAGGAAATTACTATTTATTCTTTGACATGTATACAGCATATGCCATTTTACAGCAAGTCACCTGGGATGGTGAAATGGACGAGAAATACTCACTTTAGTCGATGAATGTTGGAAGGCATTGGAGAAAAACACCACAGTTAGGACTGTTAATGACTTACACATTGTTGATACAGGACTGAATTTGAAAAACATGCTCTAACATTTATCATAATATAATGAAGCTGGTTAGTGCCACATTAAAATAAAAATAGTTCTATACAATATGTTCATTTGGTCATGTGCTATTTACAGATTTTACAAAAACACACACGAGCTTGTTGTTTCTCTAAGTCAGGCTAGAATAAGGCCAGCAGAGTAACTCATAAAATGTGTAACTGATCAGTGCCCTAACTAAAAGTGTAAGAAATCCAATTTCTAACTATGCGGTGCAAGTTATTTTTTCCAGGTCACATTACAAAAGCCCTGATCTATGAGACTGAAAAACATCTGACACACGTAAATAAGGTATTAAAAACGGAACTTAAGCCATTTTTTAGAGTTAAAAAAAGAAATAGAATTTTCTTTGTCCATTAAAAAGTTTAAGCTAGACTGAAGTAGTGTCCCCTCTCCCCCCTCGGTAAAGTGGGCAACACTGGCAAAACAAGGTTTGTTATAATAAAATACATTAGACATTTAAATAAATAACCTTAAAATACTACGTGTGTTGAAGGGATGGCAGAAGAACCCAGTAGGTTCCACCTGGAATTGTGTTTTCTGCACAAGCATGAATAGTCATACTCTACCTCTTACAAAGACTGGTGTAAACAAGATAGTCAGGAACCTAAGATGAGGGGGCACAAGGAGGGGCAAAAAAACAAAACAAAACAAACTGACTGAGGTAGCAGTACTCTCTGCCCAGTGCAGAAAAATCGACTTATGAATAAAAAATAAACTGACAACTTAAGTTCAGATGATCATGCAAAAGACAGACAGTTGCATGCTTTTTTTAGTTTTAGAAAAAACACATTCACTCCCTAAAATCTGCTACCAATTTAGTTTGATAGTGTCCGCTGGCTCAAAAAAAAGTTGTTTTGTTTTTGTTTTTTTTTGTTTTTTTTTTTTAACAAGGATGAATAGACTATTAAACAGAACACTGTACATGCTTTTCATCTACAAAAAAATATTTGCATAAAATAGTGTTAGTTCTCTGTACATGTCAATGGACACTTTAGTTGTGTATAAAAGAGGAAAATATTGCCCCCACTGGAGTCAGAAAAAGCAAAACACAAAATCTAGAGTATGAAACCTCCATCACCGGCAAATATGTTCATGTGAAAATTCAGCAGAAATCGACAGTTGCTTTAAACCATAAAAAAATTGATTAAGTTAAACATCTTTATGTAAAATCATCACTATGTCAGTCAAGACCAGAACATATCACTAAAGTTAGTGTCTGTACTGTAAAGCCAGATAAGCAAGGGCATAGTAATGAGCACAAATGGCCACGAAATCCCTTCGGTGCATGCTGATAAAGAACATGGTTTGGTGGCAGGCTTCTCGCAATCTTTACCAGGTTCCAGGTAGTTACGGGCCGCAAATTTAAGTGTCTCATCCAGCAGAATTACAGGTACTGAGATTTTCAACACCATCAGCCACTGTGTCACATTCAGAGGTGTGATTTGGAAGATTAGCTGTGGAAGAGAAGCCAAATATTAGATCCCTTTACTTATACACACTAAATAAATAAAAATCTCAGTGTTTTTTCTTCTTTGAAACTTAAGACATTATTACAGGCAAGTAGTTTTGCCACTCTTATTCTCTTCACGTAGCTTGCACCCAATTAACAAGTTTACTTACCGGCAGTGGTTCTACATAAAGGATAAGAAAATGGAGTGACATGGACAAGCAAATAGAACCCACTAGCCAGATATTCTCCCATGGAGGCATCCTCATTAAGGACTGGTTTTCTGATAAACTGCAACAGAAACAATGTGTACGTAAGACATTAGAATAGGACATTCAACAAGGCACATTAGGCATCTTAGCAGGCCATAATGCTGTGCATGTGAGGCAAGAATATTTAAGAACAAGACAGTTAGGGGGATGCTGACACTTTTGGTCATTAAAGGCTGTTTTTAAAGTAACTAGTTGCTGTATTAAATAAAAAGATGTTACACAATGCTACTAAACTCTAACAAGTTTATTAGACTAATAGTGTACAACAGCAATATACTATGTACTTCAAAGAGCTAACAGGGTTCCACGGCTTTGAATATTACACTGCATTTTAAACTAAAATTACTGTCCATCTTAATTAGCACAGAGTTTATATAGGATTACAGTTAGGCCCATGTTAATATTCTTGTGCTATTTAATATATCTAACAAATGCTAACACTCTTGTTTAAATCAGTTTTCTGTGCAGGTTCAATCTATGTAAGTTTTGGCTATACCAGAGGAGGTTTTTGTGCTGCAATATAGGAGTTTAGGAAGAGAAATCTCAGATGTAGAGTATTTTAAATGTAGAGCTAGTGCACCATCCTTAAGTTTCAAGTTACAATGTATTTTTTAAATTTAACTGACCTCCAATTTGTTTTTTCAAATGCCCTTGGCATATTGTGCTATTTAGAAGTTTCAATTTATAATTTAATATTAATTAGCTGAGGCATGCTCCCTTAGGGCAGGAAAAACTATTTCCCATATATTTAAACAGTCTTATTTTAGGTCTCCTTGATATCACTTTATAGCAGAAGTATGAGGGATAATTGGATTGAGGAGGCTTAAATTAAACAGTGGAAAATATCCTAGCAGTCCAATACCCAAGTCCCAAGAATGAATTGAAGGATTTAAAATGACACCTCTTTGCTTATAGGGTAAGATCTCAAATGTGATCTAGGAAAAACGATCCTCTGGCCTTCAATATACAAACTCAGGAATTCACCATTGCCTCACTGTTATCTATTACTTGAACTGTCCATGCATTAAGAAAGGACACATGCTATATAAAAACTTTATAATTTCAGGCAAAGAGCTCTAAGTGAATCTCAGCTTTCTATTTCAGACATAACTAACCTGTTGAGAGCATTACACATCTCTATGGTGACCAGAACAGAAAGTGCCATTGTCATTGGGTATGGCGACTCAAAGACCACACAGTCTACATCTGTGAATTCTGGGTTGTCCTCATTGCACTGTAGGAAATGACTCTACAACAGAATAAAACAAGCACTCATTAATTTTTTTTATAAATAGGTAATCACTGTTGAAATAAAGCGGGATGGTTCAGCACTAGGATTATACAAGCCTGTGCCTGTAGAGGCCAACATCAGGAAGAATTACTTTTGACTTCATCTCTTATTTCAAAGAATTCACATAAATTTGATACATATAGAAATCTTCCCATCAAAGACACCTATGGTCCTTCAAAAAGAGTTTAGAGAAAGTCTAGTATTCTACCTTTCAGCTTTTTATAGCTATTAACTCTGAATAAGCAGGATTATTTAATACAATTAAAGATGGTTCTTCTGCAGCTATTCTTTTAAATGAAAATGTAGAGCTTACAGTAAGTACCAATATATATATTACATTACGCTCAGTAAGAGTTTATATATTTTTGCAGGCTTTTTAAAGTAAATTAAACTGAATAATACCAGCTGGTAATAGGTAACTCTTGGGCCACCATCAGCAGCAATGAACCACCACGCAGCAGCACCCACTGTCGCAGCTCCAACATAACCTAAAAAAAAAAAAAAAAAAGACAATTTGGTTTTCTATATTATGAATAGTACGTATGACAGTCTTGTTAACCTCACTTGAACTTCCGCCTCTACCATCACTTGGGCGCACACAGACAGAGACATGCCTTTGCCCATTTCCTGAAGAAGGAATCTGCTTTTAAATTGCCAAGTCCCTGTAATTGGAATCTGTCCAACTGTAAAGATCTTGTGTGTTTATTGTAATTTAGGGCATAGAGAATTCAACTATGGTCATGGCTCTGGAAAGTGATCAGTAAACATTTAATATATTTAGCAGAAAATAAATCCTAACTTCTCACTTTCCAATAAAACAAAGTACGAGTAATTAACTGTTCTACAGAGACAAAGTGCAAATATGAATGTGCTGCAGAACAATTTGGTTAGCTATTCATGACAGATTTGGCTAAACCATTGTCATTTGCTGATTGAAAAAAGGTTCTAGATACCAGGTGGGTAGCCTTCTGCTCCAGATCTGGCTTCTT
Organism: Dermochelys coriacea; assembly: GCF_009764565.3. Classification (NCBI taxonomy): domain Eukaryota; kingdom Metazoa; phylum Chordata; order Testudines; family Dermochelyidae; genus Dermochelys; species Dermochelys coriacea. Next base: position 25,347,855 of record NC_050082.1, read on the forward strand.
CATTACTAAGTCAACAAGCATCTTGCATTTCTCAACCTCTGAAGACAGATAAGTAGCAATCCCAACCTGTCCTCAGCTGGAAGAGGGTATGTGGGGAGGAGAAGGAGAGATTGGGATGAGTCACAGGAAGGGTAAGTGAATGTTGTAGGAGAGGAGAGTGCGCTACCTAGGTGGAAACAAGTGTTCTGGACAGAGAACTCTAATTTAGCTTGAGCAAATATGTCTACTGTGGGGTTCCTTCCTGTGAAGCACGTAGTACTGGGCATTGCCATAGCCAGGATATTGACTAGATGGACTTCAGGTCTGAGCCAATGTAACAATTCCTACATTCTGAGATCAGATTATAAAAGGTTTAAGTTTGAAGCAGCAGTAACACATGATGTGATAGTATTAAGGAGCCCATACATGCACTGCTTTGCCTGATAACGATAAGACTTAAAACAAGGGCACTATGACTACAGGAGATGTACTGGAAGTATTGGTACATCTATTAGATAACTGATCAACAATGAAAAGTGACCATCTTGGAACAAAGATGAAAGGGAGTGTGCTAGTTCAGCAATACACTGTGCTAGCCTTCAAGACCCTAAAACATAACTAAAAACCATGCAAGTTCCAAATCAAGTTATTATAAGTCATTCTACATGCACAAACAGTTGAAAAGAAAAGCTAGTGAGCTACTCACATCCAATAGCCAGGTAACGGAAGAAGAGCCATCCACTGATTAAGGGCTCTTTAGGATTACGGGGCGGCTTATCCATTATGTCCAAATCAGGAGGATTGAAGCCCAGAGCAGTGGCAGGGAGACCATCTGTTACAAGATTTACCCATAACAGCTGGACGGGAATTAAAGCTTCAGGGAAACCCAGAGCAGCAGTCAAGAAGATACTACAAAAAAGGAACAAGTACAAAATTGTCCTCAACCATGTTAAACCAAACGTATTATAAAACTAATCATAGATGAGTAGTTAAATAATTCTGTTCCTTAGTAAATGGCAAGGAAAATTTATGCTGTCTCTCATTGCAACATCTATTTAATATTGGAAGCTAAATATTCACATTGAGATAGCTAGGAACGTACATACCATTTTATAGCCAACAATAATTGAATAATGTTTAAAGCTTTGAAGTATGTGCATTTTGTTTTGGTAGGATGAGGAGTTTTATCACTCTCTACCGAAGTAACCCTCAGAAAGCACTAGGCTGCTTTCCGGAGTGCTTGGAGGATATAGCTTCTACAGATCTATGCTCTTTGAGTTGTATGGCAAAACAAATGGACAAATAGAGCATTAAAAAGCAGTTTTCACCTAGTGGAGCCACTTCCTGAAGCCATCTATAAAGGGAGGCTTGCAATGCCTCCCTAAAAGTCTGCAACTGTTATAGAATTACAGTACTTCTACAACTGAGGGGCAAGGTTCCATTGAACTGGATATCCTCCAGTCCTTGAATACATGCAACCTCCCTTTAGGGCTTTGAGTCAGCACTGTTTAGGGTAGATCTACAGGAGTAGGGATCTGCAGCAACCACCATCAGAAGGAGAACTTTACAGTATTCAAAACCAGAGTTAAAATAAAATCTGCACTACATTAAGCCCTCGGAAAAAGGAGAGTCTTATGGCTTAAAAACAAAAATGGGATTCGGGAGATCTGGGCTCTATTCCTGGCTCTGCCACCAACTCACTCTGTGGTCTTGGGAAAGAGTCAACTTTTGTGTTAGATTTCCCAACTGTAGAATGGGGATTTGTCTGTTTCATAGGAGTCTTGCCACAATGAAGCATTAAAGGACCTATATTGGTGGACATTAGAGTCTCAAAACTAGAATTTGGGAAACATTCAATATTTCTTTGAAATATTTAACATCTGAATAGAAGTTTCTCAAAACAGTGAATATATAAGTATTTATATGCGTTGCAATGCTCCTCTCTTTTAAACATAGTTATTAAACAGTTATTCTAATAAATCTCTGTTCCCCAAATAGCATCTGGCAATATTTAGAAGTTAAAATTGACCAGCTTCCATTACAGAAGTGCAAAATTAAAACAACCACTTCTTAAAACTTACCAAACAACTTCTCCAACATTCGAAGAGATGAGATAACGGATAAACTGTTTCATGTTGTTGTAGATTGCACGCCCTTCTTCCACAGCAGCTACGATGGTTGAGAAATTGTCATCAGCCAATACCATTTCAGAAGCAGTTTTAGCTACTGCAGTACCTGACCCCATAGCAATCCCAATTTCTGCTTTCTTCAGTGCAGGGGCATCATTTACACCATCACCAGTCTAAAATACAAAGTTTAACAGAAAACATGGGCACTTGTATGCAGGGACTGGAAGAGGATTTTACACAGGGGGGCAAAAAACTAAAGTGGGTGAGTAAGGAGGTGCAGAATTGAGATGGGACTTTAAGATGAAGGACAGGAAGTTTAAACTTGATTGAACTGACAGACACAGAAGATGACCTGAGTAGCAACAGCGTTTCCAGTGCTCTTATTCTCATTGTACCTGTAATCAACATGTGAACATTACAATACACATACAATGTAACTAGTTGAGACATTGATTGCTGAAGTGCAAGGAAACTGGGTTCAAGAGAAACCTCTTCATTTACTCCACCCATGCATCCACAATCCATTACACAATATTCCTTGCTTGTCTAACAAAACTGACTCTGAGATCAACTATCTTAGTTCTTCAGGCCATACACTTAAGTGCCCAAACTGAAAGACAGTTTGCTGATTTTCCACCTCTTAGGGAGATGGCAGTGCCTTTGATTTATAGCCCCAAGTGATCAGAGATGTGCTCAGATGCTTTGGGGGGGGAGGGGAGGGAAAGGGGGAGCCCAATTCTACCAACTGGGTAAGTTACAAGTACCATATTTTGCCAGGGTTTAGGTGTGAACCAGTAAGATATTTCTGATGCTGAATTATGCCCACATGATGCATTATTTTTAAAGTAATTTTCTGAATAATGCACTGCTGAACAACATTCCTAAAAAAATGGAAAGAGCAATTGATGAAAGCTATCACTAGTTGGGTGAAAACTGATTCCAATTTTTCAGGCTAATTCCCCCCCCCCCCAAATGAGCCAATACTTGTGATTATTTACCCATTGTCCTAGGAAAAATACAAGGGATGGTCCCTCCAAGGTTAAAGAGCATAAGAGTGGCCACACTGGGTCAGACCAAAGGTCCATCTAGCCCAGTATCCTGTCTTCCGACAGTGGCCAATGCCAGGTGTCCCAGGAGGAATGAACAGAACAGATAATCATCAAGTGGATCCATCACCGTCAGCCATTCCCCACTTCTGGCATCCATCATCCCTGCCCATCCTGACTAATAGCCATTGATGGACCTATCCTCCATGAATTTATCTAGTTATTTTTTTTAACCCTGTTATAGTCTTGACCATCACAACATCCTTTGGTAAGGAGTTCCACAGGTTGATTGTGCATTGTGTGAAAAAAACACTTGTTTTAAACCTGCTGCCTATTAATTTCATGTGGTGGCCCCTAGTTCTTGTGTTATGAGAAGGAGTAAATAACACTTCCTTATTTACTTTCTCCACACCAGTCTTGATTTTATAGACCTCTATCATATCCTCAGTCAGTCATCTCTTTTCCAAGCTGAAAAGTCCCAGTCTTAAGCTCTCCTCATACGGCAGCTGTTCCATACCCCTACTCGTTTTTCTTGCCCTTTTCTGAACCTTTTCCAATTCCAGTACATCTTTTTTGAGATGGGGTAACCAAATCAGCATGCAGTATTCAAGATGTAGGTGTACCATGGATTTATATGGAGGCAATATGATATTTTCTGTCTTATCTCTCTTTCTTAATGATTCCCAACATTTTGTTCACTTTGAGAGATCCTTTTGTAGCTCTTCGCAGTCTGCCTGGACTTAACCATCTTGAGTAGTTTTGTATCTACAAATTTTGCCATCTCACTGTTTACCCCTTTTTCCAGATCAGTTAATATATGTTAAACAGGACTGGGCCCAGTACAACCCCTGAGGGATACAACTATTTACCTCTCTCCATTCTGAAAACTGACCATTTATTCCAACCCTTTGTTTCCTATCTTTTAGCCAGTTACCAATCCATGAGAGAACCTTCCCTCTTATCCCACGACTGCTTACTTTACTTAAAAGCCTTTGGTGAGGGATCTTGTCAAAGGCTTTCTGAAAATCTAAATACACTGGATCCCCCTTGTCGACCCCGTCAAAGCATTCTAGTAGATTGGTGAGGCATGATTTCCCTTTACAAAAATCATGTTGGACTATTCCCCAACAAATTATGTTCACCTATGTGTCTGACAATTTTGTTCTTTATTATAGTTTCAACCAGTTTCCCTGGTACTGAAGTCAGGCTTACCAGCCTGTAATTGCCACGGTTAAAAAAAGTAACTGAAATTTGTCAGATTTAGGCATTAGTTTGACGGGATATAGTTTGTTTTAAAAATAAAATCTCTTACAAGCCATGCAAGCTTCTAATTACTTACCATTGCCGTGATCTCATCGAAAGATTGGAGGAATTCAACAATCTTAGACTTATGGGAAGGCTCTACACGGGCAAAGCAACGAGCATGTAGGCAAGCATCTCTCTGGATAGCTGGGGAAAGTTCATCAAACTCACGTCCAGTAAAAGCTTTTGAAGAAACATCCTCATCTTCTCCAAAGATACCAATACGACGACAGATGGCTACTGCTGTGCCCTTATTGTCACCAGTAATCATAATAACACGAATACCAGATTTCTTACACAACTTTATGGATGAGGCTACTTCAGTTCTTGGAGGATCCAGCATACCCACACAGCCAACAAAGGTCAAATTGGTCTGAAACAAGAGGACATTGAACTTTAGCACAAAATATTAGGAGATGCTTTTATTTCTTTGATAGGACAGTACACTGAGAAGAGAGTCTTAATGGGTTAAGCATATGGAGCAACTTAAAGTGTGGTCCTACCCTGAGAAGTGACTATAAAAATGGCATTCTGCATTTCCAAATGTATCATCTCTCTTTGCCTTCAGCTCTTAAGTGTGCTCAGTTTACAAGTGAAAAGGTGATCTAATTGCCAGCCTTGGAGATTCCACCTGCACTCAGGGTCTAGTCTTTCCTTCTTATGCTTACTGCTAGCAAGAGATTCTCCACACCAAATAATCTGCAATTTCCACTGTGTTCAAAAATGAAGTTCTAGTTATACATGTAATTGTATTGAAATATAATGGAGTTGTTCAGATAGTTGAGGGCAGAATCTTTACTAATGAAAATACAAGAGAAAGGAAAAGAAAGGAAAGAACCCAGCTTGACCCTCAGATTTCAAGGTGAGTTTGCAGGACAGGCAATTAGGAAACACTTGTAATCTCAGCAAATAAGAGCTTAAAGCAGTGGTTCCCAAACTGTGCAGCATGCCTCCCTTGGGGGTGGGGGCACAGAGGAATGTTCGGAGAGGGTGTGGCAGGGCCAAGGCCAGCCAGGAAAGGAGTGCCCCTCAGCCCCTCTCAGCCCCCAGCTCCGCTCACAGCCCTAGCCCCCACTCTCAGCTCCCAGGGAGGTGCGACAAAAGTTTGGGGACCACTGGCTTAAAGTTATTGAAGCATAATTTTCCCAGTGCTATTACTTTTTCCAGAACCAAAATGTAAAGAGTCTCGGAGATACTATGTTGATGAGAACTATAAGTACTTTGAGAAATATATGTATTCTGCACCACAACATTAGCATTATTTGCAAAAGAGCAGCCTGAATGGAACCTTACTAAAAACTTATCAAGTGTCTATGTATAGATCAGCCACCAGAAGCATGCACCAAGAACAAAGAAGAAGAATGTAAACTTTTAGTCTAGGCTCTGCTGGGGGAGTAATGGGGGGGGGGGGGAGAGAGGAGAAAAGAAACATGAAAGAACCCAAAGGATGCTTCTAATTTTGGTCCCCTGTACAGCTCGTACAACTTGCTGTTGCTAAGCCATTGAGCCAGACCACATCTATTAATTCAGAAAAAGCTTGTGAAGTGTTATATTTATGTTTGAAAAGAATCCAACTTGTTAAAAGCATTGCCCTTTACTGTTTTATCTATCTTAATAAAAATCACCACTCTTACAGAAAAACTGTTGAAACAAAAGGAGAGAGTCAAGCTTTTTACTACACTAACCTCATAATTAATAAAGTTTGCAGACTCCTCAAGGTTCATTTCTTCTCTTCTTGGTGGATTGTCATGTGTTGCTAGAGCCAAGCAACGCAATGTGTCTCTACCAGTACCCCACTCTCGAATGACAGACATGATCTTCTGCTTAATTCCTGGAGTTAATAGTACTTTAGTGCTTCCAACACGAACATGCGTACACCTGTCAAGTACGCCTTCAGGAGCACCCTACAGGAGCAAAGCAAGAAATGAGCAACTTTGCTCTCCATCACAGAACCATTTCATACAAGATAAGAAAGCAGTCCATCTCCAAAACTGATAACATTAGGCACACATTTATGTCATGGTTCAGCTACAATTAAACTAGGCACAATTTCAAGAGAGAGTCATGTTGCTTTGTAGCCATTTCAAAACTATACTTCTCATATGCTGAACTTACCTTAACAAACATCTTGCTCATGGATGTCCGGCTTGGTTTGTTTGGAGTACAGTAGACAGACATGGACTTTCTGTCCCTTGAGAATTCCAGAGTGAACTCTTTCTTCATGAGTTGTTTTATAACCTATGAAGGAGACATTATTAATAACATTGCATTCAGATTGCAACAAACAACATAACTGAAATCACATACTGTTTACAGTATTCTGGAAGTACTAACCGAGTTGCAAGCAGTTGCACGTTCAATTCTGGAGAGCCCTTTTAATTCTGTGTCAAATACATTCATCTTCTCAACCAGGCAGCTGAGTGCAGTCTCTGTAGCTTCTCCAACTTTTTCATACACTCCCTTAGCCTTCAATTCATTTAAAAAATTGAGAAATTATTATTACTGCTATAAAAACCTTGGCCTTTGGCAAGTCACCACAGTGAAATTTCAAGTGATACAATGAATGGAAACAATACTTAACAGATCTTGTTGCAATTCATAATGAAAAACGTACAAAGAAATGAGTTTCTACAAAATGTCAGATTTCACCAACCTTTTATCCTCATCTTAAAAGGAAAAAACTGTTTTTGCTACAGTAAAAGCTGTGTTATCCAGCACTTTACCAACTGGAAAACTCTATAAACCAGCATTTCTGATCTTCATTGGAAGTCCAGTTTACAGTCCGGTTTATAGTCTGGTTAGCACGGGGCTGGCAGGCTCCCTAACTGGGAGTTGAAAGAACTCCCAGTTAGGGAGTTAGACAGCTCTGCACACTGCCCTGCCACATCTTGAGCATTGGCTCTGCAGCTCCCATTGGTCTGTCTAGCCGCGCCTCCACCTAGGAGCAGGAGGGACATTTCCCCGCTTGTGGGGAGCTGCCCAAGGAGAGTGCCATCCAGATCCAGCATCCCTCCCACACTCCAACCCCTCTACCTCTTAGTTAACCAGATTCCCCCCCCACTTATTTAAGGTTACCAGCACCCCCCATTCTCCCAACATGCTGGATAACACAGTTTTTACTGTATTTTCCTAATTTAAATTTGCAATTTATCATTTCAAGACAGTGATTTAGGACAAGCAGGAAAGCCTAGCAGCAGTGCTTTCTACACTGCTGAGGAGGAGACAGGTCTGAGTTACAAATTAGTCTCACTCTTTTGACTCAAGTTGCTCAACAATGTCCTCTCTAGCCAAATAAGGAGTGGCATTAACTGGTTCTTAAGGGACTATGTGGTCTCCTTAACCAAAAGGATAGTGGTTATAACATTGTGCTTTACAGGGAAATAGAATAGAAAGTCACTAACACCCTGAGAGTTTGCTCAAAATGTGAGGCACCTCCCAACTTTGGGGAGAGATACAAAGTAAAATTAGACAAAAACAGCATTTAACTTCATTCTCGTTTCCTCTTATATTGTAAAAAAGATTGACTTACTTCATTGTAATCCAAAGAAGAATCATTACAAAGTGCACAGATTGTTGCTAGTTCTACAAGGCCATCATACTGATGACAGTTAACAAGTTTGTCATCTTTATGCCTGTCAAAATAAATAAAATAAATAAACAAAGGACTGGAGTGAAAAGTTACTGAGCCATTTAACTATGCTCTTACATTTCACCCATTTCTTCCTTAGTTAATCCCTCAATATACTGAATGATAAAAAACTATGCAAATTCAGCGTTTAGTGAAGATTCTAAAGTAAGATTCTTTCTGAGCTATAAGACGTGGCATTACAGAGTTTGTTTCAAAGAAACATTCTATCCTGAAAAATGCAAGGTAGAGTTAAAAAAATGAGAGCACTGTACCTTTAAACTAGGCTTTAAGTAAGGAGTTTGGATACAAATTTCTGGATTTTACTTTACGCTCCCCTTTTCAACAAGGGCTTATGTTTTAGAGACATATTTCACCATTTTATGTGAGCCCTTGTGGGAACTATGGCAACAGATTTCTTTTGTTGTTGTTTCTTCCCTGTGTCACTCACTTTTTAAGATACAATCTACATTTATGGTGCTAAATAAGACAGAAGCAAGGAATGGATTTAAGAGTTCACAGCTTAAGACAAACAAGACCAAAGACAAGAACAACTATGGGTCAAAAATTCAGATAAAAGAAGGTGTGGGAGTACTGATAAAAACAAGCGTCGGAAGGATTCCTGGAAGTACTGTTTTAGGGAAGAATTTCAAGGAGAAGAGAGGGTGCTAGATTTGAAGCTTAGGGGCAAAAAAAATAAAAGTAAAGGTGAGAGTTTGAAAAGGAGATAAGCAAGTGTGGGAAAAGAGGATGATTATTATTAACAGCTTTTACTATGGCTTTCGGAGTATCTAAACACCTCATATAGATTAATGGATTTACCTTTACAAGTATTATCCCCATTTTACAGTAAGAAAATAGAGGAACTGAGTTTTAAGTGATTTGTAGGAGGTAACAGGAAATCTATAGCAGTGCTAGGAACAGAACACAGATTGGACTGTGACTCACTTCTGTCGGTTCTTTAGTCACAAGTCTATTCTCTTTTCTCTTTCTAGTTTCCAGAGCACCTGCTCAAACAGTTTCATGGTGGTATATGACAATAAGATTACATTTTGCAAATGTAAATTTCATATATTAGAGCTACATCCCCTCTTTACTTTTTACACTTAGATAATCACGTTAGAATGGTATTACTTAGAGACTTATTTTATAGAATATCAGCATACCTCTAGGTTAGCATGAAATAATTGAAGCATTATGAAAACTGCTGCTGGTATTTAATAATAATAATAAAAAAGTAAGCCAGTGAATACGGACTACCCCCTAAACGGAAGCTGTCACCCAGCATGGGTCCATTTTTCTGCTGTGTACTTCAGTTGGAAAACAGACTACTGCTACATAGTACAGATGATTGTTCTGTTCTGGAACGCTCTGCGTAACTCAAATTTTGCGTAAGCTGGAAACGTATACATGACCATTATGCATGCACACACGCACGCACGCACAACAAAAACAAAGAAACTCCTCCTCCTATTTCTAGCTTATAGAACTTTTTCCGTAAGTTTGAATTTGCATAAATCGGGTCTTGCATAACCCGGGGAGCGTCTATACAACGTATCCTGTAAACATACAGCAAATCAAGCTACATAGCAAGTTTTCCAGTGTCATTTTGTAGTACTATAAATTATACAAATACTGGAACCTGTTGCTGTATACCGTATAAATAACCAGAAGTGCATATTTGAAAAACAGTAACCTTAATAAATAAATAAATAGAATCTAAATGTAAAGGGTCATCCCTTGTTAAATAGTTTGTATATTAAGTTACAGCTACGAGCAAAGAAATAAAAATATAGGGAATTTAGTATAGAAACAACAAGAATGTGTGTTATTAATTACTTCAAATTCTCTCAGCCCTCCTAATTTTCATCTCACATTTTACCTGTCATAGGTTATGCTCTTTTCTAATGTCTTCATTTGGGTTGGATTTCTATTTTCTGAGGATAACTGTTTGGATAACCTCTGGAACCTTATCATTTAACAGTACTGTTTTTTCTTGCCTTACTCTTCCCTCTGTTTCTGAGACTCAGTCATGGTGTGCACAAGTAGCCTCTGTGCAGAGTCTAGGGCACTTTAAATTCCTCACTTTTGACTTAGGCTCTTAGATTAGTGAAGGAGATTTCAAAGAGAGAAATTTAAAGTTCAGAGTCAAAGTGACAGTTTTTGGAGTGATCACTCCCTCCAAGATAGCGAAGGTGTGCATAGGCCATATACACTGCTGCAGAGTGAAGCGTACAGAATAAAGTTTCTTCAGAAATGGTACGGGGCATACAGAGTCAAGAGGAGTATTACATTTTAAATATTTCAGCTCAATAGTCAATTCCATTAGAAAAACTGGTTCTATTGTTCCAATAGAAAACTTATATGCTGCTTTTGAATTCATACTCTCAATGCATTTATTTTGATAAAGTTTTTCAGCTTTCAGAAAGTGCTAATGTGTTTGAGTTAGAGAAACTTCATGAAGTACCAAGACTGTAGGTGCCTCCTTCCATCCACCTAAATGGAAAAAAAAATATGGTTTCCTAGCCCTTAAAAAAAAACCCACCACCACCACCACCACCACCCAAAAAACTAATTCTTGACTTACATAGGAATGATATTATTTTGATGTACTGGAGAATTATTTGCTTAAAAAAATATTTTAAATCCAAGGTGAAGTCAGTTATTGATAAAATGGTTATAAACCCCATACCCCCACTAACAAGCAAACAAAAAACCCAGTGGACTGAATGACAAAATCCTCTCCAAGCAAAGATGAAGATTATCAATTTGCCATAAGGATCTGCGGATTCAACTATCAGAAATTTTTTTTTTTTTTTTTTTTTTTTTTAATGGCAAGGTGACATACTGTAGAACTATGAAATGCACAAGCACAGTATCCTACCTGAGCTTTCTCAAGGACTCCAAGTAAACAAAAATGTGGAATGACCACTATATTTATTTTATTTTATTAGCAAGTCCTGACACCCGTCATCAATTTATGTTAACATTCCATATTCACTGACTGGTATTGGGTAAATGTAAATAGACATGTACCTGAAGATTCCTTATATAAAAAGGAAATTGCTACAAAGTCTTTTGGATGGCCCAAAATAACCTATTTTTTGACATGGAAATTCAATGTCTTATTTGTAATTAACTTTTAAACAAAAAAATAAAATGTACAGAATTAAGAATTCTAAACATTGAAGACTCTATTTACTGCTGTGAGGGTTATCACTACCGACATTGCTAAAACCTATTGACTTTTTGGAGCAATGTATGCCAAACCTCAAACGGTGAAGTATATATTTCAACTTGTTGCATAGGGAAATTTTGTAAATAAACCCTCATCAATTAAAATATATACAAAAAAGCATACCACATCCCCTCAAGAAGGAGTTATTTATCACTTTTTATCACTATTTAGCTCCTTTTCTCAATTTTTCTCTGCTGAAAGGTATTTTCTCTCTGGGGTACGATCCTAGGAGTCTCAGAATTGTAAGGATGAAAAAAAAAAAATCTCCATCCTAATAGTGTAACTTTAGGTTTATTACCATTTCCACTGGAGACAATAAAGCTATTAGCCTTTTCAAAAAAGTCAGTGATTTAGAGCAGTGTTTCTTAATCTTTTTGATACCAGAAAAAGGCTTGCTGCCTTCCTAAACTGCGTCAGGGAGATCTCAGGGACCAGAGCCAATCCATGGACAAGCTGATGAGAAACTGGTTTACAGCGTATAACCTTAGATAAAAAACAAAACTACTGTAGATACAAAGTAAGGGACCAATCCTTAAGCACTGATCTACAGAGTTCAAAAGGTATTGCAGGTCCTGAGCATCTATTCAAATTTGGCTTGAAAAAGGTGAATTCCAGAACAGAGTACAACCCAAAGAGTCAATGAATTCCTCAACTGTCCTCATAGGAGGCAATACTATTTGAGAGACTACAAGAATTTAAAATCTAGGTTTAAACAGGTGATTATAATTTCCATAAAGGAATGGGAACGTAGGTCCCTTGGAAACTTTAATACATTAACAAATGTTATCAGATACTTTAATGTACTGAGCTGCTCATCAGTCTGTACATGTACAACCAATGGATAAATTGGCAGACTTAACATGAATGAAATACTTACACTTCTCCCATGGGAGCGTATGTTGACCCTGTTACAGTAAATTCATTCAGGGAACAGGTATCTCCTTCTACTCTTTCCAGGATGAATATCTGTAAGAAAAAAGTTTTAAAATATTAAATTAGTATAATCAGACACTAAAGTTAAATGGACTAAAATCAGTTTGAATGTCACACTATATATATACACACACACACACACACACACCAAAATTTAAGAAGGAGCAATCAGTTCACAGAAAAGCTAAGAGACAGGCAAAAAGGATAGATACCTATTCTAAAATTCCTTGACTACATAATTTTTATTTGCTCCAGATATTTAACCATGTGTGCATGTAACACTACTGTTACGCAAGTCAGGATTGTTAGTCCATCAACTGTGGCAACAGTGGAGCAAGCTGATCAAAAAGGCTAAAAGTGACTGGCCCAGCTTGAACTGCCTGACCTAGTCACGTGCCCAGGTGGTAATTCTAATTCTAGCAGAAGATCTTTCTGGAGGTACGTTCCTAGGCTTCAGATACGTAAATCCAGATACCAATTTTCTATGAATCTGTTAAAAGCACAGTAGTCCCAAGGCAAGAAAAACAAAACAGTTTGAAGATCGGAATGGATTTATCTGTACAGACCATATCAGGTAAGACAGAATCACAAAGTACTTCAGAGCAGTAAAGTCTGCTTCTAGATATCAGAGACCAAGAGAATTTAGGTAATGTCTGACTCCAGGGAAGTGACCTTTTCCTATGAGCCTTTGAGTAAGAGCATTCCTATCTTTAGTTTTTTACTAAAGAAATTTGTTTCCACTGTATTACTGTGTTAGAGGGCATTCAAATAGCTCAAGTACCCCTGCAACATACAATGGAGTGTAATTTCTAAAGTAGAGAATAAAACTAGTATTTGAGGGATGCAGACACTCCTCCCCGACTCAGTCACCTGCATCCTTTAATCATCTGTTTCCACAGCAGATGAGCCACAGGCAGAACCAAAATCAGACAAGAGGTCAAAAATCTAATGCCTGAAGTTCTGATATTCCAAAATGACAAATGCCTTTTGATAAACTACCCAGCTGACAGAGTGGTCATGGTGGGAATAGTATAGCAATGTGATTGTAATTGGTTATATATTATATTACATAATTGGCACCATTATATGAACCACTCAACATTCCAACAAAGTCATACTGTTACATATATGACAGAGAAACAGGACATTAACATTTAAGATTAAAAACAGTAAAGCAGTCAGTCATGTTTCAGTAATGCCTCACTTTTACTTTAAGCCTCTAATCCCATTGGTAGAAAAAACTGAAGTCTTAACAACAAGATAGTCAATAACTGCTCTTCATGATGGCTGAAAATTATACAAAATAGTTAAAATTCAGAAGGCAGACAGGTGGGTGAATTTAAAAGTCTCTCCAGAGACTATGAAACTGCATCAGACTGAAGAGACAGTAACTCAGTAAATCTGTGTCATACAAACCTTTAAATTCCTACAAACATGTACAGGCTACAATTCAGCAACAGCACACTATATAGAAGATATAAATCTCACATGGAATTATCATGGCAAAGGCTTCTTGAAAAGCTAAGCACAGTGCCTCCTTAAGTGAAGCCAGATGTAGCTGTACCGCTTGTCTACATTAAAGTATGGCAAACAAGTTTCAGTTGCAAAATTTTAATGATTTTGACGCTTCTGAAAACATGAATGAATCATGGTGCATAGGATCTAAAACACTAAGCCTTCTAATATAAGAAAGGACCAATGTTGCATTCCAAAAAAACCCTTTATAAATGAATCTGAAAGTATCTGGATGTTCTTAAGAACAAGGAAGTGCTCTGCTTTTTGGCACCCGAGTGATGAAATGATCCCTATGAAGGCTTAGGCAGTTAGGCAATACCACTGCCAGTAACCTCCTGCAGAATACTAATGAAGAGCTGCTTTGTCTCTCTTAGGTCGAAACACTACAACAACATTTAACTCTGTGTAGGACTAGCAATCTGGTTAAAAAGGAAAGAAAAACCTGCCATTAATCAAGTGAGAATAAATAAAGAGAATAAGGTTTAAGAGTTTCTGGGGGGTTAGGGAGCTTCCCCAAATCTTTAATAGCACATTTATACATTTAAAATTCTGGTCTGGTACAGTAATTTTGAACAGTAGTTGAGGTCGTGTAACACAGCCAGCACAGTAGCTCTATCTGATAATCACTTAACTACCCTTCAAGAAAAGAAATATCTTCATCTGAATCAGAAATGTATCAACTTGGAAAATACTGTTTCCAGTAAATTCTATTTCAGAATTCCAAGTGGCAGGGCTGCATGAAAGACTGGAAACTGAACATGCAGCACAATAGTAGGTAGTTATGGTATACTACTTTAATCAACATTAGAAACTATTTTTTGAAGAACAAAATCAGTCAGTTGCTTTACTCTCCCATGTCTAGTATCAAAAGTGACACTGGCAATTGAGTCAGTGCATGATTATTTTCATATCTGAAGGCATCTCAGATCTGAATACTGCCTACCAAATGAATCTGATAATACAGCATACTTGAATATTTCAAATCTCTGCACTATTTCAAGTATAAAGCTAGAGAAGATGGGATAAACAGAGGGAGGTACTTCCTTATAGGATCTGATGCTATATGGTGGTGAAAACTCCTGCCCCCACCTGAGCCCCATCTATTATATAACAGCTTCCACCTTTGGAGTTGCAATGGGGTGAATTATGGATCCCATTTTTGCTAGTGCAGACAACCTCAATGAGGAAGAGCTGATGAATTACAGAATGAGGTGAAAGTTAGAAAGGGGGTGAAGGGGACAGTTTAATAGGATATGGAAGTTGCTGTAATTTGGTCATACTCCCATTGATGGTGCCTCTTTCCTTTTTTCACTTCTTTGACTATCTGCTAGAGTGGACATTTGAGAGTCAGTACAGCGTTGGAAGCAATGATGCCCAGTATGAAGTAAATCAAAAGGAACTACAGTGTACAGTCAAAGACCGTCTAATAATATTGAACACTTCATAGTCTGTAGCATTCTCTCACTCTATGAAGATCTCCAAGTGCCCACCTTCATAAAGCAAGATATCTATTCACTTTCCTTCTGATATACAACCTGTTCTATACTTCTGGACCTGTGGACAGATTGTCCTAAGGAAAATGGCCCTGTTTTTAAAACTGTGTGGCATAAGACAGCTGAGAAGGGTATTTGCAAATGAAAAATGTTCCCATCAAGTGTGGGTACAGCTATTTTTGGCCATAACTAAATACAGAAGAGATGAAAATCTCAAACATTATGTGGTGGAACACTGAACTGAAAGTGGAATAGTACTGTAGCAAATAAAGTAAGATTTTGACAGCATATAAGTGAAGCTGATCACATTGTTTCATACAGGAATAGAATTTAGACAATGTTTAATGAGAATGGGGGGGGGGGAAGGAAATGCAGACTAAATTAATCAATCCACCGTACCCTGCAAACGGACATCTGGTTGGTTGTGAGAGTACCAGTCTTATCAGAACAAATAACAGATGTGCAACCCAGCGTTTCAACAGATGGCAGACTTCTAACAATAGCATTCTTCTTGGCCATTCTGCGGGTTCCTAGGGCCAAGCATGTGGTAATAACAGCAGGCAGACCCTCAGGGATAGCAGCAACAGCAAGAGCAACTGCAATTTTAAAGTAGTAGATAGCGCCGCGAATCCAGGAGCCACCATGAACTGGATCATTGAAGTGACCTATGTTGATTATCCAGACAGCAATGCAAATGAGTGAGATGACTTTGGACAGCTGCTCTCCAAACTCATCCAGTTTCTGTTGGAGTGGTGTTCTCTCTTGTTCAGTAGCTACCATCTCATCACGAATTTTGCCAATTTCAGTGTTCACTCCTGTTGCTACAACCACTCCCATAGCTTTACCAGCAGCAATGTTAGTACCCTAAAATGGGATTGAAAAAAGAAGGGAAAAAAGATTCATAAGTCGTTCTGTGACAACATTGAAGAAGGCCTGTTACATACCAGATTCACAGACAACTTTTTCTGCTAAGACATTAAGTTCTATTTGAAAATTTGTTCTCTGATTTTGGCTAATTTAAGATATAATGCTCACGTGGTTCACATATTTCACTGTTATCAGAAGTTATTTTGGATTCTATTTTGACAGTCATTCTTTGTGAGGTCAGTAAGGTGGTATACATTAGTCCTTAAAGGGGCATGAAAGTACCCTTACCAATATTTATGTTCCTTATTACCCTGTGGAAGATCCACATAAAACAAAAGGGGAAGCTAACTATAAGAAAAAGTAATGTTAACACAGTATGAAGTAAAATGGATGATCTGAAGAATTTTTACTCTTAGTTATAGAAATCTTAGTCATTTCATGTAACAATTTTTCCAGTAAGTAGGATTTTTAAAAAAGTTACTGATTTTCATTTAAGCTTGAAACTAAAAGTAAACCCAAAGTACTGTGTAGTCAACGAGCTTTCCATTAATAACAATTTGATGTGTTGTTTTTTTTAGCTAAAAACAGACAAGCCAAAAGAGTATCTATGGGGGAAAGAGGAAAAATGGGGAGAGGAATGCGTGAGACCTGTATATATTATGCTATCAGTTTGAAAAACACCTGCTTTTCTAATTTTTAAACTGTTCACTGCTCAATTCCAGACAAGTTGCTAGTAAAATTAAGCTAGATTCCCCAATGCTTTCACTGCTAACTGCCTTGAGTACAAGATAGCCACCTACAAAAAGCCTACTACAAACATTAATTGCTATCACTATCATGTAAATGTAAGATCTAGTTCATGCAGTACAGTATTGGAAACAGAGTGAAAATGTTATGAAGAGCTAATGTTAGCAATGTCACCTTTACCAAGAGATCATCAGTAAATCAAATGTGCTCTTAACACCAGAGTAGTTTCCTTACTGTTTCGTAAATTAGGAAAAAGAGGATTAAAACAGGAAGGAAGTGAGTGAAAAAATTCTTCGCACAAAAACTTTGACATGTTACATGAAACTTCAATAAGTCCTAAAACCTTAAGTAGGCAAGACTAAAAAATATTGCCACCCTTAGCCATGTTAGCATTTTAAAACTACTTAAGATTTGTGAATCAAAATCTACTTATGTCCAGACTAGTCATTTATACCTATAATATCTATTTTTCTATATTTCATAAAAACCATCTTACTAAGTCCAGACTGCTTGGAGTTTGTTTCAGCTACATTTCTCTTTAAGTTTAACATTCCCCCAATAAATCCAGATATGCAGACTTTCCTTAAAGGATGGGCCAATGGAGATCTCTTAATATTGACTCATAACATGCAGCATGACAAAATTCTTCTAAGACCTACATCCAAATTCAGTCCTTGGGTAAGCAAGCACAACTCCATTCAAATCAATGGGTTTACAGCCATGGTAGCTTTCACCCTTAAACTGCAAGGAAGAATTTCATATTTTGCTAACTATAAGCCCAATTCTGCCACCTGGTACACACACTGAATATTCTTGGGCTCAAATGGGTGCCCTCATGAATATATTCAGTGAGTAAGAATGGCAGAATCAGATCTTGAAAAGCAAAGTTTACCAATAACCTAATAATTATTCATTTACTATTTAATATTTAAGCATCCTAAAGCATTCAAATTTTTTTTTTCAGTCTGTATGAAGCAATGAAATGGCACAGACTAAAATTAAGCTTCTAGTTCTCACTGAATATTCAGACACAATATACAAATTAGGGAAGCTCAATTCAAATCATTCCTCTTTATGAAATATTGCTAGTTCTTAAGAGGTGAAATTACATGGGTTTCAGAATTAGTTTCCGAGTACACACACTGGTAAAAGTCTTCTTTAAAAATGTTTTTCTAGGATGTATGCAAGTTTCTGCACCAGAGTAGAAGCTACATTTCTCAAGTTTATTTGGATTGAGAAACCCTTTCCTTAAGGATTCATTTTAATAAAACAGACAGGATTTCCTCTGGGTTTCTAATCAATCTGATGAGCTTGCTGCAGCCAGCAGTTTATGTTTGGTAGAGTACAGCAAGGTAGCATGTACATACTATTTATAGTGTTCTTTAACCTGCATAACTCTTGAAGTTCTAAGACTTAAAAAGCTCCACAAATGTTCATTTGGTATGTTCTATATTGCCGTAAGTCACTAACTCATAACTTTAAAAAAAAATTACTTACAGAAAAAAGCATGTTCTTCTTGTCTTGGTTCACAGCACGAGGATCAGGAACAGGATCAGTATGCTTAATGACAGATACAGATTCACCTAAATAAAGGTTATAGTGTTAATGGGAATTTTTATGTAGAATTTTAATTTTACTTGTAAACTGATCTAATAGGAAATACGGTATAAATTTACACTCCTTAAAATTGTATTTATCTTGTGTCATGGCACTTGAAATGCTATAAGAAAAGTATAAGCAATAAAGGTTTAATTGTTTCCATAGCCAAACTTCATGTTTCTTTTAAAGTAGATTGAGTCCTTTTTAATAAAGCCTTAGATTTCAAAGAGAAATATTACAATTCATAGAAAAGCTGAAAGGACTTCCAAATATATATAGGTGTTCCATGTATATTAGAACTGGAAGTATATACCACTGCTTTTAGGATCAGACATGCAAGTGATAGTAATGTCAACTGTAGATCCCATCTTGCATTGTCATTCCTAGGGCATCAGATATTAATGGCGCAACTTGACTAACACCATGAACAAAGAGAGAGAGAGAGAGAGAGAGAGAAACCCCATGCATTTTGCCTCCCAAAAGGCAGGCAACAAATTCAAACTGTTTGCTATATGGCATTTCCTGTACAGTAGAATTGTCTTTACTTCTGCTGCCTCTATGCTTTTAAAAAGTGATTAGTGACCATCATGTTACTGTTTACAGAATTAGATCACTGCTTTGTCATTGGACATGAGTCTACCATACTCATTGACGTTTGACAATTGGTAGCAGGTTGCATAACATTCGCTTAGTTGGAAAAATTAAAAATCAGAGATAGTTTTCTCAAAGCAAAAATACAAATGCTGAAATATGAATATACCGACTTCGATCTACATGTTCACCTAGCAATGGAAAGGTTTCTGTTCTGTAAGCAAGTAACAGATTTTAGTGGGATTGTGCCACATTAAAATCAATGGGAGGAAAGCTGTTGATCAAAGGTTTGAAGAACAGAACAAAAAACCTAATCATTGCAGAAATTAAGAGTTTGCCTCCTTAAAATTTAAAAGTCATAAGATCCTTATGCTCTCTTGCTTTTAAGCTTTGATAATCAAGTGGTTTGAGTCACTTTTCTTATTACTAAATTAAGTTTATGAAGAAAACTTTATCAAGGAGATTTAAAATGTGCATTTCAGGTTTCTGTTTGTGGTCCATTATTGGATTATCCTGATATTATCATTTGGTCACTGACAATCAAGAGGCAGATTTCAGTCTCCTCTATAAAGAGATTCAAAGATATTTCCTGATAATTTGGAGGGCACCAATGACATCAGCTTACTTAACAGCAAGCATTGGATGTGATGTAGTTTTCTTATGCGATGTATGGACAAGACTTGGGCTCTTACTCAGAATTTAATAATAATTCTTCCCATGTTATGCAGGACTGTAGCAAGGAATCTTTGGGTCTCATTTATCCTTGTATCTATTCTAAGTTCTTGGTGAATCATGTAATTTATTATTTTACATGTTTTTGGAAATTCTTAGATCAGCTTATGCTACTGAAACAGATTTGCAGTCTTGGTGTTCTCTCAACTTAAACATTGTAATAGTGTGTTTGCTGAAACTTGAACAAGAAGCATAATTTTCAAATAAGATGTAAACATAGGATAGAAGCCAGTAATGAAGTAATCTCCCATATTATAGATTGTGTGCTTGTGCGTGTGAGAGAGTGTGTTGGGGTTGGCTGCTACATATCTCTCACACACACACGCAGCAAGGATAAGCATTTGTTTCTCTCTCAAGTTCAGTTCAAAAGATAGAGCTGGTTATATATTCCTTTTGATTTTATTATTTTATACTCAAGTGAGTTCACGATTTTCCTTCAGGGGAGCATCCATTTTTAAGATTATAAAACATTCAGACCCCATGCCTGATGTGGGTTTACACAACAAATACTACCAGAAAAAAATCTTTCAGATAGAGTCTGGAAATACTGATAAGAAATTAATTCCATTGGAAGGTAGGAGTCCACACAGGATCCTGTTAGATTAAGGTCCATTCTCTTTCCTACAATTCCTCTTCCTAGTCTCTTAGCCGTAAAGGTTCTACAAGTTCAGTAAAGAATGCACTTTTCTGTTGGTTCTCTTAACAAAAGCAGTTCAGTCTAATCTGACCTTATTCTTGCCTATGTAAAATTTAAAAGAAAAGATCTAAGACACCAACTAGAAAAGGGCATATAAATCTACTGTATTATTCATTACCACCTTTGAAAGGTACATTTTGATCTCCTGCCCAGAAATTCTAGATGGTAAACTAAACTTGGGTACTGAACGGTTTCCTCATGACGAAAGTTTTCTAGTTACATTTAGCATCTCATTTCTAAGATAAATCCTCTACTTATAAAAAGAGCAATAAATGGTCTCTTTATAAATAAATCCATTTGTTTTTTCCTTAAATCAAAAGTATACACTGAATTTGGACACTGCAAAAGTGATTCAACTAAGATCTACTAACTGAAATTTCTTGCTTGCTGTTCCGATATAAACTTCTATAAGGCTGCAAAATTAAGAATAATTCCCTTTAAGGCATCAGGAAACTAACTGGACTGATGAATATAATCAAAAGCCAGACAGATACAATACTGTATACTTCAGTGACATGAGAATTCACATTAAAAAAGCATACATAAAGTAAGCTATTCATATTTTTGGAATAAGTACCTCTAGATTTTAAGTAACATTTAGAGTTTAAGTGAGGCTCTTTATTTAAGAGAAAGCAGGGAGCTAAACAGATCATTTTAAGGAGTTGACACTATTAACATTTTTTTTTAAAAGCGCGTTCATTTTCTTTCTATATTTATCTTGGGTGGAATATGATAGTTAGGGAGAATGAGTTTTCTGAAAAAAAGTCATCCAAATTTCAGAGGCCAGTTTAGCATTACAGTAACTTTATGCCATATTTTAGACTGGCTAATGTTAGTATTTTCAAATTTATGAATTAAGTTTTATTAGTTGCCTTCAAATTTGAGAAACTGATCAAATAAAATATGTTAGAGATAAGTGAACGGAACCAATGAAGAAAATGGTGACAGTCAATAGGTTACATTTATATTCCAGGATGTACCCTTCTCCCCTCCCCCTTAATGGTGTTACAAATCAAAACTATCAGGCTGCCCAATGCTATTCATTATATGCTCAAGGACAAAGTCCTGGGTTAAAGAGCCTATCATCTTTGTTGGGAGCGAGGAGGAAAAGAAACAGCCTAGAGAAAAGCATTACAGCCTCAGAGGATGATGGTCACTTCAAAGGCCTAGATAATGAAGCTATGAATATTGGGAAGGATTAAGAGGGATATCAGGTTTACAACATGGAAAAACTGAAATCCAAAATAAAAAGAATGACCGACTATTAATTTGTCTAATCATTAACTACTGTTGAGAGAAGACAATCCAATCAATCATTTTTACACATCCTTGAATGGACAATGGACAAGTGGAGCTCATGTCCAGATGTCTAGGCATCTGCCAGAAACACCCTAGCCTCCTTTTTCCCCCTCTATCCACTTAATACTTTTAAATGAATCCACAAAAGCTATTAGATTAGAATTTGCATGTTTTCAATTACTTTAAAGCAATTTTAAGGGTGCGTAAGAGCACAGAATGCAATCAGTACTTTGGTGGGGGAGGAGGGAAGGTTTGGATGAGTACGGTGTTCTTAGACAGACAGTATGTTTTTGAAATCTACACATGGCCGAATGCACTTCTTTGCAAGGTCAATCTCTCTCATAAAAGCCACATGTTGCTGCTGCATTTAGTGAGTTACCTTTGATTTAAAGGTGTTAAGTCTGTCTTATCAGAAGCCTCAGGTGGTAGAGTGTAATATCTGGATTCCAGGGCCATATTAATAGCAGATTATAGCCTACTATACAAGGTTTGTTTAGTACACATTTTCAAAATGAAAACATCTTTACAAGCCACTGTTTGGACTGAGTATCAAAGCAAGTTTTGAAAGAGTTAGTTTATGTAGCTTTCAGCACTTCCAAGCTTACACTTTCCCTTTCAGTTACAAGGCTGACAGCTTCTCAATGAGAAGTAGAAGTTGTAGCTCAGAGGAGCTTCTCACTTTGTGTGAATCCTGAAGAAACACACTACAGTACCATTGAATTAAGACACTCCCCTTCATCTCCCTGATCAGGGTGAAATTTCTTAGCCTGGCTGCTCTGCTAAATTAGAAACCCAGAAAAGAAAAAACACCATACTAGTCCAAAATTCACCCAGACAGGAAAAATTAATTTTATTGAAACATAGGGTCTCTTGAAGACAAATTAAGCAAGAGGTTCTACTAAGCCCCAGTTTCTGCTTCTCGTTGTCCTAGGTCAATCTGGCTAACAGTCTTAAAAAAGTTAAATCTATATGTAAAACTCCCTCTACCTCAAACAAAGGGTTTTGACCACAGAGTAGCCATAAAAGGAGAGGTGTAAACAAGTGATAGGATCTTCAGAACTCAGGGTGTTTGACCTCATTTTTCTGAATTTTTGTATGTTTATTTGCTATCATAAGTTCAATAAGACAATTTTGTTAAACCATGCACAAGACAGGCCCCTGAAGTCAAACAAAAATAAATTCAGAGTTGCTTTTATAAAAGAGGAAAACAGATGTTTGGCAGACTCAATATTTAAGAGTACTACAGTGTCACATGTTGCATAATGTACTTCATTTAATATGAGCTTCCTTAACTTTTTAAAAAAATTGTTTCTTGTATCTGGGTAATACACAGAAAATGCTTGATCACTCGGTCTGAACAAACTCCATAAATGGGCAAACAATTGCTAGTGAGACAAGGTGGGTGAGGGAATATCTTTTATTGGACCAACTACTGTTGAACAGAGACAAAAGCTTTTGAGCTTACACACAGCTCTTCTTCAGGTCTGGGAAACCCTTGCATAAAGTATCACTGCTAAATACAAGGTTTGAACAGATTGTTTAGCATAAGTAATTAAAAAAAGACCTCAAGGAAACATTCAAGGTGGAGTGACCTGTTAACACTCCTCCCTAGGAAAAACAGGGAGGGGACGGGGGGGCAGAGTGTTAGCAGGTTACAGATTGGGTTTATGGCTCATTACAACAGTGTGTCTGTTCAGTTCATGATTTTTACTGTCTAGCAAAGTTATGAATTTAAGATCCCAGGCTTGTCTTTTGAAAAAGTGTTTTGCAGGTTTCCTTTGAGGATAGGTCAGATACAGTGATTGCTTTGTGAGAAATGTTCACCCACAAGTGATACGGTGTTTTTGTCTTTTATTCTTTTCCTGTGCGAGTTCATTTGAGAACGTAATGATTGTCTGGTTTCACCCACATAGCTGCTACTGGGGCATTTAGTGCACTGGATAAAGTACATCACATGTTGTGATAAGTATGTGTAGGACCCATGGATCTTGAAAGGTGTTGCAGGGTGTTAATCATTGTAGCAGTGGAGGTATATCTGCAGATTTTGCATCTGCACAAAGCAATTGATAGTATAACCCAGTACTTCATATTTTTATAGATAATTGGCCACAAATCAATAGCCCCAATTATGGTATCCTCTCTGATGTAGTTTCATTTTACATAAATACATCTGTCAACAATCCCAATAAAACTTCAGAAACCCCATAAAGAAAACTCATTAATCTCCCACAAATTGAGCCTATATAACCAAGTATTTAGTAGTATATGTTCATCATTGCAATATGAGATTGCAAGATCATATTGTTCAACAGGATCATTAGCCATTGTGATACAGTCACCAAGCAAACCACATTACTGAAGCAACTTTGTCCTGGTTTCTAGTGGACTTTTCATAGAGAGACAGTGAATCAAAACCAATTCCAAACATATATGTACATAACTCAAAAATGATACAGCCTACCCGTCAGAATTGATTGGTCTACCCTTAGAGTTGTAGATTTGATAGAAGTAATTCGTATATCAGCAGGAACCTTGTCACCAACTATGGATTCAAAACAAAGTTAGAGAATTTAGTTATTCAGTAATGATTTATATGCAATCACACTATATCATTAACTTTAGATGTTTGCCGAGTAACTGCTGAGCAAGTGTTCAGTTAACAATGATACTATCAGCATTTCCTATAGCATTTTTAAGTTGCAATATTCTTTACAAATGTGTTATAAAATTCACTTTGAGCTGCTAAAATAATTCAGACCTGTATAAGCACTAAGTCTGTCTGGTACAAGTTTACAAGTCTCAGAAATGAAAACATTTTATGTTGTTTCCATGAAGTCACTTCTCAGAACACATTGAGATAACATGGACAGAACAAGCCTCGCACAGAGCGCTGGGGTTCGGGCTGCCAGCTCCCCTGCTCACAGGGGCAGGACTTGGGCTGCCAGCCCCAACTGCCCCACCCCATTCTCCCTGGGGCTCGGGCTGTTTGTCCTGCAACCGGGTCCCACCTGCTGCCTCCAATGCTTGGGGTCCTCTGGCTGCCATTAGTGAAATTTTTCTGGCAAACCCCCTGTAACATTCTGCAAACCCCCAGGGGTTCGCAAATCCCAGTTTGGGAACCACTGTTCTAAACACTGCCATACAGTGCAGAGGTCAATTTTAGATTTGACTAGTATATTGGCTTAATTTTTCCAGAGCCTCAAAACAATATGATCAGCTAACCATTAAGATACCAAAGTTCTAAATCCCCATTTGTGAATTGTAATGACATTCACATTAGATATTTTCTGTCCTGGTATTGACCTTATATATTCTACCTACTAGACATTAATGAAAACATTTGAGAAAATCCTTTTCATCCAATGCCAGGAACAGTTTTCCAAAAATGTAGTTGGAAAGGACAGTAAGTAGAGAAGCTGCTCCTGAAGATGCTACAGAGTAATAAGCATGTGGCCAGAGCTATGTAGCTGGCTGTTCTCTAGCATCTTAATTTTTTTTTTCCCCTCCCTCCAGCATCTTCATTGGGTTTTTTAATCCCAAATTCATTCCCCTTTCTACTCCCTCTTATTCTGCTATTCCTGGTTTTCAAGTCACAGCAAAATTAATTGCTGCTCTGTCATCACCATCATTTTATGAATCAGACCAAGAAATTGGTTTGTGGAGGCAAATAAGATGGCTGAAACTTGTTAATCTGACTCACATTTCTGTACATCTCTTTATATACTGCATTTAACAATTTCTAATTGGTTAGTATAATCCCTGTATAAAGTCATTTCTATTCTTAGTGTGGAAAGTCTCTAATTTCAATTATTGTGAAATAAAGCATACGAGTTCTGAAGGAAACAAAGAATCTGAATGCTTTGATCAGTAGCTAGTAAGAACTGATCTTGTCAGTGGATGGATTCATTACAACAGTCCCTCTCTAGTATGTCCCTGCAGTAAAAAAAAGCAAGCTGCAATTCCTGCAGGAACTGCTTATGCAACTAGAAGCAATAGTGAACAAAGAGTAACAGTGTAAATAAACCAGCAAGAATGTTACAACCTTACTCAGTGTATACCAGTTAATAAGCAGAAAGGCCATGGTGAAGAAAAGTGAGATCTGAGACGGAGGATTAAATGAACACTATTTTTAACTGAAAAAAAGCCAATTTAAAAAAAAATTCTGTGCCATATTCTCCATGATTGCTCACAAGGATAAAAATAACGCTAATTGGAAAATTCTCCCTTCAGGTGACGAACATAGAAGAACTACGCTAATTTACAAAAAGTCCATGACATCTTTGTATGAAAAAGGCCAATAAATAGCTAAATTCGTTTTCCATTTTGTACCATTATTGCATGTGAAAACTAATCTAAGCTACAGTGCCCTTGAGCAGTGAGAGAAAATAGCATTAGACAAACAATGACCAAGGCCAAAAATGGGAAAACTATTTGAATATGCTTCCCGGATGTCGTGATGAGGTTTATATGTAGACATATGATAGCAGCTGGTTTTGAGCTATCACAATTCCACAAGAACAGAAGGCTAATACCTCAGTACAATGTGGTACAGGTCTTGTCAATCTGTATGCATACACAATTGCTGTATTTTCAACAGCTGAGCATCTATTAGTATCTCAAATGTACCAATACATTTGACAAGGCTATATTAGAAGACTGGATCTCTTTACCCAGAACTTTACAGTGACTTTCTGTGTACATGTAACCACCTAAAGCAGCACTTAAAACAAAACAAAAAACAAGACAGCACATTTTTTTAATTGAAAAGAACATTTAGGAAAATATACTTAAATATGTGTGTCTTTATCTACAGCTTTTGAAGTTCTATAAATTGTTCAGCAAACTGGTCATGGAAAGCAGAAAGTTGATGAAATTTAAACTTCAGGATAGAGCTTTTGTCTGCTAGATTAATGATATCCAATAACCTGCTAATCCATAAAATTAATATTTACTTCTAGGTCACTAACAATTGTTTTAGGTAAAAGATAGTGACCAAGTTAAATTTATTTGGACAGGCTGGCAAACTATAGAACAACGAAATAAATGTTAAGACAGACACCATATACACAAACATTGAGGCTGTACTAGTGCCACAATACAGTACATAAATTTAGAAGAATTCTGTTTCCTCCTCTATAGTCACAACCTAAACCTCCAATTCTTCCTCTTCCTTTAGAGCACAAACTTTTCTATTCTGCAAATAAGCCAAAAGATTTTAAAAAATTACATAGAATTGACATAGCTCTTTGATGATTGATGGTGCAGAACTTGGAATCTGCACACATCCACATGGGATAGGCAAGTATTATTGCCATTTTACAGACAGAAAAACGGAGGCAGAAAGACGAGCGACTTGCTCTAGGCCGTAGCCCAGTAGTAGCAGAGCCAGCATTAAAATTCAGAGGACTTCAATTCCTAATCCGGTGTCCATTCCTCCATCTGTTCGAATCCACCTGTATGGCCAGTTACATAGGAAGTTTAGATTACAGGCAGAAGTGATTCAAAGCTTGTTGCATTTTAAGACCACAGTCACATCTCTATGTAAGTAATGCAGTTTACACAAAATTAGTCCGATGGACAGCCCCAAACAAGTTACAAGACTGCATTTCCCACTCACTCTCACTTTCTTTCAGTGAAGGCCACAATCAAGGTTCAAACCAGTTTACATAAGGACATTAATGCAAAACCTTTTTATGATAAAATTAACCTTTTAAGGCATTGCCTCTGAGCTGTTCTAGTCATCATGATGGTTAAGACACTGGTAGCCATCTGGAGCACTGATGGAACACTACCACCAGTGCAACTGAAACTCGGGTAGTAGTCACAAGAAATTTTTTGGCAAAAAAGTCTAGTATACACAATGTCTCCGTCATTGGTAGCTTCCTTTCTCTATATCATTCAACACTGGAAAGAAACCAAGTTCTAATATTTCAGCTGGATTTAGATCATCCATAGAAACCCCATAAAAGTATTTCAGAAGGACCAAGATATATCCCTAGGCCACAAACTAGGGTTGAAGCAAGCCAACAAGAACCTGAACACTAAAATATTTGGAACAGTTTTTGGCTGCTACAGAACTGCCACAAAGTGAGATGACATAGAAATGACTAGGCTTAGTGTTTGAGAGAGGAATTCCACTATATTTCCTCCAAACATCTAAAGCTGCTATTAAAATTTAACTTGATTAATTCTCCCCCCCCCCCGGGGGGGGGGGGAACAAAACAGAATTACACTTGTGTGGTTTTTAGTTCCAAAAGTAGATTGTAGGATTACAATGCCTCACTCCAGAGGACTGAAAGATTACCTAGTGCTAGAGATAGGGGTTTTAGACAGTGCCCTGATTTATGTATCATTTCTTTATAGATATTGGCCCAAATCCTGCTTCCCTGCCTCATACAAACAGTCCCACTGACTTAAAAATGGGTTCTACAAGTCAAGAAAGCAGGATTTTGCTCAGAAATCTTTATTCCTCTTTGTGCCACCAAAAAAATGAAATATTTTTCAGTAAAGTTTTAATATAAATCCTGATATGCATTAAAGAAATCTGTTTTTAAAAACATATAATTAGCCAAAATAATAATAAGTTTAAGTACTGCTCTAAACTCAATTTGAGCGTGGGTGTATTTTGAACTGAAGTGGACAATTAGGACATCCAGATTTAAATACAAAACTTGGGCCAGCTTTAAATTTCAAATTCATATTGCAACTAAAAATACTGATTCATTAGATATGCAGATCCTGGAGCTTTAATCAGAATCTGGTTCTAACTTTTAAGTACCTGAAATTACTGAGTATTTCAGCTCATTAAGGTAAGATTGTTAGCAATAATTTTCTTACAGTTGACTTATTTCTAGTGCCATCTATTTTGCTTTCGATGTATTTTATTCCCAAGTTTAAAATTGGTTTTCAGGTTACTTAGTTTGTTTTGCATCTCATCCTCATCCCTCCCTTTGCTTGGTCTGTGTATAGTTTGATTAACTTTGGGCCTTGTACTGCAAAGATTTACACAAATGTAACTTTAAGCATTATAGTCAACTACTACTCATGTTTCAAAATTAAACATACACAAAATGTTTGTAGGCTTGGGATCTCCGATTTTGAGATCATAGAGAAGGGACTTTATGAGACAGAAGGAAAAAAAAAAGTGTTGACTTTATAATCAACTATAATCAAATTGCAATATCTAGGTACTTTGGGGACAATCACAGATACAGGCTGCAATCCCATATCATTTAAGTCAATGTGAGACATTCCATTAATTTCAATTAGGCCCATATTAGTTGAAGACTGCAGCATTATTATATTGAGAGACATTTTCAAATCAGGACAGAATTTTACCAGGATACATCCCCAAAAGGTTTTTTTTAGCCTTAACCCCAAAGGTCTTGGGTGTTGAATGACAAATTAAAAGATGTACGCAACTAACAAAACTTAAAGATGCCAGGTTGGCCATCTTAGAGAGCAAAATGTCTCTATGCACAACACAATTGAGTGTACCGACTTCCTCACCAACGTACCTCAACTTGAGGAACTACCCTGTGGAAAGAGGAGAATTTTCCAGTTTCCACAAACATTCAAAATTGGCATATTTATTCACAGTCAGTCAATGCGATGGCTCCTCTTAGAACTGGACTAAAACCACCAATCAATCAATCAGACATAGGCCAGATTACCAACTGTAACATCTGTAGGTCATTATGAATTTGGATTACAGTAAAACCAACATTGAAGAGCTATATATCCCCATCAGTCGAGGGTTCCCACTACCACCACACTTTCATGTTCTACTCAGAAAAAACTCTTTTCATTAATGCAATGCTTTGGATAAAAAAAAGTTCCCAATTCCGGTCTATTCACAGCAGAGACTAATAGTATTCTAGGCTAGAGTATCACCTAGCAAACCATGTATTTAACAGTTAATCTGAACAGGTTTAAAGTTCAATATAGATGAGGCCAAAAAAGTAATATTAACACTTTGAACTGTAGTTTGAATTCCAGACCCACATTACACTTTTGGGGTGCACATTGAGTAAGGTGGAGTCAAGCTAATAAGCTTTCACTAGACTGTGGGGGAGCCATGCTTATCTCCCAAATCCTGCATATTTTAAACAGACAGACATTCTATTTTTAGTGTTGGTTTACAGTGAAAAGGGATTGGACATTCAGAACACTTTAGGAACAGCCATTTCACCATTACAAAACTTAATGGCCCCCAAGAAAGAAGTTTTGTTTTATGTATTTAGACAATCTTCAAACACATTAGTGAATTTTAAGATACATAGTCAGAGCTGTTAATGTGTTCAATTAACCAGATGTCCCTTACCCCTGAATTGAAAGCTTGCCAAGAAGAGAGACAAGTTTTGCATGCCTAGGTACTTCATGCAACATTAAAAAAAATCCCACAAATCCTCAAAGTTGAACGGTCAGTTAGTTTGAGTGCACTAATGAAAAAATAGCATACTGAATCTCTGAACTTGCAGCAACACTGATTTCATTATGGAATAAAGAAGCCTTTTGAAAAGAACACATCTTATTTACAATGCTAAGTGTAAATAGTTTAGTCATTTCAGTCTCTGCAGAGAAGCTCAAATATGCCAAGTACCATCATAAATATTTCTTTTTTTATTTATACTCAGTGTTAACAATTCTAGGCCCATATTAATTCTGACAGTTTAAGTGTCCATGCTATAAAATAAAAAAGTTTGCTCTTACAGGTTTTCGTCTAAAACTGACAATAATAGAATGTATGTGGGGATCTTTAAGCTTTTAGAAGTAAAAAAATCTTCATGGTCTTTACTGTATAAAAGCAATTCTATGCCTACATGCTACAGGGAACAGCTTTAGTTTTTCTCATGTTTGCATATTCTAGCTGTTTGCAAAATATTTCCTATATACAGAATAACGAATGCTATTTAAGTGCAGAAACTGTCAAAACAAGAAAATTTAAGTTTGCCCACTATTGTACAATGACCTTTCACAAGAGGCTAACTTAATTCTTCCCCTCATTCCTAAGAAAAGTCATGTATGACTACACAAGGTTGAGCAGAGGGAATATCAAGACTTAACCTGGACTATTTATGATCAAGTAATAAGGCCACCAAAAATGTGGTCTTTTGGGGAAGGAGGGAGATTATAAAAATGAACAATGACAGTCCCTTCAGTTCTAACTATGCTAATATTGCTTGCAATTACTACCCACGCAGACAAACAAACATCATATGTTTGAGAGATATAGAGGTAGGTGCTCTATTACATTTATGTTGAATAATATCCAGTATACCATCTGTACTAGCTTTGTACCAGTGTTATTTATAAATTATACTACAATTAAACTTATACAATGCATACAGAAGTTTGATTATGATATTTGAGTATGTGTTTTAATATAAAAGGGATGGGATTTTTGGGAAAGGAACAAAGGTAGAACCCACCTATAAGTTACCTGGAATCCCAAAGCAATCAATATAACCTAGTGACAGAAGAACAGCTTGTTTGTTCAGGAGCATCAGGCCAGAAGGGACCACTGTGATCATCTAATCTGACCTTCTGTATACTGCCCAGAGGACTTCTCGGAATTAATTCCTGTTTGTAAATAGAGACTGGATCTTCTTCTAAAAGATATACTCTAATTCAATTTTCCAGTGAAAGAGAACCCCCTTTTTTCACCATTGGTGAGTTGTTTCAATAGTTTACTGTTTCAGTGAAAAATTTGCTTCTTATTTCTAATCTGAATGATCTAGATTCAGTTTCCAGCTATTGGATCTTGTTATACTTTTGTCTGCTAAAGTGAAGAGCCTTCTATTGTCAAATTTCTGTTACCCATGTAGGTAGTTTAGGCTAAACAAGTCATCTTAATTTTCTCTAAAGTACAGAGTAAGGAAGGGGAGAACAATTCAGATTCACCTTATGCCAGACCAGATAAATGGATGACATTGGCACAACTCAGCACTGAAGCAGCAGTAAACAGTAGTTACATCTATTAGCAAAGTACTGTATGCGTTCAGACAATGAAAGGTAAACAACTGATATTTTATCAGCGTACTCTAGTTTTGAA
Source organism: Dermochelys coriacea (assembly GCF_009764565.3). Lineage (NCBI taxonomy): Eukaryota > Metazoa > Chordata > Testudines > Dermochelyidae > Dermochelys > Dermochelys coriacea. Next base: position 25,379,701 of record NC_050082.1, read on the forward strand.
CAGCATGTTTTCTTCACCCTAATAAAATGTACTAGGGCACTATGGTATTAACAGTTACCTTGATTTTCAAGAATTTTGTTTAGTATTGTTTGTGCCCTGTTGAAGCTTCAGTTCTATTCAGGATATACGAGAGCAGGTAAGTTCTGAATCTCATCAGTCAGCCTCATTCTCTCTAGCTCTGCTTAATAGTTCAGTAACTCACAAGGGGAATGCTGCAAGACTGAGAAAAAGCATTTAAATTCAATATTCCCTTTACAAATTCTTAAAGAATGTGTGTTGGAAGTGACACTAATCTTTCTGCATGGGTTCAACCTCATACAATTCAACTGATTTCAGTGGGAGCGTACAATGAGGTTAGGTTCAAACCCCATGTCTCAAAACAGCCCCATAAATATTAGAACAGCCTTTGACACAGCCAAAATTCCCTGTTGAAGGGTGTGCAGACAACTATAGGTATTAGTTGTCTGCAATGTTAGAGATATTTAGCTTCTGAGAATAAGTATTTGACTTAAGATCAGTGCTCTACGGAAGCAAGATAAATGGTTTAAAAAACTCAATGCTGTAAGAAACTGCTCTGTCACAAAAGCCTAGATTATTTGCACCCTTAATATTGAAAGGTGAATTGCAAATCTTTTCCCAAATGCCCTCAACTGTACAAAGATTGGTGGATTTGTTTCATATTACTACAGTTGAATGCATTTGGAAAGCTGGTTAGAGACTGCATTTAGGAGAACTCATTACAGCAGGCATTGTTACAACACACTTTAAAAAACATATATTAAATAGTACATACACTACAATCAGTAATCAGTTTTCAAGAGAGTTAAAACACTAATTGAGTTATTTGAGATAGCAGAATGTAATCTAATTTGTTCCAGAATGGATATTTTTAGAAATTGCTTTTTAAAATATTGGACTTCTATACAATTCAAGTTTACAGCCATTTCTTAAAGATTGATTTAAATATTAATTGGTTTAATATGCTGGAACGGATAGATAAGGTATGTTTGCTGCACAGAAATGCAATGCATCACGGTAGTATTCTCTGTATAGTCCACTTTATTTTGATAAAAGATTAAAAGAGCTGAATAACAACATCAACCATTTCACTGATTCTGCTATAAGTTTTGAGGGCTAAAACCTGCTCATCCCCAACAGCAAACACCAAGGGATCTGTTAAGCAAGAAGTGGGGGGAAGAGGAGGAAATCTCAGCAGCCCACACAAAAGATGCACAGACAGACTACACCACAAGGACTCCATGCATGAGAGAATGTAGGGGCTTTGGCAGGAGTAGATTTGCAACACCGTGGATGTCCACTGGTCATACTGAAAAGAGGTGGCTGGACTACTGTGCTCTTGCAACCATGGAGCAGCCTGTGCGAGGATACTGCTCAGATGGATCCCAAACTCTAACTGAAGTAGTTGTATCAAAATGCACCTGTTAAACATTAGAATTATCACTTGGCATAGTGAACCGAAGTTTAACATTTTGAACAAAACAAAAAACAAAAAAAACTTTAGTCTATTAAAATTGACAGCAATTACCCAGTAAGGAGGATGCAAATTCCAGGAAGCTTGACTGTCTTAAAACTGACAAGTTCTATAGTAGAGCAGTAAAGTTGAAAAGCCATTTGAGGATAACATCTGGATATTTGTTCTGTCAGTCAACTTTTGGTTACTAAGCTACAACAAGTTTGTTTTCAACACTAGAGTACTGAGCTGTGCCCACCAGAAGTCAGTGAATAAACCTTAAGGCATATGTCCCAAACACATTAACTCAGTCCTCCAGATATCTGATATTCAGTTACTATGATAGACCAAGATAAAATTGTATTATTTTTAATGAGCTTTTAAAAGGCTCCCATATAAAGATGTCCATGTCTCACAAAATTAAGCCTGTTTTCCACTAACTCTGCTTAGCCATGTCTGAAAGATGTAGTTTTCATGAAACAGATACTGCTTTAAAAAATTATGAGGCTTCAACCAGATAAACATGTGGGTCATGGTCTCCACTGTTTCACCTGCCAAGAGCATCTTCACTTAGCTTCTAAGTTTACTTAATCAGCTGCCTTCCTTTTCTTCAGCTCACTTTATTTCACTTTGAAAGGATATTAAAGTAGTCTCAGCCCTCTCCCTCTCATCAGAAACCAAACATGTATTTCAGCTACTGTAAACTTACACCCAGGTGACTCCAGAAATCCACCAATATGGAAAAAAATTTACAAGAAAAAGGTAAGTGACCTCTTCATCCTCCCGAATGATTGTAAAGAAGTTGGCTCCTCGACCATCTATTTCTAGGTGTGTCTAATTCATGTAATCTATCATTCATTATCTTTAGGGTAACCTTCTAGCCCACAACAATCTTCACTAGAGAACAATTCATTTAAAACAACTCAGTACTACAAAATTTTTTTCAAATCATTCTTATACAAAAAATTAAGCAAGTATTTAGCTTTTTTTTTTTAAATTGCTATTTTAATCTACAGCTTCCTGACAAGATTTCTAAGTTAGGCCCAAATATAAACTGACTGTCAGAACTCCTCTTGACAAAAAGATATTGTAGGGCTAGTCACAACCTATAGAAAGTATCTCGAATTTAAGATGCCACTAACATAATGGCAAAACCTATCACCTGGTTATTTACGCCACTCAATGGTGAGAGACACTTGCCTGGACATACAAATGTCATTGGCACGCTGCCTAGAACTTCATGGCCAGATATGTATCCCAGTATGAAGTGCTCTGTCACTTCCCTACATGGTCATCTTTTTGCGAACACCATGTCAAAGGCCATCCAAATACTCTTACACTTGAGACAGAGGCATGCAGACAGTTTCTCTCACCTCCAAGTATTGACATCAACTATGGTATATAGTATTGCCCTTCTCTACCCGTCCAGGAGCTTTCCCTTGTTTGAAACAATTTAATGCATTGTTTTCTTCCATTTAAAAAAGTACAGAATATATAGCTTCCATATCTGAATTCATATTATGCTGAAGCATTTAATATTCTTACAGCTTTTTGCATTAAGCCTATGCCATAAGGGGAGAGATCTTGGATGTTCATTACAACTACTTTAGTCACCTGAATTCAAAACGTATTAAACAATTTTTGCTAATATCCAAGGAAAGCAGCTGAAAGCAGCATTACTCAAGAAAGTCTGTTCACAGAATCTAATGCCTAGATATTCATTTAGTTTAAAGTATGACACATTGAGAGGCCAACAGAGTACTTAAGTCACAATCTATAAGAGGACTGTTCTGCAAATCAGATGTAAATATCATCATATGACAAGTGACTAAATTTTAAAAAATTTAGTAATATTTTAATATAAATAAATATTGTTCTGTAAACAAATACCAATAAGCTTAACATGAGTTTCCTACAGTAAGGGGCACAAAAAAAAAAAACTTTAAAAAAACCCCAACAAAACAGTATTCCCGCTGGTACCTGTACATGCATGCTATTCAGTAGTTGCAGTAAGGTATCACATTTGTTGACATTTGCAACTACTGTACTTGACTTTCCCAGATCACATCTTCAAGTTCCTTTTTAATGATCTTCAATGTATAAAAAGCCAAACATCAATTTTATGTCCAACTATAAACAATGCGAAATAGTGGTCGAATTGTGCCTATTTAGTGCAATTATGCTCATAAGTGACACAAATTGAATAGATTATAATTCTTAAAAAGATGATCCTACTTCTAAACTCCGAATTATATCAGGTCCTTTGCTTTTATTGTTAGGAGGGAAAAAAATACTTTTGAAGTTAAATTATGTTTATTTAGGTATCAAAGGTTGAAATAAAGATATTATAAGAAACAAAAAAGAACTTAAGTTAGCTAGCACCTTAAATCAGTGCTTTAAAAAGTTATAGTATCCAATCTGCTATTCTTGATTGGGTAGAGTGATTAAATTGTACTGCAAGGGACGGCATACGCAAAAACAAAGGAAACAAAACCAAAACCCGGACCACACCATCAAACCCTCCCATATAAAAAGACAACCTCCTACCCAAACATTCACCACAGTAATCTTGTATCATGAACACATGCAAAAGCCTCAAATAAATTTAGTGATCATATTTTCTGATTAACACGTTTACTGCAAAATTAGGTCTCTAGAAGTACAACAGTTCGGGCACAACTGCAATTGCAAGAGTATGTACTTGAGCACTTAGTTTGCACCTGCAATTACAAATTTAGCCAATTACAGCTAGATTTTCAGAAGAGCGCAGCCTTCATAATTGGGGCTGGATTTTCAAGGGAGCCTAGCATTCAGCAGCTCCTATCAAGAGCAGAGTCACTGAGTAGGCATGCTTTTAGACAAGCTGAACCTAACTGCATAGCTGATTATGCCCACAATACCCAATTTGCACATTTGTGGCAAATGTGTACATGAATTAGGCTTGCAAATACATATATTTGCACATCATGCCTTTTGAAAGCAAGGTCTTTAAAGCTCTAGTCCATACTCCACTAAAGAAGAGATTCAAAAAGGCTAGGTGTCATACTCCTGTTATTTGTGATATTTTGGCTTGAATGAGAGCTTCACTTACAGCCCAGACTCAGATCTTCAGACAGATTTTGTAATAAACAGAGTATGAGTGCATCAATCATTGCCAAGGAAACAAGCAACATCAAGTTTAGCAAGACTGCTTTCACTTCAAATTCGAAGTGCTCAGAGTTGGATGATGCATGCCTTTGTTTAAATACATCTTCAACAAACCTCAAAATGTCATGAGAAGAATGGACAAGTACAAAACTATTTGCTTTTTTTTTTAATGTCTAATGCATTCAAAACATTCCCATAACTCTGGTGTCCTGTAATGTCTGTTCCCTGTAACTCGTGTGAACGTTCCTGCAAATGTCAGATGAATCAGTTAGACCACAATTACAATAAAAACTAATTATTGCACAGTTTAACATTTTGTTTTTAATTCAAGTTGCACTTCAGTGTCTGTCACTTTAACCACCAATATATACTTTCATACTATTACACGTTTATGGCCTTGAGTAGTATTGCCTTAAGAATTCTCAAGCAGTTGGCATATTCGGAAAAGTTAATTTTGTTCCAACTGCAAAAAAATCAAGCAATTACTGCCTTCTATTAAGAGAAATCCCCCACTAGAGCCAATGAGGCATAGAAAGGAGATCTTGTAGTGCTGTGGAAAGCCTGCTGGCTCCTCAGGTGTTCCATGTGTAGTTTCAGAGAGAGTCGTCCGTGCCCTCCCCCTCACAGGGACAAAGAGAGAGAGTCAAGTAATACGATCCCTCCGTCTTTTCCATTTTACAAAAGTTGCTCAGTTGAAAACAAGCAATTCAGTTTCACCTGAGCTCCAGTGAATTGGCAATACAGTAAAATCAGTCAGTATTTCCCTATAATTGGATGCACAAAACTACAATACATACCCTGAGGCTGATTATCCACTTACAATTCTATTAATAATTCTTTACAGTATAATACCAAAGTAATGTGTCCCCTTGACAAAGCAAATTGCTTTCGGAGATTACTATTCTATTTCTGGCACTTTAAGTCAGGTCCAAAATTGCTGCACTAAGCTTCTAGCCCCAAAGCCCGTATCACTTGTGTCCCCCCCCCACCGAGAAAAAAGAATTAAAATCAGCAACTTGTTGCTGTTGAAATAAATACAGAAGAACCTTGATTTTACAAATACCCACCTTACGAACAACCAGTTATACAAATCACTATTCCCAATGAAAGTTAAAAAAACGGGAAAGCAGTGTCAAAGAACAAATCAACATCCTTTCATGTTCCAATGATGTCAATGATATGGAAGTCAGTTTGCAGTGCACCATATTGCCACTTCTGCACCATACGCACTAAATTTGAGATGTTCAATTTCATGAACTTTTAGTTCCCAATTAGTTTGTAAAATAGGAGGTTAACAGCAAAAAAAAGCCTCTGTTTACGTCTGAGTGTGACTGTAGGACACCAGAATTACAGAAAGTGAAATACAGAAGTGTGACACTAACTGAAATCCAGAGACAGTATGCCACTTCATAGTTTATTAAAGCAGTTAATATAATCAGCAATTGATGTTTGCATCTGCTTTTGGCCAAGTAACCCTATAGGTATTCCACATCATGGAGTGTGCGTGCCTGTGCATTCTAGATTGGAGATATTCTCAGTAGTGTCTGGGGGTCTGTTCCTGCATCCCAGACATCCTTGTGCTCAGATATGAGGGTATATAGAGAGCGGGCAGACCTGCCACCTGTCTAATTCTTTCTCAACCACAAAAGTTCAGTGAAAGACTCCAAGACAGAAAGAAAGGAAGGCAGGAAGTGGGGCACCCACTGGGACACATCTCAAAGGACTCCAGTTACTGTAGAAGCAACATTTGAACAGTCTTTTGGTTGAGAATCTGTCCTTTCATACATTCTGCAAATGAGATTAAAAGCCTGGGTGAAGTCCTAAAGGCTCCAAGATCCCCCACCCTCCTGGCAGAGTTAGTTTGAGGAATGAGGTCTTAAGGGACATATGAAGGAGGGAACAGTTCCTCATTGGTTCAAATGAGGAATTTCCTCAGCACAGAGGACTAAGTTTAGGTCCCATGGCAGAATTGGTTCCTTAACATGTGGGAAGAGGTTGATTCACATGACAGCATTCCAATGATGTTTGGTTTGTGAAGGAGTTACTTGAAAAATGTCACTGCACAGCTTAAATAAAAAGGCCTGCTCACCACAGTTTAGCTGCCTTTGTTCTATTTTGTCTAGAGACTGATGGAAAAAAGACATTTTCCGCATGTCGCATGCTATGTAAATGAAGTCACATGCCAACAAGAGGGCATTAACTAAACAAAAAAGAGATGGGGGTATGGAAAGGGGAATTAGTTAAATCTCTCTAGACTTATCGTCTTATCATAACGGTCCCTTCTGACCTTAATATCTATGAGTCTGTAAGCCTTTGATAACCCTCATAGTGGTGGTGGGGGGGGGAGGTAGTGGTGAAGACTGAAAACCTCTCAATGGGGGAGTGAAAAGCTGTGATGGCAGCTAGGTGAAACTCGGCAATAATCCCATGATTTTTAAATTGAACAGGTAACTGAGAATGTGCATTAGACTAGAGGAGGCAGAGATTGGAAACTGTACCAAGTCTGGAAGAGTTTCCATTTCTGTAAGTAAGTTTTCCTTGTCAAGGGTTTTCTGCTATGAAGCAATACCGTCTGTACCTCGGGAGCAGTCTTGCTCTATACCAGAGAGCCATATAGCACCTACGCCTTGAGGTGAAGCACTGAAGTTTGGATGGTGATGGATCCTGATTCCCGAGTGAGAAGATTTGCTGTCAGGAGAAGATGGAGAGTGGAGTCACAGAGACATGCAAGCCTGCCCTGGGAACCATACCTGTCCTGGCCACGATGGTGTTTCAATTTCTTCAGAACCTTGAGCAGGAAGGGAGTTGGGGAGAAGTGTACAGCAATATGCGAGGCCAAGGAATGACCAGGGCATCTCCCATCAAGTTGTGATCACTCCCTCCTCTTGAGCAGAAGCCTCTGTACTCCACATTGGAGGATGTCACAAAGAGATCCATCTGTATATGGCCCCACGCAAGACCTCTCTTGGAATACCTCATTATTCAGCTCACACTTATGGTTGATGCTGAAAAGCCTGCCAAGGAAGTCTGCCACTGTGTTCTATAGTCCTGGTAGATAAATTGCTGAGATCTGTATGCAGCGTGATATGCACTACTTCCATAGTTTTATGGATTCAGTGCAAAAGGACTGGGATCTTGCCCCTCCACGAAGACTGATATATTATGTTGCTGCTCTGTTGTCCAGCATTATTCTGACTCTTATGATGAGTCAGAAGTGCTGACAAGTAGTTCATTACATACACCAATATGGAAGATTACCTTCTGAAGGATCTATCTGCCCTGACCTGAAAGCTTTTGGAAGTGTGTGCCCTGGCCTATCAGAGAGGTGTCTGTAGCAAGTACCCTTGTGGGAGGAGACTCCAAAAACAGAACTCCCACGCACACCTTTTGTGGATCCTTCTACCAGTTTAAAGAACCAATGACCTTCAGAAGTACAAATACTCCTTGGATAGACCTGGGCTGTTGGGGGGGTGAGGTGTAGAAAGTTCTCAGCCAGGCCTGAGGACACCTAGAGAGTGTAATGTTGCTAAGGGTGTCACAAACACAGGCCTGGTCTACTGTTAACTGCGGGGGGGAGGGAAGAAGAAGAGAAGGAATAGATCTAACATAGCTGCATAACATAGCTGAAGTCAACATACTTAGATCTACTTACTGTGGTGTCTTCACTGCAGTGGGTCAACAGCAGAAACTCCCGTCGACTCCACCTACGCCTCTCGCTCCGGTGGAGTACCGGAGTGGACAGGGGAGTGCTCGGCGGTCGATTTATACGAGTCATGAAATCGAACCCCACTGGATCGATCGCTGCCCATCGATCCAACGGGTAATGTAGACAAGCCCACTGAGGCTGTCATATGGCCCAGAAGTTGCAGGCATGCCCTTGTTCTGGTTTGTGGGCTCTGTTGTATTGTTGAGATGAGGCTGGACACAGTGGCAAATTTGTCCAGCGACAAGTATGCTCTGGTGGTGGTGGAGTCCTAAGTGACCCTGATAAAAATCTATTAATTGAACTGGAGTGAAAATAGACTTTTCCATATTGAGGCAGAGGCCCCAATGAGTAGAACAGAGATAGGTTTATGCAAGTTGCTCTCTATATCTCAAGGAATGAGTAACCTTTCAGGACCCAATTGTCCAGGTAGGGAAAAACTACTCTCATCTGGCGAAGATGCGTTGTGACAGCGGAGAGGATTTTGATAAGACCCTTGGCATGGCGGAGAGGCTGAAGGGTAGGACGCAGTACTGGTAATGGTCTCCGCTTACCACAAAATGTAAGACGTCTGTATCCCTCAATATTTCAGTAACTAAGACATGGAGGTAGATGGGGTACCGTTTTTATGAGATCTGTTCTTGAAGGAGAAGATGATCTTACACTTGGCTGGTATATGGGTGTCTCCCAAATAGAGGCACCAAGAATGTCAACCATCAACAGGGATAGGGTCCCAGAAAAAAAAAAAAAAAAAAAAAAAAAAAAAAAAAAAGACAGTACTTAAAGACTGGGGATTCCAGCATACCCCAGAAACATCAATTACTGTTAACCAAGGTCACTATAACTGCATGCTATCTTGTACAAGACAAGCTCAGGACAGGGTTAAAGAATTTTAAAGTTTCTGAATGAGTAAAACCTGTGCAAAGAGCCAATGCTAAATTCAGTTTGAGAGCATACTTTCCCTGCATATTAAAAAATAGCAGGATAGTCAACTTTAAGGATACACAGTTATCTCCTCTCTGGATAGCTACTCTAATAACTAAATCCAAAGTGGGAAAGAAAGATCAGAAGAGATAAATTGATGTACAGCTTACATTATTTTAAAGGATAGCCATCTGACTGCCAGTAAGGCCTACAAAAAACTGAATACAACCATTTGTGACGCATTTTCAACAAGATCCACCTATGAATATTTCACAGAAACTAAGCAGCAAAATCCTTAAAACAAAGGGGGAAAAAAAGAAGAAATCATTGATAGTCCAGTTAGCAGTAGACAACAATGTATTTTCACTTACAAATAAGAGAATGTTACTTGTATTTTTTAGGAAGTGATGAAATATTAGAAGTTGATACCAGTGTTTCAATAGAAGCCATCCTGCTTTATTACAGGCATTTTTTAATCATTAAAAAGGATGCTCAATTAAAAAAATTGAAAATTATCAACTATTAAAAACAACATTTAACATGGTGACATTGGGAAGATTAAAGAAAAATTTGGTTTTGTTAAGTTTACTTTGCACATTGTTATTTTTCCTTTTTGTTTTTATGTTTTTCACACAGCAATGGGGAGAGGGAAAAAAAAACAAAAACAGATACTAAAAATCTGTAATCCAGTTAAAAGCAAAAAGATGTCCTTCCTACTACTGCCTACCAATTTAAAAAGGTAATAGTAACTTAAGACAAATTCAAAGGTAAAAGTACTCTTTTAATGTAAGGTAATTACAGATGAATGGAGGAAGTCGAATTTTCAATAATGCATAAATGAGGTGCCTAACTTGCATTATGTGTACTTTTTGGAAAATCCCACCCAGAGCCTCAAACTATTAAACTTAACCAAGGCCTTTTAGACATATGTAACCTGTATTATTAATAAAAGGTATCTCACCAGCTACTTCCACAATATCACCAGGGACAATGTCTCTTGCTTTAATCCTTTGTACACTTTTTCTGTCTTGTCGATATACTTTGCCCATTTCAGGTTCATATTCTTTAAGAGCTTCAATAGCGTTTTCAGCATTTCTTTCCTGGGGGGGTGGGGAAAGAAAAAAGGAAAAATAAGATGTGAGGTTTTAAAAGCTAGAGGTCCTGCCAATTCTGACAGCTAGAATAGTCGCCTTCTAGTTTTCCACATGTAGCACTACATGAATACTACTTACTCAGTTATTCGGTGTTCATTCACATAAAAGATAATTATTAGACGCATCCCATTATGTGGTTGCAACTTCAAAGTGAAGCTGCAGTCTGGAAAGTACTACAATAGAATTCAGATATTAGTGAGCCCTTAAAAGTCTAGAAGCCATTGCCTTAAAGTTTGCAGTTACCTCTCCAGAACGTCCATTATGTTTTCGCAAAAAGAAAAGGAGTACTTGTGGCACCTTAGAGACGAACACATTTATTCATCCGATGAAGTGAGCTGTAGCTCACGAAAGCTTATGCTCTAATAAATTTGTTAGTCTCTAAGGTGCCACAAGTACTCCTTTTCTTTTTGCGAATACAGACTAACACGGCTGCTACTCTGAAACCTGTCATTATGTTTTCGTAGCTGGAGCTCACACGAACTATAGTTTAAGGGATCATGCAGTTATGTTTTGATGCAAAGCAACACTCCAGCAGAAACATCTATTAAAACTAAACGGTTGTATCCTATTTAACAAAGCACAGCTGAACTAGAACACCTCCTTTGAGACTCAAATATATCTCCATCCCACATCAGTCTGGTGTTTTCACTAGTTATTGATAGAAATTAAGATAGTGAAAAAGACTCAATTAAACTTCCTCCAATATTGTTCTTGTATCCCTCCTTTATGTCTTTGTGCCACATTTGAACCATGTCAGATTAAGAGGCATGGACATATCCACTTACAGCAGCTCCTTTGTTATCTAGCTTGGAAATAACTATTGTCCAAAAGCTCTTTTCTTTGCACTTGTAAAGTAAGGATACTACATGACATTTCACACCCATTACTTGCCAACAAAGTACCTACAACTTCCCAGATATAGTGCCAAAGCTGGAGCTCCAGAAAAGGCGGCAACACACTTAAGAGTACAAACAGAAATTGTAACTATTTTTAGCGTCGATACACAAAAACACAAACCTGAATCTTCTTTCCATAATTAAGCTATGAATGAGTTACAGCAGATTGGACCTTAAACTTTATTCTTTTCTTAAAGCATCTATGGGTATGTCTACAATACAGCTGCAAGGTGCAATTCCCAGCTTCAATTAGATATACTCGTCCTGCATTTGACCAATCTAGTGCACTACAAATAGCAGTGAGGTAGCAGTAGCACAGGTGGCACTAGGACAGATTGACCACTAACATCTTAAACATAGTATTGTCTAGGTTTAGACAACACAACCAATAAAAACACCAGCAGCTTATTATTATTATTATCCTGCTGTTCCTGACACAACCAGTAAAACACCAGCAGCTTATTTACTGCTGTTACCACCAGTGGAAATACTATGATGAGAAATTAAGAAAAATATTAGTACAAACATTTTAAGTCTGCCCTGTTGAGTATAGAAATTCTAAGAGGATGCTTTTTATGTATACAAAACTTTTCCAGACTTACACCACCTGCCAAAGGTTCTCTAATCTAGTAGATGTCAGAACTGTATAAAGGCAGACAATTATCTTTGGAAATTCAAACCATGAGCCATTAGAGCCTAATTTGGTCAGCAGGTAACACACAACTGATTGCTAAGGGCCAGGTCTCTATGTAGTATCAGTTCCAGCAGGCAACAAAACATCTTAAACTACACACATTACATCAGCTGATCTGGTGAATGTTGTGAAATAACTGGCAGGGGGAAGAGATGGGGACGCCATAAATACTAGCAGCTACGAGCTACCTTAGGTATAAGGAAGTTGGGGAGTATGGCCTACACCCATGGCATTTCTCCTCTCCACTGGATGAAGAGCAGAATTCAAGCTCTTGCTCATGAGTATAGGTTACTCTGCATATACAGAAAGGTAACTGGAATCTTAATTTCTGTTAGGCCCTGAGGTCTGCTAAGTTTCAGTGATCTTATTAAATTTGAGGAGCAAAGAAACAAGAATTATCAAATCAAATATAGAAGCTAACTGATAGGAGATCTTAGTTAATGTAGTCTTCAGAGTTAGCAGCTCAATAAATTAATTCCATCTTAGAGAACAAGATCCATGGGTCATCAGACATAAATGCCACATCAGAAAACAAGTTCTCCCCCCCCACCCCACCCCCATCTAATATTTGAAATTGCCAAAAAGAAATTTTACTTCATGGTCTAAAGTCAGCCCTTCAAAACTTTAAATCCATTTCTCCAAACTGGTTCTCTCTGAAATATCCAGAACGTTTTTGTTTGTTTGTTTGTTTAGTATGTCAACAATTGCATCTCCATCACCCACAAAACAAAAAAGAGAACAAGATAGAGTTTCGTGAGAGTTAAGACAGAGCTCCTGCCTGGATTCTCCATTAGTATTAGTTAAAAACTTTAAAGGCTGAAAGAGGAAATGTTTTTTAAATTGATTAAAGACAGATTAAACATTTAAAGTTTCTTCCAAAGAAGAACATAGTGATTTACCCAGTACATCTCTTTATACCCAATACACCCAGGATAGTTATTCTCTCATATTTCTTTTTTGTGTTGAATTACAATGTTCAAGTATTAGATAACGAATTCAAGCTATTTCATTACTTTTTTATTCTGCTCTTTTAAAAACTCAATCTGTTTGCAATTTCTGACTGCACAAGTTCATTTACTTTTTGAATTTTTCACCCTATCACCAAGTAAAAGTTTTGATGTAGGGATTATTGCATTAGGATAGGATAGTTTTTATTATATGTGCATGTAAGTGAATATATTGTAGATTTTAAAACTGTATGAAATGGATGGTTTTGAATAGATGAATCACCTAGAATCAGATACAGGCACTAAAAAGTGTAAACATTTTTCATCTTTTTAAATATATCTTTCAGAGAAAAAGATATCCACTACCAATTAAAATTTTCTCTGCATTTGAGGAGAATGCTTGTGGGGGAAGGAGACATGGAGAAGCATGAAGCCGGACTTCAGAGGACACAACCACATATGAAGTTTCTTCCTACACTGACTTTATCTTGGTCTCAAACAGATCCAATGATTTCTGGTTTTGGACTTTTAGCACCTAGAAATCAGAGACATGCACTGGAAAAAGAAATCTTGAAGTTAAACTGTAAATGTTATTCCTCTAGAGTAAATATTCATATCAATAATACAGTATTATAATTCACCTACCCACAGCAGTGATTTTGCAAAGGGGAAGAAAATATTTATCAAATTTCTGAGATATAATGTACACAAAGTTTTTCTTTTTTAAAAATTAAGTTACTGAAAGTCCACAGTTACCCCTATAAATGGCATCTAACAGAAGCAACAAATTACTTTTATGGAGGATAGCAGTCTTCTCTTGCTCCCCACTTGTGACCTTAAGGACAAAAAAAAAAGGCAAGGCAATAAATGCCCTCCGTAACCCTTACCCCACCTAAAGGGTAAGTGAGGATTTTTAGCTTCCCTATAAATTGGCAACAAAAAGCGGAAGCCAAGATGGAGATTTTCAAAACTATCTGGAGACCCTGTTACCATTAAAATTACAAGAATTTGATATCCAATTTCAATTAGGCACCTTTGAAAGTTTCAGCCCTAAAATATAACAGCTCCCTCACATCAAAATTCAATCGTATCACTCTGAAAGTCTGCTCATTTTCAAAAAGCTCTCCTCTTCAACTCTCCCTTCTGGTTTACTAGGGACAGGGGGCAGTTCAAAGTGGCCTTCTCTTGAGCTTACTGGATAGGAAGTGCCAATACCACACCTGGTCAGAAGATATCACTACCTATCTCCCTCTTACAATAGCATGTGCGTTGATTATTGTGTCACTTGCCTTTCCCTGGATGGGGATGAAGATTCTAGTATTTCAGGACCACACTGGGAGGAGAGGTATGGAGATTCTGCACTGGAGAACCACGTTAGCCTCGCTGGGATTTACTCCCAGACAAAGGAGCTGCTGTGATGAAGCAACTTCCATAGCCCTCCCCTCCAGGCAAGGCCTTCCTAGATTCTCACTCTTCAGCATAGAAGAGTACCTGCAGGACACAGCTCTTTCCATCCTGACCACTGCCTTATTCATAGGGACTATTTCCTTAGCAGGTATGGGAGGTTGAGGGACTGCCACCTTCTTCCGGTGATGTTGCTGCAAAGAGCTACTGCAGTCAAGAGCAGGGATTGAAGGGGAGGAGGAAGGTGGCACAATGTATCCTACACTTTTTTTAAAAAAAAAATTAAAGTGGGAGGTGTGTAGGTGTAAAGATACCAACTGCCAAGAACAAGAACTCAGAGGCTCTAATGAGACATCATATTTTAGTGTGAAAAATATTTTAAAGACAATTTCTTCACAAGAAAGAGCGTTTGATTTTATTTTAGAAGGTTTAGATTAGGCAGGTGATGCAGAGTTTGTAATATTTACTCTGCCACACAGAAGTTAATACATTCATAGTTCTGCTCTAACTGACTAGAAACACTTACACTCTAACTTGGTAACAAAGTAGTCCTATGCACTAGTTCTCATTAAGGACTCCTGTATGAAACAAGAAGTTATTTATAAAATTTTTTGATTGAGTGAATTAAAAAAAAAGTCATCTGTAAAATATTAACTGATTTTCCAAAAATGTTATTTTTGGTAGGGATTAGAGGAAAGTAATTTTATAGAGAAAGCCGATCAGAAGGGGTTGTTTTCTTTTTTGTTAGGAGGTTGTGGTGACAGTGTCAGGCTGATAATGGGCAGGATCTTACAATCTTAACTTTGAAGGCTTAGTTTTTCAAAGCAGTCCAGTGGATTTACTCACACATTCCATTAATTTCAGTGGACATATCTTCTGAACTAAATACGTAAAAAGACTTGATATGCACAGGAGTCTTATTTGTTTAAAAAAAAAGCCACAGCACAGAAAAGTTTGAATATAGCAGCAATGACAAATCACTTATTTCCTGGCTGTTTTCCATGAGAGTAAATGCTCCCATGATGGAGAGCTATGTTAAATCTATTATATGAATTTAAGAGAATTTAATTTTTCTTGGACAATTCTCCAAACGTACAGGTTATTCACAAATCTAAGTCAAAAGGTATTATGTAGGTGCACTGACTTCAGTGCAAGCCTCTTGGGGTTTTTAATAGCTTTAAACAAATCAGCACACAAGCGTAACCATTTAAATTTATCTAAATGGTTCAAAGAATGCCTTTGATTCTTTCAGCATGGAAATCAGTAGGTTTCTGATCTACAACCTTCAGCTGAGTGCCCATTATACACTTTGGAGTTTTTTCTTTGAACTAATTTTTATCATACTTGCTTTCCAGGCGAGTAGTTAATAGCAAAGTCTTTGCTGCAATGTATACTAACAGGAAAAAGCTGGTCTATTAGGGAGGCTTCAATAAAGAAGGGTATTCTACACATTAGCTTTTTCTCTTGCTAAATTGTGCATTCATTCGAGAGTGGGGTAAAACCCAAAGCATAAATATGATTGCCTTGCTAACCTGCAGTAAACTTTATTCCCCCATCTTCAATAGATTTAGTTGGGGGGAGTTTTAAACCAACATTAAGTATTAATTTATTCCAATCCAACACCAGAAGAGGAGCTTTTATATTCCTTGCAATTTTTTTTGGGGGGGGGGGGGTAGGGAACACCACTCTTTTAGGACTGCAAGTTCTTTGTGGCAGGAATTTGGTCTACCTTGATGTACAGTGCCTATACAAACCTAATTAGATACTAACTTTAATAACTAAGATAAAGACCCTAGATTTTGACAAACTTGAACAAAGCTTCCAAAACAAGTACTATGCCACTATTTAACATCACTTCAGCTTTGAGTGAGAGGAAAAGGTGTAAACAACTGCTCTATTGGTACGTTCCACATAAGTATGCACCATCAGATAACTCTTGTATTTAACTGTGGCACCTGTGATGTTAGATTTTTCAAAAATTTTAATATCACAAAAATAGCTACAGTACAACACATGAGACTATGCATTTTCTGAGACATGCTCACTACAGTGTCTCTTTAAAGTTGTAAAATATTTCAACTTTAGAATTAATCTAGCAGGGAAAAGTTTGCAGGATGAAAGGTAAAATCTGCAGCAGCATTTGCATGTCACCATACAATATTTTCCTTTAACTGTCAAAATCTCTGAATTCCTGAACATTTTCAGCTGCAAAGTAATGTGTTGAATATTTTTATATTATTAAGAGCATGCCTCTAGAATAAAAAAAAGTACCCAATAAAAGTTTACCCATTTGTAATTTAAGATGATAAATTGCTTTGGGCAGCATTTAACCAGAAAATTAGAATTGTGCTGCCAACTGAAATCCCTGGCTAAGAAGTCAAGTTTTTACCTCTGTTAAATTTGATTATCTACAACTAGAATTTGGATATTTAGTTCAAAACCCTGAAAGTTTAGATTAGTCAGCTACTACCATTAATTTGAAATCGTAACGACAACTCTCCACATCAAAGCCTTAAAATCAAAACCAAATAAAAATTAAATTAAAAAAGTAAACTAGTATAGCTATTTGAATCCAAGTAAAACAATACTGCCTACTTAACTTCAGAGGAGTCAGACACCAAATTTAGAAATGCATATGGTGTGTAGTGGACCTGTATTTTTTTTTTTTTTTTTTACAAAATACAAATGTGAAGATTCAGGTTTTCATTGTAGTATGGAATACAGATTCATATTTCTCTTTATATTTAGAAAGATCACTGAATGAGATAATAAAACTTAATCTTGTATGTTTAGTAGCATGCAGACAGCAAATATCCATACAATAAGATTCCAGGATTGGCAGTCTAGAATATAAGAGTTGATGTGAAGCAATGGAAACTGCTATAATCATGACTGAAGCTCTTTGTTTGGAATATCAATAAGTTGAATCACTGAGTTTTGCTGTCTGTTAGAGCCCAATTTTTAAGTTCAGCCATTTTGACTTCATGAATTATACCTGTGTGGTGTACAGCTCCAGTAAGCATGGCACAGATATATGCTTAAGAGTCCCAGACCATTGTGACATCTGAGGTAACCACCAATCCCCAACTTTGCTCTACATCTTGTTTTCATGCAACAATTTCATTGGTTGTATGAGAAAAACTGCTTAGATAATAGTTTATCTAGTCCAAGTCCCAAACCCGTCCAACTGCATGGGCTTTAAGCTACTATATTATGGAGGCACCCTGCTGGTGACTCCTTAGCTAGGTTAAGTTCTAAAACAGTGGTGTGCAACCTGCAGCCCATCAAGGTAATCTGCTGGCGGGTCACGAGACAGTGTTTACATTGACTGTCCGCAGGCACAGCTGCCCTCAGCTCCCAGTGGCCGTGGTTCACCGTTCCCGGTCAATGGGACCTGCATAAAGCGGCGCAGGCTGCAGGAACATGCTGGCTGCTGCTTCCTGCAACTCCCATTGGCTGGGAGCTGCGGACCATGGCCACCGGGAGCTGCGGACCATGGCCACCGGGAGCTGCGGACCATGGCCACCGGGAGCTGCGGACCATGGCCATGTTGCCAATGGTCAACGTAAACACAGTCCTCGCAGCCTGGCGGTGGATTACTCTGATGGGCCACATGTGGCCCGCAGGCTGCAACTTAGCCACCACTATTCAAATGACCTTGAAGTGGGTCATAAACATCTTGGTTTTCCTCTAAAAGCAACTGGCCTTTTAGTATGACATTTCATATAGGGTTAATATTTAGGCCCTTTGTATTTTCTATGTAGTTTTGGTTTTCCTTCACAATATACACTCTTAAATAGAAAAATTTTGAAATGTGATTCTGGCTGAGTTTTTTCTTTCATAGTACACCATCAATTGTCAACTGATCTCTTCTATCGTTATGTATCTACACAAAATTTGTCAGAGGGGTTGGTCCTGAATAGATCTGGTAGAATGTAGTTTTTCCTATGGAAAAAAGTTTGGATTTCAGATACTGCTGGTCAAAATTTGTGTCAGAATATTTGCTGATAAAAAATGCACTTTGCACAAAAATCAGAGTTTCCCACAAATCAATTGATTTTATAAAGGAAATTGATTTTTCACTGGGAAAATGGAAGTAACAGTTCCCTGGCTGCCCACTAGGACAACAATTGTCAATTTCACTTCCCTGGCAGGCTAGCTCAGAGATGGAAAGGAAGAGCACTACTAGGGTTCCACCTTCCCCCTGCTCCCATAAGTGAAACTGACAAGAGCTTTCTTGGGGGGCGGCTGGGAAACCAAGAAATTGTTTCTTTAAATTCCTTTCCATAAAAAAAAAGTAGTTTCAACATTTTGTCCAGATTTGGGAGGACTTAACCCCCCCCAAAAGGGATTCCCTTTTTCCAGCCAATTCTAATTTCAGGTGACTTCTGGCAGTTCATACTAAGCAAACGTTTAAGCACAAATAGTTGCCAACAGAGAATTTACGTATAGCTCCTGGCATGTGAGGATACTGGTGCAGCAGCTATTGGTGCATAAAAATCTGTCAGCAGCTGCATTTTACACTCAACCCATAAAAACCACCTCCCACTTTTGTCCAATTCCAAGCCCCCATTAAAGCATTAGAGAACTGAGAAGATACAAACAACTGTTGTGAAGTAGTTAGGGTTGCTACACACGTAAACCTAACTCAAACCCATAAAAGCAAGGAAAAATTAAGCCACTTAACAGAACATAGCTTCTTCGTCCACAGGCACATATTTTACCATTACTGCAGCTACCATAGCCCTCAGCCTTGACTCTGCTATGGATGGCATCATTCCACCACACTCTTTACTACACTACCCCATGACAATACAACACCACAGCAAACTTCCACAAGTAATACTATTAGGAAAGGGTAGTTTAGGAAAAGGGCATGTGGAGAAGGAAAGGTTGAGGGGATCAGAGTTAAAGCTGTGATGTGTGGTAAGTGGTATACTATAGTTTTAGTAAGGCTTTCCTGTGGTAAAGAGGGTATGTCCTGTTTGATGACTTAATTTTTTGTTTCCTTCCTTTTGTGGGTTTGAATCAGGTATGTTGTACATGTAACAATTCTAATTGCTCCACAATTACCAAACTAAGTTAAAAAACCCAACACTTTGAGGCATTTTCTTATTCTGTGTGTTCCAAGTTCTTATAAGGTGCTAATACTATCTTTACAAGCAAGTAGGAACTTCAGTCACTTGGTATTTAGATTCCATTTTTAAAGTGACATCACAGTACAAGCTGCTTTAACTCCCAAAATACTAGGTGTGGGCAAGTCAAGAAATATTAAAATATTTAGATCAAATAATTGAAACAAGATGTTTTATGCTCCATTTTTTAGATTCTGTTTGCAAACACCCAACATGTTTGATGTTTTCCCATTGTAATATGGATTTTAGAAGTAAAACTGCTGGAAGTAAGCAATTTTGCAAGGTTCTCTCTGCTACTCTGTCAAGGCACATGTATTACAACTAATCTTAAATATACTATGTAGCCGTCTAAAGGTGACTTTCAATTTAAATGAAACCAACTGTCAGATGAGCTACTGAAACAGATTTGCACAATCAAAAAAAAAAATCAATAAATAAATTTTAAAAAAATTGTAGGATTTGTTTGTGGGTTTTTTAAGTCTGGAAGAGTATCAACCTTGGATAAAGATGCAACAAGCATGGAACCAGTTTTCAGGCAAACTACTGTCCTGATTACGTGGCCTTCCTGAATTTACCTTATTGTACTATACTAGAAATGTGTTCAGTTAGTCTAGCAGAACGCACTACACACCATTACATATTATCAGTAACATATCAAAAGACATACTAAATATTTTAGAGAACTGCATCCATTTTGGTCAGGAAAATAGGCTCAAAGCTGATAAAATAAGGTAAAGCAAGGTGTTTGACATAGATAATTTTATTTTGAAAAAAAGATTAATTACTGCTATTTCTAAGTCTACAGGACAGTAACCATCTTGCTGTTAAAAAAAAGTATTTGTGTCACTGGCAACGTGGTAATCAACTGGCAAGACTGAAATCTCTATGCTGCTTTTATGTTGGCTTAATCACAAGTCACTTTAGAGCAAAATATTTAAATACTTTTAAAAAATACTGCAATTTATGATTAAGCCAATATTGAAGCAAGATGAAGACTTTACAATCACATCATCTCATTATCAAAATGCCAGTAATGAAGTTTATTTTACAGCATCGTTGCTTCTATCATAAGCAGACTCAGAACTGTCAACAGCAATTAAACTTTATATTGAAAAACATCTTAATTCCTGGTGAGAAAGGCTTTTTACCTTATCAGGTTTTAGATTAAGCCGCACAAAATGACCCTTTGAAGTCTTAAAAAAAGTTGTCCATGGCTGTAATTAGAGTTCCGAACCATTTTTAAGTTTCTATTTGAAATTATAGTATATTTTCAGATGGAACTTCCAGTCAAGTTTCTGCATGGATAACATTCATGTTTTATCATCTGAAAATAGGATTTCATAATAAAGTGTAGTCCCATTTAACAAGAGTAAACAAACACACACACACTTTAAATAAATGTAAAGCTCCTGTTAACTAATTTATCAAACTCTCTGTACTTAATATTTCATTTTAGCTATAACAGTCTCCTCTTTAAAAATATTCTGTCCCTTACTAATTCACTGCCACCTTCAGCCATCAGTATTCGCATACATTCTCCCCCCCACATTCTCCTTGTCATTAAGGCTTCTTTTCCTAATCCAACCCAGGTCAACTGGCAATGTCATAAAGCAAACTGTAAAGGATTTTAAGAGTCAGAATTTCAGTCTGAACCACTGTAAGTAACCAATAACTATTCAAAGATTTAGAGTAATTTCTTTAGTTTTTAAGCTGTTTTGCCATGAGCAGTACAAGATGGAAAATATGTTATACTGTAGTCACCCATATGGACTGGCACATACATTACAGGAGCTTCATAGTAAAACTAACATTTTCTCAATGAAAGATAGCTACAAAAAGCCAGATACACAATTTCCCCATCCTTTATTCAACTGCAACTTTAAAGACTTTAGTTTTGCTATCTGGTTTTGAAGTGATTAATATTTGTTTCAACAGCAAATAAAAATGTTCAAGAACAGAAATTTAATGAATTGTTTCTACTATGAATAACCTCTTTCCTAAAGTGCTGAAAGATACAGAAAGCAAGACTATGGCCAAACATATCCATAAGGTATTCTGTGTTGCATGTTTTAGTCTACCCATCTGTTTAACATTTCTGTCTTGAAGTGCTGACCCAAAGCAAAAATGGAAGCTACAGAATTCACATTATGATTTTGGTTCCAAATAATTTAATGTTAACAATGTATATAGTACTTTTGGTATATGCCTATACGATTTATAAAATCTGTATTGTACAAACATCTACTGCTACTAATCAAGAGCCTAAAGGGTTTCTGAGGTTTGGTATTACAAAAGTGTGTTTGCTTACCTGCCACACACCCACAATTGCATTAGCAACTAATATAAGCAAGATTACAAAAGGTTCTACAAATGCTGTGATTGTTTCTTCACCTTCTTCAAACCAGGCCAAAACCTGCAAGAGAAATCACAGTTAATCTAAATGATACACCAGATACACAAAACATGGAGTGGTAAAATTTTCACAGAAATATCTATGTTATCACTAGGGTTGTAGATTAAATCTTAGTTGATTTGCGTGATTAATGCAAAAAAATCAATTCTGTTTTTAAAAAAAAATTAATCCCAATTGTGGTTTTAATTGCATGCTAAACAATAGAATACCAATTGAAGTTTATTAAATATTTTGGGATGTTTTTCTACATTTTCAAATGCATTGATTTCAATTACAACACAATACAAAGTATACAGTGCACACTATTTTTATTCCAATTATTTGCACTGTAAAAATGATGAGTATTTTTCAATTCACCTCATACGAGTACTGTATCGTGAAAGATCAATTTACAAATGCAGATTTTTTTTTTTAACGTAACTGCACTCAAAAACAAAATGTAAAACTTTAGAGCCTACAAGTCCACTCAGTCCTACTTTTTGTTCAGCCAATCGCTAAGACAAACGTTTGTTTACATTTATGGGAGATAATGCTGCCTGCTTCTTACTTACAATGCCACCTGAAAGTGAGAAAAAGGCATTCACATGGCACTTTTCTAACAGGCACTGCAAGGTATTTACGTATTTAAAAAATTACTGCAACTTTATACTTATAATCTGATTGGACTTTTTTCCTGACTGGCCACTGGTTTGTATTCTGGCACAGAACCATGCCATCGATTGACAATATCAACAAATAGTTGTCCCCCCGTTTGTAAATATCTGTTTGTGGTGGGGATTTTCTACTAATACTTATTCTACAAAAGTGAAATGCCTCTCTTCCCCATTTAAAAAAGGGACTGCACAAAAGATGAAGATGAATTTCAATAAAAACTTCAAAGTTTAAAATGGGAGAGAACTGGAAAAAGCAACATGCCTGCCAATGTTCCCTCTAATTTTTTACATCCATGTGCGGAATAAATTTTGTTATGTGCACCAATATGGAAGTGGTGTGTGGTGGGGGTGGGGCTGAGGGGTTTGGAGTGTGGGAGGGGCTCAGGGCTGGGGCAGAGATTTGGGATGCATGTGTGTGGGGAGGGCGAGGGCTCCAGCTGGGGGTGCAGGCTCTGGGGTGGGGCCAGGGAGAGAGGACTTCCCCCAGCCCCCTCCCTGGCAGCTCCGGGGCTGGGACCTGGGGAAAGATGCCTCTCCCCTGCTGCGCAGCCCTTGATAGCCTGCTGCACAGCCATGTAGTTTAGAGGGAACTTAGATACCTGCCTATAGTGCTCCTCTTAAGCTTTCCAGTCAGGGTATCCAACAGTCATATTAAAATGGCAGATCACAAAAGCAAAAAACTCTTAATTAAAAATTGGGGGTGGGAGCTAAATCAACTTGGGGAGGTCTATGTAAAGATCTAATAATGTGGCTTTTTTCTCAGTTCAGCTTTAATACCTTCCCATGCAGGAGGACAAGGCACCTAATAATTCTATACTTGTAAGGCTTCAGATGAAGTCTGGGGATTCTTTAGACTTTTGTCATTTACCAGTCTCAAGCACTTCAGGTACATATGGAAAAGGCCTATTCATTGAATAAGTTCAGGCAAAATTAGGCAATAACTGAGGAGACAGAGTCTAATTCTTTAAGCAACATGTTGAGCAACAGGAAGCCTGTTAAATGACAATAAATGGAAATAATGTGTAGAAATAATTAGTGCCAGTAGTCAGGCAACACCAGTATGAGTCACTGATCAACTCAGATGCACCTTACCAAATAGGCCAAAAAGCAAGCAGTTACTAAAGACACTATCATTCCGCTATCATGCTGCACTAGAACTATTGCTCAATTGTGAAACACTACAGGATGTTAAAAAGGATGAAGGAGCAACAGCACGAGAGCCTTGAACAGAAACAATCTGAACCACCAAGCAAGACCAATATGAGAGCAGATTTTATTAGGACAGAGGTAATGTCCAATATTGTGACAGGCAAGGCAGCATTGTGTTAGGCTCAGTTTAGAGAGGTTGTGTAGTCTAGTGGAAAGAGCATAGGAGTTCCTAGCTTCTAGTCTTCAGTTCTAACACAGGCTCTTTCACTGACTCATTGGCTGCATCTACA
Source organism: Dermochelys coriacea (assembly GCF_009764565.3). NCBI lineage: Eukaryota > Metazoa > Chordata > Testudines > Dermochelyidae > Dermochelys > Dermochelys coriacea. The sequence goes on from NC_050082.1 coordinate 25,403,681, forward strand.
ACCTGTAATTCACTGTTGCTGCAGCTGCACCAGTGGTAGCAATGGCCAGTATGTGGCCCTGGTAAAGCCACTTAGCATCTGTGTCAGTCTCCACCATATGCACGATGGAAAAATACATCTCAGAGGTGCTATGAGAAATAGTTAATTCTGCTTTGAAGATATAAAGCAGTGAAAATGCAAGTTTTTCCCACACTCGTATCAGCATATTAGATAAACCACATGTAGATCTAGCTGGCTCAGGAAGAATCAAAATAATGTTGCAAGGGAAACTTCTAGGTTTATGATCATGGTATCAGTACACCTATGCTCAATAGTATCAAGTATCTAAGACAGTGGTTCTCATTTATTTGACTGTGCCCCCCCTTTTTTGTGTCTGTAGTAGTTTAAGCAGCCCTGCCACACAAGTACATATATTGATTAAAAAAAACAAAGTTAAAAAAACAAAAACCCCCCAAAAAACCCACCATGCAACGCTCATTCATTAACAGCAAGACATTGATTCAAACAAAGCCAACGACCCATTGTAATAAGAGCAAAAGCAAAACTGCACTTGGGCCGATGCTTACAATTAAATGTGCACACCATGTTGTAGCAAACAGATTAACATACAGATGGCAATGACTTTGTATAATGCTGTGCAAGCTTAACAGAAATTCATCAAAATGCACAGCGTCATCTACAGTCAAATGCACAGTGCCATCAGAGGACCTGATATGTCTGGAGGAATCAGCTTTGCTAGTTATCCATTGCTATGGGTAAAATGTATGCTGTACTTTTTTCACCCCTCTAAAGCTTCTCTTCCTCCCCCCCCCCCCGAGAATGCATTCCACCCCCCCAGGTGGGCCTACCCCAACCTCTGCTTTAAGAGACCATCTGAAATTCAGACAGAGATCATAAGAGAACAAATGTGACAGCTTGTTTTAAGTCTTAACCACAGGTGTACTGATACCATAAATCAAGCCAAGAGCAAGATCAAAATCCTTAAGATATTTTAGAAGCCCAACAACTGTGGTTCCCAAAACATGAACCTTTCAAAAACATTTGACAAGGATAAAATTTAAGTGTTCCTATTAATTCTAACTACAATTAGCAAGACACTTTTGTTAGTAAGGAATAATTCCTGGGGTCTAAAAATGAAAATTTTCTCATACAGTAACTCCTCACTTAACATTGTAGTTATGTTCCTGAAAAATGCGACTATAAGCAAAACGATGTTAAGCAAATCCAATTTCCCCATAAGAATTAATTTAAATGGGGGGGGGGGGGGTTTACGTTCCAGGGATTTTTTTTTTTGGCCAAAAAAATTCCTGGAACCTAACCCCCCCCCATTATTATTTTTTTTTTAAACACACACACACACACACACACACACAGTTTTAAACAATTTAATACTGTACACAGCGATGATGATTGTGAAGCTTGGTTGAGGTGGAGGAGTCAGAGGGTGGGATATTTCCCAGGGAATGCCTTACTGCTAAATGATGAACTAGCAATTGGCTGAGCCCTCAAGGATTAACTCGTTAATGTAGCCTCACACTCTACAAGGCAGCACAAATGGAGGGAAGGGAGACAGCATGGCAGACAGAAAGAGACACACTCTGTGTGCGTGGCGCACATTTCCCCTTTAAGTACGCTGACACCACTGTTAAGTACAGTGCGCTACCTTGTTAAGTTAATCAGCAAGCTGAGACACAGCAACTGCTGCCAGGAAGTTCCCTCCGTCCTGAGCCCTGTCATGTGTCCCCCCCCGCTCTATGGAGATGGGGTAAGTGGGGTGCAGGAGCAGGGGGACACCCTGATATTAGCCCCCCTTCTTTCCTCCCCCCCCAGCAAGCAGGAGGCTCTGGAGAGCAGCCCCAAGGCAGAGAGCAGGAGCAGCACATTGCAGTGGGGGGGGGGGGGGGGAGGGACAACTGAACTGTGGGAAAGTGATAGTCTGCTGGGTGGCTGCTGCACACAGAACTTAGGGGAACGGGAGCTGATAGGAGGGGCTGCCGGTCCACCCTGGTTCCAAGCTCCCAGCTAGCTGCTACGGGATGCTCTTCCTGCAAGCAGTGGACAAACAGGCAGCTGCTGCCAAGCGACCTTATAAGGCACAACTTTAAACAAGCATGTTCCCTAATTGATCAACAACGAAACAACGTTAACCGGGACGACTTTCAGTGAGGAGTTACTGTATGTCAAGACTACTCTAGTACTGTAGCTGTAAAAAGTTACAACAGGAATCAAGTTTCAGAGTAGCAACCGTGTTAGTCTGTATTTGCAAAAAGAAAAGGAGTACTTGTGGCACCTTAGAGACTAACAAATTTATTAGAGCATAAGCTTTCGTGAGCTACAGCTCACTTCATCGGATGCATTTGTTTGATCTTTTGTCACAACAGGCTGTGGGAGAATGTCAAAATAACTTTATGTACATTTGATGCAACAACTGTATAGTAGCCTAGATTTAATAAGCACTAGCAAATGAACAGGGGATGAACAATAAAATAGGTAAATAGCACCACATTAGTTTTTAAAAAACATTACCAACATCTTTTTTGCTTTACTAAATAGAGGAACAACAGAAACCAAATTTTGGCAAATAACAGAATCTATAATTATTTATTACTTGTTTTATTGTATTGCCTAAGGGACCTAGTCACAGAGCAGGACACCTTTGTGCTAGGCACTGTACAAATGCCTTGCTATAGTGGCAAACAGTTCCATCAGCAAACCTCAGAGTCTTACAACACATGGGATATTCAATTTAAAAAAAAACAAACAAACAAGACTGAAGGTCCAGTGATATGACAACCCCTTACTGACAGAAATCTGGTAATCAAATCATTGTAGCATTCATAACCATGAACATGATTAAGATCAACCACCGTGGTATTGTTTTAAGACAATACTGGTGATAAAATTAGAAAATTCAATTAAAAAAATTCTCTGTATACCTAAGTGGCTAAAAAGCAAAGAAAAGCAAAATGTGCTTTTGCATTTTTTTGTTTAAGTGGAAAGGAAGTCCAGAGACTAAGGGAAATATCTAATACAAATGCTGCCCTGATACCCGAATGGTGAGCACAAATCTAGAGGGTAACTGATTCAACAATATTTCATTTGATTGCCCAAACCGTTTAATTGGTTTAACTGTTGGCAGAAGTCTCTTAAGCAAAGTTTAACAAAAAGATAGGGCCATGTGACTTTTAAAAGTAGAAACATACACAAAGACTAAAAGTTACACATGCAACGACAAGCATAGGGTCACTAAGACAAGTAGAAAGGCTGCACCAGTAAGCCAGCCAGCAATAAACTGAATGGTCATTAAAAGTGTTAGAAAAACTAGAATTAAATTAATAATACTATGCAAGTATTTGTACTCCTAAAAAAGCCTCACTGTTTCAATAATTTTTATACCAGAGTACAGGGATTAGTCATTTGAGACAATCATGTTATTAGGAAAGATGGAGGGAACAGCATTCTGAAGACAACAAAAATAGAATACAGAATACAAAGAGTGGAAGTTCTGGGATGAAATCCGTTGCTCAAGAGATTATACCTATAATCCATTAGACAAACTAGATTATGTTGTCAGTGGCCACGAGGCAGGTTTTTTACTTAAGAATGGCAGCTTAGAGGCAAAATATGAACATCAAATGTTATCCTACCAATAAAAGGTCTTAGACCAATTAAAGTGGGTTCCTTTTACCTGTGAAATCTTCCTGGAATAAAAAGCTTGTTCTCCCAGGCCATTTAGATTTTTAACATTTAGTATATTTTGGACAAACCAACAGTGCCTGACTCCCATTATCCTTTTTTCATTTCTCTAGAGTACAGTTTAGACTGTTAAAAATGCATGTTTTTATGCAAATGTGTCTATTTTACTGGATAGGACATGTTTAAATTTAAAATTAAACAAATAAAATATCCCTTTTTAAACAGTCTTAACAAGTAATTATTTCAAGCACAAAGGAATTGCCAACCAGAGATTAAGATTCTTTCATTTCTCCCAAATTTAGTTCCGTTACTCATGATGAGATCAAAACTCTCCTTGCTAATTGTTACTGAAAAATAAAAAACTCAGTGATTATTATAAAGGGAAATTGAAGTTTTATTGAGTTAACAGATTGCAACTACCTCAAGTATGTGCTGCCCCATGTTTTGGAATATACAACTGCTTTGCTATATACTTGATGGTAGCAGAACTAAAAACAGAAGCATCTGGAAATTTAAGTTCTTACCTAGCTATAGCACCCTACTACAAGGGAACATTTTTAAAAGCTACATAAATTACTTTTAAATCTCTGCGATCTTTCCCCATCAGAAGATACCTTAGGTGACACTGCGTAATCTGAATTTTGCTGACAGCATGCCAGTGTAATATATCATCACTATCCCTATCTTATGCATCAGGTAGTCATTACTATTCCAGATCTAACAGTCAGGTTGTTCCCAGGATGTTTTAGGACAACCCTGAAGTCCTTGCACAGAAAATTCTTATTTACTTCAATGGTGTGTTTTGCATGCTTGAGGACTGAAAGATCAGTCTATACATGGGCCTGATTAGTATGTATAATGAACATCTTTACTGGGCTACATTCACAACAATATACAATTTTAATATAACCCTGTACCTAGCAAGTTTCCAAAGCACCCACCTGCAAGTCTGATTTGGTATAAAGGGACTAGTAGTAATAGTAGGCTGGTTTCATGATTCTCTAATTTAGGCAACCAGTTATAAATAGTTTCCCTAGATTACACTGTGTCCAGTATGAGTAACTATCACAATTCATTAGGAAAACATTAAGGTTGCATGGCAAAGTACAAAAGTCAGGAAGTGCTAAAGTTGGGGTTGTGTGAATTACATTACACATCTACTCTCTTGTATGTATACATTCATTATACTACACAAAGTGATCTACTATTTATCAAACATTTTTCTACAATATTAGATACATGTTTAGCACTCCGAAAAGCACTGCATACTTCTATGTATGTCAGTCTATTAGAGTCATTTAGCTGACATTACACAGTAAACTAGTCTTGTACAAAATATTATAGATTAAATACACAAGAAAATAACTTGGCTGTAAATTCTTGCTAACTGGCTCATCCTCTGAATTGCAACCAAGACAGAGCTAACTAAGGCACTGGTGCTGGCCATGTGGATCCCTGTGAAGTCCTACATATTCTGATCAGACGTTTTAGGAAAGGTTCATGCCTATGGAGTCCCTTATAGGATCAAGTGTATAACTTAAAATACATGTCTTGGAGAGAAGAAAAGTTAAGTCATTAGAGATATACTGGAGGAAGACAATGAAAATGGTCTACGAATACAAGAATGAAATGTTACAAAAGTATGTGCATCTAAAGCTGTAGAACAGCAATTCTCTGACTGAGATCTAGCATACCACATATACAACTCAAGTACTTGGCATACCATCTTAGTAATTTAAATCAGTAGATATAATGGGTTATGATGTTAATACTGTACAGCAGCCTGTGTACTACCTGACTGCAGCACACATACCACCATTTGATATACAAACTACAATTTGAGAATCACTAATGTTACTGTACAATATTGAAGAAAAGGTATGTAATGCACCTGCATAAAGGTGCAGAGACAAGGTGTCATATGCAAGCTTAACTTTCTCAATTTCTTAATTGAGTGCTTACACGTGCAACCTTAATGTATAGAGTTTTAAAATGGAATGTGTGCATGCACATGCATGTGCAATATACAATACACACTCTTCAAAGAAAAAAATATTTCATAAGGAACCCACTATCCCATCTACCTTGCAAGGTCCACCTTGCAAGGTGACCCTTAGGAGTTGTGCAGTTTTTAACCTTACAAGATGAGCAGTGAATGAACAAAAGCCTCTCTGGAGCTCTGCTGCAATTAAAACTTGCCATCATTAAGGTTTTTACTGCACAAGTAATTTATGCTATGCACACGTATTCTGCCAGGCCTCGTTGAAGGCAGTGTGATTTTCAAAGACCCATCGAAAATGCATCCGATGAAGTGAGCTGTAGCTCACGAAAGCTTATGCTCAAATAAATTTGTTAGTCTCTAAGGTGCCACAAGTCCTCCTTTTCTTTTTGCGAATACAGACTAACGCGGCTGCTACTCTGAAAACATCTCAAAACCGATTTTCACCGGAACACTCAAACGCACTTCACAATCAGGACTATTTCCATGCCCAATTCCAAAACTCAACCTCTAAGGTGATTCAGCACTAATGCAATTCAAACAAGAATCTTCAGATTTAAAACAAAAAAAGTCTTTACAAAAGTATATTCTTCTCTTCCCTCACACATGTAGGCATTAGAAGTATTTTGTTACAAAAACTTTCTGAACATTTAATTTTTGGTCAAAGACCAGGTCCATAAAATTTCAGCTGAGGTGAAAGTTTCATAAAGTTACAAACTGAAAACAAGGATTAGAACTGCAGATATTATGCAACCTTAACTTTACTTATTGCTACTGCTATACAAGGCCTTATGTTATCCAAGCACTACAGTCGTAAGTCTCCCAGATCAACAAGATTACAGAAAATATTTTAGGGTCACCGAACACAATCCAAGTTTGTCCAATTTGGTTCTGATCTTACTCCTGCTGAAATCCATTAACTTCAAAAGAAACCCCATAGTGCTTCCAAAGATTCAACTATACATAACTAGGGCTTCTGATTTTCAGTTTTAACCGAAAGACACTGCTAAAGCATCCCAAACACAAGAAACAAATTTGTGTTTACCCATTAATTGCTGGAAAAACACCAGAAATGGTTCCTTGTATCCAAGGGCTTGCCTACATGGAGCAGAAATGCAGACTACAAAGGTGTGATTCCTAAAGCACATTAATGTGTTGCATATTAATTGGTTCATGTAGACTCTGCTTGTACGCATTAGAAGTTCCCGAGGGTGTTTTAAAGTAGTGGTGTTTGATACAGTATTATGTTAAAGACCAATATGGAACATCACAAACAGATTACTCATCCCAGAACTGTATATGCAAAGAGAAAGCACGCCCCCCCAGTCATATTTTTGGAGATATATAGATATAGCTCAAAAATTGCTAAAAACAACCCCCCCCCCCATTATATTACATCCCAAAAAGCAAAGTCCTACACATTAATTTAAGACCAAAGCAACCCTGATGCACCTCATTTTAAAACTAAACATCAATTAATATGCTCTGTGTACACTCCTTGTAACCTAAAAAACATCTGGTGATTTACACATATTGTAGTAGTGATCTTTGTAGTATTACAAAGCCTCATTAACTTTTCAATATTTAGCCCATCCAGTTATCAATGATTACACATCATAAATTGTGCTAAATCATCTTCATGATACAGCAATCCAATGCTAAAGGTTAATTTTACCTCAACTGTATACACAATTTATCTTTCCATGTAACATTTAAATTCCCCTGGATGGCAGTTATGGGCCACAAGCTTCACACTTGCTATATACTTGAAAATGAGTGCTTTCAGAACTAATATCTGAGTTTAAATTATGTCGATCACCTTGAATATTTTATAGAAACAAATATATTTCTATAGTTGCTTGAAATTACCAGAACTCAATGAAAGTCTAATATAGCCTTTATAAAGAGCAAATGTCAAGCTGCAAGTAAAAAAACAGAAGAAATTACAAGTTATCTTTGATCCTACTACAAAACCCAAAAGCAAACAAAAACAAGAGTGAACTGCTCATAGAATAACTCCAATAAAAATTATTAGCAGCATTTCTGTTTTAGCTAATTATTTTCAGGCCAGAGGCTTAACATGTTTTTCAAGAAGGAGGATAAGTATTATCCCCATTTTTAAAGCTGAGGAAACTTGAGGCATAGAAAACTGAAATGACTTGCCCAAGGTCTGAGCAGGTCAGTAGTAGAACCGAGGAGAGAACCCAGATATCCCAGTATTACACTGGCTGTATTACATTGACTGCCTAATTTTGGCAGAATAATTTCAGTAAACTGTAAAATGGAGGTTAGTCTAATTGTTTAATAAGTACATTTGGCCATGTACATTATTTGACCTGTCAGTTTAGCATAGTGTTGAATATGGAGTCGGCACACTAGACAATTTTCAATTTGCTGAATTTGATCTTTACACCTTCACCCATTCGGTTGGGATGGGATGAATGGGATGTAAATTTCTAGAAGTAGTAACTCGTGCACTATAAAATTCCACTACCCTTTATTACTATCATTCTTTCCCCCTCTACCCTCAGAGGGATGCAACTTTCAGACCCTTTACAAAATGCTACCCCCTGCCAAAAAACTAGATGTTCACCCATTTCTTAAGATTGCTACTGCCAGCCATTTTTCTCCCAGGACATATCAAAGTGACTAGAATATGTATCTCCACAGGCAAGCTCAATGCCAATCCTTGGCCAGCTGGCAATTTTACAAATATATATATACACACACACACACACACACACATTATATATACACACATATACCCCAAACAGAGGCCCTCTTCTTTGAAACTGAGTGTCAGTTTTGTGATATCAGAAGCTTTCACTGGCCCAGAATCAACAACGCAGTATACTGCATCAGGCATAACAGGTGAAAACCATCTTTTTTTTTTTTAAAGTAGTAAAGGTTAATTTATTAGTTTAAGACTGATCATTTGCTTGAGTCTATATTCATGATTAGTTTAACTTTGGTAGAGGGAAAGAACACTAAATAATCAGCACAAAATCCCTTTTTTTATTCTTTTAGCTTATAAAAGACTAACACCTGTTTTTCTGGACAGAATTAAGCTACAATTCCTTAGGCGGAAGAAAGAATCTATTTGGTAGACTTCACTAACAATCTCTAACGTTCTGCACTTTTTTAAAAAAAAAAAAAAAAAGAAAGCAATCATTCTGTTCTCCAACTTGTCACAAACATATGTAGACTCATCACCTTCCTCCCGTACTTAGTCTTCAATTCATTTCTCCAGTTCCTTAGCAACCATATATCCCATACACACTTCATAAAGAAACTATCCAATTAAACATACATTAAAAACAAAACAAAAACCAGAGTCATTTAGTGTTTCTTTTCCTTTCAATCCTGTATGCAAGACAAGGGGTCCACTTTACAGAAAGACTATCCAAAGGTCAGTTACCAAATTTGGTCAACCATGGTGCCATCACTGCCGTCATCATTCTTGTCACTGTCAAAAGCAACAACTGTCACCTTGCTATTATCAGGGAGGGAAGGCAACTGAAATATTCCTCATGCAAATCCTATTTACAGTTTGCATTGTATCCAAAAACCACTTCCAGTGATCATTCATTTAGCTTGATAAGGATTAACTCAAAAGCAAAAAGAATGACTAGTTAAACTCATAATGGAGGTTGGTTTTAAAAGCCAACAACAAAAAGAAGGGTTGGGAAATCCCAACTCAAGTAGGTATACAAAAAAATATGATGGATTATGTGTGCGCTTTTCACAGGTCTGTGTGTGTCTAGTTTAATTGTATTCAAGAAAGAAGAGAATTATATAAACCATACATTAAGTGAATATGGAAAATTAATGTCTAAAACATGCAAAAAGTTAACCTTAGCGAGATAACCAATCTAAGACTCTGCATGCAATTTATTTTTCCACATCATAAGAAGAACTAGTGCAAGCAAGAAAATAACTTAAGGAATAACCCTGTCCATATATATACACACATATATACATATATACACACAATATATATATATACATATATACACATAATATATATATATATATATATATATATATATAAATAAAATAAATAAATAAATAATGTACAGTAGTCTCATTTGTTCAATGTGTGAAGTCTGAAAAAACAAACATTTTATACTTACAAAAGATATACAGGCTGCCAACAACAAAATTCTAACTAACAAGTCTTCAAATTGTTCAATCACAAGCTCAAGTAAAGATTTTCCTGCAAGATATAAAAGGCAGACGTTTGGCTTCTTAAATATCCACAGAAAGATGCAAAGTATGGACAAGAAATAGTAAAAGATTGTACAAGCTTGCTTACCTTCTTCAGCTGGTAATTCTGCAGGAAGCATAGGTTTTTCCAAGGAACATGTCAAAGAGAAAAAAGACTGTTAGATAACTACATTAGCCACACTAAAGCATCCATCATTAAAGATCATTTCTGAGCAAGCTAAAATGCTACAAAACTAAATTCTACCGATTTTATGTATATATGAAATTCAGATTTTAAGGCAATGCTGAGTAATGCAATTAAAGTGCCTCCTTTCAACAAGAATTGGAATGGGCCTCGCTAATTCCACAATTTATGTCAAATACATTTTAGCAGCAATCTACTAAGGTTACAATTCAGCCAAGTCATCACTCATGCCTGCTATGTTACTTCTGGTGCTGCTGCATACAAAGGATCACAGGTTTCAAACGTTTTTCAGACTCCAGCAGAACACCGATTTCCCTCTACATCCACGTTACCAAAACATAAGATGTATATCCAAATACTTCACAATCTCATCTTTCTATTTAGGAATTGCCGTCTCCCCATCTGCTATTTATTACTTCTCTCTGAAAGCCGTTTCTGCAATGCACTTGGCACAAAGGAAAGCTATACAAATAAAGCTCTGCCCCATTGTTTTCTGAACAATTTTGTTTTAAGCCAAAAAAAAAAAAAAAAAAAAAAAAAACCCAACCTTCTTTCAAAAGTCAAAGAACGAGGTTTGCGTGGGAGGGTTGGGAATGGCGAAAAACAAAAAATGAAGGTCAAGTAAATAATACAAGGGGCACATTAAAAAAAAAAAAAGCACGTGGTTTATTTAATGCTAGAAGCTTATTTCCCATCAAGGTGAAAGGAAACGGAGGTGACCCCCTCCATGCCTAAGCCGCCCTGAGCGCTTCGGGTATAAAAGAAACCCACGAGGTGGAGTTCGAGTCAGCCATCTTCTCTCTCCCTCGCTCCTATTCCGGGTCCTGAGTCAGATGCCGGCTTTGCACACATAGGTTAGGCCTTGAAACAGGGCCCTAAGGAGGATGCGAGGGAGAAAGAGGATCCCCGCACGCAGCACCATCCCCCCGGCAGCGGCTGGCGTGGCGGTTGCTTCACCTACCGTTGGCGCCCCATCTCTCCTTGAGCTTCTTGACTTGCTCCAGGCTGAGCCCCGTGCTCTCGTTCACGCCGAAATAAGCCAAAACTTCCTCCTCCGTCTTGGTGTGAGCGTTCTCCATGGCCGGGCCGGCAAATGGTGTCTCTCCCCCGCTTCCTTCTTCTCAGCAGCGGGAACAGCAGCAAACCCTCCCCTCAGCCCGCTCGGCGCCTCGCTCTCTCCCCCTACGGGTCCCCAAGCGCCCCCGGGTGATTATCACCATAGACCTAGACAACAATAGGGATCCGAGGAGCGCGCCCCTCCAGTCACGGCACCTGCACCCGCCCCCCCCTTCGCTGCGTCCCGGCGGGGGACTCGCCCCCACCCCCTCGGGAACACAACCGCCCCCTTCCTCTCACGGAGCTAGACCAGGGGCTCCGCTGCACCCCCCTTCTCCGGCAGCCGTTTGGGGGCGACGGGACACAGTCACCCCCCTTCTCTCAGGCGTCAGGCCAATGCCTGCCCTCACCCCGCTCCGAGAGGTACCGCGGGGGGTGCTAGGGTAACAACCGCCCCCACCGGCACTGTGGGGCGCGCGCGGAGGGAATTGAGCCGTCCCCTTTTCTCCTCAGACGGAGAGGACCTGTGGCTTTCGCCGCTAAGAGGGGGAATAAGGTAATTTATCAGCCCCGCTCTCCTCCGAGGGGTATGAAATGCCCTGTCTCCTCTAGGGGGCGTAGCTGCCCTGGGCGGTCGTTAACTGCCCCCTCGTCCCTCTAGGGGACAGTGTGAATTGCCCGGCGGGGTGGGATGGGATCCGCTCCCGGCGCTCTCCACCGGGCGGTGTAGCCTAGGCCGCTGTCTCCGGCTAGCCGGTGCCCAGCTTTCCTCCTGCTCCGTTCCCTCCCCAGCGCGAGCTGAGCCAGCGGCGGCTGCTCTAATAGAATTTATCGGAGCCAGCACGCCGCTGCCCCTCTCGCGGCCGCAGCATGTGGACGCCGCTCATTGGCCGGGAGCAGGGAGCGGGGAGGAGGGAGCCGCCCCGCCCGCACGAACCCGGATCCGAAATGCTACAAGCAAAGGGGCCCGCCCGCGCCGCGACTCTGCGGAGCGCCGCAACCCACGCCGCCGGTACGGGTATGCGGGCGGGCGCAGGAGAGAGGTCTGGGTGGAGAAATGTCGTTTGACCCCTGCTCTGTGAGGCGGGAGCAGCCTCCCGTGGGCTGGCGGCCTGCCCCGGCGTGACCCCCCGGGCAGCTCCCTGCCCTGGCGTGAACCTCACTACGGCCGGGGCGGGTGGAAGGCTGCCCTGTCCTCATGTCCTGATGGGACCCGGGGCCCGGCACGGGGGGGCTTGGCCTGACAGCCCCGCAGCACGGTGTGGGGGATGCCCCTGTTCTGATTGGACTCGGACCCCCGCTGGGAGTAGGACGGGGCTGCTGCCCCCTGTCCTGACAGGCCCCTGTGCTGACAGCTCCCCCCAGCACGGCAGGGGTGGGCTGCCCCCTGTTCTGTCAGGCCCTCAGCATGGGGCGGGGGGCTGCCCCTTGTCTTGTCGGGCCCCTGTGTTGACAGCCCCCGGCGTCCCGACAGGCTCCCACCAGCCCAGTGCAGGGGGGCTGCCCCCTGTTCTGTCAGGCCCCCAACCCGGTGCAGGGGCTCTCCCCTGTTCTGGCTGCCCCCCGCCCCAGCACGTTGGGGGTGGGCTGCTCCCATCCTGACGGGATCCCCAGCTTGGGTGGAGCGCAACGCAGGTGAGAGAAAGGGGCCAGTGGAGCAAAGAGGGAGGCGTGATGGAAAACTGTCACCCTGCTCCCAACCCATCACCAGTTTGATTCTCCCCAGCCATTATCGCAACATTAACGAGGTCCCCACTGACCCACTCGACACCCCTTTCAGAGCCTCGATTCCCATCCCAAAACTCATGCACGCACACATACACTTTTGGCTCACATGTACACACATAACAATGTCTGACTTAAAAACTGACATACGTGTGCAACAACATGTCACCAACTAACACCCACCAACTATCTCATGCACAGTATCAATGACCAACACCCACCAACCAACCTCTAACTGGCAACAGTGATACCCACACCACATAATAATTCGCAAACTTCAAGTAACATTTAATACATGACATTGACTGATGCACACCAACTCCAGTTGATCTGGGGGTATATCTACAATGCAATCATGGGATGTGATTGCAGCTTGTGTAGACATACGTGAGCTAGCTTCAATCTAGCTAGCTCAGGTATCGGAGCAGTGAAGTCGCAGCCGCACAGGCTTCAGCGTGGTCTGGACAAGTTTGCACAGAACCCTGGGTAATTATTCAGGTGGCTAACCTCCACTGCCACATGTTCATTGCTTTGGTATCCAAGCTAGCTAGTTAAATCTGGCTCAGGTATGTCTACACAAGCTACAATTACAACTGGGGATTGCAGTATAGACATACCATGAATGACGCACAATATTGACAGTGTGAATTTACATGCCGAACAACACACAACCACACACTCTACAAGTACTCAGCACCAACCAATATAACGTAGATATATATATATATGTATATATATGTATATATATGGACTCATACGTGTATACATAAAAGTGCTACACACAAGTTGACACCAGCACTTTGTACACACATACTCCACCAATATAGACAATATGTGCACCATCACTAATACATTATTATTTATTAATTCTGAAGAACCCAAAGTGCAGAGATGCAACCACATAAGAAAGGTTGTATGGTACCTGCAGTGAAAATACCTCAGTCCTGCAGCCATATTGAGGGAGAAGTGAACATGAGAATAAAACGTTGCAAGGGATACGTCACCCTCATTTCCTCTAGCCATTATATCTATGCTGAAATGTGCCAGATTGTTTGCAGAAGTGTAGCTGCTCCCCAAAAAGCTTTCAATGTAAATAGACAGTGTCCAGACAGAGGACAAACTAGGTGTTAGGGAGATATAGAATGTGTCAACTTGACAATTTACTTTTTGTCTTGTATTCAGTTCTTTATTACTTGCCTCAATTTTTTTATGCACACATGACACCAGCCAAGACAAATACATAAAACACAATGCACTTGACACATGCACTTGACACTTACCCGCACACACAAAAAAAGCACACAACACCAGCACCCTATACCAATACACACACACACACACTGACCAACACATGACACAGACCTAACTGATACAAACTCCACCATTCAATATCAGTTGATACACACATACACATACGTGATACAGGCCAATACACCTGTATTCAACATAGACCCCAAACACACCACACCATGTGCTCCTAATGTTATGTGCATACATGATACTGAGTGATACAAACAATTAATGATATACACAGCTCATACTGACACACACCAATTACACCAACCAAACCAACCACATGTATAAACACACTCCAAACTGGCACACACATAACAACTGACCAATTTGCCAACACAATACACCTCACACCAACACAGCATGCCAGCATATATCAATCTGATACATGGCGCAGACCACAAATACTATATATATATATATATATATATATAGTACTATATATATTTGGTGTGTTGAGTGTACCTGTCATATATATACACATGAATGACAGGTACACTCAAAACGCTATATACACACAAACATGTAACACTCACCTTCACACATCAGAAACACTTCAAAGCCTCTGAAAAGATTGCACTTCATTTTCTTACCTCCCTTTGAAGTCAGCCAATAAAAGGTAACATCAGTGACAATGTCCCTAATAAACAAATATTAAAAATAAAATCAGATCATACTTCATAATGTTAAATATCTCTACACATGGTTATAAGACTACCTTTTGTGTGTTTGTTTCTCCAAAAAGCTCATGTGAGCATCTTTTAATGAACCTGAAACATGGCAAGGGCAGTATAACAGGATAGCAGTGGGCTCCTGAGGACCATACCTGTTAACAGATGTTAGCCCTGCTAGGTGATGCTGAGTCTTGTAGGGCTCACTAGTTTCAAGTATAATTTGCTCACCCTAACCTGTCCTGTTGATATCCCCCATTCAACATGACTGCAGGACTTGGTATGTCATTCCCCTCCGCCCCCTGCCCCCATTTCTTTTGCACCTTTGGGAAACAGATATATGTAAAACTGAGAATAAAGCCCAAGTGGCATCACCTCATTCTGCCTTTCTTTGATCCAATGGAAGTTCCATGGTGCAAACTGTGTGCTGTTGGGGCTCTGTGAGTTTTGGGAGGCATGAATGGGTTGATGGTGGCAGTGTGTGTCATCCTCTTTCTCTAAAGCTACTGAACTCACTATGGTTCACTGCAGCTTTAATTACCAAATTTCCAATCTATTCACCCTCTACCTTCCCCTTTACATGTGTGGGGAATGGGCAAGGTACACATGTGGCAAGGGAACAAATAGCACCAGGGGTTCCAGAGAATAGTATGCGGGGGCTGTCTGTGCAGATCACCCAAAATCCACGGAGATGCTGGGACAGCTGTACATTTGAGGTGCAGCTTCTGAAAGGATCATACTTTGGGATCTCATGAAGTTTCCCAAGAAATGTATCCCCCTCACATGGTAGAAGGTGATCTTAGCCCAAGTCGGTGGAGAGGCACCTAAGCGCTCCCTAAGCAGTGCAAACGTGAAGACTTCAAGCGAATTAATTCATCCAGCAGGTGCAGAGCAAAACACCGTCCATCTAGAAGGTAAAGGGAAACTGATTTATTTCACCATGTACAAAAAGTGAAGTTAAAGTGTATATTCAGAGTGATACCTTAGAAAGGAACATAACTAAATGGGCTATTAACCCTTGTTGAAAGTCCATTGATTTAATGGAAGTACACCATGCATGAATTTTTCCCACTATCTTTTTTACTGTAATATATTAGGAGAAGAAGCCTAGGAATAGGGCAGCAACACAAAAACTACTCCTGCACTCTTTACTAATTGAAGTAAATGGGAATTTGGCCTGAGTGAGGACTGCATGATCTGACCCTTGAAATTCACTCATCCACATTTCTGCAAGGCAGAGTTGCAGTGATGTTGCTGGTTATATTAAGGATTGTCCTTTCCATACATAAAACCACTGTGCATTGTGGTGCTCAAATGTCAAATAAAGAGACTAATAGCTTTGGCTGGAGCTAAGCATAAAGCAGGAGGGTACTACACAAATCCCTAATGAGCTCAGCCAATGCACCTGAATCATGACCTGCAATACCCTTTCTATTTTAGGCTGGACCTTTCCTAAGCAGACATGGACAGTGTTTTACCACTTTGTTAAACTATGCCAGTTATGTGATGATTTTTGCAGACTGGCTAATTGCCCACTAGAGCCTCGGTAGAGACCACCAAACTCATCTCACTTGTTTAGTGGGTTAGATTCAAAGTCAAGTGAGTGAAAAACAAGGGCATTGACCCCACACTGTACTACTTTATTCCTCTTAAATTACTGTTATTAAAAATGTTGTACAGTTACAGTCTCTTAAAATCTGCAAAACATATTAAAATGCCACAAAAATGCTTTACCAAAGTGGAATGGTTTGAGAACTGCAGTTCTCTGATAGGATAATGCAGTTTAAATATAGTAACTATTTTTTTCCAGTAAGCTTGCTCTTTGATTTCATGGTACTATGTCAAGGATTTTTTTTTTCTCTCCTTTTAAGTTGCTTATAGCTTTAACAGCAAAATGCTTTAAATATTAAGACGAAACAATTATATAAACCCAGTAGAAAAATTATCAGTGATTAAATGTGATTTTGAATTTGAATAATTAAGTTAGTTGACTTCTTTCTTTATAATTTTTATTGGTAGGCAGTACATATTCTTGGATCAGCAGCTGGTAGGATTTCACTACCACAGCGACCCAAAGATTGTGAATACAAAGGATAGAGTTGCAGTCAGGAGATTTCTAGAACTGGATCATTGTTCCTACACTTAGCAGCTGTCTCCCTCCTTGACAGTGTAAGTAGAAGAGAGACAGTTGGCCAGTTTCCATTATCAGTGAACCTGGGAGTAAGGGATCAGAATTGGGCTCAATAGGTTTCTTAATTTATTTTTGTGGCTTGTCACCGAAGACTCCATTGGA
This sequence comes from Dermochelys coriacea, assembly GCF_009764565.3. Lineage (NCBI taxonomy): Eukaryota > Metazoa > Chordata > Testudines > Dermochelyidae > Dermochelys > Dermochelys coriacea. The sequence goes on from NC_050082.1 coordinate 25,420,825, forward strand.
ATAGCTGCCATAGCCACCTCAGCGTTCCTCTTTGGAAAAATCTTGTTGTCTATTCTAACACTGATGTCAAAGGGAGATCTGCACATATAGGAGCCGAGACCTGTCACACACATCTGAGAGGAGAATTTTGCCCTTGCTTTGCGGTCATGTCATTTCTCTTAAAGGGAAATCAGCTTGATTGCTATCTTTAAAATGTGCAACAGCTCCAGAAACTGGCCCATGGGGGGTAGGATGGTCTTTTGATAAAAGCCCAGGACTAAGGAAGGCTCAGGAGATCTGAGTTCTGTTCTTGGCTCTGCCAAGGACTTTCCGTGTGAATTGGGGTAAATCACTTATAAGAAGATTATCAAAGGCACAAATGGCAGTTAAGTGCCTAACTCTCATTACAGAGTAGCAGCCGTGTTAGTCTGTATTCGCAAAAAGAAAAGGAGTACTTGTGGCACCTTAGCGACTAACAAATTTATTTGTGCCTTTGAAAAGGTCCCCCTTAGCACCCCTGTGCCTTAGTTTAACAATCTATAAAACAGGGATAGTGATACTTACCTACCTGGTAGGGATTATGAGGCTTCATTCATGTTTATAAAGTGATTTGAGATCTTGATTGGAAGGCATTATAGAACTGCAAAGTATTATTTTTGTAACAACTTCATGGCCATTTAGAATGTCATACTTGTCATGGTGCTGCATACCATAGCCCCATAGAACTTCATGGCAACAAGGAGAATAGAACTTAGATCATCATACTCCAGAAACACGGGCTACTACCACTTAAGCTAAAAGAGACTATTTTAGCTGTTATCAGTAGGGCCTGTAATACTCAGGTGAACAGTTCTGATTTCCAGTGTGAACACAGACATGCACACAAACCACTTCAGTTTGTTCTTATATTATTAAAACTTTAGATTATATTATTCTGGAGGATTTCTTGTTGTTTGTACCAATGTTATTAATAGAAATGCTATTATATTACATGGTGAAGAATTCCTTACCAGTACAGCAGAATCTCTTAAACAGATAGTGCAAATCTTGTTCTTTACACAGTCATCCCATTAAGATGAGTTAGTGCCATTCCTAGAAGGGTAAGGGCAAATCCTAGAAATGAGCAACTGCAAGACTGGGATATGGTGTGGAGGGCTTAAAAGGCAGCAGAACCAATGCAATTCCACTGTAAGTGAAGGAGGAATGAACTCATGCAGGGGCTTTGTACTCTGGGCTATGCTTTGTGCAGCTCCATCCACGATAGCATGGAGAGGGAGTTACGACAAGCCAAGAGAGACTTCACAGATCTATCAGCCAAATTGCTTCTTCATAGAGGTGATTACAGTGATCCCTGTGTGGCTGTAGCAGCAGAGAGTGGCTCTGGGATGGCAAGTTTCTGTCTCCTTACCCCCTGTGGAGCAGTTGAGCATACAGCCTGTTTACTCAGACATAAGGACATAAGAACGGCCATACTGGGTCAGACCAAATGTCCATCTAGCTGAGTATCCTGTCTTCCAACAGTGGCCAATGCCAGGTGCCTCAGAGGGAATGAACAGAACAGGTAATCACCAAGTGATCCATCCCCTGTTGCCCATTCCAGCTTCTGGCAAACAGATTTTGTGTAGTAAGAGAGATTTGAGCCTTTCAAGGGCAGATCCTTGGGTATAAGGAACCACCTTAAATTGCTTACCCTTAAAAAGATTTGTCAAGCAACTGTCTACCCAGTCAGAGGTTACAGTCATAGTCTTATGGCACTACATAACAAGCAAACCCACTCCACAAAGAATGGCCTAATAGGGAAAATCAAATGGGAAACTCAAACTGCTTATGAGCTTTCCAGGTCAAAAGAAGGACTTGCAGGTACCCTTAATATAGGCAAACAGGAAAATGCAGGATCTAAAAGCCTTTCTATGCACTGGAGATTGCATAATTTTCAGTCATTCATTGGGAACAAATGGCACATTATTATTATTATTTATTATTTTATATTGTTGTGGCATGGCACTAGTTGGAATAATTTTATATGGACTTTGTGGAGTATTTTCTCCAAACTCATACATATTTATTTACTAGCATCATGAAATCCATAATTAAGTGACATTCTTGGGTTTTCACATGTAGACAAAATCCTATTATGTCATCAAACAGTCTCTTTTATTAGCAACAGAATTTATTAATTAAACCTTCCAGGCTATTTTGAAAATATTTTAATAAAAAATTACGCAAAAGATAAAAATCCTGCTTTATTCCATTCACCCTCCCCTGAAATAAGATAAAATTTGTCAGAGATCACAGCACAAATGTTCTTTTTGCTTTGATAATTAAATTCTAACAATTTGATCCATCAAAGATCCTTGCTAGAATTGTTGATGCTTAATGAAACACATGATTTTTTCTCTCAAAAGGGAACATTTCTGTAGTAAGATTAATGGACACAATTACTTCATGTCTGTCACCCTCCCCTGTCTTTCCTGGGGGCATTGCACCTATCTCCAAACTATTTTGATTCAGGTCAGAAAATAATAAGGAACTGTTGGGCTGCTATGCCCCTCTAATAATATAAGTTCCTAGGCTGAGCCTGAGGGCATCTTTCTTCAGTGGAAAAACTGCTTCCTTGATCTTCTGTGCTTCCATTTTCTGACCTTTTTTTCTACCTTCCACTATAATCTATATAGGTGCTTCATAACAAGTGGTGGTTGCAGGGGCTTTCATCTTATAAGTGACCAGCAGAAGTTTTTGGTCCCCATAAGAACAAAATTCTTAACATGAATCTGTCAGAGCTCAGGGCTTCCAGACTATGGGACATGTTTTTTTCTTTTGCTTGTGCATAGTTCCAATCTATGTCAATGGAAGTTAGGTGCTAACTGGAATTCTGACCTTCAGAACCCTTTCTATTTTAGGAATCTATGTTTGCAAAAGACTATTTTACTCCTGCTTTTTTCAGTTCTTTTGAGGAAAACATACTGTTGGGTCATACCTAACCCTTTTTGGAGGCACTTGTAAAACTCTTGAATTTAGCTTTCCCTGGAGCCACTTGTAACTCCTGGGTCAGAAAACATTATTGAAAAGACATCAATTTTCACCACCTACAATCGCTTAGTCTGAGAACTCTAGGCTTTATCCACACTGGGGTTGAAACCATGTAAATAACATTCTTGTTACTAGAAGTATTCTAGTATGGTTTTCCTGTTGTAGACAGTCTTTTTTTTAAATTAGACCCACACTAGTAAGATTGCTATAATATGATAATATAAATAATAAATACTTTGCATTCATAGTGCCTTTTACTCCAGGATCTCAAAGCACTTTACAAACCTTAATTAATTAAGCTACACAACACCCCTGTGAAGGTGATTAGTATTATTATCATCCCCATTTTACAGAAGGGAAACTGAGGTACAGAGAGACGAAGTGACTTCTCTAAGGTCACACAGTCTATGGCAGAACTGGAAATAGAAATTGGGTCTCTTGGCTTTTCATCCTGTGCCTTCACCATTCACCCTAAATACTCTAAAGCATGGTTTTGTAATACATTCACTGTATGGTTTTCCAAAAAAATATTCCTGTCCATGATGGTAAGGCAAACTATGCTAAAAAAATATGTTTGAGCAACCACCAATCTACCAAGTTGTTGCTAGAATGGTTTAGTCTGAATGCAGACAAGACCAAGAGAACATATATTTCACAAGTTAATCCTGACCCAAGATACATTTAAAACAGATAATCAACAGAGTTAAAGATTTTCTAAATAATTAATGTACAACAGTGTAATGGAAATGAGATGTTCTGTGATTTCCCTAGACACTCATTCTGGATGTATCATGTATATCTTTGTATATCTCTGATATCCGTACAAAATTCAGATGGGAAATTTTCAGAGTACATTTGTACTGTAACTGTACAGCTCTTAGAAAAAGTGAACAAGCTACATAATGAATTACCTTTAAAATGGGCAAAATAACAAGTCCAAATGCATGGCAGATGCAGACTCCTTCTAGATTATTATGGCTCCTTCAAGTGTTCACAGTTTTTATTAATGAAAGGCGCTGATATGACTATGTCCACTACAGCCTTCACAGACATTATGTTGATAGGCAGACAGACAGATAAATATGGAGAGATCGTACAGGATGATTAAATTAAAAGCTGGAGGGGATGGAGATATTCATTCTATTATTGTGTAGTGGAAGAAGCATGTCAGTAAACTGACAATGCAAAATTCTGCTCCTGGTTACATCTGTGCAACATCACTGACTTCAATGGGATTGCAAAATGCAGGAAGGAATAGAATTTGCTTCATTGCAGAGAAAATAGGTCTTGTTTTCCTGTATGTGGAAACACAAAGCAAAAGGCCTTAGGAAACATTGTCCTGGTTATCCTGACTGGAAGTTCAGAGATCTGTTTCACATTTCTGGCTGAAATGGAAAGTGCACCTGGCTGTAAGCTACTGATCTATTCAGACAGCCTGCCTTCCCAGGAAAAGCTATTCTGTCTCTCTTGGAAAACAACTCCCAAAAGACAGATCTTGCTACCTGTATGTTCCACTGCACCAGGAAGGCTTACGACTCTTGACTCTTCACCTGTTGAGATGAGCTGCAAAATTAGGGCCAGACTGTAGCTTCATTTGGCCAGACAGGGAGTGAAGAAGGAGCATTGGGTACCCCAAGAGAAATTTTGGCCATGTCAGCTAGAACAGATAGGATTTCTCCAGGGCATCTTAGAAGTCCCACCCATTGTCTGGGTGCAGCAAGCTGACTCAACTGCATTGGCTGTTGCTGTGGGCTTATCCGCTTTCCACTTGGGGAGTCTAGTAACAGCACTAGACTAGTGCAGTACTCATGTAGTTACTGACACCTGTGAAAAGTGAGTGTAAATCATCACCATTCTGATTTAGTATCATTTTACATCTACATCTACCTCCTAATGCTATTTTTATCAACCTAATAACCCCCTTCTATTTTCACATTTAGCCATGTAAACAAGTTCCTCACATTTCTGACTTCACTTCTTCATGTTCAGTCATCTATCGGCAAAGTTGACTTTCCTTCAGGCACAAGCCTTAGGGCAATATGTTGAGTTCATATGCTATTCCTAAATGTGACTATTTTGCACATCACAGGGTTTTCACAATATGTAAACAGGAAAAAAGAAAAAAAAGAAAGAAAGAAATTCTCTTCATTATCTATGATAAAGACTTGTCCTACAGCACCTATTCACAAGAGCTGGAGTATGTGATGCGAGTACGAGCCACTTCATATTTACAGTACAGAACACTCCCAGTATTTTTTGTTGAATGACACTCATTGCTTAGCTTTATCCATCCAGAAACAAGCAGGTTCAGGTACTAGTTTCATCAAATCACGCACAGCCCAAGGTGTAGCAATCACTTATATTTCCTTAAAGAAGTTCTCTTAGAGACTGTGAGGGATACTCATCTTCCACCAGAAAAGTTTTCTCAATGTCATATTCACTACTGGTCTCCATCAGATGCTGAACCAAATCCTGAGATATGCTACTTGGGTCTATAGGCCCCCAAAGTATCTTAAAACTTGAATGCCCCTTGCACAGCTATTCTGTATGAATCACCATGGAGATTAAGATTACAGTGAGATTCATTCCTCAGTCCACTCATATCTTGTAGTACTTCCATAGTAACAACTTCTGCCTGGCACAGACACCCTGGTTAGCGGGAGAGGGGGAAGTTTCCATCCCTCAGCATTGTAACATTTTTATGCAGAACAAAGCCCATTTACTCAAGTTGTGCTCCATTTCCAATTCCAAGAATTTGGTCTTTTAAGAGTGACTGGTATCTTAAAAGACACCACATATAGGTGTTTACTATTTACCTATCTAGATGCTAGGTGGCAATATATTTCCTAGAAAGGCAGACTCTTTGATGGGATCACTTAGCTGCAAAATGTTGATCATTCTTTGCTTAAGGAGTTGTGATTGTCACCCAAAAGCATGGCCTTCTTCTGTTAAATCTTTTCTTTGTTTCCTTCTGTGTGATTTATTTCAAATCATGTCCTGTTACTGTTTCTGTCTATTTTAATTCCTCCTGAGCCATCCAAATAACTGGCCTGCAGCTCTTCCTTTGGATACAAGTGCTGGGCAAAGGCAGTGCTGATAGTTTCATTTTCTGCTATTTTGAATTAAGAAAGAGTCAATTCAATTATTATAATTATTTAACATTCTTGTTTAAATTCCATCCTCTCTTCAGAGGATTTTCTTCCTGTCTTGATAACAAAGGAATAATACGCAGATATTGAGTTCTGTGGCGGTGAATATCAAAAATAGGTTGGTCCAGGGTCCATCTTGATGATTATGTTTCTTGGTGCTAGCATCCCTTGGTCCTGGGGATTTCTTAAAGGAAGGATACATTATTGCTGCCTTGTGTGAAGAGGACATAAAAGGCTAATAAACCCCTCAATTACCTTGGTGCAACTTCTTTTGACTTATGTGGAAATTGCACCGAAGTCACTGAGAAGACAATTTAGACTGAAATATAACCTCCAAAGGATATTAAAAATATTAAGCTTCTTTTTTTCCTTTGAAATACCAGGAAAGTCAAGTCTGATCTTCCACCTGTTTTGCTGGAGGACCTTTTGATTGTCTTGGTGTTTGTTTATTGTGTGCTCTCACATACAATATTAACAGAAGTTGAGTGAAAAATAGTAAAGACTTCTTTCTGCAGTACACTTGTCATTGAAGTTAAGTAGGTATTAATAAAAACAAACAAGAAACAAAGAGTTTTTAAAAGTCTGACTGATAATTCCTTCCTCTCCTAATTGCTTTATTTTCACTGTCTTTGCTCTTACAAAATCATCATTTCACTAGTTCTCCAGTTGCCATAGATTCTTCCAGAGTGGACAAAACTGGAATTGCTAATGTAAAAAACAAGCAGAAAAATAAATCTCTTAAAATACAACAACAAAATCAACTTCCCAACCCTCTTTATACATCATAAAGAAGCAAAAAAGGGGTATGAGTCCAATTATTTTTTCCTTTCCAGGTCACCTTTAAGTGACTTGGCCCAGGTTTGGGGTTCTAGAACCCAGAACTTCAGTTCCTGGAAATGTCATTTTTAATGAGAGCCATGGCACACAACATCTTTTGAGGGTTACACTTTATGGATCTTGGCCTGTGCATCATCATTGCATCTTCAGGGAACTCTGCTTTCTGGGGATTGCTGTATACCTGGAGCAGATTCACTGATCTCCTGCTGCAAGAGGCTGGTCTTTCTCTGTATGTTCAGTATATACTAATATCTCACATCAGTGTGGCTATTTCCTGCAGGCCAACTTGAATCTCATTATTATTATTATTATTGTTGTTGTTATAGCACCTAGGAGCCCTAGCCATGGACCAGGACTCCATTGTTCTAGATGCTGTACAAACATCATGCTATCTACCAACAGAATCATTGGCTTTTGCCATCCTCACAGCCTGGTTGAATATCATGATGTTGTCCATCTGCATGAACTATGCTAAGCTCCGGTACAAGGGTTCTACACAAACCCTTCTAGGTCAAAATTGTTTGAATGACAATAACTACTTTGTTAAATACTAAATTAAATAGGGGGTCTGTAGCTGCATTTTTGTAAATGTTCGGGATGTTTTCATCAGAAAAATCTGTACATTTTTCCATTATAGTCATGAATTTCAAAAATATAACATTTATTCTGCTTTAGATAACATTTTGAATGGGAGATATACTTAGAGATTAAGGGGAAAAGACAGACCTTATTATTCACCTTTTGGGACATGATTAATAACTGCAGCCAGTCAGGATATACTCATTGCATATGCAGTCAGATTAGTTGGCATTGCTGTAGATCTCTCTACTATTGACTTCTGAGAAGATAAATTATAGAAATCTATCATCTTATCCTCACTATTTTCAACAAATCATGAGTCAGGATTATTTTTACATATCTGAAACATTTTTTATTTTCTCTGATTTTTTCCTCACTGAATTCATGATGAGCAATAATTATACTTTGCAGTCATAGGGCATGTTTCATCCAAGTATCTCAAAGTTCTTTAAAAAAGGAGGACTTGTGACACCTTAGAGACTAACAAATTTATTTGAGCATAAGCTCACGAAAGCTTATGCTCAAATAAATTTGTTAGTCTCTAAGGTGTCACAAGTCCTCCTTTTCTTTTTGTGGATACAGACTAACACGGCTGCTACTCTGAAACCTGTCAAAGTTCTTTAAAAGCAATTATTTTCACAAGCACACTGAGAATAAATAACAGGTTTCAGAGTAGCAGCCGTGTTAGTCTGTATTTGCAAAAAAGAAAAGGAGTACTTGTGGCACCTTAGAGACTTAACAAATTTATTTGAGTATAAGCTTTCATGAGCTACAGCTCACTTCATCGGATGCATGAAAAGCTTATGCTCAAATAAATTTGTTAGTCTCTAAGGTAGGAATGCATCTGATGAAGTAAGCTGTAGCTCACAAAAGCTTATGCTCAAATAAATTTGTTAGTTTCTAAGGTGCCACAAGTACTCCTTTTCTTTTTTGAGAATAAATAAGTAATATTGTCTCCATTTTACAGTCAGGGAAAACAAGGCACAGAGAATTTAAGGCCCAAATTATCCTCTCAGCCACACCAGTGCAATTTCCATTGATTCTAATTGAAATGACACTGATGTAATTGGCCATGATCCAGCAATGTACTTAAGCATGTCCTTAACTTTGCTTGTCTTTTGTTGGATTGGGACCACTGATTGCATGCACTATAATAAAATCCAGAATTACTGAATCCCATTCCAGTGCTTTATACAGAGGGGATGTCACAGGGCCAAATCTTGTTATATAAAGGAATACAGGTGTGGTAAAAAGACTTTAACTCCATCATTCTGGGGTGGTTCCATTTTTGATTCATGGGGAATCTACAAATGATTTATGCAGGTCATCGCATATGTGTACCAATACAATCTATACCATACATAATGTAATAAGTACATACCACACACTTTATAGAAAAAATAGATATTTTAGAGAGATTTAAATTTTTCATTGATAATTTTTTCATCCCTCCATCTACAGACCAGGTGTTTTTGTTATTATGAGTCCAGCTGCATGAGTTTCAGTGGTAAAGAAAATCTATAACTAATAAAATTGTATACACTTCTAAAAAAGTAAACTTTTCTATAATAAAAGTGTAATAGATTTAAAGTCTCTGATATCTTAGGACCTTGCAGGGCTAGAAACAAAGTCTCATTGGGAAGATAGGAATCTCACGTTTCAGATGGCATAAAGTTTCCATTTTTAGCTTTACAATGTCATGAGATATTGGGCTTTGCAGCTGTCACTGGTCCAGGACTGAATATTACTCATTCTGGACCTCAAGCTACTTTAATTTTTGAGGTTAAATTCTACATGGGATGGGGATAAGTAAACATTTGTAGGGAAGTTTATTTATTGTTTAAATAGTGGCAGTTTGAAGAAAACTGAGTGTTAAAAAAACAATGAAGACAATTTAAAATAGGCTGAAACTCCCAACAAACCATTTAGCTTTCTCTTAGCTGGGATCATATAAAAACAGAAAATAATTAACTGGGGCCAAAATACATTTCATACTGAGTGTGCACGAGCAATAAGGTTTGGAAATAATTAGGAGCAAAAAAACTGTTAATATTCCATTTAAATGTCTGTTGCCCGTCTGTCCAGTTGTGAAAGCTCAATCTGTTGTATTCAATCAGCTCTCATCCGCTAGTTGCCAGCAGCCTAATTCCCCCGTCTTATCTCTGCGCCATGTTTGTACATTCCACTACCCACTAAGTTAAATCCTGGGCCTATACCAGGATTTCCAGTGCTGTGCCAGTTATACATGCCCATTCTGCCTATGGCCCCAATCATGCAAGCGGCTTTGTGCAAGTGGATCCTTGTAGCCATACAGAGCCCCATTGATTTCATTGGGGCTCCCCATGGCTGTAAGGATCTACCTGTGGAGAGCAGCTTTCAGGATTGGGGCCTATGTCAGTTTACACTATACCCTGCATGTTTTTATCTGACTTTTTCATGCAGTTTAGGTCTAATTCTTCCTATCATACCATTAGCAAGTGATGTAGTGGATCAATACTGAATAGGCTCTTCACGCAAACCCCTGTGAACTGATGTAACTGAATCTGCCTCTCAAGTTGGTGGATGTTATGTCTCAGGTTTCTGGGCACTCCTTACATTAAGGTATTGAGATTTAATAGTGACATACATAAATATGATATTTATTGCTCATATCTATACTGCATGGGTATTCACATTCAACTAAACTCCCAAAGTCCTGGCCCAGCACACGTTGGTCTCAGTGCAAATTGTGAATTAACTCTCTGGGGCAGTCTCTACTTAGTTGTTGTGGTCAGGAACCAGTGGGGGATATCTCCAGGAATTTACAGTGACATATGAAGTTTTCAGGATGAGGGTCAGTGGAAGCCATAGCTGTAGAACCAGTTCTTTACTGATAAAACTCATTTTAAAAAATAGAAAGACTTGTTGCAAAGGGTTTTGGAAGGTATTAAAGAGTCATTCACTGACCTTCCTGGATTAAATAACCCATTAATATTGTGAGGAAGTGATACTAGAGTAATAAACAGCTAATGTAAACAATTATCTCATTAACCTCTCAACACTGGCAGTCAGGATTTCCTGATACTAAGTACTCATATGTTTTGTCCTAGAATTAAGCATTGGGAAATCCCAACATCTAGTGCCAAATGGTTAAATGTTCTGTTGGCATCTTGAAAATGTATTTTCTGTGACTTGATTGATCTGAGGTGATGTTAGATTAGTTCTCTAAAATGTATGTAAGTTAATGTTTAGTGTGCTGTATGCTCTTTTATATGGTTTTCAAAGGAGAATACATTCATGTTGTGCTAGAAAGAGGAATCAAGGTCTAGTGGTTAATACACAAGACAGAGTTAAGAGATCTCTGTTCTCTTCTCAGCTTTGCCACAGATGTTTGACAAATCAGTCACTCTGTGCCTCAGTTTCTCCTTGAGTTAAACTGGGACAATATTTATTTCACAGGGGCATTGTGATGCTTATTCTTTGTTTGCAAACCTCTTTGAGATCCATGGATGGCATGCAGTAGAGAAGGGAAAAGTATCATTATTATTGCAGAACTTTTATACTAAAGAAACAGGAGCAGAAAGTTCAGATTATAACCACATTTGTAACTCAGAATAAGAATAGAGTGGAAATCACACATGTACTTTCCTCAGTGTATGATGGTTGTTGACAGGAAGGAATTTTGCCCCTGGATATATTGGCTGGGAATTTGGATTTTCCCTCCTTCCTGTGGAGAACTAAATCAAGATAATCTGTTCGGGATCAGATGGATATATCCCATACCCATGTGATCCGCAAATAGAAGATGAATTAGTGGGTCTCAGCCTTCCCCGTCTTCTTTTCCTATGTTAAGAGCATCTTTAAATTCATGAGGTTACCCTCTTTCTCTTCTCTGTAGACACTGTCTATGTTCTGTTGTACTGGAATAAACTGGCTGTGTTCCTGCTAAAAAAAACCACTGCTCGATCTACCTCTTTGTCTACAAGAAAAGATTTGGCTCTGCATTATAGTCCTTCTGAAAATGTCCTGTATTACAGTCCCTCTGAAAAAATGCCAATTATGAGGAATGAAAAAGAGAAAAGTAATAATAAAATGTTTCTTCCATCAACCATAAATCTAGAGCTCCCCGCTTTGTGGCAGATGAAGAAAGAACCATTAGAGCACCTAGATACAGGCTCCATGTGCAGGTAGGAGTGAGTGCATGCCTCCCTTTATCTGAGGACAGTCAGATAGTCCATCTCAGGGACTTGTGAGTTGGTGCTTGAAGAAATAGAGTTGGGCAAGTTTGAAGTTTCTTGATGCATCCAGACTCCATTTAGCTGTGGTCGACTCCTTCTCCCAACCTTTGGATTATCAAGAAACCAAGTAGACCTAAAGTACAGATATATTAGTGCTGTAGGTTCTAACAGTAAAACAGATAAAAACCCCAGAAAGTTGCATTTATGGGGCAAAAATACACTGAAAAAGGACAACCTATTCAAAATGGTGAGGAACATTTTTTCAGAAATATGTGGCCTATTAAAGTACAAAAGGTAATATAATGGAATTGTTATTCCATTTATTATAACAGAAATGGTCTCTGTTAATGCTAGAATATAATAAAGTGATCTATAATTTTGGATACTTCAGTTTTTGGGTGCCCAACTTCAGACATCTTGGGCATGATTTCAGAGGTGTTGATAACGTACCTGTGAGCTCCCAGTGAGATCAGTTGGAGTTTTGGGTGCCCAGATTGTTTTAATGTCATTATCCAAAATTGATGCACCCCAAATCAGTGGCTGATTATGAACATTTTGGTCATAAGTAATAAGATAGAGGAACCAGCTATTGTGGCATGAGGAGAAACTAGATATTATGGACCAAATTTATCCCTGGTATAAATCTATTGATTTCATTGGAGTTATATCAGGGATGAATGTGGCACTATATCTATATTACACACAAAGAAAGATGCAGGAAATATATTATTAGGGTTGCAAAGTCAAGCAGTAAAAAGTTAGGAAACACCAGAATTAAGTTTACCTATGCAACCTTAATTTGGCTCCCCTGTGCATCTGTATTACGATATAGTCTTTATGTACATGATCACATACTGTTTTTTCCAAAGGATCCCAGCCTCAATTCTGGCATTTTCTAACTTTTGAGTGCCTGACTTTGCAACCTTAATAATACTATTTTTACATATTGAAATAAGTGTTTATAAAAGATCATCAGTGTATAAGGTTCAATCTGGGGAAACATGGGTTTGTTAAAATAGTAACACTTTGCACATCTATAGCACCTCTCATCAGTGAATCTCAAGGGACTCTACAAACATTAATTAAGCTTCACAAGCTTATGGGGGTAGATAAAGAATAAAGATGGATCCAAATTGCAAAATTTGGCTCAGAATTCAAATGACCCTGGAGTTTAGTGGGTGTGGTTAAATTTAGTGTCTCAGTTCAATTCCAATCCAATTCTGTGTTTGGTTCACCAGGGCGTGAGGTCTAGTGTTCCAGTGCAGACTAATCTCTAGTAAGTATTATCTCTCTGTTACAGATAGGACACAAAAAGAAAAGGAGTACTTGTGGCACCTTAGAGACTAACACATTCATTTGAGCATAAGCTTTCGGGCACAGAAGTTAAGTGACTTATCCATGGTCCTACATCAAGTCAGTGGGAGCCAGGAATAGAGTCCAGGGGGCAGATTCTCCATTGCACTGCACCTTGTGTAGTCATTTACTCCAGTCCAAAGTGGATGTAAACTGTTACTGTTCTGTTTTGATAGCATGATTCTGGTAGGTCCAGCCCAGAAAGTGGAAGTTCTCAAAGGTCCACGCTATATGTACTGAGGCTGGGTCATTTGGTTTCTCTTGAAGCAGTTGTCAAGTTTTTATTGACTGGGGATGCACCCATCTGCTGCAATAACTGTAAAAGAACTTGAAAAGCCACGTTGAAAGGGTGTATTGACCACATTTGCCTCCAGTGAGCTATACATGTAGCAGGATGAGGGATTGCATTGAAAGGAGCAACTGAGCACAGCTTTAAATATGCTATTTATTGTTACTGCTCCCTTTCCCCTCTCCCAGTTAAGGATCCATGTATTTATACTGTGCAGTTGTTAACATCATAACTGACAAATAGCGGTAGATGAGAAAGCAGTTACATAAACATTGTAAGTCTGATTCTGCACTGCCTTGAACTTTGCATGGTCAGACTTGTGTGAAGTGGGTGTAAAATATTACCATTCTGCACTCACTTTGTGCTGTAGTGAAAGGCAATACAAGGTGTAGGGCTGTGGAGAATCAGGACCTGGTTGTCTGTAAGAGTTACACTTTGATTTGGTTATGTTATATCTAAGTGATCACAACAGAGATGCTTTGAGGACCCAGGAGTCTGTGATGAGTTAATAAACTGACCGCCTCTCCAGATTCAAAGACTCAATTACTACAACATAGACCAAAGAGGAATATGCATTTTGGCTATTTAGTGACCTTTCACAAAGCCTAAGAAAACACACTTCAAATTCTGCACAGCTTAGTTAGGATTCATAGAGGATCGCCATGCAGGAAGTGTTTCATGTTTTGGGTCTCATGCAAGTGAAGCTGTATATAGAGATAGGAGCAGTGGGTTACTTTCTCTGGACCTGATTCTCCGCTGCCTTGCACCTTGATGTAATTCACTATGAATTAGTGCTATGGGTATTTAACCCTCTCCTACCACTTGAATAGTGGCATTTTACACCCAATTGTGCAAGTGTAAATGACTGCTCCAGTTGTGAGGCAGTGGTGAACCAGGACCATTCTGCTTTAATTGCACAGTGATGATATTACACTACATTAAAATAAAAGATTCAATCCTCAGCAGACCCATGGATTAGCTTAGCACAATGGAAGGAAGGAAAGTCTAACCCACCTTTTTGATCTCTTGATGATGGCCTGGCTTGAGGCTGAAGTTTTCCCCCAGATAGCTTAGAGCCACCTAAAGGCAGTTCCAAATTATGCTGGCTGCAGTGGTCTCATATGGATTACTATGCCAGCTGAGGATCAGCTGGAGCACTAACCACTGTGTCCCATCCCCTCTAGTCCTCCATGCAGTAGTGGGTGCTAAGAAAGCATAATTAGCTCTACACTAGCCAAAGATTCCCCTCTAGGACAAATTTCTGTCTCCTTTGTGCTGTGAGACTTGGGGTGGAGGATCTGGTCCACAGCTCAGTATTTGGTAGGAGAGGGTTAAATACCCATAGCATGTTTTTCCTTTTTAGCTGATTAATTTGAGACAGAACTTTAAACCAGGTATTGAAACTGTGACATGATTTTTTATGGTAAGATCTGGAAACAGCAACAGCCTGGATTCCATAAATAATATTGGAACTTAAACAATGGTTTTAAAAAAGGCCAGAACATAGTATAAATAAAGCAGAAAAATCCAGGAAATCCTTAGCTAACAAATTATTTGTTTTAAGAACTGTATGCTTTCCTCCTCATATCTATAGATGCTAAACTGAGGACACTAGATTAATTTTCCTCTGACTTGAGCAAGAAATTTTGACAACACTGAAAACATGGCTTGTTCCCAGGCTTTTCGGAGTTAATCCAGAAGTTCATAGCCCTGGCAATAGCCAAGAAAACAACGATAAGATCTATTAAGAACGGACCTGGCTCATTTCAAAAATCCATTGGGATGCTCCACGTGCCAGTGCCAAACATCACAACACTTGGCAACTGCAAGTGCTTCCAGTTGCCTAATATTTAGAACTGAACAATCCCAAAGGATGCTTTAGGCATGTTGGGCCAAATTCAGCCAGGAGATAACTCTACTAACTTAACTGGAAATGTACCAGGAGTTTGTTCCATTTTGTTGTGACCAAAAATAAAATGTTCAGGTTTCAATCCAGGTGCAGTTAAAAAGTTACAACCTCCTTCAAAAGAAAATCATATAATTATTTTCAACTAAACCAAAGAACCCGTTCAGAAAGTCAGTCATAACTCTTTGTGAGCTGGGGTACACTGGGCAGTCTCACTTGGAAGGAAGATCATGAGCTCAGAAGTAGGAGGAGGGGAAGGGGCTGGCTGGAGAAGTTTGTGCAGGTAGCAGACATGGGGGAATGTTGACATTTTGCTGGATCTGTGCCCTATTTAATTCTTAATCCAGCCCCTCTCGATTTAGACCCTGTTCACGTCACAAGTGTTCTTATTCTGTCTAAAAGCATCATCTCTGTCTGGCACTTGCCAGCTAGTCCAATGTTCTGAACAACTTGTGAGTGGGCACAATACCAGATGAACACATGGATGGGGCTTGAGGCAGCCAAGAGGCCACCAGAAAGTCTCTGAGCAGCAAGACTGGGGTTTTTTGAGACCACAAAATCCTAACCAGGAAAATCCATATTCTATTCTATTCTACCCTCAGTCCTTGCAGTAGTGCATTAAGTGCATAAACATCGGGCAGGTGTGGTTCATTCTTTCATTAATCCATTCCTGAGGGTGAGACTTAGTTTGCAGTGTAGTGTTTTGTTTTGGTAGGATTTGGGGTGGAGGTGTACATGCTACTCTATGTTTATGTTAGCAAAGGCAGGTTGAAGAAGTGTGCCTTGCAGTTGGAGCAAAAGGTGGTGAGATATGTGATGGTTCTTAGTTTCTGTGGGAATTTGTTCCATGATCTTGCACTGGCCCTGGAGGAAGCTCTGTCTCCTTCACAGATGAGCTTTATCCTAGAATAGTAGAAAGTTCCACTGTGTTGAAGAAGTGGAATTGTCAACCCTCATCTTTATCCTGGAGCTTCCCATATGCTTCCCAGTTTGGGCATCTTCTGCTAAAGAACCAGTTTTACAATGGAAAATTCAGTGTGTGAGATCACATTCATCATTGTGGACCAAAACCTAGTTCTGGCATACAACCTGAATAAAAAGGCTCAGCGTGGGGATACTCCTTTTGACAAATCTCAAGGAGCAGCAGTGTAGCCACACTGTGGCCATTATAACAACCTCTGGACCACAGTAGACTCCGCAGCCGTTGGGCTTCCCATCTGCCATTTAGGAATTTTGTTGTTGTAGCCATATAATTATAGATCCACTCCCCAACCTGCCCCCTCTCCTCCCCCACTTCCCTCCCAAATCACTGTGGTGATTTGTAATGCCCTTTGGAATTTGTCCATAGAAAGAAAGATTTGCCCCATGTTCCAAATTTCCAGTCAGCCTCCACCCAACTTCTAAAATTGTACCAATATGTTTTGTGCAAACAAACAAGCCCTAATTTCCCTGTTTTCTCTTGCAGTTGTAGATGCAAACAACTGAGCATGCAAAGCAGTGAGTGCAGATTAGGGGGCTATTAATCCTTACTTAAATCAATTTAACTGGCATTGGCAAATTACCAAATTTAGCCAAACCAATTTAAATGATGGTTTAACAAATTTAAGTACGTCTACATTATGGCTTGCACTGGTTTAGATCTAGTTAAACAACTGGAACTTCTGTAGTATAGACTGGCCTGAGTTCAGACTGAATGAACTGCAGGTGTTATTGAGAATGATTCCTTTTTAATGGGGCTTGGTGTCACCTCCTTTGGAGAAATATTTTGAACATAATTTGTTTTGGAGTGCCGTCCAAGTCAAACAATCTCTTTATGAGCCAGGGATAAAAATCATGTCTCTAGGAACATAAGAATAGCCTGACTGGGTCAGACCAAAGGTCCTTCCAGCCCAGTATCCTGTCTGCCGACAGTGGCCAATGCCAGGTGCCCCAGAGGGAGTGAACCTAACGGGTAATGATCAAGTGATCTCTCTCCTGCTATCCATCTCCACCCTCTGACAAATAGAGGCTAAGGACACCATTCCTTACCCATCCTGGCTAATAGCCATTAATGGACTTAAACTCCATGAATTTATCTAGTTCTCTTTTAAACCCTGTTATAGTCCTAGCCTTCACAATCTCCTCAGGCAAGGAGTTCCACAGGTTGTGTGCTGTGTGAAGAAGAACTTCCTTTTATTTGTTTTAAACCTGCTGCCCATTAATTTCATTTGGTGGCCCCTAGTTCTTATAATATGGGAACAAGTAAATAACTTTTCCTTATTCACTTTCTCCACACCACTCATGATTTTATATACCTCTATCATATCCCCCCTTAGTCTCCTTTTTTCCAAGCTCCTTTTTTCCCTCCTTACTCCAGTAGGAATGCTTTAGGAGAATCCATAGATGGGAATGAATACCATCAGAGGCAAGGAAATCCTCCTTACCCAATCTTCCCCTTTATTCCACACACAGTAAAGCCTTCTTCGCCTTTTGATTCTGCAAGAAGAATCTATATGGCTGTGGTCAGTAAGGAGTGCAAATCGGCCCTAGGAGGTTAAGTAATCCCTGTGCAGGGCACAGTAACAACTTCAAGTGATGAAAGCTGATCATGGACTCTCTTAGTGGCTGGTTTTCTTCTGAAAATTGATGTTCAGTGTGACATTCCACATTCCTCAGGACACAGCCTTAGATCTGTTATTTTTCCTTTGAAATTTAGTTTATCCAAAAAGGTGCCCAGGTCTGAGAAATCTGCTCCTAGCTGAGACACAGAGGTTGTAGAAAGGTCAGAGAGAGGCATCTCTCTAGCTTAGGTAAATAAACAAGTTACTTCTCTGTGGTTGGGAAGCAATGTTTTATTAATAGCAGTAGATTTGGTTTCGCATTGTGGTGCTCCTCCTGTTTCATCACTGTAGAAGATAAGCGAACACAAAATGTTCTGTCTCCCTCCCCATGAAAAATCAAGCCAACAAGCAGGGACTATTATGTTTAAAGATATTACTGAGGCATTGACTTGGAGAACGTATACACCCAAGTTTATATTCGGTAACTATTGGCTACTGCAGTTGGTGATATGATAAACTCAACATAGTTTAATGTCTTACATGTGAGAGATTGCAAAGCAACCTCACTACAGTAGAAAATGCCTCAAACTAAAAATAAGGTCTGTGTCTTGAACAGATGGAAGATGCATTTTTCCTTTGACATTTTCCCCATTTAGGTTATTTGGTTACAGTATGAAATATCCACTTTTTTTTCTGTATCTTAACCTGTTTGCCCATCTGCTGCAAGCTGTTTTCCTTCTGCTCACAGATCTGGAGCTATTCAAAACTGTCACTTCAGGATATTGGGATTGGTAGAGTTGCCCCAACCAATTCCTGATAGGAAAAGAGTTCTGAAACTGTAATGACATGTACATTGGGAGGGTACGTGATCTAATGGTGAGAAAAGGGGACTGAAAGGCATTACTGCTGGGTTCTATTCCTCAGTTTGCTACTGACAGTGTCATCTAGACAGTAAGTCACTAAAAACTTGTTGTCATGGCAAAGTTAACTCAAATTATAACTTGAGTATTGTCCCTTCATACACAGAAACCCTTAACTCCAATGAGATCGTGCTTTTAACTCAAGTTGACCTAGCACCACACAGACACATGAGTGCAGCAGAGCCAGTGCAGACACAGCAGTTTGAAGATTATACTGAAACTAGGCTAACTCGAGAAGAGTTACTCACCTGCAGGTAACTTGAGTTAACTCTGCAGTGGAGACATACTCTAGATCGCTCCATAACTGTTTCCCTCTCTCTAACATGGGTATAAAAATAGTAATCTACCCGTACCATGAGACTTGTCTACAGATGGAATTATTCAGGAACAACTATTCAGAAGAAGCTAGTCCTGAACAACTCCATGTGTGGACACTCTTATTCTGGAACAAGAGTTCCTTGTTCATGTAGCTTAACAACTAAACAGGAGCAAGGCACTTTTGTCCTGAAACAAGAGTGTCCACATGTGGAATTATTCAGGACTAGCTTTTCTTGAATAATTCCATCTGTAAATGAGCTCTTAGAGCGGTGTTGAGATAACAAATGTTTGTAAAGCACCTTGAAATCCATAGATGACAAAAGCTATGGAAGTACAAATATGTATTTACTTGAACTTTTTATAGTTCTGACAATTTTAGATACTTATTCATAGAATCATAGACTTTAAGGTCAGAAGGGACCATTATGATAGTCTAGTCTGACCTCCTGCAGAACGCAGGAGACAGAATCTCACCCACCCACTCCTGTAACAAACCTCTAACCTATGTCTGAGCTATTGAAGTCCTCAAATTGTGGTTTAAAGACTTCAAGGTGCAGAGAATCCTCCAGCAAGTGACCCGTGCCCCACACTGCAGAGGAAGGCGAAAAACCCCCAGGGCCTCTGCCAATCTGCCCTGGAGGAAAATTCCTTCCCGACCCCAAATATGGCGATCAGCTAAACCGTGAGCATGTGGGCAAGACTCATCAGCCAGACACCCAGGAAAGAATTCTATGTAGTAACTCAGATCCCACCCCATTTAACATCCAATCACAAGCCCTTGGGCATATCTACCGCTAATAGTTGAAGATCAATTAATTGCCAAAATTAGGCTATCCCATCATATCGTCCCTCCCATACATTTATCAAGCTTAATCTTGAAGCCAAATATGTCTTTTGCCCCCACTGCTTCCCTTGGAAGGCTGTTTCAGAACTTCACTCCTCTGATGATTAGAAACCTTCGTCTAATTTCAAGTCTAAACTTCCTGATGGCCAGTTTATATCCATTTGTTAATGTCCACATTGGTATTGAGCTTAAATAATTCTTCTCCCTCTGTGGTATTTATCCCTCTGATATATTTATAGAGAGCAATCATATCTCCTCTCAGCCTTCTTTTAGTTAGCCAAGCTCTTTGAGTCTCCTTTCATAAGACAGGTTTTTCATTCCTCGGATCATCCTAGTAGCCCTTCTCTGTACCTGTTCAGTTTGAATTAATCTTTCTTAAACATGGGAGACCAGAACTGCACATGATATTCCAGATGAGGTCTCACCAGTGCCTTGTATAACGGTACTAACACCTCCTTATCTCTACTGGAAATACCTCGCCTGATGCATCCCAAGACTGCATTAGCTTTTTTCACGGCCATATGACATTAGCGACTCATAATCATCCTGTGATCAACCAATACTCTGAGGTCCTTCTCCTCCTCTGTTACTTCCAAGTGATGAGTCCCCAGTTTATAACAAAAATTCTTATTTATCTCTAAATGCATGACCTTGCACTTTTCACTATTAAATTTCATCCTATTACTATTACTCCAGTTTACAAGGTCATCATAACCCCACCCTGGTCAATCCTTTGTTTACATAGGGTGGGTCGGAAATGGTAGATTTGTTAGATGGATAATTTAAGACAGAGAGAAGAAAATGTCTTCCTTGTTTTTTCTTTTCTCTATCTGTCACTAGAAGTAAAGAGGAGAAGAACTCAAAATTGAAAGAAAAAGAAGAAACAAGAAATCTTTTATTAATCATTTTGATTAGTATCCCAGTTTGGAGTGCCCTTAAGCTGTAGTGCTCCTTCAGTTGAACCTTAACCACATTCTAGAATATGTCCTATGAGGAGGTAGGTCTGTATGATGAAATAGGAGGGACCCGCTGAAAGTCTAATTCTTTAATAAGATCTGTCTTCCAACCATCATTTTTCTAGAGCAAAGGAGCTGGAGCTGGATGTATGAGAGGTCTCAGAGCTACTTTACACAGCTGTGTTAGGTCCAAAATCTGTGGGGTTTAGGACCATGTTGAGGTAATGAGAAATACTTCAGTTCTCTCCCTTTCTTATCTTCACACTAGGGCCTTTTCTTCTGTAGAAAAGGATGTTTTCACATGTTAACTAACACATGTTAAAAACAAAGTATAGACAGGGCAATTTTAATATGTGTTAACTGAGAGAGGTCAACCCTGTAGGGGAGACTAAGGTTTATCTTGATCAAACAACACATGTTAAACCTACAATTTAGCTGTCAACAATAAGATTTTAACACATAAACTAATGGTTTTTAAAAACGCATCTTTTTTCCCTAGTGAGACACATCTAGGAGAATCTAAAGAAAGATGTGTTAAGTTCCTTGGCCAAATCTCTGACAGTGCATCCATGGCCATATCTTCATTGGAGAATAAAACATTTAATCTAGTGGCATATAAATCTTTTTAGTATACCAAATTAATCTATTCCATGTGCAAGCACTTCCTGGTTGAGATCATACACACATTCCTGTTCTGACTGTGTGTTTAACTAGCTTTACCTTTTTAATGAGGAATGCTCTTTTTTAAAAAAAGATTGTTCTGTGCTCATGACATGATCATGGATTTCTTGTGACTTTGCTTCTCTAATCATACCACACTAATCAAGCTGCCTGTCATTATCATGACACATTTGCCTTGCTTTATTTTTGGAAAGCTGCCAAAGTAAGCTTCATTGCTGTAAACTCAACCTCCTCATTCACCCCCACTCCCCGCCCCAAATCCTCTTCTTTTCCAACATCCACCATTTCTTTTGCATCTAGACATCCAGCCCAACTAGACAGAGGAATAATCCTGTCCTGATTATCATTCTGGCTGGAATCCGAAGGAGTAATTCTTACATGGACTCTATTCCTCTCCAACCACGATGTCAGAGAGGGATTACACACCATGGTACAGTGCATGAACCCAGACCTGTGCTGAAGGGAGGATATCACATCATGTCTGTTGTACCCTCTGTGCCCGACAGTACTGAAAACAACAAGCAAGATCATAAAAGGAACTTATTCTGGGTTTGTAAACAGTCAAGAAGTTCAAACAAAATACATAAGAAATCATGGAAAGATATATGGGCTTACTAGCCCCCATTTATTATTGTCTCTCTCACCACAAGTGACATTGCAAGTTTACACGGTTTACAAGTATTCAGAGAAATTAATGCCGTTTGTAGTTATTGAGTCAAAAAAGATATTAATGCTCCACGTTGCAACTTCTCTACCATTTAAGAGCAAACCCAACTGTTAACGCTAACATATTTTGGCTGAGTTGGACTTGAGAAAGAACTTCAGATAGACCCTTACATTTGGTTCTCTTTACTATGGCATTTGGCAGAACATAAACCATAGAACGGGAGTAAAAAGGCCTAAAATTGGGGCAAGGGCCTTTGGTTCTTAAGGACCCCGTATGGCTCAACAGGTTACTGAGGTACATTAATATAGTAGAACCTCGGAGTTATGAACACCAGACTTACAAATTGAGCGGTCAACCATATACCTTATTTGGAACCAGAAGTACACAATCAGGCAGCAGAGATCACCAAAAAAAGCAAATACTATACAGCACAGTACTGCGTTAAGCGTAAATTACTAAAAAAATAAAGGGAAAGTTAAAAAAAAAGATGTGACGAAGTAAGGAAACTGTTTCTGTGCTTGTTTCATTTAAATTAAGATATGAATTTTTCTTCTGCATAGTAAAGTTTCAAAGCTGTTTTAAGTCAATGTCAAACTTTTGAAAGAAAACAACTATAACATTTTGTTCAGCGTTATGAACATTTCAGAGTTACAACTTCCATTCCCAAGGTGTTTGTAACTCTGAGGTTATACTGTAAATATAATAGAATTTGAAAGTGTCCATTTAAAGAAAATTAGTATGTCCCTATTTTGTGCCACTAAGATTTTCCGTTTCATCTGTCCTAAAAGTCATCAACACCATCTAATGAATTAGGCAGATATTCTAAATCAGAGTAGAGTTTCTATGCAAACCACTTTAATTTCAAGCGTAAGTTACTAAAATAGAAACATTTTCTTTTACTTTAATAGGCAAGTTGATATGAAATATTAAAGACAGATGTTGTGCATTACATTTATAGGTAGACTAATGGAAAATAAGCACTAGAAGCACCCTGCACCACTCTGCATTCTTGCAAAAGCATCAAGACCTTAAAAGGCAAGTAACATTAAAGATAAAATCTTAATATGTATGGGTATTACAGGAACATGTTATGTATAAACTTCAATACTGATTCAATACAGTCCTTCTAAAAGTAGATTGATGTAAGACATTATTTTGTGTCTTGGCTTGTAGGAAGTGATTTCAAGAAAGGTCAGCCTGATTGTATAGCCTTAAAAACACACTCATAGAGCACCTGATTTTTTCTTCAAAACACAATAAAAGGCAATAAAATTGTTCTCATGTTATTTAAGCAATAATATCATTGCTCTTCTGTTTGACTAGGTCATAATCAGATTCTTGAGTGGGTAACATATGAGGGAATTAGATTACTGCCAAGAAAAACAGAGGTACAACTGTATTATCGCTTCCCCCCCCATTTTTCTGTCACTTTCAAGAATGTGATATATCCTTCTTTTTGTAGCTGGAGAATGGTGGCAGCTCAGGTCATTCTTGGAGGTTGATGGTGTTACCAGATGATGATCTGATTATAGATTATTTGGGTCTGATTCTTCTCTCATTTACATCAGTGTGACTCCATTGACTTCAAAGGGGTTAGTTCTGATTTATATCATTTGCCGTAACTGAAAGGAGAATCAGTCCCTTTGATCACAGAATAAAATTATGGCTACTTTCCATTCTCATTAAAATATTGTAATATTTCTTATGAATACAAATTCTCATTTGCACAGGACATTTTGTGGGTTTAAAAGCATTATGCTTTTTATACTTCACAAAACACAAGCATTAGGGGTCACCTGATTAAATTAATAGGCAGCAGGTTTAAAACAAACAAAAGGAAGTACTTCTTCAAACAGAGCACAGTCAACCTGTGGAACTCATTGCAAGGTGATGTGAAGGCCAAAACTATAAGTGGGTTCAAAAAAGAATTGGATAAGTTCATGAAGGTTAGATCCATGAATGGCTATTAGCCAAGATGGTCAGGGACACAGCTCCGTGCTCTGGATGTCCCTAAGCCTCTGACTGCCAGATAATTGCCCTGTTCTGTTCATTCCCTCTGAAGCATCTGGCATTGGCCACTGTTGGCAGCATACTGGGCTGGATGGACCATTGGTCTGACCAATATGGCTGTTCTTATGTTCTAATTATATTATCATTAGTGGCTTGGGGATGTGTATGTGTATTATTAAACTCTAATGATAAACCTCAGGTTGATGAAAATATTTATCAGAGAAAAATAGACCAGTGTGCATGAGTCCTTCACCGCAGGGCACTGTAAACACTGAAAAGGTATATGTCAAAAGCATGTTACTTTCGTGCATAAATCAATCACGTGTTTATACATAAACTTATCAGATGTTTGAGACGTAATGAGGCAGGATTTATTTGCATGCCATTTTAAAAAATTATTTCTTGTTTAAAAGAGATTTGCAAAATGTTCTGCATGCGTTAATCCTGAATAATACAACAACCTCGGTGGGTTGGTATAATGTCCCAGGTTAGGTGTGCTCACCTCTCTCTTTTCTTTTTTTTCCCTTTTTTTGCATCAGCGAAAGGTTACTGCACCAGTACATATCACCTCAGTTTCAAACCAAGGGTGACTGCACCAGTGCAGCGTGTCTGCATTGGATGGTTGCTCTGCTAAGCCTGTATTGGAGCAAAAATCCCTATTGCAGAAAAGCGTTCAGTCTCCGTGCCCACTCTGCAAAAGGCACAATCCTACAAACACCACTGCCTACTGCTCTGAATTTCACTTGTTTTAGGGGAATTACTCTCAGTAATAAGCCTTACACCTTGTAGTGAGGGCTGGTCAAAACATTACCCTCAAAACTGATTTTCCACTAAACACACATTTTCATGGAAAGTATCTGCTTCAGTGGAAAATGTCAACATTGGGCCAAAAAAAAAAACCCCAAAAAATTTTCAGTTGAAAACCAAAAACTTGGAGTTTGTGACTAAAAATTGTTATTTTTTTTGTTTGTTATAAACTAAAAAAAATATATAGAAATTTTTGTTTGGTTTCATCAAAATTTTCCACAGGGAGAATAGAAAAACCTGACTAGCTCTATTAGTAGCACGTTTGCAGTGTCAGACTCACAGTTACTAGTTAAGGCCATATTGTGCTCTTAACACCAATGTACATACAAGGTAGCTCCACTGAGTTCAGTGGGGTTAACCTGGATTGTGCCCATATAAATAAGAGCAGAGTATGACCTTTAGTGTCAATTGTGCTGTTGATTTTGTGATAGGGTCTGCCACAGGAAAGGGCAGAACACCACCAAATTAATCACATTTGGCCCACTAAGGAGGCCTTAGAAGATAACACCTTTTGGTCTCTCCAGACTAGGGAAACAAACCATAAAAGGAAGCTCCGTGTCCCTTTACCAGTGCTCTGAACCACCCAATTTCCCTTTTTGTTTTCTCTTTTTCTATTACACTCCTTTAGCATTTGAAAAGACAGTACCAAATAATGCAGGGAATGAAGGGTTTCAGGAAAAGTCAGCTCTGCTGTTGATTCTGCAGTTGATTAGCTACTATTTGCTCTTGTTTATTTAATTAGTGCACTTCAGCTATGGCACCGGTTAGATGTTCACAGAAGAATGGAAATGTACACAGGGCAGTGCCTCTCAAAAATACGGTCTCATAAAGCTAAATACATCCTTTACAAAAGAGAGGCCTAATTCTACAAACCTTACTCACAGACATAGACTAATAGACTTTAAGGTCAGAAGGGACCATTATGATCATCTAGTCTGACCTCCTGCACAACGCAGGCTACAGAATCTCACCCACCCACTCCTGTAATAAACCCCTAACCTAACCCTCTTGACTGCCTGGGGGAATAGATAAACCCTACAGCATGCTCTGAAAGTCAGAGTTGGGCATTGCTCGTGTGACAACTAGACCGATGAGGTGGAAAACCAGAGGACTGTGAAGGGCCCTAACACACAGACAAGAAAGGTACATTCTTCAGAGAAGGGGAGGGACCAAAAAAAGGAACTTAAGGTAAAAGCTCAGTCTGGAGCAGAAAGCTCAGCATTCGGGATCTATCCAATAGGCCAAACCACAGCTTTGATTTTGATCGGTTTGGACGTTGTTGTGGTCTGATGCCTGGTCTGCTGAATTATATTAAATGCACACTTTGATCTATGTCTTTTCTCCCAGCCTTCGTCTGTCTCATCTGCTTAGACTGCAAGTTCTTCAAGATAGGGACTGTCTCTTGCTATTATTATTATAACAGCGCTGTGTCTGTGCAGAGCCTACCCCAGTCAGGTCCGTTGTTGGGAGACCACTGGCTGAAGAGGACATCTTGCACTGAATCAACATACAGTCTGAATCCCACTTTTTGCCTAGGAGGAGGAGTTCAGTCCAGTTCATGAACAATGTGGGATATTGAAAGAACAGCTTGGGGAAGCTCAGGACTGAGTGATAGTTCCTGTACAACAGAGAGTGCTTCTGATTAAGGCTTAGCAGTTTAAAGAGGTCTTAAAGTGAGGGAAGTATAATTTAGGTCCCTTTACACTGCTCTGGGAGCATGCATGGGCCTTAGTGACAATGAGAATTAGGCCCATCATCTTGTTGATGTCAGTGGGGTTATTGTCACAAATTAAAAATTGCTTCAATTTGTAAGGGCTCCAGGAGGTTGGCCTAAAACTAGCAGGTGTCTTTGCATGCAAGTGAATAAATAGCTTTACTATACAAAGCACTGCACATAGTTCTGATGTGATATCTTATGCACTGATGTTCCTTCCACAAATGTTACAATTTAGTCTCAATGCCATTAAAAATTGGCTTAATATTAATATTTGTCTGAGTTTGTAATTGGATTCAATACAAAGGTTTTACCAAATTAAGTATCATCCTGTTAGTCTGCAGATGATGAGTCAGCCTTTAAAATTATTTACCTTTTATTGAGTGGTGGGCAGCCTAAAGGTCAGGCCAGGATACTAGAAGTTAGGACTCATTGGTACTGGATTCTATTCCTGGTTATACCGCTGACTCACTGTGTGAAGCTGGATAAATTACTTAATCTCTTTGTGCCTTTATTTACCTATCTACAAATAAAGTTAATAATTTTTACTTACCTGTCTCACAGGGTTGTTCATAGGCTTGGTCCTGTATAAGTGCCAAATATCTTTGATTTTGAGCTAACTTAGTGAGTAGCATATGCAAGCACACACATGCATACTCCTGTATACGCATCTTGATTTTTAAAAACAGCTGCCATGTTTACAGGTCCAATTAATTGTGGCTAGTGCTCATGGGTGGGAGCCACGAAGGGACTTAGGCATTGCAATGCTGAGCATCATGACGCCTAGCTTTTAGGTGCCTAGAAAATCACAGGAACAACACTGCTATCCACAAAGCCTGAGTTAGGCTCCCTATACAATGAATGGGGGGAGACAGACTCTGAAAAATGCTATCCACAAAAGCCAGAATGCTAGGCAGGAAGCTGCCTAAAGTAGCCAATAGGAGAAGCCAAAGAGAAGGATGTGTGTTAAGCCCTGCCTCTCTCTCTGCTCTAGGTGCCTAAATCCATGCTGTAGGGAGGCACCTAGCTCTGCTTAGTGATCTACAAATGGGACCCCCCTCCCCCATCTGGATTCAGGCGGCTTAGGTGCCTCTTACAAGACTTAGGTGCTCCACACAAAATGCTCAGAAGAGGAGGTGCCATTCCCCATTTTATAACCATTACCCCAATGTTAGAGCATGCACCTGTGATGGGAGGGATCCAGCTTCAATTCCCCCCTTCTCTGCCAGAGGGGGAGAAAGACAGGGCTCTCCGAAGTCTCTAATTCCTGAGCTAAGGGATATTCTGATATGGGACTCCCTCGCTCTCTCCTGTTGACTGTTCCACTGTGGACAAATACTTAAATAGTTATTGGGCGAGGCGTGATTCTGTAATCCAGTGGTTAGGGCACCCACTTGGAAAGGGGGAGACCATGAGTCCAGTCCAGTTCCTCTGCTCCAGTCAGTCCTTCATGATTTATCTAGAGTGCAACAGCTTCTATAGGAGAGACTGAGAAAGGTGCACATCAGACTGCCCCATAGCTCAGTGTTTAGAGAAATCTCTTCAGAGGTGAGAGACCCCCTATTCAAATCCTGCCTTCACTTCTGTGGCAGCGGCGGGGGGGGGAAATGAACCTGGGTCTCCCACATCCCAGTGAGTGCTCTAACAACCGAGCTAAAAGTTGTAAGCTGGGTACCACCCCGGTACCTCCTCCGACCAGCTTTTGAATGGGACCTGATCCGGTAGGTGCCTCTGAGCATTCACAACAAGTATTGCTTAAATTTCTTACATCCATGTGCAAAATGAAATTTGTTATGTGCTCCAATAGGGAAGTGATGTGTGGTGGGGATGGGGCTGAGGGGTTCAGAGTGTGGGAGAGTGTTCAAGGCAGAGAGTGTTGCAGTGCAGGGGGGATGTGGGCTCTGAGTGGGGATGCGGGCGGGGGCGGCTCTAGTTAGGGGTGAAGGCTCTGGGGTGGGGCTGGGGATGAAGTGTTTGGGGCGTAGGCAGCCCAGAGCTGCGGCAGGGAGAGAGGACTCCACCCAACCCTCTCTCACCGCAGCAGCTCGGCACTGGATGAGAGAAGCCTCTCCCCAGCTGCAGCAGTTCCAGTGGGGCTGGGCTGGGCCAGGCTGGACCAGGGGAGGGGCTCCTCTCCCTGGCAGCTCCGGTGGGTCTGGGCTGGGCCAGGGGAGGGACTCCTCTCCCTGGCTGCAGCAATTCCGATGGGCCTGGGCGCTCTTCTCCCTGGCAGCTCCGGCAGGCCTGGGCTGGGCCAGGGGAGGGGCACCTCTCCCCACCTGCATGGCCCTTGAGAGCCTGCTGTGTGGCCATGCAGCCACACAGCTTACAGGGAACTTAGTTCACAACAGTAAAACAGTGGATTCTCTGTAACTTGAAGTCCTTAAATCATGATTTGAGGACTTCAGTAACTCAGCCAGAGGTTAGGGATCTATTACAGGAGTGGGTGGGTGAGGTTCTGTGGCCTGCAGTATGCAGGAAGTCAGACTAGATGATCATGATGGTCTCCTCTGACCTTAAAGTCCATGAACTGCATTATTACT
This sequence comes from Dermochelys coriacea, assembly GCF_009764565.3. Classification (NCBI taxonomy): domain Eukaryota; kingdom Metazoa; phylum Chordata; order Testudines; family Dermochelyidae; genus Dermochelys; species Dermochelys coriacea. Next base: position 25,450,164 of record NC_050082.1, read on the forward strand.
GCAGTAAGCTACTACTTCTTCATAACACACAGTTAGGCTGAAACAACAAACTAACAAATGCAAATGTATTGACTGGATATAAAATTAAGTGCAAAAACGTTTAAATCTCCTAACTGAGTGGATGCAACAAAGATTTACGGATACAACTATAAAACTGGCCAACTGAGGAAAGAAAAGCAAGTGATCTGTCCCAGACTAGATGTACACAGGCCTTGGCACATAACCTTGCTTTTTAAACTTGAAGCTTGACAAGCAGTATTTCTCCTATGATCTGGACAGGTGGCAATCCCATCACAGAGCATTTGCCAGCATTACCACTGTCCTCATTTAGACTTTACATCAAGTCTGAGTGAGTCCTGGCTTGAAATCAGACTTTTGATGTCAGTAAGCAAAGGCTAATTCCTAGTTCTTATTTTTAAAGAAACTAAAATATTACATAAACAAGCACTGTACAATTAAAATTACACAGAGTTTTTTGATGAACAGCAAATGTGCACCAGAGAGCTACTAGTAAATGTATTTGGAAGTAGATTGTTGAATATGAAATATACTGATTTTCTATTCCTAAATAGATCAGCATGATTGGCAAAGTACATACTACAGAAAAGCACAATTCTTCAGTACAATATATTACCAAAACTGTTTTGCTGTTTGTGTGTTTAGAAAAACATTTGCTGCTTATAATTATTCAGTTAGACCAATTGAAGTCCTAAATTGGAAAAGCAGCTCTGTCCAAGGTCGCCTCTGTTGTTTCCAAAAATATCTTGAAACAAACGCAAGAGGGGCACTTTGTTGGATGTTATCTAGACATATATAGTTTCAATCAAATTCTTCAAGAAGTGTCAGAATAAAAGTTGAACATTTGTTTGACATTGCCAAGTCACTAGCAAGTGAATCCCTTTAAAGGCTGAAAATAGCTCTGACAACAGTGGTAAGGACTATAGGATGTCCCCCCCGATTTAAAAACATTAAAGTTGACGTTATGCGAATTGTAAACATTTTTTAAACCCGTCATAAAAAAGTACCTTATATGCAAGTTGATCTTTTTTAGCCAAAAGCTGGGAAGGGTTACCAAGTTGTATTAGTGATGTTGGGAAAACTTTTATGATGATTTTTACACTGTGAGAAAGTTTACTATGTACACAGTTAATATTTTATGATTAATCTTTCCGCTCATGCAATTTAATCAACCTCAAAAAGAACTAGGCATTCTTAGCTCTATATAGGAAGAGTATAAAGTGATGTGTTTCACATGGACAGACCTAGAGACTGGTGTAGTCAGTGTGAAAAAAACCAACAATCCTTAAAGGAATAGGAACTTAACTGTTAACAGGACATTATTTAGTGTGCCACACTCCGGCTTCTTGTCATCTGAGAGGAGTTCAAGTTGCTCTAATTACAAGTTGTGGAAGCGGTCTTCTTGGTGAGCTTTAAGCTTGAGATGGTCATTTGTCATTGTCTGAGTTAATGAATACCTCATTTTCATTAATATCCTCAAGACAATAAATGGGTCTCTAAAGATTTTCAGGCTGGCTCTTAGAGGTAGCAAAACAATCTATTCCTATTTCCTCTAGTGATAAAGCAAAGAAATCCTCAAGGATGAAAGGTGTAATGTTAATATAAAATATTATTGGACTAGGTTCTCAGCTGGTATACACCAGAGTTGTGACCTGGCTGAATTATATTTAGTAGGAAGCAATTCAAATGACACCATTTTAATCTTTAAGGCTTAAAAAATACATTTTTATACAATAAAAATATGGCAGACTAAAGCAAGGTTAATACAACGATTTACAAATACATTGTCAAACATTAATTGCATTGAAAGTGATAGAAGAAAGTTCAGCATTTGGAGAATGTACAATTTAAAAGTCGATCATCAATATCCAATATGCATAATTCTCACGCAATTTTTAACTTCTCAAATCTTGGGTCAATCAACTCTTCCTCACTTAATTCTTCATTTAGGGACCTGACATTTCCATTTGCAACAGCCATGTCTAAACATGTTACTGTTCAGATAATGCTCCATTGGAGTAAATCAAATAAGCTTCTGAATTTTTCACTTAACATTTTATAGCCTCAGACTTTCAATCGTTAAATTGATTTTTTAGAAATAATTCAGTGGAAAAACTAATGCTTTTAAATTGTATAAAATCTCACTTAGACCAATATCTTCTCTAGCTATTTATTTATCTTCATGCATCATTTCCATAATTTAAAAACAAAACATTACTTGGCCAATTTCTGCATGATTCCCTCATACATCTTTATTATTTGCATAAAATGCATGTGTTTGTGGTTCATTATTTGTAAAATAATTAGGACAGTTTCCTCTCCATTCAAAGGGAGAGAGAAGAATTTATCTTTAAATATTGGTCAAATCCTGTTTGCCCTACTCCTGTAGACCAAACTCTTCTTAAGGATTAGTTTGGCCAAAGTGTGCAGGATCTGGCTTTATTATATTCTAAAAAGAGACACTGTGATGTTCTTACTGTGTTAATGGATGCTTTTTAAAAACTCTAATAGTTGCAATCAAAAACTTAAAAATGTGATTTTATTGAGTACTGATTGACTTGACTAGGGCTCTGCGCAGACATACGCTCTGCCTTTGTGGATCCAATTGCAAGATCAGGGCCTTAATCCATTTGACAGATACTGATTCTGTGTTTTCAACAGAGTTGCAGCTAACCTGAAGGGTTTTGTTTCATTTTTTTCGTGGCTATATTACATGGTATTTGCATTGCTCTGAGAATAGGATTTCATTAAAGGGACATGTTTGGATCAAGTTTTCCACACATTTTGTAAAAATTATGTTTTTCTCTAACCTAAGAACAATGGGAAAAAATGGTGAACATTTTTTTATTTTTTTACCATTCATGAAAATAAGTATTTCCATGAAATAAAATAAAAAAAGCAGTAGCTTAATTTTTTTGAAAGAATAAAGTCATAAACATTGCAGCATTGTGTTACTGCATGAGAACCTGACAGTGAAACTGAGTAGACATCAACTACAAACTAAAGTCATAACAACTGGTCTCTCTTTATTTTTCATGCTGAGAAAAACTTTAATAAATTTCAGGTCTTTTAATTAAGGTGTCCCACTTTAGTGGGAGTCTTCAGCAGGATCAAGACCATTATTTTAGGCAAGAATATATATTTTTAAATTTATTTTTTTTTAAGTTTTACACTGTCCCTTTAACCATTCATGTTTTGCCAGGAAAAAGAACACAGGGCTAACTCCATCAGACCTTATTGTGGCAAAATTCCAATTAAAGTCAACAAGAATTTTGTTGGAAGGACGGCAGGATTTGACCCACAATTCCTTGCTGATTTTATCTCAGCTATGTAGGAAATTTTGTTCTGCCTCTCCTACAATCTTGTGCTTCTAATGGGGAATTAAGTTATCATGGCCCCAATTACTTACAGTATTTCCTTGTTTGTATACCAAAATCACTTAAAGCAGCACAGCACAATTATTTGTGAAAAATCATCCCCTGCCATGTTTTAGTTAAAGATAGGTTAGCAATGGTGTTTGGAAACCGCTGCAGAACGAACATAGGGAGCACAAGAGCAGAAAAATTGGGTTTGTATGGGTCACACATTCAGGATCCAGAGGCCCCTTCCTCTTCATATTAAAACAACTTTAAAATAGCCTAAATTTTGAGACTACTTAACTACCTAATTATTTAGGTGTTGCCTCATACAGCTGATACCTTGAGAAATAGACACCTCCAAAGCTGATTCATGCAATACTTCCCTATTGGAACATTCACATGTCCAAGAAAATTGTTGCCTTCTGCTACCCTTCTGAGGCTGGAACAAAGACCAGAACAGAAAGGCAGTTGAAGAGTTAACACAGTAGGAAACCTGCTGATATAAATAACATAGGACATACAGAGAACAAGTTATTTGTCCTTTTTGGGTTTTTTCATTTAAATCTGAGCGAATACAGCGCTAATGAGAGGTGCCAGATTTACAGGCATCAAGTCTGTAGTTTTCTTTCTCCACAAAGCAGATACAAGGCAAGCTTCCCACCCTCTGCCATGCCAATGCGGCACAACCCTCTTCTGGTGGGGACATCAATGGTAACAGGGTAGTTTGGTCACCACGGCCCTACCAATCTTGTGCTTACGTTGCTGTTGAGAATGGCTGCAGGGTTGCCAAACTTTGCCAGCTGCCACAGTGATTTAGGAACTGGCCTGATACTGCCAACTCATTATGCATACTTAACTGAGCTGAGGACAGCCTCCAGGTAGTAGTGACTTTCAGCTACTGCAGATCTGGGCCAAATATGGAACAGTGATCTAAAAGGTGAAAGGCTCTGTATCCCATTTCCAGTTCCCTGGGCCATCTGGTCACCCTAAGAACGGATTTTATATTACATATTGAGAATGATGCATCCATTTTAATTAATCAGGACATTCTCACAATGAGGACTTTTTTTAACTAACTGAGCTGTCACTAAGTAACACTGTACCTTAAGATTCAGATTTTTGCAGGGCTTTCTTAAGGAGAAAGCGTTAATAGATTTTATATTTATTAGGATAATCTGTGCCAAAACATTTTTGAGTTGCTATTTTTAGAACAAAATATTAAGGTCTTAATTGAACTAGATTTTCTTCAGGTCTTTTTTTGTACTTTATATCTACCAAAAATTTCACATATTTAAACATAATAAAATACAACTCTAGAGCTCAAGCCTACAAACACTTAAGCAGGTGGACAGCTTTACATATGTGAATTGCTCAGTTGTACTAATCACGTCAGTAAAGTTATATGTTTATATGTATATAAAGTGTTTGCAGATTGAGCTATTTGGGGGATATTCTAATATTTCTCTTCTATTAATGCTCTAATAGAAGCAAAATGGTAACTGCTAATATTGACCAAACAAATGAGCATGAGAAATCCAGATCATAAAAATATTAACCAATTGGTTATGTAACAAGCCAAATAAGTTTGCTCATGCCCATTTCTGATTTCCCTATTCATAGTGCTTACTCATTTGGGAGTTGCCTGTAACTCTTGAGAAGGACATCCCTTGAATTAGTGCTAATCTTTCATGACAAAACCATGCAATGCTATGGAACACAAACAGCCTTTAAAGTTGGATTATTTCCTGATTTCACTCTGGGTAAAGATAGGTACTAGTCTCTTGAATCAATGTATGCAGTTGGTGTCTTAACAGGACGAAATTTTTAAGAGTACAGAAACACAGAATTTCACTGACTACATTTTTTTTTATTTGGATCTTCACAAGAAAAAGGCAGGTGATTTTCCAAGTTGTATTTGTAATCTCATTAGGTAGCCAGCTAGACTATTAATACTAATAGCGCAAAAGATAATAAGCTCCTTCTTTGTAAATTACCAGCAGAAGCAATTAACCGTCAGAATCAGTTGAAGATTTTTGAATGCTCCCATCAAATCACTAACTGGTTGGAAAAGCCACTGAACAGAATCCATTATAAACCTGCATTAAATGTCCACTTATATAAAAGATAAAAACAACTGTGTAACAGCTTTTTAGTTTTTCCAATTGTCTTTTCTTAGAGTAATTCTGATTTTCTGCTTCGCTTCAGCAAGTCATTCTGATGCTGTAAGAATGATGCCGCACTAATTAAATCAGTGCAACCATCATGTAATCTTAAATCAACTACCAGTAACTTGTTTTTAAAAAGAAAGAGACTCTGCTCACAGGGCAACACTGAACAGAAAAAAAATTACATCCAGTTGGACTGTACATTACTCCTATAGATTTAAAAGCATAATTCCTGCGCAACTGGCAGTGCCATATAAAAAAGAGATGTCTAAATGATTTAGTAAATAATCAATGTGATTTTAGGGTTTGGGATTTTATTAAGTATTAGTTTCATGTGCATGTCCCTCCCTCATCTTCTCCCCTCCCCCCTTTTCTGTGGCTTTGGAGCATGTGTTCTCCTCCACCACTGCACATGACCCCTAAGGAATCCAAATGCCCCTTTTCTGGAGATCATCCCAGGCTCCCCCTAATATATCTCCTGTCTAGATGGCCATGCTATTCCACTGTTGTTGACAAGCATTCAACAAGATGCCTATAACCCTTCCTCAAAAGGCCAAGTATGTAACTCCCATAACTTTCTTCAGCTCCATTTGGCACTAGAGCACTGTAAATAAATAAGTAATAATTAATAAATACTGGGCTAGCAAGAGAAGAACCTAAAGATATTCCTGGAACTGGGTTTCCCCATACCACACAGTCTGCTTCCATTTTGTTGAGCTTGCCCCTAGCACATTGTTTGATGTAGTTCCAGTCCAGTGCCTTAACCTTGAGACAATCCTTCTTTTGCCATGTAGGGCACTCAAATTGTGGAAGAGGCACATGGTGGTAATGAGACACACTCTTCCAGCTGCCTGTAAATCTACCTAAGGTCCACCCTCTACACAGCAGGCTTCCCTCCAAATCCAGTGAAAATCTGCATAGGAGTTAATGCTGCTTAACCCTTTGCAGCTTCTATCTATCCTTGGAGAGAAGGTCAGTGTGTAGTTGTGGAGAAAGAGTCCCTTGAGCTATCCTGAAGGGGAAAGAGGAGCCAAAGGGCAGGGCCCCACATGGGGATGAGATGGGACTTACCCCCGTCTCCAGGCAAATCTTAGGGTTGTGTGAGATTTGAAGGCTTTGTTTTCATAGCATGGCTGCAAACACTTTTTGTTGCCAAAGGGAGAATTTAGAAATAACTCTGTGAAGTGAATCTGAGCTGTTCAAATGCCTTTTTTCCTTTAAGACCCAGCAAGCTGCTTGCCTTTAATAATGACTGTTCAATTACTTCCATCAACTAAAGAAATTTTTACAAAGACACTATCGCCACCAGATTTTATTTTTCTCCTATTTCTGTTAAATATATTTAATGCAAATGCAGATGAGGGAAGGGGTTCACACAAAAAGCAGCAAATGGCTGTATAGTTAAATATCAGAAAAGGCTAAAATACTTGTTATACCCAAAGTAACACTGAAGGTATTATTAAAAATTAGATCAATTTTATTTCAAACAGGATAGAATTTTCCAAATGGCTTTTCTACAGGCCAAAAGAAATGAAGAAAAGCAGTAAGAATGTTGATCTTCATGACATAACTCTATAGCTCTGACCCTTGTCTGTTTGACCAAGGAGTGCACAGCAAAAATCAGGAGGGATGAGGGAGAGTTTCAAGCCATTTTTTGCACTTCTCTGATCCTGGGCCAGCTGTGCACCAGGTGGATCCCCTGATGTCTCTCAGATCAGTCCCAAGGCTGTTAGTGACCTCCAGGGGCTGTTCTGACAACCAGTCAGGGTGCAGGGAAGTCTTGCCCACAAACACTTTTCCATACCCTAATTTATGTAGGAAGAATTGGGCCAGATCTACATCACTGGAGGACTGCCCCTGCACTGGGATGATCCTCCTGTGGGCAGTTATCACTTAGAATCACTTTGCATAAATAAAGCAGCACAAAGCTGCCTCAGTGCAGGGGAAACCCTAGGCCTGTATTTCTTACTAGGCCCCAGTTTAAGTTTTCATGAGGGTAACATACAACCACAGGGAAAAGTTAGAAAACAGCACATATTTAAAAAGAAAAATGGGGAAAAAATTGAAAAAGCTCAGAATCCAAGTAATTGTTCTCAAATCCTGCTTCTGTCTTTGTACCAATGAAGGGTCCTCTGGCAGCACAATCAGTTTACTTCAATTGTGTAAGAAGATAGAGGGATTGGGAATGGAGTGTGCAGGGTGTATGCACCTCTAGCATGGCACGGAGCTCAGTTCTGCAATAGCTCCAGGCTTACCAGTGAATGAACTGGGGCAAGACAGGAAGGAGAGGGCCAAGCTAAGCAATGGGTGGACCAGAACTTCTACCCTTCCCTCTGAAAAACGTAGCATTAGGGCTACAGTAGTAGCTGAAGAGCAGCTCTACCAGCTTTCTATGGCCTTGGGAAAGGACTCCTTCCCCTTGGTTTCTTTGGGAAGATCCATAGACTTTACAGTGAAATTGTACAGTGAAATTATCTCACACAAGACCCGCCACATGATTTAAGTCATTAACCTGGCACTTAAATAATGTAGAGGGCTCTCTTCTTGGGAGTTAATTTCAACCTCATATTACCCACTGACAATAAATTATTTAAAAGTAACCTACGTAGAAACAGTGAGAAAACAAAGCAATATTCAATTGAATGATCTGAGGAAATGACGAGGTTAGAAGCAGGAATTCAAAACAAATTCATAATACCAGCCTATCCTCGCCACCTTCCTGAATGACTTGACCAACAGAAGCTTGATTTTGTTGCTTTAGAAAACACTCTCTCTTACACTCCATCAGTTGCTCAAAATCCTGCCACATTTTAGCTTGCTTCATATTTGGTCCATGACTTTCCCGCACAGCTTTTTGTTTCTCTCGTAGTTTCTGTTATAAACAAATAAAGATTTTTGGATAGGTTCAACATGACAAACGTTAGCTTACATAGATAGCCTAATGTGAAAAGAACATTTCCTCTCCCCGTGAAACATTATTAATGTTCAGTTAAGTTAAAAACATTCCTTGTAAATGGACATGCAGCATTCTCTGTAGAGTCTTTGATGTGTGTGGCTTGCATGATGTTAGTTTTATTGCAGCTCCTTGAAAAATAACACCCTATTTTTATATATAGTGCAACTTTACCCTGCTGTGTTCCCAGTTTCTCTGTGGGGAGTCCCATTTGTTCTGTAAAAGTTTATTTTAAAAAATCAGTTCACTTCCAGACTGAGACTTTGCATATCAAGTTGCAGTGTGTAATGTATTCTGATCATGAAGTTATATATCCTGAAATTAAACTTTTACATGAGAAACTGCAATTAATTCTCAACTGTAGTGACACAAACTTGTAAAATTCACTCACAAACTGACTCAAAGGGAAAAAGAGGAAAAAGAGGACATTTTGGTTGAAATAGAATGGCTAAGCCCTTCATTAGCCTGAATTTCACATGTGAATAAACATATGAATAAACAATGGCTTTTGTTAACACAACTACATTGAAGATATCGTTAACCATTTATAAAGATAAGACTGACAGCTCTAAAATTTATTGACTTCAACAGGTTGCTTTATATACAACTTCAAATTTGAGCTGTCACAGTTTGTTATATCTGTGTTTCAGTTTCTTATCCAAATGGTTTACAGGGAATGTGCTGTTGTGTTAAGCTGTTTGATTATCTTTTACAAGAAGCTCATACTATGCTCTGCAGGAAATCAAACTCTGAAGGGTAAGTGTGATATCTTTTCAGGGGATTCATTACTGATGCTAACAGGAATAGAATTTTCTCTGTGTTCTGCAGTATGCTTTTTAAAAGGATTAACACAGTTTTGAACACTGAACCAAATAAAAGTATGAATTGCAACATGTTTGTTCAAGTGAAAAAACCCAAACTCATCCTTACCTTCCCAAGGTTTTCTTGTTCAAGGATCATTCGTGTATATTGTTCTCTAAAGAAGGTACATAATAATTGAGTTATAATTTTAATTAGTCTAAGTAATAAGACAGATTAACTCTACAAGAGGGGAAAAAATGGATAGTGGTAGAAAGTTTACACGTAGCCAGGGTGGGAATAGCATCAAAAACTAAGGGCCCCTAAATAAGAAACTCAAAAGAGTAAGATGAAGAAATATCTTTATCATCAGGCTTCAGGACTTCTTTGACCCCCATAATTGTGCAGCTGGCATAAAATGCTATTCACAAATGGATAAGGTCACTCTTAAGCTTTCAGAGCAAGTTTGATTTCTGGGGTTCCCCAAGTGAAGTCTGAGTGCATGGCCCCTCCCAAATAATGCATGATTGAGATCCTTTTTAATACTGCATTAAAGTTGCCAGTATTCTGAGACTGCTCAGTATCATACTTCTGGACAAATGCCATACAATGTCCAAATCCAGACTGCTTCGCTTATGGGAATAGTGTCATTGGAGCAAATGGGAAAACTCAGGAGTTAAGATGAGCAGAATTTGGTTTCATGTTTCACAAAACCTAACACTGGTGGCTTGAATTTCAAAAATGCTGAGCACCCTGCAGCTCCAATGGATTTCAGTAAGAACTGTTGGGTGCTCAGCACCTCTGAAAATCAGGCTTCTTATTTAGGTGCCTAAACATAGATGTAGAAGCATAACTCTTGACATCCAATATTAAAAATCTTTGCCTGTTGCTGTCATCAGTGGATGAAGCTATTCCCTTGATGCTGTCAGGTTTCACATACATAATATGATATTCAAATAATAAATTCTGATATGCTGTTATGCCCTTATTTACATATTTTTCCAATTTAGGTGAGATATTGAGAAACAACATGCTCTCTTTTAAGAACGAAGTATGATGGTGTGTAACAAGTACACTTAGCTGCAGAGGGTTTGAGAGTTCATGAAACACAGAGTGGTTCAAATATCTAAAGAACTTTCAAAATTGCTCAGCATGGGAAATCCTAGTTTCCAAAAGGATAAAACACATCAATAAACCACATCAGGTTGTGTTAGTAGGCTATTATTAGGCAAGGGTGGAGGATCTGCTGTGATGCAGATTTTTCTATATATTCCCCATCCCCATTGATTACTCCATCTTTGAGCTACAGTACATTCTTTGAGCTCCATGCCATCTGATCCTGGCTCCTGCTCTCTCAGCAGAGTAGATGTGTTAGTGGCCGGAGCGGGTGTGGCTGGAGCATATTGTGCTCTGGCAACTCAGAACCATTCTAAACAGTGTGCAAGTCAGAACATACATGAGGCTGCTCTAAGTTGTGCTAGGAGCCAAATTGGCCCTAACTAGTCCTACCAGATCAAAAGAGTGGAAAGCCACCTAAAATCTCCTCCTTCCTATTAAGCTCATTGGATGTTACTCAGGCACAATTAAGGACCTGGTCCCAGGATGTGTTTGATTGTTTTAAGTAAAGCTGTTTATTGCAAAACAATGATAAAAAATAAGAACTCATTTTCATGGTAGCCTTTTTCTTTACTATTTATAATGATGACTGGAATGAATGAATTTAATTAGAAAAAAAAACCAACCTTTATTTTTAGAGAACAAAATTAACTTTTCACATTCCTTAGTACTGACTATATGGAACAGAGCGTTTATATCCAATAAAGAATGTCAGAATTAAGACTTTTTTGTTCAATACGTTATTAGGAAAGTGCTGTTCTATTTATGGTTCATTTTAGCTCTGTTTACATTCCAGTGCCCAGTGAAAATACATACACATTCTAAAAGGAGGTCTAGAAACTCATTTTCTCTCCCTATTTTGCTTTTTGTAAATATCTGCATATCAAAGCCTTCAGTATACTTACAAATGTGAATGCTTTCTGAACTCACAGAAGGTCAAAATAAAATGTTTCTAATTTCTGAGAAACTGTCACCTTATCTAGCTTCTTTTCTCATGTTTAGCAAAGGTTCAGTGAAACAGTGACAGCAGGAGAAGTGGCAATGCTCCACTCAAGTCTTACTCCCAATGCCCAGAATCCTATAACTCCACTCATCATGTTCCAATTCCCGCATTTCCCCTACTTGCTCCTCTGTTTGTCCAATCACAGCTACTTGATTCCATGAAACCATTATTGACAGACGGCAGTAGTGTTTGCCATGTGCCGTGCACTTTCCATACTCAGTGGAAGATGCAGTTTCTGCCCTAAAGAGCATCCAGTATTATTAAAAAAATAAGGGCAGCTGAGTGGTGGAAAGGGATACAACATACAAAGAGATTAGGAAATGAGAGACATTTGGAGGTTGGTTTGTGTTTTTAAGTTACAATCATTAAATTCTCTTCCCCCTCAACTCAGCCCTCTAACTTTTCTCCTATACCAATTCCCAGTTTCAGTTACAGTGTACTAATAACAGCCCCTCTGTAGAACATTTGAGTTCTTCTCCGCACATAAGTGACTAGTTATTATTATTAAATATTTATATTCCAGTACCACCCACTTGTGTCTGCTGGGGTGGATGGTATCAGGAGGGCACAAGGAACAACACACAATTCTCCTATGGAGCACAGGCACTTCTCTTTTTAAGCACCAATACTAGTGCTAACTATTGTATTAGACTAGCAAGAGCTGGTCAGGATCTGAGGACAACATATGCTATACTCCCTTGAAAAGGTGATAAATTTGCTGCTTCAGTATGCACTTTCAGGAACCCCTGGAGGAAATTTGGCTGACTCTGTCTGTCTGACTCAGCCATATTTTCTCCCTGGGCTTGGCTGCAGCAAGACATCTCTGCATCCATTTCCAGTGGGAACCTGGAGTTAAAAGTTACTGTCTGGCCTATAGTCTCCAACACAAAGGGAAAGATTTTTTGTATGTTTGAGAGAACTCCTGGGTATACAACAATATCTTTTAGATGTTGGATATTTATTTTTTGAATATTATAGTAATTTAAGCTTAGATGGTGAATTCCTTCTTCCAGTTCAAATACCAATGAAAACATTTATAACTTCAGGCTCGGTTTATAAAAATCCTCTGAATTAACACACAAGAGACAGACAAGAACATTTACCTAATTGCTTTTCTTCTGTCTTGTGCATCTGGGGAAACATACGTCTTCATCTCATCTTTAGCACGTTGAAGTTGTATTTCTAGATTCTAAAAAGAAATACACAGCATATTTTAGACATATACCATCTTTCCTACTTAAATATTCTCACCTACACAAGTTTAGGCTTCTGTCTTGTGGACTTACCTTTTTCATGCAGTTAGTATGATGATAGCAGCTTTCTTCCTGAATACACTCCTCACGCAGCCCTTTTACTTCCTGCAGTATGAGAACAATATATTTTATTAGGCAGTATTCTAGCAGACAGACTGTTATTGTACGAAGTACAACTGGAAGTGTTTAGGGCAACATCCTGCCATCATCTTGTGTACAGAATTCTGACTGCAGTCAATGGCCCCTACCTTCGTAGATTCATAGATTCATAGATACTAAGGTCAGAAGGGACCATTCTGATCATCTAGTCCGACCTCCTGCATAGCGCAGGCCACAGAATCTCACCCACCCACTCCTATGAAAAACCTCACCCATGTCTGAGCTATGAAGTCCTTAAATCATGGTTTAAAGACTTCAAGGAGCAGAGAAGCCTCCCTCAAGTCAACCATGCCCCATGCTACAGAGGAAGGCGAAAAACCTCCAGGGCCTCTCTAATCTGCCCTGGAGGAAAATTCCTTCCCGACCCCAAATATGGCAATCAGCTAAACCCTGAGCATATGGGCAAGATTGACCAGCCAGATACTACAGAAAATTCTTTCCTGGGTAACTCAGATCCCATCCATCTAATATCCCATCTCAGGGGATTTGGCCTATTTACCCTGAATATTTAAAGATCAATTACTTACCAAAATCCCATTATCCCATCATACCATCTCCTCCATAAACTTATCAAGTAGAATCTTAAAACCAGATAGATCTTTTGCCCCCACTGCTTCCCCTGGAAGGCTATTCCAAAACTTCACTCCTCTGATGGTTAAAAACCTTCGTCTGATTTCAAGTCTAAACTTCCTGGTGGCCAGTTTATACCCATTTGTTCTTGTGTCCACATTGGTGCTGAGCTTAAATAATTCCTCTCCCTCTCCTGTATTTATCCCTCTGATATATTTATAGAGAGCAATCATATCTCCCCTCAACCTTCTTTTAGTTAGGCTAAACGAGCCAAGCTCCTTAAGTCTCCTTTCATAAGACAAGTTTTCCATTCCTCGGATCATCCTAGTAGCCCTTCTCTGTACCTGCTCCAGTTTGAATTCATCCTTTTTAAACATGGGAGACCAGAACTGCACACAGTATTCTAGGTGAGGTCTCACCAGTGCCTTGTATAACGGTACTAAAACCTCCTTATCCCTACTGGAAATGCCTCTCCTGATGCATCCCAAAACCGCATTAGCTTTTTTCACAGCCATATCACATTGGCAGCTCATAGTCATCCTATGATCAACCAATACTCCAAGGTCCTTCTCCTCATCCGTTACTTCTAATTGATGCGTCCCCAACTTATAACTAAAATTCTTGTTATTAATCCCTAAATGCATAACCTTACACTTCTCACTATTAAATTTCATCCTATTACTATTACTCCAGTTTACAAGGTCATCCAGATCCTCCTGTATAATATCCTGATCCTTCTCCGAATTGGCAATACCTCCCAGCTTTGTATCATCTGCAAACTTTATTAGCACAGTCCCACTTTTTGTGCCAAGGTCAGTAATAAAAAGATTAAATAAGATTGGTCCCAAAACCGATCCCTGAGGAACTCCACTGGTAACCTCCCTCCAACCTGACAGTTCGCCTTTCAGTAGGACCCGTTGCAGTCTCCCCTTTAACCAATTCCTTATCCACCTTTTGATGTTCATATTGATCCCCATCTTCTCCAATTTAACTAATAATTCCCCATGTGGCACGGTATCAAATGCCTTACTGAAATCTAGGTAAATTAGATCCACTGCATTTCCTTTATCTAAAAAATCTGTTACCTTTTCAAAAAAGGAGATTAGGCTGGTTTGGCATGATTTACCTTTTGTAAAACTATGTTGTATTTTGTCCCATTTACCATTGACTTCAATGTCCTTAACTAATTTCTCCTTCAAAATTTTTTCCAGGACCTTGCATACTACAGATGTCAAACTAACTGGCCTGTAGTTACCCGGATCACTTTTTTTTCCTTTCTTAAAAATAGGAACTATATTAGCAATTCTCCAATCATTCGGTACTACTCCTGAGTTTACAGATTCATTAAAAATTCTTGCTAATGGGCTTGCAATTTCAGGTGCCAATTCCTTTAATATTCTTGGATGAAGATTATCTGGGCCCCCCGATTTAGTCCCATTAAGCTGTTTCAGTTTCGCTTCTACCTCAGATATGGTAATATCTACCTCTATATCCTCATTCCCATTTGTCATGCTACCATTATCGCTAAGATCCTCTTTAGCCTTATTAAAGACTGAGGCAAAGTATTTGTTTAGATATTGGGCCATGCCTAGATTATCTTTAACCTCCACTCCATCCTCAGTGTTAAGCGGCCCCACTTCTTCTTTCTTAGTTTTCTTCTTATTTATATGGCTATAGAACCTTTTACTATTGGTTTTAATTCCCTTTGCAAGGTCCAACTCTACTCGACTTTTAGCCTGTCTCACTTTATCCCTACATGTTCTGACCTCAATTAGGTAGCTTTCCTTGCTGATCCCTCCCATCTTCCACTCCCTGTATGCTTTCTGCTTCTTCTTAATCACCTCTCTAAGATGCTTGCTCATCCAGCTTGGTCTACAACTCCTTCCTATGAATTTTTTCCCCTTTCTTGGGATACAGGCTTCCGATAGCTTCTGCAGCTTTGATTTAAAGTAATCCCAGGTCTCCTCGACCTTTAGATCCATAAGTTCTTCAGTCCAATCCACTTCCCTAACTAATTTCCTTAATTTTTGAAAGTCAGCCCTTTTGAAATCAAAAACCCTAGTTGCAGATTTATTTTTGTTAATCCTTCCATTTAGTTTGAACTGAATTAGCTCAAGATCACTTGAGCCAAGATTGTTCCCTACAACCATTTCTTCTATGAGGTCCTCGCTACTCACCAAAATGAAATCTAAAATGGCATCCCCTCTAGTCGGTTCTGCAACTATTTGATGAAGGAATCCATCAGCTATCGCATCTAGGAAAATCTGAGCCCTATTATTATTACTAGCACTGGTCCTCCAGTCTATATCTGGGAAGTTAAAGTCTCCCATGATCATGCAGTTTTCATTAGTATTTACTTTATTAAAGACATTAAAAAAGACATATATATATATATATACACACACACACACACACACACACACACACACACACACACACACACACGTATATCTGCATACACACTAGGGGATTGCATGGATTTAACTACATCTGTTTCTAAATTGATATAGTTAAAGCAGTTCAAAACCTGTGTGTATACAATCCCTGTTTTTGGCCTGGTCTGCACTAGGATTTTACATCAGTAAAGGTACATCTCTCAGGGATGTGAAAAATCCACACCCCCGAGAGAGGTAGCCATATTGATTTAATCCCCCAGGGCAGACAGTGCTAGGCTGACAGAAGAATTCTTCTGTCGACCTAGCTACCGCTTCTTGGTGAGGCGGATTACCTATGCAGATGGGAGAACTCCTCCCATCGATGCAGGTAGTGTCCGCACTGAAGCACTATAGCGGAGCAGCTGTGCTGCTGTAGCATTTTAGGTGTAGACAAGCACTTAGACATACAAGTATATGTTTGTATATTTATAAAAAGTGATGTCTGTAATCTATCCAATACGCAAACAGGCACATTGTATAAGCATTTTTAAAATTCTCAGGGAAAACAATTACTCTGTATGCCTCTGGATAGCAGCTGCTTAACATTTCATTACATTTATCCATTAACCATTGGTTTTGTTTTGCTAATTTAGTGAAAATGGCATTCTAGTTACATAAACATTTGAAGATTTCTCTTGGTAATAACTCATTAACATTCCAACAGCCAAATGCTATCCTAGCAGGTGCTACATGAGTGAGCAGGGATTCTGGCAGATGCATTTTTTGCAAAAAGAATTTTGCTCGTCAGGACAAGATTTCATTGGATGGGCTTGGAAGACCCACTTAATGCATTTGTTGTACTCAAACAAGAGATGTGTACAACTCCAGATAGCCCTAGGCAGCTAAGGATGTGTGGAACTGGAAATGCATAGTTGGGGATGTCAAGTCACTTCCAATCTGTGTGCATTAGGTCCTTCCTTGTCCAGAAAGCAGGGTGTGTGTGTATCCCCTGACCAAAACAGTTACAGGGGCATCATTCTGTGACATTTCAATGGGCGGTTTTATCCCTCCAATCCCCATCTTCTCTCTGGGACCCCTATTTTATAGATGAGGAACTGAAGCACTGAGAGGCTAGGTGACTTTCCCAAAGTCACACAGGAAGTCTGTGGCAATGCAGGAAATTGAGCCCGGGTCTCCCACATCCCACTAGTGCCCCACTCACTGGGCCATCCTTCCTTTCCAGAGGCAGGGTAGGGGGAATTTATCCCAAAATGAATTATATGCTTCATAGAGTTTGTAAATATACAGTAATAACAATCTTACCTGTTCAAGTGTGGAGCGATTACTTTCTAAACCTGCTGCACAGCTGTCATACTGGACTCTTTTTTCATCACATTCTTGGGTTAACTCCTGATGTGAAAAGGGCAAAAGGTCGTGTAAATGAAAACTTGAGTCTAGTAACATAAGGCACCTAAGCAATGTAAATTCTTGTCAATCTCACACTTCGACTTCAGCTATTGGCACACTGAGAGCAACTTACATAAACCAAGCAGACATACGCGTATCATTACAAGGATATCACTTCTAGCCCTGCATATTGGAGGATCAGTAGTATAAACTACAACATAACATACAAGTTTCCTTTTTATATTTATATCCAAAGTCTTTAACATGGTGGATTCAATTTCTAATTTGTTCACATTGTGTCAAAGGTTTTATTTGCTCTTTAAACATTAAGCTTACAAGATAGTTTAGATGATTAATTAAGTTCCACGTAAAAACAATTTTGTCCACATTTATTTACATTATAAAACAAGAATAGGTTGGCCTTTGCAGAAAGAAAGAAAAAAAACTGATGTTGCATTAAAACTTTTTAGCAAACAATAAAAGTTATCATACTTTCCCCTACAAAGAGTACATATTGTTATTAAATCCCATTTAGTTATCCTGTATTTGCAGACACATGTTTTCAAATGAATTACGAAAAGAATGTGTCCAAATCCTCAGCTGGTAAAAAAAAGGCAGAGCTCCATTGACTTTATTGGGAGTGGGCCAGATTACATCAGTTAAGGATCTGGATGACTTTTTCTTTTTTCCCCACAGCCCTGTAGCTTTCTAAAGTCAATGGATAAAATTGCCATCTTCAAGGATTGGAACACGAGATGGTTCCAGTGTGTTATTGCTTAATTATGATGTTTTGTTTTGTTGTGATGTTGTCATCACCATAGGAATTACTATTGTGAGGGGAAAAGCCTCAGCCTAAGAACATGGCTATATTGTTGATTTTTAAGAGTTCCAGACCCCTTTGGCCACTTCATGTTGCAAATTGCTTTTCTCAATCAGAGTTTCACCACAGTTTACCTATTCTACATCTTCCAGCTTTCCTCCAAGTTGACTGTGGTCTTGTATTAGGTAGCAGAGGTTTGTAAATCATATATATTTGTGGTTTTTGCCTTCCATACAGCTAGCTGTAAGGAAGGCTCTCATGTAACTAACACGACAGTGTTTTCTTTTTGCGAATACAGACTAACACGGCTGCTACTCTGTAACACGACAGTGTTATTTGTCATTAAAATCATTCTATTTTCTGGGGGGGAAATCCCCAAGGTTTACAATCCCCAAGGTCCACAAGCAGGGATCCTGGAAAATTTGTATAGTGGGGGTGTTGAGAACCATTGAACCAAACTGTAAATCCAGTATATAATGGAAACCACTTCAAGTCAGGGGGTGCTGTAGCACACCCCGCACCTCTAGTTCCAGTACCTATGTCCACAAGACAATATAGACTTGTACCACCAGAGGATCTAGCTCTTTGGATTCCAACAACTAAGAATAAAACTTAAGTAAAATGCATATTGCCTTAAATTTTCATAGGGGCCTCAATTCAGCCTCTAAATCTGCACATGCAATCAGTTTTGAACACAAACTTCTGAATGGCAGTTTACAGACAGACTTATCTACAGACCTGATTTGCCACTTATGATACCAGTTTTATTCTGTTGTAATTCTACTGAAACCAAACACAGTTATATTGGTATAAAACTGGAGTAAAGCAGGTCACAGATGTGCCCCTGAATTCATGGGCAAAACTGCAAAGCAAAATTTAGAGGCGATTTCTGAAAATTTGTCCCACTGCACAGACAGTTCACTAATGTCTATTACACAATATATTCCTAAACATTTTTACTAACCTGGCAGTTCTGCCGCAACTGTCTCAATTCTTTGATAATTGGAGCTAAACTTGACTTCTTATCTGCCACCATAGTATTCAGTTTTTTTACCTGATATATGAAGAAAAGGCACTACGTGAATATGCTATTAGTAAAACAGTGAGAGTATTAAGAATGGGAGGGCAAAGGAAGGGAAAGATATGGGGAGAAAACAGCTATGAGATGTGAAGAAAGGAGACTGAATCATATATTATGTAAAATAAATGATAGGCAAATGATAATTAAGAAACATAGTACATTTTATAATAGGGGTACCATCACAGTCTACTTCAGCTCTGCTCTCATGGTTTGAATTGCCTGTTTATTCTGTATATAGATGAATTCTACCCTGCTGATTATGCAACCTAATACCTTGTGTAGACTCAAAGTTATTGTGAATAAAGGTCTCTGAACCTTTTTAGCTCAGGTGTATGGCCTGTCAAAACCTGACAAGAACTGAAAAAAATGCAAAAAGTTCTAGTCAGCTTCTAACATTACTTACATATACTGATCTGTAAGGTGGGCACAAAAAGAATAGCTACAAATAAATATGAGTATCAGATCTTTTACTGATATTTTATAATGTTCTTCATCAGGATAGATACAAAATTACACATATTTACACCGAATTTAGTCCTCTCTCTCCAAGGACAGGTCAACACTACCGCATAAGTCGATGCAACTTACATCACTCAGGGGTGAGAGAAAGATATCCCTCTGTGAGCGATGCAAATTACAGCAACCTAAGTGCTGTCCACACTGGCACGAGATGCTCTCCTGCGGACATAGCTTCCGCCTCTCCTGGAGGTGGAGTAATTATGCTGACAGGAGAGTGCTATTCCGTCAACAGAGAGCCTCTTCATGAGACGCACTACAGCGGCGCAGCTGCACCCATGCAGCACTTCTAGTGTAGACCTTCCCCAAGACTGTTTCTGAAAACCAGGTATTTTGTACAGCGTATAATAAAGAGGGAGCATTTCCATGAACACAGGATCCAATCCAACACCCACTGAACTTAATGGATGAACTCACTTCAATGGAAGTTGCGTCAGGACCAATACAAATTGTAATCTAGAGTACAAAAACCTTTTAACGGGGACAGCGTTACAATGAAGTGCTTATAAAGAGGGACCACTGTGTGCAGTAAAGATAGTAGAACCTCAAATATTTATGAGGTTCAAACCTTATTTAACTGATGGCAATCTCTTGCTTCCCAATAAACTTGTGCGATCCTCTTGCTTTCCATCAATCTAATTCCAATCCAATCCCTAGTCCTTCTCCTAATTTTAAATTGGTTAGACACCCAGCAGGTAGTCTCTCTCCTGGATTCTAACATTATATTTTCTGCAAATGTGCTGACAGGCTGGGGCTTCCCCTAATAGAAATATATATAAATCAATCTGAGTACTCAATGTTCCTCTGATGGGACATTCCAGAGCAGGAAATCCCTCTTGCTCCGGGGCTTCCTATTACTGGTTCAGCAACAATTAGGTTTTTGCAAATATATTTAGAAATGATTGTAAAATACCTTGAAAAATAGAAATATTTTGAAATAAAGAAACGATGCTGCCTAACTGTTCAAATCATATTCAGCCTCCTGGCTGAGAAGAATGCTTTTTTATTTTCACCAGTCAGTTTAAAAAAGGACCTGCAAAGTGTTAAAAAAACAAAACACTGTACCCTTTTTTGTTGTTTCTTTACTATGTATAAATAAAGAAGGTTTGAGAGGCGTTTAAAAAAATATTTTTTCTGTGTGGTTTTTTCATTAGAAATTCAAGTCCTGTCTTGTCTATGATGAGTTAAATGACGACATCACAAGATTCATGACAGTTGAAAATTGAGAAGGGGAAGGGATTAGTCAGGCTGTTTAAAACTCATTATGTTTTGGTTTTGTTAACAACCATATACTTCCAGTGATTAAATCACATTTTGGAAAAAGGAGTCTTTGTTAAGTTTCAATCCCATTCCATGTTTTCAATTAAGGTGCCAATACTAACAATAGACAATGCCTGAAATCACAAAAATGTCAAACCAAGGAAGCCCAGATTTGATATCCCTGATATTTCTAAAGGGAAAACGATCAGGAAACATTGCCCACACACGCAAACGTACTTTTTAAAAAGCCATTCTGTGTACATCAAAAATGGACACATGCCCAATTTTACTAAAACTCTTCCAGGTCACCTTTGTAGCTGTACATTGCCCAAAAGTATATTACAACATGTATTTCTACAAACATACATTGCATTTTATTTTAAAACCTGTGCCAGAAATGTTAATCCTGATTTTATTTTTTCTAAAATTAAACATCCAGCTTGCAGAAATACAATAGTTAAATTAGGCAAAATCACCATTTCAGACATGTTATCTAATGTTCGTCCCTTCATTTCATCCACCTCGCTCTTTGCTGCAGATACTCTCTCCAACTCCTCCTGTGTGTAACTGTATCCAGAGATACCCTTCTTGTCCTCAATAGCTTGCTGTGGACATAGGAAACAAATACAAAATGTGAGGACAGGTGCTGGCAAGACCATGGAGCAAGTTCTCTAATGTAAGTGAAATATTGCAAGAACGCTGAAAGTGAAGTTAAGTGCTGGAATCAGTTTATTTTAAGAGTGATGAAACTCTATGACTGCCATAAGAACTAACTAAAGTATCTGCCATACTGTTCAACTAGTAGGTTATTAACTATTTTCTGAAAGACCTCTATCTGGGGCTAATTTAAAGCTAACTGAGGTCAAAAGAAAGTTTCCCATTGACTTCAGTGGGTTTTGGATCAGATCTTCTCTGCAGCAATTACATATATAAAAAGAGGGATGCCTATTTTGGAGGATGTAATCTGTAGTAAATATAGCTAATTCTATAAAAAAAACCTACTATGTAAACAAGAACAGAATACAATATTTCTGAACTGTTTTGCCAACTGTATTCTCCAATGCTGTTTTTTTACAGAAGAAAATAGTTTACGGTAATGCCTCAATATATAAAGCTATTTTCCCCATACATTTCTTCAAAATATTTGGGATGTAATACAGTAGAGAAATTATTCTCTTAACTATTTTTTATTCCTTTCACAGTTTAACAAAACTTTACCTTTTCATTCACACAGTCGTTACAATAGTTGATCATTAAATATGCAAAGAAATGTAAGTTTGTAATACAGAATGTTGAGCGACGACTCAAGCAGTCATGGTAGACTAGTATGCAGGGTATTAATTCTCTAAAAGTGACACACATATACCAACCCAAGTGGATCAATCTTACAAAAAACCCATTCAACTCTAGTGGTTTTAAAAACATTAATCTTATAATATCTACAGCCACTTTGGTGTGGAGCATTTTATGGGGTTTAATAGCTGTATGGAGTTAGATATAGGCTTTGCCTTCATTGCCAAAAAAGGTGTGTTTTTTACTGCAGGATAACTAATGTACATTATCTACCTTGCTGTAAAATTCTAGTGCAATTAGAATGGATGTACATTCTCTGGAGACTTATACTCTGTATTCATGTATATTCAGTTGCCCTTGATTGGTGTGGGAAATCCTTTTCTTGTTGTTTAGTGGTAGAAGCTGAGTTTGGCTAGTTTTCAATTTCTAAGTAATACATATTCTCTAACTTACTTCAAGAACCACTGTGAAGTACATTTGCTTCTTAATGCTTGGATTTTGTTGTTGCTGTTTTTAAATACTATTCCAGTATCTCTGACAGCTTGGATCTGTACCTTATTGTTGATAAAGTAATTTTAAAGCCCTCAAAATATACCAAAGCTTACCTTCAACTAATTAAGGACCTAGTCCCACTTCTGTTGCAGTCAATAACATTTTTGCCCATTACTTCACTTGAGTGCAGGATTAGGCCCTTCAGACTCAAGAAAAAAAAATGTAGAGCTTATACTACTGTCTATAAGAAACTATTTCTAGTCATGAAATACGATAGCTGAGTATAACTGGCAGATTAAAACAATTCCTATACCAAGCATGCTTTATCAGTGTTTAGCTAATAATAGTAAGAGAGCTTTAAAGATTAAAACACATTAAAAAATTCCAAACCAATTATGTCCATATCATTGTATTGATGGTTACCACTGTGGTTGTGGCTAGGATGTATGGAGTGGGAGAATTTTGCGTTACCAATTGCTGCTGAATAGCCTCATGACGTTGTTTTAGGAGTTCTTCTGTTCTCTGTAGGATACCATACTCAGCTGTAATTTCTGCTATTTCTAGACGCTTCTTTTTATAAAACGTGTTCTTGCTTCGAAGCTTATTAACATATCGTTTAAACTGAAATGAGACATAACAGGGATATTTGTAATTTAATTTGAATGAAAAAAAAAGGCCTTATCACGCTTTGTAACTGTATACAATAAACTAGCCTGTACAAATAGCATTTAGCAGAGAACTGGAAGTCAGGATTCCCAGGTTCTATTTTCAGTTAGTACTTTGCACGTATATGAGAATGCCTTCCATCCAAGAACATCAAAGAGCTTTAAGAACTGAACTGCACAACATCCTTGTGAAGTAGATAATAATTATTATTCCCACTTTACAGATGGAAACTGAGACACAGAGATGACTTGCTCAAACTGACAAGACATTTGTGGCAGAGTTGGGATTAAAACTCAGGTCTCCCACTATCTATTCATGGGCTTGAGCCACAAGATTGCCCTTCCTCTCCTAAGATGAAAGGCAGTGGATAGGTATTATCATTAATGTTCCAATTACCTCTGAATCATGTCACAGGGGCAATTTAAATGTTTTTAAAATTAAGAGTTCTATTTTTTTTTCTCAAATTTAACCAGTGAACACATAGGAATTACAGAGTCCTATGATCCTAAAGCTCATGCTTCAGGGTTTCAGCAAGCCACCTGCAGGGGTCAGGAACTGATTCCCCCACCCCCATGTATTATAGGGAGTATTTAAAAAAAACACCTCCTTTCTGTGAAGTATCAAGGATGGCCACATCTTGAGATGGGACATTGGACGGGTTAACCAGGGCTCTGAGGTGGCACCAACTTAGCATTCTCTCTCAGGTGCTTGGCTGGCTGGTTCTTGCTCACATGCTCAAGGTCTAACTGATCACCATATGTGGCGTTGGGAAGGAATTTCCCCTAGGTCAGTTTGGCAGTGATCTTGGGGGGGTTTCATCTTCCTTGGAACCATGGGGTGCAGGTCACTTGCCACAATTGTCTGGGTATATCTCATTTAATTATTTCCCTGCCATTGCAGAGGCCTTGAGCACTGGTGCACTTCGGTCGGTTTCTCCTATTCTCTGCCAGTGGCACATAATAGTCTAGTCTCCTGAAGGTTGTAATACTTTGGTCTAATTTTGGTTGTTGGGTTAATGTACAATGCTGGTGGCCTGTGACATACAGGAGGTCAGACTGGTGATACCTTCTGATCTTAAACTCTATGAGTTCTCAAGTATGATGGGAAAGGGCAGAAAAATGCTAAGAGAAAATTGAAAAGAGCCATAGGGAAAAGATTCTTGATTTTAAGTATTGGTTGTAAGTAGTTAAAATACTGATCTCTTTTCATGTCTCTTGCTGAATTGAAAGATATTATTGACTAATCATTTTTAACAAAAGGACAGGGCAGAGTAGAGTCAACTCTTCACTCTGTGTACCCAGCTGAAGGACTGTCATTCATAGAACTAGCATAAAAGATGCACAGCTAGAATTAGTGAACAGGAGTTCAATTTTTGCTTATTAAAAAGTAAAGCATAATAATCCAGAGCCTTACAGATCATCACATTTACTTAATCTGTTTCTCAATTCTTATGTGTTCAACTTGATATTCCCTGAAAAATCAGGCCCTAGGTGTCTCTTAAGTTAAACACAGAAGAACTGGGGCTCTTTGAATTACTAACTTTTTTTTTTTTTAATGTAGGACCTAAACTTTCTCTTATCTCTTAGTTTTCCCATTTATAAAATGAGGTTAGCTCTTATTGATACACTTCACAGGAATGTTATGAGGCAAAAATCTGTGACATTTGTAAAGTGCTTTTAGATCCACAGATGGAGAGCAAGGAATTCAAAACAAATAAAATACGCTATGATAATTTAGTGTAAAACAGGTTTCAAAATGTTCAGCTGGGATAAAGTCATTATTGTAGAGTTAGTGCATTCTACTAACAAAGAATCACAAGAAAATATCAGCAGCCCTATTATCACAGATACAATTTTAAACTTTAAAAATTAAGATGCATGAAAGTACCTAGCTTGTGAGTGAATTTCCCTGTTGAAGAATAATGCATAAAACTGATGTGACTACAGCCTAAGAACCCTTAGAGTAACTATGTTCTATAAAAAGTGTCCCGGGCAAAATGCCCAAAATGAAATCCACCCTCTTCATCTGCCATCCTGTGCAATATCTAGGCCAAAGCTTTTTCTATCTTGCTATGCTCCAGAACTATTTTTAAAGCCAAAAGCTATAAACGTTTTTCGTGAAAGAACAAACCCACAAATTACTCAATGTGCTCTATGCAGATTGGGCTATGTGTGGCTTTAGGAGACCATTTTACATTGTGCATATTACGTAGGACAAGGATAGACAAGGTCACAAAAGTACTAGCACTAACAGTAAAGCAGCAGTTTTGTTACAATAAAGACCTCAGTACAATTGTAATATTATTGTTGCAAGTTTAACTATCCTGTTAATTAGCAAAAGAAACGTTTTATAACAGTCAATTCAAACACATCCTTTCAGTTTATACAGACTAGAAAAAAAAGTTTTATCACTTGTGCAAACACTGAATTTTCTGTGGTTTTCAAGCTATTACAGAAGATACTTTGTTACAAAATAATCAGACATAATACCAACTAACACAAACCAATACAAGAAAAACATGGATTGCTGTCTTCTCGCTTGATGGAGCAGTTCCAGTGATACTTCATTTGGACAGCAGAATATAATAAAGAATTATGTAAGAGAATAAACTTTTTTCACATGTGACTATAGACAGCTGTCAGATCTGAATGATTTTCTATCAGTTTACCCCAGGGTTGAAAGCAAGCTATTATTCTCCTTACTTCCATAACTACTTTTAAGGTCTTGAAAATAGCCTGAGTGGGAGACACAGTATTTGCATATTCAGTATTTTGCCAAGCATAATCTACTTAATAATGGAAACCAAAGGACCCTGTTGATTAAAGAACTGATTTCACAGATGTTCAATTATTAGCGGACTGAGTCTGGGCCATATAATAAGCAACCCATCCAAAACCAAAAAAATTGACAAAACCTTCAGATAGGGACATGGGGACAGGGTTGCAACCCCATCCATTTTAGGACATTCAAATCTGGCTCTAATATAGTGCAATCTCCTGGTTTATAAATGCATATTTTGGATTTTACATTATTCTAGTTACATGAAACTATAAAACAAGATATAAGCAGTAGTAGCAAGATGACAATGTTCTGTAGATAATCAATCAAATAGCCTGGCAGAATTTCTACAGACTTAGTCTTCTCCAAATGTAACACAGATTTAAAAACCCTCCTAAATCCAGGGCCAAATTCAGTGCTAGGTCAGCAGGTGAAACTCCATTTAAATCTAACTGGAAATGAGCTCATGGCAGAATTACCAGATCTGTGGCAGCCTAGGTGCCCCCTAGCCCAGCAGCCACAAATCAAACCAAGAGATCCCTCAAATCAGGGACTAGTCTAATTGCAAATTACCAATCCTTTCAAATGTGTGAAAGCATACTAGGGCATTTCAACTATGTAAAAGGTTGTTACAAGGAGGAGGAAGAAATTTTTTTTTTCTTAACTTCAGAGGATAGGACAAGAAGCAATGGATTTAAATTTCAGCAAGGGAGGTGTAGGTTGGACATTAGGAAAAACTTCCTGTCAGGGTGGTTAAGCACTGAAATAAATTCCCTCAGGAGGTGGTGGAATCTCCATCATTGGAGATTTTTAAGAGCAGGTTAGACAAACACCTGTCAGGAATGGTCAAGATAATTAGTCCTGCCACGAGTGCAGGGGACTGGACTAGATGACCCCTCGAGGTCACTTCCGGTTCCATGATTCTATGATTATTTGCAGACATGCTTAGCATCTGCAGTGCCCTGCAACTCATCTTGAGCTGTGGGGGGAAAAATCAGGCTATTAAAGCTTTTAATAAAATATTACATTTTACTCTGGTAAGAAGCCTTTAAGTAGCTATGTTTAGCCAAATTGCTTTCAAATTATCCACCTCGCTCTTATATAGCACATTTCATTGGTAGATCTCAAAGCACTTTACAAAGGAAGTCAGTATAATTATCCCCATTTTACAGATGGGGAAACTGAGACACACAGAGGTAAAGTGGCTTGCCAAGATCATTCAGCCAGGAATAGAAAGGAGTCCATTTTCCAGCAATTATCTACTCATAGATCAGGTCATCTGTTCCCTGCACAGAAGCTCAGCAGAATTCATTTAGAGCATTCCAATGGATCTGTTGATTCTCAAAGTAAAGCATCATTTCAAAGACATTTGTCCACTAGTGAGCTTTCCGTTTTCAAGCAACTTAACATTAATAGTTATTTAAACTTCAAAGATCAAATGACTGGACAAGAACCATTTACTGGTGCTGAGGTAACATTTAAAGTAAACAAACCAGCCTTCTGACTGCTGCTTGCTAGCCAAGTCAGAGGCCCCCTGAGATACAGAATCTCTGAATGTAAGCAAAGAAAAATTATGCTTTTCCACTTGATTATTTATATGGGTGGATGTAAGATGAAAGCCTGGTAGTTATGCTATAAAATGGATTGAATAAAAGTCAGACTTTGACCAGAAGTCATAGATCTGAGGCACGTGGGCACCTAGAATCCCAGGACAGATTAGCTATATAACCCTCACTTTTTATTTAAAGATCCACCACCAACACTATCACTTACCTCTGCTCTACTGACTTCCATCTTAGTATCTAGAAATATTAATGTATTAAGTCTCACAACACCCTTGTGAGATGGATAAGTATTATCATTTTACAGATGGGAAAACTGAGTCAGAGCTATTAAATTGACTTTCACAAGAGCACACAGGAAATCTGTGGGACAGCTGTAAATTTACCCCCTCATTCAGCAAAGCATGTAAGCATGTTAAGCACACGCTTACGTGCTTTCCTGAACTGGAGCCAAAACCTAGATTTCCTAACTCTCAGTCCTACGCTTTAACCACAAGACCATCTTTCCTTTCCTTAAAAGTAACACTTAAGTAACATATTCCCTTCATATGGTTATGTCACCTGGCTTTTGACCTAGCACCTTTTACAGTTCTCAGTGTATTTGGGATATTTGACACAATCAAAGCAATCCTGGAAAGGGCAGTGTATCATAAACAAACAGGCAACGTTTCTAAGTCTTTGTTTTTAAAAGAACTATATTCTTAGGAACATAAATGGTTATCTTCTTTCCCTCCTATTTCTTCGCTTCCTCTCTGTTTGTAATCCTTTCCCAAATGAAAGAACACTGGCATACAATATACTCTAATCCTCTATAAACTATGTCCATTATATGTACTATACACAGTTTAGGGCTTGATCCTGCAAAGTGCTCAGCATTCTGGCCCCAATCTTGCAAACACAAGTACATTCTTAACTTTAAGCACAAGTAGTTCCATTGACCTCAATGGCAGTACTAACATACTTAAAGCTAAGAATATGCTGAAGTGCTCTGCAAGATTGAGCCCTTTGCAAGCAGCATAATTCTGATTTATGTTAGTTCAGGTTTTCTTCTAGATTTCTTTCAATAACCAAAAGTGTCAATCATAAGTTTAAACAACTCACAATATTTGGTGTTTTTCTTTAAGATCCTGCTTGTGGAGTCATGTTGTAAGTTTCTAGCCCTCATAGCTGCAGAGAAAAGCTTGAGAACCCTAAAGGCCCAAAAACCAGCAGGAAAAAACAACAACAAAAGACAATCCAAAATATTTATTTTTAAAATCTCATTATTTTTAAACCAATCCCATTATTTTTGAGTGCTTGGGATTATGAGTTTATAAACATGATGGGACATATTCTGTACTGATTCACCCTGGGCAGTTCCAGTGAAGTAGGAAATGGTGTAAATCTGCGCAGAACTTGCTCCACTATCAGGGTTAAGAATTTTATTTTCTACTTTATCATTAATACTGCCATTGACTTAATAGTTATTAATTTTTAAAGATTTAGTAGAGAAAAATCTTTCAGATGTAGCCAGGCACTAGTTTATTTGGGTATCCTCTATCATATAAACAGGAAAAAGAACAAAAGAATGGAGATTTCACAAACTCCTTACTACAGGATTAACAGCAGCAAACATTCAAAAGATGAAAGGAGAGGCTGGGTTTTTTGGGGGTAAGGGGGTGGGGTGAAACAAATCCACAAATTAATCCCTTACTTTTGTGGCAACCACTGAATGTGGTAGCATGTGGGGATATCATTTGGGATGCATAATATTAAAAATACTCCTTTTTGCAGAAAGTCAATGTAGAAAACAAGGTATTAAATGTGAAGAAAAGATTTTAGCAGCAGTTGTGTCAAGGTATCGAAAACCAACTAAATTATTAATAATTAAGAACACCTGGATAATATTAGGTCAGTCTAAATCCCCAAAAGGGATCTTTTCTTTCTGAAATTAAGAATTGAATGCAGATTCTGAACAAGCAGTTTTGTTAACATTGGGACACTATCATTGTCTCAGTACGCCAGCTGTAAAAAATCTTAGTCAAATCGGTGTACTGAGAATCAAGAAGCAGATGGTTAATTTTCTAGCCAGTCCAATTAACATGATAAAGGCCTTGCAAGCAATTAAAATTCTGTCAGGGAAAGTTCCTGGGCATGACAGGTTTTCAATAATCTCAGATCTCTGTGTTTGAGCCAGTATAGATATTTTTACATATGACTAATGACTCATATACTAAGGACAAACTTTTAGAGAGAAGCCAATTATTTTGGTATATTAAAAGGAAAATTATCCTATAGTCTGCTCATCAGACAGACCAATCACAGAAGTTCTTCATTAATGTTGACTATCTGGTTTCTTCTAAGATGCTTGCTGCTGGGCAGGAAGGGATATTACAGCAGCCATTAGTAATAATTTGTACCAATCCAAATATATTTAATGAAAGAGTGTTTCCAGTTATCACTGAAAACATGGAGATCAATAAGATTAATGTGTTATTCATGCCTGTCGGTGTTGACAGAGCATTCAGTTGTGTGAAGCCATATTTTAAGTCGGACTCACAACATACATTTTGTTTCAGTGATGGTTATTGTCTTACAGCAAGAGCTTTTGGCTTCAGTAGCAATTCTATAGACTTGCCATCTTTGTACTCACAGCGGGATTGACCATAACATTCATTCCCCCTGTTTAATTTATTTATAGAACCTTTGGCAGAAAGGATTAAAACCTTTCTCCAATATTTCACTTGGTAGTTAAGAGAAAGAGATGGTTGCATAATGGTGGGGAAAATATATCCCAAGTCTCTGCTCAAACCCATTGACGCCTAAACTGCCAGCTCCTTGATGACCACACTTTTAAAGTTATCTAACTAGTATTGCTAACAGAAGTTTGTTTTTTGATGGACTCTCACTGACTAGGACACTTTGGGGGCAGAATGATCTATAGTCAAAGGCCTCTTTTCTTTTCCTGATATTTGCAAACAAAATATTTCTGCTTGAGAGAGAGAGATTTGTATGTAAAAATAATTCACCAAGCAAGCAAGTTGCTTAACTCAACTACATGTTTAAAAATCCATGGGATGTCGTAGGCTACATTCTCAACAACATGTTCTTTTCGACTTCATCTACTATGGGTGAACCCAGCTTTGATTCTATTTAATTCTGATACCCTGGGAAAGTCTAGGCTCCTGGGGTCCTATGTTGAACTCTGAAAAGTATGATGTGCTGTGAAAAGAGCTAAAAATATCACAGGTTTACCTAGGATCACTTGTAATTGAACCATCTACCCTTCTAAGTGTCAAAATTTGATTCCCTAATTTTCAGGATCTGACAGCTGCAGCCAACAGCTTGCCAGCTTTGCCCTTATGTTAATTGTACTTCTGTTTGAAGTACTTAAAAGATTTCACAATCCCTGCAGCAGACAGACAATTTAGCTCTAGCATTTTGTAGTTTGATATCCAATGAATTGGTCCCTCCCTGCTGTTGCCTGTAAATTCCATCCGGCTGTGCAACTTCTTGAACTAGTTGCAACTGGAAAGCTGTATGTTCCTTTTCACGATTAGAGGAGAAGGCAAAACACTGGCTCCCAAAAACATGAGCCAGGATTGACCTTTCAGTGGATGAAGAATTAAGAAGACCTCAATTGAAGATACAATTGCTGGTCTGAGAATCCAGGCAAAGAAGATACTAATTTGAATGCCAAATCCAGCGAGTGTCATGCCATAAGGGGATACAGCAGCACTAGAGAGAGCAATTTGATAATAAATTATTAAAGATGTAAGATCACACATTAATGCCTAAGTATAAGAGAAAAAGAACATGTTGATTTTACTACAGGACTTGGGAAGAAGATAGTTGTGTTAATAGCTAGCATTATCATTAAGACTCATTTAATCCCTTTAAAAATCATGTACAAATACAAAAAGGAGAGGTGGAGATGTATGTCCCCGTGGGCACTCCACTTCAGATGCGCATGCATCATGTGCCTTTGATAGGAGATTTTTCATACAGGTGCCCATTTGGCCCATGGATGTGCCCTATTTATCCTTGTGCCCCATATGGAGGCTATATAGGGCTGTGTGAGCGAACCGCCCTCAGTTCCCTCTCTACCGCAAAGTCCCACAGAGGAAACACCGAAGCAAAGGGGAGGAAGGCGAGTAATGAAGCACCCATAGGGACACACGTCTCAAAGAACTCCAGTTATTGCACAAGATAAGTAATCTCTCCTTCTTCTTCTAATGTCCCTGTGGGTGCTGCATTTCAGGTGACTCCCAAGCAATAACCCCTTAAGGAGGTCGGAGTTTTGGAAGAGAAAAACTACATCGGCTACTGTAGCATCTGATCTTGCAGCATGAACCAAGGGTGGAAAACATATGCACCAATAATCATGTTGCACATTGCAGATTTCAGCAACTAGAATGTCCTTGAGTATGGCTACAGATGCAGGTTGTGATTTAGTAGAATGTCCAGTCATTTGTTGGGGAGATAGAACTTCAGGGGAACCATAAACAGGCAATAATGCATCCAGAGATCCATTTAGAAAGTCTCT
Source organism: Dermochelys coriacea (assembly GCF_009764565.3). NCBI lineage: Eukaryota > Metazoa > Chordata > Testudines > Dermochelyidae > Dermochelys > Dermochelys coriacea. The sequence continues at coordinate 25,482,333 of NC_050082.1, forward strand.
GAGTGAAGATAAAGGCTCCACTAGACTCATCTGCAATAGAAACAAAGAGTCTAGGAGTCTTCCCAAATGGCCTAGTTCTGTCCAAGTAAAAGGCTGATGGGCTCTTAACATCTAGCATATGCAAAGTAGATTCCTGTGTAGACTGATGTAGCTTAGGAAAGAAAGCTGGAAGGTGAATAGTTTGGTTAATGCAAAACTCAGAAGAAACCTTAGGTAAAAATTTTGGATGGGGTCGTAATGATACCTTCTCCTTGGAGAACACAATAAATGGAGAGCCTTTCATTAGCGTCCCCATTTCCCCAACTCTTTGAGCAGAAGTGATGGCCATCGAAAAGGCCATCTTCACAGACAGATGTAGCAGTGAGCACAAGAATGTGAGGCTGAAAGGCCTGTTTGGTTGAAAGGGCTGCTCAGTGAGCTGGTTAAGAACAAAGTTGAGATCCCGAAGTGGGATAGGGGCTCTAATCTGCAGACAAAGATTCATGAGGTTTTTCAGGAATCTTGTTGTGATTGGATGAGTGAACATCAAGAAACCTTATATTGGCATGTGGAAAGCTGTTATTGCCACTAAATGAACCTCGACGGAACTCAAAGCGCTGACATTTCCAACTCCAAGAAGTAATCCAGGACTGTGGAAAAAGATGATGGGGCAGGTGTAAGATGGTGCCAGTTACATCAGAAATAATATCTTCTCCATTTCTGAAAATAAGTGCATCTTGTAGATTCCTTTCTGCTAGTTAAAAGTACATTTTGTACTCCCAATGAACACAGGCTGCCTCTTAATCCCGAGAACCATTGAGAAACCATGATTGTAATTGCAGAACATTCAGAGTGGTGTGAAGTGTTTGACTTGCATCCTGAGATAACAGTTGAGGATTGCTCAGGAGCCACCATGGAAGGCAAGAGTTGTGTTTGATGAGGTAAGGAAACCAAACCTGTCTTGGCAAAGCTGATGCAATCAATCAAAATGAACTTGGCTTGGTCCTGCTTGATCTTAGTGAGGACTTTTAAAGCAGTGGAGCTAGAGGATATGCATGCAATGAAGAAAGCAACTTCTAGAGATTGTTCCGTTTAGAACAGAATTTCCTGCCCTTTGTGTTGGCTGCCATAACTGAAAGGTTAACCTCTGGAAATTCCCAAGCTAGGAATATTTTGCTGAGGATTCAAGAGGCCAACTCCCATTCATAATTTAGGGAGAAATGTCTGCTGAGGTTGTCTGCCCATGGTTTTGTAAACCCATCAGGTAAGAAGCTGAGATGACTATTGGGCTGGCTATGAATAAATTCCAACACTTTATCGCTTCAGTGCAGAACAAGGGGGAACATGCTCCACCCTGATGATTGATATAATACATGCAAGTTATGTTGTCTGTCATGATCTTAATGGACTTGTTTTTGAGTAGGGGAAGAAAGAGAAGACAAGCATTTCTGACCGCTCTTAACTCCAACAGATTAATATGCATGTGTTGTCCTGTTGTGAGCATTTGCCTTGGACTGTACGAGGATTCAAATGTGCTCCCCATCCAAAGAGGGAAGTGTCTGATGTTAACATGACCACAGGGAGATTGTGGTTGAATGGGACTCCTGCACAAACATTGGAAGGATTCTTCTACCAGGTGAGTGCCTAAAGGACTCAGCTGGGTACAAAAAGACACCTGTTTGTTCAGATTGTGTTTGTTGGGTACATAACTGTCGTGAGCCACTCCTGGAGACATCAAAGATGCAACCTAGCATTTTGTGTCACAAAAATGCAAGCTGCCATGTGTCCCAGCAGTTGCAAACATGTCCTTGGCTGGCCTGAGCTGCATTCTTTGGATAAGGTTCTTTAGAACAAGGAACCTGTCCGGAGGGAGGTAAACTCTGCCCTTTATTGAATCCAGAAACACTCCTATAAACAGTATTCGCTGTGTAGGAATCAAGATTGATTTCAAGATTTATCACTAGGCCTAGATTTTGAAATAGTGAAGTTGTTGTTTGAACTGCTAACCTCACCTTCTGATAAGACCAACCTTTGAGGAGCCAGTTATTGAGGTAGAGAAAGACGGTTATTCCTAGATGACGGAGGTACGCAGCTACAACAGCCATGGTTTTTGAGAACTCCCTTGGGGTGGAAGACAGGATGAAGGGAGGACCCGGTACTAGTAATAGTTGTGATCAGTGTGAAATGAAGAAATCTTTTTGAGAGGGATGAATAGCTACATGGAAGTAGTCATCTTTGAGGTCAAGGATCTCAAACCAGTCCCCGGATTCCAGGGAGGGAATTATACCTGGTAGAGACACCATCCTGAATTTCAAATGTCTTAAGATGCTTATTCAATTGTCTGAGATCTAGTATTGGCCTCCAGAAAATATCTTGAGTAGAATCCTTTTCCCCTGGTTGAAATAGAACTGATACTATGGTCCCTAGTCTTAGGAATGATGAGCTCTCCTGTGTCAGTAAATGATTGTGAGAGGTATGGGTGCTTGAAGAGGGATGGGAAAGGGAGGGTGGAACAGTGGGATGGAGGTAAATCAGATATTATAACCTGATGTAATGGGCTCTAGTACCCATCTGTCTGATGTTACAGCCTTCCATGTTTGATAGACTAGAGAGAGATGATGCCAAATTGAGCAAGGAGGGGCTGTGCCATGCAGCTGAGAAACTCTGGTTATTGTGTGGTTTGGACTCTTGACCAAACCATCAAAACTGGTGTTTGGATGATGTTGATGGCTTGGATGATGCAGTCAAGGTACCTGCAGGCTTCTTTTTAGAAAATCTTAACCTCTTAGCTGGTGGTTCTGGTGGCCTATGTAAGGCTGAAAATTGAGCAAGATGGGATCTTGGAACCAACTTGGACCTGCTAAATTTTCTCTTACTTGTAGGTGTGTATATCCCTAAAGACCTAAGTGTTGCCCTGGAATCCTTTAGTGTCTGAAGCGAGTTGTCTGTGTTGTCTACAAAGAGCTTGGGGTCCTCTACATGTAAATCTTTCATAGTTGATTGTACTTCCTAGAGAAATCAGACAACTGAAGCCAGGAAGCTCCTTTCATTACTACTGTGGTGGAAATAGACCTAGCTCCAGTATTCGCTGCACCAAGTGAATCCTGTGGAGATGTCTTTGCCAAGAGCTGACCTTCCTTTATTGTGTTGTTAAACTGTTCTCAGTGTTCCTGTGACAAATGCTCAATGAAAGCATTAAACTTCTCATAGTCCAGGTAGTCATATTTTGAAATTAATGCCTGGTGATTGACTCTCCTGAACTGTAACATTGCCAAAGAGTAGCTTTTACATCCCAAAAGATGCAGACATTTCTGGTCCTTATACGGGGTAGCTTTTTGGGCATGTTGCCTGCTCCTTTCATTCACTGCATCCACAACCAGAGAATTTGATTCCAGATGAGAAAATAAAAATTCAGAATCCCTGTCCAGGATGTAGTATTTTTTATTGTCCTGCTTGCAAGGGCTGGTGGGGGCACTGCTGGAGTTTGCCAGATGGTCTTGGCTGGCTCAAGAAGGCCTTCATTAATTGGCAATCTGTCCAGGAGCTTGAGATAGGAATCCTGGACTTTTTCCAGGGAATTTGCGGGGTGTCAGTAACCAACTTCATCAGGTTCTGGAATTGCCAAAAGTCATCATTTAATGACGGCAGTGGTGGCATTACTGCCTCATCAGATGATGATGAAGATATACTTGTAAGCAAAGGTAACCTCCGTGTCTGCTCTTGCTCCTCAAAGGTCTTCTCTGCTGACTGAGAGTGAAGGGGAGGGATGGGGACTGAATTGGGCCCCCTCAAAATTGGTGTGGTGGTATACTGCACATGGATCCCAGCAAAGCCAATGAGGAGGACTATAAGGCATGTGGGGAGGTATCCTTTGTTGGTTGTCCCAAGTGTTAATAGGCAGGCGTCTGGTATCCTGCCTTTCTTGCAAGTGCATTGGGGAACATCTCCTGGAGTATATTGGAAAGCCTTCAATGGAAAGTTCCAAATCTGAGTCAGAATGCTCCTCCACATATTGTACAGGAGGTGACAATCCTTCTTCATGGATAGTATAAGTTGGGGAGGAGGTAGGTCTTTCAAAAACATGAGCAGTCAGTGACCAGGCAGATCTTGGCACTGAGAGGTGTCTGGAGGTTATAAGGAGGGGTGACTCAGATTCATTCGGTACCAAGAGGTCTTTTGTGTAGTGGAACTCCTGAGGTACCAAGAGCACAACAGAACTTGGTAAGGGCACTGATGATGTTCCCAATGCTGTTGTCCAAAGCGCTGTACTCAGGGTATCATGGATTCCACTAAAGCTGTTCTCTTGGCAACAGAAGTCTTTGGTACCGAGCCATGAGGAATGGGACTTAGTTGACGTCTTAGAGTGCTTTATGGTACCCGAAGTGCTCGGAGCCTCACTTGCACCTCTCTTGGGGTCTGAGGTCTCTGGTGATGGAATCTTCGAGGAATAACTCTCTGTCCTGCTCCTCTGATCCTCTCCTTAGTCTGACTGGGAAGCTCTTGGTACTGCCAACACAGTTATTGATACCTCACTCATGGAGAGTATTGGAAACCAGGTTCTCAACGCCGCCATCACTTTGGAAGCTTTCAGGGATCATGATCTTTACATCAATGGGGCATTAACAGAATGGGAGGGACTCTGTACAACAGGGAGCTCTCTGCACCTTGGTCTACAGCTGATCTTAAGGCTTGCTCCATCACTAAGTGACTATATTTTATTTCCTTGTTTTTACAGGATCTTCCCTTAGAAGAAGTGCAGATCTTGCACTTGCTGGGGATATGAGAGTCTCCGAAACAATGTATGTACTGGGAATGCCCATCGGCCATCACCAAGGGGGACAGCTTCTTGAAACAAGAGGCATCCCAGACAGAAGAAAAATTTGTTTGGACCCCTTAATAGGGGAAAAATTAAAACATAATTATACACACACATTTTTAAGAAAAGAAAAGCACGAACAACCATTCCAATAACTATAAGGTTACTAACTAAATATACTACTACTAAAGAACTAACTACTAATGCAAAGCACAAATAGGCACACACTAAACTCCAACTCTGGCTGAAGGTGGTTGAGAAGGAACTGAGGGCAGTTTGCCCATGCAACCTTATATAGCCTCAATATAGGGCACAAGAATAGGTAGGGCGCATGCAGGTCAAACTGGCACTGCTACCACAAAGTCGCAGGGCGCATGCTCACCTGAAGTGGAGCACCCACAGCGCCACTACTCAAAGAAGAATCTATTTTACTGAAACATTAAGCTTGCACAAGTAAGCATTCATTTGTTAGAAAGTGAAAAAGTTAAGGTTGATTGTGAAACCTAACTCTGTCCCCACTGAACATATACATTACAGTACAGTCTACAAGCCTGATTCACCACTACATTACTCAAATTTAGCCTTAGATTCACACTGGCGTAAAGATGGAGTTACACACTGGTGAATCAGGCATTATAAATTTATGAGCACATCATCTTAGATCCCAAGGTGTATTTAAGGTTGGCTAGATAAGTGGTGAGCCGAGATCTCTGCTTAACATACAATAACTTTTGCCTAATCCTCTTCTTCCCCCACATTTGTTTGCCTTGTCCACTGGTCCTGTCTTAGCATAATTTAGACTGCAAGTTCCTTGAGGTCAGGATCATCTTTTCAATGTGTGTTTGTACAGTGCTAACACAATGGGACCCCAGTTCTGGATCGGGGTTCTTAGGCACTACTGCAATACTGATAATAAATAAAAAGAATAAGATTGTAGAAAAATTGTATTATATTGTGATTCATTATTGAGAAATAGTGTGTGTTCCCTTGGATCTGCACCAAAACATGTTTTCTGTAAAACAGGAAGTATATTAAAAAAAAAAAAAAAGGCAGCAGGCACTTTTTCCAAAATAGTGGTGGCTCCTAAAATGAAGACTTAGGAAGATGTGAAAAGCAAAATAAAAGAGCATATCTGAACACAGGCAACACATCTTATGTACAAATATTCTCTTCAGCTTTTCCATCTTGGGCCACATCCCTTGCTCCATGCTATGACCCAGCCATGCAACCTGAATATTTTGTCACCGAATGTCTTTCTGGTACCTGAAACAAAGCACCCTGATTTACTGTATTACCTGACTGTCTAACAATTCCTGGATAAAAACAAATTGTTCCTGTCAGATGTTGTTGCCACAACATGAAGTTTCTTTCATTTACTGTACAGTACATAGATATGCAGTATTTTCCTGGAGATAAGACAGAGTGTTTGTGGATATCTCTTTTGTAAAAAATTGCTGCTGAGTAATTAATCATTTCTTTCTGAATAGTGGGAATGTCATGAAGCACAGATTGCCTGCTTCCAAATTTTATTTAAAAAGCTGTCTGACTTTAACAAACTGGACCCTGGGGCTAAAGAGCTGATGGTGGTGAGAAATCCAATCCAGTGGTTTTGTTATTACTATTACTCATATAGCACCATAGATATGCCTAGTGCTTTACAAGGCAGGAAAGAGCTGACAGCCTAAAGCCTTGATCTTGCAGATTTACTTGGGTCTTGCTAACATGAGTGTTCTACTGGAGTCAACTGAACCATTCACTGTACTAAACACTACCCTGGACAGGAAGTTCCTGTTGTTGCCTCCACCTGTTTTCAGCATAATTTAGGGAGGAGGTGGGAAAAGAGCAAGTGGGAAGGCAGTATGAACAGGCAAGTTGCACTAGACTTATGTGTCCCTCTTGAGGAGCGAACAGTTATTTTATTACTTATGGAAGAGTATAAACATGCACAAGTGCACATACGCACATGCACATACACATACTTTTAGTGTGTAAGGCTCTTTTGAAAGAAAAGTGATATTTGAGGAGGGAGTTAATGGAGGAGCCAGGGCTGATGGGATCCAGGAGGGAGTTCCCCACAAAAAGTAGTACACAAGGGCTTGTCTACACTGGCACTGAAAAAACATCCCCCTGAGCGCAGCAAGGTTCAGTGCTGTAAAGCGCCAGTGCAGACAGTGCCCCAGCGCTAGGAGCCGCACTCCCAGCACAGGTAGCTATGCCCCTCGTGGAGGTGGTTTTTTTAGAGCGCTGGGAGAGCTCTCTCCCAACACCCTGCCGCAACTACACATGCCACGTTAAATCACTGCTGTGGCAGCGCTTTAGTGTTGCCCAATGTTCCCTCTAATTTTTGACAGGCCGTGTGCTCAAAAAATTTCTTCTGTGCAAATTGTTGTGCTTCTGTGCAAATTTTTGTGCACACAGTGTTTCACTGTGTGCGCAGGGTTTAGGATATGTGTGCGTACACACACGCGCACAGCTTAGAAAGAACGGTGATTGCCAGTGTAGACTAGCCCTTTCTTAAGAAGGCAAGATGTGGGCATGGGAAAAGATCACTAAGGATCACTCCAGTATGGGCTAAGCGAAGAACATATGCAGGAGAGTGAAAAGAAACAAGAGGTAAGAAGGTGGATTCAGCTAAGGCAGGCTTTGTCTTACTGATTCTGCCTGCCTCTGCTCCCTCAATATGGGTGACAGTTTTTTCCACATGAGAGGAAGTGTTATATCGGGAAAGTCAATTTGGCATGGCAACAAGCTGTTGCCCAGCTACAGCAGCCTGACACTTCACAAACCTTCAAGGAAGAAAAAGCTTCTTTGATGTGTGCAGCTTCAAATAAAGCTTTGCCTGAGCCAAACTGAATGTAGAGTCAAAATCTGCGTTACAGATAACTTCAAGTGCGTCTGGGAGAATAGAAAGGAAAAAAAAAAAAAAGAAAAAGTAAAATGTATCTGGATAATGAATAAATGATATTAAATCATGTTTCATGTCATTGCTGATCATTTCACTCTATGATGATGTGTCCTAAAGAGAATAAAATGTAAATTTGTGGATTTTTTTTTTTTACTGTGCATCCCTTAGCAAAGTGAACTAACTGACTTATCTCTGAATTCTGATTACTTGTGATTGAACCATGATTATTAGCAAGACCAAACACCATTATTTATTATCATTCCAACAATGAGATGGACTCTGACATTATTTTGACGTGTGACACTAAAAGGTTAAGAGATACCAACAACTGTAGTTCACATTATATATGAATATTTATACACGATTTGGGTAAAAAATTAACAACCTGAAAATATCTGCAAATCAAATGTTTTAAAAGCTTTGTTGTAGTATAAACTATGGAAAATATTGTTATTTATCTGATTGCGTGAAGTTAAAAGAAAAGTCTTAGAACAGTCTTTGGTATCAAATTCTAAATTATACTTCACAAGAAAGTAGATACCTAATTTAGTTACAACATTGTCATTTTCTTTGATGTGAACATTCCATAAAATGTTGGTAAGCTACTCTAGTAACTGTTACCAAATTGTAACGTTCAATTGGAAATGCTCCATCTTTTACCTTCTCTCATCCTCCCCAACCCCATTGCTACCTCAGCTCACCTCATCACCTTTCAAAACTTCTGTGCCATCCAACTCACGGGCCTGGTTTGCTTTCTGTAACATTTGCCTCTCCATGTTTGACATCTCCTCCTTGGCAGCCTGAAGCTCTTCTGCCTTGGCTTCTTTCTTCCGAGAAATTATGGATGCCTGTGGGATTATCAGATGTCAATTTGGATGAGCAAAGTCTTGGTCACCCATGGTTAACCATCAAAAAAATCTAACAGTTAAATTTTAAAATTCAGGTGGGGTAAAATTGAGACTGTAAAGAAAATAGTAGGTAGGAAATTGACTATTAAGGAGAAAGTTTAATTGTTAACATGCCCCTTTGTAGCTATCCTGGAAGTAAATAATAATAACAATAGAAGTGGATTAAATCCTGAATCCATTTTGGTCAATTGCAAAATTCTCATGGACTTCACTGGAACCAGGATTTCACCCAGAGCATTTATGTTCCAGATTAACGTTAAACATTTATATTTCAGATTAATGTTAATATTTTTACATTTAGCTTTAATTTCTGTAAACTTAATTTTTAATTTTCATTAAAGAAAAAGAGGTGTAGACTACTGTTGCTCAGTTTAATTTGTTTAGTCTTTTTTGTGCATACGTAAAATAAACTAAGCAGGCTTAACTGGAAAGGTATCCAAGATTTCGCAAGATTTCAAAATGTCATAATATGGATTTTTATAAAAGCCACATATTTCTGTAGGTTGGAGTTAACTAGCAACAGAATGGAGCCATTAAATCTGTGCAACCTAGAAAAAGACAACGAGGAAAAGAATAAAGGAATATAGGCTATTTCACCCCTTTGAGCCTCACAGAGATAGATTGGTTTTTAAATGAAAGTTTCATACCATGTATACTATATAGTATTTTTAGTGTTGCCTAACATTTCATGGAAAAATTAATGTCTTTAAGAACATAGGTGTAAAATAGATTAGAAAAATAAAGCATTTTTATATCAGAATTTTTTTTTCAAGAATCAAACACTAAAGTTATAACATGCAACCTAGTTTTTTTGGCATATTAAAATAAAATATTGCCACAAAGGTATCTTCAATGCTAGCTTCTCCTCACTGGACTAAAGGAACATCTTTTTTTCTAAATATATATCAGAGGTGATGCTGCCTACATGACATCTCAGCTCTTAGCTTCTTAAGATTATCCACAGAGACAAACTGTGGTGAATACATGTGATGATTTTGTAAAGTTGACTATACTAATTGTGGAACTGAGCAGAGAATTTCACTCAAGCTGAATTCCTGGAATGTTTCCCCCATAGAACATCAGAGCTTTATATTAGTAGCCAGATGGTTTTTTGTACAATACATTATGTAGCGTGCTTATCTTGGGCAACAAAACACATCTTGACACAACAAAGACGAAATACTTCAGATCACATTTGCAACTAAAAATAATATACATTCTACCATTAAATTACAATTTTTATCCAATAAATTTGAAAAATATTTTTCCGTAACTGTAGAAATGGTCACGAACAATGCCAGTAAAATTCAAAGTCACACAGGTTATTGGGAAATAAATCTAATATTTTACTATACAAGTCCTAGAAATGGTCAAATTTCATAAATTTTGGTCTATAATGTGTGGATTTATCATGTCTTGACCAAGAGCATTTGTTTTTTGCTTTCTTTTCATTTTAAGTCTGTAACATACGTTCTGAAATAGAGACAATTGGGAAAATGCTATGATACATGGTCACACACAAGAAATGGGATATGACTGGTAGTAAGAACTGCAGTGATTGCTGAATCAGGATCTAGGCTTTTCTCTTTTAGGAATTGTCTAGACTTGGAAGTTTACCAATATAGCTGTTCTGGAATAAGCCCCAGTGTGAATGCTCTTATTCCTCAGGAGCTATTTCAGTAAATTTCCAAGTGTAGACTAGCAACTCAGTAATGAGCATGCAATAGATATAGGCCAATCCTGGAAGGTGCCCCAACTACCACTAACTTCTATAGGAAATGAGGGCACCTTTCATATGTTAGGCCTAGAATACAGACTCTCTACTGTGTCTAACACACAAAGTCTACGGGCCTGATCCTGTAATTGCTTATTATCAGGCTTAGTCCCACTGCAGTCAGTTGAAGGATATATAATGTAAACATACTGGTGTTCAACTGTTATTTATTTATTTTTTATGTCTTTCTGTTTAATTTAGTTTTTCAGAAACAAGTAAAGAAAAAAAGACAACACAAGACTGTAGATAACAGTCAGTCAATTTGATAGGATTTTGCTGCTTACAAAAGAAGGTTTTGTTCCTTCTTACCTGTTGTCGATACATGGAAAATTTACTATCAATTGGCTCATACTTCATCATTCTCTTTTCAATCACTTGATTAATTTGAGCATTGACTTCATTTATCTGAAATAAAGAATGGAAGATCGAGAAAATGCCGTATTTCTTACTAAATAAACTAAATATGTCAAGACTATTGCTTAATAATGGTGTAGAGAGACTTCCAAATACTGAGACTCCTGAACTCTTCCTCCTCTATGTGGGATTCTCTTTTTTTATTTCTAAAGGCATTAACTCTCTATGGGAATGGGTGTGAATTCAAAGAAGGTATGAATTCCCTTATATCAGTGATTCCCAAACTTTTTAATGCCATGACCCCCTTAGGGCTAATCTCAGTTAATGTAATCCCCAGACTGGGCCCAGGGGTTGAGAGGGATGAGGGATGCCCCCAGAAATTCCTCTCATGGTATGCTGGGCTAGGGGGAAGAGGGCCAGGTCTTGGGGGTGAGGTGTTGGAATGTCTGGCTGGGCTGAAAGGTGTTAAGTGTGGAAAAGGGACTTTTTGGGGTGAGAGAGAGAGGGGATGGGGATGAAGAGGGCTTCTTGGTGAGGTGAAGGGAGTGAAGATGGGGTTTTGGGGGGGTCTAATGGGAATAAGTCAGGTTGCTGTCCGGCATCGACTGAGCTCAGGGAGAGGCATCAACACCAGTTACAGGTGGTGCTGAGGTGGGTGGAGGGTATGAACTCATGCTGCAGACCTGGATGCACACATCTGGCTTGGACAGCACCTGGTACCAGCAGCCTCTGTTATGATCAAAGTAAAGCTAATGACAGTACCATGTCCTCCCATACTCTGATTGGTATATTCTTTAAGAATGACTCCATTATTAAAACTACAGATTAGATCTGAAACCTTAAAATAGTAGTGTGATTCACCTTTGGAACCTCTGCCATCCACTGCAGTGTGATTTGTGTAATAAAAATAGCATTTATGGTTTCAATCATTTCTGCTAGACATGGAGCCCTTTTTTGTACCTTTCTTTCCCCAGTGCATTGTAGGCATATGATGATCTTTTCATGGTTCCAGATTATTTTTCTTCCCACTAGATCACCTCTAAATTGCCTATCCATTTTGAAGTTTCTCCCTCCTTCATTACACCAGGAGAGAGTGCGGAATACTTGGTTATTATCACAGTGTGAGCGAATGCATCACTCTTCCCACAGCCACTCTTTTCCAAATCTTCAGATAAAGTGAGAGGCTTAATTATACTATCACGAAGTATTTTAAAGCATATATTAGAGTAGCTTGTACACAACTGCTGTGACACTGTTAAATACTATAATTAAAATCTATCATAAAGACTTGCAGGGTGAAATCCTGGCCCCACTGATGTCACCAGTAAAACTCCCATTGACTTCAATGGAACCAGGATTTCACCCTCAGTTTCTTTATTACCCATCTTTCATGAGGCACGCCAAGAGTTGGAGGCATTTGGGGATATCAGGAAGGGTCAGCTTTAGGTTGGGGAGAAAAAATTTCTACCAAACACTGTACAAAAATTATGGAGAGTCATTAGCCTGTCTGTAGTTAAGGCTGCAGCAAGCTTTTATTATAATCAACATGTATACCATGAAACAATATTTTACTTTTCTCTAAATTTCTAATAGTAACTCTAAGATGTATTACATTACACATCTATTCTCTCACGTAGGCTGATGCAATAATTGCAGGAAATATGCAAACTTATTTCTGTTGCAGATAGAACTCCACACATTATGCCAATTTTTCTTTTATAAATTATACTTTGCTGTGCATTATAAAAATTAAATATTCGGTTTTCCTAAGCATTAGATTTTCCTAAGCAAATAAGAAATCCATTATGATCAAAGATTTTAGCTGATCTGAACAGCTTCAGTTTCTGACATTTGAAAAACTATAATAAAGAGTAAATCAAATATATTAGCTTTGATCAACAAATTAGCTGAGATGTTACCATTTGAAACAAAAAGCATGCAAGTTATCCAAGTATGCAAATTATCTTCACACCACACTGCACATTGAATTCAAATGAAATGTTAGTGATATACTACATACTGAGGATCTGATTCTCCACTCTATTAACACTGGTTTTATGTAAATGTAACTACACTGAAGTTAATGGACTTAAAACCAGTATAAAACTGATGTAAGGAGTGGTGAAAAAATTAAGCCTTCAACAATAGTAAATGAATATCTCTATTCATACAAATCCAAATTACTAAAACAATTTAGTAAAACAACAGTTTTGTAAGATGGGGTTTTGAGTAATGCCAGACCCTGGGTTGAGTCAGCAACTCATACTTTTTCTTTTCTTTGAAAAAGGAAGGTAATTATGTTTAGGAATTAAAAACATTTATTTAAGGATTTAGGGCAGAAATAAGACAGTCGATGCTTATATAAGTCCAGAAGACAAACTAGTTGGATGTTTAGTCAACATACCTTAGTTTCAAGTTCATTGAGATCAGATTGACCCATAGCTGGCTCTGAAACCACTTTTTGTAGGAAATACAATGACTGCTTCTTAGTTTCTAGTTCTCTAGGAAATTTTTCAGAGCATAGATATGAATTGAACTTTATCTCCTCTTCCAGTCTCTTCATTAAGCCTTGAAAAAAATATTAAAGCATGTGTCTAACATGTGTCTAAACAAAGGAATATAGAGGGTAATTAGGTTTCATTCCAACGTAACTGTAATTTAACCAACACATCAAGCTATTTAGCAACAGATTACAATAATTAGAGCATAATGCTTGGGCCTGCTTCTCAAAACTGAAAGGAATACCTAGTTGTTTCATTTATACTTTAAAATTCTGGTTCTCTCTGTAAATAAGAGTAACATATAATACAGCAAACTACATGTGTTTCCCTTCCAAATTTCCTTCTTCAGGATTTAACTACAATAAAAACCCCTCTTCTGTGAAACTCCATTAACCTGAATCTGGATACAATCTCCAATTTGCAGCACTTACATGAAAAATCTCACCATCCCCATTCAGTCAAACACCATGTGCCCCATTTCATTCAGAAAACTGGGTTGTGTAGTACTTTTTTGTTTTACTAAAATTTATGTGGTTTTGGACTACATTTATACAAAATTCTAGAAGAGGGTGACCAAATATAGGCAGTTTATATGTATCCATCTTCTTATGTGTATTCAGAAAAAGGGGTTTCCAAGCACAGCACAAGTCAGGTGGCTTGCTCAGGGCTTCTCTAAAACTCTCACACCTCAGGACCTCCAGGGTTGGAGCATCAAAGTAAGCATCATGACACAGATGTGCACACAGACAATCCCAGTCACATGTGGATTACTTCAGCCCCAGATAGGAATTACATGGAGGTGAGGAAAGGAATCTCTGTCTGTCTGCTCTTAGCACTGCTTCTGCATCATTACTACACCTGACCCTGCCCTCTATCTATGACTCAAAATAGAACAGGTCTAGAATTTGACCCATTATCTTTAATAAGCATTTGTAAGTGTTCTAATATGGGCCTTAGTGAGAGTTTGTCCTGTCTGATGTGCAGATTTCTGATAGTCTCTGACCCTGTTCAGCCTGATTCTCATTTACAATAAGGCCCCTTTACACTGCTCTGGCAGGGTACAGAAGCCTAAAAGTGAATGATTTGCAATTTATGCTCACTTTGAGTCTCCTTCAAACTGCCAGAGTTCTCTTAAAAAAAAAATCACACAACTGTGCATTGACTAAGAATTCTGAAAATAAAAATGAAATAGAAAAAGACAAGAAGAAATTGCTGAGGTTTCTGTCCACGGATGCAACAGGAGAGAGCATTGTTTGCTCTGTAGAAGCCTGATGTGCACTGCCTGTTACCAAGCTTATGACCATTTTGCTCTTGCTAGGTATAGTAGGTTAGCCTATTTTCCTGCTAATTCAGAAAGGAACATTAATACATCCAGATAAGTAAAATTCACAACCAGTTGGAAATTAGTTTACTCTGTCAAGTAGCTGTGAGATTTTTAAAATTACATTATACAGTCTTCTGATGACAGTAGGTGGTAATAGCTCAATTAGTTCTCTAAGATACTAGTGCCAAGGACTATGATTTGGAAAGCATACACAAGATAATATGACAGTGGGGAGAGGTATTTTAGAATATTTTCATCGGTCTGATGGACACAAAAAAGACTAGTGGTGCTGTAGCTATCCAAAGTGCTTTAGAAGCATGGCTGTTATTTTCATGGTTGTCACAGATATTACAGAAAATGTTAAATTAGCTACGCCAAGAAAAACATGGAATTCAGATTCTGCCAGTTTTTCACTTATTGCACACATGCAGGGAAAAACCTGAGACACATGGATATGATTGATCCTGCTGAGACAAGGATGGAAATGCAGGAGGCAGGTGGGAATGGAACCAGGGCTCGAGTCAGCCGGCCTGCCCTTTGGTTCTCTCAGGCTGAGGGTCTGGAGGTCTTACCACTGAGAACAACAGAGGGAGAAGTCAAAACAACATGAGAAACAGGCCTATGAAAAAGGGGTCATGACTCTCCTGCAGCTATTTACATCTGGAAAGTGGGGAGGGCCAGATCCTCTTCGCCCTTCTGTGTTCAATAGTTTTTTAGACTGAAGCGGGAAGGGTCCTCATTTCAGCTGCCGTAAGGGAATTAAATCAGATGGAAGAGAGGAAAAGGTCTTAAAAACATAGAAGAAAAAAAGCCACCCCCAGAGAAAGCAGTACTATTAATGAAGTAAAACTGACACAATCCAAAAGTGAGTGAATTCTTCACTTCCATTCCAGCAGTTTATAAGGATAATTTGTTTATACTGGCCATTTAAACATGTGCTTAGAAAATAGATATTGCCTATATAGAAAATTTACTGTTTTACTCCATGGAATATGTCAAGTATTTCTATTAAAAATACAATTAATAAAGATGCAGCCTTAATGGTGATTTCAGAACTGGGATAGAATGTGTAGGTTCATGCAGTAGCCATTATGCACTCAGCAATAGCTCACCTGCCACCTTTCCCATTAGAATCTGATTTATCCAAAGGAAATGCACGCCAGCACAGCAGGGTTATGATTCACCTTTTTCCAAAAATGCTGTGATTTTAAACTTTCACCAGGCCTTTCATCAGAATTGAGTCCCTTCTGCCCAGGTTAGTGTTTCAGCAGAAAAATAGCACCTCTACAACTGCAGCAACCTCTCCCACATACACAGCGTAATAAACTTCAGCATCAGCACTGAATAGGAACACAAGCCCTGGTTTGGGATATATAACCATGGCCCTTGGCATGGAAACAAAAGTGATGCCAATTGATTTACCCTGACGCTAACTGCTAGTTTTTTACTGTAGGCTGATTTCTAGCTTTCCAACTTCCTTTTAAATAAGAAAGGGAGATTACAATATATGTAACAGGTTTCAGAGTAGCAGCCGTGTTAGTCTGTATTCGCAAAAAGAAAAGGAGTACTTGTGGCACCTTAGAGACTAACAAATTTATTAGAGCATAAGCTTTCGTGAGCTAATGCATCCGATGAAGTGAGCTGTAGCTCACGAAAGCTTATGCTCTAATAAATTTGTTAGTCTCTAAGGTGCCACAAGTACTCCTTTTCTTTTTGCGAATATATGTAACCTTATAGATTCATAGAATCCAAGGCTAGAAGGGACCATTAGATCATCTAGTCTGACCCCCTATATAACAAAGGCCATAGAACTTCTCCAAAATAATTCCTAGAGCAGATCTTTTAGAAAAAACATCCAATCCTGATTTAAAAGTTACCAGTGATTGGGAAACCACCACGAACCTTGGTAAATTGTTCCTATGGTTAATTACCCTCACTTAAAATGTATGCTTTATTTCCAGTCTGAATTTGTTTAGCTTCAACTTCCAACCAGTGGATCATAACTTTCTATGATGCTAGATTGAAGAACCCCTTATTAAATATTTGTTCTCCTTGTAGGTACTTATAGACTGTAATGAAGTAATCTTAACCTTCTGTTTGTTAAGCTAAATAGATTGAGCTTTTTAAGTCCTATCACTATCAGGCATGTTTTCTAATCTTTTAATCATCCTCATGACTCTTCTCTGAACCCTCTCCAATTTATTAACATCCTTCTTGAACTGTGGGCTCCAGAACTGGACACAGTATTCCAGCAGTGGGTCGCACCAGTGCCAAATATGGAGGTAAAATACCTTCTCTACACCTACTCGATATTCCCCTTTTTATGCATCCCAGGTTTGCACTAGCTCTTTGGCCAAAGAGTCATATTGGGACTTCATGTTCAGCTGATTATCCACCATGACCCTCAAATATTATTCTTTATATCTAATGCTACTAACATTTCTAAATATCCCACTGTACATATTGTAATCAAGCTAAAAATTCTAATCAAGCATTTCCAGAGGAGCAGGGACCAACTGGCTTCAAGGGGCAAAGAACCTGCTGGTATTTGAGTTTATTTCTCCAGCAATCTGATAGCTATTACCAAGCTACTAAATTTTGATTGCTCCTTATACCTTGAATGCTCCTGAAGGTAAAGCAGTGAAACAAGTCAAAACTTGATAACTTGATGGAAAAGTGCAAACACTGATGACTAACCTACTCGGTTTCCTTCACAAATAATTTTGGAATATTTTACTCTCTGTAGGATTAGACATATGGGGAAGCTACCTAAATGCTATTTCTGCAGTTTAACTGAAACTTTTTAAAACAGTGTTTCACAATGAATCATGCTTTTTTCAAATTCCCAGGCTAGAAGGCAGAGAAGCAAGTGTACTTTAATCTTTCCATTACATACATCAAAATCTCATTTTTTCAACTCTGACTTTCTCTCTCTAAACAAGCTGTACAGTAAGTTTGGCTCAGTGCCCAAAGGTTATTTTAGCTGAGATTTCTGCCAACTACATATTTACATGTGAAAAGCTATTAACAGCAATTCCTAATGTTTTCCATTCAGATTTTTTTATTACAGGAAAGGGGTGGGCATAGAGTTATTTAGTGCTTGCTCAGTTATGCAGGAATTAGGCAACTTTCTTGCCCTGATTCTATTAATGAACATAAATTCAGACTTGCCTCAGCTCTCAGACTCATCGTTCTTTCCAAGCTGCTAATTGTGAAAATCTGTACCATAAACATTTGCAACATTAACCAATCTAATAAAAAAAATGAGAAACATACAGTTAGTGGCCTCCTGACAAAATGTTGGTTTAAGTGAATTGCTCAACATCACATAGGAAGACCATGACGTAAGCAGGTCTAGAACTGACTTCTCCTGTGTAGAATTCACATGCCTTAACCATAAGATCATCCCTTCTCTTCCTGCAGTCACCATCTTTTTCTCTTCATCACTTCCAGTTTCTACAGCACGTAAGGTATGGATGCTACAGACACTTCCATTACACAGCCCTAATTAATTTCCTGACCACCACCCATACTAGGCATTGAATGAAGCAGGCGTCCCGTGGAAGAAAACAGTATATATCTATGTAATGAAAGACTATCATAAGAATGCGCGCAAAAGGCCCAAATTAAGATTGTGACATTTCCTAACTTTTGACTGCGTAAGTTAGCAAAACAACACAGTAATATCTTTTTAACATAGGTTTTTGGTTTGTAATTTCCTGTTTCTTTGAGGGTTTTTTAAAAGGAAAAAGGTAAAAACAAATTCTACTATGTGCAATGGTAACATTGCCCCTCATCATGCATCAGTGGAAGATTTGTACTCTGAACCTTCATCACTGCAGCACAGCTTCAGCTACAGGACTAACTGTATTAGCTGGCAGCAGGTGACAACTGTTATCCCCAAAGGGAGGATGGCCTACTGGGGCCATGCGCTAGGTCCAAGAGGGTTATCGGGGAGCTGCTCTGGCTCTCTTTCCTCATCCTTGAGAGGTTGTCTCCCTAAGGGTTCTCAGTACAGTGCATATGACTGTTGATTTGGCAATGGTATGGGCCTGAGTTATTTGTTGCATGCTGCAAAAAATTTCCTGAGCAATGCAAATGACAGAGGAAAAAGATTATTTCAAAAGCTTATATCTCATAGATTATAAGGCCAGAAGGAATCATTGTGATCAGACAGTATGACCTCCTACACAAAACTGGCCATAAGACTTCTCTGCCTTAATTCCAGTTTGAACTAGAACAGACCTTTTAGAAAAACAGTCAATCTTGATTTTAACATTTCCAGTGATGGAGAATCCACCACAGCTCTTTGTAAGTTGTTCTAATGGTTAATTACCCTCACAGTTAAAAATTTACTCCGTATTTCCAGTATGAATTTGTCTTGCTTCATCTTCCAGACATTGGAAATTGTTATACCTTTGTCTGCTAGATTGAAGAGCCATCAATTATCAAAACTTCTGTTCCCATTTAGGTACCTACAGACTGTGATCAAGTCACCCCTTAACCTTCTCTTTCATAAGCCAAACAGATTGAACTCCTAGAGTCTCTCACTATAAGGCATGTTTACCAATCATTCTCATGACTCTTCTCTGAACACTCTCCATTTTTTCACATCTTTCTTGACTTCCGGACATCAGAACTGGACATAATAATCCAGTAGTAATCATACCAGTGCTAAATACAGATGTAATATAACCTCTCTACTCCCACACAATAATCCTGTGTTTAAACATCCAAGGATCTTGTTAACGCTTTTGGACACAGTATTGCACTGGGAACTCATGTTTAGCTCATGGATTATCCATTATGGCCCCTCCCAAGTCTTTGTACCAGTCACTGTTTCCCAGGATGGAGAATCCCATCCTGTATGTATGGCTTACATTCATTGTTCCTAGATGTATGACTTTACATTTGGTTGTACTGAAACTCATACTGTTTGCTTGGCCCAGCTTGCTATGTAATCCAGACAGCTCTGTATCAATGACTTGTCCTCTTTCTTATTTACCACTGCCCCCAAGCTTTGTATCATCTGCAAACTTTATCAGTGATGATTTGATGTTTTCCTCTAGGTCGTTGATAAAAATGGTACAAGCCATAGGGCCAGGACCCAACTCCTGTCAGACATCACTACAAACACACCTGCTCAATGATTAATCTCTTTTTATAATTTCACGTTGAGACCTAAAATTTATCCAGTTTTTAAATCCATTTAATTGTGCCATGTAGAATTTATAACATTCCAGTTTCTTAAAATGTTGTGTGCTAGCAAGTCAAACAACTTACAGAAGTCTTAGTATATTACCCAAATGCTATTAATTTTATCAACTAAACTTGTAATATCATTAAAAAAATTAAGTTAGTTTGACAAGATCCACTTTCATATACACATGTTGATTAGCACTAGTTATATTACCGTCCTTTACTGAATCGAGTCCTGTATTTATTTTGCTTGGGATCAACATCAACATCAGGCTAACAGGCCTATTGTTACATGGGTCATCTTGTTTACTTACTTTAAATATTGTCACAATTTTACCTTCTTCCAGCCCTTGGGAACTTCTCCAGTATTTCAAAACTTAATGACAATCAACATTAACAGTCCAAAGAGCTACTCAGCCAGTTCTTTCAAAACACTTGGGGGCAAGTTATCTGGAACTGCTATTTAAAAATATTTAAATTTAGTGGCTGCTGTTTAACATCCTTCTGAGTTGCTCTTGGAATGAAAAGTACTTAAGCATCATATGACATGACGACATCATCTGGCTTTTTCCCAAATATAGAACAGAAATATTTATTGAACATATCTGCGTTTTTTGAATTATTGACAATTTTATCATTTCCATCTGGTATTGGACAAATATCTTTGTTCAGATTCCTTTTGTTTCTAACATACTTTAAAAACTCCTTACTATCCTTAATTCTGTTGACCACTGATGTCTTCTTCTGTTCCTTTACTTCCTATATCAATTTTCTACAATTCCTATCTTATAAATTGATATTCATTGCTAACCATTGCCCCTTTTTTCGATTTGATATATATATTTAATTTTTTTTTTATAGCTTCTTTCACTTCCCTTTTCACCCAGATTGTTTTTCTAACTAGTGTAGTGTTATTTCCCTATTGTAGGATTGTGGACTTTGGCCCGTTAAATTCTATTCAGGTTTGCTAAAGAAAAGGCTCTTCTCTGGCTCAAGGGCTTTCTACTCACTGAAAGGCCTGCTGCCAATAAGAGCTTCTCAAAAAAGTATGCTAGAATCTTTTTTACAGAAAGTGGTAAGCAACCTAAATATATGTATAGCTACCAGCTCCTCTATAATAAATAATAAAAATACACAAAGGACATACTTTAATTTTAAGGGCTTTTTTCAATCAGTCTCAGTGTTTTCTCTGGTTTCTGCACTAACTTTTGCATATGCAAAAGTCAATCAATAATCGGTACCTGCAAAAATGGGCACAAAGAAACAGGCCAAGGCTGAAAATCTGGCCCAAATGTTCTTAATTAAAACCCAAAAACAAAGCAGTGAAAAATTAAGGATTAAGCTATTGTAATCTTATTATGCCTCTGTATTGCAGCACATACTGTATATGTGCTAGATCACATCATTGTCAGAGACATCTATGAACTGTCTAAGCACAATGGGTCACATTAAGGACAGGAGTTTCAGCTTTTAACTAATAATTTCTTTAATTGATGGTCCAATCTTACCTCAGCTGAAATCAATGGGAATTTTGTCATTGAGTTCAACGGGAGAAGAATCAGATTCTACATGAGTTTAAGGTATCAGGAGCAAATCCTCCATCTGCCTCCACAGCCACATATCACATGAAATACAGCAGGACTGGTACGGCTCTACTACATGAGGAGAGTTGGGTGCTTCAGGCCCACTACAGAGCGGTGTTCTGTGGTTGTGATCTAATGCCCACTGAAGTTAACAAAAGACTTTCCACCAATTTCACTGGGCTTTGAATCAGGTCCTATAAAAGCTGTGGTGCTGTTCTGCTATTAGAGTAAGACCTGGAAGAGGACTGTCTTTATCCCCCATTCCATCTGCCAGAGCAGGGTTGAAAACGAGACCTGGATAAGAACCTGAATCTATCTTTATTGTCACCTTTCCTCTTTAATTTCACTTTTTATTTAAAAGTAATGTGAAAAAAAAATCCCTCATCCAAATGTTAGGGATTTGGGGACACCAGCCTGATTTCAATGCAAGTGTATAAGAAACCCATTAAAATATTGCTTATTTGTCAACACCAGATCAATCAGCTCTTTCATGAAACCTCTGAGAAACAAACTCCAATATGCAACAGTGATCTGATTTCTTTTTTAAAATTAACTCTTCTTTTTTAATTATAAGCAAGAATCTACCCTACGATACACAACTTTGACTTCAGTGGGAGTTGAACATGAGAATCTATGAGAAGAATTTGTCCCTAAGAATTTAGAGGAAGAAATTTCAGTGAATCAAATACAGTGCATTTATAATGAAATAGGTTACAAATAATTTTTAATTATCTTTTTAAATTAAATGTAATGTATTTTAATAAGGGAATCTTATGCTTCTCTTTTTCATCATATGTACAGAATAAGGTTAAATATCGGATACAGTTTATATGAAGTAATTCCTCTTTTACTGGTATTTTAAAGTGGCTATCCCTCTGATCCTGTTACTATTTATTAATTTGACCAAGTGTACCAATTTTACTGCTTATCAACAATCATCATCTTAATATATTATTTTAATCAATATTTTACAGCTAGTCATCCACATCCCGGTATCCGTGCCAATGAAATGAACAATAGTGTTCTCTACAGTGGACAAGAACCAAGAATTTAAGTAATTCAGTTCCCTTCTTGGCATTAACAATTTGTGTTTATGCCAACAGAGATATTCAAAGCAAATTGAGGGCAATCTTGCTGAGAAAGCATGAGTTAGATTTTTCAAACCCTCTGCTACTGACCACTGTCAACAAAAATACTATGTCATATCCTGGGCAAAAAATTAGAAACTGCAAATTCATGCCACCTACTTTAGTACTAACAGCAGCAGCAACTGCCTCCACAGTTAAGCAAACTATTAAGAAATGCTGAACTTAATGAAACCGGGATAGGGTGCCATACTGAAACCAAGGAGAACAGTCACTTCAAAATACTTAACAGAAAACCTATATAGACTAGTACAATGGTCAACCATTTTTCATGGTACAATACATCTTTTAAATCACGGACCTGAGCTACACTTCTAGAAGTATAAAACCTCTAGTAACAATTAGTTGTAATATTTTCCTGGCAAGGTTAAAGCACACCGATACTAATTGCACATTGACACAATAGAAATAGTGACCTAGTTCCATGTTTATAAGCTTTTCTTAAAATTAACTTAATTTTAGTTCATAACATGAGGTATGTGTACCCTTCAAGCTGGGGGGGTGTAATTTCCAGTTGGAGGAGACATACTTGTGCTAGCTCTCATTGAGCTTATTCCCTAAAAAATAGTGTGTAGCCATGTCAATGCACGTGGTGGGACAGGCTAGCTGCCCACCAGAGACCCTACACATGTTCTCGGGGCAGCTAGCCCATTCCACTGCTAATGCTGCCATGGTGACACACACTATTTTCAGCACACTATCTTGATGAGAGCTAGTGTAAGTATGTCTCCTCCAGCTGGGAATTACACCCCCAGCTCGAAGTGTTGATGTAACCATGGAGAAAAAGAATTCAAAATCAGATCACAGTAATATGTATTAGAAAGACAGATAGAATGCTCCCAATTAACTCACTGAAGAGCAATACACTCACTAAACAGATTTTCCTTCTTGTGTCAGAAGTGAAAGAATCTGATACAGATTGAAAACTGAGGAGAATGATTTTAGGGGAGAAAATACCAAACCTTCAGTGAGACTCCATTGCTTTCAGACAGCCTCTAAACTAACATGGATTTGAAGTGGTAGGAATAGACATCCTGACTAAAAGAGCTGCAACAAAACATTTAAGAGATATAATAGCTCCAACTACAGACCAACAAAGCAATAAATTGAACTCTACTTAATACACTTATGCCAGCTAACTTAATTTTTGTAAACCATATTGGCTATGTTATAATTGCTCTGGAGAGCAGTACCTTTGCTTCTCCTCAACGCTAGTTACAATCAGAAACCCAAATCCTGGAGTCTTTACTCAGTCAAAACTTCAACAGGGTCTTTACTTAAGTAAGGATGCCAGGATTTAGCCCAGGATCTCTAAACACTTGGTTCTCTTTTGCAAGCAAGGCAGAAGATGAGATATCTCAATATATTAATCTAATCTGTGTTTTTATCTCAATGATGAAATGACAAGTTTACTGACTTTTTTTTTTTTTTTTTTTTTTTACTATGCTGCCTTTGCTTCTGTAAGCTAAGATAAAACTAACCCATAAAGTTTCCATTGGACTAAAAATAACAATAATTAAAAAAACTTGGAACTGGTACAGAAATGTTGACTTAGCTTTGGTATGGCAACATCTCTGGCAGCTGAGTACCACTGCTGAGAAAATGGAATGGTTACAAAAACCCTACATACTTCTTTTGAGAAACGCATGCAATTCAGATCCCTGTTTGGTTCCACTTGAAGTTGACATGCTGATGCTGCATCCCCATTTTTCTTTTTTCAGTCATACAGAATTAAATTCTTCAATTTCTTCATAATTTTGTATATCACCATTTTAAGACCTGATTCCTATCCCATTTGTGCAGCTTTTTTGCAGACATCAACCAAATTAAAAAAAAAAGAAAAGAAAAGAAAGAAGTTTGCAAAACGCTGCTTCATCAGCCCTCATGCCATAAATGTGTAAATATTATCTTCTCCACTGTGTATTTATAGGAGGAATTTTTTAAAAAGAGTTAGAAGTTAGAAATGAGGGCATTAGTCTTCTCATTCTGTTCACTACACAACATAAAAACTGAACCTGTATTCATTTATTTTAACAGTATGTGAATTAGACCTCCTTCATACATCCTGTTTTGTAAATTCTGTGATCAATCTGAGATTTCTATCACCTTGGTAGCTGACTGGGCAACTATGAACAATTACTAAGAACGCTTGGTAAAGGAGACTGTACATTTCAAGACAAACAATGCAATCTGCTGAAAACTAGATGCCCTACTTTTTGAGAGCGGATTTGGTGTCCTAGAATTTGAACCAGCTGATTCATCTATGTGCTGCTATTAGACCATTTAAAGTACCAGAAGGAAAGGTCAGCACTTTATTTGGCAACACACAAATCTAAACACACACAAACACAACCCCAATTCTGTTATGTGGGTGGAACTCCGAGTGTCTGCAGATCTCCAATAATCTAATAGGGCTTTACAGGAAGCAGAAGTCCGGGAACAGTGGCACGATCCAGGCCATACCTTTTCATGGCCAATACCATTATAATAGTAATTTGCTCTTATACAGCACCTTCCATCCTAACTACCCAGAATGAAACTCATCCTGGGAAAAGGGTCAACTCAAGGTTTATGATCCACTTAAGTCTTGTGCTAATCCTCTGACAGCAGTGAATTTTACCCCTCAGTGATTTTATAAACATTAATATATTAAGCCTCTAACGAATCCTACGAGGCATCATCTGCATACTATAGAAGAGGAAACCAAGACATTGAGAAGTGTTTTGCCTAAGATCACATGTCAGACATATAGATAGGAAGAGAACCTTGATTTGAACCTCACTTTTGTGTTCCAACCACTGGACAATGGTACTTACTTTTTCCTTTAAATGACTTAGTAGAAACTTAAGTATCATACGATTGCTTTAGGAGACAGAATTAGCCATGAATATATCTTGCCTCTACATGATTTTACCATGGGATGAGTTTTATAATCTTACTCACATTGGAGTAATACCTTAGTCTGTGAGTAATCCCACTGATTTCAGTGGGGCTATTCATAGACTAAGACATACTCAATATGATGAAAGAAAAGGAGTACTTGTGGCACCTTAGAGACTAACAAATTTATTAGAGCATAAGCTTTCGTGAGCTACAGCTCACTTCATCGGATGCATTATGATGAGTAAGGGTGACAGAATCTAGTCCTATAAAACTATATGGGCAGTTTCATAGAAAGAACAGAGCACCCCATACAATTTGTGCACTGGGATGCAAGTATAACCGGGAATTGACTTTATTTCAAGTTTCATAAAAACTGCAATGCTAATCTGCTCTACCAGCTATAAAAATGTTTCAAAGGTGTTTTTCAGTCAACTATTTTGCCAAATGAAGGGAATTATGGAAAAGAAGTCTATACTTATTACAATGTTACATGTACATGCTCACTTCTGAAAAAAATCAGTATTTTATATATTCTCTTCCCAGGTCACAGACATGATACACAAAATCTTCCTGCTTAAAAAACCCAGTATTAAATCCATCTACTTTTACAACACTGGTCATTTTTAATTCCAATCATCTCTCCTTCTAGTATATGATCATTAATATTGAATATTTTATTCTTTAACCATTAAAAAAAAAAAATTAAGCCACAAAAGCATGCACATGCCTAAACTGAGACACTCATGTTGCTATCACTCTAACCCCTCCCTCCTCATTCCATCCCTCTCTACTATTTGTCTCCCTCATTCCTTCTTGTGCCAAGGCTGACCAAATTTCAGACTGTAAGCTCTTCACTGTACAGACTGTTTCTTTCTTCGTCTTTTCTGAAGTTCCTTTCTGGCACTTTAAGATAATAAATCATTACCGTGCAACTTTGATTCTGCCTGTCTCTAACACCAAGGGAAATAAAAAGCAACATTTATGGATTGTTACTCACTTTCAGGCTTTGAATCCACGACTGCATGTTGCATATCCCTCAGCTGGAGCTGTACTCTTTGCAGCCTCTGCTCTGCATGGAACAGCTTAAAAAAGACAATTGACTCTATTAATATATGTATTCTTTTGAAATGCAACAATGAAATATGATATCAACAAGATGCTCAAAATACAAACAATGGTAACAGTTTGCACCTGGAGAACATTTGTTCCACAAGACAAAGGTAGTATGTTCTTATAATGCCAAAACAAACGCTTCAACAATGAGTTTAGTTTTATTTGTTGCATTTTAGAATTAAAGAATATATACTTCTTGAGCTACATCTGAGTGATTTTTTCTTTATGGCACAAAAATTCATTTAACAATTTTTTAAAAATCAAAAAATGCTAGTATTCACAAAGGTAAGGACAAAAACCAGTAACTAGGATCAGGGAGAGCTACGGGAGGTACTAGAGAAGTATCCTTACAGTGCTTTGGCAATGCGGATGAGTTCTCGCAGCAACCCGCTATAATATTGAGCCAAGTTTGAGAAGACACTGCCAAGTTTGATGCTAAACAGCACCTGCTTGAATAGTATTTTTGTGATTTGGACAAATATCCACTAAGAAGTGAAACTAGCTGAATATCAAGTTAATTTCACTTGTGGTCTAACCCAGATGTCAAGCTAGGACTCAGCAACTGAAAAAGAGTCCAATAACTTCCGCACAAGCGCCAAACACAAATGAAGCCTGAAATACTAAAATCTTCGACTTTTTCTTTCAGTACATTTTGCCAGTTCACATTAGTCATCAAAAGTTGGCTAGCTGGTATAACAAACAATGCCATCAGACAGCACTGGGCTTCGTTAAAAAGTCTTGTTTTGTCAGTGTGACCTGGAAGCAAAGTCCAGCCATTTTGATACCAAACACTTCCAATCAAGCATGTTATATTTATGATACACATGATTTTCAAGTTGGAAAGACAAAATCGTAAGATTACTCTTAAACCCACATCCCACAAAACAGGGTAGTGCAATGTCATTGTGTTTATTTCTGCTATTTCTCATCTTAAATCTTAATGGAAACACATACAAGTACAAACCACATCAAATCAATATTTGCTCACTATAATAAATTCAATCCTCTATCTCTCAGAAATACAATAATGTGCCACAGAGCTCATAAGTGGCCTTGATGTCAATGACAGTTAAGACTGCCAAACACCTGAGAGGTGCTCAGCACCCTGCTGGATCAAACCCCTAGTATAGAAATTTACTAAAATATTCCTGTTAAAAATAGGTTTTAATTTCCTGGGGGAGATATCACCTAATATCTTCAGTGTTACTCTTTTAAAAACCTACCTATGGCTCATCCCCAAATAAAGCCAAACATCTATTTACTTATGTTTAACAGATTTGCTTTTACATGGATACCTGATTCTTTTGTTCTTGTTTCTGCTGGGCTAAAGATTCTTCTCTCTCTTTCTCTACTCGAAGCTGTCTTGCTATTTCAAGCATTCGTTGATGGTTTTGCACCGTCTCCACCTACAGCACATGGATAAATAGTGCACATTACTGTCAGATAGTTGAGAAATAAATTAGTGTGATGATATGTCTCACAAAGCCACTTAGCACTTCCTTTCCGTATATATTGCTACTTAGAGATGACAGTAAGGCACTGGATTCAAGGTCCGTAAAAACTTTGGACTATTGCCGAGGGAGATTCCCTTTCCGTCAATTAGTTATTCAGTTCCTTCCTCAGACATACAGCATGTTCATCTTAATCCTTGTTTGCATTCCTAAATCAGAGTTGCAAGCCAAGGACTGTGACTCTGAAATGTTACAATGTTACTTCTCTCATTACCCTCTTCTTAAGACGCTCCACTCTCTTGATGAGCTGATCTTTCTCCTCTTCCATTGCAGTGATATCCTACAAAGCAGCAAAAATAAACAAAATACTAATGTACTTACAATATAATATTATAATATAGGAGTTGGGCCAGATTCTGTTACAGTCATGTAAACGTGGAGTAAACAAAATCGGAATTTGTCCTTTTACATACTGATACACTTGCAACTTCATTGATTCATGGTCTAATCATCCAAGGCTCTAGTCCCGCTCTCTATTTCGTCCTATCACTCCAACCCTCACAATCTTTATGTAGGTTTCAGAGTAGCAGCCGTGTTAGTCTGTATTCGCAAAAACAAAAGGAGTACTTGTGGCACCTTAGAGACTAACAAATTTATTAGAGCATAAGCTTTCGTGAGCTACAGCTCACTTCATCGGATGCATTTGGTGGAAAAAACAGAGGGGAGATTGATATACACACAAAGAGAACATGAAACAATGGGTTTATCATACACACTGTAAGGATAGTGGTCACTTAAGATAAGCCATCACCAGCAGCAGGGGGGGAAAGGAGGAAAACCTTTCATGGTGACAAGCAAGGTAGGCTATTTCCAGCAGTTAACGAGAATATCTGAGGAACAGTGGGGGGTGGGGGGAGTGGGGAAATACCATGGGGAAATAGTTTTACTTTGTGTAATGACTCATCCATTCCCAGTCTCTATTCAAGCCTAAATTAATTGTATCCAGTTTGCAAATTAATTCCAATTCAGCAGTCTCTCGTTGGAGTCTGTTTTTGAAGCTTTTTTGTTGAAGGATAGCCACTCTTAGGTCTGTGATCGAGTGACCAGAGAGATTGAAGTGTTCTCCAACTGGTTTTTGAATGTTATAATTCTTGACGTCTGATTTGTGTCCATTCATTCTTTTACGTAGAGACTGTCCAGTTTGACCAATGTACATGGCAGAGGGTCATTGCTGGCACAAATGTGGCCAGTTGGAGAACACTTATTTCTGCCCCCCACCCCACCCCACCCCCCACTGTTCCTCAGATATTCTCGTTAACTGCTGGAAATAGCCTACCTTGCTTGTCACCATGAAAGGTTTTCCTCCTTTCCCCCCCCTGCTGCTGGTGATGGCTTATCTTAAGTGATCACTCTCCTTACAGTGTGTATGATAAACCCATTGTTTCATGTTCTCTGTGTGTATATCAATCTCCCCTCTGTTTTTTCCACCAAATGCATCCGATGAAGTGAGCTGTAGCTCACGAAAGCTTATGCTCTACTAAATTTGTTAATCTTTATGTAGAACAGGCTAGATAAATAAATGACAGCATAGCATTCACCATGTAATTATTGTGCCCATTTAAAATGTAAGCACATGGATTTCTTTGATGATTAGAAAAAAACAAAAACACGAAGACAATTCCAAATTTGATCCTGTAATATGTATGCCCTTAAAAGCTGCCGTCATGTCCACTTCTATGCAGATAGATTTTTGAATTCTAGTTTTCCATTCAGTTACATAAGAGAGCTGCATTCTGCCATTTTTCCAGTGAAATTACATTTAAAGAGAAACTCTGTTTATAAACCATGGGTCTGATTACTGTTCTCACTTACCCGTCTTTACAGTGATGTCTCTCCATTGTTTTACAATGATGTGAGAGGAGAAACAGGCACTATACATTTAGGCCACAATCCAGCATAGCACTTAAACACATGCTTAATTTTAAGCATGCAAGCAGTCCAACTGAAAAGCTAGGCATGTGCTTACATGCTTTGCTCCATTAGGGTCTTTATGAAAATACCCTTATTTAATAATAACACCACCTAGATTCTCATAACTGAAATAACTTCTATAATTGAGTTTACTTTTCAACATTTCTGTTGCTTTCAATTGACTCCTAAGTCACTTAGGTGCTTCTGAAAATGTTACCCTACCTTTATTAAAGAAAGAGGTTTTACAGGCAATGTGTGTTCAGAGGGAAATGTAGTATTAATATTTGCAAATCTATTATTGAGGCCAGTCCTGTGTCTTGGCAGCACTGCTTCGCAATGTGCTGCAGAAGACACAGTTCTGAGCGTGACCTTAGGTCTCGTTCTTCCTTTGTCAGCAGAGAATTAGTCCAGCTAAGCAGAACAAAGCTGCAGTATCTATTATGCTGACCTGTACACACTAAGTACTGCAGTGGGCCCATGGAACTGATGAAAATGAAACAAACAGATTTAAGATACAATCTGGATAAAACAGTTGCAAATCTATGGTTTCTTTTGGGTTTTGCTTTGTTTTTACCCGTCTTATTTCTGCAGTGGAGAAGCCAGAAGTCTTGAGCTGCTCACATTCCTTATGCAGGTTTTTAAAGGCTTCTATCAGATCTTCATACTACAAAACACAAGGGAAAGAAAAACCTCAAAGCCAGCACTGTATCTAATAGGTTGCAAATCACTACATTGCTTTTTATTAATACCATATGTGCACAAAGATCAGCACTGTGAACACATGGTCATTTAGCTTTTTTCTCATCTGAAAAATAGTCAACATATAAAGCAGACATTCACATTTGTTACACCATTGCAGTGAGCAACCTTTTATTTGAGGGTGCCCTCATGAACCCCACAATTTCTCCCCTGCTTTAATGCTTTTCTCAGTGACACATATTGCAGCCAACATAGTTCTAAGGAAGACTTGCTTGGCTCCACGGGGAGATAATCCATGTATGTCCTCAGTAAGAGTCATTGGTTGGTTGGTATATGGCTCTCCCTAGGTCTGAGTACACTTCCTGTACAGCCCAGAGAGGAAAATCTTGATATGAGAATGCAAATACAAGTTTCACAAGCTTCTTGAGCATGCAAGGTACTGACCATTCTGGCGTCACTCCAACAAAGCACTTAAGCATGTGAGTAGTCCCACAGACTGTAATTGGGGCCAGAGTGCTTAGCTCTTGCAGAATTGAGTCCAATGTGCTCAGATGCTACAGTGAGTGGGGCAGTATAAATACTACAATAGATTTGATAGAAGATAGTATACCGCATCCTACTTCTAAGCCATTGTGTTCCCATCAGTGATCCTAAACTGAGAGTCAATGTTCAAATAAGTGCAGGTAGAGAAATAACATCAGAAGACCTAGAGAGTTTAGAAATATAGGTAGGAAATAAAATTAGATTAAATTTGGAAAAATGCAAACTAACATCCAGGGAAAGATAATGCCCACCGAAACACAGACATTAAATAAAATGGAGAAATCTAAAAATTGACCTGCAAGTGCTCTCTTATTCCCTTGCAAGAGCAAATTAGATATGAATGTTCAACACAATATGGGAAAAGTATCATATCACAAAGCAGTGAAGTGATTTTTCTTTTCAAAATAACTCTGCTGAGATAGCAACTGGAATACTACATTGTGTTCTGGGCACTTCAATATCAGACACATACTGACAAAGTGGAAGGAATTCAGAGAACAACAACAAAATGATTAAGGGCTTGAGGGACTGATTTACAAGA
Organism: Dermochelys coriacea; assembly: GCF_009764565.3. Classification (NCBI taxonomy): domain Eukaryota; kingdom Metazoa; phylum Chordata; order Testudines; family Dermochelyidae; genus Dermochelys; species Dermochelys coriacea. The sequence goes on from NC_050082.1 coordinate 25,514,022, forward strand.
AAATAAAAAAGATGAAATACATATAGCGTGGCTAAGTGACAAATAGAGAGGGAGACACGATAAAATGTATGCATCAATGATGACAAAGAATAATTTATAAAGACATGGGAGTAGAAACATGACTAAGGGCTTGTCTATATGGGACATTAATACTTGGCTTGTCATGAAGTAATCTACAGTGGACACTACTACTACACACTAAAAGTTCCATAGTGTGCTTTGATGTAGTGTTGACTGAAACGGGATTATTTTGAAGTGCACTACAGAACTTTTAGTACACCCTGGAACTGTCCATCTAGGACATTACTGTGTGGCCAACTGCTGCGCTATAGATTCACACCCTGGCTTACTATGCAGTAACATCCTGTGTAGACAAGCCGTGGAAAAGTGGGGTGAAATTGTGGCCTTTAGGCACTATGGCAATATAAATGATAAATAATAATAATAAAAGAAAAATTGATGATGATGATGATGATGATGATAACGAAAGCTTTTATACACAAAGATCAGTTAGCTTGTGGAACAGTTTCCCAAGGGAAGTGATGGAAGTCCAGAGCTTGGGACATTTAAAACAAGACTGGCCAAAGCCCTAGAAAAGTATACTGTAAACAACAATCTTGCATTGGCATCTGTGGACGAACAGATTATCTGGAAGGGCTTTTCCGTTTCTATTTTCTGTTATTCTTCTTCATTTGGGATCCAGAGACACTGTATAGTTACATACTCATGGAGAAGTGTGCATAGCTAGTATTTTCTTTGGCTTTCTTTTGTTGCTTGACATATTCCTCTTTCCACAATCCAGGGAAGAGGTTGCACTCAGATGATCCACCTCCCAGTAGCTCATGGGTTGGGAGGCTTAAAGCCAATAGTATCCACATGGGAAAGACTCAGCATTTCATAAATGGGGAATAACCTTGAGTGAAGGCCCAGTATAGTATGTTGGACCATAACAAGAGTATGGTTGGCCAGTTTGACTGGATGGAAGTATCAGTGGCAGCTGGAGAAGGAGTACACACAGCACATGCAACAGGAGACACACACAAGCAACCCAAGAAAGCTTATAAGTTCAGTGATGGCATGACTATCAATGCCATGGGGGAAAGTTCATCAAAAATTGGCCACAGAGATTTAGGTCTATGTTTTCTTGGTTATTTAATATAAACTACAGCCAATTTGATTCCCAGATGACAGCATGGCCTGGAAACTGATAATTTCTTCAAGTCACCTGCTTAAGTAATTGGAAAAATACAAGTAAGCAAAGTACCATAAACCAAAGAAACCTGCATTAGCTATGCTACTTCCAAGAAGTCATATATGAATTGTTGATGTCTATCCCGAAAAGACGTTGTACATTTGCATAGCCAGATACAGTCAGTGAAACTTGATTAACTTCATCAGCATTTAAATACTCACATGGTAATGTCAAATTGCATAAAAGCTGGTATATTATTGCAGCTTCTATTTTGAACTAGTCAGTACAGCAGTGGTTCCCAAACTTGTTCCGTTGCTTGTGCAGGGAAAGCCCCTGTTGGACTGGGCCAGTTCGTTTACCTGCCGCGTCCGCACATTCAGCTGATTGCGGCTCCCAGTGGTCACGGTTCGCGGCTCCAGGCCAATGGGAGCTGCTGGAAGTGGCAGCAAAAGAAGCAGCGCACCGCCACTTCCAGCAGCTCCCATTGGCCTGGAGCAGCGAACCACAGACACTGGAAGCCGCGATCAACCAAACCTGCAGACGCAGCAGGTAAACAAACCGGCCTGGCCTGCCAGGGGCTTTCCCTGCACAAACGATGGAGCAAGTTTGGGAACCACTGCTGTACAGTATTAGTTTAATAATATAGTTATATTATTCTAATCCCAAAAAGGAACACAATTTACGTAATGGGAACAAGAGAGTTGGATATTTATACAAATTAGGACTGCCACATACCAAACAAACATACAATCTACATTCCTTTTTCTAACTGCTGCTTCTGTTTAGTTATTTTAAAGTTATAAAATCAGAGATTGACGATGGTTACCAAAAAAAAAAAGGGGTGGTGGAGGTTGTCCAAACCTCCATGCAGCTATACAGCTTTCGTGATGCATAACAAGTGCTACTTGTTACAAACATTCCATAATATTGATTTCATGAATGACTGTACCTAATGAAATGCACTAAAAATACTGCATAGAAATTAACTAACCATGTAGCTCAGATAATTTAAATCTGAACACACATCTTAATTACATTTCATTGGCTTTAAATTTCAGATTCCAGACCCACCCAGTTTAATTACTTATGATTCACAAAAAAATGCTGGAATGTCAGCTTTGGCAACAGAAGTCCTTTGTTTATCCAAAGAACATAGATATCTGTCTGCTAGAAATTGGATAGACCACCAATGCATTTTACTTGAGTAATCAAAAAGCAATCAGAAGACAATGGCATACAGTCACTAATGTCTGCGGACAGATTACAATGAGTTACCTACAGTGAAAAACTCCATGGTCTTGTCTAGAATAGGAAAAATGTATGTTAGCTCAGATATTAAAAACTTGGTGGTGGTTTTTTAAAAGTGTTAAACCCTGTCTACATTAGTTGTTAACATGGTTTTGAACACCACTTACTTAAAAGGTGTAGCTAACACACTTTTAAAAACACATTTTTTCTTAGTCTGCCCAAGCAATAATCCCCTAAACCATCCCTTTGCCCTTCCTTTTACCTATTTTATTAATTTAAAATAATAGCTGGGTAGCAAATTCATCTAAAACACTACCTGTTTGTTGGTGTCAGCCATAGTATCATCCTGAAGAAACTCAGCTGGCACTTCAAGTTTAATTAAGAAACGTGCCAGATAGGCTCTTTTCTTGAGTTCATTAGTTCGTTGAAGGAGCCAGTGTAAGACGGGATGAATCACAGGTTTGCTTCCAATAACTATACCCTGGCGGAATGTACTCCTAAATAATAATAAAAAACAGTAAGTCTCCAAATAAAGAGCATTGCTTCGGAACAAACACTATTAGCAATTTTTATGATTCCCTCCCCCACCTGCTAATGCTTTTCTCTAATGTTGCTGCCAGTTTGCTGACCACGGGCCTGATTCTGCTACCCTTATGCAGGCAGAATTCCCACAGAAGTCAGTGAACAAAGACTGCAGCAATGGATCTTGTGTTTCTGAGGTATCCTCCAGAAAACTAGAAGATCTAAAAATGGCCTGGGTTACCAGCCTACAAAGTGGTACAGGATGAGTGCAGTACAGACCAATGTGCCTGGTCTCTAAGGGAAGGTGATGACCCTACTAGTCATACAGCACCCTCTACTGGCTAACCTATTGAATATCACAAGATGCAAAAGCGAAGGCAGCACAACAGTGGAGCAAACCAACAAGGACAGGATTGAGACGCAACTCCCAAACCCTTGAATTTTTTATTACTACAAATTAAGTGTGCCATACACTATACATCTCCTAGGGGTTAATGGAAGAAATATTTTGAGAACATCTGCATATTAAGTGGAACAATCAGTTTCTATATACTATTTAAACAGTAGAACAAAACAATAACTTATAAATAGAGATATATTGATGAATGAGTCTGAAAGTGAAAGAATTTGGTACAAATGTATCATTTTCTCTTTGAACGAGGAAAAGGATATTGGCAATGGCAGAACAATTAATAAGACAGACTTACGGGTAACAAATTACAAAATCTGAAGACATACAATATTTTTACGTAGAGTAGATCATTTCAATATTGGTGTGCAATTAAAATAAACTTATTTTGCCATTATCTATAAACAAGCTGATTCTTACAGGTCAGTAATACTTCCTGGAGGTTTGTATTTAAGGATACCAAGAAGGCTCAACATTCGTTTAGCTGTTTGCTCTGGCATCTCCTCTCTAATGTCAACAACATGCTGAAAAGCAAAAAAACAAATACTGTATTACCATGCATAGGTCAAATTGTTAGCCTCACAGATCTAAAGGAAGGGACTTGATCCACCCATTATATGATATATTATAACATGTGACTGACATAAATGAGGTGTCACATACAGAACACCACTCTAAGAGCCAAATTCTGATTCCCTTTGGACTCTTTCCCTATATGTGTGCTTAGGCAACTTTATTTCAGACCCGTATTCTGGCTGGCCATGGGCCCACAGTCTGCCAGTCATACAGATTACTTCTGCCAAGAGTAACAGTAATCCTGACAAGACAGAGTGCATAGCAGCCACGATTACATTGTGGGCAAGATCATTACTCAGATATATGGCCCACACTTTCTGATCTAAAAACCTATTCCCCTCCATAGGTCAGCACTCATAGAACCCGAGGATGGATTGTGGACTGTCAGCTCCTTTGCTTTGTGGGGCACAAGGGTAAAAGTTGCATCCCAGAGTTCACTTTCTGATCACTTCCCACCTTGTACATGTGACCAACGGCCAGCCAGAATTTTGTCCTTTAGATGAAAGAAAAGTAAGAATAAGATCAAGATTCACATTCTGATTCCTAATCAGAAGTTTAAGATGGTTGGTCTCCAGCATTTTCTAGTTTGCCAAAAAATAACTAGATAGAAAGGATTCTCTTCTGGATGTGCACACTTAACTCTCGAAGACTAGCATAATCTACATATGTAAAGCAAACATATGCCATAAAATATACAAAATTAGCTGCAAATGGAGATTTTCTGCATGATTTCCGCTTCCACCACTCTTGAGAGCAAGCCTTCTAATGCTCATGTTTAAACTCCATCCTTACCTTTGGGTCAATCTCCCCCAGAACATCATTGAGAAGCTGCAATAGCTGCATTGGCTCCAGTGAGTCAAATGTGATTAAATTATAGTTCTTCTTAAAAGGCTCCTTATTGAGCTTCTCAACAATTGATTTGATTTGATCACTCATAATTGGGTCCTGAAAACAATCCTGCAAAAGAGAGAGTGGGAGTGGTAAAAATCCACTCAGTAGAACAGATGTAATGAAATCTGTGAACCTCTGTATGCCATAAAACTCTTGTGATGGATGCATAGAGCTGGGGGGAGAGAGGGATGCTGCAAGACAGGAAGCATGCAAACCCTGCCTAGTGCATTGCCTTTTATCATGAAGGCTTGTCTACATTTGAAACTGTAGCACTTCAGTGTAGACCAGCGTTTTCCAAACTGTGTTCCGCAGAACACTGGTGGTCCACACGATGTGAATAGGTGTTCCACGAAAGAATCTAGAATTTAATTTTGACTCTTGCACTTGATTTTTGTACCACTTTATACACGCTTTCCAGATAGAAATTGTTAGTTCAAGTTATTTTAAATTTGTATTTTTGCTTTGTTTTATAAAATAAAATATATTTGAGCAAAAAATAATGCAATTTTTTCTTTGAAAACCAAACGACTACAAAATAATATTATAAGTGTTCCATAATAGGCTAAAAAATGTTCCGCGGCCAAAAAGTTTGGGAAACGCTAGTGTAGACATTACATACACCAGTAGGAGGAGTTCTCCTATGGGGATAGCTAATCCACCTCACCCAGAGGTGGTAACTGTGGATGGTAGAATTTTTCAATCGACCTGGAGCTGTCTACGTGGGGGGTTATGTTGATTTAATTAGTCATTCAGCAGTGTGGATTTTTCACACTCCTGAACAACCTAGCTGGGTTGACCTAACTTTTTAGTTTAGACCACAGAAATAAATGTACATTGAAACATTTGTATTTACTAGCAAAAAGTAGTTCATGGGCTCAAGAAGACCTTGTGGGTCATCCCAGCCTGGCTGCAATTACTGCATAGGGTATCACTCCCTGTAGCAGAGACCTCTATAGGTATCAGGGGGACCCCATAGCCTCCCCCACAGCAGGGACTGACCCCTACCGGTGCCAAGGGAATCCCAGATCCTCCCCGCACACCAAGGAACAAGCCCTATGCATTCCAGAGGAACCCCAGATCCTCCCCAAAGCAGGGACTGATCCCTGTGGGTGACAGAGGAACCCCAGATCCTCCCCAAAGCAGGGACTGATCCCTGTGGGTGACAGAGGAACCCCAGATCCTCCCCAAAGCAGGGACTGATCCCTGTGGGTGACAGAGGAACCCCAGATCCTCCCCAAAGCAGGGACTGATCCCTGTGGGTGACAGAGGAACCCCAGATCCTCCCCAAAGCAGGGACTGATCCCTATGGGTGACAGAGGAACCCCAGATCCTCCCCAAAGCAGGGAGTGATCCCTGTGGGTGACAGAGGAACCCCAGATCCTCCCCAAAGCAGGGACCCTCCCCTCTGAGTGCCGGGGGTGTGTGTCTCATCACTCTGTACAGTGAGACTGATGGGGACCCTCAGCAGGAACCGATTCCTTTGGGGACCTGGGGGACCCCATATCAATTCTCACAGAGGGACCTGATCCCACTGGCTGCCGGGAGCCCCTGTATTCTTCCTTGCAACAGAGACCGACCTCCGGGATGCCAGGGGGCCCCTGGATCCTTCTCCAGAGCAGGACACGCCCCCATGGCTGCCCGGGCCTCCCCGCGTTACTCCCTACAACCGAGACGGCTGGGAACGCTGCATCTTTCCCATCGCCCCCGGGGCCGGCCGCTAGGGACCTCGGCGCTGCTCCCCGCAAGGCCCCACCCCGGCCCCCGTTACCTGACCTTCTGCCCCAGCTACCCGTTGTCGTTCCCCCCTCCTCCTTCTCCTTCTCCCCAAGAGTCTTAATCCTAGTTACCAGGCCCTTGGTAACGGTTGCTAGGGCAGAGTGGAACCCTTACTTCCGGTCACGTGGCGTATATGACGGCTGGCGTACAGGAACTGGCCATTGCCCTCCAAGCCGGGGATGAGGGGGGGGGCGCATGCGCAGCTTGAGGCAGTGCTCTGCTTCCCCCGCAGGGGCGCGAGTTGCAGCCCATGTGGCCGCAGGTGTAAAGATGGAGCCGGAGTGGGCCCCACTGGCAACCCTGCCTGGGTGCTCCCCTAGCTGTGACTCCACCTGGCACATGGGCGTGAGCTGCCCACTTTGCAGTAAGAAAAGGAGTACTTGTGGCACCTTAGAGACTAACAAATTTATTAGAGCATAAGCTTTCGTGAGCTACAGCTCACTTCATCGGATGAAGTGAGCTGTAGCTCACGAAAGCTTATGCTCTAATAAATTTGTTAGTCTCTAAGGTGCCACAAGTACTCCTTTTCTTTTTGCGAATACAGACTAACACGGCTGCTACTCTGAAACCACTTTGCAGTGTGTATCACCAGCTGGGCTGCCTCTGACCTGGCCAGAAGTGGGCTTCATCGAGGGGAGCTCTAGGGTTGCTTCCAGCACCTTCCCTTACAGCACAGTCAGTGCCCATTTCTGTTGGGGCTTATTAATAACTCGGTCTCCCATTGAGCCCTTTTCATCAGGAGGTAGCAAATTGCTTTAGGAGAATTATTGAATTAAGCCTCTAGGCCCAAGTAATTCTCTCATTTCACAAAGGAGTAAAATGAGGAAATGAGAATGTTTGTTTTGGTTTTCTTTTTAATTTGGACCTGATTACCCAAGTATCTGACTATCCATAATTGCTAACAAATAGATATGAATCTCGTTGGAGAAAATAACTGTATAACCCATTTCAGGCAGGTGGGTACATATACCAGTCTTTGCAATTTTATCATCTCTGGAATTCCAAAATGATTCCAGTTGTATTCAAAAATAAATAGCTTGCAATCTGTTAATCATCCTCTTCTAATGTTTATTCTTTTTCAAAATCAAGGTGTGTAAATTGATTTGCAAATGTAAAGAATTTAACTTTGTATTTCTTATTTTATTTTCTGATATGCTGTATGTGAGCTGTGTTTTCTGTTTCCAAGATGGAGAGCTTAATTCTCATCTCATTCTACTGTGACTCTATTAACAGAAAAGGAGTTACTCTTGATTTACACCTGTATAATATCTCAATCCTGAAAAGATTAGTGCATAGACTTCATAAGAATAGCCAGATTGGGTCAGACCAATGGTCCAGCTAGCCCAGTATCCTGTCTTCTGACAGTGGCCAATGCCAGGTGCTTCAGAGGGAATGAACAGAACAGGTAATCATCAAGTGATCCATCCTCTCTCACCCATTCCCAGCTTCTGGAAAACAGAGGCTAGGGACACCATCCCTGGCTAATAACTATTGATGGACCTATCCTCCATGAACTTATCTAGTTCTTTTTTGAACACTGTTATAGTCTTGGCCTTCACAACATCCTCTGGCAAAGAGTTCCACAGCCTGACTGTGTGTTGAAAAAATACTTCCTTTTGTTTTGTTTTGCCCTATTAAAAACTAGATCATGTTCCTTTGCTACTAGTAGTCTTTATACTGAGTTTAGTAATCCTATTTACTTACTAGTTACTGGAAGAGATTCACTTTCCTTTCACATGCTTTCCTGATTTTTTTTTAAGCTCTCTTTTCCTCAACTGAGTGTTTAGAATATTTGTACTACACAGGGGGAATAACTTGAGAGTGTCTTCCTATGCAGCTATTGGTGCCAATTCTGGACCCTACAAGCTGTTCTGAGGGTGTATAGGGGCCACAAAGGGCCAGGGGAGAATTCCCCATGCTGGAGCAGCATAGAGGCGACATAAGTCCCCCTTTGCCAGTACCAATGAGGGGATGTGCCTGTCGCATTCAGAGCAATGAGGATTCTGGGTTGTGGTACAGCCACAAGGAGGCTGCTGCTGAGGTTCTTCTACCTTACACCACAGACTATTTCAGCCCCCCACTGTGGCCCAAAATCAAGGCAACACAAAGGTGGCTTAAAGCCAGGTTTGCCATCACCCCTTGGGCTGCATCTGTCAGGAGGCCCAGCACAGAATCAGCCCCATTCATTTTTAACAAGAGCATGAAGAGTATTCAGGTAAAGAAGGAGTTGGTTTGAGTGCCATATAAAGTGTCACAGCCCTACTCTCCCTTACAGACACTACTGCATGTATGACTGCCTTGTGAATCTGTGAGGGGGAGCTCAACCATGAAAGCCAGCAAATCAGAGAGGAAAGGAACCTGAGCAAATAGAAATCATGCTCAACGGCAAAAGAGAGATCACCTTATATGGGAGCATCCATGGGCAAGGAAATGAATGTATCTGGCCTGTCTGCTAAGGTCAGATCCCAACCAGATGGAAGAAGTTAATGTGAGTATGCTTAGGAAGAAAAGAAGACACTCTGAAGAGCAAGTCTTTGTCCCAGATGGAATCCTGTTGTTTTTCCTTTTTGTTATAAATCAGGGAATGGGAACTTAAATCTGACGGGGTTATATTAAAATCCATTTCTACAGTATGGCTTTTCAAGTACCTAGATGTATCGCAGGTCTTGCTTTGATCCATCCCAATCTGTGTTATTTTGTATCACGCTTTTCTAAGTTTATTGAAATGCTGCTAATTTTCTCAGCATAGTATAATATAAACCACCGCACCCCAGGACAAAATCAGTGCTGGCACAGGCAATGTCCACTGTGATTCTATGATTTTATGAACAAGTACCTGCTTACCCCAGGTGCTAATTTGCCCCTGTGTGGTAGGGAATTGTAAATCAATTTTCAAGAAACTCTGCCAACTTAAAATCACACTTTGAGGATTTCTTGTGCCTGCTCCTGTCACATGTAACCTGAGATGACTATAACTGAAAAAGATTAGAGGAAACAATGCCTGTGTCTATCTTAATGAGTTTGTTTATTTTGTGTACTTGTGTCTTTGGTTCTGATGTGGGTCTTTCACACAGCAACAGGGAGAGACGGAAATTGGCCCTCTGAGCCTTACTTATGAGTCTGATCTGGTGTAATTCATATACTGAGGGCCAGTTTGACCACTGCCCTGCACCTTACATGGTCATTCACACCAGTGCAGAGTGGGCATACAGCACTAACATTCTAATTTGGTAGCATATCACACCCACTTTACACTGATGCAAATGACTATGCAAGGTTCAAGGCAACAAAGAATCAGGCCCTTAATGGAGCCAGAACAAGGTGTAAGCTTCACCAGTATAGTCTCCTTTAGACTCATCTTTGCATTTAGCCCAATGTTTTCAAACCTCTAGGGTATACTCAGATGTGTCCTATTAGCCTTTGTAGGTAGATCAGAGCAATGCAAAGTTGCTTCAGTGGATTTGGACTATTGTACAGTGAATCCGTGGCTGGGACGCTGTCCTATGGTGATATTTTGGCCTGTGTTGAGGTAGCACTGCCCTCTCTTGGAGAACAAGGGTGTCACCCTGCAAAGCACAGTCATCAGCCTCTGCTGGCTCTGGAACTTCTTAATTTATTTCTAAAAATATCCTGTGAATTTGGTGTTGATGAGAGGGGCTGGGTTGAGAGCCATAAATGTATCAAGAGAGCACATACAGCCCAGGCAGAAACAGCTTAAGTATCCTACCTCTACTGTTCCTCTCCTGTGCCTGTCTAACTGGACCTGCAGGGAACAGAGAGAGATCAGTCTTCAGTGATTAATCCTGGTCATGTGCCACCTGAGGCACATTGTACATATGCAAAGAAGAGTCTTTATGATCCCTACAATCTTTGGCCTTTGCTGAGAATACTAACAATGGAGCCAGCTAGTGTCTTTTGTGGGGCCCCTGATGTGAGAACCTGTCCCCTGGGAACTGGACTCATATCAGGCAACCCATTTCATAACCATTAACGATGAATCGCTGGCAGGTGCATATGTATCATCACCCACATTTTACAGAGGAGGAACAGGAAGCACTGAGAGGGAAAGTGAGTTGACTAAGATTCTCCAAGGGTGGATTCATCATCACTGACAATTTTTATATCCAGAGTGGATGTTTTGCTAAAAGGTCTGCTCTGGGAATTATTTTGGGGAAATTCTATGGCGTGTGTTATACAGGAGGTCAGACTAGATGATCACAATGGTCCCTTCTGGCCTTGGAATCTATTAATAAGACCATACAACAAGCCAGTGACAAACCCTGGTTAGATAGCAGATCCTTCTTCTCCTTCCTGTTCTCATGTCTCTACCCCATGCAATCTTCTATCAGTGGGATCATAAAGAAACCGAACAGATCAACTGTAGTGGCATTTGGAGATGGTGCTGTTGAGCACAGACTGTGAGCTGCCCTGGACAGTTCTAGGTGCTCTGGAGGCCTGAAGGAGAAACAGGTGGATAACACAGCTCACTCTCCCATCTCCTTTCTCTGAGGCCCAATGCATTCTTTAAGGCTTCCTAGCTTGGGCTAGGGTAAGTGAGAGGCTGTTGCTGGATTTCAACTCTGCTCCTGCTTCCATAGAAATTTATTGAAAAACTCTAGTGACTTCAGGCTGTGGGACCAAGCCCCTAATGCACATTTTAAACTAATGAAGTCTGACCCTGTGAGATGCCAAGTGAAATCAATAGGACTTGAGGGCATTCACCAGCCCTCAAGAGCTACTCTACAGTTCATGAGCCTTCAATGGGTGTCTGGCACATCCCTATTTGTTCAGTAAGAATCAAGATTTGCAGTGACAAACTGGATGAGATGATATCTTTTATTGGACCAACTTCTTGTCTCTCTAACTTCCTGGGACTAACATGGCTACAACAACACTGTGAACAAGATTTCCGGTGGATGTTCAGAAAGATAAGAATTTTCCAACTGAAGGATCATGGCTGAGAATTTAGCAGGAAATTAGATCTTGGATTCCAGGACATTGATATGAATGGCTAGGCTATTTTGGAGGATATCATAGGAGTAGTAATGCATCTGACACTTAGGTTTTTGCTTTTTAAAAATCCTGAATATTCAAAATGTTAAAGCATATTTGCAATGTCCAAATAAAAGGAATTCCAGAAATATTCCTCCGCTGAAAACTGTCTTTGTCCAACATAGTGTGGGTGGCTGTGGACCATTGTATTTTAGTCAAGAAACAGTCCAAATTCATCCCTTGCGTAATTGCTTTGATTTTAATGAAGATGCAACAGGGATTTATATGGTTCTTTGTATTTTGTTTGTCCATAGGTAAAGCAGCTGGCATACTTTAACCCATTTTCTTGCTACTGATTAACAATAATGAATGATCTTTCTTTAAAGAGCATAATATACTCAGTTTATTCATCTTCCATGCTAGTAATGCAAATGGTTTTCTTACTGTGCCTTTAAGTGGTGTGGCCTGCCTAAGGGAGTTGTGGGGGTGGAAGTAGACAGAATCAAGTGGCTACAGTTCTTGAGAGCGTACATTCCAAAGGAAGTGATAATAATGGCTGCATTTTTCAGTTTGAAGAATTTATGTGAATATGAAACTTCTAAAGTTGTCCGTTTTCAGAGCGTTTCCTATGGGAGTTTGAAATGGACCTTCCATATGATTGTCTTTCTGTATGTTTGGTAAGTTAAAAGTAACTAGATGAGCAAATGTGTTTTTTATGTGGGTGATTGTCTGAATGTTTAGGACTCAGCCTTCAACAAGTACAGAGAACTTTTTCACTCTGTACTAGAGGACCAACATAAATCAGTTGTTTAGGTGCTTTTTAAAGGCAGACCAGTATTGTGTGGTAACAGGAGGGATACTATAACAGGAGGGCAGTTTAGAACAGGGAGTTGGCTGCTGGCGGTGTGGTCCTGCATATTCTTCTCTCATCCTCCTAGTAAAAAGTGCCTGAATGTAGTTTCTTTTTCAACAGGGCTGTCTGGTTTCATTTACACAGTCAGTAGAGTTACCTGAGATTTACACTGATGTAACTGAAATCAGAACCTGACCTTGAGAATCCAGGACTAGATCTGCCATTCAAGTTACCCAAGGGGTCACCCAGGGCATCAATTCTTAGAAACAGGGTTTCATGACTATTAAGTGCATAGGTCTGAGACCATAAAGGGCAGATGTTTTCCTGTTTGCCTCAGAACTGGGGCTGCTTTCAGCAATAATATTTGCTGACCAATGTCTTTAGTTATTCATAAAATATGGTTTATTATTACCAACAGGTGCTTTTACACATTGAGCAGCTGATACCAATTGCACTGGCAATAAACTTGTAAGATGTTCTATTGTCTAGTTAAGGCACCATTTCCAAATTGTTGCTGAGATCTTCTGCAGCAGCATGACTGTCCCAAATCACTTTTCTCAAGAGGGGAAAGCTGACTGAAGAAAACACATCAGAGGCAGAAAAAATAGTAAATTAGGAGTGATTTTAAAACTGACAATTGATTTAGTCAGTCGCTTCACAGTTACGCATTCTAGACACAGTTTTTCACCCCTGAAATTTTTATTTGTTAACTGAAATAGTGCTGACTCAGTCAACTAAATCACAGACTTGTCTGTGAAAGGAAACCCTTTTTAGATGACATTATTTAATGTGGACAGTGTCTTCTGAACTTACACAAAAGTTTTAGAAATGGTCAATTTCATGAGTTTGACCCATCACATTTGCACACCTCATGCTGCAGAAGCAATGGATCCTAGTGACTCTTAAAAGGTCACTGTCAACTTTTTAAAACAATTGTAAACAAACATATTTCCTTCCTTATGTTGTTGATAATGCATTAGATTATTAACAGAGTGAAAATGTTCAGGCCTACCTTTTCCAAAACGGTTAGTGATTTTGGGCGTTTAACCTGAAACTCCTGAAAGGGCTTGATTTTCAAAGGGCAGAGGGCTCAGCACTTTCTAGAAGTTAGGCCCCTTTAATATCCTTTATTTAGGGACCCAAAATGGAGACCTCCAAAAGCATTAATAACTTTTTAAACTCTTGTTCTAGAATCCAGTTTAGGAGGCACTATTTATGCCCTTTTTTTACTTTTTGCATTTCTCTCATTTTGGACAGTGAAAATACATCAAGAATAAAATTTTGAAAAGCGCCTAAATGACTTAGGAGTCTGTCTCATTGAAAGTCAGTGGAACTTCGACTCCAAAGTCACTTAGGCATTTTTGAAAATGTTACCCCAAGACAATAGCTAGGAACACTTTCAGGTACTTAGTGCTGCAGTGTTTTGGTGCCAGAGGCTGCAGAGGTGGGGTGAGTGGCTATTCATTTATTTCCAAACAACTATTTAACTGGAATATGATAGCATTTATATTGGCCTTAGGTTTTATAAAAACTTGTTTTTACAGCATGCAAATATTAGGCTAAGTTTAGGTTGGTGGTGATTCTTTAAAAATAACAGTAGTGTATGGAAAGCCCGATTTTTACTTTAAAGAGAAGCCTTTCAGATTGACCTCTTAACACATGAAGATGACATTAAGCTATCTGAAGAGACTTATGAGCTGTGATTGGTACTGCTTTTAATGGGTCCCTTGTCATGTGGCCTTTGCATGAGATGAAATGCAAAGGGAGCTGTTTCAAGCCCCCTTAAAATTAGTGGGAAACTTTGCCACTGATTTCAGTGGGGCCAGGATTTCACCCTAATAGTACACAACTACACTATACAATGTCCCTTACATACATCAGTGCACCCCATCAGAGTCAATGGGATTGGAATGGTATCACTGAGGCAATTGGCCAGAAAAATGCATTCAACGCATGACAAGATCCCAAATTCCTTGAAAAAAATTAATTTGACTTTTAATTTACAGTACACTTTTTCTAATAATCATGCCAAGAAATGACAGTGGGTTCATTTGTGCTTTCCATTTTGTTTGGTTAGTTATGTGCTTGTCACCGACAAACGGTATCAGAAAAAGGACTCTGTGATCAGCTCAGTTCACACTAAAGTGAAAGGAGTAGTTCAGACTCACTCAAGAATCTGGGACACAGCCGAATACACTATTCCCATGCAGGTGAGTCTCTGTTTAAGGTCAGGACAGCGTCTGACTTCCATTGATACATGCTGTTGCTTTGCTGGCATGTGTCTTTGTCCTGTTGCTCAGTGATTTTAACATATTAACAAGAGAAGCAGTTGTATTTGTGAGCGCGAATTAAGAAGGCTGTAAATTGGAAGCAGTAACTTTTAAGCATGGAAAAAAATATTTAAAAATGTCTTTTTATGGGATTTTAAGAAACTTGATGTTTCTACAACAAGTAATTTTTTATTTTAGTAACAGAAAATGTAGGAAAAAATTCAGTCCTGGTGTAATTCCACTGAAGTTAATAGAATTATTCCTGATTTACACTAGCATCACTGAGATCCAAATATGGATCCTCCACCAGTTTTACAGTGGAAGAACTTTGAGTTCAATGGAGTTACTCCTGATTTACGCTGGTGTGAGTGAGATTATAACCAGGCCCATTTGTCTCAGGGGTGACTGAGATCAGAATGTGGCACATAGTATTTTATTGAGACTTACTGTTTTCTTTTCTTTCTGTATAGGGAATAGACTCTTTTTTTGTGATAACCAACATAATCATGACAGAAAACCAGTTTCAAAGCGTTTGCCCTGAGGTAACTGCATTTTGTAAGTT
The DNA here is from genome assembly GCF_009764565.3 of Dermochelys coriacea. Taxonomy (NCBI): domain Eukaryota; kingdom Metazoa; phylum Chordata; order Testudines; family Dermochelyidae; genus Dermochelys; species Dermochelys coriacea. The sequence continues at coordinate 25,529,313 of NC_050082.1, forward strand.
ATTTCCCACCTGCATAATGTAGCATTCTTTGGCAGAAGTAATCCATAGCAGCCTCAAACATTAATTAGTGGCTTGTGATTATGGCAATTTTGCACAAGTGAACATTGCTTTGTCTTCCTCTGCTGCTTTATTTCATTCAGCAACATGCAAAAACTAGTCTAGTTACACTCCTTTTTTTCCCCTCTGCCCTTTTGCTTTTCTCAGAGAATCAACTGGCATTGGTGTGATGTACCACACCAAAGACCCTGCAGCCAAACTTTTACCTGGGTCACACTCTCCCCATGCATTTGTTCCTCTTGTTCAACACATCTGGATTCACTGCTGGTATAAAGTGCAACTAGGAGGAACAGTGGGGTTAGAGAATTGTTGCCAGCTTCTCTGCAGTAATCTGTTGTGCTGTGCTGTAATTCTAAGCTTGATCATGCTTGGGTCTTTTTCTTTTATTTCTGTCAAAATTTGTAGCCAATTGCAGTTCTCCTATGCGTTCATTCATATAGTTATTAGAAGAGACCTGAGCTCACAGAAATGAGTTGACTGTCATTGGCTACAGCCTATATGTGCTCTTAACAAATAAGGAACTAAACAACCTGTTGTCACACTGGCTTGCACTCCATAGGCTAGGTGAGACTCAGTATTCGCCAAATGGAAAAGGGTACAAATGATAGGGAATGAAATGTTACTGCAAACCAAGGAAAGTTAAAAAAACAAAAGCTACCAAAGGCTCTTTATCTCATCTGTTCTGTTTTACCGTTTTGATGTATAAGACAAACACAGTAGTTAGTTAATAAATAAGGAACAAATTTGTATGGACAGAGACCTGAGGCACAGAGACACAAAAATGCATGCAGATTTAATAACTTTCATCACAACATAGAGACCACACTTGTTTTTGCAAATCAGGTATTTGCACATGCAACTGGGTATTTAGACAGGCAGTTGTGATCATTGGGTGTGAAAATGTGGGCACACAAATGCATGCACATTTTTAAATGTGCAAGCTGGCCTCGACTATTAAATTTTTTAAAAAAAAACAAGCATACATAACACACTTATCAGTCTACTCTTGATGAGTGGGAAACAGACAGAGAAGTAAATTCCGTGCCACTGATAGACAACACAATATCTTACAGTACACGTCCAAGCTTGTCAAAAGATTATATTCTATTCTCTGCCTGTACTCTAAATCACTGGTGCCAAAGCATCAGATTGATACCAGAGAACTGCAGAGAGAGAGAGAGAGAGAGAAATGATAAAAAAACAGCCTATTTGCTAATTGTGCATTGAGAGGGATTTGATGAGGAGAACTCAGCAAATCTGCTTATGCTCTGCAGGACTATATGGAACAGGACCATGAATATTTTCTTTAATTCTTCTATGGCTGCAACTTGAATCCCTCAGAAGCCTTTGGTTTATTCTGATACTCAGTTTTTAAAAATATTTGATATGTAAAGTAATTAAATTGGTTATTCAAATTCTCCCTTCATTGCCAATAGGATTTCAGCTGAGGAAGTGGCATGGGTGTAACCAGAACTGAATTTGATGTATTGTCCCAGAAACTCAGGGAACTTAGGAACAACTTCCTTGCATTTCCTATATCATTGGTTTGGTTTTTTTTAAATCAGATTCACCAGACAAATAAATCCTGGGCTAACTCCAGTGAAGACAAGAGATTACACCTGAGATGAATTTGTCCCATTCAGTCTTTGCTTGTACTGACCTTCTCAAAAACTGAGGTCACATTAAGCACTATGCTGAGTGAATGGGTTACAGAAGAGGGCTGTACTTCCTCTCGCTCTGTGATTTCATCTTACTGTTTGCCATTTCTGTGCAGAACATTTTACAATAGCAACAGAGAGGTAGATATTTATAATGGTCTTTTATATTTGTCTTTTTCAGTACCCCATTGCCAAAGCTGTCTGCTCTTCAAATGTGAGCTGTAAAAAAGGACACATGAACCCCCACAGTAATGGTACATGGATTCCACATTCAGATTTTAAAACTCGTAGCAGGTGGTGAAATGCAACTGTCTTTTAGTTAAAAGAAAAGGAGTACTTGTGGCACTTTAGAGACTAACAAATTTATTTGGGCGTAAGCTTTCGTGAGCTACAGCTCACAAAGTGTCACCATGAAAGGTTTGCCTCCTTCCCCCCCCCTCCTGCTGGTGATGGCTCATCTAAGTGATCACTCTCCTTACAGTGTGTATGATAAAGCCCATTGTTTCATGTTCTCTGTGCGTGTATATAAATCTCCCCACTGTATTTTCCACCGAATGCATCCGATGAAGTGAGCTGTAACTCACGAAAGCTTACACTCAAATAAATTTGTTAGTCTCTAAGGTGCCACAAGTACTCCTTTTCTTTTTGGAAATACAGACTAACATGGCTGCTACTCTGAAACCTGTCTTTTAGTTAATAATTATTAGATTGTTAAAGAAATTATGGGGTACCAGCCTTGAAGAATTTGCAACCGTAGAGCCAAATTCTGCTCTAAAATATACTGGTGCAACACCCACTGGCAATTGTGTATACAGATCTATCTGACTAGGGAGATGAACTACCAAGCACAGTGGGTGGTGAGGAGGGAGGCATAAAGACAAGAGTGGGAGACAGAAACAAAAGGAGCAGCAAGGAGAATGACATGAAATTTGTATTCACTCACCTGGATTTTTTCCACCCTGTGGAGAATTTTAACAAAAAGTGGGACTGGGCAGGGGCGGTGACAGAGAGGGTGGATGTAGGAGGGGGGATGCAAATCAGATACCACAGTACATACAGAGTCCACTCCTGCAGTGCTTTCTACAGGTGTAATTCACATTGTAGGCAGGGACAGTTCTGCATGTAGAGCGACTGCAAGATCAAGCCCTATGTAAAGGTTATGTTGTCTTTGATACCCTCAGAAAGGTTAATTAGTTCTAAAAATTTGTTAGATATCTGTGTCCTATCTTCTATGACACTGACAGCCAATAGGAGTTGTTTCCAATGGTGTAATAGTTAGTCTGTGTTTCATTGGCTGAATGGTCACTCAGTATCCTGCTGACAGTGTTGGGGGGTGAAGTTCTGTACTTAGCAGAACATTCTTGCTCTAATTTGCTCATATTGTTGAACTAAAGCTTAAGAACCCTTGAATATTGTTACTCCGGCACAACTATGGAGAAAATCCTTCACCCACATCCAATGTGCAGTATTGACAGGGGCAGGGGGAGCAGTTAAGTACTGTGCATGTGTAATGGAAGCATGGATCTGATAACCCCTCCTACAGTTAGTTCAGCCCACAAAGAGCTGCGAAAATCAAAACCTTGACTCTGATTTTAAAGTCTCTGTCCTACCTGTGTAGAGATCCACCAATACTTTGAGACTGTGTTATCCAAAGGACTGAGTCAAACTGTGTGTGTGAGAGAGCTTAGTAATAGCTAACTCTTCTTCTGTTCAGGAATTCAGACAGGAAGTTGTGTGAACTATAATGCAACAATTAAAACCTGTGAAGTCTCTGCCTGGTGCCCTGTGGAATCAATGAAAGGTGCCCCAGTGTAAGTAAAAGTGTTCACATTTTTATGTAATCAATAAGGGCCGGATCCTGCAAGATAATAGGATCTGAGGGTGCTCAGCACCTGGCAGAGGGCCCTTGGTACCTTTGTTAGTAAAACATTTGTTTACAACCCAACTTTTATTATTATTAACTCTGATTTTTATAAATTAAGTGCCATCAATTTGCTTGTAACGGCTTCTCTTTCTCTCTGATCTTGTGGTGAAGTAATAAATCCAAGCTTGTGATATCACAGTCTGTTGCCATGTGAACAATTCTAGATATCACAAATTTGTCATGGATTCACTACAGGCATTTTGATAATTAATGAGGATGACAAGGAAAAATGTGGCAAACCTGATAAGTCTCATGGGAAACATTTGCTAATTCTGACTGTGGATCATTCCAAGGGAAGTGGTGAAAGGTCTAGTGCTGGTAACATGTAAAATTGGACTGAACTAAGCTCTATTAAAATATACTGGAGTAGACTATAAGACCTAGTAGCTCTCTTCCACATCTAATTTGTATGATCCCATGATTGTAAAGTGTTCTGTGATGTAAGGGTTCCACTTTAACATGTAGTTACTCATTTGTATCAGACAAAAAAATGTAAATATGGTTATAATAAAACATTTGATTTCATTCACATGTGCAACGCAAAAGTATTCTCCACTTGAAGCCCCAGGATATAATATTGCTTCTACCAAACCCTGATATGTAGCAGCTTTTGAACTATGTGCACAAGAAACTGGGTCTCTTGTACTAAACCAGACCTTGATGCTTAGAAAAGATATACAGGGCAAATTCTCCACTAGAGTAAATTGGTGCAGCTCCTTTGACTTAAATGGAGCCGTGCCACTTTACACCAGCAGTGTATTTAGACAATGATATGGTTTTGCTTTCTTCTCCTCTCACTACCACTGCATGTGGTTTGCTAGGCTTACCCACAGAGAATAGGGTAGTGTTTAATAGGCCACCTGCTAAACTGATGTGTCCACACCACAAAACCCAGCAGTCCAATTAATATTGATTTGCCTTCTTGTTGGCAGTTCCAACAGAGATACCAAGCACTAAATAGGCCAGGGAAACTAAACTCTCCTCATATCCCAAGGGGTAGGCCCTCGAGGTTGCGAGGCAGGCATAGGGGAAGCTGCCAGTGCTGTCTTTGCTCCATTGATAGAGGACCCCATGATTGGCTTAACTCTTCTCTCCTTCAAGTCAGTGGTAAAAGTCTCATTGGGGGCTGAGACCTGAGCCCTTTTGAAAATCCCACTTTAGGGCTCCAACCCCGTATGCTGCTGAGTACTCTCAATTCCTATTGGCTTCAATGGAATTCAAGGCTGGTTAATATCTTGCAAGGTCGAGTCCTAAATTCACATAAAAAAATCAAGAGAATGGGAGTTCTCCCACTTTTGTGACAGTCATGCAGGGCAGCTTAATGAACACCCATGTTGTTAAAACTCTTGGTTTTGTTTCAGTTTAACTTCAGTGAATATTAAATATTTTCAAACATCGCACTGCGCAAGCTGGTAGCTGCATGCAGCAGGAAAGAGATTTGACCTATATTTACATTGTATAATTGGCAGAGTGCCCATATTGTTGTCCAATTTTCCTCTAATGTATCAGTGATTGGTTTTGGTCTCCTGGCAGTGACCAATGAACCAATATTTGCAACCAGGATGGCAAATCACATGTATGAGAATTCTTCACAAAATCCACTGGCATGAGTTCATGGCAGTCACTAAATGGGTAATATGAGTGTTTCTCTGCAACTTGATGCCTTCAAATATTGATATCTGGCAGAGCAATATTGGTTCTCAGCTATACCCACAATTGATTTTTCTGTGCGAGTTCTGTGCATTATAAAGAGCACTTCCCTTTCCTTCCCTTTTGTGATGGTTGAAACTGAACAAAATCAACTTTTTGCAAGAAGCTTCCCTTTTTTTTGTTTTGACTGGTCTCCAGCTCCATGCAATGCCAGGCAGAGTGACCAGAAAAAACTTACTTTAGGACAAATGTTTACAGCACCATCATAGAAGAGGTCTGGAAAGATTCCCAGGTGTCTGTCCTGAATGCATAAGCAGTTTAAAATTTTTTGATTAATCTGTTTTTAGTGTTTTAATGTTCAACATACATTATTCATTTCTTGATCATTATAAACTGAAGACTGGTTAGAAATTCTAATTGTTCAGATGATGTCCCAAAATGTTTAAGTTTCAGTTGCAGCCAGCACTTGCTTTTTCAATTTGCTTAGGAGACATGCTAAAAAGTCTGTAATTGACACTGTGTGTCAGTTGGGTAAAGTATTTCCTGTCCTTGCAGGTCTTTGACTCAGAGACTTTGGTTCTAATACAATAATGTACTAAGGAGAATGCTCCGAAGTACTGTTCTTTGGATGGGTTGCTGCTTCAGGGACCATTTGTGTCCACCTTTGGGGACTTTCTAGGTGAAAATCAAAGCTCTCCTGGCTCATTTTGAAAAGAGAATGGGAGAAGCCAGTATCTTGGCTGACATCCTCTCGCAAAAAGTTATTTTTCAAAGCTAAAGTTGTGCTGGTGCCAGGTTGACAATGCTGGAAGTTAAATTCCTCTATTTTTCCACCAAACAGGGATGGCCTGTGTAGTAGCACAGCAAGCTTCCTTCACATGGTCCAGCTGATGTGACTGAACTCTGACCTGGAGGGACCACCTCCATGGAGGAGAGTGTAGTTCAACATCTCATTTTTATAATCTGTGCCAACTGTGGTTTAAGTGTTTGTGACAAAGCCATCTGTCTACTGGGAACTGCAATGAACACACCAACTAATTTCACATAAGCCACAGCGATCACATGATAACCTCAGTCACTACTGATGAATGCCCAGATTTCAAATTAGCAATCCCCTATTATTATTTATTTGTATGACAATAGCATCTGGGGACCCCAGTCAGAATCAGGCCCCATTGTGTAGCAACTATACAAACAAGTGTAAAAGACAGTCCCCACCCCCAGAGAACTGACAATTTAAGTTTATAAGTAAAACCAAGAAAACTGTGTATTCTGTTCTCAACCCCCTGAGCCATATAACTCATTATTCTCAGTATCATGTTCTCCTACTGACAATTTCCCAGGTAATAGCAAAATAGTGTAGCATTAATTGATGTATTTAACTAAAGGAAGATAGTTGGTTTAATAGCTTTCATTGTACTTGATATGTTCCTCTTTTAGGCCCGCCATTCTGAAGAGTGCTGAAAACTTCACAGTGCTAATAAAGAACAATATCCACTTCCCAAAATTTAATCACACTGCGTAAGTGCAAACATTCATCCATCTCCTCTTAAATAGCGGTTCTACTCCAAAAATGAATGTGTAAATAAAACACTTTCACTCTGCACTCCTCTGTGTATTTAGGGCTGTATCTGCTATGCTAAGTGACAAAAATCAGGTTTGATTGCTCTTTGTTCTTCTTAACCTTTCATGACCCAATACAGCTATAGGACAGTGAGATGGACTCTATTCCTTCTCATGCATTAGTAACAAAATGACTAAGTTCTAATTGGCTACACTAGGGTAAAACCACCGAAGGCATAGGATAACATAAGTGTCACTGAAGGCATAATTTGAAGGGAATTGGGTTGCACGGTTGTCACTGAGGGAATAATTTGATCTGCAAAGCCTTTGTTACTGGTGATGATGCCCAAGAACTAAAGGACCCAGCTTGATTCTTAGACCTCATGTGGGAATTTGCAGAGCTGGTAGTTACAAAGTCCCCCCCCCATATTCTACTAATAAACTGAGCACATTTGATCATAGGCTCTGACTTCTACTGGCACCAGTGGGTGCTCGACCCCTCTCTGCCCCCGGCACCACCCCAACTCCACCCCTGTCTCGCCCATTCCAATCCCTTCCCCAAAGTCCCCGCTCCAGCCCCGCCCCCTCCCTGCCCCTATTCTGACTCCTTCCCCAAATCCCCGTCCTGGCCCCGCCTCTTCGCCGCCTCTTCTCCTGAGCGTGCCACATTCCCGCTTCTCCCTCTTCCCTCCCAGAGCTTGCTACAGCTGTTTGGCGGCTGCAAGTGCTGGGAGGTAGGCGGAGGAGCGGGAACGTGGCACGCTCAGGGGAGGAGGTGGAGGAGGAGGTGAGGCGGGGGGGAGCTTGGCTGCCAATGAGTGCAGAGCACCCCCTAATTTTTCCCTGTGGGTGCTCCAGCTCCGGAGCACCCATGGAGTGAGCACCTTTGCATTTGATACAGGTTCAGGAAGGAGCAATGAGCAGGGAGTCCCTCAATGGCATTTGTAGATGCTTTTTCAGGGAAGAGCTCACATTTATGTTTTCAAATAATTTGTGGTTCTTTGCAGAAGAAACTTTTCACCAAAATTGAATATTTCATGCACATTCAACAAGATAACTGCACCAGGCTGCCCAATTTTCCAGCTGGGAGATATTTTCCAAGCAACAGGAGAAAATTTTTCAGAGATGGCAATTCAGGTCTGTGGCATGACTCCTGTCTTCCATTCAGAACACCTCCATGGTATTTCTCTTTCATTTTCATTGTTAAACGTTGCAAACAATGGAATTGTTCCAGTTTTAAGGGCTGATCCTGGGAGGTGCTGGGCATCCTCAACGCTGCAGTATTTCATGAGAATTGAGGGTGCGCAATATCTTCTAGGATTGGGCCCATATTGATTTAATACACATTGGATTTTGTTGTCAGTAATTAAACAGTCTTCTTAGGCCAGTCAACATGGACTCTTCCTCTCCTCAGGATTCTGTTAAAGGGCATCTTGAGCCATGTATTCGGGGGAAAGATTCCCTACCACCTCCCCAAAAGCTAGACTGGCACAAGAATTCCTGTGACAACCTAGCTCTGTCTACGCTGGGGGTTAGGTTGGGTTAATGACATCTCTCACCAGTATGGATTTTTCACACCCCTGAGAGAGGTAGCTATGGTGATATAACTTTTCAGTGTAGATGAGCTCTGAGGGTATGTCTTCGCTGCCATGAGAGGTGTGACTGCAGTGAAGTCCTGGCAGCACAGGGTTAGCCACTCAAGCACATACCCAGGCTCTCATTGTGTAGCCTGGGGCTGCTGCAGCTTCGCTGTTGTGGTTAGTCAAACTAGCTAGATCAAAGTTAGCTCGGGTGTATCTACAGTCCCACCTCTCATTGCAGTGTAGATGTACTAAGGCCATGTCTACACTACAAACTTTTGCTGTCGCAAGTTATGTTGGCATACAGCCGGGGCAGTTAGCATGTGCGCATGCAAAAACCATTCTGTGCAAGTTAAAAGCAAGTAAATAAATTAATGGAACAGAAGTTAAGAGGAAGGAACGTTCATGTCTGTTTTCGCTAAACATATAGCTACCATGCCTCTCACAGGTTAGTATATGTGAAGCTGTGGTGGGCCTTACAGTCCACTGGTGTGGAGTGGTAGGGGTGATGCCATGTGGAATGTTGATGGAGGTCTAGGGAGCTGCTGTAATTGAGTTCTCCACGCACTGCAAAGGGAAGCGAGCCTGCGGTTGTTGATGCTGTAGGTCCACAAGAGTCTGCAGCATCCATGTTTGCTGCTGGAGAAGCCCCATTATTTCCTGGTGCACCTTCCTCTCCTTTTCCTGCTGGGACTCCTTGCCCCTTCTCCAGTCCACTCTTTCCTTCTCCATATAGTCAGCACCCTGCAGGTGCTCTGCTAGTGGTCTGATGCAGCTCTGGCTTTCCCCATTGTTTCTCTTCTTTCTCCTCCTTATCTGGCTCAGGCACTCCACAGGTGTGGAGGGGGAACCCCTCAAGGCCACTACAGCAGCAGCTAGAGATAAAACAGCCAGAGGTAGCATTGTTAATATCGTCACAACAGCAAGTGAAAGTTCAGGTTCAGAACTCCTTTCCCTTGCTCTCCTAAAGCTTTAAACAAGACATACTAAACACTTCACTTCTGCTTTGGAGTGTTTGTGCACGGCTCCACTCACAGCACCAGCCAGGGTGAGTGTGGCCCGCCAGGAGGAGGGAAAGGGGGAGGGAAGTATTCGGTTGTATGAAACTAGGAGTATAGTGCAGTAGAGTGAATGCTAGCACCATTTTCACAGGCAGCAGTGATTTTAGCTGATATCTTATTCCTGGGGTTAACAAAGGTACAGAGAGTACTGCTGCTGCTGGTGTCCCAAAATTGCCGGGGCACATATGCTGCTAGTCTCTTTATTGCAATGGTGCCTGCTGAAGTTATTGCCGACTTGTATGGGAAACCATCCTACCGTGGAGGAAGAAATAAGGCTGCCATCCCTTATTTGTATTTCCTCACCCTACTATAGGAGAAGGACACCCCAACATTAGTAGGGTGAGGAAATACAAATAAGGAAGAGGGGAGAAACCCTTGCAGAATATGCATTAGACATAGTGGTGTCAGTGTAACAATACAATAAAAGTTGTGTTCCAGCCTGTGGGCAGTAGGAGAGAAAGATGTAGCCCCTGGGATGAGCCGGAATGATGGCCACTGGTGACGATGGGGAAGATGATGGCGATGAGGACAATAATGGCTAACGTTTCAGGTTGTTCTGCAAGGGATGGTGTGACTATATGGATTTTCAGATGTACATTCTGTATTATTTCTCTCTACCTGACTGAGCTGGAGCATCAGTGACTTAGCTAAATGTATTAATAAATTATTGTAAATATAGAACAGTTCCTATAATGTGAGTGTTGCAACTGTGCACATCAGGGCTCCCAATTAACCAGTAATTTTAATAACACTGGGCCTGATTTTGGGACAAGAACCTGTCAATCCTCAAAGTGATAACTGTGAATTCTTAAGTAATCAATATAATTAATATATAATCTATAGATCAGGCTACAATTGTCACTAGAGTGGTCAGTGTCTGGCTTTTTGGTGTTACTGCGTTGCCATAATGGCACCTACATCTGTGAGAGACAAATTTAAGTGTAGACATGTGCGCAACTCGGTCAATGCAAGGCTCCTTACGTCGACCTAACTTTGTAGTGTAAACCAGGCTTCTGCCTCACAATGCCTCTGTAAGATTGATAATTACAGATGGGTGAAATGGAGATACATAAATATGAAGTGATTTTCTCAGAGCCAGAAACTGAACCTAGTTCTGCTGAGGTCCCGGTCCGCAGTACCATCAAAGCTGCAACGTTCAGCTCTGGATCCCAGATCCCCTGCAAAATTAATGGGAGTTTGCGTTTGGGATTTTAGTTTGAGCCCATCTTTGCCATTCAATTAAACTAATCAGAAAGTGGCAATGAAGTTGGAATTTTTGTTGTTAGGATGAGAAATTGGCCAAAAAATAAGATATGCCTTCAGAATCTGAATGAATTCTAGCTTGTAGCTAGTTTGATCTGTGCAGTTCATTAAGCCACTTGAGAAGAAAGTCTTTGCTAGAGGTAGAAATATACCGTAAGTACAAGTGTATTTATAGGTGTGATCCTGCCATTGGGCCACAATCAAATCTCCTCTGATGTCAGTGGGAGTTTGGTGCACAGAGCAATTTCAGAGCCAGGCCTGGCACAGTCTTTTTTTTCTTTTTTTGTGCTCCTGAATGCATTTAAAGTGTGTGTTCCCTTTCTGTGTCAAGGGCGGAATCATGGGCATTGAGATTAACTGGGACTGTAACCTGGACAAATGGTTCCACCGCTGCAGTCCACAGTACAGTTTTCGTCGCCTTGATGACAAAACGACGACTGAATACCCTGGTTACAACTTCAGGTAAAAGATATTTTTAAAATCCTACATTGCAAAGCAGTGTATTATCTGTATTGCTTGAGTGATATGGATGTGCAGGTGGAATTAGGCAGGTGGAAACCGAGGGGTTTGTAGCTAGAGTGATGGAGCCCTGGCTGCTGTTCTTGACTATGCCACATATTTCTGCTGTAATCTTTCTTTTTTATAATAGCCACTGTTGTACTTATGAACCTAACTTGCATGCATAGTTACTACAGTTGCCTATGCATTATCAGTCAGTCTCATCACGTACACAAACAACCACTCAGGCATGCAATTGGTCATTAGTGCTTGCATTTACCAAGCCTTTGTGCACAGGTCTAGTGAATGTACGTGCAAATTAAGATCCGAATCCTGCAAACTCTTCCATGCAGATGGATCTTTGCTCCCGCATGGAGCTCCATTGAGTGAGGCTATGTATAGCACAGGAGTCTGCCTGCCTGAAACAGTTCATCTGATTGGGGACCTAGCTGTACACACACTGTTCTGAGCCGGACCCCTAAAATCCCTTCTCTTTCCCCCAGGTCATAGTCTTCCTTTATTTGACTTGTGTGTGATTTTTATTATGTTAAGGGCTTGAATGGAATTACCATAGTGCTTAGGAGCCCCAGCCATGGGTCAGCACCCCATTGTGCTGGGTGCTGTACGAACACAGAACAAAAAGAGCTTACAATCTAAGACAAAAGGCAACAAGTAGATACTGACAGACAGACAGACGGGGGACCACAAGGAAACAATGAGACAGTGTGGATCAGCATGGTGGGCAAGTGGTTTCAGTGTGATGGAATGCTAAAAGTGTCTTATAAAATTCAATCACTAGATGGTACAGTGTGTAACATACTGTACTTGAGCAGGTAACAGCTATACCTGGCCGTGCATTAAAATATCTTAAAGAGATACATCTTGTGTATCGCTCTCCATGATGGGCCCTCTGTGCCCAGTCCAGATCTAGTACAGAACTCTAGTAGCAGCTTTCCAAACTACTGTGTGCAAGGAAGATGTGACATGACATGAGTAAATGACACCAACGCCCTAAGTATTGTCAAGATTTTTGTAGACATCGCAGAAGGGTTTTGAAGGAGGATAGCAAGGTCGCTTTGTGAATGTTTAGGTTTGTTATAAAATGAATGGGCCGTGTCAGAGCACCTAGGCAGGAGGGCACTTTGTAAAGAACATTATATGAATATATAAAAACATAGATCTGTAGCGAGATCGTTTTGCTACAGTTCAGCACAGTTAGCTCTGCTCAAGGGAAGCCCAGCCCTGGCATTGTGGAAGTGTGGCCAATCAGGGCTTAAGAAACATAGAATAGCATGCCTGTTTGGGGAAGTCTGTGCATTGCCAGCTCACGTGATGACTGGCTAGTGCTACTGCTATTCATCAGTGGCTTCCATGAGCATGGAAAATCCCGCACCCAACCCCCACCACTTTCTCAAAGAATAAAAACAAAGGAAGAAGAGCATTTGTGTGCAGCAGTTTAACATCAATGATGTGTAATTTAAAATAACAAAACAGGGCAATGAAGATTAATGGGCAGTGAGTTTGGATTGGTTAGATTGGTTAAATCCTAATAGAAAATTGGCCTGACAAGTCTGACAAAGCTAATTAAAACAAGAAGAAAAAGAAACCCTGCACAAAATCCACTTCTTTTTGGAGCATGCTTTTTTTTCCAAGCATATTTACAGTTTTGAAGGAAAAAGCTCCGTTGTTCTTCTGAGAATAACTCAGCCCGGGATTAATTGTTTTCCTGGTGATGGGGCTAAATTCTGCTCTCAATTACACTGGTGTAAATCAGGAGTAATTCCACTGACTCCACTGAAGCTCCTCCAGATTTAGCACTGGCGTAATAAGGGAGACTAGAGTCTACCCCACAGACACTCTTTTCCTGTGCACATTACAGGAGAGTTTTTTCTGTAAAGATCCTGAAAAACTATTGCTCGTGTGAGTAAGATTTACTGATAAAGTGAAGCTACATTGACTTCAATATGACTACTCGGATGAGTAAGGATTGCACGATTGGGCCCTGCCCTCAACTGATTGTGACTGAATCAAACTAATTTTATATGTGATAGAATGTCACATGGTAATGTGCAAAATAAAGGGTATTAAATATCTTGTGCATTCCTGGGTAGGTCTGGGGAGCAATAGGTCCTTGTAACATGTCCAGGGGGCCTTTGTCACAGGAGAGTGAGGCTACATAAGGGTTATCCTAGAGGGAATACATTTCAGGGACCTTTTTATCATCTGAGTGAGGATAAAGTTCTGGAAGTCAAGTTATTGTCCAAAGCCTGAACCATGCAAACTGTTCTGTGTGGGTGAACATCAGTGTCTGCGTGCAGCTCTGTTGACTTCAGCTGAGTTTCAAAGGGAGTTTTGCCATAGACTTAAATGGCATCAGGATTAGGCTACAAATGTTAGGTACAAATTTGAGGTGCAATGGGCCACTGCCCAGCTGGTCATCAATGATGCTCTTAATATATCAAATCAGAGCACTAAGCTGTTGCAAAGGAGAAAGTTTCTGTGACATCCTAAGTAAATGTAAAGTGACTTCTCCTCCTGGGGATAGAAAACCATATGGGGAATACTATCTGATCCTGAACACCTAGATAAAACCTGAAAATAGAACGTCACAGAGCTGCAGGCATCAACGCAGGCTCAGCCAAGTGCTGGCTAGCAAAACATGCCTCAGCTGGAGATCACAGAAACGCTGAACGCAAGATAAAAGAGTGTTTCATGTCTGTGCAGCTAGGAAAAGCAGAACCATTACATTGTGTATTGCTGAGTAACTCACTGCCTTAAGAACAGATCTCGGCAAAGGGGAAGTTAATGAACACAAGACATGGAATGCAGATTAAAAGCACTTCAGAGTTCTGCAGAACTGAGATGGGAGAGGGCTGGGCTGCAGCAGGTGGGAGTGAGCGAAAGCTGGCTGATGGCTGATTTGCGGGTATCAAGGCAATGACAGAGACACTCACTGCCTGCCTTGTACAGCTTTAGGAAACATTGTCTTTTTTGGTCCTACCCTAAATAGGAGCAGGTGCTCTCAACTCTCAGCAGGAAGTGGGCGGCACTCAGCGCCTCTCAGGAAACTCTCAGTACCTTGCAGGAGTGGGCCCAGCAGTTGCAGGAAGTCCTGAGATTTCTGACGAGAAACTGCTATGCTGGGTAAAATGCCCCTTGAAGTGTGGTGCTTGAATGCTCAGGAATGTTGGGTCAAATCCACTGGTCCTGCCTCAGTTTTTGTTCAGGCCTTAAACGCATCCTGACAGCCATTTGCCTGACTAAGGATTGTGTAAAAACTGAGCCTGGGGCCAGTTGCCTCCCTCTAAGGGAAGACCCATGGGAGGGGCTAAGGGAAGAAACTTGCACAGGATTCCTCCCATGAACAGACCACGGGGCCCACACATCGATTCCAGGGCATTAGCAGCAGGCCAGGGGCACCTGTGCAAAGATCCTTTGCCTCTTGTCCACCTAGCAGCCCTGTGTCCCCTCACCCCAACTCTCTGGCACTGGGGGTGTACTAGAGCCATGCTGACAAGGCTTTCTTAGCCAGCAGCTGCCCTTGGGTCCTGCCTTTCAAGGGGGATCCCCCACATAAAGTGGAAAGCAGGAATGACAGGAAGATAATACAGGCTAGGTGGGGTTGTACTACTTCTCTCTCGGGAACTCCTCCTGCCTCAGGTTGTTGTTCTTGCTTGGATCCACAGGGTCTAGGGTGAAGGGGAAACAATGCTGCTCCACCATCCTGCTGTGTCCTTGGCAGCATAGTTACTGCAGTGCAGCATGAGACACAGAGCAGAGTCTTCTGATTGGATACGTGCAAGGAATTGAGGGAAGCAAACTGCAGAGTGCAGCGACTCCCTGGCTTTGGTGCCAAATCCAGCCAGAGCCCCACCTCAGCAATGAACCCACAGAGGGGCTTCTATGAGATTGGGCACCAAACCATGGAGACAGCACCCTTGCCCCCTTCTTTTACCATCCGTTTTTGGGTTCCAGTGAGTTTGCCTCCTCTCAGGTAGTGGATGTGGAGGGAGAATATGGCCCATGGAGAGCAGCTCCAAACTGGATTGTCGGGTTGTTCAGTGGTTCTGGCAGATGTGGCTCCGGATATTGATGATGGGCAAGATGAACTGAAACCCTGGAAGGTGGGAAAATTGTGTTTCCCTTAATGCTTTCATGCCATCTGCGAGATGAGTAATTACAGAGCAGAGAGCTCAGCTGATGGCCTGACATCTGGGGCCATTTCCCATTGAACCCCACCTGCTTTTACCAGAGATTTTGGTTACTACCCAGGAGACTAACCACTAAATGAAATCAGTATCTGCAGTGACAGAGAGTCCTTGAATTACTTTCCACAGAGCTGACACCTGCTTACCCCACTAAAATAATTACAGTTGGAATTACTAGCTAAATGAATCCAAAGAGAACACACATTAGAAAATATTGAAGTAAACCTATCAAGAACAGGACAGTGCTTTCAGCCTGGAGCACTGACACGACTGATACAAATGTTGGTATTGGAGTTAAGATGTTAATGTCATTGAATATTTCTCAGTGAGTCTCTCAGTTTGAGGTTTTTTTAAATGACTTTACCTGATTTCCCAACTTTTCAACATCAGGTGGGAGCATTCCCTTTGTTCAATGTTCACAGTGTCCCTGTTTGCTGATCCTTATGCTGGCGTTATCAGTGGAATTTCTCATGGTAATTGACTTTGGGGATGAGGAGAAGGATGTTGTGTAGTGGGTAGAATAAGGGGCTGGGTTTCAGGAGTTGTGGGGTCAATTTTCTCCCTTCTGCAACTGAGGTGGTGTGTGTGACCCTGTCCCAGGCAGCTACATGAGTTATAAAGCTGCCATTTATCCCTGCAGCTAATACTCTCATTAGTTTCGAAACAGAGCAGCAGAGCTGAGCAGAAAGTGACTATAAAAACCAGTGGAAGAAAGGGACTCTAAGAGCTCAGAGTAGGTGCAGACAACACAGTGGTAAAAGCACTGGTGCGTGGGAGACACTAGAGTTCCCACCATTGCCAGCAGCTAAAATCTTCCTGGGTTTTTCTTTCTGCTTTTCCTGTAGCTGACTGCCTCTCTAGAGCCTCTAAAAGTAATCCTTTGATTCAGAACAGCACATCCCTTCCTGGGCATTGCTCTGATTTTTCTAAGCTTCTGTGATGTGAGCTGGGTGAAATGCTGTTCATCAAAGTGACCCACAATCTGTGGCAGCACTCATGGGTCCTGGGAGAGGAAGAGCTTTGACTTCGTAACTGAGGGTAGCATACTAAACGGGCAGAAATGGGAGGAGGCAGTAGAAACAAAACCCCATTTTATTCTCTAGCCCAGAGACATTGAATTCCCCTGACATGCTGCATGGATCCTTGTTTGGTTTTGACAGATTTGCAAAGTACTACAAATCGCCCAATGGGATGGAGGAGCGGACGCTGATCAAAGCCTATGGGATACGATTCGACATCCTCGTCTTCGGCACAGTAAGAGCAATCCTGTTTTCTAATCACCGCTGCAAACCTGTCTGCTTCCAAAAAGACATGAGAATTTCTTGCCCTTTGGCAAAAATAACTCCAGTGATAACAACAGCATCTCAGAGAGGTGATTAAGAAAAAGCAGACAGCATGCAGGGAGTGGAAGATGGGAGGGATCAGCAAGGAAAGCTACCTTATTGAGGTCAGAACATGTAGGGATAAAGAGAGACAGGCTAAAAGTCAAGTAGAGTTGGACCTTGCAAAGGGAATTAAAACCAATAGTAAAAGGTTCTAGAGCCATATAAATAAGAAGAAAACAAAGAAAGAAGAAGTGGGACCGCTAAACACTGAGGATGGAGTGGAGGTCAAGGATAATCTAGGCATGGCCCAATATTAAACAAATACTTTGCCTCAGTCTTTAATAAGGCTAAAGAGGATCTTAGGGATAATGGTAGCATGACAAATAGGAATGAGGATATGGAGGCAGATATTACCATATCTGAGGTAGAAGCGAAACTGAAACAGCTTAATGGGATTAAATCGGGGGGCCCAGATAATCTTCATCCAAGAATATTAAAGGAATTGACACCTGAAATTGCAAGCCCATTAGCAAGAATTTTTAATGAATCTGTAAACTCAGGAGTTGTACCGTATGATTGGAGAATTGCTAACATAGTTCCTATTTTTTAAGAAAGGGGAAAAAAAGTGATCCAGGTAACTACAGGCCTGTTAGTTTGACATCTGTAATATGCAGGGTCTTGGAAAAAATTTTTGAAGGAGAAAGTAATTAAGGACATTGAAGTCAATGGTAAATGGGACAAAATACAACATGGTTTTACAAAAGGTAGATCATGCCAAACCAACCTGATCTCCTTCTTTGAGAAAGTAACAGATTTTTTAGACAAAGGAAACGCAGTGGATCTAATTTACCTAGATTTCAGTAAGGCGTTTGATACCGTGCCGCATGGGGAATTATTAGTTAAATTGGAAAAGATGGGGATCAACATGAAAATTGAAAAGTGGATAAGGAATTGGTTAAAGGGGAGACTACAGTGGGTCCTACTGAAAGGTGAACTGTCAGGCTGGAGGGAGGTTACCAGTGGAGTTCCTCAAGGATCAGTTTTGGGACCAATGTTATTTAATCTTTTTATTACTGACCTTGGCACAAAAAGTGGGAGTGTGCTAATAAAGTTTGCGGATGATACAAAGCTGGGAGGTATTGCCAATTTAGAGAAGGACCAGATATCATACAGGAGGATCTGGATGACCTTGTAAACTGGAGTAATAGTAATAGGATGAAATTTAATAATGAGAAGTGTAAGGTTATGCATTTAGGGATTAATAACAAGAATTTTAGTTATAAGCTGGGAACACATCAATTAGAAGTAACGGAGGAGGAGAAGGACCTTGGCGTATTGGTTGATCATAGGATCACTATGAGCCGCCAATGTGATATGGCTGTGAAAAAAGCTAATGCGGTCTTGGGATGCATCAGGAGAGGTATTTCCAGTAGGGATAAGGAGGTGTTAGTACCGTTGTACAAGGCACTGGTGAGACCTCACCTGGAATACTGTGTGCAGTTCTGGTCTCCCAGGTTTAAGAAGGATGAATTCAAAATGGAACAGGTACAGAGAAGGGCTACTAAGATGATCCGAGGAATGGAAAACTTGTCTTATGAAAGGAGACTCAAGGAGCTTGGCTTGTTTAGCCTAAGTAAAAGAAGGTTGGGGGAGATATGATTGCTCTCTATAAATATATCAGAAGGATAAATACCGGAGAGGGAGAGGAATTATTTAAGCTAAGTACCAATGTGGACATAAAAACAAATGCATATAAACTGGCCACCAGGAAGTTTAGACTTGAAATTAGACAAAGGTTTCTAACCATCAGAGGAGTGAAGTTTTGGAATAGCCTTCCAAGGGAAGCAGTGGGGGCAAAAGGTCTATCTGGCTTTAAGATTAAACTCAGTAAGTTTATGGAGGAGATGGTATGATGGGATAACATGATTTTGGTAATTAATTGATCTTTAAATATTCATGGTAAATAGGCCTAATGGCCTGTGATGGGATATTAGATGGGGTGGGATCTGAGTTACCCAGGAAAGAATTTTCTGTAGTATCTGGCTGGTGAATCTTGCCCATATGCTCAGGGTTTAGCTGATCACCAGATTTGGGGTTGGGAAGGAATTTTCCTCCAGGGCAGATTGGAAGAGGCCCTGGAGGTTTTTCGCCTTCCTCTGTAGCATGGGGCACGGGTCACTTGCTAGAGGATTCTCTGCTCCTTGAAGTCTTTAAACCACGATTTGAGGACTTCAATAGCTTAGACATAGGTGAGAGGTTTTTCGCAGGAGTGGGTGGGTGAGATTCTGTGGCCTGCGTTGTGCAGGAGGTTGGACTAGATGATCATAATGGTCCCTTCTGACTTTGGTATCTACGAATCTATGAAACAGTGTAGCCCTTATGAGAGGCAGCACTGCCTAGTGATTACAGCATAGGACTGTGGCAGGGACCTGGGTACAATCTTGGTCCTGAGAGTGACTTTCTGTGTGACTTTGGACGAGTTTCTTCCCCTCTTTGTGACTCAGTTCCCCCGTCTGTAAAACGGAGGTTGTGCACGGTACCTACGGCAAGGCGGGGCTTGTGACACTTGCTGTTCGTAAAATGCACTGAGGTCATTGGAGGGGAGGTGCAATAGAAGGGCATGGTATTATGGTTACGTACTGTCCCTGTTAGACAGTGTTTGACATCTACAAAGCACTACAGAAATGAAGGGCCTGATTTTGCCAGTGGGGCCCCAGTGGGAGGGGAGGATCCTGGGCACTTTGCAGGATCGAGTCCTATCAAATGAATCTTCAGATGAATGGCAGGACTTGGCCTTGCCATACTGTGGGATCAGAGATCAAAGCTTGGTCCCTCATTCCTGGGCTAGCAGGTGCCACTCATAGCTCCAAGGATGGGGGTGGAGGGGGATAATGCCCTGGGGCCCTTGTTTGGGTGGAATGATGTACCCAGAAGGGAGCGCTGCTTCTTTCCTGCTGTCGGAGGCGGAGGGGAAGGACACTTCTGCTGAAGGGGGAGAATAGGTGAAGTGGAAGCCTTTGTGTCATTGCTTAATGTTGTACAGATGAGGACTCCCTCTCTGTCTCTGGTTCCCCTTCCAGCTGGGAAGGGGACCTTGGGAAAAGTGACTGGCTCTGATTGAAAGAAGATAAGGGATCCTTCCAGCGGGAGACAGCAGGGCTAAAAGAGAACCCTTAGTTCCCAGCTGGATGTAGCAAAACTACCCTTTAACTTAAACATGTTCCACCTGGTTAGGTGCTTTAAATCCGATCATGTCAGAAGAGCTAGAAATCTTGCACATGACAGCAATTTGGCTGGGCCCGATCATGCAGCAATCCTTGCTGTTCTTCTGCAAACTGAAGGACATTATCTGAATTCTGACTCTCTTCTGCTTTGCCTAAGGCTGGACGGTTTAACATCTTTGAGCTGCTGGTGTACACCGGGTCTGTGCTGTCCTACTTTGGCTTGGTAAGAGATTTATTTTCTGTCCTGATAGAGCTGCTTCTGGAGACGCAGTCTCATTAAGAAAATGGAATCACTGCTCACTTTTGTTTTGCATGCAGGCTCAGTTCATTATTGATTTTCTTATTACTTCATACACTTATCCCTGCTGCAAAACATCCATCAAGGAATATTACTTCAGGGAGAAGTGCGAGTCTGCTCCGGGACCAAAATGGGTAAGGGATGCAATTAGCTGCTAAAGTAGTAGGAAAATCCAGTGTATTGGGCCCTTCATTGGGTCCTTCATCAGCTCTCTGTGGATTTGTTCCCAATACACCACTGCTCTGAGTTCTCCTGCCCCCAGTGCATACCTTGCAGGAATGAGTTGCATGCTGGGGAGTGGTGTGAGTGCAGGAGTGGATCTTAGCATTGCAGGACTCCTTGCAGCCACACAGAAAAATGGCCAATGGGTCCCTATAGTTATGGGTCACACCTCCTCCCCCAGCCAGCCATTACTCAAAATCCTTCAGGCATGGGGCCACTGGGAAACCCCACAGAACTATGCTCTGCAGTGCATAGAGGTTGTGGACCCAGGGCCTGAGCCCCCTGAATGCTGCTCCTCTGCACTTGTCTACTACAGTCAGGACCTTTGACAGCTGCAGGGGGTGAGGCAGGTTTCACCCTTTAGAGAGCAGTGGAAAGATGCTGTAGAACAGTGGTTCTCAACCTATTTACCAGCATGAGTCACATATGCAGCTCTCTCTGTGTTACGTGGGCACATGCACACAATATATATGCACTTCCTGTATGGGCCTGAGGATGTCACATGGGCTGCAGCTGTGTAATGAGTGGGTCATGGGTTGAAAACCACTGCTGTAGAGAGAGGGTTGTCTCTAATTAGAGCATTCCTCAGAGCTTCTCCCCCCCTGTAATGGTTAAGGGCATTTGCTTGAAAATAGTTTTGTTACTCTCAAGTCCATCAGCTCCAGTCCACATTCAGCTCCAGTATCTCCTCTCTAGAAATTCATGCTGCACACATCACTGTGGCATCCTGAACAGCTGAGCTTCTAGGCTGGGATTTCAAAGGAGTCTAAGGGAGTGAGGTGCCCAAATCTGAGCTCTAAAGCCTTGTACAATCCAACTCCCACCTACAGCTCCAGCCTCCTCTCTTCCTGCTCCCTGGGCTCCATCCCAGGCTAATACCTGACTGTTCCTTTTGTCTCTCTCACCTGGTCCTATGCCTGGCCTTCCTCCATGCTGCCTCCTATGCCAGGAACAGCCTCCCAATGAACATGCAGCTTCAGAGAGATTTTTATCTGAGTAAGGAATGCAGGATCTGGGCCTCGAGGACCCTAGTTATGGGTCAAATCAATACAGTGTAAATCCCGAGTATTCTAAATAAATACTCCAGCTGAGGATGCTAATGTCTTTTGTTGCACAGACCCTGATGTATGTGTCATATGTTGATGACCCACACGTTATTCTGGTACACGAACCATTGAGGACGAGTCTGCAGAACGTTAAAGGCGAGATTGTTCAGGTAAGTTCAAGCATTTACTGTTATGACTTTTTGTGGATTTATTTCCTTAGTGACTTGAGTTTTTTCTCCCTGAGTTTCTAGCTAGGTTTTGGAAGGGCCACGCTTGTGATCCTGGGAAATGCCTGAAGTTGACTGTTGGGAACTCGAGACTGTATTTTTTATAGATTAAAACTAGAAGATCTCATTACTGCCCAGTGGGTGTCCTTAGGCCTGCATGAAACAACTTGGGGTACATCTACGCTGCAATAACAAACCCGTAGCACAGAGTCGCAGAGCCTGGATTAATTGACTAGGGGTTTTGGGGATAAAAATAGCAGTGTCGACTTTCAGGCTCAGGCTGGAGCCCAGGCTTCGAGACTCTCCCCCCTTGGGGGGTTTCAGAGCCTGGGCTCCAGCCTGAACATCTACACAGCAGGTTTTAGCCCTGCAGCCTGAGTCCTGTGAGCCTGAGTCAGCTGACCCAAATCAGCCCCGGCCATGCCACAGATCTTTTATTGCAGCATTCAGATACCTTGGTTCTCAGTCCAGCTCCCATTGGATGGGTGTTCTCATCACAAAAAGACAACCACTCTAATTGGCACTCATTGGGTCCTTTCTTGGCTGTCTCGGGGGACAAGCCAAGGACCATGAAATTGACTTACCCATGCAGTGCTAAAGATACATAATACAAGGATTAAGGAACATGGACGGGGAAGCATAGGGGAAGTTTCTATTGCAATTGCCTGTGCTGTGACCACTATGTAGATAAAGGACTGTCACCCAATGTGTCTCTCTAATATCCTGGGACTGACACAGCTACAACTACACTGCTTAGAATCCTGTCACTAATACAGTCAATCATTGGGTATAAACTCACAAAACAGATTTAAAAGAATATTCTGATCCTGTCTCATACAGAGTGGGAATGAACCAACAGCTCCCAGGGTTTGTTCCGCATTAGAATTTAAAGCCAGTAACCATTTGTTTTCCTGATCTTCCTCTTTACTGTTATATTATACTGTCCTGCTGCATTAAATGTGAAGCTTGAGCAGTTAGAATCAAATCTGTGAATACAGAGGGATTCTCTAATGACAGGTAAGTGCAGACGTAGACACAGAGCAAAGAAAATGCTACATTTTTTCATTTGCACTCTGACTCCTCTGATTAAGTGTTTGGGAATTTTAGTTACAGAAAGACACTGGGGCTTTTACTGACACGACCAAGCTCACAGCACACTATCCCATTCGGGTCCCTGCCTTAGCAAAAGCCCATGAGATGCAACCCCTTAAAAGCGAAGGACAAACTTCTCCATCCCATGACCGCCCGGCTTGGTGCTGCTGTGGGAAATGCCACCAAACACAGTCTTTCCGGGAGCAGCTCTGCTGCCGAAGAAAAGAAGGGTCATGCATTACAACCTCGGCTTTGTTCGAGCAGCTCGTTCTTTCCAGATCGGCTCTGGAGTTTATCCTGCTTTACAAAGAGCCCTTGTTGGACTTGAATACTGAGACCCTCAATAACCATCTTCGTCACTGTGCTTACAGACAGTATATTCACTGGCGTTTTGGCTCTGCTGAGGTGGAGAGCAGTGCCCTGATACCAAGTTGCTGCAGGTGGAAGATCAGAGAAACTTTTCCCAGTGAGGATGGCAAGTATACTGGTTTAGAGAGGAAGAATTAACCTTTATTAAGCCTCTATTATATAGCTCCAGAACCACAATTAAACTTATGTCCCAGTTAAACCTCCTTAATTTCTCTTCTGAGACATTTTAAAAAGAAAAGCGTGATTTCTAAGAATCCACTGCTGTATGACTGAATTCTATATTCTGTGTTGTTAAAGAGGCAGTATTAGCTAATGATTAGTGCAGGAGACTGGGAGTCAGGAGTCTTGGATTCTGTTCCTCACTCTACCGCTGACTCTCTCTGTGACCTTGGAAAGGGTACATAGCCCATAGCTTTCAAATGTTGCCCCAATATTTGCATGCCCAGTATTGGACACTTTGGCCCTGATGTTCAGAGGTGCTGAGTACTCAACACTCCAACTGAAAATTAGACTGCACCAACAGCTACCTCAAGGTGGGAACCCAAACATTCAGAGAATCAAAATTAGAGGACTTTTGAAAATTTGACTCTTAACTTCTTAGTGTCTGTTTCTCCATCTGTCAAATGTGGATAATACCTACCTACCTTAGTAAAAGGCTTTTGAGTCTTGGATGAAAGATGCTTTAGAACTGCAGAGTATTATTGTTTGCGCGGGCTCGGTCCTGCAAATAGTTATTCATGTGAGTAGTCTGTAGTCATGCAAGCAGTCCTAAGGTCCAGAGAATGGGCTTGCAGGATTGAGCCCCTTGAGGGTGTATTTCATAGACAAAGTCATGCACAAACTGTGTAGCATTTCAGATTCTTTCAGCTTTGTGGTTGATCAAATCTGTTACCAGAGGAAACCACAGGTTTCAGAGTAGCAGCCGTGTTAGTCTGTATTCGCAAAAAGAAAAGGAGTACTTGTGGCACCTTAGAGACTAACAAATTTATTAGAGCATAAGCTTTCGTGAGCTACAGCTCACTTCATCGGATGCATTTGGTGGAAAAAACAGAGGAGAGATTTATATACACACACACACAGAGAACATGAAACAATGGGTTTATCATACACACTGTAAGGAGAGTGATCACTTAAGATAAGCCATCACCAGCAGCAGGGGGGGGAAAGGGGAAAACCTTTCATGGTGACAAGCAAGGTAGGCTAATTCCAGCAGTTAACAAGAATATCGGAGTGCTGGTAACGAAGGGCCTGAGGAGGGAGTCTACATAGCCAGACAATCCTGCTGTCAGGGTGCCAATGCCTGAGATGATGGGGCGTCCAGGATTTCCAGGTTTATGGATCTTGGGTAGCAGATAAAATACCCCAGGTCGGGGCTCCAGGGGTGTGTCTGTGCAGATTTGTTCTTGTGCTTTTTCAGGGAGTTTCTTGAGCAAATGCTGTAGTTTCTTTTGGTAACTCTCAGTGGGATCAGAGGGTAATGGCTTGTAGAAAGTGGTGTTGGAGAGCTGCCTAGTAGCCTCTTGTTCATACTCCGACCTATTCATGATGACGACAGCACCTCCTTTGTCAGCCTTTTTGATTATGATGTCAGAGTTGTTTCTGAGGCTGTGGATGGCACTGTGTTCTGCATGGCTGAGGTTATGGGGTAAGCGATGCTGCTTTTCCACAATTTCAGCTCGTGCACGTCGGCGGAAGCAGTCTATGTAGAAATCCAGGCTGCTGTTTCGACCTTCAGGAGGAGTCCACCCAGAATCCTTCTTTTTGTAGTGTTGGCAGGAAGGTCTCTGTGGGTTAATATGTTGGTCAGAGGTGTGCTATCTTCGAGACACCACCGATTTCCTGAGGAAACTACAGTCCATTGGTGATCTTCCTAAAAACACCATCCTAGCCACTATGGATGTAGAAGCCCTCTACACCAACATTCCACACAAAGATGGACTACAAGCCGTCAGGAACAGTATCCCCGATACTGTCACGGCTAACCTGGTGGCAGAACTTTGTGACTTTGTCCTGACCCGTAACTATTTCACATTTGGTGACAATGTATACCTTCAAATCAGCGGCACTGCGATGGGTACCCGCATGGCCCCACAGTATGCCAACATTTTTATGGCTGACTTAGAACAACGCTTCCTCAGCTCTCGTCCCCTAATGCCCCTACTCTACTTGCGCTACATTGATGACATCTTCATCATCTGGACCCATGGAAAAGAAGCTCTTGAGGAATTCCACCATGATTTCAACAATTTCCATCCCACCATCAACCTCAGCCTGGACCAGTCCACACAAGAGATCCACTTCCTGGACACTACGGTGCTAATAAGCGATGGTCACATAAACACCACCCTATATCGGAAACCTACTGACCGCTATTTCTACCTACATGCCTCTAGCTTTCATCCAGATCATACCACTCGATCCATTGTCTACAGCCAAGCGCTACGATATAACCGCATTTGCTCCAACCCCTCAGACAGAGACAAACACCTACAAGATCTCTATCATGCATTCCTACAACTACAATACCCACCTGCTGAAGTGAAGAAACAGATTGACAGAGCCAGAAGAGTACCCAGAAGTCACCTACTACAGGACAGGCCCAACAAAGAAAACAACAGAACGCCACTAGCCATCACCTTCAGCCCCCAACTAAAACCTCTCCAACGCATCATCAAGGATCTACAACCTATCCTGAAGGACGAGCCATCGCTCTCACAGATCTTGGGAGACAGATCAGTCCTTGCTTACAGACAGCCCCCCAATCTGAAGCAAATACTCACCAGCAACCACACACCACACAACAGAACCACTAACCCAGGAACCTATCCTTGCAACAAAGCCCATTGCCAACTCTGTCCACATATCTATTCAGGGGATACCATCATAGGGCCTAATCACATCAGCTACATTATCAGAGGCTCGTTCACCTGCGCATCTACCAATGTGATATATGCCATCATGTGCCAGCAATGCCCCTCTGCCATGTACATTGGCCAAACTGGACAGTCTCTACGTAAAAGAATGAATGGACACAAATCAGACGTCAAGAATTATAACATTCAAAAACCAGTTGGAGAACACTTCAGTCTCTCTGGTCACTCGATCACAGACCTAAGAGTGGCTATACTTCAACAAAAAAGCTTCAAAAACAGACTCCAAGGAGAGACTGCTGAATTGGAATTAATTTGCAAACTGGATACAATTAACTTAGGCTTGAATAGAGACTGGGAATGGATGAGTCATTACACAAAGTAAAACTATTTCCCCATGGTATTTCTCCCTCCCACCCCACCCCCCACTGTTCCTCTGATATTCTTTTCAGAGTAGCAGCCGTGTTAGTCTGTATTCGCAAAAAGAAAAGGAGTACTTGTGGCACCTTAGAGACTAACAAATTTATTAGAGCATAAGCTTTCGTGAGCTACAGCTCACTAAGTGAGCTGTAGCTCACGAAAGCTTATGCTCTAATAAATTTGTTAGTCTCTAAGGTGCCACAAGTACTCCTTTTCTTTCTGATATTCTTGTTAACTGCTGGAATTAGCCTACCTTGCTTGTCACCATGAAAGGTTTTCCTCCTTCCCTCCCCCCCCCCCCCCCGCTGCTGGTGATGGCTTATCTTAAGTGATCACTCTCCTTACAGAGTGTATGATAAACCCATTTTTTCATGTTCTCTGTGCGTGTGTATATAAATCTCTCCTCTGTTTTTTTCCACCAAATGCATCCAATGAAGTGAGCTGTAGCTCACGAAAGCTTATGCTCTAATAAATTTGTTAGTCTCTAAGGTGCCACAAGTACTCCTTTTCTTTCAGAGGAAACCAGCTCATTCTGGGTGATGTTAGTAACACAGGAAAAGCATTTTTAAGTGTACAGTTATTATGTAGATAGTGCAATGAAGTGAGCTGTAGCTCACGAAAGCTTATGCTCTAACAAATTTGTTAGTCTCTAAGGTGCCACAAGTACTCCTTTTCTTTTTATGTAGATAGTGCCCCTTTAAGCATAAACTCAGGAATTGAAATGGACAACATTTTTACGGCCTTTCTACCTTATTTTCAGAAGCCTTGGATCAAATTCTGCTGTCATTTACTCTGGTGCTAATTCATGATGTCATCGAGATGGTAGCTGTGTAACTGAGAGCAGGCTTTAGCCTCATGTTTGCTCTAAGTTCATGTAGGGCCACATACCGTCCAGGATGCTCAATTAGCTTCCCAGTGAGTTGCATAGCAGTATGCAGCCTCAGGGCAGTATATATAGCCCCGAGACTGCAAATAAATGATGGATTAACCTGTGCATTGATTCCTATTTTTTCTTATGCTTTTACTTTATCTCACTAGCTATTTTTGCAGCAATGCGGCAAGATGGATATTAATTAGTATCTACTGGGCCAGTTTCATCTCTACATAATTGTAAATCTGTGCAACTGCATAGTTTGTGATTTTAATTTTGTACATATTTTTAAAACTGGTGTCTGGAAAAATATTCCAGCTCTAGTTGCATTTCCAATGGTAGTATGTATTAATTGCACTGACATTCATGTGACAGCATCTCATTGTTGCTATGGATTGGAACTGTTATTATTTGTAATGTTGTACTGATACATTCCTGCACTAATATATATTGGTTAGCACACTTCCTTTGCTTTTGGAAATACTGTACTGATGTTTGAACCTGGAGTGTTTGTTTCGGACTGTCTTTTTAAGGACCTGTTAAATACCTTCTTATGCTCATTTTGCAACTCTTTTTTATCTTGCAGTGAGTTTTGACTGAATTTTTCCATTAATAAATACAGTATTTAATCAATTCATAGCAGAGTGGAAGACTCTCCTTTAGTGACTTTGCAGTAGCATACACATTAAATCCCCAGCCAATCCCCTTCCCCTCTAATGATTTGTTGGACTATTATGAAAATCATTATTATTGCTACCCATATTTCTAAAACCCCATTGCCATAGTATCTGGGCAGCCAAGTGTCAGCAGGAATATGAGCTCTTTGTTGCTGTCCTTAGGAAATTGTGGCCACTTTTAAAGTTCATAGAATCATAGAAGATTAGGGTTGGAAGAGACCTCAGGAGGTTCTCTAATCATCATAGCTTGGTATCACACTGCAGTTCAATTGTTTGAAACATCTGATCAGTTTTGTAAGAGAGAAAAAATACAGTAAAGGATTTGATCTAAGGGAAGAGATAATTGGTGAGCCTAAGACATCTAGGGCCCAGTTCTGTCCTCACTGTAAATGGGAGCGGAATTGGGGCCTTGCTAGATGTATGTAACTACTGGGACAGATTCTGCTTTCACTTTCCTCCCAGCAACCCCCTGACTTCAGTGTGCTGGCACAGGGTAACTGTAGGGAAAATCTGACCTGGGGGTGGGTGGGAGGAGCACGGCGTTCGTGGTGGTGGTAGGGGGTGTATACCAGAGGCGGTTATGTCTTGCTGTTTAAAACTCCAGCAGCAGCAGTTGAAAACTGATGACACCACTCCATTAATCATCTGGCCTGATTTTCTACAACCACCTCCTCCCCCACTTACTCTTTCAACTTTTGATACTGCCCTGGCCATCTGACCCTAGTGTGTAGTGGGGTCCCTTTTGCCTTCATTGTGAGCTTCCCTTTTGCATTTATTTCCATGCTAGTGGTTGCTAAACACCTGAGGGGCTTCTAGTTGAGTCTTTTCTTGGGGTAGGAGGTGGCCATAACATGATACGAATTCCTCAGAAAAATTACCTGCGCTAAAATACTGGTAGTACGCCTAGCATCTGCCTGGCACAAGGGGAGGGCTAGTCCTGATTGAGATCTTTGAGTTAAATAATAATAATTAGAAATTAAGGTCATAGCCACCATGTTGTCCAGGGTAGGCTCTGTGGATTACGGGACGATATCAGTCATTGCACAAGTGAAACCCAATTCAACTGAAAAGGAAATGATTTTTGTTCAGACGGATGAGAACTCTTTGTTTTTGTTTGTTAATACAGGTTTCAGAGTAGCAGCCGTGTTAGTCTGTATTCGCAAAAAGAAAAGGAGTACTTGTGGCACCTTAGAGACTAACAAATTTATTAGAGCATAAGCTTTCGTGAGCTACAGCATCCGATGAAGTGAGCTGTAGCTCACGAAAGCTTAGGCTGTAATAAATTTGTTAGTCTCTAAGGTGCCACAAGTACTCCTTTTCTTTTTGTTAATACAGTTACTTAACTCAAATGCTTGGGCTTAAAGTTGTCTGTGTTAAATCAGTGTTGCCAGCTTTCCTCATTTTGACGCGAGTCCGGCTGTATTCAGTGTTTATCTTAAGGTCCCAGCTGCTGGAACCCAAGACTGCATGGAAAGATCAGCTTTCATGTTTTTTAAAAGTGCATTTATAGCCTTTGCGGTTGTAGAGAAAAGCTTGAAAACACGTAGTGCCCCCTAAAGGCTCAGAAGCCAGGCGGCAAATTAAGAGGACCCAACATTTATTATTATTTTTTTTTTTAAATCTCATGATTTTTGAACACGAGCTTGGCAATGCATCTCTCTCCCCCTCCCTTCGTTTAACGGGCTGTGGACCGCAGCGCTGAGGCAATTTGTATATGGGGGTGCTGAGAGCCATTGAACCAAACTATAAACCCTGTATATAATGGGGCAACCACTTCCAGCCGGGGGGGGGGGTGCAGCAGCGCCCCCAGTTGCAGCCCCCCTGCCCCTGAGAGCCCTGGGCTACCTGCACAACCACCAGAGCAGGATCCTGCCCCAGGGCTGCCGGGAACCAGTGGTGGGGTCAGTACCTGGCCCAGAAAGGCCCGCCGGGGGCTGGCTCTTGGCGGAGCCGCTCCAATAGCGGGTGCCCGCCCCCTGTCAATCCGGGGCCGGGGCGGCAGAGCGAGGCCCCTCCCGAGCCAGGGCTCCGGACGCGGCGCCCGCAGCCGAGGGAGGTGCGGGCTGCAGCCCCAGCCGGAGTCATGGCCTCCGAGGCGTGCTGCGGGGTGCTCCGCGGCTTCCTCTTCGAGTACGACACCCCCCGCATCGTGCTGATCAAGAGCCGCAAAGTGGGGCTGGTGAACCGGGCGGTGCAGCTGGCCATCCTGGCCTACGTGATCGGGTGAGCGGGGCCGGGGGGAGCCGGCGGGTCCCCTGCAGAGCCGCTGCCCCGGGGCTGGCACGAGGAGCATCCCCGGTGCGATCCGCCGCCGCCCCCCCCCTTTGCAGGGACTTTCACATTCATGTGTGATGAGGCCGTTGGGAAAACAGGAAACCCCCCATCCCAGCTGTGTTTTGCAAAGGGGATTCCGGGAGAGAGATTTCCCTTCCCCCCACCCCCGCTTGTTGGGGGGCTGCTGACTTAGGCAGGAGGAGGGGGTGGTGCGCAGTGTTCTGGGTCCCCCTGGCCAACAATCAAGCAGTGGCTAGAGGCAGCGGGCGCATGGGAGGGGTGAGGTTGATACATAGTTGTGTAGCTACGTTTCTACCTTCCTGTCTTCCACGCCTTTGCACTGGTAGCTGCCTGGGCCAGGGGGCAAGCTTGGTCTCTGCTTGTAACTGCTCCTGATCAGGGTCTCTGGGCGGTAGTATAATAACACAGTAGCACCCCAGTGCTGCCTCCAAAATATTTGGACTCAATGCTTTGGGTGCCAGGATGCCCAGCAACAAGGAAAGTGACCCTGCCCACAAGACAAGGGAAATATGCCTGAGCCCTGTGTTGTAACTGACTGACTAAATCAAACCAGCTAAACTCTGGGATTCAAAGGCAAATATAGGGATTTAGCCAGAAGGAAGGTCTTGGTCTCTTTAGTTTCCTGTAGGAGGCAGGCATGTCTGCAGTGGAGGGCTCTTGCATAGAGAACTTATCCTTGCTCATCTTGTCTGTCACAACAGAGTCGGTGCCCTGAAGTTCCCCATTTTAAAGCTCACCTGATGGGTTGGGCCTTTGACCAAGTGATGTTGTACACTTATGCAGATCCTGGAACTTAATGTTTACAGAATTGTCAGAGTAGCTAGTCAACAAGGTGATCAATACTTTCTTTTATTAGCCCCTTTTCCTTGAGTATCTTGACTTGAGTACTCAGCAGGGTCTGAAATATATTAAAACACGGAGTTCAGACTCCAGTGACTATCTTTTGGGGGCAATAAGTCCCAATAAATAAGGAACATAGTTATTGTGGTTTTTATCCTCTAGAAAAAGTTCAAGGGAGTAAATACTAGGAACAGAAAAAGACTTATTTAGAGACCAGGGTGTGTTTTTGTTTTTTGTTTTGTAATGTATTGGGGGTGAAATCAAGCTAAGACATTTAAGGTGAATATCAGCAATCACTAATAACAGTGAATCTCACATGGACAGTAATGGAATCCCCTTTACTTAAAACTGGGCTGGATAAAGCATTTTAATATGCCATAGAGAACCTTTTGCTACTGGACGGAGAGGATTAGACTAAATTTAATGACAGGTTTCAGAGTAGCAGCTGTGTTAGTCTGTATTAGTAAAAAGAAAAGGAGTACTTGTGGCACCTTAGAGACTTAACAAATTTATTAGAGCATAAGCTTTCGTGAGCTACAGCTCACTTCATCGGATGCATTTGCTGGAAAATTAAAATTTTTTTCCACCAAATGCATCAGATGAAGTGAGCTGTAGCTCACGAAAGCTTATGCTCTAATAAATTTGTTAGTCTCTAAGGTGCCACAAGTACTCCTTTTCTTTTTACTAAATTTAATAGTTCTTAGCATAACAGACATTAGATATGTAATGGATTGAAAACTTCAGGGTCTTGTATTGAGCTGCTGACACCTTATTTAGCTGTGACACTCTGAAGATCTTTCCCAGCCCTAAAGAAGAGCTCTGTGTAAGCTCAAAATCTTAAGGGTCTGATCCAGTCCCATTAAAGCAAATGGAAATACTCCCCTTGACTGTACTGGGAGTTCAATTGGACCCTAAGCTTGTTTGGCTATTGCTAGTGTTTCTGACTTCTGAGATAAGGTAGTTCCTCTTCATGGATAGTGTCATTTCTAGTGCCAGCTCCCTTTAATGGAGCTGTCCTTAACTGTCAAGGCTCGGACAGCCAGGGAAACCATCAGGCCTTTGAAAGGATCTTAAACTGGATTTCCCTAAATAAGTGGCTCAGCCCCATAAGATGGCTTCCAAGTGACAGAGCAGAAATTCTTTAGAGAGATTGGCCTTATGGCTGTTCTACATTGTGGGATTTCTGAAGCATTGTGAATGGAATACCCCGAGCTCCTCTCGGGGGCTTGAATTTTCAATACCTGACTCGTAGGGTAAACTGTTGTGTCTTGTAGAAGGACAGAACCATATCGGGCTGAGGGATAGTCGTCTGCCTTTTACAGTATGAGAGTCTTGGGAATTGGTACTAGAGGCTGGACCAGGACATCACTATACAGGATGATCTTGTGTGTTTGTCTTCAATGTGGCTTGTTATATGGCTTTTTCTAGCCGAGAACTTCTTGGTCACTTCCTCCTCTCACATGTTTGAGACATGTCCCTGAACATGTTCCTGTCCCTGAACAAGTCTTCATACTAATCAGTAACAGTACTGCCAACCTCCAGTGCTCAACAATCACGGGTGAATTCCCACAGATCATAAGATTGGTTTAGAAATAGTGAAGTTTTTAAAACAACAAAATGTGGGCTCTTCATTTGCTTTCTGTTTTTTTTAGCTCTTAGAGTTTATGGTTTCAAACTTTTCTCTAAAACCATAAGGCCTAGACTTTCCTCTAAAATTCTGAGATTCTCAGGTAATCACACAAGTCCAGGAGCTGGGGTTTTAAGAAACACCAAATATCCCATGGCTAATGACAAAAGCTGGCAATATTAAAGTTCTCAAAAACTGCAAGAGAGATCAAATACCCTGTTACCTTGATGTACTAAGGTAATGTCAATATTACTTTAAATGGCCTCCCTTAAGGAAAATCAATGGGCCTGACTTTTCCATTGCCTCATGCATTCACTTACCCTGTGAGAACATCCATGCATGTGTGAGCAATCTGCCACCGGTGTAACTGGGTGGAGAACTCTGTTGGTAGCAGTCCCTTTTTATATCCACCTTTCATGGTTGGAAACACAGCAAGGCGCAATAGAGGGAGAACAGGCCCCTACATTGTTGAATGGAGCTAATGGACTGGTCAAACCAGGTAGTGACATCTGTAGAAGGGAATGTGGTGGCGGAGCAATAAAAGGTAAATGCAAGCTGTTCACTGTGGCTCTCCTAAAATAGATGATCCTGTCAGATGACAAAGCCC
This sequence comes from Dermochelys coriacea, assembly GCF_009764565.3. Taxonomy (NCBI): domain Eukaryota; kingdom Metazoa; phylum Chordata; order Testudines; family Dermochelyidae; genus Dermochelys; species Dermochelys coriacea. The sequence goes on from NC_050082.1 coordinate 25,562,785, forward strand.
ACGGGATCTCTGTGTATTGTCAGCCTGATTCTGCTCCCACCCTAACGGGTGTAAAGCAAGAGTAACCCACTGATGTCATGATACCAGTGTTGGTAAGAGCTGAATGCGGGATGGGGCTTGTGTAGATACAAAATCCCACAAGTGTCTGCTATTCTCTGCTTCAGTCTTTGCAGCTCTATTGCAGATGATTCTCATTTGATGTTGAGTGTATCTGTCATTTCCACCTCAAATAATGTCTGGTGTCTGCCAGATCACCCTTCTCATTTCAGATCCTAGCCCTAAAACTTACCTGTGAAAACTTCTAGTGCAAACCCAAAGCTGAAGGATCCAGTAATTATATAATACCCCACAAAGCAGGTGACCAGGGCAGGGGCGGATTACAGTGTTTACAGTGTCTTCCAGGTGTTTGAAAAGCATTAATTAAGGCTGTCCTCCCATGCAAAGTGGGTCCCTATTAGCCCCATTTTACAGATGGGGGTGGGAGGGAAATGAGTCACGTCTTAAGAGACTCTCCCAAAGTCACCTAAGGAGCTAGAAATAGAACCAAGGCCTCCAAGCTCCCAGTCACACTGCTGGGATCTCTAAGGGTGTCTCAGTGCAGAAGCCATGATGAACTTTCCTTCTTTTGCAGCTGGGTCTTTATGTGGGAAAAGGGCTACCAGGAAACGGACTCTGTGGTCAGTTCTGTTACAACCAAGGTGAAGGGAATAACTGTGACAAACACGTCGGAGTTGGGACTCCGGATCTGGGATGTGACTGATTATGTTATTCCACCTCAGGTATGGGCTTTTCTGGCACAGTTTGATAGGGCTTTGCCAGCCAACAGAAGCCTCTCACACAGGTGTTCCTCAGCTCTGGAACGCCCATTCTGTGTGGCTGCCGCAAGACTACTGTGCTGAAAAAGGCATTTGGCTATTAGCCTGGTTTCCAGAGGCACTAAACATCTGCAACTCCCACTGACTTCATCAGGGTTTAAGAGTGCTCAGCATTATTGTGTCTTGAGCATGAAGCTTGTCTGTTTGTATGGGGGTAGGGAGGGGAATACCGCAGCCTCTAGATAAAGCTGCAGTAATGACCCAGGTATTGTCTCTCCTACTTCTGTATTGCTTTGTTTGTTTAAAAGCCAATAGACCAAAGTTAAACACTGTATTCTCTCGGGCTCACTGGTCCTGATGGTTCTCAAATAACCTGATCCGGAACTAAACAGGAACTGTTGGAAGTTACTGATTGACAGAGGAGAGCTTGCTGCCATTTTGATATTTGTATGTCCTGAGTGGGCAGTACTTGGCCTTCAACCCTCACAGGACACCTACAGGCTGCCAGCCTTTGAATGACTCTGTCCACAGCAAACCTGGTGGAGAAGTGCCAGAGCCTTCTTAGTGGGAACTTGCCAATTAAGGAATTAAGACTAGTTTGCTGGTGCATGAACAAGGAAAAGAATCTGAGCCCTTTGGGCTTGTGCCCTAAAGAAATGCAGGTGGGAGATCAGTAGCTGCAGGTGGAAAAGTACAAAAGCACTAAGGCTGGAAAAGTCTCCACACTGAGATTAAAAACACAAGATCTAATCATGCCAGCTAATCCATGCAGTTGGGTGCTGTCTGCCTGCCCCAGGATCCATTGAAGTCAATGGTGTTCCATTCAGGAGCATTGTGCCTGTGGGGATCAGCTTGCAGGACTGGGATCTCACTTGGCAGTGGCCAGCGGTCCTCTTTGCACACTCGTATGAAAACCCCAGCATGTTCTAGCAGTAGCTGCCTCTGGCTTTGTTACAGATCTACTTACTAACGTTAACTTCCCTTGAGGTGTTCAGCCTGGTGCTAAACTAATATCTAGGGTAGTGGTTTTCAACCTATTTACCATTGCTGCCTGCTTATGCAGCTCTCTCTGTGTTATGTGGGTCGCATCCACATAATATATATACTACCTGTATGTCCCTGAGGATGTTACAAGGGCTGCAGCTGTGTGCTGAATGGGCTGCAAGTGGCCTATGGGCCACAGGTTGAGAACCACAGATCTAGGGTGACATGTCATCTCCTTGTTTCATTGCACCTGATTTGAGCTGTTGCTTCAACTGCTGGGAGCTTTGTCTATGCCAGTGCCACCCCACTAGAGCTGCACCATTGGAGAGTTATGGAGGGGTCCTTTAATTTTCATAGTGTGGATTCAATGAACCTCTGGACAGAGTACAATAGAAAGGGTTATACTCCTTCAGGACTGTTCTGTCCTAAGGAATGAGGATTCCTCAAGTGATGCCCGAGAGACCCTAGTACAATAGCAGTGCGCCTGCTCTCTCCAAACACTAGTTTTCTATGGTGCCACCTGAGAACCTGTTAATGCAGATCAAGTGAGGCTCTAGCTTTCCAGAGCGTCGCTGCTTAGAACTAACCCATACATCTCATTGATTGTCTTGCCTATTCAGGGGGAGAATATGTTGTTCATCATGACAAACCTGATAATCACACTGAATCAGACACAAGGCTATTGTCCTGAGGTAGGTATGGTAACTGGCAGTCTCCTTTATACTTTATCTCCGGAAGAGTCTAATCCTTAACTGGGAGGAGTAACTCCCATCTCGTGGCAGGGAGGGAAGGGGGTGTGTGGCAAGTCATCTTTGTGGCTTATAGTAACAATTCTTCCCCTTTAGCTTCCAGATAAGACAACTGTGTGTAATTCCAGTAAGGACTGTTCTGCAGGATACATAGGCACCCACAGCAATGGTATGAAACCAATGTACACTGTATTGGAACACCTAAGAGGCTGTGTTGCCACTAGTACAGGAGGGGAAGCAGTGATTAGTCCAGTTATCTTGGCTTTTACTCTGTAAGCAAAGTGTAATACAACTTTAGAAGAGGGGCATCACAAAAGGGAGCACAAAGGTATCAGTTCTAGTACCACATGAAAATAGAAACGTTACGGATCTGAACTCCATAAAGTAAAGTTTGTCAGCTGTAAACCTCTGCTGTCCTAGTCATTTTCCTCTGGTCAAGTTAGATTTCCTCATGCACAGCCTTTCCTGTCAAAAGTCAGCATCCACTTACCAGGTTAACAAGGCGCCGTTTAAATGGAAGGAGGTTCTAATGCTTCATGTCCCATTTAAACAGTAAAATACCTTGGAATTTTCTTCTAGCCCTTCAATTGCAGTGTATCAGACTGATGTTCTAAAATGACACCATAACTAGTCAGACGCTTCCCATTATGGGCTGGGATGGAGACATGGTTGGTGGTTTGGGGTTGGCCCTCTCATGATTTTGGCAGAGTTTCTCAAGGACAGTATTGGGGTTTCCAGGTTAGACATACCATAGGAACAAGCTGTTACCAGATTCTCACCGTGTGGCAAAGAAGCCAGTTTTCTTGCTGACCCTCGTTTGAGGCCACTCACTGCTAAGGTTAACCTTGCTGCGGTGGGCGGTAGCCCTCCCCTAACAGGCAGGTTTACACTGGTGCTACCCCTAACTAGTGTAGTTATCAGGGAATTCTGTTGCTGAACTTTTCCCGTGATGTGGGGATGAGCCATCCAGCCTGTTAACCCTCATCACCCTGTCAGGCGCTATGTGTCAGAGCCTGTGTCAATGTTGCCGTGCTGCTCTCGATGCCCGGGTACTAACTCTGTTCCTATGTCCTTCCAGGAGTTCAGACTGGGAAGTGTAGGGAATACGCCACCTCTGTGAAAACCTGTGAGATATATGCATGGTGTCCCGTGGAGAATGACACACATTTACCTAAGTGAGTGCTGTCTGTTGCCACAGGCTATTTACAACTGATGGGTGGGCTGGCAGCCCGTGCGGTCCTGAACCGGAGGGTGGTCTCTGGGCAGTGGCTCTTACTGTGTGGTCCAATTGAGGAAGTTTGAAAACCACGGCCGAAGGAGGCTTTGGTGCACTTGTAGCAATGGCAGTAAGCAGGAGTGGGGGAGGGCTGAGAGCAGTCACTGCCTACTGAAAAGAACTATCAGATAAGCCTTGGTATCTCAGAACTGCATGGCACAGGATGTCACGTGCCGGCACAGTGAGATGCTTCCTCAAGTTGGATGACTAACATGGAAAGCAATGGCTGACACTAACTTCCAGCTGGGTGGCAATACAAGCCAGAGCTGTAAGTCCTGGCTGGCATCTGAGAGCGTGCACTAAAGAGAATAGTGTAGCCTGGGAAGCAATGGGACCATTCTAGCTGTCCTGAGTAAAAACCCGCTGATATCTCGGAGGTACATGTTTGGGGGCTGCTAGCACATGCTACTGTGGCTACTCTACAGTTCTAGCGTACTAGGTCGATGAAAGCTAGCACAAGTACGTCCGCTCCAGTGGGGAATCGCGCTCCTAGCTCATAAGTGTGGACATAGCCGTAGTTTCCTGGCCACTTCCCAGTTTTAGATTGCAGGAACTGTCCAGTGCACTCTTCTACTGGAACATAAATCTAATACTAATACATCCCCCTATGGAGACTAAGGAGGCTAATCCAGGGTTGCTAGAAAAGTAAGCCAGGAGTCAAACCCCTGACACCTATAATCCCCTATTTCACTCACACTCCCTCTGTCTAGCTTTATAACATGCACACTGCCATAGGAGCTTTGGGCAAGTGCCTTAACTCCTCTGTCTCAATTTACCCACCAGTAAGGTGGGTGTAACTTACCTGCCTTACAAAGGTGTTGGATAACTGGCTTTACAAAACGCTCTGAGATGCAAAGGTGAATGTTTTTAATCTTCCAATTGTTTCATAGGCCGGCTTTCCTAAAGGATGCTGAGAAGTTCACCATTTTGGTGAAGAACAATATCTGGTTTCCCAAGTTCAACTTCACCAGGTAGGTATCCCATAGAGGTGCTAGTGTGATCACTTGGGCTAGTACTTCTCTGCTGAACAGGGTGTTGAGAAGCTCGGTGAGCTGCTGCCTGGGATGGAGGAGGATGTGCAGGTGCAAAGGGCTTCTGTAACACGTCCCTTGTCTCTTCCGTGCCGCTTCAGGCGAAATATTCTGCCCTCTGTCAGTACCACTTACCTCAAGACCTGCATTTACGACCCTAAAATGGATCCCTTCTGCCCAATCTTCCGAGTCCGTCAAATAGTTGAAGCTGCAGGGCAGAATTTTCAAGAGATGGCTGTTGAGGTATGTGGAAATTCTATCCTCGCTTAGGCCAGATCCACATTATAAACTTACATGGGTATGTCACTCTATTATCCACCCCCCCCCCGAGTGACGCAGTTATACCAACCTGACCCCCGGGGGCGACAGCGCTCTGTCGACAGCAGGGCTTCTCCCCCGACATAGCTACACCTCTTAGAGGTGGATTAACTATGCCGACGGGAAAAGCTCTCCTGTCAAGGTAGTAGCGTCTTCACTGAAGTGCTACGGTGGCGCAGCTGCAGCGTTTGAAGTGCAGACCTGCCCTTTCATGTTTGTTCAATGAAAGGATACAGCAAAGGAACAGGAGCCATTGTTACACAGCCTCTTCAACTGCCTCAGAACATAAAACTTGCTCATGTGCTGCCAGCCATCTAATCCATAGCAAAACAGCTGCTAGTTGGAAGGCTTTTTTTTCCAGAGTCATAGGGACTATTTTAACTTTACTATAGAGTAAATATTTAACTTCCCTTCTGTTTGTCTTGCGTGGCGCTCATGAAAATGCTTATGCAGTATTATGAACAGGATCTCATTCAGCATAGGTTAAGTAAAGCTGGTAAACAATTCAGCTGGCCTATGGGACTGTGCACTGCTTACAGTGGAAAGGGTTTGTGTGACTGAGACAGAGTTCTAAAGTCTTGCATTTTCAGTGAAAGACACCATGTAGAAGTAGTTTTTGGTTGGTTTTAATAAACTGGATCCTGGTTTCTCTTGCTGATGACTTTTATAGGCTGGAAAGTAGCCGCTTATCCTATGGGTAGGAAATTGGGGACACACAATTCAGGGGTGATGTGCAAGTTTCACATTGGCAAATGTGTGAGCTTAAGTCTCCTGGGGTAACTGCAGTGGGATAAGAAGCAAATCTTGTTGTGTACCTAGAAATCAGATATGCTCTTCCCTAAACTAGTGTGTGCTGGTCAACGTGAAGAAATCACTTTGACAGGGTGGCCAGCAAGTTTAAGCTACGCCCTCTGATACATTCTCTCTGTGTGTGCCTTTCTTTGTTTGCGATGTGCAGGGTGGAGTAATGGGGGTGCAGATCAACTGGAACTGTGACCTTGACAAACCTGCTTCTTACTGTGTGCCAAAATACACCTTCCGTCGCCTTGACAACAAGGATGCCAACCACAGGGTCTCACCTGGATATAATTTCAGGTACACGGTTGAGTAACAGAGTCTGTGGTGCATTATGGCTCACTCCATGTTGTTAGTACAACTACGTGGGTTCTTGGGAACCAGGTTGTGATGCTTATTCTGCCCCAGTTAATGTCATGATCTAGCTACCAAAAACCAATTTGTCTTATGGCCACCTCAGAGTCCCCCTTACCGTGGACCAGATCCTCAGCTGCTATAACTCAGTGTAGCAATGCTGAGGTCAGTGGAGATATGGTGACTTAAGTGGCTGGGTCAGAGCCTCAGCTTAACATGCCCTGAATCATGTCTATAGCAGTGCAGCCTATGAAAATCTGGGCAGCCATCCCATCATGTTTCATGGGAGGTTAGAGTGCCCAGAGGATCTGCATGTGGGGCAATGAACTCTGGTGTCCCCTATTTAGAGTTTGGGTGTAGGGAGAACTAGCCCACCGGACTGCGTAGGTACAGCTAGATGATAGTGTTTCACTCTGGTTACAAGATGACAACTAAGGCTACGTCTACACTAGGAGCACTTAGCCAATATAGCTATACCACTATACTGGCAAAGCACTCCTAGTGTGGATGCAACTGGGAGAGCTCATGATTTTAAAAAACAAACAAACTGTTTCAGCTGCTTCTCCCTTCCCTCCCTCCATTTTGCCAGTATAGCTGCATTTACACCAGGGATGTTTAGCGGTACAGCTATAGCAGTGAGATATCACCCCTAGACCTGGCTGGAGGCCCAGCTTAAACCACTGGCAAGAGTGATGTCCAGCTGCCTGCCATGGTTACAGCACTAACCATAATGTGTGTTGGCCCAAGTTGTGTCCACTATGTCACTAAGGTTACAAAACACTCCAGCTAGCATAGAGGGCATATCTGGTAGAACCTGAAAATTTGTGAATCTTAAATTCTGGCATAAGGTCAACTGCCTGAAGACTATGATGTGACAGCCCGAAGGCTAGTGAAGGCTAAGATTCTTTATGCAGAGATTCTCATGTAAACAGAAGACAGAGTGATTCATCTGAAGTTTGTCACAGGAGGCTGCTTTGCTGTGGAAAGGTGATAGGATAAGTATGAATAAACACTAAGAAGCCTGCAGGCCTCTATATCTAGCAAACCCCAAAGGCTGTCAAGACCGATTACACTAGCCTGTTTGATTAGAACAGGCTGGTCCAACTATGCAGAGTGTAAACTGCTTCTAGACTTGGCCATTGACACTTACCATTGTATGTGCTTATTATGGAGAAAACGTGTAGCCAAGTAGCAGTCATTCCTCTTCCATCCTTTCTTCTCTTTCCACTTGAAGCAGCAAATCACATGGCATAGTAAGTCTGATTTCCCTCTTTCTCCCCTATTTAATGTCTGCATGCAAATAGTGTTGCATGAACTGAGAAAATGACTTCTGTGGGTGTAACCTTGTAGCTCCAAGTACTGTCACAAAGCAGTCTCATTCAAGTCTGAGTATTCTCTGGTCTCTTCAGCAAATCACATACCTGCAAAAATCCTCTGTCCCTCCCACATCAGACTGTATGTAGCTTGGTGGATCCTTTGGGTGGCTCTGCTATAAACTAAAACCTTCTTGATACTGTCAGTCCCACTTTGTCCTGTTGGAAACTAAATTACTCATCTGAAATGCTCTGACTGCAGCAAGAGGTATCCAAGATTGGTTATAAAGAGCCGCAGCCCCCAAAAGAAATCCAGGAAAGTGACTAGTGGGAACTTAGTTTTTACTTTCTTGCTTAACTTCACCATCTCACATGGATTTCCCCTCTTCCATTCCTCCCCTACCTGTGCTTCAGAACTCTTCTAATCCAGCCACTAACTACTTCTGTCTAAGGCTCTCTCTTGACTTTTCCTAGATGAATATTGCATGACGTGTGTAATTGTGAACAGCGCATTTTCTGTACTTGTAATAATACAAGCTCATCTATTCATTGGCCAGTATGAGTAAAATAATGGCAACTGTGGGATCAGGGGTGAAATAGAAAGTAACCCCTAAATTTTTTTAAGCCTCTAAAACGCTTGTTCTTCAGGTTTGCAAAATACTACAAGGACGCAAGCGGCACTGACTCGCGGACACTAATTAAGGCTTACGGCATCCGTTTTGAGATCATGGTGTTCGGAAAGGTAGCTCTTTGTTTCTTGAATCTCATGGCTTACTCCTTTTATTAGCTTCTAAATGTTTTCAAAGTCTGCAAAAATGCTTATGACTGTCACTTTGTGTCTCTGTTAGGCAGGAAAATTTGATATAATTCCTACAATGATTAACATTGGCTCTGGGCTAGCACTGTTTGGAGTGGTAAGTTGCACTGTCTTTCCACTGAATGCATCCGATGAAGTGAGCTGTAGCTCATGAAAGCTTATGCTCAAGTAAATTTGTTAGTCTCTAAGGTGCCACAAGTACTCCTTTTTACTGAGAGAGATTTTTAAACTAATATCTGTTTGCTTTGAAGTAAGAACAGTTACAAGAGCTCTTTGATCTCAACTAGGCAACAGTCCTATGTGACATCATGGTTCTGTACTTCCTGAAGAAGAGAGATTACTACAGAGAGAAGAAATACAAATACGTAGAAGATTATGAACAGGTAAGCAGCATGGCTGTGTGTGGTTAGAGTCATAGTTGCAGCCAAGTTTACCTCCCTCTCTCCCCTCTTCCCCCCAACAGTGTGGCTTGTCCATGGATATGTGGAAATGATTATGTGCAGCCAGATGACCACTAAGTTAGCTCTATCCAGATTCCAACTGCAGAGCCTCATAGATAAGGGGGTGGAGAAGGACAGGACTTCTCAAAGTGGCCAATTTTATTTATTGGTGGAACCTAAGCCCCTAGGAACCAGTATCTGTCCTCCATGAAACAGGATCTTGTTCCTGATGCAGGGGTCAGAGAAATTTCGATCTGCTCTCGCTGTATTTCAGTCCTGACGTAACCCCAGGCACCTGCCTCTTGTGAGCAGAAGATGTTGGGGTAAAGGCTAATGCTCATCTTCCCTAAACCTTTCCGCGGGTGACTTAAGTGTGAGCCTGCTCTGAAAACTGACTTTAAAAAAAACCCCTATTCCTGTTGATCTGAACTCACAAGTCAAAGTATCTGTTTGCAACTGACATTAGCTTCCTACCTACCAGCACCACAAACAATTCTGGGATCTAGATGCGAGACTGGGCTGTTCCTAGAATTTTTATTCTCCAAGAGTATGTCTGCTCTCTGCTGCCTTGTTGTCTTCAACAGGGTTTCACACGAGCTGCTCAGGGCAGGATTTTTGCCCTGCAGCTTAAATTTGGTTGGAAATGCTTATGCATGAGCTGAACTCACCTGTGAAAAGCCCCAAATTAATTATCCTTTATTTAGTACACACATGGAGCAAATTTCTTGTGGGAAGGTTCCTTTTTTGGTTGACTAGATCAAGGCAGGATTCCAATGCTGGTCTCCAGAAGTGAGATGCTAGTGCACTACCCTAACCTAGGGTCTGCCCATTTTGCCCTCGCTGTAAGTGTAATGGCTGTCTACCTTTTGCTCTTTTGTAAAGGGATTCAGTGAGACTTATAGAACGCAATCATGACAGTGGTGGTGCTGCAGTATCAGCTGCCCAACATGAAGTGCTGCTGTGAATGATGTTCTGCTTCATGGAAAGACAGTAATATGATGCTGCAGGCTCCCCTTCCTGGAACTGGGTTAATTGTGCCGCATTCTCCAAGTGGAAAGAGAAAGTTCCCTCATTACTTTATGGTTGACGAACAGTGCATTCTTATTCCGTGTCACTGATAAACTAGGGAAAGTTTTGAAGTTGTTACTGGTTGTTTGAATTCTGGCCACAGTAAACAAATGTACAGATCAGGACTTGTATGCCAAGCTTTCAGGGAAAGTGTCTCAAGAGACTTAATAGCTGAGTAAGTTTCCCCTTCCCCCTTACTTCTAGAGACTAACTTCCTATATTCCCATATCCTCTAGAAAGCCCCCTAGAGGGGCCAGTCAGCCAGAGCCTACCTCTTTGGTAGGGGCATAGGCATTTGGGTCAGGATGAGAGGGTTGAGATGAGTGACATTAAGTGGGGGAAGGGTAGCTGCCCTCACTAGAGGTTATTTGTTGGTGGGAGAGCCAGGCCCCTCTTTGCTGTGGTGATCCTGGTCGCTAATCTTCCCCTCAGGCCTGGAGAGCATCTAGCTACAGCGTGATGGCAATAAAATGCATTTCCTTCCTGTGAGGGCAAGTCAACAGGTTACCCCCTCATCTATCTGAGCTTCAGGAGCCTAGAGTAGGAGATGAAGCTCTCTCTGCGTCTCCTGCATTCGAGTAAGTGGCTGATGCATTTATAAAGAGGCTTCTTCTTTTCTGGTCCTCTTAAAATTCAGTGTTTGTAAGGAAGGAAAAGGATGACAATGCTGACAGCACTTTACAATGAGTGGAGAGGCCAATATTCTAAACACACAAATTATACTGAATAAACTTTCTTCTAAGTGATTTGATACGAGGAGAATCCATTCTATTGTGAACCAATAAAGCCCTTTCAAAGGTAAGCGTGGTCCTTTTTCTTCAAAATGCTGTAGCTGGTGAGGCTAGGGCAGAGCTGAAGCATTCTCACCAGCTAGTGCCACTACTGGAAAAGCTGTTTTCCTGGCTTAGTGCTAGGGCAAAGCTGTACACAGCCTAGAGGAGGGAGCAGACTTGACCACTCCATCTGTGAACCAAAGGGGGCGGGGGGAATGGGTGGAGTTATATAACTCACCCTTCCACAGCAGGATTTGTACTTTGTCCTACTAGTAACAATGATCTATCCAGTGGAAAGATGTAAGGACTAGTCATTGCAGTCCTTGTCCATGCCCCATGAGCTGCCGCCTACCCGTTCTCCTTCCCTGCCATACTCCTAAATGTCAACACTTAACAGCATAGCCACTGAATTAGCTTAGAGTGGCCTGTCTTAGATGCCAGGAGAACAGGTTTATTAGGCTTGGAAACCAGCTGTATCTAAGTACAGCAGGTAGCCCCTCCTAAACCTCATCTAAAAGTCACTACATTCTTCCATTGACATGGCTAGAACTACATCTAGGGAAACGGGGCTATCTTGAAGACAGGGCCAAGCTCTGTTTGGCTCTTTGCATCATGCTGTCCTCAGGTGCTCTCAGCAGGCTGAATACTGCAAGAAAGGGAAGTAGTAGACTGAATATTTTTCCAGCGGTGGAAAAGTTTTCCCAAAAGTAGTGTTAGAAGCTGCCATCCATTAGCACACAATGAACCAAAAAAGGAGCAGTAGGAACAGTTTTGCTTTGGGAGGGCTGCTCTAATCTCTTCCACTTAAGACAAAGCGTAGTCCACCCTGAAGATTTTTCCCTACCCTCTCATGCAACTATGCTGAGACAGTTGCACCCAGTAGTTTAAACAAATGGTAGTTGGTCTGCAGTAATAATACCACCATGGCTAACACAGTCATTGTGGTCTCTTCCCCTTGCCACTATCTCTATCTCGTGTAGCAGAATGAATGATCAAGATCTCGGTCATGCAAGCAGGTTCCTGTTGTTTATCCTGCATTAGAGAAATGGTGAATCTGTGGGTCAAGCAGAATAAAAGTTCTCCAATCAACGAGCTCACTAGGCGTTGACAGTTGCAGGCTATTTATTTCAATTTGTACAGAGAAGCTTGAATATCTGTGGAAAAACACCTACATTTTTTATTAGTTAATATAATTTAAGTGATAAATACACAGTATTTAAACTTTATACACAAGGAAGTAAAATGCATAGTAGGTAGGGATAGGAATAAAACAAGCCGTAGGCATTAAACAACAGTATAAAAGTCAGCAATATCACAGGACTTTGAAACACCAGATTCCTTATTCAATAGATAATAGGGAACCACCAACCAAGAGCAGCTTTACTACTGCAATTTCAGAGCCATGTGGCTCCTCAGTCAGCAACAATTTATGGCCAGTGTTGGGGGGTTTTTTTTGTTTTGTTTTTAAAGGAGTTTCAAGGGGAAAACTAGCCACAGCCCAGTTCAAAGGCACAGGTAAAAGGTTTACTTCACTACAAAAAAGGTAGCTTGACTAGTAAAAGACAGTAGGTACAAAACTGAACAGGTTTGTATATATAATTTCTCTAACGGCTCATGCATTTAGATAACAGATCTTCCTCACGCTTTGTACGCTTTATATATTGACAAGGAAGCCCACATAAAACAAAGAGCTTAATTCAGAAATGTCAGGCTGGAGCCTGTTACTCAGACATGGAGCTGGGTGTAGCAGGAAAATAAATTCCTTGGGGAGTTTGCTTGAAGAAGCTCTTAGGTTTTGGATGCTTAGGAGTCAACGGTCAATGTCCATAAACTGTTCTACAGCTAATCTCTGGTGCCTAGATACTATGCGGATAGATACAGAAGACCTGAGCTTGTTTTAGTAGATGCATTAATCCCTGCATTCTCAAGCCCCTGATGGCCCCTGTTTTGTAAATTAAGCTTTAATTATATCAAATGGCATGTACCAAATCATTAATGTAAGTGGAAAAATTCAACACTATATCTCCATACTGCTCACAGACCTTAAACAAAAACATGATACACAAACTACTCAGCAAGAACAATTAAAGAGAATTTTCTTTTAAGCGTTTAGATGAATTTTTTGCAAAACAAAAACCCATTTACAAGTGCAGGAAACCAACTGGCAGCTCTTTATCAGATCTGTATTTCCACAAAGGAAATAAAATTGGGGAAAAGAGGAAGGAGAAATTTTGAAGCTTGAGTTTACTTTGGTATTCCTCTTGGTATTAAAAAGCAAAAACACAGAGCAATCAATAGCAGTTCACAGCTTCAAATTAAGCAATAGGAAGAACTGAGTGTCCTTTTCGCTGCGGAGTCATTATTTCTGCTCCTAAAACATTTACTGAAGTTGTGGTTCTTATATGAATCATGTCATCAGCTTTGGAAAGAAGATGACTGTACCATTCCAGTACCAATTTGGGAATACAGGGAATCTTGGATTATTGGGAGCCAAAAGGCTTTGCCAACTATACAGGCTATTATGCTAAAGGGAACTTGCATGAGTGGACTTTTCTTGCTAATTACCAAATTAACTTCCTAACTCTTAAATAAAGGTCTGTCATTTCTAGGGTGATGGGATTTGCTGTACCAGGTCAGAATGTAGCACCAACACATCCTGACTCTTGCAGTGTCCACTAACTGATGCTTCAGAGGAAGGCAAGAACACAACCACCTCATAATGGCTCTGGCCCAATAAGCCAGCTGTAGAGTAGAGATTGGGCAAATCAAAATAATACTTGACACTTCTATAGTGCCTTCCATGCAGGATAAAGAATTCAACCTCATAAGCCCCTTACATGGTAGAGAAGTTTCATTCTCCCAATTGCACAAGCAGATTAAGTGACTTGCCCAAGGCCCCACACCAAGTCAGTGGGAGAGCTGAGAAAAGAATCAGCTCTCCTACCTTTCAGTGCCATGCTTTATCCACAAGACTATCCCACCTATTTTGACCCTTCCCCAATCACATGGAGAATCTCATCCCCACTCATCTACATTAATGATTACATCAGTTATTCTGCTCTAGATACTAACAGAGCATGCATTATCTGAAAATCTAATGTAGAAGCCAGAATCCCACCACTTGCTGTTAGAATCTAACGGCACCACAAAATCATTCCGAAGCAATCTCAGGGATGATGAAAATGCTCTTAGTAAGGAGTAATCCGTAAACTAGATGTACATTTAAATTACTGAAGTCTGCTAACTAGCCTCTGATCCACAGGGATTTACAAACTATTGGCTACTAGTTTGCAGAAATATCTAGCCCCAAAATCCAAATTAAGAGTTTGAAAAAAAAAATGCTTCTTTGAAAGTTACCAGCTAATCTAAATATTTCAATAAAATCTTAAATCCTAAATGAGCCCTAAGTCTATTTAGATACTTACAAATAACACAAATCGTTTTTTTAAATTGTATTAAACCATGTAATGTACATGGAAGTGAAGGATTTTACCCTGAATTTAACATGTAACTATATATCTACCGAGCTCAAGTAAAAGATTTAGAAACATTAGTGCTTCTTTTGCCATTCAAAATAGGAGTTCAGCTTCCCCCAGCAATACAGGTTTTAACTCATATTCTAACACAAAACGCCCATTGCTGTAAGAGTTCAGACCAAACTTCAAGCCCTTAGATACATTTTCCATCTGTACCCTGAATACTTGGCCCAGCTAGTGCACATCTATCCATGCTAATGTCAAGATTTTAGGAAAAATGGTGGCTTCAAAACACAGTAATTAACATTAGTTTATGAACTACCTGAAGATGCTATTTATTCAAACTGTTCAAACTTTGCTCAAAAAGACAGGCATTGTTGAAAAAGGTGATGTGGTGGTTTTTACTTTGCTTCCGTGCAATTAAAATGTGTCAGTTAGAAAAACAATAAAAAATAGATGCAACAGCATTTCTAGTAGGTTGTGAACTCTCAAAGTACATCATTGTGGTTTTTACAGCAGTGTACGAAGCTTCACACTTCACATGCCTGCCTATCTACCTCGTACAATACCTTGTAGCATCAGTCTCTGTGAAATATTTGGCATGAAAACCACTTAAAAGCCATTTCCAACTGCATCTTTGTTTGCTTTTTGCAAATCACCACCACTGCCCCTCTCACATCATCTCACCCTTCTGATCTCTGCCAACATGTTTCCAGCAATAAATTAAGCAGTCCATTTATGTATTTAACAATCAGAGATGTTCAATATTTATGACAAGTACTGTAATCTGGTTTCTTACAACATGCTGCTATGTAAGCGCTACATGCAGCGTATAATGCTGTACTAGTGCCATGTCATGCTGTGTGTATTTGGCTTAGGCTCTGTTACACCTCTTATCCTCAGATGCACATTGTATAAAGGGAGCCATAGACCAAGTTGCCCATCATAACCATAATGTTGGATTTCATGAAAGAACTTCATCTCCTCCCACATTTGGCAGGTCATTGCACTTCAGGTTATCTTCGCTGCCTTGCTTCCTGCTTTAAAATGAAATAAAACACATTAGTGTCCTTAAAAAGGAAACATTTTTATATGAGGGTGGGGGGGAATCCTGTATATGGTCTCAACATATCATATAGTAAACAATTTCCACATCACCAATCACAGCATCATGGTTTATTTTTGTAAGCACAACAAACCTAAATAGGTAAAGAATTAGCATTCTAATAGCCATAACAATATCCCAAACCACTTGAAAGCAGCAGTACTAGCTATCAAAGATTAGACCATAACACACATGGAAGCAGTCTCACATGAAAGACTGCAGGATAGTGGAGGCTGGGGGGAGATTAAAGAAATATGGGAAGATTCTGGGCCACAAAAAATCAAATGATATAACACATATATGGCAAAAGAGGGAACAGATCACCTCCTTACCCCCTCTGTCTAGCCCTCAGCCACTTAGTTCACTTCACTTGATTGTTTTAACCAGTGTTTGTGGGGGGTATTTGGCAAAAAATAAAATAAGTTACTTTCATCTACTGTGTTTGACAACCGCTTCCGTAGTTGATCAGTGATGGATGAGACTGGAGCTTGCTAACCACAGCATGTAAAATATTACGGCTCTATTGTAGAACAACAATCAAATAAATCACCAATATAAATAGGATTTGAGTGTCAGACTGTCAACTACAATTCAGAATATGAGAAAAAGACTCAGAAAATACGCAGATTCATTCTTTTAGCTCACAGTTAAAAACATACGAACGGGAAGACGTCTTCCATGCACAACTCCATCTGAAGTCAACAAGAATTACATGCATAAGGTTAAATTCACCCCTCTGCAGGCCAGGCTGAGGTCTAGATACAATTTAAATCCTACCTAATCTCTCAAAATAGGATTCAGTTGGCTGGTGCATAGGCCTTGTTCTGTCCTTCTGCGCAGGGTGAATTTTACTGATTGAACACATCTCAGGACAAGGTCTTATATAAACCTACTCCCAAATGGATAACTGGGGGATTTACTTGCTTAAGTTCCAGGCATGCCCAGAAAGGAATCAAGCATTGGCTATGGAAAAGATTCAGATCACACACATCTGTCAGCTGAGCCTCTCGTAATCAACATAATACCGGGTCTTTGGGGAAAATTTAAGTAAATTACCATGCCCTTTAAATACTGCTCAAGAGAGGAGCGTGAACAGTGGAAGCAAGTGTCCAGCAACAGCACTTTCAGTGGTTTGTCAACCCTTCCATTCAGAAAGCTCAATCCCTCACGATGCATCTGTCTTAAGATTCTCAGTAGAAAAACCAAGCAAATGCTCAGGCTACTTTGGGAAATTAAAACAGGATGCAAGTGTCTCAAGAAACTGCAGCTCTACCTTTGTTAGACAATGGTAGAGCAGCAGAATCCAATAATGTATTCTTTGTATTGCAACCTTAAACTGACACAGACTGAATCTGCCAGGATGTGTTTCAACTTCAGTAACTTGAAACTGACAATTAATATGATCTCTATTAGTCTGCGGTGATATTTCACTAGATTGATCTTCCAGTTTATCCAGATGGAAAATGCCTTATACAGCCAGAATTACAAAGGCAACACACCAAAATCACAGGCATTAGTGGTCTTTTGGGTTCATATACAAGGGCTCTGGTTTAAATGAAAATCAGTTTTCTGCACCAGGCAGTTAGGTGCTGAATACACACAGGACTGACCCAGACAGGAGCTTTCTGCGTAAGAGATGTCGTCACTTTAACTCCCATGCAGACGCAGCCCATTCTAAGCATTAGCAGGCAGGACACCAAACCCTCATCCATCTGGGAACTAGTGGAGCTGGACATACTGTGTGCTGGTAGGAAATGGGAACTTCACAGTAAGCATCTACATGCTCAGCAAGGCCATTAGAAAGCCCATACGGGCTCCTGAGCTGGAAGACGCTTGGGATGAAATCCTGGCTCCACTGAAGTCAGTGGGTGTTTTGCAATTGATTACAGTGCTGGCCCATATATAAGCCCTTGGGATCTTATCATCAATGGAATGAGTCCAGGTGAAAAAATCTGCTTCAAATGAGGGGGAAAAGGTGATGGCAAACATGAAGTCCAACATTTGTTTTTATTAATTTGTATTTAGTACAAAGTAGATCCCAACACAGTGGATCAGTTTATTAAAGTGAAACCTTTATTCTAAAGGTAACTTATTAACGTTTCACAGCTGCAATGCAAACAGAAAGAAAAACAATGCATCTTTAAGCTGCCTGATTAATTTACTGGCAAAATTCAGTTCTGTGTCCTCCATGTTAATATAAGTGACCATGTTACATTTTAGCAAGGAAATCCATACAAGAGTATTCCTGTTATCAGAACAGCAATTCATGCATGTCTGTCATCCACTGCATGCAGTCAGAAGAGCTTTTGTTATTTACCAGTTATTTACTAGTAATGTTTGATCCACTTTCTGAGAAAGCTCCATTAATGCTTTTAAGGACTATCCTATTTTAAATGTAATTTTCCTACAACTTATGGGCTTCACTGGTTGAAATAATGGCAGTCGGTTACTGGGCTCACACACTCTGGTGAACAGACAGCCCCCGATTCTGAAGCCTTCCTACGAGAGCCACTGCTTGTAGCACTAACACCGCTTCCTGGTGTAAATGTGTCCCCAAACTGTGATCCCTCTCCTAGTACCTAGATCTCTGTATAGAGACAATTTTGGAGGGAACACAACCCAAAGAGATAAATGCTTCTCTGGAGTTGCATCACACATTATCTGTGAATGTCCCAGAGATCAATGGCATATATGTTGCCTACATGAACGGACAGGCAGAAGGCACTGCTGGGTAAGTCTGACCGATGTAATATTTCACATTTACCAATTTGTTTTTTCTAGAATTGTGGGGAGTGGGAAAGTGAAGTGAGAACGAGCACAAATCAGGTAAGATGACCACAGTGTCCCCATCTCCCATAATGAGCTGAAAGGAACCAACGTGGACTAGAATCCAGCTCGCACTCTCTTAGCTGTGTTGGTTTTCCAGGAGCAGCTTTGACTCTGAATACACACAAGGAGCAGATGAGATGAGTAAGAAGGTGCCAGTTTTACAATCACTCTGACACTCCTCTGATAGGAAGGCCCCATTCACATGCAGGAAGTGAACAGCAGAGCTATCACTTTCATATTTTTCCTCTTATTATAAGGCTTTCTGCCTTTCTGAGACTCCAGGACTCAGATCATAATGTGCATTTCACTACTTACAATGGGTCCAATCCTGTCTGGTGGCGAGTGCCACCTGCAGGATGGAGAGTGCCCATAGTTCCTATTGGTTTCAACAGCAGTGGAGGAAGCTCAGCACCATATAGGCTCAGGCTCCAAATTCATAGACCCTAAAACACTGGCTTGGAGGAGGAGCTTCTGTGCCTCTAATCCGCACAAAAGTGGCAACAGTAAGGACAAATCCTGAGGGATGTCGAGCACTTTTTCTGCACCTACAACTCTGTCTCCTGGGGGAGTTTAGGAGCTCAGAACCTCTGAAAATTTGGTCCTAAATCACTAATTAAACCAGTATTTCCACACATATGTGCGTAGGGAGCCATGTGTCTTGAACTGGCTCAGGCTACAGTAGATCTATAAAACAGAGGCTGAACATTCTTTAGGGACAAGGATTTGATTTCATTTGGATTTGGTACAGGATACCATTTGTGAAGTATCATAGCACTGTGTGCCTCAGTTATAAATATCTTACAAGAACCACCTCCCTTACCACTGAAATGCTGTCTTCTATGGGTACAAATAGAGTTGAGATTAGATTCAATTCATACATTGTATCAACTAAAAGCCTGGTTAAAGTACAGGTTTTAAATAAAAATTCTCAGGCTCTGCTGGTGTTTTGCACTGTGACTATTCACTCATTGGAAATCACTCTGGAAGTATCCATTGCACCTGAGTGAGATGAGGACACTTACATCAGTAGGTTCCCTGGGGCACATAGCGATCGTTCTTCTCTCCTGCTCCCCTCAAATGGATTCCCGAAAGATCGTTTCCTGATCATCGTTTTAACCAAGATCTGCAGGACAAGATTGATTTCAGTCAGGGACAACCCTTTCCAATAGCAGTGCATTTCCACTCAAGAGTAACAGAAATGTTTGAAGTTTATACCAAACCGATAGAGTTTGTGCTTTAGCAAACTATTAAAAACAAGCCTAGACTGGGCAAAGTTTTCATTTAACAATAATGACGACTGCCAGGTCTCCAACTGCTTAGTACAGAAGCTCATTTCTTTATCTGGAACTCCTCAGAGTTACATATGCAAACTTCAAACCACAGGAGACTGGATATGAAACCTGAGTGAAGAATGCAACATTTTCTTCTCCAATAATCTTTCTAATTCAAAAGTGAATTTTGATTTGCATGTATCTGTCACCCTGCTGAGTTCACTTTCTGTGAACTTCCAGCTGCTTGGTCTTTAATGGCAAGAATACTCATTAAAAGCACAATTTGCTTGGGGGACGGGGGGAAGGGGGGTATTTGCTTTAATACTTGCCAAAACTGAATTGTGATTGGAAACTCTATAGTTTGTATTGAGCTAACTAACTGCGAAGCACAAAAGTTACAGAAAAAAAGAAAGACTTTGAAATTCATGTTACCACTTAGTTTCATAACTTACATGTTATTGCATCAGTTCCCTGATTGAATTAAGGATGCAGCTAACCATGATAGTGCAAACTGTGAGTATTACAATCGAGTGTATAGTTTGAATGTACTGTCAGTGGGTTACAAAGTCACTCAATGTGATTAATGTAAAAGCCAAGAGTGTGTGAATCTTATACCTCAGTGTAACATTTGCAGCTTGACAGGCAGACTAAGAATTATTCCCTGGAGAAATTTGTGAATAATTTTGAAGAACAAATCAAAGTTGAGAATTCTGCAACCTGTCAGTGACCAATTCATGAATAGAAAAAAAGAGAGAGGCAAAACAAGTTGAATAAATCATTCATTTTGCACTCAACTGTGCTAGACACACATTGATTTCATATGGGGCTGTGGGTACTCAGCACTTCTGGGGGAAAAAAGGTCGAAACTTTTTCCAACGTTCTCCTTCGATTGTAAACTCTTCAGGATGGGGATGGTATTTGCATCTCGTACAGAGCAACACACAATGTTAGCATTTAAAAACCAGTCTATTACAGGGTTAAAGCAGGTGAGCTATTCACATACAAAGGCAGAAATAAAAATGGAGGCAGTTTTTTTTCCTTTCTTCTAAATAATGACTTAAATTCATAGACGTGACAGCAGGACAGGAAGGAGGTTGCTGATAATGAATTCCAGGCGTAGGAGATTTGGGGTTGGGAACACAGAGATTGTCTGATGTGAAGCTGAACCCAGGGAGGAGCAGATGCAGAGACTATCCTTGCCGGGCCTGATCCTGCAAAGCTCTGAGCACCCTCAATTCCCACAGAGCTCAGGGTGCGCCGAGCTGGGCAGAATTTGGTTCTCTGAAAGGAAAGAGGCCGTGGAGCACAGATTGCTCCATTGTCTGCTCACCAGAACACAGGCACAAACGGTTGCCAAAAATCATTGTTCTTCCTCTCAGATTTGTTCCCCCTCAGTAAAGTGAGTCTGGGGCACAGCGGCAGGAAAGGGAAAGCAACACAGCACCTCTTAAGATACCTTGTGGCGCACAGTCAAAAAGCGGAAGGTACAAACTAAAACGATGACAATGCCACTGAGCAGCCATGGCTCCCGTGGTGGCCAAAAGAACATCTCAATAGGGTCAGGGATACTTCCTTGAAGGCCTGGTCTCTGTTTAGCACAGCCCTCCTCTCCATATGGTCCTGCTATGGAGCTGGGCTTTGCAATCATCGGGAGGCAACGTATGAGAGCTTTGAAATCTGAGAGCGAACCACAAACTGGCAAGATGGGAAAAACCAACTTGTTTCCCTTTTTTCCTCCACAGCACCATATTACAAACAGCCACATGAAAACCCTAAGGCAAGTTAAGAGTATTCTTCTGCTAACTCCCACTACTATACACCGAGATTTCCCTTCAGTGCAGGACACAGGACAGGCGTGACCAAAGGCCCAGAGCTGCCAGGTTAAAAGCAAGTCGCTAATGTGAGGTTATAAGCTGGAGTTTAGAAGGTCCAATAGAAGCTCCAAAATCCCACTAAACAGCAGTTGCAAGATGGCAGCCACAGACGCTCCAATCAGATGGTTTTTAGAAAGGGGTTAAAAATGACAGGGGATGGAGAAACCTCGGCACTAGGAGATAAGAGACTCAGATAGGAGGACCAGCGGAAGTGTGACAAGAGAGCAACTTAGACAACATCCCGTCTTAATGGTCTGCTCTGAATGATCTCCAGACACACAGAGTTCAGTTCCACTCCAGCTTGAGGGAAAGGCTACCTCCACCAAGCAACTGATTTTGTGGTCTCTTTAGCAGCTGCTTAGAAGGGCAGTGCTGTCCTAGATCTATTTCAGGTTTCAGAGTAGCAGCCGTGTTAGTCTGTATTTGCAAAAAGAAAAGGAGTACTTGTGGCACCTTAGAGACTAACACATTTGTTAGTCTCTAAGGTGCCACAAGTACTCCTTTTCTTTTTAGATCTATTTCAGGAAAGGTTTCTGACCCAGAGATGCCACATGCTGCTGCATGGTGCCCAGATGCCACCCCATGGATGGGTGCATTAGAAACAGAGAATACAGGAGTCCTAGCACCTAGTCCTCAATTCTAATCATTCATCAGCACAGTTAGGTCTGAGCAGTGACGCTGGGGCAGTAAGATCAGACCATTTTCCATGCACGCACTGAGCAAACAGTTGGCCTGTGTTACTCACCACTGTGGCCAGACTTGGGATGTGTTTGACCGAGTTCTCGACTTCTTCTTCGGTCACCTCGATGAGCGTGCAGTTCTCATCCTCCGTTGGCAGCGGCTCCGCTCCGTTCTTAGTGACCCACGGGTGCAACTTAGATTAATAACACAGCCTGTCAGAAACGATTTCCTCTTTTGGAAAAAATGAGAACAACCCAGACCTGGCAAGCGCACCGCATCTCTCCAGCTACAGTACTCATAGGTCTGTGAGTTATTAAGGAATCAGGGATGCTCTGCCCTTTAATCTAGTGAGCTAGAGGAATGAACAATCCCAAATCATTAGGACTAGAGATGAGCACAAACCAAAACTCCAGATGCACACACCCTCAAACTTTGGGGAAGTGCAGCTCTAGATCCAAACTCTGTGGACCAGGCTTATAGTCACGTAGGAAAGGAAAGTATAAATAATGGATGGCACTTACAATACACTTTGCATCCATGGACCTGGACATGCTTTACAAAGATAGGGAGCCATCATTACTCTTATTTTACAGATGGGAAAATGGAGGCACAAAGAGGTTAAATGACTTGCCCAAGGTTGCGCACAGAGACAGTGGCAGAGCTGGGAGTAGAATCCATGGGTCCTGACTCCTAGTCCCAGATTTTCAACAGACCGCAGCAGAAATGGGAGAATAGGTTCAGAAGAAAAGAAGAAAACTTTTGCCTGCTCTCCAAAACCATGAACCATTGTCCAGTTCTTGAACCCTTTCTGAAGGTTCAGAAATAGCTCATTAACTCCCCTTGGTTCCTGCCTTTCCCCAACCTTATTTGCCATTTTCACAGATGCTCAACCCTTCTGGGCTCCAGCAGGGAGAGAGGGACAGAAGTCTCCTCGGAAGGCTGTTTTGCAGCATTATCCTAGTAGCCCAGGAAATACTGGACTCAGACAATTTCTTTATGTGGCCTAGTCTTGTAGGCCCAAGAGGTTCCAGGATGGAGAAGGCTCAGGAGGGCCTGAAAAGGAGGCATTAGCAGATAGGGGAGGGAGCAATGAATGATAAACTGACTCCAGACAAGACTGAGCAAAGAAAATGCAACAAAATAAAAACAGCCCGGACAGAAGCGAGGTCGCAATTCACCAACAAGGCTTCATTTCCGACTGGCAAGTACCTTGATTTCCGGGACTGAAATCCTGGATTCAGGGTTCTTATCCAGCATCCGCATGATCAGATCCTTGAAATCCTCGGTAATGTCTGGCCTTGGGAAATTAAAGTGATCCATGGGTTAATTTGGGAGCGTTCACAGCCACTTCTCATTGACAGGTTTCATCATATCAGCTCATTTCCAAAGCGGTGTTTGGGGGGAAGGATAGGTCTGGACATAGCACCCGGGGCTTAAACACCTGTGCTTCTGCAGATTGCTCAGACTAGTGCTAGAGAACGACCATGCTGTGTGCACACTCACTTCTGCTCCATCACAGAGCTGAATCCTGAAGTCCATGCTGCCCAGCACTCACTTTGGTAAAACTCCGAGCGGAGGTGACGGTGTTTGGGAATGGGATTAAATGAAGGAGATTAAGGATTAAGGAATAGTAGAACATTTAGGAATCCAAGGGATTACTCAGATCAGTTACTTCTTCATTTAGTCACTGCCTCCGGAAGGAGGGACCCACCCCCATGTAACTGTCCCCAAGGGACTTTACATAGGAGAAGCAAATACACACCGAGATGACTAGGAGTCAAATAAATAACCACGCTCAGAATGGTCAGGGATGGGCGGGGTATTAAAAAAAAAAAAAAAGAAGATGGAGAGATTGGACAGAAATCCACCGTGTGGCAATGGAAGAGGTTAATTCCCTTTGGAGACTCCGGAACTTAAAAATCACAAACAGTTTTTCAACAGCTGTAGATCAACAAATTTTGACCCCATGTCAAGTTTGAAGGGAGTTTTCCAGGAATGAGTGCAGCAGAGAAAGGGACGTATTGGTGATTTGAGTTATAATTTTGTAAAATCTCATTGGATAAGATCCAGTTCCACCTACTGTGTGGTTTCTGGGAGTCTGGGGAAATGGTGTTCACTTTCCAATTTGCATAAATAATAAAAAGCTTTCTATGTACTCACTGATCTGGGAATTCCAGGGGTTGGGTCTTGATTTTACTGTGTAAACTTAGAATCCTCTCATCCATAAAAGGACACTAGTCACAAATAAACAAATAACAGGATTTGTTAAGCAATAAAGCAATTTGGTGGAGTCAGCAGAACACATCACTTGCCTTGGGAAGAATTTTGCAGGTTTCAAAGGAGAGGGAGAAAGAATTAGGAGGAAAATACAACATATGGCCAATTTTCTCACCACATTATTTTGTGCAGCTTCTTTTAAAAACAACAACAAAAATGACACCTTTACATAGCGTGGGCCCGAAGGACAGACTAGAACAGCTCCTGGTTGAACAATCTGGACAGGCCCACCCTGAAATCCTTGAGCATTCTGAAAACAGAGGCGCTTCTCACGAGCAAGCACTACTGGATTGACCCCATAGTTTGGAAGGGAGCCCGACAGGGTCATCCATTACTCAGCATCATTTATTAAGCCATCTCTCCCTCTACGTCCCATTGCACCAGTTAAAATCTCTGTTGGATGAGCTCTTGCTCGCCCAGGACTGGCACAAAGATGTTCTCAGCAGAGGTGCCCTCTGCTGGTCAAATGGATCTACTGTTTGGTAATTTGCAGGGTAAGGGAAAAGCTCGCTCATTTACTTGGGCTTTCAACTAATGAATCTGTTAGCATCACAGCAGGCATGGGCCATGTGCAATTTCACTGAGTCACCCAAGCTTGCTGTTATTGATTTTAAGCTGAATGTGAAATGCCCAGATGCCATGACAATATAAATGAATCAGGGCAGGAATTACTTCATTATCACTAACATCCCCACACCCAGTGAGAAAAATCGCTGCAGTAATGTCCAGACACCCTACGAGTGAATGATTAGACATTTATAAAAAACCACTTACGGAGCTGTGGGTTGCACAAGACACTCTCTAGCAGAGCCCTGTGTGGGACTAGGGAAGAGCCCTGCAGCAAGACTGGGATCCTGTGGCCATAATAGTGGGAGCAGGATTTTAAGAAGTCCCCATGCAGGTCTCTACTCTTCAGCAACAAAGCCCTGCAGATGGGCTACGCAAAGGCTGGGCCTTAGGAGGAGCAACTTCTTTGTAAGGCAGGCCTCTGCATACCCTTTGTGCTGGAGGAATGTTGGCCTGTCCCCAGTGTAGCACAGGGGTAGGTTATGGGAGAAGAAGCCATGACAGATCAGGCTTTGGGGGGTGGGGGGGGGGTGGAAAGGGGATATAAATTTCACCCTATGAAACACCACACAGAGCCTTGTGTAGAGACATGTTGACTCACTGATCAGACACAAACAAGAAACTCATTACCTGTCCAAACACAAAACAGAAGAGCGTGATTCCCATGGCCCATACATCCAAAGCCTTGGAAGAAAGGAGAATACAATATTATAGCTAGTTCTTGCACATGGAGCCCGGAAAGCGTGTATATGTTAAAGAGACAGTTATAAAGAACCTCACTACAAAATACCTTGCCAGAAAAGATTTTTCTTGTTTCTGAGAGGGTTTCCGGGGCCATGAATGCAGGGGTGCCCACAGTGTTGGTCAGGAGGGCATCGGTTCCTTTGAACTCATTGCTCACTCCAAAGTCAGCGATTTTGATGTGACCATCTTCCCCAACTAGAAGGTTGGAAGGTTTAATATCCCGGTGGATAATCTTTTGATAGTGCACTGTGTGTTAAAGAAACAGCAGGACATTTAATGGCAGTGCATGCCTGTAAGACAACTAGTGGATGGTAGCTAAGAGCAAATGACCAAACACACAGGGACTGCAAATCTCAATTAACAAGGATGTTGAAACTATGGGCTAGATCCTGAGTTGGGGTCAGTCAGGGTAGCTTTGCTGAAGCCAGCTGAATTACACCAGCTGTGGATCTGCCCCCAAGTTGTTAAGAACACCAGTGGTTTCTGTTTAGAAGCTTACAGTATTCGATGCCTTTGATCAGATCCTGAAAGTAGAACCGAGCCTGATCTTCAGTGAGAGGTTTCATGGCAGGGACTTCCATCACAGGCCTGGAAAGGCAACAAAGCAGGGCTCATGAGGAAGAGGGGCACAGTTTAGAACCCACAAGATGACGAGGGTTCTTTTTCTGACTGATGTTTAAGAGAACAGGTAGCAAAGCTCTGACCCAGCAAGAGATAATGGATTCTTTAGCTCATTACCCTGGCTATCCCACAACTCTCCTTCATGTCTTCAGCAAATGCTGTGAATTAACTCACTATAGTAAATCAGAACGTCGGCATATTAGGCCCTGTCTACACTATAAAAATAATCATGTTGCATTGTTGTGGCTCAGCACGTTGACACATGGTTTTTAGTTATCTCTGGGTCTGTCTACGCTGCAATGAACACCCGTGGCTGGCCCATGTCAGCTGATTTGGGCTCGTGCTACAGGCCTGTTTAACTGCGGTGTAGATGTTTGAGCATGTGCTGGAGCCCAGGCTCTGGTATACCCCACGGACCAGCTCTAGGTGTTTAATTGCAGTGTAGACATATCCTACGTCACCAGAAAAAACAAGCTGGGGAACTCAATTTTAATATGGTAGATACTCTGGCACCTTTATATTGACTCTGCCTAGGAAAGGCAGTGCCAGACATTCAGCTGCTCCTGCTACTCCAAGGGAGAGATTTTATGTCCCCAATCTTTGGCTGCATTAGGGCCCCTTTGCCACACTAAGCTGTTGCAAAGCAGGCCTAACGCCACCGGAGCCAGCCACAATCTCAGTCGAGTGGGATCCTCAGCTGGTGCAGAACTGGAAAATAGCTCCTACGCTAGCCCTCCTCTTGGTGCGTGGCTTAGGGGACATAGCTGGGGCTCCCCTAAAACCCAGCAATTCCCAGCTACTGTAACTGCCCCCGAGCTTGACAGCTTGCCGAAGTTACAGCAGCCCCCAAGCTACCCCAAACTACCCTGGGAAGGGAGGTCAGTTCAGAACACAATGGCCCAGGACGAGGACCAGGGAAGTAGAAAAGTGGCTTAAAGTCACCTTTGCGGCCTTGTGAGTTATGCTGCATGTCTTTTGGCTGTATCCAAAGATGGAGGCCTAAGTCTTATCTATCCCTCTATATAACAGGTTCCATGATTTCCTTTTGCGTGGGCACCTGGATGGATGGCACCATTTCTGTCACCCCAGAATATCCCCCTGGTTGTGATCCACACAAGAGCCTGAGCAGCAGGACTCTGTTGCCCTCAGTGGCATCACGTTCATGCACAAATACTAACTTGGCAGTGGCAGTTCCTCCCTTTATTATTAGATGGCCAAATCCTGAAGGACTCAATCAGCTCTGAGTGAGGCAAAACTCTTACTGAAGTCAGTGGGAGCATTGCTTGAATGAGGGTGGAATGAAGAAATTAGGGTCTGGTCCATTAGGATCCGGGTCATTAACATACACAGTAAGGTATGTGCATACAGCACTGGATAAATTATGGGATTTTGGCCCTATAGATAAAGCTTCCCTGTCCCAAAGAGCTTGCAATCTAGAGACATTGCCTATGGCAAACATTACAGGAAGGCAGAATGTACACAGGATGGGAAGCAGCCATCACAGTAGAAATGCTTCCTGGACTAAGTGGTGTTTTAGAAGCAGCCTGAAAGTGGAGATCTATACAATTCAAAGATTAAGAGAACTAAGAGCCATTTCAGTGAAAGACGCCTCTTACAGACATGAAAGTGCTGAGCTGCCCTCTCTTAGGTCTGATTCTCATTGAGGTTTGGGCTTGTGGGAAGAGAAGTTTCCAAGGATTTCCAGTGTGGTTTCCTCCTGTCACCCAATCGTGTTTCAAGTGTCTTCAAACCCTCTTCCTCAGCACATGCTGGGAAAGCGGCTAGAGCGGGCTCCACGCCAATCTCTCCTTACACAGTCACACACCACAAAAACTAAAGTGGTGTACCGAGGCTCTCTCCCATTAATAGCCGTGTCCCCTCTTGACCCCAGAATCTGGTTCATATCACTCTAAAAAGTCAAAGTGGGACTTTTCTAAAAAGTCAAAGTGGGAAGGGATTAACTGAGTCATGTTAGAAAGAAACAGGGTATGGAACTTGGAACAGCACCTTGGCAGCTGTTTGGCTTACACATCTGGACCTTACATAGTTCTTCCGTAAGTCACAATGGATGACTGTACTGGTCCATCAGTTCATCCTTTCAGAACTGTATCCTCTCTATCTGAGGGACAGATGGAATTTTCTTCAACCCCAGGAATGTCGGTCTCCTCTTTTTACTCATTATTTCCTTCAAACTAAGAGATTTAGGGACAGATCCCAACCTCTATTACACCAATGCCAATCTGCAGTTGCTCCCTTAAAGTCTATGCAGTTGCTTTGGATTTACTGGGACTGAGAGCAGAATGTGGCCCTTAACGTGGCCATTGCAAGGAAAATCTCCCTTCCCCACTATAATCTTAGTTCTCCAGTTTTGCACCCCCTCCTGTGGTATCTCAGAGAAATGCTGAAGCACAGGCTCTGGTGCCACGCCCCCGTCTATTTAGGATCCTTTGTGGTTTCTAGTGGCCCAGGGCTAACTGCAAAGTTCAGATTATTCTTTTGCCATCCGCACTGCAGGGGTGTTGTTTTTTTGGAAGGCGGGTGGGACTCAGAGGAAAATTAAACAAATTAGCTCCAACTTGACATGTGTCTCTTTGCCAGAGTCTGCACATTTTCCCAAAAGCTGTGGGAGATGCTGCTGCCCGTCTTGAATCTCTGAAGGATCCAGCATCTAATGAAGTAGACAGAGCTGAAGAGATGCTAGAGTGCCTTGCTCTGTCCAAGAGTCCCCTTTTGTTCTTCACATTGGTGGAGGATGCCCATATATTTATCATTGGTATATAATAGCAGCTAGAGGTCCCATCCAAAACCAGGGACCCACTGTACTGAGCACTGCACTAATGCATAGGAAGAGACTGTCCCTGCCCTGAAGAGCTTGAAATCTAACCAGAGAAGACAGATCAATGGTGGAAGGGCCAGAGAGATGAATATGACTCGACCAAGGTCCCATAGCATGTCAATGACATAGCCAGGAATAGAATCCAGGTCTCGTGAGTCCCAGTCCAGTGCCCTACCCACTGAACCATGCTGCTTGCACTGCCCACCCCTTTGCTGTTCCCGTAAATGGTCGTCTATATCCTCCTAAATCCTATCTCATGCTAGCACATGATGGTGCACTGCAGACACTCAGCAGGCTGAGTGCCAAAGAAGATTGATAGGTTTCAGAGTAGCAGCCGTGTTAGTCTGTATTCGCAAAAAGAAAAGGAGTACTTGTGGCATCTTAGAGACTAACAAATTTATTTGAGCATAAGCTTTCGTGAGCTACAGCTCACTTCATCGGATGCATTCGGTGGAAAAATGCATCCGATGAAGTGAGCTGTAGCTCACGAAAGCTTATGCTCAAATAAATTTGTTAGTCTCTAAGGTGCCACAAGTACTCCTTTCTGTAAGAAGAGTGATCACTTAAGATGAGCCATCACCAGCGGGGGGGGGGGGGGGAGGAGGAAAACCTTTCATGGTGACAAGCAAGGTGGGCCATTTCCAGCAGTTAACAAGAACGTCTGAGGAACAGTGGGGGTGGGGTGGGGGGGAGAAATAACATGGGGAAATAGTTTTACTTTGTGTAATGATTCATCCACTCCCAGTCTCTATTCAAGCCTAAGTTAATTGTATCCAGTTTGCAAATTAATTCCAATTCAGCAGTCTCTTGCTGGAGTCTGTTTTTGAAGTTTTTTTGTTGAAGGATAGCCACCCTCAGGTCTGTAATCGAGTGACCGGAGAGATTGCAGTGTTCTCCGACTGGTTTTTGAATGTTATAATTCTTGACGTCTGATTTGTGTCCATTTATTCTTTTATGTAGAGACTGTCCAGTTTGACCAATGTACATGGCAGAGGTGTACATGGTACATTGCTGGCACATGATGGCATATATCACATTGGTAGATGCGCAGGTGAACGAGCCTCTGATAGTTGGTGATGAACTGGTGATGGCTCATCTTAAGTGATCACGCTCCTTACAGTGTGTATGATGAAACCCATTGTTTCATGTTCTCTGTGTGTGTATATAAATCTCTGCACTGTATTTTCCACCGAATGCATCCGATGAAGTGAGCTGTAGCTCACGAAAGCTTATGCTCAAATAAATTTGTTAGTCTCTAAGGTGCCACAAGTACTCCTTTTCTTTTTAAGAAGATTGATGGATAACACAGGAAATGGCCTCACAAGCCAAGAGGATCAGAAGACGACCCATTAGCATCTATTATCTATTGCACAGGATTACCCTCCACTAGCACTAATGGAAGTTGCCTATGCCTCTCAAGGACAGAGGAGCCTCTACAGTCCACTATTATTTCTCAGCTGGATACATGGGCTTCCCCACTGTAAGATGGGGGGGGAGAGAGAAAGAGGTGAGGAGAACTCAGCATTTCATTTTCTCTCCAAGATGATCCAAGCTAATTCTCAGTACTGAGGGAGAAGATACATATTAACATAACCTCAATGGGTGTTTACACTCTCATGCCGGAAAACTGTATCATCAATCCACAAAGAAACACATTGGCTTACTGTGTTTTCAGCTTCTTGCCCAGGATAATAAGGGAAATCGTCAGCTCTAACAGTTTTATTATTTGAATTATTATAGCACCTAGGAGCCGTAGCCATTGTGCTAGGGGCTGTACAAACATAGAACCTACCCCAAAGAGCTAACAATCTAGTTTTAGTTACAATTACATTGATACTGCTGCTTTCATGAGAACTGCAAACAGCCTTTTCAGAGATAAGTTTAGGAGAAAGTTTCATGCCATTTAAACCCTCTTTTATTTTTCCTAGAATTTTTCAACTGTAAATCTCAAAACACTTGACAAAGTTCAGTGAGCATTATTATCCCCATATTAAAGATGAGGAAACTGAGGCTCAAAAAGGTTACATGATTTGCCCAAGGTCACACAGTCATCAGCAGAGTCAGAACCTCAGATTTCTTAACTCCCAATTTGAAGTCCTGTCCACTAGGACATGCTGCCTCTGTCCTCTGCTGATGTAGCAGGATGAAAGGCAACAGAGTTTAGAAAGGAATAAAACTCAGACAAGATGTTGATATCATAGAACAGAACTGAGACAGTCTGAATGTAGCATACTGCACATACATGCATAAGCAGACACAGGTATCTGCAGTTGTAGATCATGGCCTTGTGCCATTTTCCCAAGACATGCAATAAAGTGCTGGACTGGACCCAGGATTCCACATCTCACAATCATTTGGGCTCATTCTACACTCTCATGGATAAACTCAGAGCACGTCAGAGAGCCTCAGTCAGTGTAACTCACATACACAAGGCCAGAAGAGAGACTGCAGCAAGAAAAGCAGCTAGCAGGAGGTCAGAGGCTCACCTTACTTTAACTCACACCTTCTCCAAATTCCTTGGCATGTCAATTATAACAAATTAGACTCCCTCATTGACCAGTAAGGGGTGTACATAGGTTCAGGGGCATCTAGGTCTCAGAGCATGTCTGCTCTACAGGGGCTACAGCAGCACAGCTGCAATGCCATAGTGTAGACACTTCCTACATCGACTGAAAGGTTTTCTCCATCATTGTAGGTAATACACCACCAGGAGCAGTGGTACTTAGATCCACGGAAGACTTATTCTGTCAACCTAATCACATCTACAATTGGTGGGGGGGGGGGGGGTAAAGGTTGTCTTAACTATAGTGTTCAGGGGTGAGAATTTTTCACGCCCCAGAATAACATAGCTAGGATGATCTAAATTGTAAGTTGCGGACCACAACATAGGGAGACCAGCTTTAACACCTTCCGCATCACCACTGTGTAAGGAATTTGGCTCACTGTATGCACTATTTCAACCAAACTACACTCTCACACACTGCTTATGAAATACATTTGCTTCAATAGTCACTAAGTTTGGAGACGTAATATCAAGGTTCAATACTTACCCTTGTTTTACCAGTTCAAACACTGAAACACAAAAGAGGAGGTGATTAATGACAGGCTAAAAGCTCTGCAAACAAGATCCCAGCAGAAAAGCAATTATTTCTATGACCAATTATGGAAATAATAATAAACAACAACATGAAACTGGCTGAGTGAAGTGAGTTCAGAGTGTGGAAGAATCCCTTGTGGTATTTTGTTTTTTAAAAATGTACATTTTTGTGTGACGTCATCACTGTATTTGTCACACAGATCTGGAGTTCATGCAGAAATTAGACTGACAATTCACGCCGCTACTTCAAAGAGCATATTACTATCTTCCTTGTTAATAATCTATGAACTAACATATTTGTTCAGTACTTCAGAATCATTATTGTTTATTAAGCTAAGACTCTTCTCACTATGACCCTGATTCTGCATTTCTTACATACCCAAGTTTGAGTGTGCAGAGAATACAGAACTAGGGTCTAAGGACACTTCAGCTCTTTGACCCGAATACATCATCAGTTAAGTAAGGTACAGTGCAAAATACACACCATCAGAAAGGTTTCACCAGGAACCAGTTTCCCCCCACAAAATGTTTATGGATTTAGCTTAAACAAACTACTTATTTCTTCAAGAAAAGCTGGGAAAGAGCCAGTAAGGGTCTATCTATATTGCAGCTGAGATGAGCGTCCCAGCCTGGGGAGACTTATTTGTCCTAGCAGGATTCACACTAGCACACTAAAAATAGCAGTGTGGATATTGCAGCACCAGCACGGGCTCAGACTAGCCACCCAAGCTTGAAACCAGGGGCTCACCCAAACCTTTACCGGAGCTGCAACATCCAAACAGCTATTTTTAACACGCTAGCACAAGCCCCACTAGCACAAGTGTGTCTACCTGTTTGCTCCCAGCTGCAGCGTAGAGAAATCCTTAGTTCCTCTGTTAACTAATGCACATCTTATACCTTCTATGAAGTTATATTTTTAAACCAAGTAAATAACATTTTGGCACCTAAGCTGAATGTGGAAAACACACATTATTTGTACAAAACGGAGAAGTGAATAGAGTCAGATATTTGTATGTTCACAGATGCACATTCAGGCCCTGAGCATAGCATGAGAAAAGATGGCAAATTTGCCTCTTTGTTAACATGTGTTTTTCAGGCACAACAGCTGTTAGCACTGGAAAACTTGGCCCTCAAGGGGTAGATTAAATTAATAGAAATAAGGCAGATTCACAATGAGACCAATATGCTAATGAACTCTGATGATGATTTTAAAAAAGGCATATTGGCAAGAGCAGTGATTGGAACATTGGTCTTAATTGGTCATTGTCTTGGCCTTTGGCAGTTCATCCCTTTTGTTATTGCAGATGGGTATTTGTATTGAAATTCTCAATTGTTAAGTGTAGTTTTGAGCAATATTAAGCAACGTGCATCAGGAAACATGCTCAAGGCTGATTAGTTCCCTTAAACGGGTCCATTTTAGGGAACAAACTGCTAAACAATTCTAGGGAGACAGGGAAAAAAGGTAGAGGTTGTACAAATCAGCGAGCTCTTAAAGGCTTTGCTGACATGACTCCCCAGATCCCTGCGAGTAGTTTGCTCTTTACAGTCACTACTGCCTTAAAAAAAACAAACAAACAAAAAAAAACAAACCTACAACTCCCACCAGGAGACAACTTCAACAGCTCTGGAAGGAGCTAAAGTTAGGGTATGAGGAGGAAACTCCCCTCCACCCCCGCCCATCTGACAACAAGGAAATGTTGCATTTCCATAGTATTTTCAATCCAGAGTCTCAGCATGGTGTGCAAACATTTATTGTTTAGGTAGGTAAATTCTACCCCATTTTATAGCTGCGATAACTCAGGCACAGAAAAGTTAAGTGGCTGTCCCAAAGTCACACAGTGAGTTAGTGGCAGAGCCCCGTATTAAATCCAGGTCACACTGTTGACACCCTGCTATAACTAACAGATAACACCACTCTTCAATTTAATCCCAGATAGGATTAAGCTAGAATGAAGCTGCAGGAAGAGGTGTCCATAATGAATATCCAGTTTACATCACATTTTAATTTACTTCTATTGCACCTTTGATTCAAATCAATAGATGTCCAGCTAGTGCAGGGAGAGAGTCTGAATCTGGAAAGATACGGAATACGTTAATATGTGGGTCTGGTACTGGCCACTTTCAGAGACAGGGTACCAACAAATGGGATCATTGGTATGAGTAAATATGGCAAGCCCTACATTGCTATTCCTTGCACTACCCAGACTTGTATGCTCTTGGGTAAGTCACTTTAAGAAAAAGGATGATGTTGGCACAAGACCAAAGGGGCATAAACTGGCTATGAACAAATTCAGGCTGGAAATTAGAAGGTTTCTAACCATCAGAGGAGTGAGGTTCTGGAACAGCCTCCCAATAGGAGTTGTGGGATCAAATAACTTAGCTAGATTTAAGAGAGCTGGACAAGCTTATGAGTGGGATTGTATGACAGGATTGCTTGTGACGGTAGGGAGCAGGGCTTGGCAGTCCTGGAGGTCCCATCCAGTTTGTGTCTTATGTTCCTAATATCTCATGTTTCAGGGCTTCAGCCTGCAGGGATCAGAAAGGGATTTTTATCCCTCAGTTATTTCCTGTTTCCCCTCTCCCCCCTTATGTCTATTCCCTCTGAAGCATCTAAGATGGCTAAAGCTGGAGATGGGAGAGGGTGGGTGAGTGCTCTGAGGGGGCATCAAGCATTCTTTCTCTCAGGTGCTTGGCTGGCTGGTTCTTGTTCACATGCTCAGGTCTAACTGATCGCCTTATGTGTGGTTGAGAGGCAGTTGTCCCTCAGGTCAGATAGGCAAAACACCCCCAAAGTCACTGCCATTCTCTGCAGCATGGGGATGCAGATCATATGCCAGGATCATCTGGGGATCTCTCATTTAATCAATTCCCTGCCACTGCAGGGAGCTCATATCACAGGAAAAGAATAAGAGGGACTGAGTTGCATGTGATAATTTAGTTTCCTGTAGGCTGTAATATTTTGATCTCATTTTGGTTATTGGGTTTAGAGTGGGGGTGCTGGGAGGTGTTGGTGGCCTCTGATGTGCAGGAGGTCTGATTAGATGATCTCATGGTCCCTTCTGGCCTTAAACTCTATGATTTACTCCTCCACTGTGCTTCAGTTTCTCTAACTGTAAAATGGGGTTGTGACAGTCCCTCTTTCAAAAGGAACTACAGCTTATACAAACACTCGTGTGAGGTGACAGGAGGATAGCAGTTAAGAGCATTACAGTTTACAGCTGGGCACCTGGCTCTGCAAAATGCTCCCAGACATCTAATTATAACCTAGTGCACTGCTAAGTATAGGCTGACCGGTAAAGTCCTGTTTTATCTCTTTCTGAGCCCAGACGTTGGATCCCACATGTCTCTGTAATTAAAGGGGACCTGTTCCTCTGATATACCCGTGCCATGAAAATTCTCACTGCTGTAAGCCCTATTCTATTACTTTAAGCAGCATAAAAGGAATCTCCATAGTGAGTTATGCCAGCAAAGTAGCTGATCACTGCCTCAGTCCCTCTGTGCAGACCATGGGAAATATTTTATATAGTCATCCAAAAGTTTGACCCATGCAAACAGAGATTGCATCCAAATACTGTTGCTGTCATGTGGCATGCAGAGTGGGGCAGAAGAGAAGAGTGACTTGTTTACCCATGTACAGATGGTCCTCGCTGGGGTCATCTAGCACCTGTCAACACAAGTTAGAAGGATAATAAAGTAATTGCACATGGATAAAAAGTATTCTATATTTCCACAGGTCCATATCACCCATCAGAAAATAGTAAGAATAAATATAAATTTAGTATCAGATAATTTAGGCGCAAAAGTTTTATTTACATATACACACACGCATGCACACACACAAAAAAAAAATCTACATCCACCTAGGGTTTCATGGTTGTCCCAATAGTGCACACCCCAGTCACTCAGAACTTCTTGACAACATCAGGAACAGAACTCAGATGATCTTGCTCTAAAAGCACAGGCCTCTAACATTTGACATCAGAGAGAATTACTCCATTAGTTGTAAGCAGTACATGGCATATGACTCAGAAGAGAACTATGGTATGCACATCAGCCAGTTCATCCCTCTGTATGTGTATGTTTGTAGGAAAGATAGATTTTAAGTTTTTACACACACACACACACACACACACACACACACACACACACACACACACACAAGTTAAATACTTAAGTTGTATATGTGGATTCATGGAGAAATAAAGCAAAATGCGTTTTGTCTGGTTGATACCAGTTTAATTATGTTTTAAACTTATACCCCTGATATGCCCATATAAGGTCAGCAGCTCCAATTTTAGAACTGGCACTTTTCTCAAAGCCATTTCCCTTTAGGAATTCCAGTTCCCAACATCTTAATTTAAAACAGACATTTTTGCTTTGCTAATCTCACTAGTTCCTTCCCTCAAGGGAAAAGATAAGAGGGGGAAAAAAATGTAGCTGTAACACAAAGGAAATAATATTTCTGGTATGTTTAAACATTTTATCTCACTTGTAAACCATCAAATTTGAGTATGCATATTCATAGATCTTGATACTTTTTGCACGGTCAGTTTCATTAAAGCCAATATATTTCCTAGGAGATGAATGAGGAATCTAGCATTGGCATTACTCAAACTTTTCATAATTAATCTTTAAAGGATAAAGCATTAAAAGAACCAGAAGGGGAATTAGAAATCATCCAAGGGGATGGTGCATACTGTGATTCCACAGTAGATGCTGAAAGAGCAAATTGGAGCGTATGGATTATTCTTCAACTCAGAATGAAAAACCCCTGAGACATAATTGGGCATATGGCTTTAGAGGACCATTTACACTCCCTCAGCATTACAATCAAATTATGCTAACTGCAGGTTCTGTACACAGAGCCTGCAGATTTCTTTCCACTGCTGAGTGCAGGGACCAAATCAAACAGACTCCTTTGCTGAAATAGATATAGGTATGAATAAAAATGATTCTCTCTTTGAGCCCCATCCTGAAAAATCCTCAGCACACTCAGCTCCCCTTGAAGTTAATGAGTTCAGGATGCTCAGCACTACACAGGAGGTATGCAGCACCTTGAAGCTTCAGGGCCTTTGGGCAGGGGCTGATCCAGAATTATAGAATGGGGCTGGGATTTAAGGCACTTGATGCAGACGAGGAGAAATTACACTTTTTGCTGCCTTCCTACAGCAACAACAAAACAATCACTTAGAGCATACGTCATCTCTCGCACAGAATCCCTGGAAACACCACTCCCCTCATCCCCAAAATGGACTTCAGCTTTTACATTTCTCCCCAAAATCTAATTGTTTTTGCAGTCAGTCACAAAAACCAACATTCTTCCAAAAATCACCATTTTAAAATGGAGGAAAACAAGCATCTGATTCTGAGATATAGGAACCAGACCCACGATTTCATCTCGACTGGTACATAGAGATGCTCCTAGGTTACCATTTCTCTTTCAGATTGATGCACACGGAGTGCCTTGCAGCACAGAGATCCTTTTATTCCCAGTGTCCAAGCATGACTGGACTGCAAATCCAGCGTGAATGTCCACAAAACAGGTTACTGAAGCCCACAGAAAACTAAATTGCACTTGCATCCCTCCATGTAAATTCATAGATTCATAGATATTAAGTCAGAAGGGACCATTATGATCATCTAGTCCGACTTCCTGCACAACGCAGGCCACAGAGTCTCACCCACCCACTCCTGTGAAAAACCTCTCACCTATGCCTGAGCTATTGAAGTCCTCAAATCATGGTTTAAAAAGACTTCAAGGAGCAGAGAATCCTCCAGCAAGTGACCTGTGCCCCATGCTACAGAGGAAGCCGAAAAACCTCCAGGGCCTCTTCCAATCTGCCCTGGAGGAAAATTCCTTCCCAACTCCAAATATGGCAATCAGCTAAACCCTGAGCATATGGGCAAGATTCACCAGCCAGATACCCAGGAAAGAATTTTCTGTAGTAACTCAGATCCCACCCCATCTACAAACAGGCATTGCTTGAGTCAAGCTAAACGCCTGAATGTTCTGAAGTTTTTATTTATTATTTACTACTTATTTATTTTAAAGATGGCCCTTCAACCACACTGGACAGATCAATATAGGAATGGCTTTCCGGATGACAAATGTCCTGCCATCAAGGAACACCCGTATTCTGCACTGAACGCCTCCAGGCCCCTGCACACCTAACATTGTAATTGCAAGTTAACATTTCAGCCAGTCTCACCTCCACCAGTTTCACTACATTAGGATGGTCCAGCTTTTTCAAGATGGCGATCTCTTGGTGCACCTGTTCAATAGGCCCTTTTGGTTCCAAGCAGCCTTCGGATGTGGCTTTGGCACCTCGAGGAGGTGGGCGGCCTGTTTAAAATGGTAAAGATACAGGAGGCAGGTAGCAAAAGACAAGTAATAGAAGCTGACAGCTGATGCATGTGGCTGAGCCAAGGTAGCACCTCACCAACAGTCACAGGATAAAAGGGCTGATCTTCAGGGGTGCAAAGTTTTCCCCTTTCCCCCTGACTTCTCTGGGCATTGCAGGTGTTGGGCACCTCTCAGGAGCATGCCACGATGCATGTATTTGAATAAACCTAGTGCACCACAAATACACTAACAGAGATCATTTGAAAGAGAGAAAAGCCAAATCATTGCTTAATACGCATGGTCACTGATGACCTTACCAAGACAAATATCTTTATTTAATTTCAATAGTGTCTGAGATACTATCTGCAGAATAGCACAAAATGCAGATGATCAAAATTCCCAACCTCAAACCCCACCCCCATTTTTGCAGGCAAGAATTTATTTATTTTCTCTGTGGAGTCTTTACATTTATGCCATCAGTCTCAGGGCCAAATTCCACACTGACTCTTCTTCTTAGCGTATGTGCAACATGGCTCAGGTTACATGTGACCAGGATACATCACCGAATTTGGTCTACTGGTTGGATCATTAGCTAGACACAGCACAATTAAGTGACTTGCCCAAAGTCACACAGGAGATCTGTCAGAGCCAGGAACAGAGCCGAGATCTTCTGGTTCCCAGTCCAGTACCCTAACCCCCAAATTAACCTTCCCTCCATCACTCCAGCCCTCGCCCCAAACCTCCAACATCAATATACACAAAATTCAGCACTGCCACAAAGCACTTTCCAACCAGGATATCTCATACATATACGATAATTCTGCTGTCAGAGACCGTGGGGCTGTATGTTCCCCCCACCCCACCATCTCTGCTGCTCAGCTGTAGATCTCATTAGCTCTCCACACACCAGACAGCCATTTGTCACTTACGTGGAAACCCTGCTTGTCTCATGAGCTTCTTTTTGGAAAGAACTTTCATTGCCTGCAATACAATTAATATGTAAATAGATTCTGTCACTGCTATTGCAAAGAACTCACATGTCTAGGTTGAAACCTCACTTTTGGGGGCAGACGCTGGACCTTTGTGCAAAGCCAAATGGGCCTGGTGTAGGGGATGAGAAGAGAGCGTAAACCTCATAGGACAAAGAAGTGGTTTTGATCCATCTTCAGAAGCACTGGGGAGACATTGTTCAGCTCACATACAGCATCTTCAGGGGCAGCTCCTCCATGATACCCCTAAATACCTGAGGGGCATATCTTTCCCTCTCTTGTGTCTCCCAGTCTCTTCTCTTCCCACATCCCAGAATATTCTCTTCCCCTTCCCCCAGGTTCTCAGCCCCCTTCTGGTTTCGCCACCAGGTTCACCCACCTAAGATCTTGACTCTACAAGGGCACATGGCCTTAAGGCAGGTCTTGCTCCTGCTTGGTGTCCCGGGCCAGCTGAGAAACACTCCTCCCACACCTCATCAGCTAGCTAAGCAACACATTCTCTCCCCTCCAAGGCAAGTTGATGCATCTTCTTCCACATCCCAGGCTTCTGCAGCTGGGTGAGGAGAGCAGGGAGAGTCTCTAAGCTACAGGATTCCTGCCTGCCAAACAAGGGAGCAAACAGAGGCAGCAGCCTCTGGCCGTGCTGTTTGGTTGGTGCATGCTGTTAGGTCTGGTGCGCAGCCCAGAAAAGCCAGAAAGGTGGGTGTCAGACTGGAACGCTCACGACTCCATCCAGAAGCTGGAGGTAAGGCAGGTCCAGCACTAGACTATACTCCACCAGAGTATCTCTACTAACGATACTCACATAGTAGGTGTTGTCATCTTCATTGTACGCGAGCTTCACAACCCCATAGGAGCCCTAGAAAAATACACCAGCAGCCACAGGTTACAGACTGGGGACCATCAGAGAACCACATTAGCCACCATGGCTCCCACTATGGGTGAAACATGAGATCACTCTCTGGATTCCTTTGTAGGCCCCTCAGATTCACAATGACTGTGGGGCTCCTCCCTCTGCTCCAGCACAGCCAAAAGTAACTCCCAAGTTTGAGCTCAGCATGGCACAGAACATTTCCACGTCACCTGCCCACTAGCAATAAAAACACAGCTGGTTTCAAGTGCTGTAGCCCCTCAGGCTTCAATGCAGGGAGGTCATCTGAGAGTCCTGACACACCAGCAGCCATCTTGGGGACATTCCTGAGCAGGGAATCACCACAGGTGCTGACCAATCTATTAAAAAGCTCCGTTAGAGAAGTTAATAGCATGGGGCCAGATCACCCTCTTGCATGGGAAATTATACCTGCTGGGTTTCACTGGACTAGAAATTAACCTTTTAGCACAACTGAAAACAGGTGTAATTCCATAAAGTAGCAGGGGTGAAGACATTTAATGGAGTATACTTATGAAGGTGTGAGCTGACTTAGGATAAAATAAATTAAATAGCCCGCCCTGAAAATCCCAGCCTAATGCTCATATGCCAAAACTGTAAAGTATTCACCTTTCCGATTTCATCTTTCAATTTATATTGATTAAGCTGCACACAGTCCTATGAAGGGAGGAAAAAAAAGTTTGACATGAACCAGTGGCATAACAAAAACAATCACGTATTTATTTGCATTTTCTTTTTTGCACAGGAAAAAGAAATGCATTATTCATAAACAGAGCTCCAAAAAAGCTTGAGACATCAGAAGCACCATTAGAGTCAATTAACTTAGAGAGGAAAAAATACAATCCTGAAAGAGTAACAGCCTCTTAAATCACAGATGCAATGTTCTTTAGACAATAAATGTCATCTTTTACTCTGCAGATTACTGTATTTGTTAGGTAATCTAAATCCATTCAGATTGTAACTATAATGTTTGATTTCATTAGCAATAAATGACAGCCATTTGCCAAGATTGGGAATTTCTACACATGGTTAATTCCTGACATTCAAGTGATCATTCTCAGTAAGAACCACTCACATGAAATAGAAATATAAAGATCAGTAGCTGAAATGAACAGGTTATAAACCTATCAGAGTGCACCAGGCCTTGTAAGCTGTGGAAAGTTTAGTCCTTAACTAACAGCTCGTGACTAACTTCCAAATACCTTTATTATGTCTTACACACTGTCCAGCAGACATTCACTGCCTGTTCTGTGTTAGAGACGACAGGTTCTGGGCATGCAATACAGTACATCTGCTCACTATTTCAGACGGTATTTTTTACATTCACATTTCCCATGCACTGGGCTGAAGATCAAATCCACCCACCTTGAACATTGTTTCAAGCACCAATAAGCCCCTCATTTTGCTGTCTTTTTACCATAATTAATAAGAGTTAATTATACATGAAGAACTCAAACCAGTTACTGAGACCATGTCTATACTACCACTTTTGTCAACATAACTTATATCGCCTGGGGGGGGGGGTGAAAAAAAACCCCACCCTCCTGAGCAACATAAGTTACACCAACAGAAACACCGGTGTGGACAGCATTATGTTGGCAGAAGCTCTCCCACCAACATAGCTACCTCCACTCATTGGAGGTGGTGTTATTATGTCAATAAGAGAACTCTCTCCAACCAGCATAATGTGGCTACATAAGCGATCTTACAGTGGCACAGCTGTAAGCTTGCTAGTGTAGACATGGCCTTTGTAATGACCAATTTCTCAAGGGTTAACGCTCCAATCTGAACCCTCCTGTGAAATGCCTTCTTCTGGAAAAGCACACGAGGCACAACCATGCAAAGCGCTAATTTATTTAAGCCCAAGCCCCTGCTCCCATGAGCATCAATGGCAAAACTCCCATTAACTGTAGTGTGGTTGGAGGAGGCCTTTATTGACCACACTAGGAGTGTCAGGGTGATCAGCACCTTGCAACATAACATGTTATCTTGTATAGTGAGCATTTGATTATTCTGCATTATTGCTTTTCAGAACTGATAACTATACTTTGCTATTTCAGGTACAAGGGAAAGGGTCCTATGCCAGCCCTGAGTGAGATATTGCTTAGGAAGATGTCTCTTTTTAAGCTAACTGACCACATGCCTCCCACCCATTGTATAAAACATGCACAGATTTATTGCCAGAAGATGAGCGTTAATAGCATAACTGCATTTTCCTTTCAAATATATAATTAAGCAAGAATGGGCAGGAGGTA
This sequence comes from Dermochelys coriacea, assembly GCF_009764565.3. NCBI lineage: Eukaryota > Metazoa > Chordata > Testudines > Dermochelyidae > Dermochelys > Dermochelys coriacea. The sequence continues at coordinate 25,605,372 of NC_050082.1, forward strand.
TTAATTCCGCCCACCTCTCTTTTTAATCAGCTGCTGTTGTCAGAGATCACAGAACTCCTTATACAGATTTCCTAAAGAGTCTCTCATTCCCCTCCGCCCCCCTTCATCCCATCCCCCAATCTGTGGTACTGTCGGCTGTGATAAATACTGCAAGGGTTTCATTAATATAGCCACACATACACACAGAGAATGGGAAGAATCTTTGTTTGGGGGAGTTAGGGCAGGTACACAGGATTCTCCCCATGTTCAAGTTGCATACAGAAACTCATGATGCATAAATGAGTTGCAATCCCCATACTAGCTGCTACATTCACAGGAAGAGAAGCCAGCATGTCCTGGTTCAGAGTGGTATGGTCTAGTGGCCCAAGCACAGGACTAGATGCCAGGAACTCATGAGTTCTACTCAGAGCTGGGATCAAACTACCCCAGAATAGCACTTGGACAAGTCACAACCACATACCCCTGTGACAGATATGGCAATTTCCTGCAATATCTTTGAGAGATCTTACTATATTAAGTGTATGCATTATTGTGGGCCAGGGACTGTATGTAATTCCATGGGGATAGCTGACCACACATCATCCAGGAATTAAGAACAGTGGGGGCTGATTAGGCAAATTCACTCAGGTTCTAACATCTTCAGAGGCTGCATATACTAGTCCAAACTGGATTCTCCAGAGACCAACAATAAAGAAACGGCTTTTGGATAAATAGCCTGAGTTTAAATGGACTCTGGGCCTGCTTTCTGATCCAGCAAAATGACAGGACCTTCTGTCAAAGGGGGGCCCCAAACCTTCCTGGGAAGGGCTGGAAGGACTTTGGGTGACTGACCTCTGGTAAGCTTTAAGCATGTGTACAGGAACTTTTTTTTTTAAAATGTTTTCTCTGTAATGCTTTCACCTTAAGAATAAATGTGCTTGCTTATAAAGATCTGTGTGATCTCTCTCAACTGCTGGCATGAGTAGCCGAACAGTACATTGTTCATAGTCATTGAAGAGAAAGCAAAGCACAGATGCTGGCCTGTTTAGGCAGTCTGGGCTTGCTGGGGACAGTGCAGGCAGGGAACTGTGCAGCCTGGAACAACTCCAGTCAGGATGGAAAGAGAGGGAAAAACCCCAGTCAGGAGGTCTCCACCTAAAAGGGTTGAAGAGGCAGGAAGCTAGAGCGGGTGTCTTTGGTGGACCACGGAGAGAGAAATATAGGTGCCATTGTCCTGAACTATGACAGCCCCTAAGGAACATGTGTGGTGCATTTTCCACATGGGAGTAAAGAATTCCAGGGTCAAAGAGTTACCCCAACTGCCTCAGTTGCCCCATCCATAAAATGGGGATTATATACCTATTTCACAGGTACTGTGAGGAGTAATTAAACACTTTAAATATGAATAGTGCTACATCAATCATTATCACCACCATTGTTCTGTGGTGACATACTTGCCAAGTATAGTGAGGGACCAATCCTGCATACACTGATGCATATAATTACTCACATTGCTCATGTGATTAAAAAGTGATTCACAAGCATAAGAAGTGCCAGGATCAAGTCTTTAGATTGGAAAACATTGGTTGGGGGTCATGAAATAGAGAACATTCCGCTTTGAAAGGCGCCCTGGAAAAGTGCATGCACAGTGGTCCATGGTTGCTTCCATTGAGGAAGCTTAAATAAGAACACCATGTTCTCCTCACCCAGAAGGTGAATATAAACACAGCATTCAGATTACTTGTCAATTAAACTGACCTCAGAACATTGAAAAGTGTTAACTTTTAAGAATTACAGTGCCCTACTGAGTGATTGAATCCCAGCCAAGACTCTCAGTTAACTCAACATTGGTTATGTCTGTCATGGGTTGCACAGGTCAAGCTTCTATTTTTTGAACTTAGAAGAGATTCATGCTCCAACCATACACAATACCTAGCCCCCCACAGAAGCAGAGCTCTTCTGCAATTCCACAGGAGCAAATATTCAGGGACATCTGATTATACAATAAATTCAGGAGTCCCAAAGACCTCTGGCTGCACCCTATTCCGAATTTCCTTTAAAGTTAGCAAAATACTCTGTTGAAAGAGGACCCCTCCATGAATAAGAGATTGTGTCAAAAAGCAACAGGCTAAAAGCATCCTTAACCAACAAGACTGCAGAAGTAGTAACTGGTTTATACTCAGGAAAGCCACACATCACAGAAATGCAGAGTCTATGCTAAGTGTTAAATTATATAGGATATATTTTTCCTTACCTGAAAACCAGTAATAGAAACTTTATTTGATTCCACTGTCGGCCTCCGGGGCAACCGAGGAGAAGAATGTGGAGATGTAACTGGAGAATAAGGGAGAGATGGGTAAATGTAACGTTCATTCACACCTGCATTGCTACTAGGTGACTGAAATCTTTCTTGTTGAGATAGCTTTTGACCCGAAAGATTCAGCTTGGCTCTTGGCTCCCTTGTTACTTCTGGAGGCCCCCTAGAGTGCCAGGAACACCCTCCCCTGCAAGACCTTGGCTATCAGACACCATCATCTCTTCACCACAGCATTCCACATGCTCATCTTTCTCCTGCCTGTCCTGTCCCCACTCCTCACCTGGGGCACCAGTTGAATCATACTCTGTCACCACAACAACAGACTCCATGCCCAAGTACTCAACGGTCAGTGACAACAAGCTACGCAGATAGTCAGGTGCCTTCTTGCACTCGCTGTGCGGTTCATCGTAACAAACGGGTCTCTCGGCGGAAGGTCTGCTGGGAACACATGATGGCATGATGCACTGGCCGGCTTCATCCCAACTGATGGCATAGCTCCATCAGAGATAGTAATCTAAAAGAATAAGAAATACTTAGCAGCAACTTTGTAATGCCATACCTACTGGCCATGCATCACTCATAGGCTTGTTTAAAGACAAGGGTTACTGTTAGCTGGATGTTTAACTGATCTAACAATTTGTTTGAAAGTCAGTAATTCTTCTGGCATTTGTCACTCTATAGAATTATTCACTAATCATCCAAGTAGCACCATGGAGTTGTAATTTGACAAGTGGCAGTTTTCCATCCGAGGCAGTAGTGATCCAGTTCACTCCTATTAATGTTAGCAGAGATGGGGCCAAGCCAAACCCCAAGGTTTGGGTTCGGATCAGAATTTGAAGCTAGACCCAATCTCTGTAATGTGCTAAATACTAACACTCATGAAATCTGGGAAGGTTTGGATTCAGATCTGGATTTCAAATCAAGTTCTGGAGCATCTGGATCTGGGGTATAGAAAGCATGAATTTCAGATTCAAGGTTTGGGGCCCTTTTGTAATTATTGATGTAGTGCCCTGAGCATATCTGATGCTTTACAGAAATAAAGGAAACGGTTCATCCCTCCAAAAGCTTACAATCCAAATCAGACAAGCAAAGAAAAGGACCACGACAAAGATGGGGTGGGACGGACAAGGGTTAGAAGAAAGAATTATGTCCTTTGTTTTGTACTTCTGCACAGACAGCTTGTTAGGTCTGTTTTTTGTTGTTTAATAAGGTCAGGCTCCAGAAGAGGAGAAGACAGCCTTGGAGTGGGGTCACTTGGGGCCATTAAAGGTCCCATGGCACTTTTTGTAACAGCAGACGTTAGCATCTAATTGTAACTTGAATTAGAACTGGGCAAGAACACTGGGGCTGTCTCCCTAAATGCCCCTTGGATTTTCAGTTAGACATGCTGGTCTTCCTCACTTTCTGACAGACTGCTGGGTGGTGTTGCTGTGAGTTCTTAAATAGCTACTGCATCCAACCAATGGCTGCATTTCAGTGGCAAGCGAAGTAAACGCTATACATTCCTTACTTATGTCACAGAGACATGATGAGACTTAATATCTGCAATGTGGTTTGAGATTCTTGAATGAGAAGTGCACAGTATTGTTGCTGTTTGAAGTATTATTATGAGGCTTTTATTTAATGTTGATGACCCACTATTAGCACAACAGGGTAAAAGCTAAGACAAGGTATAAACATTTGGCTAGGACTCTCACATAACTGACTCCCAGAATGCAGAAAGAGAAATGTTTAGACAGTAATATTCCTTTTACTCTAACCTATATAAACAACCCTGAGCATCAGCATCAAGATCTTTAAGAGAAGCCAGACACCATAGCCTGATCCTATTGACAGTCAGGGGAGTTGTTCACCAACTTCAGTAGGGTCAGAATCAGGCCCTCTGCTCTCAGATGCATAGATGCAACTACAATGAATATCAATGGGCGTGCCTGTATATTTTTTTTGTATTCCACTAGCATCCAATGGTCCAATCAGGATCACGCCCTCTTGTGCTAGGCAACAGGGAAAAGACAGTCCCTTCCCAGAAGGTTTTATGCTCCTGAGACTAATACTCAGTATCTTCAAAGACCAGGGTCCTTATTTGGACTAGGGCCCCGACTCCCAAATCTGGTCTGGGTGGGCAGAGCCCTGCATCTGTCCAGGACCCCATTGAAGCCAATGGGACAACACATGGGCACAAAGATCCGATGGGTTATTTTTTTAGGTCCAAATCCTGCAATCAGCCACATTGTTTTAGCTTATCCTCTATCCATTCTTTGCTTTCTATATTTTCCCATTTTAGTTGTTTTTTTTTTTAAATTAGATTTATGAACCATGGAAATGACTGCGAAATTAACTTCGTTAAAAAAAAAAATTTGTCAAGTCTCTATGGCTCTGATGCATTAGAGACAAGTCCATACAGTTATTTCTTTGAAAGCCGTCAAGGTGAAATTAAGCAGTGGAGTCTTTGCTTGTCCAAGATGGGTTGCTGTAAAAACCCCGTGAATGACCCCCATGGCATCTGGACAAGACAGCGTTCCCCAGTTGCCAGAAACAACTTGGCAGAGACAATAGGCTGGGAGTTTCATTTGAGCAAGGCTGGAATACACAGGCAGAAAGATGATTGCTTTTCCCACTGCAATCCAATTTTAGTTTTAATTTCTAGGTTGACAAGTTGCCACGAGTCAAAACAAAACAAAACAAACAAAAAAAAAAAAACACCACCTCAAACAACGATTTATTTATTTATTTTTGTCGTGTTGTTCCAACACCTCAATAAGGTGGCTGCTTAAAATTAGATCCACTTGTCTAAAATTAAAATTTCCATTATATTGTGCCCTCTGGCATAGCTGCTCTGAAATCAATATAGTAGAAATTACACGTCAAATACAAAAAACAAGCAGTCTCTTTCTCTCTTAAAAAGTCTTTATAATTGCATAATTGCCATTTCAGACACAGAATCGTCTGCATAAAGGAGACCATTTACTCTGAAGCTGGAATGGTCCACTGACAAAACTATGCTGCTTTCTCTGGCACGTCACAGTTTACTGCTTGCAGATTAAGAGACAAAGAAGAAAAAGAAATTAGAATACAGTGAAAGATACAAATAAAACCAGTTCTTAGCAGAAAGGGTAAATTATTTAAAAAATGATAGATTCAGCTGTCCCTTGCTGTTCAAAAAAGATGGGATGCCTAATACTCCAGGAACACTAGATAGGAATTTTTTCTATCCGACAGGAAGTCTGTTATTGATGTGTGCTAGCTAGGACACTGTGCTATTTGGCTTGGAGCAAAGCTGCTTGTATCTATCTATTTTGCAAATGTGTTCCTGGACCTCTGTTCTCAGCCAAGAAGCCTCCAGGTTTAGCAGCTGCTACATGAAGTTCAGGTTGTTGATGTGTATTGGAGGCCCATGGTATGGCATCAGGAGGGCAAAGATGCCACCGAAATTAAAGATTTAAACGTTAACCATTTGTGAGGAAGATTGTAGTGGACCTAGCACAGCAGCAAACTGGTCCTTTCCACTGCACATAGAGCCTGACTTCAATGGAGCAGGATCAATGGATACTTCATCTGATCTTTTCCACTGAGCCTTCATTTTTGCTGTTGCTAGGGAAAGGCATGTATGAAGCACACCCCCAAATCTGCATGTGCAAAATTAAAGGCAAGGTTTGAAAAATCAGGCTCTGACAGCTCAGTCCTGCCGAGTGCTAAGAGCCTTCATACTACATAAAACTTCCTCGGAACTTCAGGGTGCTCAGCACCTTGAGAGTCCAATCCTGCTGCCAGCCACTGAAGTCATTGTCAAAATAACTTCCCATCAAGTTCAGGGGGAGCTGGCCCAGGCCTTATATGTTGGGTGTGAACATTCCTGTTGCTGCCAGCAAATTCATGGAACAAAACTGATTAGGAGCAGAGCAGCTGCACTAGTAAATGACACAGGACTTGCGAATCCATTAGAACTGCACAGCACAAATGCATTTTAACGCACTCCCTCGAGTGGTGCATTAAGAAAACTGAAAAGCAAACAAGCAAAGAGAGCAGATGGCTCTTAAAGGCTGGTTTCCATTTGCTGTAGGTTCTTTTAGGAGCCATGCCAGTTTGCAGAGATAAATAGCTTTCCCATTAGCCAGGAACCATTGCCAAAGCGCTGCGGCCTGCCCGCCCACCATTCACCGCCACCTCACTTCAGAAACCACACCAAACAAGGAAGAACCTGGGCGTTTCTCATTCATGGGGCATAGCGAGATGAACCTGAAAGAAGTGGAAAGCTGACTTGCCCTTGATGTGGTGTATTGCAAAGGCCTGAGCTAAGGAGGTTCACAGCTAGAATTCTAGGGCGTGTATGCTTATCAGCTGGCCATCACCCTCTGCCCATATCACCACAATTATCTAAACCTAGACTTGTCATTGTATGCCGTGGGCCCATGCAGGGGTTGGGCTACTTATCAGAAATGCTAGATTTTGCAGCTAGTCTTTACTCAACAGAAAATAGTTTCCAGCCCTTCAGAAAGGGTATGAAATGAAGTCAGAGCAATATCCATCGAGGTGGTGAACATTTGTACATTTAAGCTCCACACTGGCCCTCCACAAACAGAAGAGGGTGTGTGGGTGGTTGCAGCATTGGCAAGCCTATATCCCAATTACATGACCTCTGCTCTTGTGGGGGCAAGTGGGGACCCTGAGAAGGAGTACCAGAACAGAAGGGCTGCACAGCTGCTCTGCGCCCAGCTCCCTCATTGAGAGATGAATTTTACCCCTCACATTCCACCTTTAGAAAACATGGCTTTATTTGGGTCTTATATAGGTGACATGAATTTTCACTGGTAGTGGTTTAAACTACCCGTGCTGCTTTGCATTTGTTTCTGGTACCTGCTAGGGTTTTATAGCAATAAGAAAGCGGAGATTTCCAAAAGTGCTCAGTGCACCAATTTACCCCTTCTACATTAAGGGAGATGGCAACATTCACCTGCTTTGCAAGGTTAATACAGACAAAGCCATAACTAGCCACTTGCTTGTCACATTAGAATCTTTTTTCATTCATACGGCAGCTGCTTGAAGACTAGCAAGCATTAAAAGGCTCATGGTGAACAGTTCTGGGCTAATACTGTGTAAAAGTAAATTTAAGTCACAAAGTATCAGCAACACTTTAGAGCAGAGAGAGTGCACTGGACTTGGGGAGTTAATTGGCTTGACAAGGCTAAACATATCAAGGCTGATTAATTCAAGGAGGCTTCCTATGCTCTGTAAACAGGCTAAAGATCATCAGACCCTCAACACAAAGCTTTATGTTTAAGAATCGTGGCACTTTACTCAGGCAGGATCAAGACAGAAAATCCACAGACTCCCTTACCCTCCGTTGATCTGGGTGGGAGGAACGAGTGAACCTGAGAATTGGGAGGGAAACCTGTCGTCTTAGATGACACAATGACCAAATTAGACCCTCCCACACACACACAAATATTCCACAAACCCGTGGCCTTTCAAGAACGGCTAAGCATACAGCCAGTTCATGGGAATGTGCAGAATCTAATGATAATGCAAGTCTGTTTTTCTTTTTCATGAGCATATGGGGAAGCTGAGGAGGAGGAGGATATAAATTTAATCAGCTGGAGAAAAAAAGGCAAAGCTGGACTGGAAATGAATTACTTTGAGAAGGAAAATGCATTTGCTTGTCTCTCTATTATTGCCCACACCCTGGAATCCCATCAATGGCACACATGTGAAACACAGGCACATTCTGGTGTTGGATCAAAGCATGCTCCAAATATGCAAATAGAATAGCTACCTTGTTTTAGAGCCACACACATAGAAAATCCTCAAGAAGCAGAACAGCCTGGTATGTATAATTTTTGCCTGTTGGCTGCTTTCTATACATAAGCCATACCCACTCCAGTAAGACTATTAAGGGCAAACAATTGCACATCTAATTCACAAATAAGTGAAATAATAAAATGAAAGTCCGCATGGCTTAACAAAATGGCTTAACAAAATGGTATGGACATGAGGTTGACCTTAGTGAGGAGGAGGATAAGCAGTCTGACATTTATAGAATGCCTTTCCCCATCTGAAGGATGCAGAGTATATATTGTAAATATATAAACGCTCATTTTGCACATCTGAAATGCAGCCACGTATGGAGTGGAACATGGCAACTGCTTAACAGCACAAAATAAACCACTACAATATTTGATGGAAGGGAGCAAAAACAACTCCTTTGCAAGTTATTTGTTCATTGATACTGTGCCTGTCAAAACTTGAGTGCTTCCTAATAACATTACATGCAAAATGAAATCTGTAGCATCAGAGGGTGACTTATTAATCCATCAAACACGAATGCAGAAGAACGCAGAGAGGAAAAGCAGCTGTTAAGTATAAAAGTTTTAATTGATAAAGAACATGCTTAGAGTTTACAGGCAGCGAACATGTTGCAAAGCTAAGAAAGGCTGGAAACAGGAAGTTGATGCAAGGGAAGAGAGAAACTTTCTGGACACATTTATAGGTGCTTGGTGCCAAATTCACAGCTGGCCAGAGAGGGTGCATTTCCCTAACTCAGTGGAGTTACCCTCACTTAAGCCAGTGGTGAATAAAGCATTTGATCCTCCACAAGGGCTTGTGTTTTGTTCATTTTTAGCTCAAAAGATTCCAGCTTCTCCAGTTTGATAGCTGAAGAGTTTCAGGGGAACAGAAAGTGGGCAGGGCCGGGGGGGGGGGGAGGAGGGGAAAGCATACATTCCTTGTTTACACTTGACTCCCCTGAGATGCCTTTCTGACTCAGACAGAATTCCCTTACAGGTTTTAGTTTATTTTAGTTTCATATATTTTTTTAAAGTTGGTACCCATGCACATGAGGGACTGGTAGTATTGTGTAGAGCCAGTCATCTCCTTCTTCCCAATGTTCTTCAGTCCTGATCTTCAGTTCTCCCAGTGATCCTAACTCTAGACTCTAATACAACCCTGCCAATGCTCTTATTGTTAAGTGATAGGCACAGTACAGAGGTCATCGTCTCTACCGTTACAGACAAGATCAGCTCACACATGTAATATACAGGAAGAAGATCCAATTCAGAGCAGCAGCATCATCCCTGCTGCTCATGTCTTGAGCCTTTTTAGGGTCGTTAAAATGAGACTACCCAGTGATCTCAGCCAGGATTTAAATCCAGACCCCAGAGATTAAAGCCAAACACATTAACTCATCACCCCACTTTGCTCTTGCTTCTCTGAATCTTCAGTATCTAGGCAGTTTCATTTCTTGACATTTGTCAATGGAGCAAGAGATGAAAAATATAGCAACAGACACATTGCTATGTGCTTTCATTCCCACCACTAACCGGCCCCTTTTGACAGTCCCATCAGCAAAGCCAAGTATTGAATAAGGACTCTGATCTGTCCTAGCAAACACGAAGACTGGGGAAGGGGTGCGTGTTATGGATACCTGGACTGCCACTGCCAGTGCTGTTCCTGGCCCGGGGGTCAACAGACAAATACAGGCTCCAGAGCTGTTAATCTAGCATCTTTTAACAGCAATAAATTGACTTAAAGAAAAGCCAAAAAACAAAGTCAGACTAACTCCAGTTCATAGTAACGCAAAGAGTATCATATCTCATCATCTGGGAACCAGAATTAAGAAAGTCAGTCATTAGCATATCCCCCTGGGCCAGCTTATTGGAGTCATTTCTGAAAATGGTATGAGCTAGCATACTGCGTGTGCTGCAATAGCCAATACTTCCCCAGTTTGGGGGGTAGGGGGAGGGAAATGGATGATCTTGGGGCTAAACTAAGGACTGGGTCTAAGGAGAGCTAGGTTCCACTGCTAACACAGCCAAGGACTTCTTGTGTGATCTTGGGCAAGTCACTTCACTTCTCTGTGCCCCAATTCCCCATCTGTTAAATAAGGATAATTTATTATTTGCATTGTGTTAACACCTCGGAGCCTAGGAATTGACCAGGATATCATTGTGCTAGGCACTGTACAAACACCAAAAAGATGCAAAGAATGACTGAAGACAGATCCAAGCTCACTTTTGGACTCCCTGGTTCCCTCCCTCCCCCCCACCTGAATAAGTGTTTGCCTTGTTATGTCTTGACTAATCTAATAGCAAAGAATGTACTATTTTTTTCTGCATCCTGGTTAAAAGTTAATCAGAGAACAATGGAGATCAGTTGCCACATTTTTGCTAGACAAAATACAGTCATCATTTCACTTTTTGTGATCAAAGGGCCTCTCATAACTTCCAAGAACAAGATGACAAAAATACAATTTGTAATAATGGTGGCACTGATCACATGCCACTCTTCCTACAGGCTAACAAAAATCTTGATGGAAACATGCTAGCAACTGTAATACACAAAGCCTATATCTACATTAGATTTTTTTGATAGAAATTTCCCACCATTGCACTTACATTGGTGCAACTCAGAACAGTTTGATAACCCGGTGATAAAAATGCCAGAGGCCAACTGAGTCCTGCCTAGGGTAGTCAGGTGTTTGATTTTCGACCAGAACGCCTGGTTGAAAAGGGACCCTGGCAGCTCCAGAGAGCACTGCTGACCGGGCCTTTAAAAGTCTGGTCAGCGGTGCAGCGGGGCTAAGACAGGCTCCCTACCTGCCCAGCTCTGCGTGGCTCCTGGAAGCAGCAGCATGTCCCCTCTCTGGCTCCTATGCGTAGGGGCAGTCAGGGGGCTCTATACGCTGCCCCTGCCCCAAGTGCCAGCTCTGCAGCTCCCATTGGCCAGGAACCGCGGCCAATGGAAGCTGCGAGGGTGGTGCCTGCAGATGATGCAGTGCACACCACACACAGCCACCTGGCCATACCTCCATGTAGGAGCTGGAGGGGGGAAATGCCGTTGCTTCCAAGAGCTGCCTGGAGCTGCACCCCAACTCCCTGCCCCAGCCCTGATCCCCCTCCTGCCCTCTGACCCACTCGATCCCTGCCTGGAGCACCCTCCTACACCCAAAACCCCTCATCCTCAGACCCATCCCAAAGCCTGCACCCCCAGCTGGAGCCCTCATCCCCTCCACACCCCAACCCCCCTGAGCCAGCCTGGTGAAAATGAGCGAGTGAGTGAGGATGGGGAGAGTGAGAAACAGAGGGAAGAGGGACAGAGTGAGCATGAGTGGGGCCTCAGCAGAGGGGGTGGGGCCTCAGAGGAAGGGGTGGGGCAAGGGTGTTCAGTTTTGTTCTAGTCCTGCCTCCACTTATGAGCCCATTGTTGGGACAAGTGGGCCCCTATGAGGCTCGATCCACCAGTGAGGGGTGAACACTAATTCAACTGTTAACTGTGTGGTGAGTTATAGGGCTACTTCCCTCTGCCTTGCCCATCCAACAGAAAATGACGAGTGTGAAAATCAATGCAGGGGCTCAGCTGGGAGTTTTGAGGATTCCCAGAGGAGTCAAAAATGACATTTTACAAGAACTTCAAGAATCTTGATAAGAAATGTAAGAGCCACTGCTGGGAGGAAAACCACAGCACTTATCTTGGTGAACGTAGGAATGCAGTACTGTGAAGCATTTGCAGATAGTTTGGAGGATACAGCTATTGCCTGCACGCACAAAGACCTCAATTCAGCAAAGCACTTAAGCATGTACTTAAATTTAAGCATATCAACAGTCCCACTGACTTCAATGAGACTACTCACATGCTTAAAATTAGGCCCACGCTTAAATGCTTTGCTAAATTAGGGCCTGTGTGGAGTGTCACGTGAGGTATGCAGCCTCCTTAGCTCCCATTAGCATTAGCTCCAGTGTCTTGGTCAAATTCCAACAATGGAGTTCACAGCAGTAAAGTATATGAGAAATAGATCAAGCCTCCCACCTCCTAGTGAGCTGACTTTATGAACGTACCCAAAGAATTTTTAAATTTGATAATTATTTAATTTTTTAAAATACATTGTTAATAGAGCAGCAACCAGCTCGAGTTTAGCATTAGCAGCAGACTGTCACCATAAAACAGAAAGGGTCTGGAAAACAAAAAACACAAAACCCCCAAACTGATCCTCACCTCCCAAAAATAACTCCTCTGCATTGGTTTGATCGCCTGTCAGTTGAAGGAGAAAAAGATGCCAGGGAACTTTGTGTAGGCAGCATCTAATGACTAAAAGCACCAATTATTGGGACTTTCCAGAAGAGAACACTGCTTCAATGCATGTGTACATGTATCACTCATAAATATGTTAGTTCCCTCCACTCATACCTAGCCCAGAGGAATCCTCCCAGGTTTCATAAAAATAATAATTTTAATAAGCTCTCTCTGCTAGTTAGATAATGAGAGAAGCACTAAACTGCTTTGTGAACTCCACTTAAAAGTCAATACGCAGAATTGAGCTGAGAGCAAAGCCCCGATCCCCCAAAATGCTTAAACCATCTAATGAAAGTTGCGTTCCCTTGGATTGATATTGCTTGGCAAGATACTTAAGTCATTTGGTTACAAATGGGCTTTATTTTTAAACCTACATACCATATTTCTTTCAGGCATTTATGGCGAGGGGAATGGATACCTAGAATGACAGGCAGCCTTTTCACTTTTAGGACATTGACTAACTGCAGGACAGTTTGGGAGGAAAAGTAAGTATATTAGGGTAGTGCTCAAAGACCTCAAATCAGTATTGAGGCCCCATTGTGCAAGGCACTGTGCAAGCAAAGCAAAGAGACAGACAATCCCTGCCCTCAGAGCTAAAGTGGTCCAATATTAAATGAGTTTGGTGGGTCTCTGTTCAGCTCCTGGTACACTGGGGGCATCACCACCAGAACAAATTGTACTAATTGGCCCCTTGCTGGTAGCCCCAGCAGAGAAGCCAAGGACTTACTGGACCCGAGAGAATGACCTGCCTTCTCTCCCATTTCCCCCCCTTGAAAGATCTCTCCAGGTCACAGACAGTGCTGCTCTTCCACCATGCTCTGTGGCTAGAGAAAACCACTCTCCAAAGCAGTTAATTAGCACCTTTGACCAGCACTAAATTTACTATTCACACATCCATGGAGACTATTGCTTTACTTAACCTTTCTCGGATGCCTTAAATCCCAAGCCTAATCACAGCCATAGGATAGGGCTCCTGCTCCTATATCAGTTCATGAGACTCAGCTAAGTATTTGCTGAATGGCTTTCAGCAGTTATTGCAAATCCTTGCCCAGAGAGATCCCAAAGAAACTGAACCAGTTTGCTTGCTCACTGCTCTCCTGAACTGTGAAATTGACCGGACTTTGTACTGTACTGAGCAGCATTTGTACAATACTGAAGATGAAATGCAGTAAGGTTAAATGCAGCAAGAACTGTGAAATAAATGAAGTCCAAAGACAGGTGTTTTCAAGCCTCTGGGAGTGTATTACAGTACAAACCATTGAACAGGGGCTTGGCAAAGCCTCCAAGTTACTGATCTCATCAAACTCCACTGAACTTAAGTCTGGTTTTGTTCTAGTCGTAGCACAGAAGTCCCTCTCTGTGGAGTTAGCAGCCTCCTTCTTCTGGCTGATGATAGCTCAATATCTGTCTTAATTCTCTTTGAACTCAGTGCAGCCCCAAATCCAGCTAGTCACTCCATCCCTTAGGATCGTCTCTGGCTCCCTTGGATCATAAAGCTCCTCCTTTCTAACCACTCATGGCACCAGATCTTGATCTCTGTTACACTAGCATAAACCCAGGATGACTCTGCTGAAGCCAGTGGAATTATTCTGGATGTATACCTGTGCAGCTCAGATTAGGCCCCGTCTCTGGTGATGGCTCATGCTCTGCTTAGACTCCTCTTCTAAGGAGGGCCACACAGTCAGACGCTCAGCTGTTTACTTTGTTCTTTTGCTGCCACTTTTATGCTGATGATGCTCAACACCATGTATACGTTTACAGCATTATTGGTACCTCCCTGACCTCTCTCTGGGTGTCTTAAGCAAGTAAGATTGTGGTTTTGCCTCTGTTTCCTTCAGATAACTCTCTTACTTTCAGTAAATGTTTAACTCCTCCATCTTCCTCCTCCTCAACTCACATTTCCCCTTTGCCTTTAACTGTAGTCATCCATGACTCTAAACTCTCTTCTTCCTCCTCCTCCCATATCAGCAAGTTGCCTATCATCCCCTCCTCAATGCTGCCTGTGTATCACTTCTGAACCAATCCTCATCCATCTCCTCATCTCCTCTTGCCTTCACTATGAGAAGTCCCATGTCTCTAGCCAGTTTCCAGCTCTCCAAACCGTGTGCATGGTCTGCAGTTGCCAGCCTCCTTGCACGCAACGGCTCCATAACTCCCCACTGGCCTCAGGATTTGCTTCAATGGTTCCCTCTTTAAAACCTTCTAAGGGTTTTGCTCTCTCTCTCTCTCTCTCTCTCTCTCTCTCTCTTCTCCTGTCACTGCTTCTACTACTCTTGAGTATCAGCACGCAGCAAGTCCCTTTACTGCTGGCCGCTGATGGTGTGAAAGCCTTTTCCTCTGCAGCTCACGTCATTCTATATCTCTCAACCTCACTGACTCCATTTCTTTTCAGATTTAATCTGAAATGATCTTTCCTTCTGATCCAAACAATCTAAGTCTTTTAGGTACTTACATAGCGCCCACATGACCATAGCTTAGTGCCTCACAGACTTACATGTATTTCTCCTCATAGCACCCCTGTGAGGCAGGGCAGTGCTATTCCCCCCACTTTACAGATGGAGAACTGAGGCACTGAGAGACTAAAGTGTCTTGTCCAAGGTCACACAGGAAGTCTGTGGTGGAACAGGAAGCTGAACCCTGGCGCCCCATACCCCAGACTAGAGATCTAACCACTGGACCATTCTTCTCGACTCTGCTCATACGTATTAACGATCAAATTATTTTGAGATAAACAATAAAAATGATGCTGTGACTCTACACAGTGCTTTCCAGAGAATTTTTGAAAGCTTTACGAAGGATAAGTTGCATTAGAGAGAAATGTTCTGAAAATTACAGAATGAGAGAATTAAAATAGATCCTCATGCTAAAAACGCAAACATGCTCAAGACAGTATTTATAAAGAAATCTCGACAATCTCCAAGTATTACTAAAGGGAAAATGAGAAGCACACTCTATGCAGATCCCTCAGACAGTGCTTTATAGAAAGGATAACTTAAACCGTGTGGCTAGAGCCCTGGACTGAGACTCAGTGGCTCAGTTCTGAGATCTGTGCCTCAGTTTCCCCATCTGTAAAATGGGAATAACGATACTACCCTCCAAGCCTTGAGATCTATGGATAAATATCACCATACAAGAACTAGGTATTGTTATTTCAGATTCAGGTCATTACATTAAAGAAAAGGGCATTTTGTTTGGTGGAGAGTGAAATCACTTAGGAAGACTTGGCCATTCATAGCCACAAGTGATCTGAACTTGCAATAAGGGGAGAATAGGCCCATTAATTTAATCAAAACAAATATAGATAAGTACACACTCTGCTGCACAGCAGACAGCACAGAGCAGACCAAAGGAGGAGGAAGTACATGTAATGTCATCTCAGCTGAGATAAATACCAAACATTCTCCCCATTCTGGACCGAGAACGTCCAGTGGTATCCTGAGGGAGAGTAAATGTGCTGGCTGCTCTACGTGCAGAAGAAAAAAAAAAAAACAATTGGGAAAAAGAATCAGAGCTACTGCTTGAAGGCACAAGAAGTTTTCAATCCTCCCCCAGCTCCACCACCAGAGTGAAACTGTGGGAGAGGTGGAGACATCCTCATGCCCCGGGAGAGTGCAGAGAGTTGCGTCAGGAGTAGACAGAAGTGGGCAAACTACAGACCACAGGACCCTCCTGCCTGGCCCGGGAGGCTAGTCCCCAGCCCCTTCCCTGCTGTTCACCCTCCCCTGCAGCCTCAGCACGCCGCACCGCTGGTGCAACGCTCTGGACGGCCAGGCAGTGCAGTTGCAGAGCCCGGCCTGACCCGGTGCTCTGGGCAGCGCAGCTGTAGCACTGCCAGCCACCAGTGCTCCAGGCAGCGCGGTAAAGGGGGGGGGGTTGGATAGAGGGCAGGGGAGTTTGGGGTGATGGTCAGGGGTCGGGGCGGTCAGAGGGTGGGGATGGGGCAGGAGGCAGTCGGGGGGGGGGGTCCAGGGATGATCAGGGGACAGGGAGCAAGGGGGGTGGATGGGGTAGGATTCCCGGGGAAGCCATCAGGAGGGTGAGAAGCGGAAGGGGGGTGTCGGATAGGACTAGGAGGCGAGGGCCGGGCCATTCCTGCCTGTTTGGGGAGACAAAGCCTCCCCTAACCCGCCCTCCATACAAATTTTGGAAACCTGATGTGGCCCTCAGGCCAAAAAATTTGCCTGCCCCTGCCTTAGGAGATACAAATCAGATCAACAAGAAGGCCCCAGTGGCTGTAAAAGTGGCCAGAGCCAGAAATCAGGATGCAATGCAAAATGAAACAAATAGGAGCTAGGGTGGGAGGCTAGAGGGAAACCTGACTGTTAAAGGGTTTACTAAACAGGGCTGCTTCAGACACATATGGAGCTGCAGGGAAACCTAGAACAAGGGAGGGGGCGGTTGCCACTAACATCAAAACATTAGCATATTGTACCTGTTTGTTAAGCTCATGACAAAATCTGGAACAATCCTAAAAAAAGGGTGAACAGAGGCCTACAGCAGTGGGTCTATTTTTAAAAGAAAGCTATAGGGGAGACTAATTTAATGGTGGCCACTTGGGCTCTGGAATTATTTGTATCGCTCCTATTCCCAGAACATACAAACACAAATAATCAGATTATAAACTGATTGCTACTGCCCCGAAGAGTTAAAAGACGGATGTTCTTGCAGCTCCCACATTTCCATTTAGAGAGACACCACACCAAGTCAAAACTGGCCTCAACTTTACATTTTCTTAGGATGAAAATGGTTATTAAAAAAAAAAAGTCTGTGTCAAACCTAGATCCAATGGGAAGAACGCAAGGGGGGGGGGTGTTTACTCCAACAGAAACATCTTCTTAACTAACCCTCCCTCATCAGAGTTTGCCCCCAAACATTGGCACGTTAGGCTAGTGCATAAAAACCTAGACACCCGAGTAGAAACAGACGTGAAAACTAGTTTCCTTTTTCCCCCTCCCCTAAGAAAAATGCAAAAATGGTTGTGTGCATGCTGAGGATGGGAGCAGGTGCTGCAAGTTCCTTAGCCCCTAGGGTCCGAAGAGCCCGTCAGTCTGGCTGCTGTGGGGTTGTGTGTTGCCATTTAGTTGATATTTGGGTTTTTTGGCAGCGTGGGGAGAGGCCACTGGACTTTCAGTTAATGAAGTGGGGGGCCGGGGATTTGATTTCTTCCCAGCCATCACTATCACGGGTGTTTGAGAGGACAGGGCTTGACGGGGGGGGGGAGGAGCAATGGGCCCCCAACCACAGACATATTTGAAAAAGGGCAGATCCAAGCTAGGCTCCCCCTAAGGGCACGCGGACTAAGCTAACTCAAAAAGAAAAGGAGGACTTGTGGCACCCTTAGAGACTAACATTTATTTGAGCATAAGCTTTCGTGAGCGGTGCATATTCCCATATGGCAGCAGCCGCCGCCGCCGCCGGGTTCCGCCCCCGGGCGCCCCATCCGCGCCGCGCTCCCAGCCCCGGGGAGCTGCAGAGCGTCCCTCGCTCACCTCTCGGTCCCCAGCGTCAGCCGAGTGACAAGCACCCGCCGCTAGAGCCAAACAAAGCGAGGCCAGTTAGAGAGGCAGCGCAGAGTCTCTCCCACCAGGTTTCCCACCCCAGGTCCTGCGTGGGTGTTCCCCCCCCCCCCCCCGCATCTTATTCGTTTCCCTCCCAGCACGGTCCCTGCAGATCATCGCTCCAGGGGACCAGCTTACCACACAACCCAGAGCCATCAGCTCCGCCACCCTTCAGCGCCCCGTCCCCTCCACCGAGCTGCAGCTCCTCTTCCACCCAGCATCGCCCCGCCAGCCACTCCCAGGCCTCGCTTTGCCCCTCTGTGGTACTTTGGGGTCCACCCCCTCTGCACTAGGCAAGGATGCAGCACCGTCCAGCCCGGAGATACCGGGGAATGCCGCCCCGCCCGGGCGACGTGCCCCTCCCTTCCCCGGGGCAAAGCGACTCCCCTTCTCTGGGCTGGCCCAGGCCTCCCCTGCCAGCCAGACACCGGCTGCAAAACCCGCTCACTCCATCCATCCCCGCCCTGCGCCCGCACCCCGCCCGGAGTTCAGTCCCAATTACAGGGCAGAGCAAGGGTTAAACCCCTCCGCCCACCGGCAGGCGGCAAACGCTCCCTCCACGGGAACAGGAGCGAGCTGCAGGCCCGTCTCCGCCCCGGAGCCCCCGCTTACCTAGCAAGCGCCCCCGGGCACAGCCGCAGCCCGCGTCTTCTGGGTCTCCATTGCGCTGCGATCCCCCCCTTCTCCCGGCGCAGCAGCTCTTCCCCCAGCTGCTGCCAGCGGCACCTCGATTGGCTGCGACTGGGAGATTTTCCGGCCCAGAAGGAGAGAGTCAGATTTCACCAGCACCCTCGTTATTGGCCGCTGCAAAACCAGAGCTTCGCTGACTGGCCCAGATGTGCAGCCTGCACGCTGGTCTCTCCCAGCGCCTTTTTGCTTTCAATTTTGCTCTCAAGCTGTAGAGAGAGCGGCAGATGCCAGCGGGGAATGGAAAACAGGGGCGGCACTCAAGACGCACGCTCTCTGTTATATCCTAGCCTGCTTGAGTGTGCCTGTCTCCCTCGGTTTCCTTGCAGATCCCTCATTGTTCACCGTTTCGAAAAGCCATTTCCGGGCAATAAACTTCTTCCCCGGCCTTCTGGCTAAGGATAAATTTTGTTCAGCCTTTTTGATCAGTTAATCAAAATGATACTTAGAAAGTAGTCCAGCTTTTCATCCAGCGAGCCCACAGAGCTTTACAAAGAAAATATAATAATCCTCATTTTGATGATGAGGAAACAGAGAAGAAGTAACTTCCCCCAAAGGCACACAGTAAACCAGGGGAAAAGGAGTACTTGTGGCACCTTAGAGACTAACAAATTTATTAGAGCATAAGCTTTCGTGAGCTACAGCTCACTTTATCGGATGCATTTGGTGGAAAAAACGGAGGGGAGATTGATATACACACACAGAGAACATGAAACAATGGGTTTATCATACACACTGTAAGGAGAGTGATCACTTAAGATAAGCCATCACCAGCAGCAGGGGGGGGGAAAGGAGGAAAACCTTTCATGGTGACAAGCAAGGTAGGCTAATTCCAGCAGTTAACAAGAATATCAGAGGAACAGTGGGGGGAGAAATACCATGGGGAAATAGGCTTGAATAGAGACTGGGAATGGATGAGTCATTACACAAAGTAAAACTAAGTTAATTGTATCCAGTTTGCAAATTAATTCCAATTCAGCAGTCTCTCGTTAGAGTCTGTTTTTGAAGCTTTTTTGTTGAAGGATAGCCACTCTTAGGTCTGTAATCGAGTGACCAGAGAGATTGAAGTGTTCTCCAACTGGTTTTTGAATGTTATAATTCTTGACGTCTGATTTGTGTCCATTCATTCTTTTACGTAGAGACTGTCCAGTTTGGCCAATGTATATGGCAGAGGGGCATTGCTGGCACATGATGGCATATATCACATTGGTAGATGCGCAGGTGAACGAGCCTCTGATAATGTGGCTGATGTGATTAGGCCCTATGATGGTATCCCCTGAATAGATATGTGGACAGAGTTGGCAACGGGCTTTGTTGCAAGGATAGGTTCCTGGGTTAGTGGTTCTGTTGGGTGGTGTGTGGTTGCTGGTGAGTATTTGCTTCAGATTGGGGGGCTGTCTGTAAGCAAGGACTGATCTGTCTCCCAAGATCTGTGAGAGCGATGGCTCGTCCTTCAGGATAGGTTGTAGATCCGTGATGATGCGTTGGAGAGGTTTTAGTTGGGGGCTGAAGGTGATGGCTAGTGGCGTTCTGTTGTTTTCTTTGTTGGGCCTGTCCTGTAGTAGGTGACTTCTGGGTACTCTTCTGGCTCTGTCAATCTGTTTCTTCACTTCAGCAGGTGGGTATTGTAGTTGTAGGAATGCACAATAGAGATCTTGTAAGTGTCTCTGTCTGAGGGGTTGGAGCAAATGCGGTTATATCGTAGAGCTTGGCTGTAGACAATGGATCGAGTGGTATGATCTGGATGAAAGCTAGAGGCATGTAGGTAGGAATAGTGGTCAGTAGGTTTCCGATATAGGATGGTGTTTATGTGACCATCGCTTATTAGCACCGTAGTGTCCAGGAAGTGGATCTCTTGTGTGGACTGGTCCAGGCTGAGGTTGATGGTGGGATGGAAATTGTTGAAATCATGGTGGAATTCCTCAAGAGCTTCTTTTCCAGGGGTCCAGATGATGAAGATGTCATCAATGTAGCGCAAGTAGAGTAGGGGCATTAGGGGACGAGAGCTGAGGAAGCGTTATTCTAAGTCAGCCATAAAAATGTTGGCATACTGTGGGGCCATGCGGGTACCCATCGCAGTGCTGCTGATTTGAAGGTGTCTCGAAGATAGCTGGGAGTGCTGGTAACGAAGGGCCTGAGGAGGGAGTCTACATAGCCAGACAATCCTGCTGTCAGGGTGCCAATGCCTGAGATGATGGGGCGTCCAGGATTTCCAGGTTTATGGATCTTGGGTAGCAGATAGAATACCCCAGGTCGGGGTTCTAGGGGTGTGTCTGTGCGGATTTGTTCTTGTGCTTTTTCAGGGAGTTTCTTGAGCAAATGCTGTAGTTTCTTTTGATAACTCTCAGTGGGATCAGAGGGTAATGGCTTGTAGAAAGTGGTGTTGGAGAGCTGCCTAATAGCCTCTTGTTCATACTCCGACCTATTCATGATGATGACAGCACCTCCTTTGTCAGCCTTTTTGATTATGATGTCATAGTTGTTTCTGAGGCTGTGGATGGCACTGTGTTCTGCATGGCTGAGGTTATGGGGTAAGCGATGCTGCTTTTCCACAATTTCAGCTCGTGTACGTCGGCGGAAGCACTCTATGTAGAAAGCAGAACCGAGACCAGAACCCAAGTCTCTGGAATGCTCAGCCCTAACCTCAGGGCCAATGTAATGTCCCCTTTAAAAGGGGGTGCAAGTCCATCCCATGCAAGCAGATAAAGTTCATCCAGGCTTCTGTATGCACAGGCTAATCAATTTTTAAAAAGTGGGTGAAATCCTGGCCTACTGAAGTGCATGGGAGTTTTGCCATTCACTCAGTAAGGCCAGGATTTCAACCTGTCCTTATGTTTTGGCCAAACCAGGTTCTAACAAGAGTAGGCAGCCAACAAAGACAAGACCAAGTCATGTTTAAACAATGAAGCTCTAGACAATATTCAGAGCTAGGGTACAGCATTGTTTCTGAACACTGCTTAGGTCTGGCCACAGTGACCCATCAAGCTGTGAGAGAATTCCTGTTTGAGGTCAACAAAGCAAAAACTATGTAGAAGGAGTTTTCTTTAAAACTTTGCACGAGTAGGTGTGCGAGAGAGAGGGGAGGAGAGGTTCAGTAGTTGCTGATGTGACCCCAGTAGTGCACGTCTTTCCCATTTCCCCTTCTTGATCCTAAACAACTTTAAGCACAAGCAAAGAAGTGGCCATTTTCAACCTCTATTCTCTAGCTGCAGATTATACAGCTCATGAGTCAACCTCATTCCCCCCTGCAGCAGCAAGACAGCCGCAGATAGTTCACATCCAGATTTCCGACCCCTGCCCGACCACAGTAGGAAGCAACTTGGGGCCCTACACATTGTAAAACTAGTCCTGGAAATGCAACAGTGAAATCTTCAGCAAAACGTACACACACTTACAGCCACTACTTTATGGGACAGCCTCTCAGTGGTTTGGCAGCAACTGGTACTGTCCATATGAAAAGATAAAGATTGCAATCTACTTCAAAAGCATATTACACCATACTGTACATCACCAAATATAAACACAGAAAATGTGAGGGACAAATGCATTACCATCCTGCCCATTACTGAAATAGCTTTTAAATGCCCCACCGCACTCAGGCTCCCATCCAGGATTACAACTACTTTGCAAACAGCGTGTGTCAAGTTTTGGCCCTACCAATATCTTTCGAGAGAGGTAGGCAAGGTGTTCCGAGGAAAACTTGATTAAAATGATTGTGAAGCACTTCAAGATTGGATCCAAGGAGCTATAAAATGCAGCAGGAATGTTAAAGCAACCATCCTCTCTTTAAATTATGAGAAAAAGAGAGCACAGCAGTTCATAAACTTAATTCTGCTCCTTGCCTACATCTGCATGTCATTGCCAAATCTAGTACCAACCTTTGCAGTGAGATCCCCTGCTTTGTTAGTTCTAACAATGACGTCTTTCTTGCCAAACCCATTCCCATTTAACACCATGGTAACTTTGTTTTCAAACTGTAGGGATCAGATTAACTGGACTATCTCACAAAGTGAGAAAAGCAGGCAAGCTTCAGAGACGCACCCCTCACGCAGAGCGAACACAGCATCGCCTCATACCTTCTGTTTTGCTTTCAGAGCTCTTCAAAGGTTCTACACTTCAACATCAGTCCATTTTCCCAATCAATATTAACTATATGACAGATTTATTATTTTGACAAGAAACCTTTATCATTATAGAAGCTGGACCGATCTACAATTGTAATGCAAGTGCTAGGAGGTGTTCTAGAGTAGACTATGTCACAGGATTATGGATTGAAGTTCAAGTGCTTTCCCATCAGAGGGGTTGAATAATGTAAGAGGAAGAGTCTCCATGGCCAAAACACTGATTTAAAATGGTGTCCTTATAAAGCTTCCCGTGTGGAACCGGAGTCGCTTTTCACTGAGGTCTCAAATACAGCTACTGTTTTAGAGTACTTGTGGCACCTTACAGACTAACAAATTTATTTGAGCATAAGATTTCGTGAGCTACAGTGCCCATGAAACACATTCATTAATGCATCTGCAATAAAAACTTTTGCTTAAGTGGATATAGGTTCCCTCACTGCACCAAAATGAATCTACGTTTTACTTTTTCCTACTATTCTTTGCACATTGATGTGTCTGTATAGCACAACAGAGAGGGCAAGCAGTGGGACAAAGGTCCTGCATCAACAGGATTCTATTTCTTTCCCTTCTGCTAATATCTCTAGAAATAGTGCCTGCAGACAGATTAAACGCAAAGACACATTTTAAATGTAATTCTACATTAAAAGAAATGTCAGTTATTTTAAGTTAGCAGAAAGAAGCTTTTGTCTGTAATTTCTATTCTAATATCTCCATACTGTTTGCATTTACCAGCATGCAAATTTCATTAGTTACAACAGGAATTACTTGCATCACTACCCCTCCCCCTCCACACATACACACCCTTTCCTGCCAATACCTCTTAGTTTTGGTCCTAGTGTTAAATTTGTAAACACAGGCATTTTCTTTTAAAATCTGATTCCTATTTTGTGATTACAAAAGACGACTACTTATTTACAGAATAAAATGAGAAGTGTGCAAACATCTACTTTCCACAAATCATTACAAGCAAAAAACAAAGATTTCTAAACAGAAGAACATAGTTTATTTGTAATTATTTCCAAGCAGTGATGATTGAACATAATGAAGACATTAAAAAAAGGGAGTTGGGGGGGTCAGTAGAAAAACGCAGAGGGAAGCTTCAGCTTTAAACCCTTCACTTAAAGGCATTAATTAACGGAACACCGTGAGCAGGCAGCTCCTGATGCACTTGACGGAATAGCATGGCACATTTGTTTCTTTCTTGGGTCTTGCCCAGGGTGTGGAAGAGTCTGGCCTGAAAGTAAAGAACGTCTCTGAGCTGCTCTTTGCAGTCCACTTTTGCAAAATAAGTCTTGGCTTCATTTAGGTTCAGGATAGCTGATTCCAGAGCTGTCAAAATGGTGAGGAAATTCAGTATTTAAAACTGTGTTCGTATAAACAGTACAATCCCACTCTAGGGAGGCCCATTATGAATTAATTTTTAAATTAAAAGCACAGGTTTTAGCAATTTATAAAATACTTCATGATGTGGGAGAAATATTTTATTGCATCTTTTGTAAAAATAATGGTCTTGACAACATGGGCATACAACTACAGCCTTTGCTATTCAAGCTTTGCTGCAAGGTATGGATGATAAAGTGTGCAGATAAACAAGGTTTTATTGTAATTATTGAGCATTTTCAAGATGGACATTGTTCTTTTGGCCCCAGTGACACTGAGTCCAGATTCAGACCCTCCCCCCCCCCGGATCTTCCCATTCCGTAACACTACCTCCATTGTTTTTGTTTTGATTTTATTACCGATGATGATATATCTTTGTACTATTAAAATTCAAATATCTAAATTGGATTGAGCTCAAAGTTGAGAAGTATAAATGTACATAAATTATTCTTCACTCTACCTTCTGCCTTCTTTTGTGGAGAGTACGAAGCTGCAGAAGCAACCTGACATTTGGCCACCAAGAACATGGCACAGCCTTTGTCCAGTACTGCCCCGTGAGCCAAGATAGGTTCTATCGCCGTATGCAGAATATTCAGCGCTTGTTCAGGAATACCAAGAATTAGCTGAAAGAGAAACATACTTTGCTGGTCTGAAATTGGTGCCCACAGGAGATAGCAGCCACTTCTGGTGAGGCCAACATAAGCCATTTGAATGCCACATCTGTTTTAAAAGGAATTGATAGTCCAGACAAGATTTTTAACTTCTCCCCATAGTCTCCTCCCCATTAGCAGAGATGAGGCACGGTTGTGGCAAATGCCAGTAAGAATCTGAATTGACTGGCAGACACTGCACAGTGTTGACAACCAGGATCCCCATCTGGCCAGAATAAGCAATACGAATGAACTCCATTAACCAGTGTTCTTTTTAAACCCAGCTCATGTCAACAAGTTATGCTACCGCAAAGCCAACAAGATGGCATAAGAAATATCAATTGGAAAAGTGAAGGCAGTGCCAACTTATAACCGCATATTTTATAACATACTGAGCCTAAAAGCCTCAATGCCATTCAATTGTTTTTATAGACTTCCTTGAAAGATTTCACATTTTGAAATACATTTCATTCTTTAGAAGCAATAACTGAACCCTGACAGGGTTATGTTCTTAAATCTAACAACAATAGCAATGATATCCAGATTGACAACATAAAAGTTTGATTTGCAGCCTGTGAAAACATGAATCAAACTTACCTGGGAAAAAGCCAAGTTCAGAACAGTTTCAGAGGCCAAGTACTGTAGACGGTATTCTCTAGAAAGAGCGAGAGCCTGAAGCAGGACAGGCAGTGCTATTGTATGACATGAAGATCTCCAGTAAAGCTCTGCTATTGACAGAAGTACACTAACCAAAAAGAAGAGAAAAAAAAAAAAAAAAAAGTGAAGTGACTCAGTTTTGCTTAAAATTTTGAATTGTTTCCTTACCTCACTAACCTCCAGAGGACAAGCAAGTGGAAGTCAATTATTTATCCCTAATAGTACTCTCTCATTTATTTTTAATAAGTTACAATACCACATGCACAATACATTTGAATTTCATCCTTAAAAAGAGATTCCACCAATTACCATGAACAACATACTACTGTGATAAGTAACAGTGAAAATTATAATGACACAGAGTAGAGAGAAACACTCTCTCTAAGTGTATTTTAGGCACAGTTGGTTTGTGTGGCTCTTTCACTCAACAGGGGAATTAACCCCCCCCTTTTCTTTTATTAAAGGAAATTATGGTTGCAAAACTCCACCCTTGGAAGATTTAGTACTTGAAACTACTTTGAATTTAGTTTTGAAAAGACTACTACATTTCAGCTTCAAAATATCCTTTATACCAATATTTTTTACTTTGTTATAACCCCCCCCCTGCAAACAAACCACCCATACCCCACACATGCCATAGGTAACCCCCCCAAAACCTGGAAGTTGAATGTTCACACTATCCATGAAGAATTCAATTCATACGTCCACTTTGATGATGGAAGTTTACCTATCATATTTCATTTCAGAGCTAAAACTCAGTTTGTTGAGTGCAAACGTGTAGTTAGGGGCCATTCCAAATGACTCTCTTAAAACAGTGTTGGTACCAGCAAGTTCATTTAGCTCAGCAAGTGAAAGTACATTTGTATTGCCACGGTAATGCTTCATTTTATCACCACGCAAAGTTTTACATTTAATAATTCTTCTATACTACATTTAATAAATCAGAATATTCTCTTATCCAAAACGGATAAACTACGAATTACTGAAGAAATACAGAACAGATTGTGACAATTGATGTTAATTAGTGTAAAGTAGCTTTAATATTCAAGGAAGTCTCTGGAAATTAACTGTTCTTACCTAATCACCATCTCAGTGTTTTTTATATTTTGGCAGTGGATCAACAGTTTCTGCAAAAGTTTGTGCGCCTCTGACATTTGATTCTGAGCTTTTAATACAATGGCTTTTCTACAATAAAAAGAATTTCATTATCAGATGTTAATATTTTAGACTCAATCCTTCACTTGGATGCAATGGAAAAGCACACTAGTATTTTGTGTACTCAGCTTCTACACCTGTAAACTGCTTTCTACCCAAATGTTTAAAATTATAACCAGGGCCTGATGGGGATGTTCTGTTAATAACATCATGTAACTTTTATATAGCAATTTTCATCCACAGATCTCAAAGCACTTTATAAAGGGAAAGGAAATATTCTCTCTGTTTTACAGATGGGGTAACAGGCAGAAATGAAGTAACTTGCCCATGGTCACACTGTAGGTCAATGGCAAAACCAGGAATAGGCCCAATGTCTCCTAATTTTTTATATAAACTCTGTATTGCACCTAGCTCTTGGGATAGCTACAGTGAACAGATTTCAATATATTAATGCAATCATAGAATAATTTATAAAAATTTAGGGCATAAATGCTTTATAGCCATTAAAATAACCCCAGGGAGGTGGGTAAATTGGATTATACCAAGATCATTGTTTTAGGATAGTTATGGCAGAGTTAAGGAAGAAGGAAATATTACTGTAGTTCACTGAAGAAAGGTATGCTGAGAAAAATAATGTATTATCTCCAGCAAGTACTTTATTCCATCTTTATTTATTTCAGTGGGATATTATTGCAAGATTTTTCTGCAGGTTGATGGTTTCTTACCTGTACACTCCTTCTATGCTATTAAGTGCTGTAATTCCTGCCACAAAAGAATCGGCGACATGGTATTTGCCATCATTCATAGCTCTGTCAAACTGTATTTTCTGATCAAACAGCATCCACAGCTAAACCAAGAGTGTACAGAAGTAAGTTTTAAGAAGAAATGGTGAATGTTTATTTTGTGATCCAAAGTTAAATCAACAGATATTAAATAGGGCTGCCAATTGCAGTTAGCTCACAAGATTAACTCAAACAAATTAATTGCGATTAAAAAATTTAATCACAATTAATTGGTTTTAATCACACTGTTAAACAATAGAATACCATTTTCATATATATTGTATTGTAATTGAAATCGAAGTGTATGTTGTTTATTACAAATATTTGCACTGTAAAAATGATAAAAGAAATAGTATTTTTCAATTCACCTCTTACAAGTACTGTAGTGCAAACTCTGTCAT
Source organism: Dermochelys coriacea (assembly GCF_009764565.3). Taxonomy (NCBI): domain Eukaryota; kingdom Metazoa; phylum Chordata; order Testudines; family Dermochelyidae; genus Dermochelys; species Dermochelys coriacea. Next base: position 25,633,124 of record NC_050082.1, read on the forward strand.
GAAAATGCAACTTACAAATGTAGATTTTTTTGGTTACATAACTGCACTAAAAAACAAAACAATGTAAAAAACTTTTAGAGCCTACAAGTCTACTCAGTCCTACTGCTCGTTCAGCCAATCACTCACACAAAGTTTGTTTATATTTACAGGCAATAATGCTGCCTGCTTCTTATTTACGTCACCGGAAAGTGAGAACAGACATTTGCATGGCACTTTTGTAGCTGGCATTGCAAAGTATTTATGTGCCAGGTATGCTAAACATTCATATGCCCCTTCATGCTTTGGCCACCATTCCAGAGGACGTGCTCCCATGCTGATGACGCTTGTTAAAAAAAAAAAATGCATTAATTAAATTTGTGACTGAACTCCTTGGGGGAGAATTGTAGTCCCCTGCTCTGTTTTATCTGCATTCTGCTATATATTTCATGTTATAGCAGTCTCAGATGATGACCCAGCGCACGTTCATTTTAAGAACACTTTCACTAAAGATTTCACAAAACTCAAAGAAGGTACCAATGTGAGATTTGTAAAGATAGCTATAGCACTCAACCCAAGGTTTTAGAACCTTCCAAAAATCTGAGAGGGACGAGGTGTGGAGCATGTTTTACAGAAGTCACACTCCAATGCGGAAACTACAGAACCCGAACCACCAAAAAAAGAAAAATCAACCTTCTGCCGGTGGCATCTGACTCAGATAATGAAAACGAACATGCATCAGTCCGCACTGCTTTGGATTATTATTGAGCAGAACCCGTCACAGCATGAACGCATGACCCCTGGAATGGTGGCTGAAGCATGAAGGGACATATAAATCTTTATCGCACCTGGCACGTAAATATCATGCAACGCCAGCTACAACAGTGCCATGTGAATACTTCTTCTCACTTTCAGGTGACATTGTAAACAAGAAGCAGGCAGCATTATCTCCTGCAAATGTAAACAAACTTGTTTGTCTGAGCGATTGGGTGAACAAGAAGTAGGACTGAGTGGACTTGTAGGCTCTGAAGTTTTACATTATTTTGTTTTTGAATGCAGTTTTTTGTACCTAATTCTACATTTGTAAGTTCAACTTTCATGATAAAGAGATTGCACTACTGTACTTGTATTAGGTGAATTGCAAAATATATTTCTTTTGTTTTTTACAGTGCAAATACTTGTAATCAAAAATAAATATAAAGTGAACACTATACACTTTGTATTCTGTGTTGTACTGAAATCAATATATTTCAAGATGTAGAAAACATCCACAAGTATTGAAATAAATGATATTCTATTATTGCTTAATCGCACGATTAATTTTTTTAATCACTTGACAGCCCTAATATTAAAGCATGCTATTTACAGACATAACTGACTATATTCCTGTTTATTAAAGAAGTTGTCCAAGTTTGCTGGATGTAACACATTGTATCAATAAACACCTTCATTGTATCAATAAACACCTTCAGCAGAAATGCGTAGGTCTACTAAAGAAATATGCAAAAGAACCCCAACAAAGCTTACAGGATCACATTTAAAATAAAACTCTTTCCTCTAGTTATGTCCTCAATACTTGTTTTGCGGCAGTTTGACTCCCTTTGTAATGTACAAAAAGAAAGATTGGAAAAAATAAGTTTGTTGGATCTAGAAAGCCTTAAAATGATGTAGATGCTGTCCTACAGATTTACTCCATTAGGGTGTTTCCCAGTTCCACACAAATCACAGCCTCTTCTCTCAGCTCAGAGTACTTGTATAGAACTTTGAACTTCAAGGCACTTTACAAACATTTAATCCTGATAATCCCGTGAGGAAGGTAAATATGATGTAGCTAGCATTACAGCTAAGCTGCACAGAAGGAACAGAGGGCATGGAAGGAAAATGCAAATAGCTCTTCACTCTGAGGCACTAGTGAGATAACTTTCTCAAGTTTCAAACTGTGGTACATAATGTTTTCATGGCTTGTGACTTTGTGCAAAATTTTTTAGGTTTCCCACTAGTGACAAGATTTACATGAAGCCAATTCAGATTTTCTAATGAAAAAACACATTTTATACAGATACAGTAGAAATTAAGATGCACTGAAAATCAGATCTCATCCCCAACATATAACTCTGGGTAAAATGTCATGTGAATGTGTATTTTCTCTATGCAATAAAAGCCACACATTACCTGTGCATGCTGACTACTGGGAGGGAATCTCTCTTTTAAATGTTTCAATATTTCTGAAGCAGCAGCAAAACATCCCTACAACACAAGAACAGGAGTATGATGAGCAAGTAATAGTGTAAGCACTATTTTCCTTTCCTTAATTTCATCCCTGTACTCCTAGACATAAACAGCTGTTAAGAAGAAAAGCTAAATTTCCCTTACCTGCCAAAATGTTGATCAGATCCACACATGCACACAGTTCATCAATAAAGGACACTTTTTAATCACAGACCTTTGATTCTTCCCCACCCACGTGATTTTTTGTTCAACTCAACGTAAGCCTCACCTGTTCTGCATGTAGCTCAGCCAGGTGACACAATACTACAGCAAAAGATTCTGTGTTATTCTGCTGAACACCCACATTTACAGCTTCTAGACTGTTCATGCTCAGCAACATCTGGGCTTGCTGAAGTGCCATGGTGCTACAGTGAGAAGAGCTTCATTTACTTTCATGCAACAAACATCAGAGATTTCTAATCTACACTCCAAAGTCATGATAAATTGCCACAGACTGCTTCTCTGGGCTTCTAGCTTTACAGTTTCCCCTTTTTGTGGTAAGCAACTGCCAGGACCTTCCCACTGGGCAAGCATATCGAGTGCTTACAAACAAGGCATCAACCCAGCTAAGACCTGAACACAGTTTCTACAAGGTGATGTTGAGGATGGGTAAATAGAGACATTAAAACTTTGTTCTATTTACAGATATAACATTGGGACTAAAATATCTCCTCCAGACTGTACCAGAGAGGTAGCCATGTTAGTCTGCATCCACAAAAACAATGAGGAGTCCAGGGGCACCTTAAAGACTAACAGATTTATTTGGGCATAAGCTTTCATGGGTAAAAAACCCACTTCTTCTGTGCAAATAAGTCTTTAAGGTGCCACCAGACTCCTCGTTGTTCCTCCAGACTGTGTTTTAAATGAGCTGAACTAGGAAAAACAAAACAACAATTCCCCCAACCTCTCCTGAATAATAGCCTATATACTTGGTTTCAGCACATTAAAAGATGCAGTCGCTTGTGCACTTGTATGACTGATGGTAAAGGCATTCTTTGAAACATTTAAAACATATATAAGAAACAAATCTGAGTTTGATGAGAGAAAATACCTGCGACCATATAGTCTCCAAATGGCAGTTTTCTGTGCTATACTAATATCAATAAGCTCTGACAAGCTATGTTTCCAGTGCAACAGATCAGAGTCCTTTAAGGCATCCATTAGCTTATTAGCGGTCTTTCCTGCAAAAGCTCTTTGCTGAACCAAGGACTGTATTCCCAGGGAAGCTAGATACTATGGAGAGGGAAATCAAAATATATTAAACATATACAAGCTACAACTAAGCAGGAAGCACAAACTATCAAAATTTCCACCTAAAAAAGCAAGTTATTATTCAATATAGATGACAAAATGCCACTACAGGGATTTCTTCATATACGCAGTTAATAATACTACCTTGTAATGGGACGGAAAGGGAATCTTTAGTTTCCCACCCCACAGACCTGCAGCTGGGAGGCTGCTGGTTATATCTGAATCACTCCAATGAAAAAAGTACTCACACACACACACACACACACACACACCTACCTTTCTGCTTTTCCCCTGCCACTCCCTCAAAAAAAAAAAAAAAAAAAAAAATTTCCACCTTCCATGGCTCATACACCATCTACACAATTAGTTCCCAATCCTTTGTCATATGCACCCCACATGACTCCTCACCGCAACCCAGTTTCCCCCATGACTTCTACTTCCTCATCCCCAGCAATCTAGTGGCTGGGTTCTCTATTGGTTCTTGGGCGTCACAAGGTAGCCCTCTCTCTAAATAATCTAACATCTGCTCTCAGTCTCCCCCATGTGAGCTACACTATTCCTTCTACTGCAGCTTGTTCTTTTATCTCAAACAGAAAAACTAGAGAGAGAGAGACAACCACACTCTAACAGCCAGGAGACGTGGAGGAAGCTGGCATAAGACTTGCTGAGAGAGGGCTGCCCTGCAAGACCCAGCAGCTGGGTCAGGATGAAACGGGGGGTGAAAGCTGAAGATCCCTATGGAAGCAAATCCACTATGGTTTAGAAAGAAAGAAAGAGACAGATTTTGAAATCTAAAATAGATGGGTTAAATCTCAGCTATACATATTCAAAAGATCAGCAAAAAGAAAAGCTACAGATCATACCACTACCTGTGAGTGCACACACCCCCTTCTCCTTATCCTAGGATAAAGTTAAGGGATGAGAGACTTACCGGCAATCCAAAATGTACAGCTTTTTTCACAGAGTGTTCTAACAGGACACAGCTATCTGATCTCTTCTGCTCCAAAACGTACAGCCAACTCTGGTATGGGAACAAGATAAAAACATCATTACAAAGGCACAATGTAAAATGTGTTTGTGCAACCATAAAAAAAAAAAAGAGAGAGACACAGAGAGAGAGGGGAGGCAATACAAAAACTTGTGTGGTAACTTAAAACAAAACAAAACACAATTGACTTTTGAATCAAAGTCCCTCCTATGGAAGGCAGCAGCCCAGGAAGCTTCCATGCTAAGTCTGGAATGGTATAGAAAGTTATGCAAGGCATCCATATGGCTACCTTACACAGAACTTCTGGGACAACATCCTCTCAGCCGAAGAGACAGATCGACTCTCATGGAACGAGCCTTGCTAGAAAGTGGTGCTTTTCACTCTGGACGTACAAGTTTCCTCAATACAGTCTCAAAACCAACAAGACACAGAAGCCTTAAAACCTGCTCTGCTTCCCCAAGGAGAAACAGGTGACCTGTGTCCAGACAGATATGTTAACCCTTCTTCATATCAAGTGGGCAACAGGAGCTCTTCTTTCTCCTCTCATGGGTTGAATACAACAAAGTGCTTGAAACTTTCTGAGCCAAAAAGCTGAGCTTAAAACTGAGCCATTATGCTGCAGTGTGTTTGGGAGGCAAAGAAACTGCCATAGATCACCCCTCTTAACAAGAGCACTATTTACACTGCATAGATTTAGACAGGGACCTCTACTGAGCGCTCTCTAGATTGTAAATAAAAAAAACATCACTATAACACACTGTATTAGTCTATTATGGACAGGAAAGAACTGAAAAAGAAGTTGCCAGAAAGGAGAGAGAGACTAAAATCTTTGCCCTTTTCCTCTTTCCATTGGCTGAGAGCCTTTTATGCTCGCTCTCAGGACAACAGAGGGATACTGGAAAAAAGGCTTTTATAAATTATCTTGAACAAAGTTCTTAAAAGTGCAAAGACTAAAATATTCAAAGCATTGTGTATGGTTTTAAATGCATGACCCCCACTAAAATCAACCAGAGTTGCACAACTAAAAAAACCCTCAAACCTCAGGACAGCTCCTTGACATTTATTGAAGAAATAAAGAACCAAAAAAAGTCATCCTGAGGCAGGGAAATAATATTTAAACTACTAGCAAGCACTTGACATAGTTACAGCAAATGCAACAAAAGTCTAATTGAGTCGAGAGACAGATGGCTAAGACAAAGGCAATGTATTTCCCCCCCTGCCCCCAACCCCTACATGGCTGCCTTACCAAGCAGTGCTGCAAGCAAACATGATCATTGGACTCCTGTGCAATTCTGATGGCTTCCTGGAGAGCAAGCTCAGCTTGCAGACTATCAACAAATCAAAGATAGAGCACATTAATAGTCTGTTCACAATGACAAGTAGTATTATGAAGTCTCAGACATATGCTGATCTAAATGATACATATCCCACTTAGAAGTGAACTCCAATTAAACAGTTCAGATGAGAGTATTTCCTCATATCCACTTTTTTGTTAGCCTAACGCAGAAGATGTACATCACTGAAGATAGCCTCCACAACTCATGAGAAATTAATTGTAACCCGTTACTGGGCCTTAAAGCACATGTATATGTTCAAATATGCTCCGATATTATTCTGATGAGTGCCATATAAAATACCTGCCTAGGTAGGAAGTGTTTATATGCATAATCTTCCTGATCCACCTCCCATCACTACCAACTGTGATTTGTCCAGTCAGGTGGCAATGTATGCAGGTCTAAATTACAAGTTTCTTTGGGGGCAGGGACCTCTCTCACATGTCTGTGGAACACCATGCACATCTGCAGCACTGCAGAAACAATAATACCCCCCTCTACCAAGAGATTATTAAAACAAACAAAAAACCACCACCTGCAAAGTACACTCTCCAACTCCTCTGATCATTATCATTGTGAGAGCAGGTTGGCAGCTACAGTTGCTCCTGAACATGTATCAGTTATAAATAAGCACTCACACCTTCTGACCCCGTGTGGCCGTGGGAGTGCAGCAGGTAAAGATCTAATTCCCTGGGAAACCAATGTAATTGGACATAAAAAGAACCTCAAAATCTTAATATATTCCAAATGGTTCAGCCAACAGGACCACCAAAAGGACATTAAAATCAAATCACAGCCCATCTGTGCTTGCTCCCCAACTACACAGAGTCCTCCTCCTCCCCCCCCCCCCATGTATCTTTCAGAAAACAATAGCAGCACAAGGTCTATCTGTTCAGTATAAGAGATGTAGCAACTTGCGTTTCTTAACTATGCAGCAAATGTATTAACTTACTAATGGCCAAACCGACAATGCAGCGCAGCTAGATTAAGAGCAGCGTATCTCAGACTTCGGCCATAACCTTCATCTCCATTGCTTTTGCTTTCTGCTCCAGTGAGAATCAAACGGTCAAAATAGTGAAGGAGGCTGTGTGTTGAACTGAAGACATCTTGCACTCTAAGACTATTTAAGTAGCTTAAATAATGCTAAAATTTAAAGCAGAATCAGCTTTAATTAAAAGAGAATTGGTAACAATTTTTAGATTAATTTTGTATCTTCTTACTGAGAAAGGTGGCAGTAGGATCGTCTGTGAATGAGAGTGCGTTTAGCAGGAAACATCAATGCAAACTACACGATCTATACAGTTCAGAATAAAGTCGATCATGCTTCCTTTATATCAAATGACCCTGCTCCAAAATGGAATAAGGAAAGGCTTGCTCATCACAGCTAATATTTTCAACATCTCCCCACCAGTCAGTGGTCCTGAGGCAAGATGTCTATCTAGAAGGTACGAACCTACAGCTCTTACTCTTGTGAAACTGCTCACAAGGGCTACAGGATCAGGCCCAAAACATGTAGTACAGGCCCATGACTGATATTATTCTGTCAAACATTTCACTTTCAGAATTCAGACTTCTTTTAATAACCAGACCTGAAATCAATAGCCAGTGTATACTCCATCTAGTACTGATCACTGGTACATTTCTTATATTCACAACGTTTAGGAGCGTAAACTGTTTCATGTTACACAAGACAACTTAATGTCAGAAAGAAAAGCAAGTCTCAGGCCCAATTTCAAAAAGGAACTTAAACACATGCCTAACTTTTTGCACTAGAGTAGTAGCCACTCAAGTCAATGGAACTTGTGCTTGAAGTTGGACACGTGTAAGTTCCTAACTGTATTATGCTCTCTGTGTCTTTAGGAGTCCCATCCTAAAATACTATATTAACATACACAGAGATAATACAGATACGTACAAATGTTTTGTATTTCAGTGTACAGTACAAATTACACAAAATAAATTGTATTTTAGAAATAGGAAGAACTGCCCCATGAGCATGTTGGGTTGAGGGGGAAAGACACTTACTGCTTCAGCAAAGTCTGGATTAAACTTCAGCAAATTGTTCAATTCCTTTTGTAAAAATGCTGGAGTAAGAGCTTTTGTCTCGTCATTCTTTAATAAAGAAGCCTAGAATAAAAGGGCAAATTGTTGTTAAGTAATTAGGAATGGAGTGGTAAAACATTATATAAATAGAGGCTAGTCAATTTATTATTTATATAGCTTCAATTACATAAAATTTCATAAGGGTTGTGTCTGCTATCATGTTTAAATATTGCAAAGGCAATTTTACTCTCAATTAAATTGTAGTGTTCACATTTAGAGACCACAATCGCTTTGACTAACATGGAAAAACCGGTTTAAGACAGATTTCTTCAAGTTTCTCTTTGGAGATTGATTATATTGGACTTCTGACTTAAAATTTATACCTGACTGCTCACAAAAAAATTCAAGTAGCTATACAAAATTCATTTATTTGCTTTGGGAAGAATACTAATAAATGGGAAACTCAAAAAAAATTCCAATTACTATAGTAATTATATGTGATCACAAGACTCCAGATCTCAGGAAAATCACCGAACATTCTGATTTCTCTTGCTCCACAATGTTGTCATTTTATTTGGAGAGATGACTTCTATACACATGCATGATTACTATACAATAAATTAGTTAAAAGTCTAGAATGAAGTGAAAATATACCACTGTAGTTAAATTCATAAGTTTACATAACAGCACAGCAGCAAAAGCGTACACAAAAATTGTACACTAGATGCAGATGTAGAATTAAAGAGACCAGTAGCATTTAACAATTAGTTAGAGACCTTCAAATGTATAAGAAGTACTTTATGCTATTGTACACATTTAATATTGCTATCATGCTTCAGAGGTCTGATTGTGCTCTGTGTGTGTGTTTAGTTTCTCTGCATATATTTACGTGCAGGAATGATCAATGAAACAGGAAATTTTAAACACATTTTGGAGAAACCAATTGGAAAGTATAAACTACAAATATTTCCATTGGAAACCGATTCTGAAACACTCATTCCATGACTTATGTGTCTAGTTAAAACAGTTTGAATTTCAAGTACTCACAATGAATTATTCACACACAAGGTACAAACCGAGAATTATTCAACAAAATAATTTCTAATTCATCCAAGAAAGTGTGACTTTTGTTGATAATTCATAAAACACAGAGGTGAAATTTACATTATGAATTATTTGCCCAACGCTATTCAGAATTAACATACCTGCTGAGAAAGAAAATATTCTGCTTGCTTCTGGGAGAGAGGCCCACTACAAGATATTTCTTCTTCCCTGTTAAACAAACAATGGTTGGAAATAAAAGCAGTGAAAAAGAATCAGAAGGCTACAGCTGTGTAGCTTATACTGTAGCTATAATAAAATAGGAACATTGGAGGGAGATACAAAAAATGATTACATTTTATCAGAGGCCACACATACACAATTTTAGTTTTTAAAGTATTATGGTACATTATCAGTGCTCAACTGCAAGTGTGAAAAGTAACCAGGAGTACAGAGATTAAACTTTAATAAAAGAATAAAACCTGGCACATGGAAGCCACAATACAGTAGTCAGACACACAATTATTAGGTTTTTATATAAATATGTCTGAAGAAAAACAGACATACCACCTTGATGTCTCAACTGGAAATGAGACCATGCCTCAATTTTAATCTTCAGTCAGCAGAGACTATGAGCAACGTGAGCAATGTTCATGATTATCTCAAGGAAGCTGATCACACATAGGATCATGGCACTCTGCATAGCAAGATGAGTTCCAAAAAGCAACTGCTTTGCTAGAAACAGAACTTTGTTCAATGGGAAAACAGAAAAATACAACAAAAAGTAAAACTCTGAGGACAATTAGGTAGATTCCCAGCCTTCAGGAAAGCACGGAAAAGCTCAGGGACACAGAAAAGTCCAACTGCTGAAAACACAATGTAAAGTGCTAAGTGAAGGGAGAGAAAGTGGCACCGCCATCTTATACAGTGGTACTATACTTAATTGAAAATAGAACTATTGCAGATTTTAAAGTTGCAGTTTAGAAATGCTGCCACGTGGTGGCACCAAAGAAACTGAGTGGCTATCTCAGCACTAAAATGTAAAAAAAAAAAAAAAAAAAAAAAAAAAGGTTTATCTTGCTCTCTGCAAAAACTGACCATGACCCATCCCCTTCATATGAATTTGAGTTCACCATTAATGAACGGTGCCATTATAGAAATATGAGAGTGCAGTATCAAATTCCCATCTACCTACTTTCATGCCATAATATAAAGCAAGCCACCCTACAATAAAAATAGTTGGAGCACAAGATGTTGCATCCAGGCTAACTATTCCATAGAGTTTTTGGAGATGGCTGAGGTTAGCTTCTAAGAATGATGAAGGGGTGAAAAGGGGGGTTGGTTTTTCTAGTTTTGTTTTTTTAAGGTGGCTGGCTGAGTTCCTATTTGATCTATCATTTTAATGCTCCTGGGAGTTATGTTGTACTACTAATTATAAGTTAGAGCACCTAGAACCTTGTATAAGTGTTTATTATTTTAATCTAAATAAATAAAAACATAGCAATTGAAAATTGCTTTCTGGAACCTGTAGTCTATATAGGCTACACCTCCACACTGAAGATCAAAGCAGTTACAATCTGCTCTACTACCCGAGTTAGAATCCCAAAGGCTGTGCCTGCTTAGTTACCTGTAATAACACATGCATAAGGTTTATCATGATATTAACAAAGGTAGGATACTTCTTTAATGCGAGCGTGGCCTTTGGTTGGACAAAGTTTTGAATCCCTGTTTTGACATGTAAAGAGGAATTTTTAATACAATTAGTGTGGAAGACTCTCTAGAAAGTGGGAAGACTTTACAGAAATCATTAAAAATTACCTTAGAGGTACATCGAGTTCTTCTTTTTCCATTTTCCCTTCGAGTTGTTCAGTATTTGTCAGCTCCATATCGGTCTCATCAATTCCAGCTTTTTTCTCATCATTCTGATAGTACTGTTGAAGTGCAGTGTAAAGTTTATAGACCTGACTGAAAGAAAGCTTGTTGTATGCCAAGATCATGTGGCGCAGAAATAAACCTATACAAGGAAAACATTTGTTATATTTGAACACAAAGAAAGATAGCTACTTGTGATGCCTCGTAGTTTTAGATCAGAGACTGAAAGTCAGTATTCCTGGTTCCAGCACCTAACTGGGAGAGTAAACTTGCATTTCACTTCACCTCAGTGTCTCAGTATACCAATCTATAAAAGTGGCCCAATAATTCTCACTGCCTCTCAGGTGCATTGTCAAGCTTACTGTAGGGTCCAATTACACAGGTAATCTGATTACAGAACTCCTAATAAGACCAATAAGAACCGCTAATGGTGTTGCAATGTGAAACATTTTTGAACAGATGCATTCTTTGTATACAGTTTTATTAAATGACTGAGTATTTGTCCTAAGTAGTATGATTGTAATTGTTTTTCAAATATAAAAAGAAAATCTGTATTATGAATGGATTTCCAGGACAAAAGTGAAAGAATATAAAATACTTACCTACTACACTTGTTTTGTGAACTTCTGGTTCTGTCCCAGTAAATGAATCTGAAAGGTCATCAAAGAATTGTTCCATGTCTTTCAACTCCCCTTCTGCCATCAGTTTTATCCTAAACAGGAAAAGAAGTTTATAGAAATGTTCCCTTCCAATCCTGACCACCAAAATAAATCTCACATGAAAAAAAACATCCTTATTTCAGGTGTTGGAAGAATGAGACACAAACCTAAATGGAATCAAATGGTTATTAGTTCACTTATGCCAAAGGTGTTTCTAAATTTTTGAACATCTGCAAAAATGATTACTGATCACTTTAAAAAAAGAAATTGCATGTAATTTCTTTTTCACGTGGAAAGGAGAACTGTACAATTCACCAAATCACAACATGTTAAATCATCAATAGCATAGGTTGAGTGGTAGTTACTGTAAGGAAAAAATAGGCTGTATGCTACACTTCCTTTCCGTCTTTTTTTTCTTTTCTAATTTCCAAGGAAATACATTCTCTAAAAATCAACTTAGTTTAAAATATCAGTTATGTTTCTGTTACCAAACTTTAAAGAAAGTGATTAAATCAATCATATAAAATCACAGATGCTAATAAAAAGGAGAAGTGACTAGATGACATGGCCCCATCTCTCTGGTAAAGCAGGATACAGTCCCCAGCCAAAGGATAAATCAAATGAATTACCTTATTTGCACAGAATTTGCTAAATTAGGACAGGATTCTTCAATAGCCTTATGCAATCGTGACAGCATCATATCAGGACCCTATACAAAATAATAAATCAACTTTAGAAATCCAAACAGTCAATTTGGACCCAGAAAAAACAGCAGCTTTGCATCACTATACATGTTAATGGCTGTTATAAAGAGGGCTGTGATCAATTTTCTCTATGTCCACTGAAGACAGGACAAGAAGTAATGGCTTAATCTACAGCAAGAGAGATAAAGATTAGCTATTAGGAAAGCTTTCTCTCTATAAGAGCATCTGGAAAGTAGTTAAGCTCTAGAATAGGCTTCCAAGGGAGGCTGTGGAATACCAGTTATTGGAGAATTTTAAGAATAGCTTGGACAGACACCTGTCAGGAATGGTCTAGGTCAATGGTTCTCAAAGTTTTGTGCTGCTGAACCATTTCGCATAGCAAGCCTCCGAGTACAACCCCCACTTATAAATTAAAAAACACTTTTTTAATATATGTAACACCATTATAATGCTGGAGAGAAAGCAGGGTTTGGGGTGGAGACTGACAGCTCGCAACCCCCCATGTAATAACCTTGTGACCCCCGAGGGGTCCCAACTGCCAGTTTGAGAACCCCTGGTCTAGGTTTATTTGGTCCAGCCTCAGCACAGGGGGCTGGACTTGATAACTTCTATGATTCCATAATATCACAAAAACATAACAGCCCAGGCACAAAAATCCTTAGCCACGCTTATTACAGTAGCAACATTCCACTTACCCATTACCAAATCCACGCTTGCCCCCCAGGTGAGGAGCAGGGAGGATTGTATAAGTCTCTGTTCTGCAGCAGAATCCACAACCCCAGCCCTTATCTGGTGGCAGCCCCTCTCCACCTTCCCTTAGGTCCGCGAGCAAGATCCACGCTCTGGAAACACTTGCTGCCTCTTTCTCCCGCGGCCCCCGCACTGGGGATTTCCAGACGCTCTCCAGGCAGCCCCCTATTACCTGGGGGCAGCCCAACCCCCTCCACCGGGGGAAGACCCGCCCCAGCCCTACAGCTCCTTCCCCTCCCCGCGCCTGCCCCCCGACCTGCAGCAGCGGCAGCAGCAGCCGGTTGAGGCGCCGCCTCTCCAGCAGGCTGAGCTGGGCCCCGGCCCGGCCCAGCTCGCTGAGCAGCACCAGCAGCGCCATCTTGTAGGGGGTGACGCAGTCCTTGATGCCGAACACGTTGGCGTGCACCACCCCGTTGGTCATCATAGGGTTGAAGTAGAGACTCTCGTGCACGCTGGCCATGGCCGAGCCGGGCGAGGGGGGGGCCCAGGCGGCCGCCGCCGCTACCACAGCCCGAGGCTTCAGGAGCCTCCACCAGCTCGCCAGGGCGCCATCCCCATCTCCCGGGCAACCAGCTTCCCCCAAAACAGCCAATCGTAGGAGCCGCTCTCAGTCACGTGAGCTCGCCCACGGCCAACCACAGCCAGAGAGCGAAGCGGCGGCGGGGTGCAGGGCGCCGCAGGTCCGGCGGGAAACCTGAGCCCGGCCCTGGCGAGAGACTCAATGCGGGGGCGAGAGTACGGAGGGAGCGGCGCTGAGGGGGAGACACAGAGAGCGGGGGAGGAGGGGGCTGTCAGTGAGATCGGGGGGCCCGGGAGAGAGATTGGGGCGGGGCACTGGAAGGGGGGGGAACACGAGTGGGGACCTGATAGAGGGAGACACTCGGGGGCGCGCTGGGCGGATGGGAGGGACCTTGCAGGAGGGGGGCCCTTGGGGGAGCCCTGAGTGGAGAGGGGAATAGCTGGGTGAGGGGAGTGTCGGGCAGAGGGGGGCACTCTGGGAGGGGAGACACTTGGGAGGAGTCGGGAGTCTGCTGGGGGGTCTGGGCAGGTGGAGGGATTGGGGACCTTTTCTCCACATACATCGTTCTCTTTTTTTGTGTCTCCTAAGAACCAGACTGCCTGGTCGAGGGAGCTTCTTTGTGATAAAAAAACCAATGAAATATATATATATATATATATATATATATATATATATATATGGGGGGGGGAGTTATACCACTTCAAGGCTGCCTTCCAGTGGTGTAGAGGCAATGTACCACTTTTCCTCATTATGGCTAGTGTACCAGGATAAAGGACTGAGGAAAAGCTGGGCTTCCTCTGTGCCTTGCCTCTTCTTGGTTGTAGTTCTGGATCTTTGGGGCTCTGCCTATCCAAAGTGTGTTAGGACAACTGCCCTGGAACAGAGCTAGTTGTTCACAAGCATCCTGATCTCCACTGTAGATCAGCTGCACAACAGGATCTGGCTCAACAGTATGTGGACAATTGAGTATTTTAGCCTACACAGTAGAATCTCAATTTTTATTATCATCAGTTGTATGAACTGTTATATGCCATTAGTTATATGAACCATTTTTCCCAAAGGAAAAAGAAAATCACATAACAAAGGTGATGTCAATGACACATAAGTCCACATTCCTTCACGTTCTCTTGCCTTCAGTGCACTAGAAATAGCTTTGCAGTGGTTTGAAGGACAAGAATGTAGTACACCATACTGTAACATATACACCGTGCCTACTATAATTCTGAGATGTTAAATTTTATGAACTTTTTGATTGTATGTACTCGATTAATTCATAAAATAGGGGTTCTACTGTATTGAAGTTTTGCATTGTTTGGTACAACTTGAGAATTTTTTTGTTTTAACCTTGTTAAATATGAAACTATCGTATTTCTGAAGATGAAGAAAAAAAGGTAAAATATAAACTAGGGTTGTGCATTAATCACAGTTAATTCACACAATCAAAAAAATTAACTGCGATTAAAAAAATTAATCATGATTAATCGCACTGTTAAACAATAGAATACCAATTGAAAGTTATTTAATATTTTTGGATCTTTTTCTACATTTTCAAATATATTGATTTCTATTACAACACAGGTTTCAGAGTAGCAGCCGTGTTAGTCTGTATTCGCAAAAAGAAAAGGAGTACTTGTGGCACCTTAGAGACTAACAAATTTATTAGAGCATAAGCTTTCGTGAGCTACAGCTCTGAGCTGTAGCTCACGAAAGCTTATGCTCTAATAAATTTGTTAGTCTCTAAGGTGCCACAAGTACTCCTTTTCTTATTACAACACAGAATCCAAAGTATTTTTTTATTAAAAATATTTGCACTGTAAAAATAATAAACAAAAGAAATAGTATTTTTCAGTTCACCTCGTACAACTACTGTAGTGCAATCTCTATCGTGAAAGTGTAATTTACAAATATAGATTTTTTTTGTTTTATTTTTGAATGCAGTTATTTTTTTGTACATAATTCGACATTTGTAAGTTCAACTTTCATGATAAAGAGATTGCACTACAGTACTTAGATGAATTCAAAATACTATTTCTTTTGTTTTTACAGTGCAAATATTTGTAATAAAAATAAAATGTAAACTGAGCACTGTACACTTTATTCTGTTTTGCAATTGAAATCAATATATTTGGAAATGGAGAAAACTTCCAAAAATATTTAAATAAATGATATTCTATTATTGTTTAACAGTGCGATATATTGCAATTAATTTTTTTTAATCGCTTAACAGCTCTAATATAAACCCCAAGAGTATTTAAAATGTAACACAGTAATTCTGCACTTGACCCCCAATGTGGTATATATAGTACATTCTCTTTCAAATAGTTTAATACTTTCTGAATATGTCATTATGAATTAATGATGACATCATTATGACATTTGGAACAGGGTGAGTAGATCTGTGATCTTGCATATGCCACTGCACATACTCTGCATACTAAATATAGAGTTTTATCATTACTAAAGCTTATAATATATTATTATACAATGGTTCACCAACAGCCAAATATTTACAGTGATTCTTCTGCTCCCTCAACAGATGGGAAGGCAGTAGTGTTATAGAATTTATGCATTACCTGCTGTCTCTGTCAGCATCGTACTATCTAATTCTTGGAAAATTACAAACTATAACTCTGCTTGTTTTGCCATTGTAGGTAACATGTTAGGGAAAACAGATGATTGCTTTGATAGCTTTAAAGCTATCATGAATAACTCATCAAAGAATTTTCAAGGAAAATTTCATATGTGACTAAATCTGAAAACCTGGATAAACAAATTGGATATTGTTCCAAAGAGAACTAGGATTACTAACTATGCATAAACAAAGAAAGCAGTCTTTCTTGGCACTAGATGTGTATTGACATTTATGAGAGGATCAGTGGAGTCTCAGTACCCAATCGATAAAGAAAATGAGAGTTAATTGAGCTGCTTGAAGAGTTTGATCTGTGTTCTGACTAGCATTTCTGAATATTCCAGACACAAACTAGGACTCCAGTCTTCAAAGGCACATGAAATGAACCTAGCCTCTCCGTTGCAAGGAAATTAGTATGTTAACTAATGGTATGATGATATATATTTATTTGGAATGCATGCATAGAATCTGTAAAGATTTCTTAAAATGTGCTAGTTACTATATGATTGTATAATTATGATTCTGTGTAATGTTTCCAAAGAGAAGACACTATTGACAGATCTCTTTACAGATCTGTTCTGTGCTTCATTTCTTTCAGGAATGTGTATTGATGAAAAGTTGTGGATTAAACCTTTCAAAAAACTTAAGTAATGGGTTTATGGGCTAAATTTAATGTTCTTACTCTTAGCGCCCTCTTCCCTAGTTGTTTTACCTGTCCTGGAGGTAAAGCTGGTAGTTTAATCCTCTGCCTCTGGATATAGCAGTAAATTGTCACTGAAAATAGTCTTGTCAGAACTGAGCCTTGTGATATTTTTGACAGCCAAACAAACTGAAAACATATCATGGCTTTTGCTATAAGGATGTTCAAATTCTGTAATTAATTTTTATGCATTTACAACAGATGTTTGATCTAATGCATGAATGTTTTTGGATGGACTGAACAGAGACTGTTAAACAGCAGGATTGGAATTGTCAGAGGAACCTAAAGAGAGTTAGGAACCCATTGGAATTTAATGGGATTCGTGTATTTGATGTTAGGCACCTTTAGCCTAATTTTTAAAGATCAGCATGTTAACAGAATGCATAGGTTCTGCATTTGGCCATCAGATTGGCACTTAAGCACATAAAGTGGTATTTATGTATTGAAACATCAGTCACAGAATTTGGACTGTAGGGGTACAACAAATATTTTGAAGGTCTTTTGAAGATGTTCACATTTGAACATTAGTTACAGGAAAGAACAATTATCAACTGTATGAGAAGACTGAAAACAAAATGTAACAGTTTCTTAGATCAGTGGTTCTCAAACTGTGGGTCGCGACCCTGTTTTAATAGGGTTGCCAGAGCTGGTGTTAGACTTGCTGGGGCCGAAGTAGAAGCCTGAGCCCTACCACCCAAGGCTGAAGCAGAAGCCCAAGGGCTTCAGCCCTACGTGGCGGGGCTCAGGTTACAGGCCCCCCCACCTGGGGCTGAAGTCCTTGGGCTTCGTCTTTGGGGCCTCTCGCGGTGGGCTTTGGTTTTTGGCCTCCTCACCTGGGGTGGTGGGGCTCAGGTGGGCTCAGGCTTTGGTCCCCCTCCTGGGGTCATGTAGTAATTTTTGTTGTCAGAAGGGGTCGCAGTGCAATGAAGTTTGAGAACCCCTGTCTTGGATGAACTGATGTGGGTAAAATTCCATGTAAGAAAGTGTCGGGATTTTCAACATTAAAGAGCTGATCATCTCAACAAATCACTTTTTAGAAATAATGTAGCAACTATAAATGGCCTTGTACCAAATAAGCAATTAGATTGGAGAAAGTCTGTCATCTCCTGTCTTATGAAGTGAGCTGTAGCTCACGAAAGCTTATGCTCAAATAAATTTGTTAGTCTCTAAGTTTCCACAAGTACTCCTTTTCTTTTTGTGAATACAGACTAACACGGCTGCTACTCTAAAACCTGACTTATTTTATGTTCTCATAATAATATGACCAGTGCACTTAATTTAGCAGATGTTCTAGCAGATTCGACCTATCATTTGTGACACCTAAAATACCCTGCATGAACATTTGAAAGGATATAAAGAAGGTTTAGATTCTTTTATTCGTTCTGGCCATTCAGCTTTGGAAGAGCTATTGTACTTTGGGGAAGGTACTTCTCAAGTCAAAGAGGGATACGAGATTCAAGTGAGTGGCATATTTCCTTAGTGATGGTATAATATATATTTAATGTTTCCTTTTAGCATGAATTTACTTCAGCACTGTTGACTGGATTCTAATCTAATGCCAGTTTTACATCAGTGTAATTCTGTTGATGTAAATGGAGTTACTCCTGATTTACATAATTGTAAAAGAGAGCAGAACCAGTATTTTATTTAGTCTGTCTTGTGTTCAGCAAATTATCTCATGTTTTATATGGAGCTCAGAGATTTTACTGATGGGTGCTTATAGTGGGTCAGATTTTGGATTTACACGGATGCAAACCAATATAAAAGAATCTCCACTCTCTACAATGGACTCTCTTTAGATTTATGGCAGTGTAACTGTGGTAAGAATGTGGGCCATAAACTGAAAAATAACTTGTTAAGAAATTGCACAGGTATAAGGAGGGCACATAAGAAAAACTGATCATAGCCCTTATTTTAAATATATACATTAATTGTCTAAAATGCTGCAGCATCTCTACTGTAAGATTTCTGAACTATATCGGTTTTGCATCAGTATGTCTCTGTTAACTCCAGTTGAGTTATTCCTGAATTAAGCTGTAGAGTTTTTGAGAATTACCGTAGAATACTCAAACAATTTGTATAAGGCAACGTAGTGTTTCATAGTTGGTCATCATTAGAAAATTAACAAGAGTTGACTAACATTGATGAAGTTAGAGGTTTATCTAAATATAATGGTCAGTTGAACTGTGGATATAAAAGCTAAAACTTTGAAAGGATTGGTTGAAAATTAAATACATTGCCTTGGCTAGAAAGTATGGGAACAGTGAGGGGGTGTCCCAGGCAGGGGTCAGGATGTAACTAGGAGATGGGTGACACAAACCAAGATGGGGGAAAAAGGAAACTACATAGATCTGGTCAAAGTTTGCATAGGCTGCGAAACATTTGGATGCTTATCCAAATCAAATCTCCCAATTATATTGATGACATTTCAGCATGTTTTGCGCAGAGCTCTCAAAATTCACTATTAGTTAAATGTAGATCTAGGGCAGATTTCCTCATTTTCTCTTCTCCTTCCTTTCCTATTATCCCATATTTAAAAGATTTTAAATTGTTTGTTTTTTTTGCTTTTGTGTTTACTATTACTGACCAGCTGGTGTTTTAGTCTGCTAAGTCAGCCCTTTCTGAAGCTGCCCCTTTCTCTCAGTGATTGTTTGGATATACTGCTTTTGCTGGCATTGGCTCAGGAAATCAGAGACTCAATGAAACAGAGGTAGTGTCATCAACCGAAAGAAGAGAATTTTGGGGAAAAAATGGTAAGTTCCAAACTTCCACCCATATATGGAGTCAGAAAATCAACTCTAATGATAAACCAGATAGGCATTAATTTCCACTCTGTGTTCTAGAAAAATCAAATGGAGGGACATTAAGTGCAATTGTGGATGAGGATTGTACTTGTAGATCTTAGCGTCCAATTGCCAGTATTAAATATTAGCAGAATCTAAAAATTTATCAAAGATGAAACTGCTAGCTTTAAATAGGAAAAAGTTTTGGGACACCCTGGGAAATGCCTAAGAATTATTTATATGCTCATTAAAGGAATCACCTTTTGTTTACTAGAATAAACTGTAAGAATTTAGTCAGCTGGTATATAATGAAGTTTCAGTTAATAAGACATTTCTAAGGTTCCTGGCGCATACCTTAAAAGAAGTAAAAGGCAGCGAAAATGTAGGTCTTGCGGTCATCTTTGCCAGCATAAACTGTTAAATGAAATAAAAGGAAATACTGTATTATGATTACTTAGGAGTCATTAGGATTTATAAAGCAATTACCAAGACCCTATGAACTATCATTAATGCTAAATGGTTCTTGTTATCCAACTACGTGTCCTAGATCCTCGTTATTTTGTCTGTTCCACGTACGTCTAATAATTTTCAGAAAGATGTGCACTGTACAAATTTAATTCACCTTTGAACATTGAAGTAACACCAGTGTGTCTATTTTTTTTATCAGGTCTCTTGGAAGAGGTTTTAAGCCAACCTTTTCTTGTCATTTATAGATCATGATACTTTTTTCAAGAGTGGACGTTAACCGCAGTGTCCTGGCGAAATTCCAATTTCATTAATTACATTTTGCTAATAATAATAATAATAAATATTCCTTGTTCAGTTAAATTGGATATCAGAAGAGTTTTAAGCTGGGTACTCAAAAACTGAGGCACGCAAAATCATTGGCCACTTTTGAAAATTTGGTTTTTAGCCTGTGGGCCAAATTTAGTTCTGGGCTTTCATGGACTTCAGTGGAGGTGCAGCCACATCCATTTACAGTGGTGCTGAATCTCCCCTCTGGAAAATGGATGTGTTTTACAAATAGGAATAAATCAGGGCACAACCCTGTTCCCACTGAAATAATTGGTAAAACACAGCAGCTTCAATGGGAGCAGTCTTGGGCCCCTAAAGCTCACAAGGATGGTGGGAGTTTTAATGAATGTTGTAAAATGCCATATCGTTGTGTGGTATCATTATTTATTTATGATTAAAAGAAATACAGGTCTGAGCTGTTTCATGTAATGTCCTTTACTTAACATACTCGCATGTTCCCTCAAATCTTTAACTTTTGAAGCTGAAGAACTATCACAAAGTCTCTGTTCTTTGAAATTGTTTCTTTTCAAGTCATTTTTGCAGAGAGTATCTTCAGTGCTGAGTGTTGGTAGAAAAAAATGTATTTCTTGATAGTTTTCATTCTTTTATTTGGTTTCCTATGCTTGGCATCCTAAGCACCTTAATATAATTTTAAAAGGATTTTGAATGAACAAAAATAGCAGCAGTGAGCCGCATCTTCCAGGCTAGGGAGCATGATACAGTAATCTTGTTATCTCTTACAGTGCAGGAGAGCAGGAAATAGAAACCCTCAGTGGAAATGCTCTCTAGAGGGAGTAACTCCAATAAGAACATAAAAGTTAAAAATAAGATCTGGGTCTGAAGAGCAATTCTGCATTTGATATACAGTTGATAAAATAATTAAATGAGCAAAGGTCTCTTAACTTGAATAATTATCCATTTGCTTTTCAATTTATAAAGGGGATTGATTCATGAGTTATGTTAATTAAGAGTTTTAATTATCTTTACTTTCACAAAAAGTACGTCATACCAAACATGCACAGACCTTCGCTTCACTATTTGTTACAGCCAGAGCTCCAAATATCAGCAAGATCTAGTCCCAGTTTTTAAGGGCTGCCTCTTAATTTTCTCAGCTATAACATATGCCGTCCTGGTACATCTGCTGAGATCCTATAATGCAAAGAGAGCAACATACAAATAATTTCTTCAAATAGATCTTGGATATCATGTAGATATTTTCAGGATTCGAGGACAGGCAACCTCTCCTGAAGCAGCAGTGCTGTTCTACAATGAATAACTAGGGTACTAAAGCTTGACGCATTATGCACTCTTGTCTAGATGATCAGAATATCGTATCAAAGAGAATGCCTCTCTCATGTTTCTTTCTCTCCCTCTAACTGACCTAAGTTATATCTAATGTGTCCATTAATGTGATATTTAGGTAGTATCTGTTACATGGCAATTGAAATCGATTTAGACTCTAGTATATATTTGTGTCAGTGCTGGGGATGGAATATTCCCAATAAAAGGCCCTTGACTGTGGAACTAAGGTCCAGATCCTCAAATCCTAACATCAATGGGAGTTAGATGTCTAAATATCTTTGAGGATCTGGGCCTAACTCCCTTCCTCAGTCAGACAGAGCCAAAGTTTGCTCTCTCTACTTATGTCTCCATCACCGTAGAATCTGAGCACTTCACAAACATTAATGGATGTGTTGACCAGACTTTCAGGGCATTCTGCAAGACCTGTTTTCCCAAGTTTGTTTTCAGGGAGTAGGTTGAGCAGGATAAGCCTTGTCTAAGTTTGGATAGACACTTTTTATAAATAAGCAAATACTTGAGCCGCTGACAGCACCCTCAAACTGAAAAAGACAAAGGTTTCCTTGAAATGCTGCAGGTTCTTCCAAATTGAAACGTCTTCAGTTTTGCACATAATTTACGGATGTAAATGTTAAGGGACAGGAAATAAAGCCAGAAATAGAATGAACGAGTAAGATGTATAGAGAGTATTCAGTCATTTACCATTTCCTCTTTTAATAGTGGAGCCATTTCAAAATGTAAATTCTCATCTTTTTTCCAGACTCTGTTCCAGACACTTGAGCTTATTACAGAAACACTGCAATGAGGTTGTGAATCTGGTCTTCATTTTCCAGCCCAAATTACCCTGAGAGCATAAATTACATGTTTTTACTAATTTTATTTTTCTTCAGAAAAAGTGTTCAGTAGGAAATTAAGTAGGAAAGCATCTTGCCAATAAAATTACACAAGTGAATAGCAGTGATTAAATGAGTGATGAAAATAGCTTAACCAAGAAGAGCTTTCAGCTACAAGCAATGCTTATATGCCATTGGAGCCGGGAGCACCAAAATTTACTAACACAGTCTGCAAGGAGAAGGGTGGGGGTTTTTTACTGTTATTTATCCATTCTCCTGCAATATTATGAGTGCAACCACAATAATATTGGCCTAATGCATGAGAACTGATCTGTTTTCGTTATCTTATCTGTATTTTAAAAAAAAAAAGCCTTCAATCGGCATAAATTGTAAAAAGTTGAATTAGTATTTTAAAATTCTTTTGTTATTTTTAATAATTTAAGATGATTTTAGGAACGGGGTGACTTTTTAAAACAATGGATGAATTTTATGTCTAAGGTGATTGGCTTCACCTTCTAGGCACCACATAATTTTGTCCCCTTTGCTGTTTTACTCTCATTTCCTTCCTACTGTTCTTCTTGCTTCCTGTATTTCTCCCAGTACTCTTTCTCCCTCTCCTACTTTTTCATGCTTTCCCACCTTTCTCTCCTTGGGCTTTTCTATACACAAAAAATGTACTTTTCTTTACAGTCCTACTAGTATAGGTGCAGTTATTTTGTTAAAGATGGCCTTAAGAGGAATAAGCTATATCTATATAAACAACCTTCATAGCGATAAAACTGTGCCCATGGTAAGGGTTATACCAATTTAACTATTTTAGTAAAAAAGACCACACATCTAATCAAAATAGTTTAAATTGGTACATAAGCTGGGTGTAGATCGGCCCTAGGTCACGTTTACACTATAGCGCACACCTATGATGCTGCAACTGTGCCTCTGTAGTACCACAGTGTAGATGCTTCCTAAATTGACGGAAAGGGTTTTTCCATTGATGTAGTTAATCTACCTCTCCAGGAGGCAGTAAAATAATTATGTTGACCTACCTGTGTCTACAGCAACGGCTAGGTTGACTTAATTATGGTGCTCAGGGTACAAAATTTTTCACAGCCCTGAGCAATGTAGCTAGGATGATGTAATTTTTAAGTGTAGCCCAGGCCTTACTAGTTTAGAGAAGGCCTTAGTGAGCATTAAGAGAGGACTTTTCAATTGTGTTAAACCAACTCAATTGAGATTATAAAATTAAAAACCACACCCATTATGACTGAGCCAGAGAGGTTAAGTAACTTGCTCAAGGTCACAGAGCAAGCACATATCATAGTTGGCATTTCAACTCAGGAATTTCTGACTCCTAATCCAATGCTTAATTTGCTGGATTATGTATCAGTGATTTAAAAACCTGCTCAAAAGTTAATTTAAGAATACCTGGTTTGAAGCATAAAGTTCTGAACACCAAGGGTATGTCTACACTGCAATGTAAGCCCAGGGTTTGAACTCAGGCTCAAGCCTTCCATCTTCACATAAATTGTGCTAACCAAGGGCTTGGACCCAGGGTCTCAAGATCTCATGAGGGTGGAGGGTCCAAACCTGAGTCAAGCTAGGACTCAGGGTTCAAGCCCTATTGCTTTGCAGTGTAGATGCAGCCCCACCAAAACAATCCCACGGACTGACTTTCTTTGTCCTCTGGACAGTCAAGTTTGGTGGACAGGCAAGTGTTCCCACATTGCACCAGGAACAAAGGGTTAAAGCAGCCAGATTTTGGGAGTGCACTAGGAAGTCTGGGATATGGATGGTTGGATTTGGGCCTGCATAATGAGGAGCCCCAGGTTGGGACCCAGGGTTCAACAATTCCTAACCTGGGGTTATAAATGAGCCTAGATGCTCATGCCCCCGGTTAACAAACCCAGGATCTGGTAACTCAAGTTCTACTAACCCTGGGCTTACCTTGCAGTGTAAACATATCCCCAGAGCAAGGTCATGTGCATGGGAAGTAGTAACTGAACTGCAGTTCCCAGCTAAAGACCCACAAAAATTTCAGTTCAAGGTTCAAGTATCAGAGGGGTAGCCATGTTAGTCTTTAAGGTGCCACCAGACTCATCATTGTTTTTGTGGATACAGACTAACAGATTTATTTGGGCATAAGCTTTTGTGGGTAAAAAACCCACTTCTTCAGATGTGTCATCAAGGTTCAGTAAATTTGGAAACCAAAAATTAAGTGATTCCCTTCAGTAATCTGTTCTCAGGATTGCTGTCTGGAATTGTGCAAAACCTCTGAGGATTAAGAGGTTGTCACATGTCATTGTTACTTCCTATATCCTGGCAGAGGTAAATAAAACATTTAAATCTTTTAATGCTGCCTTGGCAAAGCCAGAGGGCCCAGTAAGGGCAAGTCTCTTATTAATAGAACCTTGGCATACATCACTTTAACTGTATAATGGCTCCCAGGTGGAGCTCAAGTCTCCTGCATAAAAATAATCTATACAAATGCAATTTAGGTATTTTACTACATGAGAAGTAATACCAAATGGTGTATTACAATTCTAATCTGTTCATCAAAATCACTTCACATTAAGGTTAGAATGGCAATTAAATAGTTGTCACAATGGCCTCGAGTTTTCTGAGTCACTTTAGGCTCAAATACACAACATTCAACATTTGGAGATTTTTGCATTAAGTCCACACCTAAAGCTCCCTTGCTAAGGGCAGAATTCCAGGAGCTCTGGTGTTTGCTAGGAAGAATATGTGGGTCAGATTCTGATCTCAGTCCAGTGTAAATCAAGAGTAGTTCCCATTACTTCAGGGGTGTAACTGAGATCAGGATTAGGTTCAGCATTTTAGCATAATACTATTTATTAATTTGAAATATTAATGAATAACCTCATCTTTTATGGATCAGTTTTCTCTGATTATATTTTGCCTGAGTTTGGTGGAAGGACAAAAAATGACACCAATATTAATTAAAATGGGCTTAAGCAATTTCTTAAGTGAGAAAGTGATTGTTAGTTGTCAGATGGAAAAAAATAGAAGAAAAGACTGCTGGGTTTTACTCCTGGCTCTGTCACAGGCTTGCTACTTAGCCGTAGGTGGGTCAGTTAATTTATCTGCCTCAGTTTACCCACTGAAATAATATATATACCTAGCTCCCAGGGCTAAAGTACATAAGCATTGGATGTATCCCAGATAAGTGTCCTATACTGAAAAGTAATTTTTCACACCACATCAATATACTGTCCCTGCTGATTTGGTCTATGTGTGTAGAGAGGGGCAAAACTTTTTAATAGGATTTTAAAATGTTGCACAACAATTAAAAGGTATTCCCAAGCCATTGAACAAGGAGCTCCTAATTCCTTTCTCTGGGGCGTGGACTGTGTTTTTCAGGGAACAGTTACCACTCTTCTGATTCTCAGAAATTCCTGCACCATAGATCTTCAAGGATTAGTGCTATTGTGCACTCATCAAAAGTAGTCATGGTTAGTAAAGTAAAAGTCACAACTAGGAACATTCAATTAGAGTTCTTTATTTCTTTCCAGATACTATCACTGATCTCTGAAGCTGCTGACCTCACAGCCTCTTTGCTCATTCTGATGGTATAACCTTCTGTGTGCAGTGACCCTATGGTTCCTGGAGCAGTGCAGATTAAACAGTTATCATGAATAACTGGAGTCAATAAAAGCAGTTTCAAATAACCTTTCAGACAGGCAGATGGGGAGAGGACAGCAGAGAGCAAAAAATTAATTCACAGCAAAAGCAAATAGTCACGCCTGACAAGAATTCAGCACACCAGAAGAATAAATTAAACATCTCAGAATAAAGGGAGTATGGAAAAGCACCATCAAACAGCAATGCACATGCCATTATTTGTTCCTGCATTACACCCATTAGGCTTTTTAAACAAAATTTTGCTTTCGGAGTGTGTTAACCAGCTGTGCAAGATACTTACAGCAAAATTTGACATTATGCAAAACTTGATTGTTTTATTTACAACATATAAAAAGCCCTGGGTATGTTCACTGAAAGCTTGCTGAGGAGCATGAACCTTTCCAGTGAGCCCTGGCCCAGTTTAGAGTGAAAATGTTCATCTGTTTTTGGTTTTGCATCAATATGATATGAGAGCTGTGGTCTTGATGCCAAAGCAGGTGAGACTGTAATTCTGATGGGAGTTTCACATTGAGATTTTGGGTTAATTCCTGAGTGAGATCTGAATGTTCAAGGTCCTGTCTGCTCTGTACAAACGTTAAAGATCCCATAACACTTTATAGCAGAGTAGGGATTTGCCTGGGTATTCCTGGCCAAAATTTCACTTCCTGTCACTGTTGGTTATCCCTTTATGGCTGGAATTTCCTTCCTTACCTTGTGCGTGTCATGTTCTCCTTTAAAACTCTTGAGAACTCACTTTTTGGTTCAGGGAAAAATTGCTATTAAAAACTGAAAGACTGGGCTCCATGCGTCCAGATTCAACAGATGATTTTATGTATTCAAAGCACAAGGTAGGAAAGATTAATTAACAGAGGGAATCTAGGAGTTAGTTGAAACTGGATGCCAAATAGTAAAACTTCTTTTCTGCTACTTAAAGATTATGACCAGAGAGTTTGGTGGAACAGTGAAATGCCTTGGCCTTTTGCCCTTAAGAGTTTTGATCTCTAATTCTGTTTTGGTAACAAAAATACCTTAACATTATCTCTGGACTAGAACTGTCGGTGAGTGGTGGTTATAAATCAGAACTGAGGTGCTTGTCGGAGCCATGTGAGGAAATTCTGATAGGCCTTGCCTGCACTCTGCCTTCAGGGTAGGACATACAGCCTCACTGTCTCTCAGCTGAGCCTCTGGGCTTCAGCACTCCTGCTTCACACCATGAGCTCTGCTCAGCAAGTCCAACTGAGATAGACTTCTGGTCAGATTTGTATACTCTTCAGGGACTCAAGCACCTCAGCAAGTATATGCAGTGACACCCAGCAACCTTTTCAAAACATAGGTAGATTAGTCAAGTGAAACACAGCATCCCGGGTCCTTAGGTTAGCATACAGAATGAAGGTTACAGCATGGGCCATTTAGCCAAGCCAGTGCCATCAGCCAGCCAAGCTGCTATGAACTCCATTTCAGGCTCTGTCTCCTGTGTCAGTTCAAGGTGAACCACTCTGAGTTCACATACCACCTGCTGGAAATTCCAGATGTTAAGTGTTGATTGTTCGGTCCTTGGGGCTTCCACTATCCTGCCCCAAGAGAACACATAACCCTTTCCCCCCTACTAAGTAGCCATACAAAGCACAGTAACAAGTAATGTGTAGGATTCATTAACATATTAAAAAAATCCCACTTCATCACAGGGGGCACCTTAATTCTCCAGAAGATTATAAATGTTCCTCTTCAGATGATGCCTTGCTGCTGATGTACTTTCACTTTCTCTTTGTGACAGACAAGACCTCTGAGCTTGTCTGAACAGGTAATCAATCTCCCACCATTCTTTCATCAATATCCTTTTGTGGAAGCATTCTTGACTTGCCAAAACATGTTTAAACACTAGATTGATTGTACTATGAGAATTTAAATAACTAGGGATGCTTGATTACATCCAAGTTGGCTTCAGAGAACTGTTTGCATTCCTGCATTTATGAGAGAAAATTTGAGTGCATGCCTTTTATTAACTGTTTTTCTTATGGCCCTCTATTCCCTCTACATTGACTTTTTCATCTTGAGTTACACTTTGTTACAGCATAGCTGGGATACTGAGGATGGTTTTACCTGCCCTCCTGCCTCTCTTACTGACTCCAGATGTTGATATTCTCTTGTTTTCACTTTCCTGTTGTTGTTTGTTTTTTAATCTGGGTTTTTTTTTTACTCTCTCTTTAATCACTTTGCATTTTGCTGCACATCTGTTCCAAAATAAAAAACAATTGGCTCAACAGAGCCAAAAATTCAGAGAACACTGCATTATTTTATGCATTTGCTGGAAATAAAACAATGTGTTAGTGGAGGATTTGTTGTTCAAAGGTCAGAAGAATAAATTATAGTTGCACAGCAATTATACTCTGTCCCCTTCAGTTTATGTAATATTCTGTATTGCTGTTAACTTTATGCTTTAAGTGCATTTGCTGTGAAAACATTTGTTGTTGATTTCCAGATTTCTGAGTATATTAATTCTTAACCAATATGTTCCATTAACATGGGACCAGGGGGTTGTATAGAATTTTCCTTGCTATAGTAGAGTCAAGCTTACATGTCAAGGGGCACCTTAGAAATACTATAGGTAGATAGATGATGAAAGGCAGATTAGGTCAAGATGGAGCATGATATACTGTGATCCATTGCCTCTATCGGTCATTTGTTAAAAGTGGTGCGTGGCATGCTGTGATCTGCTGTTTTCATGGAGGTTGTTCTCATCAGGATGGGGCAGGGCTCTCACTTCTCAGGAGGCTGCTCACAGACTTATAACTCTTTATAGTTTATAAAGGGGGCGGGGGGGAATCATATGTCAGGATTAGAAATGGGCCAGGTTGGCTCATGTCCATTATACAGATGAGGACAGGCATAATATTCCAGATATTGGGATCGAGAGAAGGTTGGTTAAGATCCATTGCGGAGACAGAGTCAGGCTTGGCATCTGGAGCAGGGATAAGGTTGGTTCTGGTCCGTTACTGAGATCATGCCAGATATGACTTCTGGGGCATTGGAAGTGGGTGAGGTTGGTTCTGGTCGATTACAGAGATGGATCCAGGCCTGAAGTCTACGCCATTGGGAGTGGGGAAAGTGGATTCCAACTGTTATGAGACGGGGCAGGCGTGGCATCGAGGGTATTGGGAGGTTGGTTCCAGTCTTTTTTTATAGAGACAGGTCCAGGTGTGGTGTCTGGGGCATTGCGAGGTCCGTTATAGAGATGGGGCCAGGCATGGCATCTGGGGTGGTGGGCATGGTTGATTTTGGTCCATTAGCGAGATGGGGCCAGGCTTTTTGTCCGGGGCATTGGGAGGTAGGCTCTGGCTCATTATAGAGATGGGGCCAGGCATGATGTCTAGGGCGGCAGGAAGAAAAGGAGGACTTGTGGCACCTTGTAGACTAACAAATTTATTTGAGCATAAGCTTTCGTGAGCTACAGCTCACTTCATCGGATGTTGGTTTCAGTCCATAATAGAGATGAGACCATGTCGGGGATTGGGAGGTTGATTCCGGTCTGTAATGGAGATAGGCCGAGGGGGGGTGTCTGGAGTGTTGAGAGGTCAGTCCCGATCTGTTTTAGAGCCATTCCCAGGGCCCTGGGAAGTCTATTGCAGTCCATTATAGAGATGGGCCCATGCAGGGTGTCTGGGGCGTTGGAGGTCTGTTTCGGTCTGTTATAGCGATGGGCCTATGTGGGGTGCCCGGGGCGGTGGGAGGTCGGTTCTGCTGCGTTGCAGAGACGGACGGGCCCATGCAGGGTGTCTGTGGCTCTGGGAGGTCAGTTCTGGTTGGGTACAGAGACGAGCCCGTGCTCGGAGGTCGGTTCCGGTCCAGTCCAGAGAGGGGCCCATGTGGGGTGTCCGGGGCGGTGGGAGGTCGGATCCGGTCCGGTCCAGAGACGGGCCCATGTGGGGTGTCCGGGGCGGTGGGAGGTCAGATCCGGTCAGGTCCAGAGAGGGGCCCACGGTGGGGTGTCCGGGGCGGTGGGAGGTCGGATCCGGTCCGGTCCAGAGACGGGCCCATGTGGGGTGTCCGGGGCGGTGGGAGGTCGGATCCGGTCCGGTCCAGAGACGGGCCCATGTGGGGTGTCCGGGGCGGTGGGAGGTCGGGTCCGGTCCGGTCCAGAGACGGGCCCATGTGGGGTGTCCGGGGCGGTGGGAGGTCAGATCCGGTCAGGTCCAGAGAGGGGCCCACGGTGGGGTGTCCGGGGCGGTGGGAGGTCGGATCCGGTCCGGTCCAGAGACGGGCCCATGTGGGGTGTCCGGGGCGGTGGGAGGTCGGATCCGGTCCGGTCCAGAGACGGGCCCATGTGGGGTGTCCGGGGCGGTGGGAGGTCGGGTCCGGTCCGGTCCAGAGAAAGGCCCATGTGGGGTGTCCGGGGCGGTGGGAGGTCAGATCCGGTCAGGTCCAGAGAGGGGCCCACGGTGGGGTGTCCGGGGCGGTGGGAGGTCGGGTCCGGTCCGGTCCAGAGACGGGCCCATGTGGGGTGTCCGGGGCGGTGGGAGGTCGGGTCCGGTCCGGTCCAGAGACGGGCCCATGTGGGGTGTCCGGGGCGGTGGGAGGTCGGGTCCGGTCCGGTCCAGAGACGGGCCCACGGTGGGACTTCGGTTCGGGTCCGGTCCGGAGCCGGGCGGTGGGGCGATCTCCCCCACTCATGCAGGTGCTGCAGTGACGGGGGTGCCCCCGAGGCTCGGCCCCTCGGCTGGGATCGCCCTGGGCCCGGCCCCTCTCCGCCCCCCCGGCCCAGCTTCTCCTGCGGGGACGGACTGGGGCTAACATTCACTCTCACAACCCCCCCATTGAATGGACTCGTCCCCCCTCCCCGTGGAATGGATCCTCCCTCTCCTCGGATTGGTGAGTCCGCTGGACATTCTCGCGCTCATTGGCTGAGGGGCGACCAATGGGGGTGGGAGGAGGAGGCATGTCCCGCCCTCCGTGAGGCGGCCCCCCTGGAGGCCGCGCAGGGCGGGGCCCTGTGGGGTGTTAAGGTGCTGGGCTCGCCGCACCCCGTAGAGGAGGAGAGGCGGGAGCGGCCATGAAGGTGAGGGCGGGGGTCCCCGGGCCCGAGGAAGCGCTGCGGGGAGCCGCCAGGGTTGTGTCCCCCGGCCGGGAGTGGCGGGCTTTTGTGCCGGTGCCCAGCCCGCGGTCCTGCCCCCCCCCCGCCTTGGGCCCGAGCCCTCGTGACTGGGCAGCCCGTGAGCCAAGGCCAGAGGCCCCCCCGCCCGGGGGCTGGTAGTGGGGGACTCCGCCCCTCCCCGGCTCCCGCTCCGGCTGAGCTCCCGCTCCGCGCCGCCCGGCCCGGCCCAGCGGTGTGGACGCTCGGGGTCCGGCCGCCGGGAGCTTGCTCGGGAGCTGGGCCAGGGCCTGAGGCTTGGTGTGACGCGGGCCGGAGCCCGGTCGTTTTGCAGTTTGGCTGCTGCTGAAGCAGCCCGCCCGGGGTGGGGGCGGGGGCGTCGCGCTGTGTGGACGCGTTAGTGCGGCCGGGAGACCCAGTTCCAGCGATTGTTGGCAGTGCAGCGTGGCTGCTCAAGCATGTGCCTGGAAACAGTCCGTAAGAGCGGACACGAGTTTGCAGTGCAGCACTGACATGCCCTCCAGGGCTAGCTTGATCTGACCTCTTCTCTGCTGTACAGGGCCTGGAGGAGCGGCAAGCGGCTCTGCCAGATACCAGCCACTAGCCGTGAAGGGCTCGGAGATTGTAAATGGACCTGCTTTTAATGATTATCTTGAGACTCTGTCTTGCTATTTTGCTGTATTTTCCACCGAATGCATCCGATGAAGTGAGCTGTAGCTCACGAAAGCTTATGCTCAAATAAATTTGTTAGTCTCTAAGGTGCCACAAGTCCTCCTTTTCTTTTTGCGAATACAGACTAACACGGCTGCTACTCTGAAACCTGTCTTGCTATAGGGCTCTTTGGTACTAGCTGCTTGTCTCCTGAATTTGATGAATGTTCACAGATCTTGGGTTGCAGCGAATCCTGGTGTCATGATCTGGCATATGCTCCAAGATTTAGTCGAACTACTTTATGGGTCAGAGCATTCACATGTATTTGTGTGAGGTAGAGGTGGTGGTGTGCATTAGGGCACAGTATAGAATCTGCAGTTCATTAAACTTGAACTGTAGAGGATTCAGCAGGGGAATGAAAAAAGTTAGGCTTGTCCTTTTTGGTATGTGTCTAATAGATAAAGAAGCCTTGAAACAGTCTTTCAAACTTCCCCTCCCCCCAAATAAATAAATACATATTTAGAAATCCCAGTGATCCTCCAACTAGAGATGACAAGACTTAATATTTCTGGAAGTCTTGGGAATCTGTTTTGTGAAACTTTGTGCACTCAAGGCATTAAAAGTGCTGAATCCTTAGCAAAGGCTTCTGTTGTTCGCAAAGTTAGCTGTTTAAGTTATATTGATAACAAAAACACAAGTTTTAAACCAGAACTAATAATCCCTTCTCCTCACCCTGCTTCACTGTCACTTCTTGACTCTTATGATGTCACATTTTATAAACTTCTAATTAGGACAAACTTGTATATAGAAAAAACAAGCTGAAAACTATCTTTAGGCCTCCTATATACATAATAAAATAAGGGGACCACAAGTCCTGTAAAGAAAAATATTGGGCATGGAGGAGATAGTTAAGGGCTCTGGTTGAAAAGAGCATAAGAAGATGCTATCTAGCAAAGTTAATGTTTTTGTATACATCTTTCTTTCTTTTGGCATGGTCTCATTCTTAAACAGGGTGGCCAAAACTTTCAGGCATTCTCTACAGTGTGTGTGGTTTAGTTACCTTTTCACAACATTGATTCTGTACAAAGAATCAGCTGTTGATTAGACGGGTTGTAGAAAGACTTCATGCAATATATACATTTTGGATTTTCAATTAAAAGTGGCCAAGCATACAACATAAAATCTAATCAACACTTCTTTTTTTTATCACTTCTTATTTTAAAGTAATCTGTGATTGGTACATAAGAGAAACAAAATATATTTTTCCTAAATATATATCCAGTATTGATAATGGTGTGTCGAGAGCTGCTACAGCTTATTGGATAGATAAACATAGAAAAACAGATGTTTAACTAGCTGGTAGCCTGATTGTTGCTACTGTTCATCCTTGCCATCCTTATCTTTTCTTGGGCTATTGCCACCCAACGAAAAAGATGATCGATCAACCAACTGCCCTCTCTGTTCTTCCTGATCTTTTATGTATAATTCATTCTTAAATATTGATTTAAAAACCCAAAACTTTGACCAATTTTATACCATATTTACAGAAACATGCAGGTAGTTCCTTATTAAAGGTAAGCAGTCGAGAAAATTCTATCTGCTTTTTTTTTAACCCAAGTTTTAAATGCTGATCAAATTAAATTTGTTGTTTTGTTTGTTTTTTTGTTTTACTCTTATTTGGTTAGGCCTTGCATGTAACTCCACTTGGAAATTAAAACTTACCAAGGTCTGTGGTGGGTTCCCCATCACTGGAAATCTTAAAATCAAGATTGAACGTTTTTTCTAAGAGATGCTTTAAGTTCAGGGGTTCCCAAATTGTTGTTCATGCTCTGTTAGTATTTGAGCTTGATTGTTCCATCCATTCATTTCTCTAAGAATTAGTAAAGTTTAGGAGTTGCTGTATCTAGTTCAAACAGGAAATAATTGAAATAAATCCTGTGGCCTGTGTTATGCAGGAGGTCAGTCTAGAATGGATGATCAGAACGACCGTTCTGGCCTTATCTGCTGGGGTTGGAGGAGAGGAGAACCTACTCTGGGCCACCTTCACTGAAGGTACAACCAGAACTAAATGAACAGTTTCACTATCATGTTGCTACGTGCTAACACAAACTGTAGTGTTCAAATTCTCTACAGGAGGATGTTTTATTCCTCCCTCTCTCCCCTCCTCACCCATTAATTTCATATATATATAATATGGTATTAAATGAGGAAAATTGAGGTTTGGGTTAATAAGAACTTAAGTTCCTTAACTGTTGGTTTCTAAAGTGCTGACTATATATT
This sequence comes from Dermochelys coriacea, assembly GCF_009764565.3. Taxonomy (NCBI): domain Eukaryota; kingdom Metazoa; phylum Chordata; order Testudines; family Dermochelyidae; genus Dermochelys; species Dermochelys coriacea. Next base: position 25,667,222 of record NC_050082.1, read on the forward strand.
GGTAGCTCTTTGAAGACTGGTTTAACATGTGTAAATAAGCATGAATGTCTGATTACATACTTCAATGGGAACATTTGTCCATAATGTACATTAAAGGGATTTTTATATGGTAGTTAAATCATTACTGCCCAACACTCTGGCAATAAATCCCCTCTAAATTGAGCCTTTTCACTTCAAATAAGCGTCTTGAAAATATACTGACAGTGACAGACTTAATCCACACAGGGATGAATATAAGGTTTTAATAGACATGTGATGGCTGCTTAGGGACAAAAAGATGGAGTTCTTGGATTCATGGATTTTGTTGCTAAAGGGAACACTGTGACATAAGAATTTTAAGATGGGTTGAAAAATCCAGTATTCTCAGGTATTTCTGTAGTAGGGTGAAAATCTTTAACTCCTTTTCAAAAGAGTGTGTGGGAAGCTTTAAATTATGGTAGTGTCCTGGGAGCACTCCACATACAGGTCTCCTATTACGTCTAGTGTAAATTCTGCACGTGGTGTGCTTGCAAGATTGGGCTCAGTAGATTTGTCTATGAATATTTGGTTCTGGGAGTCCTATAATGTGCTAGGTGCTGTACAGCTGTAAAGGAACGCAAGGTCCTAACCCTGACAATGTTTAGAACCTCAGGGACACATTTAACCAGAGATGTTGAAAACTTCCTACAGGAAAAGTGAAGGCACAAGGTTTGTGTGGGCTGGAGATGTACAGAATCACTATGAGGGGCATTTCTCATTGAATTTCAGGTTTGGCTGAAACTTTCTCTTGGAAAGATTTAGATAAAATATCTTTAATTTGTGACAGGGTTTCTTATAGCTTCCCATTGACTCTTATAAACTGAAATCTCAAAATTAGAGGAATGTTTCCTATCCTATTGAAGGGTACAAAATTCCTGGGTTATATATATTTAATTCTGCATTAAATTACCACAAATATGAGGTTGTTTTCAGTTCATTTTAGAATGTTTATAAATTCACTTTAAAATGAGTCTAGCTAGTGGCTAAATGCCTGTGCACTTCTATGCATACCTCACTGATAAAGGCTCCTGCACTACACTTCATCTTGAAATCACAAACAAGCGTATTCCATTTTCTTTCTCTTTAGCTATAAGAGAATCTTTCTCCATTTTCAGTGTATTCCAGTGTGGTTTTGAAAGACAAAACCGCTTTAAACAAAAATTTGTTGCTTGGTGTTTTTCTTTAAAGGTGCAGAAATCTTTCAGTCCTATCACTCTGATTTCCTTCCAAGAAGGAAGGAACTCTGGTGCTGCCCTGATCAAGGAACACATCTTTCTCTCTTTCTTTGTGTAATCATTTTTGAGTCTAACTAAAAACTGTAATTGGATTTGCACAGTCTGTCTGAATCTTAAAGTACCTGCCTCCTATGAGTGTAGATTTTAAGTAGAGTACGTATTATAGTGAATTGCCCTCCCCCTTACAAGAGACTCCAATGTAAAATATTTCCAAGGATAACAAAATGTGCGTATTTTGGGTGCTCCAGTTTGATTTTTAAAATTAAAACATGGTCAGTGTGTATTCAGATCTGTTTATAATAGCAATTTTATTGTAATGGCTAAATAGAGATGCCTAATACAAGTAAAACAATGTTGCACCTACTGAAAGGGCTTGGAAAAACTTAATTGCTGCTGGGAGAAGCTAGGCTATCACTTCACTTCCAACAGAATTTCAGTTGTCCCTTTAAAATAAGATTCTAACCCTTTTGGCTGTAAATATATTTCAGATGTGAACCAAATATAAACTAATGTGGTTTTGTCGCCTGGAGGCTACAGGCAGCTCCAGTGCCTCTGCTCTCAAATGCAGAAACCCTAGGTGTCGGGTATTCTTGTTTGGGTGTAATCTGCTTCACAAAATCACCTTTCTCCATTTCCAGCAGCAGATTCTTTGCTCAGCCTGTGCTGTTTGCTATGACCTGATTTACTGATGTCTTTTTCTCATTAACTGCTAGTCTTCCTTTTGGGTTCCTGTGTCTTTGACTGATTCTTAGTCTGCTTCTTTCACTGATCCATTCTCCTAAAACATGACCATCTCAAGTTCTCTACCTTGCCTGCTTGTGCAGTGCCCCCCACCAAACTGCTCTCAAAAGAGGCCCTTTACTTATTTTAACTGCCCAGACCCCAGTTGGGAAGCACAGGACTTTGACCATTCTAAGAGTTATTACTGTGTTAAGTTACTGTACTCTGGGAATTCATAAACAGCACTAGTGGGATGATGGTGTAATAGAATGAAGCATCTCTTCAATAACAAGTTATGCATAGGTAAGACTCTTGAAATGGAGTTAAAACTTTTTGCCTTTACTGTTTTCAGGCGGGAGCCACATCCATGTGGGCTTCCTGCTGTGGGTTGCTGAATGAAGTCATGGGTACCGGAGCTGTCCGTGGCCAACAGCCAGGATTTGGGGGAGGTACTGGCCCATTCAGATTTGCACCAAATACAGACTTCTCAGCATATTCATCTTCAGGAGCCAATATAGTCTGCAAAGCGTGTGGGCTTTCATTTTCAGTTTTTAGGAAAAAGGTGAGTATAATTTATTAAATAATGCTTTACTAACACCAACTAATCTGTAAACTTGTCAGAGAAGTATTTTCCCCTTTTACAGATGGGAACCAGGTGGAGGGGTTTTAATGATTTGCTCAAGGTCACAGAGGAAGTTGATGTCAGACAAGATTAGAAATTTTCCTATATTGCTTGTTCAAAATAATAGCAAACGAAGTTGCTGAACAATTGAGTGATGGAGAAGCTGAGCAACAGAAAAGCCTCAAATTGACAACTAGTATTGTTGCATTTTCCTTAGAAACAAAATGAACTTAATTGTGGTCTTAGTCCTGTGTCAGAGGAATAAGGGTGGCTAGGAAGTTGAAAACCTAATCCACTGCAATAGCCTGTCAGTTCACTTACAGTCAAACAGGTGAGTCAATGAAAAATTTACCAAATAAAATTGATTAGAATTTTGTTTAAACTATGGATGTATTTCAAAACCCAGCGTATAGATGACTTACTGTTCTATGTATTTATATAACAATAATGTAATCTATAAATTTAGAGTCAATTTGGCAGGCCAGCATTATCTGGACCACTCAGTGACCCAGTTCTCTGCAGCTAACTTAGAATAAACTGAAGCCCAGCTGTTTCTGATTTACAGAAAATCTAATATTCAGAGATTCTTACAACAAATCAATCTCTTGGCAGAGATTTCCCCATTTTAGTAATCTACTGTGCTCTGCATTCCTTCTGTGGCAATGTGCCTGAGCAGCTAAGGGTCCATAATGTCTCAATCTAAGCTTTCCTAGGGCAATTTATTAAAATTTCAAAGAATGTGGGGAAAGAAATATCTAGGCTAATCATGGTAGTTGAGGTAGTCGTGTTAAGGGACTCACGTGACTCTTGGCTATACCAATTCCCCCTGCCTGTATGCAAGTAGATCTCTTGAATTAGAACCTCTATTTACCTCAGTTTCTCTAAACTAAACACAGTCTAGAACTTAAGCCTGATTCAGGGTCCTCTGAAATCACTGGGAGCCCTCCCATTAACTTTAATGGGATTCAGATGAGACCTGTTGTGACTGGAGAATCAGGAATCTGAGGCTAATTGCTAGAGCTCCCACAATCCCTGTCCTCCAAGTTGTTTCTTAAATGCAGAACCATTTCACTCATGTCTGAAGTGACCATCAGAGTTGCCCTTAGACCATCCTTGCCCTCAGTCTACTCCTCCCCCCTCCACTCCCCCTTTCTTGTTGTTGGAAGAATTGCAATTCAGATTTGTCAGTCTGAAGATTCAGGAAAAGTGAACTTCTGATTATTTAAGTCTAACTTCTGCATCTTCTATTTGCTACTGTGGGATGTCCCTTACGATTTATTCTCCTGTAGGGTTGACCTGTGATATCTGGAAAGAGAATTTTTCCTATCTTTTTCCCTACAGATTTTTCCTTTGGAGATATTATTCCCTGTGGTGTCTAGTTTCTTGTGGTAGGAGAGATGAGTTTAGATGCCAACCTAAGACCTTAGCATGTCTCCAGGAAGGGTTGAGTATGTAACATTGACTTTTCCGTTTTCATATTAGACATAGTAAATCTAAACCAGAGCTTTATGTAAAAGTTTGTGGTGTCTGTAGTTTCGTGTGTGTTTTGTATACAGAGATTATCCCACATGGCTTTGAGTGAAATGGACACGTAGGTAGAGCTTTGTAGCTCAATTATAGTGTTTACAATGTTTGGCTCTACTTAGAGTGTAGGGGACATAAGAATCTAATTAGAAAATTACCTTGTCCTTTACAGTTCATCTCTTCCCTTAAATATTCTTATCACATTCTTGCTTGAGAGGCTTTTGCAAGCTGGAAAAAAATACAGGGTATATCTACATGGCAAAAACAAACCAATCCACAGCTGTAAGTCTCAGAGCCCAGGTCTACAGACTTAGGCTTGTGTTATGATGCTACGAATAGCCATGTAGCTGCTGGGGCTCTGGTGCCCAGGGATGGGATGGGAGGCTTCAGAGCCCATGCTTCAGCCTGAGCCAAAACACCTAAACAACTATCTTTAATGCTGTAGCATGAGCCTGAGTCTGTAGACCTGGGATGAGAGACTTGTTGCTATGGAGTCTTGTGGGGTTCTCTTTCTTCACTCTCCCCTGGGTGAAATACCCATAGTGACATTCTTTTATTATTCTGATGTATAACTGCTTTTAAGAGTGGTTTTTGTTTTGTTTTTGAGGTCAAGATTAAAGCTTACATTTTATTTAGCCATTGAACTGTCTTCCCAAAACATCTGGGTCCTAGTCAATATCTTTATAGAGGAGTTCTGTGGAGACTTTACATAGGAAGTGCAACTTGTACTTCTAGCCACTGCTTCAGAAGAAGGCATAATTGTCTCCCAGGACTTAATTTCCTAGTAGCACAGTGTAGAAAGTGGTATCTTCATGATTCCAGCTTAGAAACTGGTTAGTATCTTGAATCATCAGAACTGAGTCTTAGTACTTTTATCGCAGCTAATGAGGTTACTCTTAATTTTAAGAATCTTAATGTAGTTCTCTGGGAATGGAAGCGGAACAATACATCAAGGCTTCAGTAATGTTTCTAATGGTGCTGGATGACTGTTACGCTGCAGTCATTATACATTGTCTTCTGTGACCTTGCCCCTGTAGTCTCCACTGTCTAGTCAAGGGAAAATGTTTAAAATATATTAGCTAATGTTTTCAGAAACATCTCTTCTCATCAAGATGAGGCCTGTGGGAATTGTGTACACTGTCATGTCATCACAGAAAGAGGATACCTTGTATGCAGTCTCTCAATCAGAATTTGCAGTAGCAGTATCATGAAGGACAAAGAGGTTTCCAATTACAGAGCTGCTATGCTCCAAATTTTTGCTTTGTGACCCTGCCACTTTCTAGTATATGCAGCTGTTGGTGTATACCTTGGATCTGTATTCTGGAAGTAAAAAGGCACCTCCAACAGTCTGGTTCCTCTAACTTCAGATACATCAGCTGAAATCAATAAAGTAGAGAGGATGAAAGGTCTGCGTGGCTTTGCAGAGTTAGTACTTGGGGAGGATGATAGTTCTTTGGTATATCTTTCTTCTGCTGGGAAAGCATTTTAAAAGGCCACTCACTTTATATCAAACTTGTTTAAAATTGCTCTTATTACTGTAAGAATTAATGACTAACATCACCAAACCTTAAAGATCAGATTTTTTTCATCATTTTTACATTGTGCATTTGCACGCACCTTGTATATAATCATACTTTCTTCTGTAGTCAGATTTCCTGCGTGTGTGTGTGTGTGAGAGAGAGGGAGAAAGAGAAGAGAAACTAAAACACTCCCCAGAAAATAGAAACTGACTTGGTGGCAGGTATAGAACTTGAAATTACTTGCAAGTCACTTTGAAATTGACTAGATTTCAAGTGGGTGTCCTTTTGACTTAACTAAAAGTGTGTATTTAAGTTAAAGTGTTGCCTTGTTAAAATTGATTAAATGTCTTGATGAATGTACTAGCCCTATAAATGCTCTGAAGAGTACCTGCAAAATGCTTTGACGGGCCAGTTTCATAGACAACTCGGAAAACGTACTAAGATTAGCAGTGGGTGATAGCAAATACAGATTTTCTACTCCTGTGAATATCTGGCATGCAGTTTAATGGCTTTTTTTGTCTTCCTGTTTAGCACGTGTGTTGTGACTGCAAGAAGGATTTTTGCTCAGTTTGTACAGTGTTACAAGAAAATCTCAGAAGATGTTCTACTTGTCACTTGTTACAAGGGACAGCATTTCAGCGGCCTCAGTTAATGCGATTGAAAGTCAAGGATCTGCGTCAGTATCTGATCCTTAGAAACATACCAACAGATACTTGTCGAGAAAAAGAAGACTTGGTGGATCTTGTACTCTGCCATCATGGATTAGGTTCTGAGGATACAGACACTAGTAGCTTGCATTCTTCAAGGTCACAGACTTCTAGTTTTTTTACACATCCATTTTCTCTGTCTGTATCAGTGTCGTCCTCTCAAGAACTTACAAATAGAGGAAGCACAGAAAATGGAACACCTGAACGGGTACAGTACCAGTAGTTGTGGTCTTACAATGAACTTATAAAAGTGCTGTCAGCTGCTTTTTTTTTTTTTTTTAAATACCAATGGGTGGGTGGAGGGTCTTCAGGAAATACTTTTTTTACATCCTGCACTTGAAAATGGAAGAACATGGGTAATTGGGACAAGACTGTGATCACTTAAAACTGTAACAGCTAACGTTAGCATAAGCTTTCCAATTTGAGTGTCATCGGTTACCTGTTTTTAAAGCATTTTCCTTACTGTACCAGAGGGGATTGTTTATCCTGATCTGATTCATTGTATATGCAGGGACAAGGTGGGATACCTTCAGCAAATAACGAAGAAGAAGAAGGAAATGCAGAAGAGCAGGTAAGAAAAATGAACCACCTAAAGAGTCAACTAGACCTATTTTGGCATCTGATGTAGAAAACCATACAGAGCCTTAACGCTGTTAATTTAGTTTGAGTGAACTAGGCTGTAGTGCTGCATGTTAACATAGATATTTAAAAATATTGTTTTAAAAAAAAATTCTTTCAGCTATAGCAGGGATTAACTAAAATTAAAACAACTTTTTAATTCACCAAAAAAATTAAAAAGCCTAAGAAATAATTGGTGTGTTTCAGACCCCTAACGTGTCCAGAAAGCGAGCAAGAGCATCACTGTCTGATATTTCAAGTCTGGAAGATATTGAAAGGTTGAGTGTTCGACAGCTGAAGGAAATACTTGCTCGTAATTTTGTCAACTATTCAGGATGCTGCGAAAAATGGGAACTTGTGGAGAAAGTGAGCAGGCTCTACAGAGAGAGTGAGGAAAATCATAGGACACGTAGGTGTTCATTTTTGTTGGGTTTTTTTTTCCTCCTTAAAACTAACTCTTGTTCTCTAGTGACTGGCTTAGACAATGGGTATTGTGAGTGCTTTTGTCAGCTGCAACAACTGGAAAGCTATTTTAACTGTACTAGCTGTGTCCAGAATAGCTGAAGCTGTGCTAGATCTGGCATGTGAGTTACACTGTTGATCAGTATGTGGTATTAGTTCCCACGATTGCGCTGTTTTGATTTTTGCTGATGCTAAATAAACTTGATCATTCTCACTTCAGCTTTCCTCAGTAGTTAAATTGGTAACAATTGCACTATAGAAAACCAACCCATTAGAGAAAATGAAAGTTTGCACCCCCATATCTTTCACTGGGGTTTCACGAAGTGTTAGTTTTTTCTATGCCAAACAAATCCCACTATTTCAGAAGAGAACTCCTAATATTTAGTGATGTTACTACTTTTCAGTGATAAAAGCTACGCTGGTAAAAATCCCTCTGCCAGGGGACCAGTTCTGTGGAATAGCTGTGAAGCCATTCCTGGGTCAAGTGATGGTTTTCTTATCAAGTTTCTGGTGTTTTTCCTAAAGCTAGCATTTTAACAAATATGGTTGTACTATGTTTATAAACTAAGCACAACTGAGTTAAATTGTCACAATTCTGCCACTCAAATAGTTACAGTATCATTTTGGGACAGTTTAAATGTGAATGTCAAGATTTTTTTTCCTGTTTCTCCAACATCTTACAAAATGTGAAAGATTAATACCCATAACTAATCATCATACACCATGACTGCCCTTTCATTTAATGCTACATCTTAACTTATGAAGCATTTAGTAATGTCCTAATAGCAATTTTTGGAAAGTTGTATTTAGCCCTGTTAATAATATTGCATACATAGCTGTAGTGATCAAAGTCCTTTACAAAGAGGGAGGTAAGTAGTGTTCTCTCTGTTTGACAAATGATATAAAACTAAGGCCCAGTGGTGGGATGACTTTGACAGTGGGTGTGACAGAGCTGGACTGATAACTGTATTTGAATCCTACTCTTCACTGGACCATGTGACATAACAGAGGTTATTTGATCCTAAATATAGGACAAACCCATACTCTGCATCACTTGGCTTAATCTTACTCAGTTTATAATGGTTGTAAACTAAAGCTTTATTTTACCAGTAGCTTTACTGTAAATTCAGATGAAAATGAAGTGATGCTGAAATGAGTTAGTTTAGTTTCCTACATGTCTGGGATAGAATTTAGCTGCTTTTGCCATGGCCTGAATCTCTCTAAACCTTAACCCCATCTGTTGCTTTTCAGAGGGAGAGAAGATACAACTGAATGAGAACGATGATAATCTGTGCAGGATCTGCATGGATGCAGTAATTGACTGTGTTCTTCTGGAATGTGGTCACATGGTCACCTGCACAAAGTGTGGCAAAAGAATGAGTGAGTGTCCCATCTGTAGACAGTATGTTGTACGAGCAGTGCATGTATTTAAATCTTAAGACCAAAAATACATTTTTCTAGCCACCCTGAGTTCCTGTATTTCTGGGGGCAGGACTGATGAAGCTTGTTATGACAAACATTAGTTTCAATATGAATCAAACATTTTAAACAGCAGGCTATAGAAGCATTTGAAACACTTTTCTGTGATGTAATTAAAATTACAATTTGGTGATATGTACTACAGGAGCTGCCTGAGTTACCTTATAAAGCCATGAAGTGTTTACAGCAGATCTAGCATCACTTATTGCTCTCTAATGATTAAGGTGTTCTTCAGAAGTTTGCTGAAGGGTCCAGTATAGTCAACGGAAAACTGCTTTACCATGACCATATTGTTGGATGACTCTAGTCTGGTTCATTTGGTGCATATGCATTGCTCCTATCAAACTTGAGTAATATTTAATGCATATTAAATAGAATGTAACTGTTCTGACCCTATATTGGTACAATGGTGTCAAAACAGTCAATAAAACAAGATTGTAGAAAGCACTGCCATTGCATAAGTGTTTCTGTACAGGTAAAGCTAATCTATTTTCATGATTACTTCATTCAGAATGTCTGTCTGATTACATGTATACTGTCCTTGAACATTCTTTCTTTGTCAAAGTGAACTCTGTATTCCTACATCACTCTGTTTAATGGCATCCAAATGCTAATTACTCAATGTTCAGTTTAAGAATAAAATGTAGTCAAAGGGAACAGGGGCTAACTTCAGTGGTCCCAAATTCATTCATACCTCTTCTATTAATTTTTGCAAAGACTGAATTCTACATACTAGGAACTTAATGTGAATACAGATCAATTATAGTGAAACTAGTAGATGCTAACTTTTGGGAGTTCTAGTATTACAAACCTTAACCATTAGCTTTTCTGGGGTGGGGATGGGTTGAGAGTAAGGAAGGGGGGAAAAAAAAACTAAGAGGAATTGTAGCTTTTTTTTATATATGCTTCTTGCTCACAGGTCTTTGAATCAAGACTAGGGTAGTGAACAAAATTGCCTGTTTGGCCCCTGTGAAATAAGTTATTCAGTCCAGTTCCTAGATAGTATCAAACCACCATCGGTGGCAATAATTGTTCCTTTAGAATACAAAAATTTCCCTTAAAGGGTCCTGCAGCTCAGTGGGAATAGATTTTTTGAGGTAAATGACAGTGTAGTAGGAAACCAGTATTGCCCACTACCTTTGTAGGCTAGACACTTAATAGTATAACTACTCTTTTTTTAAGGGGGAAAGCTAATGGCAGTTATTGAAATGCCTTTATTATCCAGTGACAACTTTAAGCTGTGTTGAAATTTCACCCACAAGTCTTACGGGGCAACTGTAGTGTTGCACAAAAACTAATATTGCCATATTGTATAGTATTTTAATATGTGGGTGTCTTTCAACTTTCTATACAACCCACTATTCAATTCCCAGTGTTCATCTAGTTTTGAGAAGGTAGGTGTTTTGGCAACTGCAGCCATTAGTACATTTAAAAATACTTCTGGCTTTCTGTACTGTAGATCATTGGAGGTACACTACCTCCCATGCTGACTAAGAACTAGAACAGGCTGTAGCCAGGATGAAATAGGGGGGATTTCTGTAACATTTTGACACAAGCACAAACTGCTGAAGTGAGGGAGTAGGTGCAAGAAAGATGCATTTAAGCTAGAGTCAATCTTTTATGGATCAGGGTTGGGGGGTAGCTCTAGCACTGCTACTCTATTAGCTTTTTTTAAAAAAAGCTAGGTTTCTATTAAATTGATAGACTCAAGTGCTGCAATTCAATCATTGGAACCCAGGGTTCTATAATAGAAGTGGTAGATTGTCTTCCATTTCTAACTTAGGTGCCTAACTTACAGTATTCTACTTAATTCTTGAAAATAACCAGCCAAAAAACAACCCTGAAATCTTTACTGCATAACATCCTGTTTATCATTCTTGAAGAAAACTACTCAGACTTTATGCATAAGCTGGATATTGGCTATAAACTAACAATACTTTTAGAAGCACCAGGAAGTATAAACAGCTGCTGCTGTGTACAATTCCATATGCAGTTTACAGAGAATCTAAGACATTACTGCTTATTTTTCAGAAGAGAACAAAACTCTGGCTTTTTTTTTTTTTTTTAAGAACTTTCTAAAAAGGTGCTGACTTATTCATGGTTTTGTTCAGTTGGTAAGTTAATGTAGGGGAATGTGGCATATGCATTACTTCCATTCTGAACAATGGCTGAGAGTTTAATAAAGGTTTGTAACTGGTCTGGGGTCAGTCTTAGGTTTTTTTTTTTTTAAAAAAAAACCTATCTATGCTTAAGTGTCATTTGACTAAGTCTCCAGTGGGGGTTAGACAGGCCAGACTGCACGCTTTTGAGCAGCTGTATAAAAGGAATCTCACGCACCCTTTCGATTTAGCCAGGTGTGCACAATACTTACACCACAGCTCACCTTGAACTGGACTCTTCAGTGATGTAACAAGATGGAGTGCAGTACTGATGTACTCAAGTACCACCTTGTGAATGACTTAGTCTACTTACATACATTAATAAGCTTCAATGCTATCCTGATGTAGCCAGCCCCCTTCAAAAATCACTTCAGTTGAAACAGTGGCCTTGCCTGAAGCCCATCTTGTATCCTGCTGGTATTCACAACAAGTATAGAGTGAAGGCAGCTACTTAAAATGTATAATAAATAAAGAAAGGGGAAGTTGACCACAAGTCAGACAGCTAGGAAAATCTTGCTTCTTGGAGCACTGGTACAGGCACCTACAAGGGGAAAGACAACTCCTTGATCTAGTCTTGAGTGGAGCATAGGATCTGGTCCAAGAGGTAACTATACCAGGACCACTTGGAAATAGTGACCATAATACAACATTTAACATTCCTGGGGGGGAGAAACACCTCAATAGCTCAACATTGTGACATTTAATTTTAGAAAGGGAAACTATACAAAAATGAGGTTAGTTAAACAGAAATTGAAAGGTACAGTGACTAGAGTGAAATCCCTGCAAGCTGCATGGACACTTTTCAAAGACACCATAATAGAGGCTCAACTTAAGTGTATACTCCAAATTAAAAAAAACACAGTAAAAACCTAAAGGGGGAAAAAAAAAAAAGCAAGCTATTCTGGCTTAACCATGTAAAAGCAGTGATCTTTTAAAAAGTGGAAGTAAATAGAAAGGAGCACAAACACAGCCAAATTAAATGTAAAAATGTATTAAAACCCAAAAACTCAAAAGGTAACAACAAAATGTTTAATACTGCTAAACAACCAGTGGAGCCCCTGAACCACTGAGATACAAAAGGAGCACTTAAAGACGATAAAGTCATTGCAGAGAAACTAAATGAATTCTTTGCTTCAGTCTTCATGGCTGAGGATGTTAGGGAGATTCCCAACCTGAGGAATTGTCACAGATTGAAGCATCATTAGAGGAGGTTTTGGAATTAATTGAGAAACTTAACAGTAACATGTCCCCAGGCCCAGATGGCATTCACCCAAGAGTTCTGAAAGAACTCAAATGTGAAATTGTGGAACTATTAACTATGGTTTGTAACCTGTCCTTCAAAGCAGCTACTGTACCCCAGTGACTGGAAGATAGCTAATGTAATACCAATATTTAAGAAGGGTTCTAGAGGTGATCCTGGCAGTTACAGACTGGTCAGTCTAACATCAGTACCAGGCAAATTAGTTGAATCAACAGTAAAGAATAAAATTATCAGAACAACAAATTGTTATGCAAAAGTCAACATGGTTTCTGTAAAGGGAGATCATGTCTTACTAATCTATTAGAGTTCTTTGAGGGGGTCAACAAATGTGGAAAAGGGGGCTCCAGTGGACATAGTGTACTTAAGACTTCCAGAAACCCTTTGATGTAAATTAAATTAAATTGTCATGGGATAACAGGGAAGATCCTTTCATCGATTGGGAACTGGTTAAAAGACAGGGAACAATGGTTAGGAATAAATGGTAAATTTTCAGAATGGAGATGGGTAACTAGGGGTGTTCCCCAAGGATCAGTCCTGGACTAATCCTATTCAACTTATTCATAAATAATCTGGAGAAAGGGGTAAACAGGGAGACCAAAGCAGACTGTGAAGAACTTCAAAAAGTTCTCACAAAACTAAGTGGGCAACAAAATGGCAAATGTAAAGTAATGCACATTGGAAAAAATAACCCCACCTATACATATAATATGATGGGGGCTAATTTAACTACAACTAATCAGGAGAAAGATCTTGGAGTCATCATGGATAGTTCTCTGAAGATGTCTACGCAGTGTGCAGCGGCAGTTTAAAAAGCAAATGGGATGTTAGGAATCATTAAAAAAGGGATTGAGAATATCTTATTGCCCTTATATAAATCCATGGTACGCCCACATCTTGAATACTGCATACAGACGTGGACCCCTCATCTCAAAAAAAGATATACTGGCATTAGAAAAGGGCAACCAAAGTGATTAGGGGTTTGGCTAGGACCTTTCAGCTTTGAAAAGAAGAGACTAAGGTGGGATATGATAGAGGTATATAAAATCATAAGTGGTGTGGAGAAAGTGAATAAGGAAAAGTTATTTACTTATTCCCATAATATAAGAACTAGGGACCACCAAATGAAATTAATGGGTAGCAGGTTTAAAACAAATAAAAGGAAGTTCTTCACTCTGTGCACAGTCATCTGTGGAACTCCTTGCCTGAGGAGGTTGTGAAGGCTAGGACTATAACAGGGTTTAAAAGAGAACTGGATAAATTCATGGAGGTTAAGTCTATTAATGCTATTGGCCAGGATGGGTAAGGAATGGTGTCCCTAGCCTCTGTTTGTCAGAGGGTGGAGATGGATGGCAGGAGAGAGATCACTTGATCATTACCCGTTAGGTTCACTCCCTCTGGGGCACCTGGCATTGGCCACTGTCGGTAGACAGGATACTGGGCTGGATGGACCTTTGGTCTGACCCAGTATGGCCATTCTTATGTTCTTATTGTAGAAAATTGATGAGGAAACCAATGGGCCACAGCAAGAAACTTAGGGCCAACATCCTTAAGGAATTTAAGTCTATTAAGAATAAAAAATCCTAACAATGGTATTGGTCCATTACTAGAAGGAAATGGTAGAAGTATTCAGTAAATATTTTTGTATTTAGGAAAAAGAACAAGTACGTGATATGATACTAATGGAGTGGAAACAGTTTCTCAGGAGGATATTAAACAGCAACTGCTAAAGTCAGACACTTTAAAATCAGTTGGTCCAGATAACTTGCATTCAAAAGTTTTAAAAAAGCTGATGGAGAAGCTTGCTGAACCACTAATATTGACTTTTTCAACAAGTCTTTAACTAGTGGGGAAGTTCCAGAAGTCTGGAACAAAACTAAGCTTGTTCCCATTATTTAGAGGGAAAACAAGATGACCCAGGTAATTATAGTCCTGTCAGTTCAACATCAATCCCAGGGAAGACCACGGAGCAGCTGATATATGGCTTAATAATTGATTGGCATTTTTACATTACATTTAACATGGGTTTATGGAAAATAGACAGGATGTGTCTCTTTTAGAGGAACCAAAGGTAAACGTAAAGGTAACTGATGTAATATATTTAGACTTCTCTAAGGCATTTGACTTGGTACCATGAGACATTTTGATTAAACTACCATGATATAACATTAACATGGCACACATTAAAACTGGCAGGTCTCTGTAACTGTCAATGGGGAATCATCACTGAACAGCCCTAGTTCTAGTGAGGTTCCAAAGGGATCAGTTTTTGGCCGTATGTTATTTGATAAAAAATGTGGCTCACCTATAAAAAAATATCATTGAAAATTTGCAAATGACACAAAAGTTGTAAATAATGAAGAGTACATCACAGACATAGCAATCTCAATTACTTAGTAAGATGGGTACACTTAAATGTTTTAATATGGCTAAATCTAAATATACATCTCCAAAGAATGTATGCTATACTTACAGGTTGGGGGACTCTAGCCTGGGAAGTCATGTCTCTGAAAAAGATTTGGGGGTTGTGGTGGAGAATCGGCTGAACATGAGATTCCAGTATGACACTGGCCACCAGACTAATGCAACCCCATGGCACATAAACAGAGGAATGTCAAGAGCTGAAAGGTTATTTTATCTCTAGATGGCACTGGGGCAACTGCTGTTGGAGTACTGTGTCCAGGTCTGGTGTCCACTATTCAAGAAGAATTTGGAAAATTGAAGATGTTTCAGAGAAGAGCCACAAAAATAATGAAACGATTAGAAAACATGCCTTATAGTGAAACTCAGAGCAGTAGTTTAAAGAGAACGTTAAAGGATGACAGTCTGGGTTACAGTAGTTGCAGTTGAACAGCAAAATCTGTTATCAACTCCGATTGCAGGCTTAATCGCCATGGAACTGGAGGCTGATAAGCCTCTTTTAGAATCACTCACTACAGTCTGCCTGACAGCTGGAAAGATGTGAATTAGCAAACTGATTGCAAAACTTTATTTTAAGACAAAGTATCTGCCCTCCAGAAGCTCTGAGTTCCACAATGGGGACAAGTAGCAGCCCATAAATGAAAAATCTAGCTCTACCTCACCTATAAATTAAGTATAGAAAGTGAAACTTAAGCAAGAACTATAAACACGCTAGCGTAGTAGCATGTACCCTGGTGGGACAAAAAATAAAGAGAGCCCAAAAGTATGTAGTAAAACAAATACTGATGCACCATTTTATCAGCCTATCATCTACACAAAACCATTAGTACCATTTCCCCATAACTCTCAGGCAAGTCTAGAGTTTTCTAGAGAGGCAGGCCCCAATTGGCGCCCCATTCTCCAACTCCCCCTCTTCCCCCAAGGTGATTGCTTCTTTGGTCACCTGTCAGGGTTAAGTCAGTCATTTGCCTCTATTTTAGCTACTACATAGGCACTACAGACAGGAAAAATGTAAAAAGGAAATGGACAGGAGCATAGTAACTTCTTTTTCAAATTGATTATCCCCTACATATAAATACCTAGATCTCATAGTTCTTATCAGTAGATCTTAAAGCATCTTACAAAAGAAATACTATTACACCCACTCTACAGATGGTGAAACTGAGAAAGCTTGCCTGATGTCAATTTTTTATGCAGGGCATCTACCAGTTGTTTAAAAACAAAACACTTCTATAAAGCTCAACATTAATCCAGCAATTAATGTAGTAGTTACAAAATCCATGCTGCTTGGCTACGTCCATTGTTTAGTCACTTGCTGCATTACACCGAGTTGTACTGTTTACTTACCTGAAGGTTCTTCAAGCAGAGATTATGTCTTGTACATTCTGCAATGGTGAAGCACACTGTTGATTCTCAAAATGTTCATAGCACAGGAAAGATATTCCATTAAAGCTGAATTTTGAAGCAGCAGAATTAGTCAGTCATTCTTCAGAATAAAATCATTTCAAATAAAAGCAATTAAGAATGGCAGTAGGGGGTTCCACATCAAGATGTATTCACTTTGTAAGTAAAAGATGTCTTTTCTAACTACCAGCACTACAAACATAACAGGAGAGACGAGTCATGCTGGGATGAAAATACAAGCCTAGATGGACCACATCTCACAAGTCCAACAGTGAAGGTGCTTCAATCTATTCTGATATTTTCCAGGTCTTATCCATCCTACCATTTTCATTTTTGACTGCCAGTGCACATGGTTTCACTGAACTGGCCACAGGAGTACATCCAAGTCTTCTCATAATAAATTGAGTGCCCTGCAATATACAGGTAGTTGTGTCCTCATCCTTCCAACATTCATTACCTTGCACTTGTCAAAGAATTTCATCTAGCAGTTTTGCTTCCCAGCTAGTGAGACGTTAGGTCCTTCTGAAATTGCTCATGAGCTTTAGTCTTGTCTCATCTAAATAACTGTGTTACCTGGAACTTATGCCATTTTACTGTTTACTAATTTCTCAGGTTATATGTGTATTAAACACTACAGGTTCTGGTCCAGAACCTTGGAGCTTTGTCAGACTTTTTGGAAATAAAATGATCAACTCTCTCTCCTTTATCAGCATGCTTAGAGAATTCTGGTATATTAGAGAGACATGACTTTATGTATCACAACTAATGAAAGATGCTTCAGGCCAGAGTAAGTCACTTTACACTTGTGCAACCCTGGAGTGTTTTGTGTCCACTGTGCCATTTTCTGCTCAATGGTTTTGCTTATGCATAACTGAAACCTCATGACTGATCACACACAAAAAGAAATAAAATCCAGCTCACCTCAGTCTTAGTTGGTGGCTTTGCATGGCTAAGAGCAAAACACAGTGAACAATCTGTTTTTGTTCCTAAAGGCAGAAAGTCATGACTGAGTACACACAAGGAACAGAGCTGTTGAGTAAGAAAGTGGTATGCAGTTTTGTTTTGTTTTTAATAAAGTTGCTCTTCAGATAAGAACTGCACTGTAAATACGTTTGACTCTGCATAAAACAGAACAATTTTTATCAATTCAAGTTTGAATAGAAACCCTCTTAGGCTTTTTGTCTGTTTTTGTACAATTGTTTATACAAATTCAACAAAGGTAAAACTGCATCAGGAAATTCTACGAAAACAACACCTTACAACAATGGCACTTATCAATGCAGAATTTTACAATCAGGAAATAACCATGTTATAAATCTTAAATGAGAACTCAACTCACACTTCAAAGAAAGAGGAAAAAAAGACTATGCTTGACCATTTATTCTACAGCTTGACTCACTGTATAAATTAATTTCATATTGAGTACAAGAGCTCATGCTACAGAGTGAAACCCTCCTATGTGCAAAAGCTGAAATTGGAATTTTTAAAATTTTGAGAAAAAGGTGATTTCTATACAGATAAAACTTGGCATAGTGTCTTACTTCAACTATAATTTACACCTTATTTCCACAACATGCTTATGTCACTTCTGAAGTATACAAAGCAGGATATAAACTTCCATTAAAACATGCTTTAAACTGAAAGTATTAACCTACTTTTCCTGACCTGGGCACGTTTGCAGATGGATACTTTGTCTACGAAGTATAGGTTAAGTTCTCGCCTACTGTAAAGATAAAAATTGGCAATCCAAAACCAAAACACCGGTAATGCATTCAAACATTGCATAAATAACTTTTAAACAATTTTGTACAAAAATAGTTCTGCATAATGTAAGATGTAAAACAAAATGTGTTAAGAAGGCAGAAATGCAGTGTGTGGTCCACTTTAATGACACCAACTTTTTTTTGTTTTAAGAAATGAAGAGCAGAAATTAAATTTATACTACCCAAGCACATGCTGTGGTACTTTAAACAACAGATCAGTCTTCTTCCAGGTGTGAACATTTATCATCAATAACAGTCACCTTATGAATTTGCGTAAGAGCCAGTGCAGGACATCCCAGGTAGACTGAATTAAATGGCACAGGTTGAAATTCTTAACATGGGTAGTTTTAATGATGTTCTCTCCTTGACAGGACTGTAAAATCCAATCTTTGATATTTTCTGGTTTCCCAATTGAAAATAAAATCCCTACATGTTCTTAGCCCCTTCCCCATCCCTTGCCCCAATATTTACACACTTGTCCTTTAACTAACTCAGTTTTTGAAGAAGTTTCTCTTCCACCTGACCAAACTGAACACTCACAGACATCTCTGCTATGAACTGCTCACAGCCTTCCTTTGTCACTTGCTTGCAGTACCTCAAGTCAATCTGACATATGTTTCCACAACGTTTAAAGTAGGACAGGCACTGGTCAGTAACCTTATTGCAATCTGTCAGGAAAACAACAAAGGGGAGAGAAATTAATCAGTCTTAATTTGTCAATACAAGGACAATTTATACAGACTGCGACATGCCCCCATTTGTTCTTGTATCATTGCATTGGTCAATACAATCAATGGGTTAAAGCCCACCAGCTTGATGACAATTCTCTGATCTTTGCAGCCAGTTGTGTAACATATTGGATAAAAATGCAAAACAAGCCAGTTTCTTGAGTGGTGGCAGAGGGGGCTTAGAGTCACATGGGGAGGATGGATAAAGTAAAGTGGTGGTTTCTAGCCTGGAGACAGAATAGAGTGAATTCTCTAGCATAAAAGAAAGCTAAGTGGACAAAAGGAGAATTGCTAGTTGTGTTTTTTCCCCAGGAAGGGTCAGGTGAGCTAGCGGGGGGGGGGAGGGGTGTCTATGGCTAATAGAGCGTATGAAGCTCTTTCAGGGGGAAGGAGGGAGATAGTTGAGTAAACTCTCTCTCTCCCCTGCAATTTGTACTCTTATATTTCATACAAATCCAGCATCTCTCATGCCACTACAAGCTCTGGTACAATTAGGCAGAGCCTCATTCATACCTCCCATCACATACCTGATAAGTTAATTTCAGTTAAGGAATCACGCGTGGTGGTTCCTACTGCAGTCAGCAGGTTAATAGACTGATCGGACACGTGGTTACAGTAACTAAGATTGAGTTTGGAAAGCAGAGGCATGTGCCTAATGATCAATCGCAAAGAAGCATCTGTAATATCCAGACCAGCCAAACGCAGCTCAACTATGTTCCGTAGTTTACTTCGGTTGTCAATTTGACCTGTAAGACAAAAAAGTTGGGTTTTTTTTAAACTTCTCTCGTTTTGCAATCAGCAGCAGATTAAAAACCAACCCCACACAAAATGCACTGTAACTTATGGTGCCAATGCCCCCAATTTACTTAAATGGGCAGTTAAACATACACAGAAGTGATGTAAGTTACCTACTGTTTCAAGGAGCCCCCAAGGTGACCATCAGTGAGAGTACATTTTCCTCCTCTGTTTTTTCACTTTTAGCTTGTGCATTTGACAGCACTTTACCTAAAGTTCTTTTCACTGTTTCCCCTGGAAGTCAATCAATCACTTTCCCCTTTTGCATGGGTTCCACACAGCAATGGGAACAAAAGAATAAAAACTGAGGTCTGACAAACCCAAGCCCAACTCAACCGTGAGTCAAAATGGAAGACTGGGACTTATTTCGGCTCCAGTAGTGCAGTCTGTGAGATGTGAAATGCATTTTGGCTCAATATTTTTGATGATAGCTTTGTTAATGATTTTGATAGAACCATTTGTAGCCATCAGCATGCAAGAGTCTAGAATAATTTCCTGTTTGCACAGGCATATGAACAAATCCAAACCCTGATGGGAGAAAAGTGTGGTCCCAGTAAAATAATTAAGGGTCCAAAGACTTTAGTGGAATTATTCATAGGAACAAGCACTATGCATTTGCAAGTTCAGATCCAGCATGTTTGGTAGATCACACAATATTTTTCTGAGCTGATATGAGGCCTTGATAAGGCCAAAAAAAGCTACTGCTCCTCTGAACTGAAAGAAAAGATTTCCACACTTTTAAAGTATACACGTTTGCAGCCCGAATGGAGGAAAGTCATTTGTTGGGAAAGCTGGCATAGCAGATGAAGTGAGTGGCCAGAGGCCATAGCTTGTTACCTAGGAACTTACCACAGGATGTCCAGCACTGTAGCAGTACTGGCCCACACATCTCACATATGTCCGCATTCTACAGAATAGGGCCCAGATGGTCAGCTAATGTAAATTGTAGTAGCAACACTGACATCAAGGAGCTTCGCTGATTTATTACAGCCGAGGATATGGCCCCAAGAAGTGCAGTGTCCCACAAGCCAGCTACCTCCTATTGGCACATGAAAGATACTTGCCAAGCTACATTTATTAATAAATCAGTCAATCAATCTGTTACCTGGCCTGTTATCTGTTGGTGGTGACAAGAGGTCTCTCATTTGTGCATCTTTTAATCCTTCGACCCACTGAACATCCAGGGTTCGGAGTAAAGGACAACTGGAACTACAAAGTGCCGAGACGGCTATCCATGAACACCCTGATAATAGCAGGTCTCGTAGACCTGGAGATACAAACAAAGGAAATGCCATAGTTGATCCTAGTGTAGAGTCCAATTTAGGTTAATTTTAAGGATAAACGTAGCAATAGTGACAGATCCTAACACTTGAAGAGTCTGCAATCTTCTGACCACAGAACAGAGCTAACACAGGCAGCAACAGGGCAAGTATCCCCGCAATGCCCCGACAGTGTACTTCACCCCTGATCTGGAATATCCACCACTATGGGTGACTGTCTCCCTGGAGACAGAGTTCTCCATCACCCATTTGATCCTAAACTTCTCTTAAGAGGCTGGCTAACAAGGCTGCTTATACTAATGATTTGGACATTTTTCCACTAGGACCTATCCCACTCATTTCACATAGGACTCTGATCAATCACCACAAAATTTCCAGTCATATTGTTGCTGTAGGATTCTGTGTCCTAATACTTCTCTCTGAGGCCACTTAGATCCTTTTGTATCATTTTAAATTTTGTTTCATTACACATTTCACAGAGATTTCTCCCTAGAGACCCCTTTGTATCTAAATTGGGATCAATACACCAGTCACAATGTCACTTACCTGGGAGTCTGTTGATGAGCCAGCTCAGCTGTTTTTTAGATATGTTTGTCCAGCTAAGATCAAGGGTTACAGGCTGTCTCCTGATAATGCCACTGAGCATAAGTGGAGTGATGGATTTACAATGGTTTAGATCTATTTTGGTCCACAATCTTTTATCACAGCACCTATAACAACACCACAGTTGTTAATTAGGTATGAATTTTGTAATGCCGTAAGAGTTAAAAATAGCTGAGAAACCAGTGTATTTGTAAGGGCAGCAGCAGGGAGATCTGCTTGAAGAGGCTAGGGAGAGCTCATGAATGCATTCAAGAAGAGTCTGTTACACAAGTTGAAAGCTTCTTCAATTGTTTTCATCAAAGCCAAAATGTAAGAATTTCTTCCCAACAGCTGAAACCCTGTTATGGGAGGGATTTTCAAAAGCACAGTCCCATTGACTTTCAGTGAGACCTATGCTCTTAAGTCACTGAGGAGCTTTTGAAAATCCCATCATATAGCTTCAACAAACCAGAACAATTTCTTATTTTTCTTAGCCTTTGAACTTGAAGGTCAGTTTTGACCAAGGAGGTGCTACTGACAGTTCTGATTTCCCCAGTTTTCCTTTTAGCTAAACTCGTGAGTCTTGTAAGATTGAATCCTCCATCTCTTGCTCTGCATCTCTATTTTAATCCTACACACGCAGCTTGTGTGTCTCTGCCCCTTCCATGTTGCTACAGTTTGCTACGTGCAACAGAACCATGCAAAAATCCTAATGAACTTGCAAGAATTACCTAGTATTAGGAAACACTGTACTTAGCTGGAGAAAATCGGTTTACAAGCTTCTTGTAAAATCAAAGGAATCCACAGTGGAAGCAATTCCATGGACCTTATTCTCCACGGAGTTATCAGTTTGTCAATTATCCTATTCATTACTGGGTAGTGCCATGAAAGAGTCTGTTATCTGCCTGTCTGGGTAAATATTAGAGTTTTGATGCATCTGAGCAGCCAGCCAAGAGGATGCTTTATTGGAAGTTCAGCCAAGTGTATAAACATGGCTATGAGATTCATAATATACATTATAGCTTATTGTTGGGTTACGGTCATTGACCTATTGAGTCAATTTATATAAAAGAGGCCCAGAGAGACACACCATAAATGGCAATATAATAATTAGCATGGAAAATACTATTAAAAAATACTCAGATTCTCTACCAATGAAACTGCTGTTAAAAAGCAGAGAGTTGAGAATACAACAAACAAGTTCTTTCCAACATGTGCTCCTGTATATGCAAAAATAATCTTAGAACAGTTTGAAGCACTTCTTACATCAGTGATCAGGGGGCAAAGGGATATCTTATCTGAATCTCAGGGGGCGTTTAATAACTGGATGGAGGAAAGACTCAAGTTAATGGCAGGCAGGCAAGCATCTAATGATGTCCAGATTCAGGAACCTCTACTTCCTATACTAGTACACTGCTCTCTCTGCTGTTGTCTAACTAGAGGATTTTGGAATACAGTTGGCATGAGAGATGTTATGTGGTTGTGTGTTTACCAGCCTTGTAGGTGATCTAGAGTTCTCAAGAAAAAACAGGTCAGCTCCTGCACATACACACCTCACCTAGAAATATTTAAACTATTTTTGATTGAACTGCATTTTGTTCAAGGCCAGCATTTGTGGTCATACCCTCACTCCATGTGAACTGAGGAGAGCATCATCTTCCTCTAAAACTTCACACATGCTTAAATCCCCTTCAGGAAGAAGAGAAATTAGTAAGTGCTGATTATCCTATACCTCCATGCATCACATCATGAAATAAGATACAACCAGCATCATCCCTCTCAGCTCCTTACCATCTGTTCCAGGTCTTACAAACTCTCATACAGATGCACAAGTCGCTATGACTGAGGTAGCTAAAGACAGCCATCCAGACTTCCCTTTGCATCACATGGGCTGCCCCATCATCTAGGGGGAGTGAGTCTGGAGGAGGGCTGATGGGGGGTGGCCTGATTACATGGCGTTCCATCTGAATGCATTTGGGAGGAGAGAGTGAAGGTGGTGGCCGGGAAATCACCCTAGGTGTGCTTCGCAGGCTTGGCACAAGCTGGTGCCTCAGCTCCCTGGGAGTCCCATTTAACCCTTTGCTGAACCTGTGGAGTCTCTCACTATTGCACAGAGCACGTTTGGGCTCCTCATTCTCGCTCTCTGGCTCAGATTTGATGGGTTGGTGGTTCTCGTTGGCAAGGCTGTTCTCGGTTTTTTGGATCTCCTGATTGAGCTCCTTGCTGAGCTCTTTGCTCAGTTCTTTATTTGGAAGCCGCCTTTTCCGCCTCATCTTTATCTTCTTCTTGTCCCTGGGCTCAGCACTTTCAGTGCTGGGGCCCGCAGTGGGAGAGCTTGACCGCGACTGGTCACTCTCCTTGGATTTTGGAGGTGCTTCTGGCAGATCCTCCTCAGGTTCCTGTTTAAAACGCCGCAGGGGTTTGGCCATGGCAGGTCGGTCATCTGTAGCCTTCCATGATCGCCTCTGAAAAGGAAGAGTTTGAGGCTTAGTAGAGCTGATAATTAACAAGTTAATGTCACAGGGCCGGCAAACAGCACCTTGTGCAAGAGGGCATGCTTCCCAGCTGCCTGCATAGAGAGCAATAGGGTAAAGGACCACATCCAAACATTCTCCCGACTACAGCGGAACGTTAATAACTGGTGGCACCACACCTAAGATGGTATTTTAAAGAGGCATTGTATATTAAAAACCGTAAGTTCAGGAGCAACCCTAAGGACTCCAGGGGACTGTTTTATATTTAACATGGATATTCCTAAAACATCAGGACAATCTAATTTTTAAGGTTCTGCTGGTAGCACAGCAAGTGAGCACCAGTTAAACAATTAATATATGCACCAGGTAACACCACGATGTAAACAAATGCTCTCTTCCTAAGGAGATCTCTGTTGGATAGGAGAAAACTGTCTCAGGATACTGTGGTTCAGAAAGTAAGTTTCCCATTTTAAAAGACAGCCACTGTATTTCCTGAGATGCAGTCAAGACCAGTAGTTTTACTCACCCAAGCAGCAACGCAGGCTAAGAACACTGGGTTCGTTTGATTTAGCAAGTTTTGGAACATTCTGTATTGCAATTACTAAGCCATATTCCTGGCATACTGCTATTCTGCCACTTGCTGCTGGATCCTTGAGTGGTAGCTACCCCTTTATGTCCCAAGGAGTGCACTTCATTGTCTCAGTCTCTCTCCAGCACAGTGTGTATATATACAAACGGGTGATCCTACTGACAGCCTTGATACACTGCTAGTCTGATGAGACTTGAAGTTCACAGAAACTTTGATTGAAAGTGGGGCTGTGGAGGTGTCAGCTGGAACCTTCCTCCCTGATCCAGTTACTTTTGGTAAGCAGGAATCAAACATCATTGTCTACTTTAATCAAATCCCACACTGATGTATGTTGGACACAGTTGCAAGAGATGTGTAATACCATGCCAAAAAAGGGGAAGATTTCGGGTCTAATCTGATCACTACAAGCAAGAGAGAAGTCGACAGTTGTTAAAACTAAAATGAAACGGCACTGTAGCAAACAGGGATGGGGTTGGCAAAAGGAGGTGTGACGTCCGGGATTCCTCCGAGCCACCGATACCAGTGGCTGCCGGGACAAGGGGAAGGAAACTTGTACCGACCTGTGACACTGTTTTAACAGCATTTTAGTAGAGGATTGTAGAATAGGAAATATTTAAAAGAGATCAACTAATCTCAGGTGGAAACCTCTGTGTGAATCCAGAAAAAGGATGTTTTCTGATTCTGAGATGCAAGTATGCAGTAAAAATGGCAGCAAAGACACAGCAATGGGATTGCTAAAGAAACTGAATCACAATACAGCTAACAGAACACAAGAGGGGAAAAAAGTGGAAGCACACAAATTAAAGACGTGTCAAAGTACCTTTTTCCTGAAGAGTTTCTCTTCTTTACCAAGTTTTAGCTGTTTCAGGAAAGAAAAGACAAAACTAATATTTTATTTTTTGTGTAGCTATCTAGTAAAAATTCATACTTTACCAATTTTCTTCAATTAATAGCTGGTTCGGTGAGTGGTTACAACAAAGCATAATGAAGCAGGCAGATTAACCCATTATACAATAATCAAGCCACACTTTGTTTCTTGCCTTTCTGAATACTAATGGTTTGTGGTTTTCAATGGCTGAAGTCCATCAATGAACATTTAAGATCTCCCCATAATCTCCTCCCCAGTGCACTGGGTGTCACTCTACAGAACCATCAAAGTGTCCCACATTCTGGAGGCATGTAGGAAACACATACCAGCATCTCTGACTAAGTCAAATAGCTTTTAGTGCCCATAAAGGCAAGCAGATAACAGCACTGGCTAGAGACCAAACACATGCGACTGCCACTGTGCATGCAGCCCCCCTACTCTGCCTCTGCAACTTCAATCACTACCTGTATCACCTCTATTTCAAACCTTGGGCTGTTTACCATAGCGAATGTATGTGTACTACAAAACTAGCACAAAAACTCCCACTAAACACAACTGAAATCACCACACATTTACTCATGACCAAAGTTAAAGCCAGGTCCCCCTTTTCACTTCCACAGACAAGCTACTCTGCAATCCCTAGATGTTAAATTAAACTAATGCATTTGAATGCTTTCTGGCCCAAATAAACTGTGCAAGTCAGATTTTAAAAAGTTGCCTAAACTACAGCTGAAAGCAATAGATAGATTCCTCCTCCTCTCTGTAAGTTGTGGAGAATATCATCTCAGAGATGCTGTAAGGATCAGTTACTTAGTGAAGTATTACTACTGCTGTATGTAGTTATGGCTAGTTAGAGAAAGCTATCAAGTGCCACCCAGTGGCTAGAGATGAAAAGGGTTGATTGAAACTATTTTTGACCACCCCCCCTTTAAAAAAAAAATCCTACAGTGTGGCTCTCTTAGTTCAGAATTTCTTTTTTTAAAGTAAATAGCCAGTTCTTTGCCATGTTCTCTGTCCCTGAATAAAAAAAAAAAGTAAAGTAAAGTTCAGGTGGATAAACTTTACTGTTCTGCTTGATGGATAATTTTCAAAAAGAAATGTAAAGTGCTATGCAATTTTCTTTGTAACTATCACTTGCTGGAATTCAAGAGACTCAAAGGAAAGCTCAAAGCAGAAGTGCAAGAGACATCAGCCCCTGACCCAAAACAAGTGCCCGTGTGTGTGCGTGCATTAAGGAAATGGGGTTCTATCCTCTCATACCCGTTTTCTCATAGCAGGTTCTTGGGGTTTCTCAAATTTTCTTTTCCTTCGCATATGCGCATCATCTGACTTTCGCCTCAAAATAGAATCAACAGGGTTTTTTTTGGAATGTTCATCAGATTTCCGCCTGGGGGTTTCTTCACATTCCCCTTTCCGTTTTGCTAC
This sequence comes from Dermochelys coriacea, assembly GCF_009764565.3. NCBI lineage: Eukaryota > Metazoa > Chordata > Testudines > Dermochelyidae > Dermochelys > Dermochelys coriacea. Next base: position 25,693,873 of record NC_050082.1, read on the forward strand.
ATCTGTTACTTCCTTATTATCTCTGTTCATCTTCTGTTCCTTAAGCAGTGAGCCTGGGAGATTCGACGCATATTTGAATCCTGGTCCACGCTTTTGCTTGTACGCCAAAGAGAGAGAAAACACAAACAAACTTTATATCTTATGTCTTTTTTTTGCTGTTTACAATGCATTTCATCTGAAGCTTGTCTGGTTACAAGCAGTTGATTAAACACTAAATGGCTATTCACAAACAGTCAGCGTGGTAAAGAATTTTAACCTCTAAGGAGTTTTTCCTATTTGTAACATACCTTCTACCTCCATCTCAGATAATAAGCAATCTAATATTTCACTAGTTGTAAGGGACACTTCAGATTTTGTTTAATACAGTTTTACAGAATTTAAAAAACCAACAGCTTTTAGTTTGGATTTAAACATCCCTCCTCTGCAGGATTTCCTACAATGTTTTGGTTACAATCTGTCAGTGCATAGAATCCTAAAGTGAAAATGACTGCAAACAAGAGGAGTGCTGACTAATTTCTTTTCTTTGTCTCAGCTGAATGACGTACAATAAGGAAAAGCAGAGAAGATTTTTAAATAGTCTCAAGTTATTTGACAATGTGTCTCTGTTTACTACATGAATTTTTAGACTAACAGTGCTTTTGTTTCATAGCCATAACAAGACAGCAAAAATAGATCTGGATGTTAGAGAGAATACACCAGATTTAGTGTCTCATGTTTATGTCATGTATTCCAGTGAAACTCACTTTCCCAGTTTTCCCTGCATGATTGCACTTTGGACATTCCCAGCAGTTCGGCAGTTCATCGTTAACCACACCATCTGATTCCTTCACCTAGAGGGAAAGAGGTACAACCCGTTTGCAATTAATAGTGTTAAGTGGCAGCACAAGTCCACATATAGATTATAGTCATCTCAAAGTAGTCATTACAATAGCAGGGGACAGACTTTTTGCACTGCTATCCTGTTTCTCAGATCAGTTGTTTCTCTTCCAGTGGCTCAAGGGCAGATGCACTAAAGGAACAGTACTACCTTGTTGGCACTATGACATGCATACTCCAACTCCAAATGCATCCGATGAAGAGAGCTGTAGCTCACGAAAGCTTTATGCTCAAATAAATTTGTTAGTCTCTAAGGTGCCACAAGTACTCCTTTCCTTTATACTCCAACCCTGTAAGTTTACTCACCAAACACCACCAACAAAACAAAAACCAAAATCAAAAACAGACTGGCCAGTTTGGTACTTGAGATGGATTTTAAATCTTGGCTTGTTGGCTGAGATCAGGAGTAGTCCCTGTTTAATAGTTGACGCATTCTCTATTAAGATACCATATCCTGTACTTGTAGAAAAATGGGCTGTCCAATCTCCTAATCTACGACTGTCCCCTCCTTCATCTCCAATTTACAGTACACTCGTTCACTCTTTTCCTTCCAGTGGGCTGACAAGAAGATCAGCCTTTTAATAAAATAAATAATCAATCACCCAGCTCTTATACATGCTTTTTAATTGGAAGATTCCAAAGCACTTCACAAACTAAGTCAATATCATTATCCTCATTTTACAGATACAAAGGTCTCTTTCCCATCCCCATTAACATGGAAAAGTGTTTTTAAAAGTGAGGATTTTTGTAATGCACTTAAGAGTGCTCCTTAAAATGTTAACCTCGACTCCATGCAGGAAAATAACCCCATGCCAGGCTGCAGCCCAAATACCAAAAAAATGGAACTTGCCAGGTCAGTTCCAGGGGACAGGCTGAAACTTTCATTCAAAGATACAGTGTGTCTAGCAATTTTATTTTATAGCCCCCTTGCCTTCAACGTTAGCCATTTCTTCTTCATCAATTCAATAGGTAGTATACAGAGAAGAAAAGAAAAGGAGTCCTTGTGGCACCTTAGAGACTAACAAATTTATTTGAGCATTCAAACAACAGACCTGAGGGTGGCTATCCTTCAACAAAAAAACTTCAAAAACAGACTCCAACGAGAGACTGCTGAATTGGAATTAATTTGCAAACTGGATACAATTAACTTAGGCTTGAATAGAGACTGGGAATGGATGAGTCATTACACAAAGTAAAACTATTTCCCCACGTTATTTCTCCCCACCCCCCACTGTTCCTCAGATGTTCTTGTTAACTGCTGGAAATAGCCTACCTTGCTTGTCACCATGAAAGGTTTTCCTCCTCCCCCGCCCCCGCTGCTGGTGATGGCTCATCTTAAGTGATCACTCTCCTTACAGCGTGTACGATAAACCCATTGTTTCATGTTCTCTGTGTGTGTATATAAATCTCCCCACTGTATTTTCCACCAAACACATCCGATGAAGTGAGCTGTAGCTCACGAAAGCTTATGCTCAATTTGTTAGTCTCTAAGGTGCCACAAGTACTCCTTTTCTTTTTGCGAATACAGACTAACACGGCTGCTACTCTGAAACCTGTCAGAGAAGAAAAGCTCATTCTATCCAGTTTATTAGTATTGTGTTTGTTTTTTTTTTTTTTTTTTAAAAAGAGTCTCCAAAACTGCATTAAGGGCTATATGGTATAATTAGCAACATGGTCGTGCCCCAAAGAGCTAATGGGATAAAATTTTCATAAACCCTTAATGCACTTTTGAAAGTGGGACCTGGGTGCTTTTGAAAATTGCACCTTTAGTCTTATTTTAGATATGGCACAGTGGAATTAAACAGCTGTGGGTTGGGATGGGGTGAGGAAAGACAAGGATTATGGTAGTAAGAGCACATGGCTACTCATTTATGGCAAGTTCATACCTTGAGTCAATTACAAACTTAAAAAAAACCTGTTAAAATTAGATTCACTTCTTGACATTGTGGAAGAAATGTATCTGAAGATTTATATTTATATGGAAAGCAAAGTAGCTTGTAAGGAGGACATTGAATACATTATGGCAGGTTGGAAGCAAGGCCAATAAGACATCAAGGCTAGAATTACCAGCAGGGTAAAGGACATGAGGGGGCTAAGTCTGAAATAGAGGCAAGGATAGTGCTATAAAGGGCCTGGAAGACTCATGCAGTCCGAAGAAAAGCTCCAAAAAAGAATTTTTTTTAATTCAGTGAAAAAGCTCATTATTTGCATATTCTCCTGCAGAACTAAGAGGGCTACAGTCTGGAGCCTCTGAACCAGACAGACAGCGACTGCTCTAGTTTCCCTATCCAGTGAGAGCGATAAGTCAGTTGTTTTGTTTTTGAAGAGCCCTTTCAGTTTTAATAATCTCGAGCATTGTAAGCAAATGGGAGGAATTTTAAACGTTTTTATCTTGACTATCACTTAAACCTCCCTTCCCCCTTCACAGGTGTGAGACTGTGCCACAATGAGTTATGTAGATCCTCCATCTTTAGGAGACAGCCCCTGGGGCAGTCCCAAGTCAGAAACAAGTTATTTCTTGGGCTGAATAGATCAAATTCTACCTAAAAAGGAGACAAAGGCCATTAGGCCCCTTTGCATGAAGTTTAAAGCACTGAACAGATGTAGGTAATTGTAGGCAAACTAATGAGACACACAAAAACCTGCCACTGAATCTGTCACAAACCAAGCAGCAGGTAGATGTCTAAACCACAGCTTGTAGCTCCTTCAGCATTGAATGTCCAGCAGGACGACAGCAATTCTAGGTATCTAAATGTGGAACTATACAACTATGCAGTTGTCCTATTAAAGGTTGTGGGAATCACAGTGTTTATCTGACAACATTAAGCAAAAGCCATGTGCCATGGCAGTGCTAGAATAAGAAGGGGGTGACACAAGTGGGGAATGAAGTGTACTGGCACAGCAGTGTTTGTGTAGAGAAGGTCTTGGACTCCATGCGTGTTTCTCTACCAGTGCACCTAATGCCATTCATCCTCTTGCACTCATTAGCACTAAATTCATTCACAAGTTTTGGAAAAAATAAGCTGCCCCAAGAACACGTCTTGATGACTAAGAGACAAAAAAAAGGAAAGAGAGAACATTGTTTTATGGAGAAAAAAATAAATTTGGTTCCTTAGAAATCTGAAAACACTGTCTTGCCTTTCTGGAGACTCCCAAACCCCTGGTGGGATAGTGTCCTTTTCGTCCCATAAATAAATGTCACTAAGGTAGCAACCCTGAGGAGATCACCTACAGAAAAGGCACTGGAGGATACCCCACTACTACAGGTCACCAGGGATTCTGGGAGCTCCAGAGAAGCTGAGGAGATACACAAGGCTCCCAGCCCACACAACACTTTCTGAGGACAAGGTGTAAGGGGCTCCCCAAAAGCTCAGTTTGACATGGTATTTCCAGCCAGGGACAGGGAAGGGAATCCTAGGGTGTGTTATCTGCCAGCTGTTTTTACTTGCTAAAAACAAAACAAAAAACCTACACCTATTTGCCCAAGGCAGAACTGCAAATATCTCAAATTATTCCATTTTCACAGACACTGGAAGTGATTTTTCTATGTTACCAAGACAGCACTTGGCTGGTTAGTCTCTGGTCATGAATATGCAGGACAGCAGTAGTACTTGCCTGAATTTCACAGGTCTGACCCACATCCTGCATAGCTAGCTTGCATGTCAGCAAGCCCCAGATTTGGTTTGGGGAAATCAATGCTTCAACTGTCACTAAATAGTGATTCTGTCCTGCAGGCCAAATCCTGAATAATGTTACTCTGTGGTGCTGGAGGGAAGGACAGAGGAAAATTTGGAGTAGTTTGGGCATGTGAGTTTGGTGCACTGCAATAGGTAAAGCAGTGCTGCAGGTCAGGACTGACGTGCCCTGGAGGACAGACTACACAGCTCCTTCCCCTGCTAACCACTAGCTCCAGCTAGTGCTATCAGCCACTCTTTCGCTAACACACTAAAGGCCTCATTTTCAGAAGTGCTGAGCAACTGCAGCCTGCCTTCCCCCACCCTCCTGTCTACAACAGGAGCTGTGGGTGCTGAGCATCTCTGAAAATTGTGCCATTCCTCACCCAGAGATTAAGGAGCTGAGAGATAATACAGACAGCATTATTCAGAGCATGGGGCTCCTGCATTTTGGAACAGAATTATTTTTCCCGTCACAGTGGGTCCCACAGACACCAACTATTGCCTTCTAGGAGAAGGGGATGTTGGAATACATTTTACTGTGGCAATACCAAAACGATTTTAACCATAAATTGGGATGATGATGAAGAAGAAGAGAATGGTTGAGTGACTCAGGCTGGAGAAATCGCTCCCAGGATCAGTTCTGGAATGAAGTGACTCAGAAGTCTCCCAGTCAAGTGGCTGCAAAAGCCCACATAGAGGATGGGATTTTCAGATGTGCTCAGTATTGACCTAACCCTGCTCCCATTGAAGGGTATGGCCATTGATGTCAATGGAAGCAGAGTTCGGCTAACGCGGAGTACTTTTGAAGTCTAAAACATACCTGCTGTGTTCCCTAGAGACTACTAGGACACAGGCACTGCTGGGAAAGCTCAATGAGCTTGGAGCCAGCCTCTGCTGAACACAAGGTTTATGTCTGGACAAACACATGAACTGAGCTACCCATTTGTCTTTCTGAGGCTAGAGAGGTTGGTAGTAAGTGTGGGGATTGTGGTCTTAACTCATCTAAAACAGACTTTTTAAATTTACAAATGTCAGAGTCTAGAAATACTTAGCTGAGATTTCATTGCCAGCTTCGACTCTGCTCTTGAATCACTGAACGCTCCCGCCATACACCCTCCACTGTCCTAAAGAAGCCACCTCTCTCTTCTTCTCACACACAGTCTTACATACTGCAAGAACACTCTAGTTAAAGGCGGGAGACAAACCTTCTCTGTACAGGCAAAGGACCACAACATCTCTCATACAGTCTCCCGACTTCATCCAAGTGGAAGATCCTGCCTCTACCCCAGTCACAATGGGTATGTCTACACTGCAATAAAAGACCTGTGGCACAATCAAGGCTGGCCCAGGTCAGCTGACTCAGAATCATGGGGCTTAAGCTACAAAATTGCAGTTTAAATGTTTGGGCTCAGGCTAGAGCCTGGGCTCTGAGACCCTGCAAGAGGAGAGATCTCAGAGCCTGAGCTCCAGCCCAGGCCCGAACATCTACATCACTATTTTTAGCCTTGCAGCCTAAGCCCCATGAGCCTGAGTCAGCTGACCCAGACTCTGAGACTTGATGCCACAAGTTTTTTTTAATCACAGTGTAGACATGCGTAGTTTGCCCCGAGTCCCCATGCTCAACTCTAGGCTAGAGATCAACTTTGCCCACACTTACCAGCAACATACAGAACAGACAACTAACCTTTTACCCTACTCACCCTCACAAGTTGGGCCTAAGACCACCCTACGCCCAATAAGGGCCAGACGGAAATAGCATGCAGGCTGTACTATTTTACAACCAAACCATGTTATTGTAATCCATCTAAACAGACAAATTCAGTTTCTTTTCTATAGCAGCTGGGTTGGCTGGGTGGGAGGCACACATTTACTACCATTTGTAAGGGGAGGAAGAGCTAGATGTTGGGTCAGCACTGGAATTTTCACTGAGTCTTTCCAGACTGACATTTAGGTTTATTTGAATCACAACGTTCTAATATCCTAACTTCCAAATTGATTTGTTTAAATAACTCTGAAGCTCTAAGAATGTTCACAGGTTCATCTCCTCACCTCAGAGTTATTTACCTGGAAATATCTAAGGAGAGGAATCTTGACTTATGTCAAATACTAAGAAGGTTGAAGAAATCTGAAAGCTCTTTTGGGAAAGCAGTGGTTTCCCTGTTCATTGGGGTTACTAGCTACTAAATGTCAAAGAGAATGTTGTTGAGTAATGTTCCTTACTCAGAGAGGGTTTTGGGCTCCTGAGCTGCCAACCTGCACCTTGCACCAGCTCTACATTCTCATACAGTTTTCACAAAAAAACTTTCAAGCAGTTAGTTTTAGTTTATCGATAACTGAAGGAACTAACTGTCTCTATTTATTGCTACTGTCAGTGTCATTTCTCTGGACTCACCTTAAGGCATCCTGGGTGTATTATTTCATTACAAATGGAACATTCCATTAGCATGAGATTAAACTTGCCCTCCTCCTCTTCCACAGTGTCCTCCTTCCCAGCTTCTCCGCACACTAGACACACAGCGGTGTGAGGCAGCACTGGCTGTTTGCACAGATGAGAGAGAGATTAGGGCATAGGTAACATAATGGAGCAGACGATCAGGACATTTAATTTTACATTTGGCTAATCTCAAAGCAGTTTGTGGTACGGGATCCTTGATTCTATAAAGTGCTGAGAGCCACCAACTCTAACTAATGAATGTAAGAAGCACTGAACATCAATGGCAGGATGAGTGCTCTAGAGCAACAAATAGTGAATGGTATACATTAGGGATTATCCTGGCCCCCTGTAACACCACTAAAGTCAATGGACAACCCGAGGGATGAATCCTGCCCACTAACTACATCGGCACATAGGCCTTGGTCTTAGAAATTTACAGTAAACAGATACAGAACCCTGCTTTTGAGTTAGAAGAAAGAAGAGAAATTAGAACATCAAAAACACTGGTCTATTATACCTCATAACCTCCCTTGGCAGGTAGGCAGCAACACTATTTTACAGAAAGAGCAGAGGAAGGTTATGGGAATCAACCAAGGTCACAAAGCAAGTCCACAGCAAAACCAGGAACAGAACCCAAATCTCTCAACTTCTAGATCTAACCATGATTAATATCTATATCATAGTATCACCTACAGGCCACTATCAGGATTAGGATACCATTTTGTAGGCACTGTATAAGTACACAGGAGGCAATGGGGTGAATTTCTAGCAATGGAGATATTCTTCCTTCCAGGCCAGATCTCAGTTAAGATGCTGCAATTCTCCACCTACTTTAGTTATTTCTGTTATCTTGGTGTCAAAGTGCCAGAATGTCAGTCTAATTAAGAAACTGTCTTTGCACTAAAAACACACACAAGTGTAACGCTGACAACCTTGGATGTCATCAGCAAGAATCAAACCTGGGATCTCTTGAGTTAAATGCATGAGCCTCTACTGCATAAGCTAAAAGACACCCCTCTCTTAGTCCAGGCTGTAGCAGACTCAATCTCTACAGCTGGACCAGCCACCACTAGAGGAGGACAGAGTGCCACACCGAGCAGGTGGGAGTTACACAAGTACTTGGTTTTCTGCAATATGGTACAAGTCTTGTGACAAGGAGGGAAACAAAGACATTCAAAAGAAGCTGATTATAATTATCTATCCATCCATTATATATCACTACTTATCTATTAACCACTCAAGAGCTGAGAATAGGCTTTCAAGGCAAAGGCTTCATTTTAGAAGTATATACAAATCCCAACAAACCATCATTGGATAACTACATTAATTGAAATCTGCAAATAGTCTGAAATCTCAGGCAGGATAAAATAAAACGAGTGACACTGAAGATACTACTGTTTAGCCTGCCCAATACATCAACTGTCGATGTATAAACTTTGGCAACACTTCTAAACCTTAAATAAATAAGGTCAATAAATACTTAATACTTATGCAGCACACTTCATCTTTAGAGAACTTTAAAAACATTAACTAATTAATCCTCACACACACACACACACGCACACACACACACACAGAGATTATCTCCAGTCTGCACTTGGGGAAAACTGACAGAAGTTAAGTTCAAAGCCACAGAAGTTCTGTCTACTAGAAATTTTTTGTATTGCAAGCAGCTGCCATGCTTGTAACTCCTACGTCTATGCACAAAAGTGCTTGCAAAAGCACAAAGACATTGTCAGCATTATTGTAATTGTTCTTGCTTCGGGCAAGGGTCTCCAGTTCTATATCCTGCCGCAGGTCACTCCACACCACTGAAATGCCCATGTTGACAAACTCCTAGTATTGCAGCTGAACCATTACAACTGGTCCTCCCGGCACAATGCCCCTGCATCACCTCGAAGAACCACTCTGTGCAACATACATCATCTCACATACTCAACTCCTCTCTTGTTCTGAGCTACTGCAGCTTCAGTCATTTCAAGCAGATTAGTTTCCTGTTTTATGAAGCGCAGTACAGGTTCTCTTAAGGCTTGTAAAGTTACCAAATACCTATGTTCTTTATATAGTCAATATTTTTAAAATGGAAAACAAAAATCTATTGAACAGAACTAGAACAAACTGTGGATTATTATTTCCACAAAGCCTTGCCTTGAGGACCTGTGCTGGAAACTGTGGGATATGTACCCACAATGTACTGCTACTGCAACAACCGAAGGACACACTGACCAAGTTTATATAAGGCAGGATGGCTAGTGGGAACACGAGGCACAGTTACAAACTACAATGGTTCAAAATGAACCACTTTAAACTGCAACCAGACAATTCTACTGGCATTCTTTGCAATGGAGAAGCGGAAATAAGATTTCCGCTGGTACTAGCACCAATGGGCATCCTGACTCCCACCCATGTGGTCAGACTATAGCTCTCTGAAATAAAGTTGCTGAAACTGAACCGATCTAGGAAGAAATATTTCCCATAGAATACAGGGAAAGATGCCCAGAACAGAATCCAGTTCCATGAAGGTCTGTGATCATTTTGGACACACACCTGAACTGGTCAGAGAGAGGGAAGATGGTTTTAGCATTGTTTTCCTCCCAAAGCAGGAGTGGCCCTGCTTTGTTTAGGACTACTCAGAAGAAATGGAGGCGGATCCCTCAAGCAACTATTGGCTGTCAGAACAGTGCAACTTTGCTAACTGTCTCCTTCACACGGATCAGGATTATATACCATGATTGAAACTGGTTGCTGATGGCAGTTTCCCTGACCAATTGAAACAGTGAAGCAATGTTATAAACCTCCAGTAGACCCTCAACAAGAAGAGGGAACAAGATTTGACTAGCATGACTAAAAAAATTTCTCCATCCAAACTGGTCAATAAATTCATGTCACAGCTCAGTTAATAATCATTTAAAGTACTTGGATGAAAAGCACACTAGAGTTGCAAAAGTACTTTACAGAGAGGGAGGTATTCCCTCCAATTTACAGATCAGAAAACTGAGGCATTGAGAAGCTAAAGACCTTGGTCAAGGTCATGGAGCAAGTCTGATGGAGCCAGGAACATACCCAGAAGAAGTGAATCCACATCCCCTGTTCTAAAAGGGATGTATGGCCTAACACAGGACTGGGAGCCAGAGGGCCAGATTTTCAGAACAGCTCAGCATCCAGCAGCTCCTATGGAGAACAGTGGAAGCTGCTGAGTGCTGAACACTCCTGAAAATCAGGCCCAGGAGATCTGGGTTCTATGCAGGGCTCTTCTACTCATTGCTGTGCGACCCTGGACAAAGCACAATTTATCTCTGCCTCAGTTTCCTCAAATTAAAAAAAGAAGTTAATAAATGTACATAACTCATAGATGTGCTGGGAGACTAAACTAAGATCAGATGGAAGCCACTACAGAAGTACTACCACCACCAGCAGACAATGTGCTTCTCCTTTAAAAAAAAAAAAAAAGCAAATAGTAATAATAGCCAGCACAGTTTGATCCCAGCACATATAAGGCCTTTGAATCCATCAGAGGAAACTCTCAAACTTACAAATATAGCTAACACAACTAAAATGGGACAGAAAAGCTGGAGTTTCCTCCCTTCAGAGAGTGGATGTATACCCACTGGAACAACACAGCAACTCGGTGTGAAAGGAATAGCTGAGGAGGTGGCAAATTCAAAACTGGATCTGTTTTAATCTGAGATCCAGGTTACAACAGTGCCAAAATTGTGGGAGATTTTAGCTCAAGATTTCCACCTTCTTTAGTTGAGGTGATATGGTTGGTTGGATTCTCATGGATTCTGACAAGATCCAAAACAGAAGACAGCCCCCAGCTCCCATCCTTTGTTTTGAATCGGACTTGAATTTGCCACCATCCTGAAATTCAAAGAGGTTCATATTCAAGATGAGAGTTTTGGCACATTTTTAATATCCTCTCTTCATGCTGACCCCCACCCCAAACCTAATGAGAATCCAAAATTACATTTTAAAATAAGGTTAGAGAGAAGGGGGAGGAAAGAGGTCTGAGAAGGATCTCTCAAATGGGATCCAGGGTGTTTAACTTGCTTTGCCGACTGCTTTTAAAGTAGGAGAGATGAACTTTGAGGATTGAGTTCTATAGCCCCTGTCTAGTCACCAGGGACAGTAGGACCTCTGAAAGATGGGTAGGTACACTCTGACACAAGCCACCAGAACAAGGCTTGTCAAGGTGTCTCAAGAGAGCCATAGCTACAACTGGACACTTACTGCGATGCACTGCCTCATAATGCAGGACTGCTTCATCCTTCCAGGCCCACCAAACTTCTTCATGTCTTTGCAGAAGTGACACTCGCCGCACTCTGTACGTAGACAAGCCTCGCATTTGCGGCATCGCGTCCTTCTCCGGCGTGCTCCTGCAGTCGTCCGATTAGCAGCTAGCTTCACTGCAGAGGCAGTGCCCAGTTTCCCTTTGGGTCGTCCAACTGCTCTGTTCTGTAAATGCCAGAGACACAGGATGAATCTCTCATATTTATTGCTTAAGACACAGAATCTCCTTTTACTTGGGGGGAAAAATATATTTTATTGATGCCAAGGTCTCCTAGCTATAAAGATGAGATGTGCATTAGAAATATACATAGACAGAACATACTTAGCACATACACACTGTCGCTTTTAGAGTCATCAACTCTCTCAACATTCTTTGAGATAGTACCACATTTTATACAAATGGGGAAACCGAAGCAGAGAGATTAAGATCACTATCCTGCAATGAGCTCTGCACAGATGGAGCCCCACTGAAGTCAATACAAGTGTACTCATATGCAGCTCATCGCAGTCCTGGGGCCCAAGTGATTTACTCAAGGCTACAGAGGGAATCTGTCTCAGAGCTGAGCAGTTCCTGGGTCCCAGGCCGATGTTTCAATAATGCTAGCGGTCCTATTTTCCTCCATCTGAAAAGGAGGTATCCAGGGAGGAGGTGAAAGTAAATTTAGAGGCTAGGCGGTACACTGTAAAATTTGAAATCATGGTAGGGAAGAGGAATTTGAATTCACGTAAGTGATAAAGTAGGATACGAGCCCTAGGCACCATAGAATACTTTTCAGCACTTCCTCTTCCATCACCACCAAACAGGTATTCAGAAATGAAACACTAGAATTCTACATTAAGGGCAATCAACTTTCTCACCAGAGATGCCTGGAAAGGCTGTACAAAGCACACTTTTTCCATGTTTCCAGAAGCTTGAGAAGTACTGAGAAATTTTTCACTTAAAAGATTCTTTGTGAAATTGCAACATATTCACTTACCACTTTTGGGCATCTGGATTAAAAAATCCAGCCATATGCTTCCACATTCAAGGGAAAGTGATAGAGGCCAAATTCTCTTCTTGATTTAAAAGATCTGCACTAGTGACTTCTACAGGATCATAAAGGTTAACTGAGCAAGATATGGCCCCATATCTAACCACTCTCCCCAATTCCTTCTTGCATTACTGACCATGTTCTAGCTCTCATAAAAAAAATGCCGCAAACTCCATTTACTTTATTACTTTTGAGATTTGTCTACCTTCTGCATTTCTCAGCATGTCGAAAGAGAGCAGAATGGTTTCACTTTCTCTTCCCACTGAACAAGCGCAAGTCTTTAACTTTGGGTAGCTGGTACTGCAGGGGAAGGTTTGGTAAAAAAACGCAAACCAAAATCTGAAAAAATCCCACCCCAAAACTATCCACTGAAATTAAAAAAAGAAAGGCTCACAGAAACATTTTAATTTGGTTTTGTAAACTTTCCTCATTCTTTCTTAAAACACACACACACACACACACACACACCACAATTAAAACCACACACAGCCATATTTAATCTCCCTATATAATTTGACCTAACAAGCTCCCTCTGTATCTAATTTCTGTAGTTACCTGTGATAGGCTGCCATTATTTTAACAAACATTTTCTCCTTTCACCTGTGAGAAACCCTGTCCCAGGGGTTCTGCTAGGAAAAGGGAGGGAACTGGGCATCTATTAACTTATTTTTCCATTCAAACAGACACATCATCATAATTGAGGAGGGAGAAAACACCACGTTGAACATACACTTGTATTAAGCAAACTGTAAAAGGTTCATGTTTTGCTCCTGAAAAATACATGGAATGGAAAGCAAAGCAGCAAACAGCGTGTACAATTTGAATTGAAGAGAGGCATCATCCCACCAGAAAATGAACCAAAAGCAGGTATTTTAAAAAACCATTTCAGGCATTCTAAAAGACTGAATACTTGCTTTCCAGAAGTGTTTATATGAACTGCAGAGATAAAAGTCAGCTCTGGCAGGGATGGATTAGTAATATCCAAATAAGGGATGAGTTCCTTACCCCAACAGAGGTATACTCTGCCTGTACTCACCTCAATTTTCCCTTTAGTTTTGACACTATGGTCTAGCACTTCCTTTAAGCAAAAACCCAATCCTCCCACAGGCAATGTGCAAAATCCAGAGCACAAAGCAGGGCCTTAAAGAGTGAGCGTACCATGTAATAAAATAACCAACAAGGTTATTTATGTGTATTTTATTACATGGTACGCTGACCAGAAAAAGCCTACTTCCCACCAAGCTTGACTATGACCAGCTAATATTTTTTAAAAGGCATTAAACACCATCTACATTAGTGTTAATTAAAACATGTTAAGTTGTATTTAAAAACTATTTTTCTAGGCTAGACATGCTCACTGTAGCAAAGCAAGGAAGAGGACCCAGGCTCCCTGACTTTCAGGCCTGTGACCCAACCACTGGCAGCTAGCTGGGGCATAACATCTAACAAATGGGATTTAACATGGTCAAAAACTGCAGCTAACAAAGCAGGAGGGGTGAGAGGACAGAGACTGAATCTGAAGCCAGACAATCACACAACCTGGATTTCCTTATAAATCCCTAATACTCAGAAGAAAAATAAAGAGATGCAAACCTTTGATCTTTCAGACTACAATACACAATAGCACCTGCCTACCCAGTTGACTATTCGCATTTCCTTACTTGTACTAATTGACCAAAACCAATCCATAGTCTAAACAAATGATGCTCTGGTTAGTGAGGCTAGAGTGGCCTTGTATACGGTTTCTTGGGGCTGTAACTTGGTAGTTTAAATACACCACTAGCATGAAATCTAGCCTGTGGATTGCTTTCCTAGAAAGGGGCTCAGATTCAAACTGAAGGAGGACACTCCTACATGATTTGGGGCTTTTTGCATTTTATTTAGTGTGTGGCAAAAAGCCAGACATTAAATTCCAGCCTGATGTTAGCCAAGAGACTCAGACCTTCCATCTTCAAATTAGCAGTAGGCAGCAAGCTCAGTCTTGGATTGGCTTTAGGATATAAGGGGTCCCTCATCTCCCACCTCACAGCCCCCATCCTTCCCTGACAAGATAATATTCGCACCCTGTGCCCATTGATTTTGCAGTCCCCAAAAGTCAGCTCTGGCTCTGTCCCAGGGCTGTGAAGGAAGGAATCAGAAATTAGACTGAAAAGATCTCTTTCAGCTCATGAAGTCCATCCCAAGGGGGCCAGTCCAAATCTACCCCAATGACTACCTCAGGCAATTCTGTTACTTCCTCTTCAACTTCCAAGGGTCTTCAAAGGAAGTTGTGCCCATGCCTCTTCTGCCAGAGTGAGGGGCCACCAACCCATTGGGCTGTTGTAGGGGAAGGAGCAGAGGATCCTGGAGGAGTGACCATTCCTTTCTCAATTCCTCACAATTAAATATTTTGATAAACAAATATACCCTGTCCCAGCTTATCCCTAAAGGCCTTGCAGATTTTCTTAACATCAATGCTCTACTGGTCTTGTGTTGAGGTCCAAAGCCTATGAACTTGCCATGACCTCAAGAGAACAGTTTGTCCCTCCCAAACCTTGTGAGGTTGGAGGGTCATGGCTCCCGGGCTCCAGCCTGAGCCTGAATGTCTAGACTGCAATTAAACAGCCCCTTAGCCTGAGCTCCACAGCCCAAGTCAAGTGGCAAAGGCATCCGTGGGTGTCTAATTGCAGTGTAGACATACCCTGATACACAAAACACGTGTGTATCTGAGGCACATTCGGGCCATAACACTCTAACATGCATCTGTGAATTGCAAAGCCCCTCCCTTACAAAAACTAAATTTAGCTTCATCTTCCTATCACTGTGACATAAGTAGTAGATATCCCCATCATGCAGACAGGAAAACTGGGGCAGCACTGAGGGTATGTCTACACTGCAAAATAAAAATAAATAAATAAATAAATAAATAAAAAACCCCAACAATCACCACCACCACAGCAGCTAATCTCAGAGCCTGGGCCTACAGGCACGAATTACAGTGCTAAAAATACCAGTGTAGACATTCCTGCTCAGCTGGAACGCAGGCTCTGAAACCCAGCGAAGGAGGTGGCTCTGTATGCCTGGCTCTGAGGTTCACTGCTGTGGGATTGTTGTTTTTTTCCAGTGTAGATATAACCTGAGAGATTAGTAACCTGATTTTTAAAAGTGCTGAGCACCCACAAACCTCACTGAAGTCAATGGGAGCTGCAAGTGCTCAGCGCCTCTTAAAAATCAGGTCATCAGTGATTTAAACCAAGTTGTCCTAGGTATGACATGTGCTTGATCATTTGGTGAGTTGGGAAACCTTTACTCATCAGCCTGGTTACGTATACCTTGGTGCAGTTTCAGCACATCCATCTTATAAGCACTAAGGACTGAATTTTAACTTTTGGGAGGGCAGTGGTGGTAGTGGGAGATGTTAGAGGAGGAGAACAAACGGGAGAAAGCTTGTCAAGTTTATCAGACCCCCAGTTTTCCTACTTCCCCAAAAGTCAAAATGTTTCCCTGCTGTTTGCTCTAATGAAAAATTAGGTTAATTAGCAGCCCTGCAACAAACCAGAACATGCTCTAGTGACTGACATGAAGAGAGTGAAGAAACAAACAGAATTTAGGTTCATACTTTTAAGGCTTTCTAGACAGACATTTAAAATGAAAAGCACCTTGCAGAAACATTATTCAGAACTCATTAAGCCAGTGTCTAATGTATGCACACATATTTTAAACGTGCATGATTAGGGTTACGTAACTTGAAAAGTCAGCATCCTCCCAAAGCTTGTTCTGAGTCATTAATGGACTACGAGATCATGGCTGGAGAACCACTTTCCTAAGGCAGTGAAGATGCCAAAGAGACTGTTCCCTTCTGAGTAGGTTTTAGACCAGAGCTAAACTAAAGCACAGGCACCATCAGGCCATGACTGGAGCCCCTGCTTTGATCAGAATCTCAGCATTTTTACCAAAAAAAGTTTCTAAACTTCATGGTCACGAAGAGAGGCTAAAAAAAATATGACCTGAGGTTAATTAATGCACTGAGACCAGCCTGACTCTGGAGAGGGCCTGAAATAATAGTTCCAAGAGGTGTGAACTGCCCCAAGCATCATAAGTGGGTGGACTTCCTCCCAGCAAAGGACTCTGTATGGGGGCTCTCATTGCTATCACTACTCCATCAGGGCTATGGTGGCATTATGTCAGCACAGGCACCCACATACAGCAATTCTCTACTTGGGAGGGTGGGGTCCAAGGACAAGGTGTGCTGGTCTGGGGAAAAAGAATGACCCAGCTTGCCCCTAAGAGGAGGGATATTGCTGCCCAGAAGACAGCTCTTGTGCGAGTGGCTTCTGCATTTATCATTCCAAGCAGGGATGTGCAAACCCCTCCAAACAACTCTGCCAATGCACCTCAATCCTGACTTGCAACACCTTCTACAATCATTCCAGTCTGATTTCCTTCCTGAAAGAGTCAGGATTGTTCCAAACTGTGTGGTGGTTTTGAGATTTACACAAGCAGGTAATGGGATGAGACCCAACTCATTCCACTTGTGATCCATGTGGGATTTGAACTTAATTACACAAAAACCTGTGCACGCATTGTACAAATCACTCGTAGCAAAAACACTTTTCACATATCTACAGTCTGACATCTTCAAAGTGCTATATGGACATTAACCAATTTTCACAGCCTTCTTACACAGCTGGTAAGTTACCCATCATTTTATAGATGGGCAAACACTGAAGTCAAGTCATTTAACCAAGGCCACAACCGATGACAGTGACTGAACTAGGACTAGAATTTACAAGTTCCTGGCTCCCAGTCCTGTGCTCATCCTACTAGATCATGCTGCCTCTCAATAAGAAAGTTATTTAAAAACCTCAACATAGAGGAATTTTAAATACAAATATTTTTGTTATATCATCAGGTAAATAAGGATCCAAGAAGTTAGCCAGAAGAAGACGCATCTTAATTCTGACCACAGCACATAGCAGCCATCAGCTCTTACAATGTTACTCGGTGCAATGGAAACCTACTGACTACCAAACAGACTAGAGCAGACCTTTGACTCAGTTAATTCCTTATCATTTATTGAGTGTCAAGGTTTTAGTGGGAGCTTAAGTTCATTTAAAAAAAAAAAACCCACAAATTTGCTGGTGAAAACTCTGGTAAAACTAACCTCCTTGTTGATCCACAGAACAGGAAGTGGCAGCAGAAGCTTCCTAGAATATCCCACTGACATGCTTCTACCCCAAACTTCAAAGACCACCTCTACAGATGAGAGGGGAGTTGGGTCTCCAGAGTACCCATGAGTTCCTGATCTCTGCTAAGAACACCAGCCAGGTTACCAATTATCATCAGTTGTGGGCTCAGAGATGTGTACACTTGTCCACTAGGAACTGGAATAGTAAACTCGTTTTATGTAGGCTACTAGAGAACCATTAGATAGAAATAGACACTTGTTGTCTTACAAGTATTCCACACCTAGGCCATGTCTACACTAAGGACACTGCAGTGGCATAGCTACGGTGCTGTAGCTTTGCCACTGTAGCGCAGATGCTTCCTACAACAATGAAAGGGATTTTTCTGTCGCTGCAGGAACTCCACCTCCCTGAGTGATGGTAGCTAGACTGACTGAAACATTCTTCTGTTGATCTAGTTGCATCTACACTGGGGATTAGGTCAGCATTGTTACCATACCCATGAGCACTGTAGTTATGCCAATTTAACTTTTGAGTGTAGATCAGGCCCTAGCCAAAGTATAGCTAGCAATAAAAGCACTAGCCTGAACCAAAACAGGCCCTTATTAACTGCTAAAAGACTGTGGCTCCATTACACATACCCAATCCTGAATTCGACAAACGCAGCAAAGTCAATAGTTCTTGAGCATTAAACCCTTTCCCCTCCATTATTTAAAGTAGGAAACCTCACACTAAATAGAAACTCTTGATTTGGTGAAGGAGGGGGGGCACTGCAGCAATTCTCGGTAAGATGACACTAATGAGGAAGGAACTAGTTTAAGGCAGCAGACACCAAGACTATCAATATATTATGTTTAACTCTAACGGTTAAGTTAAAACAATACAACCCTCCTAGAGTTATATCATGATAAAGGTGCTTTATAGTGGTCTACCTATTTCTATATGGGAAGGTCGATAACTATTTAGTATAAAGGTGCCTTATACCGGTCAATATAATTGCACCCACAGTAGGGATTTTACTGGTATAACTATTTCAGTTAAAAAAAAAAAATCACATGCCTAATCATAATAGTTATTCTGGTAAAACTTAAGTATAGACCAGATCTCATAGAGCTTCATGGTGCAGAAAGAATCTCTATTTTAGGGTGTGTGTTTTTTTAAATTAATAATATTTAAAATGTTAACAGGCTTCAGATTTTATCGGAAGTGAAAATCTGAGGGAAGATAACCATGTTTAAAAATCAATTAAGCACCATCATTTTCAGTAGTGACTTTACCTCCAGGTTACATCTAGCATCGTGCCACTGACACTAATCTTGCCCTCTTGCTAATAGCTAAACTACTTTAAAAGTATATAACAATCACATCAAAATCAAGCAAACCAATGGAAGCAGCTAGGTGGGTATATGCAGGACATAGTTTAAAAAAACAAAAAACAAAAAGGGCAGGTGGAAACTTTAACACCTTGTCTAGTTTAGCAGTGAATCAAGCAGCAATAGTGGCCTGTAAACTCTCTCTGTCCTCAGAATGTATGAGTACTCTTAATAAAGTTAAGACTAACAGACTAACACGGCTGCTACTCTGAAACCTGTCATTAATAAAGTTAGTTACCCAAGACCATTCTTGGACAACACTACTCCACAAGCCAATACAGCCTTAGTGCACAAACATCTACCACCACTGCACACTGGTAATACAACAAATCTAACTATTTTGGACAACATACAATACAGCAGTGCCAGGGAAACGGTAGCAAGGAATTGTTAAATCTAAATTCTTTTTTATTTAGCCTTGCTTCTTTTAGCGCAATAACTAATGGTTAAACAAGTAGCAAAATTACTAAGGATGAAACAGGCTACATTTGAGTCTATCTTCTTATGGCAGAGTATGTCAAATGCTTGAATAATCATTTTTCAGATTTATTTTAAAATGCAGAACACCTTAGGTTATGAAAAAGTTTATCTGTTTTAATTGCATACATATGTTTAATTCTACTCAGAGCATATTTTTAAATTACTTAGGCTGCTCTGCAAGAGAGTACAATATGCAATCTAGAACATATGTTCTGGATTATTTTACAGATTACTTCATAAATTTAAAGTTTATTCTCCTCCCCCAAGAGAAAAAAAACCTTCAGAAGAACAAACTTTGCAGAGACTGGCAAAGTTCTCTTTATTAACACATCCTTTGTTTTATTTTATTCCACCTCTGGGAGTGGAGATGAGTATACATCAAAGTACAGTGAAGTAACTAGTTCAGTATTAGGTTACTGAAGTCACAAATCTCTCAAATATTTGAGGAGTCTTATTAAAATAATTCTAGATATGATAAAAACTTAAGGAGACCCCTCCCACATATACTGTAACTGTACTTGCCTATCAGCTCAGCATACAGGGTCTGATCTTGCAAGGTGCTGAATATCATGTAGGGGTTGCTTAGCACACCCACTGAAATCAATACCAGTTGATGATTCTCAGTACCTCCTAGGATCCAGCCAACAGCAAAAAAATCTACAGTCACAAACAGCAGAACAGCATAGACCATAATCCCACCCACCTCACTTTCCCTAATATGCATGGGTATTTATAAAGCAGCTCAGATCAGCCATGTACCAAAAACAGCTTTAAATAAAACAATTTGTACAGTGTGCACAAGGGTCCATTTTAATGCTCAGCAGTGTGCTGATAGGGTGGGGGAAAGCTGTGTGTCTCAGAGAAAAAAACCTGCATCTGATTTTTAAAAACCCATTAAGTTCAAAGGCCTGCCCTTAAAACACCGAACGTAAGGTGCCCTAGATGTTTACCCTTTAACGTGAGTAGCTCCCACTCTTCTTTTCTTGGCAAGGCAGGGAAACCCTAGGATGATACATTCATTGATCTCACATTGTTTCTTCCCCCTCCCCCCCAGCTTTCTAGTGAAAGCAGATCACATAGTAACTCTGTATTCTCACAATCTCCTCCCCACCACAACCCCTCCTTCCTAGTGCAAACTTTGCCTTAGATCCCCCTCCCCTCTACATCCTCCAAGATCCTAACCTGATCCTGTTCCGATTCATAATCTTCCTCGTCTGCACTCACAGACATGGCCATTTCTCATGGTGGGCCCAGGCTGAAACAATCTGACATGGCTGGAGCAAGGCTGCTGCTGCTGCTGCTCGGCTGCTGCTGCTGCTAGAAGCAGAGCTTCGCTCTCTTGCACACACACACACACATACACACACACGCGCGCAGGAGGGGGGAGGGAGGGCGAAGGGAAGGGAATCATGCATATTCATAAAGCCCATCCAGGAAGGGGCCGGCCTTGACTGACTGACCAATTGCCATCCAGCAGCTATTTGGTTACACAAAGAAGGCCTGCCGTGGTTGTGATGACATAGATGAAGGAGGGGAGGGGGTCAGGAGTGTACGGTAAGAACAGGTCTCTCTGCTCAGTCAGTTTCATGGCAGGAGAGAACACATCTGGGGTTGCTGCCTACTTCAATTAGTTCTTGGGGGAGGGTATTATTTTTAACAGCCTTCTGTTAATTAAACTAATAGATGCATATATAGTGCGAAAGGGCTGATGTTGCTGAAGCAAACGTAAACGGAGGCTGGGATT
This sequence comes from Dermochelys coriacea, assembly GCF_009764565.3. NCBI lineage: Eukaryota > Metazoa > Chordata > Testudines > Dermochelyidae > Dermochelys > Dermochelys coriacea. The sequence goes on from NC_050082.1 coordinate 25,714,943, forward strand.
TTTTTTAGGTGAGGGCGGAGTGGTCTTTTGCAAAAGATTATTTTTAGAAAAGGAAATACCTACAATGCACAGCAGCGGATAGCTGTTAAGGATAGTGCAAAGAGCTATTTAGAGCTTCCGAGTTAAAATGCAAAGCCTGTGGGTTTTTGTAGTTGCAACATTCGGGTGCACGTGGAAGCAGCAGCTAAAACGGCAATCAAACAACAAATCCCTTCCCAGGCCAGGGAACACTATGAAGCCTTCTGATGTAATTAGAGGGCGATAGTGAACACGTGTTAGTTTTACACAGTATCAGTATTCAGCAGAATATTCTTCACAGCTGGGTAAGAGTTGACAGTAAAAGAAGGCGTTCTGTTTATTACTGCTTCCATTTTGTTTTACACATCTCCTTAAACAGATCACCTTTTCAAGGGACACTGAAAACTTTACATGTAAAAGTCTGGTTTTTAAAATGTGAGTTAGCTGCAGTTTCCACTACTATCTCTGCATCTGGGTCTCCCTGCCAGTTTTTGTGTTTCTACAATCACTTTCCTATTTTTAAAGTGTTAAATATTTATACAAAAGTATATAAAGACCCAGTCATGATCAGGGCCACACAGTGCTGTAGCATCTTAATGAGGACACCATTTGTGCCTTGAAAGTTCCAATCCTGCAAAGATTTATGTACTTAATTTATGCACTTAGAGTGAGCAGTCCCATTGAAATTAATGGGCCTAACTCACAGGGTGAAATTATTTTGCAACTGATTTCAGTGAGACTAGGATTTCACCCAGTGTATAAAGTTAAGCAGATGCTTAAATCTTCAGAATTGGGCCTATAGAAGACTCACATAACAGACTAACTTTACAGCCGAAACAATAATGACATCGTATCTGAGAAATAGCCACATTACTCTGTGTCCACAAAAACAAGGAGGAGTCCGGTGGCACCTTAAGGACTAAGGGATTTATTTGGGTGTAGGCTTTTGTGGGTAAAAAAACATTTCTTCAGATGCATGGAGTTAACCCACAAAAGCTTATGCCAAATAAATCTGTTAGTCTTTAAGGTGCCACCAGACTCCTCATTATAATAATGGCTATGCACAAATTGCAATCAAAGGTATCAGGTAAACAAATGTCAGAGAAGTGTGTATTTTTTCTCTCATCTCCATCAGTTATAAATCATCTCAGCTATTATATGTGACAAAATTAAGTAAAATATTTGTCAGGGAGAAGTTGATTATGCCCCTTCAAGAAGAAAAAAAAGAGGTGAGGAAAATGTTTAGTGCTGAAACCATTTCATCCACTTGACAACTACTTCTGAACCTCAAAAGAAATACAATCCAGAAGGACAAATTCAAAGTGCTGGGTGGAATTCTAAGTGGAGACATTGGCATTTAAAAAAATTGTTTAGATAGCAACATCAGATCAGATCTACACTCTGCATGTGGTTGTATTTGTGGATCAAAGGAGCTGCTAAGATCAGAAAAGTAATTATATAAATATGATTTATTCTTACTTTACTAAAATGATATCTGCTCCTTGGCTTTACTTCTGTTGGTACTACCCTGCAGATTTCAAATAGGAGTTGCAGTACTCTCCCAAGCTCTGCCCACTTGAGATGAGACATCACTCACAGCAGATTGTGCAGATGTTCAAAATATAATCCGAGAGACTCTGCTTGTCTTCTCAGGCTTGGCTCCGCCCGCAGTGGGGTTCAAATACACCTACAAGCAGGACCAGATTAAGGCATAGGCACAACAGACAGGTGTCTTGGGTTCCAGAATCTAAGTTTGCATGAAAAAAAATTGTTTGTAGCCCTAATGGCTACAAGAATGGCTAAAGAAAACTTGAAAACATGAAGTAAGTGTAACCAATATAGAAAAGTCTGCCTGAGTCTGCAGACAGCCTCCAACAGAGGGTGGAGTAGCAGCTACTAGAGTCAGAAAGGATGATGCTTGATCCCACACCAACTGCAACAAGGGCAGACCAGGCTTCCACCGTTCTGTGGGAATGCTTGGGCTAGTTGAGGAGAGAGGTTTAGATACCCATCCTTGGGCTCTGTTACTCCCCTTGAGCCTTTTGACTCCATGAGCCATATTAGGGGGGAAATAAATTGCAGTATCTCCCAAGAATTATCACAGGTGACACCAAAATGAAATGTCAGATTGTGCAAATCATAATATAAATCACCTACCTCCGTAAATCAGCAATGAAAGTTAACACTGTTGACATTTAAATTATTTTAACTGGACATCTAAGTTAATACCCTATTAATATGAATGGTGCATTTCACAGCTCTCAGAGCTGTTGTTTCAGGCTCTGCAAACTGAGGCATACATCCCTGCATCAATTATACTTGGTTAACATTTTCAAGGCGTTCTCCCCAACTACAAAAGCTAGATAACTAAGAAAATGGTGATTCTGGAGGACAAGATGTAAGCCTTAAAAATGACCCAGACCATTTCAAGCCATGCTGCCTAGCCATCACAACTATGGTAGAAAGGATTCTAGTTGGCCTTATGCATAATTGACAAAACTGATAAATGAGTTTTAATGGCAGAATCTGGATTTCTAGTGAAGATGCATCTGCTTGAAAGAACCCACCTTGCTTCTCAGATCCCAAGGAGAATTTGCAAGGCTTGCAGTTAGAAAAAATATGCTTTTGACTTATAAATGGAGCAAAAGTGATCTGGAATGACTGAAAAGACTAAATCTACCCCATCATTTTATAGCCACTTTCGGATTATAACTGTACCCCAAAATCTGACCATTATGGAACAGCTAACTGTTAAAAGAAACCTTTGACAAACATATTTAGAAACAACTCTACCATACAGAATATTTTCTGGTTTAGTTCTTCCCTCCTTTCATATAATTATGGCTCATCTATACTAGATAGTTTTGCTGCTTTAACTATGCTGGTATAGTTACAATGACAACTCCTCCTCCCCCCAGGTAGATGTAGTCCATATAAAAAGTGCTTATACTGGTACAGCTTATTTGGATTCAGGAAGCAGAAGACGACATACTGGAATAAATCGCCGTTATAGTGATATAACTACATCCTACTAAGGCTTTTATCAGCATAACCATTTCAGTTAAAAAAGAAATCACACCTTTGACACAGTTATACTAATAAAACTTAAGTGTAGAGCAGGTCATAGCGAGAACTACCTGAAAGCAGGGCCTTTCTTCTATTAAGAATCGTTTGCTCTGACTGCATCTCATGTGGAGTCATATATAAGCCTCGTCAATATCATAATCTCCACGAAAACTACGTTGTCACAAATTGAGATAACAACCTAAAGCGAGGCAGGAACAGCAGAAGCACATAAGTGCCAACATCTTATTCTCATGCAGATATCCCTTAGCAATAAAATCAAAATGGGGGGAAGACAGACCCCTTTTGCTCCATGGACTTGATCCTGAGAGATGCTGAACATCTGCAATGCCAATTGACTTCAGTGGCAGCTGTGAATGCTCAGCAAGATCAGTGTTTCTCTGTCCAAAACCAGTTTTTCTTTGTCAAATGCTTCTCAGAGTGAAGTGAAATCTGGTTTTTAACATGACCCAAACCAAGCATTTTTGTGGTTAATTTTCTTTGCCTTCTTTTACTGATCTTTGTTAAATCTTCTATTTAGCTGATATCAGGTAAAATACCTAATTATCAGGGGCTGAAGTCAGTAAAAGTCTCAATCTGGTTTCCATACAAACCTTGGAATAATGACTGTGTTCTGAGCTTCAGCAGTCGTTCATAATGTGGAAGCCAGAACAAGAGTTTTTTGGAGAGTAAACTTTAAAAATGCATTATTCATCAGATACAATCAATAACTAATAGTGGTATTTATGAATTAAGATTCTTGACCTGTCATAGGACTAAATTATGATCCAAGCATCCTTCTATGGGGCTTGGTTATGCTACAAATGCCCTTTTTCAGATGAGACATTAAATCTAGGTCCTAACCCTTGTGGTGATGTTACAGTTCCTAACACTCATCTCAGGAGAAGAGGCATTAGTCCCAGTGCCCTAATTCTGACACCAGGGATGTTATTCTGCCCACCGAACTTCCCTTACAGGTTCAGTGGGACAGGTTATCTTCACTGCCTGTCCTAGAGCACTGTGTATTTACTCAAATTTTTACTGAACTATAATAAAAGAGAGTCCATCTGGACTCTGCAAAAAGAAAAGGAGTACTTGTGGCACCTTAGAGACTAACAAATTTATTAGAGCATAAGCTTTCGTGAGCTACAGCTCACTTCATCGGATGCATTTGCTGTAGCTCACGAAAGCTTATGCTCTAATACATTTGTTAGTCTCTAAGGTGCCACAAGTACTCCTTTTCTTTTTGCGAATACAGACTAACACGGCTGCTACTCTGAAACCCATCTGGACTCTGGATACCTTTAACTATCTTTACTAAAATAAACAAACAAACCTGATAATTATCCCAGCTCAAATAACAGAGAGACAATAGAAATATAACACAAATTAATTGCCTCCCCACGCAATCCCCACCAGCATCACACCTCACCTCACCTCACCACTAGCCAACCCTACTGAAACACTCTCTCCTCTTGACAAAGGCAGAAAAAGTGGGCTTTGCAGTAGAATATCCTGAAGGCTAACAAACATGGGCTATTACAGATTTGGGAAGGAAACAAATACCAAAGGTCCAGGGCTTTAATGGAGGAAACATTGCTAGCTTCCCCAACTCTCTTATATTAAAGGGGCTTCAGCTCAGGTGCCTCCACTGACCACAGCTGTAGCACTGTGTCATGGGGAAAGAGATGATCTCATAGACAGGTGGGTCCCAGGCCATTCGGAGGGTCACAGCTCAAAACCAACATCTTAAAAATTATCCCAGAAACCAATCAGTAGCCAGAGCAGGTCACAGAGTGCAGGGTTAACATGCTCACAAAAAAAGAAATGCTGCTTACCAAGCAGAACACTAAATTCTGCATCAACTACTCTTTTTCAACAGATTTAAGATATAGCTCCATGCAGAGTGTAACGTTCCTGTGTGTTGATACACAGTTGTTACATTTCAGTGGTGGATGAACTGGTCTACTGCATAATTCAAAGGGCTCGTGTTAATCTTAGCAGTTAGGGTTCCTTCAGTTTTGGGGCTTTTTTTTTCCAGTTAATTTTTTTCTGGATTTTCAGTCAGTATAAAGTTACATAGTAATCCAAAGATACAGGAGTGCAGCTTCCGGGAAAGGACAGCCAGTGGAAAAGAAGAAAAGCAAGCATGAAGTGAAGGAGAAGAGGAGTAGTTCATAGGACGGCTGGAGAATGTAAAATGAAAGTGTGATGCAGATGTTTACAGTGCTTATCAATGGAGCACTTCTCTTGGCTATCAAGCAACAGTGCCTTTCCAAGGCTGCAAAAATCACATTTTCAAGTCCATTTTTCCATGTGCTAGATAACTGCAACCTTCTAGCTCTGCGGCATTAGAATTTTGGAGACGGAGTGATGCCAAAGTACTTGGTAATTTGTGAGAGCCACAGTCCATGAAACTGCTCCCTATATCAGCAATAGCAGCATGAGTGGGAGAATCACTGGAGGGTGAGAGAAATCCTGCCTCACACCTCCTCCCCAAATCCTTTAACTCTGGAGCATCCCCACAGCATATATAGCTGTATGTCTCCAAGAACCCTAGAGCACTAACAGGCAGCAGGGTCTCTTATCCCAGTCTTACTTTATACATTCCAGATAGAGACCAATGGAGGCAGAACAGAGTGCATTTTTGGTGGATGTCCAGGGAGGATCCTTTAATATGAAGACCATTCTTAGAATGAAGGTAATATTTCTTGTACACTTTGAGACCACAGAATCATAGGCTTGGAAGGGACCTCGAGAGGTCATCGAGACCAGTCCCCTGCACTCATGGCAGGACTATATTATCTAGATCATTCCTGACAGGTGTTTGTCTAACCTGCTCTTAAAAATCTCCAATGACAGAGATTCCACAACCTCCCTAGGCAATTTATTCCAGTGCTTAACTGCCCTGACAGGAAATTTTTCCGAATGTCCAACCTAAACCTCCCTTTCTGCAATTTAAGCCCATTTCTTTTTGTCAGAGGTTAAGAAGAACAATTTTTCTCCCTCCTCCTTGTAACAACAGTTTACACACTTGAAAACTGTTCTGTCCCCTCTCAGTCTTCTCTTTTCCAAACTAAAAAAAAAAAAACAACTTTTTTCAATCTTCCCTCAGAGGTCATGTTTTCTAGACCTTTAATCATTTTTGTTGCTCTTCTCTGGACTTTCTCCAATTTGTCCACATCTTTCCTGAAATGTGGTCTCCAGGACTGGACACAATACTCCAGTTGAGGCCTAATTAACACAAGAATAACTTCTTGTGTCTTACTTACAACACTTCTGCTAATACAGTACATCCCACAATGATGATTGCTTTTTTTGCAACAGCGTTACACTGTTGACTCGTATTTAGTTTATGGTCCACTATGACTCCCAGATCCCTTTCTGCAGTACTCCTTCCTAGGCAGTCGTTTCCCATTTTGTATGTGTGCAAATGATTGTTCCTTCCTAAATGCAGTACTTTGCATTTGTCCTTATTGAATTTCATCCTATTTATTTCAGACCATTTCTCCAGTTTGTCCAGATCATTCTGAATTGTAATCCTATCCTCCAAAGCATTTGCAACCCCTTCCAGTTTGGTATCGTCCACAAACTTTATAAGTGTACTCTCCATACCATTATCTAAATCAATGACTGAACAGAACTGGACCCAGAACTGATCCCTACGGGATCCCACTCATTATGCCATGGGCTAGAAAGGTAAAGGAAATGGCTCACTATTTCCCAGATAGGAGTACTTGTATTTCTGAATTCAAAAGGAGCATGAAGGTTATCATGTGGGCTGGTAAATGACATTCCCCTGTTCAACTACGCTGAAGGGAAGTTCTCTCTTTATTATAGAGGTATTTTGCCATTAATCTGAGACCTACTATTATTATTTGTATTAACACAGTGCCTAGACGTAGTGGGGGTTGGCTTAGCAGAAGACATCCCTCATGCAGCACAAGTTTGTAAGGGGGTAGGGGGACTGCAATGTGTGCAAGGTGTTTCCTGATACCCAGCTATGCTAACATGCCTGTGTATTCACTAGTTCACTCATTGTGAATCATGAGTTTGGGGGAGAGGGTTAGCAAGAAACCCCAGAATTTTAGATTCTGCAAGGACTAGCTTTATTTTGCATCTTGTACAGAGCTGAGCATTCTGGTGGCTCTTCATACATGCTGATAATGCATAAAACTAACTATGACTCAATTTTAAATATGAAAATATTTGCAGATTATTCTAATGCAATTCAGATTATTAAATGAATTTTCTTTCAATAGCAATTCAATATCATAATTAAACAAGCTCTTATACTACTGGATTATTTACCCAGTATAAACTATTCACTTTCCTTCTCCACAGGGGTCTTCTGCTTTGCCTGTGGTTCTCTTCTTCAGCTCTTTGTTTTCTCTGGTCTTTCATTTTCTGCCTCTCTCCTCAAACTTTTCCTACTTCCTTTCTCTGCTTTCTCACTTCCGTCCTTCTTCCCTTCATTTCTGGGCTTTTCCCATCCCTTCTTTAGAATCATTTCCCTTTTCTTTTGTAAATTCTGGCATTCAGCATTGGCTTTATTCTTCCTTCTTCACCTGTTTCTCTGTCTTCCTAAATCTCTTCTGGTGACTTCTCCCTAAAGACAGCAGGAACCATGTAATCTGCTCATTGCCTCTTCTTCCTGAACTTCACTTCATTTCTCTAGTTTTTCTTCATGAACTTAGAATGAGATGACACTCCTCACCCTTGTAGCCAGCATCCCAGCTCCAGTGCTCTCTTCTTGCCATTCTCTCTCTGTGTGGTACTGTGCTGTAGGATACTTGCCATCCCATTAGACTCTAAGGCTCTTGAGAAGGGAACTGTTACATATTTGGTATGCTTCATATAGCATGCACTACAAAAACAAAAATTCCCATGTGGCTTCAGTTGCCCTGTCCTGTGTTCAACAGTCATGGAACCCTTAAGGCCTTCAAGACTCAACATTCTATTGACCAGTTTTACCACCAGGAAGGATTTTTCCTCTGTTTCAAACCTTCTCCCTCATTAAAGGGGCTCTGAGATGGAAAAAGGGGGTGGGGAAATCAAGGCCTGTGAAATACCCCCCACTTTCTCCTTACATAAGCTTCCCCCCACATTGCCTAGCCAACGTGCTTCAACCCTGGCCTCAAAGAACCAACTTTAAGACAAGTCTCCCTAGCACATTCAATCCTTGGTTCCTCTGTTACGATACAAGAGGACTAACTATTACCAATTGTGGAGATGGTTTGTATGACAAGAATACTTATCCATTCAGAACTTCATTGAGAAAATACCAACTCACAATTATTTGTCCATTATCCACCCAAAATGCATTTCTGTGTTTTATCTCAAGAAATGATTCATGCTAATTACAGATTAAGAAAAACATATTTTAAAGAGAACACTTAAAAAATATGAAAAATCCCTTTTAATATTTGTTCTTGTTTGGAAATTTGAAACCGAAGTCTGATTCTTTATAGATTTCCCCCCCCATGTTTGTTCATGCTTGCTAGCGTGTATTCATGTGTTATTGCAGGATTGTTCTTCAGCACTGGGATGCTTGCACTGACTTTTAAAGTAGTTAAAAGAAAAGTATCAACAACATTAAAATACACATAGCCAATGGGTTTTCAAAGGAGATGCAAGATTAAAACACAAATATGTTGCATTTCTCATCCTCAACAATGTTACTGTAAATAAACATCAAGGGTTCCAATTTAAAGGTGGATAGGAAGCCTAACAAACTTTGAAACCTACAAAACTCACACATCAGTATTAAGATCCTAGTTGTTACCCTAATCCACAATCCTAAGGGATGCAGCACAAAAGCTCTTTGATCACATTTTTTGTTAGCTTTATTTTATAAATCCCACACATTGTTTGTCCTCTGGTCACAGAGGTCTTGCTCCACTTAATGCTTCTCAGCAGGTGACAAAATAAGCAGCTATCAACAGTGGTAGATCAGAGAATATGCTGCCTATCTATATCTTGAGGTTTTTTATTGCTAACCATTACTGTAGTATCTAAGTGCCTTCCATCTGCCTATCGTGGTTGGGTAAACTTTTCAAAAATGTTTACGTGACTTAGGACCCTAATTCACATTTTCAAAAGTGAAGTCAAAATAAGTCATGTAGGCAGTAAAATGTTACCAATAAAGATTTGCCCGTTTATATTCAAAACAGAGAGTCTATAACAATATTTTTCTGTTCTTATTTTCTGCAGTAGGGGCTAGTGGCAACACAAGCACACTGCATGCAGTGGCATCCAGAGTACGACTTGCACTACCATAGACCAATTGATTTGTGGAATCTGTGAAACAACAACAAAGAATAACCAAGGAAAAGAAAAAAATTAAAAAAAGATTTGTGCCAACTGCCCTCTAGGATGTGGTTTAATCAGCAGCTTTTAATAGCAACAGCTTTAGGATGATAGATAAACCCTGTGTCCTGACCAACTGGGCTCAGTACAGCCAATTTAATTTCAGCTAACAAACAGTTTTGGTTAAGTGGACTTTGACCGAATAAAGGTACTAATAAAAATAATTTTTCAAAAATATCTATTCAACTTTAAACCCCCAAAGCCAGGAAATGTACAAGTAAAGCTAACACTCCATTAAAGACTCGCTGAGGAGCCGAGGATAGTGTTGACTCTCATTTTAAATTTCCCAGCTCTGATGGATTTGTCAACTCCTAAATATTAGTTAATTATAATAGGCCACATTTTCCAAAGCCACCTCTTAAACTATACCATCACTTACACATCTACAAGTTTCTGATCAGATGTTTTGTGTATGGGTGGGCACATAAATGAATGCAGAAAGAAATATCTGAGCAAAAAGTTGCAAGTACAAAATTCCTTGTACAATTTCAGAGGTCCCCCCTCCCCCATCCAGGACCCCTTTGAAAATTAGGCAAATAGTTTTTTACTCCATATAATTTCATAATTTATTTAAAAATGAAACTTCCATAGCCCTGGTCTACACTACAAGTTTAGGTTGAATTTAGCACTGTTAGATCAATTTAACCCTGCACCCGTCCACATGATGAAGCCATTTTTGTTGACTTAAAGGGCTCTTAGAATCGATTTCTGTACTCCTCCCCGACGAGGGGATTAGTGCTGAAATCGACATCGCTGGGTCGAATTTGGGGTAGTGTGACCGCTCTGGACAGCACTTTCAACTCAGATGCACTAGACAGGTACACAGGAAAGGCCCTGGAACTTTTGAATTTCATTTCCTGTTTGGCCAGCGTGCAAGCTCATCAGCACAGGTGACCATGCAGTCCCAGAATCGCAAAAGAGCTCCAGCATGGACCGAACGGGAGGTAGTGGATCTGATCGCTGTAAGGGAAGACAAATCCGTGCTATCAGAACTCTGTTCCAAAAGACGAAATGCCAAAATATTTGCAAAAATCTCTAAGGGCATGATGGATAGAGGCTACAACAGGGACCCGCAGCAGTGCCACATGAAAATTAAGGAGCTCAGGCAAGCCTACCAAAAAAACAAAGAGGCAAACAATTCTAGGGGTGGGCCCTACCACTCCCCACCCCGTCCATGGACACCTGCAAGGGGGAGTCTCATGCAACAGGGATAAGGATTTTGGGGACGAGGAAGATTAGGAGAATAGCGCACAGCAGGCAAGCAGAGAAACCGTTCTCCCCGATAGCCAGGAACTGTTTATCACCCTCTAGCCAATACCCTCCCAAGGCGGGCTCCCGGACCATGAAGCCAGAGAAGGCACCTCTGATGAGTGTACCTTTGCAAATATAATACATGGTTTAAAAGCAAGCGTGTTTAATGATTAATTTGCCCTGAAGACTTGGGATGCATTCGCGGCCAGTACAGTACAGTACAGCTACAGAAAAAGTCTGTTAATGTGTCTGGGGATGGAGCGGAAATCCTCCAGAGACATCTCCATGAAGCTCTCCTGGAGGTACTCCCAAAGCCTTTGCAAAAACTTTCTGGGGAGGGCAGCCTTATTCTGTCCTCCATTGTAGGACACTTCACCATGCCAGGCCATTAGCACGTAGTCTGGAATCATTGCATAACAAAGCATGGCAGCATATGGTCCTGGTGTTTGCTGGCATTCAAGCAACATCTGTTCTTTATCTCTCTGTGTTATCCTCAGGAGAGTGATCATCCCAGAGAATTGGGGGGAGGGGGGTTAGTTGGGTTTGTGCTGCATGTTAACCCGAAAACCACAGCCCCTCCTTTTAAATGGCCAACCCAGTGGGTGCTTGGTATGGGAAAGGAGGGCGCTGCTGTTTGAAAGCATTCCCACATGTTATGAAGGTTGAAGAAGCTGAAAGACTGTGGCTTACCATGGCTGTCTGCAAGCCAAATTCTGTTCCCGGCCCTGCGTGTGTGATCTCTCACACCAAACCAGCAGGCCCTCAATATAAAAGGCAAAATGCGACCCTGTACCAAAAGCACATGTGCTATGTAATGTTAACAGCTTGGTTCACCGTGAAAGAGTCTACCCATTGTTCTCTAAAATGTGTCTTTTTAAATACTACTCTCCCTTCTTTTCCTCCCGCAGCGGCAAATGTTTCAACGCTTCCCCCATCATCTCCATTCCAGAGGCTAGCGCATATAAGACGACGAAAAAAAAGCACTCGCGATGAAATGTTCTCTGAGCTCATGCAGTCCTCCCGCACTGAAAGAGCTCAGCAGAATGCGTGGAGGCAAACAATGTCAGAGTCCAGGAAAGCAGAAAATGAACGAGAGGACAGGAGGGATGAGCGAGATGAGAGGTGGCAGGAGCAAGATGAGAGGAGGCAGGATGCAATGCTGAGGCTACTGGGGGATCAAACTGATATGCTCCGGTGTCCGGTGGAGCTGCAGGAAAGGCAGCAGGAGCACAGACTGCCACTGCAGCCCCTGTGTAACCGCCCGCCCTCCTCCCCAAATTCCATAGCCTCCTCATCCAGAAGCCCAAGAATGGGGGGGCGGGGGGGCATAGCTCTGGGCACCCAACCAACAGAAGGCTGGCACTCAATAAGTTTTGAAGTGCAGTGTGGTCTTGTCCTTCCCTCTTCCCCTCATCCACCACCCCACCCAGTGCTTCCCTCCTCCCCTCCCCGCCCCCTGGAGCTACCTTGGCAGTTATCCCCCTATTTGTGTGATGAATTAATAAAGAATGCATGATTTAGAATCAACAATGACTTTATTGCCTCTGCAAGGGTGATCGAAGGGGGGAGGGTGGTTGGCTTACAGGGAAATAGAGTGAACCAAGGGGGTGGGTTTTCATCAAGGAGAAACAAACAGAACTATCACACCGTAGCCTGGCCAGTCATGAAAATGGTTTTCAAAACTTCTCTGATGCGCAGCGCACCCTGCGTGCTCTTCTAATCTCCCTGGTGTCTGGCTGCATGTAATCAGTGGCCAGGCAATTTGCCTCAACCTCCCACCCCACCATAAATGTCTCCCCCTTACTCTCACAGATATTGTGGAGCACCCAGCAAGCAGCAATAACAATGGGAATATTGGTTTCGCTGAGGTCTAACCGACTCAGTAAACTGTGCCAGCGTGCTTTTAAACATCCAAATGCACATTCTACCACCATTCTGCACTTGCTCAGCCTATAGTTGAACAGCTCCTTACTACTGTCCGGGTGCCTGTGTATGGCTTCATGAGCCATGGCATTAAGGGGTAGGCTGGGTCCCCAAAGATAACTATAGGCATTTCAACATCCCCAACAGTTATTTTCTGGTCTGGGAAGTAAGTCCCTTCCTGCAGTTGTTCAAACAGACCAGAGTTCCTGAAGATGCGAGTGTCATGTACCTTTCCCGGCCATCCCACATTGATACTGGTGAAATGTCCCTTGTGATCCACCAGTGCTTGCAGCACCATTGAAAAGTACCGCTTGCACTTTATGTACTGGCTGCCAAGGTGGTCCGGTCCCAAGATAGGGATATACGTTCCATCTATCGCCCCACCACAGTTAGGGAATCCCATTGCAGCAAAGCCATCCACTATGACCTGCACATTTCCCAGAGTCACTACCCTTGATAGGTTTCAGTGTAGCAGCCATGTTAGTCTGTATTCGCAAAAAGAAAAGGAGTACTTGTGGCACCTTAGAGACTAACAAATTTATTTAAGCATAAGCTTTCGTGAGCTACAGCTCACTTCATCGGATGCATCCGATGAAGTGAGCTGTAGCTCACGAAAGCTTACTACCTGATAGCAGCAGCTCAGTGATTGCATTGGCTACTTGGATCATAGCAGCCCCCACAGTAGATTTGCCCACTCCAAATTGATTTCCGACTGACCGGTAGCTGTCTGGCATTGCAAACTTCCAGAGGGCTATCGCCACTCACTTGTGAACTGTGAGGGCTTCTCTCATCTTGGTATTCCTTGGTATTTCCCCTTCACAGCAGGGGAAAGCAAGTCACAAAGTTCCATGAAAGTGCCCTTACGCATGCAAAAGTTTCACAGACACTGGGAATTATCCCAGACCTGCAACACTATGCGGTCCCACCAGTCTGTGCTTATTTACCGGGCCAGAATCGGTGTTCCATGGCATGAGCCTGCCCCATTGCCACTAGGATGTCCAAATTGGCAGGGCCCATGCTTTGAGAGAAGTCTGCATCCATGTCCTCATCACTTTTGTCACCATGCTGCCATCACCTCCTCACCTGCTTTTGCAGGTTCTGGTTCTGCACATACTGCAGGATAATGCACGAGGTATTTACAATGCTTATAACTGTCGTGGTGATCTGAGTGGGCTCCATGCTTGCCGCGGTATGGCATCTGCAGGAGAGCAGAGTTACAGCGGAAGCGGTGGAGGACGATGGTTAGCTCCGCGCACATTTCCCGAGGAAGAACACATGTAGCTGGGAGCCCATGATAGACAACATGGAGAAATTCGCTATCGAGACAATGGCAGCAGAGCAGAGTTGCAGCAGAAGCAGCGTATGACGATGGTTAGCAGTCCTACTGCACCGTCTGCTGCCAGCAGCACTCGGGACACAACAGCAGCAGTGTCGGTGAGCTAAGTTGAGCGGGTTGCGTGCTTGCCGGGGTATAGCATCTGCGTGAAAAAAAGGCGCGAAATGATTGTCTGCCATTGCTTTCACAGAGGGGGGGGGCGACTGATGACATATACCCACAACCACCCGCGACAATGTTTTTGCCCCATCAGGCATTGGGAGCTTAACCCAGAATTCCAACGGGCGGCAGAGACTGCGGGAACTGTGGGATAGCTACCCACAGTGCACCGCTCCGTAAGTTGATGATAGCCTCGGTAGTGAGAACGCACTCTGCCGACTCAATGCGCTTATGGTGGACATATACAATCGACTGTATAAAATTGATTTCTAAAAATCTACTACTATAATATTGACCTAATTTCGTAGTGTAGACATACGCATAGAAAGCTTCTAAAACATAGAGATTCCTCTGCGAGCCCTCATGGCAGGGCATCCCTATCGCTTAGGTAGCTACCCAGTTTGTTAAAACATGTTATTTCCATTAAGCAGGTACCTGAACGTCATTCCACTCTCCCAAAAGTCAGGATGAAATTATGCAGTTTTTTTTTTTTTAAGACCTATGTCATTTACTAATTTGGCTCCTTTGATGCCACCTAATTTCTGTGGTAATTATTTAATTAGGAAGGTTTAAAAATAAATATATTATACACTATAAACACTGCTGGTGCCACAAGTACTCCTCATTCTTTTTGCATCTAGAACATAAATGTGTATTTAATGAGAGATCAATCTGAAATCTAAAAAATAAAAAGTTAAAAAAAATAACTGAAAAGTATTTCAGGTCTTACATCTGCCTCCGTCCTCCCTGACGTTTTTTGAGGTTTACAATCTCAATAATTTTGTTTAAGTTTTACTCTTCCTTGTTGCTATGTGAAAGAGCCATGTAAACTGGGAGAACTGATTGATCATAGAAGGGAAGGGCTGAAAGAGATTATACAAAGAGTAGACAAACTGGAAAAAGAGAGAAAAATAATTTTATTCTCTAGTCTCTTTCTAGTGATCTTAGGAGTTACTTGTAACAATAGTAAGTAACACATTTTCAGAAAGAAATGTGATCTTTGTTGACAGTGATATTTTGGAGAAACTATGTATTAGCTAATAGAATACAAAACGACAATAAAAGTATAGCTATAAAACATTTTCTAATGTAACAAAGCAGCTGCTAGGGTTTTGTAACTGTGGAATTTAGTAAATATGCCACTATTTAAATACACTGTCCAGCTAATGAGTTCAAATGAATTATAAACATTAAGCAAGTTTCACAATACCCCTGTGAAAGAAGAGTATTATTCACAATATACAGATGGGGAAACTGAGACACCGAGAACATAAGTGACTTGTCATAGGCTACACACCTGGGACTAGAACACAAGAGTCAAACACCTTCTCTCCCGTCAAAAACATTTACTACATGTATAAGCAATTCTCAGTTTTTAAACAGGCACCACCATTAACAAGAACAGAAGAACAGCCATACTGGGTCAGACCAAAGGTCCACTTAGCCCCACCTCCTGTCTTCTGAAAGTGGCCAATGCCAGGTCCCCAGACACAATCCCTGCTCATCCTGGCTAATAGCCATTGATGGACCTATCCTCCATGAACTTACCTAGTTCTTTTTTGAACCTTGTTATAGTCTTGGCCTTCACAACATCCTCTGGCAAAGAGTTCCATAGGTTGACTGTGTGTTGTGTGAAAAAATACTTCCTTTTGTTTGTTTTAAACCTGCTGCCTATTAATTTCATTTGGTGACCCCTAGTTCTTGTGTTATGAAAAAGAATAAACAACACCTCCTTATTTACTCTCTCCACACCAGTCATGATTTTATAGATCTCTATCATATCACCCCTTAGTCATCTTTTTTCCAAGCTGAGAAGTCCCAGTCTTATTAATCTCTGCTCATACGGCAGCCGTTCCATACCCCTAATCATTTTTGTTGCCCTTTTCTGAACCTTTTCCAATTCCTATATATCTTTTTTGAGATTGGACGACCACATTGCACAAAGTATTCACGGTGTGGGAGTACCACATCTATGGATTTATATAGAGGCAATATGATACTTTCTGTCTTATTATCGATCCCTTTCTTAATGATTCCCAACATTGTGTTTGATTTTTTGACTGCCACTGCACGTTGAGTGGATGTTTTCAGAGAACTATTCACAATGACTCCAAGATCTCTTTCTTGAGTGGTAACAGCTAATTTAGACCCCATCATTTTATATGTATAGTTGGGATTATGTTTTCAGTGTGCATTACTTTGTATTTATCAACATTGAATTTCATCTGCCATTTTGTTTCCCAGTCACCTAGTTTTGTGAGATCCTTTTGTAGCTCTTCACAGTCTGCCTGGGACTTAACCATCTTGAGTAGTTTTATATCAGCTGCATATTTTGCCACTTCACTGTTTACCCCTTTTTCCAGATCATTTATGAATATGTTGACTAGGACTGGTCCCAGTACAGACCCCTGGGGTACACCACTACTTACCTCTCTCCATTCTGAAAGCTGACCTTTTATTCCAACCCTTTGTTTCCTATCTTTAACAGTTCTCAATCCATGAGAGAACCTTCCCTCTTATCTCATGACACTTTGGTAAGGGACCTTGTGAAAGGCTTTCTGAAAATCTAAGTACACTATATCCACTGGATCCCCCTTGTCAACGTGCTTATTGACCCCCACAAAGAATTCTAGTAGATTGGTGAGGCATGATTTCCCTTTACAAAAAACATGTTGACTTTTCCCCAACAAATTACGTTCATCTATGTGTCTGACAATTTTGTTCTTTACTATAGTTTCAACCAGTTTGCCCAGTAATGAAGTCAGGCTTACTGGCCTGTAATTGCCGGGATCACCTCTGGAGCCCTTTTTAAAAACTGGCATCACATAAGCTATCCTCCAGTCATGTGGTACGGAAGCTGATTTAAATGATAGGTTACAAACTACAGTTAGTAGTTTTGCAATTTCACATTTGAGATCCTTTAGAACTCTTGGGTGAATACCATCCGGTTCTGGTGATTTATTACTGTTTAGTTTATCAATTTGTTCCAAAACCATCTCTAATGACATCTAAATCTGATTTGTCACCGAAAAAGAATGGCTCAGGTTTGTAAATCTCCCTCACATCCTCAGCTGTGAAGACTGATGCAAAGAATTCATTTAGTTTCTCCGCAATGGCCTTACTGTCCTTGAGTGCTGCTTTAGCATCTCTATCATCCAGTGGCCCCAATGCTTGTTTAGCAGGCTTCCTGCTTCTGATTTACTTTAAAAAAAATTTGCTATTACTTTTTGAGTCACTGGCTAGTTGTTCTGCAAATTCTTTTTTGGCCTTCCTAATTATATTTTTACACTTTATTTGCCAGAGTTTATGCTCCTTTCTATTTTCCTCACTAGGATTTAACTTCCACTTTTTAAAGGATGCCTTTTTGTTTCTCACTGCTTCTTTTACTTTGTTGTTTAGCCACAGTGGCACTTTTTTGGTTGTCTTATTATGTTTTTTAATTTGGGGTATACATTTAAGTTGAGACTCTATTTAAAGTTTCCATGCAGCTTGCAGGGATTTTACTTTTGGTGCTGTACCATTTAATTTTTGTTTAACTAACTTCCAAATTTTTGTGTAGTCCCCCTTTCTGAAATTAAATGTTACAGTGTTGGGCTGCTGTGGTGTTTTCCCCACCACAGGGATGTTAAATTTAATTATATTATGATCACTATTACCAAGCGGTCCAGCTATAATCACTTCTTGAACCAAATCCTGTGCTCCATTTAGGACTAAATCAAGAATTGCCTCTCCTCTTGTGGGTTCCAGGACTAGCTACTCCAAGTAGCAGTCATTTAAGGTGTCAAGAAACTTTATCTCTGCATCCTGTCCTGAGGTGACATGTACCCAGTCAACATGAGTGCAGCTGAAATCCCTCATTATTATTGAGTTTTTCATTTTTATAGCCTCTGTACTCTCCCTGAGCATTTCACAGTCACTATCATCATCCTGGTCAAGTGGTTGGTAATATATCCCTATTGCTATATTATTATTAGAGCATGGAATTACTATCTATAAAGATTCTATGGTACAATTTGATTCATTTAAGATTTTTACTTCTCGTTTTCTCATCATATCCTACCTGTATTTTATCGTTTTCCATCCTCTCCTTCTTACTAGGACATAGAGAATCTCCATTAATAGATCCTCCCCTAAGAGATGTCTCTGTCTGATCCATGTGCTCCTCCACACCTGTCGGCTTTCCCCAGAGCCCTTAGTTTAAAAACTGTGCTACAACCTTTTTAATTTTAAGTGCCAGCAATCTGGTTCCATTCTGGTTTAGGTGGAGCCCATCCTTCCTGTATAGGCTCCCCCTTTCCCCTTTCCCCAGTTCCTAATAAATCTAAACCCCTCCTCCCTACCATCGTCTCATCCACACATTGAGACCCTACAGTTCTGCCTGTCTAACTGGTCCTGTGCATGGAATCTCACTGGCCCTGCACATGGAACATTCTCAGACTTTATCATGATTTAATAACTGGCTATCAAATTTCAAATTTTTACATTAATACTCTTGTTGCATGAATGTGAAAAGTGTCTGAAAACAGTACAATTTCTAGTTGTTTTTAAAAGATTCAAATGCGTAAATAAGGTTTAAACAGATTTTTTTAAAACTGGAAGTGAAACAGTTTCTCCCTATGGAAGCATCTGAATGCTGTGTTTCACCATCTGATTGACTTATAAGCCAATTAAAATATGGGATCAATCATAAGAAATCTAACAGCCCCTAAATATCTTATCAAACTATAGCAGAATGAATACTGAAACTTTGCACTGAAATGATTAGCAAGCAAAGATAGCGAATATGACTTTTATATTGAATATTACCTTTGTGGTCTTCTTAGGCCAGGCTACCACAGGGATCCCCGAAATGGCAAGATTCTGGTCGTCATCAGCATGTTCCTTCAGAATGTTCTGTTTCAAATGAAAGCACCTTAATTAGTCAGAGAGCTATTTTTGAAACTTAAAAGATGAACAGTAGAGAGTGTTACTTCTGTCTATCTAGGTTAACTTTGCGGTTGTAAATGATTTGATAATTTCCAAGCCTCCAAACATTCAATCCACTATAAACCTCTCTATCCAGCTGCTAAAATTCATGGTTCACTTAAAGTGAAATCTTCTGCACAGAGTGCAAAGGAATTACAAATCTCATCATGTACTATTAATGGAAAATTAGGTTCCTAAAGCACCCTTAAAAAAAAAAACCAAAACACAACATACCACGCATGTGTGCTCGTTAGCCAATGTTCAAAGGCACATGAAGAACATTAACCAAAAGCAATGAAGCCTTATGAAGACAACGGAAAGACCCAAGTCCACCAATACTACCTCCTGCAGTCATAAGACATCTTTTTGTTTTCTGTTTATACAACACCTAGTACAATGGGGTCCTGATCCATGACAAGGGCTCCTAGGCACTACGGAAATACAAATAATTAATAATCACCATCAGTTTTGTGGGACACAGCTATCATCAAGGTATCTGAGTACTTCAGATACCAGGCGCTAAGTCAAGATGGAGCATTGCAAATTGTAAATCGGTCAGCTCCATCAGCATTCAGATGAAGAGCACTGTCATCTCCACTGGCAACCCTACACCTATTCTTACCTTTCCTGTGGAAATCTGCTCAATTTTTTGTGAATCAGGTAAGGCCCTCAGGTTTCTGAACACTTACTAACAAAGCTTCAGACTATGGATAATTTGAGGCCAGGGTATTAAGCAAGGAAATTGGCTTTTTTCTGAATGCTTTTGTTCTGATGCTCTGTACTGGATGTCTTACGAGTGGGTTACACTGGCTCATACTGCTTCTGCCATGGGAAATAGAGGAAGTTACTCACCTTGTGCAGTAATGATGGTTCTTCGAGATATGTCCCCCTATGGGTGCTCCACTTTAGTTGTCTGTGTGCACCTGCACCTCTAATCAGAGATTTTTGGTAGCAGTGTCCCGTTGAGCCCACGAATGTGCTCTCCCTCCCTCATGGTCTGCCTCGAGGTTATTTAGCACTGCACGGGCGAACCCCCCTCACTTCCTTCTCTACTACAGAGCCCTATAGAGAACTCCAAAGTAGAGGGGAGGAGGGCAGGTTGTTGAGCACCCATAGGGACACACATCTCGAAGAACCATCATTATTGCACAAGATGAGTAACTTCCTCTTCTTCGAGTAGTGTCCCTGTGGGTGCTCCACTTTAGGAGACTCCGGAGCAGTACCCACTACTGGAGACTGGGACTTCAGAGCAGAGTCTTTTACTACAGAGAGTACTGTGGAGTCGAAGATGGTGTCAGCGGCCAAATCTTCAGCGATCGCATAATGTTCTGTCCATACTTTCGCAGAGGCCCCAATCATTGCTCTATGGATTGGGGAGATAGGGGTATTCCTATGGAATGTGACTGAGGTAGGAACTGATCTCACGGAGTACGGATGGACGGAAGCAAGTTGCGCCCTTGCTAAGTGATTAATGCAACTAGAGACCCATTTGGATAGTCTTTGAGGAGATATCACAGAGCTTTTGGATCTTTCTGTAGACGAAAGGAAGAGTTTAGAGGATTTCCTGAAGTCCTTAGTCCTGTTCAAGGAGAATGCTAATGTCCTTCTAATATCTAGCATATGCACAATTGTCTCCCAGTTGTTACAATGTACTTTTGGGAAAAAAACAGGGAGATGGATCTGTTGATTCATATGGAAAGTGCCGAAAAAGTAGGGAGAAACTTGGGATATGGCCTTAGAGTTATTTATTTATTTATTTATTTATTAAAGACAAAGGCTGTGAATGATGGGTGTGCCATCAGGGCCGCTATTTCTCCTATGTGCCTAGCTGAGATGATGGCAATTAGAAATGCTGTCATCATGGACAGGTGTAAGAAAGAACAAGTTGCCCTGGATTCGGAGGGCGGTCTAGTCCAAGCCCTGAGAACTAGATTAAAGTCCCAGGCTGGAGAGGGTGGTGTCACATGGGAGAAGAGAGTCCCAATGCCCTTAAAAAGTCTACACATTAGTAGTTGAGAAAACTCCAAGTGGGAAGCCATTTTCACCATGAGATGTACCTTATGGGAGCTGAGTGAGAGTTTAAAATGTAGTGCAAAATCAGAGGGAGGAAAGATGAGGTTGGGTCTGTCCGTTTGGAATGGTACAAACTTGGAGTCGTTTACATTTTGTAGATAGGTATGTGAAGTGGTCAACTTGTGGTTGTGTTGCAACATGTGTTTCAGCTTGTCAGAGCATTCTGCTTCTAAGCCTTGCAACAAAGAAAGATCCAAGCCTAGAGGTGGAGGACCCATGGGTTGGGGTGAAAAGCATTGTTTTGAGAGAGCGGGTGAGGAATGGGCTGATGTCAGAGGAACAGGAGGGCATATTGCCATCTGCATCAGGTAAGGGAGCAGACTTGTCATAGTCAAGAGGGGCAATCACAATAACTCTCGCTTTGTTTCGTTGAATTTTCAACAGAATCTTGAATAGGGTAGGAAACTGGGAAAAGACATACAAGTGGGCCCTGTCCACTGGGAATATGAGGGCAATTGCCACTGAATGTTTCCCCAAAGGGTGGCTGTATCTTGAAGCACCTATGAATTCAGTATACACTCATTGTCGTGAGAAAATTCCAACTGAGACTGTTGGTTATCCCGTTCTGTATCCCTTGTAGACAGACAGCTGAGATGAGCACATTGTGATGGGTACATCAATTCCAAAGTTTGAATGCTGTCTTGCAGAGGGAGGGAGATCTGGCAGCTCCTTGGCAGTTTATACAAAACATACAGGTCATATTAAGTCCATCATAACTTTTGTGTGTTATTTTTGGTGAAAGGCCGAGTT
Organism: Dermochelys coriacea; assembly: GCF_009764565.3. Taxonomy (NCBI): domain Eukaryota; kingdom Metazoa; phylum Chordata; order Testudines; family Dermochelyidae; genus Dermochelys; species Dermochelys coriacea. Next base: position 25,736,850 of record NC_050082.1, read on the forward strand.
CGTGCACAGGCACTCCTGACAGCCCCTAACCCCAAAAGAGTGATATGGAAGGTCATTTCTGTGGAAGGCCATTTGTCCTGAACCTTGTTGTTGTGTAGGTGAGCTCCCCAATATATTAGGAGACGTGTCCCAGGGTGGTAAATGTGGGTAGTGAGAGGAGCGCTCTCGCTTGTACTGCATCAGGTTGGTGCTGATAAAGTCCAGTCACTGTACCGGGGGTAGTATGCCACTACAGTGAAGTGAACCTTGGAGACTACCCTGTGTGGAGCAGTCTGTACCTATAATGATCCTGCCCCAAAGGTAAGCAGTAGGAAATCTCCTGTACGATGGTTGTATTGAGATATGGAAGTAGGCACTCTGTAAGTTCAGGGTTAGAAATCAATCTCTTTGTTCTAGAGCTGGTCCTAACTGCTGTGAAGTAAGGTAAGGTGACTTCTGAGTGGCGCTGACAGGTGTATAGACGGCAGCTGATGCTGTAAGGTATGATTGTTCAGGCCCCCGACCAGCTCATCAAAGTGCTTATAAGAGGCAGTTTGAGAGGTCATGGACTGGGGTGCAGACTGTTCTCACTTTTGAGCTCTGGGCCTCTTACACTGTGGCTCATAACAGCACAGAGATGGTGAGTATTGAGAAGACTGATCTGTGGTGTGGTTGAGAGGAAAATCTTCTCTTCTGTTCCACAGTGTAGATTCCTAAGGAGTGTAGTGCGGTCCGAGAATCCTTCAGGATGTGGAGAGAAAATCTGTCTTCTCCGCAAAGAGTTTGGCCCTTCAAATTGGAAGTCTGTAGCTCTTTGGGCAATCTACAGAGGTGTAGTAAACAAAAAAACAAACAAACCCATAACCCACCTCAGTACCACTGTCATGGAGACTGGGCCAGCAGCTGTAACAGCTACATCCAATGGTGTCTCTAGGACCTGTCTGGCTATTAACTGACCTTCTCTAAGAATGGTCTGAATCTGTTCTTTTTGTATTTCCAATAATGTTTCAGAAACATCCTGGGTTTCCCAAGATTAACAAAATTGTTTTGGCCATGACAGTTTGATAATTTATGATTTTAAACAGTAATGTTGTTGATGCATACGCCATCTTGCGAAGCCTGATCATATGGAGTTCACTTGGCATTATGTTGCTTGCTTCATGCATTAACCACATCCACTTTGATGGAGTTGGGTTGCGGATGTTGAAAACAAAGTCTGCCTCTTTGGGTAGAGATGTAGGATTGTTTTTGTTTACACTCTGTTGCTGATTGGTGCGACGGAGTCTGGCTCTGCCAGATGATTTTGATAGGATCTAGAATCAACTCATTAATTGGGAGGACAGTTCTAGATGAGAAAGTAGTGTGCAGAATTTCCACCAACTTGTGATGTGTATCTGCCACCTCCTGTAAGGGAATCTGAAGCTCGTCTGCCACCCTCTTGGTAAGATCCAGAAAGTTCTTAAATCTTCACCTAGTGATGAGGGGTGGGCAGCACAGTCTCATCTGGGAGAGATGAGGAGAAGTGTGCTGAAGAGGTAGCTTCCTCTTCAGGTGTGGTTTTTTTGTTTTGTTTTGTTTTTCCCCTTCCCCCTTCTTTCCTGTTCTGAAAAAGCTTTCTCCTATCCTGGTTCAGGTGCTCTCCTGTCCTGACTCAGGTGCCAGGCTGTAGCAAACCATCTGGTGGACTCTCCCTGAGAGACACCAGAGACGGTTGCGCCATGTGTGTGTATATACCCGAAGAATTACAATATGGCCTTGGGAGGGAGAGGCAGGAAGGCAGGCACGGGTGGTTGGCGTGATGGAATTGGGGATGACCCTTGCTGTGTGGTGGTGGGCCACCTTGAGGGGCCAGGGAATGATCTTTTCCTGGCCAGTGTCAGATTCGTCAGTGGGTAAGGGTGCCGCTGACTGGGGTATTGGCAGTATACAACCCAGTGCTAAGAGCGATTCTGGGTGCCGGGACATGCTCGATCCTGGGGTCATGGTACCAAGTAATAGGGATTGTGGTTCTTCCCCAACCATCAGGTCTCCAGGGTACCAGAGCTCATGCAGTACCATGGGTTCATTTGGTACCACAGAGGAGGGTGTGTGGTACATTGTCAGTATCGATAGTTGAGCAGAGCACTCCCTAAATGAGAGTTTTGCCCAGTACAAAAAGTTTGTTGGTGCCACTTTTTTAGAGACGGTAGGGTAATTGTCTCTCCCTGGGTACTGAGGCCACAGGTCTCCAGAGTATCAGAGTACCTGTGTTACCATGGGCTCATCCAGAATCCCAGAGGAGTGTCTACAGTCGGTATCAATGGCTGGGAAGATGCAGAACACTTCCTAGATTGGAGTTGTGTTGCATCTGGTACCGAAGGGTTTCTCTATGCTGCTCTTTTAGAGATGGGACAGTACCAGTACCATTGCCCCAGAGCATGACTGACGGTGGAAGCCTCTGGTGTCTTGTTGCCGAAGCAGAGCTGACAGCAGGGCTTCTCTGTGTCGCTCTTTTAGAGATGGTATGGTAACTGTGCCTGCTCGGTGCAGTAGTTGCCCAGAGTAGAGCTCAGAGCAGCAAGCATTTACAGAAGCCCCTTATCGGTGCTGAGAGCAGAACTCAGAGCAGGGCAGAGCTCACAGCAGGAAGCCCTTTCTGAGGTTTCAGCTTCCAGAGCTTCAGTGTGGAACCAGAGCGGCAGCTGAGCTCACAGCAGGAGGTTCCTCCGCTGGTATTGTCCTAGTGAGGTGGCCGCACTGGAGAACACCCCTCTGGCTGGCCAGTAGCTCAGGGGTCGGTGCCGAGATGGCTGCACTGAGGAACAACGCTCTGGCTGGCCAGTTGCTCGGAGGAGCCTTTCCAGGGGGAGTCTGCTGGTGGCTTCTTCTTTTTCTCTCTCTTCTCCTCTTCATCACTCAACCCCTTTTGAAGTGAAAGCTCCAGGGATGATCCGGGGTCAACACCCATCGGAGTCCCCTGCAGACTGAAGTGTTTTCTCTATAGGAAGGAATTTTTACTTCAGCTCCCAGCTCCTGTGAGCCTGCAGTTTTAGGTGTCTGGACATTACAGGAACTGACTCCTGGCAGGAGAGGCACCTCTTGGAGCAGAGAGAGCCAGGCAAGCCCCTGGGCAGGGGGCTATCATCCTCTAGCAGGGAGGAATATGCAGAAGAACATCGTCTTTAATTTTTTTTTCCTTTTTTTTTTAAACTGAAAAAGAAATAATTATGAGTCTACTAGATGCCTGGCGGGGGGGAATGCCCCCAGACAAGGAAGAAAAGTGAAGTTCTTTTCCTTTTTCTCTTTTCTTTTTAAACCAAAGGAATAAAATAAAATAATAAAATAAAAACACTAGCCTGAGTACTTTTAAGGAGAAAAAAGGTAACAAAACAAACACTACTTATGTTAGGTTTCAGAGTAGCAGTGGTGTTAGTCAGCATCCGCAAAAAGAAAAGGAGTACTTGTGGCACCTTAGAGACTAACAAATTTATTTGAGCATAAGCTTTCGTGAGCTACAGCTCACTTCATCGGATGCATGCAGTGGAAAATATAGTGGGGAGATTTATATACATAGAAAACATGAAACAATGGGTATTACCATACACACTGTAACAAGAGTGATACGGTACGGTGAACTATTACCAGCATGAGGGCGAGGGGGGGGGACCTTTTGTAGTGATAATCAAGGTGGGCCATTTCCAGCAGTTGACAAGAATGTGTGAGGAACAGTGGGGGGGGGAGGAGGGGGAACAAACATGGGGAAATAGTTTTACTTTATGTAATGACCCATCCACTCCCAGTCTTTATTCAAGCCTAAATTAATTTTATCCAGTTTGCAAATTAATTCCAATTCAGCAGTCTCTCGTTGGTGTCTGTTTTTGAAGGTTTTTTTGTTGAAGAATTGCAACTTTTAGGTCTGTAATCAAGTGACCAAAGAGACTGAAGTGTTCTCCGACTGTTTTTTGAATGTTATAATTCTTGATGTCTGATTTGTGTCCATTTATTCTTTTACGTAGAGACTGTCCAGTTTGACCAATGTACATGGCAGAGGGGCATTGCTGGCACATGATTGGCATATATCACATTGGTAGATGCGCAGTGAAAGAGCCTCTGAGTGCGGCTGATGTGATTAGACCCTATGATGGTGTCCCCTGAATAGATATGTGGACACAGTTGGCAATGGGCTTTGTTGCAAGGATAGGTTCCTGGCTTAGTGGTTCTGTTGTGTGGTGGCTGCTGAGTATTTGCTTCAGGTTGGTGGGCTGTCTGTAAGCAAGGACTGGCCTGTCTCCCAAGATCTGTGAGAGTGATAGCTCGTCCTTCAGGATAGGTTGTAGATCCTTGATGATGCGTTGGAGAGGTTTTAGTTGGGGGTTGAAGGTGATGGCTAGTGGCGTTCTGTTATTTTCTTTGTTGGGCCTGTCCTGTAGTAGGTAAATTCTGGGTGCTCTTATGGCTCTGTCAATCTGTTTCTTCACTTCAGCAGGTAGGTATTGTAGTTGTAAGAACGCTTGATAGAGATCTTGTAGGTGTTTGTCTCTGTCTGAGGGGTTGGAGCAAATGCGGTTGTATTGTAGAGCTTGGCTGTAGACAATGGATTGTGTGCTGTGGTCTGGATGAAAGCTGGAGGCATGTAGGTAGGCACAGCGGTCAGTAGATTTTCGGTATAGGGTGGTGTTTATGTGACCATCGCTCATTAGCACCGTAGTGTCCAGGAAGTGGATCTCTTGTGTGGACTGCTTCAGGCTGAGGTTGATGGAAATTGTTGAGGTTTCAGAGTAGCAGCCGTGTTAGTCTGTATTCGCAAAAAGAAAAGGAGTACTTGTGGCACCTTAGAGACTAACAAATTTATTAGAGCATAAGCTTTCGTGAGCTACAGCTCACTTCATCGGATGCCAAATGCATCCGATGAAGTGAGCTGTAGCTCACGAAAGCTTATGCTCTAATAAATTTGTTAGTCTCTAAGGTGCCACAAGTACTCCTTTTCTTTTTGGAAATTGTTGAATCATGGTGGAATTCTTCAAGGGCTTCTTTTTCATGGGTCCAGATGAAGATGTCATCAATGTAGCGCAAGTAGAGTAGGGGCATTAGGGGACAAGAGCTGAGGAAGCATTGTTCTAAATCAGCCATAAAAATGTTGGCATACTGTGGGGTCATGCGGGTACCCATAGCAGTGCCGCTGATTTGAAGGTATACATTGTCCCCAAATGTGAAATAGTTATGGGTGAGGACAAAGTCACGAAGTTCAGCTACCAGGTTTGCCATGACATTATCGGGGATACTGTTCCTGACGGCTTGTAGTCCATCTTTATGTGGAACACTGGTGTAGAGGGCTTCTACGTCCATAGTGGCTAGGATGGTGTTTTCAGGAAGATCACCAATGGATTGTAGTTTCCTCAGGAAGTCAGTGGTGTCTCGAAGATAGCTGGGAGTGCTGGTAGCATAGGGCCTGAGGAGGGAGTCTACATAGCCAGACAATCCTGCTGTCAGGGTGCCAATGCTTGAGATGATGGGGTGTCCAGGATTTCTGGGTTTATGGATCTTGGGTAGCAAATAGAATACCCCTGGTTGGGGTTCTAGGGGTATGTCTCTCCGGATTTGTTCTTGTTCTTTTTCAGGGAGTTTCTTGAGCAGATGGTATAGTTTCTTTTGGTAACCCTCAGTGGGATCAGAGGGTAATGGCTTTTAGAAAGTGGTGTTGGAGAGCTGCCTAGCAGCCTCTTGTTCATATTCCGACCTATTAATGACGACGACAGCACCTCCTTTGTCAGCCTTTTTGATTATGATGTCAGAGTTGACACAGATAATGAAGGGACAACTGCTCCTTCGGTCAGAGGCCAAAGGCGGTAGAAAAGGAAATGAGGGGGGTTCGCCCGCACAGTGCTAAATAGCCTTGAGGCAGACCACGAGGGAGAGCACATGTGTGGGCTCAACCGGACACTGCTACCAAATATCTCCGATTAGAGGTGCAGGGGCACACAGACACCTAAAGTGGAGCACCCACAGGGACACTACTCGACTAAGTAGTTTTCATTACCATGTAACTCAACATAGAGACACGGGATTATTCTAATTAGAAATTGTCTTTATATATAATACATTGTGCTAGTGGGAATATCCATAATCAGCTCCCTGTGCTTACCCCTATATTTACAAACTGAGCGGCAGAGTCCTCCACTTTGGATTCGAGTATCTATAAACAACCACTGAAAGAGTTAAAAGTCTAACAAAGATTCCACTGACCTGCTGAAAACTGAAGCTCAAATGAGCCTTCATAAATTAAAAAAAAATCATTCCAATAAAGTAAATAAGATCTGTGCATTGAAAATTACCTCATATTTGAATTGACAAAGTAACCACAGACATGTCAATGGCATTGCTCCCAATTACACTAACTTCTTGAAAAAGCTTAATTAGATAACAATAGACTCCAGGCATCCCCAGTCCCCAGAGTGGAGTTTTAATCATTAGAAATTTCACACACTATATAAAAGGATCTTAAAATACACTGATTGTTTTTAATAGGAAATGCACTTGGAATAACACAAAGGAATTACACATGCTGTCCTTTTGTGAAGATCAAACTGAAATGGGTGATGTGGCGCTATGTAGCCAAGGACCAGATCGTAGCCCAACTAACAGCCTGAGCACAGCAGGCAGTGGAACATACCCAGATAATGCAGTAAGACATCCTACCAGGAGAAGGCAGGATGCCATATGTAGAACTGGTTTAAAGCACCAGGGGGGAATTTTTGCTGCCTTCGCAAAACAAAAAGTTCACAGCTAGTGATTGTTGTGCATACAGATAGGAGAATATAGACATCTGTACTGTGACTTGGTCATGTCCCTTACTGCACTTTAAATGGCATTAGGCAGGCAGCTCTCCTAGTCTTTTGTGCATCATGGTAAATGTACAGTCTGGATCCTCCATCCCTTTTTGATAATTGCACAAAAATATGTGACTGCCTCGAAACTTTCTCCTCCCTGCAGAAACATGCAGGCACAGGCAGGATACAGCCCTATGTCTGGATATTTATGTCTCTTTGCTGGTTGAAGAGTCACATGACTATATCTATCATCATACATGTATCAAAAATAGCTCTCTCTGGAAGAACCACTATTGAGATTGTAAAGCAAGTGTTCCATGTCTGGACAATGTGCAGTTTTTCAGAGCTGGGATGCTTAAAAGGACATTTATTCACAGGTATTGTCTGATAAAAATGGTAAACTGTGAATCTCATTGTTTGTAACACCTTCTTAGAAGCTTAAAGGCAAAATTACTTTCACCACCAGCTACATGCATTTTGGCAACAGCTCCTTGTATGTCCAGGATGCAGTTCAAACTTCCTGTAACAGTTTTTAAAGCCTCAAAGAGTCTGGGGCTTCAGAGGCTTCCCACCACATAACCTAGCGCTGCAGTTAATATCCTTATTATAGGGCAGCACCTAGCTAGGAAATTAATATCAAAGAAATTAATCCTGATTTGCATCCATGTTTACTTTCCACTCTTTGGCAAGGATGGTGTCCCTAGCCTGTTGTCTAGAAACTGGGAATGGGTGAGAGGGGATGGATCACTTGATGATTACCTGTTCTATTAATTCCCTCTGAAGCACCTGGCATTGGCCACTATCAGAAGACAGGTTTCAGAGTAGCAGCCGTGTTAGTCTGTATTCGCAAAAAGAAAAGGAGTACTTGTGGCACCTTAGAGACTAACAAATTTATTAGAGCATAAGTTTTCGTGAGCTACAGCTCACTTCAAATGCATCCGATGAAGTGAGCTGTAGCTCACGAAAGCTTATGCTCTAATAAATTTGTTAGTCTCTAAGGTGCCACAAGTACTCCTTTTCTTTTTATCAGAAGACAGTATACTGAGCTAGATGGACCTTTGTTCTGACCCAGTATGGCCGTACTTATGTTCTTAATATTCCTTTAATGTCATTTTTTTGTGTGTAATTTACATGCTACAAAAAAAAAAATTCTACACTCAGTTTTGAGACAAGCATATAAAGAGACAACTTCTCTGAAGGAATATCCAAAGATTCTGCTGTATCTGGAAAGTCTCAAATGAGTCTCTTCTACGTATAAATAAAAAAAAAGTATATTATAGCAGGTTCATTTCTTAGTGTAGTCCATTCAAAGGATTTTTTCTATATAACGTTTTAGTCTTCTTTATGCTTCAGGGAGACAATATTCTCTGGAAAACAGGATATAGGTAATTAAACAGGTGAGACAAACTACTTTATTCAGTGATGTGGAGTTTTACAGAACCAGTTGGGTAAATCATATACAATTCATACCCTTCTGTCTTAAGCAGGGATACATTTAAATCATAGGAGATTGGATTACTGCTCTGTATTGCAAATACAACTTCATTAGCTACATAAAGCCTATTTGTTAATCAAGTAGGAGACCCTTTGAAGTGAAGTAATTCATTTTCCTGATAAGAAGGGAAACTGAAAACTAAACTTGTGTAAGTTCGTTACACATCTTAAGAGCTCCCAAGTCATCTGACACTATTAAATGGGGACACTGCCATCAGGAAAGGTGACAAACTAACAGCCCTGGAGATTGAAATCCCATTTATAGACAAGACAGATGGACAGTGTCAGAGTAAGACTCCCCACACTGCCTTTCCAATGTGTCTCCATCCAGAAAAGGGGAGAGCTCAGCTCCATGCTCAATTCAATCCTTAACTTATCTGACAGCAAGAGGGTCAGTGTCAGAGATGGTTGTGTTTTTGTGACATGGATGCCTGTCCACTGAGAGCTGGGCTCAGATCACTAAGCGCATTTCCCAGAGGCCTCTCAACACCTTTCAGTCACTACCAAACAAGATTACATCTGAACAAGTGACCCAGAATCAGAGATGAAAGGCTATACCCAGCGGGTCAGAGAAAGTAGTGGAGTGTGTTGCATGCGCCCTATACTAGGACATACACATAAGTATTAAGAAGTATATGCACACATATGCTCCTGCACAAAATCTGTCAATTAAAAATACATTTCTAAATATTTGCTGATCTGTCATATATAGAGAGAGCTTCCCTTTGTGAGCAATTGATCAAAAAAGAGAATATGGTTCCCAAATTGTGGTCCATGGATTGCTGACTTGTCATATGGTGATGGTTCCACTGCCTATTTTCCTAACATTACTTTCCCATGTAAGCTGTTGCTGTAGCTGCCCCAGGGCTGTTATTCTATTGCAAGTGGGATGGAAATTAGTCTATGCAATTGAGACTGGGAGGGGCGATGCTCCATGAAACCACGCAATGAGGAAGTCTGAGAACCCATGCTTTAAAAAAATAAAAACCCAACCCCACCTCAGAAAAGTCCAGAAAACTGGGATCTCTCAGTACAGATAGGAACCAGAGTAGAATTTGTACTGAAGCCAGATAGCAACAACCTCCTTGGCAGCACCAGAAACTGAAATCATTCAAAGTCTCTCCAAGCCAGGTACAGCAATGATGCCGGCTGAAATAGGAGTGTTCTTCCTTTCTCTTGGCAACAAACTCACACTGGCATATTCAGAGAACTCGCCCTCACGCTGCTGACAGAAAGAAACAAACTTCACATAATGCACTTTGAGAAAGAGTTCTCTATGCTGTGTGTGTGAAGTTAATAGCTAAAATGAATTCTTACATCTCCCCTTCTGTCCTTGTTATCTGCTGCTGTCACTGAAGTTCTCACAATGTAATGAACTAGGCAGACATATGGGGCTGGCACCTTACTGTCTGTCTAACTGGAGCCCCTAAACTTTTTGAATCATCCTCTTCTGGAAGGTGATCAAAGGAGTGTTCTCTTCAGCCTGGCAACCAGACATCTGACACGACAGTCTTGATGGTGTTGTCAAGGCAGTCACTGTATTTGGTTGTCTGTGGTGATAAACTGTCATGGTTTGTAGTTTCTTCTTAGATAACATTTTCACACTACATGAGGACCTCTCAGTAGTCTACCAAATTTCCAGCCTGGAATGTACTCTGTTTTTATCAAAATCTGAGCCTATGACAGAAAATCTTTCATTCTAAACCTTAACATTTCCACTGTCTCATAACCTTTCAAATTCAAGAAGTTAGAAGTACAGAGAGCTTAATTCTAACTACACCTCTCCCTAACTGCCTTCTTGTTCTCCAGCACCTTACCTTTCATTTAAAAATCAAGTCTCTATACATCTCATGGTTGCAAATAAAACTTATGGAACGTGACCCAAGTTTAATCAACATAGTGATGCCTGCCTGAGTTTGCAATGAACATAAAATAATCACTCCAAGAGATGTTAACTGACCCTGTTCATCTCAGTGTTAACTCCCCAGTGATGCTAATTTAAATGTCAACACTGTTGTCTATTACCCTATTGATCAAAGCACAAAGAAAGGGGAGAGATATTTTGAAAATCTGCACAATCTACTGAGAGTGACATTTCATTTTGATGCCCCAAGAGGATGAAACTTGGAATATACTGCCACTTATTTTTCTCCCCAATGAAGAAGGAGCCAAACCTAAGTACCTTAGTAGAGCATCTGACCTCTAGCAAGGGGAAACCAAGCCAACGGACCCCAGCACAGTCCATGGATATATACAAACCCCACCAAGGGACAGCTGACAACACGCATAATCATATTTTGAACATCTGCACAGTTTACTGTAAATAGCATCTCAGTTTGGCATTTAAAAGGATGCAGATTATTTTGTAAGTGGAGCCGGGTTTGTGGGTGGAGCTTTGATGAGTACCACAAACTTTCTTCTCTGCCCAATTCAAGCCCTGGCCTCAGGGCTTAATTCTGATTTCAGATTATATAGTGGCAGATCACAAAGCAGCTTGTGAAATCAATTACCATGATTGTGTGCAAACACACAAACATATACAGAGTAGCCAATTCTACAAGCAGTGATCAGAATTGCACTCTCGGCGGCTTACCAAAATGAGTACCATGTATTGTGATTCCGGGCTCCAAGTTTGTGGAAGATGACTGTGCTACACACTATATGTTTATAGCCTTTTTATTTAAATGGCATTTGGGCTGCTTCTAAGCAGCTGTGACATAGTTTATGTTAAAAAAGTACAGACCCTATACTTCTATAACATAAACACACATTTTTCTTCACACGAGAGCTGTATAAGCCATGATAAGCAGGACATATCTTCTCTACTCTGTGGTGCAAAGAATAATAAATAAAACCACATTGTCCAGAGAGGCAGCAATGACTAGTGGTCGAAGCACAGGAGTGGGAGCTACTACTCATCATTCCAAATCAGAGCAAATGATTATAGATGGGTTATATATTTTAAAAAAAATATGGAATTTATAAAGGAAGGCCTAATAGAAATTTTAACCTTGCTTTTTCTAGCTGAAACTGCTCAAACATGAATTAATAAATAAATAAAAATAATACACTAATGGATTCATCTTCACATCACCTTTGTGAGTATTAATATCCCCATTTTAGAGATGGGGAAACAAAGACACATAGAGGTAGAATAACTTACCTAAGGTGACAGAGTTGGGACTAGATCCATGTTGAAAATTAGGCTTTTTGCCTATTCTTGAGATTTCCCCTTTACCCCTAAAGCAGATGAGGTCACCACTCCTGCACAATCCCAGATGCTATGTCAATTACCTAAAGACTAGTTCTGTCTTAGCAGCCACTCACTTATCCCACCATCTCCAAAGAAAGTACACTGTACCAGTAGGCAATAACCATCATGCTACAGAGGGCAATGGAGGAAACAAAAAAGAGAAAGGGGGAACTAGGGAAAGAAAATGCCATTCAGAAAGTTAGATGGGTCTAGTTTTTGTACCAGGATCAAGTATTTAAATCAATAAATTTAGATCAAGTATTTAAATCAGCTAATCAGACATACCTGAAAGCACAGTGGATTAAAAAGGCATATTAAAATACATGGATACATATAAAATAAGACTCTCTCTCTATGTATGTGTTTATGTACATAGGCTATACCATGCACTGCATAGCAAGGGTACACAAACTTTGTGACACAGAGCAGTTCCAACCAGAACAGACCAGATTAAGCAGATCAGATTGTAGATGTCCATATCTGTAATATGGAGAAGGAGTCTATGCAGACAAGAAGGCCAACCATGCAATATTCTCCTTCCAGATCTGAGTGGCATTCTGATCAGGAGGGGAGCGTTGCATGCTAGGACTTGTCTCTGTGGGCTTCCCTCACATTGAGGGCAAGTGTCTGCATAACTCTACAGGCCTCACTTTGTGTACTTCTATTGTGTGCACAGCCTATTGAATATACATTTTATAACTTTAAAAGCAGTTATACCCACCTTCATATCCTCCAAAAGTGCCTGAGGATCCTCAATGCCTTCCGGAACACACTTCTTGTTCTCTGGGAGAGATTCAAGCTTTTCTACTAGAGCTTTCAAACCTTTCAGTTCAAACTCTGTGAGATGAGTCCACTTGGTTGAGACTTCTGTAGCTGGTGACCCTGTTGGTGTTTTGGGATAATCCGTGGGGGTTGTTGACTTTACACTGTCATCTGACTCATTGGACAAAGTTCTTTTGAGGTACCTCATTACTGTGGCTTTCTGTTTTTTCCCTGCAACATCCTTCCCTTCAGAGTGTGTGCTGTTGGGCGAGGAGCAACCATCACCCAAGGACTTTGTGTTCTTATCCAAATTGTCTTCTTTTTCCTCCCGGGTATGAGCATCACAAGATTCTTCATCCATGTCTAACCAGGAATCCGACGAGAAGCTGTCTACGCTGGATTTTCTTGTGGCATCTGAAAGACACACAAAGAAAATTAAATCTTTATCCTGATGAATTCATAGTTTAAACAGTCCTCCTGTCAGGACAAGCGATCACCAGATTAGATGGGCACATGGTCGTGCCTGGTAACTCTTACACACATCTAGGAAGTGAGTTTTGTTCAGATAATTTAAAACATCTATTTCACGCAAATGACTGAACAATATGGCTTTTTCAAAAAGTTTCAAATCTCCAAACTCACTCAGTTAAGGGTAGAGGAAAAAAAATCACAATTCATATATTTGAGACGTATCATTAATTTTCCAGAAAAAGTAAGTGAGATCAGATTTGACATTCATATTTCTAAGCTAGAAACACAAGCAGGGGGAAAAGAAAAAAACCTTAAAAAACCTTACTGCCATTCTTTCAGGCCTTCTTTATAAATTACAAAGCAAAAACTATTTTTTTTCCTTTGCAGGTCATCATCAATAGAACATACAAATACTTGGTTTTATACGGTATCTGTCATCCAATAATCTTAAAGCACTGCAGGAACACTCATTATCTCTGTGAGACAGATCAATACTATTATGCCCATTTTAAAGATGGGAATCTGAAGCACAGAGAAGTGAGGTGACTGACACAGTGTCACACAACTGTATAACCATTACTATTATGAATACAGCCCCAAACACATGCTGGTTGCTTTATAGATAAATAGAAGGACAAGAGGCTGAATGCTCAAAAAGAGTTAGCCTCCTAACTTCTATTTAGGCTCTTATGAAATCAATGGAAGTTAGGAGCCTAACTCTTTTTGAGCATTTAGCCCGAAGTCCCTGGCTCCGAAGAATTTACATTCTTAGGTCTAGTCTACAGTAGGCTCTTCCCCTGAAAATGCCCATTGTTGCTGACCCCAGAGCAGCTCCAATGATGACAGCATTACAAGAAGGGTACTGGACAAGGCTCCAAAAGCCTTTTAACTGCAGTTTTGTTTATACCTACTTTTCTACAAAACAATATGGTTATCCTGTCTACACTAGCACTTTCCCCATTACTACCACTAGCAGAGATGAACTGGTGTTAATTGGTGGGAATTTCTGGTTAAAAATGCTAGTGTAGGCAGCACCCAACAAAGTCAATGGGACTTTTGACACTGATTTCAATGGGAGTAGGATCCAGCCCTAGACAGACATATGCAAAAAAAAAAAAAAAAAAAAAAAAAGAAGAGAAGAGATAAAGCAATAAACATGTGACTGAGCAATGAAGTGTCTCATCTCCTTGTTTTCATTTACATGTTTTCAACAGTCCAAAATTTGAGGCTTTCCACAGTTTCTCTTCACCCAAAACTTTTATTTGAGGAAAGACTAAAACACTAAGGCTAAGTCTATATTAGCACTTTACTTGGTATAACTTATGTCACTCAGGGGTATGAAAAAAAATCCTCTGAGTGACATAAGTTACACCCAACAGAAGCGCTGGTGTGGACAGTGCTGTCGGCGGGAGATGCTCTCCCACCGACATAGTTACCATCACTCATTGGAGATGATTTAATTATGTGGATGGGAGAGCTCTCTCCTGTCAGCATAGAGGCTACATGAGAGATCTTACAGCACAACAGCACACAACTTCTCACAAATACTGAAGCAAAGAATCACAGATATTGGAAGTGAACCTCTATGACAGAGAACGTTCTGACTGTGAGTGAAAGAATGTGCCATCATCTCCTCAGAAAACATAAAGTGTACTTACTAGCTGGAAGACTGAAAGATGCAGTAAGCAAACAGTTGTTGCTTAACTGCTAAATTCAGGCATGCTGGGAAAAAATCCTCATAAGGTATTGTCTACGCTGAGAAAATGAGTTCAGTTAGGTAACACCTGACAGAAATGAAGGGAGCAGTTCACATTTATCAAGGCTATTGGGCTATTATTTCAAACTTAGACAGTCATCACAGAATGTTTTCCTCACAATCTTATTAGATTGAGAATTATTTTTGGGGGAGAAGGCTTAAACTGATTTTCTGGAGAACAAGACAGAAGCCTCAAAAAACAAAAACAAAACAAAAAAAGTATTGGGCCACTGACCCAGCAGGCCCTGACCCAGTCAAGCCCTGGTTATAGTGAAGGTAAATATCCTCCTTCTCTCTGTCCCTTTCAATACACACCGCCCCTCTGCCCCCCGTAAAGGCTTTAACATAATCAAATTCAGTATTTAGTGCATTGAATAGTTTATTCAGTGCGATATAGTGATGGATGACAACGCTCAGAAGCAGCCACTTTCTTTGGTTCCTGCTAACTCTCCCCAGTGCCAGGCTGCCCTCCTAGAGTCTGTCTACGCTAGGAAGTGTAGTATGAGAAAACGTTAAGCTAACATATTTTAATTAATGCACAAACACCACTATGATTACCCACAGCCAGCTAACACTGTTTTTTCTTTGTCCACACTAGGTGCTTTCATTCATAGGCCTCAAAATACTTTACAGAGCAGGTAAAAGTCATTATCTCCATTTTACAGGTGGGAAAACTGAGGCACAGGAAGGGGAAATGATTTGCTCAGAGTCACCCAGAAAACCAGAAGCAGAGCCAGGAATTGGACCCAGTTCTCCTGAGTTCCAGGCTGGTGCCCTATCCCAGAGGCCACACTGCCTTTCTGTTAAATTAAAACATATTCATAAACACATTTTCATTTAAATTTCAACAATGTTAGCTACTTCACAGCTCATTAAAGTATGGAAGTCTTGTCTACGCTGGGGGGATTTTGGTGATTGGTGGCCAGCGTAGCTGCAGCAGAACCCCTGGTGTGGATATGGAAAACAGTTATAATTCCAATTTGCACCAGTGCAACTTCGTCTACTTGACCATGTGGAACAGTGAAAATTGTGGTTTACACTGACTTTGCCTGTCTACACTATGTCTTTGTATAGGCGCAGCTATGCTAGGTGGTTGCCACTGATAGCTGTAACTGGGGTAGGTCACCTAAGAAAGGAGAAGGAGATCATATCGTGAACATCTACAGCAAATGATGTTTTTGTACCACTTGTGGGTGGCACGTGAGATACACCACCACCTTTTATCTCTGATCTAATCAGTGGAACCAAAAGGCCAGAGGGAAGGAGTGGAGCCCAGTGGGGCATCCTAACTCCACTAATAAACCCAGGCCCCACCCCACAAAGCAGGGGAGCCCTGGTCCAATCTGGGAATAATAGTAGGGTCAGGCATCTTCCTCCCCGATTATATTGGCTGCTGTTCCTCCCTCTGCTGGAGGCGATCTGCACTCAACCAATGTTGTTGTGTTGGTTACACTTGGTTCTTGCCTTCCAGTCCTACACTTCTATGATTCTGTGGTTGCAAGCTTTTCTCTGCTACCACAAGGGCTAAAATGTTTTTTTTTTTCCCCACTGAAAGCGGAGATTCTCTCAGCATGTCACAGCTCTGGGAGCTGGGACACTAGGCATGTGTCCTAATGTGCTTATGCCTCAGTAGGCAGTGTTATTCAGCATCTCTCCACATCCCCACTTTGTGCAAATCTCAATGGAGCTGAAGGGTTGCAAAGCAGCTCTCTGTGTTGCCCTGTCCCACTCCTCCAGCCTGTTTTACAGCTGGTTCAGGGGGAATTTCCTCAGCAGTTCTCCTGCTCCTGGAGCTGTCTTCCCTTTGGGCTCATTTTGCCCCGAGACCTCCCCATTAGGTTTTTTTCCCCCCATTCTCCCAAGTGTAAACAGGGAGACTTGAAAAGGGATGATTTATAAAGATGAAGAGCAGGGCTCAGCATCCCACTCATGCTGAGGCCCCTCATGCTGCCTGACACAGAGAGAAAGTTGGGGGAAGAAAGAGGCAGGATGCTGCAACCAGAGACTGGCCATTACGTGTTCATTAAGAGTTGAGGGTTGGACTTTTATGCCAACACATCCCATTAGTTATGGTGTGCTGGGGTCTGTCCCAGGGTCTGTCCACCTTAGGCATTTTTACACAAGTACAGCTACACCAATGCAAGCCCCCAGTGTAGATAAACTCAACTGGTGTAGAGCAAGCCCCAAGCTGTCCAGGTACAGCACATGTACAATGGGGTTTGCACTGGTGCAACTGGGATTAAGATTCAGTGTTAAACAAAGGGTTAATCCCCAACTGGGAGTTTTCTGTTTCCCTTGCTAAGTATGTTATTTGTTCCTTTTTCTTGTTTATAAAATCTCCCTAAAGGAAAAGACCCTGCTGACTGCAATTGTGGTTTCCTCTGCTTAGTCATTCCACCAGCCAACACTGCATTATAACTATTTTTAAAAGCTATTTTGTAGCCCAGGCTCCCACCTGGCAAAGGTAAACAATTTGAAGAAGAGATCTAACAGGGTTTGTTCCATCCCCATTGCCACTTTAAAGCCATGTTACCAGAAACACTGTTTGAATGGCCTCCATGGAAATGCACACGGGGCCTAACTGAGTCTTTTAAGATGTTTAAATGCTGTACTGTGCTTACTTTTTAAAGCAATCTATTAAATAAAGAAGTGGTGTCTCCCAGCATTATGAGCATATGTAATCCTCTGTGAATTGGGGTCACGGCTTCATATGCACATCAGGGTTTGTGCCAATCAAGAACACTACAGTATACAAACTTGACTTTCTTATCATCACATATTATCCTGAGTGTCTTTGGCTACCCCCAGGCCTAGGATCACTCACTGTAGGTCTCCCTCCTAACACAATTCAAATCCTTTCAAAAAAGGACAGGGGAAAAAATGCTCACAAATACAACAATTCTGGATATGGAAAACAGAGAGATTCTGTGGTGTTGTAATCCAGAAAAAGAAAGGGCTATCGGTCTTAGCACAGGACAAGGAGATAGGAACTCCCAATTTCTAAAGCAATAACTCTCTGTATGGCCTTGGGCAAATCACAATCACTCTCCCTCAGTTTGCCCATCTGCAAAACAGGGATGATTATACATAGTTACCTTCTTCAATAGAGGATTAAGTTGCTAACTTTCCTTTCAGCAGTACAGTGTGTTCAATATATACTCTTCTGCTATACTGGGAATTGCCATTCTCAGCTCCAAAGCCTGGTACTTTGTGTCAGAGAGGTAGCGAGTGAGTTCTTTATAGCAGCCTAAAAAAGGAAATGATGGCATCGAGGAATCTAATCATATAGAATTTTCCCAAATAAAAATCACCTAACATAATCCATAAGTTCTCTTTCAATGGGAAATCCACTATACTGTCTATGAAGGAAAAAAGGAATGGTTCCTCCACCATTCCATACGGCACCTTTCTATTACCCATCAGGCTGTATGTACAGTCCAAGCCATCCTGTGAAACATCTTAAAAGCTACAGGATACAGATAGAGTATTTTATGACTAGCACCACATCTTCTCCCAATTACTCTTTGTCAGGTTAGTTTCAAGATTCACATCTGACTGAAGGACACACGTAGATCAACTGCTGTTGAAAACATCCAACATAGACTCAACAATTCTAAGAATAAGAATCCTGTAGGCATTTCCATCTCGGAGCAGCACGTCAGATCTGGTAGGAAGTCCATATAGAGTGCCCTTTTTGATTCCAACTGGCAGGACAAATGCAACAGTTGGAGGGACAGAAAGAATGAGATTCAGTGCTTTTACAGAAACCTGTGATTGTTGTAATGCCATCACTTCCACTGAGCTCCTGCCCTCCTATGGAACAGATCAAAGCAATAACAGACTCTCACATGCTAACCAGGATCTTAATCTAAGAAAGCTATTGCCTGGAAACTCATTCTGGGATTGAGAAAGGAGAGAGGAAGCAAGGCCTCCTTTTCCATCCCACTTAAAATGTAGATGTTTTTCCACACAGAGTAGAATACAGGGACAAGTTTTCAGCCAGGCAGGTACAGGGTCTCTGATTTTGTGCCTGCAATTTTTCAGGTGCAAATAATTGCAAACCGAAAAAAAAGACGCACTTGTTTTGGAATAAGAGTGTCCACATGGGGATTATACTGGTATGACTTAACTGGAATAATTATGTTTGTCAATTTCCCCATGTAGACTTGTTCTTAGATTCAGACTCACCTCAGAATTTGGCCTTAAGTTCAAAGTATAAATGTCATGTAACAAATCCACAAATGTAGTCATGGAATATGTACACCAACCCCCACATCCCATAGATTGGAACAGTACACAAAGGTCTCTATCACCAAATGGTAAGTGAGATCAGAGAGGAAGCAAAATCTAGGAGAACAACCTGGATAGATGACTTGGAATGGAGCAATAACAGGAATTTGCATAAGAGGGAGTATTCTGGAGAAGCTGTTTATTGATACCATCAGTTATAAGTTTTTGAGCAGCTCATTCTGGAAAATACCAGACAGAGGGAACTGCTTTCTAGGTAGCTCTATCCAAACACAGGAGCTAGAGTTCAGGATAATGAAATTAACACCCTTTTTAATACAAAGAAGTGTCATGAGATATTTAACACAAGTGATCAGGACCTTCGTTTTCTGTGTCTTCCAAAGATGACATCTATCAGCAGTAAAGAGACATCTATCATCACTACTGACTCAAAGAAAAGTACCTAGCAAGTTCTAGACACCACTTCTGACAGCACTGTTTTCTCTTTGGAGATTCTTCCTCCAAGTGCTAGCCATGCCTACCTCTTCTTAGCTTGTGAGATCCAGTGAGAACATTGTCTCTCATAGAGCAGATGCAGAATAAATGAGCATGTCTCCAGGATGAAATACAGCAAACTACAAGAGCCAAAAAAGCATAGTTAAGAAGTAGAAATCCAACACAAACCATAACAGGGAAGATATATGGTAGAAAAAGAGGAAATGTGAAGAAGCAAATAGCTACAACCATTAAGACTAATCATTAGAAATTTTTGAAGAATGCATGGGACTCAAGATGGTTTCCCTAGTCCAAAGAGTAAAGAGGACAATTAAAGCTACAAAGGAGTTGCAGATAAGTAAATACCTTCTATCCATAGTTTCTATGGATGGTGATGGGGAAGTCCTTCCTCAAAGGAGCATTTCTTATGGGAAATCAAGACAAGGCATTAACAGAGAGAGGTCTCTTAGGAAAGAGGAGGCAGCAACCTGAGGACCTGAAGAGTCCTGAAGCAAGTTTAAAAAAGGCAAAGGAGCAGAATTTTTAACAACATCTAAATTCACTGAATTCTCTACATTTAACAGTTGTGCCTGTATGTTGTGGTGCCCCTGTTTTAAAAAAAACAAACAAAAACAAAAAACTACAGGTGATTCAAAAATTATACACTAGACAACTTCACCTTGGTACAGGGAACACAGACAGAGTATAATAAGAGCAAGATAGGGAAATATCCTAAGTAGTACAATGTGATAGGGACACAAAATCACAGCTCCTACCAAGAGAAATCATACCTCTCTGTTCTGTTAGAATTCTTTGAAAAAACCACCAAAATACCAAAAGTGGGAATCCAGATGATATAATAAACTTGGCCTTTTGAACAGCCGTTAGTAAGGCCCCTCACACTTATAAAATCAGTTAAAAGGTACAGTCTGACAGGGAATAAAAAATAGATTATGACAAAGATGCATAAATAAATGTCTTTTTCTTAGAATAGACAGAAGATCCTAAGAGTCAATGACAGAAATCAGCACCGAGACTGACACTGTTTAGTATGCTAGTGAACTGAATTTGAAGGTGGCAGCCAGGTGATAAAATATGCTGTAGACAGAGACTGTTTAAATGAGTAAAAAGTACACGTCTGTCCAAGAGAGCAAGATCAGATTAAGATCCTAACATGTTTGAAGTCTAGTGGTATTAACATAATATACTGTCAAAGTGCCCGTAATCATGCCTCCCTCCATTGCCTGGGGCAATGTTAGTTCACATAGCAGTGGTTTGTGATTTTATGGCTGAAGGTCCCAGGTTCTATCCCTGCTGAAGAATTGTAGCAGGTATTACTACATTAGGATCTGGAGTTTTGGTTCAGGTTCTAGTAAGATGGTAGGGCAAGAGAAATGTGAGACTCCAGAAGGGTCTAATCGAACCGAGGATTAGCTCTTAATTAGCTGCTACCACCAATCTGCAAATGAAGAGCAGGAAAGTAGAGAGAGAACTCAAAAAAGGAGGAAAAGAATCAGTACCTTCAGTCCTGCTCTGAGAAGGATTCCTATAATAATAAAGAAACCTTCACAACTCTGCAACAACTATCTGGAGTACAAAATTCAAGAGGAACCCTACAATAACAAGCTCATGAACAACCTGATGACAAGTGTGCACTGAACATGTACACAGACACACACTAACAACATTGCCATAACAAGCTAGTGGGCAGCTCCAGCAAACAGCCCTTCCATAACAAATCCATGTGTGAATGATGGAGATAATGAAACAAATTTAAGCTTCCAACAGGTTACTGAAAATCAGGGAGAGTTAGATTTAAACAGGATTCGGAAACTTATTTAAAGAATATTTGAGAAACCTTTGAAGCCATAGGAAAAAGGAGCCTTCCTTACAAACAGCCCCATTCTCGTTCCCCAGGCCCAAGAGCCAAGGAAGGAGACAATGTGTCTCACTGTGGGGTTCGCCATGAGTGCAAGTTCCTTCCCACAGCACCCAAAGAGAGAAGGCATGCCCCATGCCAGTGCTCGCTGCAACTCAGGCTTCCAAACTGTCCCCCTCTTGACACAGGACTCTTCTTCCTGCCAGGCTTGTGCTGTCCTGGCAGAGCCCCAGGATGGATGAAAGGGTGTCTGTTGATCCTAGACAATGCAATAGTCACACAGTGGAGAGGGCCAGCATTCTTCTCAGAGATATAGAATTTTGCTCTTTAAATTCAAGTATTTGTATAGGCAGCAGTTCTTCAAAGTACCTCTGACTTGCATCATTACCTCTTATCCTGATTTCTCAAACTATTACTGCTCTTTGGACTTGTTTTTATTGAGACTTTTTCCCTTGAAGGCTCTAAGTGCCCTTTCCAGTTCAAACTCTAGAGAAGCAGCATGTCTCTCAAAATAGGGGGTAAGTCTGGAGGAAAACTGGGGCCTAATTAAAGATGGCTGCTCCCTTTATCCCCACCTATGCACTGATTCCTACTCTGTCACCCTGAACTCCCCATTTCTATCTCCTTCCCCAAAATGAACAGTCTCTTTCCATCACAACATTTTCTTCCTACAGCAGGCATCCCAGTATTCTGGATCCAAAATACAATTTTGAGCCTAAGTAATTTTAGTGCTAGTGCAAACAGCTGGACTGACGCCCTGGGGACACCAAAAGTTCTTTTTGCATCCATATAATTCCTACATTATGGGCTGTGGCAATCCAAGGTTCTCCATACTGCCTCAATCCTGGCCTAAAAGCACCATCTATAGAGCTGAGAAGACAATTTAATCTCCGTGGCCCATTATTCTGCTGATTCAGCCTACTGAGATTGCCAAAATGAGCTTATTTGGTGCCAACTGTGTTTTTACGTCACTTGGATGCCTCACCACTAGGAACTGGACTAAGGTCATGTCTATACTACCACTTATGTCAGCAAAATGTATGTAGCTCAGGGGTATGAAAAACACACACACACATCCTGAGCAACAAAAGTTTCTCAGGCATAACTGGTATTGTGCACAGCACTATGTCAGCGGGAGCACTTCTCCCAGCAACATAGCTACCGTTGCTCATTGGGGGTGGTTTAATTATGTCAATGGGAGAGCTCTCCCCCGTCAGCATAAAGCAGCTACACAAGAGATCTTACAGTAGCACAGCTGTACCAATGTCGCTGTAAGCTATCTAGTGTAGACATAACCTGAGACACATTCCGCATGGGTGACCAAATCACCAACAGTCACTACTGGGCTGACCTGGATTCACACTGGTGATTTAGATGGAGAAGGTTCCATATCTTATGTTCAATCTCCTGAGTCATCCCATCTCCATGTACCTCATTCATTCTAAAACGTGTTGATTTCACCATACAACTTAATGACTCTCCACTCCTGCCTCAGTGTCAGGAGCACAGCATCTCTCACGCCAGCATTCTGACATCTAAGCGCTGCTTCTTTACTTTCCGGGGATACAAGGACAGACAGTTTTGTCAATGGTTCTTTAAAGAGCTCCTTCCCCCAGAACAAAACCAGCCAGAAGCGAGGAGTTAGTCAGCACGTTATACAGTATGCTTTGGGAGTTCCTGACTTATTAATTCTTCAATGGAGAAGTTTGATGGGCCACAGAGGGGCTGCAGAATGGGACCCTCCATCCACACAGATATGCTGAGATCTGCAGGGAGCTCCTTCAGATCTCAGAGTATCTGTGCAGACAGTCAGCTTCTCCACGCCACTACTCCCTGGCAGCACGGCTCACTAAAGAGTGATGCTTATCACCCAGGCAGCCCCTCTCACTGAAATGTCATGATGCATTAGGTGGCCATTTATGTCCTGACTGCTGGCCATTCTCTCCAAAACCTCTGGGGCTCCCAAACATTTGGTATTCACAATGATGGCCAGCTGTGGGAGTGGGGAAAAGAGTGGGATGGAAATACTTTAGTTCCTCTCTCCACTTGCAGATGCACCAGCCTGATCTAGCCGATACTTGTGCTACTTTTAGCCTTTCTGTGCCTAAAAGCAAGATGACATGGCCCAGTGGCCCTTTGGAAATAAAATAAATGAAGCTGATAGGCAAGGCTAGAACTCTAGCTGTACTGCTAGATCTCAAGCTTACTCCAAGCTCATGTCAGTATCAACCCTTGGTGCTTTCCCACTTTGATCCCATCCATACATCTCCGCCACTGTTCACTTTCAGTTACTGTTTTAAAGGTTTCTTTGCCCTGCATCTAAGTTATTGATAATGTACGTTTGTTTGATTTTTTAAATAAACTAGTCAACAGTTCGGGAAAAATAAAACCAGAGATGTAAAAAAAGGGGGGAAAAAAAGCTAGATTTAGTGGCTGCTTGTAATGCACTTTGTAGACAAAAAGTGCCACAGAAGTGTTAGAAGTGCTAACTATCCAACCCAACAGAACACATTTGCAATGCAGACTTTTTGGCTGCTAAGGTAATATGCCAAATGCAACAGTAAATCCTAAACGATCTGGCAGATCACCTCAACACAAACATCACTGACAATAAATTTGTTTGTCTCTAAGATGCCACAAGTACTCCTTTTCTTTTTACAAACATTACTGAAACCAAGAAATAAACAAATCTGAAATTATTTTTCTGAGATCCATTGCTCAATAAATATCATTCAAGGAAGGGTGACGCTTCAGTGAAATGCTTGAGCTTCAAATCTTCTCCATCCCCAAATAATGAAATAATTCATTAGGATTTCTAGATTTCTCCAATTTAATTTACAGTCTGCTTTGCAAAAGTCAAAGCAATGACTAGTCTGAGGTGCCAGTGTCCGTTCTGAATATGCACTCGAAGGATTCACTCACCAATTAACATTGATTCTTTCTGGTATTCTTTGCTGAGGTGGCAGCGCTGGGTCACACAGGACACGTATCTCTCCAGAACATACCAGCACATTTCATAGTAGAAAGGATAACGGAATTTGGCATGCACCTGAAAGCAAGATTGAGACTGTCAATCCATGTGGAAGGGAGAGAAGTTTGCAGCACAAGGGCCAGTCATCATTCTCATCATGTTATCAAGAGCACAAACGGTATGCAGGAGGGGGAGGGGAAAGAGGGTGGGAGCCGAGTGAGATGTATGTGTTCAGCATACGAAATGAAGAGATTGCCTGCCTGCCTACTATGATAGCATCGTTTCTTAGTTCACTAATTTGTACCCTCTTGGGTTGATGGGGAAGGTGGGGAGGGTGTTGTGGTCTTGGGAAATCATGAAACTGATGCATGGCCCCCTAAGGTATTATTGATCTACTGTATAAACATAGGGTGGTCACATACAGATGTTAGTCACTAAAATTCAGGTTAAAATAAATGTGGGTTCTTTTGATTTCCTAAAAATTATTCCATGATTTGTCAAAACAGCATTATTACCTACAAAGAGCCAAGTAGGAAACTCGATCCTTGTCAACTCAGGTCTTTACAATACCACCATTTGATTAAATAATGGAACAAAAACAAAATTTTGATTGTTGGTATATCACATTCAAACATTAAATACAAAAAAAGGCCCCTACATTTGTTCTACTCTTAATATTTTGGTAGTCAATCAACTTTTGCCCTGAATCAAACAGAAAAATGGGATTCTACCAAAAAATTCTGCCAGGATATCCCCTTCCCTTTATCTCACAGCCTTGCCATTTTCGTATTAGACGCTGATTTCTCAGTGCTGTATATGTGTGATATTTATTTCATGTTTAAAAGAAAAAGAAACTGCTTTTTTTTCCCCTTAACAGTTTTCCAAGTAAGGGAGGTCTCTGTGCTAAGGAAAACACTGTGGAGCCTCCAATTTGGGAATATGTGTGTACATTTGCTGTGCTTGAATATATATGTATATTTGCTGTGTTTTTTAAAAAAAATGAATGCCATATACCTTGCATGCACAGGTACTTACACTGAACAGTTCTTACTCCTTGCAGGCACTGAATTTGCATTTTGTGAGCTGGATAAAACCTAGCTTGCATACATTACAGCAAGATTGTGTGACCTGCTCTTAACACATTCTATGCAGTTTAACTTCTCACCTAACCAACAGGTCTAACACATGTCTGCCCACCTTTAATGAAAACTGCATTGCACCAGAAAGGATCATTATCACAGGCAGTCCATTTTCTTTAAACATGGGAGTCTAAATAGAACAACTAAATACAGCATCTGGAAACTCATGCTGGCACTTGGCTGTACAAAACAGACATTTACACACCTGCCTGCATGATCTGAGCATCCACCAGTGGGATTCAGATGTTCTACTGAAATGTCCACATTTGAAAATTGTGCCCAGAGTAGATAGTCAAAAAAACCTTGCATCTGCTCCCATTGTAGGGGAAAGTGAAACACTTTAAACAATAAAACAACATGTCATTAAGGAAACTAAGTGCATTGCAAGGTAGAGTATAAGTAATCCCAAGTGTTTACCAGAGCTGAGACCTTGTAAACTCAGCACAAATGTAACTGGCAAATCTGAACCCAGATGCTGTCAAATGTTGCTGATGGTGATGCAACTGATTGCTGTTGCATCATTCCAAACATTCCCTAAGTTGTGTGTTATACAGTACTGTACTTCTAAAAAACCAAAACCTAGATGCGAGAACAACATTCAACCTCAGGGCATTATAGTATGGGAGAATCCTTTTTCCTTTTGGTTTGATTACATGTCAGAAAGAAGAGATCATGTCACTTATCACTATTACAGAACACAAGGGAAATTAGCCATGCTAAAATATATGCTAATAAAGGAACTCAAATTTTTCCAAGAGAGCACTGCAGGAAACAAAATTTGCAAAGAATTGACTTACAAACAGGAAGCCGCCTTCCACCCCTCAGCCTTCAAAAGGTTTTCAGCCACATGCCTGGGAATATTAAAGACATCATTGCTCAACATTTGTTGACAGATTCTGAGCTTCACCAAATTTAGTTGTTACCAATGTTAATTCAATGTGAAAGACAAGGCAGTAATGCATGCAGTGCTCCCATTATGTATATCAATCTTTAATATTCAATTTGAGTTCCTAATTGCCTCACTATCAATGTTCCAACCCACAGCAAATCCCTCCATGCCTCTGTAATTCACTATTTGCCTGAGATGGCTCTGCTTTCTAAACCTGCAAAAGTAAGAGCTACCATATATAGTAATAGATATAGTACAAAGGTCTATGGTGCCTTTTGCTGTAGAAGTAAATCTAAGATTGACAGTGGTTCAAAAATTTCTTAAATGTGCTTTATGCAAAAGCATAAATGAGTACATCATTTATGACCTTCCTAGATATTTATTAGTTGTAATAGATGTGAACTGTATGATGTATATGCCCATACCTTTTCCCATTGTATATCCATAGGTCAAATGAACTTTTAAAAAAAGTAATTATGAATCCAAAAGTTATCTGTGATCAGTTTACAATTTACTATCTAATGTATCTTCTGCAGGGGGACTAAATCCTGTACCAGCAGGGGGATAGACTGAATAATCTAATAGACATTTTCCAGCTCTAACTTCTATGATTAATAATTTACAATCCACTGAATACATTTTAATTATTCCTGTACAGTGAGAAAAATTCTCTCTGGAATATGATCGTTTCTACAGTTCAAAGTGAAATTATTTTAGAGACTTGCACAAAAAACAAAAAAAAAAACCAAGCACATGCAAGGCACATTCTCCCCTAGAAAGTATTAGTTTCTTCCACTATATCTATTAAAAAAAATCATATCTTCTACTTGCATTGAATCATTCTCATCGTAATATTTTTAAACAATTTTTTAAATTCATTTGGGAAAAAATTAATTTATCAATTTTAAATTTTAACTTTAGGTTCCAGAAAACAGAATCAGTAGCAAATACCATCATCTGTGAGTGACCACCTTACGTATATATTTTGAATGCTTCTATCTTCATACAGATTCAAATACATTAATGTCACTAAATCTAGATCAGCTGAGAATAGCTTAACATTTATTCTCCTTCAGTAATACTGAATCCATAACACCCCTAAGCCAAAATGATGAACCTTTGCAGTTACCCAAGCTAGTCTAGCAGAGAGCTAAACAGCTTGGCCTATTTGACTAGCTGTTAATTGGCCTCTAGGAAAGGCAGACTGCAAAATGAAAATCTCTACAAATTCCAAGGCTAGAGAATAATTGTTTACCTCAATTGCACATTAGAAGCTGTTTCCAACAATAAACATGTTTTATATTACTCCTTAAAAACTATTTTAAATGGCTATAACCCTCTTTAAAAATCTCCCAGGGATATAAGAAATTAAGATAAAATAAGCATGACAAGTGTACAAGCTAGGGGTTTTATTGGGCTCTAAATCAGCATTTCCATTTCAGCCATGTATTATCCTTGTCTTAGCTGCTAAGACAATAACAACTGCACCTAGCATAAATATGGCTTTGAATAACAGCATTCAAAGATGATTAAGCTTTATACTGCAGGTTTAAACACAGTGAAACCTCCGTAAAATTGCTCTGTGCAAAATCAAGAGGGGAAACACACCCAGATTACACTTTGATTTGAGTGTGGCAATTACTTTGTGAATCACATCATGTAATTTACTTCTGTGTTACACACAATGGAAAGATCAATACTCAGGAGAAACCCATCTGCAGTCTGTTCACTGGCGAACTCGCTTTCAAGTACATTAAACACGATCTGGCTATACCACTTAGTGAGGATTATTCAAATAAAGAAGAAATTACAATATTTGTTCCACAAAGTAAACTGAATAGTACATTCTGGCATTCTGTTCATTTTGAAAACATTTACTCTTAAGAGAGACTTGTATAATGATTTCAGGATTTTTTTAATCACCATTTTACAAAAAACATATGTATTTTTATTTTTTCCGTCACTTTTTATTGCAGGTCAGTTCATTAGCGTAGGGTTGCATACACACCTTTGATATTGTAGGGTTACCTGTAAGCATTTGATTGTTTACAAGTCTTTGTTATTGTAGGATTGCTCATGAGTGCTGGACTGAGTATAATACATTGTTATCATATAGCTGCATTGAGTGTTGACTTTGTTGCTGTAGGGTTGTTTGAGTTCTAGGCCATTGGCAGACTTTTTTTTTTTTCGCCTTTTAAGCACTGAAACATTTATTTAGGGGGAAAATGATAAAGAATTATATGTACTTTGCAGAAACAATCTTAGACGAAACCTACAAGATTAAAGGTTAAAATGTGGGCTTCCAATCTGGAAAGCATCCTTTTCCAAACAACAATTTAAGGGAGATTTTCAAAGGTAAAAATGGCAGCTAGGTGTCCAACTTCTCAGTGCAAGCTAGACACCTAACTGCTCGTTGGGACTTGGCCAATGTAATACTGATGAACATTTGAAAAGTCAAGAGCCACCTGAACTGCCTTGGAAGGAAGAACCTGATTTTCAGAGGTGCTGAGCATCCATCACTCTGATTGAAGTCAATAGGAGCAGTGGGTGCTCAACTCCCTAGGAAAATGATGCTCCTACTCTTCAATTGCTGCAGTAATATTATCTGTCTCTTTTCCATCTTCTCCATGGCTTTCTATGTAATTCATTCACACGCTGTTTCTGTTTCTTTCCTCCATAGCCCTCTCTTCTTCCCCGTGTCTATGCCACTGGTGACAGCTCTATTGTCCTCATCCCCCGGCTTCTAGATTTTCTCCTCTCACTTACATCCAGGCTCCAATATACCCCTGCCAATCTTTCCGCTACAATCTCTCTAAAATCCTTCCTTTTTGCTCTATCCCGAATACCATTCTCTAGCCCTTGTTCACCTCTGGCCTTGATTACGACAACCTTCTTCTCTGTGGCTGCCCTAGAGTTCATCTTACCTCCCCCTTTGATTTACTCTAAATGCTGTTGCTAAGATCAGCTTCCGCTCCTGGCACTCCCCTATTTGAATCCTCCCCCTTTGATTTACTCTAAATGCTGTTGCTAAGATCAGCTTCCCCTCCTAGCACTTCCCTATTCAAATCAGTCCACTGCCTTTTACATCAAGTTCATGCTTCTCATGCTCCCAGTCAAGGCTATGCAAAATTCCACCCCTGCCTTTGTCTCTGTTCTTGATTCCTCCTACATCCACTCTCACACCCTTCGTTCTGCCCAGATCTCTCTCAACTGCCCCTTTCTGCCATGCCACCTCTCCCGCTGAGAATTCCTTCCTATGTGCCAAATATTCCCTCTCTCCATTCAAATTCCTCCAGGAAACCAATACCTTTCATCAATGCTTAGCAATACAAGACCTATCAGCCTTTGTATCCCCTTGAAAGTAATGGAGTAGTGTCCTGGTGTCAGAACACTGGAATTGAGAGAGGCTGCACTGGAAAAAGGCTTTTCAGGCTGGTGAGGAAATGGTGTAGAGTCACTAAGCAAAATGTGCACAATTGAAGCCGAGGCCCTCACCCTGCATATTGTGTGTCTGTTAGAAGTGTTTAATTTGACTGAAATCCCTAGGGGCAGGGACCATGCCCTCTTGTAGGAATGAACAGCTCTGAGAATATGCTCGTGTTCAATAAATTACAGTATTAAATAGACCTTGTCTAAATGGGAAAGATTTACTAGTTATTCTGGTATAACTAACACTAACACATACCCTCTCTCTCAGTGTAAACACTTATACCAGTTTAAGAGTGGTTTATTTCAGTTCAGCTTAAATCCCTTCCCAAGTGAAATAAGCTAAAATGAACAAAGCCAATCTTACACTGGAATGAGAGTGTCCACACAGGGGGTTATACCAGTATAACTGTATCAGTACAGTATATAAGAACGACCAAACTGGGTCAGACCAAAGGTTCATCTGGCCCAGTATCCTGTCTTCTGACAGC
Organism: Dermochelys coriacea; assembly: GCF_009764565.3. NCBI lineage: Eukaryota > Metazoa > Chordata > Testudines > Dermochelyidae > Dermochelys > Dermochelys coriacea. The sequence goes on from NC_050082.1 coordinate 25,766,888, forward strand.
GACCAATGCCAGGTGCCCCAGAGGGAATGAACAGAACAGGTAATCATCAAGTGATCCATCCACTGTCATCCATTCCCAGCTTCTGGCAAACAGAGGCTAGAGACACCATCCCTGCCTATCCTGGCTAATAGCCACTGATGGACCTATCCTCCATTAATTTATCTAGTTCTTTTTTGAACCGTTATAGTCTTGGCCTTCACAATATCCTCAGGCAAGGAACTTACATAAACTGATGTTTGAATATCTGCATTACAATACTGTGGCGGGCTATCCAAAAAAAAGAAAAACACACACGCACACGGGGCAACTAAAACAGAATGACACTTCTTTGAGATTTTTATTAGTCTTATTTTATCTAGCTACAAAATAATTATAGCTATTAAGTAACTGGGATCCTAACCAAAGGCCCAATTCTCACTCTCCAAGCGTAGAACCCACACAGTCACTTATTCCAGGATCTGATACTCTCTCCACTATGTGGGTGTTTTGGCCATATGTGTGGACTCAGTGCATGCCCCCTCCCCTCCACAATCCCCAAAGTTTCCCCTGCACTAGCATGGAGCTGCTGTGGAAGAAAGCTCTGCAGAGTGCAAACAATGAGTAATGTAGTTCCCTTGTGCAGCTTTTGTATGGCTCCCCCATTCCACTCTGGGCAGCAGAACCATGTTAGTTCCATTGGTTCTCTGGTCTTGTTCACTCACACCAGGAGGGGAAAGTGTACCCTAAAGGGCAGTGTATCTCCATGCAAAAGGAAAGAAGTTTACACTGGTGGTTCTCAACTAGGGGTCTGGGACACCCTCGGGGGCCCACAAGCAGGTTTCAGGGGTGCCACCAAGCAGAGCTGGCATTAGACTTGTTGGGGCCCAGGGCAGCAAGTCAAAGCTCCACCGACTGGGGCTGAAGCACAGGGCCCAATACCCTGCCACCCGAAACTGAAGCCTGCACAACTTAGCTTCGCAGGGCGCCCTGTGACATGGGGCCCAGGCAATCGCCCTGCTTGCTACCCCCTAATGATAGCCCTGTCTTTTATATGCAGAAAAATAGTTGTTGGCGCACAGGTGGGCTGTGGAATTTTTATAGCATGTTGCGGGGAGGTCTCAGAAAGAAAAAAGGTTGAGAACCCCTGATTTACACTACAGGAGGCCAACAGGGGGACATAAAACAAGACAAGAGACTCAACAGTGACTAATCAATGGGAACTGGGGGCAAATAGGTGAGCAAATCCCACCAAGAGAAGCCAACTTGGAGGGCCTTGTTGCGTGGCATTTACCTTTCTTGTTCCAACCACTGTGATATGGAGATACCGCTAGTTCTTGTCTTTCAGAAAGGGACATGAAAAGGATTTTATACATGATACTGTCACAAGGAACTGCATGCTTAGAAAGAGAATCAAGCATCCTTACCCTTGTTCTGTCCTCAATTTCATAGATGCGAAGCTGCATGGGAACATTAAAGCTATGCAGGATATTTCCACCAAACACCAGAGAATCTACTGGAGTATAAACTGCATGTATCCATCCTAAAGAGGAAAAGCAAAGAACTGAGAATGCCTCATGCTATGTAGGATCACAAATGACTTTACCATCAATCACAAATTCTCAGACCACCAGGAGGAATACAAATATTATTAGTCCCATTCTACAGACAGAGAAACTGAGGCACAGAGATTGAATGACTTGCTCAAGGTCACACTTCAAGTCTGTTGTAATAGCAAGAGAGTATTTGTATGTGTGTATATTATGATAACTCTGAAGATTGAATTCCTCTATTTAGCCACAGAACAGCTACCACATGGGTGGAGGCTAAGCAAGCTTCCCTTACACTGCCGCAACAATGTGAGTCAACCACAACCCATAGATGAGAAGGAAGTTCACTCTCCGTAGCTCATTCGGCTCTTAGTCTCTCTTCTGACATCACCAAACAGGGGCACAAATCATGTTAACAGTGGAGGCAGATCTGTGACATGCAGATGGATTGAGACACACCAAACTTATATTACACAAGCCCCCAAACAGCCATCAGACAGTAGCAACTTCAGGTCACTACCAGCCATCCTGTAGAGGTGAAAGCTCCATATCCCATTACCAATTCTTCGAAACAACTGAAAATCTTTTTACTTGTCAAGTCCTTAGTGTTTCTCCCACTACAGCTGATGAGATTGCTAACAACCCAATCCTGCAAGGAAAGTTCCCTTAATTGACTCCAAAGGGAGGAGAGGATGCTCACCATCCAATCGGATCAAGCCATAGCAGTTCATGCAGCTGGCTTCTCTGCATTCCTTCCTCTGCACTATTTGCCTGTCACATGATTAGCTGACGCATGGGACACACAGGACTCTAGACTCTGATCTCAGCAGTGACAAAGGAATTGATCCTACTAATGATCTGGGACCTCAGGAATTTGTAACATTAATTCTTGTTTTAAATCAAAAGTATTTCAATTAATAAACCAGCAAGCAGGGGCATAAGGGGCTGTCAATTTCTTCCGAACTGTGCACTGCTTCCCATTAAAGCTGGAGAGATTTTCATTCACCTCAGGATCAGCGAGGCAGCAGGAAAATGCAACCTAGGCCTACAGGGTGGACTCTCCAGCCACTAGGCACAAAAGTATTTCCCCTGCTAGAGCCTGCAGACCAGCTGGGTTATGCTTCGGAAGCCCTTGAACCATCATATATGACAGGAAACTGGCTCACAGTGCTTTCACTGAGAAGCATTCAGTAGTTGAGGGACCAAGAAAAAACTCAAGTTAAAATTTTCTCTCCGGGAACACAAAAACCTGGTTCTTGGTACATTTTTCTGACTTTACGAATCGAATTTCACATGATAAATCTAATGAAGTGAAAATTACAGGTGCCCAATGGCAACTCTGGGTTAGTATTGCATCTTTCTTACAATAGGTATAGTAAATTCCATCACTGACTCACTCACAATCAACAAGAAAGTTTGTTACTCCAAATCAGTCTAGCTTCTTTCCTTCCTCACAGGGCAACTACTACAAGAAATAATACGCAAGTCTGGGATAAACATATATAAAAAACTACTGAGTAAGTAGGGTAACCTAGCAATCAGAGCAATAGATTGGGAAACAGGACTCCTGTGTTCTGTTCACTGCTCACCCACAGGCTCTGTGTACACTTGGGAAGTCACCTAACTTCTCTGTGCTTCACTTTCCCCACCTGGAAAAAGAGGGACAACACTTATAAACTGGCTTGGATGAAAGCTGCAATTGATAGTGCCCACGAAATTTATGAAACAACAACTGAGTAAAGAAGATTTTGACACCTGTAATGGCCTTTTGGTGGATACATGCAGCACGACTATAAAGCCTCTTCACAAGCAGATCAGTGCACCGTATCACATTAAATATATCACTTAAACATATAAATGTAATTAAAAAACTTGTAAAAATAAATGGCTTTCCATATCCATATGGAGGTGTGAGAAAGAGAGGGATCCTAAATAAAGCTATGGAGCTTGGAGTTAATTGCTTTTACCAGATGATCAAAGATTCACATGACATAAGGGAAAGGGTTGGAACTGTGTGTAAAAAATTAAGCTGCTACCAGGTCTCAGAGACTGACATGTTGGGTAGAATGGGGTTGTATCTGGCAACTCAGTGTCAACCTACTCTGATGAGATAGGTATAATTTTTTTCCATTTTATAGATAGGGAAACTGAGGCTCAAAAAGATCACAGTGAAGCAGTGTCAGAGATGGGAATAGAACCCATGAGTCCTGACTCCCAGTCCTCTGATCTAACCATTAGAATCATAGAATATCAGGGTTGGAAGGGACCTCAGGAGGTCATCTAGTCCAACTCCCTGCTCAAAGCAGGACCAATCCCCCATTAAATCATCCCAACTAGGGCTTTGTTAGGCAACACTCCTCTCCTCACAATACATCCCAACACACTGAACTGTAAATACTGGATTTGATTGCTTTATTAAGGAATTTTATAGTACTGTCAATTGTTCTAGGTTATTTAAAAAAATCTGTTGTCAGAGATTTACGACTCTAATGTAAAAATTCACTGAGCTGAAAAAACTGTTACTAACCTTTCCATAACTGTTGTTGTTCAAGATGCGCTGCACATGTGCCTTCCACTGTGGGTGTTTGCACACTCCAGTCCACAGTTGTCAGAGAATTTTCACCCTCAGCAGCATCCGACGGGGCAGCCTGAGGGCATGCTCTCTGCCGTCTCGTGCATATCACACAAGCATAAAGGGTCAAGCCAACCCAGACACACCCCGCCCCGCTCCGGAGTTCCTTCCCACTGGAATTACTCCAATAGCAATGGGAAGGAGGGTGCATTGTAGACGTGCAAAACATCTAGAATAACAGCAGTTACAGAAAGGTCAGTGATCATTTCTTCTTCTGCGAGTGACTGCACATGTCCATTCCACTGTAGGCGACTCACAAGCAATTCTATTTGGAGGCAGTATTGGAATCTATTTGAACAAGGACTGGAAGACCACTTGTTCAAATTTAGCATCATCGGATTGTTGAGAAACTGCTTCGTGCGAGGTAAATGTGTGACATGCGGACCAGGTTACTGCTTTGCAACTGTCTAATACACATGAGCCAGAAATGCTGCACAGGCCACTTGGGCTCTAACTGAATGACCCAATATTCTATCTAACGGTTCCACGGTAGCCAAGTGGTAACATGAGCAAATACAACCGGACATCCATACTGAAATCCTCCGTGTAGAAATCAGGCTGCCATTCATGCTGTCCACAAATGCAATAACAACTGAAATGAAGATCTGAAAGGTTTAGTCTGTTCCAGACAAAACACTGATGCTCTTCCAACATCTAGAGTCTGCAATAGCTCTTCTCCCTTGTTACCATGAGTATTTGGAAGGAAGGTCGGTAAGTAAATTACTTGGATGATATGAAAAGAGGAGACCACTTTTGTAAGGAACCTTTGATGGGGACGAAGGTAGACTTTATCTACATAAAAAAAGTATACAGAGGATGTGATACTAATGTCCTCAACTCCCCTACTCTCCTGGCCAATGTAATGGCTATTAAAAATGCTACCTTCATTGAAAGATGTAACAGACAGCAAGTCACTATAGGGTCAAAGGGAGGATCCATCAGCACAGTTAAGACTAAATTCAGGCTCCATGGTGGAATAAGACTCTGTATGTGTGCAAACACCTTGTCCAAGTCCTTTAAAAACCTTACAACCATTGGATTGGAAAAAAGGAAGTGTTTATCCACAGGAGGGTGAAATGCCGACATAGCTGCTAAGTGTACCCTAACTAAGCTAATCACTAATCCTTGATGTTTCATGTACAAAAACAGTCCAGCATATGCTGAATAGAACCAAGGACAAGGGAGACACCTTTCAGCCTTGACCAGACAGAAAACCTTTTCCACTTAGTAAGGTAAGCTGTCCTCGTTGATGGTTTTCTAGTATTCAGCAGTACCTCCTGCACCTCTCTGGAGCAGGACTCCTCCACCAATGTTATCCATGTAATCTCCAGGCCGACAGGTGAAGAGCCTCAAGGCTGGGGTGGAAGAGGTGGCTACGATTTTGTGAAACTAAATCTGCATGAAGCAGGAGCAATAGGGGGACTGATTGACAGGTCTGAGAATGAGAAAAACCATGCTCGTGGGGCCAACCTGGGGCAATCAGTATAAGATTTGCCTTGTTCTAGTTGGCCTTGCACAGAACTCTGAGCAGAAGAGCTATGCAGGGGAAGAGTGTACAGAGACCCTCTGACTATGGCAGTAAAAAAGCATCCATCAGCAAACCTGGGCTATGACCTGCTCTGGAGCAGAACTGGTGTCATTTTGTGTTGTCCTTTGTGGCAAACAGATCCACTTAAGATGCTCCCCAGAGCTCGAAAATGGACCTTGCTATGTCTGGGTGAAGGGACCACTAATGATAGTTGATAAACAACTTGCTTATGCAATCTGCCAGTGTATCCTGAGCCCCCGGGAGCTGGGCCATCATCAGCAGTATAGAGTTACTGATGTAGAACTCCCAGAGCAAGATTGTTTCTCAACAGAGTAGTGAGGACTAGGCTCCCTCCCTGCTTGTTTACATAAAACATGGCTGTTGTATTGTTGGTCAGCATCAATACGTCCCTCATCCTGATGCAAGGAAGGAATGCCATGCAAGCTACACCGACAGTCCGCAGCTCCCTGATGTTTATGTGCAGACTGAGATCTTAGGGAGACCAGAGACTTTGTGTCTGCAGGTGTCCTACATAAGCACCCCATCCCAGATCCGAGGCATCTGTGACTAAGATAAGCATGTTCGCCCCACCTCAGCACAACTCCCCCACATGCACTGGTTGGGTCTAACCACCAAATCTTGGAAAGATAAGATGCAATTTTGTATGTGCACTAACATACCTACATGGTGCCTTCTTGGAGAATACAGACCAACATGGCTGCTACTCTGAAACCTGTCTTGGAGAATGTATCTCTGCCACCAAGCCCTAAAGGGATCTGAAGCACTGTCTGGAGTAATGGACCACGTAAGCGCTCACGGCCAAGTGCCCCAGAAGTCTTACCATGGAGAGAGGATAAGCCTTCAAGTCCAGAAAGAGGCTTTGCATTGCAAGAAACCTCGTCTGTGGTAGCAAGACCCTAGCCATTGTGGAGTCCAGGACCGCTCCAACAAATTCTATTTTCAGTATCAGAGACAGGACTGACTTGTCTGTGTTGATTAACAGGCTGAGCATGTTGAAGGTGGACCAGATTATGTAGACACTGGACACCACCTGCAACCTGGACCAACTTATCATCAGCCAGTCATCCAGGTAAGGGCACACAGAGCCCGCCCCCGCATCTCCAGAGGAAAGCTGCTACCACCACCATATGGTCTGTAAATACAAGAGGAGTAACTGAAAAACCAAAGAGGTTGGGCTGATAATGGCAGCCCCAGATGGTGAAACTTAGAAATGTTCTGTGGCCCTGTTAAATTGCCACATGAATGTAGGCATCCTTTAAGTTGAGAGCAGCATACCTGTCCCCTGTCTCCAAGAAATAAGAGAAGCTGAAGTGACCACCCAGAATTTCCATTTTTTTAATAACTGCCTTATATCTAAAATAGGCCAAAGACCCCCTTTTGCCTTCAGGATCAGGAAGCATTGGGAGTAAAACCCTTTTCTCCTGAAAACAGAAGTGATCTCCTCTATAGCGCCTACAAGAACAAATGATTGTACCTCTTGCAGTAATGCTTTCTTGTGAGAGAGGTCCCTGAAGAGGGAGGGGGAAAGGGGACAGAAATTTGGGGTAGAAATAAAAGGAAGCGAATATCCCACTTCCACCGTGCTTAGATTCCACTCATCTGTTGTGATGTGGGTCCAAGCATGATAGAAATAGGACAAAACAGTTTGCAAAGATTAGAACAGAAAAGGATGGCACTCTCAGAATAGGTAGACTGCTCTTGACCTACCTATCAAAATGAGCTGTTGGAAGAAGCCGCCTGCCTCTACAAACACCAGTGGTTGCAGAAACAGAGGGAAGTGGTGGTGGAGATCATCATTTGTAACCTCTGCTCCTTTTCTTTGACAGGTCTTGGGCTCAAGAAATAAATCCCTGAAAACACTGACACTGATGAAGACAGAATCTCTTCCGCAGAGGGCTTTCAGCCCAGGAATTTCAGGCTCATTCTACAATCCTGAAACCATGCAGAGTCTCATCCATCTTTTCTGACAAGAGCAATGACCCCTCAAAGGGTAAGTCCTGCACTGGCTCTAGCACCTCTGGAAGGAGGCCAGAAGAGTCCAACCAAAATGAGCACCTCGTTGTGATGGCAGAGGCCATGCTGTGCTCTGCAGAATCTGCTTCATCAAGACATGCCACCAGAGCTGTTCCGGCAACCATTTTGTCCTCCACTATCAAAGTGAGGAACTGAGGCTCCCAGATGAGGTGAAGCAAGTCTTTAAATTTCAAAACCATATCCCACAGGGTGAAATTATAGTGTCCCAGCAAAGCTTGTTGGTTTGCAACGTGAAGCACAATCCACCTGTGGAATACAACTTCCTCCCAAATAAGTCTAGCTTCTTGTCCTCTTTATTCTTTGGGGTTGAAGCATGGTGCCCATGTCGCTCCTATGAGCCCATCTTTCCTTTTCCTTGGCAGCTGCCACTACAAGGAAGCATAGAGGAGGGGGATTATATACGTGCTTGAACCCGTGGGAGTGGACATAGCATCTTCTCTCCAGATTTAAACAGCCATTTTAACAGTCAGAGGCAGGGAAGCTGGGCTCTGCCAATGGATATTGGTAGGCTCTACAAAAGCCTAATTTATTGGAAGAGCTATTCTAGTTGGGGCGCAGTAGAACGTCCACCAGCTTGTGGGATTTTTCCTGGACCTCCTCCGGGTGAATATCAAGAGCCATAGCCATCCTATTTAACAGCATCTGATGAGTCTTAACATTGTCCAGAAGTGGAGAAACAGACTCCGCCACAATTGCCTTATCAGGAGATGAGGAAGAGGATGCTAACAATACTGGGGGCTGGTCCAGTTCCTAACTCACTTGCAACTGCTGTGCGAGGGATCCCTTAGCGCTGGTCTCAGTACCAACACTATCATGCTTGTGGCAATGATGCTCCTGATGCTCAGCAGATTGAGCCAGCTGAGATGGCTGCAGAGATTTTGACTGGAGGGGGAGAACTCCACGGGTTCCAAAAGGGTCACTGGTACAGCTGTGGACCCCAGCTATGCATAGCACCAGGGTCCCTCTTGTAAGCTCCCTGCTGGTACTAAGTCAGAAACCAGTCCGGCAAGTGGCATATCCCACTGATGGGACCAGATAGTTGGGATACATAGGAACCCACTTCAGAGTCTGATGAGGACAAAGCTTCTTCTTGAGATCAAGGCAATGCCATACCCATCAGTGCCAGAGAAGAAGGCTCAGACTCTGAAGAAATGGGAGCTAGGGATATCATCTATGGCTTTCTGCTAGACACTTCTGGCCTCAATGACACGCTGACAGCCACATCCAGTGGAGCTGCTTGGTGTGGAGCTGAAAGCACAGGAGGTGGTACCTTGGGCACCAGTGCCAGGTAAGTCTCTTTAACTGCTAGTGGTGGATGAACCAAGAGATTCAACAGCTCTCCCACAGCCTCAGATGCCTCAGGAGTAGATGGTACCAAGACGACAATCTGCAATATCATGGCATAAGGAGATGCTGATGAAGGTGTGTCAGGAGCTGGTCTCGACAGGCCCACAATGGGCTCTGGAGTTAATAAACTCCCATGTTTAGAGATGTGCTGTGGGAAGTGCTTACTCTCTGAACACCCTCCTAATCTTTAGCAGAGCTCATCCTCTTTGATTCCTTCCAAGACCCTGGTACAGAGTCCAATTTCTGATCTCTCCTCTTCGGTACTGCTGATTTGCCTCTCAGTACCAGTAGTGCTGGAGTTGTGCTACTGATCAGTACCAAGACTGAAGTAGAGGGCTCAGATGGAGGCTATAATGCTAATATTAGCAGATATTTTAACCTACTGTCTGTCTTTTTTCAAATGGGGCTGAAAACCCTTACAAATGCCACACGTCGCTCTCATGAGCTTCCCCCAAGCACTTAAGGCAGCTGGGGTAAGGGTCATTATTCAGCATAGCCTTGCCAGAGAGCATGCCATACGGCACCCAAACTGGGTCCCGGAACCAAACAAAGAACAAAAACAAAAAAAATTTCTACTAAGTAACTGACTAACTACTAAACTACACTTACTATACATGTGTTCTATATACAGGTATAGAGAAAAGACTTGCAAAAGCAAGGACAGGGAGCTCCAACAATCATCACAGGCAGTAGGAAAGAGCTGAGAGGGGTCTAGGGCAGCTCAGCCCTTTATGCCTGAGCAATGTGCACAAGTCAGCAGAGGGTACTGAGGCTGCCCTGATGGGTACAGCTAAGGATAAAAACTCTCCAACAATTGTACACTGGAGCACACAAACACCTACACTCAAAGAAGAACTTGGCTTTAGAGGCAACAGCAAGTGGAGGTGGAGGAAGAGAAAGAAACTATTGCTTTTGGTTCTTTTGTTTTATAGGGAGTGCAAAAAAATATCAACACAGGAGTTAGACCTTAAAATATATTTTTTTAATTCCACCATACAATATCAAAAGTGGCCTAGGTTGCTCAGATTATGTTCTCTCGGGGGAAATCATACTTGAGATTGCAATTGCTTTCATTATTTCTTCCCCCATGGATTTTAGTCTCATCATATCTCCCCAGACCTCTCAGTCTCAGCCTCACAAGCCCCAATAGATATTAAGGACTCTTGTGTTAATGATCCCCAAACTCACTAGTAGTCGCCCCTGATGTGATCAGTGACTGTTCCTCTGGAGCTATTACCCAACCATCAGGTCAATGCTCCAGCAAATAGTGCCTCAGGCACAATAAATCCTTAACAGAAATATTACTGACAAGGGAGTAAATAATGCCTATTTTTGAGCCTGTCATTGCGAAAGAGCCAGTAAAGAGGGCAACAGAGACTCTGAAGATCAATTTTCAGAGGAAGCCTCTACTTTTGTGGGTAATATGCTTAAGTCCCTGCTTAAGCCCACAAATCAAGTAGTTACTTATCTTACTATAGTATCTGTGCCTGTAGTTGTTAGAAGCAAAACTGGTCCTGCTAAGACCTTCTCAGAATATCTGGGCCCAAAACTCAGAGGCCAGGCTGAAAATCAGCCCCTTTAAATACTCATTTTTAATAAAACAAACAAGAAATAACAGTAGTGCTGTTAACAGACTCATACCCAGTAATGAGACATTGAAATAACAGCATTAAACCCACTAAAGTCAGAAAAAAACCTCAGAGGGCAGGCTACACTCAGATCTGCTGACAAAGCACAACAGAACCGTAGGGGCAGAATGTCTTTCAGGCACAATACAGAAAGAAAAGGAGTACTTGTGGTACCTTAGAGACTAACAAATTTATTAGAGCATAAGCTTTCGTGAGCTACAGCTCACTTGCATCCGATGAAGTGAGCTGTAGCTCACAAAAGCTTATGCTCTAATAAATTTGTTAGTCGCTAAGGTGCCACAAGTACTCCTTTTCTTTTTGCAAATACAGACTAACACGGCTGCTACTCTGAAACCTGGCACAATACAGAGGGTGCAAAGGGGCAATCCAGCCACTGGAGACCAGGAAGTCAACCAGAACTTTCTGTGGGCTCCCAGGCAGTGCAAACCGGTGCAGCAGCTTCGCCTTTCTTGGAAAGCACACAGTACATTCTTCTCTCTGCATTCAGCTATCTCCGCTGGCTGATGAGGAAGGGGACCAAACCCAGGTCCATGCTCCTTTTTTGGACTTCCTAGCCCTTTTTACACAATTAACACTCACAGGGAGACCTAAGAGGAAGCAGGGACTATGCTCTCCCACTGGATTCAAGCCAGCACCCGCAGAGGAAGCAAGAAAGAGGAGAAGATGCTTGTGCTCTCCTTTTCCTTGCGCAGCCATGCGGGGTCCCGCAGAATCTGACTCCAATGTTGTACAACCACTTTCAGACACACTGTATCCTAAAATACTTCAGGCCTGCTTGATGAATGCAGAGTTGATAATAGAAAGATACCAACATTAGGAGGTGTATACAAGAGAGAAGAAATGTTTACAGATGAGATCAGAAATAAGATGGAAAGTTGACACATTAGCATGTACACAGGAAGTCTGGTCCAGAAGGTTAGAAGATTCCTGCACTTGCACTTACCAGATTTGGTGTAGGGGAAAGAGAGATGAGGCCAGTGCTAGGAGAGCGGAAAGGGTGAAGAGGAGAGTACAGAGAGACAAGCTGTAAGTAGGAAACACATTTTACATTTCCTGATTGTAATACTGGGGAAAACAAGCTCAGGGACCGTACAAGCTCAGCGGCTACATTTGATTCATTCCCACAGCTCAGACATCAGCAAGTTATGAAACAACTTGGATGCAAACAAGAACATGAAGTGGCTTTCTGAGCTTCCCCATTCCAATGTGCAGCATCCACACAAGTGGGTTTTTAAAAAGGAAGAGGGTTTTCCTGAGTAGGTGAACAAAATGGAGCTACAAAGGTAACTGAGGTCATAATCTGAAGGCACTGGCATTCCCTCATTATCATCATGTATGTAATAATACACTACATTTATTTCTCAGTCCTGCTACGATAGGTCATCAGTACTATCTACTGGATGGAATATCAGATCTGTTTGCATGTGTGATCATGTCACCCCCTAGTGGATGCAATGTCAGACAAGCTCATGCATGTTTGCATTTTTTGCCCTGTAATGGCTAAATACTACTATACACGCTGCAGTTGACATCCCTTAAGTATGTCTGTAATCAATTTTCCCCCTTAGAGCCTACAGAGGACATAAACCCTGATATTACTGCACAAGCATGAATCTTTCATGGGTTATTGCTGGTTGTGAGATATTATCTGCCCCTCAGTAATAATCTCATAAAAGCAAAGTACACCAAAAAATTTTTTAGCAAAGTTCATTCCATCTTTGATGCTAAAATAGCATGAGACTAAAATTAGAACAAAGGGATTAAGGACTGAAAAATCAAAAGCAGGGGGAATAGCACATTTTTGGTTGAAAGATGAAAACAAAACCACCTACTATTACCTGAGACTGAAATTAGATTTGTTTGTGCGAGAGATTGCAGGGGGTCCAGGGACTGGTTATGCATGAAAACCTTTTCCCTGTAGGTCACCCATTCCAACCTGGCCCCTGTTGGTAGTGGTACAATTTGATAGCTATTTGATGAAATTCAGTCTAATTTCTAATGGACAGAAATTGAAAAAGCACCACCAGGCGTTGGTAATCTCAGAAAAGGGATGAAGATTTGAATGAAAATGGAACCTGATCTACCCTCTAATTTCTCTGGAGAGGGTTCCTATAGCTCAGAGCTGAGGCAAATTGTCAGGGTATAGCAGGGAAATCCTACACTGCCACTACTTGTGCCATTCTTTTCTGTAGGCAAAGGAGTTCAGACTCCAGGGCTGTAAACCCATCACCTTTCACCAGCAACAGAGAGAAGAGATTGGAATTAAAAATTACAAACAGTTTGTTCACCTTTTGTAACCCCAATTATCAAGTTTCAGAGTAGCAGCCGTGTTAGTCTGTATTCGCAAAAAGAAAAGGAGTACCCGTGGCACCTTAGAGACTAACAAATTTATTAGAGCATAAGCTTTCGTGAGCTACAGCTCACTTCATCGATGCATCCGATGAAGTGAGCTGTAGCTCACGAAAGCTTATGCTCTAATAAATTTGTTAGTCTCTAAGGTGCCACGGGTACTCCTTTTCTTTTTCCCAATTATCAAGCAACAACAAGAGAAAAGCCCACTCAGGGTGGGTGTTCCTAAAGTTGACCTTTTTTATTTCAGTTCTTGGGGATTAATGAACACTTGCTTTTTCCCCAACACTCCCTCCTTTGTAGAGTCCACAGTCAATACAGTGATGACATTTTAGTCAGGAGGTTCAGTGCTAATCTCTTCTAGTTCACAATTACAGATCATTCTATTGCTCCTACCATACACTCGATTATTTAGCTTTATCACCTCAGGTAGACCTGCAAGGTAAAATTAACAACAAAGGCATTTCTCAATGGTTAAAAAAAAAAAAAAAAAAAAGACAATCTCATTATCTTCTGAAGTTCTATAAAACAAGCATTATTAAACATTCCAAATTTGTTACTAGATTTTGGGGGCTTGCAAATTCCTACTGTATCTTTAATGAGCCATCTGAGAATAATAAAAAGGGCACTTAATTTATAAAGCTAAGGAGTAGACTATAGACTCCAAGCCAGAGCACTGATGCATCTGTTTCCTTTAGCAACTGAACAAATGTTTGCTATATTGTAATGAAAATATACTGTTCTTTTCCTATAGTTCTGCAGAACTTTGGGTAGAAAATATCTAATAAATAGGTCTCAAAAATAAAGGCCAAAAGGGCTAACTGTCTAGTGAGATAATCAACCAATGGGAATTACACCAGGATGTCCCACCTTCCTGATATCTCATATCCCAAGAGAGAGGAGTTGTTAGGTCAGGTCATGATAGTGCCCCATAGCCCAAAATATCTGCAATGACTCTTCCTTATGTTTGACAAGTAAAAAAAATAACTTTGTCCCCAATAACATCACAGGTAGTTTAGAAACTGTAAGCCTTACATCATTTAAACTCTGCCTTCAGCAAATTGAACAGTTAACCACTAATATATTGTCCTTCAAGACAATCCAGAAGATCTCAAAGCCTCTTACAAATATTAATTGAACCTCAGAGCCCCCCCTCAGCTGGGGCAATAAAGGCACAAAAAAAGCTACATAACTTGTCTAAGATCTCCAGTGAGTCCATGGACAATTTGGGAACAGAACACAGGCTCCTAGACCACCAACCACCATCCATTACGAACAAGAAGCTGCTAAGAATTTAGAACTGAACATAACACTGATGGTTATAAAAATAGATGGGCCAAAACCAGAACCATCTATCAGTAACCCTTTCCTTTGCAACCGTTGCACTTTTGAGGTTTACATATTGCCACAGAGTGGTTGGCCCTTGTCAGCCGCACTTGTGACACAGACAACTATCCTCCTCAGATAGGGAAAATGAAGGTCATGTGACCAGTGGATCATGTGGCCCAATTAGGTCTCCGGGGTAAATAAAGAGGAGGCGTGGGGAGAGACCCTAGGCAGGAAGGCCTAAGCGTGGGGATGAGAGGGTTGCAGAGAGTTAGATGGCTCCTGCAGAGGACCCTGAAACAGCAGGGGGAAAAAGATTCCACTTAGGTATGGCTGGGAGTGATCTACCAGGGCAGGGAAGACTCCAGGCAGAAAGGCCTGGGAGTGGCTTGATGAAGGGCAAATACACCTCTACCCCGATATAACACAAGTTCGCATACAGGCGGGTTTGCAGACCATGCGGTAAAGCTCCGACACGCTGCCCTGAGCAGCATGTTAAGGGTGCCGGGCCAGACCCGAGGGGTTGGATAAGGGGCAGAGGGTCTCGGGGGCAGTCAGGGACTCCCCCCCGAGGATCTGGGAGGCAGGAGTTGGGGGGGCACTTCTGGGGGCCCCGCAGTCCCTGAGTGGCCGGGGGGAGGGAGCAGCCCACTCCGCGTTCCTCACCCCAGCCCCAGCCGTGTCACTCAGGGGAGGGGATTTGGGGGAAGGGATCCCCCCCCCCCCCGCACTCACCGGCAGCAGCAAAAACGCAGCAGCCCAGCCCCAGCCCACTCCACTCCGCCAGCTCCCAACCGCAGTGCTCCGCTTCCCGCCGCAGGTAAGTGTGGAACCTTTCCCCAACCTCCCTGCACTCACCAGCGGCGGGAAGCGGAGCAGTGCGGCCCCAACCCACTCCACTCTGCCACCTCCCAACTGGCAGCGGGAAGCGGAGCGGGCTGGGGCCGCACTGCTCCGCTTCCCGCCGCTGCTGGTGAGTGCCTGTCAGGTGGTGGGTGTATGGATAGGGGTCAGGGCAGTCAGGGGACAGGGAGCAGGGGGGTTGGGTAGTGGGTGGGGTCCTGGGGGTGATTAGGGATGGGGCTCTGGAGGGGGCGGTCAGGGAACAAGGAATGGGGGGGAGGGAAAGAAGTTCGATATAACGCAGTCTCACCTACAATGCGATGAGATTTTTTGTCTCCCGAGAACCATGTTATACCAGGGTAGAGGTGTATATAAACCTTAAAATACATGGTTTGGACTTTGAGGACTTTATTTTGGAACTGTTTGTGATATTAAAACAGCCCAAGTAAGGGTGATATGGGTTACAAGAAAGCTTTTGTGAAATTGAGGAGCCCTGAGCAAAGGGAAACCGAGGCAGGGATGCTGCATGGTTACCCCATGCCACGAGGGGGCACTTTGGAGGTAGTCACTCCATTACAGATATAATGAGACCTAGATCTGAATCACCCCTGGTTTCAATTTTGGAGTATAAAAGCCCAACCAGCAAAGTCTTGGAAAATCAAAATCTGCAGCATGGCTATGCATCCATAGAGCAACTCAATTAAAAGCATTTTAACAGTCATACTTTTAATGTGCAATTACTACTGCCCTTGGTATAAACACTATCGATTAAAGTTCTCACATACAGCCTGGCTTAGCCAACAGAGCCTTGATCTAGGATCCACATTCTAATAATAAATAGAATCCCATCCACATCAGACATCACTGTTGTACTTAATGCACCCTGAACCTTTGTGAATCACACCCAAGGCCCTTGCATATATCCTTAGTGCAAGGGGATGGTCTACCTGACCTCTTGAGGTCTCCTCCAGCTCTACATTTCTAGGATTCTGTCTTCCCATTCCATCCATTTGCTCACCCAATAACAGCCTCATCAGAGGGAATGTCATAACGGCTGTGTTTGACTGAAAACAAGAATGCTCTGGAGCAACACAGAACACTGCACATACTTTGTTAGAGTCTTACTTCTATCCAAAAATTCCAGCAATTATAATAATATTCTACAATCACATAGGGTCTTTCCTTCTAAAAGATCCCAAAGCGTTTTACAAACTATACATAAAGGAAATCATTTTTTCCCCACCAACACAATGTTGCCAGCTCTGGGATGAGACGTGCTTGTTGTTTAACACCATACAGCAAAACTAAACAAGTTAGGAAAGGAAGTGAAGAAGAATGCCATATCCAGTTAAAAGCAAATTATCCAGTTTGGATTTTTGACAGGACTTCAAAGCAGACAACCCTATTATCGTAAAAGTTCCATGGGATCTTTAATGGCAATATGAATATACGGTCAAATTTTGGGATTTTATGTCTCACACAAAAAATGGCACCTTCAGTAGCACAATAACCTCCTAATACTATGCTGGACTATGAATTCAGGAGGAGAGTTTTGTTTAGTGAGTCAGCAACACAATTTCCTATTCTTTCCTTGGTGGTCTCCCATCCAACTAATGGCCCAGCTCATCACTGCTTTGCTATAAGAACTGATAAAATGAGAACCCAAAATGGTTTGGCTACTAAAGAACTCGCTCTCTTTCAAAGCTGTCTCACTAAATTTCCAGATCACAGACTGCAACTTGTTCATTTGTTCTATGTATTCAAATTAAAACTACGAACATGGAAAGCTTACCATCTGAAAGAGCATAAGCAAATTCTCTTTAGGCTGAGCCCTTGAATTGTACTAGATTCTCCCTGCAATTTGAGACAAAAGAATGAGTGTCAAATTCAGAGCCAAATCCTGTCTACAGTGCTCACGGGTGACTTTCACTGAAGTCAGTGAAAGCCCTATCCAAAGGGCGAAAAGAAAATCTAAGCATTCAGCTTTTGCTATTTCATCCACATTCTGGTATCCAGTTATACCAAGTAATGCATCCGACGAAATGGGTATTCACCCACAAAAGCTTATGCTCCAATACACCTGTTAGTCTATAAGGTGCCACAGGACTCTTTGCCGCTTTTACAGATCCAGACTAACACGGCTATCCCTCTGATACTAAGTAATTCAAAGGCTGTTTTCAGTTCACCTCTGCAGAGACCATAGCCCCAACACTTCTAGTAGCTTCATCCCCTTTATTTTCACAACTCTGCAGAAGCCAATGAGAAAATATCATGAGCCAGATTTTCATAAGGGGCTTCCACCCATACCTGTGCAACTCTGTGCATGCAAACACTAATACAGACATATTTGATGCACTACTGTCTGCGCATGCACAAGGAGATACACAAATGGAGGTCGCTTTTTGAAAATGTGACCCCAGAAGCATAAAGGCCTTGCAAATAATCTAGAAAGAAGAGTGAACCAACACAATCCAAGCTTCTATATCATTACTATGACTGCAGGAATATATAAGGGAAGGTGTAGTGTTGTCATGCCTTTGGCATGGTCAAATCACCTACAATTTAAGTGACAGACACAGAAAAGATGGGACATGCTTGGACATCCAGACGAGGAAGTGGACTAGAAATTGGATGAGTTTTTCATTTTATTTATTATGTTAACATAGCTCACTTTTTGTGAGTAACTTCGAGATAGTGAGTTTTCAGAAGTATGCTGAGTACGGAGAGTAGTGAAGGGTGGTGTCTTGGAGACCAAGAATGGGGATGGCATTCCACGTACAAGGAGTGACTGAGGAAAAAAAGCATGGAGAGAAGGAGAAAGAGTGAAGAAGATGAATGGGGCTCCAAAACTAGATTTGTAGGTGGAGAGGAAGGGTAGCAGGAGACAAGGTGAGAAACAAGACACTGAATGAAGGCCAATGGGGAGGGGAGGTGGTTTCAGGGCACTAAGGGGAAGGACAAAAAGTTTAAATTTGAGGTAGTGGTCAAAGGGGAGTCACTGAAGAGACTGAAAGGTGGGGTGACATCGTCTGATTACTACTACTATTTTTTGAGTGGGGGAGAGCATTTCAAATGGACTGGAGGGAAGTAATACATATATAAGAGAGGCCAGAGAAGAAGAAGTGGCTAAAGTAGTCTCTTGATTCACAGAACTCTCTGATAATGCTGTTCAACCACTGGCCCAGTGCATCAGTGTCCTAGGGGCAAGCTATAATCTTTTGCCCATGACCATCACTGTAATGGACTCCAAACACCCACTGCCCACACACTGCCTTTGCATGTTGCCTTAGTACAAAGACATGCAACAGAGAAGGAATCTAGAGCACAAATACTGCTAGATAAGCTCTTGATCTGATTGTGACAGAGAGAATTATTTTCTATTTCATGGCTATGATGCAGGCTGAGAGGCATCATCATCTTAAGGATTTTCCTCCCCATGTAATCTTTGTCAAGTTTAGAGTAGCAAAAATGTTCCGTGTGGTGAGCAGCCTTGTGATTGCTTCCAAATGGAAATAGAATGAACTCTCTCTTGTTATGAAGAATTTCCCATTACTTTAAAGATAAGATCAATCAGATATGTATCAGTTTGTGGACTCAATATCAAAGCAAGAACCATCAAACATGCCCTCTACCTGGCTAAATTTCATCCAATCTAGCTGATGGAGGTTCAGGGTGTGCTGGCCCCTTAGCCACATGCAAGACAGAAGATTGTCCCTTATAGCTACTAGAAGCCAATGGGGTGACACTAGGACCATTATTAATGGAAATTACTACTGCCTTCTTCCATGAGGGCAAGTTGCCTACCATTCTAAAGCAAGTAGTGGCTAGGCCTCTACAGAAGAAACCGTCTCTTGATGGTGGCAGTCACACCAATCTTGAACCTTCCATTTTGGGACAAGGCTATTGACAAACCAACTCCAGCTTCACCTAGATTTTTCTACTGTCCTATCAATCTAGCTTTAGACCTGGGACCTCAGAGACTGCACTCTTTCTTTGGTCATTATTACCTGTTAAATACTGACAGTGGACTGATTATCTCCATTTGATTAATAGACATAGGCCAGGTTCCTTACTAATTTTATTAGGTCTTACAGCTCTGGGTAAAAAAATAAAGCCCCACAGCAGCGAGTTTCAGAGCCTGGATCAACTGACTTGGGCTCAGGGATCTCTGACTATGGAGCTAAAAACAGAGATTCCCGCTTGGGCTGGAGCCCAGGCTCTGAAACCAGTGAGGGGGATGGGTCTCAGGGCCCAGGCTCCAGTGCAAGCAGAAACATCTACACTATTTTAGCCCTGTAGCTCAAGCCCAAGTCAGGGTGGACGACTTTGTTTTGTAGTGTAGACCTATGCTGATACTGTTGATCATGAAGTGTCACCAACTCATCAGTGGGAACTGGTAGAGGTGGACTGGGACCATTTTATAATGGCTCCATCCATTTCTTTGGGAAGGTCCTAGATGGCTGTGAGAGGCACTGTTAATTCTCCTCAAGGACTTTCATGTACGGGTCCCACAGGAGACAGTACTGTTGTCCCCTCCCATTTAGGGTATGTCTACACAGCAGCAGGGAGATGTAATTCTCAGCAGGGGTAGATGTACATGCTTCAGCTCTGCTACAGCTAGAGGCTAAAATGAACATTGTGGTTGTGGCAGCACAGGCAGCAGCTTGGCTAGCGAACCAAGTACAATCCCACACGACCCTTGAGTACATATTCAAGTGACTAGCCCATGCCACCATCTGTGCTGTTGCAGCCAAACTACCTTTTTAGGTGCTAACTCGAGCAGAGCTACCATGTGTACATCTACCTGGGTTGGGAATTACACCTCCCAGGTGCACTGCAGACATATCCTAAATGTGTATGTGAGTCTGCTAAGGGAAACTGAGATATGTCTTGGCTACACTGACACCAGCATGTTGACGATACTTAGCTCAGTTCCTCCTTATTATCATAGCCATGATCCAGCAGTCTTTCTGTGCTTTGCTGAGTTAGGGCCCTGGATGAAAGCCACACAGTTTAAACCCAATCCAGAAAAGATTAAGATGGTAATGCTGGGCACAATAAAATACCTTGAAACACTGATGAGGATTCTAACTACTCCCTCCAGTAAGGGTTACCACCATCCTTGTCGAAGTCATTTACAGTCTCAGGGTTTTATGTGATCCATTGCTGATTATCAGAGGCCAGAAGGGCCTTTTATCATCCAGGAATCTGTGACCTTACATCTCTGATGCACACCTCACTACAGCCTTCCATGCCTTTGTCATCTTCAGACTGGGATACATAATTTGCTCTTAGAAGAGGAGTTCTCAAACAGGGGGTCGTGAGGTTATTACATGGGGGATCATGAGCTGTCAGCCTCCACCCCAAACCCCGCTTTGCCTCCAGCATTGATAATGGTGTTAAATATATTAAAAAAACCTGTTTTTAATTTACTGGGGAGGCGGTTGCACTCAGAGGCTTCCTGTGTGAAAGGTGTCACCAGTACGAAAGTTTGAGAACCACCGTCTTAGAATTACCCTCAAAGAACACTTGGAAGATTCACCTAGTGCGAAATGTGTCCTCCAGCTTCTCAAGTGGAGCATGCCAATACAAACACATAACAGTGTGCTACTAGCTCTTGGCTTGTTTCCAGGTGCAATTCAGGTGTTTATTATCATCTCTAAAGCCATAAGTGGCCTGGGACAGACTCTCCTCGTATGCTCTATCACAGCTGCTGCATTCCACCTGTATACGCTACTTATTGTAAGGCTAAACTCCAGGAGTGGGCAGCATGTAATTCTTAGGGGAGGGCCCTTAGCTGTAGAATTTCCTCCATCCACAATCCATCCAAGATTGGGAATTATTAGGAAACCGTGCAAGATGAATCTGTTTATTTTACATATTCTTAGTTTGTATTTGTAACCAGAGAGCACTTGTCTCATGAATAAATACAGGCTGGGTGGGTTTCATCTATACCAATTCTGGATTACACATGGTTGTTTAATAGGCACCAGGTATGACAACAGGAACACTATCTATCTAGTTTCAGAGTAGCAGCCGTGTTAGCCTGTATTCGCAAAAAAGAAAAGGAGTACTTGTTGCACCTTAGAGACTAACAAATTTATCTGAGCATAAGCTTTCGTGAGCTACAGCTCACTTCATCAAAGCTTACGCTCAAATAAATTTGTTAGTCTCTAAGGTGCCACAAGTACTCCTTTTCTTTTTTGCGAATACAGACTAACGCGGCTGTTACTCTGAAAACTATCTATCTATACATACATACTTTGTAAGAACTAAGTGCATTACAAACATTAACTAATTAATGCTCATAACCACATGAGATGAAACCAAAGCAAAGAGGTTAGGGGATTTGACCAAAGCCATAGGAGACAGTCAGTGTCACAGTCAGGATAAGTGCACAAAAAGTTCCTGGTCTCCAAGGCTGTGCTCAATTGACTAGACCATCCCTGTGTCTTTTCTGATGGGGCCTTTCAGTATGTAATAGAAACCTAAAAATAGTCTCTTTTCCTCAACTAGCCCATCCCCTCAGCATAAATGAAATAAGGAATTTGCGGATAAACTTTCCAACACAAACATTCTCACTGTAAAAATTTTGTGGAGTTCATGCTTGGTGCTCTGGGGTAATTATTCATAAGAGTTTTATAAACAGCATGGAGCCTGAAATGTTGAGGTATGAGAATTTCTGCACATTGGCCTTTCTCAGGAAATCAGTAACTATGTTATATATATATATATATATATATATATATATATATATATATATATTTGGATTCATCCCTCTTCAACCACCATATTACATTGTTCCTTATTTAAGCTCCCAGTAGGAGGACACAATTTGCTTAATTTGATCTGCTGAGTATCACTAAACTAACACACAAGATGACTTATTAGTAGGAGGTTGTCCAGGAGGGAGTGAAGATAAGTAGTAAAGGCACTAACAGGATCAATGCAAACAGCATAGGCACATTAAAACATTCAATTCAGATAGGTTTCAGAGTAGCAGCCGTGTTAGTCTGTATTCGCAAAAAGAAAAGGAGTACTTGTGGCACCTTAGAGACTAACAAATTTATTAGAGCATAAGCTTTCGTGAGCTACAGCTCACTTCATCGGATGCATCCGATGAAATGAGCTGTAGCTCACGAAAGCTTATGCTCTAATAAATTTGTTAGTCTCTAAGGTGCCACAAGTACTCCTTTTCTTTTTGTCAATTCAGACAGTAATATCACATTCTGACCCACTTCAAAGGAAGACCTAATTCCTTTAATGTATTTATTACCCCACACCCACAGTCATTTTGCCTGTCACATTAGTCTACAATCCTTGCCAAATTGTTACCAAAGCAGCAAAGCCTTCACAACTGACAGAAACAGAGCTCCCTCTTATCAAGAAAGATCCCCTGTCTATTGAAGTCCCTGCACTGTTCATGTCTCCATGATTTAAACCTGATCCTGTTTCCAAAGCAACTTCCATTGCCATCAAGTAGGACAGCTGCCAATATTTACCTTGCTAGATCTGCTACAGGCAGGTAGCTTCGTTATGCCATTGTAAACAAACTCAGTCACACTACAGCCAAAGAGAAAAAAGCATGACATACTCTAATATGAGGAGCACCACTGGCCTGATTCAGCCTTTGGCTAGCCCAATTCAGCTGGCATAAGTCAGGGTTAAAGCTTCCCCATCAGCAGAAAAGCACCCACCACCTCTGCTCTGCCAGGGGGCCCTGAGCCAGGCACTGAAGCCCCCAGATGGGCTGTGTGTTCAAGGAGGCAGTGTGGCCATGCTACATGGAAGATGTGTAGATTCAGCGCAACCTCCATTGACTGGGCTCCCGAAGAGATTAAAGCTGCCCTTCCCAGACACAACCCATGAAGGAGGGCAGTGGTGCAGATACTGCCTGCCCTCCCCGAGTGAGAAAATTCCAACTACAATGTGTCTCAAGGAATCACACCCCATCTCTGAGTTCTGGCTCAGAGGCAGAGACTGGTTGAGGATTATTAAACTGCAAGAGCAACCTGCCTGGAAAAGATCATAGACTGGATGCAGGAGATATTTAAAAGCACAGTTATATCTCACAAGAAGAAAAATGTATTTTTCCAAACAGGCAGACAAAAATAATTAATTGTGACTTTTTTTTTAAACAGATATTTACAGTAAATTCAGTGCTGATGAGAATGCAGGATTGACAGTGCTGCACACGAAAGCCCTCTTTTTATCCATAGACCAGGTACAACACACTTCCTCACCAATGTGCTTCATGCATGTCCTTCTGGGACCATCTCTACAGGACTGAGTCACTCAATCCCTAGCCTTCCTGCTGAGATGGCCAACAGAAGAACCAAAAGGAGGCTTAGATGAGATGTTTTTATATTACGGATAGGAACTTTTAATAAACATAATGATTCTAATGATTCCAACAGTCACAGTTATTAACAGTTACCTGAAGGAATAAAAAATGTATAGCCTTGTTTCAACTCAATTCTTTGGCATAGTTCCACCCTGTCTCCCAGAAAGATATCACTTTGCTTTCCCGACAGAACCCATTCTTCATAAAGTTCTAGATTCTGCAGAGTAGGTGGAATCAGCCAGAAGATCTAAAAATAAAACAAAAGTTTAACTCTTACAAACAAGCAATGAAAATAAAGAGCTAGCATTTTCAGCAAAGTTAAAGGGTGCCAATGAAGTGAATACACATAAGCAAATGTATTTTCAACATAAAGTATAAATTTTCCATGTACTGTACACAGAGGTCCCTAGCAGATTATAGCAGTAACTGGCATACAAAATGAAAGCAGCAAGATTACTCACAATTGTCATACTGCTTCTACAAAACATCATCTCTGTAAACTGGAGTCTACTAAGAGCTTAATATACCACACAACCTTGTAATATAATATTACTTTCAGCTCAATTAGATATGTAGATGAACAATATCTGGAGCACAGAGATGTTCTATTTGCTACACTTACTTCAATACACATAGTACCTATCTCCACTGAAATCTCAGATATGACTAGTTATATCTAAACCAGTATACCTAGAAGAATGCAGATATAGCTATCTGTGCTATATTGGTCCTGCTTTGAGCAGGGGGTCGGACTAGATGACCTCCTGAGGTCCCTTCCAACCCTAAGAGTCTATGATTCTATGCTGCATATTCAAGTACTTCTGTTTTCGAATGAGTGTGTGTGCAAGTACATATGCATGCACATGCTTAAAGGATCCTGAAAACTAAGAAGAGGCTCACAGATTCTGGCAATCTAAGGAGATGTGATATGAACACATGGATGCAGCTGTGGTATATGGCCAGTTACATGCTACACGACACTTCCAGTACCCAGAAGCATAAAATAAGCTTTTTCAGATCAAACTTTTCTGATATTTTGGTGTCCTGGAGTATTCAATGTACTTGTTTCACAGACTGAAGGGCTGTCTCCCCTGTTTAGCAAAACTCCATGTTCACCAGCCAAGCGATTTACAGTTTGATCACTTACAAGCAAAAGTAAAACAAACAAACAAAAAAAGAGCAGAACAGACCTCACAAGAAATCCCCCAAAATAAAGATGTTACACTGTCAAGTCTCCTTACCTTCCCTCCTCGGAAAACGTGATACCACACTGAAGTGCCACCAAAATCAATGTGAAAATCAGTGAAGCATCCTTTCACACTCATCAAACAGTACCTGAAAAGCACATTGGGGTGGGGGGAATATAAAAAGCAAGAGTTACAATGAGCAGTCTGAAAACAACACTGCTTATTTATTAATTTGCAGTGTAGCTGCATAAGTAAAGATCTCAAGCCAATGAAGCTGCTATATCTCTACAGACACCTCATTTAGTCATATTAATAGGACAAACATAGGACTATAATTGGACTTCTATTGGGGAAAAAAATGCCTATAATTCTGTATGTTATTCAGTTGTCTGGAGAGAAAGCTATCAGTTATAAAAGGCTTGGGAAATGTTAAACTTAAGTTGGTCAAAAATAATCACCACGCCATTCTCTACTCCAGGTGTGATCTCCTCCATTACTAAGAGCCACAACCTTCACCAAAAGTTGTGTGTTGATTGATTCAAAAAACAAAGTTTTGAAAAATCTCATCTGGACATCCATTACCTAACTACTACCACTGCAACTTTTGCGGGGGACAGAGTGATGGAAGCTTCATTTGGAAAATGAACTGTTTTTATTCCCACTTACAAACATAGCTGTGCAGAATAATTGAAGGTATCAGTTTGCAGTATTCCAAATACAGATCACTGTATTTTGTGCCCTCTAGATCTATTTTTTCAGGGCAGTTTAATATCAACATTGCTGCAAAGGTATATAACGGCTCTCAGCTCACTGCATGAATCTCAAGCCTCCAGCCACCATCTGTAATTAATGGCCGAATTACAGCCGCCCTTCTCACAACAGGCACCTTTTGCAAATGGAGAAAACATACACCACTTAACCCACTAACCTCTTTTCCTTGTTCCAGTCGCCCTTTCATGGCTTTTTTTTTTTTTTTTAAGTTGTGGAAACAATATCAGAAAGTGATCAAAAAAGGTTTCATTTAACTGTGTCTTTTTCTCATCACATTCAGGTAGAGAATCTCAGCAGTATGCAGACGGCGTGCAAAAGTCCCTCTAGATGATAGGCTAGAAAGGACCTTACCATGTGTCTGCAGAAGGCTAGCAAATCAGAGAGAGGTTGGATACATAAGAGCCTGCTGCCTAGCAACCCCATCCAGTGCTTGAGTTGACAGAATGATACGCAATGCTGTCATGAAGACAGTCAATTTGTGTGCTTCAAAAAAGTCCTGTGCCTTCATCTCACAATTAAAACCTCTCCCTGTACAATAATAATGCTCTCCTCTTACCCACTCTGGAATTTCAGCAGCATTTTGAAGCAGGGATAGAGATTTTTCCACCCTTAGAGTATTTCAGATACTTCAAAAAATCACAACTAGCCAAGAAGCTGTCTAGACTCCAAATATGCTCCGTTTCAAAATATGAGTCCTTCATTCCCAAATACATTTTTTTTAAATCACTCCTTTTATTCTCCTCTCCCAGGATGCTGCTGACTACACGTCAGATGGAAATTAAAAACAAAAAAGAAGCTTATAAAGGAAGTTTCCTTTCTTTATACCAGCCTGCAGAAAGTCAGATGTAGAATAATTGCTAATAAAACAAAAATAACCTGGAATGTATCAATTCAAAGGAGGTCTTGACAAACATTGGAAGAACAAAATTTTTAAAATCAAAAACAAATTATTATAGACTCCATTATTTTCAGTCTCCACAAAATCAAATTACAAACATACCAAATTAAAACAAGTTGTCCAAGACAATACTGCCCACCTAGGATTGCCAGTCGATAGTCAGATACTTTGGATTGTTGCAAATGGCCCTCTCTATACTTCCTGGGCTTTTGGTTTTTTTTTGTTTTTAAATAACCTTCAACCTACAACTTGAGGCTGTCTCTTTGTACTGAAGGTTGGGGAAAAAAATTAATTAATTTCCAGTTAAACCACAAAATGCTCAAAACGAGCTTTGCAACTGAGAACACACTGATGCAGAGATAGCTGGAAACATTCGACTTTTTTTTCTTTTAATAGCATGTTGTCGTGAAACTCCTCTAAACAGAATAATTTCCATTCCCAAGAAAGGTTGATTCAGTGAAAGATCCACAAACGGTGGTTAATAAAACCTACAAAGCATATGGAAAGATCAGTTTTTCTTTCCATCCACAACTGAAACCAATCACAAACGAGTTATTCCATCCTTAAATTTCTGTTAATCTAACAGGAATGCTTCTGTCCAACACCAAACAGTTAATGAAAGCGTTAGGAGTCTGAAAAGCGATCTGCCGCCATACAGCAATCTCCCTTGTTGCCAGACTCTGGCAGAATGCCTTTGCATTGACCTCTACAGCTTCCTCTTCCAATGTACACTGCAGTCACATGGTCTCCTCAGCCCAGCTCCATGCTACAGCTAATTTTACACAGACACCACTCTAACCTAGCTGGCAGCTTCTCAACATTAACGGCTACTAATTTGGTTAGAGAGCTCAAGTTTTTAAGCTTTTCCACAACAAAATGTCCGCGATGAAAGGAAACTAGAAACAACATCTACTCTGCTTCCTTCAGTTACAGCTCTAGTCTCTGCCTTAAGCATTCTGGGCCGGAGCAGGTAACGTGAACATAGGAACGCACTTTCAAGTAGGACATAGAGAATCTCGTCAGAGTTACACACACTCCCCCCAATATAAGCACAAACAATTAATCAAGCTTTGTTTCTTCACAAGTGCTGCAATTTCCAGTCCCTGCAGACTCAACTTTATCTCACTACACACCCCTGGTTGGGTTTTTAAAATATGCAGCTGCTTGTAATTTAGGGTGTTGGGTTTTTTTAAAGCCTCTCTTCCCTACTAGAGTTTATTTTGTGCTCTCTCTAGTATCCTGAAACTGTTCAACAGTTAGTTGATGCACTATTATATTTTTCTTTCTGAAAAGATCTGGGGAAATGTAGTACCCTTTGAGACAACATACAGAGACCCACAAACTCACAAGCAAACAGAACAACAAATACAGAAACAGCACTGATGGAGAAAACCGCTTAGGCAAACACAGGGACAACATATAGACAGATTCAAAGCAAACAAAGATACTATGTTCAGACACACAAATCCACATTCACAGCTTCAAGTCCACCAGCAAAACTCACATGCAGAAAAACAAAGGCAGAAACAAACATTGAGTTACAAATACACTTGAAAACGGAGAGATGCAGAGGCACATGCATAGAAACTCAGGAGGCAGACACACAAGCAAACACACACACATAAGTCCATTACCCTGAGCTCAGTTCCTTCCTTTTCTCTCGTTATTAGTACAGCACAGCACACGGCTCTATTCCCTCTGGCATTACAAGGACTCCCCTGCCACTAAGCTCAGCCCATAAACCACTCCCATACCCCAGCAGATGCTTCTGTTTTTGTTCGGGCCAATGAGAAAAGTATAGCTCGCTCTTCCTTCCTCCCAGGAGCAAACCCCGGCTGGTTGAAATCCCTAAGCCTGAAACCGAATACCACAAAATCATGAGCCAACTACAAGTGCCAAACCAAAGAGCAGAAGCAGGCTACAGCTTTCTGTTTATTTGTTGGATTTATTTTTTTTTTAAACAAGCAGTGGCTGGTGCTCTGTGTTCTGTGAGGCACAAGGTAGTCGTGAGGAGGAGATAAGAGAGGCAAATGGTTTATTTGTTAACAGTACTGTCTTTCCTAAACGAGGTAGCTCACACACACAGTCCGTGAATAATTCCACTGATACTTCCAAGGGAGCTGACTCTTGCAGCCAAAGCTCATGGTGGATCCTAAACACACAGCTCCTGACATCTCCCCTTGTTACTGTAGCCTTTACTTAAAGTGCATCTGAAAATGTGACATGGAAGAAAACAACAGGCACCTTTAGGAGAATCCTCAATAATTGCCTGACCCACTGAGTGACACTAAACTCCCTAAAAAAAAAGGAGTACTTGTGGCACCCTAGAGACTAACAAATTTATTTGAGCATAAGCTTTCATGAGCTACAGCTCACTTCCGATGAAGTACTTTTCTTTTTGCGGATACAGACTAACATGGCTGCTACTCTGAAACTAAACTCCCTGTAACTGAAAGCCACAAATTACACCACAAGACAAAAGAAACCATTGTCACCCAGGAGACATGGGGCCAGCACTCCCAGACCCTTTTGCTTTTCTGTACTCCACCCCACCCTCAACACCAGTGCACTTGAAGGCCCCACATGGCAGTGGCTATCCCTGAGCCTGAAGAGAGCAGCTACACAGCTCCCTCAAGGCTCTCACAGCACTGCTTCAAGTTCCGCGAAGCTGAATTCTTCATGTACTGCAGCCCACCTTTCCCTTCATTTGGACCAAAGTAGACATTAGTCTGTAAGTAGGACATAAAGTTCAGGCTGCACAGTGGTTCCAAGAAGCAGGAAGGGAGAACTGAACCCAGTTCACCAACACATTTAGCACTCAGGAAATCTAGCTATTAGTGTCTCTCCTGCATGACATGATATTTTGCATACCATCTCCTTACCTCCAGCACCCTGCACAGTGAATAAGGGATCCCACCAGGAAACCTAACCAGATACTCCCACATGGTAGGATGCATGCATACCTCCTGCTGGGCAGGATGTGCAAGATCAGTAACATTTACTATTATCAGGACAGTGGGCCATCCAGGACATTATTTTCGATAGACATTAATTCTCTTTCCTATCATACTACACAAGTCAGGAATAGAGCAGCTAGATCCACACTAAACAGCTTTTCCTATAGAAGACAGCCCAACTTCCTTCTAAATCCGATTAAAACAAAGCACCACTTACAGCAAGACCATTAATAATTAGGAGGTTCCACACTTTTCCTATTGTGGCCAATAGGAACTGCGGGGGCGGCGCCTACAGGAGTGGGCAGTGGACAGAGCCCGCTGGCCCCTCCGCCTAGGAGCCAAACATGCTGGCCGCTTCTGGGAACCACCTGAGGTAAGCGCTGCCCAGCTAGAGCCCACACCCCGAACCCCCTCCCACCCCCAAACCCCATCCTGCTCTCAATCTACCTCCCAGATCCTGCACCCCAAGCTCGTGCCCCAGCCCCCTCCTGCACCCAAACTGCCTCCCGGAGCCCACATCCCTCGCCCTCTCCTGCATCCCAACCCCCTACTCCAACCCTGAGCCCCCTCCTGCACCCAAACTCTCTCCCAGAGCCTGCACCCCCACCTCCTCTCACACCCAACCCCCTCTTGCACCCAAACCTCTTGGCCCTAGCCCAGAGCCCCCCCTTTTACACCCCCTCCCGCACCCCAACCTCCTGCCTGGAGCCCCCTCCTGAACCCAAAACCCCTCCCAGAGCCCACACCACTCACCCCCTTCCACACCTCAACCCCCTGCCCCAGCCCAGAGCCCCCTTCCACACCCCAATCCCAGCCCTGAGCCCCCTCCCACATCCTGAACCCCTCATTTCTGGCTCCACCCCAGAGCCCACACCCCCAGCCAGAGCCCTCAACTCCTCCCACACCCCAAACCCCTGCCCCAGCCCAGTGAAAGTGAGTGAGGGTGGGGGAGAGCAAGCGATGGAGGGAAGGGGGATGGAGTGAGCAGGAGATGGGACCTCGGGGAAGGAGCAGGGCAAAGATGTTCAGTTTTGTGCAATTAGAAAGCTGGCCACCCTATCCTGCTAATACATGCCAGAATGATGTTTGCTTTTTCTGACACAGTGTTACTCTGTTCAGTCATGTTTGAAAAGCTTTGTTATCCAATGGGTGTGGATAAGAACTTTTGCCTATCAGCCTAATATTCCTTTACTTAGAATAATTATAATCATATAGTGCTTTTCATACCAAAAGCAATTCATAAAAAAATAGAGAGAAAGCACCATCAGAAATACAGCATGCTGAACACAGTGTCAGCCTGTATTCCAGGATCACCAGTTCCACAATCCATTAGCAGCCTCTCCACACAGTGGACAAATTTCTGCCTCGAGAGGCACACCCCGGTTCATAATTAGATTCTATTTCAGCAAAATATTTAATCACATGCTTAAATCTATCCCAGTTCAGCGCAGAGATGAATATATCGGCATGTACTGATGAAACATAGCCTAAAAGAAGAGGAATAAGACTGACCCTGATACAGGGTATGAAATCAGACCAGCACCTTATTTTAGTGGATAGGTGAATTATTTGTATGGGAGACACTATCTTTGTTTAACAAAAGACAGCAGTGATTTATTCTATAATAGCTAAGTAATAATAACTATTCTATAATAGTTCTATAATAGTTAAGTAAAGGGGAAATTTTCTAAAGCACAGAGTGCAGTTGTGGATCCCTAACCCTTTGAAATATCTTCCCCCAACACAAAATCTATTAATTATTTTTCTCAACTGTTTTTAGAACCATCTGTCACTATTTCACCACACCCATAGCTGAATTGTGCTCGGGTCTTTATTACTATTACCTTGCAAATAGTCTTGCCAATCTAATGATATAGGGCCCAATCCTGAAAATATTTACTCAGGTAAGTAATGCTTATTCAGTCAACTAGTCCCATTAACTTCAATGGGACTACTTCATTGAGTAACAACTATTCATAAAAATAAGGGTTTGCAGGATTAGGCTCATAGTTTGACACAGATGGTGCAGCTCAGGATATGAAAACATAAATGAAAGCAGGAGAGTTTCAGAGTGCTCATAAGGAAAGTTGTTATTTATTCCATCTTTTGGGGGAGATTTAACAGTGGCTTAATATTTCAGCTGTTTGTAAACTTGGGTTTTTTTTCCCCCTTCATGGAAAATGTTTAGGTTTTGTGAAAAATAGAAAACCCAAGTCAAAAATACTGCTGTAGTGCCTCATGGAAGTTGTAGCTCAGGTGCCTTATGCTCCCATTTGTTTCCAAAGGACAGGCTCTCTAGTCAATTACATCTCCCATGATGTTCCAGTCTCCCCTCTTGGTGAGGGGTGGGTTACATCAAGGCAATTGCATAGCCATTGTGCATTATAGGATTCAGAATCCAGCCTGGAGGCCAGCCCATCTCACGCTGACCATGTTCCCTCCCCAGCCCCTATGCTGGGCTAAAGGGGATGACTGGCGGAGGCACCAGCTATGATGGCTCTATGCTCACTGAGGATTCCCCTACACCACATGGGTTTCCAGCTCGGGAGCTACAAGCAGTTTTTGCCCTTGTCACATCACTTGAGTAGTGCAAAAGGAGGAGAGTGGGGCCAAGAATCTGGCTCATAATATTTATACATTTCTTATACTAATAAAACACAGCCCTTACTCTCATAAAAGCTCTGAAAATCTTGCTTTTTTGCAAAGCATTCATTCATATTCTGAATTGTTATCTCCTGGGGCTCAAATGTTATCATCACACTGCCCAGAGGGCAGAGTCCTTCTTGGTTAATTATTCAGGTTTATTATTCAGAAAATCTTCTTTAAAAAATAGTTAGGGTTTTGTTTTGTTTTAAATCTGGGTGTCAGTGGTGATGGACCGTGCCAAACTGACAACCTTGGAAATCGAATTCCCCCATGTATCCACAAAAGGGGCAGCAGCAGCACAACCTTCCTATGCTGTCTACCCTGACCTGCAGGGGCTACTTTATGGCACAAGAGTAGTTCTATTTACATGTCCATACAACCGAGGGGCCTCTCTGCTGAAAATGTGACCAATGCAGGCAGATTGTGCCAAAATTTGGTAGTGTTTTCTGTGATGTGAATGGCACTAGAAGCTGGACTGAGACCTCCTAAACTCATTTAACATAAGCCACAGAACATGAATCACATTGTAATGACTTTCAAACTCTATTAACCTGGCCTGAATTTAAATCAGTGAGCAAGAGAATGAAAGACACTTTATCACTCAGCTATTCAGTCCCCCAACTACTTGTATCTTATTATTCTTTTAAATTAGAGGTGGTGTTTAGAAAATCTTTTATATTTTACTTTAGTTTTGATCTAATATGGCTGCCCAACTACTGCAGTTTGCTACGTTCTCTCTCAGATATTAGTCATTTACTTATGGGCAAATAATAACCTCACAATATAAAATTATTTTAAAAAGTTAACGGTACAAATCCAAGTGAAAGCCAAGGAGGTCTCCAAGTGCATTTTAATAACTGAACCAGCAGAGCAGATGGAGCATTCTCTAACTCCATTCCCAGCACAGAACTTTACACACAGTAGCCAAGACAGACATTTGTGTCTGGTGATACCATCTGTGTCTGTAAAACCACAATCACTGTCATTGGAGTGCTTTCTGTTTGTAAGGATCATTCTAATGGTGGGTATAGCATACAGCAAGCTCCCAGTATTACAACCACACTTAAGGACAGGACCAGAATCCAGAAGTCAGGAATGCACAGGATATATACACTGGTTTTTTTCTAAAATTAAGGAGCAGCATCACGCAGATACCAGCACTGACATGGATTGTTCAGTCCTCATCATCTTGCACCTCAACTACTGTAATCCATTCCTGTATGGTCCTGATGCCAGTCACACTGACCCCCATCATGCCCCTTCAAAAAGCTGCTACTAGTTTGCCACTGCAATTACATCACTTCCACCTTTGTGATCCTCCATAGGCTTCCCATCCGCATCTCCACCCTGTTTGTCTGTTTTGTCTGTCTGCTGCATCATGTCTGGCATGTAGACTGAGACTCTCCTGGGCACAGACTGTCTTTTTTTATTTCTTATCTGTACAGTCTCAATGGAGCACTGAACCGTGATCGGATTCTTAGCCACTACTATAATACAATTAAATGTAAGGGTGGCATGGTCTAATGGCTTGAGTAGGAGACCGGGAGACAGAGTGCCTGGATTTTATTTTATCGTCTGCCACTCACTCACTGTGTGACCTTAGTCAAGTCCCTTAACATTTTCAAACCTAACTGCTTGAAGTTAGAAACCAAATTCATACTTAGGCACCTAAACAAACTGTTTCATTTTATTAAAGTGCAGAGCACCTTCATTCCCACCAAAGTCAATGAGAATTGAGGGCGCTAAGCACCTCGCAGGATTAGGCTTGTGAAGCATGCTTGGATAAGAACCTTTCCTAGCCCTTGGGCTTTCACCTTTCCAAGTGTTTAATGTCACTATGTAGTGAAATAAATGTTGCACTTCACTTTTTAACTGTACACCCTTGTTGTACGGTTAATTACCATCTGGTAACTCAGAACAAACCAGCTTTCACTTTGAAAATATGCTAGTTACTATGAGAAATTGGACACATTCAATAGAGGAGAGTGCAATAAACATTGTGGTAAGCAGTGGAATTCACAAAGAATGAAACTCCATCAGTACAGAAGTAAAACTGAAGTCAGAGATAGCAAAATAAGAGTTCAGAGAAAGGTGATGAAAATGTTCAGAGACAGAAAAATAATTTAATATGAAAAGTCTGAAAACAGTGAGATTGTTTAGCTTAGAGATGAGACATATAAAAATGAACATGACAGACGTGTATAAAATAAATGAGTGTATAGAGAAAATAGGATCAGCTGCTCATATTTACCCCCTCATAATACCAGAACAAGTGAAAGGCAGTTTATATTTAAAACAGATAAAAGAAAATATTTAAATTTTAAAAAACATAATTAAGCAGTGAAACAAATTATGACTAGATATCATTGAGGTCAAGAGGTTAGTAGGATTTTTAAAAAAGCACTGGAAATTTATATGAATAATGAGACCATCCACACTTATACTACATAGAATAAAAACTAGGGGATATGTTCTCTTAGGTCTCACAGCATAAAACAACTTTTCCTAACCCTGTCAGTTACGACTGATAAGGAGTTTCTATTTCATAAAGGCCTGATCCAGAGTCCTTCGAAGTCAATAGAAAGAACCCCGCTAACTATAAAGGGCTTTGGATCAGGCCCTAATTGTCCAGTATGGAATTCTAGCATGGAAGCATCTGGTACAGAGTCAGTGGTAGAGACGGGTTTCAGAGTAGCAGCCGTGTTAGTCTGTATTCGCAAAAAGGAAAAGGAGTACTTGTGGCACCTAGAGACTAACAAATTTATTAGAGCATAAGCTTTCGTGAGCTACAGCGAGACAGGGCACCATATGAGATAGATCTGTGTTCTGACCTGCATGGAATTCTTATATTCCAAAGAAATTCTCTCATGCAACTTTCTGATGAAAAGATTTTAAAATTTAATTTAAGGGGGGAAATGTATTAAGCATTTTCCCCACAGAAAACAATCCCCCAGTCTTGATACAGAACCCAACAGTAAAGTTCTTATTTCTGGCAGCTGAAATCACACATACTTCAGCAGTTATTTTGCAGCCAACACAACAAAAACCAAAATAATTCTTAACAGCATTTAAATGATAAAATAAATCAAATAATAGCAAAACCAAATTGTTCCTGAATAGAGATTCCAAGGTTCATAGATATTTACTGTGATTCTCTTTAGCTATTTCTGGCATTAGAAATAATCACAAGAACCTACCTGGATGGAAAGGTTTGATTGTACTCATTTGAATTGAGATAAATAGCTCCTCAAATCAAGAGGATACGATCAGTGAAAACTTCACACAGGTAAGAGAAAGTTGATTCACCACCAAATAACGATTGCATAATATCAAACGAAGTTCATTAACCCTAAGATCCCTGGATTTTTCAGGATGCCAACAAAATGAGTGCTGTGGCAGATACGTATATACATCTTCAGCACCCAAAGGATACCTGCAGATTAGTGTTATTATACTAAAGAGCATTTACAGAATGTCTTCTGTCTTCAAAGCACTTTGCAAACATTAATTTATTCCTCTGCAAGGTAGGTAAATATTATTCTGATTTTACAAATGGGGAAACAGAGGTAGAGAGAGAGTAACACCAAAGATTGGGATTTTCAAAGCAGTCTAGGGGATTTAGACACTTTTCCAATTTAAAACATTTTAAATGGGAAAAGTATCTAAATTCCTTACACTATTTTGAAAATCTCAGTCACAGTTTTCAAACTTGAGTGCCTAAAGTTAGCAACTGAAATACATCAATGTGAGTCTCCTCTGCTTGGCACATTTGAAAATTGGACGTTTATAATTAAATGCCTAAATGAGATTTAGTTGCCTAACTTCAGGCACTACAGTTTAGAATTTGGTCCTAAGTGATTTGCAAAGCCTCATGGATTTGTTTAATAGCAGAGCTGGGATTAGAATTTAGTAATTCTGGCTGACAGTAGCATGTTTTACATAATGCAGAAGTTGGTCCAATAAAAGATATTACCTCACCCACCTTGTCTCTCTAGTACCACGTTTAACATTTAGAACATGCCTCTAAAACAGAAATAGGCAGCCAATACAAAACCTACTTAAAAGTTCAGCACTATGTAATACTCATTCACTCGAAGGGTCACTAGCTGTTTCTGTTATTACACTAGCCTATGTCTCACTTAGCATACTAAATCCTATGAAATTTGTCATGTGTGTTTTCAGGCCCCAAAATCTTTTTTTCCCCCACCATTACATGAAAACAGTTTCAAGGGAAATGTCCAAACTGGGTAAACTATCAAATACTGAGTGAAAGCTTCATTCCAGTCACTCATCAGAGATTTCCTTAATTTTTCTCTATTTTGGCTAGTTACCACTCACCCCAGCTCCCCTCCTCTTAGTGACATGATAATAGGCACTGATGCCATAAGTTTATCCACATAATAGGTATAAGACAGGCAGAGACGTGGCAAGCTCTCTCATACTATCTCTCAAATAGGCCTCAACTAGGACCTCTGAAGTGAGAAAGTTCAGTCCTCTGTAGCCTATTATATCTTGGCTTCTCTGTTGAGAATGCAAGCAAGAAAGTCATTAGCACCAACTGAAGTGATGGCGTTTCAATGGGGACACCTACCCATTAGGAAATGGACTGAGATGCACAAGCTCATTTCACCAAACAGTCCTCAGTCTATTACAACTTTTGGCCATTATCACCTGGGATGGGTTTTGAACCATCAGCCTAGAGGTGAAAGGCTCAATTTTCCCTCTGACCTGTTTGCTGTCCTAAGAAGTGATTTATTGCAACAATTCTTTTACCAACAGATCCATATTCCAGATCAGAGCTAGCCTGCAATTCTCAGGGCAAGGGGCAGAACAAGTGACTATTCTTGTCTAAATATTAAAGGAAAAATTCAAGGTTTTTAAAATATTTATAGTTGCATTTAGTGAATTCCAAATTTTACATTGATCATTGATGTAGTATTTTAGAATGAAAGACAGAATGTACCCACCATTATAAAACCAATGACAAGCCATAAGAACATGAAAGATCCATTATAAAGTTCCCAAATACAAAAATCAATCTCCTTAAAAGCTGTAGAAGACCACTAGTATTACACAGATCAAGCAGGTTAGTCAAGCTAGCATCCATCCCTGCTCACTGAGACAAATCAATACTTACCTCAGCTACCAGCATGTGAGTTCAAACAAGAATTAACCAGGGAGGTCAAGATTAGAATTTTTTAGAAACTAAAAGAAACTTACTTTTTCACTTTTGGATACTTCATCTCCGAAATAGCATTCGTGGCATCTGTCTGCTTCTCCTTCAAATGCTGCGGCCACATATTATCCACCCAATCGACTAAGTCCACCTAAAATCCCCACAAGAACCAATGGTTAGTCAGTAAACATGTGGTGGGATGTACTCCCAGCAGTCAAAGCTGGAACAGTGATTGGCAACAATGGCAGATTGGCAGTTTGCATATGCTCAGAGACGGTGAAATCTTCCTTAATAAAACTCACTGTTTCAATCAGAAACCCAAACCTGTGAGGGGTTGAGCACTCTAACTCCCCACTAAATCCTACAGACATTCAAATCAAAAAGTTATGCCACTGAATTCAAGGGGCACAGATTCTGACTCAATGGCACTTGAGTGTACTTCTGGGATTGGGCCATTGCTGGTGTGGGATCACCACAGTGCCAGTATTCAATTGCATATGTGTAGATTGTATCCCAGAAATTGTGATCATGCACATCAAAACCACAATTTTAAAAAATTGAATTATTCTGATATTGTATGTTTTCCAAGGAACATTACCCTGGTGATCTGGCCAAATTCCACCATGAGTAATTACATTACTGCCTACCTAACATTTCCTTGGATAACACTTGGATACAGAATTCTTCCAAGTCCTTGTCTCAAGGCCAAATATTTTCAAAAGTGTGGGCAAGACAAATACTGGGAGCTGAGCAAAACGAGAGAGAAAGAATTGGGTAGAGATGAAGGGAAAGATATGGAGAGTGGAGACAGCTTCGTGGACTACTGAAATAACTGTTGCTTTGGGTGTCATAGGGAATGGGTTCAAATCCCAGCATGGCATTTGAAGTAGAGATAAATCTCTGGTTCATTGTTCTCCGACCCGTGTTATGCAGAAGGTCAGACTAGATAATCGTAATGGCCCATTGGACCTTAAACTCTATTAAAGGGGTGGGGCACATAAACCAGGTTTCAAAAAAGGGAGGACAAAAGAGGGTCAAGCACAAGACAGAGGTTGTAGTACAGCATTTGACCAGGGTGGAGCAGAAGACAATTCAAGAAAAGGAGGCAATATGTAAAAAAATTTGAAACTCAGAAGTGTCATTCTTACCATCCTAAGATCAATAAGCCTCAGAGGACTTTGCAAGACCTAACTGAGGCACAGGTCACAAAATGATACAGGTTCACCTCTGAAGCCATCCAGCACCTCTGTAATGAGCTGCTGTAATGGGAGCTAGAGAGGCCAACCCAGAGGAGCCCTCCTCTCATCCCAGTAAAGGTCAGCACTGCATTCAGCATCCTTACCAGTGGGTCCTTTCAAAGGACCTTCAAGGATGCTACTGGTATCAGACAGCTCTGCCTCTCTGTCCCTAGAGGACTTCCAGAATGGTATGATCTGCAGGATTAGCTTCCCATAGAAAGGCAGACCCAACACCCAATTTTGTAAGAATTTTATGTGCTAGTGAACTTCCCATCTCTACCAGGTATTGTAGATAGCATACCCAACCCTCAGAGGGAGCCAATGGGAGATAATTCAGCCCACAGAAATAGCAAACATACCAATTCCATGAATACCATGGCCATGTGTGACACAGAATTGGTGTTTACAGATAGTGGCTAAATAGCTGAGATCCTCATATAATTCCTACATCCGGATATTGCTATCCATGGCATTCACCTGATTTGCAATCTGAACCCACAGCCTCTGTTTTATGTGGGCAGAGAGCATGCTGGAGCATACACACAACCCTCAACCTCCAGGGAATTAATTCTATAATTATGGTGTCAATTAGGGCATGTTTATACGGCATTTTGGAGTGACCCTCTCAGACCGGAGTGACAGACTTGGGTTAGGAGGGCTCATGCCAATACTCTAAAAATAACTGTATAAACGGTGCTTTCAAATTGCAGCTTGGGCCAGAGTGCGGACTCTGAAGCCCACCCCCTTCCCTAGGCTTCAGTCCTGCTGTCAATAACAACAGCAACCTGCTTGGGTAAAGACAGATGTCCTAAGTACTGGAGTTGATGGAAGTTGCAGCTATTTGAGCTAGGGCTGTCAGTTAATCGCAGTTAACTCATGCAATTAACTAAAAAAATTAATTGCGATTAAAAAAATTAATCGTGATTAATCGCAGTTTTAATCGCACTGTTAAACAATAGAATACCAACTGAAATTTATTAAATATTTTACATGTTTTTCTACATGTTCATATATACTGTATTCTGTGTTGCAATTGAAATCAAAGTATATTATTTTATTACAAATATTTGCACTGTAAAAATGATAAACAACAGAAATACTATTTTTCAATTCACCTCATACAAGTACTGTAGTGCAATCTCTTTGTCGTGAAAGTGCAACTTGCAATTGTAGGCATTTTTTTTGTTACCTAACTGCACTTTACAATGTCCCTTGACTTTACAATGTCACGTGAAAGTGAGAATAGGTATTTGCATGGTACTTTTGTAGCCACATTGCAACATACGTAAGTGCCAGATATGCTAAATGTTCGTATGCCCCTTCATACTTCAGCCACCATTCCAAAGGACATGCTTCCATGATGACGCTCGTTAAAAAAATAATGCATTAATTAAATTTGTGACTGAACTCCTTGGGGGAGAATTGTATGTCCCCTGTTCTGTTTCACCCGTCACGTAATTCATGTTATAGCAGTCTCGGATGATGACCCAGCACATGTTGTTCATTTTAAGAACACTTTCACTGCAGATTTCACAAAACGCAAAGAAGGTACCAATATGCGATTTCTAAAGATAGCTAAAGCACATGATCCAAGGTTTAAGAACCTAAAGTGCCTTCCAAAATCTGAGAGGGATGAGGTGTGGAGCATGCTTTCAGAAGTCTTAAAAGAGCAACACTCTGATGCGAAAACTACAGAACCCAAATCACCAAAAAAGAAAATCAACCTTTTTAATTATCTGAGTCAGAAGCCACCAGCAAATGAACATGCATCGGTCTGCACAGCTTTGGATTGTTATCAAGCAGAGCCCATCATCAACATGGATAAACATCCCCTGGAATGGTGGTTGAAACATGAAGGGACATAAGAATCTTTAGCGCATCTGGCACATAAATATCTTGCAACACCAGCTACAACAGTGCCAGGAGAACGCCTGTTCTTCTTTTCAGGTATATTATACACAAGAAGCGGGCAGCATTATCTCCTGCAAATGTAAACAAACTTCTTTGTCTGAGCGACTGACTGAACAAGAAGTAGGACTGAGTGGACTTGCAGCTCTAAAATTTTAATTTTATTTTTGAATGCAGTTTGTTTTTTTTACATAATTCTACATTTGCAAGTTCAGCTTTCATGATAAAGAGATTGCACTACAACACTTGTCTTAGGTGAACTGAAAATACTATTTCTTTTGTTTTTTTACAGTGCAAATTTTTGTAATCAAAATAAATAAAAGTGAGCATAGTACACTTGTATTCTGTGTTGTAATGAAATTAATGTATTTGGAACATGTAGAAAACATCCAAAATATTTAAATAAATGATATTCTATTTTGTTAACAATACAATTAATCAAATTCATTTTTTTAATCGCTTGACACCCTAATTTGAGCATCTCCCTGGATCAGGCCCCGTGTAAGGGATATGGGATTTGTATCCTATGTATACAGAGCTTGCGATTCTGTAAAGCAGCTGCGTAACTGTGAAGAGGCTAAAAACAAACACAAATAACAGGAACCCCTTACCACATTGGGGCGCTTGACAATGTTCTCCAGCTTTGTGTGACTGAACTCCAGGCTGATGACATTGTAGAGCTTCTCACGTTCAGCCTCCGGTGTTTCATAGTATCTCACAAACTGAGACATAGTCATCTCAATTCCCTTTTGAGTGTTCACATCCATCACATCCACAATCCGACGGCTTCCTGCAAACACACAGAACACTTTAAAAACATTTATTTTGTTTTATTTTGAATTCATAAGTCCAGGGCAATCACAATTTGAGGCTCCTGGGGAATCCCGGGGAATCCCTGGCCACAGGCGAGAGGAACCCAAATCTTACTACCTTCTGGTCTTAGACAGCACAAAGTGAGACAGCAGAGAGGAAGGGCACCCAGCCTGGCACCCAATCCATACCAGATTTCAAGTCCCTGCTCCACCACAAACTTTGTGTGTGATTTTGGGCAAGTAATTTAGTTTTTCTGTGCCTAAGTTCACCATCTGTAAATTGGGGACAATATTACTTCCCTACCTCACATAGGTTGTTGTGAGGAAAAATACATCAACAATTGTGAGGAGCTGAGATACTATGGTAATGGAGGCCACGTAAATAGCTAAGATAGATAGATAGTCCTCTACATTTCTAAATATCCAAGATGCCTTTACTATACTGTGGTCAAAATTGTCCACAAAGAGAAAAATGCCATGTATGAGCCTGCCCCTGTGAGGTGCTGAGCATCACCTCTGGGATTCTGAATGCTCTGAAAAATTCCTACTTGACCTCCGGGGGGGGGGGGGGCGGGGCGCATGGCACACTAAGTACTTTGTAGGATTGGGCCTTCTATTTGGCTCACTGGATACAAGCTTATTTTCAGCTCAAGTGGCATATGCACAAGTCCCATTAGCTCCAGAATGCTGAACAGCAGTTTCAGCTGTCTTTGGTTTCATACAGTCCTCTTTGGCCACTAGGAGGTTTCATCTCCCCCAAAAGTTATGAGAGTCTAATTAGCAACTCATTTGGGTTTGAGAGAGAGTGAACCCAAGAGAGACATGCCTCATTTCCAAGAAAGAAGGATTCAGAAATAAATTCATCCCTTTCCAAAAAACACCCTCCAATACAGTTTCCATACCTGAAGAAATAATTCTAAATAAATGCATTAAAACTAAATGGAAGGTTTGCAAATGCCATCAGAGAAACTCCTTAATAACTACAGCACCAGGCCCATTGTGTGCTTGGGAGCAATATTTCAGCAAGAATGACAGTTTGGACCGTATGACTTTATTAAAACATCCTTTGGCACTGATACTATTGACAGACATGATAATGATTCTGGAAAGGAATCCAAGTCCATAAAGTTTCATAACCAAAGAGAAAGATGTATAGCATGTATATCTGGGGCAGTCCCAGGAGCCCTGCAATTAGTGCTCTTTGCCAACATGTTGAGTGACCAAGATTCAATTCCTTGGTCTGGTCTCAGGAATCCAAGTTCTAGTGTTACTACCCTTTGCGGGGGGTAGGAGGGAAGTTAGTGTCATTTAGTCTCTATCATGTGAATAAATGTGTAAATTATTTAATATTTCCATATTTAAAATAATTTGCATATAATCAAATTTCACTTTAAAAAAATTAGTGTGGATTTAGTGCTAGTGAAGGTGTTGACAAGCACATTTAGCAGCTCTCCACTGTTGTGTGGAACTGTCAAGCTGATCATGCCAACTACATCCTCCATATGCACTCTGACTAAAAGTAGACATAAGATATTGGATCCCCAGGCCTGTGGGAGAAAAGGCTGTGCAAGCACAGCTACGGACATCTATGAGCAGATTGCATGGAGGATGCAGGAGAAGAGGTATGACATGGACCAGTGGCAGTGCCGCATGAAAATGAAGGAACTGCATCAGGCATATCAGAAGGTCAGGGAGGCCAAAAGTTGATCCAGTACCGAGCTGCAAACCTGCTGCTTTACAAAGATCTGCATGACATACTTGGTGGAGACCCCACAACCACCTTGCAAACCAGCATGGATGCATCAGAGGATCCTGACCCAAAAGTCCCTGGCATGAACAGCAAGGAGGAGGAGGTAGTGGAGAATGGGGGACATGCAACGTTTCTAACTATGCCATAAGCTTGGATCCATTTGAGATTCCACCAGAGTCCAATCAATTCCAGCAGTTGAGCATGGGTAAGCCCAATGCAGGGGAAGGAACCTCAGGAAAGTGTGTATTGTACTTCACATTACAATGACATACTAATGGCAACCCCAACTAAAGAGGACACAGCTATCAACTTTTCATTATTTACTTGAACTAGAAGAGTAGCGGTACAACAAAGAGAGGTAATGTTGTTTGCTTTTCACCTCCCCATAGAGTTAGACAAGGGGGACCATGTGGAGCAATTTGTTTTTGTACACAGGGATGTCCATTGAATCCTCCTGAGAGATCTCTATGAAACTGTTGCAGAGGTACTCTGCAGTCCTCTCCCAAAGGTTTTTAGGGATGGTAGCCTTATTTCTTCCTCCCTGATAGGACTCTTTCCCACACCAGTCAGCGTTAACTTCAGCAGGTGTCATTGCAGTAAACAGGTTAGCAACACATGGGCCCAGGCACCTTTGGGACGCCAGCAGCAGCAGCGCCACTATTACCCTCAGGAGTGAGATATCAGCTAAAATCACCACTGCCTATGGAAAATGGTGCCATTATTCAGTGCCATTGCCCTATACACACAGTTTCATGCAACCAAGCAATTCCCTCCTCTTTTCCCTCACCACTGGTAGACCACACTCACTCTGGCTGATGCTGTAACTGGCACAAGCACTCCGAAGCAGAAGTGTAAATAAGCATGTCTTGTTTAAACTTTACAAGAGAAGGGAGTTCTGAATCTTAACTTTCACTTTCCATTGTGACTATAGCGACAATGTGACTATATTGACCTCTGTGTGTTTTATCTGCAGCTGCTGCAGCCTTGAGGG
This sequence comes from Dermochelys coriacea, assembly GCF_009764565.3. Classification (NCBI taxonomy): domain Eukaryota; kingdom Metazoa; phylum Chordata; order Testudines; family Dermochelyidae; genus Dermochelys; species Dermochelys coriacea. The sequence goes on from NC_050082.1 coordinate 25,810,821, forward strand.
GTTCCCCCTCCACACCCATGGAACACCTGAGCCAGATAAGGAGGAGAAAAAAAGATGATTTGGGACGACACGTTCAGTTGGATCTTGCAAGTCAGTGCTGCATCAGACTGTGAGCAAGGGGGCCTGGAGGGTGAACACTGCAGACAGCCTGGAGAAGGAAAGAGCAAACAGGACAAGGCCAAGGAAACCCAGCAGGAAAAAAGAGAAAGATACAACAGAAGATAATGTAGCTTCTCCAGCAGCAACACAGAAGCTGCAAACTCTTGTGAACCTATAGGGTTAACAATCTCGGGCTTGTCTACTTTTCCAGTTCATGGAGAACTCAATTACAGCACTTCCCTACACAACCCTCAACATTCCACATCCCTACCCCTGATGCCACTCCACTCCAGGTGACATTATGGACAACCACAGCTTCACATACAGCAACTGTAGCTTTCAAAAGTCAGTGTATGTGTGGGTAAAATGAATATGAATGTTCTTTCCCCTTGTTAGGTTCTGTTCCATTAATGTTTTAAGTTTTTAAGCTATTAAATTTTAACTTGCACAGATTTTTCTTTTCAATGGTTTGTTACTGAATAAAATTGTATTATTTGGAAAATAATTCTTCTTTATTAGTTCACAACATATGCTACAAAGTGCCTAGCAGTTCTGAAAGCGCCTACTTACTTGTTACTGTACAGTGTGACAACTCACAGTATCAATGGCAAACCCAGTGTAATATTTATAAACGTACAGCAAGCACCGCAGAATAGATGCATGACAGTGTTATAGTCATACATGTACACCAAGCAACACACAATTCCTAATAGGCCCAAAACAACAGGGCCAGGTAGAGCATGGTACACCACAATACATTTCTGTGACTCGCTGTTAAAGTGCTCTTTCAAAGACCTCCCTGAGCTGCATAGCTCTGTGTTGAGCAATTCTAATAGTCATTGTGTCCGTCTGTTCCAACTCAGCAGACAACTTTTCCCCTTTTGCTTCACAGATATTATGTAGCACACAGCCTGGCAGCTATAACCATTGGGATGTTTTTTCACTGAGATCCAATCTTGTGAGTAAAAAAAAATGCCAGGGTCCCTTTAATCTACTACAAGCACATGCTACACCTGCTGAGCCAGTAGCTGAATCTTTCCTTGGTGCTGTCCGAGATGGCTGGCATATGGCTTTATGAGCCAGATGAGCAAGAGGTAGACTGGGTACCCCAGAATCACTACTGGCATTTCAACATCACCAATGGTAATTCACCAGTTGGGAAGAAAGTACCTGCTTGCAGCTTTCTGAACAGTCCCGTGTTTTTAAAGATGTGAGCATCATGCATTTTCCCTGACCAGCCAACACCGATGTCAGTGAAGCATCTCCAGTGACCCACCAAGCTTGCATAATCATAGAAAAATAGAACTTTCTGTTGAGATACTCTGTAGCAAAGAGCAATGGTGACAAAATAGGGACATGCATGTCATCTACTGCTCCACCACAGTTCGGGAACCCCACTGCTGCAAATCCATCCATTATGTCCTGCACATTACCGAAGGTCACAGTCCTGCATAGCACGAGAAGATTACTGGCCCTGCATATTTGCATGACAACAGCTCCCACACTGAATATTCCAACTCCAAAATGGTTTCCCAGTGACCAGCAGCAATCCAGCATTGCAAGTTTCCACCTGCAATTGCCACTCACTTCTCCACACTGTTAGCACAGCTCTCGTTTTGGGGTCCCTGGTGTTGGAGGGCTGGGGAAAGCTTGGCATACAGGTCCAGGAATGTGGCCTTGCACATCTGAAAGTTTTGTATTCATTGCTCATCATCCCAAGCCTGCATTATAATACGTTCCCATCAGTCAGTGCCATTCTTGGGCCCAGAAGCAGCTCTCCATCATCTGCAGCTGATCCATGAACGCCACCAACAATCTTGAATTAGTTCTCGGTATATTCCACAGCAATCCGTCCTCCAAGAAATCATCATATTCCCCATTGATTCGTTTTTTCTTGGTGCTCTGCAATACCAGAGAATCGTGGCGTCCTGTGCTTGCAATGCTTATGACACTAGTGCAGAGCTCTGCAGGTTCCATGCTTCTGTCAGAGATGGTGGACAGTAAGGAGGGTGGTGTGGGTTGTGGATTTTTTTAAAAAGGCATGAAAATTATGGATATATATGACATTATGGGATGGAGAAAGTTGCCCTCTGCGAAGCTGAACCCTTGCTCCCAGTCACTCCTGCGTGACTCATTTCTGCCCCCGATGAATTGACAAAACTTCCCAAAAGACAGCATGCTGGACAGTGGCAGGTTGCACACAGGGATCAGGTTGCACACAGGGATGCCTAACCTCGGTACACCTTGCTGTGCATTGACACAAGCGCTCCTGGTAAGTATGTGCAGTAGCAACTCAAGGACCCAAGTGTACATGTGCACAAGCAACACACTAACTGCGGCAGCTTTATGCCAAAGTACTTGCATTGGCCAAGTCTATAGTGTAGACATGGCCCGGACACAGGACCTTGAACTGGGGAGTCAGAGAAGCTAGGCCTGCCTAGGTCACCATCAAAGGATGGTAGGGCTTTAGATAATATACATAGCATGCAGACTGTTTATTGTTTAAAAATCCTTTTTTCCTCTTATGCATTGATCCTACTTTACAAGAAATAATCATTTTGTTTTAAAAAGACTGTCTGGTTCTGTGCACCACTGGTCACAGGCTCCTGAAAGGAAGGACTGCAGGTGCCCAAACGCAGTCAGACCTGCAGAGTAAGAACTGTTGATATAAAGGATGCTGTCGCCCAGGACTCACCCTAAGAGTGGGAGAACTGTGGAATTCCCCACCAGGATAGGTAAAGGCACAAGGCCCCAGGGTGCACTCAGAGAGCAGAAATGGTACAAAGGTGCAGCTAGCCCTGCAACTGTGACAGCAGGTCAATGTGTTATAAACAACGTAATGCAATTGTCTTCTTGATCATTCTTCTTTTTTTCTAGCCCACTCCCCTGCACTCTTACCGCATAGACTTTGAAGGCCAGAAGGAACCAACATGATCATCTAGTCTGACCTCCTGCACATCACAGGCCACAGAATCTCACCCACCCACTCCAGTCATAGGTCTATAACCTCTGGTTGAGTTACTGAAGTCCTCAAATCTTGATATGAAGACTTCAAGTTAGAGAATCCACTATTCACTCTAGTTCAAACTAGCAAGTGACCCATGCCCCCATTCTGCAGAGGAGGCAAAAAAAAAAAAAACCCCACCCAATAAAACACCAGGGTTTCTGCCAATCTGGTCTGGGGATAATGCCTTCCTGACGCCAAATATGGCAGTCAGTCAGACCTTGAGCATGTGGGCAAGATCCACCAGCCAGACACCTGGGAAAGAATTATCTGTAGTAACTCAGAGCCTTCTACATATAGTGTCCCATCTCTGGCTGTTGGAGATATTTGCAACGAGCAGTCCCAGATGGGCCATATGCCACTGTAGGCAATCTCATCATACCATCCCCTCCATAAATTTACTAAGTTCAGTCTTGAAACAAGTTAGGATGTTCAAACAACAACTTGAAACAAGGTTGCCCCCTCTACTCCCCTTGAAAGGTTGTTCCAGAACTTCACTCCTCTGATGGTTAGAAACCTTTGTCTAATTTGATACCCAAACTTGTTGATGTCCAGTTTATATCCATTTGTTCTTGTGCTAATACTGGCCCTTAACTTAAACAACTTCTCCCTCCCTGGTGTCTATCCCTCCAATATATTTATGGAGAGAAATCCTATCTCCCCTCTGCCTTTGCTTTGTTAGACTAAAGAAGCCATGCTACTTAAATCTCCTCTAGTAAAGTAGGTTTTCCATTCTTCTGATCATCCTAGTAGCCTCCCTTTGCACTTGTTCCAATGTGAATTCATCTTCTTAAACATACGAGACCAAAACTGCACACAGTATTCCAAATGAGGTCTCACCAGTGCCTCGTACAATGGTAACAACACATCCCTATCTCTATTGGCAATATCTTGTCTGATGCATCCTAGGGATTGCATTAGCCTCTCCCATGGCCACGTCACATTGGCAGCTCATACTCATGCTGTGATTGACCAACACACCCAGGTCTTTCTCCTTCTTTGTTTTTAACTGGTAAATCCCCAGCTTACAGCAAAAATTTTTGTTAGCTGCACTGTGCACTATCAAATTTCATCCCAATCCTATTACTCCAGTTTCCAAGGTTGTCCAGATCTTCTTGTATGATATTCTTAAGGGAAGGCATGTTCCTCGTCTCTATTGCAATAACTCCCAACTTTGTGTCATACACAAATTTTATTAACACCCTCCCACTTTTTGTGCCAAGGTAATTAATGAAAATGTTAAATAAAATTGGTCCCAAGACTGATCCTTGAGGAATTCCACTAGTAATCTCCCTCCAACCTGAGAGTTTACCTTTCAGCTTGACCTGTTGTAATCTTTCCTTTAATTTTTAACCTCCTCTTTGACTCATCCTAACTTAGATTGTAAGCTCCTTTAGCAAAGGAACTCTTGTTATCTGCATTGTGCAGTGCAATGTATATCCATGGTGCAATATAATAACCATGAAAAGTGGTGTATGTGAATGCAGTGTTCATGCACATACTATTGGCAGGCACTATTTGGCCCACAAGATTTGAAAATTTCCAATTGATGATATTTCATTCTAATTTGTGTTATATTACAAGGATGCAAAATTTAAGGAGACTAATCTTTACATTCAGACTCTTGTCCAACTCACTAACAAGCTGACGTTCTCTTCACAGGCTCATTACAAGTAGACTGGGAACACAGTTAAAATAATACAAAGGAGCCAGACTTTCTGGCAATCGCTAGTAAATCAATTTCTGGAAATCTGGTGCCCTGTATAGGTAAACCCTACACAACCTCATTAATGCTGTAAGGCCATCCCTGTTGGCAGAGGAAGAAAAATTTGACAAGAGGAGCAGGAAAACCAGTGGACAGATACTTCCCTCCATCCTCCACAGGAGGTGGCACTTCCAAAGACAGCAATAGGGGGTGCAAACTGGGCTCAAAGAACCAATCTATCTATTGAAATCTGCATAGATCCTGAAGGACACAAGGCAATGAGAGGACATATGGAGACTGGCAGCCCTTTAGGCAAAGGATATAACTCTGAGCTGTGTCAGGGAGTGATTCTGTGGACTGAGGAACTAACCTTGCTGGGACTGTTTGTAACCCAAAAGACTAAAGTGCAGCCTTGATGGCAATGCAAGGCACAGCCCAAAAGAAAAGCAATCTCAGGATGGCTTAGTTATCTTTAGATCAACCATCTGAACATTCAAGATAAGTACCTGAATACTACCTTCTTCACCATTGTGGACTGAGATGAGGAAGGAAAGAGTACCATACTCTTCTTTAATACCTATCCTTCCTCTTTCCATATATGGAGTCCCGCCTCCCTCCCACAGAGTCAGAGAACAAGACCCTTTCAACCTCTGTACAACGGTATCACCACAAGGTGCAAGAACATTCCATCCTCCCCAATATGGGCCAGTGGCCTCATGCTCCCCACCCACCTCCTCGCTGCTTGGGCTTCATGATGATTCCAGCTCTTACCTCCAGCTAACACCCTGTTCCCCCACCACTGGTTCCCATCCAGAGGAAAGGAAAAGGAGTTAGAAACCAGCAGTAAGGGGAAACAGGTCAAGAGTGCTTGAAAGCCGAGACAGATTCCAGGTGTGGGGAGGCAGGTCAGGTCAGGATTACTTCATCCTGGACTCCTAACCCCTGACCATCTTCAGGGTTCACAAATCACCCCCTTGTCTCTGTCACAGAGCCTCCAATGCCCACTCAAGTCCCTAAAAATTAGCCAGCTCCCAGGTATCAGCTAACCAAGAATAAGTTAAGGCATGGGCACCCAAAGTCCAGCCTGCTGGACAAATGCAGACCATAATGCTCTGCGGTGTGGGACATAGCCACACTCATAAGGTACATTTACACTGTAATAAAAGGCCTGTGGCAATGCCATGGCTGGGCTCACTCAGCTGACTCGAGCTGACGGGGCTCAAGCTGTGGGGCTAAATATTGCCACACAGACATTTGGGCTCTCGCTGGAGCCCAAGCCTGAACATCTACACAGTGATTTTACAGTCCTGCAGCCTGAGCCTCACAAATCTGATTCAGCTGACACAGGCCAGCTGCGGGTATTAAATTGCTGTGTAGATGTACTCATATTAATAAGGCAGGGTAGGCTGCAGCAACAACAGGTCACATGTGGAACGCTTCATCATACCACTGAGCTCCACATGGACCACTGCATCCTGGGAGCTGTAGTCTACAAAGAGCTAACATTCCATTACAAACTAGGGAAGCTGCCTGCAATTTGCTATATACTATGTAGCCCTTGGGCTCCTGGAAAGTTGCCCAACTAACCCGTGGGTGGGCAGGCCTGGATATTACTGTGTTAAGTGGAAGAGTTGGGGTTTATTCTGCAGCAGGCTTCGCTTTGATTTAGAGGCAGAAAGCTACAGTAATGCTGAGGCTGCAAGGGAAGGCATTTTACTTCATAGAAAAGAAATCTCTCTCTTCTACATGTGATGCTGCTTATTCATGGAACAGAAGCTAATCCCCTGAGGAGCAGACGGAGAGTAACTGAGGTACAAGCTCTTCACCACCCCCTAGCAACAAAAGAAAGCAAATAACTAGGAAAAAGGAGTTTAGCTGTAGATATGTGAATCAGAAAGCAAAAAAGGGACTCAAGGATGATGTTACGGACACAGAAAATCTGTTGTGGTTGCTCTGGTCCGCAGTCCTGGCATAATCCATATTACGGGGATTCAAGAAAAAATATGGACAAACTATACAAATATGCTCTCCCTTTGTAGCTCCTATAGGTTAGCAAGCCACTGCACAAACATTAACAAATTAAAATAACACTACTCTCGGATGGATATCTTTATTCCCATTACATACAGATGAGGAAGCTGAGTTGCCTTACCTAGAGCTCATGACTCTCATTCCAGTGCTTTAAACACTAGACCATGCTATCTTGCTTTGAAAATTTTCTCCTACTACCTAATCCCTGCCTGTTGGTAATACACACTTTCTAGGGGGCAACAGTAGGCAAACTGCTATTCACAACTATGGAGGGGAAGAGCTGCACTTCCTGGCGCTATTGCTAATTACAGGTGCCACACTTGCTGCTGCAAAAGTCTCTACAAAGCATATTTTGTGAATGATTTTGCCTAGATTCGTTCCAGAAAATGAAGCGTGCTTAACAAAGGTTCCTGGGAACTGCTGGACCTGAGCCCCAAATCATTTGCCAAAACTCTTTTCTATCTGCACTGCAGTTCGTAACCACACTGTGTTTCTTTAATGCATATTGTAACAATTCGCCAGAGGGAGATAGCCATGAGGGGCCTATATATACCTAATCCTGAGCTGGTGGAGCAGGGGCTTCAACTTTATCTAGGTTTCCAGCTGGAGGAAAGCTACTCACCCACTTTTGACCTTACGTGGCATGAGAGTATTATTCAGACAACATGTCTCCAGTCCTCAATATGTTCTGCTCTCTTTCCAGGTATGGAACTCACATTAATATTAGTGGGGACTGAACAAATCTGGAATATGTAATAGGTGACCAGAATATGTGAGCAAGTGATAACCAAGGTGAATCAGAGGGAAATCTTCCTTTTGTGTTTTCTATCTAGCATATTATGTTTCTTCCCTCAAATGTATAGACCCTTTGCATGGGTTGGCAAGTAAAGGGTGAAATCTGTCTTCCCCGGTAGAGGCAAGACCATGTGCCCTATGGGTAGGGATGATCCAAAAACTGGTCCATAATAGGATTGAGCTTCCCTGAAGTAAATTAGCTATAGTCCTCACAACTACTAGTAGACAGCTGTGTCTGGAGGATTCTGATCTAGCTGAAACTAGGAGCCAAACTCATGTGAGACAAATCTAGCTGGAAAAAAACTCCTTCAGAGGGGCTTGAACTTTAGAAATCAAGCTGCAATAGCCTTCTGATTTATGTCACTTACTGTGGGAAATCTCTGTTAATCAGTGTTTTGGTAGGGCTCCAAAAAGCTCAAGTTCACCAGTTAGTTGGACCAGCATGTGGGTGTTGATCCCATACACAGCTACACCTCACCTGACCTTTCCTAGTAAGGCAAGCATATATTCCTCTATGCTTTGGGAAAACACGAATATAACACAAATTGGGAGGGGGATAATCCCTAGGAAAGTGGATTCCAAAGGTCCTCGCTCAACCCTAGTGATCAGTAAAACTTCCTGATTTTAGCAATACAGTAACAAATGAAATTAATATATAGTAGCTACAGGATCCACCAGGGGGCATTAAAGAACAAAGGAAAATAGAGTTTTAACAAGGACACTTTCACAATCTCTTCTGCATGTCTACAACAATAATAATTTCATGCCCCAGCATTTTCCCAACCTGAAGGTGCAGTTTAACCCCTCATTACTGGAGAAATATTTCAAAGCCATCAACCAGCTTCTTTGCAATTCTTTGCTTTTTCTCATTATCCCTCCCCTTCCAAATGTCTGTCCCTACCCAGTTCCTGCTTTCAGCCCTCACAGTGTCACTACATGGCTGGCCTGCAGAAGAAAGGGCCTTTGCACAGAGAGGTTATAGTTTTTTCCTCTTATGGAGATGTAACTATAAAGTACATGCACCTTCCCGCACCCGGATGTCTGCAATTTTATTATTTGCCATAAAACTGCCAAACTGCAATAACCCATGTGATTAGGTTTTTCATGTAACAAAAGTTATGGTACTTAAACTCTTCCTGCAGTCATGCTCTGAGCCAGTAATAGTCTCATGAAACCTGCATTTTATGGGACTGGACTAAAGAGAGAGGCTTAAAGTGAATAATGCTCTGAGTGACACCTTACAGAGCCAATTAATAACTTTACACTTATCAAAAACATACACTCTAATTCCAAGATGAGCTTTTGGGGTAAACTTCAGACTGACAAAACATCAGGGAGGAAAATGTTTTCGTATGACAGCCAGTCATTTTTAGGACACTGCTTATATTTAGGTTTCAGAGTAGCAGCCGTGTTAGTCTGTATTCTCAAAAAGAAAAGGGAGTACTTGTGGCACCTTAGAGACTAACAAATTTATTTGAGCATAAGCTTTCATGAGCTACAGCTCAATCCTTTCCTTTCCTGTAGGTGCTCTACAGCAGTGGTTCTCAACCAGAGGTATGTGTACCCCTGGGGGTTCGCAGCGGTTTTCCAGAGGGTGAGTCAACTCATCTAGATATTTGCCTAGTTTTACAGGCAAACAGGCTGCATAAAAAGCTCTAGTGAAGTCAGTACTCACTAAAAATTTCATACAGACAATGACTTGTTTATACTGCTCTATATACTATTATACGATAAGTATCACACTGAAATGCAAGTACAAATTTATATTCCAATTGATTTATTTTATAATTATATGATAAAAATGAAAAAGTAAGCAATTTTTCAGTAATAGTGTGCTGTAACTCTTTGTATTTTTATGTCTGATTTTGTAGGCAAGCAGTTTTTAAGTGAGGTAAAACTGGGATACATAAGACAAATCAGGCTCCTGAAAGTGGTACAGTAGTCTGGAAAGGTTAAGAACCATTTCTCTACAGGTTTCAGAGTAGCAGCCGCGTTAGTTTGTATTCGCAAAAAGAAAAGGAGTACTTGTGGCACCTTAGAGACTAACAAATTTATTTGAGCATAAGCTTTCGTGAGCTACAGCTCACTTCATCCGATGCATCCGATGAAGTGAGCTGTAGCTCATGAAAGCTTATTTCTCTACAGTAAGGCAGAGCCCTGCCATGGACAGCTTACCATCTAACTAGACAACATACAGAAAAGGAGGAGAGGAGAAGTGATACAAGATCTTTTGTGTTGTGTTTTTGCGGGGTTGAGGGGAATTGGGATTTAAATTTTTTTCTAATTTTTTTTTACCCTCTCCTTTCCATTATTTGAGACATCAATTTCTTCCAAAAGGTCCTCCTGACAAAGGGCTCTATTATTTTAATAAGAAATAGGTTTATATTGAGAAAATGCATTCATACAGATTAAGGAATTTAGTGTTAATAGGAACCTGATAAAAAGTATTCCTTTACCCTACAGTACTGGTCCAAATCACTACTGCACCTCACAGTGATAACACACAGTTTGGGGCAATTATTTTTTTTTTTTAATAAGTGAAATGCTAGTTTGACAGCAACAGAGACTGAAGTCATCTATTTTCCCTACAGAGTATGTACAATGGAGCACAAACAAGAACAGTGCTGAGGAACCACACCCACAGGTGGAGAGGGCAATTTAGTTTTCATAGCCTTTTTTACATACTAAACTTTCCAGCAGCCTGTATTTCATTACCAGAGCAGCTCCACCAGTGGTACACGTGGCCCAAGCATTTGACAGAATGGTGGTATTATCGCAGTATCAATGGTGAATTGCAAATGTGGGCCTCCAGCCATGTCTGTTTCCTGTTTGACATTTTTGCTGAGTCTGCCCACAAGGGGTCCAGCTGTGGTAGTGGTTTCCTGTCATAACCACTTAATCACTACAAACTGGACTTAGACCTTAAACTACCCTCAGATAGCAAGAGCTTGTAGTCACTACCAATCAGCAGTGAAATCAAGCAGAAATAAATTTTGAGAGTCTGTCTAGACCTGAATTAAAAGATGTGTTGTCAACATATTAGCTAACCGTTAGTACTAGAAATCTAGTGTTCAGGCTTTAATTTGAGAAGTTTATCTTGAGTTAAAGCTTTAGCACTTTAGACTTCTAGGATGTGTTAGTTAACACATGTAGCTAAGGGCTTGTCTACTTTAAAGTTATTTCAGATTAAGGTAGGGTGTGAATTCAAAGTGCAACAGCAATTATGAAATAGCTCCCCATGTGGATTGTTTTATCCGCTTTGTGGATTAAGCCAAAATGGAAAAAAAAAGGCATTCTTATTCAGGAATATATGATTGATATGAGTAGAAGCCAATCAAACCAAGGTAGTCCCAGAGTTTCAGATGAGGGCAGCTACAAACTGCTTCAATTGTACACAAATTAGGTGCAGCACTCCAGATTCCAAGCAAGCGGCTAATGCAGCCTTGACTTGACACAATCATTCACAAACTCTGGGACTAGCCTCCGGCCCTAGCTCTAACTCTTCCCAAGAGAGGGAACAGTAAAGTTCCACAATTTTGCCAGTTCCATCAGAGAATCAATGGTTGTATTATTTCTTCCTAGACCCTCAGGCACTGGGATCAGAGAGAGAGAGGGAGGAAAAATTGAGAAATCACATTACACCATGTGAACAACATATGTGACTGCATGTGTAGTCAGCTACTTCAAAGATCTAATGTTTTTCATTAAAAAAAAATCTGTCAAGTCCTATTGGCACTGCTTACTGCTGAATATGTAAATCCCTGGTTATTGGGTGCTGGTTTGATTTATAGGAACAGGATATTTTCAAGTGATCAACTCTTGCATGACTTCCTCTCTGTTTCATCATGACCTATTATGAAATTAGGGTATAAAATGAGGCATGTACAGTACAGCAGTCTCATCATAAGAAGATGGATTAAAAAAGAAAAAGTGAGAAGCCATTAAAGGGAAGGGTAAGAAAAAAAGATGAAGACGAAAGGATGAGCCATACATGACTTCTACAACTGGAAAAGAAAAACCTCCTGTCCAAGAATTTTTGGTATAAGCTGGGGATTTATCAGTTGGAAGTGACAGAGGAGGAGCAAGACCTTGATGTATTGGTTGATCTCAGGATGAGTATGAGCCGCCAGTGTGATGCGGCCGTGAAAAGGCTAATGCAGTCCTAGGATGCATCAGGAGAAGTATTTCCAATAGAGATAGGGAAGTGATAGTATCGGTTTACAAGGCACTGGTTTTAGTATCGGTATACAAGGGCACCTCATCTGGAATACTGTGTGCAGTTCTGGTCTCACATGTTTAAGAAAGATTAATTCAAACTGGAACAGGTGCAAAGAAAGGCTACCAAGATGATAAGAGGAATGTAAAACCTAGCTTACAATATGAGACTCAAAGAACTGACTTGTTTAGCTTAACCAAAAGAAGGCTGAGGGAAGATATGATTACTGTCTATAAATACATCAGAGGGATAAAAACCAGAGAAGGAGAGGAGTTATTTAAGTTAAGCACAAATGTGGACACAAGAACAAAAGGATAAAAACTGGCCATCAGCAAGTTTAGGCTTGAAATTAGACAAAGGTTTCTAACTATCAGATGAGTGAAGTTCTGGAACAGCCTTCCAAGGGGAGCAGTGAAGGCAAAAAACGTAATTGGCTTCAAGACTGAGCTTGGTAAGTTTATGGAGAGGATGGTGTGATGAGACTGCCAACAATGGCATGTAGCCGATCTGCAACTGCTAACAGCAAGTATCTCCAACGGCCAATGATGGGACACTAGATGGGGAGGGCTCCGAGTTATTACAGAGAATTCTTTCCCAGGTTTCTGGCTGGTGGGTCTTGCCCAAATGCACAGGCTCTAACTGATCTCTGTATTTGGGGTCAGGAAGGAATTTTCCCCCAGATCACACTGCCAGAGACCCTTGGCGGGGGGAGGGTTTCCTCTGTCCCATGAGGCATGGATGACTTGCAGGTTTAAACTAATGTAAATGGTGGATTCTCCGTAACCTGAAGTCTTTAAATCATTATTTGAGGACTTCAGTAATTCAGCCAAAGATGACGGGTCTAGTACAGGAGTGAGTGGGCGAGGTTCCGTGGCCTGCAATGTGCAGGAGGTCAGACTAGATGACCATGATGGTCCCTTCTGACATTAAAGTCTATGAGTCCAGAATTTGAATGAATCTTTTCAATAAAACAAGTACAGTAGTACCTCAGAGTTACAAACACCAGAGTTATGAATTGACCGGTCAACCACACACCTCATTTGGAACCAGAAGTATGAAATCAGGCAGCAGCAGAGACCAAAAAAAAAAAAAAAGCGAACAGTACAGTACTGTATTAAACGTAAACTACTAAAAAAAATAAAGAGGAAGTTTTAAAAAAATAGCTGACAAGGTAAGAAAACTGTTTCTGTGCTTCATTCATTTAAATTAAGATGGTTAAAAGAAGCATTTTTCTTCGGCATAGTAAAATTTCAAAGCTGTATTAAGTCAATGTTCAGTTGTAAACTTTCGAAAAAGTTACGAACAACCTCCATTCCCGAGGTGTTTGTAACTCTGAGGTTCTACTGTAGCACATTTTCAAAAAGCTTTTACTCTCCAGTTTGCTTTCTGCCTTTTACTCATATTGACTAATGAAAACAAAATTGTCACTTTCACTTGCAGTTTTCATTCACTAGCCCAATGGGGTTTTGTTGGAGTTACAAACATATAAAGGGGATTTTCAAAGCCAAGCTCAAACTGGTTTTTGTTTTGAGAGAAAGTGCCAATCCAGTTCTAAGTGAGTGGTTTGGGTTTTTTGGGGTTTTTTTAAATTTTTGTATTTAAAAAAACCCCTGGAACCATGATGATTATTCACATAAAATTAATATTAATCTTTTTAGTAATAACAAAATCTTCTCAAGTAACAGACTGCGGTATTCCTATTCTAGCACAAATTAGAACAAAGAGAGAGCCTGAATTTCACATTTTCCTTTCTCCCCTTTGATAGCTATTGCATTTTTATAATGGAAATCCCAGGGCCTCAGTCGAGTCTCGAGGCTCCTTTACATCTGCTGGTTGGATGCTTCTGACATAAACCACAATACACACTTTACCCTTCATACCCTTGCACAGACTGCATCTAGAGTCATGGAGATGTGGGGAGAATGTTTCCATAAAGTGGGGAGTGGAGGGGGATTTCAAATCCTTAAGAGGGTATCTGCCATTATCATTTAGAACCATGATGCACATAAATGAATATCTGGTACTAAGCTGAAAATCTTCCCTCTAACTGGCTAATCAAGTGTTTAAAAAGTGAAGATACTTCAGATTTATGGTGAATCATTTAATGACTATACCTTATTTTTTCTTTCTGGACCAACTATTATAACCTCCTGTTATTACAGGTACTCTTTTAGAGGAGGAAGGATGGTTCTGCAGTCAAACCCTAGGCCAAGGAGGAAGAGTAACTGAGTTCTATTTCTGGCTCTGCCTGAAAATTTTAGTCCATGAATTGCCCAGACAGCTGCAGCCCTCTGGATAATGCAGATCATAAAGCCCACAATGAAGTGAGAGAGAGATAGGAACAAAGGATTCTCGGTCAAGGGGATCTGGCTATGGGACAAAACTTCCAGAGAACAGGCAAATGCAGAGTATCATCAATAGGAAATGTTGAAAAAAAATCTTTCACCAAAGCAAGAAAGACATAACATTGACACACCCTCATCTATAATACATACACACACAGAGAGGAAAAAAGAGCTATAACATATAAATATCCCAAGCAAAGTTTTTACCCTAAAAAGAGAAAGAGCCAGAGACTCCTTGGTGTCCAGGAGGGACTTTATTATTGCTAATGATTTTATGGAGAATGTGCCAAGATACTACAGTGATAAGAGGCAGTATAAAATCCAAAGGTAGAAGTTTGTCATTTGTCAATTTAATGTTTTAGAACCACAAAAAAGATCTGGTGGAAAAAAAGACGTAATCATTTCATCCCTCCATGCTTGTTAAAACTTTGAGGGGTTAGCTTGGTCAGCATTTGTGCTGGCAACTAGTGTGCGCTAGTCCAAGTAAGGCTGGAATAACAGAAGAGTGGTCACTTTGGCAACCAGTAGCACTTGTGATCTGCACCATTGCACTCTTTTGTTACTAATGTTTCTACTTGTGTAGAAGGCCAGTTCTCTGTCTAATATTTGCCATCTGAATTTAATTATATAAACTTGCTGGAACTTCACACGAGCGTTTTAAAAGAAGTATTTCTCAAATATCTGTTCCTACTCTCCCTGTAAATCTACCTTACAGACAGTTGGGAGGGTAATTTTGGTCAGAGCCTGCATAACTCTCTTCTGCCACGCACATGTTTTGAATTACAGTTCATTTCCTTAATCTTTGCAGTAACATGTACCTTGCTAAAATAAAAATATTGTTTGGTTAATGTCTGAACTGCTACATTGTCATCGCTGCTAACTTGAACGATATCAGAAGAGAGAACTGAACCAAGGTTTCCCTCAAGCTAGCAAAGAGCTCTCAGCTATGGGAGAATGTGGAGGTCATGCAATGTCAAAATCTTCCATGGCATCCCAATAAACAGTCTGTCAAAGTGTGTGTGCACTGTTTAATATTGCATTTCTATAGTATTTTCTATTTGAGGATCTTGGACCACTTCACAAGTGTAAATGAATGTATCCTGGAAGGATGAGAGAAGTACTATCACTGCAGATGGGCAAGCAGAGGCAGAGAGAGATTAAGGGGCCTGCTTTTAGAGGTCCCGTGTGCCCACAATTTCAGTTGAAGTCAATGACAGCTGCCAGAAACTGTGTATTCCTGCAAATGAGGCCCTAAATGGCTAGGCTTGCCTTTGGTTACTCAAGATGCTCTGTCTACAGGGTACGTCTACACTACAGAGATTATACCAGCATAACCATGTCACTGCAGTGATGCTGGCCTAACTGCTAACTCCATAGTACAGATGCAGCCCACATTAAAGAAGGGGTTTATCCATCAGTGTAGAAACACAACCTCCCCAAACAACAATAGCTATGTTGATGGAAGCATTCATCTGTTGACACAGCTGCATCCACCCAGGGGGTTAGGTCAGCATAGCTACATCAGTCAGGCGGGTGGATTTTTCACACCTCTCACAGACATGCCTATGTCCATCTAAATTTTAAGTGTACCATAGACCTAGGACTCCTGAAGAGCTAAACGATGCTGATCAAGTTCCCAGCTGCAGTGTGAGATAACAGGACTTCAAGTCAAACCTACTGGAAGAGTGAGAGTAACATCTCCAGCTGAGCAACACAGATTGGCTCAGGAGAGAATTTTATCTAGTCCATCTCAGACCGAAGAGTGGTGGGAGAGTGTATCGATGGAAATACAAGTATCCTCAAGTGCTTTGTCAGGGATCCAGGAAGGAGCTTGCACCCGAGAATTGGCAATAAATAAATAATAAATAAATAAATAAATAAAATAATGCTGGGTTTAGCCCTGAAAAGAGAACTGATACGCGAGATGTGATTGAGGTACTTCAGAACATGAAGAATAGAGAGAAAACTAAACAGTCTCTCCTTAATTCATACTGCCAGATAGTATGAGAAGAAGAGGACTCTTCAGGATAATAGTAGGTATATTAGAGCAGGAAACAGTTCACACAGCCTATTGTCAGCATTTGACACTCCTTACAGCAAGTGGTCAATGGTAAGGTGTATGTGTAGTTAGACATGCTAAAGCAGGGTCAGTTTTCATGCTTCAAGGGTGTCTGCTGATTATAGCAGGTGTCACATAGCCCTTCTGCCCCACCCATAGAGAACATTGCATACCCAATCATGTGCTTTAGGAGCAGAATACCTATCTGTCTGAAGCAATGATTTGATCTGCTCATCCTATGCCCCTTAGCTCTTTCAAAGGGATAGAGAAAACTACTCAGAAACCGACAACTCCCACCGTATAATTACATCAGAGATATTATGTAGCTCATCAGAATTTTAAAACTCATTTTAAGTGAGCCTAAAAAAATGTGAGAAAGAAAGACAATACAATGACATGCCTCCCAGGATAGGCAAAACCCAGCAACATTAGTTATTGTTAGGTGGAGAAGTGACTTTAACTGTGGATTAAACATTAATTTTAGTACAAAATATGATTTAGTTGACAGAGACAAAGCACAGCCTGTATGCTGAAGTCAGTGTCTTAAATGACGTTTCAATATTCAGATGGATCAGAGGGGCAAAGACAAAACTATCCAGGTTACAAACTGTGCCCTATCTGCATTTCACTGGGAGTTTCAAGTTGCACACAACAGCAAGCGTGCGCACGCACACTCACACACACACACACACACACACACAGAAATGGAGCAACAGAAATAAGCAGGTGGGGTTTTCCTGCAGGTGCCTGAGAGCTTTTAAATACGGGCTGGTGGAGAAAGGTGATCAAGCTTATTTGCTGAAATCCCTACTTATCCAACTTTTTTTTAAAAGGAATCCCACAACTATATAGCTATCAAAGCTTCCTCCCACAAGCTTTCACCAATGACTTCTATCCTTAGAAGGATTTACACTAGATTAAGCAATGATTTAAAAATAATCCACAAACGGCCTCCTAGGAAACTAACTTTGTGGTTTACACTGGCAAGCTGCAATGACAATTAATTGAGCCTCCATATGCTCTAAAGCTGTGGTTCTTAACCTTTATTGTAGCCTGCACCCCTTTGGTTCTCAAAATATGTTCTCACACCCCTTATCAAAAATCGTTGAAGTAGGTCAGTTCTTTAAAGCTAGATATATTTTTTGTTTGTATATTACAATAATCGTTAAAAAATGTATAATGTTAATAAATACAGAGGTTTGATGAAACAAAGTAGTAGTACTTACTTGCCTGTGCTTAATTTGTGTTTTCAATGATTTACCTTCTAAAAAAAATCTGGCATGTCTCGCACACCCAGAAAGGGCATTTCGCACCCCTAGAGGTTGTGTGCACTCCAGGTTAGAGCCACTGCTTTATAGTAATTGCCTTATTCACAAATGACTAATATAATTACTACAAAATTAAAGTCAATATTTTGGAGATTGATTTTATAAATATGGTGTATTATTTCACACAGGCTTTAAATAATACATTTGATGGCACAGTCATCCAACATTCTTTGTGGCCTATGTGTGAAATGAGTCTGGTCATGTTCCTTTGGGACCTTCACTTTTTAATTTGTGACATTAAAGTTGAACATTCAAACACACCAATGTTGACTTAATGCAGATCAACAGATTATTAGAATATACCCACACCAAACATTATATTAAACACACAAGAGTGAGGAAAATGCAGACTGTCTCTTAATTCATATGGCTGGCAGCCTGGAAAATGTTAGTTTTTGAAAGGTTGTTTGTAGTGTTGTTGTAGCTGTGTTAGTACCAGAGTAATGAGAGAGAGAAGGTGAGTGAGGTATATCTTTTATTGGACCACTGCTGGTAGAAAGAACAAGCTCTGTGAACCTCAAAAGCTTGTCCCTTACACTAACAAAAGATGATCCAATAAAAGATATTACTTCACTTCCCAGTCTCTCTCAGTTTTCAAAAGGTTAATTTCAATCATCCACTGGGGGACACCGCTATAGTGTTAGCCAGATTAACATATCAGTGAGCCAAATTCCTCCAGGATGTGACTCCCCCCTGAAGTCACCGGATTTTATACCAGGAAGAATCTGGCCCATTGAGTTTTGCAAGTGAACAATTCTGAGACTAGGAGTGCTGCCCTAGTTACTATTTTTGGAAAGTGATTCACAAGTGAGGCTGCTCTCTCTTTTTTAATACCATCCTGGGCTTTGAGAGTGGAGATCAGTCCTGTGTTATAAGGGGGTGCTTATTAAGAGCACTGTTTTGGGGAACACATGGAGGGAAATAAATTGAAGAGTTGTAAAACAAAGAAAATTATAAGCTTAACCTTAAAGGGGGTATTACAACATGCTGATTTTAGCAGCTTCTCTCTGAACAAATCACTCCAAACTCAACCAAAAAATAGACTCTAAAGGGAAAAATAATAAAAGAGATCACAGAGGGACTTCATCAGCAGCTTCATCTGAGGAATGCAGGTAACACAATCTGTGACACTGACTAGATGAAAAATGGGAAGCAACTATTTAAGCTCAGCTAGGAAGATCCTAGAGAAGAAGACCACTACAGTACTATAGCATAAGGAGAGAACCATTTTCAGAAGAACATAGTCAAAATCCCTGATCCAAATACCCATAAATTTTTGTGACTGGCTCTTTTTCTCAGTTTTGAAGCAAACCTATCTTCACCAAAGTTACTTCAATATCCTGTATGCATGGGGATCTTATTGCAATATTGGACAGTAGAACACTTCAGAAGCAGCAAACACAGCAAGCCTTATTTCCTAAGGACCCTTCTGTGGAAGCAGGGCTTAAACAGGGTATAGTTTTCAGGACCTTGTGGAGGATGTAGAGGCCCCTGATTAGATTTTCTCCAGGGGCCCCAATATAACTTCAGTTCGGTCCTGGAAGGGTTAAGGAGACTGCTCCTTTATACACCACTAGTGGCCCTGCCTCGTTCATGTCCTGGACACAGCTACAAAATGAAGTAACAACTCTTAATTAGTTAGTTATGATCCTGATCCTCCTCCTGTGTTAGGGTGAAGGCCATCTGTCTGGAACCAGTTCCATGGTCTAGTCCATTGTCTATATATCTTTATGTAACACCATCAGATTAGGGCCCAAAACTTGGATTTTGTAAAACCCTGGGGTTGTATTTTTTGAAATGACAAGAAACAATGGAACAGTGTCCATTAAATTACCTTTTTAAATTCACACTTCATTTGAATTTAATTATCCTCCCACAATGTTTGCAAAGTGGACATTGCAAATTGTGCTGCTGCAGGATAACAAGAAAGCAGAACCCAGAGAGGAGCACATATCCAATTCATACTTTGGAACACAAACGGCATTGACATGAACAAGAAGAGGAGAAATGTTACCATGAATGGAATATTTCACATTCATATTTTACCACCAAGGCAAAAGCCTTCTGCAAGGTCAGCCTAGAAAATCTTGACTTAGCTCTTCTGTTCTCCTTTATATACGGCTCTCCCACTGACAGGACAAAACCTACATATGCAGGGAGAATAGCCAGTCTCAATCAAAACTTGCATAAGGATATAGGGGCAAACTTTTTCCCTCCCTGCATGACCTAAATTTAATTTTAGGTCCCACTCCTGGTGGCACAGTTCCTCCAAAGAAAAACCTCCCAATCCACCCTCCCAGTTCCCAATTCCAAACCTCCATTGACACAACCTGAGCATCCGCTCAACGGAAAAAGTAACATTAGACTTATATTAAGGATAACTGAGAAAAAGGGTTTTGCACAGTAAAGTGTCCTTTTCTATACTGTTTGGTCATGTGACTTCATCCCAATTCATATCTGCACTGTTTATTTCATCTTCCTGAGTGTGGGACTGTACATCTATAAACTATGTTTCCCTAGTTCTGCCCAGCCCCCACTGCTCAAATCTCTCCAAGTCACTTTAGAGTTTGGTGTGAATTCAACCATCACACAATTTGCAGACAAGACCAAAACCAGAGGAGCAGCAAACACATAGGAGGACTGAACCAAAATGTTTTAGGAAGCAGTTATCCAGAGTACAGGGAAGGGCCTTAGTTTTTTGGACTATAGCAATCCTAGAAGTCCCGCATTGACTACTACTAGCACAAAGTAGAAACAGATCAGCACAGCTTCAGCTCGAGATATATTGTGCCAGGGTCCAAGAACCAGAAAGTTAAAAATACTGTTTTCTCGTAACTGTCTGCACTTCTTCCATGCTGCCTAAGGCATGGAATGTCCTTCCCTGACGTGGCTTGCAGAGACATTACCTTGTCCTTCAAATCTCACCACAAGACCTACTTCTGCAGAGCCACCAATTAGTGAACAAGGATGAGGAGCAGATATAGATGCTGATACTTACTTTATCAATTTATATAAAAACAGCAGATTTATATCTCTAAAATGTGTATATATCCCTCTTACAACCCCCATCCCCACCCTTTTATTATTGCACATCTTCCCACCAGTGTAATAATTTGGGGCAGGGTCTTTGTCTTCCTTCACATTTGTAAATCAACTAGAGCAAGTGTTTCTGATCTTAAGTAGGGCTGCTGGGGACCACTGCAATACAAGTATTTAATAACAGAATGACTTGTTGAGAGAGAGACAATTGAGCTTTTGACAGGTTGTGGCCATTAAATATAAACTGAAAGTTACTGTCATGAGGGTGGGGGGTTAACCCTTTTTGCCCTGACCACATTCAACTTGCGTAAACAAAAATCTGCCTGCCTAAATTAACTAAGAAGTGTCCTATGCCCTCTTTCTCTTCTGGCATCGGAGAGGCCATGATCAGGCTCACAGACAGGTCATATATTAAGCACACATACTCTGCACATGGATGGAAGAGTCTAATGGTTACAATAGTAACCAAAAGTCAGGAATCCTGGGGTCTGTTCCTACACTGCTTTGGACTTGCTGCATAAAACCTCTCTGCCATCAGTTCACCTCTCTGCCTCAGTTTGCTCCTCTGTAAAACCAGGATAATACTATTTACCATGCCCCATTGTAAAGCATGGCATCTCACAGAGTCTGTGAAGCATACTCGCCACTGTTACAGTAGTGCACAATATGCTCCCAATGCCAAACTTAGGCAATCTTGCTTGGGCCTTTGCTCTATGAACTACTATTAATTTCAGGACAGTATTCACCCTTCAGGCCCAATTTTTCTCCACTTCAGCAAATGACAGTTTGCCATGCACTTCACTGGGGGCAAGATCAGACCCTTATGTCTTCACTAGTTATGGTATAAAGACTTTCTTTACGGCAGACATGACTGAGTGCAGTCTATCTTACTAATCAAGACAAAATGGAAGACTTAATCCTGCACTTGCAGGGGCCACGACTTCCATTTTAAAAGGCCCTTTCCATCAGATGTCAGGATATTATGTTTACAGTTTCTCCGTTATCTATGTCAGTAAAACACAATTATAAACTCACAGTTGAGGCACAAGCCATTACTCATATTTCTTTAAATGCTCAATTTGCAACTGAGATTTTTGGCTCAAATTCTATTTCTTGGCATTTCAAATGCCAAATCAGAAGCAAAATCTAGGTACAGTCCTGTCTGTCTGTTCATCTGCTCCCAAGAAAGAAAGTAAAGGAATGTGAACATAGGCATTTGGTTTTCCTTTAACCCTCTGCTCCGAGATCAAAAGCTGCAGCCAGGACTGCAAGAGTTGACAGAATCAAAGAAATCACAGATGGAAGGGATCTATTAGGTGCATCTAGTCCATCATCCCCTGGGACCCAGGAAGGATTGTTGTCAACAATACAGCTTCTAGTGCTCTGCCCTGTCTAGTTTTTAATGTTGCATCTACATGCACGGATTTAATTCAAGAGGGCATTAGACCCTTTTATATGTTTATGAATGGTTCCCTGGTAAGCAAAAGCAACAAAGTTTTTCAACACACTTCATGAAGAGAATACAATAACTAAATGAAAATAAAACAACATTTTTTACCCCTTTAAACAGTAAATTTGAAGAGAATTAGGTAGACGCTAACACTCTTCTTGAAACTGTAAAGCACTTTATGACAAATGGCAATGACATTCTGCCCTTCAGAACTAGCATTCAGATCCGCATTACAGAATGAAGTTATAAGGCCCTATTAGTTATTAAACTATAGCTGAGTTTTTCCTCTTTTAAAGTATTGTCTGAAGTTCCTAGGTAGGCCAATTGTTTTTTCTCCCTCTCTCCATATATACTCTTGGCTCACAGCCACTTCACAGAGCAGACAAATTCCAATCACTGAAATTAATCCACGGCCTCAGATTTAAAGAGTATCTGAGATGTCATTCATTTGGAGTTAGTAGTCAAATATGTTTAGTTAGAACAATTATTATAATTCTCTAATTTAAAGTGGTCATTCTTTGAAAGTAAAATTGTAATATTTATATATACACACAGACAGACACACACACACACACATACACATAGTCTATAGACAAATGTTAAAACTGTCAAATTGGGGACAATAATTACATTTTATTATAACACTTTTCTAAAGCCCAAAAACAATAATAATATTTCTAATAATAATAGTTTTTTTTAACATTGCACTGAACACAGTTGTTTAAAAATAAATAAATAATGAAATGCAAATATTGCAACATTATGTACCAGAAGTGACACTGGCTATGCACAAGAGTGACACCAGCTTCACTGTCATTCAGAAGGGAGAAATGCAAAGAATAAACAAGAAGCAAAAAGAGTGACAAGTCAACCAGATTTTTAAAATTCTCTTTTAATACTTTAGGCTGGGATTTTAAAAGGGATTTAAAGGGGTTAGACACCCAAATCCATTAATTTCACTGGGATTGAGGCACTTAACTCTTCTAGGTCCCTTTGGAAATTCCAACCATAGGAGTTATTAGTAAGGAAGGTAAAGAAGTTTCTTTATAACATAAAATTTTTAAATCAACAGGAGGACATGATTTTCAAAGGCATTTAAGTCCTTAGGAACCAAAATCCCATTAACGCTCAATCTGATTTATTTTAGGTGCTCTGAAAAATGTTACCCAGTGTCTTTTCAAAATATTCTTTTGACAAAGATATAAATAATTTTTCTCATCCTTTTATCCTGAAGGCTCCCCCGGGCATTTCACAAATTTTGTACACACAGTATTACTGAAATGCAAGTACCTCTAAATTCACAAGGGTGGGGGATTTTTGCCAAAGACATAGGGACACACCAACTCTAAGAAGAAGTTCCATGGGTCTTTAATTCTCACACCGAGCATATGTGAACTCAGTTTTTTTAAGATCTCATGTTAAAATACACCATACACACTAAGCCAAAAATCTTGGATAAATGAGTTGAAACAGTATGTCGTATAAATCTCACTCAACTACAGCTTAGAAAAGGGGTTCTGAAACTGGGGGTCGTGACCCCTCAGGGGGTTAAAAAGTTGTTAGGTGGGGAGTCACAAACTGTCAGCCTCTACTCCCAAGCCCCGCTATGCCTCCAGCATTTATAAATGTTAAATATAAAAAAGTGTTTTAATTTATAAGGAAAGTCGCACTCAGAGGTTTGCTTTGTGAGAGGGGTCATCAATACAGAAATTTGAAACCACAAACTTAGAAACTTTCTGAGGTTATTCATACATATTTAGAAATTAGCCACAGTCCATGGAGTTGCAGCTGTTTCCACCAGGCCCGAATGTGGACCTGCGTGCATTGTAAGGCACTCAGATATTACTGTGATGGATGCTGAATGTCATAAAACTTGAATTGACAGATATGAGCTGCAGACATGCAGATTCTGCAAACATTTTTAGATGGAATTTTTTAAAATCAAGTTTCCACCTGTGATACCAAAGAATCAAACAATAGGAGACAATGTTATTGACCAAATTATAGGTTAGGCTTGGGATCTGTAGAAGGAGCTTATCCAAATACAACAACAGGATTACTACATAATATTCCACGTTGACTTGGTGTGTATACAGAGACCACTCCACCCAATTGTGAGAAATTTCATGCTTCTAACACCAGTTATTCTCAAACTATTATTTTTATTCCCATTCCATTAATTTACAAAATGGAATATTATTTGTAAACATCCTCCTGCTTTGCTATTCATTCTCACACTAATGTTCCTGGCCAATATAAACAGGAATCTCTGCCCACTAACATTTCCAGAGACATCAATTGTGGGGAAGAGACAACTCTCCCACTTAGATTGTTTTTCCTACATAACAGTCTGTTATGCAACACTACACTTCTCCCAGAACTTCTACACATAACCAGTTCAGTGACTTCTCCAGTTTCAGACAGAGTAATGGCAGATCAGAAGTTCTGGTGTAAATCTACACAGCCTTATTCTGGGTTCAACCAACTAGCATTAACAGAAGTCACCTGCTTTAAGCCTCTGTCACACAAAAGAAGAGATTCAACTATGTACAACCTCAGAAGTGTGGATTTTCTCAGCAGCTAAATTATTATTTATTTGTATTTTTGTAGCACCTAGAAGCCCAGTCACGGACCAATACCATGTCATACTAGGCACTGTACAAACAGAACAAAAAGACAGTCTCTGCCCCCAAAGAACTTACAGTCTAAGTAACATGAGATTAAGAAGAGCTCCCTCATTCTCTTACATGATTTCATGTTTCCTATTTTATTCTAACAATGCATATACCATAAGATGTGCTCTAATAAGCCATCAAATAATATTTCCCACTCACTTACACAGTGTCTTCTATACAGAGGGATCTCAAAGCCCTTTATAAATCTTAATTAATTGACACAATGAAGTTTTGCTTGTGAAGCGGGGTACTCTCTATTTGGTAGATGGAAAACTGAGGCCTCTCTCTCTCTTTAAATAGGTTAGATTCTTTTCTAGTTTTAGATTTTATATTCTTATTGTTTAGCTCAAAAGTAATTTTGCAAGTGTGCATTCTGGAGTAAAGTATTTATTAAACTGATTCAAAATGTGGGGTCTTATGGCACTGCCTCAATACAAGTAATTAATAACTAACAATAATTAATATTTCAGAATATGAACCATTCCTGTGAGGTATTATAGCTATGTGACCACTTTACCCACCACTGAAATACAGCAGCTTTGGGATAACACACAACAACTGTTTAACAGGACAAAGTATCACCATGTAATAATTTAGTAAGTAAAGTAAAATAAGTAAAGAATAACATATCTCTCTTAAAGTGCAATGGGATTTAGATAACAATTATCTAGCTTATATTTATGCAGTGTTGTTGTAGCC
The DNA here is from genome assembly GCF_009764565.3 of Dermochelys coriacea. Classification (NCBI taxonomy): domain Eukaryota; kingdom Metazoa; phylum Chordata; order Testudines; family Dermochelyidae; genus Dermochelys; species Dermochelys coriacea. The sequence continues at coordinate 25,836,266 of NC_050082.1, forward strand.
ATGTCAAGGTATTAGAGACAACATGGGTGAGGTAATATCTTTTATTAAACCAATTTACAAAAATTGCCATGGAATTTAATAACAATAGGGATCTTGGTTTTATGTTTCATTCAAAAGGCAGCACCTATAGCATAGGGTTGCCAACCATCCCGGTTTCACCGGGAGTCTCCTAGAATCACACTCTATCTCCCAGAGGCTACTTCAGCCAAACCGGGAGATTTGGGGTGCTAAAAGTCTGGCGTGGCAGCGGGGCTAAGGCAGGCTCCCTTACGTGCCTTGGCTCCACGCAGCTCCCGGACATGGCCAGCACTGTCCCTTTGGCCCTTGGGGGACAGGTGGTCTCTGCACGCTGCCCATTCCCTGAGTGCTGGGAACTGCAGCCAATGGGTACTACGGGGGCAGTGCCTGCGGGCAGAGACCCCACCTTGCCCCCTGCCTAGGAGCCACTGCGAGAGGGATTAGCTGGTTGCTTTCAGAGCTGCCCAAGGTAAGTGCTGACCCCGTGATGCCCTCCTGCACCTCAACCCCCTGTCCCAGCCTAGAGCCCACACCCAAACTCCCTCCCAGAGCCCGCACCACTTCCCACACGCCAACCCCCTGCCCCAGCCTGGTGAAAGTGAGCGACGGGAGAGTGAGGTGGAGTGAGCGGGGGCAGGGCCTCGGAGAAGGGACGGGACAGGGCAAAGATCTTTGGGTTTGCACAATTAGACGGTTGGTAACCCTACTCTAGTAACAGAAAAGGAGTACTTGTGGCACCTTAGAGATTAACAAATTTATTTGAGCATAAGCTTTCGTGAGCTACAGCTCACTTAATCGGATGCTGTAGCTCACGAAAGCTTATGCTCAAATAATTTGTTAGTCTCTAAGGTGCCACAAGTACTCCTTTTCTTTTTGCGAATACAGACTAACACGGCTGCTACTCTGTAACCTACTCTAGTACTGCAGCATTCTTGACGACAATCAGAGGGCACTAATTCAATATGATTCAGAGGGAAAGTGCCACCTATCAAATCACCAAAGCTGTTTCATTAAGCTTCTTCACTTGATCTCTCTTAAAGAATTCCCATCAAGGCACTGACCCAGCCTAATCCAGGATAACCTTATGAGGAGTTCACAGCACAAGGTGATATGGCTATCACCGAGCTTTAAAAAAACAGTTGCTCAACCAATCACAGCAACTAGCTCAACAAGTGAAACTGTTGCTTTCCAAGAAAAAATGTATTTGCAGTTAACTACTGGTGCCATTTGGCTGGGAGGACAGGTATCTGATACCTGTTAGTGTAAAGCATTCACCTTATTTACAAGAGGCCATTTATACTGCATGTGGTTCACAGCTTGGTCTGCACAATTGCTAATAAGGTTTTTCTCCTTTTTCATTTATGAACTGCTTCTCCATGCCTCCTCCCAGATTCTGTGAGTTATCACATGTGTCTACAAACATATGTGGGCACTTACACCAAGTTAATATTTAAAAGCAATACTGAACTATATAGAGTTAGTTCAGTAAATTCAAAATAACTTACCCACTAATAGCTTCACATCTCTGACACTGAAATCCCGGTCAGGCATTCTATAATTAGAAAAAAAAAAAAGCAATGTTAAATGCTATCGAAGTGTGACCACATTTCCTTTACAAGGATAAAATAGAAATAAGATTATGGTATTTGTTGATATTGCAATACACAAGGTTATTACTAGCAGGGATCAAGCATGGTTTCTCTGAGCAATGTGGCCAGATTTTGTTGTTGTTGTTGTTTTTGACGGGGGAAGACAGGGAGTGGTATCAAGAGACATTATTGGCTTTTCGAGGTAAGTTTGGTTAGCACTAGTACCAAAAAACTGTCTCTGCTCACAAGTGGGGAGCCTGTGCTAGAATCCTGCTAGCAGCAATTACATATGGTCAGGTCTTTTGACAAAACTCAATAATATTCTACACTTCTATTGAAACTTCCAGTTGACGATCTCAAGCACTTTGCAAACAATTAACCCTCACAATATCCCCATGAGGTAAGTGTTATCTTTTTGTTCCTGTCATTTGCATTCTCTCTGCAAGGGCCCCATGGCTGTGGAATTCACTATCTTCCTTGTCTGAAACAGACCCAATCTGATAACCTTCAGGGCTCATTGCAAGGCTCAGATTTTTCCCAACCACTTGAGAATGGGGAAGAGGAGAACTGTTTGAGGACAAAGGGGATTTGAGGTGACTATTTTAAACTGATGCACTTGACCCCCATAACATAGAAATACTGTAGCTATAAGGCACCTAGAGCAGATGGATGGGTGCCCTTTTTAGCATTTGTATAAATCATCATACACAAACAAATAAAATAAAAGACAGGCCTGACTAAGAGGCAAGTGAGCAAACCCAATCTGCTGAGAACTCCTACTGCCCTAGCACCAGTGAGTAGTATTTATAGAAACAGACAAGGTGGAGGAATAGCTTCCTTCCCTTCAAAATGAAACTACATACTCATTACTTTGGAGAGGACATCTAGAGCTGGTTTGTTATTCTCTACAATCCCTGACCGTGTCCTGTGCCAGAGTGAGAATTCCACAGTGCTGAATGCAAACTGAGTGGTCAATGTTGTGGAGCCCACTTCATGCTAGGTTTACAGCTAGGAAGTCCAGCTTTAATTTACACCATCTCCACTGACTACTTATACCTCCCTCTGTAAGCTTTGATATGCTGCCACAGAAACAAAAAACCCTGCTGCTCCAAACATACCCTTTTCCCTCCTATTCCACCCACCATAGATGCTATGCTCAGCCCTTGCACAATTACAACTGATTTACCCTGCACTGTGGCACAAATTGCAGCTCCACAGACTTCCAGCACCATCTATGCCATCAGTAAATACCATCCATTTGTCAAGTCTGATTACAAATCCAGAATGTCAGCAATGGGGTTGGGTGGAGGGAGAGAACAGCTACTTTTTCTTTGCAATATCATTTTCATTTATACTGCAGCTTGTAAAAGAGGATCTCAACGTGCTTCAAAAGCATTGAGGCCACGTCTACACTAGAGACCTTATAGCAGCACAGGTGTACTACTGCAGCTGCGTTGCTATAAGGTCTCACATGTAGCCACTCTATGGCAACGGGAGAGAGCTCTCCCATTGGCATAACTAAACCACCTGCAATGAGCAGCGGTAACTATGTTGGTGGGAGAGCATCTCTCACCGACATAGCACTGTCCACACCAGCGCTTCTGTCGGCAAAACTTTTGTCACTCGGGCGCATGAAAAAAACCACACCCCTGAGCGACATAAGTTTTGCCAGCATAAGTGCTTGTGTGCATAGCTACCACTACTCATTGAGCCGTTTTTATTATGTCGACGTGAGAGCTCTCTCCTGTCGGCATAACGCAGCTACATGAGCACTCTTACATCGGCACAGCTGTAGACATGGCCCGAGTTAACAAAACTCACACAACCATATGAGTTTGGTAAAGGATATATAAGGATCACTTTTTCCGAACACCAAACGAAGCCACTCCTGGGGTAGCACACAGTTGTACAGAAACACTATACAACAGTTTAGAGCAGAGAGAGAAGACTAACGTATCCAGCTGAAACTGCAGGAGAAATTAGGGAGGCAGAATGTAATTACCTGACTTTCAATTTGGCCTAACATTAGGGTTAACACACCAACATAAAATACAATCCTTGGGATCTGTACTGACCGTAAGTGTTCAGTTTCAGTTTTCTGTTTCATACAAAACATGTCACCTCCAACAAAACAGTACCTGAATAATATGATATGTATTGATACAGATGCACAGAGTAGAGTGCCAACTATCAGTCACTAATATTTCTTCCTGAAGCACCTTCAGGGGTTCTCACAACAAATTTTTTGGTTGCCTCAGAGTATGGCCACTCTGACAATTTTTCCTACAATATACGATTAATTTTAGGAAAAACAAATAAATATGCAAATATACATGTCCAAACCATTGTAATTTATTTAGGTAGGGTTTTGCAGACTCAATAATAAAAATAATGTACAGTTGTCTCTATTCTTTACTGGACCTAAACAGAATAGAAAGACAAATAATATGCTTTGCGTGTTTTGGTTTTTTGGTTGTTTTTTTCAGACTTGCTAGCTAGTAAGCCTGCTACTGTGAAAACTGATAGTCGTGTATTTGTTAATATCACTTTTCACAGCAGATTTACTCAACCTCAGCAAGCTGGAGGACAAATTAAGTCCTGGATAGGGAGTTGGATGGGGGGCTGGAGGAGGCAGTGGGAGTCAGGGCAATGGTGCAGGAGGCTGAAGCCTGAGGTCCCGCTGCACAGCTGGGGACTGGAGGAGGCAGTGGGGCCAGCAGCAACATGGGAGGGCGATCCCAAGGCCCAAAGCCTGGCGGCTGGGGAACGGAACCCACCGCTGCACGGCTAGAGCCTGCCGCCCACCACCCCAGGGCTGAAGGCCAAGCCCCACGGCCTCTTGGATGCTAGAGAACACATACTGGTTCCCTGCTCCTACAGTGTTTGGGGCTCCAGAAGGGGGTAGGAGCCACTGCTTCCCCCCTACCCCTATCACCACCCAGGAGGCTGTGGCCGCAAGAAAAAACCCTGGTGGCCGCATTCGAGAAACGCTGTAGGTGTTCCTTAGAAAGGTTTCCAATTCATGTACTGACCTGCGCCAAGGCTGGTTAGCTTGTGAGTTCTGATTAACTGCAGCACAATGTCAGATGGTTAAAAGAGACAATATGTCTTTTCAGACGCACCATCTCTCCAACATACAATCATCTTACAACTGCCAATGATCATGGGAGTGTCTAATTGTTCCAAATATCTCCCTAAGGAAGACAATGGCTGCTAAAAAGAAAATGAGTACTTGTGGCACCTTAGAGACTAACAAATTTATTGAGCATAAGCTTTCATGAGCTACAGCTCACTTCATCGGATGCATTCGGTGGAAAATACAGTGGGGAGATTATATACACACACAGAGAACATGAAACAATGGGTTTTATCATACACACTGTAAGGAGAGTGATCACTTAAGATGAGCTATTAACAGCAGGAAGGAGGGGGGGAAGGAGGCAACCCTTTTGTGGTGATAATCAAGGTGGGCCATTTCCAGTAGTTAACAAGTACGTCTGATGAACAGTGGGGGGTGAGGTAGGGGGAGAAATACCATGGGGAAATAGTTTTACTTTATGTAATGACCCATCCACTCCTAGTCTCTATTCAAGCCTAAGTTAATTGTATCCAGTTTGCAAATTAATTCCAATTCAGCAGTCTCTCATTGGAGTCTGTTTTTGAAGCTTTTTTGTTGAAGGATAGCCACTCTCAGGTCTGTAATCGAGTGACCGGAGAGATTGCAGTGTTCTCCGACTGGTTTTTGAATGTTATAATTCTTGACGTCTGATTTGTGTCCATTTCTTCTTTTACACAGAGACTGTCCAATTTGACCAATGTACATGGCAGAGGGGCACTGCTGGCACATGATGGCATATATCACATTGGTAGATGCGCAGGTGAACGAGCCTCTGGCTGCTAAAAGATCATGACTTGTATTTCCTGCTTCTGACCACTAGAAATAATAGCTCATTATAGTTGGAAATATGAGATGGAAAAACACCAAGGTAATTTTTTAACTTTACTTTCATTCTTAATAAGCTCCTCATCAATTACCACACTTCCTGCTCTTCAAGAGGACAACCATACATGGCAACAGAACTGTTCAAATACACTTTGTAGATCTGCCAGCCACAGACATGTTTAACAGCAAACAGAATTGGAAGTACATAGCAACAACTATTTCTAAATGTCACATAGATCTAAAACTATTGTATACAGTGTGTGTAGTATTAACACATTCTACATACACACACAAATATATCTTTTCATCTCAAAGTGTTTGGCATACTGCAAATAGAGATCATTTCATCTACCAAACTACTAAAAAACAGCCTCCTCTGGGGCAAGATACAGCAATGCTACACAAGAGTTTTGGACAGGAAGTAAATAACACTGCATCTTTTGATACTGCAGGGAGAATGTAGGTCAACAAATGTGTTTATCTAACTGTGAATTGGGTGACGACACTGGGGCTAAAATCTTGTAAAAAATATTTTGGGAATTACAGACAGGGCTGGCAACACCAACTATTATTAATGTTGCCCAATACTTCCCATTATAAGACGCTGTTTTCATTTGGTTATAACTTTGCTGAACTTTTAACTGTTTTGGTTGAAATTTTCTATGCTGGGTGTCTGCCTCAGGCTGAATTTTTCTTGATAACTTAAGCTCAAATGGTTAAGCCATTTCTGAGAATGAGGCTAGAGAAAAATATGTTATTTTATTTATGTTAAAAAAGCCCAGTGATTTTTTTTTTAAAAAAGGTCTTGTGCCCCCATGTTTTGGAGCAGGGACTTGAAATCTGGCCTTTGTGTCAAAAGTGTCTTTTTCTGCTGCTGTGAAAATCTCCCCAAATTTGGCCAAGTTACAAGACTTTGAAAAACAATCACAGTTTGGTACATGCTCAGTAGAGACTTCCTAGATTTCAGCAGCTAAATTCCCCAAACATTCCATCCATAATGGTCACGATCCAAAACAGGACTGAGCAGGAGTTATCCTGCAATTGCAGCTCTGGGCTACTGTGAATCCAGGCACCTGACCTGAGAGCCAGGAGCCTCTCTCTCTTATGCTCTCAATGCTCCACCCTCTGGGCCCAGGAAGAGTAGAAAAGGAAGCTTCCTGAATTGAATGCAGAAGGAACAAGAGATGGGCCTGCAGAGGAAGTAGTTTGGGAAAAGGAATCTGGGGGACAGAGAGGGATGGAAACTGGACCGGAAGGGAGAAAGAAGGAGACCGGGAATTCGGGTGAAAGGGAAGACTGCAATTGGATGGGCAAGGAGACTGGGACTAAGAACTGGGGAGGGAAATGGAGGAGTTAGGGACCAGGGTCCAGGCAGCCAGTGGGTAAGGGCAGAGATGGAGATCAGACTGAGAAGCTGAGGGGGGGGACTTGGACTGGCTGGGCAAGAGGCCTGAGCACAAGTGAAGCAGAAGAAAGAAGGGGGGGAAGACACATCTGACAAACAGCAGGGCTACAGGGGGAAAACTGGTACTGGCTGGGCAAAGGAACTAGGATAAGGAGGTAGGGGAGGAAACAGACTAGATGAGAATCCCAGGGAGGGAGATTAGGACTGGGAGCCATTGGGGACAGGGAACATAGCTGAGGGGAGAGGGACTGGAAGCAGAGGGGAGAGAGAGAGATGAGATGAGGAACCAAGGAGTGGGGCGGGGGGACTGGGACTGACTAGGCAAGAAGACGGGGGAAAAAATCTGGAGGAGGAGCCAGAAGTGGGAAAGAGACAGGACAGGGACAGGGCAGGAGTCTCACTTAAGAAGATGGACCAGAAGAGTCTGTGCCCACTACAGCACACTCCACTCCAAAGCACGGACTGAAATCCAAAATTCTTGAGTCTCACCATTCCTTCACTTACAGCAAATATCTGTGAAACCCAAGGTGAAGTGTCCTATCCTCCTCTAGTGCTAGTCTACATAAAGGATGACAACCTACTACCGCTATAAATTACTTCATTAGCTAAAGTGGCAAAGGTCTATGTGGTGGATCTAAAGATTCTAACCCTGACAAGACCCATGTTGGTGTCAATACGATGCTACTTGATGGAATTTCTGTTTTTATTACTTGTTTTTTATTACTTGTTTTTTTTAAACCTAGGAAATTACCCCTCCCCCCCCCCCCCCCCACACACACACACACACACACTTACATTAAAAGAGTACTAAGGTTGCAAAGTCAAGCACCCAAAAATTAGGAAATGTCAGAATTAAGGTGCCTGTGACACATTAATTTGGCCCTCTTGTACATATGCATTAAGATACAGCTTTTAATTACATGATCACATAGTATTTAATTTTTTGTATGTTTATATAAAAATAAATAAATAAATAAAATATATCACATACCAACTACTCTTGGCGAAAAGAAATATAGATACTTAGAAGTGCACATTTAGATGAGATGGAATTATATTATTCCACAGAATACAAAACAACAAAAACATACTTATGTATTTCAGAGTAGCAGCCGTGTTAGTCTGCCACAAGTACTCCTGTACTTATGTATCTCACTCCTAGCATTGGAAATGAATATAAATTGCATTTCTAACATTCTTTTGATCAAAAGGCAGTCAATCCCAAGTACATATTTACACTTCCTTCAAGAAATTCTATTTCAAGCTCACACGTGAATCAATGCACATTTTAATAAAAATTATATTAGAACCTGGAATTTCCCATAAGAGAAAAATCAATACACCTGACCAAGTGTCCAGTGGAGATTCCCTTCCAGACCCCTCCAATGGATCATTTAGGCCCTAATCTATCATATTTGATTTGTGCCTATTTTACACATCAAAAAATTACCTAGACTCTTTAAAAATCTAGCCCCAGTTCTTTACTCCGACAGCCTCTAGCTGTGAATTCCATCTATTGGAAGAAGCTGCACACATGATGAGCTTAGTGTTGTAGGAGGGGGAAACAGAATACAGCATCAGTTAGCCAAGTCCCCTCCCACTAGAAAAGGGAAGACACACCAGAATGATATCAGCAGTTTGTAAGGGTCAGAGAAACTGGCTAGTCAAGTCTGGCTGTTGGAAACTATTTAAGATCATCACAGCAGACTGGGGCACACATGCTCCTTCCCTTTGATAAGCATTAAATTAAAAAAAATTCAAGTCAGAAAAATGTCTACAAATGTTATCATGTATTCTCTCCCAAACATTTCCAAATCCAGTTCAGAATCCAAAAGATGTTTTTTCTAACCACTGCCTCTGCAAGCTCCACCTGACAGCTGAAAATCATAATGCATTCTTTCAATCTTAAGGCTTCACTAGTAATAAAGATTCTGCAACTTATCTGACAGCTTGTTTATACTATGTGAGACAGCATAGAACGTAAAACTCAAAATTGGAGGAGTGCATATCCTGTCATTAGAGCACAGACTGGGAGCTGGAAACCTTGGGCTCTGTTTCCACCTTTGTCCTTGACTTCCTCTGTGATGGTGTGTACAACCACACTGTAGCCACTTAACCTTTCCCTGCCTCAATCTGCTCATGTGTAAATTAAATATCATCATTTTACCCTCCTCCAATGGGTGTTGTGAGGCTTAATGCTTTTAATGCATTTGAGTTCCTCAGATGAAAGACCATATAAGTGCAAAGTTATAATTTTGTAAACATTTACTAATAAGTAAGATTTTGTTGTAACTTACTTAATTCCCAGTCCATCCTTACTTCTGAAGAGAAGGGGAACCCTGAGAGCTTCTCTTTGCACATACTCAAAAGTAAAATCTGTTTGAATATTTGAATAAAAAACATAGTCAATTACAATGACATTCTCACTTCACACTAGATTTTTTTCAAGATTCACCATTTTAATTTCTGCAGCAAAAAAAGCTCACTATCACTTAAAGAGAACTGCAAAGAGAGTGAACATTTTTCGCTCAAAAGCGAAATCTGAGTGATCGACAATACTCTCCCAGCTGCTCTCTATTTTTCCTATTCACTGATGCACATAAAGCAGAATGCATTCAGAGATTCTCAATTGTCCTAGGTTAAGAATCCCTGGTTATGATAAAATGCTGAATTAACACTTACAGCAAATTCACAACTAAGTAACTGTTAAGAGTCCTGGCACATACAGAGCAAATATAAGGATCAAGCTATATATTTGGGTTTTAAGAAATATACTGTTTCTATTGGGCTTTACAGAGGAACAGTGTAAGGCCCTGATCCTACAAACACTTACACACATACTAGTTTACATGTAAATAGTCCCACTGAGTTCAATAGGACTACTTACATTTGTAAAGTTGTATGCAGTTTTGTTGTAGCCATGTCAGTCCCAGAATATTACAGAGACAATGTGGGTGAGGTAATATCTTTTACTGGACCAACTTCTGTTGGCGAGAGAAACAAGCTTTCGAGCTACATAGATCTTTTCCATTTATAAAATTAAGCATTTTTAAAGTTAAGCAGGTGTATGTCTGCACTATGGAGCTTATAAAATGGAAATTTTACTGCAATTTCTGACACACTTAAGATGATGAGAGGGAGGGAGGAAATCTCTTTTCAATAGAAATTATTAATTTAATGCCAAAATAACTAGAATACTGGACACAGATTTGGTTGTCTGTACACTGAACACTATCACATTATTATTTAATTTTGAGGATTAAGATGAACTGTTAATATTTATACGCAATGGTTTGAAATGTCATGTGTCATACCTGAAACAATGATGCATGTGATTCAGTGACTAGTGAAAAAGTGATAAGCACTGATGGGGGAGGGGGGATAAAGGGGGGCTTCAGGAACTCCATAGTCTAGTTGGACTCTGCAGCCACAGAAGTGAAATTAAATCTAGAAGTGGCCGCACAGCACGTACCTGTGATCTGTAATTCTCCTTCCATAAAGGAGAGTAAGTCCTATGTGACATCTCTAAAGGATGCCTTGTATATAATAAACATGTAAATAGCTTAAAAATAAAAACATGTATCGTTTGTCTCCTCAGCAATCCAAATATAACCGTTCTAAACACCCAATCTATACATCATATACATAATTAAATTACTTAAGCAATTAAAAATGGTTATCTAAGAACATCCTTCATTGGACTCTGCACGAGATTTACCATCCTCAGATTTATACACCTTGTGTCTATTTACTATCAGAACAACTGTAAGAGGGTGAGGGAAATCAGTACTAATTTCCCCTTCTACTTGTTCTTAACCTCTCTTTTTACAACACTTTTCCTCTTTTATTCAATTAACAATGACAAGAAGTGTGGATAAAGCCTCTCCAACTAGAACTGTCAAATTAGACCATTGTTTATTTTAGTATTATTTTACTATCAGAATACAGCTTCTATAATCTATTTTTCAGTCAACTAATTGAAGACACAAAAAATTATTTATCCATTAGCAAAAATATCATAATTTATTAATCAATGCATTAATACTAAAAATATTCATTTGGCTTTAGTAACAAATTAATTTAAAAAAAAAAACCTTTTGAGTATGGCACTCTACATTCAAGACACAAAATCTGAGTGGGTGCGGGGTGTCAAGGATAAATATTAGTTCAGGAAGCAGACAGCAGATACATAGCATTTTACACTAGTGAACAAGTAGCGTTGGTAGGCTCTGTGTTCAGGCCAAAAATCACACGGCAGCTTTGCAACACCTCTGAAGAAAACCTTCAACGCACATTCCTGGCCAGGGATCAAAGAGGTGTTACCATGAAAAATAAAAACCAAGGAAGCAGATGATTAAGAATATTCAACCAATTCCATGTGATCAGATATCTTGATATTTCTACTCTCACTCAGCAGCAGGATCAGCAAATTTAATATTTTTGCCTTGGTTACATTCAACTCTTGATTTTATAGAAAAATTAAAGAGGCAAAAATGAAAATGGAGCAAATAAAAGGATTTAGAAAAACTCAACAAAGCATTCAAATCTCTTGCAGGGCTGAACAAAGTAGACATAGACCAAAACAAAGTAACAAAAGACACTCATTTATTTTCCCTAGAAGGGGAAAAGCTACCCAGAGGTCTCAAAGCTGCTAAGTAAGAGAAATAGTGGATTTAATACTGTTAGCAAGTAGCAGTGAAAGCAAATTAAGAATTTTTGAGAGAAAAGTAGAATCCAATCCCCCTCTGGAAAATTACTGAATATTTTTAGAGCTAAGGAACAGGTGTTGGAGAGGGAGACTTCCCACAAAATAATAAATTGTCAGGAAAGCAGACATGATTTCCCTCACACATAAATGGCTCTTCTGAAGCAAGTTAAAAGTGTACATTGCAAGGCTTAACTTTGGAAAAAGAAGAAAATATTCTAAATTAAATTAGTGGTTCGATTACTGTTGCCATCTGATGAGAAATTCAGCCAAAGCTAATAATTGGACATTACTGAGATAACTGGTTCAGACGGTGGTGTCCCCAGTGAGGTTGGATTTTGGAAGGAGAACTGGAATTTGGTGTCAATTTTAGTAACAGCACAGTAAAATAACATTGATCAATTGCAACAGCAGCCCTCAATCCATCTGATCCCCCTAAGAAACCAATCCTCTCCACATCCCTTCCCAGCAGGCAAGCGAGCTGCTAGCTGCACTGGCTGTCTTTGATTATTTATTACTTTGTAGTTAAGTCACATGAGCAAATCCAGGTAGTTTGGAGGGGCAGCTGTAATTTAATATATGATATAAACACAAAGAAATTATTTACTCTAAAACCCCCTGAAGCTAGATAACCAGATAATCTCAATTGCATCCCTTGAAACTGACAAACTGGAAGCAAATGGGACCTTGATTCAATAGGGGGCGGAGAGGGAGAAGCTAGAATCACCATGAGGCTGAGTGGGGGCTGGGGTTTTTCTGCAGCTCCTTTCCACGAACCTGATTCCCTAAAATATGGGAAGCTGAACTGGGGTCACGCTGATAGGCTGGGCTGAGGGAGGCGGGAGACATTGGGGTTTCTCTACAAGCTACATCCTGATACACTCATGTCACTGTCAAAGCAAAAAGTTGCACATCCGTGACCAGGTTACATGGGAATGATGTGAGCAGTCCCAACGCCCGCACCCACCTCTGACTACAGAGGAAATGCACACAGAAACGCATACATGTGTTTATTTCCTGGCTAGGTCCAAGCTAGGGCCCCAGTGTGAAACACCCATCCCTCTACCCCCTCCCCTGCTGCTCGGCCTGGATTCGTCACCGGATTCCCTGGAATGGGGGATGCAGGCGGGAAATACGAAACAAACCACAAACTGCACGTGGAGACACCACCAGCTTCTCTAGAGCAATCAAAGCAAAGAAGAGGCACCCACCCATTCCACTCCCACCAATTCAAACACATTCATCCCTGAGACAACCAGGCATTTACCTTTCCCTTCCATGGCACGCACGAAATTCCCATGATACTTTTGAGTCTTTAATTTCTCCTCCAAATTAAAACTCCTGATGCAGACAATTTCCTCCACGTCCGAGAGGTCTTCATTCTCATCGTATCTCCTTCTACCAATAGATCGCTAGAAAACAAAGCAAATTATATAGACCGGGGTGGGAAGTGGACTTTGGGGAAGGAAAAATGTATTAACGTGGGGGATTCTTGGATAAACATGGTCTGGGGAAAATCATGATCAAGGCTGCAAAATTAACAATACTTTATACAACGTGAGTTTGAGTACAGAAGAATCTCCACTCCCTTTCTCTTTATAACACCGTACTGACCCAAAGCACCAGGTGTCTGGCTACAGGAAACCCTTGCACTAATTTTTTTTTTGGGGGGGGGGGAAAGAAATATCTCCAAACGCCAAACAAGTGAAGAGATTTACACAAATCACTGATTCAAAGCCCAGCACTGCTGCACTTTGCAAGACCGTAAAAAAGTGAACGGCAGGCAGTATTTGTTTGTTAACACATCGTGTCTCCGATCATGTTATTATTTGTGTAAGATATAACTAAATTCTTTCGCACAAAATTCTCCATTTACTCTGATACACGCTATTCAGGTTGGTTGCAGTATTTACATAATCCAAGTGTTTCCATAGTCACACCGGAAGCCACGAGTTAAAAACAAATTGCATTTTTTAACATTATGATTTATTTGCGCTCCCCCCCCCCCCGCAATGATCCACATGTTATTTCTGTTCAGTCACAAGCTGTGCAGTTTAAGGAACAAAAAGTGAGGGGGGAATTAGGGGAGAAAGGGCAGGAATGAGTTAAATGCACGATGAGGGGTGTGTATGGAGTAGGCCCGGGTGAAAACAGCAGAGGCCGGTGCTGCTATTCCTGCTTCCCCCAGAGCCAGCGTGTAACTTGTTAACAGCAGCCCCTGGTTCTCCGGCAGGGACACAAGGCAGAACCGCACGTTCACACCACACACAACACACTCCGCATGCAAACACCCGCCTGCAGAAGGGAGGGCTAGCTGTATACAAAGCTAGCTCCCTTTGGGGAGCCAAATACACCAGCTGCCTCCATTGGGGTTGCTCAATTCCAAGCACTTTACAATCCAGATCTCCCTCTCTCTGTACATATATTTAAAATCCCCCCAGCAGCTAGCCCTAGAAAAACCACACACTTCATCAGTACAATCCTTTACCAACAGGAAAAAAAGAGAGAGAGAGAGAGAGAGTATTGTCCCACCCTCTCCTTCCCCTCACTTAAATTCCACCCCCTTCCCAAGTGTTTAAGCTGATCTCTTGCAAACTAAGTAGCTCTGCTGCCTACATTTTTACATGCATTTCTCCCTTTGCAAATAATTAAGCAAAATCAATTAAAATGTACAAATAGGAAATAGACAAGCCAGCTACACACCAATCTTCTTCCAGAGTCTTTCTCTGCCTCCATTTTTTTGGAGAGTTTCATCACTTAATTGTCAACAGTTCCTGTCCTGCATTTTTTGGCCCAAATGGGGAGGAGGAAAAACAAAAGCCATCCAGGTCTCTCTAAAGTTTTGCAATTTTGCACCAGCACTTTTTTGGGGAAGGGGGAGGGAAGGGGAGGGGGAGTCGGTGCGTTTTGCAAAGTCCTAAGGAACCATTTTCAGACACTGAGTGTGGAGTGGGGCGCAGGCGTCATAATCCCCGGAACGTAAACATTGTTGCCGATCGCGTTCGGGGAGGGGGGGAGGCCCGGGGGAGGAGGCGGCTGCGAGTAGGGGGGGAGAACCAGATTGCACCCAGCGCTAAAGATCGCTGCTGCCGCCGCCGCTGCTGGCTGGCTGGCTGCTCATATTGGTGTGTTGTTGTTAGGTCACGAGTGTGCAGCAGGCATTGCACGCAGGCGCTGACTCACTGAGCTGTTTGTTATGGGGAGAGCTGGAGTGTCAGGGGTTGGAAGGGGCTGGAGGCAGCGGCCACTCTGTAATATGAGGAGAAAACAAAGTACTCAGGCTCACACGGAGACTTGCAACCACACACACATGCACATAAGACATACGAAGACATTAACAGGTGTACAGATATGCTTAAGCACAGAATATGCACATACGGGGACCTGCATACACATGTACAACACAAGACACACCTACAGACATGCACAGCACTGATGCAGATATGAAAACATACAGAAGACAGATCTATCCTTAGACACATGCATAAAAGATATCGAAAGATGCACAAAATCACCTAGGATGTACGACACATACATGGGACCATGCACGTTAGACACATGCAGATAAACTTGCAGACGAGGCACAGAGACAGAGTGCATGACTATAAGATATGCACATGAAACATGTTACATGCACAAAGCACACAAACGTGAAATGCATGTGAAACTTATACTCAGAAAAGTCACACATAACTCTCTGTAAAATAACAACAACCCATGCCTGTCTCCACAGAAGTTTGCTTTCTTAAGGGATGATCAGTGGCAATAAAGAAAACAAGGAAAGTGCAAAAAGCAACAAGTTACTCACTTTCATTTTAAAAGGAATTGCACTAACGTATATAAAGTTTTCTTTCAGATGGGCATGTGTATTTTTAGAAATTGCTGCCCAGTTACAGTTCTGTAGACCCTGGAACTCTACATGTTTGTCCTTTGGGAGAGGGTTTATAAAATTCATTCTGGGTTTGGAAGGTGTAGTCTATGTCAGTGGTTCTCAAACTTTTGTACTGGTGACCCCTTTCACATAGCAAGCCTCTGAGTACACCCCCCCTCCTTATAAATTAAACATACTCTTTTATATATTTAACACCATTATAAATGCTGGAGGCGAAGCAGGATTTGGGGTGGAAGCTGGCCACTCGTGACCCCCTGAAGGGTCCCAACCCCCAGTTTGAGAACCCCTGGTCTATATGCTGCTATAAAAAATATGGGTTTCATTTTAGGAGTTCAGTTTCAGTAGCATCTATTATTTTTAGTTCTTGCTGGCTTTATTAAAATGCTTTTATGAGATTGAAATACCCTTTTTGTAGCAGAATGTATTTAAACAATTTCCTTATGTAATAAATTATTTAATATAGGCTACTAAATAGCTGTCACACGAAAACAACTTTCAAGTACTATTGAACTAAGCTAGATTGGAATTTCAAGTAGTGCTAAAAGGCTTCATTTCATATTAACAAACTTAGGACCCATTCAGCCTTTGGCAGATTTCGGAGTAGCAGCCGTGTTAGTCCATATCCGCAAAAAGGAGTACTTGTGGCACTTTAGAGACTAACAAATTTATTTGAGCATAAGCTTTCGTGAGCTACAGCAGTGAGCTGTAGCTCAAGAAAGCTTATGCTCAAATAAATTTGTTAGTCTCTAAAGTGCCACAAGTACTCTTTTTCTTTTTTCAGCCTTTGGGTTTCCGGTGCTTTAGGAGAACTGCTTAATACTAGGATTGGTAAGGGGAACCAGTGCTTTTCACATCTAAGACACCAGTTCAAATCTGGATTAGGTTGATAGCGATCAAATGTTATTACTCTCTGATGGCAGTTTGGAGGTCTGTGTAAAACAAGGTAGACCTTTTGGATCAGTTCCCAGGTGTCCACATTGTTGTACACTGAGGAATTACAAACATCTTAAGTGACATTTCTTAACAAAATGCTTAACCTTTATCAAAATAGAAAAAAAAAAGATTCCAAAGAGTAAGGGATCTAAACAACTGTCATACCAGTTTAGAAGCCAATAGAAACCTCACAAGCAGACATCAAGTTGTATTTCTGCATAACTTTGTTCCCAGACCAATTAAACAGACTAGAAAATCAGTTACAATAGCTTTTTGTTCTTTATTGTTTCTGTGCACTTCTATACAACAGAACGCAGTCACTCACATAGACTCCTGTTTAGCCCCTCTGCATACATAGTCAGTTAATTAACACTTTAATTGATAGTTATATGTTTTGCACAATATTTTAATCTAACACATCACAAAGCCAACATTATAGGCCTTGGTGGCAGTCTCATTAGAAAGAACGAAGACTCAATGAACTATGGCAAATGGCGAGAGGAAAGACTATTCAGATGTGGCTTAGAACTCATGAGAGCCAGGTTTAATTCCAGGATCCACCACAGACTTCTTGTGTGATGTTGGGCAAGTCACTCAGCCCAACATCCTCAAAGGAATATAAGCATCCAACATCCATTTAAATTATTGGGAGGTAGGTGCCTAAATATCTTTTAGGATCCCTAACACCCATTCATTTATTTGGAGTTAGATACCTAAATACCTTTGGGGATCTGTGGTTTAGTCTCTTTTGAAAAGCTCCTATCTATAAAATGAGGATGATAGGTCTTTCTTGCCACAGAGATGTTATGTGGATGAATATATGAAGAGTTGTGAGGTGTTGTGATGTTTATTATATATCAATATACACACTTATCCATTGCTACCTTAAACTCCAATCCTGAAATTGCATACACAGGCTTAACTTTAAGCCAGGAATACAATGGTTAAAGTTAAGCACGCATGTAGGACTGGGGCCAGAGTAGTAGAGTACAAGATAAATAACTGTAATTAGAGAATCATCAGGAACAAAGCTATCAATCAATTAAATAAATAAGTCCCTGTTTCAAAATATCCATCAATAAGATACCACAGAGACAGGGGGGAAATTTTCTCTTTTTTTTTTTTCAGATCAATATAATCTGGAATTCTTGGCATATCAAGTAAACACACCAAGTAGTATATTAAACACACACATACAGAGAAACTAGAGCACATGTTACTAAAATTCTGGAAGTAAAGATGTTTCAGAAGTATCCAAGTCTAAGTCTGTGGGCTTCCAGCATCAGAACATTGATATTTTTATATCTTATATTTAAACAGGAATTATTGATTTTAACATTTCATAACCATGTCTTATGGTTCATCATATCAACTAAATATTTTCATAAAAGACTTGTTCTGTTTCTTTTAAAACTATTTATTTTACCAATAAAATAATATTTTCTTCACTTTGGGTTATAATTAATCAAAAACTTGGACCCAAAATGGAATTGGACGTTTATATGAATGATGAGAACATCAACACTTGCCTTAGATGGAATAACAAAAATTATAAGTGATATTAAACCTCATGGTGAGAAAGTATTTCCCCTCTGGGCAGGTTATTCTTCTGCGGGGAGAGTGTTTGCTCCTTTTTCTGACCACTATCAACCAGAGTACTGGATTAGGTTAACCATTGGAACAACAATTCCAATGTTCCTTTACAAAAATAAAACAAACTAATGAATGTATTCATATTGTCATGGGGTGGCTGGGTTGTTGGGAGATGGGCTACAATTAATCTGTTTTTTGTTAATGTTAGTAAAATTATTTACAGTACAATTATGCACACAATGTGCTACATCCTGTCCATGTTCAGATGACAGTCAGAGGTGGAGCTTTAAGAAAAACACCTACTATCTCACAACTCATGATAGAATCATGAAAGTAGTCAATACTGTGTTTACTCAGGCTGTGTGTGGGACAGGGTGAATTTCACCCTTGTTGAGCTCACAGGGAAATTTGTTTCCTGATAAATAGAATAAATGTTGCTAAAATCAGATCCTTAAACCTTTTTCCTTTCCTCATAAACTATGGACTATCTGTCAGGCATCTTAGCCTGGATGGACATGAAAAGCCAGATGTTTAAACATTTCGCTGCCCTTGGACATTATGTGAAAAGATACTTCTGCGGTTCTCCAGCCAGACCAGATCAATGCAGGGGCACCAGAACAGGGAGGCCAGGGGCCCATAGCTCCCCCACTTTTCGCCATGGGACCCTGACCCCTTACCCTCCTCTTCCCCGAGACCCCACCCCCCGGCCAGGCCAGCAGCTGGTGGAGCCCAGCCCAGGAGCCCGGGCAGTTGCGGCACATGCCAGCTTCCCAGAGCTGCCTGTGCAGCTCTTACCATTGCCAGGCTGCAGCTCCAGGCCCTGCCCCTCAGCTGGAGCTGGGTCGGGGTAAGAGCTGTGCAGGCAGCTGTAGGGAGCCTGGGTCCCTCCACCTGCCCTGGGCGGGGGGGCCCGAGGGCCGGGGACAAGGGCTGGGGGCTGCTTTTGGCCCCACCTAATCCCAGTGGCGCGGGATAGGCTCCCCAGCCCCACTCTGGCTTCCGACTTGGCTGGAGGTGAGGCCTCCAGAGGAAGAAGAGGGGCCTCGGGGGAAGAGGAGGGGGCACAGGTGGGGTCTTGGGGGGAGAAGAAGGACCTCAGGGGAAGGGGTGGGGCAGGGCCCCTGGGGGGCAGAAGCTCCTGGCCCCCCCCACTTTTGGGAAGGCTCCGCCACCCCGGATCAATGTTTTTCCCACTTAGGAAGCTCAGTGATTGCAACTTGAAGCTACATCCCACGTCTTTCCAAGAAGGTTTCAGAGTAGCAGCCATGTTAGTCTGTATTCGCAAAAAGAAAAGGAGTACTTGTGGCACCTTAGAGACTAACAAATTTATTAGAGCATAAGCTTTCGTGAGCTACAGCTCACTTCATCGGATGCATTACGATGAATGCATCCGAATTATCGAATGCATCCGATGAAGTGAGCTGTAGCTCACGAAAGCTTATGCTCTAATAAATTTGTTAGTCTCTAAGGTGCCACAAGTACTCCTTTTCTCTTTCCAAGAAGGACTCTCTGCATGTCTACACTTACAAGCTGTACTGATACAGCTGTGCCGCTGTAAGAGCGCTCATGTATCTGTGTTATCCTGACAGGAGAGAGCTCTCCCATCAACATAATAAAACCAGCTCAATGAGTGGCGGTAGCTATGTTGGCGGGAGAGCGTCTGTGCACCAGTGCTTATGCTATCAAAACTTATGGTGCTCAACTGGGTGTTTTTTGCTGACATAAGTGCTAGTGTAGACATGGCCTTAGACCTATCACTGCTTGAGACTGCAGACAATCCTTTCCCCATCTGCCAATTGAATTTCTTACCTGTTATACTTTTTATGCAAAACCTTCCATTTTAATTTCCATTTTGCACCAACACAGTTTTATTCTGTGACAATAACAGAAACAAATGGAAACAACTATTTGCATATTTGGCTAACAATATACTATAGAAAAGCTACTATGCAGAAGGTGGCATAAACACATCTATTTCTGCGCCGAATACTGTACCTCATTAAGAATACTGGAGGGTTACAATGGTTCATCCCTATTCTAAGACATACAAAAGTACATTTCTGGCACAGAAATGAAGATGTACCTCTGTGATAGGATGTTCAGATCTTTCAGTGTCCTCAGGAAGGAATCCTGAAATTCTATCCCTATTGTGCCCTTATATAAAGACCCCACTACATCAAACAGCAGCCTGGGCTTTTGTGCATTCATTCCCAGAAAGGGTTCAGGGTCAGCTGAGGGAGGCATCTCCAGCTGAGAGTGAATTAAGTACAGCTGACTCTAATTAGGCTCAGTGCCTCAAGAGGAGGCTAGGATGGAAAGAGAAATGCTAGGGTTTATAATGACCAGCAGTTAGGAAAAGAAGTAAAAGAACTAACTTTGTTGGGTTTGTTCTTTCCCAGTTGGAGTTTATTGTACATAGGCTGGAGGAAAAAATGTAGGTAGACAATATTATAATTTTAATACTTTGGTTAAAGTAAAAGATGTTTGTCCTCTAACAATTGGAGATCAAACTAAGTTTATTTTAAAAGGCCAATGCTAGGGCTTGTAGGGATGTGGGGGTGGCTAGAGCTTGTAGGGTTCTACATATAAACTATATGTTTATACAACTATACATATAAAATGATGGGGTCTAAATTAGCTGTTACCACTCAAGAAAGATCTCAGAGTCATTGTGGATAGTTCTCTGAAAACATCCACTCAAAGTTAAGCAGCAGTCAAAAAAAGTGAACAGAATGTTGGGAATCATTAAGAAAAGGATAGATAATAAGACAAAGTATCATATTGCCTCTATGTAAATCTGTGGTACACCCACATTTTGAATACTGCATGCAGATGTGTTTGCCCCATCTAAAAAAAAAAATTGGTATTGGAAATGTTCAGAAAAGAGTAACAAAAATTATTAGGGGTATGGAACGGCTGCCTTATGAGGAGAGATTAATAAGACTGGGAGGTTTCAGCTTGGAAAAAAGATGATTAAGGGGGTACATGATGGAGGTCTATAAAATCATGACTGGTGTGGAGAGAGTAAATAAAAAAGTGTTATTTACTCCTTCTCATAACACAAGAACTAGGGGGCACCAAATGAAATTAATAGGCAGCAGGTTTAAAACAAACAGAAGGAAGAATTTTTTCACACAACTTGTGGAACTCCTTGTCAGAGGATGTCATGAAGGCCAAGACTATAACCGGGTTCAAAAAAGAATTAGGTACATTCATGGAGGATAGGTCCATCAATGGCTATTTGCCAGGATGGGCAGGAATGATGCCCCTAGCCTCTGTTTGCCAGAAGCTGGGAATGGGCTACAAGGAATGGACTACTTGATGGTTACCTGTTCTGTTCATTCCCTCTGGGGCACCTGGCATTGGCCACTGTCGGAAGACAATATATTGGGCTAGATGGACCTTTGGTCTGACCCAGTGTGGCTGTTATTATGTTCTAACAGCTATGCAGATGGCTTTTTGCTGTTTGAAAGTGTGGATGTGATGTATATGAACATGCATTAATAGGCTGAGGAATGAAGCACCAGGATTGCTGCTTCAGTGCATCAGTGTGCAGGATTATTGTATGTTTCAATACTTTTCCTATTGAAGTGAAATGTAAAAGAGGGGCAGTCTAGAGAGACAATGGACTAAAAGCACTCTTGTATATACCTAAAATCACAAAGGAAGTAAGCATGCTGGATTTGCTATTTTAACTTTAATTGCATTATGTAAGCTAAAAGTAGCACTACAGGCAATGGAAAGCATTTGTGAAATTGTATAGTAAACATGTACACAATTCTGCAAGCAGCATAATGCCCCAAAATTGCACCTAGGGGATCCAAAATGGTAGTAGAGAGCCCACTTTGAATATAACTTCTAAACAGAACTAAAGTCTTGTTTATCTGAACAATTATCTTATTTTTATTATAGCTCACAGAGCTATAGTAAGGGAGTGTTGATTAGAACAACTGACAGACTTAACTATTCTGTAGCTCACAGGCACTGACTTCTGCTGGCTCCGGTGGGTGCTCGGTCCCACCCCACCTCCACCCCTGCCCTGCCCCACCCCCTCTCAAACCCCTTCCCCAAATCCCCACCCCAGCCCCACCTCTTCCCTGAGAGCACTGCATTCCCGCTCCTCCCCCCTCCCTCACAGAGCTTGTTATGCTGTGAAACAGCTGTTTTGCAGCAGCAAGCGCTGGGAGAAGTGGAGACGCAGCGCGCTCAGGGGAGGAGGTGGAGGTGAGCTGGGGTGTGGCGCACCCACCAATTTTTTCCTGTGTGTGCTCCAGCCCCGGAGCATCCATAGAGTAGCTGTTTTCTTCATGCTATTAATTTCCCCTTTCCAGACATCATTAGTCCACTTCAGATTTTTGCATTAGCCTCATACATTAGAGCACAATCATTTTAAAATAAATTTATTTTGGGAAATGGAGCCTAAACTAGGGATTAACTATGCTGCTTTAATATTTTATGGTTCAACCAAAACCATGTGCACTTACAAGTAAAGCTACTAGATAATCTTATCATCTATGTGTGTAGAGCTGTGCTCTTTCATAGGCTTTGAGCACTGATCCCAAATATATTTTTACAGTTAAGATTTCCCCACAAACTAAACCACAAAGCCTTGAAAAGCTCTTGTTTGAAGAGGTGGGAGAGGAAACATTTAAAGCCTGTTGGTTACCAGCTTTCTAAGTAAGGCAGGGTAGTTCATTTAAAATCTTTACGTGGGTATTACTTATGACTTTGCAATTAGTTTAATTACTTGAACAATCCCACTACTGTATGTTGAGAAATACTAAAAATGCTCTTTGTACTTGTTTTCTTTGTATATGTGCTTACAGACTTAAAAGACAACTGAGCAAAAATTAATGTTAATACTCTTCACTTATACAGGGGTTTTTAATCCAAATGGATTTGAAAGTTAGATATGCACAGAAGTACCGAGATGCAACCCCCTCTGGGGTGGAGGGCAGCAACCAACCAATGCATAACATATGGCACAATAGTGGGGCATAAGACATTTTACAGGAAAAAAAAAAAAACCTTAAGGGCAAACCATACTCTTACAGGTGCTGTGGGGGCTTTAATGCTCATATATAGCAGACAAGACCAAAAGATCATGTCTTGCCAAACTAAATATATGACTTATTTATTGGGAAAGGATGAAGGGCTGGGTCAACTCTGCTGGGCTAGGTCAACTCTGCTGGGCTAGGAACCTGTAATCTCAGGAAATGTGATCTGAAGCTTCAAGTTACCAATCTGATTTCTCCGATTTGGTAATTTTAAAATATGCAGTACAAATTAAATAAAAGGTATAATGGTCGTGTTTGTATATACTCCATCATTGCCTTTTGATACATTATATAGCTAAATTAATGAACTTACAGATCAGGAGAAGCATGAAGAGAGGAACTAAGAAAACAAAACGTTTAGGTCCTGATTTCTTGTGTTGTCACTTATGTGTAAAATGATACCAAATCAGAATGACAGTATTTTTACACTCTGCACTAGTGTGAATAACAGAAGATGCATAGGGTGGAAAATCAATCCCTCGGTGCCTTTTATAGCCAGTGCAAGTACACCAAATGTAAAATAGCTTCTGCCTTTGGGATGCGATTGTCCTCTCCCATGTCTGAGAATAGAAAGCAGAGCTATACTTACCTACTAGTGCATTTGTATTCTCAGGTTTTCTTACTTTAACTATGGTATCATGTTTCTTTTTCTCACTTACACCTCTCCATACCCACAAGCTCACTGTCACACAGCGAGTATCTTTGTATTAAGACCCAGGATTCTTGAATCCTTTTGTGGGTGTGTGACCTTTGCCAAGTCACTTCACCTCTCTGTGCTTTGCTTTCTCCTTCTATAAAACAGAAATAATAAATAATTATGCCTTACAAAAACAGGATAAGCACTTCAGGTGAAAAGTGCTGTTTAAGTGCTAAATAGTGCATTATACAAATCTCCTATACATTCAGAAAGGGTAATTTGTCAGGGTTCCCTCCCCACTCTGAACTATAGGGTACAGATGTGGGGACCTGCATGAAAGAACCCTTAAGCTTATTTCTACCAGCTTAGGTTAAAACTTCCCCAAGGCACAAATTCTTTGCTCTTGGATGGTACGCTGCCACCAAGTGATTTAAAAAGAATCAGGGAAAGGACCACTTGGAGTTCCTATTCCCCCAAATATCCCCCCAAGCCCTTACACCCCCTTTCCTGTAGAGGCTTGAGAATAATATTCTAACCAATTGGTTACAATGTGATCACAGACCCAAACCCCTGGGTCTTAGGACAATAGAGAAATCAGTCAGGTTCTTAAAAGGCTTTTATTTTTTTTTTTAAAAGTAAAAATCACCTCTAAAATCAGGATGGAAAATAAGTTTACAGGGTAACAAAAGATTCAAAAGCACAACAGAACTTCTTCTAGGCTTAGTTTCAAAGTTACAAAGAACAGGAATAAATCTCACTCCAGCAAAGGAAAAATTCACAAGCAGAACAAAAGATAATCTAACACACTGTGCCTGGCTTTTACTTACAATTTTTGTAATACGAGAGACTTTTAGGATGGTTTACAGGAGAAGGAGTTCTGACCTGATGCTTCCCAAGAGAACACACCAAAACAAAGCCTCCCCAAGATTTGAAAGTATCTTCTTTCCCCATTGGTCCTTTTGGTCAGGTGCCTACAAGGTTATTTGAGCTTCTTAACCCCTTACAGGTAAGGAGGAATTCTAGGCTACCCTTAGCTGTATGGTTATGACATGCCCCCCAAATCACAGATGGTATCGGATAGCCTGTACCACACTGGCTGTGATTTCTTCCTGGAGCTCTAGGAGAAAACAGAGTTAATAAGACACATGCATCTCTAGATATACTACTGATTATATAGAAACTAACAATATTTTCTACATTTCAAGGACGATTTTAACCAGTTGATTCTGGGAAACTTTCACAGGAGAGTGCATCAGCCACTTTGTTAGATACACCTTTCAGGAGCTTTTCAAAATCAAAATCTTGGAGAGCTAAACTCCACGGAGAAGTTTTTCGTTATTGTCCTTGACGGTATGAAGCCACTTCAGCGCAGCATGGTCTGTTTGGAGGTGGAAACACCATCCCCAAATGTATGGGCGTACCTTTTCCAGAGCATACACAATGGCATAGCATTCCTTTTCGCTGATTGACCAGTGACTTTCCCTCTCAGAAAGTTTCTTGCTGAAAAACACTACAGGATGGAATTCTTGATCTGGTCCTTCCTGCATTAAAACTGCTCTCATGCCACGCTCGGATACATCTGTGGTTACTAGGAAAGGTTTGTCAAAGTCTGGGGCCCTTAGCACAGGGTCAGACATGAGTGTTGCTTTAAGCTAGTTAAAAGACCTTTTGACACTCTTCAGTCCACTGAACTGCATTTGGCTGTTTCTTTCTGGTTAGGTCTGTCAGTGGGGTGGCGATTTGGCTGTAGTGCGATACAAATCGCCTGTAATATCCGGCCAAGCCTAAGGATTGGACCGGTTTCTTTGACTTTGGGACAGGCCACTTGTGGATAGGATTCACTTTGGCCTGTAGGGGGTTGATTGTCCCTTGACTCACCTGGTGTCCAAGGTAAGTTACTTTGTTTAAGCCTATTTGATAATTTTTAGCCTTAACAGTTAGCCCTGCCTCCTTATGTGCTCAAAGACTTTTTGCAGATGCTCCAGGTTTTCTGCCCATGAATCAGAAAAGATGGCCACATCATCAAGGCAGGCGACTGCAGATTCTCTTAATCCTGCTAGGAGACTATTTACAAGTTTTTGGAAAGTGGCGCGTGCTCCCTTTCAGGCTGCGAAATGCACATTAAATTCATACAGCCCTACATGGGTGATGAAGGCTGACCTTTCCTTGGCGGATTCATTCAGCAGTACTTGCCAGTACCCCTTGGTTAAGTCTAAGGTAGGAATAAACCTCCCTCCAGCAAAGGAAAAATTCATAATCAGAACAAAAGATAATCTAACATGCATTGCCAGGCTTTTACTTACAATTTGTAATACGAGAGACTTTTAGGATGGTTTATAGGAGAAGGAGTTTTCTGACCTGATGCTTCTCTGCTTCCCAAGAGAACGCACCAAAACAAAGCCTCCCCCCCAAGATTTGAAAGTATCTTCTTTCCCCATTGGTCCTTTTGGTCAGGTGCCAACCAAGTTATTTGAGCTTCTTAATCCCTTACAGGTAAGGAGAAATTCTAGGCTACCCTTAGCTGTATGGTTATGACAGTATTTAATACATAAAGGCAGGGCATTGAAACCTTTTGCTCAGTCTTTGGATGCAAGATCAAGTGAGGGGTCCCAGAATTATTTTGGAAGCTGTTCCTCACAACTTAGTCTGCAATCCCCACACAGGAAAACTGCGGGCGTGGGAATTCCATTATTTGTTAAATTGTTATCTCTTTGGGACAGGGACTGTCAGGATGTTTATACAACACCTAGCAAATGGGGCCTTGACCTGGTCACTCTGTAGGCAAAACCACAACGTGAATGCTTAAGATCATTGAACTATATATTGTACCTCAGTAATAGTAAATGTTGTGATGCATTCAATTTTAAACTTACTCAGTTTCACTATAAACAATATGCCAGATGGAATGTAATCATTCCATGGAAAGGACTATACAAGTGCAAATATTAACAAATTGTGAAGTATTTCATGAGTGTTTACCTCATAAGAGATAGGAAGTAAGCCCATTTTACAGAGGGTGAATGGCGAGTCACAGAAATATGACTTAGAGTTGTGATTCCACAATAGACACCTCTCCCACTCTAGTGACTCTCTACTGATTTAACTGAAATCCTAAGGAAAATCTCTGGAGTAGGTTCCCTTGTACATTCCTCTTAACTTAAGATGGTATTGACAACTCAATGATCAGTAGACTTTTGGCTACAGAATAATCTGTATAGCAAGAGTGGGAATAGTTTAACCATAACATAGAAAATGTACACTACTTATTCCTGGGATATGTTCTGTGATATTAACAAACAGCAACAACAACAAAAAAGTTCAACATTAAGCTGGAAAAGCATTGAATGGAGAAATTCTGGTGAGGGTAGCTTTAACAAAAAAGAGACTCAAAGAAGGGATGGGGACAGACACACCTGTTCAGTTGACAAATGTGAGAAGTGGCAAATCTAAACATCAACATTTATTGTCTGCTGCACTACAGTACTTACTGATTCTGACTTACCTGCTACCAACTGTAGGGCACAGAAATTTCCCAAAGGGAACTTAGGTGTTACATTAATTTTAACTGGAAGCATGGGTTAGGATTCAGGTGGTTACATCTAATGCATTGCTATACATGTAAAAATAATATATTTTACCAGAAGGTTATAAAATACAGTGAAAGGAAGGTGGCCTGGTGGTTGGACTCCAACTGCCAGTGCTTGGAATGTTGGGATCAGAAGGTTTCATGGCAGTTGAGTTCAACTGCCCTGTGCCTGAATATTAGAATTTGCAACCCATGTCCCCACAGTCTGCAGTGCCAGATTGGATTTGGAAGTGAGGGAAATAGCTGGACGTTTGATGAGGGGATTAATTTGACCCAGTAAGTCTAGAATAGGGAATGTAAAAGAGTGACGTCATGAAGATTTATGGTACATCTACATTGCACAAATCTTACAGCAGTGTGTAGTATACAGACACTACACATGCCCCCCCCCCCGCACTGATATAAATAGGGTAGACAGTGAGGCACTACTTAAAGACAGGCCTAAACCTTGTTGGCATATACTCTACACGGCTCTCTACACCCTTAAGCAGTGCCTTCCCCATGACACTGCTGTGTTTAGCAGAGTTGTATCCTGCTGCTGGAATCTTTTCCCCACTGCAGGGAAATGCACTGGGGAGTGGTTGAGGAAAGGCTCCACAAGCTTCCCATTGCCATCTGTAGCTACACACCACAGTAGGTATGTCTACACCGCAATTAAAATTGTGGCTAGCTGATGCCAACTGGCTCAGGGTAAGGGGCTGTTTAATTTTGAAGTAGACATTTGGACTGGGCTGAAGCCCAGTCTCTAGGACCCTGTGAGCACTGTCCCCTCCAAACTGTGCACGTGCACACAGATATTAAACCCCACGCACACACACGGCAAAACACTACGCACACTCCGGCTTTTTTTTTTTTTTGCTTCGGCGGCAGCACAGAAGAAATTTTTTGCACACATGGCCTGTTAAAAATTAGAGGGCACATTGCCTGTGAGGTTAGAGGGTCCCAAAGCCCAGGCTTGGGGAGCCCTGAACCTCTACACTTCAATTAACAGCCTCTGAGCCTGAGCCCAGCAAGCCTCAGTCAGCTGGCACAGGCCAGCTATGGGTTTTTAACTGCAGTGTAGGCATACCAAAGTAGACACAAAAAGAAAAAAGGAGTACTCGTGGCACCTTAGAGACTAACAAATTTATTAGAGCATAAGCTTTCGTGAGCTACAGCTCACTCCATCGGATGCATTTATGCATTCATCGGATCAAAATGCATCCGATGAAGTGAGCTGTAGCTCACGAAAGCTTATGCTAATAAATTTGTTAGTCTCTAAGGTGCCACAAGTACTCCTTTTCTTTTTGCAAATATAGACTAACACAGCTGCTACTCTGAAAAGTAGACACAGTTTGCTTTTCACTGCAGTGTGTATGCTCCCCATAGCCTATATGCTGCTGCCAGGAGTGTGCAGTATAGACATAGCCTCAGGGAGATTTAAGCACGTGGCAGTAAACAAAATAAGCCATAAATAAATCAGAGGACAAGGACAACTCACCTAATTCCCCTGCCAAGCTCATCTCTGCAGCTCTAGGGCCACCACTTTCCGGCAAAGTGGGTATTCACCCACGAAAGCTTATATCCCAATGCGTCTGTTAGTCTATAAGGTGCCACAGGGCTCTTTGCCGCTTTTACAGATCCAGACTAACACGGCTACCCCTCTGACACTGTCACGAGCGGCTACTGACTGGATGCTCAACTTGAGCCACTTTAAGCCTGATTTTCCCCCCCCCCCCCCCCCCGAGCTCCCAAAACTCCCCTTGAAGCTGATGGAGAGGCAGGTGAGCAGGAGCCTTGTTCAACTTAAAATATCTTGAACCCGACTTTCAAACAAACCAAGGAGCCCAAAGTCAATGACAGACAGACACACACGCATACATATATATATATATAAACAAACTTCCTTGGGCTTGAGTGGGGAGGGAGGGGCAGGGCTCCAGCCCGGGCTACCGCGAGGAGAAGGAGGAGGGACGGGCAGGGGCTCCAGCCCCGGCTCCCCCGAGAGAGAGGGAATAGCAGAGGCGCCAGCCCAGGCTACCCTGACTGGAAGGGGGGCAAGGGAGGACCAGGCCCCTCAGTCGGCGCTGACCTAGCCGCAAGGCCCGGCCCTGGGCGTGGGAAGGGAACTACTAGTACCTACATCGCCCGGCGCCGCGCCGCTCACGCGGAGGGCGGAGCAGCCCGCATCCGGCAGGAAGGGTTAGGAGTCGGGGCTGCGCCATCGCGGCGTGTGCGCGGCGCCCGGCGAGGCGAGGCGAGGCGGGGCGGCGGCCGGGGCCGGGGCCGGGGGGCGCCAGGTGCAGCTGCGGGCCTATCTCCGCAGCCGGAAGGAAGTAGCCGCAGCAAGAGGAGGAGGAGGAGGCGGCGCCTGGGGATTAGCAGCCGGGCCAGGCGCCCTCTCTTCGCTCCCCTCCTGCGGAGCGAGCCGCCGCGGCCGGAGACCATGAGCCTGAACGAGCACTCGATGCAGGCGCTGTCCTGGCGGAAGCTCTACCTGAGCCGGGCCAAGCTGAAAGCCTCCAGCCGCACCTCCGCGTTACTCTCGGGGTTCGCGATGGTGAGCGCTCCCCTCCTTCCGGGCAGGCGCCGTCCGCCGCGCTCTTCTGGGGGAGCGGGGGCAGGTGACAGGTAACCCGGGGGACAGCAGTGCCGGTGGGTCGGCAGAGCGTACCGTACCCTGCGGGGCGGCCAGCCGGGTTTATATCCCCCTCTGTACCGTAAGTACCGCCTGCGCCCGCCCTTTGTGGTATCGGGAGCTAAATCTATG
The DNA here is from genome assembly GCF_009764565.3 of Dermochelys coriacea. Taxonomy (NCBI): domain Eukaryota; kingdom Metazoa; phylum Chordata; order Testudines; family Dermochelyidae; genus Dermochelys; species Dermochelys coriacea. The sequence continues at coordinate 25,866,373 of NC_050082.1, forward strand.
AGGATGCGCCGTTTACTTGCTCCTGGGCGACGTGTGGCGTGTCTGCCTCGCCCTCTCTGCGGACCCGGTCCCCATCGCGTTCTCCTCGCACTCCCCAGGTAAATCACTGGCTGGGTGCCTGGTCCCCCGTTTAAAGGGGACGTCTTAGCTCAGGTGCTTCCACCTCCACTGAGTTTGGGAGAATTGAACCGTGAACTGTCAGCACCAGCCTGTGGCTCGCTCCCTGGCTGAAGTTAAGCTGGAGGGGGAAGAATTTAGTCTTTTGTTCATGAAGCAGGAGATGGTTTGGCGAATGATTCAAAAGGTCTAGGAGGATTTGCACAGCAAATGTTGCATATCACCGTTTTTTATTTTGTGATTTATACACTGGTTTCTTCCATAACTTTCTTTCTTTCCTCCTTGGCTTACTAACACGGTCCAAAATGTGTAATTATTTTCCTCCTGGGTTTTATTATTCTGCTGGTTGGCTTACTGACTGCTTTGTCTTCCTTGCCATTGATCCAAGAGTGAGCACATCTCTGGAAGTATATTATTTCCAGGTACAGTAGCCTCTCACATAATGGGTTCATTATAACCAGAATATAATCCATATGTTCCAGTGTATTGAAATAATTCAGGACTTCCATTCTACTTCACTGTAAACTTGGGATTCTGCATGTCGTAGACTGGGACAACATTGAACATATCTTGTATCTTACAAAAATAAAGTAGTTTTCCATAAACAATTTCTCCACAAAATCGTACCTGCATTTTTTCAGGCTGATTTTTGAAGAAAAATTAGTTATTTACGTGCATGCTTTGAACTGGCTTTTTTTTAATGCCACCTTGTTCATTTTCATATGCAGTGTTAGTATTAATTGCTATATCACTGCTCTTCATTATCAGATTATGGCCCTGAAATTATATAAACAACTTCTACTCCTATTGTTGGCAGTGGCAGTTAAGGGCACAGCGCTGAGTACAGAATCAGGCTCTTGGACAATTACATCATCACTGTACTTAACTTAGGCTGTGTCTGCACAGCTGCAGTACTTCAGCTACACTGCTGTAGCATTGACACTTAATACCACAATGGAAAGGGCTTTTCCATTGCTGTGTAGTAAATCCACCCTCTCAAGAGCTGGTAGCTAGGTCCTTAGAATAACTCTTCTGTCAACCTAGGATGTCTATGCTGGGGTTTAAATCAACTAAGCAGTGTAGCTAGGTTGACCTAGGCCTAGTCTACACCTAAAGCTTAAGGCTCCAATCCTTTGGACTTGCATATGTTCTTAACTTTACACATGTGAGTAGTCCCATTGACTATACCACTATTTCAGGACTACTAATGTGCATAAACTTAAGAGCATGAGTAAGTCCTTGGAGGCTTGAAGATCATGTATCTTTAGGTCCATCTTATAGACATCTTCTCCTACAATCCTGTACAGTAAGTCTCCCATCCTCTAATTTGTTGCATGGATTGCTGTGCCCCATGTGGATTCCTGTTGACTTCACGGGGGTTCTGAGCTAGTGCAAAAGTCTTACTGCACAGAGCAAATTGTACCAGAATCTTTCTATTTTTGATGTTTTTGCTAGAGCCCATTTCCTCTGTGTGGTTTTAAATTCATTTGGATTCACTGGATAGTATTAGAGTGCTGTCATTCAAGAAGTGGAAAAACTGCTAAATGGATTTTTAAATCTGTTAAATAGCCCTAATACTTACTTCACGACTCTCAAATAAGAAACACAACTGCATTTGCTTTATCTTATTTCATCATAAAGGAAAACTTCAGTGTAAAAATAGTACTTCTGTATCCAGTATTTTCACCACTGTTACATGTAATGCCTAAGGTTGTTATAACTGAAAGAGACTTTCTCTTTCTCTCTGTTCATTTTCAGCGCATTTGATAGAATTTTGTGTATATTCAATTTTGCTGCTTCCTCAGTCAGTTTCACTGATTGTGTGGTTCTTTCACATAGCCACAGGGAATAGAAGAATATTTAAAATACGCACACTGTGAGACTCAAGGGCAGATGTAGTGTCTAGTCTACTTCCTAAATCATAAAAACCTGACTAGAACTAAAGTTGACTGTCCCTTTAACTGCCCATTTATGCTGATCATACAGGTTTCCAGTTGTACTCCTGAATCTTATTTTTAGGAAAACCATGGCTTTTTAAATAGTAAGAAATTATTAGGGGTATGGAACGGCTTCCATATGAGGAGAGGTTAATAAGACTGGGACTTTTCAGCCTGGAAAAGAGATGACTAAGGGCAGGGATATGATACAGGTCTATAAAATCATGACTGGTGTAGAGAAAGTAAATAAGGAAGAGTTATTTACTCCTTCTCATAACACAAGAACTAGAGGTCACCAAACGAAATTAATAGGCAGCAGGTTTAAAACAAACAAAAGGAAGTATTTTTTTCACACAACTTGTGGAACTCCTTGCCAGAGGATGTTGTGATGGCTAAGACTATAACCGGGTTCAAAAAAAGAACTAGATAAGTTCATGGAGGATAGGTCCATCAGTGGCTATTAGCCAGGATGGACAGGGATGGTGTCCTTAGCCTCTGTTTGCCAAAAGCTGGGAATGGGCGACAGGGGATGGATCACTTGAATGTTATCTGTTCTGTTCATTCCCTCTGGGGCACCTGGTATTGGCCACTGTTGGAAGACAGGATGCGGAGCTAGATGGACCTTTGGTCTGACCCAGTATGGTGGTTCTTATGTAAGAATCTATATCATCAGTATTTTTTCTCTTCTGAGGTGTATGCATGCATTTTATATATGTAATAAAAAATCCTGACCCTCAAAAGTTTGGGGATGAGCTCCCTGGTAACATGGGAGATTTCTGTGGCCTGCTGAACTCCGTTACAAACCATTTTTAACACTGGAAAAGTTGTTTAATTGTGGAAGTTTTCTCTGTATATTTTTAGAAATGTCCTCTTTTATTTTTCTTCAGCACATTGTTTTGAAACAGCATTCTCACTTTCAGTGCCTTTTTTTTCTTTTTTTAATTAGAATGTGTTCTTGTGGGCTGGAAACCTTCAGCTATCCTTAAGCAGTGTAAGAACCAGACCTCTAAAACCCTGTATTTAGAAATGTGTTGCATTTTCCAACACTGCTGAGAAAAGGGCAGACCATCTGCCTTTGACATGAGTACTATATTAGATTGTAAGCCATTAAATTGCTTTTATTTCAAATAATAACGTAACTCAAATTTGATATCAAATCAGAACAAAGTGACTAGTGTAAAACAACCTCCTGACGGTCAAATAAATGTCACTGTCATACTTCAATGGCTAAAAACAGAATGCAACTCTTTAGAGGCATTGGTAGACAGGCATCCATTTGACTGACAGGCAACTGTGCTCAGAACAGCAGTTAGTTCTCCATTGAGTACCATGCATCAGGCTGGTAGTTAAGCATAATTACACTGCAGTGTATTCTACTAAACATCCATTCTGATGAGACCGAGTAGTTTATCGTGGCAATTTCCTGCATCCATATGTTGTTTTAAAAGTGATAGGTGATAATGAGAAAAAGAGCTTTATTTTCTATTGTCTTCTAGTTTGTATGTTGTTAAAATTTAAGGGATTTAATATTACAGATTAAATGACTTTTTTTAGATCTGAAAGAAAATCTGTGTTAATTAACACCAATACTACTTGTTTTCATCATTAGCTCACTAGCACAGTCCTACTTTTATCCATTAATTGCTGTATTAATTTAACTATATGCAGTGAATGTAATTATATGCAATATGGACTACTAAAAGTGACTCTTGGATATAAAGGGTGATAGCCTTAAGTCTCATTCCTTCTCTGACAATGACTTCTTTGACAGTGTATGATGTCCTGGAGTTGCAGACTACTGGTTTTAGTTACCATAGTAACTAGCATCAGTGGTAACTCTAGGGCAAACTCACTTGTGAATTAGCAGAGTCGAGTTACTCAGTAGTGGGAAATGTTGAATCTGAATAGTCATTGCATTTTAACTTTTGGGAAGTTGCCCCTCTCAAAATCTAGTAAATTGCCATTGGGAATCAACCTTTGACTCCATTGCTTTGCTGCTACAGGGTTTGTTTACATCATGACATAATGCGCCTCTGTGAGTGTATGATTTCTAAAGCGTACTAAAGTGTTGCATGCCGATAGATTCATGTAGACCCTGCTGGTGCATTTTAGCATAGTGCTGTTTGAAAAAGTACAATGTTGAAGTGTACTAAGGAACCTTTAGTGCACACCAGCCAGGTCTATGTGGACCAATTAATGCATAACAATTTAGCATGCTTTAGATATCACACCCCTGCAAAGCACATAACCCCACCATGTAAACAATCCCATAGAGTAGTCCTCTAATTGGGATACCCTAATCTCCCTATTAAGAGAAAAGACCACTTTAAAAAGAAAGGGGGGAGAGAGAGAAATACAAATGCTTCTCACTGCATTTAATCTTCTAATCCAGGGGTTGGTACCCTTCTGCACATGGCCCATCAGGGTAATCCGCTGGCGGACTGTGAGACATTTTGTTTACGTTGACTGTCCGCAGGGACGGTCCCCCGCAGCTCCCTATGACCGTGGTTCGCTTATCCCAGGCTAAAGTGTAGGGGCTAAACTTTGCCTTCATTTATGTCCATGCAACCCCACTAGCTCCAGTAAGGTTGCACAGGTATAAGTGCAGAGACAACTTGGCCTCCAGCATTAGACTGTTACACCAATAAAGCACTTTTTAACCATGGATCTGTGTTTTTTAAAAAGCAATTAAGTATAATTGCCTCCACTTTTGGAGTGGAGGGAAATGGGCACAGAGAGGCTAAATGACATGTCCAAAGTTACACAGTGAATCAGTAGGAGGAGTCAAAAATAGAATTTGGGTCTTCTGACTCTCATTTCCATGCCTTATACACTGGACCACACTACTTTGCTAAACACACCTTAATTCTTTAGCACTAACTGACTGTATGTTCACTATGCTAAATTCATACATGTGTGGACAAGTAGCAACTATTAGATTGATGATAGTGAATGGCAAACTGGCACCCAGGAATAAATTTTAATAAAACAGCTAGCCTGAATAATTGGGATGTGTTTAATCAAATGGAGTGTGTGCTAATGTAAATGTAGTTCGAGGGTCAATTACGTATATACAAATGAAAATTTGCAAATGCTCAAGTCAGGTTTCAAATTCCATGTATCTGCAGTGATGGTTGCTGAAAGCCTTTTTTATATTAACATCATTCTGTGTCAGTGTTACTTGTCCTGACCTGTAATGTGTGTACTCATTTGAGAGAAGTGTACACTCAGTTCTGATATTTGCAGACTGTAGTTTAGTAACTGCGTCACTGAAGTAAGCCTAAGGATTTAGCTAGTCTAGCATCCCATGTCACAAAGTGCCCAGTACCAGTCTGATGACTTGGGGAACCTATTTACAATTTATGAATTCTGGTTGATATGAAGTTATAAAAATTGCTGTATCATGAATGCCTGTCTGTGTGTATCCACCATTGCATCCAGGTACAATGTGTATCATCAGAATGCAGCAACCATCTATTCAGGGTGAAGCATCTTGGGACAATGGGTTTCTCTTCCATTGTCTGAAGCAGTGGAGAGAGTGGAAATACTCCAAGCAGGACAAAGATGAAGGCAACAGAGCAGGAGGATATAAAAGGATTTACTGGGGGAAGGCGCAGAGAGACTCATAGATAGGCAGGGGATGGATAGACAAGATCAGAGGGGGAAAGCTGGGGGCATAAAGACTCCATGTTTCAGAATCCAAGCCATGCACTGCAAACAGAAGGAGCTCAGCTGATACCAGGCAATGCTGATCTCGCCCAAAGAGTGCCCTGCAGTGATGAGGAAACTGAGGCAGGAACATGAATACAGAGCTTATTATTTTTATGGAGATCTGTGTTTCTTGTGCTATTAAATAGAGCAGTGGTGGTTCAGAATCATGTACAAAGTCTGTGTGTATGTCAAGCACTTACATCTATCATGTGTTCCCTTGAAGAGGTAAACCAAAATGCTCTCTCTTGTGGAGTTCTGGGCAAGGGTGTGTTTAAACTATGGGGGGTGAGTCTAATGGGCCAGCACTGGTTCCAGGGACAGGGGGCTGCATGGTCTGAACTCTCAGTTGTGAGGACCAGATTAAAAATCTGCACCCTGAGAATGTGCCCAAAGGCCCTAAAATAGGGACAGTGCCTGGGCTCCTTTCAGATGCCAGAGTCTTAAAACACAGGATTCGGCAGCTGGGTCACCTCACAATGGTCTGTTGTGTGGCCAAGAGGGGACACTCAAGTGGATCTGTGACATAAAGACTTAAAAATCTGTGGGGCTTGGAGTCTTTCAGTTAGGGCAGCATTATGATTTGAAGAGCCAACAAACGAGCAAAGCCCTAGGTTGCTGGAAGTGGTGAGTTAGGTTTTAAGTTGCAGTGTCTGCACAGGGCCCTTAAAAAGTGCCACAAGTGATCCTTTTCTTTTTGTGAATACAGACTAACATGGCTGCTACTCTGAAAAGTAACCAATCAGTTAATTACGTTGACTGGTTTAACAGAGAACCTGTTAGGTTCTGGCCTTGTCCACACTAGGGAAATTTTGCAAAAATTACCCATCATTGTTCACACTGTTTCGCCTCCATTTGTGTTGGCAGTATTAGGAGCCTTAGTGTAGGCAGTTTGCTGGCATTTAAAATACAATGTCAATTAGATTTGCTTTGAGTGGTATTAGAAGCAGGATATCTAGCAGCAGGGATGCTAAAACAGCATATCTTCTAATACCAGCATTCCAACAGTTGTATCAATGGGATTTTTTTTTTTTTAAGTAAAATTCTCAAGTTTAGAAAGGGCTTTAGAGACTGAATTTTAAGCTAGTCTGTGTCTGTTCTGCTGCATTCTGCTGTTACTATGATACAACAATGGAAAGGAACGTTAACTAGTATTTTGTGCATTTGACTTGTGTGAACTAAATCCAGACAGCTAATATCTGTGCATCAGTTTCTCACTTGTAAAATGCCATAATAGCTACCTCACAGAGTATTGTGAGGATTATTTTTTCTAAAGTGCTTTGAGATCCTTGTGTTAAAGGTATAGTATAAGTGCAAGTAGTATTCTAGTCAGGGCTGCCAAAGGGTTGGTGTTATGAATCAGCTTAGATGGGTATGAGCTTGGATGTGACACTACTTAAAATTGAAGGACCTTCAGATGGGAAAGGATTACTAAGTCTGATTAGACAAAATTAAATATATATTTTTACTTTTAGTCACTTAGCAACCTGTGGTGGTTTAATTGGATGTAGGCAGGGCTTTGGAGCTGTGCTCCGGCTCTGCTCCAGCTCCAGCCAAAAACCTGCAGCTCCACTGCTCCAGAACTGCTCCGCTCCAAATCCCTGGATGTAGGAGAGTTCTGCACACCTACCTGACTGTTAAAGCCAAAACTAAGAGTCTGGTATTGCTGTAGGAGGGATGCTTGAGCCAGAGATAGGTAAGAAGGATAATGGTACTGCTATACCTAGGAATTGTAATGTGCCGCATGGTTTATATGTATATCAGCCACTTAGTTCAATTTGTTTTTAAGAACTATTTAATCTCTCTGCATTGTTTCTAATTTCCTCTTAAAAATCCTGAGAATTTTCACTGTTAACTTTCTTCATCTTTGTCAAATATGTTACCATGTACTGTCTTTCCAATGTAACAGGTCATTCTAGCTCAGCTTTTTATTGTGGATGCTGGAGAGTGTTACTGCTACATAGTAACTGTCAACATTGCATTTTGTTGTTGTTCCAAAACGAAGAAGGCTGTTCATTAAAGACACAGTCAGGTTAAAAGTATGTAAATATTAAAAACAATAATCTGATGCTGGTGTTACTATTCTTTAGTATATTTAAACTGAAAGAAACTTTCATCTGACTCTTCCTTCACTTACATGGTTTGTTTAAGTCTTACTTTTCACTCTGCTTGGACAATAAAAATAAGCTGATCGAATATCACATCTTAAATTGTTTCGTTGTCAGGTGATCATGCACTAGTATAATGTGATGGTATTTGGGTTGCACATACTATGGGGGAATTCGTTAAATCCAAACAGTTGTTGAAATAAAAAACAACATGAACGTCTGTTAATAGGTTCTGTAAAGCTACCTTAGCCTAAATTGTGAATTTAAATTATTGTAACAGGAAGATTTATGTGGTTCTTTATACCGAAGGACATTCCCTACTGGATAATGTCATTGGCCTCTTAAATGGATCCAGTTTTACAAACTGTGGCTGTATTGTCATTTAGCTGACTAGTATACAAGCTTCCAAATACAGAGTGCTGCAAGAGAAACATCCATTCTTGCCTCTGAAGTGTGGCAAATATATTGTTCTGAATACTCCATCAGAGTTTTTGTTTATAACTCTGACGTCACCCAACAAAGGTATGTTATCAAAATGCTCTAAGTACCTGTATTGCAGTTGTGCCCTATCAGGATCCTCGCCCCACTGCTATAGGTGCTGTACGAACACATAGGAAGGCATCATCTATGAGACATAAAGATTACAAGCTAATTCTAAAGCCTTTTTTTACAATAAGCTCTTATTAAGAGGTAATTGTTAGTTTTAAGTATACTTCTCTCATTTTTTAAATAAAATAATCCTCAACTGCTATATTTCAGTGAGTTGTAGTAATATACTGTGGACTTAATTCTGTCCCCACCTCTACAGTCCACTTACACTGCTCCAGCATTAAGAGGGCAGAACACAACCCTTGGGAATATCCCTTATATAAAATGGTTCTTCTGCTGGCATAGGGTTGGCAGAGCGACCCTGTGTTGCCCTTTTGCATAGCCCTGGCCTAGGGACATAATGGGCTGAGGAATGGGAGGTGGATGAAATGCTCTGTGTTCCAGCTATTCTGGACCATAGAACGGTGTCTAGATGGCCATTCAAGACTGCCATAATTTAGAGCAAGCCCAGAATTTGGATGCTGCAAAGGGTGGTATTTAGCCATTGTTGGAGTGGGGATGCAACATACACGCACACACACACACACACACATACACATACATGCTGTATCTCATGCAAAGGGCAAGAAACAACCTGGCCCTCCCTTGCACAATTTATCTACAGAACAAAATTGATTCATTTATGCTACCTTTTCAAGATGTATCTAATCTGATTATAGTTGTGTTTAACTTTGTGGCCAAGACTACCAAACAAAATGGGGTTTAATAATCCCTGTGTATTAGTTCTCTACTGACAGTGCCACTATCAAGTATTAAAGATTTCTGCTATCCTCAAACTTTGATGTAATAATAAACCTCTTGAAGACAGGATTCTAGGCTAGATGAATAAATGATCTATTTCAGTGTATTGTTTCTTGTGTTTTAAAGTAATTAGTAATGGATTCAGGGGACTGACTGGTTATCCTTTCAATTTCTAATGAACATGCTTATGTCCCTTGGCTTCCCTATACTGTCAGGAGGCTTTGTGTGAGCTCCTTACAATAAGTCTTACTGAATAGTATAGACACTAGTCAGGAAGACTGGCTCAGTCTTTTTTTTTTTTTTTTTTTTTAATCACCATTTTTTTCTATTTAAGTGTTTATCTCCATGAGAATGAGCAGCACAGTCGTGAAGACTGATGGAGATAGAATCAGTACAGCTGTCCTTGAACATGAAAACTGGCAGGGGTGGGAGGAAATCCTATATACGATATTTTTGTAAACTTTTTTATGTTTGCAGCCCTACATGTGAAATAGCGGGATGCTGAAAGTTGGAATTTGGAATGGAATTTGTAAAGATATTGGGTGTTCCAACACTGACTAGAGCAATTCTTAAGTCTCTTTTCCAGAGGTTTTAGGATTCAATTGTATCTGAGCTCCTAATTTCCTAAATCCCTTTTGAAAATGATAGTCTCCTAAATCAGTTAGGCATTGTGGTGCTGAGTGCAGCAACACTTAAATATCCTTTAAAAATGTGCAACTTAATCTTCTTCTTGCTTGAACTTGTATAAATAGGCAGAAAGAGATCACAAAGAACGGTGGAAGAAGACTGGGAAAGGAGGGGAGATGAGAACAGTCTTATTTGTTGGGATGCCCTTGCATTGACAATTCTACATTCAAATTTATTAATGTAGCGATTAGTGCCTCAAGTAATATCCCACTTAAAGGCTGACATTAGATCTGTAGGAGGGACTTTCAATATTACAAGAAATTAGTAATGTTACTAGCTTCATGGGGGGCAGAAATGTGAGATTTCGATCTTAATAGCCTAATTCAGTGTTTCCCAAACTATTGAAAGTTGCAGAGTTTAAATATAGGAAATCTAGTAATGAGTCATTTAGTTTAATAGCTCCATTGGCTCCTTTCCCCTTCTGCTCCATCACTCTCCGTTGAATCATAGATGGGATAGCTAGTGACAGCAATGGTTATGTGAGATCTAGTCTGGGCCAGTGGAATTGTGTAGCACTAGGAAATCAGATTCTGCACCCATGACATCACTTAACCATCACTGCTTTTCGCCTTATGGGATCCACTGCAACTTGACTGTAAACTTGAGGAGTGCAAGTCCAACTCTTTCTGGAGAAATGGCTGTGTGTCGGTGATAGCAACCATAGGAGAAGTTGGGTAGGTGAAGAACACGAGGCTCTTGATTTTTGTAGCCAGCTGAAATGTAATGTGGTCTTGGGTGGTGGTGGTGTAGTTGCAAAGCTGTCTCTGTGCTCCATGCAGACAGCACCTGTCATGTTAAACTCAAGGAGACAGTCTTTTAATTACACTTTAATGCTAGTATTTGATGTTAACTGTGGGAGAGGGAACACAAGTGGCCATTTGTTTCTATGTCATACCACAGCATAAATTCCTGGCTACCAAAAATAGGAGTCCTTCTTTTTGGGGGTGGGGAGAAGGGGTCCTCTCTAAATAATGTAGATACACTTGAGTTAGCAGGGGTTTTTTCTTTCTTTTCCGCTTTCTATAGAAAGTGGGGACCAGTGATTGTGGACAGGATCCAAATCTATGACTCAGTCAAAACCCTCTGGAAATAATATTTACTGCTCTCTTGTTAATATAAATGACAGCAAAAATCAGGTTCTCTTTCCCCAGGTCCCTTGTTGAAGCCTTTCTGCTATATCGGGATGCTTTTAACAACTGAATCCCACAGGCAGGGGAGTACTGGCAGTAGAGTTCACTGACTTGAACCTTTGCCACCTATACCTAGAACTGATTTCTTTATTTTCCCCAAGGAGAGTTTACTTTTTTAAATCTAAGGGGGTGTTTCTGATTAGCAATAGGACTCCCTCACTCCCCGTGGATGGCTTTTATATGTGTGTGCACAAGGCTTCAGTTTGTCCATTAGTATGCTTCGTTCTCACTCTGTCCAGTCTATGCTCCATTTTATCCTTTCTCTCACAGGATTTTTTCTCTTTATTCAAGCCTTTCCTCAAACATACATCCAAAAACATTAGTCAGACTTCAGACCCCCACTATATTTGGGTTCAAAATTAGTGAAAACAAGTCCATCCCTAATAGTAAAAATGTTAAGTTTACAGTCCTTTGGCTTGTAAAACATAAGAACAGTGCTGAAACTTGAAGCACAGCACTAATTCATATGCTGCTACTCTTGTGAAACTGACAAAATGACATGCCAGGAAAGTTACTTCTCCCAAATTGCTGTAGACACATACCATAAGCAAGCTTCCTTTGCAGTTGTCCAAGTGATTGATTACTGCTCCTTATAAACTGGAGGGTTTGTTTGTTTGTTTGTTTGTTTGTTTATTTGTTGCTCGTGGGAATGGGTTCATTAGCGCATCACTGTTTCCCCCTTACCAGTTGGTGGTGTGATGATATTGTCAGATGCACAAATAATGTAATTTCTGTCCAATAGCACTCAACAGTATGCAGTATTTGTAGCAGAAGCTGCTAGTTAGGCCACTCTGTGCCAAACTGTGTGGTAATGTATAATGCTGCATGGTCCACAAGGAATTACTTGGAATCATTCAAAGCTGTTAAACTGTAACTAGGGTGAGAATACAACTTCTTTTAGAGGGGAAAGTTGTTTAGTGTGTAGTTTTGCTAGCAGTCAAGATTAGATAAGACAGAAACATGGTTTTGCCTCCCTTCCTGTGAGAAATCATTAAGTATTCAACTGGGGAGTTTCAAAAGAGCTGAAGGTAAAGTTCCCAAATCTCACTGAATTTTAATAAGATTTGGGTGCCTAACACTTTAGACTCTTGAAAAATCCCAACCCAAACTCCAGCTGTGTGGAACTCATTTAATTTTGTCCATGGGCTGTATTTCCATTGACTTCAACGGGCTTTGGACAAGCCCTAAATGCACATTAGGAAAAGTATCTGCAAAAATTCATTTTGAAATGGGCTTGAAGCATCTGTTTTCTTTTCAGAGTGAGTAAAAGGGAAAGGCAGGGAAGAAGTATTCTCTTGCTTCCTGCTTGTCAGCATGTGATGCGTATATCTAGCTTTACCACATTGCTTAAAAATGTAACTTCACACAGTATACTTCCTTTTTGCTTAACAATACCTCTAGCCAAATCAACATGCATCAACATTATGTTCTCTTCCTTTCTGTTTCTGAAACCATGGAGAGTCTCTTTAGTCTTTCTCCATGCTGTTTCCCATGTTGCCCATTCCTTTCCCAAATTACCCTCTCTAAGTTCCATCAGCCCTTCTGTCTAGGGGAAAGATTGGACAAAACCCCCTTTTCCCCTTTTGGAGACCATCACTGGTGATCCTTACTCAGGAACAGTTTGCTGTTGACTGAGCTAAGGCTCTCAGCTCCAGGGCAAATCACACAGCTCCCTTTTTGGAGCATTCCTAGCCCATGAAATATTGGGTGGGTATCAGGGGAGCAGCCATTTGTGTGCGTGTGTGTGTAGTTTTTCTTGCTTTTAACTAGACTTTGCATGCTCACGGGAAGGAAGGCTGTTACCCTTCAAACATCAATACTGAATTTGGTTTTTCAGGTCTTCATCTCTTTGGGTCCTTTTGGCTTTGGTAATCTTGCACATTGGCAAATGGTATCTGCCCACAGCCCCTTTCAAAGGGAGCAGAGTTCTCCCCGACAGCCCTCCTATTACTCATCTTGGCTCCAAGTTAATTCTTTCCTATTCCAGTATCTGATATAGTCTGTATCTACCCAACTGGTTCCAGGCCTGAAGGAAATGTCAGGAACTGGTAACAGGAATCATGGCACTATGTGATTGGTTCGTTCATTGGTCTCTACTGAGAGAGCCAAAAATGGGGCTAATTAGTGCCACACATAGTGGTGTCTTTAGCAAGGCGACTACCTTGCTATCAAATAAATTCATATAATCCAAAAGGCTGACACTTGGGACAGTTTTTAAAAATGTATTGACACTAGCAGTAATTCCTCTATAAAAGAGAACAGTCTAAAGTTTGCTCACAGTAATCACATGGCACACTTACTATGAGCTGGAGGAAGCTACACCCTTCCTGCTCCTGCACTGGATTCTGACTGACCTCTTGTGATAACTGCCTGTCTCCACAACAAAATTTACCGTATTAAGTAACCATGCTATAAAAGCAACCCAACCAATTTAAAAACTGAAACTTTGCTTGGGTGGATGGAACCAAGGTTTAACCTGTTTAAATCAGATTACAAGGCGTATCCTGGTTATTTGACATGGTTAGTAGCATCCAGTTTGGTGCCAGCCACTTTGGCAAAAAATAAACAGTTTTATAACATGATCATCCAACACAGTAACAGCTTTGTGGGCTGTCTATAAATCTAATGCCCATCTTTTCTGCAGCTTTTTTATTGCCACCTGATGAACCATTTGTGCTGGGTCAGGGACAAAGTTAAAGGAGTGTTTGAATGTTGTTTCAGCTAAACCAGTTTCGTACAAGCTTTTGTTTTGCTGGTGAATATGGGCATTGCCAAACTGGAAACAGTGTTTGAGCACTGCATCTTAAATATGGTTCCCCAGCTCTCTTTGCAGCCCAGGATAAACTTATCCTAAATCAACAAGAGGAAGAGTATTTGTTTTGCATCTCTCATTTTTGATATTAAGGCAGCTCTATGTGGTGTGCTCATGTGAGCACCCTAAATAGTTCTAGAGGGAGAGATTGGCTGCCCAAGAACAGAGAGCATGTTGGAATTCCAAATATTCCTGCCTCCTTCTGAAATTAAATGTTTTTAATCAGCATCTCATGAAAACTGACTAGCTGAAGCATGAGACTTCCTTTACACTAGAAGGGGCAGTTAAATACTTGATTCTTCAACCATGATTTTTTAAAAGGCTTGGAGTCTTTATCATCCTTATCCATTTGATGAAGCTTACTTGGAGTCTGTTTTGGTCATATGAATCTTCCTTTAAGTATTAGCATAGAATATCTGAGCTGTCTTTAAATCATGGAATGTTCTTGAGGCTAAAATAGAGTTGACAGCTAAGCTGTCAAATTTCAAGACAAGCACCAGTAAAGTAATGGAGAGAGGATAAATTAATGTGCATGAAAATTAAACTCTTCACTACTTAGTGAATATAAATGCTGTAGGTAGAATACATCTGCTTTGCTGCTGACCATGCCTTGTATGCCCCAGCATTCCATTACGTTCATTGGGACAGGAAAAGGGAGCACCAGCAGTGAAGAGGCAGCATATAATGATCTGTGTCTGTGTGTTTTAGGCTGACTTCTGTCTAACCTGGGTCCAGGTAAAGCTTTTTGCCTATTCCCTAGATCTGAGCTCCACAAATAACCAGTTATAACTTGCGCTCTGATGTTTGAAAAAGTTGCTCTAGATCAAAGCTTGCTTCGTAGTCTGGGATAAAATAAATGTTGTGTATGTGGCCAGTCATGGTGTGTCTTGAATCATTCTCTTCCACACATTTGTCTCTAAAATGTGAAACTTCTCACAGTTGAGAAACCACATTTTAAAAACTTTTATAACCTAGTAGTAAACTAAATCACAAGGTCTGTACATTTATCCTGTCAAGGGTATATTGTAATATGTGAAACTAGCTATTGATCACAGGCCTTGAATGCATGTTGTAGCTGTTTGTGTAAAAGCATAAGTTGGCAAATGCATCCAGTGATCCTTTCCAGTTGATTTGTGTCCTCGGACATCTCAATACAAATGTAATGAACAGGAAATCTAATTAGACATAGTTTGATACAGCTAAGGGAAAGTGACAAATTCAGTGTCTATTGCTACTTGTTATGGCTCCATTTTTTTTCTTTCCATTTCTAGTTCTTTTTGTTCGCATTGCTTGCTGTGTTCATAGTACTCCACAGTTTGAAGGCTTTTTTATTATGTGAACAAGACTGATGCATTTAATTTATACAGTACTCTGTACAGTTTTTTTTTGTCTAAATTACCAATGGGACATGGTGAGACAATATTTGGATTGAACTGATAGGAGACAAAAAGAAAAGGAGTACTTGCAGCACCGTAGAGACTAACAAATTTATTTGAGCATAAGCTTTCGTGATGCTGTAGCTCACGAAAGCTTATGCTCAAATAAATTTTAGTCTCTAAGGTACCACAAGTACTCCTTTTCTTTTTGTGAATACAGACTAACACGGCTGCTACTCTGAAACCTGATAGGAGACACTAGTTCCAATTATTTCAGTGACTCTTAATATGAGAGAACTAGTATCTCAGTGTGTATTAATTTAGCCCTGATTACATACATGTATGTACCCTCATAAGTTTACTACTCATTTGTTTCTGATTTAAACACATGCTGACAAATTCGTCAAGCCCTCTGATAAAGGAGACCAAATGTTGCTTGCTGAAATGTTCTTGTATTTCTGCTTTACTCAAAACCAACTGCTCTGTCTCAGAGCCAAATTTATCAGGATAAAGTATTTGTTTTTCAAGAGAAATGGCAGGATTAAAGTCTCTAAGCAACTGTAAATGCTTAAAAGAATCCTCTGAAAGAGTTACTTTTAAAGTTTTCTCTCATGCGAGGGGCATTTCTGCATTGAATAAAGGAATAGTGTAGATGGCCTAGCAGTGATGATAAATCTAATAGAAGACTTCACTTGATGGTCATATAATATGAATGGAAACATCTCAATTTACATTTAAAGGAACATTTAGCTATTTCTGCCTTATGTGGCAGAGGCAGGGGAGAACTTTGTTAGGATCAGGGGTGAAATCCTGGCCCCACTGCGGTAAATGGCAAAACTTGCATTGAATTTAGTGGGGTCCGGATTTCACCCCACAACCTTGGATACTCCTAAGTGCCACTCCAATGATAATGCAGTTTTAAGGCATTCTGACCAAACAGAGGAGTGCTAAATTGGTCGTCCCTTCTGGCCCAGCTGGTGAAGGGGATATTCTGGAGTGGGACTGGGAAAGGAAAAATTGGGGTGCACCCTGACAATCCTGGCTAGTAGGACAGATCCTTGTATAGGTGATAACAACCCTCCTCAAGTTAGAGCATCCCTGAGTGGTTCCGCTCCCTGTAGTTTGGTTGTGCCCCAGACATACTCCAGAATCAAGGGAAATAAAATTGGCTTAAAACTACACAGGTCCACCTTCCCCTCATTTGCCAAGTGCTGCTCTAGTGTACCTAAGAGAGCTCTTGGTATTTCTTGCTAACCAGGAAGATATGCTATATCTGTTCTCACAATTTAAGCTATTATATAGCTTAACATTTATTCAGAGCCTTATTTTTTTTACATTGTTTTGTTGTAAAAATAATGAATGACATTTCTTATTTCCTTCATTAAATTTTTACTTTTGTCTTGTGTCAAGCTGCATGGATGGAAATTGGAATTCAATGAAAAATGTTGTCTGTGCATTTTTAAAATGTTACTTAAATAAAAACAACCTTAATGTGCTGGATATATAAATTTATTTTATTGTATCAAAAGAGTATGGCATTTAAAACAACTGATTAGAGGAAGTATTATCTATAGCTAACCAATTGATCTGATTGTTTCTGGTCACCATGTCCTTCAGTATTTTTAGAAGTAGTAGATCTCAACCTCCTGTTTTTGTTTGTGAATTTGAAGAGGAAAAGAAGCTTTTTTGCTTTTTCAATTCCCAACTGGTTTCTCAACTTCGAATGAACTAGTTATTGAAATGAAATAAAGAGCATATTCTCTGCAAACAGGAGAAGAGGCTACTGCTGTCAAAAGCTGCTTTAGCACTTCAACAAACCCTATTTCCAGGTGCTTAACCAGTGACTTCTAGCAATTCATTTGGGCGATGAAGTGAGCTGTAGCTCACGAAAGCTTATGCTCAAATAAATTTGTTAGTCTCTAAGGTTCCACAAGTCCTCCTTTTCTTTTTGTGAATACAGACTAACACGGCTGCTACTCTGAAACCTAGCAATTCAGCGGTTTAACTTTTATTTTTAAAACTTAGGCAGCAAACATATACTGTCGGAATATTTTCTTATTCCATTCAAATTATTTTAATAAATTTAAAATAAGTTTAGGCTTTATTATGAATTGTCATAATTTCAAATTTATTTTAGTTTTTTTAAAAATCCAGTTTTGAATTTGTTTTAAATCGGATGTTTATCCACTCTCTGATTAGGACTTCCCTGCAGTGTTTGGAGCCCAAACTTTGCAGCATAGTGCTACTGCACGACATTCAGTAAGTGACATTGCCAAGTCTGTTTTCATTGTCCAGATGTAGTGAGAATTAAATTATATCATTAAAATATTGTATTGATCTAAAATGGAAATGTTTAAACCTGCTAATGTTAAACCTGTTTGTAAAGTGATGTATTAAAATATACAGTTCCGTTTTTAATCTTTATTCTTCCTTTCCAGGTGGCTATGGTGGAGGTTCAGCTAGAAAGAGATTATGCCTACCCTCCAGGTCTCTTGATAGCTTTCAGTGCCTGTACTACTGTGCTTGTTGCCGTTCACCTCTTTGCTCTCATGATAAGTACCTGCATTCTTCCAAACATAGAGGCTGTTAGTAACGTGCACAATCTCAACTCTGTAAAGGAGTCTCCGCATGAGCGTATGCACCGGCACATTGAGCTCGCCTGGGCGTTTTCCACTGTCATTGGGACTTTGCTCTTCCTTGCAGAAGTGGTGCTGCTGTGTTGGGTGAAATTTCTTCCACAAGGGACACCTTCTAATGATTCAGTCCATGAGAACAATACCACCATCACCCCAGGAGCAGCAGCAGCTATTGCCTCAACATCTATTATGGTTCCTTTTGGATTGATTTTCATTGTATTTGCTGTCCACTTCTATAGGTCACTAGTTAGCCACAAAACAGACAGGCAGTTTCAAGAATTGAATGAACTTGCTGAGTTTGCACGACTCCAGGATCAGCTGGACCACAGAGGCGACACCTTGCCACCTCCTGGCAGCCATTTTGTATAAAGCTATATTTGGTTTAAAAATCCATTTTTTGCTTCTGCCTTGCTATGTTGACTCCTCCTTGCATGATCTAGCTGGACTGTTGATTTTATTTTAAAGAGAGATTTATAAGTACTGTGCTAACTTCTTACAGTAAAAAAAATAACATATCTTAGACAACTGACATCTGAAGAGACTGATGTTGGGGTATGGCTGCACTGAGCATGCATCTCTCATCCCTCTTCTTATCATCTGAATTGTTTCTTTTTAATGGTGAATATATCAACGTGCAAGAGAAATTACATTTTAGGCCTTGGTATTTGTTAATGGTGGGAGGGAAGCCTTATTTCTCTCTTTGATGTTGGTGTTTGCTAGAAAGTATTCTTTGTCTAATACATGTTGCATGGCACAATACAAATTACTTAGGACTTGGAGTAATTAGCATTTGGTTTCAGTGCTAAGCTGTGATCTCTAAAAGTCTGATGAAAGGTAAAATTGAGAGCTTTTCCACCTTCCCTTTTCCCACTAGCTCCCCCAATCATGGTTTTCTGCCAAGTAACTATTCCTGTACTATTTTCTATAGGGCCTGTTGCCATGGTAGCTACCAGATACCCCTGATCAGTCCTATTGTGATGTGCATCTGTAGGACTGGTTTCAGAGTAGCAGCCGTCTTAGTCTGTATCTGCAAAAAGAACAGGAGTGCCACAAGTACTCCTGTTCTTTTTATCTGTAGGACTGAGGCCCTAAGCCTACTCTTCTTTTGGGAAGAAAATATAGAGAAAAGCAATACCTGCTTTAAAATTCATGGGAACAGATATGTTCTCCAAAGTGATAAAATTGCCTGTTCTCATTGAAGAACCATTTAAAAAAAATAGATGGAGAAACTACCGCCAGATGTTTTTTTTTCTTGCTTGAAAACTTGCTATTAATGGCTTTTCTCTAGCAATAACATACACTGGTAGAGACTAAACCACAGTAGAACTACTGCTTTTGTTCCAAACTAAAGTAGCAAATATTTTATACTTTTTATATATTAAATATATTTTTGAATAAAATCTCAGATATAAATGATAAAAGGCGCTTTGTCTGTGTGGGAATCCCAAGTAAACAGCTCCGCCTTGATCTTGTTCAGTAGAAAAATCTTCTGCTTGCTCAAATATTGTATTTAAGATATTAAATCTTAATTACACATGATTTTTGCTTCCAAAATGTTATGGAAGACCACTTATTGCTATATAGACTTATGTATGAAAACAAATTATTTTTATTTGAAGAAGTAGTATTGCTTCTTAATTGTAAGACATGCATCTTTTATTGAATGAAGCTGCTGTTTTAGCCTCAAGCTATTTTGTCAAATTCTGACTTCTTCCTCAAGCAAAACTCACACTTGACAAGGATTATAGGATTTGGCCTCAACTCCTTCAGAATTTGTGTGACTCTGGATACATTTAAAAGTGAATTGTGGCTTTTGGACAGCATTTCTCCTGCCTTCACTGAAGGATTGAAATGGGTGGGTTAGTTGGTGAAAAATCTCATTGAAGCCAGAAACTACCAGTTTGTGATATGTTCAGATCCCATGGAACAGAACTGGGATCTCAGCTCGTAGCTGCTAATATAGAATGTAATCCTGTAATTTTATGATTGGAGGTAACAAATTCAGTCATGGCCTAATCAGAGCTATGCCTCTTTGACTTCAAGTGGAGCTGTGCATGCTTTTGCTTACGTTGAATGAAGTCAATTATACCTGACCTCTTTACCAGATGAATTCAACATGCTTTACAAATTAAGGTCCTAATTTTGCAAACACTGACTCCTGAGGGTAGTACTTACTATCATGAGTAGTCCCACTTGCATCAATGCAACTGACTTATTAGCATAAGCACTACTCCCAATAAGATGTATTGAGAAGACTGAACTCAAAGTGCAGTTTATATTCTGAAAAATTACTTTGAAATTTGTATCAGAGTGCTGTGGCTATATCTCAGTGACATTTTTGCTTTGTTCACAAGCAAAAACATTTTTTGCGTCGCAATCCCCAAAAACTCCTGGATATGAAAATCAAACAGAAATTCTCTCTGGTTTTGACATTACCAGTTTTTTTGCAGCTGAAATATAACAGTTGATGAGCAGAATACTACTCACTGTTCCACAACTCTTCGTTCCTGTAGTGCTAGTGGGATTATATTAGTAAAAACTTTACTAAACGGCATTCTGAAATGGTCTTTCAAAATTTACCAGCCTGAGCAAAAAACCCAGTTGCCCATCTTTTACTGAGTTGTTGACAATGGTAAATCTAATGATACCTTACTTAACCTGGGAAAGTAGACTTTTAGAAAGCTGTGGTAAAGTAAGCGTACTGGAGCAAATATCTTAAAGGGACACTATCAAGTTTAAATAAAATTACACTTTTCTGAAAGCTTTGTACCTTACCATTAATTTATAACTCTTAACAAT
Source organism: Dermochelys coriacea (assembly GCF_009764565.3). NCBI lineage: Eukaryota > Metazoa > Chordata > Testudines > Dermochelyidae > Dermochelys > Dermochelys coriacea. Next base: position 25,887,093 of record NC_050082.1, read on the forward strand.
TACTATAGATGAAAGAGGATAGAAAATAAATAAATAAATACATTCTCTCCCCCTTCCCCCCCCGGGTGTGTCTAGAAGGGGGTCGCTTTCATTGTTTCTCCTGGATACGTCACTTTTCCCCGCTTGTGTGAATCTTTCACAAAGCAAGGGCAGAGGAAAACTTTTAAAAATAGAAAATGTGGGTTTGTAAAAGGACACAGTGATCAAGGCACCTTATTAATTTTTTTACCTGTCTGCATTCCTTTTTAATTAGAGCTATTACTAGTCATTTTTTTCTGACCATAACTGCACTTCAAGCCTTTAGGCGCAGCTCATGTATGTATTTTCCCCATTCTTCAGCTGGGGAAATGGTCACAAAAGATGTGCCTTGTGCAAGATCACATATTAACTGCATGGCAGAGGCACAAATAAAGACCAGAACTCATGATGTAAAATCTGTTCTCTAAACAGTAGAGTGCACTCCATTTTATTCTGATCCCGTTTATACTAATGGTATTAAGCATTTACTTTAAGCAGTTTAAACACCAGTTGCTGTATATATTATGTTTAGATTTAAAATTGAAATAAAATATGCTTATAATTTGTCTTGTCACCAAGACATCCGACAAACGTCTTGCTCTGTAACTGTCACTCATTTTACTCCATTTAGTTACACGGTGCCAGTAATAATCTCAGTTTCGTGAAGATATCCTCTTAAGTGTTCAGTGAGTCACCATTCAGAGTCTTGAGTGTAATGTGGTATATGGGCTACCAGGTGCAGACAAAACCCTTCCTGACTCCACAAATAGGCATAAAGAGAATAATGTGGTCACAGTCTCTTTCCTCACTTTAACACTGCTTTATTCTTGGGACTATACCTGACCTTGATATTGTTCTCGACTCAGTGTTTTTATAAAGGAGGCTCTTACTTAAATTAGAGTTTAGGGAGTCAGTTGAATGAACTCTCAACAAAAATATATTCTCATTTTCATTGATATTCAGAAGTGCAGTGTAAATCGGATGAACTAATCACACACTAATTGGTTAACAGTGATTTTTTTTGTTTTTTCATTAATCAGCTTCAGACATTCTGATGTAACGTGGCACTTGTGTGCTTTACACATATGAATCCTCATAGCAGTTCTCTGCAAGAGGTACATATATCTCTTGCACCAATTTGGAAATATATCTAACGTAAATTAGCATGCCTTCATTGACTTCAGCCTAATGATGTGTGCTCTAGGGCAGGCGTTCTCAACCTTTTTCTTTGAGCCCCCCTCCCATGCTATAACAATTCCTCAGCCCATATGGGCTACAACTATTTTTGTGCATGTAAAAGCCAGGGCTAGCATTAGGGGGTAGCAGTCAGGTCAATTGCCCAAGCCCCATGCCACAGGGGGCCCCGTGAAGCTAAGTTGCTTAGGCTTCAGCTTCAGCACCGGGTGGCAGGGCATCAGGCCTCTGTTTCAGCCCCATGTAGTGGGGCTTCGGCTTGCTGTCCTAGGCCCCAGCAAGTCTAATGCCAGCCCTGCTTGGCAGCCTCCCTGAAACCTGCTTGTGGCCCCCCAAGAGGCACCAGAACCCTGGTTGAGAACCACTGCTCTACAGTTAAGTGACTTACTGAAGGCAAGAGAGAGGTAGAGCTAGGCTTAGAATTTGCCTTCTATTTACCAGATGTGCATTTTGATCACACAGAGTGGTTCTCAGGCTTTATCTAGAGCACCAGCTGTTAAGTACAGTGGTGGCTTCTACTAAGACCATACATAGTTACTGAGAGGACTGGGTATTTCAAAACATGTTTTTGAAAATTCATTGTCGATTACTATGGGGTATGTAAGCGAAATCCAGCTTCCCATCTCCCCTGTGCAGGCACAAAAAGCTTTGAGACTAATGGAAACATTAGGATTCCTCTGTACAGGGAGGGCATGCCATGGGGATGCTGGGCCAGGGCACTATACTCCTCCTCTCAGCATCTCACAGAGCTGTTCTCTGCAGAAGCTTACTGTGTGGGAGTGAGGGTGGAGGTGTGACCAGTCCAACTAAACTTCAGCGTCTTTTGGCCAAAAAACGTGGGGGAATATGGAGGCCTGTGGCTGCTACTATAGCCTGTGGGTGATAGGAAATGTAGGAAGAATTCTATTCTCCTGGGCAGCCCGTACATATCTACTTCACCGACCAAAAGCCAATTCATTTGGGCTTTGATGGGAGAAATCCTCCTCATCTGTGACAGGGCATTGTAATAGATCGCTATTTCCTCCCTTTCAAGTTGAGCTAGAAAATACTTCTGTAGGATTATAAGGAATTTCTTGTATGAAACCTGCAGCCTTTTTGGATCAAGACTAGAAGTCACTTTGGGAAGAAATCATCTCCCCATAACTAAATGGACATTATTGTAAACCTGGCATTTATGGGTAGTGTTTTGGGAATGGATGTCTTGCTGAAAAATGACCTCTTTGTAACATCTACAGTATGGCAGTCATGTATCTGGCTGCAAACCAGATTCCATCTCACCTTTTCATTTAATTTTTTTTAATGGTGTTTAGTGCAGCATGAAAATGATTCTTAGTTCCAATAAAGCTACCCCTATGTGCAGAAGTTTGTAAACTAAATACTCTTGGGATGTATAGAAGGCAAAGTCAAGCAAGCTCATATAAAAACCCTAACTGCACCCATCAGCAGAATGCACCTCTTTCTGCAATACCAGGCTGACATCTATGTCAGCACGTATCTTCATTCACCCATCTGTACTAGTCTGTTTTTAATTTAACTGTAGCACTAGCATTACACTGAGTTAGTGCTATGGTCTGAAGAAAATAAAAATACAGACCTTCCAGGAGGACTTTAATTCAGAGTGCCATGACTTTAATTCTTGCAACTGGAACATGAAAGTATAGATAGTGTGTTCTTGGCTTTCAGCCCACTTGACCATGGCCATCTGGTATTAAAACAGCCTGGAAATTAGTTTACGATCACACACAGGTTTTCTGTAATATAGTGTCAAAGGAGGTCAACACCTACTTTTAATTTATTCATGGGCAGAATGATTTCTTCCTATAAGGCCTCTTCAGCTTCCAAACTCCTGAGTAAAATGGATCCTGTCCAAATAGAAATACAGAATGAAGTGTACATTGTGGCAGTTTTGAGGAACTAATTAATTTCTTAAGAACCAAGTAGGTTTTGGTGCTGCTTCTCTGCTTTACAAAACACACCGTCTCATGTACCATGGATCTAGAAAGATGATTCAAATGAAGAAGTAACAATGAGTCTTACGTTCTTTTCTCATATCTTTATCAGGAGCCTGTTCTCATTCTTGGCTGTCTTCAAGCATTGCCTGGGCCTCTTCTAAAATAACATCTGGATTGGCCAGTTCAATCTAAATTAAGAAAACAAATATTTTAAACAATGTAATTAAAGAAGTTCAGGATTTGTAAACACTGATTATTCAGGAGCTGCTGTAGAATCTCCATCTTAAGTGGACTTAAATTTATCCCGCAGTCTTTCACTAAATACTTTAAAACACTCTCTACAACTTTCCTGATTTTATTATGACAACAAGTGCCTATTAATTACTTCTCCTTTCAATATCTATGTATAGGCTCTTTATCTTAGCAAGTACATAGTCTAGACAAAGTATAACCCAGGCCTGCCACAGTGGTTTGCATGGTTGATGTTGACTTGTAGATCCTGTTAACAGACTAGAGAGGAAAAATGTGGTAAAGTTGCAAGCACATTTTTGACAACAGGGGGTTGTGGCCTATTTGTCTACAGTCAACAAATGGGGACTGTCCCTGGGAGTGCTAGTATCAGTTGCTTCTAAGGAAGGTGCAAACAACCTCAGCATGGAAAATGATGGAATAACCTGCATACTGGGAAAGTTTCTTCATTATACTAGTCAAATAGTGGTTAGTTTATCCCCTGAAGCATGAGAGTTTATATCCCCTCTTTAAAAAAATAAATAAATAAAATCCTACTTAATGTAACTGGATGTCATCATCCATAAGAATATCTAATTGTTTTTTAAAATTACACAGATTTACTGTTGTGGAAGAAAGCTGTTTCCTATTACAATTCATTATTTTTGTATACTTCCATTGTGTCCCTCTTATTCACCTCTAAACTAAACAATACCAATAATTTTAATGTCTTTTCATTATGTCTTTCTATGCCTCAAACTATTTTTATAATCTGTCTCTGGACCCGTTCTCTATTTCTCCTCTATCCTCTTTTCATATCGGGTAATCAGAACTGACCACAGTATGACAGTCTTCCACGGTTTTTATAATCTTTTCAGTATTTTCTATTCTATTCCTTTTACAGTCTATCACTTTTCTTTCTGGATTTAAACACATGCTGACAAATTCGTCAAGCCCTCTGATAAAGGAGACCAAATGTTGCTTGCTGAAATTTTCTTGTATTTCTGCTTTACTCAAAAGCAACTGCTTTGTCTCAGAGCCAAATTTATCAGGATAATGTATTTGTTTTTCAAGAGAAATGGCAGGATTAAAGTCTCTAAGCAACTGTAAATGCTTATAAGAATCTTCTGAAAGAGTTGCTTTTAAAGTTTCCTCTCTTGCTAGGGGCATTTCTGCACTGGATACTGTAATAGTTTATATGGCCCAGCAGGGATGATAAATATAATACATGACCATCAAGCGAAGTCTTCTAAAATGAATGGAAACCTCTCAGTTTACATTTAAAGGAACATTGAGCTATTTCTGCCTCATGTGGCGGAGGCAGGGGAGAACTTCATTAGGATCAGGTGTGAAATCCTGGCCCCACTGAAGTAAATTGCAAAACTTCCATTGAATTTAGTCGGGTCAGCATTTCACCCCACATCCTTGGCCACTCCTAAGCAGATATGCCAAACCCATGGAAAAAACGCAGAAATTGGGCTTGTCTTTGGCTTAATTGGCTTGTGAGTTGCTTGTTGGCTAGTTTTGACTTGTAGCTTGTTGCTTCTTTTTTTTGGGATCGGCTCCCAGCAAGCAGGGGCCAGGGCGGGAAGAAGAGGGGAGAGAGTCGGGGTGCACAGCGGGCCCACCACAGTCCCAGACTGCGGGCCAGGGGGATCTAGTCACATAGAATGTTGGGGTTCTTAGGGATGGGCTTTTTTTGGCCTTGTTTTCAAATGGGATTAGCTTGATTTTTTATTTACTGTGAAAGTCGGGGTGCTTATTTACCGGGTGAAAGTTGGCAACTGTGCTCCTAAGTGCCACTCCAATGATGATGCAGCTTTAAGGCATTCTGCCCAAACAGAGGAGTGCTAGATTGGTCCAGTGCCTGGCCCAGCTGGTGTAGGGGATATTCTGGAGTGGGAGCGAGAAGGGAAAAATTGGGGTGCACCCTGGCAATCCTGGCTAGTAGGGCAGATCCTTGTATCGGTGATGATAACCCTCCTCAAGTTAGAGCATCCCTGAGTGGTTCCGCCCCCAGTAGTTTGGTTGTGCCCCAGACATACTCCAAAATCAGGGGAAATAAAGGTGGCCTAAAACTATACAGGTCCTCCTTCCCCTTGTTTGCCAAGTGCTGCTCTAGTGTACCTAAGAGACTAGCTCCAAATCTTCACTCAAGGAGTTTCCTACAAGTCAAACAGCCAGAGTGTGGTTCTTCCTGCCCACCTACAGATTTGGAAGGGAGTTCCACCCCTTAAACCTGTGGATGTTCTGAGATCTATTTTGGACCTTGGGACATCATTGTAACACTGGGTCATCCACATGGAGGCCTCTAGGCATGGCCCCCTTGGCTTTGCAGTTCCCATGGTTCCTGCTGGGAGTTGTTCCACTATAACCTTTGGGGATGGGAGGATTGCAGCTATGCATGGTGACCACATGCTAGTTCATCCAGCCTTACTAATATGCTTGGACTTGAGAGGAGATGCCTGTGCTGGGGAACTAGTCCTCGACTCTGTCCCATGTAGCTGAGGAGTGGCTTTCTAGATGTCTGGGGGTCAGACGCAGAGTGTAGTAGAGATACTGCTTTTCCTTCCAGCCTTCCCAACCCTCTCCACTATCCTCATTTGGCTATCCTTAGCATAGTGAAGAAGCCCTTTATGCTTTGGGCCCCATGTATCTTAGGGCACATCTGCACTGCAATAAAAGATCTGTGGCATAGCTGTGGCTGGCCCAAGTCAGCAGACTCAGACTTGCAGGGCTCAGGTAGCAAGGCTAAAAATTGCATTGTAGATGTTTGGGCTTAAGCTAGACCCCAGTCTCTGAAACCCCAGAAGGTGGTTGGTCTCAAAAATCTGAGCTTCTGCACAAGTCCAAACACCTGCACTGAAATTTTTAGCCTCCAGGCCCAAGCTCCGTAAGCCCAAGTCAGCAGAGAGCCACGGGGTTTTTTTACTGCAGTATGAACATAACCATTATCCTTAGAGTCTGCATCACTCCTGTAGTTAAGATCAGCAGGAGATTGATAAACTGACAATCTCTAATTTTGTATGGCTGGGGAAAAATACAGTGAAGTATTCCTACTTTTTTTTAGAATTTGTTTCACTTCCCTTGTGGCCTAACAGAGCCTTAAAATGTTGATCCTCAAGGCCTGGTTGACTTATGGAAATTAACTTGGAATTGGAAGGGCAGTTATTTTATTGGCATTAACTTATGTGTTGTCTTTACTGACAATGCATCTTACAATAGATGTATCTTAGAAATGCATTAAGTGAAATGTGGCCCCATTGGCTATCTCAGGCCCAGAGTGTAGGATTTGTTAAAATGTTTCAATTAAAACCTAACATGATAAGAAATTTACACTGGTTTTGGTTTGGATTTAAGGCAGGGTGGTTGATTAAAAATCAATAGTGTTTTTTTATATCATGGCAAGCAGGAAATCTCAATGTAAATATCTATTTTAATCTTGTTTTGCATTTGTACTCTTTTTTTTTTTTTTCCTAAAGAAAAGTTGATTCTCATTGGTTGCTATTAACGTTTATTTGCAATTAAATATAGTCTCTAGATTGCTCTTGGTATTTCTTCCTAACCAGAAGATATGCTACATCTGTTCTCACAATTTAAGCTATTATATAGCTTAACACTTATTCAGAGCCTTTTTTTTTACATTGTTTTGTTGTAAAATAACGAATGACGTTTATTTCCTTCATTAAATTTTTACTTTTGTCTTGTGTCAAGCTGCATGGATGGAAATTGGAATTCAATGAAAAATGTTGTCTGTGCATTTTTAAAATGTTACTTAAATAAAAATAACCTTTATGTGCTGGATATATACTTTTTTTTTTGTATCAAAACAGTATTACATTTAAAACAACTGATTAGAGGAAGTATTATCTATAGCTAACCAATTGATCTGATTGTTTCTGGTCACCATGTCCTTCAGTATTTTTAGAAGTAGTAGATCTCAACCTCCTGTTTTTGTTTGTGAATTTGAAGAGGAAAAGAAGCTTTTTTGCTTTTTCAACTCCCAACTGGTTTCTCAACTTTGAATGAACTATTCTTTGCACCAGGAGAAGAGGCTACTGCTATCAAGTTTCTTTAGAACTTCAACAAACTCTAGTTTCAGGTGCTTAGCCACTGACTTCCAGCAGTTCAGTGGTTTAACTTTTATTTTAAAAACTTTGGCAAACATGTACTGTCTGAATATTTTCTTATTTTATTCAAATTATTTTAATAAATTTAAAATAAATTTAGGCTTTAATATGAATTGCCATAATTTCAAATTTATTTTAGTTTTTTTAAAATCCAGTTTTGAATTTGTTTTAAATCGGATGTTTATCCACTCTCTGATTAGGACTTTCCTGCAGTGTTTGGAGCCCAAACTTTGCAGCATAGTGCTACTGCACGACAATCAAAGTGACATTGCCAAGTCTGTTTTCATTGTCCAAATGTAGTGAGAATTAAATTATATCATTAAAATATTGTATTGATCTAAAATGGAAATGTTCAAACTTGCTAATGTTAAACCTGTTATTTGTAAAGTGATGTCTTAAAATATACAGTTCAGTATTAAATCTTTCTTCTTCCTTTCTAGGTGGCTATGGTGGAGGTTCAGCTAGATCCAGAACATGTCTACCCTCCAGGTCTCTTGATAGCTTTCAGTGCCTGTACTACTGTGCTTGTTGCCGTTCACCTCTTTGCTCTCATGATAAGTACCTGCATTCTTCCAAACATAGAGGCCGTTAGTAACGTGCACAATCTCAACTCTGTAAAGGAGTCTCCGCATGAGCGTATGCACCGGCACATTGAGCTCGCCTGGGCGTTTTCCACTGTCATTGGGACTTTGCTCTTCCTTGCAGAAGTGGTGCTGCTGTGTTGGGTGAAATTTCTTCCACTAAAGAACCATCCTCTTGTTTCAGTCCATGACAACAATTCTACAATCACCTCAGGAGAGGCAGCAGCCATTGCCTCAACATCTATTATGGTACCTTTTGGATTAATTTTCATTGTATTTGCTGTCCACTTCTATAGGTCACTAGTTAGCCACAAAACAGACAGGCAGTTTCAAGAATTGAATGAACTTGCTGAGTTTGCACGACTCCAGGATCAGCTGGACCACAGAGGCGACACCTTGCCACCTCCTGGCAGCCATTTTGTATAAAGCTATATTTGGTTTAAAAATCCATTTTTTGCTTCTGCCTTGCTATGTTGACTCTTCCTTGCGTGAACTAGCTGGACTGTTGATTTATTTTAAAGAGAGATTTATATGTTCTGTGCTAATTTCTTTCAGTCAAAAAATACCATGACATCTTAGACAACTGACATCTGAAGAGAATGATGTTGGGGTATGGCTGCACTGAGCATGCATCTCTCATCCCTTTTCTTATCATCTGAATTGTTTCTTTTTAATGGTGAATATATCAATGCGTAAGAGGAATTACATTTTAGGCCTTGGTATTTGTTAATGGTGGGAGGGAAGCCTTATTTCTCTCTCTTTGATGTTGGTGTTTGCTAGAAAGTATTCTTTGTCTAATACATGTTGCATGGCACAATACAAATTACTTGGGACTTGGAGAAATTAGCATTTGGTTTCAGTGCTAAGCTGTGATCTCTAAAAGTCTGATGAAAGGTAAAATTGAGAGCTTTTCCACCTTCCCTTTTCCCACTAGCTCCCCCAATCATGGTTTTCTGCCAAGTAACTATTCCTGTACTAATTTCTATAGGGCCTGTTGCCATGGCAGCTACCAGATACCCCTGATCAGTCCTATTGTGATGTGCATCTGTAGGACTGGTTTCAGAGTAGCAGCCGTCTTAATCTGTATCTGCAAAAAGAACAGGAGTGCCACAAGTACTCCTGTTCTTTTTATCTGTAGGACTGAGGCCCTAAGCCTACTCTTCTTTTGGGAAGAAAATATAGAGAAAAGCAATACCTGCTTTAAAATTCATGGGAACAGATATGTTCTCCAAAGTGATAAAATTGCCTGTTCTCATTGAAGAACCATTTAAAAAAAATAGATGGAGAAACTACCGCCAGATGTTTTTTTTTCTTGCTTGAAAACTTGCTATTAATGGCTTTTCTCTAGCAATAACATACACTGGTAGAGACTAAACCACAGTAGAACTACTGCTTTTGTTCCAAACTAAAGTAGCAAATATTTTATACTTTTTATATATTAAATATATTTTTGAATAAAATCTCAGATACAAATGATAAAAGGCGCTTTGTCTGTGTGGGAATCCCAAGTAAACAGCTCCGCCTTGATCTTGTTCAGTAGAAAAATCTTCTGCTTGCTCAAATATTGTATTTAAGATATTAAATCTTAATTACACATGATTTTTGCTTCCAAAATGTTATGGAAGACCACTTATTGCTATATAGACTTATGTATGAAAACAAATTATTTTTATTTGAAGAAGTAGTATTGCTTCTTAATTGTAAGACATGCATCTTTTATTGAACGAAGCTGCTGTTTTAGCCTCAAGCTATTTTGTCAAATTCTGACTTCTTCCTCAAGCAAAAACTCACACTTGACAAGGATTATAGGATTTGGCCTCAACTCCTTCAGAATTTGTGTGACTCTGGATACATTTAAAAGTGAATTGTGGCTTTTGCACAGCATTTCTCCTGCCTTCACTGAAGGATGGAAATGGGTGGGTTAATTGGTGAAAAATTTCTTTGAAGCCAGAAACTACCAGTTTGTGATATGTTCAGATCCCATGGAACAGAACTGGGATCTCAGCTCGTAGCTGCTAATATAGAATGTAATCCTGTAATTTTATGATTGGAGGTAATAAATTCAGTCATGGCCTAATCGGAGCTATGCCTCTTTGACTTCAAGTGGAGCTGTGCATGCTTTTGCTTACGTTGAATGAAGTCAATTATACCTGGCCTCTATACCAGATGAATTCAACATGCTTTACAAATTAAGGTCCTAATTTTGCAAACACTGACTACTGAGGGTAGTACTTACTATCATGAGCAGTCCCACTTGCATCAATGCAACTGACTTATTAGCACAAGCACTACTCCCAATAAGATGTGTTGAGAAGACTGAACTCAAAGTGCAGTTTATATTCTGAAAAATTACTTTGAAATTTGTATCAGAGTGCTGTGGCTATATCTCAGTGACATTTTTGCTCCTATTGTACTCTGTTCACAAGCAAAAACATTTTTTGCGTTGCAATCCCCAAAAACTCCTGGATATGAAAGTCAAACAGAAATTATAGATAGAAACTATAGATGAAAGAGGATAGAAAATAAATAAATAAATAAATAAATACATTCTCTCCCCCTTCCCCCCCCCCGGGTGTGTCTAGAAGGGGGTTGCTTTCATTGTTTCTCCTGGATACGTCACTTTTCCCCGCTTGTATGAATCTTTCACAGAGCAACGGCAGAGGAAAACTTTTAAAAATAGAAAATGTGGGTTTGTAAAAGGACACAGTGATCAAGGCACCTTATTAATTTTTTTACCTGTCTGCATTCCTTTTTAATTAGAGCTATTACTAGTCATTTTTTTCTGACCATAACTGCACTTTAAGCCTTTAGGCGCAGCTCATGTATGTATTTTCCCCATTCTTCAGCTGGGGAAATGGTCACAAAAGATGTGCCTTGTGCAAGATCACATATTAACTGCATGGCAGAGGCACAAATAAAGACCAGAACTCATGATGTCAAATCTGTTCTCTAAACAGTAGAGTGCACTCCATTTTATTCTGATCCCGTTTATACTAATGGTATTAAGCATTTACTTTAAGCAGTTTAAACACCAGTTGCTGTATATATTATGTTTAGATTTAAAATTGAAATAAAATATGCTTATAATTTGTCTTGTCACCAAGACATCTGACAAACGTCTTGTTCTGTAACTGTCACTCATTTTACTCCATTTAGTTACACGGTGCCAGTAATAATCTCAGTTTCGTGAAGATATCCTCTTAAGTATTCAGTGAGTCACCATTCAGAGTCTTGAGTGTAATGTGGTATATGGGCTACCAGGTGCAGACAAAACCCTTCCTGACTCCACAAATAGGCATAAAGAGAATAATGTGGTCACAGTCTCTTTCCTCACTTTAACACTGCTTTATTCTTGGGACTATACCTGACCTTGATATTGTTCTCGACTCAGTGTGTTTTTAAAGGAGGCTCTTACTTAAATTAGAGTTTGGGGAGTCAGTTGAATGAACTCTCAACAAAAATATATTCTCATTTTCATTGATATTCAGAAGTGCAGTGTAAATCGGATGAACTAATCACACACTAACTGATTAACAGTGATTTTTTTTGTTTTTTCATTAATCAGCTTCAGACATTCTGATGTAACATGGCACTTGTGTGCTTTACACATATGAATCCTCATAGCAGTTCTCTGCAAGAGGTACATGTATCTCTTGCACCAATTTGGAAATATATCTAACGTAAATTAGCATGCCTTCATTGACTTCAGCCTAATGATGTGTGCTCTAGGGCAGGCGTTCTCAACCTTTTTCCTTGAGCACCCCCCCCCATGCTATAACAATTCCACAGCCCATCTGGGCTACAACTATTTTTGTGCATGTAAAAGCCAGGGCTAGCATTAGGGGGTAGCAGTCAGGGCAATTCCCCAAGCCCCATGCCACAGGGGGCCCCGTGAAGCTAAGTTGCTTAGGCTTCAGCTTCAGCACCGGGTGGCAGGGCATCAGGCCTCTGCTTCAACCCCATGTAGTGGGGCTTCGGCTTGTTGTCCTAGGCCCCAGCATGTCTAATGCCAGCCCTGCTTGGCAGCCTCCCTGAAACCTGCTTGTGGCCCCCCAAGAGGCACCAGAACCCTGGTTGAGAACCACTGCTCTACAGTTAAGTGACTTACTGAAGGCAAGAGAGAGGTAGAGCTAGGCTTAGAATTTGCCTTCTATTTACCAGATGTGCATTTTGATCACACAGAGTGGTTCTCAGGCTTTATCTAGAGCACCAGCTGTTAAGTACAGTGGTGGCTTCTACTAAGACCATACATAGTTACTGAGAGGACTGGGTATTTCAAAACATGTTTTTGAAAATTCATTGTCGATTACTATGGGGTATGTAAGCGAAATCCAGCTTCCCATCTCCCCTGTGCAGGCACAAAAAGCTTTGAGACTAATGGAAACATTAGGATTCCTCTGTACAGGGAGGGCATGCCATGGGGATGCTGGGCCAGGGCACTATACTCCTCCTCTCAGCATCTCACAGAGCTGTTCTCTGCAGAAGCTTACTGTGTGGGAGTGAGGGTGGAGGTGGAGGAGACCAGTCCAACTAAACTTCAGCGTCTTTTGGCCAAAAAACGTGGGGGAATATGGAGGCCTGTGGCTGCTACTATAGCCTGTGGGTGATAGGAAACGTAGGAAGAATTCTATTCTCCTGGGCAGCCCGTACATATCTACTTCACCGACCAAAAGCCAATCGATTTGGGCTTTGATGGGAGAAATCCTCCTCATCTGTGACAGGGCATTGTAATAGATCGCTATTTCCTCCCTTTCAAGTTGAGCTAGAAAATACTTCTGTAGGATTATAAGGAATTTCTTGTATGAAACCTGCAGCCTTTTTGGATCAAGACTAGAAGTCACTTTGGGAAGAAATCATCTCCCCATAACTAAATGGACATTATTGTAAACCTGGCACTTATGGGTAGTGTTTTGGGAATGGATGTCTTGCTGGAAAATGACCTCTTTGTAACACCTACAGTATGGCAGTCATGTATCTGGCTGCAAACCAGGTTCCATCTCACCTTTTCATTTAATTTTTTTTAATGGTGTTTAGTGCAGCATGAAAATGATTCTTAGTTCCAATAAAGCTACCCCTATGTGCAGAAATTTGTAAACTAAATTAATACTCTTGGGATGTATAGAAGGCAAAATCAAGCAAGCCCATATAAAAACCCTAACTGCACCCACCAGCAGAATGCACCTCTTTCTGCAATACCAGACTGACATCTATGTCAGCATGTATCTTCATTCACCCATCTGTACTAGTCTGTTTTTAATTTAACTGTAGCACTAGTATTACACTGAGTTAGTGCTATGGTCTGAAGAAAATAAAAATACAGACCTTCCAGGAGGACTTTAATTCAGAATGCCATGACTTTAATTCTTGCAACTGGAACATGAAAGTATAGATAGTGTGTTCTTGGCTTTCAGCCCACTTGACCATGGCCATCTGGTATTAAAACAGCCTGGAAATTGGTTTACGATCACACACAGGTTTTCTGTAATATAGTGTCAAAGGAGGTCAACACCTACTTTTAATTTATTCATGGGCAGAATAATTTCTTCCTATAAGGCCTCTTCAGCTTCCAAACTCCTGAGTAAAATGGATCCTGTCCAAATAGAAATACAGAATGAAGTGTGCATTGTGGCAGTTTTGAAGAACTAATTAATTTCTTGAGAACCAAGTAGGTTTTGGTGCTGCTTCTCTGCTTTACAAAACACACCGTCTCATGTACCATGGATCTAGAAAGATGATTCAAATGAAGAAGTAACAATGAGTCTTATGTTCTTTTCTCATATCTTTATCAGGAGCCTGTTCTCATTCTTGGCTGTTGTCAAGCATTGCCTGGGCCTCTTCTAAAACATCATCTGGATTGGCCAGTTCAATCTAAATTAAGAAAACGAATATTTTAAGCAATGTAATTAAAGAAGTTCAGGATTTGTAAACACTGATTATTCAAGAGCTGCTGCAGAATCTCCCTCTTAACTGGACTTAAATTTATCCCACAGTCTTTCACTAAATACTTTAAAACACTTTCTACACTTTCCTTATTTTATGATGACAGGAAGTGCCTATCTATTCTTTGAATGATTGCTCATATCGATTCCAATTAGGTATGCAGGTGCTGCGTGCATGGCTGTCAGAAAGTTTTCCCCTAGCAGTATCTGTCGAGCCGACTGGGGAGCCTCCTGCAGTGCTGCCTCCATGGCACTCAATATATGACCCTGCCAACCCACAGTCCCAGAGAAACTGTCAGCTGCTTCCCCTTTCTCCACTAGTTTTTTGAATGCTCAAAATATTCTGCTCAATTATATAGTTGGTTGGCTTCTTGTTTATGTTAATTTAATTCTGGTGAAAAGTACTATAGCTATAGTGGAGGTGGATACTTTCTCTTTGTTATGGAGGATAGGTCCATCAATGACTACTAGCCAGGATGGGCAGGGATGGTGTCCCTAGCCTTTGTTTGCCAGAAGCTGGGAATGGGCAACAGGGGATGGGTCACTTGATTATCTCTTCTGCTCATTCCCTCTGAAGCACCTGGCATTGGCCAGTGTTGGAAGACAGAATAGTGGGCTAGATGGACCTTTCTTGTGTTCACAGAGCAGGAACAGAGCCTTGAGTGGATGTGTTATAATTTAATCTGTAGGGAATTTAAACAAATAACTAGAACTGAACATCCTCCTTTAATGGAAAGAGTAATTCATCCATTTACTCTTGGGATGGATCATTGAAGAGGCAGTTCTATTGTATGATCTCTGACAAGTCTTGAAAAATAAATATTTTTAGTTGTGAACATTGCACTCTTTCCGGTCACAACTAAATATTCCTTTGCAACTAAGATCTAGCCTATTTTTCCATAGTGACCATTCATTGTTTATTATTTCTGCAGCACCATTGGTTTGCCTACTACTAACAGGCCTTTGAAAAAAGACAAATGCCCCAAAGCTCTTGATATCTAAACCACACAAAGAAATGAGCAGAGAAAAGATGTAATGTTGGATTTTGGTGAGGCTTGAGTTGGTCAAGCATTGTTTGTGGTGACCTCTTTTAACTGTACCAAAGGGAGGAAAGAACATTATAGTAACTTTTTGGTACTTTAGTGTTGACCACATAGATTGCACTCTTGGTGCACAAGTTCAAGATCCTTTGGCCAACAGGATGGGGCTGTGCCTAGATGTTCTTGTACCTGCTTCCCACCCTGCCCCCAAACTGAGAGCATAAAAGGCGGCAGGCCCAACTGTCCCTCAGTTCCTTTGCCAATACAGAATCCCTGAGAAGTAGGTGTCCATAGTAGTGAGGAAGGAGAGCAGGTTGTGGAATTAATGTGGACAACACCTCTGAAAGAACCATAGTTAGGGTAAGGTACATAGTCGTTCTTTCTTCTCTGAGTGATTGCCACATGGGTTCCCCTCCTGATGAAATGATCTGTTTGAATGGAAGTGGGTACAAGGAGTCCTACTTAAACAATTACTGCAGGACAACTGTGTCCAAACAGGCATCCAGCTTGGAAGCTTCTACCAAAGAACGGTGTCTTGTAACATGTCAACTGAGCACCACATCGTTGCCCAGCACATTTCAGAAATAGGGACATTCTTCAACTAGGCAGCAGAGGCTGCCTGAACCCTAAGAGAATGAGCAGTAATGTGGCTAAGTGACTCTAAATTGGCTAGTTTCTAACATGTTCTTATACAGCTGGAATCCCATTTACATAATCTGTGTGAGGATATGTATTGCCTGACCCTTAACCCTATCTGCAAAGGCCACAAATAGTCTAGGTGTGTTCCTGAATGATTTTGTCCCATTAAAGTAGTATGATAATGCCTTTACTATATCAAGCATACAAAGTTCCCCCACCCCTCCCTGGAGTTGAATGAGGCTTGGGGAAGAAAATTGGAAAATTAATTAATTTTAGTACATATGGAGTTCTGAAACAATTTTTGCCAGGAATTGGGGATGAAGCCTAGGAATAATACTGTCCTAATGAAACACTGTATAAAGGGGACCCACCATAAGAGACGGAATCTCCCCTCCCCTTTGAGATGATGCAATACATACTAAAAGGGCAACCTTCATCGATAGGTGGTATAGGATTAAGGGTTCAAAGAAGGGACACAAAGTCTGTTAATATTATACTGAGGTCCCAAGAGGGTGGGGGTTCCTGAACTGGGGAGAAATGTAAACCTGTTGCAAAAGAAGCAAACATAATTCTAGGATTTATTAGCAGGAGTATTATAAGCAAGACATGAAAAGTTAATTCTTCCACTCTACTCCTCACTGATTAGGCCTTAAGTATTGTGTCCAGTTCTGGGTGCCACATGTCAGGAAAGATGTGGACAACTTGGAGAAAGTCCAGAGAAGAGCAACAAAAATGATTAAAGGTCTAGAAAGCATGACCTATGAGGGAAGATTGAAAAAATTGGGTTTGTTTAGTCTGGAGAAGAAAAGAATGAGCGGGGGACATGACAGTTTTCAAGTACATAGAAGGTTGTTACAAGGAGGAGGAGAGAGAATTTTTTTCCCTTAACCTCTGAGGATGCAACAAGAAGCAATGGACTTAAATTGCAGCCAGGGTGGTCTAGGTTGCATATTAGGAAAAAGTTCCTCTCAAGATGGTTAAGCAGTGGAATAAATTGCCCAGGGAGGTTGTGGAATCTCCATCATTGGAGCTCTTTAAGAGCAAGTTAGACAAACAACGGTCAGGAATGATCTAGAAACACTTAGTCCTGCCATGAGTTGCAGGGAACTGGACTAGATGATCTCTCAAGGTCCTTTCCAGTCCTATGATTCTGCAAGTCCCTTGAGGCAAAAGGAATATCCCTGAGCGTTGCTCCATTTGCTGCTTTTTCCCTAGCTGACTCAGAAGGCTAGGGATACCTGCCTAATGTTATTTCTTTAGGAGCACTTAATGAAAGTGCTCAGACATGGAGAAGAAGGCTGTAGCTAAGGCTCAATCCTCCCTCCATACCCCTCTTAGCTAGTGCCCCAGTTGAGCCATGATCCATTCTGAGCTCCAGGGCTGAGATCTCTAAAAGACCCCAGTTGTCAATTCTGATCCACTTGTCAAATTCTTCAGGAAGGGGTAGGAAAAAGCATTGCTCCAGAGACAAGTTGAGACATGGGCTTCCCTCTCCAGGACCCTCAAAACTGAGATAAGAGTTGACATGTCTTCAATTCATCTAAAGTGTAAAGTGTCCGCCACTGAGTTGCATAGAAGCATCATAGGAGAGGCTTATCTTAAATTCTGAAGATTTAGCTTTCTTCTATAATAGCTTGAGTCCCAATATCAGGGAGCCTACTAATTACCTATGGAAAAAAAGTAACAAAAATAGTAAAAAAAACCACAAAGTTTTTATTTTTTTAAAGGCAACAGGCAAACTAAAAGTTGAGTAGGGTTTTGTCTCGCTGCCACAGGTGGTAACAATTGTGCCCACTTCATCATTTATACCTTGGGTAGGGGTACACAAGGACATCTAGGGCACAGGTGGGGCTCCAAAAGACATCGCTGGCCAAAGGAATCCAGTCTTATGTGCGATGGGGTTCATGCACACCAAGAGTGAGGAACCCATGTGAACACAATCACTCAAAGAAGAAAGAAATGCTACTTAGATGTATGGCTTAAAATCTAATGGTGACGGCTGTAACTTGTGCTGACTATGGAAACACCAACGTTAAATTTCCAAGCAGAGTTACCTTGGGTATTGGATACTGTGTAGGAGTAGGAGCTTCTTCTCGTCCAAAGTCAATCATAGTTCCATACTTCGGAAAATCTGCTACCCAGAAACCTTCAAACAACTGGCCTTTATTCAGGTAGAAAAACTTTCCTAGGCCATGTTTTTTTCCATCTTTCCATGTTCCTTCATACCGATTTTCATTTGCTGTAATGAGTCAAATAAAGATGTGGACAGACAATGAAAGGGTGCACATTTTCATTAGGTGATTAGAAATTAAACAAATCAACAAAACACGGATAAGCCAACATATACATAAAACGTTTGCCTGGCTACATCCATAAGGCAAAATCTAATGGAGCAAAAATGTAGACAAATACTTATTTTAAGTGTTGCATTGATTCACTTTGCTGTGTTCACATGCATGTTGTATTCACTTTCCACAAATATTCTAAGTAAACACATTTAGTGCTGAGGAATAGCAAATGTTAAACAAATGTTGCAGAAAAGTTAGGGAACATAAATTCAGATCTATAATCACAACTATTCACATTGGAATCCTGGCTCTAAGAATTCTGCTCAGGCAGTCAGGAAACAGGAAGACATTGGGTGACCTTAGTGATTGTGTCTAATCAAAATAATCTGAATTTCAAATACTTGCAGTTAACTTCTTGTGAATGAACCACCATTGAAAAATATTCACAGAAAATCATGATTTGCTCATGGACATTTCATGCCCCGAAAAATACATTTGTTAGATAAATTACATGTACAAATTATTTGCTCAGCTCTACTGTACCTCCTACAATTTTTCTGCATACAGAAGTAAGACTCTTTTTTATACAGAATTTTATACTCTATATTGTTTAAGACTCAGACCATAATGGACAGGAAAGAGTGCCACCTACACTCAATACAGAGCTGCAAGGAAATGAGAGAGCCTTCACAGTGGTGGCATTAGACCTGTGATTATGACAGTCACCTAGGACTTCAGCTCTGAGGGATGCTGGAATATTACCAGGGTCACCATCATGATCATTTCAAAACAGGCCACTCTGGGGCCTCTCTTTTTGAGCTGCAGTGTTTCTGGCCACAACACCCCCCTTTCCAAAATGGTGTTCATTTCTGTCTACATTACTTATAATATTGGTTGGTTGCACCTGTGGGTCCAGGCGAACTCCAGCATCCTTTGCATTGGTGGTGATGGTGACACTTTTGGGCTAACACTGCAGAGAACATTAGGGTATTTGGGAATTGTCAGCACTTGGTAAAGGCAACAGAATAGAAAGTGGAACACCCTTCTGAAGGTGGCTATTACACAGATAGGTTAGGCTGGGTTTGTAGAAGGG
Source organism: Dermochelys coriacea (assembly GCF_009764565.3). NCBI lineage: Eukaryota > Metazoa > Chordata > Testudines > Dermochelyidae > Dermochelys > Dermochelys coriacea. The sequence continues at coordinate 25,906,195 of NC_050082.1, forward strand.
AGCCAGGGACAATGAGGATGCCAGATTTAATGAAGTTTCATCCAGTATATAGTGCCAGAAGGTCACTCATGCGCTGATCCTTTCTGTTCTCTTGTCCCAGCAGCTTGTAGACCCAGCAAGTCATGAAGCTGGCCCTGATAGCCCCATTCTATCAAACACTCAGGATAAATTGAAATACTGGAGGTCTGATCTGTACTCTTTCCATGACAGTTGAAACACTAATGTTCATTGCCTTGGTCTCTGTTGTACATTTGCTATGGTCTGATTTAAAACCTTCCTGTAATTGACTATAACTGAGCCAGTAAATCAATGTGATTCCCTTGTCTAAGATCATCCTCTCCAGGCATTCTGCCAGCATAAGCAATTTAATCTTGGGTTGCAGCTCATCATGACCTCCATTGAAGAACTGCTTTTCTTTCCCCATTGCAAAGCTTTCAGCACATGGGCATGTTTCCAGAAACTGAGCTGAATATATTAAGCTTGTGGGCATCAAATAATTGTGCTGGCTAATTTTAACCAAAAGGAATCCAGCTTATAATCAGTTCCAGGCTGTGACAGAAGTAGCTGAGCTCTGAAACAGAGAGAAGACAGCAGCCAATGGCTCAGCCTTGATAGGCTGGGAGCACATGTAATTGCGTGGGCAAGTTAATGATACAAGGTAAGGGAGGTGTCATTTGATTCGCAAAAATCTACAAAATCATAATTTCAATGGTGTTACCCTCTGCGATGTCACAGGGGAATATGCTGCTCCCTGGCTCCCAGCTCCATGTCCTCCAGTTGGTGGAAATTTTGACAATACTGTGTCAGAAATGGGTCAAATTGGGTATAATTCTAAAGCCCTTTCTCCCACAAACGCAAAGGTACCAAACATGAAAAACTGAGAATGACAATGTAGCTCTGAATATTAGAGAAAATGTTTAAAAATCAACTTTTTAAACTATAACATATTTAGGCATGTCAAATCTGAAGCCTTCACATAGTTAAAAAATTGTGGCCCTCAACTGACAGTGCTGTGTTATCAATTAATGCTCAGAACATGATGCCTGGTTAAATTTTTTAATGTTATGGATTAGTATAAGTGGAAGGAGTGCTTCATGTTGAGTTCCCATCATTAGCAAAAGGGAGTGGGTCAGCGGTGTTGATTATCAGCTTTGTTTATTATGCCAAAAGAGTTGTAATGAGGAATAGTTTAAGATGTCAGCATTCACTTGGGGAAACAATTAGATGAAGACCCACATAACACTGGAGATAATATTTCCTTCTAAAATCTTCCTGAAACACAAAATCTTCTATTTGAGAAAGGTTGGGATTCTTGTCTTTAGATTACATTTGATCAAACTCCAACCAAACCAAAAATCCAAAATTCTATTTTTATGATGAGATTCTCCCTGAAATTTCCAATTCATACATATTGTGTTCAATATTATTTCTGGGTTAGTGTTAATCCCCAAAGATCTCCTGTGTTTGTTGGGAACTCATCCCAATGAGCACAGGGCTTTGGAGAGGGATGGTGTTTAAAACCATTGATTAACAATCAACAACAAACAAACAAAAAACAAGTTATATCCTTTTAAAGAAAAGCAAAATAAACACAAAGTCAGAAATAATAAATATTGGAGAAACCAAACATGGCAGATGCACCAGTTAAAAACTGTGTTTGGTAAAAGCATTTGGTTTTATCACAGAGACATTTGTTCTTTACTCATACAAGTAGTACATCCTCTAACCTGCCTCCCTGCCCATCTTGGCAATTTACTACTATAGTAAGCATAAGTTATATCTGTGTTGGCTTGAGACACTCAGAGCTGTATAGGGGTAGCATTAGCTCACCATCTTCATAGAGCAAAGAGATAAAACAATGCCATCCAGCAGATGCTCCCTCTCTCTCTGGAATCCAAGACCAAAACTGGGGGCGAGGAGGAAGGTTTGAGGAGGAATCCACACCCTAATAGGTCATATTTAGGGATGGTGGAGGTATTACCTAGATATCAAGACAAAATGGGGTGCAGGAGGTCAAGACAAAGTTCCAGAAAATGTCTCAAGTGTAGAAGCTGTTGAGAACCTACTTAAGCGAAGCATTCCTTGGCCACTGTGTTGGTCTTCCAACCATTGTCCTTCATAGATGGAACCATCCTTGTAGTACATTCTGCCCCAGCCGCTTCTTTTCCCACCACTCCATTCCCCTTCATAATATTCCATGTCTGAGTAAAACTTAATTCCATAGCCCTAAAATTAAAAGGTTACAGTTCTCACTTTAAATTCTCTGCATTAAAAACCAGTAGTATATTTAGTGCTCAGTGTCTGGACTCCTGATTCTGTTCTCTGATCTGCCACTAACTTGCTCATTATTATTTGTATACATTACTAGTGGCATCCAGACTCAGAAGCTATTCAGAACAGTGTAAATATGTTATATTTTTATAATAAAAGTGTAAAAGCACCAACCCATATGTGGAAGAAGAGACAGTCTCCAAAACAAATGCAGGTTTGGCCAAGTCTAATGCATTGTCATTTTAGAAATGCAGAAATCAGAGGAGGAAATAACCTAGTTCTGACTGTGAGGGCCTTTGGCCAATGCAGGATCAATCCCTATAACCTATGTTTCAAGGAAATAAAGGACAACTTCTCCGGGACAAAGGATTTTTAAGGGACTCCAGCTGACAATTTCTGCTACAAAATCTTACACAGGACAAAACCATAAATTTATATCATAGTGTATGATCAAATTGGGTTTTACTGGCATACAGACTTGGGCACCAAATAAGGGATGTCCTTTAAAATGGGGATTCTATGACCCCGCAAGACACAGTACCTTTCCTAGTCCCAAGCAATGGACCACTGACTCTTGAGAGACTAAGGATCTCTACTAGATACTCAAGATCCTTGGGAAAAGTAAACTGCCACATCAGAAAACACCTACAGTAACTACTGCACAACACTTTGAGGAGAAAACACACCCAACAAAGACTGCAGCACAGAAACAGAAAACTCAGTTCCACTTTAGCTCAGAGAAGAGAATCTGCACTGTTCCCTGATTCTTTCCTCCCCCCCACCAAAAAAATCATAAACACATTAAATTCCCCTCAAAAGCTTTTGTGCTTCCTTCCTTTCTTTTTTAAAGACTTAATAATGAATTTAGCACTGTCAAAAGTTGTTGGATTGACAGCCATGGAGAGGGAAGTATTCTGTTTATCCATACAACAGGTACATCAGTCCAAGCTTCATCCATGCTGCCCCCTGCCATCTGTTTCAATTTTGTCATGAAGGGTCTACTTTTTGCGGTGATGCAGTCTCCATAACCTATTCAGTCCTTAGTGTTCCTTCTGCAATTGACAATCAATTGGGGCTAGTGGTGGGTTTTGGTTAATGGACTCCTTGATTAAGGTCACACATTTTATTTTACGCAGGAAACACAAATTTTGAATTTTGTTCACCTGTATGTATTCACCTGTTATGAAGAGCCAAAAAGCAACCTCAAAAGGCATGCCCTACTCTGGAGATTCCTATCAGTCAGAAATGTTTACATGATATTGATGAGTTTTCCCAGAGGAATAAAGTATCTTATCACAGTAGAAAAATAAAATCAGTTCTGGAAAGAATTGATTTTTCTGAATATTCATTTTATTGAGCTTCAAGAATGCAAATGAGAAGCTTTTATATAAGTGAAGGAATAGCAGCATCAGGATGTCATTACAAATCACTGAAGGTCAACCATTCAAAATATATTTTCAAAGAATGAGAAATGAGGCCTCCCTCAAGAGTCTAGAGCTATGGAAGTGCCTGCCATTTAAGTATATAAGACAGTTAATTTATTTTAAGATCAGACGCAAAGAATAACAGGAGGTTTTCACTAGCAGACCAGGAAATATTTCTCAAAAAGATTCTGCATGTAAGAAGGCTGCAATCATTATTACAAAGGTGGTTTCCCTGTTAAGAAGAGTGACCTTCTTTGAAATGCTAACCTTTTTAAGTAGTCTCTTGGTTTAAGCTTCTTGCAACACTTTCAATACATACTTTTTTAACAAGTTTCCTCTGCCCAATTCAAATATAGTAGAAACTAGATGGATGTGTTGAGGGATACAGACCTTTTTGTCTCTCTGCTTCTAGTTTTGAATGTGACCCAGGTTTGTAGTCATGATATGACAGCTATTTGGTTATATATTATTTCACTCCAGCTGTCAATGGACAGGTGCTCACATTTAAAAGACTCAACACTACAACTACTCCTCTTTGCTGGCAATTTTAATAGAGACCAAGGATTCAATGACCTTGAAAACCGACTTGTCTATAGGGCAGAGACATATTGAAAGACCATTGTAGGCAAGCGGTTAACTGCTATTGCCCATGGTGAGCCTTTTCTATGGATAAAGGATTTTAGTCTCCAGGGCTGTCATTTTTTCAACAGCACAAAATTACATTTAAAATGTAAACAAAATTCAAACCCAGAGGAGAGCTTAAACTCATTCCTTCTCCCAGCAATCACAGAATATTATATGTCCACACTAGCTTTGAGACTAAATCTTCTATGGTATCTAATATAAAAAATAAACAAAGCACTGAAGCATTTTGTTTTGGAAACCAAAAGCATACACAGAATTACAAGAACATTGGGAGCTAAGAGAAGAGGGAAGGTCATACTTTCAGCCATCCACCTTGGCAGGCCAAGAAAGCCCTAAATAATAACATCCTCACTATGCTTTCATAGGCCTCACATGCATTCCTTTCCTGAAAGTCTCTTCATACCTTCAGTTTAGCCTCAGATTACAGATGTAATTTTAAAATCAACAGTTTAAGCTTTGTTGTTTTGTTTTATTTTGTTTCCAAATCTCCCCCATGATTTTGGACTAATTTCAAAACATGAGATTGTCTCCTGCCACTTGCTAAAATCTTGAGAGGTAATTTCAAGTAAAAGACTTGAAACAAAGATTGCTTACACATTTTTTGTCATTTTTCCACCAGCCTGAATACACTTTCTTGTATTCTTTAGTTACAGGGTCAGGAATGCTGTATGTTCCATATCCATCCCGTTTTCCAAACTTCCAGTCACCATTATATATTGCACCTGTACTTTTCCAGGTCTGTGTACCTTTTCCTGTTGCAACAAAGTACAGGGGCTACAGTAAGACATAAACTACTATATGGTTGTTATTATAAGCATTTATAAAATATGTGGGCATCTTTACAAGGCTTAATAGGAGTCATTAACTATATAAACAGGAGAGACAGAACACCATGTTTCTCTCTACGCACAGCTTTTAATTTAAGTGGTCAATCAGGAACACAAGCTTTTATAGTTTCATCAATCTAGAATATGAGAAGGCACAGGTAAATATGTGTGCTTGCAGCTTTTTCTAAATGAGGCTAGATTCATGCTGGTGATTCAGATAGTCAGATGCACTATTGATCTCTATCAAAGGCTTGCTGTGTGACTTTGGGTGAGTCACTTAATCTCCTTGTGTCTCAGTTTACCATCTGTAAACTGGGAATAATACTACTTCTTTGCTCTGATCCTTTGTATGTCATTAACATCTACATTTTCATACTTCTCATCAGTCCTGTTTTGGGTCTATACTCCCAGATTTTGCTCCAACTGTCCCCAGACAGAACAATAATTTTTAATTTTTCTGTAGTTCTCACCTCTGACCATTACAGTGAGGCTGGGAGGCCAGGGTCTGCCCTTCTCTTCTTCTTGTTTTATTCTTCACTGCTCTCCCTGCTGGAATTAATAAACCAGGAAGCGGCTAGCAGCATGGGAAAGCGTAGGCGATGGGGAACCATGGAGGAAACCAAAGATTGGTCAATGAAGAGTGTGGGGATGCCACACTGGGAGAGAAGAGACAGGGAGTGCCTGGAAAAGGCGGACTCAGAAAGGGGGCATCCCCCATAGAGTCCAAATGTCAATAACACCAGAGAGGATTTGCAGCACTCTAGGCTTGCCCAAGTAGATGGTGAGAGGTAAAGACCTGCTTAGGGCAGGGGAGTGGGAGGATTGTGGGGCCTGATGGGAGTCTTCATAGGTTTGGATAAGTGCCTCCATTTTCAAATGCTTCTCTATGCTCTGCAACTTTGCGGTTCTTCCCACCCTTGGGTTTATCTTGTATATTTATACTGACTTGGTTTGCTGTGATGTACAAGTAACATCAGTAAACATTAAAAACTTTCCTTGTCCCATGACTGCAAAATGTAGAACCTGCCCCATGAAGGTGATGCCTCCATAAGAAGCATGGGAGAACAGGAGAGCTGGCTGAATATAAATTATAGGATGCATTTAACCATTGTTTTCTATTTGCAAACTGTTCACAAACTAACCCTAATTTCTGCAACTCTACCCTTAACCAGCTACCCAATAGTTTGGATGCACACTTTTCAATCCATCTTTTCTTCCCAAAGATTTGCTTTGAGTGTGATTGTTTCTCTAAATTATATGTTGTTGTTTCTGCATGACTGGGACATTTTAAATAGGTGAAAAACAATCAAAGCACCTGCCATAGAGAGGAGAATGCGGGACCCCCTCAAAGGAGGAAATAATTGGGGGCACACAGAGCCATGGAGGATGTAAGGGAAAGCAGGAATGGGGATGCACAGAGAATTGATGGTATGGGGGTGGAGAATGGGAGACTTAGGCATGAGATAAATGGTGGATGAGGCACACAGAATTCCTGGCAGGAGGGGAACTGAAGGGAGTTGCAGGGAGTCCCTTGACAACAAGGGGAATGGGAAGGTGGCACACAGGGAGCTTGTAGAGGGAATGGAGAAATGCAAAGAGCCTCTGGCATGTGCAATGGGCTTGCCATACACAAGCTATGAAGCGTGCGACCTGCTACTAATACACATTTATAATTTATTTCTCCATCTGCATAAGACTCAAACCCCAGCCCTGGCCAGTGCAGCGGTATGGAAGTATCACATGCCTTAAGGGATACAAGTTCAGGTCCTGAGCGCTGCAGTCTGGCATGGGTGAGAATGCTGAGGATGAGCTTGTGACTAGTGAACAATTCTCCCTCACCTGGGGGAATCACTGGAGGTCAGGGTTGACAGCCTGTGTTTCTGCACTGCCTGTGGCTCTTTTCTGATCTCCCTGCCAGCATGGGTCCAACAAAGACAAAGAAGTTTGCTCTGTCCCTTCTCAGGGGCATGAACTTGACCTGATATTAAATCAATTAATTAGGTTGTTAGGACTTCATTTATTCCTATGTCCAAATCTCTGGATTTTTTCTATTTTTTGAGCAAAGGGTCACTGTAAATTTAAGACTGCACATGACCTTTCATTATAAACTCTGTTTTGTCACTGCACCACCAAAATCACCAAACAAAGTAGCACTGGCCTCAAAATCCATTGGTAAGTAAGAGCACCTTACCAGTGAATTCAAATATTTTTAATGCTTGGGTTTCCTGTAAATTTAAACTTAACTTTGAATGTTTGGAGTTTTTAATCTATTTTTTGCTAACTGTATTCTTCTTATAAAAATTTCTATTCTTAAATTAGTGATTTATCCTTTTGATCTTAACTTCACCTTAAACTAATGACTACTCCCCAACCATTCACCACACCTAAAAGGCATCTAAGAAAACAAGATCATCTGCATTAGAGATGATTTTGAATATTTTTTTCTCAACAGCAGCTTCTAGCTACATATACATGCTTTTTAAAATAATATCAATAAAAATTTCATAGTTTCTAGTGGATATTTTCACTTTCTTTTCTGCAATAAACAGGGAAAGAGAACATGAAGTAGTGGACACACATACATACAGGGTGGAAATTTCAGAAGCACCTAAATGATTTGGGAGCTAATTAACTGTGAATGTGACTCTGGTTCCTAAGTGACTTAAGAACTTTTTAAAATTACACCCAATATCAATAACGTCTCTGAAAATGTTCTCAAATACAACTTCCTCTGTAATCTAAGTGGTATATACAGAATACACAATGTACTGAAATTTATGTCAATAAAAATGTTATCCCACACCTCATCATGTACTCTTATTATACATACAAGGTAGTTTCAGGTGCACATAACTGACTAAAGCACTAGTCTGTATTTTCACAGTAATGTTTTGCTATGAATGTGCATAGCATCATTTATTTGACTTGCAGTTATTAAAACCAGAACATTAGTATTTTTATTTAACAAATGAAAATGTGCTTGAGCAACATTTTAGAAATCTGCATTAAGTTTATTATATATAATAATAATAATAATATATAGATATATAAATATATAGCACCATATTACGGAGATTGTGCTCTAGAAACAGATAAAACTAATCACAAATCTCTGTCCCTTAGAACTTATAAAGAACATATAAATGTATAATGCACTTTCTAGTAAGCAATATTCTTACCATGCTTCAAATTGTCCAACCATTCCCCAGTATAGTGATCCCTATTGACAGCATAAATTGTATGTCTTAATCCACATTTCTGTGCCTTCCTGTCCCATCCAATCCAGAGAGGCTCTACAGTCCTAGGATATTTTACAATGGGCATATTGTTCTTAGCTGGAAATGAAAACACAAAGTTGTCAGAAATGCAACTAGAGAGACATTACCAAGGTGGGTACAGGAAGAACATTCCATCTATAAGCTGCATTTTATGATGCAAATATTTTAGTAGCAAGACTCTAAAATCTGGCTTTTAAAAAGGTAAACTAAACTAAAGGCAAAACAAACAGAAATAAGAAACTTAAAAAACACCTTAGCATAAAATGGTAGCAACTGAAAATAAAGGATTATAGTGTAGAGTATTAGGGACCATTAATAATATAGGTTGAAATGGAACACATTTTCGGTGTGCAATATTCTCTTTCTGCATGCAGAAAGTCTTCGGCACATATTGCAAATGTCAATCTCATTCAGCACACTTAATCCAAACGAGGGCTTCTTCTAAATGACAAAAAACCTGAAGAAATGAGGTAGAAATCCTATCAACCAAATTTTCTAAAGAACCACTGCAATCATTGCTTTATGCGGGGGGGGGGAAGCAGTTCTTTAAATACAGCATGTAAAATATTAAAATATAACTGAATAGACAATGGGCTAGATCCTCAAATTCTGTAAATCATCATAGCTCAGTTGAAGTCAATACAGCTGTGACATTTTACTCTACTAGAGGATCTGATACAATTAATTTACTGTGTCTGTGCTGTTAAAAATAAATACAATGGCATAGGAACGCTACTTGTTGAAAGTGGTACAAACTCAAGTAAAATTTTTGCTAGAAGTTTGTGGACCAGGTCATGGCTCCCATTCCAGTCACTTTAAGATGCTCTAATACCATGCAGGGGACATAAATGAGCTACAGAAGCCTTGGTGAAAGTTCTTTTGGCAGGAGCAACCTGTGTCCCTGCAGAGCTCTCTCTTGCAGCTCACAGTGTAGGGATGGGAGGGGGAATGATGCAACACTTAGCACTATGAAAGCAGGGTTGACATAAGTTAGAGCAACCCCTAAGACTGCTCCTACTTACACAAGGGCCATACTGTCCCCTGATCCTAGCAACCCAGAATTGGGGTAAGAGGGCACAAAGGAGGTCTCCTTCTGTGATGTGCCTCTTGTGCAGGACACAGAAATCTGTGATTATTAAATTGATGTGTTTGAATCAGCCCCATCACTTCCGGGAGGCAGAAAGGATACTCCCTCCCCAATTGCCTCCATCTCCTCCCCTGCAGCCCCAGCAAAAGTTCTAATGAGTGTGGAATACTTTGAGCAGCTGTCATCAGTCCAGCAAGGGATTTGCAGGCGATTGTGGTCCCTTGACTTTTTAAAAAATTGTTTGTTTGTGTTTCATGCTAAGAAGGGTGGACAGCACTGAGATAGATACTTATAAAATATGTAATAAGTTAATAGCTGGTGTAATTATTTTTTATGTATAAATACAGAAGATATATAAAAAGTCCTATTTTGGGATATAGAAAATAAGTCAATAATTTTCAATAATCTAAAAGACAAAAATAAGTGAGAAGACATTTGTTATAGGAATCAAAGGCAGTTTTGCCAGCTGTCATGAGTATATCATGAGCTTCTCAATATTTTTTTTCAAGCCACACCTGCTGGAGTCACATGACTATGTGCGATTCTGAGCTTGTATTAAGAGTAAGTTAAGGAGAATTTACCCAAAAGTGAAAGTGCACACAAGTTTATGTGGAAAACAATAACTCTGATGATCTATAAACAGTTCAGTTTGTTTATCAGGAAAGCTGGACAGAAACTGTTTGTTTAGAGGATTCTTAGAATTAAAGAATCAGATTGGAAAAAGGGATACTGCATTGATTCATAGACAGTCGGTTCACAAATTGTCAGTATGGAATGATGGACAGGTCAACCAGTCAGTCAGTTTGAGCCCCAGCTCAGCCGACTGCTATCCTGCCCCACTGTTCTTTGTTTAATACAGTTCTGCTTATTCAAAACCAGAAATGCTGAGCAATACCTAAAGGTGATCAAATAAAAGTATATAACATGGGAGGCTGCAAAACTAAGACAATCCTGCTTTGGATGAAATGTTCACAGTTTTTGCACCCTGAGTTCCCTCTTCTGCCCCAATCAGTTTGGATTAAATAATAATTTGTGTGGGTTTTTTTTAAGTTCTTCCCTCTGGCACTTTCCAATCACTGCTCTCAGTAAAGCAGGAGGTCTGGCCATCTGTCCCTGCAGGCATCCATAAGCCATGAGGCAACAGGTGAAGAGAGAGATGTGGGATTGACAGTGGAAGATACCAAAGATCAAGGCTGCTGGAACGATTTTTATAGTGGGGGTGCTGATACTGGAAACCATGTATTTGGTGTTTGTTATTACTACTTCAAGACAGGGGGTGTAGCAATATCCTTAGTTCCAGCACCACTGCCAAAGATAGCCAATTAAGAGTAAAAGTGAGGATCCCATGATGGAAGGAAAGAGATAGGTGTTTAGGCTATTTCTGAGTGAAGAGGGGAAAGCTAGAAGTTATACCTTTTAAAAATTAAAGTTGAGTTAGCTGTTTATATTTCTCTTTCACTAAACAGTGGACTTGTCTGATTCAAAAGCCATTTGGGATTTAATTTTTAAAAGCATCTTTGTGTTTGATATTGATTGTTCCTCACAAAAAGACATCAGACTTTGCTATTTGTGGTGATGTATTTAATTATTTTTCCTTGCCTTTGGAGGTCTCTGCGCAGTTGGATTTATTTTAAGGTAAAACAAATGCTTCTGTTGCCAGTGTGGTAATAATTGGAATCTAGGACAAGCCTAACCAGATTGTGAGCTCAATTGCTGGAAAGTAGGTGAAAGTTCATAAAATGTTACAATAATCAATAACAATGAATGTTGATAGAAAGTCTATGAAAAGGAGACAGAGATGCTGGATTGGACTAAACACAAAAAGATTATAAAAAACACTTTGGAGCAAGGAAATAGAAGGATAAAAGCAGATTTTCTACATTGCATAATCAAATCTATTATCTACACATTGCATAATGTAAGTCCCCACACTATACCTCATCAAGCACAATCTTCTTGTCTTAACTGCCAAAACCCTTCACAATTTAGCTGCTCCTTCATGATCCATCATCTTATACTAACATGACATTGACCCCACTTTTGCTCCAACAATGCCAGTCTCAAATGTCCATTTGTTTACTTCATGAACAAGTATCTATGTATTTCCTCCCATGCTGCCCCTTACATATGAGAAAATCTCCTTATTAAAATGTTCAGTTATTACATTATCATCCTTCAAATCCCTACTTAAAAGCCACCACTTCTGTGAAGCCTGCACAAAACCTGATATTTGACAATGACTAAGCAAGGGGGAAAATTGTGATTATTGTGATTGATGCTGCTAATTGGCTTAATACCTCTGTGAAATGTACATCCAAGTCTATACTCATACATGATATTATTGTTACCTTGCCTTGTCCCACCCACCTTTTAATATCTTTTTTTCAAACTGTAGGCTCTTTGGGACAGTAATGATAATTTACTATGCATTTGTACAGTACCTAGCACAATGGAGCCCCAACCTGATCAAGGCCTATAGGTGCTACCATAATACAAATAAATAATAATAACAGATCATCCCTACCTCAGCCCTTCTATTCTGTCAGAGTGAATAGGCAGAGTCGTGAAATATACAAAGATATCGCCCTCTTAGACACTTCAGAGAGCAGGATTCCTGTATATTTCAGTACCCAGTCCACAATCAGCCTTAACAGTATCTCTTTAACCACACTTACTAAACAGGTAACTATGAGCTAAGTTGTTATGCATAGACATAATTGGGTTCTGATGACATCGTGGTAACCTAAATTGGGTTGTGATTTCATCAAAATCCTGAGATGTGTGTTTATAGCCTTACTCAGTTTTCCTTTACTGTATTGTGAATATTTAAAGTTATCACAAGATAAATCTAGCCCAGAACGTTCCCCTGTTTCTGCATGGAATATAGGAGCTAAAAGGAATCATAGCAAAGGCATCATCACAGTAATATATGGAAGCCAGCTGCGCTGCAGCAGACCCTATGTGTGTGAGGCAGGCAAAGGAGCCTTTGCCTGTGAGCTGTCCTGAGGTTTAGTGCAGGGGAGAAGAAAGTGGGGTAATGGTTGACAGAAGGTCTGTTGATTTATATGCCAAAACGTATGGAGAAAAAGGGGGAAAAGCGTCTAAGGTAACACCCCGGCAGCGCTTCAGTGTAGTTGCTCCCTACGCTAATGGGAGGGATACTACCATCAGTGTAGGTAATCTACCTTCCCAAGAGGCAGTAGCTAGGTCAATGAAAGAATTCTTCTGGCCCTAGTCCTGTCTACACTGGGAGTTAGGTCAGCTTAACTATGTTGCTCAGGGATGTTAGTGGATTCCACCCATGAGCAATGTAGCTGGGTCGATCTAACTTTTTAATGTAGACCAGCCCTAACACTGATTTCTTCTGTATTACCTGCATCTGGGCTCACTTCACTGAAAGAATAGTACAGCAGGTTAAATTACAGCTGTCTATTTGACTGCTCACTGTAATATCTAAGCACCTCACGAACACCAAAGAATTTATCCCCACAATGCCGCTGTGAGATAAGGAAGTATTATTGTCCCTACTTTGCAAATGGGGAACCAAGGCACAGAGAGATTAACCAAGTGCATGTTACTATTCCTTCAGGCACAGCTAGATTACACTCTTAACTGGAGTTGATCATTGTTTGTGATTGCATGTTCTTCCTCATGTTTCCTTCCTCTGTCCCAAATGGGAGGAGAGAACCTCCAGAAATGTAGTATCTTTGTACTCTTATGCACTGAGATGTCACTTGCAACTGTACTGATATTAAAGGTCTGTTAAAGAGAGAGAGAAAAAAAGAACTGCTAAACACATCCACAGTGCTCTGTGAGGCAAAACATATCCACTCATTGGAGAGAAGGAAAATCATGCACACATGGGAAACACGGTAAGAATCTCTCCCTCAATAAACTCCAAGAACACAAAACTCTAGGATTTCAGCTACTATTTTCCTTTTCCTCAAAACAAACAGCACAAGTATATTAAATGCAACTGTTTATTTTTATACAATTCTGAGGTTACAATTTTAAATAAAAAACAGAAATGTTAAAGCTAAGATTCTCATGTGAACTTTAATTCACTGCTAATTTACATATTACTAATTAGTCTGTTAAATGTACCTCTTAAAATACAGCATGTGCAATGCAGATGACCTAACAGCTGTATATGAGTAAATTATCTTTTGCATTTCCTGTTTTTAACTCCAAATTTGCCATCTTAATGTTGCATTTCTATAGGCTTTTGTGTTACAAAAATGCAGTGTTTAGGATGCAAGTTTAAATAAAAAAGTTAGGAAATATAAAACTAATAGCCATTAGGTTTCACCCTCTCACAAATATCTGGAACTGAACAAAAATGTTGTTTTGCTGCAGTTCTCACTTGTGTCAATTAGACGCTGCTGCTCCCACTAAAATTATTTGCTTTATGGGTATGTTATCAGAATGAATGTCTTACACAGGTTTCCAAAAAGCTTATGCTCAAATAAATTTGTTAGTCTCTAAGGTGCCACAAGTACTCCTTTTCTTTTTGCGAATACAGACTAACATGGCTGCTACTCTGAAACCTTACACAGGTTTGTATACTCACTCCAGATGTTACCTTATGTTCTTATATCACATTTTTTCGAGTCTCTAATGACATGCTATTTAATTCATATGGCTCCATACCAGTCCTAGATTTTCTTTGAACCTGCTTTCAAAGGTTTAAATCAGGAGGAGGACTTGAGCTACTTCATTGTAAACAACTTTTGTAGCCTGACAACTGAGCGTTCTAGAGAACAGTTTGGAAACTATGCCAGACTATATAAGGGGTATCAATTAAAGTGCACTGTACTTGACATCTTTGTTTAGCTACCCTTTAACACAGTGATAAAGTATATCTTTCTGTTCACTGTCATGTGCAAAATAGAATGTAGATGAGAATAAATTTTATTGGTGGATGTGGTTAACTCTGTGAACTACTTTCCAGTCTGAGAAGACCCTTCAACAAAATGTGTGTTGAGATTTAAATGTAAAATAGCATACCATATCTTAAAGATTTATTTTAATTGAGTTTTAATTAAGACAACTCAAGTTAGGTCTTATGTTCAGAAATACCTGGTTTCCGTGTGTTTCTCATCTGTTTTTTAAAATGAAGTTTTAATTAATGAAATTTTATTATTTGTCAGGATAGTTAAGTTACAATGTTTGTTGTTTGGATGCTGTGTATGATGCCTGGGATAACTTTGGATTTCCTACTTGCTTAGTACTTGGGGTGATAATTGTTGTACTTGACCAACTTGAACTGTTACACAATGTAGTGTTTTTTGTGTTGGAATGACAACTTGTTTTCTGTTTACAGTATACTCAGATTTATTTATTCATTCAAAGAGGAGCCATTTAAAAATATCTCCCATTGGGAGTCATATTTTTCAGGACTAAGAAGTAAGTCTCTTGTGTTGTCTCAAAGTTTTGAATTTTCTCATTGCCTTTTTGAATATATCGTATCTGATCACTGATTATGTTATCGTTAAAGCATGTCTGTCCTGATCTCTCATAGTAGAGTTTATGTAGAGTGTCAGAGGGTGAAATGCTAGTCATGATTTGCTCTCCAGGATTAAACATTATCTTCTGAAAGTCATTTCTTCTTTAAATAAGTCTTCCAGTGTGAGAGGCGTTCACATTTTTGTCAAATTTATTTTGTTTTATGGTTATTTTACAAATTTGAACACAAGTACATTTAATTTAAAAGCCTTTTTTACCGAAGAATTCACCCAGCTCCAACCATTTGTCTGCCAGATGCCATCTCCCCACCCCCTAAAACTGCCAGTGTGACCTGCAGAAGCTGACTGGAGCCAGAATGTCTGGGATGCTAAGAGCAAGCCAGCTCTTTCTTGAACATTCCGGCTTTGTCCCAAAAATCAACCTGCTGCACTCCCCTCAGAGTGAGCCAACTCATAACCATAGGGAGAGTGATAGCTATCTGCTGTCTGTGATGAAAAGTTGTCCAACTGCTCTACCCCCTTTTTCCCAGCAAGCTGTAACCCTTTCACCAATATGAGGACTGAAGAAAATGAACCATAGAGCTTATTTTATTGTTGATGCAAGAGGGTCCTTCAAGCACATGCTGTAGTCTCTGTGAACACCCTCAAAGGAGCATCATTCCTTGCCAGGAGCCATTTAAAAATAATGCATATTTATTATGTCAGTTTTGAGTTAATTTCAATATTTCATTTCTTTAAAATCAAGTGTAAAGGTATTGTATATTTATTGCACTCAAGAAATCACAGAATGTACATAAATGACAGTGGTTTAACTCAACAATTTCATGTACTCTAGTGAAAAACATTGTTATTAATTTTGTCTCTTTGTTACACACTTTGGAGGTCTCCACCATCCTCTTGGGGACCAGTCTTACTTTCTTTTGCAGCCTGAAATCTCCATCTGAAGACAGTGGAAGTTTAGGATATGCAAGGTGGTGATATTTTAGGGCCAGATTTTCAAAGCTGGGCACCCAGCATGTTCCCCACGTGCTGAACTCTTCTGAAAATCTGGCCACTTATTTAGATGCCTTAATGGGCGCTAAGTTCTTCTGAAAATTCTGGCCTTAGTGTTTAGGAGGCTGAGAGATAATAGTTATGCCTTCATTCTGATCCCTGGTTTCAGAGTAGCAGCCGTGTTAGTCTGTATTCGCAAAAAAGAAAAGGAGTACTTATGGTACCTTAGAGACTAACAAATTTATTTGAGCATAAGCTTTCGTGAGCTACAGCATCCGATGAAGTGAGCTGTAGCTCACGAAAGCTTATGCTCAAATAAATTTGTTAGTCTCTAAGATGCCACAAGTCCTCCTTTTCTTTTATTCTGATCCCTGCAGCTCTGCTCTAATGAGCAGTGGTTCTGGGCGGCCAGTTAGTAATTAATAGAAGGCAGCACTCAGAGGTGCCCTGCCGCTCAGCTGGGAAGCTGCTGTAACTGAGTCCCCAGGAGCAACCAGGTGCTTTTCTGTTCTTCTCCCCCACTTCTTTCCTGTAACCGTGTATAAAAATCTGTAACCATTCTCTGCAGAGTCTACGTTGGGGAGCTCGTTTTCTGAGATGAGGTTAAGAGTAGAGGGAAATCCTGCTGCTTTTTGCGCTGACTTCTCCCTGGCGGCCAATGATCTCTCTACAGCTCAGCTCAGTTTGTATGCAGCTGCTGTAGCAGAGATGTCTGTAGTGGGTCCTGGGCTAGCACTAGCAGCTTTCGACAGGGGGTAGGAGGAATCAGCCATTCCCCAACCAGATGCCAAAAGATTCCTTAGACTTTCTCCTGGCAAGTTCTGCTGCCCGTTGTCCAGTTCTAGTTCTGAGAGCAGCAAAGCGGGAGGAAGATGAGCACAGAAGGACATGAGAAAGCCCCCGATGCTAATTACTAGAAACCTTTTAATCGTTAACCCTTTCTTTTCCTGCAGTGCTAGAGCAATTAAAGGAGAATAGCCGGTAACAACGACTCTCTGTTCCTAACATAAAATCATTTCTATCTTCCCTCTTTTAACAGCAAATAAGGGGTAGACTAACCTCTTTGTTTTTGCTGCAGAGGCAATCTGGGGAGCTCTGGTGAAATGTAGCGCTAGCAGCGTGAGCTGTGAACAGCCTGTGCACACAACTTCCCACCCCTACTGGGGTAGCCATAGCAACTCTGGCAGACTCTTCACAACAGACGAACCCATATTCCAGTTTAAAGGGTACCTAGGATGCAATTCACGGCAGGTTGGGAATCAAATGCATCTGATTACAGCCATTATTGTAACTGTCTAAGGTAAAACCCTTTTAAAAGTAAAAACTTACCATACAACCTGTGTTGGGCTATCTGTATATTTCCATTTATACTTGATTCCTGTACTGTATAAATCAGAAATGTTACTACTGAAGACAACACTATATATTTTCCTTGTCTTTAGGAATAAAGGAAAACAAGTGGCTTGAGTGGGTAGACGCTATCAGACAATTTCACACTCATAATGTCTTTCATTCCAAAGGGTCCCCAAACCAAAGCCTTTCACCACCCCCAGAGAGTGCCTCCCCCCTGGCTGCTCTAGGCTGCTTTCCCTGGCGAGTTCAAAGGCTGGCAGGCAGGCAGCCCCACAGCATAAGCTCCCTCAGGAGGAGTTCCCAGATGGGAGGAGAAGCAGAGACCCTGCAGATTGGGAACGGGAAAGGTGCCCGGTGCTTGGAAGGGGGAAACTCAGGAAGGAGAACATACTGGCTCACTGTATTTGAATAGTGCCCAGCACAATGGGACATCAGTTTCAGTCAGGGTGCCTAGGTGCAATTGTAATAAAAATAATAATATAATTGTGACAGAGATGGTAATTTTCTGCAATATTCTGGACAAACTTATGTAAATCAAGTTAAATTTTACTGAATTAAATTTAAGTATTTTAGTTCATTGTGTTAAAATGCAAATATTTATGTATCATTGTGAATTTTATGTAAGGTCTCTAAGGAGGAGACCTGACTAATGTAAAACCCTGGGAAGTGTTATAAGCTTCAAAAGACTAACTGAAACAACATGAGCTTTTTAAAGTTATGCATCCGATGAAGTGAGCTGTAGCTCACGAAAGCTTATGCTCAAATAAATCTGTTAGTCTCTAAGGTGCCACAAGTACTCCTTTACTTTTTTGCGAATACAGACTAACACGGCTGCTACTCTGAAACCTGTTAAAGTTAAGTGGATCTCTCTACAGGGAGGTGTATGCAAATATAAACTCTTCCAGGTAAGCAAGAACTCAGCCTTTGAAGCTTTGCACAGAGGAGGGGACTTTTGGTCTGCTGATCTCCTGTTAGATGAGGACAGATCAAAAAGGCCCAAACTGGATAAAGAGTGACTCACAGATTCATGGAAAAAAGAAAAGGAGTACTTGAGTATTTGTTAGTCTCTAAGGTGCCACAAGTACTCCTTTTCTTTTTGCGAATACAGACTAACACAGCTGCTACTCTGAAACAGATTCATGGGTGTGCTTGTTTCGGAGCTAACAGCTGATATGAATTTGTGAGTACAGAAAAACCCGTTGGTGGGATTTGAAGGACTGTTCACCAACCAGAGCCTTTGTTGGTGTTGGGGGTGAGCTCTGCTAAACATATTAGTATCCGTATAGGTTCTTTTATTGTTTATTCAGTATTTTCTCTGTAATGCCTTCACCTTAACCATAAATGGTACATGTCTAAAAAAAGCTGTGTGATCACTTAAAACTGCAGCAGTTACACTGTTTATAGCTTTCAAAGAGTAAGCAAAGTGCAGATGTAGGCCTGTTTAGGTGGTCTACTTTGCTGGGGGAAATACAACAGTATCAGCAGGAAACTGTGCAACCAGGAAATACCTTGGTCAGGAGAGAAAGAGACCTGTGTCCAGAAGCTTAAGAGTGGACCATAGAGGGGGAATATATGTGCAGTTGCCCTGAACTGTGACAATAATAAATCTTGACCTTAACTACTGAAACTCAACTCATGCCTCCATAAAACTAGATTTTCTTTGGATTATTAATAAGGAAAGGGGTGATTATTCAGAGCTACTGCTCTTCTGTGTAAAAGGACATTGACTTAAAAACATTATTTCCTGCAGAATGTCCGTAAGAAAGATGTGAGAGAATAGCATAGCTAAAACAACAATTGAATAGATTAACAAGAAACATGCAGGATTGACTCACTGACTTAGATCTCAGTCTGAAAAATCTTAAAGATAAAGAAATTTAGGCATCCATGTTCAATTGTGCAGGAATGCTAATGAATTCAGAGGGGAACCAGTGTGTGTGTGTGTGTGTGTGTGTGTGTGTGTGTGTGTGTGTGTGTGTGTGTGTGTGTGTTGGTAGAGATCCAGTGTCAGAAGCTCTTTATACAGTTTGGAACATTTCAATTCAATAGATACTTAACTTTCAGGTCACAAATATTCCAATGCTTTTGTTTTTATTCCTATGCTTAAAAATCCCCTCAATAATTTATTAAAGTGTAGTTGAAAGTAAGGAGATGAAGAGTTGAGTAGAAAGGATTCTATGCATATAAAACCTGATACTACAATTGTTTAAATGATGTTACACTGCAAGACTCTGTCTGCTTTATTAACACAATGAGTTGGGAGAATTAGGTTTGCACAAACAAACAGGTATTCATACAAATAACTTGTGGTCCTCAGTGCTCTAAGCTGTGGCTTTTGACTCAAAGATCACTGTATTCACAAAATGTGTTTGATTTTAAATTGCTAATGTGTTCCCTGAGCTGTACTGTGTGGTTTTTAAACTGCAGTGTTTGAATCAGTCTCATCACTCGGGGTGGAGGTTGGGGCATGCTTCCTCCTCAGTTCTTCACAGCTCCTCCCCTGCAGCTGCAGAAGAAATAGTGTTAGGATCAGGGAGTACTTTGTAACTGGTGTCCATCCGGCAGAGAATTTGCACTTCCTTCGTGTGAGCTGAGTAGAGTGTTATTTGTGGCTCTTTGAATGTTGTAAAATAGTTTGTTTGGCCTGGAGTCTGAAAAGGAGGAACAGTAGTGAGCTAGAGATTTGGATAGGGAAGTCATCTCAGATAGAATAGGAGAGGATGAGGCGGAATCTAAGAATGAAAAACAGCACATAAATGACACATAAATGGAACAGCACTTTTTGCTACTGTTGCATCTGTCATGTGTAAGAAATATCCATACCACAGTGTTATCCTATTCAGTTATCTAGTCAATATTTCCCATGACACACATGGCGGAGTGTTGTGGTTACAATATGGTGAAGAATTCCAAATGAGGGCTGCGGAAGACTGCTCCATGCCCTTTGACACACTTGACAATGATTTATGACTTAAATGGATGATACCATCAAGGCCTGTAATGCTGTATGGGCTGATGATTCCACACCAGTCACTGATTGAGGCAAACATACATAAGCTGCCTTGGTGAGCTTACAATGGTGGTTAAATAATTTTGCTCCATTTGCCATTAAAAGCGCAAATGCTACTTGAGTGGGGAGCAACACAGATCTACCAGGAGCTACACAGTGAAAGGCTGAAGATTATGGTTGACAAATTCTGCTCCCCATGGCTGCATGGAACTTTCTGCTATAAGGATAAAGATTACTCTGTGCAAGAAACAGTCTTTCTTAGGGGGTGATCCCAGACTGTGGAATAAACTCAGAGAAGAACTAAGAACCACCACAAATCATATCTCCTTCCATTCCATTAGCCTTTTTAGTAACTGCATGATATTGTTGACTCATATTCTATTAGTGATTCACTATCACCCCACATCCTTTTCAGCAGTACTACCCCTTAGCCAGTTATTTATCGTTTTGTAGGTATACATTTGATTTTTTCCTTCCTAAGTGAAGTACTTTGCACTTGTCTTTATTTAATTTCATCTTCTTGTATTCAGACCAATTCTCCAGTTTGTCAAGGTCACTTTGAATTCTAATCCTGTCCTCCAAAGTGCTTGCATCCCCTGACAGCTTAGTGACAGGTTTCAGAGTAGCAGCCATGTTAGTCTGTATTCGCAAAAAGAAAAGGAGTACTTGTGGCACCTGGAGACTAACAAATTTATTTGAGCATAAGCTTTCATGAGCTACAGCTCACTTCATCGGATGCATTTCTACCTTAGAGACTAACAAATTTATTTGAGCATAAGCTACCTACCTCTGGAAATTTCCACTACATGCATCTGATGAAGTGGGTATTCACCCACGAAAGCTTATGCTCCAATACGTCTGTTAGTCTATAAGGTGCCACAGGACTCTTTGCTGCTTTTACAGATCCAGACTAACACGGGTACCTCTCTGATACTTAACAAATGGGAAGTTTATCCAAGCAATACTTTTATTACAAGGTATACTTCCATCAGAGAGGGGAGTACAAACCCATAATAATTTATTCTGAGGTAAAATTCAGTCAGTAGTTTGAAGAGGGGGACTTTTTCCCTCAGGTAAATTTTTGGTGGGAGTTGGGAGTCTAAGCCGTGAACACTTTGGTTCTGAGGTAAATTTTAGTCAGGTATTTAGCAAGAGAACCACAATGTTTTGATTTCACACATCAGTGTCAGTCAGCAGATCAGTTAAGCAAAGGACTCCACAAAACAACACAAATAGTGTTTTGAAGTATATTATAGTGAGGGAGACAATCATTTAAACCACAAACAATTTTATTCTGAGGTACATTTCCATCACCAGTGAGTTTTAAAGTAGAAACACTGTTATCCTGAGGTAAATGTTAACCAGATCAGAAAATGTAATGCACAAACACCTGTTTGGCTTTTAGAAACCTGCTGCTCTTTGAGAACCCATCCCTCTCCTGTCTGTGGAGAGCAAGACGCTTTAATGGAGATATGCAGAGCAATAATTGATCCAAACCCCGGTCAAACCCCAACTGCCAATCCAAACTATTGTCCCCTCTCCTGTCTCTCTTCCCTTCTCCCCCAAACAAATGCAGTGGATTAAGATGTTCTAACTCACATTTATTCTATCAACACCACATCAGTACTACATAAATGTTCAGATCCATACATGCCCCTTTTAGAAACTCACAATGGACATTCTCCTATTTCAGTCTCCGCAGCAGTTCTCTGCTATAAAGTGGAGTGGACTACTCCTTGATTCCTTCCTTGCAGAGGGTTTTGGGCCCTTCCTTCTCTCTCCACTATTACCATAATGTATCCTCATATTAATAGATATCTGTGGTGGTCTATTGGAATCATAATCTCATTTCAATCACGGCCAAATCCTAATACAACTAATGTTCGGTACAATGAAAGGGTTATTTTTCCTCCTGAAAATTTCTTTGTAGAATATCAGGGTTGGAAGGGACCTCAGGAGGTCATCTAATCCAACCCCCTGCTCAAAGCAGGACCAATCCCCAACTTTTGCCCCCCGATCCCTAAATGGCCCCCTCAAGGATTGAACTCACAACCCTGGGTTTAGCAGGCCAATGCTCCAACCACTGAGCTATTCCCTCTCCCATCTCTTCATCGCCACTGAATTGTCCTTGAAATTTCAGCTTTTCTAATCTTTGACGAATACCTGATACAGGCCTAAGACAGTCAATGTGGCTGAGGTAATATCTTTTATTGGACCAACTTCTGTTGGTGAGAGAGAGAAGCTTTCAAAGAAGCTGTAGAAGGGCTCTGTGTAAGCTCTTTGCTGCATGACAAGCATGGCTTCTGTGCTTCAGCCACTTGACTGGTAACTTGAGTCCTGAGAGCAAAGAAGGTCCTATGAACTTTATTAATCATGCCTGTATTGGATGAGATACATTCACACAGGAATCTCTAAACTCCCAAGTCTTATCCCAGCACATGAAGCAGAACTGTACTGTACTGGTACATTTTGCTGAGTTTACCAAAAATTAAAAATAAAAATGGAGGAGAAGGGCCACTTAAGCCAAGGCCTGTTTTGACATGAGTAATTGTCAAGTAAACCCCAAGAAAGACCAAACAACTTTTATTATGAGGTAAATTGTGTCAAGGCAGGGGAAGAATTTAAATGACAAAACACTTTATCTCAGGTAAAGGTTAATTCAGGTGGCAGTTTAACCCACCTTTTTCTCAGGTGGTAAATGTTAATGAGGGAGTAGTTTAGCCAAAAAATATTTTTATTCTGAGGTAAAGTTCAGTTAGAGAGGAAAGCTGAAACCCATAACTAATTGATTCTGAAGTAAAGCTTAGTCAGTAGGTTGAGAAGGAGGACATTTTCCCTCAGAAAATGTTTGCTGGGTGATGGAAACTTAAGCCACAAACACTTTGATTCTGAGGTAAATTTTAGTCAGGTAGGTTTCAGAGTAGCAGCCGTGTTAGTCTGTATTCGCAAAAAGAAAAGGAGTACTTGTGGCACCTTAGAGACTAACAAATTTATTAGAGCATAAGCTTTCGTGAGCTACAGCTCACTTCATCGGATGCATCTGTTTTTTCCACCAAATGCATCCGATGAAGTGAGCTGTAGCTCACGAAAGCTTATGCTCTAATAAATTTGTTAGTCTCTAAGGTGCCACAAGTACTCCTTTTCTTTTAGTCAGGTAGTTAGCAGTGGAGCCACAATGCTTTGATATTTTTGATCATGTATATGTAGGTCTGCAGATCAGCTAAGGAAAACAAGAAAAACAAAAAAGAAAAACAGTTTTCTGAAGTATATTTTAGTGAGGGAGAAAGCAGTTTAAGCCACAAACAATTTTATTCTGAGGTACATTTTCATCACCAGGAACTTTTAATCTAGAAGCACTGTTATCTTAAGGTAAATATTAATCAGGGCAGAAAAGATAATGTACAATAACTGTCTGAGATTTAGAAACTAGCTATTCTTTGAGAAACCACCCCACTCCTTTTTGTTTGGAGCAAGAAGTTTTAAGGGAGAGATGCGGGGTAATAAATGTCAGGCCCCAGCTACCCTTCTAACTCTCTTCCATCTCCTCCCCCTTCCTGAATATCATGCATGGGAAAGTTCTGATTCATACTGTTATTTTCAATGACACATTTATAAGTGCACAAATGTTTAGATCAATACACACCCCTTTTAGAAGCCTACATTGCACATCAAAGTATCACAGGTACTTTTGAAAAATCTATTTAAAATACTAAGGAGATTCCCAGTTGAAAAATGTAATTAGTGTGAACTAGAGATTATAAATATTTAACATTACTTATGAGAATATTCCCCAAGGAATATATTGTTGTTTTCTCAAAAACATAAAATAATAATTTAAAAATGCAGAATGCTCCGAAATGAACAGTTAAGGTCATGCAAGGCCATTTTGCTTTTATCAAATTATGTTGGCCCCAAAGGTATAGTTCTGTTAAAATTTACACAAACAAATAATCATAAAGATATACAATCTTCTTAGTTTGGGAATAAAACTGCAACCCCTCTGCTAAAATAAAGTAAGAAAGTACATAATTAGTAACTCTGTAGTTTTCTGTTACCATAAAAATTACTGGTAGTTTAATCTGCCATACAGTTTTGTTTTATATGCATAGATGTGGTTAAAATAATGAGATTATCCAAACTCCCATAATCTTCCAGTAGATACAATGAGATTACACATACTTTTGAAGTCTTCTGTAGTGGGAACAAGATTAAATACATTTAAAATAGCTGCACAGGTAACCAGATCACACACATAATCATACATGTTTAGTGAAATTCTTTTATATGAATCTCTTTAAGAGCATACAAGTCTTTTGAACCAATACATTAATGATTGGCAATTTTTAGTGTAAATATGTTTTAAAATCTTTTTGTGGGTATCATTGTAGGTGACATTTCTACACATAAGAATTACTTCCAGATGAAGTGAGCTGTAGCTCACGAAAACTTATGCTCTAATAAATTTGTTAGTCTCTAGGTGCCACAAGTACTCCTTTTCTTTTTGCGAATACAGACTAACACGGCTGCTACTCTGAAACTTCCAGACAAGAGACTCAGACCAAGAGTAAACTTTCTTGTTCTTTTTAAGAGCTTTCCACTAAATACTGTCTCACAATAACAACAATTCAGTCTTTCTTCAAGAGCTAATTTTTCTGTTCACATGTTAAAGAAGTAACAGAAGATGGAAAAATTCATACATAATAGCGCCATCTGGTGACTCCCCAAATAATATTATATTCTCTGCATCTTCCTTAGTTGAGGAAAGAGCATAATATCCTGCTTTTGTGTGTGTTTTTTCCTTAAGGACCTGATCTAGTAAAAGACTGGCTAGCAGCCGGACAAATATTTAATGGGGCTCCAAAAATATGACACAGGGCAGAAACCCAAGAATGATACTAAGAGCCTTGCATAATGACAGGTTTCAGAGTAGCAGCCATGTTAGTCTGTATTCGCAAAAAGAAAAGGAGTACTTGTGGCACCTTAGAGACTAACAAATTTATTAGAGCATAAGCTTTCGTGAGCTACAGCTCACTTCATCGGATGCATTGGTGGAAATGCATCCGATGAAGTGAGCTGTAGCTCACGAAAGCTTATGCTCTAATAAATTTGTTAGTCTCTAAGGTGCCACAAGCACTCCTTTTCTTTTTACTAAGAGCCTGCGTCTGCTCTGTTTGCGCACACAGTTAAGTTAAGTGAATGGCACACACAGTTAAGTGAGTAACACACAGTTAAGTGAATAACAAGCTAGTTTTTAAAAGTTTTTGTTTACAGTTGTATAATAACCACCTGTGACTCATGGCTAGAAAAGGTTAAACATCCTGAAAAATAAATAACCCACAGAAGACATGTGGGGAGATAATGTTTGTGTTTTTGTGTATTTACATATGTATGAGTAGGGTCAACAATGTAATCAACAGTCCCTGACTATGCTGTATTCTGATAATTCAGAAGTCAAAAGAAGATCCTAGCATTTAAATGAATTGTAAACCTGGGATATCTCAGAGTTCATCTCTCTTTGTACTGTGAATGGTGGAGGAAAAAGCAAATGGCCTTATGTTAATTTGTATAGCTAAGTACTGGTGATGGGACCTCCTTCAAAGTCATCCTAATTACCTTTTGTTCTGTGAGGAAATCCCAACTTGTCAAAGAGGACATGAAATTGTATGAAAGATCCTTGGGTCCTGATTCTGCCATCTCAGATCTGCTTAGACTTCATCAGGGGAAGTTGAGTTGCAAGGCTGAGGTCCCAATTATGCTGATATGCCCTGAATATGAGATTTGGACAGTGGACTATGACCTATGAACTGAATTCTAAAGGAACTCTTTGCAACTGCAAAGCTCACCATCTCTGCTGTGAATCTGAAACTCAACAAATTGAACTCATGTCTGTATGTATATTGATCTTTTAACAATACTCTCTCTTTTGTTTTTTAATAAATTTTAGTTTAGTTAATAAGAATTGGCTGTAGCGTGTATTTGGGTAAGATCTGAAACATTCATTAAATTGGGAGGTAATGTGTCCGATCCTTTGGGATTGGTAGAACCCTTTTTTATGTGATGAAATAAGATTTACAGAAATTTTCATCATATTTGACATGGGTACCTGGATGGAGGCCTGAGGCTGGATCACTTTAAGGGAACTGTGTGGTTTGGACTTCTGAGTAACCAGTAAGGTAATAAAGAAACTGTTTTATGCTGGCTTGGTAAACCTAAGTATGGGAATATCCACCAGCTTTTTGGGGTTTGGCTGCCCCATTCTTTGCAGTTCACCCTAATTGAGTGACCATAGCTGGCTCCTCACTAGGACCCCAGTCACAGTGGCGTAGTCGTGCTTGGATGCACATTACCACAGGTTAATTGGGTTTTTGGATCAGAACCATGTGCTTGTCAAAATTTAATGTTGATATTGGGGAGTTTAAGGGTTAAAAATCAGTTATAGTGAGTGACCCATGATCGAGATCCTGACAGAAAAACCTGGTAGAAATGTGCTTACAGAGAGAGTTGTATTTTACACAAAAGGTCCCAGAGCAGGAACTGAAAAATCTGTTAATTGCCAGTGATAAGGAAGCAGACCCAGCGAAAATGCTTGCAATGAGAAACCAGCACCTAGAAGTTGAACAAAAGCAAAAAATAGCTGATATCGAAGGAGAAGTTGCTGAAAGAGAACGCCTGTGTTTTGAACATGAATGAAAAATGGCATATATTCGATTGCAGAAGCTAAGGCAAAAGTGGACAGACTTAAGCTCCTACTCAAGAGAATAAAGAAATAACAGGAATTGTATCATCCTGAAAAACCAACTCCTCTCAACAGCAAAGATGGGGATAGAATCTATCCAGTTTGTAACAATGTTGGTATGTTGTTTGACTCTAAGCAGTTGTCTGTGTGTAACCAAATTTACCTCAACACTGCCATCTTTTATGTAAATGCTTTTACAGTGAGCTCGGGTGAAGTAACCCCATAACTTGGGCAGAGAATGTAAAAGTCCATGGTAAAAGCTGTTTAGGGCAAATTACAGCTTCTAACATCACACTTGTTAAAGCAGATCTTGTCAAAGAGGAAGATTATTTACCAAATAAGACTGTGACTTTGTAATCCTCTATGAGTTTACTCTAAGTGTGCCTTTAACCAGAATCCATTTTGAATGGAATGGTGTTAAACATGAAGTTATAGCTGGTGTTAGAAGGTTATTGCCTAAGGATCTTTTGATTGGGGATGATATTGAAGCTTTGTTCAGTCAAGTTGATGACATAAACCAGTCACGGGAAAGAAATAATCCTGAACCTGTGTCTACTAGGGGCAAGGATTTGCCTATGGAGGGTTTCTCCAAATGTTTGTCTGAGGAAGATGGCTGTTTAACTGTGCACATGTGGCACCTTAGAGACTAACAAATTTATTAGAGCATAAGCTTTCGTGAGCTACAGCTCACTTCATCGGATGAAGTGAGCTGTAGCTCACGAAAGCTTATGCTCTAATAAATTTGTTAGTCTCTAAGGTGCCACAAGTACTCCTTTTCTTTTTGCGAATACAGACTAACACGGCTGCTATTCTGAAACCTATCTGTGCACAGAGGCAGTGCATATGTGGAAGAAATTTCTGAATGTCTGTCTGGTATCTCAGAAGTGAATCTGGCATTAGATGAGGCTCAGGAAGATGTTTCTCTAGAGCAAATTAAAATTGGTGATCAGGTTAAAGCCCTAACAGGAAGGAAGGGGTACATTCTTGGTGAGTGATACATTTTTGGCTAGTAAAGCTTAGGAAAGTTAAGTGTGACCCAGGTAAAAGTGATGTGCTTAAAGTAGCTCGGTGTAATATGACACTATTTGTGGAAAACAGCAGTTTATCTGTTAAGGGAGGGAAAGGCAAAGAGAGTTTAGATGAGCATAAGCAGCCTTCTGAGCTGATGGCTTTGTCTAATCAGCAGTTTGGGAAGGCAAGGTTAGTGGAACATGAGTATCCCTACACCTTAACTGTTACCAGTGTGGAGAATTGTGACAGTGAAGGAAATGTTTCTGTGTCTGTTAGGGGTAATGACTTGCCTATGAAGGGAGCTACTCCAATCTCCAAGCAATTGTTCGTGAACAGCCATGTGTGCTAGGACAAAGGAAAGGATATCTCAAGCTGTTTGTCTGTTAAAGGGGAATGTTTCTCCAGCTCTTTTCTGTCTGTAAAGCAGACAGAAGAAGCCTGTCTGCCTATGATGGTTGAAAATTTATCAGTTGACCCACAGTTGATTCTGGATACAACTAAAGCGCAGGAAGGAAATGGTCCTAAATTTGTGTTTGCTAGGGATGATGACATTGTAACTAGGTTGCATCCAGTTAATGTCATAAATAGCTCCCAGAGACTAAGCGATTCTGGTGCTTCTATTTTGCCTGTTGCTAGTATGTTGCTGGGGAAAGATATGACAATCTTGTCTGATCAGGGTGATATCATTGCAAGGATACAAGGAAAGCATGAAGGTGATTTGACTATGTTACCCACTGACAGTAAAAAGAAAAGGAGTACTTGTGGCACCTTAGAGACTAACAAATTTATTAGAGCATAAGCTTTCATAGAATCATAGAATCATAGAATATCAGGGTTGGAAGGGACCCCAGAAGGTCATCTAGTCCAACCCCCTGCTCAAAGCAGGACCAAGTCCCAGTTAAATCATCCCAGCTAGGGCTTTGTCAAGCCTGACCTTAAAAACCTCTAAGGAAGGAGATTCTATCACCTCCCTAGGTAACGCATTCCAGTGTTTCACCACCCTCTTAGTGAAAAAGTTTTTCCTAATATCCAATCTAAACCTCCCCCATTGCAACTTGAGACCATTACTCCTCGTTCTGTCATCTGCTACCATTGAGAACAGTCTAGAGCCATCCTCTTTGAAACCCCCTTTCAGGTAGTTGAAAGCAGCTATCAAATCCCCCCTCATTCTTCTCTTCTGCAGACTAAACAATCCCAGCTCCCTCAGCCTCTCCTCATAAGTCATGTGCTCTAGACCCCTAATCATTTTCGTTGCCCTTCGTTGTACTCTTTCCAATTTATCCACATCCTTCCTGTAGTGTGGGGCCCAAAACTGGACACAGTACTCCAGATGAGGCCTCACCAGTGTCGAATAGAGGGGAACGATCACGTCCCTCGATCTGCTCGCTATGCCCCTACTTATACAACCCAAAATGCCATTGGCCTTCTTGGCAACAAGGGCACACTGCTGACTCATATCCAGCTTCTCGTCCACTGTCACCCCTAGGTCCTTTTCCGCAGAACTGCTGCCGAGCCATTCGGTCCCTAGTCTGTAGCGGTGCATTGGATTCTTCCATCCTAAGTGCAGGACCCTGCATTTATCCTTATTGAACCTCATTAGATTTCTTTTGGCCCAATCCTCCAATTTGTCTAGGTCCTTCTGTATCCTATCCCTCCCCTCCAGCGTATCTACCACTCCTCCCAGTTTAGTATCATCCGCAAATTTGCTGAGAGTGCAATCCACACCATCCTCCAGATCATTTATGAAGATATTGAACAAAACGGGCCCCAGGACCGACCCCTGGGGCACTCCACTTGACACCGGCTGCCAACTAGACATGGAGCCATTGATCACTACCCGTTGAGCCCGACAATCTAGCCAGCTTTCTACCCACCTTATAGTGCATTCATCCAGCCCATACTTCCTTAACTTGCTGACAAGAATGCTGTGGGAGACCGTGTCAAAAGCTTTGCTAAAGTCAAGAAACAATACATCCACTGCTTTCCCTTCATCCACAGAACCAGTAATCTCATCATAAAAGGCGATTAGATTAGTCAGGCATGACCTTCCCTTGGTGAATCCATGCTGACTGTTCCTGATCACTTTCCTCTCCTCTAAGTGCTTCAGGATTGATTCTTTGAGGACCTGCTCCATGATTTTTCCAGGGACTGAGGTTAGGCTGACTGGCCTGTAGTTCCCAGGATCCTCCTTCTTCCCTTTTTTAAAGATGGGCACTACATTAGCCTTTTTCCAGTCATCCGGGACTTCCCCCGTTCGCCACGAGTTTTCAAAGATAATGGCCAAGGGCTCTGCAATCACAGCCGCCAATTCCTTCAGCACTCTCGGATGCAATTCGTCCGGCCCCATGGACTTGTGCACGTCCAGCTTTTCTAAATAGTCCCTAACCACCTCTATCTCTACAGAGGGCTGGCCATCTCTTCCCCATTTTGTGTTGCCCAGCACAGCAGTCTGGGAGCTGACCTTGTTAGTGAAAACAGAGGCAAAAAAAGCATTGAGTACATTAGCTTTTTCCACATCCTCTGTCACTAGCTTGCCTCCCTCATTCAGTAAGGGGCCCACACTTTCCTTGGCTTTCTTCTTGTTGCCAACATACCTGAAGAAACCCTTCTTGTTACTCTTGACATCTCTTGCTTCGTGAGCTACAGCTCACTTCATCGGATGCATGACAGTGTGGAAACTTGTAACAAAGAAGAGAATGCTTCTAATCTTGTGACTATGAAGACTAGCAGTTTACCTGAAAGGAGGTTTTGTGAAAATTCTCCTGATGGGACAGAGGTGATTTTGGATTTAAGGGAAACCCACGAAGAGTGTTGTTGCTCAAAAAAATGTTCCTTTACAGCAAGACCTAGGTGAAAAGGATAAGGGCAGAATTTCTGTGAAAAATGGGTTGTTCCTTAGAAAGATTCCTGAAGAGAAAAATCTTCAGGGTAGTTTTTACAAGCCGTTCGCTGCAACTGATGGGTGTGGAAGTGATTTGATTGAATTAACTCAGGGTGAATCACTGTATAGAGAAAGCAACAGTTTGTTTGGGAGACTTGTTTCAGTTCCTAACTGCCAGAGTCTTTCTGAGGTGTATAGATCCACTGACTTTGCTTTGGAAAGGCCCTGTATGGATAGCTTTGAGAAGGTTTTAGATGGAATGAAAATTGTCAGGGAATTTGAACGGCTCTATGACCAAGTGGCTGTGCTTGACCAGCTGGTTGGGAAGACAATGTTGTTGGGACAGGAATGTCTGTATTGAGGAAAGATTGGGTTACTGATTTTTCAGAGCAAAGAACAGCCTTATGACTGAACTCACAAGGATGCAGGGGAGAGCAGGCAAACAAAACAAGGGTTCTCACTGATCACATTGTGTCTACCACAGTATACACTGATTGGAGCTTTAATTAACTGAAAATAATGGCAGAAAAAGAGTTTATTTTCCTAAACTTTTACTTTGCAAAAGCAATTGTGTGTCCTCCAAAACAATGGTATGTCCTTTGAAAAGTTCCAAAACTCCCCCTCCCAACTTTTTTTTCAACCAGCAGCAGTAAGAAGTACTATGGCCTAACTACTAATCCCCCAACAACTTATTTGAGTGCTCTTTTTACAGGTTAAAAGACAAAAATACCATTGTGCTTTCCATGGCAAAAGGCATAATAAACGTATATAGATGAGAACATGCAGTATCAAACTTATCAATAGCCACAGAGTTAAGAAACAGTTGCTGATACTGAACAATATACAAAGAGTTCCACATGTGAGAAAATAAGGAAATATGTATGAAACCAGCTAATCCCAAAATACACTGACTATATTTTTACATTTTACAAAATGTTGTATTACTCTCAAACCATGATTGACTGAAACATTTGTTAAGGAGTATAGTGTGCAAAACACACAAGAGGCTAAGTTATATCTCCTACCATGAATAGAGCAGTAGGGTGGAGAAATAAAGGGGATATGTGAGCAGTGGTGGCACTCTAGGTTTGGTGGCTGGAGTAATGGGAGTGGAATATAAGCATTCTGGAAGTAGATGATGGACTCAGCACTAGACACTAGCCTCCACACACTGTACTACATACACTAGCTAGTGCAGAAGAAATTGTGGACACCCAACCAACCCCATGTAACCAACTCATCAAGACAGCACGGACACACACTTTGGAGAATGCATCATCACTGGCTCTGGGGGCACAAGTAGTTGCATTATGGCTTTATCACTGTAGATATGCTGCAGGGAAGGAACACATTGGTAATACATCCTCCCCCCAATGGATCCGTTCAAGACATCCAGGATCTGACTTCTAACATACCACATCAAGGGACCTCACTAGTCTGTTAGATTGTTTGGTTTTTTTATTATCTGGAACAGTATGGTTTTAAGCTTGTAAGAAGAGGGCTTCTTTGAAGGATAAATAAGATCAGGTGGAGGGATTATTCTCACACAGGGAAGAAAAATATTTTGAAAATAAGAACAGCCATACTGGGTCAGACCAAAGGTACATCTAGCCCAATATCCTGTCTTCCAACAGTGGCCAATGCTAGGTGCCCCAAAGGGAATGAGCAGAACAGGCAATCATCAAGTGATCCATCCCATCGCTCATTCCCAGCTTCTGGCAAACAGAGGCTAGGGACACCATCCCTGCCCATCCTGGCTGATAGCCATTGATAGACCAATCATCTATGAATTTATCTAGTTCTTTTTTGAACCATGTTATAGTCTTGACCTTGACCTATAGTCCTCTGGCAAGGAGTTCCACAGGTTGACTGTGCATTGCCTGAAAAAATATTTCCTTTTGTTTTAAACCTGCTGCCTATTAATTTCATTTGGTGACCCCTAGTTCTTATGTTATGAGAAGGAGTAAATAACACTTCCTTATTTACTTTCTCCACACTAGTCATGATTTTATAGACCTCTATCATATCGCCCCTTAGTCGTCTCTTTTCCAAGATGAAACCTCCCAGTCTTATTAATCTCTCATACAGCAGCCGTTCCATACCCCTAATCATTTTTGTTGCCCTTTTCTGAATCTTTTCCAATTCCAATATATCTTTTTTGAGATGGGGTGACCACATCTGCATGCAGTATTCAAGATGTTGGCAAATCATGAATTTATAGAGAGGCAATATGATATTTTCTATCATATTATCTATCCTTTTTTTAATGATTCCCAACATTCTGTTTGTGTTTTTCACTGCTGCTGCACATTGAGTGGATGTTTTCAGAGAACTATCCACAATGACTCCAAGATCTCTTTCTTGAGTGGTAACAGCTAATTCAGACCCCATCATTTTATATGTATAACTGGGATTATATTTTCCAGTGTGCATTACTTTGCATTTATCAACATTGAATTTCATCTGCCATTTTGTTGCCCAGTCACCCAGTTTTGAGAGATCCTTTTGTAGCTCTTTGTAGTCTGCCTGGGACTTAACTATCTTTAGTAGTTTTGTATCATCTGCAAATTTTTCCACCTCACTGTTTACCCCTTTTTCCAGATCATTTATGAATGTGTTAAATAGGATATGGCCCAGTACAGATCCCTGGGGGACACCACTATTTACTGCTCTCCATTCTGAAAACTGACCATTTATTCCTACCCTTTGTTTTCTACCTTTTAACCAGTTACCAATCCATGAGAGAATCTTCCCTCTTATCCCATGACTGCTTACTTTGCTTAAGAGCCTTTGGTGAGGGACCTTGTCAAAGGCTTTCTGAAAATCTAAATACCCTATATCCATTGGATCTCCCTTGTCCACATGCTTGTTGACCCCCTCAAAGAATTCTACTAGATTGGTGAGGCAAGATTTCCCTTTACAAAAATCATGTTGACTATTCCCCAACAAATTATGTTCATCTATGTGTCTGACAATTTTGATCTTTACTATAGTTTCAACTAGTTTGCCTGGTACTGAAGTCAGGTTTACCAGCCTGTAATTGCCAGGGTCACCTCTGGAGCCCTTTTTAAAAATTGGCATCACATTAGCTATCCTCCAGTCATTTGATACAGAAGTTGATTTAAATGACAGGTTACAGATTACAGTTAGTAGTCCTGCAATTTCACATCTGAGTTCCTTCTGAACTCTTGGGTGAATACCATCTGGTCCTGGTGACTCATTACTGTTTAGTTTATCAATTTGTTCTAAAACCTCCTCTAACGACACCTCAATCTGGGACAGTTCCTAAGATTTGTCACCTGAAAATAATGGCTCAGGTTTGGGATTCTCCCTCACATCCTCAACCGTGAAGACTGATGCAAAGAATTCATTTAGTTTCTCCGCAATGGCCTTATCATCCGTGAGTGCGCCTTTAGCATCTTGATTGTTCAGTGGTCCCACTGGTTGTTTAGCAGGCTTCTGCTTCTGATGTACTTAAAAATTTTTTTGCTATTACTTTTTGAGTCTTTGGCTAGCTGTTCTTCAAATTCTTTTTTGGCCATCCTAGTTACATTTTTACACTTCATTTGCCAGAGTTTATGCTCCTTTCTATTTTCCTTACTAGGATTTAACTTCCACTTTTTAAAGGATGCCTTTTTGCCTCTCACTGCTTCTTGTACTTTGTATGGTTCTTTTACCATGTACCATGGTGGCTCTTTTAAATGTTTTTTTAATAAGGGGTATACATTTAAGGTGAGCGTCTATTATAATGTCTTTAAAAATATTTCCATGCAGTTTGCAGGGATTTTACTTTTTGTGCTGTACCTTTTAATTTCTGTTTAACTAACCTCCTCATTTGTGTAGTTCCCATTTCTGAAATTAAATGTTACAGTGTTAGGCCACTGTGGTGTTTTCCCCACCACAGGGATGTTAAATTTAATTATATTAGGGTCACTATTACCAAGTGGTCCAGCTATATTCACCTCTTGGACCTAATCCTGTGCTCTACTTTTGCCAGTAGGGAGTATTCCATCCTTATTGTGAATCAGAATATTTTAACATGTACACAAGTAAATATTAATGTGTGGTTGAGATCTAAAAAGTGGTTGTCAAACCTTATAATTTTTTTCTAAAATCATCCGATTTGTCCAAAATAGCTTACTAGAGTAGCACTCTGTATAAACTGTAGGTTTTTTGAACCACATAAAAGATCCCATGGCAGTATTCATAAGGCCTTGGGTTTGCCTTGGTATCCTTGGCCAAATTCCCCTTCCCTTCACTGTTATCTGTTTGCCCACTGATGTATCTGTATCCAGTGTTTGGATATTCTGCTCTCAGAGAACGTAGGATGTTGTTTGATTAAAAACTCTCAGGGAGTTAAAACTATCCTACTTATCTGAAAGCAAATAAATGGCCTGGAGGGAACTGCAACAATATTATTTCCATAGACATAATGCCCAGATGCCCTTTCCTTTCCACAGCATCATTATGGGTTTGACTAATGACAGATTAAATGAGAGGGGAACAGACTGAAGTATCACTTGCAGATGACCCTTGATAAATCTGATAATCTAATTTAAACATATATCTACAGCATATTTATACGCAATGGCTATGTTTTGAGACTAAGAATTTTATCTTCTCATCCAACAGAGTCCCATCAGCTTACAAGTGATAAGATGACTGATCAGCCCAGTCAGTTTTAGAATTGACTATTTCTCACTATGAGGAACAGTCAATCTACTTTGCAGAGACTGATAGTTCAGATGACTTCTCAGGAGCCATAGGAGAAATGTCACGGCAGGAGGGAAGGAAATGCACCATCCTTCCTGAGTTTCAGCCATTGCCCTATTTGGATGCTTAGATTCTCTTCGAGAGATGTGCAAACAAGTGGCGAATGTCTGGGTCCATTATTGTTGGAGATTAATAATGCCCTTTTATGAGAGGGACACCAGCCATTTCAGACCTGGTACTTGTTGCATCTCACTGGTTGGTGATCTGCTTGGGACAATGGACAGAACTGCAAGTACCGAGCAAGGGCAGAGGGAATCACTTCAAAGTGGTTCTGCTTGTTCCTGTCAGAGATATCCCAGATGGTGGTGATGGGAGACTTCTCTACCTTTTTTAGAGCTCTCAGTCATGTCACTCTTATTGTTCAACATTAGAGTGAAACTACTGGGGAAAGACTGTGAGGTAGTATGAGTTACAATGCCCATCAATATATTGATGGTTCAAGTCTGCCTAGTTTCCAACAGCCCAGACAGAACTGTTCCATATTCTCTTAATATCTGGCTGAGATAGGGACTTGGAAAACCTTTTGACTCAAGCTGGATAAGGTGGAAGTGATGGTGATTGATAGGAGAAAGCATTTTAAAGTCTGACCACCCATTCTCAAAGGGCTTTGCAATATCAGAGTCTTATAGACTCATCTCTGCTCCTGGAGTCTCAGATAGCAACAGTGCTGAGAAACACCTTCTTTTAGCTGACCAAAAGATTGTGACCGTTCCTTTTGATGCAGAGCTCATCACAGTCATCCAGGCCTCTGTCCCTTCTAGTACTAGAATACAGCAATGCCTTCTACCTGTGACTAATCAAGTAGGCAACTCAGAAGCTTCAACTTGTGCAAGATGTAGGTGCCTGCCTTCTGAACAAGGTGGTCTAGGGAGCATTAACAACCAGATGTTCTCACCTTGCACTGGCTGCTAGTCAACTTTGAAGTAAGATTCTAGGTTCTGGTCACCATCTACAATGACTTAATGGGTTAGGACCAATCATGCCACGTATGTTTGTCCAGAATGCCTATGCTGTCACAAAGATGAGGCTTCAGGGAGCTGGGGGAGGATATTCTTGGTAGTAGGCCATCTCTGTGGGAATTAATTTCTGCTAGAAGCTCTCCTGCCTTATTTACCCAAGCCTGGTCACATTCAAAAAGTGCTGTAAGACTCATCACTTTGTACAGACTTCCTGCTAACTCCCAGCTCTAGAGCCTATGCCTATTGTCAATGTTCTCCTCATCTCTGTCCTTTAAGATGAGGAGCTGTGGGAGCCATGAGAAATTTGCTTCCTATGCTAGGAGATCATTTTGCTTTTAATCTAAGACAGGTAAAGTGAGCCTAGATATTACAGTGATGGGTATCTTATAAATGCTTGCAATAATTAATTATAATTTAATAGTTCGTGACTGGATCATTGATTCTCATTATTCCTTGAAGATAACAAGGAATATTGTACATACTTTTCAGGACTGACATGGCTGTCTATATGTGTGAAAGGAATGAGAAAGCAGGGAGAAAGAAAGGAAACAGGACAGAAGCAGTGGCCCTGGGAGGGAGCCATAGGAGATTTTTTTGGTCAGAGTACTTAGTGAGAAAGCAGGCGTGGATTTCTGAAAGAAACACCTGACTCGTATAATCAATTTTTCTTAACAGAAACAACACAGCAAGGGTCCAAATATTGGCTGGCTGTTTGGGCCCTGTGCAACATTAGGAATTTAAATTGTTCCTATTACTACTGTATCTGTGCATTAATAGAATAATCTAAGCAAAATATGGTCACCTCTGTTAATATGTACAGTTTCTCAAGGGATGCAGTTCCTACCATTTGGTACATTTAATTATAGAATGATTAAAATACTATATTGTGTGCTGAAAGGAATAATTGCACACTGGCAGGGGAACAGGCTGAATGACCTAGTATGATTTTTCAGTCTGGTGCTTCCACAAGTCTATGAAAATGAGACTCCCTTTGATCAGGCCTTATCTCTTATCTTGTAATTATAGAATGATTAAAATACTATATTGTGTGCTGAAAGGAATAATTGCACACTGGCAGGGGAACAGGCTGAATGACCTAGTATGATTTTTCAGTCTGGTGCTTCCACAAGTCTATGAAAATGAGACTCCCTTTGATCAGGCCTTATCTCTTATCTTGTATCCCTGAAGTGCCAGTGCACACCTATGCTCCAGAAGATAAAATTGAATTAATTATCATATGCAATAATTGCACTTTTTAAATCTATTCCTGGAAAAGAAACAATAAATCTCCAAGCGCAAAGTGTCCTTGTGAAGATCTCAGTTGACCTTGGCAGGGCTGGCAATGACAGACTGCAGGTTTAGCAGAGGTTGGAAGCAGTGGCTGCTCTAAGCAGAAAAGCTTGGGCTGAGATGCGGGTCTGTGGGTTCTGTGCTGAGTGCATGGGCAGGGCAACCAAAGGCGTACAGTCACGGCTACAGCAGAAAGAAAAGGAGGACTTGTGGCACCTTAGAGACTAACAAATTTATTTGAGCATAAGCTTTATTTGAGCTACAGCAGAGAGACCCACGCAAGGCGGCAGTAGCACCACGCACCAGTTCCCCTATCGTAGGCCGGGGGGCGGTGGAAGCATGGGAGCGCGCGTGCTCAGTAGCACTCCCAACCCCTGGGTTCGCATGATGACGTCAGGAGAGGGTGTGCACGTGGCCTTAAGACCAGCTGGAGGCTCGCGCTGCTGTAGCAGCTAGAAAATTGCTCTCGCTCTCTGGAGTCTCCTGGAGAGGCTGAACGCGGCTGGGGCTGACGGCCCTTGCACCATGTTACTGCAGTTGGAGAGGTATCAGCGAGAGTGGCAAGAGCTGGAAGAGGAATTTCAGCAGCTCCAGGTGATGGGAAGCGGCAGGGTTTTGCAGAGAGGCCAGCCAGTGCTTTGCTTTGGGATGGGGAGAAGCTTTTGCTTTGTTGTGTGTATGCGTCCACACCCCTTTGTGTCCCTGAGCTATGGTTTAAGAGAGGGTTGGGACCGGGTCCCATCACAGCCAATGGGCTTCTGATGCAGGACTCTCTCATGCTGATAGAAGGAGATTTGAAAAACCTCTGTTAAAAAACCCAAACTCTTCACCACCGATAGAAGTGGTGTGTATTGGGGTGGAGGTGTCCTTATTAAAAAAATGTATAAAAGTGAATGATCTTCCTTTGGCCTTCCCCTATGAGGGACACGCTCTGCAGCTGGAATGAGACCTGGCAGTTCTGATTATCTCTAGTTTCAGATGAACCTAGGCTTGCATTAGAGCAAGCCTGTGATTGGTAACTGAGGAGGGAAAGCCTTGGGATTTGCCATGCATGGAAGGATTAATGCTGTTTATATGCTAGCTATAGCCCTCCTTTCGCTCACTGTGGCTAATAACTTTCTGGAGAAAGTAAGGCTGTAAAACCTCACATTGGCTCATGGATGCAATGCTTGTCAGTGAGGAGAGAAACTACTTGTGTAAGGATATTTATTTTTTCTAGAGAAAACTAGTGGTTTGAGCATTAGCTTGCTAAACCCAGGGTTGTGAGTTCAATCCTTGAGGGGGCCATTTAGGGATTTGGGGCAAAAATTGGGGATTGGTCCTGCTTTGAGCAGGGGGTTGGACTAGATGATCTCCTGAGGTCCCTTCCAACCCTGATATTCTGTGATTCTATACTTTCTGTACAAAAAGATAATTCTGATTTTTTTTTGAACAGTTTCTGACAAGCTCTTGGATTTATTCTTTTTTGGCATATTTTCATTCTGCTTGGGATGAAATAATTAGCTGAACAGCAATATTTTAAAAAAGCATACAAACACTTCAGTGGTAGGTAATATCCTTAAACTTTTTTAGGGTCCATTAATCAGCCTTTCAGTTTCTCATGATATCTGTTCCCATTGGAGAGTGTATTATTTAACTTTATTTATGGGGTGATTATTGCAGTGTTAGGAGAGAGAATAATTTATTTTATTATGAATAAAGAAAATACTATTCATAGAACTGTGTGTTTGAATACAGCAGCCAAATGTAAAGCTCTTTTTGGCATCCCCTGTATTAGTTCACCTGTAAATCTCAACAGTAATACTTTATACCTATATTTGCTGGGGAAGGAGAATTTGCATTATAAGCCATATGAAAAGATGTTCACTTGATGATGATTACTCTTCCAGATGCTGGTTTACATTTGTTATATTAAGCTTGAATTTAATCTGATTCACTCCTATTAGTGCATTTTGGTTCCCAGAAGATCAGATTCTAGCAGCTTGTGGTTTCCGTTGCTGCTTAGGGAATCTATTGTAGTTTGAGTCTTGGTATTGAAGATTTATTAGGAGGTAGGGTGGATGAGATATTAACTCTTATTGGACCAACTTCTGCTGGTGAGAGAGACAAGCTTTCACAGGAGGCATTCACCTTAGCCCATTCTTACCAGTTATTCTATGGTTCTAATGTTATTTCTTAAATTGCAGAAAGGCTGTTTCTGCTGTTTACTGTAGCTGTATTCTGTGTGGAGAAAAGCTGAGAAAGCATTTCATGCAGATGTAAGTGTGGGGATCCTGTAGTATTTAAGCACAGAAGTGGCTAGTCTTAGTGGTAATGCTGGAGTAACTCCATTACTAAACATGGCTCTGAACATTTATTACAATGATGAAACTTTAATGCAGGGTTGTGTGTGAATATATGTGAAGGGAAGGAGTCTTAGTGCATTGTTGCCTGCATTAAATGACAATTAAATAGCAAGCCTGGGCAGGCAGATGTGATATGTAATTTACATGTGTTCATATGATCCTGCTGTAAAGTATCCTAGGAGGGCAATGCGTAACACTAGGAAAGTTGTGTGGACTGTGTAGTTTCTGTAGTACCTTTTTGTATGCAAGATGGATTACAAATGATGCCCATGTATGCTGTGGATCTCGGTATGTCAATATCTTAAAAAATGCAGCTACATACATGGTGAAAACTAGGCTCGTTATTTACCAGCTCTAGCAACACTACACAATAATGTAGAGAAGGAACTGTAGGCAGTTTGCCCACATGCTCCTACATAGCCTCAGTGTCTGGCATGAGGAAGCATGGGGTGTATGTATGTAAAGGCACGGTATTTGTATGTGGTTTTTGTTGTTGGTTTTTAAATGAAGAGTTATTTAACTGTCACCGTAAGCTTCTGAGATGATTAAAGTCCCTGCAGTACTACGTGCAAGAGTAAGCCCCAGTGCTCCACCAAATTCCAATTTGGCAAATTGCATTTCTTACAATTCACAGCGCCGAATAAATAATTTATTCTATTCTAGTTAGTTTAGAGTTGTTAGGAATACGGTTTATAGAGGCATACTTGGACTCAGTGAGAGCTAGAGCACATTCCCTTTAGACAA
Organism: Dermochelys coriacea; assembly: GCF_009764565.3. NCBI lineage: Eukaryota > Metazoa > Chordata > Testudines > Dermochelyidae > Dermochelys > Dermochelys coriacea. The sequence goes on from NC_050082.1 coordinate 25,947,287, forward strand.
ATTTGTGTCTCTGTCAGGTCTGGTAGGGACAAATTGGGGAAGCCCTCAGACATCAGTAAGGAACTGACTTCAACTCCTTAGCCATATGGCAGTGTGCACTTTGCTTGTTCAAAAGTTTGGTTGAGGACTGCCTAGTCTCTGACCAGGGATGCATTGGATAGGCAGGTGCTGGTCCCCTTGCAAGTAAAGAACTCCCTAAACTGGTGGAACCAGCAACTCCATGTCTGTGTGGGCATTCCTTTCTTCTACCCAACCCCATCAGTGACTCTAATGATGGACGCATGCCTGTTAGAGTGAGGAGCCAATCTGATGGAGCTTAGGAGAGTCAGGAATGCGTGCCTCAATTTCCTGCCCTTCATCAGGGGCAAAGCAATCAGGGCCATGATGGACAACATGTCCTACATGTTTTACATCAACAAGCAGGGAGAAGTAAGATCCCCCTCCTTGTGTGATAAAGCTCTGGAAGTGGTGATAATTAACCATATCCAGATTTCACCTGCATACCTTGCTTGCATCCAGAACACCACAGCTGATGCCCTCAGTAGACACTTCTCCTATGACTAGGAATGGGAGCTGGACATTTAGGTCCTACCAGATGTATTCCAGATATGGGGATGGCCAGAGGTGTCAAAAAGAAGTGTCATCTTTTCTGTTAAACAGGGGGGTCTTGGTCACTGCTCCCTGGGGGATGCCTTTACTGCGGAAGAAGAATCTGTTGTCTTTTTCCCCCAAACACTCCTAATTCTAAGGGTGATGACCAAGATCAGGTGGGGGAGTTTCAAGGTTATTGTAAAGGAGGTGGGGGTCACAGTATTGCCACTCTTACTTCTGCATTGCCTTCAGAGCTGTGTGGCAGGAGAGCAGTGGCTGCTGGCCGGGCACCCAGCTCTGCTGGCACAGCTGCCGCCAGCAACTGCGGAGAAGTATGGTGTGGTATGGTATTGCCATCCTTACTTCTGTGCTGTTGCCCTCAGAGCTGGGCCCTTGGCCAGCAACCGCCACTCTCTGGCCACCCAGCTCTGAAGGCAGCAACACAGAAGTAACAGTGGCAATACTGTGACCTCATACAATAACCTTGCAACTCCCCCATAACCATCTTTTGGGTCAGGACCCCTACAGTTACTACACTGTGAAATTTCAGATTTAAATGTCTGAAATAATGAAATGTATCCTATGACTGTGAAATTGACCAAAATGGACCGTGAATTTGTTAGGGCCCTATGCATAACATGTCTAAGACATGGGCTTTCCAATTCATCTGCACGCTTATATAGGCTCTTATGGTCTTGGGTCTCTGTTGCTGAAACACTCTTTTCTCTGGCCTTCACAAATGCTGTCTTGCTTCACTCATTCAGAATGCTGCTGGAAGGATAACTTTTGTAGCCTGTTCTTTGACCCTTTTGTCCCTCTCTTTGTGTCCCTCCGCTGGCTCCCCGTTCTCTGTCGCATCAAACAAGCTACTTTGTCTTTACCTTCAAGGCCCTTCATGGACATCCCCCACCCTACCTGTCATCTCTCATTTGCTATTTAGAGGCCGACTCCTGCCTCTGACTGGTCCACAGTGCCAGCTTCCATCATTTACCTAGTTACATTTTCAAACAAGCAACTTTGTGCTGTCTGTCCCTCCTTCTTGGGAGGAGTTCCCTGTAAACTCTGCCTATTATGATCAAGACTGTCTCATAGTATTTCCCTGTCTGTAATGTATCATCTGTTGTCTCTTGTCTTGTACTCAGACTGTAAGCTCTCTGGGGAAGGGACTGACTTTTTGTTCTGTTTGTACAATGGCTGGTCCATGGTCCTGGGCCATGATTAGGGCCCCTTGGTGTAATGGTAATACAAATAATTAATAAGACTCTTGGATTCTGTTTATTCCTTTGTCATTGACTTGATAGGTGACCTTGAGCAAGTAACTTGCAGGTTAATTTTTAAAAGTGAGTAATGATTTTTGGGTACTTAACTGCAGACATCTTAAAGGGGCTCTTCTCCCCTTCCCTCCAAGTGCTGATCATCTGCTGTCTAGAAATGAATCACCTTTAAGCTATCTGAAGCTGGGCACCCTAAATTACTAGTTACCATGCCTTGGTTTCCCAATCTGTACATGTAGGAGGGATGTTGTAAGACTAAATGTTTGTAAAGTGTTTTTGACTTAATTGACTGAAAGGGAGCAGCCAATGGATCTATATGGTTTTGGATCCCAAGCCACACCCCCACACTGGAACCTTGAGGAGCACATTGCTGGTGCACAGGAACTGCTGACCCTCCTGGCAACCTGCCTCCTTCCTTCTGGCCCTGCGTGACAGAGCCACACCAGTTCTGCTGCCTAGTTGGGCCTCATGTATCTATGGAAGATGTGGGTAAGGATTTTCCCCATAGTGACTAAATAATCAAGTAAGTGTGTGTGTGTGTATGTGTCTACACGTGCATTTGTGCACACAATTTATCTCTGTCTACTAGATATATCCCCATATTGCAGGTCTTTATATACATCATCTAAATAAGCCTTGCAACAGCACTCTGAGGTAAGTAGGTGTATGTGTATCTGTGTACATGTACCATGCACAAGCCTACTTAACCAAAAGTGTGGTGTGCACAGTAGAACAGACCTCAGTGCACCTATTTAAAAAAAAAAACAAACCCGCACATTTAAATGTGCTATCATATTATGGTCACAAGTTACACTCAGACTGCAACTCTGATTTCCCATATATGTAGAGAAATGTGACTTTCATTTGTATAAATGAGTAATCATTGAGGCCATAACACTGCAGAGTTTATGAACTCAAGGAAAGTTATAGTATTTACAACCCTGCATAGCTTCTTAGGAGAAAGGCACCTGTGTGAAGATGATACGCTCAAGTCCTTAAATGATCAGCACAGAGTTTTCCACGTAGAAAGTTGTGCACTGAAGTTAAACCTCCAGGGACGTATTTGACCTTTGGATTATGCTAGCTAACATAATAGAAGTCATGCACACATTGAACTGCAAAAAGGCACCCTTTGTAAACTTTCCCCAGATATTTCTTAATGAGTAAATAACTTTGCTGTAAATTTTTTTTTCCTTATGGATGTTGATATGGATTTTACAACAACTGTCTGCTTTCCTGCAGCTGTGGAACTCGCAATCTTTTAAATCTGTGTTTTTTAATTAAGTCTTTCTTTTCAGGAAAGTTAAAGCAGAGCCAGAGTGTAATGTATTTAAGAATTTCCCTTTGGAAATTAACTTTTATTTTTTAACCAGATAGTGTAAACAGTCAAAAGAACTGATTGCACAAGCTCAAAAGAAGCAGAATTAGTTAATATTTAAAATGCCTTCCATTAAATAACCGATTCTTAAAAATTAATTTGAGGGGCTGTGTCCAGTCCTGGAGATAGTTATTTTGATTATGGCTTTGCTGCCTCTTCTTACAAGCATTTTTGAAACTGAAATCCAGTGCATACAGTACAATTTGTGTTGCATTCCGATTATAGTGAACATGTGTTTAAACCCTTATGAGAAGAGAAGCAAATTTTTTTTTCCTGTATGTTTTTACCACATTAAGTACTGCTGAATGATGTTAAAAAAAACAAACAAACAAACTGATAAATGTGTAATTGAACTCCCTCTGATCTTTACTTGAGATGTGCTTAGTGGATAGACCTGCAATGCAAATATAGAATCAGAGAAATGTAGTTTTGGAATGGACTTTGAGGTCATCTAGTCCATCTCCTTGTGTGAGGCAGGATTAAGTATACCTAGGACATCCCTGGCAGATGTTTGTCTAATTTGTTCTTAAAACCGTAACCTGTGCCATGCTTAACTATGCTTTATAGTTAGAAAGTCCCTCCCCAATGTCTAACCTAATTCTCCCTTGTTGCAAACCAAACCAATTACTTTTGTCCTACCCTGTGTGGACATGAAGAACAATTGTTCAGCATCTTATTTATACATTTAACCCTTCCTCTTCCTCACCATCTTTTTGTTGTTGTTGTTTGTTGTTTTTCCCCTAGTCCAAAATCTTATAAAGCAATGACCAACGTTTTAAATTGGCAGCATAAAGTTGGATTTAGGCACCAAAATAAGTGCACTGATTTTCAGAAATCTTGAGCTTCCAGAAGTGCCCTTTGAAGTCAGTCGGCACTGCTGGGTGCTCAGCATTTCTGAAAATCAGGCAACTTATTTTGGTGCCTAAGTATGAACTTGAAGCCTAACTGTGTAGGCAGAGAAGGTTTTTTGAAAATCTTGAGCAATGTATTTGCCGTAACAGTGGGTATATTAAGGCACTGTCTAATGTGTTAAATTGACTTTTGTGGGAGCGTATTTTAAAAAAAAAAAAAGAGGGTGGGGTTAATTATGAATGTAATGGGAACACCCTTGATGTTGGAATCAGAACTCTGCCAGTTACAATGGCTGTACTGACTGGCACTACAGAAATGTGTATGTAATAATGACTCTGTTCAGAAATGAGTGGTTACCCTTTTGTAGTGTTAGACCGCTATGTCCAGTGTGAACAGGCATTTGTGTTGCTTACACGCTTGGAATCACGCTTACAGAAATCTTTATAGACAAACTTCCCTCAGCTAGTTCATAGCACAATTGCTATTTGGCTTGTGATCATACTGTGTATACATGAAAATGGTGTCTGGCTGGAACTGTGTGGTGTGGATTTTTTTTTATTTATTTATTTATTTTTTTTGAAAGGGCTTCTGACCTAGTTTGGATAAGGATTTGGTGTCTATACCATGAAATTAGTTTTGCTTGTCCGGGGTGTGTCATGTCATGTCTTCAAGCTGTGTTTGAAAACAGTTGTCTTACTGGTGTGGACGCAGCCAACAGAATAGAACATCTATTTTAACAAAGCAGGCTGATGTTGAGCTTGGTTTTCTGACTGTTGCGGATGGGATCAACCACTTTCACTCCAGGTTAGGAGGACCTGGGAGAAAGCTGTCAGACGCTTGCTGTCAAATGTAACTGTTCTGTATAAGTTCTTATACTGAACTCATCACCATAGCAGCTGAGCACTAAACGATGTGACTAAATGTGTCGCGTGTGTGTGTGTGATCCCTCCCATTCTTTCCCCACGGGGCGAAGTGTGTTGCAGTAGTGTCTTGTCTTTGGAATTTTTTTTTATAATTTACAAAAATACATATTGCCATATGTTTGATAGAGAAGGCAAAGTTAAAGAAATATATGCCTTGCACTTGGAGTGGAAGTTGGTGAAGTTTGCGATGATCCTTAGTTCTTGTAGATGTTCACTTCACAATCTGGAACTGGCCCTTGAGAAAGTTCTGTCTTCTGTACCATGGAGCTTCATTTTTAATGCAGTTTTCTATAATGCGCTAGAGGAGGGAAGCTATCGCTTGTGGTCTTCATCTCAGAGGTTTAGTTGATCTTTTAGCTACTCAATGACCTGGGCCCAGTGTAAATTAAAGATGAGGGCAGAGACCTTGAACTTGATTTGATATTCTGTGGAAAGCCAGTGTAGCAAGCAGAGGACAGGTTTGGGGGGTGTGTGTGTGTGTGTGTGTGTGTGTGTGTGTGTGTTGGTAAGGAGATGTACTGTAGCATTCTGTATCATATGGAGCTTCCTAAGAGCTGAAGGCTTCATGCCCAGGTATATCACATTGCTTTAATCCAGCTGAAAGGTGATGAAGGCATGAATAACTGAGGCCAGGTCATCATTTGTCAGGGTTGGATGGTAGAAAGCGTTATTCATGGATGCTGCAATGTGAGAGCTTAGTGCCTGTAGGAATCCAGGAGCATTCCTTAGCTACAAACTGAATTGACCGATTGTGGCTGTCTACCTTCAACCAAATGAGACTGCACCATAGCTGCAAACTCTTCAGAGTACTTTTTTGTGCCCACCAGCATAACCTCTGTCTTGCTTGGGTTTAGCTTCAGCCAGCTGGTGTGGCCATAATGTTGTGAATGATAGTGCTGAAGGAGCTTTAGTGTGGACTTTTTGTCCCAGACTAATTCAGCAAGGGCAATAAAACCAACATAGAGTGAAGAAATTCCCTCATTTTAGCTTGCAGGCTAACGTGGTGTGTGCATAGGTGCAAGGAACATGCAGATGTGCTCACAGCCAGTGGAAAAGCCAACCAAGCAGTAATTTATGGGTTCAGAAGTAAAAACGTAACAGGTTGTGATGAGGAGGCTCTTCTTTTTAAAGAGGGCCTGTCAAGCTGTAGGGAGTGGCAGACTTCAAACTATATATGTTAATCAGAATATGGTACTGGTTGCTAGTTATTCAAATTTGTTTAATTAGCAAAAGTGGTAAAGAGGGTTTTATGTTTAAACCAGGTCTGTTTTGCTCTTTTCTTCCTAGCTCTTCATCTCCCATTTTATCGTACTGTGAAATTGGAGTCCTTAATCTGTCAATTAATCAGCCATTTCACAGAAACAGATTGGGATGGAACATAGGATTATGACTTTACTGCAAGATCAGACCAGAGGAGGAGATTTTTTTTTTTTTATGAGTGGAAAAGCTCATTCAGTAACAGCAAGGGAAATGAAGTAAATGGGAGATATTCCTCCTCCTTTTTATATAGGCTTTTTATTTTTTAAGTGAAATTTATAATCACTTGGACTAGGCATCCATGTGCCATAGGTATCCTGAGAACCTTGCATAGAATGAAACCAATTTATGATAAATGGTCCAGTTGGCCATATTTCAGCATATACTTCCCCACCAGGAATGACATCAAAATCATGAAAATGACTTTTTTGTTTTTGGTGGTGGTGTTGAGAGCACGCATGGCTCCAGTTGAAGTTACTGGGAGATGCAGATGTTAATCTCAAAACTAGGTTGCATGGTAAAAATAGCACCCAGAGTTACAGGCAGACCTGTTCCTTAGGCAGGCAGGAGCAAGCTGGAGAAGCAACCTGGTTCCCTGCTCTCCCAGAAAAATAGGGTGTGCCTTATTTTTGTGTTTTATTTTTCTCCAAAGGTTTTTCTGGCTTAAAGAAATTGCATCTTTTCTCCTTTTTTTCCTCTGCTCTTTTGCAGGAAACTCACAAGGTCTATAGACAGAAACTTGAAGAACTCAATAACTTGCAGGCTGCATGCAGCAGCTCCATTCGTAAACAGAAGAGGAAATTAAAAGACTTGAAATACAGCCTCCAACGGTAATGGGATAGTCTTGAGGGGGGTTCTCCTGAGTGGCTGAAATACAGGCTATAACTATTGTTTTGCTGCATGCCCAGTCTCCTAAAAAGCGAGCAGCCTTAGGTTATCACAGCAGTGTAAATTTTGATGTAACTACTACCATAATAGATTCATAGAAGTAGAAAAGACCAACTGGATCATCTCGTGTATCCCTCAGGAGTACAGAATTGCTCCCTACAATTCCTGTTGTAGGAATATTTTTATACTGTAGGACTGCATTGCCATCAGCTTGTTACTTGTAGTTTTATTAGTAAGATAAAACTCAGTTCCATCTAACTATGGAAAAGTCATGTGAATTCGCTGGTAGCCATGTAGCTGTATCTGAAGGTAAATTTTAATCCTCGGTGGTATTCTTCCAATATGGTGTTTGGATGCTCAACTCCCACCAACAACAAGAGCTTGAATGCTTAATTCCATGGGCACTAGGCTAAAAATATTGCCTTAGTGTCTCTCAAGGTTGCAGGCTACTTCCAATTTTCATGTTAATTGTTGTTTTACCAATTTTCCCATAAATCATAGGCTGTGACAAATCACATATAACCTAGGAATATTTTAAGCCCAAAAACTTGCAACAGCAAAGCTACGTTCTAGCTAAATTTACAAAAACACTATGATGATTTAACATTTAGAGATAAATATATGGGGCATCTCTTCTGGCTTATTGGGGACTTTAATATACTTCTAAAAGAGGAATAGTTTTTTAATCTTTTTTTTTTTGAGATTTTAAAGCTGATATTGTAATATTTGTATTGGTTAACATTTGCTTCCCAGTTCATCAAATATTTATCTTTTAGAGTTTATTCTGTGTTAGATCATATGTAAGCATTGATTAACCACCAGACCTAAGATACATTTTTATAGAGAAGGAGATGAGGACTTGATAGTGTTCTACTACATGGACTTTTAGTTATCATCTACTAATATTTCCTTTTCAGAATTTCCTGATGTGACCCAATTTATTGTCCCATTTCCAAGTGCTCAAGTGGTAAACGTTGAAAAATTAACTCCCCTTTCCTTCTGTTCTACCACTACAAAGGAATACTCCTGAGGGCATTCTGCACCAAAAAAAAAAAAATTCTGCACACAATATTTTAAAATTCTGCACATTTTATTTGTCAAATAAATGTGGAGGCTCCAGCATGGCATTGGGGAGCACAGGCCACTGGCTGCACAGAGGTGGGAGATCACTGTAAAGCCTCTTCTCCACCCCGCCAAGGACATGGACTCAGCGGTGAGGCTGCACTCAACCCTGACACGACGCAAGGACCTGGTCTGCTCCAGAAACACCCCAGGGGCCCTGCCCCCCCATGCCAGCTGCCTCAAGTGTTGGCAGGCAGGCTCAATAAGGCAGGATCCAAGTGTGGAGAGGCTTAGTATGGGGGGATCCAGGTGTGAGTTGAGAAGGTTTTTGTCTGGGGCAATCTGGGTGCAGGTGGCTCAGTAGGGGATCTGGATGCACGGGACTTGTTGGGTGGTTTGGGGTGCAGTGGTAATAGGACTCCATCAGGGGGTCCAGGTGAGAAGGTGTTTGAGGCTCAATGGGGGGATCTGGGTGTGGGGGGCTGAGTAGGGGGTCCAGATGCTGAGGGAGTGGGGCTCAGTGGGGTGGGTATCCAGATGCAGCTGGTTGGGGCTCGGTGGGGTGGGGATCCAGGTGTGGGTGGCTCGTCGGGGTAGTCCAGGTGTGGGTGGAGAGGGGCTCATTGGGGGGATTGAGTGTTGTGGGGGGGGGGGAGAGGCTCGGTGGGAGGGTCAGGGTCTGGATGCATGGGGGTCTGGATGATGGGGATTAGGCAGATGGAGAAGCAGCTCCCTGTACAGGGATCTCCCCCTTCCCCCCCCCCCCCCCCGCAGCTGAGGAGTGATGGGTGCAGGAGGTGGAGGTGGGGAGTTTGCAGAACTTCCTGCCACTGGAGGAGAAATCTGGGGATGAGTCTGTCCCATCTCCAGATGCTCTGAAGAGGAAGTCCTGTCCTCCCTAGCCCAGCTGGGACTAGCAGCTAAACCTGGCACAGGGTAGGAGCCACCAGATGGGTCTTGCCCCATGCCCCAACAGTAATTTACCCCTCTGCCAGCTGCCCCGGGCACCCAAAACACACTGCTGGGGAGGATCTCCTGACCGCTCTTGTGGCTTCCGTTTGCTTCCCTTTCAGAAAGTAATTTTTCTGCAGGGAAGCAAAAAAATCTGCAGGGGACATAAATTCTGTGCATATACAGTGGTGCATAATTCCCCCAGGAGTAAAAGGAATCTGCATTTTTCCCCTTTTGTTTTGAGCTCTGGCAGGCTGTTCCCTATCTGTTCACACACTGGTAGTTGCAACTGGAATAATCTCTTAGCAGAGCTGGGCAGTAACTTAAAAAAATCCACAGAAGTGTCATTTTGCTATATGGCTTGGAGATTAAATTTGTTCCTCCTCCTCATCCCCCTCACATTTTCTCTCCTTTTGGTACAAAGCAGTGAGCTCCATATGACAATCTGTTTTAGAGATTTTTTTTTTAAATGTCCATCATTGCACTATTTCAGCACTTATCTCTTTCTTCCATTCAGAAGAACTTTGTGTGCTGAGCAGCAGTATGATTGAGATTAGAGTCACAAAGCAGTTAATGAAAAGCCCTCCTATTGCTCTAATATTGTCTGTATTCAGCAGTGCTTAAACTGGCACCACCTGCTGTCCCCCGAGCTGCTGATTTCAAAAGAGGAGACACAGCAGGAAGAGCTGATCTGAAGGTCCTTTTTCCCTGCCTTCCTCCATCTAACATACATTAATTGTATAGGGACCAAATCGATCTCTTGGATTTAAATTAGTTAACATCCTTTCACTTGAGGCTCTGTAGGCTGCATGATGTCACTTTGAAAGGCTATACAGTGTGGGCTGCTTGTTGGGTTTTTTTTTTTCCCCTTCAGATTGCCTTTTATGAAGTTTATGGTCTGGATAGAGATTTTTTCGATTTAAAAACACGCTCAGATCAGTTTAGAATTTTTAAAAGCAAGCTTTTATAAAATACCTGTAAGACTATTTTAAAAAAATAAAGATAATGAAAAGTTCTTTTTGAAAAGGGATTCATAACATTACTTAGCAGTTTTTTGGAATCGAAACATATAGCAGCTTGCTAATGAACTGAGAAACAAAGCAGAATTGATTAGAAATTTTCACATCATGACTAGTCTTTCTGTTGCTCAAGCTGAACATAGTGTGAAAGTAAAGAAACAATGTAAACAGATTTCAGAATAGTAGCCGTTTTAGTCTGTATTCACAAAAAGAAAAGGAGTACTTTTGGCACCTTAGAGATGAAAAGAGGAAAGTAAGATTTTATTTTGTCAGTTTTAACAGCCAAAGTTTAAAGGTAAGCTCTTGCTGTTAGAAGTGCTGGTAAGGAAATACTTTTTTTTTTTTTTTTTTAAAGTTGCCATGTTTAAGCTGATTTTATTCCCTTTAAAATCCATTTTGTAAAAAGGGATCTGTGTTTTCACCATCCTCGCAGGTGCAAATACAAGTCTAGTCCTGAAGAATCTGATCTTGTACAGCGAATTAACACCCAGATCAAAGACAGGCAAAATGTTTTCTTTGACATGGAAGCCTATTTACCAAAGAGAAATGGGTATGTATTTATTAAAAATTAATCTTTCTAATATAAAGTTGTTACAAGTATTTAGATCAATGTGTCTCTTCTAAAAGAATTTAACAGATATATCTGCAAAGAATAAGAGGAAAGTATAAGGTAAATGAAATGGTAATATGGTAGGTAGCACAGTGGACTATTTGATGTTTAATCACATCTCTGCTTGCGGGAGGATTGAAATGGAGAGGGAAAGATGAATCGGAAATAAATTTTTTCTTTTGAAAGAAACTATATGGGCTCTAAGGCTTGGCTAACCTGGAACTTTGTTGTTCAGAATATTCATGTAAATGCTCCCATATTACAATTATAATTGTATTGGCTTTTGCTCTTTGGTACCAAGAGAGCTCTCATCTGTGGTACTCTGTCTTAACAGTACTGGGATGCCATTCATGGGCTGCTTCTTGCAGATGTAGCTATCTTGCTGTGAAAATATTAATCCAGTTTCTCCGTCCTGATTCTTTTCACTGTTGATTCATAATTTCTCCTGATCCCTAACACTACAGACAATAAAGAGGCCTCCCACCAGAAACTTTTTATCTGTCTTACTCCTTAAATGTTGATTTAAAAAAACCCAAAAAAACACATCAATCACCAACTAATATTGAGGATCAATTTGAAGAGAGCACTGATGTGTATTCCTAGGGCACCATTTACATTTTAAACAAATTTTTCTAGTTTCATCTCTTGCTATAATTAAAAAATCTAGACCACAATATGCAGTATTGCTTACTGGAGTTGGAACATCTCTCTAAATCTAGCCTGTGGGGCAACAGTTCTTTTGTATTAAATTAAAATGGACTGATCTGTCTTTGGATGTTTTGTCTTTCAGTTTGTACTTAAATCTGGTGTTGGGAAATGTGAATGTAACTCTTCTAAGTAACCAGGCAAAGTAAGTGGTGTGTTTTTGTTTTGTTTTGTTTTTGTTTTTTTACAGTTGTTCCCAGTTAGTAGAAGACAGATATTGAAGTACAGCATAGGTGATTTTTCTTCCCATAGCATGAGCAGGGTATTGGCCCTGCAAGATCAATAAATACCTAGGTACTATTCAAAATACTGTGCCAGATTTATCCATGGTGTAATTCCACTGAATTCAAACTGACCACTTGTTTTTAAACAACTAGTTTAATATTTGGGGGCCACACACATGGACTTAATACTGGAGAAGAGCATAAATTGTGACTTTTTTTTTCTTTTGTAACTGTAAAAATAGCAGTGTGATTCCAGCTATATTGGGTCTCAGTAGCTTCCAGAAAAAATTTGATCCATTTATAAATAGAAAAGGAGAAAAATATATAATTTAACTGCCAGTCCTGAAACTAGCCCTTCAAATTTTAATTAAGCTGGTTCTCTCTGGCTTGTACCTATATCATCAGTAATAAAGAATCTGCAGATGAGACACTGATGTCCCAGTTAAACATCTGTAACACCATTGTCTTCAAGGTATTCACTGTGAATCGCTATTGTGAGACCATGTTAAGGATGGGTATTTCTGAGGACAGAGTATGACTCTTGAATTGGAAGTATAATTTATCGTTTGGAGTAGAAATGTGATGTGTTGGCAGTTGGGCTGCCTAAGCTCTGGTTCTGTCTTCAACACAACCTGTTTAACGGAGGTGAAACAAAGTGTAAAATTAATATACCATGAATCATTATTAGACTGCGTCTCAGGATGCAGTCAGCAGCCCGCAAAGACTGACCAGGTTCCCTCAAGGGTCCGTTCTAGCTCCAGCACTTTTCAACCTATAAACCAGCGATATTCCACCAACATGCTGCCACAGTTCATGCATGTGGATGACATTGTGCTGGCTACTCAGGCTTCCTCATTTGAAACCTCAGAAAAGAGTCTAGAACAGGACTTTAAAAGCCTTAGAAATCTATTTCTAGGTGGTTAAAGCCAAATGCCTCAAACAGAGGTCTCAGCTTTCAATTTGAATAATATGCAGACCAAGAAGACGAATGGAGTGGATGAAGGGAAAGCAGTGGATGTATTGTTTCTTGACTTTAGCAAAGCTTTTGACACGGTCTCCCACAGCATTCTTGTCAGCAAGTTAAGGAAGTATGGGCCGGATGAATGCACTATAAGGTGGGTAGAAAGCTGGCTAGATTGTCGGGCTCAACGGGTAGTGATCAATGGCTCCATGTCTAGTTGGCAGCCGGTGTCAAGTGGAGTGCCCCAGGGGTCGGTCCTGGGGCCCGTTTTGTTCAATATCTTCATAAATGATCTGGAGGATGGTGTGGATTGCACTCTCAGCAAATTTGCGGATGATACTAAACTGGGAGGAGTGGTAGATACGCTGGAGGGGAGGGATAGGATACAGAAGGACCTAGACAAATTGGAGGATTGGGCCAAAAGAAATCTAATGAGGTTCAATAAGGATAAGTGCAGGGTCCTGCACTTAGGATGGAAGAATCCAATGCACCGCTACAGACTAGGGACCGAATGGCTCGGCAGCAGTTCTGCGGAAAAGGACCTAGGGGTGACAGTGGACGAGAAGCTGGATATGAGTCAGCAGTGTGCCCTTGTTGCCAAGAAGGCCAACGGCATTTTGGGATGTATAAGTAGGGGCATAGCGAGCAGATCGAGGGACGTGATCGTTCCCCTCTATTCGACACTGGTGAGGCCTCATCTGGAGTACTGTGTCCAGTTTTGGGCCCCACACTACAAGAAGGATGTGGATAAATTGGAAAGAGTACAGCGAAGGGCAACAAAAATGATTAGGGGTCTAGAGCACATGACTTATGAGGAGAGGCTGAGGGAGCTGGGATTGTTTAGTCTGCAGAAGAGAAGAATGAGGGGGGATTTGATAGCTGCTTTCAACTACCTGAAAGGGGGTTTCAAAGAGGATGGCTCTAGACTGTTCTCAATGGTAGCAGATGACAGAACGAGGAGTAATGGTCTCAAGTTGCAATGGGGGAGGTTTAGATTGGATATTAGGAAAAACTTTTTCACTAAGAGGGTGGTGAAACACTGGAATGCGTTACCTAGGGAGGTGGTAGAATCTCCTTCCTTAGAGGTTTTTAAGGTCAGGCTTGACAAAGCCCTGGCTAGGATGATTTAACTGGGACTTGGTCCTGCTTTGAGCAGGGGGTTGGACTAGATGACCTTCTGGGGTCCCTTCCAACCCTGATATTCTATGATTCTATGATTCTAAGACATTAAACATCAATTTCTGTGGGTCACTGTTGATGCACGGATGAATCCTGGATAACCCTGGACTGCGCACACTCAGCTTCCGTCGCCACCTTGAACAAACCAAAAGGGAAACGAAGGCCAGGGTCAAAATCATACAGAAACTTGCAGGAATATCTTGGGGAAGCAACACCTGCACACACCAAATATTGACACTAGCCCTGCTCCATTCCACAGAGAAATATTGTGCCCCAATTTGGAGCCAAAGCCCACACACAATTTTAGTGGACCCAGAAATTAATGCTGCTCTATGCATAATTAGTAGCACCCTCATGTCCATGCCATTTCCATGCCTATCGGCATTGGCAACATTGTGCCAGCAAATATCTGACAAGATGCTGCGACAGTTAGAGAGAACATAAAGATCATGGCAAATATCATAGTACTGCTCCACCATGACATAAAACACACACACACACACCCGCCACTAACTAACATTGAGAAAACCCTTCTGGTCTCGTGCCACAGCCTTCTGAGCAGAAGATAAGGATGTTTGCAGAAGATGGTCTGAAGCCTGGGTGGTTGCCAACATACCAAACAGAAATCTAATCCATGACCCCAACTGTGCAAGTGCTAGGCTTCTCCTTCCCACGGCACATAGGGACAACGTCCGACATGGAAGATATGCATACTTACTCCATAGAAGGAAAGTGAGGGAATCACCGAACTGTGACATGGTGCAAACTGTCAGTAACATCACAAATGATTGCTCATCCTGGAGGAGTCACAGCCGTTCAGGTGACACCCCTGTCTGCTCTGAACTGGATAAGAGACCTTAACATCCAGCTGTAGTCACATTGTTGCTTTCATTGTTCCACTATCGCCATACAGAAATAGTTGTCTCATAATATTTACTTATTTTGCAGGGTGTTGAGATTGAATTTCTTCATGTTAATGAAGAGCTTTATTAAAGTGAAGCCTCTCTCAGTGGTGCCATATAAGTACAAAGGTCTTACTGCTATTATACCATGCTTGCATTTTCTCAGTGGGAGGAAAATGGAACAGTGAGCTACATGTGTGGTGTTTTTTTGGGGATGGGGTGGGGGGAGAGATGAGGAAGAAATGTTCTTCAGGATCACTTTAAAACTTGTTTTTGTGGTGTGTCCCCTCCCCCTCACCCCCATGACAGTTGATAAGAAAAGCACCCAAGAAAAAACTCTAGATATTAGTTAAAGAAGTTTTGTCTTTGGACAGATAAGGTGTTAAGTGTACTACATGTATGTAGAATGGGAACTCTACTTGTAGAATGTAAATCAGTTTTAAAACCACAAATATTTAGATGTTTTACTTGTTTTTAATGGCAGAAATATTAATACTTTTGCATTATTTTGTCGTCCCAGGTTTGCCTACAAAGATGAATATGAAAAGTTCAAACTTTATTTGACAATAATCTTGTTACTTGGTGCTGTAGCATGCAGGTTTATTCTTCATTATAGGTAAGGCAGTACTTTTTATTTCTGATTAAACATTTTAAATAAAAAATATAGTGTTTGAATGTTTAGTTAGAAACCACTATTTTCACTGCATCTCAGTATCAGAATTAAACAAAACTGCTAACTCTATTGTGGTTAGTGCAGAATGCAGACTTAAGAGGCGCTGTCAAGATAAATCCTAGTGCTGTCCTGAAAGCACTTACACTTGTGTATAGTCCCATTTTCTTCAATGGAGCTATTTATGTACATAAAAGTTATTCATGTGGAAATATTTGGAGGATCAGGCACCATATCTTAAAACCAATTTTCTTTCCTTTGCTACTAGTAGCACCATAAATTATTACAGCTGAAAGCATTTTTAAATTTACTATTAAATAGGGCTGTCAAGCAATTAAAAAAATTGTGCTTAATCACATTGTTAAACAATAATAGAATACCATTTTATTCAAATATTTTTGGATGTTCTACATTTTCAGATGTATTGATTTTTACAGTGCAAATATTTGTAATCAAAATAGACACTTTGATTTCAATTACAACACAGAATACAAATTGTACAGTGCTCACTTTATATTTTTTATTACAAGTGTTTGCACTGTAACAAGACAAAAGAAATAGTATTTTTAAATTCACCTAATACAAGTACTGTAATGCAATCTCTTTATCATGGAAGTTGAACTTACAAATATAGAATTATAAACAAAAATACTGCATTCAAAAATAAAACAATCTAAAATTTTAGAGCTTGCAAGTCCACTCAGTCCTACTTCTTGTTCAGCCAGTCGCTTTGACAAACAAGTTTGTTTACTTTTTCAGGAGATAATGCTGCCCACTTCTTATTTACAATGACACCTGAAAGGTGAGAACAGGCATTCTCATGGCACTTTTGTAGCCAGTGTAGCTAGATATTTACGTGCCACATGCGCCTACTTCAGCCGCCATTCCAAGGGACATGCGTCCATGCTGATGATGGGTTCTGCTTGAAAACCATCTAAAGCGGTGCGGACCAACGCACGTTCATGTTCATTATCTGAGTCAGATGTCACCAGCTGAAGTTTGATTCTTTTTTTTTTTTCTTTTTTGGTGGGTAAGGTTCTGTAGTTTCCACGTTGGAGTGTTGCTCTTTTAAGACTAATGAAAGCATGCTCCCTACCTGATCCCTCTGAGATTTTGGAAGGTACTTTAGATTCTTAAATCTTGGGTCAAGTGCTGTAGCTATCTTTACAAATCTCACGTCGGTATCTTCTTTGCGTTTTGTCAAATCTGCAGTGAAAATATTCTTAAAATGAACAACATGTGCTGGGTCATCATCTGAGAATGCTGTAACATGAAGTATATGGCAGAATGCAGGTAAAACAGAGCAGGGGACATAAAATTCTCCCCCAAGGAATTCAGTCAAAATTTAATTAACTCATTTATTTATTTATTTATTTATTTTAAGCGAGTGTCATCAGCATGGCCACCATTCCAGAGGACATGCTTCCAAAGCATGAAGGGGCATATGAATGTTTAGCATATCTGGCACATAAATCCCTTGCAGTGATGGCTACAAAAGTGCCATGCAAATGCCTGTTCTCACTTTCTGGTGACATTGTAAATAAGAAGAGGGCAGCATTGTCTCCTGTAAATGTAAACAAACTTGTTTACATATCTGTTCAGGGGACACCATCATAGGGCCTAATCACATCAGCCACGCTATCAGAGGCTCGTTCACCTGAGCATCTACCAATGTGATATATGCCATCATGTGCCAGCAATGCCCCTCTGCCATGTACGTTGGCCAAACTGGACAGTCTCTACGTAAAAGAATAAATGGACACAAATCAGACGTCAAGAATTATAACATTCAAAAACCAGTTGGAGAACACTTCAGTATCTTTGGTCGCTTGATTACAGACCTAAAAGTTGCAATTCTTCAACAAAAAACCTTCAAAAACAGACTCCAATGAGAGACTGCTGAATTTGAATTAATTTGCAAACTGGATACAATTAACTTAGGCTTGAATAAAGACTGGGAGTGGATGTGTCATTACATAAAGTAAAACTGTTTCCCCTTGTTTATTTCCCGCCCTACTGTTCCTCACACGTTCTTGTCAACTGCTGGAAATAGCCCACCTTGATTATCACTACAAAAGGTTCTCCCTGCCCCCCGGCTCACCTGCTGGTAATAGCTCACCTTACCTGAAAAAAGAAAAGGAGTACTTGTGGCACCTTAGAGACTAACAAATTTATTTGAGCATAAGCTTTCATGAGCTACAGCTCACTTCATCGGCTGTAGCTCACGAAAGCTTATGCTCAAATAAATTTGTTAGTCTCTAAGGTGCCACAAGTACTCCTTTTCTTTTTGTTTGCCTCAGTATCAGAGGGGTAGCCGTGTTAGTCTGTATCCACAAAAACAACAAGGAGTCTGGTGGCACCTTCATGGATAAAAAACCTACTTCTTCAGATGTATGAAGTGGGTTTTTTTTTTTACCCACGAAAGTTTATGCCCAAATAAATCTGTTTAATCTTTAAAGTGCCACTGGACTCCTAATTGTTTTTGTTTGTGTGAACGATTGGTTGAACAAGAAGTAGGACTGAGTGCACTTGTAGCCTCTGAAGTTTTACATTGTTTTTGAGTGCAGTTATGTAACAAACAAATCTACATTTGTAAGTTGCACTTTCAGGACAGAGATTGCACTACAGTACTTGTATGACGTGAATTGAAAAATACTATTTCTTTATCATTTTTACAGTGCAAATATTTGTAATCAAAATACACTTTGATTAAATGTATTTCCAAAACATTTAATAAATTTCAACTGGTAGTCTCTTTAACAGTGTGATTAAAACTGCGATTAAACATGATTAACTCAAAATAATTAATCTCATGAGTTAACTCAGTGGGGTCTCAAACTTTTTTTTTTTTTTTTACTGGTGACCCCTTTCACATTGCAAGCCTCTGAGTGCAAGCCCCCCCCCAAAAAAAGTTAAACACAGTTTAATATATTTAACACCATTATAAATGCTGGAGGCAAGCGGGGTTTGGGGTGGAGGTTGACAGCTCGCAAGCCCTCTAGCGGGTCCCAACGCCCAGTTTGAGAACCCCCAATTTAACTGCAATTAACCAACAGCCCTGTTTAATCATTTTTGTTTATGTATTTAGCTCAGCTTGGACAATGCTAGACTCATTAGGTTTTTCTTTTTCTTTTTCTTGCTGGTGGTAATGCACTATGACAGCATTGTAATTTTGGGACTGCAAACATTGCAGGGGAATGTGCAAACCAAAGCAAACGCTGTCCTTTCTAAACGTAAATTAAAAGTAATGAAAATGTCTCTGGCATTGTATGACTTCTTGTATTTAACTGCAAGCAAAACTTGAGCCTGGCCCTCCTGTTAAGCTCCCTTTTAAATCTGCCATGAATGCAACATCATTTGTTAAGGATATAATTCCCTGGAATGCACAAATGCTCAGGGTTGTCTAGACTTTAAACTTTAGGATGTCCAAAATAGAGGAGTTTTTCTGGTCTTGAAAACAGAGTACAGTGCTCTACTGTGTTATTAGTTGATTGGATTTATATAGATCTAATCGTATCTGCTCATTAAATTAGCCTGAAAATGCCTGTGTAAATTGGATCATCTGCTTCTCCTATGGAGCACTCCCTCCTTCAGATGGAATTAATGTCATCTCTACACACCTGCTCATCAGCCTGGGATCCCAAGTCGTCTTTTTTTTTTTTTTTTTATCACATAGCACTTTCCCAGTCTCCCAAAGTAATGGAGTCTGTTTCTCCCCTCTCCCTCCACCCCCCAAAATTTGCATAGTTGTTGAAGAAAAGGCACAGTGTAGGGGTTGTGTAGGGGGGTTTTCAGCAGGACTAGTCAACATTAAGCATGTACCTAAGGGTTTGTAGGATCAGGGCCTTAATGTCTGTGGTTTCACACGAACTATTTTTCACTTACACTGTTCTTGGGGTAGGGAGGACAAGAATCTTGAAATGGATATTTATCATAACAAGGTTTGCTTGTTTTTGTTTTTGTTTTTTAATAGGGTGACAGATGAAGTGTTTAACTTCCTGTTGGTGTGGTATTACTGCACATTGACAATAAGGGAAAGCATTCTCATCAGCAATGGATCAAGGTACCATATGATATTCCAAAGTAATTCAAAGCACAGGATTCATTTAAAACAAAAAGACAAAGATGGTTTGTTGGATTCCAAGTGAGGTTGGGATAAAAATCCTGTTAACGGTCCTTTTTATTTGACCCTTTTGAACATCCATTTCCAAACACACACCCACTTGGGGATGAGAAAAACAAAGGCAAGTTATGAAGAAACTGTGCCTTGATCCCTTACACCAGAATGCTGAATGTGTTTATATTAATAAGCTAGTTTTTAGTGAGTTAGTAATAAGCTAGTCTGTCTTAATAGAAACTGAACTAGCAGGGTTTCCTGCGAATGTGAAAGATTGACAGTCTAAATATGCTTTAATTTTCCACTTTCCTTTGACTACCTCCCCATACCTTTAACTCAGTCTAAGGTGACACTATCGTAAGCATAAGACATAGTTGAAGGTCATCTGCATCACTGATTCCATCTCCCTGCAGATGTTAGATGCCACCCTCATAATTCAATAGTATATACAGTCTCTGAGACTACACTTGATCATAAGAATGGCCACACTGGGTCAGATCAAAGGTCCATCCAGCCCAGTATCCTGTCTACTGACAGCGGCCAGTGCCAGGTGCCTCAGAGGGAGTGAACCTAATGGGTAATGATCAAGTGATCTGTCTCCTGCCATCCATCTCCACCCTCTGACAAACAGAGGCTAGAGACACCATTCCTTACCCATCTTGGCTAATAGCCATTAATGGACTTAACCTCCATGAATGTATCCAGTTCTCTTTTAAACCCTGTTATAGTCCTACCCTTCACACCTCCACAGGCAAGGAATTCCACAGGTTGACTGTGCGCTGAGTGAAGAACTTCCTTTTATTTGTTTTAAACCTGCTACCCATTAATTTCATTTGGTGGTCCCTAGTTCTTATATTATGGGAACAAGTAAATAACTTTTTTCCTTATTCACTTTCTCCACACCACTCATGATTTTATATACCTCTATCATATCCCCCCTTAGTCTCCTTTTTTCCAAGCTGAAAAGTCCTAGCCTCTTTAATCTCTCTTCATATGGGACCCGTTCCAAGCCCCTAATCATTTTAGTTGCCCTCTTCTGAACCTTTTCTAATGCCAGTATATCTTTTTTGAGATGAGACCACATCTGTACGCACTGTTCAAGATGTGGGCATACCATGGATTTATATAAGGGCAATAAGATATTCTCCATCTTATTCTCTATCCCTTTTTTAATGATTCCTAACATCTTGTTTTCTTTTTTGACGGCCGCTGCACGGTGTGCGCACGTCTTCAGAGAACTATCCACGATGACTCCAAGATCTTTCTCCTGATTAGTTGTAGCTAAATTAGCCCCCATCATATTATATGTATAGTTGGGGTTATTTTTTCCAATGTGCATTACTTTACATTTGCCATTTTGTTGCCCAATCACTTAGTTTCATGAGAACTTTTTGAAGTTCTTCACAGTCTGCTTTGGTCTTAACTATCTTGAACAGTTTAGTATTGTCTGCAAACTTTGCTACCTCCCTGTTTACCCCTTTCTCCAGATCATTTATGAATAAGTTGAATAGGATTGGTCCTAGGACTGATCCTTGGGGAACACCACTAGTTACCCCTCTCCATTCTGAAAATTTACCATTTATTCCTACCCTTAATTTACATAAGAGCCTTTTGGTGAGGGACCTTGTCAAAGGCTTTCTGGAAATCTAAGTACACTATGTCCACTGGAGCCCCCTCAAAGAACTCTAATAGATTAGTAAGACATGATCTCCCTTTACAGAAACCATGTTGACTTTTGCGTAACAACTTGTTGTTCTGTGTGTCTGACGATTTTTATTCTTTCCTATTGTTTCAACTAATTTGCCCAGTGCTGATGTTAGACTTACCGGTCTGTAATTGCCAGGATCACCTCTAGAGCCCTTCTTAAATATTGGCATTACATTAGCTATCTTCCAGTCATTGGGTACAGTAGCTGCTTTAAAGGACAAGTTACAAACCATAGTTAATAGTTCCACAATTTCACATTTGAGTTCTTTCAGAAGTCTTGGGTGAATGCCATCTGGTCCCAGTGACTAGTTGTTAAGTTTCTCAATTAATTCCAAAACCTCCTCTAGTGGCACTTCAGTCTGTGACAATTCCTCAGATTTGTCACCTACAAAAGACAGTTCAGGTTTGGGATTCTCCCTCACATCCTCAACCGTGAAGACTGAAGCAAAGAATTCATTTAGTTTCTCTGCGATGACTTTATCGTTTTTAAGTGCTTCTTTTGTATCTCGATCGTCCAGGGGCCCCACTGGTTGTTTAGCCGGCTTCCTGCTTCTGATGTACTTAAAAAACATTATTACCTTTTGAGTTTTTGGCTAGCTGTTCTCCAAACTCCTTTTTGGCTTTTCTTGTTACATTTTTACATTTAATTTGGCTGTGTTTATGCTCCTTTCTATTTACCTCACTAGGATTTGACTTCCACTTCTTAAAAGATGCCTTTTTATCTCTCACTGCTTCTTTTGCATGGTTGTTAAGCCATGGTGGCTCTTTTTTAGTTCTTTTACTGTGTTTTTTAATTTGGGGCATACATTTTAAGTTGAGCCTCTATTATGGTGTCTTTGAAAAGTGTCTATGCAGCTTGCAGGGATTTCACTTTAGTCACTGTACCTTTTAATTTCTGTTTAACTAATCTCCTCATTTTTGTATAGTTCCCCTTTCTGAAATTTAAATGCCACAGGGTTGGGCTGTTGAGGTGTTCTTCCCACCACAGGAATATTAAATGTTGTTGTTCTATTATGGTTACTGTTTCCAAGCGGTCCTGTTATAATTACCTCTTGGACCAGATCCTGTGCTCCACTCAGGACTAGATCGAGAATTACATCTCCCCTTATGGGTTTCTGTACCAGCTGCTCCAAGAAGCAGTCATTTAAAGTATCGAGACATTTTGTCTCTGCATTTTGTCCTGAGGTGACTGTTTGTTTGTTAGGGGGCTTATTCCTTCACCCACTTACTTCCCTGATCCTTCTCGCATGAACAGAGAGCAACAATACCCGAAGTCCAAAGGTGCAAACAATTCGATGTTTATTGGGGTGAACTTCCAGCAAGCATGATTCCAGTTTCCTTCCTTAGTGTCCCCCTTCCCAGCTCTGACACCACAGAGCCTTACCTGTGGCCCTTTTCCCATTCCTGCCCTTAGCTAAATATGATTCCAATTTCCCCACCCCCATTTCCCCCTTTAGCAAAACATGATGCCAATTTCCTCACCCACTCACTTCCTGATTGACTGCAGACTGTATAGTAAAACTTGAGTTCTGATTAGCTATACCTTAACCAATCATTTTACTGGTTTCAGAGTAGCAGCCATGTTAGTCTGTATTCGCAAAAAGAAAAGGTGACCACGAAAGCTTATGCTCAAATAAATTTGTTAGTCTCTAAGGTGCCACAAGTACTCCTTTTCTTTTTGCGAATCATTTTACTGAAATTTAACTAATCAATCCTAACATATTGTAACATGATTATTTAACCAATTGTATCCCACCACCTTAATTAGTTTACACCCAGCAAAATTAATTATACAGCAGACAGAAACAATCACAGAACCAGACAGAGATTATACAGACAAACAATGGGGATATGACAGGTTTCAGAGTAGTAGCCGTGTTAGTTTGTATTCGCAAAAAGAAAAAAGGAGTACTTGTGGCACCTTAGGTGCCACAAGTACTCCTTTTCTTAATGGGGAAATGGGGACTACAGTGACAGAACAAACACAGAAATGAGGATTTCACGTCCCAGCTATTGATAAGTGAGTTCTTGCCAGACAGGATGCTATCAAACTAAGTTTCCTTTTACATCTTTTAGGCACTTCCCTTTCTCTGGAGATGATAGGAATACAATCCTGTCCTGATAATGCCTAACAGCCCAATAGCACTTTCTTTCAATGTGACTAGGTTGGAATGTGAGGAGGTGACCGGTTGCTTCCCAGCTTATGGCTGCTTCTGTTGCTTAGCCAAAGGCCTTAGCCTAAGAAAGGGCCTCAGACTGTCACAGTAAGAGAAGGACTTTACACTGGCAGACAGTGATTTTGATTCTCTTTTATACCTCTATAACTAGCTAAGTGATAAGAATACACCTAAATTCTTAGAGTATAGGCCTTTACAGACAGGCCTGAATATCTATATCCTAACAGTGACATGTACCCAGTCAATATGGGGATAATTGAAATCCCCCACTATTACTGAGTTTTTTATTTTGATGGCCTCTCTAATCTCCCTTAGCATTTCATTGTCACTATCGCTGCCCTGGTCAGGTGGTCGATAATATATCCCTACTGTTGTATTCTTATTAGAGCATTGAATTACTATCCATAGAGATTCTATGGAACATGTGGATTCATTTAAGATTATTTCATTTGATTCTACATATAGTGCCACTCCCCAACCCCCCATGACCTGTTCTGTCCTTCCGATATATTTTGTACCCTGGAATATCTTAGCCAAAAGCCTACGGAAAAGACTGTATTTTTGTAGCTTTCCAGAATCCTTGTATTTTTGGAACTGCATTAATATCTCTCACCCTTCTTTTAAAATCACAGTAGAAACTCTGATTCCATACTAAAAAGGAATGCAGAGAAGCCTAACTGTGGTCTAGATTTATAATGTGATTTATCTGGTTGCAGAAATAGATAATGAATGCATTTCCAGCTCTTGATAGAGGTCGATTTATACCATGTAGCAAAACATATATCTAAACTACAATGGGGGGGGGGAGAATCGGATGTTAAAGTAGATATAATTTAATAGTGGTAAAAATAGTACACACCTGTTAGAAATTAAAAATAAACGAAAGCCCCCAAACACTATCTCTCTCAATAACGTCATAGTCTAAATTGTTTTTTATCTGTTTCCTCTTTAAAAATGTATGCTTTCAATATAAATATCCTAAATTTATTTGCAGATTCATTTATAGCTGGAGTTCCTCTTTGGAAGTTTCCAGTATTGCCAATTCAAGTTACATCATCAACATGAAAACTGCTAGTGTTCCACAAAATGTATATACTTAGTCACACCTAACTATAATGCTAGATGCTGATACAAATAACTGGAACATTACTATAACTGAAGGAAACACATGAAAATGTTTCTCTATTTTTTCAATTTTGGTTATTTTATGCATTTGACAGCACTTTGTGCATAGCCAGTTTCACTGTTCCCCTTATAGTTAAAGAGACTTTTATAAACATCTGGAGGAGCAGAAAAATCTCTCAAATCTTACTTCAAAGGAATTTAAAAAATAATAATTTCATAGTATTTAGAGCAGTGAATTTAAAAAACACAACAATCTCTTCCTCCTCTTCCCCCCCCCCCCCCCAAAAAAAAACAAAGAAAAGAAAAACAGGTGACAGTCAGTCAATCGAAGATAAATCAAGTTGACAGTGTCCTTTTCAGTCAAACCATGTTAAGGAATAACCTTGCACCTCTAGGGGACCTGACTACATGACCTGAATATTCTTTCCTCCCCCCACCACCCAAAGATCTTCAGATTCCCTAGTCTGAATGATAGAAGTTGTAGTTGCATCCTGAGAGTCCTACAGCATTCCAAAGAAGCATTACTAATAGTGGCTTTGAACTAGGGATGTCTTGCATTCCCTTCCTTATGGCTGGAAATATAGCCATTAAAAAACAAACGCAACCTCCATGAGACATGAAACAACACTCTGCAAGATTACTTTTTGCTTGATTTTGTTGTTTAAGCCCTGTGTATATTCCACAAGCCATCTGTAATAAATCAGTGCAAATGCTGAGATGTGCTGTGCTGCATACACTTTTAGCAGTGATTATACTGAATGCCATTTCAGGCCCTCTCCCAATGTCCTAGTAGCCAGCCAACTCACATTCCTCAAGTGCCTGGCTAGAAAGGACAATAATTGGGACTTATTCACTCAGTTGACTTCATTATTTCTTCTGTACGCTGGAGACGCAAATTGGGCCGATTATTGCTTATGAAGTCAGATCTGATGGCCCCCTGCTGAGTTGTTACTCATCCATTGTAGATTGGCCCTCACAAGGGAAAACACACAATCTAGACAATGAATACACACACACACACACACACACACACACGCACTACTGCTGTATTAATTGGTTCTTTCTCTAATTTGACTGGTTTGCCACACTTTGAATAAGCAAAACTACTTTACTTCAACTTCACTTATGGATCCTTGTCCAATAAACACTACCCTGGGGAACCAAATGGCTTATAAACTCCCTCTTAATTGAACTTAATACATGAGTAAACCAACTAAAATGGTGATGGTAGAAGACTTGTGTTGACAGCACACTATACATATAGTTAAGCAGTAATGAATGAGGTGCAAAATGTTTACTAGGGTTTAATGACCAACTGGAAGGAGTTTATGGCCATTTATCTCAATCAGTCACTTATCGAAAGCCTTGTACTAAAGTAATTTCTTCTATTACATACTAAAAAGAGAGAGGCAGAGAACCTCCATGTGTAGTGGTGGTTGAGGGGTGTGTACATTTCTGGGGAAACTCGTGCGTAATTAGCAAATACTATTGCTTGCAGTCTTCAGAGATGATTCATCCAGATTGATCTGTATTACCGGTGAAGCTACAACACTGTGAATATAATCACAGCATTGTAGCAACAATTACTTATAAGTACCAGCATCCTGGCATAAAACTAACAATTGTAGCCACAGAACTGTTGTTAAAAACCCCCTCATGTAAGCTAGAGATTTTGCTTCTAGTTTCATTTCAGGAAAGCAGTTGTCTCTAGACCAATGGTTTTCAAAGTGTGGTCACGACCAAGTACTGGGTCACAGAATGTAAGGCACTGGGTCATGGGGGCTCTGGTCAGCACCGCCAACTGGGCCGTTAAAAGTCCCATCAACAGTGCTCCCCAGCTAAAGCAGGCTTGTCCCTACCTGTTCTGACACTGCACTGTGCCCCGGAAGCAGCCAGAAGCAGGTCTGGCTCCTAGGCGGGGGTGTGTGGGGGAGGGCAGCACAGGGCTGGAGCTGTACCACTGTAATGTTTCAGGTGTAAACAGTCCCTTACAATCATGAATTAAGCTTCACAAACCCTCTGTAAAGTAAAGGAAGTGGTGGTCTCATATTCTACAACTAGGGAAACTGAAACACAGAGACATTAAGCAACTAGTCTGAAGTCGCACACAACCAGGAATTGTCCCAGTCTTGCATGTTAGTCACAGCACCAACAATTTCCTCATTAAACAACTCAACATTGGCCTAATGCTTCCAAAACTAACATGATTTCAATATCTGAAACTAACCTATCCCATTGTGATAATGTGTATATTTCTTGATTGCGCCTCATAAAGTCTGGTGATATTCTTTTGTTTTAAATTTTGAAGCTTTCTCTTTATTAATATTATAAGAAACTCACTCATTAAAATCAAGACTGAAATTTAATTTATTTGTATAATATTATAGGAATGTACATAGTAGGTAGCACTTACAGTATCTTGGCAGCAGTCATGATTCTATTAGACAGTGCTCTGATTGCTACTTTCCTCTCATGCTAGATAGTCTGCCAGCATTTAAGATGCTCCCTACCTCAACTCCCTTCTCAAACTAGTGCAGGTGTTGCATAGATAATGCTGTCTAGAATAGAGTAATGGGAGCTTAGTCTCCTACCTAATTCTCCTCCTTGCTGAGAGATACTGCATTGTACAAATCCACCTCCCATCATGCCTAAAGATGCTCTAGTAATGAGTTGTATCTGCTTGCAGACTTCAATTAGTCAGACTAGTGCGCTACGCTGCTTCCTTTTGGCCTGGTTTACTCTGCAAAGTTAGGTCAATGTAAGTCCCCTTGCGTTGACCTAGTTGTGCATGTCTCTACACTTAAATTGGTTTCCCACTGATTGTAAGCTCTCCATTATGCCAGCACAGTAACACCGCCTTCCTGAGTGGCGTTGAGTCGTGGTCAATATATTGAGGTCAATGCAGTGCAAGTGTAGACATTGCATTCCCTACGTCAACCCTAACAGTCCTCCAGCAGCTGTCTCACAATGCCTGACTGATCATTCTGGTCACAGTTGTGAATTCTGCTGCTCAGGGGTCATGGAGACCAGAAGACTTCTCTTGCCCTTTAAATCCCTGCAAAGTTTTGAAATGCCTTTTCTTGGTTGGTCATCTTGGCGAGGACACAGGAACAGAGGGCTTCAAGGTGTGCAGCTGACCATGTCGGCTATATGTTTCCACTTGGAGTAGACCGGTGATACTTAATCTCATGGGCCTGTGGAGAGAAGAGGCTGTGCAAGCACAGCCACAAATCAGCCATAGAAACATGGACATCTATGAGCAGATTGAATGGGGGATGCAGGAGAAAGGGTATGACAGGGAGCAGCAGCAGCAGTGCTGTGCGAAAGTGAAGAAACTGTGGCAGGCATACCATAAAGCCAGAGAGGCCAACAGTCAACTTGATGCTGAGCCACAGATCTGCCATTCTTACAAAGAACTGCATGCCGTACTTGGAGGAAACCCCACCAGCATCTTGCACGCCTCCAAGGAGCCTGAGTCCTTGGCCCCTGGTTTGAACAGCGAGGAGGAGGATGGGGGACGTGTGACCATGGGTGGGGAGCTTGTTGAGCCGTGCTGTGAGCCAGGACCTGTTTGAGACTCCACAGTCTAGTCAGTCCTGGCAGCTGAGCACAGGTGAACCTGATACAGGGGAAAGAACCTTGGGTAAGTGTGTAAATGTATTTCCCATTACAGTGATGGTGCCCCCAACTTAGCAGAACATAGCTATTGACTTGCCTTTAATTTATTTGTACTAGAAGAGCTAGTGGTACAACAGATAAAATCTGTTTTTCATTCCCCTATGGAGTTAGGCAGGGGACTCCTTATGGAGCAGTTTATGTACCTGGGTTATCACTTGAATTCTCCTGAGAGATCTCGATGAAACTTCCACAGAGGTACTTTGCAATGTTCTCATGGGCCTAAAAGGTTTCTAGGGACGGCAGCCTTATTTCTTCCACTGAGGTAGGACCCTTTTCCATGCCAGTCAGCAATAATTTTGGCAGGCACTATTTCATAAACAGGTTAGCAGCATACTGGCCCAGGCAACTTTGGAATGCCAGGAGCAACTGTTATCTGTGCCTTTGTTACTCTCAGGAGTGAGAGATCAGCTGAAATCACCACCATCTTTGGTGATCGTGTTCAGTGCCATTGCCATATACTCAGTTTCATGCAACTGGGCCATTCCCATGTCATTTCCCTCAGCCCTGGCCAGCCATACCCACCATGTGAGTGGGGCCGTGAAGAAGCACTCCGAAGCAGAAGTGTCAATCATGTCTTCTTTAAAACCTTAGGAGAGCAAGGGAAGGGAGTTCTGAACCTTAACTTTTGCATTCTGTTGTACTATTGTCAGTATAGTCACCTCTGTCTGTTTTATCTGCAGTTGCTCGAGGGGCTCCCAGATCAGGAGGAGAAAGAAGAGAACTCAGGGTGATGTGTTCCGTGAGATCCTGGAAGCTAGAGCTGTGTCAGACCATGAACAGAGGCCCTGGAGGATGAATACTGCAGACTCTAGGGAGAAAGGTCCAGGAGCTGGAGAGGGAGATGCACCAGGACATAATGGAGCTTTTCCAACAGCAAACACAGATGCTGTAGACACTTGTGGACCTACAGGGTCCACAATCCCAGGCTCATCTCCCTTTGCAGTCCCTGGAGAACTCCAGAATGGCAACTCCCTATATCTCTACACGCACTCAACATTCCACATGGCATCAGGGACACATCCCTACCCCTCCACACTGGGGGACATCATGGACAAACACAACTTCAGCTACAGTTGCTGTATGTATAGCTAACATGGACATGAATGTTCCATCCCCTTCTTTATGCTCTGTTCCATAAATTTATTAAGGTTGTAATATATTTGCTTTTAACTTTCACAGATCTTTTTTTCTGAAGTGAGGTTACTCAATAAAATTATTATTTGGAAAATAATTCCTGCAGAATGGCTGGCAGTACTGAAAGCACCTACTTACTTGTGATTGTACACTTTGTCATTGATCTTATGAGCTACGATTATTACTGTTTGACATAAATGTACAGCATGTACCACAAAAGTAATAGGTACGCATCTATGAATACAACACTGACAAGGCACCAAGTGCCACACAATTCCTAACAGGTTCCCAAACCTCAGGGCCAGGCAGAGCATAGTACACCACAACACATTATTGTGACTCTGTTAAAGTGCTCTTTCAAAGCCTCCCTGAGCTGTGTAGCTCCGTGTTGAGCTTTTTTGATAGCCCTTGTATCTGGCTGTTCAAATGCAGCAGATGGCCATTCCACCTCTGCCCTCCACCCTGGCAGCAACTTTTCTTCCTTTGCATCACAGACATTATGCAGGACACAGTGGGCATATCGCTATTGAGATATTTTTCTCACTGAGATCCAATCTTGTGAGTAAACAACACCAGCATCTCTTCAGTCTACCAAAAGCACATTTGGCTGTCATTATGCGCCTACTTGAGCCGGTAGTTGATTCTTTCCTTGGTGTTGTTGAGGTGTATGGTTTCTGGCTTCATGAGCTATGGGAGTAAGCAGTAGGCTGGGACCCCCAGGATCACTACTGGCATTTCAACATTACCAAAGGTGATCTGCCAGTGGGGAAGTCCCTGCCTGTAGCTTTCTGAACAGTCCTGTGTTCTTAAAGCTGCAAGCATCATGTGCCTTTCCTTACCAGCCAACATTGATGTCAGTGAAGTGTCTTGAGTGAGCTACAAGAGCTTGCATAATGACAGAAAAATAGCCCTTTCTGTTGATTTCTCTGTGGCAAAGGGGTGTGGTGCCAGAATAGGGATATGCATGCTGTCCATTGCTCCACCCCAGTTCGGGAACCTCATTGCTGAAAATCCATCCATTTTGGCCTGCACGTTGCCAAGAATCACAGTCCTGAGCAGGAGACTATTAATGGCCCTTCACACTTGCGTGACAGTGGTCCCCCACAGTGGATTTTCCAACTCCAAAATGATTTCTCACAGCAGCAATCCAGTGTTGCAAGTTTCCACGGTGCAATCGCCACTTGGTTCTCCATTGTCCATGCAATTCCCTTTGTAGTCTCCCTGCACTGGAGAGCTGGGTTGAGCTCAGCACACAGATCCAGGAATGTGGTCTTGTACATCTGAAAGTTCTGAAGCCACTGCTCATCATCCCAAATCTTCATTATGATGTGATTCTACCAGTCAGTGCTCATTTGTCAGGCCCAGAAGTGGTGCTCCACCATTTGCAGCTGTTCCATGAATGTCACCAACAATTTTGAATTGATTCTTGCTGTAGGACACAGCAATCTGACGTCCAGGACGTTGTCCTGTTCCCTGTAGTTCTTGTCATTTTGCAAATACTGGAGGATTGTGCGTTTTGTGCTTGCAGTGCGCATGATGAGTGCAGAGCTGTGTAGGCTCCATGCTTAGGGGTGGACAGCAACAAGTCCTGTGTGTGTTCGTGGGACTTTCAAGTCCTGTGACGTAATAGGGTGGAGGAAGTTGGATGCTGGGAAGTTGACCTCTTGTTCCCAGTTCCCCGTGTAATTAGTTTCTGCCCCACCATGCATTGCCAAAACTTACCAAAAGGGAGTGCGGTGGATGGTTGTGAGTTGCACGCTGAGAAACTTATGGTACAGTGTGCTGTGCATTGACACAAGCACTCCTGGTGAGTACTTGCAGTGCCAATGCAAGGCACCAAGTATGCACGCGCACAAGCAATATACCTAACCGCGGCGGCTTTATACCACTGTAACTTTGGTCGGCAAAAGTTTGTAGTGTAGCCATGCCCTTACACTCACTCACCTCATGAGTTCCCTTAATGCGTTGCTGATGCAACTTGTGCAATATCAGTCAGAAAAATAAAGGGTGTGTAAGGGGGGGTGTTTGTGTGTAGGTTCTGCCTCTGAACATCATCCCCTTTCCTCTGTGTGGGTTCAGCTGAACATCACATCCTGTGTGTGCACGCGTGCACAGAAGAACATCACTCCATTTCCTGCTGCACACAGTCACTTCTATCGCATCCTCTAAAATAAAGTAGCTTGCAGGCTTGAGGCTGCATGGATGTTGCTGGTTAGGCGGGTGGTGCCCAGAAGAGGGCATTCCCCCTCTAGGCTGATGTTTTGGGGGGGGAGGTGTGGTAATGGTGCTTACTCAGACTTCTAATGACTTTCTGCTATCATTACATAATTGAAGTGTGGTGGGGTGGGATTCAGTGACCTCTGAGAACCTCACCGACAAAATGTATCCATTATATATGCTGAGGAAAATGGAGAGGCCAACGGTCTGAACCCAGAATGGAGAGCCATTGGAATGTTCTTCCTGATGGGATCTGGTTGGGGGAAAATTAAGTCTGCTGCTCATTGGTGCTTTTTTATGACTGAGAATGAATGGGAACTGTGGGCTTTCTTGGGATTTCTTGCAATTTCGTTGACAGTTACAATTGTGAAATGTAGAAATGAAACAATGGCTGCTTTTGCCTCCCAGTAACATTGAATAAACTCTGTATTTAATCTCACAGTGGTAGATTGTTTTGACTTAAGATTGTGATGTTCCTGTTTTTTCAAACCTCACTTATTTTATACTGATTGATATTTATTTATTTTTTTCATCCTAGCTCAGGAAATGATTTAGTACTGATCTGGCCAAACTATTTTAGCACATTCTGCTCAGACTGATAACTTTCTCCAGTTTATGCCATCATGTTCCATCTCAATATTGAAAGGCTGGCTTTGAATTTAGGGTGCATGTTAGTGACTTTCCTCCCTACTCTTCTTCTTAATTACCTGTTTTGTTTTCTTTCCTTTTAAGGATTAAGGGCTGGTGGGTGTCTCATCATTATGTCTCCACATTTCTATCTGGAGTAATGTTAACATGGTAAGTTTTCTCTTTACTCTGCTGACAGATTTTCATTAATGGTTTTAAACACTTCTTGGAGACATCTAAAGTGACCTGATATAAATGTGTTTTCCCAGGCACTTGCTGCAGCTTTGTGCCTTATGTTTTCTCTGGTGTGACATTTGGAATGATAAATATAGAACTACTGGAGAGTTCACAGTTACAGCGCCATTAAAACAACACCTCAGTAGCTGTAATGGGGCAGCAAAATGTCTGAATCTCCCTAATTTTGCTGCTCTGTATAAAGATCTAAGAAATTTATATTGAAGAACAAGCAGATAAATCTCTCTTTCTATATAAACAATAAATGACATGAATTATATTCAATAAATCTTTGGGTTTTTTATCTGTTTATAATGAAAGTAACATTCAAACTTGGTTTTGTTCTGGTTTTTAATTTTTATTTCCTGGTTTGGATGATTGTGCAAACAGATTGAATGTCTTTTTATGTAATTTAACAAAACCTTGATTAAAATAGTTTCACTTATCTTTTTATATATATGTTTAATACAAAAATTTTTTTCAGTCACCATTTAACTTCTTTATTAAAACCATAGGAACAGAAATAGTTTTTATGAAAACAATTACTTCTCCCCTCAAGTGCACACACCTATATTGATTGATTTTTTTGTTTGTTTGTTTGTTTTGCAAATATTGCTGAATGATTTGATCATTGGCTATAGAATACTGCCATTTAATTAACAAGAAAAAGCAACATTCCAAGTTAGAGAAAAGAACCCAGGGAAACCCAATGAGATAACTCTGGGTTGAAGGCAGCTTGTGATGTTTGGACATTTACTGACACCATAAGCTTTGCCATATGCTTTGGTAAAAGCTGAGATATGCAGCCTAGTGGGCCGCACTGGATAACAAGAATAATTGCTTATGCCATTCACTGATGGGATCAGACTTGACTGAAATAGGGAAAAGGAAATTTGTATTACTTTTTGTTTCTTATTAAAACAAAAGTGTGAATCTTTTTTCTTTTTTACACCCTTCTCTATCAGGCCAGATGGACTCATGTATCAAATGTTTCGCAATCAATTTTTAGCATTTTCAATTTTTCAGAGTAAGTATATCTTACCTTGCTAATTCTTGAATGAAATATGGATCCTCTACACTTCTGCTCCTTAACTATTAAGGTTCCTAGAGGATCATTCGTATTAAACTAAGGGCTTGTCTACAGTTGAAACACTTCAGGAGCACTGTTATAGCGCTTCACTATAGATACTACCTGCCCCATCGAGAGGCAGTAGCTAGGTTGATAGCACTAAGTCAATTAAAGAATTCTTCAATCTGAACCGAGGGGCGGGGTGTTAGACCAGCTTAACTACATGGATCAGGGGTATGGATTTTTCACACTTCTGAGCCATGTAGGTGGGTCGACCTAACTTTTTAGTGTGGACCAGGTCTATGTTAGCTGATAGCAATAAATTAACTCTTACTGTTTTTGTGTTAGAGTAGCCAGTGCAACATGATTTTGTTTTTTTCCTCCCAGTTCCAGCTAAAATGAATAATTCCTTTGTTTTCCAGGCTGTGTACAGTTCCTACAGTATTATTATCAAAGTGGCTGCCTTTACAGACTCCGTGCATTAGGGAAAAGAAACCACTTGGATCTTACAGTAGGTGAGTTTTTGTAACCCCTAATTTAGTTTTACAAAAAACATTTAAGTTACATTCAGCAGCTAATTGACTTAGTTTTAAATGTGATTTCTCAAAAAGCCTGTTTTCACTTCCACAGAGTATCTCAAAGCTTTCACAGCATCATTCCACTATCCTGCTCTGCTTATTTTGAGTATGTAGGTGTTAGCAACAGGAGACTGAAACTAAATGATTTATGACCCCTTTGTTGTTGGACAAAAAGGATAGTATTAAACTGATATATTGAAGTCTTTGTGATCTTAAATGTAAAAATTGTATATTTGTCATTTGTTGTCAGCCATAGGCATCCAGGGTGCTTTACATACAATGCAGAGCTCCTTGTCTTGAACTTCTTATCTGAAGAAGACATAGAAAGTAATAACAGATGATGGTGCAGGATTGTGGTGGGGTTGTGCTGGCATGCAGGTACTAATTTATTTGTGTCTCCTAATGTTCTGGCCTTACAGAAGGATTTCAGTCTTGGATGTGGCGAGGACTGACCTTCCTCCTTCCCTTCCTGTTCTTTGGGCATGTAAGTTGGAGAATCTGGCTTCTACATATTTCACTGACTTTGTTTTATCTGAACATAAAGACCCAGGATTGTCAGAGTTGT
Organism: Dermochelys coriacea; assembly: GCF_009764565.3. Lineage (NCBI taxonomy): Eukaryota > Metazoa > Chordata > Testudines > Dermochelyidae > Dermochelys > Dermochelys coriacea. The sequence goes on from NC_050082.1 coordinate 25,981,961, forward strand.
TAGTGCTGTAATTGTAGCAAAACACAAAGTTGCCTCTTGGATCACATAGTACATATGGTAACTGTGTGTTCCACAGCTGGGAATTGAGTATCTCTTTTAGGAAGAAGTTATGAAATGGTTGAAAGTAGGAAGACTAATTTAACACAGATTATTCCAGAAACCTGTAGTCACTAGATTTTGCTCGCTTTTAATGAAGATACATTTGGTTGGTTGGTTGGTTGGTGGTGGTTTTTTTTTTTTTTTTTTTTGTTTTGTGGGGGTTTTTTTGTATGAGATCATGAAGAAGACCTTTAACCTTTGTAATTACAGGAGTTTGCCATTGGAGTTCTTCTGTTTGGTTACCTGGCACCACCCTCTTTTTCTTTTAGTGATTGCATATGTCCGTTACGCTACATAGGTGTGTGCATGTCTCATGCATCAGTGCCATAGAGTTTTCCCTAGTGGTAACGTGTATCCCCACTTAGATAATTGGCTGGTATGGGGTCACTCTAGTCATCAGGTAGAGACCAGCATCTATCCAACGTTCAGGCTATTCAGCAATTTGGGCCTGAAAATAAACAGAGAAGACAATCTAGTCACCTCTCCAAAGAACAGAGTTCATTGCTGAGGTCCTGGACTTGACCTCTGCCAGGTCTTACCTGTCCCATCCTAGGTTCCTAGCCATAGAGGATCTCTGTGTGTCATTCATATCTCCACCATGAGTCTCAGTAAGGAATTGCTTCAGGCCACATGGCTGCTTGTACTTATGTGACCCTTTCACAAGGCTTCACTTCCAGTGAATGCAGAAATGGCTTGAGTAATCTACTGCCCATGGATTCACCCTCTGGACAAGTTAGTATGCACCCCAAACAGTGTGGTGTCATCTCAGAGTTGGTGGAAGAGCCTGAACAACGTGTGTGGGGAATCCCATTCTCTGTCTCCCCACTCTAATTTCGGTAACGGACGCTTCAGACACGGATCCCTCTGTATATCATATTCTTCAAGGACAAGAGGCAGCTTAGGCTGCATCCTAAGTTCCAAACTAAGGTGGTGTCTGATTTCCACCTAAAGTCTCTATGCTTGCCTGTCTTACGGATGGACCAAAGCTGCACACCTAGATGTTCACTGAGCCTTAGCTTTTAACATGTTCAGAACAAAGCCCTTTTAGTTTTTCATCTCCCATGCAGAACGAATAAGAGGCCATCCTGTTTACAGCACAAGACTCTAAATGGATCACAAGCTGCATTGTCATGGGCTATCCTGCCAAAGATATCATGTCTCCTGAGAAGCTAGCAGTGCATTCAACCAGAGTGCACTTGGTTTCCATGGTGTTTGTGGAAAATGTTCCTATTATGAACATCTAGAGAGCACAGTGTGATCTGTGGTCCTTGGTCAATGCATGCACTAGATTCTACTTAATTATGGTAGCATCCAGGGAAGATGTGAATGTGGGGAAAGCAATCCTCCAGCTCCTCTTCTGATGAGATTTCTAGCACCACCTACACTGATAACAATTGGGGAGTACTTACAGTGTAATGGACATATGCAATCACTCGAAGAAAAATGATACCTCACCTTCTTGTAACTGTTGTTGTTCCAGATGTGTTGAATACATCCATTATATGACCCACTCTCCTTCCCCTAATGCATGACTATCACTGGGAACTTAGTGAGAAGGAACTGAAGGACAGGTGAGGCAGTTCCATCCTATATAGCTTGTAGCGGGAGGAAGCCAGGGCACATGTGGGGCTGCCCCTATGGGTACAACTTAGGAAAACTCTCTGGCACCTGTGACAAGACCTGCATGCACCTACAGTGTCAGGACATATGCAATACATCTTGAAAAACAAGTTACAAGAAGGTGAGTAACTGTTTTTCTTCCCTAGCAGTCTCTGACTTGTTCTTGCCTTTGTAATAAAGTGGGATACCCTTGTTGTCTGTTCCTTAGGGTTAAACTCCTGGGGTTAAGTAAGGCATTTTTTTAATCAAGAGCTCCTAGCACTAAAATTTACTCATTCTTCCAGTCTCCCTGAATCCGCTTTTATTACTTTCTGAGGACAAATTTCTCTCCTCCCCCACTCTGACTTCATTTTTATTAGGTGGTTGGGGGCATTAGGGGTATTTATTTACTTCCACAATGGTTGTGGGCCATAGATCAAATATCCCCTTGCCACTATGCCAGCTGCTAGCAAGCTTAAAAAAACAACAACCCAAAAACCTGTGTAATATACATCACAATAGAATAGTTCAAGCACCTCATTTTCAAAGCCCTGCCTGACTCCTCCACCACCACCACCACCACCACCTCATTCTCCCCTCCATCCTCCAAATGCTTATGCTTCTAAATGAACTTTTTGTACCCTTCCACTCATAGCTACATCACCTTTTATGCTGCCCCTCATGCTTAAAGTTCCCTCCCTTTCTTTGGATATCATCTGACCACACTGCTTTGCTGAAATTCCACCTTCTAAAGAGATTTTTCCATGGAATGTTTCAGCAATAATGCACCAACATAAGAAGTGTGTTATTGAAAACAATAAATACAAACTACACTCCACTTTGTTACTGGACCTTCATGTAGCTTTCCAGTATATTATAGATTTGTCCTGTACTGTCTGTGTCCAATTGAAGCACCAATCCTCCATCCTTTACTCGAGGTAACCTCTGAAATCTCATAAAGAATGCAGACTGAGGCCCTTAGACTCTAAGATCTCCGGGACAGGATCATGTCTTAGTGTGTACCGCGTGATACAAAAGATGTCCCATGGATGGATACATAATGACACTGTGTGCAGTATAAAATTTTAAATAAGGGATTCAAAATGTAGACTTATTCCTCCCTTCTTGCAGACAAAACTACAACTGGAAAATCTACCTGGGAGAAATTGATTATTCTTTTTTTGCTTTAAAAGGGAGGCTCAATGTTGCTCTGCTGCTGTGATTCATTCAAGACTAATGCCTACAACAAACTGACACTCTATAAAACATTTTAATTCTTTTGATACCTTAAATCTTACTGTTTTTTTTATCAGCCCTCTCACCCACAGGGAATGTACCTGTAAACGAACATCATACAATAGAATGTATTTGTGCATGAAAAGCCTGAGTCACATTAATGTGCTGATTTGTTGAAGAACCAGACTTAAATATAAATATGTATGCAATGTTTTACATAATCCTTCATGTATCCTCCAACAAGTATCTTACCTGTACCTCATGCATAGCTATGGCTTCCAAAATTCAATAATTTTTTTTTCTTCTCTTGCCAGAGGACACACCGGCCTGTCAAGTAGCTTTCCTTGCTGTGCTAGTTACTAATTTACAGCAACCTAAACTGTTTAACAATCATTTTTATTTTTATTATATTTTTAATGAAGTGGTCTCTCTCTTCTTAGTTTTGGCAGCTCTATAATGCAATCACACTTTTTGAACTGTCTAGGCATACGGAATGCAAAGAATGGCAGGTAGGTAACATCAGAGTTCTTGTTTATTGTAAATAGTTATCCTATTGATCCAAATGCCTTAGTCTGAAAGTTGACCTAGAATTTGTCAGAATAACTTACTTTATCAGTTGAATACAATACCAAACAGAAGGTAGGTATAAAGAATATGGCAGTATCCACTTTATTACTATATCTTTAAGGATCCCGACACTTTTCTACTTAGTGTTCCTTATTGGAAACAACATGTACACATTTTCTAGAATTCAGTTGCTTGAATTGATCTTGATATTGAATTATGTGAATTGCTTGGTAAGATGGGTTCAAGCAAACAATATGCATTCTGATATCCCTTAAATAGAAACGTATACATCTAGGAACAAAGAATGTCGGCCATACTTACATGAGGGGGACTCTATCTTGGGAAGCAGTGACTCTGAAAGATGTGGAGATCATGGTGGATAATCAGCTGAATGTACTCCCAGTGTGACTCTGTGGCCAAAAAAGCTAATGCAATTCTGGGAATATAAACAGGGCAATCTCAAATAGGTGTAGAGAGGTTATTTTACCTCTGTATTTGGCCCTGGTGTGACCACTGCTGGAAGGCTGTGTCCAGGTCTGGCACCCACAATTCAAGAAGGATGTTGATGATAAATTGGAGCGGGCTCAGAGAAAAGCCATAAGAACAATTAAAGGATTAGAAAACATGCCTTGTAGTAATAGACTCGAAGAGCTCAATATATTTTTAGTTTAACAAAGAGGAGGTTAAGGGGGCATGACTTGATTAGAAGTACTTACAAGGGAGACAAATATTTGATAATGAAATATCTCTTCAGTCTAGTAGAGAAAAGTCTAACATGATCCACTGGCTGGAAGTTGAAACTAGACAAATTGGAAATAAGATGTAAATTCAGTAATTAACCGTTGGAACAATTTGCCAAGAGTCATGGTGGATTTTCCATCACTAACCGTCTTTAAATCAAGATTGGACACTTTTCTGAAAGATATACTCTTCTTCAAAAGGAATATTTGGGGAGTTCTTTGGCCTGTGTTATACAGGGATGTCAGACCTTCTGATACCTTCTGGCCTTTGAATCTATGAATTCAAATGAAATCTAGAGAAGTTATTGCACACCCAATAGGGCAGGGAATCTCATGTCATGGGCGCTTTTTTTTTTTTTTAAATTCAGCAGACCCCATGCCCTAGCTCCATCACACAATCTAGCATTCAGCTTTTGTTTCGTAGTAAAAAAGGATGTACTCTCCAGTGTTGGCTTGATATCTTCTCATTATGCATGTAGTTCCTCTCATATAAATGGATGTTCCTACATATGCTGAGGCTTGGGACTAAAAATAGCCCTGGCATAAGCATGAACAACCCCACTTACTTCAGAGTAGTTGAACTGGACCATGACATCTCCCATACAGTGAAGTAGTTTAAAAATAATCTGTATAAACTGTTTAACATTAAAGGCTGTAAAATCCCATTTAAATGATCATGATAAAAGTATACACCTGCTAACTGAATAACCCACTGAGCCACATTGAGTTCAGTATATTGGACTAGGATCTTCTCCCTCTATATGTGCCCATTGCCCCTACTACTGCTAACAGAATTGTAGGATTTGCTATCGTGGTGGGGCAGAGACCAGGACAGTCCTTCCCAAATTCTATGGGGATCAGTGTACAATCTGAGGCATGAGATTTGGTTACCTCCTTATCTTTACTTACATAAAGACAAATGTTGTGGTTATAAAATAGGACAATAGAAGTCAGAGCTTGAAAACACCCAATATATCAGACTTTGTCCTATTGCATGGAAAGACTATAAGCCTCCTTCAATAAAACTCATTTTGAAGGGAAAACCTGTCATTTTGTATATAACTTTCATGTATGGTGACTCACTTTTTAAGGCAAGTATAGATTTTGCCTAATTTGGGGGGGGGGGAAGGTGTTCGTGCATGTGTTACACTTATGGCCAGGACCTCCTTATTTTAAAAAAAAAAACCAAAAAAAAACAAAACCCTTCAAATCTAACTGCTCTCATAATTAGAAGACTTAACAAATGGATCATCACTTTTGTGTTTTGTCCCCCCCCCCCCCCAGGTTTTTGTACTGGCTCTCACATTTCTGCTGCTCTTCCTTGGAAACTTTCTTACTACTTTAAAAGTGGTGCACACTAAGCTTCAGAAAAACAAAGACGAAATGAAGAAACTGTGAAACTGGGTTGCAATGGTGGACACTAAAATGTGGGATCTCTCTTCTTTCCACTCTTAGCAAATAATTTATCAGACTGAACCTGGTAAACCGCAGCTATGTTGCAAACAAACCTTGGAAGAAATCCTGTTTGTGTTAAGCTAAGAATGTGAACTCTCCCAGCACAGACTGTTGTACAGTATTATGCAAGCACTGCTCTCCAGCCTGCAGCCCTAGTATTTAAGTATATTTAATACAAAACACATTTCGTGTTTTTCCTTTGTATATACGGCAGTAATGTGGCATGCACCTGCCAGAACAAACGCCAGTCTTGGGAGAAAGTGATATTTACTGTAATTCTGTACCTTCATCTCTTGTTTTATTTTTGGGTTGGGTTTTTTTTGATCCAGCACTATTTTATTTCTGAAATTCCAGGTACTAATTAGTAAAACATTAAAAATGCTTTAGGTTAACCAGTAATGCAGACCTAATGTTTATCTCTCAATCTGTTAATTAAAACATTACATTTTCAGTGGCCTATGCTAACCTGTGTGTACTGTGAAACTTGCCCATATTTGTACCATGCTGCTATGCACACTTTTTAAAAACTATTTAAAGAACAAACTTTAAGTTAATGGTTTAAATGTTATGTTTTGTTACTGGCTTTGTTTGCAGGAAGCCTGGTGATATTCAGCTAGAGATCAGGTAATCTGGTCAGCCCTGAAAAACGCACGAAATAAATAGTACAACACAGAGCTGTTTCAAGACCTTCTTTTAAATGTTGCCTTTACCATTGTTTTCCAAAACCATGTTCTTCTGAAAATGGTTCTGACCGAAGGCTGTAATTGCAGCATTTGGGCCTCTAATTACTTCAATTTTCTCCTTCTCCTAATTTCATTTGTGGAAAGTGTTTTTGTATTATTATTTTCCTCTGTGCAATTCATTCGAGAGCATAGCAACTGTGTGTCTGGTTTCACTCCATGTAGTTGTTTATGGGGCACTTAGTGCACTGGATGAGGTAAACAGAATGAGCACCACCATGTTTGTCAATCTCAGGCATTGCTTTTTAGAGTACTGTATACTGAATTTTTGCCAATATACTATAGCTTGCTTTGTAGCAAAAAAAAAAAAAAAAAAATTTTGTCCCTCTTTGCTAAGAAAACACACCCACATCTTACTATGTTTTTCCATCTAATGAGGGCTGTGTAGCTCCTGAATCAGCTTTGCTTTTTTTTTTTTTTTTTTTTGATAGAGCGATGGAGGTTTTCCCTCCTTCCCTTCATGTTCAGTCTGCCTCTAGACATAAGTAGAATGTCCAAAGCTTGTTTTGGATATCCAGATTATTCCATTTTGAGCTTGGAGGTATGTAAAGACTTCCATGAATCTTAATGGTCCTTAGATGTTTTTGCAGGCTTGTTTTGGGGTCAATTCCAAGTTAACAAAACCTCTGCATCCCACTTGCATACAACACAAAGGAAATAGACCACCCCAAGGCAGATTTTTCTATTAGCTGTATCCACAACCAAGTGAAGATAAGACGGGAAACTTAATGTTTCTAACCTAATAACCTGACCTTTAGAACTTTTCAAGTTAGCAGGAATCCTGGCAAAAACTGCAAATGTAAGCGTCTCGGACAGAGAAATAACTTGCTGACATGCTATGAACACAACCCACTCTCCCCCAGGATGGACTGTATATTACAGCCCAAACCACGGCATATTTCAGAAAAAACCTCTGCTGTAAAATATTTTAAAACATGCTATTTCTGTAGTGTAACATTATTGTGAAAAATCTTCAGCTGTAGCAATCTCGCATACAGAGAAATTTCTTGCAAGACTTTAAAGTCTTGGAGTGCAGGTGCTAACTTTAATGGGATGGTTCCTCTCACTTAAATGGGAAGCAACTAGGACACCTGCATGCATTATTAACTAGATGTGCTTGAAGGTAAAATATTCATTATGGAGCAGCAGGGATGATTTTACCATGTAATTCTTAACACAGATGTAAGTAGCACAGCTCAATTTGCCACACATCGTAAAGGCACACAATGTTGAATAAATTGAACTTTTATTTTAAAATAAGTTTTGCTTGTATTGCACATTAGATCCTCTCTCTGGGTATCAAAATAGTGGCTGCTGTTACCTGCCAGAGGTAAAGCATTTAGCGGCTTTCTGAGTAGACTATAACAAAGGATGTAAAACACTTTCTATTATCATCAATCCAATCGGGAGAGACCACTCAACAGATTTCCAAACAGCTGCTTTACAAAGTGGACATTCTAATAAAGATGCAGCAGAAAAGTACATGTACATAGTTTGGGGCAGTTGCTTGAGGCTACTCTGAGAAGAATGGTTAATAAAGCTGTTGCTTTGTAATTATAATTAGAACTCATCAATATAGAACTTTGATTTTTATCCTTTCTGAATCTGACTATCCGCTCTGATTTAACTTCACTCTTCCTTCGAGAGAAGCAGCCATTTCTATCCTTTCCATGTCAATTCAGTAGTGAACAAGACCAATAAATCAGAGCCAGAAGTACCAGCACCTATGTCCTAGAATAAAACTATGAGCAATAAAGACTGCCAGTGTATAAATAAAAGATAGTGGATTTGGAACCTGGCTGACAGTCATTTACAGTCCTAAACAAAATCCAGATATGCATAGCCATCTATCTCAACCTAATATCAATAAAGCACTTTGAAATCTTCATAGGAGGTGCAACAAAAGCATACAATATTACAAAATCAAATTTCAAAAATAAAATCAAAGTAGGAATAAATGTACTGAAAAAAAGAAATTATAAAAATAAACTATTGGTAATACATGTATCAAGATTTTAACAAACTCTTCTATAGTTCTAGTGGTCTGGATCATAATATTGAACACCGTTTCCTCTTTTTTCGGCGCTTAGCTTTTTTCATGGCATTCAGTGCAATGTTTGTTGCTTCTTTAAAAACATCCTCTATGTTTTCTCGACACTTGGCTGAGCACTCCAGATAAGCTTGTGCCTTCATCTGCTGACAAGTTGCTTCACCCTAGGAGAAAGGAAGTTAACAAATGGAAGCGTTCTTGGAGTTACAGTGGAAAGAAGTGAGTAATTCTGAAGAGATCTTTATACAATGGGGTCAGGCAAAAGAAGGCAGATGCTTTTGTTTGTAGAGGTAAGGAATAAGTCTTATTAAATCCTAAGCACTACCCGAAAACACATTTAATAGTGATATAGAAAAACTTTAATTTTAAAAAGTTTAATCTAAAAACCAGCTTGGAAGTGCAATGCAGTGGAGACTCCTTGGTGTAGGCTTTGCCTACCTTGTTGTGTGTTAAAGCGCAACTTTTTTCAAGTTTAGGCTCTAAAGCAAGCCTCCAGAACTCATATCTGAATGCTCAAATTAGCAATAAGGCGTGTAGCCAGTCTGTCAGGACCCATATTGGAAAATTGAGTCCACAGTGTATCTTCTTACAGGACAATCAAATTGACCTGACCACAATTTTACATAAAATTTCTACACTTTCAGATGTCAGCAAGCTCCCAAGGTGGAGGATCAGTGTTTGAATCCCAAACTCAGTTGTTAGCATTAGAAACATCTTGTGTTGCATGAGTGGCCCCTTCTGCTTGAGCCAGGAACAGTGTGGATGAGTTTCAGAAGATGACTCAACCAGTAGGATGGGTCAGTTTTATGTAGGGCATTCAATAACGAGGAGGAAATGGAGCATAAGAGACAAGAAGTCCTGAAGTACGCTGCCCCCAAAAGAAGCTTCTTACTAACCGATAGCCATAAAAATTCTGCATATTATTTACATTTCTACAATGCAAACTGCTGGTATATACCTGTTATCCATTTGGTGATTGACCTCTATCTGGAAATGTATACTGTATCTATATATGTCAGACGAGCCTGTGAAGAATCCACTCAAAGATGGGACTAAAAAGCCAGAGTATTTAGGGACCAAAGCAGCAGTTCCATATCTTGAGCTGAAGGAAGATCTCTCCCATAAGAACATCTGAATGCTACTGTATAAAGTTTTAGTTTGCCACATTGTTGTAAAGAGTCTGAAAAGTCTGAACTAGGGGCTTGTCTTAACTACCAGGATAAGTCTACTTAAATCACGCTATGCTAGCTACGTGAATAACTGCTGGAGTCGACATAGCTTAGGTCTACTTATCCTGGAGTCTTCACTGTGCTGCGTTGACAGGAGCCACTCTCCTGTCGACTTACCTTAATCTTCTTGGGGAGCTGGAGCACTGGGGTTGATCGGAGAGCACTCTGCATCCCGTTAAATCGACCCCTGCTGCATTGATTGCAGGAGTGTTGATCTCCTTGGAGTAGAGACCAGCCCTCAGTCTTTTTAAGCCATACTGATAGATTGTCTTAGAAAGGAGCTTTCATAAATGTCTACAATTTCTTGTGGAAATAACAGTATCAAGGCTCCTAGCAGCACCTGAGCTGAACTAAATAATAAAATAACATATGCCTGACATTGGTGAAGAGTCACTAAATGCAGTGAAGACGGTATGCAGAATTTCACAAGGTGATAGACATTTTTGTTTCTGACTTACTGGAAATAACACTAATTTCTGAAACTGATGCAGCAATAGTTCCTTTTTTAATATTGCAAAATTTTGATACGTGTCAAGCAGTTGCCCAAACTTGTATACAGAATACTCACAGGTCACAGACAGCAGCAAAATTTAACGGGAGGGATGACCGTATGTTACAGGAGAGAACAGGGAGGGGGGACCTAGGTTCTAGCTTCATTTCTCTAGAAGCTTCCTGTGCAACAAGGAACAAGTCACACCACTGACTAATTATCCCCATCTGTAAAGGGGGGATAGTGATATTTGCCTACGTTACATGGGTGTTGTGAGGCTTGGTTAATGTTTGCAAAGTGGTGCCTGAATGGTAAATTTTGCATCAATAAGCAACTAACTTTTGAAGTGAGATGCTCCTGTGTGTCAAAATTTTCATGGCAGTGCTTATTATTCATGAGTAATACCATATTACAGGAAATGTGCCTATCGCTCTTGCAAAGGACAGAACTCTTAACTGCAATCATCTTTACCTGGGTATATGTGATTGGTTCCTGCTCAGAAGACATGAGCTTACGTAAATGTTCTTTGTCCTTTCGAAGGTCTGTTTTGCAGCCGATAAGTATTAGAGGGACTCCACGGCAGAAGTGACTTACTTCAGGATACCACTGATGGTGGAAAATGAAACATTTAGGTAAGCTTTTTTAAAAAAAAAAATCAATGACAATGCCTAGGAACAAAATCAGCATTCAATTTACAACAAAATTGTAGAAAATATCCAGTGCTAGGAACAGGGTAGGATATTTGTTTAAGTGAGTATTTATAGATATACCGCAACCTGACCTGTAAATACGTGAGGGCCCTCCTTTCCTTAAAGTACTCAGAGGTAAACTGTGCTCTGCTCATGGAGGGTTAACTCACTTAGGCCTTCCTATATCTCAGTGGTTCTCAACCCATGGGTTGCTTGCAGCCCAATCAGCATACAGCTGCAGCCCATGTGACATTCTCAAGGCCATACAGGTAGTATTGGATGCGGCCCACAGAACAGTGGTAAATAGGTTGAAAATCATTGCTATATCTCTTAAATTGTGTTTTAGGACATGAGTGAAGATTGAGATACAGAGCAATTGGAAAAGCTGGCAGTTTCTTTAGGACATGAACTTACATTCCTTGCACACCCAACATTTCTAGCCTGGACAACAAAATGTTGCTATTGACTTCAAGAAAGCAGGATTAGCCCCATAACGAGCACGCTTTCAATAAAATAGCCAACTGAAGTAATTTTTTCTGAGAGCTGAGCAGCTGCCGCATCTAGACAGATTATTTTATTATTTATATAATGAAAGCACCTAAAAGCCCCAATCAACATCAGATACTGTACCATCATATAGGTAAGATATGATCCCTACCCCAAAGAGCTCACTTACACTAGTGTAAATCCAGAATAAATCCTCTAAAACCAGGTACAAGATCAGAACCCAGACCAGTCTTACTTAGTTTCATTTATCTGTTTTTAGTCTTAAACTTTCACTTTGGAGCATCAAAGACTGAGCAGAAATACTAAATTCAAAGATATAAAGAGGTGCCTACCTCTCTCACCTGTACCCAATACCATACATCGCTAATTTTAGAATCAAATTGACTTCCATTATACTCAAACCTACTGTTATCTCACTGGATTTGATTTCAGAATTGCTTAGAAAACAGATTGTAAAATTCCAAGGAGTGGAATTTAAAGGAGTGAAGAGCTAGCCCATCATATATTCTGAAACAGATGGAGTGTATGCTGCTAAGAGAGATTAGAGGGACACTGACAGCTATTATACTGAGAAGGGTTTTTTGTTTGTTTTTACTCTTCAATGTTTAATACCATCTTAAATTTTGAAAACAAGAATTTTGTTCTAATTTATACAGATATACCGACCGTGGCAGCAAGAACAGCTGCATACATTGACAGTGTTGCTGAAGATTCAAGAGTGAAAACCAAGAGTGTGGACACTTTTTTTAATTAATTCTGTTAAAAAAAATTCTTTAAGTCAGTGATGGCACTATGGATTTGAACTAACAAAAATTTATGATCCAGAGGACGTTCTCCATCAGAGTACAACCACTTTCAGTTGCTGTATTCATAGATATTAAGTCAGAAGGGACCATTATGATCATCTAGTCTGACCTCCTGCACAACGCAGGCCACAGAATCTCACCCACCCACTCCTGCAAAAAACCTCTCACCTATGTCTGAGCTACTGAAGTCCTCAAATCGTGGTTTAAAGGCTTCAAGGAGCAGAGAATCCTCCAGCAAGTAACACGTGCCCCATGCTAAAGTGGAAGGCGAAAAACCTCCAGGGCCTCTTCCAATCTGCCCTGGAGGAAAATTCCTTCCCAACCCCAAATATGGCGATCAGCTAAACCCTGAGCATATGGGCAAGATTCACCAGCCAGATACTACAGAAAATTCTTTCCTGGGTAACTCAGATCCCACCCCATCTAACACCCCATTGGGCCTATTTTACCATGAATATTTAAATATCAATTAATTGCCAAAATCATGTTATCCCATCATACCATCTCCTCCATAAATTTATCGAGTCTAATCTTAAAGCCAGATAGGTCTTTTGCCACCAGCGCTTCCCTTGGAAGGCTATTCCAAAACTTCACTCCTCTGATGGTTAGAAACCTTTGTCTAATTTCAAGTCTAAATTTCCCAATGGCCAGTTTATATCCATTTGTTCTTGTGTCCTTAGCTTAAATAATTCCTCTCCCTCTCCGGTATTTATCCCTCTGATATATTTATAGAGAGCAATCATATCTCCCCTCAACCTTCTTTTGGTTAGGCTAAACAAGCCAAGCTCCTTGAGTCTCCTTTCATAAAACAGGTTTTCCATTCCTCGGATCATCCTAGTAGCCCTTCTCTGTACCTGTTCCAGTTTGAATTCATCCTTCTTAAACATGGAGACCAGAACTGCACACAGTATTCCAGGTGAGATCTCACCAGTGCCTTGTATAATGGTACTAAAATCTCCTTATCTCTACTGGAAATACCTTGCCTGATGCATCCCAAGACTGCATTAGCTTTTTTCACGCCCATATCACATTGGCGGCTCAGTCATCCTATGATCAACCAATATTCCAAGGTCCTTTCCTCCCCCGTTGCTTCTAATGGATGCGTCCCCAGCTTATAACTAAAATTCTTGTTAATCCCTAAATGCATAACCTTACACTTCTCACTATTAAATTTCATCCTATTACTATTACTCCAGTTTACAAGGTCATCCAAATCTTGTATGATACCCGGTCTCTCTAAATTGGCAATACCTCCCAGCTTTGTATCATCCGCAAACTTTATTAGCACACTCCCACTTTTTGTGCCGAAGTCAGTAATTAAATAAGATTGGTCCCAAAACTGATCCCTGAGGAACTCCATTGGTAACCTCCCTCCAGCCTGACAGTTCACCTTTCAGTAGGACCCGCTGAAGTCTCCCTGTTAACCAATTCTTTTTCCACCTGTCAATTTTCATATTGATCCCCATTTTTTCCAATTTAACTAATAATTTCCCATGTGGCACAGTTCAAATGCCTTAATGAAATCTAGGTAAATTAGATCAACTGCATTTCCTTTGTCTAAAAAATCTGTTACTTTCTCAAAGAAGGAGATCAGGTTGGTTTGGCACGATCTACCTTTTGTAAAACCATGTTGTATTTTGTCCCATTTACCATTAACCTCAATGTCCTTAACTACTTTCTCCTTCAAAATTTTTTCCAAGACCTTGCATACTACAGATGTCAAACTAACAGGCCTGTAGTTACCTAGATCACTTTTTTCCCTTTCTTAAAAATAGGAACTATGTTAGCAATTCTCCAATCATACGGTACAACCCCTGAGTTTATAGATTCATTAAATTCTTGCCAATGGGCTTGCAATTTCATGTGCCAATTTCTTTAATATTCTTGGATGAAGATTATCTGGGCCCCCCGATTTAGTCCCATTAAGCTGTTTGAGTTTCGCTTCTACCTCAGATATGGTAATATCTGCCTCCATATCCTCATTCCTATGTGTCATGCTACACTATCTCCAAGATCCTCTTTAGCCTTATTAAAGACTGAGGCAAAGTATTTGCTTAGATATTGGGCCATGTCTAGATTATCCTTGACCTCCACTCCATCCTCAGTGTTTAGCAGTCCCACTTCTTTCTTTTTCTTCTTATTTATATGGCTCTAGAACCTTCTACTATTGGTTTTAATTCCCTTTGCAAGGTCCAACGCTACTTGACTTTTAGCCTGTCTCATTTTATCCCTACATGTTCTGACCTCAATAAGGTAGCTTTCCTGGCTGATCCCTCTGATCTTCCACTCCCTGTATGCTGTCTGCTTTTTCTTAATCACCTCTCTGAGATGCTTGCTCATCCAGCTTCGTCTACAACTCCTGCCTATAAATTGTTTCCCCTTTCTTGGGATACAGGCTTCCGATAGCTTCTGCAGCTTTGATTTAAAGTAATCCCAGGCCGCCTCCTCTGCCTTTAGATCCATCAGTTCTTCAGTCCAATCCACTGTAGGTCACATTTTGAGCCTTAAGTATGCAACAGTCTCCCTTTACAGATCTTTAGGCTGAAACATCTAATCAATCACAGAACTGAAACTAAATTTTATAGTAAAAAATTTCTCCTAGTAACTTGAGCAAGGATATTGACCTTGAACTTTCTGCCTTCTGGATCTGGGGTCCCAGTCAACCTTGCAGCAGGGGTTCACAAATAGGATTACTTGTTAAAAGTCAGGTGTAAAGAGTTCTTTGGGGGCAAATAACAATGGAACAAAAATATAAATAAAAAGTGAGGGAGAGAAGACAAGCTTTATATGAGGTACTCCTGGAGAATTCAATTTTGCTCTTCTGGTTTCTCTGTATTTTTTATATTGTATTAAAACTAAGATGGCCATAAACCCAATCCCGAAATCTGAACACCCATAAATGTTGGAGAAACTCATATCCAGATCTCAGCACTGTGTCTCAGGGCCATTGCTAGATGTGTGGTGATAAATGAACAGTGCATTTATTAGTTTAATCTTAGGGAGTGAGGCTGCTAAAAGCATTGTTACAAATCATTTTCACCCATCTAGCATAGTAAATTTAACATGAATAAGCCAAGTAATTATGAGGTCTCTTACCTTAATTAAAACATTATCATAGCTAGCAGGGTTCATAACATCATAACAAATTAAGACCATGTTTGTATTCTGGTATGAAAGTGGTCGTAGCCGATCATAATCCTCCTGCCCTGAAACACAGGAAAAAAGTGATTATGCTTTGGATAAAATAAACCTCATTCTTTACACTAGTACAATACAGATATTTTAAAATGCATTCCGATTGCCTGTGGTATCAGTCTTGTCTTAAAAACAGTCATTGCATAGATTGTAAACATTTTTAATAAATCATTGGCCTTAATAAGATGAGTTCCTTGTTTGAAAATGTATAAGATGATATGTTTAAGAGTATCATCTTGATAGTAAAAAAGTCTGTAAATTGAGTCCTTGTGAAATCTCAGTATGAAGCAAAAGGATTTTTTGTCTAAATGTTCAATATTTTGCAGCTTGATAGTAAGCAGGACACAAATCCATATACTGCAGGATCTGAAATATGAAGACTGGATTCAGAGTAGCAGCCGTGTTAGTCTGTATTCGCAAAAAGAAAAGGAGTACTTGTGGCACCTTAGAGACTAACAAATTTATTAGAGCATAAGCTTTCGTGAGCTACAGCTCACTTCATCAGATGCATTCACTAGCAGAGAGACACATGCATGAGTCTAGACTGGTAGCTTATTACTGATTAAAAACTGTGGAATTGGCAAGGGTCTTGTTGACATACAGGGTAGGAAACATGCCTACTTTTTGCCAGATGTGAATGCAGCATAATAAAAAGTCTTAAATAACAAATTCCCCTCTCTTACTGGCCTCAATGAACGGAGAGAGGTAATGAGCATGACAATTGCCACCCCTTTCAGATGGATTGCGATCCATTAGTGAGCACAAAGGCCTCAGAAAGCTACACAGCAGAGTACTACTACCAGCTGCTAGCTGATTTTACAAGACGCACGGCAACATAAGCCAGTCTTTACTGATCTCTGAAATGGGCCTTACAGAGCTGCTGATGCCTCCTGGAAATGTTTTTAAAATTTTCCTTTTAGGAATAGTTTGACATGTGGGGAATTCATTTTACTATTCCCACACATTCACATGAGAAAACTGGTCTGCTTATTTCCCTGTATTTATGACATACCAGTCACCTTCAAACCAGAGCATTGTGATGTCACACTAAGCAAGCGTCTGGAGGTGGCCAATCAGCACCAGAGGCAGTTGCACTAAGAAATCAAAGATCCTGTTTCATCAAAGGCCAATATTTCAATGGGATGTTTTTCCAAAGTTTTCCAGAAGGCACCAGCGGATGTTTAAGACGACAGCGAAGACTTTGAGACCACTTGAGTGCTACCCCATGCGTCAGGTATGTCAGCAGGAAGTTTTGACTTTCAAGAAGTGAGTCAGGGATGCCAATCCTTTTTGCATTATTATTTCCATATAGTTACTGAGCACCATGTGTGCCTGATACTATACAAAAACACAGAGGCAATTCCTGCCCAAAGGGGATCACAAATAAAATATTTGCATCAGCGTTATGTAAAGCATACTCCTCTGCTAACCATTATCTCCCGATACTTTCTAAAATACAGCTGTTGCATCATGGTATTCAACACAAAGCCCTGCACTACTTATTGTCCTCAAAATGCTTGACTCCAAAGTATGGCGTGATCAAGGAGGACATGGATACAAAAAGAACAATATTGCTACAGCGCATTCAAATCTTTCACCTGAATATTTAACCCCTGCTGGTAACAGGATTCCATACTAAATAACTCATTATTCAGCTTGCCACAATTATTTGCATAAAGGGATGGTGGTGGGTTAGGACCCAATTCTACATAGTACCAAGAGCCCTTAATTTCAGTGGTGTTAAAAGCATTTACTATTTCAGAGGAGAGACACCAAAACAGTGCAGAATTGGAGCCTTAAAACTTTTAATCCCAAAATAAGACAATTAAGGAATCTATTGTGCTCTGAGGCGTTTATATAACATGCAACAACTGTATTTCTAATTCTTCTCATTTTCTGAAATCCACCTAATTGTACCAGATTTACCACTTTTTTGGGGGGACGGGGAATGTAATACTTTGCTTAGGTGATCTAAAGTTGTATTAAATTTCAAGAGAAAAAAAAATTAGTTGTAAAGCAATATCGCTGGGATGTGTGTGTTTGTACACGTGCTTCTTTCACTCACGTTTATTACTCTTAGCCTCCACAAAGGCAACTTTATGAAATGAAGCTATCCTCTAGCAGCCAGTTATAAAATTACCAACAGTAACTACTCCAGCCTCTCAACTCATTTGCTGCTACTTTGCCATTAAACTTGTGATTGGTGAAGCAGATTGATGCATGTTCCATTTTATGAAGTCATGATGACCTGGCCCAAGTTGGAACAGAGCAAAAACACTTAGTCTGATGAACTATGCCAGGGATCTCAAAAGAGTTGCTTTTGATGGTGTAAAATCAATGTGCCATAATGAAAAACAGAACAGATAGATGTGACATCACACGGCTTCATCTTCACAGTCAAAGTTGAGGGAGAGTTGAGAAGAAACAGGTATTTATTTTTAAAGGTAAACTAAGATAACCAGATAAAGACATAAGGAAATCTAGATTTACAGAGGCAGAACATGTTTTCCTTATGTATTTCATACATCTCAGGAATGGCATATACAGAGCATAGCAAAAGCTAAAATAGACATACCATGATGGGAAGGTTAGAAAGGACATGCTTTATGGAAATACAACATGATCTGATTCCAGAGAGTGCTTATTTGTTTCTCTTCACCTCTGTCAAAATTAACAGCTACAGAGTTGTTCTTAAAAATATTTATGGGTTATAACTTTAGAAGGCTGAAACTGATCTTAAACAACATTGGAAGAAGGAGATTTTCAATTTCTCTCTATTGCAAATATAGATACTTTAGCACTTATGTTGTGGTAGATGAATAGTGCACTAGGAAATGTTTGCCTGTATGTGAAATCCTATTGTCTGAGCTACTGTGCTTTCTCTTTTTTGTAAAAAGCAAAACAACAAAACCTCTGTGAAAGAAGGAATGATGGAACTACAGGTTTGTTTATACTGTATTCACAGGATGCGACTGCAGTTTGAGTAGACATACCCAAGCTAGGTTGAAGCTGTAGCAGTGCGTGCTTCAGCACCGAGTAGCCCCGTAAACAATTGCCCAGGGTTCTCAGTGGGCTTGTACAGGTTTAGCTACGAGTAGAATATAGATATACCCCAAATGTTTTAGTGTTTAATTGCCATACAGAAATTGGGGAAGGAGGTCAGAGATGTGCATATTGTAACTAAGCTGCTGGATGACTTCCATTCCCAGCTTCCAGAACAAGTATGAGGGAAAGGGTTAGGCTGCAGAGCCCTCTGGGAGGGGCAGCAACCCAAATCAATATCTAGCTCATAGAGGGCACCATATTACTCAGAAAGACCAATAAAAAAAACCCCTACATCCAGGAGGCAGAGGGGATCAGGCTCAGGAAAAACCTGTGCAGCAGGTTGTAGGCAGCAGCCTGAAAGCTGGCTACAGAAGGGATCCATGCCAACACCTCACTGGCATCACCAATTGAGACATCTTGGTTTGGTGATTACATCACTAGACCCCTTGGTGCTGCAAGGCCCAGTAATTCCACATTTGAAATCTTTTGTCAGACAACAATATGACTTTGCATCCTGAATAACTTTTTAAATATTATGGAAATATTAACCAAAAAAACCCAAAAAACTATGACACTTTAGGAACAGGAAAAGGACATCCAACTAATGTGCTTCATCCAGCTCTGGATGGCAGATTCCACTTTCATAGTCAATCCCCTTTCATTCCTTGGTCCTCCTACTGAGATGGTCAACAAAAGGGCTAATTAAATGTCCGTTGTGGTGGTGGTCTGTGTAATATGGACAACTGTCTTCTAGGAAGTGGAGTAAAATCTCTTAACTTATGCCAATGAATAATCAGATGATTGTGAATTTCAACCTGTTGCAATGCCCCAGGTTTGACAGGAAGCTATTACATTAAATAACATTTTGAGAGACCGGATCGTAGTGTCCTAATTAATCTGGGTCCAGTAAGATCCAAAAAATAAGCTACACATGCCTTTCTTCTTGCCCTCAAACACAGTGATTAGAATTGTCAAAATGGCAGAAGCAACAAATTCTCATCATCCTGTCACACACAAAAAAAATCCAAAACCTTATCAAAGACTTGCCCTTTCACAGCTTTCACCATTGCATCCGGATGATGACATGCAAGAATAGCTGTGTGAGAACACCCTTTTCTCGGTAAGGTTACTCAGGCTGTGGTCAGAATTTTTCTTCACTGTGCATTTAAAACAAAAATTCAGCAAGATCAGATAAAACAAAAGTTGCAGGACTGAACAGAAGGGGCCACTGAGCTCACACAAAACCTTTGATTACCCTTGTTCAGTCTCAAGTTTTAATTCTCTTCTCTCTGTTGTGTGGTCAAAAGTGGTGTACGAAAATGTCATTAAGGTTTGTTTTTTATAATATATATTTTTTCTTTCAAAATTTTCAAACTTTCTCTTTCCACGGTATTGTAAAATAATTGCTATTTAGCATTAATTTCCTGCATCTTTGTGCCTTTAACAAGCTGCCTGCACAGCGCTTCACTTGGTACAGTTAATTTCACAAAATGCTTAATTCCTTGCCAAAGACCACATGCTTGCCCCTTCACCTGAAATGGCAACTAGCCCATGCTGTCACAACTTGGTCTTAAGAAAAGGTGGGGCTTCAGTCTGATTGGGGACAGGAAGAGAGGAGGAAATTAGGCCATGAGTTGTACCTCTCTCCAGTCTCACTGCCAGAAGAAAAAAATTGGGCTAGTTTGAGTTTCTCAACCTGCATGAGGCCCTAAGCAGCTTGGATTCCTTGCATATAATACCTGCCTTGCACTATGCATGGTGACATAATTAAAATTCTCTTTTGCGTCCAAGATCCTTGGGAATATATCATGATACTTTCAATCAGCTTAATGACCATTGTGCTTTGTTGTAGTTATTCAATAGGTTCCTACAAAGGAACTATTTCTCTATTCTATAACATGCTGTCCATGCAACGAGGACCAACACCTAAGAATTCTTAGACCAGGTCTCAGAGAACGTGACTTTAAAGGAAAGCATTAAACTCTTGTAACAGACAATTATACAATAACCTACCCACAACAGATGTTTCTTCCTAACCCCTGTCAGTTCATGTCTAGATTCTGTCCTGAAGCATGAAAGCTTATATCTCTTATAAATTGTAATCCTAGTTGGTGTTACTGTAACTTATTTAAATAAATAGGATTCTTTTTTAATCTAAGCTCATTTCTTCCTTAATTTCTTGTGGCAGTGAGTTCCATGAATTAATTATACATTGTCTGATAAACAGAAATATTTTAGGTTTCAGAGTAGCAGCCGTGTTAGTCTGTTTTCGCAAAAAGAAAAGGAGTACTTCTGGCACCTTACAGACTAACAAATTTATTTGAGCATAAGCGTTCATGAGCTACAGCTCACTTCATCGGATGCATTTGGTGGAAAATACAGAGGAGAGATTGATATACAATGTATGATAAACCCATTGTTTCATGTTCTCTGTGTGCGTATATCAATCTCCCCTCTATATTTTCCACCAAATGCATCCGATGAAGTGAGCTGTAGCTCACGAAAGCTTATGCTCAAATAAATTTGTTAGAAATATTTTATCAGTTTTAAATTTGCCTGTGTACTCCATAATAATGTTGAAAAAATGTAAGACATCGGTGTAATGGACTTTACACTTATTTTTAGATTTTTCCAAATATTTTAATTAGCGGCACTTTGCATAATTACTAGAATACATTCTCTGGATAGAAAAGGTCCCAAGGGCTACAATTGACAGACAAGGGAAAAATATTTATTTAAAGCTAAATGTCAATGGTATCCTATGAACTGACCAGCAAGAGTGCACCTCTCTCTAGGTAAGTCTACATGGCAGTTAAAAATGGGATTGCAGTATGAGTAGGCACAAGTGTGCTAGCTTTAGTTTAGCTAGCATGATGAAAAATAGTGAAGATGAGGCTGCAAGGGCTGTACAAGTTCACTCGGGGCTCTGCAATGCAAGTGTGTATCCAAGCACACGCCACCATATCTTCACTGCTATATTTAGCTGTGGTCACTAGATTAAAACTGGTACAGATATGCCTATCTGAGCTGCAATCTCACCTCTGAATGCAATGTAGACATACCCTTAGTAGCACTATCAATTGCCACCAGCTGCCAGGCAATCTTCACGTAGTTAGGATCCTGCATACCACTTCAAAGGTCATGCCAACATGCAGCCTCAAATTAGGTACATTTCCTATTAAAATGAACATTTCAATCACATAACTGAGAACCCCTATAGTTAAAGAAAAATTCTGAATGATCTTTTGTTTAGTCTGTGGTATGTTAGCTAAGGCTATACTTTCAGAACTCAGTTTAGAAAACTTGAGGAAACTTACTTTCTTCCTGGCAGAGATGAATCAAAAATTAAATGACACAATATTTACAGCCTTACATCTTTTCCCAGGAGGGCCCTGTGGTGGTTTTACTTGTGCTTGGCTGGGTATTAGCTTCCTACCTCCACCAGCCTGTGAGCCACTCACACGATCTCCTCTGTGCAATCCCACCCCTTACTTTGTTTTGCAGGTTAACAATATGTGCACCCCAGGCCCTACATCCCTTTGAAGCATTCCCCTGTGATATCCAGCCCCTGGCACTGGTTACTCACAGAACTACCAAGTCCACTGTTCCAAAGGAAAAATATACACACCAGCTTGTATGATCCAGCTCAGGATAACACCATTTAAATATACTGATAGTGAAAAAACAAAACAAAACAGAACAGTTTTTATCATTAAAGACTAAAGATTCAGGAGATAGTGAGTAAGGATATTGGAAACAAATGGTTACATATAAAACAAAATCATAACATGCTTTCTAGACACTAAACTTCATTAGAAAGGACATTCATCTGACAGTTAAGTTTCTCACTCCCAAAATATTTTATGGCATCTTCAACCAAGGTTGACTGAGATCCCATGTTCATGAATGTAAATGGACTGTCCATTTACTTCCTAGGTGTAGGATAATGGCTGTCTTTTTTGCCTCATAAATATGCCCCCAAAGTTCATTGGCTTTGTACACAGCCAGGATAACTACCTAAGACTTATTTTTCCTGTGTGCTGCTTCCCTGTTGACTTCAGATCGCCTTGCTAACTTCTGACTTTATATGTAAATGGGCAGCCATTATGTTAATTTACAATGCTTAATTTACATCCTGACAGAGAGAGACATTTCTTACTTCCTGTCTGGAGGAAACTCTGTTTTCAATTCTGCCTTGATAAAGACTTTTAAAACATATTTTCCGTATATATACATAACTCCTTACATAGCATCTGTACATATATTTCACACTGATATTGATGACCAGTGTGACCCTGCTTTTCATTTAAGGTCTCACATTACATTCTCTTGATGAACTAAAATGTACATGCCAGAATCAAGACATTCTTGTAACCCCATTGCCCGTTGCCATTAAGGGGTTCTTGGGTCACAGGCCCCTTCCTCTCTGTCCCCTTTGGAATCATGAAAGTGATTCTCTCACACACACTTTTCTGAACTCCTCAACAGAAGGTTTTGGATCTTAGTGGCAACCATCTTTGTGGCGATGTAGGACCAAAAGGACTCCAGTTACAGATTGTCAATGTCACTTTTTAATCAGCCACAGTGAGTAGTCTGTGTGACAAAAGGCATTACCTCCCCTCCCATGAGTCCCTCTAGAGTGGAATACACTCTATTACCTATCCTCCTGAGATGGCAGTGGAGGGAGAGACAAGCATCAGAAATTAAACCCACATCTCCTGAATTACAACATAAAGCATCACCACCAGTGAATTGTAATTCTTTACATGCTAAGTGAATGGAGTTAATTTACCTCTCAATTCCTTTACCTCACTTTACAGTGAGGTATTTTAATCAAATAAGCAGATGCAACATGTGTTTGCAGGTAAAACAATATATTGCAAACTCTTTGTGTGTTGCAGCACACAGACCACCAACTTCCTGCTATAGCAAGAGATGCTTCTGATAAGGAAGATTATAGAGAAAGTATCATACAATAATACAAAAGATCTACTGTGAAAAATTCTTATTCTATCCACTTTTATTCCAGTTCATAATTTCCAGTTGTTGCTAAACTGATCATATATAATGAAACTTTTCCCCCTAACTTGAATTAAACCTGTGAAAAATATTAAAATTCTCCTCCATTTTTATTTTTAATATTTCTCCCGTCTCATTGTTCATGTCCTCACAAAGTGGGAGGGATGGCTTAGAGACCTAGACATCAGGTTTGAAATACAGAGTCCTTGAAACTACAGGCTTAACACATGGCAGAGCCAACTCATTCCTTCGTTCTACTGAGGTAATACATTGAATTATATAAATTTTAATATGTGGGGGTGTCTTGGACAAGACCTTAAACAACTCTGAAGTCCTGTTTCCTCTGTGTGGATACTGAAGACCCAACAGCACTTTCTGGAAGAACAGAGATTTGATTCCGTATCCCATGCCGAAGTTTCCCCTCTGACACTGTTGTCAGGTGTGCCAGTTAGTTGAAGCTCTTCACCCCAGAGATCTCCTGTTGTTTAAACATGAGGAGTGAAAGAGCAATGTCCAAAACTACCTCAATATTCTACCTCAATAAATTTGTTAGTCTCTAAGATGCCACAAGTACACCTTTTCTTTTTTGTGACTACAGACTAACACGGCTGCTACTCTGAAACCTCAATATTTATCTAATAACTTTCTTAGAGAGACTCAAAGTTTTGTTTCACTGGAAGCCATTTCAATTGTTTTGTGTTTAAATAGATTACTGGGGGATGAAATAGCTCCAACATGTTTAAAATTATTACTTCAACTGCTCAGTTTATCTTACTTTTCACTGAGTTGGTCAGAAATCTCATGCTACAAGCCTATTATACAGTTTGCAATATTAAGGTTTCAGACTTTGCTATTTTCTTGTCAACAGAAGAATCTGGGGGATCTTGGACTTATAAATGCCATATACTTGTAACTATCTGATTCTTTTCGGTCAAGATTTTCCATGACCTTAGTAAGTTTATTTTACAGGAATCACATTTTAAACAGAATGTTCTTTTACCTTCAGAAAAGTCATACTAATTTTATAACACTTACTATGCTTTTGCAATGAGACAACACCCACTAGTTGAAAACCACAGCTTTAAGTTTCAACTACTTTCCTGGTGACAAAAATGTTAACTATATATTCAATGAGGCCTTTAACTCATTTGGACCTCTATATTCTATTGCAATAAAAATGTGAAATATAGTAATAGTACATTTTCAGAGATTTTTCCATTAGTACAGAACATTAAATAGTTACGAAATCAAAAATTTGCCTCAAATGTTTTAATTAATAAAATTCACTCTTCATGCCTTTTATATATCAGCACATCCATTTTCTCATGGACTCATTTTCTGAACAACCCCGGGTTTGACATCGGAAGAACAATTTAATAATCACTGATATTCTTTATGTCACAGCTATATGAGCTAAGTACGGAAAAAACCCAAGAATGAATACATTTGAGTATGTAAACCTCAAGTGGCATTAATTCAATCTACTGCTAGTCAAATCTGGTGATTGAACAGTTTCAATAAGTAATTGGAAAGGCTTTCCAGATGGCTTTGAGGCAAATCAGAGAGAAAGCATGATCAATGGTTAGGTCAAATTCCTATGTGACCTTGGGCAAGCCACTTGGCCTAGATCCACAAAGGTATTTAGGCTCCTCAATTCTACTGATTTATGAAAGTTAGGAGCCTAAATATCTTTCAGGATCCACGCCTTAGTCTCTCTGTGTCTTATCTCCACTTTACAGATGAGGAACTGAAAGTACTTCCCTGCCTCACTGGGGTGTTGTGAGGAAAAATGCATTAAAAATTGTGAGAAACTCAGACACTATTGTAACAATGGCCATATAAGTAGCTAAAATAATTTAATGGCGGCTATTGACTAACACATCTGTGATGCTCCCCAGGACACCCAGGGTTGTGAGGAACCTCACTACCACCTGCCCTAGGTATGAGGAAGTGCTGTGGATCAGCTCCTTGAAACCACCAGGCTCTGGCAACATGAGAGCACTGCCTTCCAGGCTTCCGTAGGCCTTGCTCTCTCTCTATAGGATCATGATAGGCACACACCACCCCTCGAAATCTCCAAATGTTCCCTGTAGAGTTCAGCCCTTTTCCCACTGAACACTCACAGAATTACCAAGCCTGCTGTTCCCAAAGAAACAGTACACACCAGCTTGTAAGATTCAGCTCAGGATCATTTTGCTTAACACCACAGCACTTGGATACATTTATAGTGAAAACAAGAAAAAGTGTATTACCACAGAACAGAGTTCAAGTGATAGTGAGTAAGAATAATGGAAACAAATTGTTTATATACACACACACACTTTCTAGAGACTAAATTTAACTAACAAGTTTGCCACTTGTCTAAAGAAGCTTATCTAGCCCTAAGTTCTCTCCAGTTTTTTCAGCCAAGCTTGGCAACCCCTCTTTCACCAAGTGAACTCATTGTCCTTCCTAGGCGAAGGATGCCAGGATGTCTTCTTTGTCCCTGAAATATATTAGAGCTAACCATTCATGTGCACATCAAAATAGGGTCATCCCCTATCCCCACTCCTTACTTCCTCTGGTTATTTTTCTCCCTTTGAAGTTTTCACAATCCTTCGTTAGCATTTGGTTCAGACCAGTGAGAGGAGCCCTATTGGGAATGATACAACACATAATTTACATGAAAACAGACACCCTGATAAACATATCTTGTCTGACAGAAAACCTGTTTTTCACCACTGCTGGTGACCAGTCTCTACACACAGCTCTTAAGAACATATTTTTCAGCGTACATACGTAACTTCTTACACAACATTCATATGTGTGTTTTGCAATGATACTTGATGACCACTGTAATACTGGGTTTTTTTTGAGACTTCACTTGACACTCTTTGGTGAGTCAGAATGTATATACCAGACCCAGGAGATTCTTGTAGTTCCTATTCATGCCCCTGTGTGTCCCTTGAAAGTTGGCACTAAGAGGTTCCTAGGTCACAGCATCTGAAACAACTGAATAACTTCATTGGCTCTGGACACTATAAAATATATTGGACTAAATCTGCAAAAGTGACCAGTGATTTTGGATGCCCCACTCGAGATACCTTAACATGCTGAAGATATACAGAATATCTTCCCTTTGAAAATTAGGCCCCTGAATCATAAAAATGTAGGGCTGAGAGGGACCTTGAGAGGTCATCTTGTCCATTCCCTGGTGCTGAGGCTGGACCTAGAATACCTAGACCATCCCTAACAGGTGTTTGTCCAACCTGTTCTTAAAAACCTCAAGTGAGGAGGATTCCATAACCTCCCTTGTAAGCCTGTTCCAATGCTTAACTATCCTTATTAGGAAAAACTTTCTAACTGTATCCAACTTAAATCTCCCTTGTTACAAGTTCAGCTGATTACTTCTTGGGCTAATATCATTCTGGATACGGAGAACAATTGATCACTATCCTCTTTTAACAGTCCTTAACATATTTGAAGACTGCTATCAGGTCCCCCCTCAGCCTTCTTTTCTCAAGACTAAATATCCCCATTTTTGTTTTTTTTTTAACCTTTCCTCATAGGTCAGCTTTTCTAAAACTTTCATTGTTTTTGTTGCTCCCCTCTGGACTCTCTCTAATTTGTCCTCATCTTTTCTAAAGTATGGCACCCAGAACTGGACACAGTACTCCAGCTGAGGCCTCACCAACGCTGAGTAGTCGGGACTATTACCTTATAATACTCCTGTTATTACACTCCACAACAATATTAGCCATTTTTACAACTGCATCACATTGTTGACTCATTCAGTTTGTGATCCACATTTCCCTAGTTTGCTCATGATAATGTCATGTGGGACTTTATTATTATTATTAGTAGTAGTAGTACTATTTGTACTATGGTAGTGCCTAGGGGCCCCAGACATAGACCAGGACCCTATAGCGATAGGTGCAGTAATTCAATAATGCTGTAACTGCCACATTAGTGCATCAACATGAATCTGACAAAGTGATTTAATATACCTAAGTTGCATGATAAAAATAAAGTCATTGTAATGGAACATTGATCCTGTAACAACATCTTAGGTCCTGAAAATGAATACCTCAGCATTTATGTAGCAGAAGGACAAACCCCATCCTTTGATAGTGTTCTGTTCCAGTTAAATGCTCTCTTAAGCCCACTTCTAGTACTGCACCATTAAGATTTACAAGAAAGAACACATAATTCTTGGCCCTAATCCTGCAACCAAAGTCGTCAATGGGAGTTCAGCCCATTGGAGCAGGTTTGGACCTTAGAAGATGTACTCATATTATAAACTTTTACTCTGAGTAAACTACCAACTTCAGAAAAAAGATGAGTTTAAGAAGACCTATTCTTTACAGCGTGAACCCAGCCCAACACTGAGATCTGCTAGTGTGGACCCAAACCACCTAACAAGGTCCCATTGACTTTAATGGGACTCTATATTGGGATACGGATCCACACAAGCAGATCCCAGTAGAGGATTGGGACCTATGATTGAAACTGTGCTAGCAACAATCATAGTTTTAACCACAGTGTATTGTGGGCATCGCCACATAGTCCATAAGAAACTGGAATGGTCTCACAAGACAAGTGGTGGGAAGCACATCACTGAATCATTTAAAATTAGACTTGACAAAGCACTAGAAAACTGTCTAATAGATAAAACCCTGCACTGACAGAGGCCAGTCAATATGACCGAGCAAGTTAACAAAAAATAAATGACACAGTATTTGCACCCCAAAATTCTACATTAACAAGTTCCAGCTATTGGTTATGCATCATAGATTTCACACCATTCTTTCTTGAACTTAACCCCCACCCACCCACCCCCAAAAAAATAGTGTATGGTAGGATCCAGATTATCTGTAGCACTGGATTCAAGAGCAAGTGTTAAAAAAAAAAAATAGGGAGACATACTGGCAATTTATTAGGAAATTTTGGATAATCAAGATTCTACTGTACTGGACAAAAGGTTCACCACAAAGATCACTTAATATAAAAAACAGTGCTGAAAGATGACTACTCTGATGTCCTACAATGGATTTAAAAGGCCAACTATATATTTTTTAATATAAAAATTTAAAAATGGATTAATCGGCCAAATTCAGCTCTAAGTTAAACTGATGTAAATTTGGAGTAACTGCACTGCCGTCATAGATTTATAGATCTATTTCCCCAAAATAATTCCTAAAGCATACCTTTTAGAAAAACATTTAATCCTGATTTTAAAATGGTCAGCGGTGGCGAACCTACTACAACCTTTGGTAAATTGTTCCAGTGATTAATTACTCTCACCTTTAAAAATGTATGCCTTATATCCACTCTGAATTTGTCTAGATTCAACTTCCAGCCAGTATCACGTTACACAGTTCTTTGCTAGATTAAAGAGCCCTTTATTAAGTATTTGTTGCCCATATAGATACTTACAGACCGTAACCAGGTCACCCCTTAACCTTCTCTATCTCTATCACTATAAGGCATGTTTTCTAATCTTTTAATCATTTTTGTGGCTCTTCTCTGAACCCTCTCCAATTTATCAACAGCCTTCTTGAATTGTGGACACCAGAACAGGACACAGTATTCCAGCAGTGGATGCACCAGCACCAAATACAGAAGTAAAATGACCTCTCTAGTACTACTTGAGATTCACCTGTTTATGCACACCAGAACTACATTAGCTCTTTTGGCCACAGGGTCATATTTTGGACACACTGGAAGCTTGTGGTCAGTAGATTATTTCCCATGACACCCAAATCTTTTTCAGAGTCACTGCTTCCCAGGATAGAGTCTCCTATCATGTAAGAGTGGCCTGCATTCTTTGTTCCTAGATGTAAACCTTTACATTTAGCTATATTAAAATACATATTGTTTGCTTGCGCCCAGTTTACCAAGCAATCCAGATCACTCTAAATCAGTGACCTGTCCTCTTCATTATTTACCAAATAGAATTGCTCCTGTTTCAAACTAGTGTAACAGAGCAGAATTTGACAAAGTGTATCTTAATTTTAGGGTTCTCTTTTGGAACACAGTTGGACAATTGAGAGTCACTGCTATAGAAACTATAATGAACACAGTTGAACACAAACCATTCCATTCATCCCTGAAAAGAAACCATAAAAACTGTCAATGTTCTAACATACATTTAGCATTGTGGGCTTTCTATTCTGAACACTAACAGGCTTTTTAAAAATCCCTTTTACTGTTTTGATCACACATGGTGGGAGATTAAAGTATTTTCCTGGTTGATTACATTACATTTTGCTTCTGGGCACTTGATTTTTAATACCTTCAAGATATGCATGCTATTTGGTGACTTTCTTAATAGTCCTCACTACTAAGAACAAACCCATGACTAAAATTGTAAATTCATTAGGACTAGTGACGTTCTTCTCACTGGCAGTCACATAGGCATGACTAAATTGATAATAGAAGTTGTTTTATTCTTTAAGGGTTCTGTGTGTTTTGACCTCTTTTAGTTTTAACTCTAACAACCTATAAAAATACGTTAACAGAAAACAAAAAGAAAATATGCTTGGTTTTACAATCTTTCCAAGATCAGCCTGCTGTATATCCAAAAGAGTGCAAGAACAATCTAGTTTGGTGAATCTCTAGTATTTTGCTGGTAAAAGGGGTCACATAAATAACATCCCCTCGAATGTCTGAAATTTTAAAGAATAGTTGATATATCAAATAAAAAAATCGATCAACTAAATCATTTCTCTCATACAAAAATTGATCTGCTGTATTGCTATTCATACCACAAAAAACTTTCAGCTAGTTTTCTACTTGCCTAAGGCCAGTCTCCCTGTGTAATCCATTACCAGATGCTGCAGGAAAATTGGCTGTGCTGGTTTACTTATTTATTTTTCAAATAAGCAAGATCTTGTTTAAAGTGATTTACCTGCAGTGTCATACAAATTCAGAATTACTTCTTTATTGTCAACGGTAATACTGGTGGTATACTTCTCAAATACAGAAGGTGCATATTTCTGTCAAAAAAAGGAAATACAATTCTAGTTAAATGATAATAATACTATTTTGCAGTTCAGTAATCCCTTCCCTCCAGGGATCTCAAAGCACTTTATAAGCATGAATGAATTAAGCCTTACAGGAACTCTGGTAGACAAATATTATCCCCATTTTACTGCTGGGGAAGGTGAAGCAGACAGGTTAAAATGATTTGTCCACTTTCACATGGCAAAGAGCAAAGGGGCTAGAAACAGCACCGACAGCTCCTGGAGGTTATGTTCCCATATATTTGGTGTATGTACTCTAACAAGTTTTAATTCTCTGAAATGCCATTATACAAAGAGAAAGGAATGATGCGGCTGTTACAGGTTTCAAGCTTTATTTGAACCTTGCCACCAATATTCTAGGTACAGCTCTGTTTTCGGAGCCAGATGTCTGGTATTCTCCCTCCTAACCCTTTGGTGTTACCAGAAAGCCCCAACCAAATCTTCACATTACAGGTTTCAATACAGAGACTTCTCTGAAAATAAGGCTGTTTACAAAATGCTTGGAGGGAAAACTCATTCTTGAGCTTAAAAAAAAAAAAAACACGGAAGGCACAAAAGTGACTTCTAGAGACGTGTCTAAACCCCAACTCTCGAATTTACTAATAGCTCAGCCACCGCCTGGCAGTTGCTTCCCTCGGGGCAGGTACAAACCAGTCGCCTGCACATCCTGCCACGCCTTAGTGGAGCGATGAGTTTAACAGCCTCCAGAAAGCCCCCACCCCCCCTTCCTGGAAAGCCCCTTCGCCCCAAGCCGAAGCTTCCCAGCCTGGCGTTAGTGGCGGCAGCAGGCACCTCTCCGCCTGGTCTAGCGCGGAGCCCAGCGTGGCCCGGCGCCTGCTGTCGCTCTGGCCAGCGAGAAACTTCTTCTAGGACGTGAATCCCCCCCCCGCTCTCTCTGGGCTCCGGGCACCAGCTCAGCAAATGAGCCCCTGGGGGGCCCGGCTGCTCAGGGGAGGGCGAGCCGCGTCCCCTCTGGGGCAATCCTGGGGCAGGCGGGCAGAGCCCCCCTTCTCGCGGGGCGCGGGGGCTCCTGGAGATGCCGGCGGGCTGCCCCCTGCTGGGGCGGGAGGGCTGTTGCCCCGCGGGGCTGCCAGGCGGGGGCTCCGCAGGGAGGGGCAGGGGGCGGGGGTCAGGCCCCGGCACTCACCTCCGGGAAGGCGCCCTTCGCGTGCACCATGAGCAGAGACGTTTTCCCGCAGCCCCCATCGCCCACGATCACGATCTTCAGCTCCTTCCTCCCGGAGGGGGCGGGCGGGCTCCCGCTCTCCTTGGGGGCCCCGGGCCCCCCGCCGGGGACGGACCCGTTCGGCACCGCCATGCGCGGCGCGGCGCGGCGCGGGGCGGGGCGGGGGTGGACCCGGCTCGAGAGCAGCGGCAGCCCCGCGGGAGCAGGCGGCGGCCCTGTCAGCTCTGCGGCCGGGGGTCGCTGCTCCCCGCGAGCGGAGGAAGGCGGGGAAGGGGCCGAGCAGCCCAGCTCCGGCTCCGCCGGGGATTGGTTCAGGGGAAGGCGCGGGGCTCGAGCCGCCGGCACCAGCCGCCCCGGCTCCGCTCCCTGCTGGTGCCCCCCGCCCCCCGCAGACGCGGACCCCGCCCCGAGGTGGCGCCGTTGCTCATAGACCCGGCTCCCCCTCGGCCTCCCGCCCCAGAGGCGGACTTCGCTACGGGAGCCTTCAGGGCAGACGCCGACACCCCTCCACCCTCACACCCACCCAGGGGCCCCAGCAAACTGAGACCCCCCACACACACCCACCCAGGGGCCCCAGGGAACTGAGACCCCCCCACACACACCCACCCACCCAGGGGCCCCAGGAAACTGAGACCCCCCCACACACACCCACCCAGGGGCCCTAGGGAACTGAGACCCCCCCACACACACCCACCCAGGGGCCCTAGGGAACTGAGACGCCCCCCCCCACACACACCCACCCAGGGGCCCCAGGAAACTGAGACCCCCCCCCACACACACACCCACCCAGGGGCCCTAGGGAACTGAGACCCCCCCACACACACCCACCCACCCAGGGGCCCCAGGAAACTGAGACCCCCCCCCCACACACACACCCACCCAGGGGCCCTAGGGAACTGAGACCCCCCACACACACACACACCCACCCAGGGGCCCTAGGGAACTGAGACCCCCCCACACACACCCACCCAGGGGCCCCAGGAAACTGAGACCCCCCCCCACACACACACCCACCCAGGGGCCCTAGGGAACTGAGACCCCCCCACACACACCCACCCACCCAGGGGCCCCAGGAAACTGAGACCCCCCCCCACACACACACCCACCCAGGGGCCCTAGGGAACTGAGACCCCCCCCACACACACACACCCACCCAGGGGCCCTAGGGAACTGAGACCCCCCCCACACACACCCACCCAGGGGCCCCAGGAAACTGAGACCCCCCCACACACACACACCCACCCAGGGGCCCTAGGGAACTGAGACCCCCCCCACACACACCCACCCACCCAGGGGCCCTAGGGAACTGAGACCCCCCCACACCCACCCACCCAGGGGCCCCAGGAAACTGAGACCCCCCCCCACACACACACCCACCCAGGGGCCCTAGGGAACTGAGACCCCCACACACACACCCACCCACCCAGGGGCCCCAGGAAACTGAGACCCCCCACACACACCCACCCAGGGCCCTAGGGAACTGAGACCCCACACACACACACACCCACCCAGGGGCCCCAGGAAACTGAGACCCCCCCACACACACACCCACCCAGGGGCCCTAGGGAACTGAGACCCCCCCACACACACACACACCCACCCAGGGGCCCTAGGGAACTGAGACCCCCCTACACACACCCACCCACCCAGGGGCCCCAGGAAACTGAGACCCCCCCCACACACACACCCACCCAGGGGCCCCAGGAAACTGAGACCCCCCCACACACACACCCACCCAGGGGCCCTAGGGAACTGAGACCCCCCACACACACACACACCCACCCAGGGGCCCCAGGAAACTGAGACCCCCCCCACACACACACCCACCCAGGGGCCCTAGGGAACCCC